>NC_060139.1:46870967-49370967 GCF_021461385.2 Schistocerca piceifrons
CTTAGGTTAGTTAGGTTTAAGTAGTTCTATGTTCTATGGGACTGATGTCCTCAGATGTTAAGTCCCATAGTGCTCAGAGCCATTTGACCAATTTTTCTGATAAATCAGTCTAATCTAAAATCCGTAAATTCAACTAAATATCTAGGTATTACAATTACGAACAAATTAAATTGGAAGGAACACATAGAAAATGTTGTGGTGAAGGCTAACCAAAGACTGCGTTTTATTGACAGGACACCGACCTACTAAGGAGAGTGCCTACACTACGCTTGTCCGTCCTCTTTTAGAATACTGCTGCGCGGTGTGGGAGCCTTACCAGATAGTACTGACGGAGTACATCGAAAAAGTTCAAAGAAAGTCAGCACGTTTTGTATTATCGCGAAATATGGAAGAGTGTGTCACAGAAATGATACAGGATTTGGGCTGGACATTATTACAAGAAAGGCGTGTTTCGTTGCGACGGAATCTTCTCACGAAATTCCAATCACCAACTTTTTCCTCCGAATGCGAAAATATTTTGTTGACACGGACCTACATAGGGCAGAACGATCACCACGATAAAATAAGGGAAATCAGAGCTCGTAGGGAAAGATATAGGTGTTCATTCTTTCCGCGCGCTATACGAGATTGGAATAATTGGAGAATTGTGAAGGTGGTTCGATGAACCCTCTGCACAGGCACTTAAATGTGATTTGCAGAGTATCCAAGTGTATGTAGATGTAGAATTGTGCTCCACAGTGTAGAGTCAAGTGGAAGTGGACGTGCTGTTCATTTTGCAGTGTCGAGTTTACTATGTTCAGAGATCTACCAAACATAAGGATAAAAGTTACGTTCGCATGATGTATCATTGCCAAGTGACATAGCTCTATGAAACTTGGAACAGATATACAAAGAACTGCTACAGTATAGTACAGAAGCTAAATGAAAGAAATAGGGAGTCAGAAGAAAGTAAAAGACACTTTTATTCAAAGAAAATAACTCCACCGAAGTAATTTCTATTTAAGAAAGGCGATATGTGGTTCTTAACTACGATCACTACCGGCTGCAGCACATGGTCTGTACCGTGATCCTATGCTGAACACCAGCTTGGTGAGTCGTTATTATTGTAGGGTGATACATTCGTCCACCATATTGGTTGACAACTGCTGGATGGTTGTTTGTGCGTACGGATGCTGCTGGGTGGTCGTTTGTGCGTACGGATGCTGCTGGATGGTCGTTTGTGCGTATGGATGCGCTGCAAAACGTTTCCGCAACGCAGTCCACACGTCGGGGCAACGGGCAGGACACTCCATTCGTCGAATATTCTCTGTTCCAGAAGTTCCTCCAGTTCTGCGGTTCGATGCAGTCCCTCACTGTCATCGATAAAAGTGAAGTCAGGGTAAAATGCACGGTTGAAAAATCTCAGATTGGAATGGAATGCTTTGCTCCAGTAAAGTTGAACGGTGAGCTTACCGTGTTCAAATATTTGGAGGTCAGTACGCCCATGCAATATTATGCCTGGCCAGCGAACACGATCGTGTTAGAAATGTTTCTGTGTCCATTACGTACTCATACCTCTCGCTATATGAGGGTGCGTCCACAATCACTACCCAGATTGAGCCTGGTCCGATACGAGAAGAGGACACGACGCGATGCCTCATTGGTTCAGTCCCTCCTCTTTAACACCATCGCAAACTTTCCCGCCGATGTGCTCCTGTCAACGGATCACAACGTGCTGGTTGTTGGTCATGCAGGTGCCGTCCCGGTGTGGAGCACGTCGTTGCACGCCTTGCAGTCTGTTAAATGTGACTGCAGTTGCATACGTTGGGTAACATGGGTCCCTTCTTGCCTACTGCACAATGTAGTGGTCATCTGCTGCTGCAGTTGACACTGATCCACCACCTCTTCTTCAGGGAGCAATGGTTGGCTGGTTGGTTGGTTGGTTGTTTGGGGGAAGAGACCAAACAGCGAGGTTATCGGTCTCATAGGATTTGGGAAGGATGGGGAAGGAAGTCGGCCGTGCCCTTTCAAAGGAACCATCCCGGCATTTGCCTGGAGCGATTTAGGGAAATCACGGAAAACCTAAATCAGGATGGCCGGACGCGGGATTGAACCGTCGTCCTTCCGAATGCGAGTCCAGTGTGCTAACCACTGCGCCACCTCGCTCGGTCAGGTAGCAATGCCGGTCGTTCCGGACGCTCCCCATACACGTGAAACAATACTGTGTGCAGTATCAAACTAGCGGCCTATACTCGTCATACTTCGCCCTTCTTCCAGTTTCTCCATGATTCTTACCTGCGTGATCCAGATGTTGCTTCTGGGTCATTTTGTAGTGAAGAACACCACCGCAGTGCGGCATAAATGCTCGCCATTTGACAGTCACTGTCTCTTTCCTTCAACTGCTTCGTGTTGACGTCATGCCATGTGAAATCCAGCTTCCTGTGGACGGCTGAGAGACCTCTGGCAATATGGTCCGGTACTTTCTTTCCACCAAATAGTTAATATGGAATGGTACATTATTCATCTCGTTCTT
The DNA here is from genome assembly GCF_021461385.2 of Schistocerca piceifrons. NCBI lineage: Eukaryota > Metazoa > Arthropoda > Insecta > Orthoptera > Acrididae > Schistocerca > Schistocerca piceifrons. The sequence continues at coordinate 46,873,480 of NC_060139.1, forward strand.
AAGTTTGGTTGGGCTGACTCCGAAAAATCGTAATTTCCTCCCTTTCATGGTCTTGTAGATACTTGTAAATGTTCCATTATCTTAGTGTTGTTGTTGTTGTTGTTGTTGTTGTTGTTGTGGTCTTCAGTCCTGAGGCTGGTTTGATGCAGCTCTCCATGCTACTCTGTCCTGTGCAAGCCTCTTCATCTCCCAGTACCTACTGCAACCTACATCCTTCTGAATCTGCTTAGTGTATTCATCTCTTGGTCTCCCTCTACGATTTTTACCCTCCACGCTGCCCTCCAATACTAAATTGGTGATCCCCTGATGCCTCAGAACATGTCCTACCAACCGATCCCTTCTTCTAGTCAAGTTGTGCCACAAACGTCTCTTCTCCCCAATCCTCTGCAACACCTCCTCATTAGTTATGTGATCTACCCATCTAATCTTCAGCATTCTTCTGTAGCACCACATTTCGAAAGCTTCTATTCCCTTCTTGTCTAAACTACTTATCGTCCATGTTTCACTTCCATACATGGCTACACTCCATACAAATACTTCAGAAACGGCTTCCTGACACGTAAATCTAAGTATTCACTATTAGTTCTACGGAAATATCGCCCGCGGAAGCAAGTCAACCCCCCAGGAATAACATACAAAGGATAGGAAATGAAGTTAGTGCATAAAGCGCTGCGCGTTGGAATGCAGGCTGTAGTCTTTCTTACGAACATACAGGTAGACGTAGTTGAAATCGCTCAACAACCGATTTGCACTATTCACAGGACTTACAGACTGTTTAGTCTGGCAGAAAATCACATCGACGAGGGCAGGATATTTGTGATAACCTATTGTCGTTCAAGAGTGTAGAGTCGGTCTGGTACCAGTCCATGCCTCGAGCATGCAGTCCCACTGGTTCAGGTGGGAAGTGGATCAGCCGTGTTTTGGGACAGTAATCATCTATGGATGTCGGACGTTTCTCATAGCTGCCAAGAATAACTTTGGACTTTGAAGCATCAGGGCAGGATCCTAAATCCTATTTTCCAGTCCCACAAGACTTTGATGATGAGAGACGATACACTCTGTTCATCTGGGAGTTTAATCAGCAAACAGATAAAAGCCATATTTCCAAACAGTCAGTGAGCAGAATGGGATCGAAACGGATAGGACAAAATACTTAATTCCTTTCTTCAAAATTATGTCACAGAGAGAGCTCGTACTTCGGTTCCTCTTTTCAGTCGTCGCAGGAACGCTAAAATGACTTCTTTTTTTTTAGTTCCTCCTGTGCCAACCTCTTCATCTCATAGCAGCAGTTGCAACCGACGTCCTCAGTTATATGCTGGATGTATTCCAATCCCTGTCTTCCTCTTCGGTTTTTGCCCTCTACAACTCCCTCTAGCGCTATGGAAGCCATCTCTTGATGTCTTGACAGATGTCCTACAAGTGTTTTCCACATACTCCTTTTCTCTCCGATTCTGTGCAGAACCTCCTCATTCCTTATCAGTCGGCCTATTCTCGTCTGTAGCAGCGCATCTCAAAAGCATCGATTTTCTTCTGTTTTGGTTTCCCCAGTCCATGTTTCACTACCATACAATGTGTTCCGAAATAAATGACCCTGGGACACCAGATGAACCAAAATCGCTCAACAGAGGAAAGGCAACTGAAACTGTTGGGAAACCTAAACGAACTTACACACTGTTGGTGAAAGAACTCATTCGTCCGCCATTAAACATGATGCAAACTGAAGTTTCGTTCACCACTTTGCCAATAACCTTCCGTTAACTGTGCTTAAGTTTCAATGGGTAGGATCATTTCTGCATTCAGAATCCCTGTTACAGTATGAACACCACACACGACGGGATAGTTAATTACTTCACACCTTTAAAATCACACAAATAAACAGTAAAGAACGAGTCCTGGTCGCTGAGCACACGTAGAAGAAGCTGAACCTTCGAGTTCGTCGTCGCAAGAGAGCGTTAACTACAGAGTAATTGTTGTAATAATCAGATGTACCTAAATACACTACTGTCATTAAAATTGCTACACCAACAAGAAATGTAGATGATTAACGGGTATTCACTGGACAAATACGTTATACTATAACTGACATGTGACTACATTTTCACGCAGTTTGGGTGCGTAGATCGTGAGAAATCAGTATCCAGAACAACCACCTCTGGCCGTAATAACGGCCTTGATACGCCTCGGCACAGAGTCAGAGCTCGGATGGCGTGTACAGGTACAGCTGGCCGTGCAGCTTCAACACGATACCACAGTTCATCAAGAGTAGTGACTGGCGTATTGTGACGAGCCAGTTGCTCGGCCACCATTGACCAGACCTTTTCAATTGGTGAGAGATCTGGAGAATGTGCTGGCCAGGGCAGCAGCGGAACACTTTCTGTATCCAGAAAGGCCCGTACAGGACCTGCAACATGCGGTCGTGCATTATCCTGCTGAAATGTAGGGTTTCGCAGGGATCGAATGAAGGGTAGAGCCACGGGTCGTGACACATCTGAATGTAACGTCAACTGTTATAAGTGCCGTCAATGCGAACAAGAGGTGACCGAGACGTGTAACCAATGGCACCCCATACCATCACGCCAGGTGATACGCCAGTATGGCGATGACGAATACACATTACCAATGTGCGTTCACCACGATGTCGCCAAACACGGATGCGACCATCGTCATGCTGTAAACAGAACCTGGATTCATCCCAAAAAATGACGTTTTGCACCCAAGTTCGTCGTTGAGTACACCATCGTAGGCGCTCCTGTCTGTGATGCAGCGTCAAGGGTAATCGCAGCCACGGTGTCTGAACTGATAGCCCATGCTGCTGCAAACGTCGTCGAACTGTTCGTGCAGATGGTTGTTGTCTTGCAAAAGTCCCCATCTGTTGACTCAGGGATGGAGATGTAGCGGCAAGATCCGTTACAGCCATGCGGGTAAGATGCCTGCCATCTCGACTGCCAACCGATTCCATATTCTGCTAACAGTCATTGGATCTGGACCAACGCGAGCAGCAATGTCGCGATACGATAAACCGCAATCGCGACAGGCTACAATCCGACCTTTATCAAAGTCGTAAACGTGATGGTACGTATTTCTCCTCCTTACACGAGGCATCAAAACAACGTTTCACCAGGCAACGCCGGCCAACTGCTGTTTGTGTATGGGAAATCGGTTGGAAACTTTGCTCATGTCAGGACGTTGTAGGTGTCGCCACCGGCGCCAACCTTGTGTGAATGCTCTGAAAAGCTAATCATTTGCATATCACAGCATCTTCTTCCTGTCGGTTAAATTTCGCGTCTGTAGCACGTCATCTTCGTGGTGTAGCATTTTCAATGGCGAGTAGTGTATCTTCTTCTTTAATGTCCCCGTAGTCGCTAGGGACTTGGGGGCAAAGTGCAGTCCTAACACTGTTAATTCCCCCCTTTACTTGTCGTGTGGGTTACGGTAATTCATTAGGCTGCAGAGAACGCAGCGGCGGAGCTAGGAGCAGCGCGGCGCAGAGCCGGCGCGAGACATTCGCACGCACTCGCCGCGAGCACAAAAAACACGGCGCACTCGGTCCACGCTGGCGGCTGCGGCGGCGGAGCTGGCGCTGCCCCCGCGAGGCAGTAAATAAACCGGAGCAGAGTGGAGCGGCCCGGCCCTGGCAAGGCGCCACGCGCAGCGACACTCGGCGAGGACACTCCGCGACGCCCGCGACGCTTCCCTAGATGGCTCCGCACTTTGCCGCAGCCGCGGCAGTCCACCGGCACATGCGTACTGGGCTAACTACGGGATTTCAGGCGAACCACGTGCCTTTGGTTCCATTTACGTGGGGAAGACACTTGGGAAGGACTGAAGAAAGGGGAGTAGGCAGCTCAAAGTGGGTACGGGGAGATGTACAAGTGGTAGTAGAAGGACTTCTGCCACCTCATTGTATACTTTTGCTTCTTTCGTTAGCATCCCATCATGCGACTCGCAGTATCTAGTATCCAAAAGCAAGACACAAGCATCACTGTGATTGGTAGAAATAGGTCGAACTGTACTGTTACTCAGTACAGTGCCATCCGAAAGTCATCATGACTTCTTTTCATGCATCAGTGCCTTCTTCCCAATTTTGTGCTCTCTATTGCTTTCCCCCCTCTGCTGTCTCCTCCTCCTCCTCCTCCTCCTCCTCCTCCTCCTCCTCCTACATCTACATCCATACTCCGCAAGCCACCTGACGGTGTGTGGCGGAGGGTAACCTGAGTACCTCTATCGGTTCTCCCTTCTATTCCTGTCTCGTATTGTTCGTGGAAAGAAAGATTGTCGGTATGCCTCTGTGTGGACTCTAATCTCTCTGATTTTATCCTCATGGTCTCTTCGCGAGATATACGTAGGAGGGAGCAATATGCTGCTTGACTCCTGGGTGAAGCTATGTTCGCGAAACTTCAACAAAAGCCCGTACCGAGCTACTGAGCGTCTCTCCTGCAGAGTCTTCCGCTGGAGTTTATCATCTCCGAGCCGCTTTACTAAATGATCCTGTAACGAAGCGCGCTGCTCTCCGTTGGATCTTCTCTATCTCTTCAATCAACCCTATCTGGTACGGATCCCACACTGCTGAGCAGTATTCAAGCAGTGGGCGAACAAGCGTACTGTAACCTACTTCCTTCGTTCGCCCACTGCTTGAATACTGCTCACCGGTGTGGGATCCGTACCAGATTGGTTTGAAAGAAGAGATAGAGAAGATCCACCGGAGAGCAGCGTGCTTCGTTACAGGATAATTTAGTAATTGCGAAAGCATTACGGAGATGATAGATAAAATGCAGTGGAAGACTCTGCAAGAGAGACGCTCAGTAGCTCGGTACGGGCTCTTGTTGAAGTTTAGAGAACATACCTTCACCGAGGAGTCAAGCAGTATGTTGCTTCCTCCTACGTATATCTCGCGAAGAAACCATGAGGATAAAATCAGAGAGATTAGAGCCCACACAGAAGCATACCGACAAACCTTCTTTCCACGAACAATACGAGACTGGAATAGAAGGGAGAACCGATAGAGGTACTCAAGGTACCCTCCGCCACACACCGCCAGGTGGCTTGCGGAGTATGGATGTAGATGTAGATGTAGCTGTAGGAGGAGGAGGAGGAGGAGGACGAAGAGGAGACAGCGGATGGGGGAAAGCAATAGAGAGCACAAAATTGGGAAGAAGGCACTGATGCATGAAAAGAAGTCATGATGACTTTCGGATTGCACTGTACTGAGTAACAGTTCAGTTCGACCTATTTCTACCAATCACATTGATGCTTGCGTCTTGCTTTTGGATACTAGATACTGCTAGTCTCATAATGGAAAGCTAACCAAAGAAGCAGAAGTCTACAATGAGGTGACAAAAATCGTGGGAGAGTGATATGTACATATGTCTATATCTACAGCTACATATATTCTCCGCTAGCCACCAAGCGGTGTGTGGCGGAGGGCACAATTCGCGCCAAAGCCATATTTCCCCCCCCCCCCCCTCTCTGTTTCACTCGCGGATCTCGCGAGGGAAAAGCGACTGTCTGAACGACTCAGTACGGGCTCTTATTCCTCGGGCATGGATGTGTGTGATGTCCTTAGGTTAGTTAAGTTTAAGTAGTTCTAAGTTCTAGGGGAGTGATGACCTCAGACATTCAGTCCCTTAGTGCTCAGAGCCATTTGAACCATTTCTGAACGAGCTCTTTTTTTACTTATCTTTGAATGATGATCATTACGCCATTTGAAAGTTGGTGGCAATAATATATGCTCTACATCCTCGGTGAAGATTGGATTTCGGAATTTAGAGAGCAGCCCCTTCTGTTTAGCGCGTCGTCTATTTGCAAGTGTGTACCACTTCAATCTTTCTGTGAGATTTGTAATGCTCTCGCGATGGCTAAATGTACCAGTCACGAATCTTGCCGCTCCTCTTTGGAACTTCTCAATCTCTTGAATCACACCCAACTGGTAAGGGTCCCATACAGACTGGACGAACTGACGTATTGTAAGCTATTGCCTTTGTTGAAGGACTGCATTTCTTCAGGATTGTAACAATAAACCGCAATCTAGAGTTCGCCTGACCCGTTACTTGTGTAATATTATCATCCCATTTGAGATCATTTCGAATAGTCATACCCAGATACTTGACGGATGTTACCGCTTCCAAAGACTGATCATTTATTTTGTACTCATACATTAATGGGGATTTTCGCCTTTTTATACGCAGTAGGTTACACTTACTAATATTGAGAGATAACTGCCAGTCATTACACCACGCATTTATTTTCTGCAAATCCTCATTGACTTGTTCACAACTTTCGTGTGATACTACTTTCCTGTAGATTACAGCTTCATCGGCAAACAGTCTTAAGGCCACTGTCAATACCATCAACCAGATCGTTTATGTAAATCGTAAAAAGCAGAGAACCTATTACGCTGCCCTGGGACACACCTGAAGTTACTTTTGTTTCTGTTGAGGTTACCCCGTTCACGACGACATACTGCTCCCTGTCTGTTAGAAAACTTTGTATCCAACCGCATATGTCGTCGATAGACAGTAAGTGCGCACTCTTTGCAGCAAGCGACAGTGCGTAACTGTGTCGAACACTTTTCGAAAGTCGAGAAATATGGCATCAACCTGGGAGCCGGTATCTAGAGCCTGTTGTACATCATGCACAAAGAGGGCCAGCTGTGTCTCGCATGGCCGCTGTTTCCTAAAACCGTGCTGGTTTCTGCAGATGAGCTTCTCAGAGTCTAGAAAGGTCATTATGTCTGAACACGAAATATGTACCATGAGTCTACAACAAATCGATGTCAGTGAAATTGATCGGTAATTATGTGCATCCGATTCTCTACCCTTTTTATAGGTTGCTAAGACCTGGGCCTTCTTCGAGTCCCGTGGAACTTTCCGCCGTTCCAATGATCTCTGATAGATGATGGTGCTATATTTGTAGCATAGTCAACATAAAATCTTACGGGGTTACCGTCTGGGCCAGATGCCTTTTCCCGTCTAAGGATCTTAACTGTTTTACAATCCCAGATACACTAAACACTATGTCAGACATCCTTTCGTTTGTTCGATAATTGAAAGGGGGAATGGTGCTGCAGTCCTCTATCGTAAACCAGTTTTTGAAAGCTAGGTTTAGAATTTCGGCCTCCTGTTTATCATCATCAGTTACATTACCCGTACTGTCAGCAAGAGAAGGTATTGAATTATTTGTAGCGTTCCTAGATTTTACGTACGACCAAAATTTTTTGGGGTTATGTTTAGAATCTGCAGATAAAATATTGCTTTCAAATTCGTTAAAAGAGTCTCTCATTGTACTTCTGACAGCTGCTTTCATTTCGCATATACATGGCGTAGTATCGCGTTCACAACGTATAAAAGGGCAGTGCATTGGCGGGGCTGTCATTTGCTTTCAGGTGATTCATGTGAAGAGGTTTCCCACATGATTATGGCCGCGCGACGAAAATAACACACGTTGAACGCGGAATGGTGGTTGGAGCTAGAAGCATGGGGCATTCCATTTCGGAAATCGTTATGGAATTCAATATTGTGAGATCCAGAGCATCAATAGTGTGACAAGAATACCAAAGTTCAGGCATTACCCCCCACTACACACAACACAGTGGCCGACGGCCGTCAATTAACAACTGTGAGCAGTGGCGTTTGCGTAGATTTGCCAGTGATAACAGACAAGCAAATAACCGAAGAAATCAATGTGGGACGGTCGAAGGACGTATCAGTTAGGACAGTGCTGTGAAACGTGGCGTTAACTGGCTATGGCGGCAGACGACCGACTCGAGTGCCTTTGCTAACAGCACGACATCGCTTGTGGCACCTCTTTTTGGTTCGCGACCATATCGATTGGACTGTGGCCTTATCGGACGAGTCCCGACCTCGGTTGGTTAGAGCTGATGGAAGGGTTCGAGTGTGGCGCAGACCCCCATGTTGTCAACAGGTCACTGTGCATGCTGGTGGTGGCTCCATAATGGTGTGGGCTGTGTTTATATGGAATGGACTGGGTCCTCTCCCATAAAACCGATCATCGAATGCATATGGTTATGTTCAGCTGCTTCATTTGCAGCCATTCATGGACTTAACGTTCCCAGGTAGATATGGATTTTTTATGAATGGTAGTGCGCCGTGTCACCTGGACACAGTTGTTCGCAATTGGTTTGGAAAAGATTCTGGACAATTCCAGCGTATGGTTTGGCCGCCCAAATCGCCAGACATTAATCCCACGGGACGTAATCGGCAGATGAGTTGATGCACAAAATCCTGCTCCGGCAGAACTTTAGCTATTATGGACGGCTATGGAGGCAGCACGGTTCATTATTTCTGCAGGGGGCTTCAAACGACTTGCTGAGTCAGTGCCACGTCTAGTTGCAGCAACTATGCCGGGCAAAAGGCGGTCCGACACGACATTAGGAGGTATCCTATGACTTGTATCACCTCAGTGTAAATACTGCATTTGCTTGTTTGCATGGGGATCTCCCGCAGCGACTGTTACAATCAATTATTGTAGGGGTTTAGCCCTAAGCTTACCGCAGTTAAAGAGTAGTTTTCAGCAGATGTGCTTCGCTTTAATTTAGAAGGCATCTTCTGTGGTCATGTGGATAGACAGCATGTCTCTAGATTTCGATATTTACAGATTAAAATCACTGTTTTTTAAACATTAGTGTACAACTGTTTATTTACGTTGTTTATGCCTCTCGTTTACATACTCTGCAAGCCAGTGTTTTTCCCTCCGTTGTTAGCGGAGCTTCGTTGTTGACGGAGGTCGGCGCCGAAACAAAAGTGGTCGCACATTTGCTTTCGGCAATTTGCCCTTTTTGTTGAGCTCATTTTTTCTTACGCTGAGCTTAGTTCACCTTTGTAAAATTTCGCAAGAGAAACAGTACCGTAATTTTACGTGTTACGCTTTCTGCACGGTGTTTATGTTTATTCATTTGTTTTTTGTTTAGTTCGTGAGTGTTACCTACCTCCGAATGTTTTGCTTTTTTCTGTGTGTGTGTGTGTGTGTGTGTGTGTGTGCGAAGTGGGTAGACACCAATGCAGCATAGGAAACAGTTGGTTCACAAAAACAGAATAAAGTGCCGAATGTAAATGTACAATCGAGTTTATTTCGATCTTAACCTCTGCTAACAAAGAAGGAAAAAAAATCGATTTACGGAATAAGTAAAATTGAGGTGGAAATAATGTACGTAACTTGTGTACCAGGTTTATAAGGAAACACTGTTTTTGATCTGTAAATACCATGTTAACCATATTTCCTGAATGACAACAGAAAAGGGAGAGAAAAGGGAGTAAAAGGGAGAGAAGGAAACATAGTAGGTGAATATGGATTGGGGGGAAGGAATGAGAGAGGAAGCCGCCTTGTAGAATTTTGCACAGAGCATAACTTAATCATAGCTAACACTTGGTTCAAGAATCATAAAAGAAGGTTGTATACCTGGAAGAATCCTGGAGATACTAAAAGATATCAGATAGATTATATAATGGTAAGACAGAGATTTAGGAACCAGGTTTTAAATTGTAAGACATTTCCAGGGGCAGATGTGGATTCTGACCACAATCTAATGGTTATGAACTGCAGATTGAAACTGAAGAAACTGCAAAAAGGTGGGAATTTAAGGAGATGGGACCTGGATAAACTGAAAGAACCAGAGGTTGTAGAGAGTTTCAGGGAGAGCATAAGGGAACAATTGACAGGAATGGGAGAAAGAAATACAGTAGAAGAAGAATGGGTAGCTCTGAGGGATGAAGTAGTGAAGGCAGCAGAGGATCAAGTAGGAAAAAAGACGAGGGCTAATAGAAATCCTTGGGTAACAGAAGAAATATTGAATTTAATTGATGAAAGGAGAAAATATAAAAATGCAGTAAATGAAGCAGGCAAAAAGGAATACAAACGTCTCAAAAATGAGATCGACAGGAAGTGCAAAATGGCTAAGCAGGGATGGCTAGAGGACAAATGTAAGGATGTAGAGGCTTATCTCACTAGGGGTAAGATAGATACTGCCTACAGGAAAATTAAAGAGACCTTTGGAGAGAAGAGAACCACTTGTATGAATATCAAGAGCTCAGATGGAAACCCAGTTCTAAGCAAAGAAGGGAAGGCAGAAAGGTGGAAGGAGTATATAGAGGATTTATACAAGGGTGATGTACTTGAGGACAATATTATGGAAATGGAAGAGGATGTAGATGAAGACGAAATGGGAGATAAGATACTGCGTGAAGAGTTTGACAGAGCACTGAAAGACCTGAGTCGAAACAAGGCCCCGGGAGTAGACAACATTCCATTAGAACTACTGATGGCCTCGGGAGAGCCAGTCATGACAAAACTCTACCATCTGGTGCGCACGATGTATGAGACAGGCGAAATACCCTCAGACTTCAAGAAGAATATAATAATTCCAATCCCAAAGAAAGCAGGTGTTGACAGATGTGGAACTTACCGAACTATCAGTTTAATAAGTCACAGCTGCAAAATACTAACGCGAATTCTTTACAGACGAATGGAAAAACTGGTAGAAGCCGACCTCGGGGAAGATCAGTTTGGATTCCGTAGAAATGTTGGAACACGTGAGGCAATACTGACCTTACGACTTATCTTAGAAGAAAGATTAAGAAAAGGCAAACCTACGTTCCAGCATTTGTAGACTTAGAGAAAGCTTTTGACAATGTTAACTGGAATACACTCTTTAAAATTCTGAAGGTGGCAGGGGTAAAATACAGGGAGCGAAAGGCTATTTACAATTTGTACAGAAACCAGATGGCAGTTATAAGAGTCGAGGGGCATGAAAGGGAAGCAGTGGTTGGAAAAGGAGTGAGACAGGGTTGTAGCCTTTCCCCGATGTTATTCAATCTGTATATTGAGCAAGCAGTAAAGGAAACAAAAGAAAAATTCGGAGTAGGTATTAAAATTCATGGAGAAGAAGTAAAAACTTTGAGGTTCGCCGATGACATTGTAATTCTGTCAGAGACAGCAAAGGACTTGGAAGAGCAGTTGAACGGAATGGACAGTGTCTTGAAAGGAGGATATGAGATGAACATCAACAAAAGCAAAACGAGGATAATGGAATGTAGTCAAATTAAGTGGGGTGATGCTGAGGGAATTAGATTAGGAAATGAGACACTTAAAGTAGTAAAGGAGTTTTGCTATTTAGGGAGTAAAATAACCGATGATGGTCGAAGCAGAGAGGATATAAAATGTAGACTGGCAATGGCAAGGAAAGCGTTTCTGAAGAAGAGAAACTTGTTAACATCGATTATAGATTTAAGTGTCAGGAAGTCGTTTCTGAAAGTATTTGTATGGAGTGTAGCCATGTATGGAAGTGAAACATGGACGATAACTAGTTTGGACAAGAAGAGAATAGAAGCTTTCGAAATGTGGTGCTACAGAAGAATGCTGAAGATACTTGGGTAGATCACGTAACTAATGAGGAGGTATTGAGTAGGATTGGGGAGAAGAGGAGTTTGTGGCACAACTTGACTAGAAGAAGGGATCGGTTGGTAGGACATGTTTTGAGGCATCGAGGGATCACAAATTTAGCATTGGAGGGCAGCGTGGAGGGTAAAAATCGTAGAGGGAGACCAAGAGGTGAATACACTAAGCTGATTCAGAAGGATGTAGGTTGCAGTAGGTACTGGGAGATGAAGAAGCTTGCACAGGATAGAGTGGCATGGAGAGCTGCATCAGACCGGTCTCAGGACTGAAGACCACAACAACAACAACAACAGAAAATACTTTACAAATGAGAGTGAAACTGGGCTGATGGGATATATACTCTGTAAATGCAGAAGGCTTAACACGGAAAGACCTAAAATGAGTGTACTTATTTTATTTTTGTTGTTTAGTTTGTTAAGACTTTGCAGTGAACACCAGTCAAAAAGTGATGAAGAGACTTGTTATTGTTGCTGTTTTTCTATTTGGACGTTATGAATTTTTGTATGTATTATAATACAAAAAATTAATCTTTAAATTAGTTCTTTTTATTTCATTGTAAATCAATAATCGAATAAGCACCGATGAGGATTAAACAAAAGTAGTGGGAAGACGCCGTCGGAAGGAGGGCATAAAGGACATCGCAAAGACGACGTCTGACGTCAGTGACGGGTACCAGTTACCCCACAGAGGCAACCGCACACGATTTTATGTCAAATGTGCCAGTCTACCGGCAGCTGTCCCTGGAATCAACAGTACACCGTGGTCAGTGAAGAGCTGGAGACGTATTATTCATTGCGATTCCACCCAAAGCAGAGGCGAAGTCAAGTATTAATAACTGAATTACATCAGATACTCTTGATCATTTTGAGCACATCTGATTGACACTAATTATTAATGACTAATCAGAACTACCATAGCTGTAGTGACACACATTCAGCGTATTACGACCGATTTCGTTCCTTAGATCACCATCAGGTTGCCGAGTGTCGCCATTAGCATGATTTAAGAGCTCTGCTTGTCTTCTGTGTCTTTCACTGTGGCCCCATACACAATCATTAACCCGGCTCCAGGGAGGTAGGGTCCCCTTCCCTACTCCTTCACTGGGGTAATTCCTGTCTGGCGCGTCCACGTCGCGGGGGTGTTAAGAGGATGCGTGGGCAGGGACTCCCCAAAATTATGGACGAACTAAAGATGGACGGAAAAACACCTAGAGGGCGCCCAAGAACACAGTGGAAAACGGGAGTGGGTTAAACAAAAAGTTTCGAACGCTTGGTATATTTTTTAACTAAGGTATTTGATTGTGTTGATCACAAAATATTGCTCCAGAAGTTGGACCATTACGGAATAGGGGGAGTAGCTCACAATTGGTTCACCTCTTACTTTAGCAACAGGCAGCAAAAGGTCATTATTCACAATGCTGATAACGGCTGTGACGTGGGCTCTGAGTCGGGTACTGTCAAGTGGGGGGAGCCCCAGGGATCAGTGTTGGGGCCACTCCTGTTTCTTATTTATATAAATGATATGCCCTCTAGTATTATGGGTAACCGTAAAATATTTCTGTTTGCTGATGACACTAGCTTGGTAGTAAAGAATGTTGTGTGCAATATTGGCTCGGTTTCAAATAGTGCAGAACATGACCAAAGTTCATCGCTTGTAGAAAATAAATTAACGCTAAATTACAGTAAGACTCAGTTTTTACAGTTTCTAACACACAGTTCAACAAAACCTGACGCTTTAATTTCACAGATCGAGCATATGATTAGTGAAACTGAAAATTACAAATTTCTAGATGTTCAAATAGATAGTAAGCTGTCGTGCAAAGCCCACGTTCAGGATCTTGTTCAAAGACTTAATACTGCCATTTTTACTATTCGAACGGTATCAAAAGTGAGTGATCGTCTGACTCGAAAATTAGTCTACTTTTCTTCTTTTCATTCGCTTATGTCATATGGTATTATATTTTGGGGTAACTCTTCCCATTCTAAAAGGACATTTTTGGCTCAGAAACGGGGGGTGCAAGTTCGCGAACCTCTTGTCGACCCCCGTTCACTAGTTTGGGTAGTTTGACATTGGCCTCTCAATATGTATATTCCTTACTTTCATTTCTCGTTAACAATATTAGCTTATTCCCAAGGATAAGTAGCTTTTACTCTGTTAATACTCGGCAGAAATCAAACCTGTATTTGGATCGGACTTCCTTAACTCTTGTGCAGAAAGGTGTGCAGTATACTACTGCATCCATTTTCAATAAGCTACCACTCGAATTCAAAAATCTTAGCAGTAATCCACGTGCTTTGAAATCGGAGCTGAAGAGTTTCCTCATGGGTCACTTCTTCTATTTTGCCGAGACGTTTCTTGAAAAATTAAGCTGATTCTTATTTTATTGTTGACTGCGTTTACTTAATCTTATTGACTGACTTTTTTCGGGTTCATAAACATTTATTTTTATCTGTTATTACTTTTATGTTGTAATTTCATGCACTGACACGTTCCATGACATTGGAGATTTTCTCATCAATTTGGTCCTAAGGAACTTAACTTCTGATAAAAAGAATATCTGTGGAAAGGAGAAGTGTGACCTGGCAGCAAGTGGAGGAAGAAAAGTGGTAGGAGGACCGAGCCAAATGGAGAGGACTCGTCAGCACCCAGACCCGGCAGTGGCTGGAGCGGGATCTGGATATATATAGACTTGCCTTCTATACCGCTAGTGGCAAAATCTGAAAACGACCATATAAACATTCTACTGCCCGCCTGGTAGAAGCGTGACAAGCACTGAGAACACGCAGCACCGCTCACGGTGTGAACTGGACGCAGAACGACTCCCAGATTTCATTTAATTTATTTTATGGCTTCGGGAAGACCCAGAGAATCAAGTGCTGAAATACTTTATGTGAAACTAGGACGAGCAATTCCGCTTGTACCCGAGCGGTTCTAGGCGCTTCAGTCTGGAACCACGCGACCGCTACGGTCGCAGGTTCGAATCCTCCCTCGGGCATGGATGTGTGTGATGTCCTTAGCTTAGTTAGTTTTAAGTATTTCTATGTTCTAGGGGACTGATGACCTCAGCAGTTAAGTCCCATAGTGCTCAGAGCCATTTGAACCATTTGAATTCCGCTTAATGCAAGACATTTTTTTAGTTTTGTTTTACCCAGACATGTTTCAGCACTTTTTGTGCAATCTTCAGTCGGTTATTTTTTATTTTCGTACTGTAAAACTGTTGTTACACATTAACATTTAGCGAAACTTTTAGTACACAATATTTACAATTGTGAATGAATAATTGTTGTAAAATATTATACATCACTTGTTCATAGTTCACAGTTGAGATATGCATGAGCGACATGATGTACTGTGTGTTGTTTATAACTGCAACACCACAGATGATTATGTGCAACACATGACGATACTGACAATTTCCAAATTTTTATCCGTAAACTTTATAATGAGTATAAGTACACTGAACAGTGTCACATTCCAATTTATTGTACACTAAACTACATAGCAGGCCACTGTGGCCGAGCTGTTCAAGGCGCTTCAGTCCGGAACCGCGCTGCTGCTACGGTCGTAGGTTCGAATCCTGTCTCGGGCATGGATGCGTGTGATGTCCTTAGGTTATTTAGGTTTAAGTAGTTCTAAGTCTAGGGGACTGATGGCCTCAGATGTTAGCTCCCTTAGTGCTTAGAGCCATTTGAACCATTTTTAAACTACGTAAAGAATCAGTCAGGTGATAAGTAAAAACTGTACCTACTGTGGTGTCACCGCTAGACACCACACTTGCTAGGTGGTAGCATTTATATCGGCCGCGGTCCGTTAGTATACGTCGGACCAGCGTGTCGCCACTATCAGTGATTGCAGACCGAGCGCCGCCACACGACAGGTCTAGAGAGACTTCTTAGCACTCGCCCCAGTTGTACAGCTGACTTTGCTAGCGATGGTTCACTGACAAATTACGCTCTCATTTGCCGAGACGATAGTTAGCACAGCCTTCAGCTACGTCATTTGCTACGACCTAGCAAGGCGCCATTATCAATTGCTATTTATCTTGTGATGCATGTACCGTCAGACCGATATTCACCAATTATGGATTAAACTTAAGTATTCCAACAGCTACGTACTTTATTTGCTAGACTCAAATCCTTTAACTGTTCCAGACCTCACGCCAGACTGCGTGAGCTTAAACGCGTGCCTTTCGGCTTCACCTCCTACTGGCTTGGCTGCCTTGCCAAGTCACAACACCTACTATTAAAGATTCTTTCTAGAAAGAGATAACGCACTCAAATACGAAGACTGTGGCTTCCTTCCGCAAGTGGCTTCACAAAAAGAGCGAAACACCTTACACTGAGGCCGCGGGCGGCGATCACTGGACTGTACTCTGAACACGCAATCGCGTCTTTTATAAAATTATTTTTGTTGCAATGGTCATCTTCACAAACGTCCCTGTAAGTCCAGCTTTGTGCAAGATGGTTGACCGACGTCGGGTGTTCAGTACAAAATGTAAAATTAAAAACACATTCATCCCTCTTTATTTTCACTGTAATTTATTTATGCAACCAGTTTCGGCGTTTCACTACGCAGTCTTCATCCCTCCTGACTTCCGTGTAGGGGTAATCCATCCTCATATGCTGTCGAAATAGGAGCCAGCATTATGCAACCGGTATCCGTAGACTTCTAGTTTCAACAACACGATCCCTTGGTTCATCAGTTGACGACAGTGAAACACGTTTATCTAGCAGTCTTCAGCTGATGAACCAAGGGATCGCTTTGTTGAAACTAGAAGTCTACAGACACCAATTACTTAATACTGGCCTCTATTTCGACTGCACCTGAGATTGGATTCCTCCTATACGTTGGTTAGGGGCACTGAAGGTGGCATAGTAAAACGCCGAAAATGGTCGCGTAAATAAACTACATTCAAAATATAGACGACTCAAGGTATTTTTAATGTTGCATTTTATCTTTGCATCAGGTTGGTTTTATTCTTCTTTTCATCCTGAAAGGTTTTTTTGTTAGTAGGTTCTACTGTACGTTACCTTCTAACTTTCACACAATGTTGTGTTATTTGCATTGTCATGCCAGTAGGTTTCTATTAATAGTCATTTGCCTTTTACATGTTGCATTCATATTTTAAGTGTGTATTTAATTTCTATATGTTATATTTCATTGTTAGACACACAGTTTGCCAAATGAAATAATTTTAATTAATTACCACGTATATTTTATTTTAAGCTATTAAATTTATGATACTCGTTACTGATGTATCGCCGCACTAATGCCCTCTATGGACTTAGGTAGGTTTGCATTAATATAGGATGCCCCCAGGCCATTGCCACCACATTTTGTGTGCCCATCTGTACAGGTTATTTCACGATGATATTTGTATCTGAAACTCTTAATGGTTCGTACGGCTGGTATATATAGCTGCTAACCACGTTGTCTCTAAATGTAGTCCTAGGTTTTATGTGTGTTTACCCCTATTGTCATAATACTGTTTTTTTCTAATTTTCTATCTGGATGAGGTCTGATGATGGCTGCAGTGTTTTATTCGGTAATTACAGCGTGCAAAGAGGGAAGTTAAATTCGGGATGATGGTTTTCACGTCCGAAGAACACTATATTAGAGGGTTGCTGGGAAGTTCCCTAGGTGCTCGTAGTATATTTCCTTTTTTTTTAAAGCATAGACGTACATTTTCAGGATAGAGCTGGCCTATGGACAGCTTTTATGCTGTACCACCAAAACTTCTTGTGATCACCTGCAATCGTCGTCAAGTAATGATCTTTTAATCGCAGTTCTTTTCTCCGTAATAAGACTTCACCACTGGATATTATAATAATGGTTAAATAAATTAAAATACGTATCCATTCCTTGTTCAGAACCACCATAAAAAAAATGGTTCAAATGGCTCTGAGCACTATGGGACTTAACTTCTGAGGTCATCAGTCCCCTAGAACTTAGAACTACTTAAACCTAACTAAGCTAAGGACACCACACACATCCATGCCCGAGGCAGGATTCGAACCTGCGACCGTAGCAGTCGCGCGGTTCCGGACTGAAGAGAACCACCATATTTCAATATTTTCTCCACCTGCTTTAAACACGTCTCAATACTACCGATACGGAAAAAAGAAAGATGCTTCAGAAAAATGGATTTCACAGTCATCAACTGTTTTCTCACGGAATACCTTTACGTTCAGAGGTGTAGGTTGCATGGTGTCAATCACGAAAATTACTCTAGTCAGCAGTAAAAAAAACTATTTCTTGGCAGTCGGTATAAGAACAATAAAACTGAGAATCATCAGTCATCCGGCAGTAAGCTCAAACCGATGTGGCTTGTATAACGTATGTGATCAAGACGGGAATTCACAAAGTACGAAAAATGATCGGGGACTCTTTTACAGATTTCAAGTCTTCAATTAACGAATTAATAGTGCCAGCCGCTAGTGGAGGTAAAATATGATACACTCAGTGAAAAATCATTATAAGACGAAATATGAGGGTTAGAAATTTTGGGTTGAAAGGTATAGCGATCAAAGTCCTCGGCTGTTCTTAAAAACGACTGTAATCATAAACTTTTCTTCAGTATTTAAGTCGTTTTGTAGTTTTTAGGGAAGTCGTGTAATGGAGACTGGTCATCGTGAGCAATCACCTAGATTCATTATTATTGTTCAGATATGTAAGTACTGGGGGGGGGGGGGGGCGGCAAGTAACTATATTATTAAACAGCTATTACGATCAAGATGAGACCCAACAGAGAAAGATGGACGAATGAGAGAGAGAGAGAGAACGTGATGTAGCCAAGATGATTCTTGGTGTGAATCATGTAACGAGAGAGCCATATCAGTGCATACAAAACATGTTCTGGGTGAGACTAGAGAGACCGATTAAAAACTAACTAGGTCAGTCGTTCGTGCGGTCTGATAAGTGTCATAGTCGTTGCTGGATGTAGAACAAGGCGAAACGAAATGGATAGCAGTATACGTGAGTAATATTAGGCAGAGAAGCTTTATACGAAATGTGTCTGACGGTTTTTATTTCAATGCACGAAATACCGTGTTGCCGAAAATAAACTACAAATAAATCTCTGGTGTAATCTGACAAAGCACAAGTAGATACATGAGGCGAACATGTTAACAGACTCTATGGGCTACTGGGATAAAATTTCAACAACGTAATTAACAGTAGAAGTTGTGCGAAAGGCAGGAAGTCACATTGGACACTTGTCATGAAACTCACAGTAGAACGAATTCTGATGGGGATGAGCAACTGCCGTTACCGTTATATCAAATTAAAACTCAGGAATTTTGTTCGGTTACAAAACTTTTTTGCGTGCTTGTCTTCCATTTTTATCCAAACTGCGCGGTCTGATAAACGAGTGACGCATCCAGAGGAGATTGTCGGACGTCAGTGTAATTTCATATCTTAAGTACACGACATCGGTGGGTTTGTAAATGATTACAGTTTCAATGCTATATGACAGGAAAACGATCATTAGAGTGAATTAGCTTAATTCGTGTTTAGTATTGTTATCAGTTCTAGTAATATGTCTGTATTCGTATAAGGGGCGTAATAGTGTCAGATGCTGAGTATTCAGTGTGAAGTACACGGAGATGCAGCGCACTCGTACGAGACAGCTTTAACAACACTTTACAGTCTTTGGAAGGTATCTCGTCGAGGGTCTCAGTTTAGTCGGCTTGTCGAGTCGTGCAGCATCCAGGTCCGCGAGACATTCGGATGTGACAGTGTCCCGATGTTTGGACCGCATAGCAACGTGACGACAGGCATACTTGTCGCCAAGGTCTCTGTCGACCACGACATATTATGCAACCAGCACATCGTAACCCGTTCGCATCAGCGGCTGCCATCCCAGAACAAGTAATGGACTGCCTGTGCCACTGTGTGTTATCCGGCAAAATTGATCAGCATCCACACTAGGGAGTCGCCGTCCCGTGCTAAGGCTGCCATTAAACAGCAGCGTTTCGCTCGCGGTAGTCACAGGACTGATTCATTGCCTCGCAGTGTGTCCAGCGATGACCACTACCACGGATAACCACCGTTAGCGAGTATGGCGGCGACTTGGAGAGAAGTCCCATTTTTCCAATGTTTTAACGAGGTGCGAGACACTCCCGGCGTTTATGGTGTGGAGAAACGTCGTGTATGACTTGAGATCGCGGCTGGTGCTGATCGAGGGAACTCTGACAGTACAACGGTACGTCACGCACATCCAGAATTCTTATGACTCACCTCTCACGGGACTGTACCATGGTGCCATCTTTCAACATGACAATGCTCGTCCACGCATGGCACGAGTCTCTATGACGTGTCTGCTTGATATTGAGATACACCCGTGGGCAACAGTACCCCAGCTTTGTCCCTGACAGAACATGTGTGGTACCAGCTTCGTCCCAGTGGCAGTATCCAAGATACCAAGGACCAGTTATAGCAGTAATGGAATTCAGCAACAGCTGTGTAACTTAAGACGGTATTTTATTTTATTTTGAAGGTTACCAGTTTTAGCATTTCACTAAGCACCTCCTCAAATAAACGAAAATGTCACATAGTGCCATAAATCTGTGGATGTCGTGAATTCGATCGTTACACTAGTCCTTTATCGGAAGACTTGATAGCAACTGAGCACACGTGCAGTCCAAGAATTTTCTTCGAATAAAAGCACTGGTGTACCGTTCGAATTCACGACGTCCAGAGATTTATAGCTCTATATGACATTTTCGTTTATTTGGAGAGACGCATATGGGGCCTGAAAATGGCATAGAGAAATGCTGAAACTGGTAGTCTTCAAAATAAAATAAAATAACATTTCAAGTTATTTGAATTTCACTGACATTGACAATTACTTTACCACCCGATATCCCCTGTCCATGATGGACCAACAGAGTTACAACAGTTGTGACCCAGCTTGCCTCAGGAATGGATACAACCAAATCAGTAGACCAGGCGGGTGCAACGTCATCTAATAATTGGGCTCAACTTCTTTGTAAATTTGCCTCGATTTTCTAATCACTGAAATAATATCACATACGCTCTCAAGCTGTTAACTTTTATCTCGTTTCCTCCTCCCCTTTCGGGTTTCTTTTTTTGTCAGGCAGTGTATATACAGCTCTTTCAAAGTAGAAAATTGGCAACTTTATGGAAAATCAGTGTAGTCATGTTATCACTGAAAAATTTTATAGTTTTAATTTCTCGTACCTCCATTGCATGCACGTGCCAATGTTTTCTAAAAAGCCAGTTAAAAATACTCTCTTCAAGGAAATTAGGGCTTTCGACGTCTTTCCCCAGGAGACAACAACTGTTTGTACTGTCCTTATTGACGTCGCCTGTCACGGTACTGAACTACCTAGTTATATTGACTAACAGTTACACCCAATTGTACTTATTTCTGCTGTGTTCGTGCTGTTCCTAGACAGCAGATAGAGAATCTTTAGTCTTCGTTAATTTGATAAAATTCACTGATTTGAATGACATACTCATCAATATGAAAGATGCGATATAGGTAAGTAGCTTTAAGACTGGCATTTACCTACAGCGAAACTTTCTACACAGTAACGTCCATTTTAATGGCATGTGACTTTTTACTTTTCAAAAAATCGGGTAATGTTACTGAAGTTGAACATTTCACTACATTTCGAATAATAAACTGAGAACAATATGTAACATATAACCATCGTTAGTATCCGTGATAGAGAATAGAAGCGCATTCGTTTTAAGGGTTTTATCGTCTCACTCCTACAAATTAATATTCAGTTAACACTGAATATTAATGACCAAACCAAGGCTACATGAATAGTAGCCATGTACCGTTGCGAAACAAGCAACATACTGTACAAGATAGGAGTTTCAGCAGTGATATCCACGTAGCTGAATTTAAAGAGGTCTGTTATGAGAACGCCGCGTACAGCGCAACACATGAGGAAAAAACAAACATTTGGGTCCAGATGCTGAACAAGGAACACGGATGTATTACAGTGACCTACGCCATTTTATGGGGACACATCCGCCACTACCTCCGCTGAGGACAGTGACCTCGTGTATGGGTTCCAAGTGGAAGAATAAAGCATGGACTTTGATAGTACGTTTGCGTATGTGATAAGGGGTCCAGTTAACTCAAAAACCATCGCTAGATAGCAATGGCTGTCAACACATACAGTGACCTGTGCTCTCAGATAAGTAGGTGTCCCACGTCATAACAGCTGAGAGCTGACGCTACGAATACCATCGCCCTGTTTCTGTTCTGACATTTTACAGTTTACTGTTGACAGTTGTGAGTTCATAGTTGACTCCCTATTTTCTCTGTATGTTGTCATCGTCCACGTGCTAGAGGAACTAGGAAGTAGACGCCGTAAAGCACACACTACATTTCAGTGAACGACGACCGTGTGTTATCTGTAGTAGCTTTAGTATAAAAAAACAGTATCTAAAATTTCTTAAAAGTACAAAATAATTCCAGCCGATAATGAGAACGGAATCTCTTATTATGGATGTAACGTCTATTAACAACATAACGGAATCTGTTATAGGTTGGTACTATGTGGTCTTAGTTAAATGTTTATTTGATGCATACATTGTTAACACGTTCTAGACAATCGCAGAAATTAAATGTGCTGTAGCTACACAAAGGCCTTCTCCCTGAGCCTAATCAAAAGTTCCGAGATGTGTTGAGGACACCAAACGCACTGAGTGTTGCACTGCTAAATTTGACAAGCCAGCAAGATTTCCCTGACTGTCTGAAACCAGCAACAAATATTCTTAAAACACACCGTGCAATAAATTGGCTGTGTACAGAGAGATACACGTATTGCAGTTTGGAAAGGTTTTACTGCGGCTTTCAGACTTAAGTTAGGAAGATGATTAACAAAAGCCAACTCGTGTTGATAGAAGAAAACTGAAGTTTGAAATGAAATTGTGGAAAATTGATATTTTATGGGCAGACAGTGATTAACTTTCTTTCGTACACTTAATATTTTCTTTGATGCAATCAAATAAAGATGTTATACTGTTTATCGCTATCGATTACCAAAAGCCATCATCCGAATAACTGAAGCATCATAATAATGCTTTGCGTCTAGGACAAAAGAAGCAGATTTACACAGACAATGATATATTGCTATGAAACATAGGCCTTAATGTGAGGAGTAAACTTCTGAGAATTTACGTCTGGACACCACATTTTATGGAAATTTATCATGGACTGCAGGAAAACCGAAAAACTACAAAAGCGAAGCGTTTGAGTTGTAATGTTACAGAAGAAGGATGAAGAATCAAACAAACTGGGTCAGATAATAAATGAGGAGATTTTGCGCAAGATATACGTGGAGAACACTAATCGTAGAAGAGGCAAAATTGTAGGAAATACTAAGATATCAAAGAACAACTTCCATGTTACTATGAGGAGCCGAAGAGATCAAAACCTGTAAGGAAACAGTTGAGTGCGTTGTGTGTAAGTCTACTCTGAGGCAAGCGCGGGTCAGTGGTTCACCGTTCGTTACAGGCTCATCCTCTCCCCTTTTCCCGCACACCAAACACACACAAAAATATAGCTTTCCATACAACAGATGCCGACGATTTTAATAAAAACAAAGTGCAATGTATTAAATGTTTCATAAAAAATAATAATTTGTTTACATCGGTGTTCAGTACAACGCCTTACCGCAATGTCCAAGAAATCGCAGTTCACAAAGCTATAACATTTGAAAGATATTCTTCCAAAAATTTGAGAGGTACACGTGTCACGCAATTGATTTAAGACCTATAACAGTGACAAACCTCCATAAATTTTGCGACTCCATAATTTATCTGGTATAAAATAGAAGTGTGCATCACTATTGTTAGTATTTGACTTAGCTTTAAGACTGCGATGATAGGTCTACAAATTACGGCTGTGCGAGAGTATAAATAGGGAAGTGTGTATCTTCCTGATTTTCTTTTTTAGTGGACCTGGATTTGTTGTTGGTGGCAGTTATTTCATCCTGTCAATGGGCGTCTTCTCCTGCCTGGAACGTTTTGTGCAACCAGGAAGCTTGGACTAGTGCTGAGGGACACGACTGAAAAGTATCCTTTTAACTTTTTTTTAATTTCTTACCTTTTCCAAGACACTTAGTTCTCATCGTATTGTACTCCCCGACAGTCATCTAAAAATTTCTGAAATTGTTGTTGTTGTTGTGGCTTTCAGTCCGAATACTGCTTTGATGCTGCTTTTAACATCCATACCGTGCAAACCTCTTTACTTCCGAATAGCTATCGCTACTCACATCCATTCACCTGCTTAGTGTACTCACGCCTTGGTCTCTAGACTCAGTACCTCCGTAATACACTCCTGGAAATGGAAAAAAGAACACATTGACACCGGTGTGTCAGACCCACCATACTTGCTCCGGACACTGCGAGAGGGCTGTACAAGCAATGATCACACGCACGGCACAGCGGACACACCAGGAACCGCGGTGTTGGCCGTCGAATGGCGCTAGCCGCGCAGCATTTGTGCACCGCCGCCGTCAGTGTCAGCCAGTTTGCCGTGGCATACGGAGCTCCATCGCAGTCTTTAACACTGGTAGCATGCCGCGACAGCGTGGACGTGAACCGTACGTGCAGTTGACGGACTTTGAGCGAGGGCGTATAGTGGGCACGCGGGAGGCCGGGTGGACGTACCGCCGAATTGCTCAACACGTGGGGCATGAGGTCTCCACAGTACATCGATGTTGTCGCCAGTGGTCGACGGAAGGTGCACGTGCCCGTCGACCTGGGACCGGACCGCAGCGACGCACGGATGCACGCCAAGACCGTAGGATCCAACGCAGTGCCGTAGGGGACCGCACCGCCACTTCCCAGCAAATTAGGGACACTGTTGCTCCTGGGGTATCGGCGAGGACCATTCGCAACCGTCTCCATGAAGCTGGGCTATGGTGCCGCACAGCGTTAGGCCGTCTTCCGCTCACACCCCAACATCGTGCAGCCCGCATCCAGTGGTGTCGCGACAGGCGTGAATGGAGGGACGAATGGAGACGTGTCGTCTTCAGCGATGAGAGTCGCTTCTGCCTTGGTGCCAATGATGGTCGTATGCGTGTTTGGCGCCGTGCAGGTGAGCGCCACAATCAGGACTGCATACGACCGAGGCACACTGGGCCAACACCCGGCATCATGGTGTGGGGAGCGATCTCCTACACTGGCCGTACACCACTGGTGATCGTCGAGGGGACACTGAATAGTGCACGGTACATCCAAACCGTCATCGAACCCATCGTTCTGCCATTCCTAGACCGGCAAGGGAACTTGCTGTTCCAACAGGACAATGCACGTCCGCATGTATCCCGTGCCACCCAACGTGCTCTAGAAGGTGTAAGTTAACTACCCTGTCCAGCAAGATCTCCGGATCTGTCCCCCATTGAGCATGTTTGGGACTGGATGAAGCGTCGTCTCACGCGGTCTGCACGTCCAGCACGAACGCTGGTCCAACTGAGGCGCCAGGTGGAAATGGCATGGCAAGCCGTTCCACAGGACTACATCCAGCATCTCTACGATCGTCTCCATGGGAGAATAGCAGCCTGCATTGCTGCGAAAGGTGGATATACACTGTACTAGTGCCGACATTGTGCATGCTCTGTTGCCTGTGCCTATGTGCCTGTGGTTGTGTCAGTGTGATCATGTGATGTATCTGACCCCAGGAATGTGTCAATAAAGTTTCCCCTTCCTGGGACAATGAATTCACGGTGTTCTTATTTCAATTTCCAGGAGTGTAGTTCCGCTATCTACATGTCTTCCATAGCACCACATTTCGAAAGCTTTTGTTTTCTTCTTGTCTGAACACTGCAGACAAATAACTTCAGGGAAGACTTTCTAACACTAAAACTGATAGAGGTATTAACAAAATCCTCTGAACGGCTTCCTTTGCTATAGACAGTCTGCATTTGATGTTTTATCCTCCTTGGCTGCCCAAATAGTGAAACTCATGTACTACTTCCCGTTTCTTATTTCCTAAGCTATTCCCCTCAGCATTTCCTCATAATATATAGGATGCCCCAGAAGGAATTGTCAATAATCAGGGATGTGAGGAACGATCATTCGAAGCAAAAAAATTCTAGTAAACAAGCGCTCTAAAATGCACGGACACTTCATCTTCAGCGCTGTGAAACAAGTCTCCTCTACCGCAAGCCCTTTACTTGCCATATTTTCCGAGGAGTTAGTATGGCCGAAAACAATAAAAATTATTTCTTAGACATGGACCATAAAACGCATACCTTATGAGCTGTGAGGACTTGTTCATTAGAAGAGGTGTGTTTCAGTAGTGCCAAGACGAACAAGTGCTCATAACTCTTAACCCTTTAGACTCTCTGGCTACAATTGTGTACGTTCTGCTGTGTCTCAGCTGTGACACAAGTATTCTTCTCGCAATGCAAACTTGAGGTATGCAGTGTGAAGGTTCAAGTTTTCCATCATGCGCAAGTGCTGCCAACTGTTGATCAACAACATAAAAATGTCGCGTGACTAGGGCCTCCCGTCGGGTAGAACGTTCGCCTGGTGCATGTCTTTCAATTGGACGCCACTTTCGGCGACTTGCACGTCGATGGGGATGAAACGATGATGATTAGGACAACACGACACCCAGTCCCTAAGCGGAGAAAATCTCCGACCCAGCCGGGAATCGATCCCGGGCCCTGAGGATTGACATTCTGTCGCGCCGCCCACTCAGCTACCGGGGGCGGACACCAACAATATAAAAAAATCAGCAAGTAAATGTAGCAGTGCGCAGCAGCCCGAGGCCACTAGAATACACAGATGTGGCTGGTTCGCTGTATTCCTCTATATTACTATATACTGTTATTTTTCATGGTAATTAGTGAATTGTCATTTTATTGTTTATTAGAACAGAGAATATTTCGTAAGTAGTTATTTCAGTCCCGAAAATGAAGCCAAGTGTACTAATTATGTTTTGTTAAAGCACTCCGTCATCAGGCCATTATTGGCCCATCGGGACCATCCTACCGCCGTGTCATCCTCAGGTGAGGATGCGGATAGGAGGGGCGTATGGTCAGCACACCGCTCTCCCAGTCGTTACGATGGTTTTCTTTGCCGGAGCCGCTACTATTCGGTCGAGTAGCTCCTCAGTTGGCATCGCGAGGCTGAGTGCACCCCGAAAAATGGCAACAGCACATGGCGGCCCGGATGGTCACCCATCCAAGTGCCGGCCACGCCCGACAGCGCTTAACTTCGGTGAGCTGACGGGAACCGGTCTATCCACTGCGGCAAGGCCGTTGCCAATGTTTTGTTAACGGGTATATATTTTTTGTACAAATGTTGCGTCTAAAATCATTAAAAAGTCATATAAGAGCATTACCATATAAATTAAAAAATTTCCTTCCTCCAGAAAAAAAAAATCAGGTCTGAGAGGGTAAACTTATGCACTTTAGAGCCCAGGATTACAGGACATTTTTACTTATTTTGGTCCGCACTCTCAGTTTTCAGCGTATGGAAAGCAATGAACTTACGGTAGAACTAGTGCTGACAGTTTTTCAGGTACGTATTCTAGACGCCATGGTTACTAGACTTTGTGCTTCCTGTCATATTTCTTAATACTGATCATTCTTCCGGGGACGCCCTGTGTGTACAAATATAAAGAGGTAGGAACAGGACAGGAAATCGCGGCGATCTTCATCAAACCAATCAGTGGACGGAAACAGAAAAGTATGTCAATAATTCAAGAATAGTCTTAATCGCATTTATTATTGTTATAATACCGCCAACCGATTTCAACCCGACGTAGGGGTCATCTTCTGAGCGTTTACACCATTGGTCGACTGCTGGTGGTGTCACTCCTGTCTGCATAACGGCAGGAAACTATCAGACAGGAGTGACACCACCAGCAGTCGACCAATGGTGTAAACGCTCAGAAGATGACCCCTACGTCGGGTTGAAACCTGTTGGCGGTATAATAACAATAATAAATGCGA
This sequence comes from Schistocerca piceifrons, assembly GCF_021461385.2. NCBI lineage: Eukaryota > Metazoa > Arthropoda > Insecta > Orthoptera > Acrididae > Schistocerca > Schistocerca piceifrons. The sequence goes on from NC_060139.1 coordinate 46,900,842, forward strand.
TTAAGACTGTTCTTGAATTATTGATTAATCATACTAATCGCTGCTTCTCTGCACAACCATGTTGTCCAGAAAAGTATGTGCCCTTGGATCATCAAGCCTAGAACGGCGCACTTTGTGAAGCAGACATCCTTGCGGACGGCGAGCACAGCACCATTTCGCTTCATTAACTAAGCTCTGTTTAGAGCCCCTTGGCGGATGTCGATCCGAACGGCCCACTTTTTGCCCTCGCGAGTTGTACAACTCAGCATTCACGAAAGAAGACGTTTCTCAGGTCGCCACACAGTGCTGTCATTATAGAGGAGCTCGGGATAGATTCCGAATCGTAAGTCAATGTCTGGGTGGCGCGGCGGAGGATAAATGGCGGCGGGTAATTTTATATCACATTAGAGAGATTTATGGGGCGCGATGCGAGGCGTGGGCAGCATCCGCCCGGGCAGAGAGATAAGGCGGCAGCCGGCACGGCGCGGGCTGGCGAGGCGAGAGGAGCCGGAGGGATCGCCGGCCAGCTGCGGGCTCCGAGCCGCGGGGTGCGCACGTGGGCGGCGGGCGACGGAAGTGGGCGGCGCGCCGTAACAAGTGTCTGGGCGGCGCGGCGGGCCGCGGCGACAGGCGACAGGCGTCGCCCTCCGGCGCTGCATCGCCGAGCAGGTCGTGTTTCTCCCGACCAGCCTGAGAGTTGCTCCACACTGGCCGTGTAAACGTCAGTCAGGGCGTGACCCATATCGGGGACTAATGGGCAAGCCACTGACGTCTGTCAAGGTGGTCACACGGGTAACATCCGCCCACACTGTCTTCAGCTGTAACGCCTATAATGGAATTAACGAACAAATAGAGGCTAAACAACCACTGTACCAATTCATAAGGGGGAAGTTAAATGGAATGATCACGCTCAAAAGTAACAACATTTATCCCGCTGGAACGATCAGTACGTGTCTCGTAGAATGTGGTAAGCCGTTGACTGATCCACAACCTCACGTACCCTTCCTCGACCGACTGAAACGGACGGGCGCGCATGTCTTCCTTCATCTACATCTACATCTACATCTACATTTATACTCCGCAAGCCACCAAACGGTGTGTGGCGGAGGGTACTTTACGTGCCACGGTCATTGCCTCCCTTTCCTGTTCCAGTCGAGTATGGTCCGAGGGGAAGAACGACTGCCGGAAAGCGTCCGTGCGCGCTAGAATCTCTCTAATTTTACATTCATGAACTCCTCAGGAGGTGTAACTAGGGGGGAGCAATATATTCGATACTTCATCCAGAAACGCACCCTCTCGAAACCTGGACAGCAAGCTACACCGCGATGCAGAGCGCCTCTTTTGCAGAGTCTGCCACTTGAATTTGCTAAACATCTCTGTAACGCTATCCCGCTTACCAAATAATCCTGTGACGAAACGCACCGCTCTTCTTTGGATCTTCTCTACCTCCTCCGTCAACCCGACCTGGTACGGATCCCACACTGATGAGCAATACTCAAGTATAGGTCCAACGAGTGTTTTGTAAGCCACCTCCTTTGTTGATGGACTACATTTTCTAAGGACTCTCCCAATGAATCTCAACCTGGCACCCGCCTTACCAACAATTAACTTTATGTGATCATTCCACTTCAAATCGTTCCGCACGCCTCCTCCCAGATATTTTACAGAAGTAACTGCTACCAATGTTTGTTCCGCTATCATATAATCATACAATAAACGTCCTTCTTTCTATGTATTCGCAATACATTACATTTGTCTATGTTAAGGGTCAGTTGCCACTCCCTACACCAAGCGCCTACCCGCTGCAGATCTTCCTGTATTTCGCTGCAATTTTCTAATGCTGAAACTTCTCTTTATACTACAGCATCATCCGCGAAAAGCCGCATGGAACTTTCGACACTATCTTCTAGGTCATTTCTATATATTGTGAAAAGCAATGGTCCCACAACACTCCCCTGTGACACGCCAGACGTTACCTTAACGTCTGTAGACGTCTCTCCATTGAGAACAACATGTTGTGTTCTGTTTGCTAAAAACTCTTCAATCCAGCCACACAGCTGGTCTGATATTCCGTAGGCTCTTACTTTGTTTATCAGGCGACTTTATCAGGAAGTCAAGGAAAATGGCATCTACCTGGGAGCCTGTACCTAATATTTTCTGGGTCTGATGAACAAATAAAGCGACTTGGGTCTCACACGATCGCTGTTTCCGGAATCCATGCTGATTCCTACATAGTAGATTCTGGGTTTCCAAAAACGACTTGATACGCGAGCAAAAAACATCTTCTAAAATTCTACAACAGATCGACGTCAGAGATATAGGCCTATAGTTTTGCGCATCTGCTCGACGACCCTTCTTGAAGACTGGGACTACCTGTGCTCTTCTCCAATCATTTGGAACCTTCCGTTCCTCTAGAGACTCGCGGTACACGGCTGTTAGAAGGGGGCTAAGTTCTTTCGCGTACTCTGTGTAGAATCGAATTGGTATCCCGTCAGGTCCAGTTGACTCTGTTCAGTGATTTCAGTCGCTTTTCTATTCCTGGGACACTTATTTCGATGTCAGCCATTTTTTCGTTCGTGCGAGGATTTAGAGAAGGAACTGCAGTGCGGTCTTCCTCTGTGAAACAGCTTTGGAAAAAGGTGTTTAGTATTTCAGATTTACGCGTGTCATCCTCTGTTTCAATGCCATCATCATCGCAGAGTGTCTGGATATGCTTTTTCGATCCACTTACTGATTTAACGTAAGACCAGAACTTCCTAGGATTTTGTGTCAAGTCGGTACATAGAATTTTACTTTCGAATTCACTGAACGCTTCACGCATAGTCCTCCTTACGCCAAAGACGTGAAAACCACACGGTAAAAGATTCTGGTTGTACACAGGATGTTGCAGTGCTTCCCAACCAATTCGCTGATTGTCAGTGTGGGGGTGGGCTTATCCAGCTACAAGAAAATTCCGTATGACACTATTCCTGGGCGATTTCGCTTCCTGGAGTGTCACATTTTGTGTTCGTAGTTCTACTTATTGATTGTGGTTCCACACAGCAAGCAAAGCGGCCCCTGCAGTCGAAGGAGGTCATCATGACCTTACCAGAACTTGGTGAACGGTTTTGGAATTACTTGGCGAGGGATATTTGGGATGTTTCCGCTGTTGGCTTTGCCGTTTGTCCTCGGGTTCTCATTTGATTACCCTTCACATAAGTAATTAGCTGACAAACCAGGCTTTTTCCGGGTATTCATTTTGCCAATTTTCTATTAGAAACAAAAAGAAAAAATTGACTTTATTTGCAGTGAAATATCGTAAAAATTTCATTTCCACGTATTCATAAAAACACCCTTGAAATTGTGAAACTGTCATACAAAGACATACACATATTGTACAAAGTTATAAGTACAGTATCCACATTGGCACATGGTCCTAGACAGTATATGCAATGAGGGAACAACTGCTTCGCGTGTCTATAACGCGATTTTGTAAACATCTCTGTAGCAACGCATACTAGTAGCTCTATAGACGGCTATCGTTTTCGCCTACAACCGTTATCGCTTCGCAATTCAAATGGCTCTGAGCACTACGGGATTTAACTGCTGAGGTCATCAGTCCCCTAGAACTTAGAACTAGTTAAACCTAACTAACCTAAGGACATCACACACATCCATGCCCGGGGCAGGATTCGAACCTGCGACCGTAGCAGTTGCGCGGTTCCAGACTGAAGCGCCTGGAACCGCTCCGCCACTCCGGCCGGCGCTTCCCAATTAAAAGCTGTCAAAAGCGCTGCCAAGTGTCAGGGATTCCCTTAAGTTGACTCAACTGTAGGGGTGTGTTGTAAAGAACAAAAGCCTGCTGCGGCGCTTTCTCACGTGTCTGACTGTATGTCATCATATCTTTTGAGCTATGTATGGTACAATGATACAATTATGTAGGTACATTCAGCAGCGTATGTGGATACTGACTCCAAAATGTGCTGCGAATAGGATTAGTCGAAAAGAGACAATATATTTAAATGTCGTTCACATAGCAGCAGTTCTTCTCGTATATCAGCGTCTATGACATATCCCGAGTACTGTATACGGTACCACGATATATTTTTGTAGGTGGATTTAATGGAATATGAGGATACAGCCTGCGAAATGTATGCGAATACATTTAGTAGCACAGCATCACCATACAAGAGTGAAAGTGATCGACGAATTGCTAGCGAGTGCTCCTGGTACTGTGGAAAAGATGAATTCGAATGTTGCATTACATTATGTAAACCAAGATCACAGCACCAGACAGAGCAGAACTCGAATTACCTTATAACCTCCACGACGGCGTATCATCCAATTTCAACTCGTGGATGGCGAGGAGGCAGTTGGCGAGGGAGGGTGGTACATAACACATAGTACCAGTGGTAAAAGCGTAAGTTACACATTATTATGGCAGGCCAAGAAACATTTATTGCATCCTTTACCACACTATTTTTGAAACCAGTCACCAACTACAGTCGGAGCGTTCTGCCCGTCGTTCAGTTTCTCGACGAAAGAAATCCTCTACTTCTTCACGGAGCCATCCGATAAACGCTGTGTGAACGTTCTCAGCGTTACAAAATCTTATTCGCGTCAGATGTTCTCTTACTTGCCGAAAAGGTGGAAATTGTATGGTGCAAGATCTGGACTTCCTGTCTCTTCCCATGTCTCTGCGGCCCTGGTCAAATTGTTGTCACGACGTAAATCCTTGGTACCATATCAATCGTTTCTGTCCCACGCACATCTCAACAACGCTCAACAATGCTCTCATCAACAGACTGTCACACAGCTCATGACGTTAAAACACTAAAACGTTTACAATACACTTGTGGCGTTCGTAACATAAAATAGAGTAATAACACAGTGGACTGAAGGTCCTCGTCTTACATTAAAATAGTCTTCTGTCAGTATTCGTCCCATCTCATACCGCACACAGCACCAGGTCGCATCCATCCGTCTGCTGTGTGCTCCAACAGTGTCAAGTTGACTCTTGTTGTGAACGGACTGTGTAAGCGCGTCTGTTCGGTCAACCATAATGCGCTTGCATTGTAATATCGTGATGGGCCTGTTGTCCTCGCCGCTGCAGAACTGTGTTTGCGGAAGACGCGGAACATGTACTCTCACTCGTGACAATGCGATACTCCGTTGCGTAATGCTCTTAGCCTGGGACGACATGTGTGACATTCCTTCTGAATTTTCTACATGTATAGAGAGAGCGGACACTACAGTCAAACGGTTGGGAATGCAGTAAAGAGACAGACGGCAGCACCAGGTGCAAAACAACTAGTGATAGAAAAATTTGGAGCAAAAGACTGGATCCTAAAAGAGGTTAAGACAGATAGATGTGAAGACCTAGGGAAGAACCGTGCGGGAGTTCGAGTACAACATAAAGAAAAATCAGACAGAATAGGGTAAGATTTGCATGACAAATTCTGAAACATGGCTGCGAAACAGCAACTGTGTATAACTGAAGAGGTTGAAAATTCAGCCAACCAGTTGCCAATAAAGGTTTATTAGCCCTTGACCTACGTTTCGATATTTGTAAAAATATCTTCTTTAGAAGTAGTGTGCCTTGTTACATCACATAATCGTACATTAGACTGGATAAAGCCGAACGGCTTTTGTCATATGCAAAATTGACAAAATAAGAATTATCCCAAGCTATGCCATATGCAATCCGGCTGCTGTCTAAAGCCATGGCCTGATATAATTCTTGTTCTGTCGATTTGGTATATGACAAGAGCCCATCGGCTTAATCTAATCTAATGTACCATCATGTGATTTAACAAGGCCCACTACTTCTGAAGAAGATATTTTTATGAATATCGAAACCTAGGTCAACGGCAACTAAACCTTTATTTCTAACTCGTTGGCTGATTTGTCAACCTCTTCGATTTGCAAGATATGTGACCAGGATGGGTATAATGTCAAAAGAGTATGGGAAACAGCTCGAGGGCAAGAGGAAAGACAGAAACTAAGTGATTTATCCTGCTTACGAAGGACTGGTCTGAACTGAGGCTCAAGGCGGAAGAGAAAGGAAACTGGAGAAGCGAGTACACGCCGAGCAACCTTTAAGAGATCAACGACAGAGAAGGAAACTGTAAAAGGACAGAGAGTCAGCAGCGAAGCATACAGAAGAGCAGATGCTGAAGATCTCGGAAAAACAGCGAGAAAAGTGAGAAGATGAAAAGCTTCTGGAGGAGAACAAGAAAATTCAGTCCATGAAGGGACTACCCTTGGACCTATAGATACCGTAACGGAAGAAGGCGATGATGATGATTTGGGGGGTGGGGGGAGGGTATTTGGGGTGCAGTTTTTATTTTAACTTGTTTCAGAGAGGAAACAAAAAATTGCGACTCTAGGTAATCAATTTTTTTGATTGTGTAGGTCGCTGTTCCAACTGACAGAATGTTGGGAACATACAATGCGTTCTTACGTTATCTTGTTGAAAGACAGCGTCACGGAGACCTCGACTGTACGGCATATGGCACGGCAATCGTCCTTAACACGTCGTAAGTGCAAAGACTACTGTCCAAATTACCGGATGGCCTTGCGAATCCGAGATTATCGCATTTTGTAGTGAGTAGGACAGAAAAAAGTGGTAGCCGTGCTCATACACTGTGATGTTTTGGACTCTTTCGCCGTGTGGATATTTTCCTTGCTGAAAACCATACCCATGGTATGCAGCGTAGGTGAACGATGTCGCACGGCTGCTCTATCTCGTGATGAGATTTTAATTCTCTCATGAAGTAGTGTCAGACTCATCATTCGATAATCTCATTTCACAAAATCAGGGAGGGAAAAAGTGAACTGTGGGTAGAAGTGCTAAAGTGGCGAATATGCAGTCAGATTAATTTAATGGGATACTATAAAAAATTTTACGAATTTCTTCTACATCTACTGTGGTGTCACCGCCAGACACCACACTTGCTAGGTGGTAGCCTTTAAATCGGCCGCGGTCCGATAGTATACGTCGGACCCGCGTGTCGCCACTATCAGTGGTTGCAGACCGAGCGCCGCCACACGGCAGGTCTAGAGAGATTTCCTAGCACTCGCCCCAGTTGTACAGTCGACTTTGCTAGCGATGGTTCACTGACAAATTACGCTCTCATTTGCCGAGACAATAGTTAGCATAGACTTCAGCTACGTCATTTGCTACGACCTAGCAAGGCGCCATTATCATTTGCTATTTATCTTGTGATGCATGTACCGTCAAGAGCGATGTTCACCAATTACGGATTAAAGTTAAGTATTCCAGAAGCTACGTACCTTTTTTACTAGTCTCATTTCCGTGTCCTGTTCCAGACCTCACGCCAGCCTGCGTGAGCTTGGCTGTCTGTCCAGTCCACAACATCTACATACACACTTCGCAAGCCACTGCGGATGGCCACGATGGATGGTACTTCGTACTACTATTAATCCTACGCTGTCCTATTCCGTTCGCTTTCTCAGCGGCTACCTATATTCATCTGTGCCTGCCCTGATCCTTACGCGGGATAAACTATGTTGTCAACATAACAGTCGTACTGTCTTACGCCGAAACAGGATGGCTCTAAGCACTATGGGTCGTCAGTCCCCAAAGAACTACTTAAACCTAACTAACCTACGGACATCACACACATCCATGCCTGAGGCAGGATTCGAACCTGAGACCGTAGCAGCCGCGTGGTTCAGGACTGAAGCGCCTAGAACCGCTCGGCCAAAGCGGCCGGCTCAAAATAGGATTTGGAATTTACCTAAAAGGTTTCCTAGAGAGGTACGTCTTTATTTCAAGGATTACCATTTAAGTATTCTGAAAACTTCCGTTACACTTTCGTATGGGCTAAACCCATCTGTTACAATCCCAGAGTGTCACTGTAATGATTCGACGTCTGGCTACTCGATAAGCACTCCGAACACTGGAACAACATTCTAGAATAGATCGCACTAGCTTCTTGCACGCAATTTACTTTTCAGATACTTTATATTTTCCAGGAACCCTTCCAACATATCTAAATCGTCCATTTGTGTTCCCTAATCTTTGGTACGGTACGTCAATCTTTCTTTTCAACATGTATATTCTCCCACGAGCAGCTAGCAAACTATTGCAGAGTCCTCCACAGATTGCTTCGTTTCTAGTAGTCCTTTTTTTGACGAGAAAAACAGACTTGCAAAGATAGCTCGCTGACTATGTGTAACATTTCAAATGTTAATAATGAGTGTTGACATGTTGCCTTTTCGTTTGAAGGTACAAATTCTCATCCTAACGAATACTGTATTTCCTAACTTATGAAAAATAATAAACATTTCAACCAAAATCTGCTTTGATAATTGTTATAGATCCCGTTAAAATTCAGCTGTTCTCACAATCGCACAATAATTTGACGCCGATAGACAAATGGCGTCCAAAACAATTTCTGCAAAAAATGAATCAACTCTATTTGAATACTACTAAGCTGCAAAGAAATGTTTCTGCAAAAATAGCTCGTTACTCGTTGGTACCTCTGGCTCAATTATTTTCATGGGAAACAGGTAATAGTAGCGACATTTTGACCTAAGAGCATTAGTTTCAAGGTACTGCCATCTGACACCAACTATGTGTTGCCATTTTGACTTGAATGGTTACACGGTTTTGTTCAAATCGTAAGACAACAATTGACAGTGGCGGTTATCGTTCTGCGTCATCGCTTGGCATGAGATCTTTTAAAACAATCTCAGTGGTGTAGTTATTGTACGTAACTATTTTTACTCAGCTAGTTGCTTGCAACTATGGCAAAACATGTTACTGTTATACTTTGCCGATATACTTTACCCAACAAGGATTTGAACGTGCACGTATTTTCCTCACAAGTATAAGCATCACATGAAACCACCAAGGTATTCAGAGGTTTCTCAGCCACTGTACTCATAGTTGGTTAATGATTTGAATCTCAAGGCCAAATTTGCAAGAAAGAGCTGGAGTAACAGCTATCGTTTAAAATGGTTGTGTACAGAATGTACATGAGATATGCGCTTGGCAGGACAGAGTTTGTCCGCACGAGCTAACATGCACCGAAGTAGGTTACAATGTTTTAAGTACGATATGCAAGAAAAGTTGACAATGAAATACCAGTTGGTCAATTACCCCTCTTTTGTTAACACATCTGAATGTATTTCGCTAGGTGTTGTTAACACAGCGTATAATTATAAGTTACTTCTTCAGAATGGTCCACAGTGTCACCTCTTGAAATTATATTTTCTCTTGAAACAAACAATGGAAGTGAATTTTACTTCAATCTTAGGAGTAAGCCAAGAGACGTTGACCTCGTGTTTTTGAGTAAAAACCAGAAGTAACTGGAAACCTGAGAGACAGTCGTATATATTTTGTGTCATTCACTTATCTTGGGTCTTAACATATATCATCTAATGGAATACTTTAAAAAATGTAATGAAACACAGGCCTACCCGTCCGTTGCGTACGATGCAATGGGATCAAAGTGAGAGGAGAAAGTGAAAAGCCACGTGGCTACTAAAGCAAATTAAGGGTTTAGTGATTTGCCTTCTACCGTTAACATGCAATATCTTAAAGCGCAAGACAAATTCTCAATCTTTATGATAATAACACAACTAAAAATTCTGCAACAGAGAAACAGTGGTACAAATTACGAAGTAGAACGATCGTAAAGATTTAGTTTTGTTGAAGAGATTGACAGGTCACGTTTCGTTGGCCAGATAAAGAAAATTGTAGGTCATCTACGAGAAACATTGCTATTATAGCACCTGTGCGATCTGTGATAAGCCGGCCGCTGTGGCCGAGCGGTTCTAGGCGCTTCAGTCTGGAACCGCGCTACTGCTACGGTCGAAGGTTCGAATCTTGTCTCAGGCATGGATGTGTGTGATGCCCTTAGATTAGTTAGATTTAAGTGGTTCTAAGTTCTAGGGGAATGATGAAAAAAATGTGTGTGAAATCTTATGGGACTTAACGGCTAAGATCATCAGTCCCTAAGCTTACACACTACTTAACCGAAATTATCCTAAGGATAAACATACACAAATGCCCGAGGGAGGACTCGAACGACCGCCGGGATCAGCCGGGACTGATGACCTCAGATGTTAAGTGCCATAGTGCTTAGAGCCATTTGAACCATTTGATCTGTGAAAAACAGCTTCATGCATGAGACTAATATCACGTCGAACTTGAAAAATTTGTCTGAAGGCAGAACTTCATAGTTCTCGAAAAATAAACGTAGAGGAGACGTGCTTAATTCTTTATTCATGAAAATCTAATTTTCAGTGAGGTATCTACACATTTTTGGAAACCATAAATTTAATGCTTCGTAAGAAATCATAGACATAATATTAATATCAGTTCTTCCTACATTCACTCTTTGACTGCAAAGCAAGCAAGCTCTAACCTGAGAACTGCCTCGTGATGACTGGTTGTTGTGTGATGTTCTTAGGTTAGTTTAAGTAGTTCTAAGTTCTAGGGGACTGATGACTATAGATGTTAAGTCCCATAGTGCTCAGAGTCATTTGAACCATTTTTAACCTGAGGTGAATATATCCTCTAGGAGGCCTCGTACTGTGGTTTGCGAAAATACAGATGCACAAGTAGAAAGAGATCAACTCTACGACTAGCGCATACCAGAAGATCACCTCGCAACAATGGCAACTGTAATTTTAACTGAGTCTCACTTTAACCTCGTCACACGACTCCTGAAAAGAAATCCCATCAGAATCATGTCTGTTTCCCGTGCTGACAATGGCTTCGATCCCTCACGCTTTCTGCCTAGAAGTGAAGCGTTACTAGTTTCTGAGTTATGCAGCCGTGGTGTACTTTCCTCTTTACACGGTATTTGGACTAGTGCCATGATAGTCTTCGTCGGCTGTGGAGCGCAGATTTTAGAAACAAACTTGACTTTTGTCATAGTAGAGCTACAATGTAAACTTAGCCACGTGTATGTAGAATATGTGGGACAGTCAAATGAAAAAGAGACAGATGGAAAAATCTGAGTATACTATTGAGAATGAGATTTTCACTCTGCAGCGGAGTGTGCACTTACATGAAACTTCTTGGCAGTTTAAAACTGTGTGCCGGACCGAGACTCGAACTCGAGACCTATCGCGGGCAAGTGCTCTACGATCTGAGCTACCCAAGCACGACTCACGACCAGTCCCCACAGCTTCAATTCTGCCAGTACCTCGTCTCCTACCTTCCAAACTTCACAGAAGCTCTTCTGCGAACCTTGCAGCACTAGCACTTCTGGAAGAAAGGATATTGCGGAGACATGGCTTAGCCACAGCCTGGGGGATGTTTCCAGAATGAGATTTTCACTTTGCAGCGGAGTGTGCGCTGATATGAAACTTCCTAGCAGATTACAACTGTGTGCCGGACCGAGACTTGAACTCGGGACCTTTTTAAGTATACTGTTTCTTATTTCAAAAGTAATCACCATAACTGTTAATACATTTATCCCACTGTGAAACACGACGATTAGTGCCTTCATGAAAAATGTTTGCTGTTGACTACTGAACCATGATTGTACCCCAGCGTGCAGCGTGCACCTCTTCGTCCGAAGTCAATCGACGGCCACTGATGGTTTTCTTCAGGACACCAAAAATATGGAAATCGCAGTGGGAGAGATCGCAACTGTATGGAGTATGCGTAAGGATTTCTTTGCGAAACTTCTGCAGCGTAGAAGAAACAACGTTGGCGGGTCATGGAGTCCTGATGAAAGACATTCGCGGGCATCGATATGCTTTGACGAAGAGATGCCTGGGTACAATAATGGTTCATAGTTAAACACAAACATTTTTCCATGAAGGCACTGACCGTCTTTTCTCGCAGTGGGATGACTGTATTAGCTGTTATGGCGATTATTTTCGAAACATTAGTGCAATTACTTTCGCTCCATCTGTTCCGTTTTTATTTGACTGTCCCTTATAGTATGATAGCAAACCATCGAAGGCTACGACTTCAATAGCAGAAGAATAACATTCTCCGTCTATTGTGACATGCTTAGGACAGTTACTGACTTAATCTGGAAATAATTCGTTCTATTATTTTCACTTCCCGCGTTTCATATGTATTGTGTGTCTTGTTTATCCAACATTTTCCACGCCTACGAGGCTAACCGCATCATCCAACATCCACTCTAACCAGAGGACGTTCAGACTGGACATTCACCAATGTCTGAATCCTGGTCACAGCGGTGCGGTTCCGCCTCTGTGTGGAACTATTCCTCTAACAGCGCATCTGTGGCAAGGCCGAGGATTAGGAGCGGAGACAATGGCAGCTGCGAAGTTATGGCTTCGCATTCTGATAATGCAAACAATTGGCACGACAAGATGTTCGTGTAAGTCAAGAAAACGTCTCTCTTTCTTTTGTCTCTGATGAGCAGTGGCTTATCTCCCACGCTCATATCTTTGCCAGTTCTTTCGTTTTATGCATCGCTGACTAGACTGCCACCAAGGACTTATTGAGCCGACGCTTCTTTCCGTTTTCCTGTTTCTGATACCCACATATTGTAGGCAAATTTAGGGACAGTGACCAATGTCAATTTATAAATAATCCTCGTATTCAATAATTACACTTTCCTAAGGGTATGGAGTATTAATACAGAGAGCTCCTATTAACGAAATCGAATTTATGTAATTCGACAATTTCAGGTTTCGATTGACATATCGTAAGAAGCGTTTTTCTTATTCATATCAGTTTACAGCATCAATTTCTTGCCGCCACAATTAGCAGTGGGATGTTTGTGTGTGGGTGAAATCTTATGGGACTTAACTGCCAAGGTCATCAGTCCCTAAGCTTACACACTACTTAACCTAAATTATCCTAAGGACAAACACACACACCCATGCCCGAGGGAGGACTCGAACCTCCGCCGGGACCAGCCGCGGGATATCTGTAAAAGTCATGTATAACAGATGCTGAAGTAAAAGATAATACTTTATAAAACTGTACTAACTTTTACCTCTAAGTCACTTTCAGGTAAAAAGTCTCCCCTCCACGGGAATATATGAAACGGAGCTGCGAGTACAGGATGTAGACACATGGTTGACCACCTACGGAAGTTGGAGTGTGACGGTGTGTCGCGCTCCGATAGCCAAATGGTAAGGCGACCACTCGCGATAAACAGGTAATTCTGGTTCGAGTCCCAGCCCGTTACAAATTTTCACTGTCTTCATTCTTTTATACAGCTGATGGCTGACCATACTCGCAACTGCGAATATATTCCATGCTGTCATATCTGCGTAAGTGCAGTGTCAGAACGTAACGTAGCTGAAGATGGCAACAACTGTGGAAGGGTAAACTCTGTCAGATATGTTCTGCAATTGTAGAAAAGTGTCATATGAGAATATAATAGAATAGATTTCAACAAAATAGTTTAAATCCAACATTACGCTGCACTGTGGAAGAGCCATTCTCGATTTTCCCTCATTCTTATTCAATTTAGCTCTCCTGTCGAATTTGAACAGAATCCACACAGCCTTAGGTTAAAATTTTTAAATGTTAATAAATAATGAACGACGACAGAAAGTTAAAGTTAACAGCTGCTTTACACAGTTTCAAAAATCGCACTATAAATAAAAAAACACTTTTCTTTCTTTACTAGCAAAAACACATGAAAATGAAACTTCCTGGTAGATTAAAACTGTGTGCCGGACCGAGACTCGAACTCGGGACCTTTTGCCTTTCGCGTGCAAGTGCTCTGCCAACTGAGCTACCCAAGCACGACTCACGCCCCGTCCTCACAGCTTTACTTCTGCCCGCGAAAGGCAAAAGGTCCCGAGTTCGAGTCTCGGTCCGGTACACAGTTTTAATCTGCCAGGAAGTTTCATATCAGCGCACACTCCGCTGCAGAGGGAAAATCTCATTCTGGAACACATGAAAATGTTTATCCGAAAATCAACACCTGTAGTCTATCAGATAAGCCAACTGTGATATTGTAGACTTCGGAGTGTGACAGGATTGCAGGTTTACATACGATGTGTTAACTAAAGTGTTCAGTGCAATTTTGGCTGTATCAGAGGCACTTTGATGTCAGCGACAAAAAACAGTGGGAGGAATCGAGAGAAGAGATGCAGTAGCAACAGGAAGAACTCGCGTTTATGAAGAAAGAATTTCATATTCCAGTGGAGGTGATCTGATGTAGGTTTTTCGTTATTCTCTTAAGCCTCTTATGGTAACTCTGGTGTGGATCCTTCGATATATGCACGAATGATTTGATTCCGCCTCCTTGTCCTTCTGATGTCTTGTGATCTTGTGGTCGATGAGAAGTTAAATTCCAAAATTCATGCAATGGTGTAAGGTCAGTGAAGTGACATCAAATAAACTGACGCGATCTGCAAAGATGAGTTAAAGCAATCAAACTATGTCAATTTTTCTTCCGCTGACAAAAAGAAGGGAGATCAGGTGTAGCAGAAATTATGTCAAAAGCAAACATTAGAAAGAAATTACGGTATATTGATAATTTTTGCTTATGGACCGTCTGACAGCAACTGAATGAAACACAATTTTAGTGCCATACGCGTTTCGCCTTTATTTTCTGCAAGGCATCATCAATGGCAGGTTGCATGGACAATTTCTTACATATTGCGCTCCTGTTGCATTTTTAGTGTTGTTGTTCTCCTTATGAATGCCAATTTGCGGTTTTTCCCACATTCCACAGGACTATGAACTGAACGCTGGTTTCAATGCAATGTTTTGGTTTCTGTTGCAACAGAAATTATATCAAAAGCAAACATTAGAAAGAAATTACGGTATATTCCGTTGCATCAGAAATCTCAACATTGCATTGAAACAAGCGTTCAGTTCATAGTGCTGTGGAATGCGGGTAAAAACCGCAAATTGGCATTCATAAGAAGAAGAACAACACCAAAAATGCAACAGGAGCGCAATATGTAAGAAATTGTCCATGGAACCTGCCACTGATGATGCCTTGCAGAAAATAAAGGCGAAACGCGTATGGCACTAAAATAGTGTTTTATTCAGTTGCTGTCAGACGGTCCATAAGTAAAAATTGTCAATATACCGTAATATTACACGCAACTCGGGAAGACAGGACTACAAAAGTTGAAGATTAGAAAATACACCATACTCTCACAGTCCTTTTCGTATGTAGCACATACACAGCTACTGGGGAGTCTGTCAGCATAGTATATTTCTGATAAACGCATTCGCTGAGTGAAACGGCGTATGGCGTCTGTGAACGAGTTATACACGAGGTAGGCTGAGGTATGTAGGAAGCTTTCCCTAAACTGACAGGTGTCAGTTGGTAAAGGGGGAGGAAAAATGTCACATCAAGACGTCACAGTCAGTTAATGTCTTTAATTGGAACACAAAATAGTTAAACTTTTTTGGGCACGTCACAACTGAATGTAGTAGCGGCGAGAGAAAGTTGTCAGGTCGCCGAAGCGACATCCACGTTAACAAGTGACACTGCTGTATGTAGCTGTCACACGGTTATTGAATCGCCTATCAGCATAGTATATATACAATAAACACATTCGTTAAACAAAACAACGAATGGCATCTTTGAAGGAATCGGAAGCTTTCCCTAAATTGACAGGTGTCAGTTGGTACAGCGTCGTATCAGTAATGTTACACTCTGCTAATGTCATTAGTTAGAACACGTAATAGTAAAACTTGTCTGGGCACATCGCAAGTGAACCTAGGTGAGACGAGAGTGAGTTGTCAGGTATCCGAAACGTCGTCCACGGTAACAAGTGACCCCCGTTGCCCGGCTGACGGAACCGCTTGTGGAGGCGTGACGGGGTTCGGCGGTGCGAGCTCACCTTGCGCGGCCGCGCCCACCACGTCCCACCGCCGGGCGGCCATGAGCAGCAGCAGCGTCAGCACCACGTGCGGCCGCATGTCAGGCGAGAGCGCAGGCGAGCCGGCCACTGTGTCATGCTGCGCGCCGCGCCGCGGTCACACTGACTGCCGCCCGCCCGGCTCCGTCGCGGGAACTTTGCCAGCCAGCGCCGCCCCGCGCGGCCGAGGATCCAGGGCCGCCGCAGAGGGGGCGCGCAGGATCTAGGGCCGACCGTCGCTCGTGCCTCGTAGCTCACAAGGGGAAGGCCTCAGATACGGCCAACCGATTCAGCTCAAATTTGACATGTCGCTTGTGTACAACCTAAATCGAAGGAATCTAACATATTTTGGGTCAACAACCCCGCGTTTTTGAGAAAATAACCCACAAAAGTAATGACGAGGAATCGACTCAAAATTGGCGGGATCGATAGATAATTGTAAATAGAGCATTTTTCACCATCAGATGTGGGACCCGAAAACGTATACTTTTCCAGAAATCGAGGTAAGAAACTTTTACAACTGTCCCTTCTGTAACCAAATGGTAAACGATTTTCGCCGCCAGCACCGATAGCCCAACGGCCAAGGTAACTGCCTGAGAATCGGAGAACCCAGGTTCGAGTGTCGAAGAAACCTCGCGGATGTCATTCCTTTCGTTCGGCAGTCATTTTTTCAGAAGCGGTCTAGTATATATGGATAAGTCGAGAAGTGTTCTCATATTCTCACCCCTGTTACACTGAGCGAAGTTTCAGGGAAATTGGTACTTGATGTCTTCTCTTCGTTAAAAAAAATTTTAAAAATACGAATTATACGAATGGGTATGATGTACATGTACAGACAAACAAGAGATTTGAATATCACAAGAAATGGATGATATATTCCAGAGAGAAAACTTCACAAATTGAGCGAGTCAGTAACGCATTGGTCCACCTCTGGCCCTTACCCAAGGATTTATTCGGCTTGGTAGTGATTGAGAGAGTTATTGCGTGTCCTCCTGAAGAATATCGTGCCAAATTCTATCAAATTGGCGTGTTAGATAGTCACAATCCCCAGCTGATTGGAACGCTCCATGTGTTATCAATTGGAGAGAGATCCGGCGATCTTGCTGGCCAAGGTAAGGTTTGGCAAGCACGAAGGCAACTCTTGCCATGTGCTTGCGGGCCTTACCTTGATGAAATGTGAGACAAAGATGGCTTGCCATTAAGGGCAACAAAACGTGGCGCAGAGTATCGTCAATGTGCCGCTGTGCTGTAAGGGTGTAGGGTATGACAACCAAACGGGTCCTGCTTTGAGAAGAAATGGCACACCAGACAACCATGAAAGGTTTCTGTTGGATTCCTTTCATGTTAATTTCTTAAATCTGTTGCCATTTACGGCATAAATTCCTCTTCTAAATTTACTGTGGTGTTTCTGACTATCTGGGAGGAGACTGAGCAGTGAAACGTGTTACTTTTACACATAAACAAGGACGATCTGTCACACTACTACACTTTAAAACACAGTTTATATGTAATTCATGTCACACAGTCTCATACGGAATCTACATCCGCTTTCTTTTATATACTGTATATGATAAGATACTGTCATCCCCCTTCCCTTCTGTGTGAGAGGATGAATGAGCAAATGTATTTGTGGTTGCATGCTGGATGGTAGCAGACAAGCCTGTCTGCTAGAGAACAGTAGGACCAACGTCGGAACAGGTAGCTACGCTTTCTAAAAGCAGAGAGGTTTCTATGCTTAGTATGGTCCTGTCCGTCCCTTGTCATGTTGGTATAGGAAGCTGCCTCTCTGGTCACTTCCGTTTGTATCTGGTAAGCACACTCGGTAGGAGCGCAGGTCAATCGGTCCGCGGCGAGCGTCTGAAGTGGTAAGATCTCCGGCTATGCGCGTGTCTGCTAAGTCCGTAGGACAATGGATTTCTTAAGTTCAGCCTAACTAAAAATTTAATCACCTTTATTTCAGGTTTAGCTCTAAAATACCTAATGTTATCTTAAATTGCAACGCAGTGTAATTCGAGTGTGAAGTTCAGAATATATTCCGGAAGTTGCTTTGTCACTACTTTGTGAGTAAAGTGGAACCACGTGTTGATCCGTAACTCTAAGTTCATCAACCTTAAATGCGAATGTGCGTGAGATTATAACGTCTCGTCTTGACAATATTTTTCAATATAGCAACTTTATGTTCAACCCACGTGGGGTGTACTTTGTGAGACCAGTACCACGTGCTTATACAATTGTTTGACCCATCAGGTTAATGGTAAGACGATAGTAACCAGTTCGAGGTTTTTCTTTTGTAAATTGAGTTTCGATGTAATTTATTTTAACTATCAAAATTATTGTGGAGTTACACTCTTTGTGTAAACCAAGTTGACCACGTGAAGCATGTGGTGTAATCATCAAAGTAGCCCTCAGCTATTCTTTTCGGGAAGATTTCACAGGGAGTTAGTATGAATTTAGTATATCAGTGTGTGGTAATTACATGACGGACAGGATTGCGCTACGAACGTAACTTCTTTGGGTGAAAATTGAATCGGTTGGTTGTGGTTAATTTCCTCTTGGATATGTTACAACGTTCTTCGTGTGTTATTTTATGAATGCAGTGTTGTATGTAGTCTCCCAATCTTGGCTCCCTATTTGATGTGTTCCGTAAGATTACAAACTCACATTTTCACAGACCTAAATAAGCCACCAGCTTAGTTATGACTCAAGTTTAATATGCTGAAATTGCAATGATCAATGTTAAAATATATTTCCAAATATAAACTGATTTATTTCTTTTTATTTAAATTCTCTTTTTATATATATATCACCGGTTGTCGTATGACGATTAAAAGCTTATAATTAACGTTAGTGTGGTTGGGAATTTGGTAAGCTAGACTGGATACCTGGTGAAACAGTTGCTCAGTAATGCAAGGTTAACTTTCCCAGACAGCTCACAGCTTTAACCCACTTCTATGGTCTTGAATAGCAGCACCGCTTTCATAACAAATCAAAGCAACAACGTTACAACCACTCCTTGTTATCGGGTCATATGTTGGGCCACAGTCACTCCTACCTCTACCTGGAACGTTTCATGAGACGTCTTTGCTAGCCATCGGGACTCAGTTGCGTGCGGGACTCCTCAATAAAGACAACTGTACTCTTCTCAATGGGATTCCATCCCGAAGGTGTGTCTGGAGAAGCCTAACAGCGATGGGTTACCAACTGTCGACCGCCATACGGCAGGACAACCAGGAGTGCTGTTCTAGGATGCCATTCCATTTCGTAGCAGGACTCCTTTGGTTGAGATCCCCTGTACCCTTACAGACAGCGATATGTCGACGAGAAAGTAACTTTCGGTGACATTAGAGTGACGATATTCAGACGAAGCACTTCGTGCATCATCGGCTCCTGCCAATAGTGCACGCTGGGCGAAGGGACTCGTGCTACCCAAAGGCTGTCGAGTCTGGAGCAACAGGCGGAAAGGTACAGTTGGGTGTAGAGGGGCCACCCGTTAGTTCCGTGCCACAAAATGATCTTAAATAAGAGAAGATCAGAGCAGAGAAAGGGGGACTTAATTTATTAATGTGATTTCTACAACGTATTAAGTGTATCAAGCTTATTAGTCATTTATCCATGGATACTCACGCACATGACTTGTAGGCGTACTTTTGAAAACTGTTTTATTGGTAGCTTGTGGCTTTGTGTACTATAACGTTCACATGTTAATTTTAAAAAAATCTGGCGTCCCTTTATGGAATCTGATTATTTCGTAGCACTGAAAGCTTTAGCCATCTTGCTAGTAAATTTCACAGCCTCACATCCTGAACAACGGTTTCACGAACTGAGCACTATATCTTGGCAGGGATGGGGACAGCTTTACTTCAGGTGCGAGAACCATTACAGAATTTCAATGGTCTACTTTGGTGCAGCAGATTACAAATAGGTCCTTCGCGTGTCCAGCATTCCGGTAGAAATGGGAACAGTTGCATATTACCTGTGGTAACACAGAGGAGGGAGTAAATGAGTAAATGTGCAGAGAGCGTGTTGCACTGGAAAATAATTTGCAGTCATCACGTTTGCATGCTACAAGTGTTTCGGTCTCTCTGAGGGCCCTATTTCGTTCATTTTCTTATCGCCGTAATTTCATTCTATCATCCTCTGCTTCATTCCTGTCTGTTTTTCCTAGTTCTTCCCGCTCTTCTCTTCTCTTTCTGTCTGCTTCTGCTCTCTTTCTATGTCTTTCTGCTTGTTTTAAGGTCTCCCTAATGCAGAATGGAATGGTTCCAGAGCTAAAATGCTCTGCACCACAGTAGTTTTTAATTTCATGAATTGCCCAAGTGTCACTTTGTTCCGTGACTAATCCCGTTTCCTGAATCTCATGCGACAGGACTAACACTGACACCTCCTCCTCGGAAAATTCCTGCAAAATGTATTGGGATTCCTTTGCATCACCTTGAAGAGTGATCTCTCTGGCCTCCAATGAACGAGCTCTACCAGCGACGACCGTCCTGCGTGTCGATGAAGCATATCAGCGCTCTTCGGGGTCGTTTACGTTCATGAAGTACGTGGAACATAGACAGCCGTTCGCTCGCTATCCTATCCTGCGTCCTCGAGCCGATGACCACCCCCTCTAGGTGACGTTGAATATTAGTGAGGATCTGAGCCTTAGTACGGTGGACAGCCGTTTGTCGTTCCGGAGACGGCGCCATAGCATCGCAGTCTCGCAGTACCCTGAAGTAAAAATCGAATTTTAAGTCCACGTCAAGTAGCGTGGTCGCTAGTGTAGGTTATCAACGTTCGCCTCAGTGCCGGTTTGGCGCAGTCCAACCATCAGCGGATCGTTGTGGGATTTGTACGAAGGCGATTTTCACACGAATGCCGGGCATCCTCAACGGCGGCGGCAATCCGGTCACGACAGGTGAGCGACGTTTAATTTCCACGAGCTGCGTCTTCTACACACTTGTCGCTGTAGGATGATGGCACAGATGTAAGCTGAGTGGTCCGAGAAGGCTGCAGGCCACAGTTCCGCATCCTGTGTCCCAGCGGCAAGAGAGCGTGAGGCATATATACGGTTGGTGCGACTGGAAGAGTGACACGTGAAGTGTGTGAATCCCGAGCGGTGGCCATGAGGATGTTCCCAAGTGTTCTGGCAGGTCTCGGATTAGCGTCTCGAGTTCCGGGCACGGATTATGTCGTGGGAGTTGGTCTCTGTGTGTCAGTACGCAATTGTAGTCACCTCCAAACACCAGATGGTCGTTGCGGCCTTGGAAGAGCGGGGCAACGTCTTCCGCAAAGAATCGTGAATGTTCGCGACGTTTGTCCGTCCCGGAAGGTGCGCAGGTATTGATAAGGCGGACATACAGTACTGTGAGTGCCATTCCTCTCGCCCCAGGCAGAAAGAGGATATCGTCCGCCACTATCCCTTCCCGAAGAGGTACAGCGACGTCGCTGCCTGTGGGGGAAGCTGGAGAGACGCATGCGTCATAACCGAACATGTCTGTGAAGTCGTCGACGTTTACCTCCTGGAAAAGTGCTATATCGTCTAAAGCAGAATTCAACATATACTAAAGCAAGGATAACTTAGCATGTGCCCGTATAGTGTTGATGTTTATAGTTGCAACGCGATAAGTTTGAGGTCTACCCATAGCACACTTGTAAGGGGTGTGTGCTTGTGGCGTCAGGCTGTCTCGTCGTTGTCATTGATGGCGCTAAAGCATAAACACTGGTGGGGTGAATTACTCCGCGTGTCATCCGACACGATGGGCAAAGAGTTTTCCTCACCGTCGTCCACCCAGTCGCCATGAAATACCATCGGCCGTTCGTGGCTGCTGCGGCACCCGGCGCAGACTCCTTCGCCGGCCAGTGTGGCCGAGCGGTTCTAGGCTCTACAGTCTGGAACCGCGTGACCACTACGGTCGCAGGTTCGAATCCTGCCTCGCGCATGGATGTGTGTGATGTCCATAGGTTAGTTAGGTTTAAGTAGTTCCAAGTTCTAGGGGACTGATGACCTCAGAATTTAAGTCCTATAGTGCTCAGAACCCCAGACTCCTTCGGCGCTACTGGCTAGTAATCGGCAGGGGCTATCCGCGTGTGATCCTGCTGTGGTGTGAGGTCGGAGAGGACTCAAATCGTCACCATGGCGATGTGTTGGATGGGATGTTACTGCGGCCTCTGTACCGCCAGTACCGTCGTAGGACTGTCCACAGTCCATGCCAGACGTTACCTGCAAGCACTCGTCCGATGGAGCACGCCGCCTTCTGCTGTGTTTCCGCGGGGAACGCTGTTTACGGACGTGTGTTTCAGTATCCGAATGTGGGTGGATGTCTATTGCTGCTCCGGTGTCTGGAAGAAAAGCCGCTGTCGGCACAACCCGTGGGTCAATGTCCATCCTGTCATCCGTGCTTTCTTGCAAGGTCGTTCGGTGCTTGTCATGAGGAGGTGGCGCCGTTGTAGTGGCTGGGTCCTGTGCTGCAGAATCCATCGGGGTCTCGCTATCGGGGGCGGCTATCGGAAGAATCTGGTCGGCATCGGAAAAGATGGTCGTCCGTGCAACCTCGGCATAATTGAGAGGAAGGGCCGTCACCGTAGAAGGAGACATAGATTCACCCGTCGGGATTTGAGCAAACCGTCGTCGGAGACAATCCGACCTGTCGTGTCCTTCTTGGCCACAACCGAAGCAAGTGCATGGCTGTCTGTCATACATAATAATCGCGCTACATCCGCTGATGACGAGATAGGATGGTACATGTTTTGTCAGTTCAAATGGCTCTGAGCACTATGGGACTTAAATCTTGTCAGTTCAATTTTGATCTGTCGTACCCCGTTAAGAACCGGGTACGTTGGGAAGGTGGTCCATTTTTCGACCATGTGGCTGACCACTCTGCCGTAAGGCTGGAAAGCAGCGGTGTCTACGTCCGATGGTACTTCGAACGGGAGTACGAAGACTCGTATCGTACGGAGGCCAAGTCCGCGTGATCGGTAGACACCGCCCCAATATGGCCATCAGAATGTTTGAATTTAAGATCGTTAGCATACGCGCGCACGATTCTGTTGCACTGCTCGTGATAGAGAGATGGATACCAATTATATCTTGATGATCTATTTTAACGTCGTCACGTAGAAAACGTTCCACTTCAAAAGCTCGCGGCCGTGCATGATCGGGTTGAAAACTGATCTTGATTGTGGTTTGACTGTGTGAATGTGCCATATTGCGTCGGTAGTGATGGGCTCTAAACTAGGGGCGACGAAGTAGTAAACAACTACGGGCACACGCGACCGGGCAGACGGGACGTAAACAGGACGTCTTCGCCGCAGCGCTGCGGAAAGCACACTGTGGTTCAAGTTCAGGCGGCTCTAAGTACTATGGAACTTAACATATGAGGTCGTCAGTCCCCTAGACGTAGACCTACTTAAACCTAACTAACCTAAGGACATCACAGACATCCATGGCCGATGCAGGACTCGAACTTGCGACGGTAGCAGCAACGCGATTCTGGACCGAAGCGCGTAGAACCGCTCGGCCACAGCGGCCGCTAAAGCAGACTCTCTGACAGAAACTTCCATATGTCGTCGTCCATGTGTCACACAGCCATGTTGTCCAAAAAACTAGTGTTTACAGTTTGTGTGTGTATGTGTGTTTGTGTTATCTTTCGGGATTTCTCTGCAAACTGAGCTTTAAATTCTGTTACACAACGCTTTCTTGCTGCAGTTTTGCCTTTAAATGATAGGGTGTGCTCCTGTCGAAATATCTCCGTTTGTCGACGACGTAACCCGGCTGCATCACCGTAAGTTATTACATTTAAATATCCAGGGCACAATGGTACAACAGAGCAGGGGTTTATAGGTGTGGAGGATGGGTGAGTGATGCAATATCACTGTTCTGCCGATTTGTGGTTTCGTGGAAGCTTTTTGTAAGCTTTCTAGGAGGGAAATTTATTGTTAGTTTGTGATTAAGGTTCAGTCCTAGGTATTTAAATGTGTTATTTAATTGGATTGGATAATGACAACTAAACAGTCCAGTCACATTAATGTAACTACCGGCTATATTCGACGTCGACGTGCAATAGCCACTTACAGCACTTGCAGCAGAGGGGTACATAAAGCATGTTGGGGCGACTCGGAAAAACAGAGCACTTGCTCTCGTAATGTGGAAATGGAGCAATCTGTCTGACCTCCAATAAGGCATAACCACTGGTTTTCGGGCCAAGGGTGGATGTATTCCCGGAATGGCTATGTTTGCAGAGTGTTCGCATGCCACCGTGATTAAAGTACGGACCCCTCCTGTGCATGGCAATATGGCGCTACCCAAACCGGGCGCCGAGTCAACTGTGATGCACCGCACGTCGCAGATGCGGTGGAAAAGTTGAGCAACTGATTACCCAGATGAGACAAGGCGTTACCGACAGTGTCCCCTAAACGGCCGCTTAGCGAACGTTACTGCATTTGGTCCTCCGTAGCAGGCGCCTGGTTCATGCAACCATACTAACTGCTATTCATTGGCACTCCAGTATCGCAACTGGATGTCCAATGAGTACCGATAGGTGGTGTTTAAAGACGAATCACGTTTTATGCTCCATCGGACAAATGGCCGTTGGCGTGTACGGCTTGGAAAGTCTCAAAGCAAACATCCTGCAACAATCGACGACTGGTCCAGACGGAAGAATGAACAGTAGGATCTGGGGAAAAAATGAAATGATCGTCTGGCACTGTTGGCCGGGAGGCCCCGTCCGGGGATGTTCGGCCGTGGGGTGCAAGTCTTATTTCAGGTGACCCCACACTGGGCAACTTGCGTATCTGTGATGATGAGAAGATGATAAGAATAACACAACAACAACTTGTCGGGCGTAGTAAATTTCCATGCGGCCCGGAAACCGAACCCGGGCCCGCTGCATGGTAGGCAAGCACGTTACCAGCTTTTTTTCTTTTTTTATCTCATTTTGTTCGTTATTGTTCGTCGCATTTATTCGGGGCGGCCTTCCCATGACACCCATTCAAGTTTATCGCTGGTTCATTCACTCAGTTTTTTTTATTACAGAGGGCAGCTAACCCACTGACCGAACCTGCTCAGCTACCGTGTCGGCAATTTCAGCTACGCAGTGGACATGATCTGGGAAATGTTTTCGTGACAGTCCCTAAGTGAAGGCACAATGGATCAATGAAGTACGCATCTATCGTTGGTTCTGATGTCCGTCGGTAAATTTCTTTTGTTTTTCCTTGGCACTACAGTGCAACATGTCACACAGTTCGGAGTGTATTTGCGTGGTTAGAAGAGCGGCGGGATCAGTCTACCACCAAAGACACCGGATCTAACCCAATCGAGAATGTGTGGGACCACGTCGATCGGGTTGATCGCGTCATGGATCATCGACCGAGAAACTCAGTGTAGCTGGCCAGGGCATTGGGGTCGGCACAGTTCCACATCCCTGTCGTTACCTTTCAGAACCACGTTGATTCTCATCCTGCATGCCGGCCGATGTGGCCGAGCGGTTCTCGGCGCTTCAGCCCGGAACCGCGCTGCTGTTACGGTCACAGGTTGGAATCCTGCCTCGGTGATGGATGTGTGAGATGTCCTTAGGTTAGTTAGGTTTAAGTAGTTCTATGTCTAGGGGACTGATGACCTCAGATGTTAAGTCCCATACTGCTTACAGCCATTTGATCCATCTTCCTGCATCTCTCACAGCAGTCCGCGCTACGAAAGTTGATTATTCAGGATTTAGACAGGTGGTGTCGTTAGTATGACTTGACAGCGTAGCAAGGCAAATTTCATTGAGGCTAAATTTGCGAGAGATTCGTCCTTAATTAGCTTCGGTTCTGGATATGTTTTTCTTCAGGAGAAATGGTTGATAGGGAGCTGAAGGGATCGTTATGATTTGTGGAGGACAGTGTAGAGACCTAGAAAGCCATAGATGTAGTGGGCGAAACGTGCAGGAGGTGTTGACTTGCGCGTGTCAGCAGTGTAAAGCATATATGTGCTTTATTGGTCATTACGTTGTATTAATTTCGTGAGTAGTTACAAACTCGTGGATGAGAGGGAAGCTGAGGGATATTAGCATCCAAAGGTGCAGAAAATCAGCCAAGATTCAATGTAATGTGCACTAAGTAAACGTAACGAAAGTCATGTAGGCAGGAGACTTGCGAATGAATGAGTAACCTGCTTTCAATGTTTGTAGTCGGGATAACTGTTAAACAGGAACGTACCGCAGAGTGGCTTTAGCTCCACAGCGTACAGTGGTTTCCGCAGTGGCGCAGTGTAAACTGGCTGAGTCGGCAGCGCCGCCGTTGCCGCTGCCGAATCACTGATACACATACTGTGTGCCTGCCCAGAGGCAGCCATCCGCGACGCTGCTACGTCCTCCGCACCATCGCAGAAGCACTGCAGCCGTGATACAACCACGGAAGCTGTCATCTGTAACGTGCTCGTTCATGGTATAGCCGCTTCACCTATCAAGTTCCCAACACTACAGATCCTTGTAATTTCAGCTGAAAACGAGAAACTAATGTAACTCTACCGTAATGATGATGTAGGATTTTGTGAAGCTTCCAGGTAGATGAAAACTGTAATCCGAACTTTGAATTTTGCCGGAAATGTTCCTACCGACTGAACATCCAATCAACGACTTACGACCTCCCACTCAGAGAGCCAGTACTGGTATCCTTTCCGAAGATCATAGAAGCTCTCTTGCATACATTGTTGGAGTACTAAGGCTCTCTTAGAAGAAAGGATACTGTCTCCATATTTTAAAAAAAATTGAATAACTAAATAAATACTGAAAATCACACTGTACAACATGTACCTTGTGTCATGATACAAAATTATATGTAGTATATGTACTCGTAGTGTATGTACCACCTAACAAAAAAAATAAATTCAAATGGCTCTGAGCACTATGGGACTTAACATCTGAGGTCATCAGGCACCTAGAACTTGGAACTACTTAAACCTAACTAACCTAACGACATCACACACATCCATGCCCGAGGCACCATTCGAACCTCCGACCGTAGTGGTCGCGCGGTTCCAGACTGAAGCGCCTACAACTGCTTGACCACCAGCCAACTTAACAGTTGAGGTATATATTATCTTAGAAGTTGAAAGAATCTTCGGCATGTCTGTCCACGCGCTGTAAAAAAATGGTACGAGAACATGTGGAATTATAAATTTCGTTGAGGTTATTTAAATAACACAGAAAATAGAATGATACACACTAACGTAAATTAACATTTCCATAAAGAGGCGTCAACATTTCGGAACATTACCTCACTGGCACATCCAGCAAAATATCTTTTCCTATTTCACAGGAATCCGTAAATAACAATTAATGTATGCAGCTGATTATACGAGCATGCTGCATAAACGCGTCGTGCCAAAACATATTGGAAAATAAATGTAACTAAAGTTGTAAAGTGTTTTTATCTCCCTACTTCTCTATCTACGCTATTAATTTACATGTTCGCAATTTTAGAGGGATAATGCGATATTAGATCCTAGGTATAGCTTCTAAAGTGGGGGATTTACATCCTAATTAATGTGGCAGAAGGGTATCTGACAAAAAATTTTCTATTCAGTAACTCTACTTTATTTAATTAAAACAACGATCGTCATGCGCATGAGAAAAATACATTTAAACTGTTAGTGGCACTGCATAAAATTGTTCGTCTACACGAACTGTTTCCAGTACTCGACGTTCTTTGTTCTCGATTGATTGTGCTGTTGCGCCACCAACATAGTAGGCTGTTTGCTTAACATTACAAATTTAAACGTGTCGTGCAAGAAAAGCTGCTTTCGTAAACGTTATGTTGACAGGATAGTCAACTGAACTCCTATAAGCACAATAGTTTTGCAGTCACAACGCCTGACCAATAAAACGATGTTATTGTTCGTTTTATACTGTTAAAATTCTCAAAACTGTTACGTAAAATATACACAAAGGTTATTCTACAATTTGTAAGCGCTGAAATATATCAGTGGCATAGTAGGGCCATTCTATGAAGACCAAAAAATGTCGAATAAGGGAAATAAGTCTTGCAGATGCAAATTTCTATACACCTGTATGAAGAAGTGTCATGAACAACACACTAAAAATACTGATCGATGAGGGATGAGTGTCGGGTTGCAGGTTCGAATCCTGCCTCGGGCATGGATGTGTGTGATGTCCTTAGGTTAGTTAGGGTTAAGTAGTTCTACGTTCTAGGGGACTGATGACCACAGATGTTAAGTCCCATAGTGCTCAGAGCCATTTTCGGGTTGGAGGTATTTTTGTTGGTTACTTTTCTACATTTTTCTTGAATCACTCCAAAACTACAATCTCTAGCCGAAATATATCCCTGTACAATATTTAACTTCAGTAATGTTCCTAACAAAAAGTCGTGTTAATTTTTTCTGTAGGACCAATAGCTTGCGTGTAGCGAGTAAGGTTCAAATGGTTCAAATGGCTCTGAGCATTATGGGACTTAACATCTATGGTCATCAGTGCCCTAGAATTTAGAACTACTTAAACCTAACTAACCTAAGGACATCACACAACACCCAGTCATCACGAGGCAGAGAAAATCCCTGACCCCGCCGGGAATCGAACCCGGGAACCCGGGTGTGGGAAGCGAGAACGCTAACGCACGACCACGAGCTGCAGACTCTCAGCGAGTAAGGGAATGCAAAAATCTCGCACTTGGTTTTCGAGGGCCAGGTATAAAAATGCAGCCTGCATAAAATGATATCGGTAGGGGCAGTTGGATTACCCTTTATTTCTCAGTCAAGCACTTCACTTTTTCTGGAATGACTGTCTTAATATTAGCCTCTAGGTTCGCTGTATGTGTTGCCCTTTTTGTTGCTGTTACCGAGTCTTCTATCTTCACAAAACCGATTGCCTTGCCACAGTATTAGGTTCAACACCAAGGACATGTAGGACACGCCAGCTATGTCGCTTTCTACGTTGACCAAACCTTCTCTTTGTCAAGGTCACCTGCAGGCCAGGGAGGAGTAGTAAGACATCTGTTCCGCCACCTCACAGGCTTTCGGATCGCTCTGACAGATCATACCAGCAGCACGTAAAGTGCTTCGAGCGTTCGTATCGGTGCTCAGGAGAGGCGGGTAAACGCGAAGGGACCGTGGCTCCAAAAGAAGCCAGCAGCGCATTTACGACTCGATAATACAGTCACAGTCGAAGAGTCACCAATGAGTCACTATGACACAGAGCAGTAATAGCTTTTATAGAGCTGTAACGCAGACACACGAAGGGTTACCAACAGCTTTATACTGGCAAAGTAATTCCTGAAGAACTTCAGGTTGGTGTGAAAAGATGCCATTCTGTGCGTAATCATTTCCGGCATTGTCTCGGTTGGCTATGAACGGACCTGAATGGTTGCCAATTCGGAGTTCACTTCCAGCAGTAAACTCGTTCATTTCGTGAAAGGTTGCGAAAAAAGTCAAATACACTAAGAGCCAAAGAAACTGGTACACCTGCCTAATATCATGTAGGGGCCCCAAGAATGCGCCCAAGTGCCACTACATGGCGTGGCATGGTCTAGATTAATATCTGAAGTAGTGCTGGAGGTAACTGACGCCTCGAATCCTGCAGCGCTGTCCATAAATCTCTAAGAGTATGAGGGAGTGGAGGAGATCTCTTCTGAAAAGCAAGTTGCAAGTTATCCGAGATACGCTCAATGATGTTCATGTCTGAGAGTTTGGTGGTCATCGGAAGTAGCCGGCCGGTGTAGCCGTGCTGTTCTAGGCGCTTCAGTCTGGGACCGCGTGACCGCTACGGTCGCAAGTTCGAATCCTGCCTCGGGCATGGATGTGTGTGATGTCCTTAGGTTAGTTAGGTTTAATTAGTTATAAGTTGTAGGGGACTGATGACCATAGATGTTAAGTCCCATAGGGCTCAGAGCCATTGAGCCATCGGAAGTGTTGAAACTCAGAAGAGAGTTCCTGGAGCCACCCTGCACGTTTGGGGTGCCCCATTGTCCTTCTGGAATTGTCCTCGTCCGTCGGAGTGCACAATGGACATGGATGCAGGTGATCAGACAGGATGGTTACGTACGTGTCACCTGTCAGAGTCGTATCTAGTCGTATCAGGGGTCCCGTATCACTCCAATTGCACACACACCACACCATTACCAGCTTCAAAAGTCCCTTGTTGACATGCAGGGTCCATGGATTCATGAGGTTGTCTTCATACCAGCACATCCGAAAAATTTGAAACGAGACTCGTCCGACCAGGCAACATGTTTCCAGTCATCAACAGATCAATGCCGGTGTTGACGGGCCCAGTTGAAGCGTAAAGCTTTGTGTCGAGAAGTCATCAAGAGTACAAGAGTGGGCCTTCGGCTATGAAAGCCCGTATCGATTATGTTTGTTTGATTGGTTCGCAGCCTGACACTCGTAGATAGCCAAGCACTGAAATCTGCTCAAATTGCGGAAGGGTTGCACTTCTGTCACGTCGGACGATTCGCTTCAGTCGTCGTTGGACCCGTTCTTGCAGGACATTTTTCCGGCGGCAGCGACGTCGGAGATTTGATGTTTATTGGATCCCTGATATTCACGGTACATTCGTGAAATGGTCGTACGGGAAAATCCCCACTTCATCGCCACCCCAGAGATGCTGTGTTCCATCGCTTGTTTGCCGACTATAACACTACGTTCAAACTCACTTAAATCTTGATAACCTGCCATTTTAGCAGCAGATGATAAAACCAAAATTGTACTCTTCTATACTGGTACAAGTGAAACTCTCACATAATTAAGGCCAGTCACCGTACAGTGACATTAAAGACGATGCTCCACCAAGCAATACCAAGACTATAAATTACGTTTATTGACTGCTACACATGCATTTGTCACATCTTTTAGTAGCATTCTTTTTAATATAGCATTATTTCCCAAATGATACCTGTCTCATTGTGAATGAAATAACGATCTCGGAAAGACAAAGGATTTGTCCCAGCAGAAGTTTGTAACGATCATGAACAACTGCAGAGCCAACGCAACATACGAGTGACTTTCCAACCTATTGTGACCTACCATAAGAGTTTTGTGTTGTCATACATTCTCGTGACGAACTGTCAGTACCAGTCATCAAAAAGTAAGTCAGCGCAAGCACGTAGGTACGTGTCCACAATCTTTTTTTTTTTTTTTGTTTTTGTTTTCAATTTATGCGTTTATCACTTTTTGAGTACGTAGCTCCAGTCATTTTGCCAACACAAAAACTATAATTTCTATTTGTGTTTGTGATACAAACTTATTTATTACGAATCATATTTTGTAAGACACACGAAGTTTTTATGGCAGCCTCACTTAACCCTTTACTGTTATTCAATTGTTTGTTGTATTTAGATGACTACATTCTTTAGTAGACAGTGTAAATTCACAGGCGTCTTTCACCTTGTATGTTACCTTCTGAAATCGACAGTCATAATGAACTGTGGGAGGAAGGAAAGTTCATACCACCTGTTATTGGACAAGCCAAGAAAATCAATGCGGCGTTCCGAACAACCTTCGTCTTGGAGACAGAATTACCTTCAGGAATGATGAAACCTAACGCGATTCAAAGTTGCTTTCTTTGTTAGCGGTTAGCAGCAGAATGCAAGCAGGTATTTCCTGACATCCGGCTGGAGCTCGAAAATTTAATGAGATCGGAAATAAATTTCGACTTGATGGTGAGAAGAACCAAGTGTATTACTATGTTGTTTAGATGAGTTCTCGCAACATGTTGACGCCTACTATCCGCGTCAATCTGCGCCAATGTCTTCACAGCGTGTTGGTGAACGCATCCTTGTCCCATCAGAAAAATCGCCGAGACAATGGTAACTGACGCGTTTAGAACCCAGACATGATTTTAAAGTAACCTGTATGTTGTTTATTATTTGGAGCAGGTAAGATATTGGTCTCTTCGCACATGCGTTCTAAAGGTATTGTAGGGAAGCAGCATACTCACGCCTTATAAAATTCACATCAGTCTTTCCATTGTGTGTCAGCCTAGTCCGCTGTAACTAGCTCTGACGTCATAAATGTTGCGCAATACTTTAAAAATCAAGTAAATAACCTGAAACGTTTCTAGCATGTCAAGAGTAATACTAAATCAATATGTGTTGAATATCAGTTCAATAACTTTAACCATTTTCGAAATTTGGACGTTTTTCTGTAAAAATCATTGGCGCAACAGAAAAGATCTAGAAAGTTAAAAAAATTTATATTTAGATTCCTTTTTCATAATAATTTAGTAGAAACAATATTCTGGATCTCACAAATTAAAATTTTAGTTGAAATTCATGATTTTCTGGTTTTTGTCTTAGAAATTAAGGAAGCAAGATAGATTAAGTTGGCGAATAAATAAGGCTAGGATGTTTAAATTTATGTAGAAGGGAGATCCGCTATAATCATAAAGATGTGAGAAGTTTCAACTGAATAACTATAAAACTACAGGGCTATTACAAATGATTGAAGCGATTTCATAAATTCACTGTAGCTCCATTCATTGAGATATGGTCACGACACACTACAGATACGTAGAAAAACTCATAAAGTTTTGTTCGGCTGAAGCCGCACTTCAGGTGTCTGCCGCCAGAGCGCTCGAGAGCGCAGTGAGACAAAATGGCGACAGGAGCCGAGAAAGCGTATGTCGTGCTTGAAATGCATTCACAACAGTCAGTCATAACAGTGTAACGACACTTCAGGACGAAGATCAACAAAGATCCACCAACTGCTAATTCCATTCGGCGATGGTATGCGCAGTTTAAAGCTTCTGGATGCCTCTGTAAGGGGAAATCAACGGGTCGGCCTGCAGTGAGCGAAGAAACGGTTGAACGCGTGCGGGCAAGTTTCACGCGTAGCCCGCGAAAGTCGACGAATAAAGCAAGCAGGGAGCTAAACGTACCACAACCGACGGTTTGGAAAATCTCACGGAAAAGGCTAAAGCAGAAAGAAGCCTTACCGTTTACAATTACTACAAGCCCTGACACCCGATGACAAAGTCAAACGCTTTGAATTTTCGGCGCGGTTGCAACAGCTCATGGAAGAGGATGCGTTCAGTGCGAAACTTGTTTTCAGTGATGAAGCAACATTTTTTCTAAATGGTGAAGTGAACAGACACAATGTGCGAATCTGGGCGGTAGAGAATCCTCACGCATTCGTGCAGCAAATTCGCAATTCAGCAAAAGTTAACGTGTTTTGTGCAATCTCAAGGTTTAAAGTTTACGGCCTCTTTTTCTTCTGCGAAAAAAACGTTACAGGACACGTGTATCTGGACATGCTGGAAAATTGGCTCATGCCACAACTGGAGACCGACTGCACCGACTTCATCTTTCAACAGGATGGTGCTCCACCGCACTTCCATCATGATGTTCGGCATTTCGTAAACAGGAGATTGGAAAACCGATGGATCGGTCGTGGTGGGGATCATGATCAGCAATTCATGTCATGGTCTCCACGCTCTCCCGACTTAACCCCATGCGATTTCTTTCTGTAGAGTTATGTGAAAGATTCAGTGTTTAAACCTCCTCTACCAAGAAACGTGCCAGAACTGGGAGCTTGCATCAACGATGCTTTCGATCTCATTGATGGGGACATGCTGCGCCGAGTGTGGGAGGAACTTGATTATCGGCTTGATGTCTGCCGAATCACTAAAGGGGCACATATCGAACATTTGTGAATGCCTAAAAAAACTTTTTGAGTTTTTGTATGTGTGTGCAAAGCATTGTGAAAATATCTCAAATAATAAAGTTATTGTAGAGCTGTGAAATCGCTTCAATCATTTGTAATAACCCTGTATAGTGATAGCGTAAGGGCAAGTTCAGAGCTCTTCTACTGCGTGTAGTGTAATTGAATTAATTCTCTCGCCCAAAATATTTGACTTAGCCACGTCAGACTTTTATTATGACTACTTACCCGTGAGCTGAATGCACATTTAAATTGAGAGCTTCATCGGCCATCAGCAAAGGAAGCCGTGATTTATTCGATAACTTAAAGTGGTGCATTACTAGCCCGACGGGGCGTGAGTCGTGCTTCGGTAGCTCAGTTGGTAGAGCACTTGCCCATGAAATGCAAAGGTCCCGAGTTCGAGTCTCGGTCGGGCACACAGTTTTAATCTTCCAGGAAGTTTCATATCAGCGCACACTCCGCTGCAGAGTGAAAATATCAATCTGGAAACATCCCCCAGGCTGTGGCTAAGCCATGTCTCCGAAATATCCTTTCTTTCAGGAGTGCTAGTTCTGCAAGGTTCGCAGGAGAGCTTCTGTAAAGTTTGGAAGGTAGGAGACGAGGAACTGGCAGAAGTAAAGCTGTGAGTACCGGACGTGAGTCGTGCTTCGGTAGCTCAGTTGGTAGAGCACTTGCCGGTGAAAGGCAAAGGTCCCGAGTTCGAGTCTCGGTCGGGCATACAGTTTTAATCTGCCAGGAAGTTTCAGAAGAAATTCATGCTTATATTTACGATGAGGATGATGTGCTCTTATCTAAAGTGCCTGTGCAGGATGTTGATACTGTACTAATAGATTTAGGACAGGATGTATGTGAGAATGTAGAGGATAGCCTGTTGGGGGTCGATGAACCCAGTAACTGTGACCAATTGGCACATGAGAAGGAACCCGACGATAATAGTGAAAGTGGTTTAGCTGTAACTAGTGTTATACACACTTTGACCTAAATGTAATGAAGACGAATGTCGATCACTTTAGTTGGAGACATATCCAAAAGGAACTATCGGATGAGTTTGCGGAACCACCTGTACAACCTAGAATAAGCCACCCTATAATAATAGTGAATATGTTGGGTATCAATGTACGTTGTCTCTTAGACAGTGGAAGTGAGGTGAGTACGATATCTCAGTCCTTCTTTGATGCATTACCTGGTAAAGACAAGCTTACAGTAATGAGGGTATCAGAATAATTGGTGCTACTGGCAAGGGGTCAAACACGGTAAAACAAGAAGCTTTCCTGCCCTTTAACATTAATGGTAATTTAATTGATCATCCCTGCTTAATTGTAAATAATCTCAGTATTGAGGTTTTAATTGGCATAGATTTCTTGTCGAAATATCAGAGTGTTGTTGACTCTGAAAGAAGCCAGTTAAAATTGGTCTTGCCGATAACCGGAGTAATTACGATACCTTTTATTGATAAACATGTAATAACTAATGATAAAACTTGGGAGTTACCTATGTGAGTTCTGAAAAATAGGAGATATTGGGACGAAGGTGTTAATTTTAGTAAAAGTAAGCTAAACACAGAAGAAGAAGAAGAAGAAGAAGAAGAAGAAGAAATTATTTTGGACAAGATAGAAGCTAAATTGCAGGAAATCGATAAAATTTCAGCTAATCAGAAGGAAGAACTGAGACAGGTTTTAAAAAGGCATCATAAGGTATTTTCAAATCGACCTGGCGTGGTCAAAGGTTATGAATGTCAATTAAAGGTGACACCTGACCAAGTGTTTTCCAGGAAACCTATGAGTAAAAAGCTATTAGGTCTCAGGAACGTGATCGACCTAAAGAAGTTCATAGGTAGTGAATGAATTCTGTAGGGAGGAGGTTGTTCTGTAACCTCTACACAGTGTGGCAGCTGTGCAGTCTCAGCTGTGTGAGATCTTCTTTCCCATTTCAGATTTCACTCTTTCTTCATCTTTCCTATCCACCAAAGTTTCGACTCCTTCTTTGCAATACAAAAATTTTCCGTCATGGCTATCAAACCATAAGTTCTGTAACCATTCTATCCACCGATTAGTGAAAAAAAAAAAAACCTAATGTGACAAACCTAACAGTGACATAAACAACAGAGAAGTGTGATGTAATTAAGATACAAATGTATTTGAGTAAAAAGTATGTATCGAACCTTGGTAATATTATAAGTACAAAGTTGTTGTTTTATTGGAAATGGTCCACCAACAGTAATTTAGAAAGAAATACAAATTCGTGTACAAGCAAGATCTGAAGTGGCAGTGAAACCTATTGTATGCTGTAGAGCTAACTAATTAATAGTAAAAGAGATTGCTTAGTGATATGAAAAATATGCAGATAAGTTGTAAGAATGAACTCTCACCTTGTGTAGCAAGGAATGGCAGTGTAATAGAATTGAACAGTGTTTATGGTTGAGACGTGAAGGACACGTCCTTGATATATTTATAAGGTTGGAGCTGGCCGTTATTTGGTGTAGTGTGTGACAGGACACACCTACATGTATTAAGGTTATGAGTTGGAGGCGTGAATGCGACCATAGGTACCCTTATGTTAGACGAGACAGAGTGGCACATGGTGTCCTATATGTTTAAGGAATTTAGCATTACGCTCGGCCATAATTACTTAATCCACTTTAGTGGTAGGTCGAGAGAGACTACCTGAGGTTTCAGCGTCTGATCGAGTGGAAATGGATTGCCACGTGAGCAAACTGATCAGCTACAATACACTATAGATATGAAATAAATGTGCTATCCTATGCTTTAAATGTTAATAGAGTGGGTGTTAAATAAGTACATACACTAGCAACATAATTGAGTAACCTAATGGCAGATGCGAAACATTATTTATAGTTCAGCATAAATACACTTCGATGAAGTAAGTACATAATTGCAGATGTGGATCTGACACAGCAGCAGTGGACCAATAAGTGGATTTAGTATTCAGCTAAACGTAGTGTGTTTTGAACACTCAGAACTGTACTATTACAACAAGTTACTCACATGTACAAAGAAGCTGAGAAGACATCTACTAATCAAATATACTCATACTATCTCTAAGAATAAGGTAATCGAAGATGAGTCAGCTAAGTAAATAAAATACAAATGTATCAGGAATGTACCGAGCATTGGTTCAGCGGTCCGGCCCAGAAATGATAAATTGAGATTAAATGGGATTTATGATTGTATGCCTTGAGCATAAATTTTATCTAGTACGTGACTAAAGGCGTTTTGAGCCATTTGTTTATCGATTTTATGACAGTTAAGTAACCGCGAGAGTAAAATTGAAAAAGTTCTGTTAACTTTGTTCCAGTAACATATTGAAAAATAAAATGTATATATCACCATTTCATTGTGACCTACCCTTAGATATTAAGTGAACAGAGTCTGAGGAACTCTTTTTGTTTGACCTACAGCACAAACCAGATAATGGCAGCCTGGTAGCTGCGTGAAAGTGTGGAGTGACTTGGACACAACTCACAGTGACCCCTCTCCTTTCCCCATGTAATTTAGAGTGAACGTGAAGGACGCACTCCATAGCAACTTCCCCTCCTCTACCCTTGTGAATGGAAGTGTAGAACGCCAGCCAAAGCGGCTACAACCACGTGTGTAAAAATGAAATTGTCATGATTTGTGAAATTTTCTATCAGGTTTAGAAAAGACTGCTAGGATATAATTATCTGTTTATGTATCATGAATAACTGTGTTATTTTCTTTGAATTTGTGTATGTAAAAATGTACTTAATGGATTTAAGATTTTCATAACTTTACGTATTATATGTGTTTGTCTGTCTAAGGCAATATGTATGCCTAAGTGTTTCATTGATTTTGCTTAAATTTTGAGTGATAAAGTTGCTTAAGAGGCAGTGAACATGCCAGCAATTTAAATAATGGAAGTAGGTAATCAGTTTCCTTTTAATATTTCTATATGTTTACATTTCAATTTTAATTTTCATAGGGGGTTAAACTGTACTCTTGCTTCCCTTTTTGTAATTAATTTTTTTTCTCCATTTACATTCAAAAAAAATTAAGTAGAGGATGATGTAGGGAAGCAGCATACTCACGCCATATAAAATTCACATCGGTATTTCCATTGTGTACCAGCCTAGTCCGCTGTAACTAGGTCTGACGTCATAAATGTTGCGCAATACTTTAAAAATCAAGTAAATAACCTGAAACGTTTCTAGCATGTCAGGAGTAATACTAAATCAATATGTGTTGAATATCAGTTCAATAACTTTAACCATTTTCGAAATTTGGACGTTTTTCTGTAAAAATCATTGGCGTAACAGAAAAGATCTAGAAAGTTAAAAAAAATTATATTTAGATTCCTTTTTCATAATAATTTAGTAGAAACAGTATTCTGGATCTCACAAACTAAAATTTTAGTTGAAATTCATGATTTTCTGGTTTTTGTCTTAGAAATTAAGGAAGCAAGATAGATTAAGTTGGCGAATAAATAAGGCAAGGCTGTTTAAATTTAAGTAGAAGGGAGATCCGCTATAATCATAAAGATGTGAGAAGTTTCAACTGAATAACTATAAAACTATAGTGATAGCGTATCTCCAAAGGGCAAGTTCAGAGCTCTTCTACTGCGTGTAGTGTAATTAAATTAATTCTCTCGCCCAAAATATTTGACTTAGCCACGTCATACTTTTATTATGACTACTTACCTATGTGACGATTGCACATTTAAATTGAGAGCTTCATCGGCCATCAGCAAAGGAAGCAATGATTTATTCGATAACTTAAAGTGGTGCATTACTAGCCCAGCGGCTAGTCGGGAGAGCGGATTTGATCAGGTGTTCCCTTAGCCGTCCGCACCGCGGCTTTATATACAGGGTGTCCCAGCTATCTTGTCCACCCAAAATATCTCTGGAACAATAACAGTTATTGGAAAACTACTTTCACCGGTATCAATGTAGGGCTGGGGCCCATGAATGTACATATTTGGAAACATTCTAAAACGAAAGCACACAAACTTATGTTTTTGTAAATGGACCTCCTACATTTTTTCTTCAGCAATCCATAGCATGACAAAGCAAATACATAATGGCGTTGATTGCATCGCAATATTCCCATTACATCCCGAGATATTAAGACGCGAAGTTGACGCTTGAAACACCCGACATCCGCTGCTAGCGCACGTCCTGAGGCTCAGGCGTGAACCCCATGCTGTCCGTAATCGCGATGTGATTGACATGCATAATCACACTTCCATACTTATCAAGAGGTCCGAAACGAATAATACGGTCTGCTGCCATCCTGCATTAACGTCGTACATTCAAGCAGGTATTTATCCCATAGGCTAGGGGTGATGCGGTTCTGTAGCATATCTGTGTACCGCAACGTTAGTCACAAAGTTAACTTCGCTTATCGTTAATCCGTTACTAAAAAGAAATGCCGTTCAACGTTAAAACTTTACTTTGCTGTAGATCTAGCGCAAGTGACAGTTAATCATTCACTCGTAATAGTAAAATTCATGTTGATGGTTTTAGTGAAACGAGCAAGTGTACTAAATCTTATACCGTTGTTTAGGTAAAAATGTTTTGATTTGGGAAGTTCAGGTAGGACATAGAAGATGAATGTAAACATGTTTAACCAATTAGTTTTATTATCACATAATTATCAATGTTATGTTTATCTAATGCGTTAAATGACAAATTGTTGCAAACAAATGTTTCTTAACATCACTGGGTAAAATGGCCCTTTGTAGAAACTTCCACTGTGATACCAGCACTACATACTAAACATAGCATTCACATCTCATGCTCAAAATGATGCCCATTGGCTTGCATACATAGGGTCACTCTGCAGATGAAGGATGCCCTACTTCGTGCTACTGTTTCCTCTTTGATGGCTGTACAAGCATCAATAATGCGTTGCTTCATGTCGTCTGGTGTTGTTGGTTCATGTTGGTAAACAGCATCCTTCACTGCTCCCCAAAGAAAATAATCCAGCGATGTAAGGTCCGGAGATCGGGCAGGCCACCTAGCTGGGCCATCTCATCCAATCCACCTACCAGGGAACTTACGGTTCAGAAGTCGTCGTGCTCGTAAGGCGTTATGTGAAGGACATCCGTCATGCTGATTCCACATGACCATTCTCCGGTTCAGAGGTACGGTGTCAAAGAGAACAGGAAGATTGTGTCGTATAAATCTGGAGTATTGTCTGCCATTTTGGATGCCATTTATAAAGAAAGGTCCGATAATGGTATCTCCAATAATCCCACACCAAACATTAACTTTCCACGGACGTTGATACTCTACCTGACGGAGCCATTTTGGATTGTCTGCTGACCAATAATGCATATTCCTCATATTGACAATTCCTTTGTTGGAGAATGATGCCTCGTCGGTAAAGAGAACATCTGCAAAAAAATTTGGATTAGTCAGAAGTTTTTGATGAGCCCACCGACAAAATGTTACCCTGTTGCGGAAGTCATTTTCATGAAGATCCTGGTGTAAATGAACATGGTAAGGATGAAATTTATGACGTTTAAGAATACGCCGTGCACTTGATTTCGACACACCAACTTCATCAGTTTGACGTGTGCTGATTTGAGGATTCACAGCTATGGTAGCGAGCACAGCAACTTCAGCACGTTCATCTGTGCGTGTTCTAGGACGATGTCGTGGTCTTAGATTTAAGCTTCCCGTTTCACGTAGACGAGATGTGAGACGACCAAACATCCGGCGCGAAGGCGATGGCTTGTCAGGGAGTCGTCTTCTGTACAGTCGTTCTGCCTGAACAGCATTTCGTCAACCTACAACAGGGTACAGTACGGGTATGTAGAGTAGGGTAGACAACAGACATATTAACTTAATAATCATAATGTTCGTTAACAGTACTATCAACAAACAAGCAATCTCATAACGCATTTCCCGCCAACGTACATATTCCATAGATCAGTAGCATTTCTACCATATCTTCATGTGTGTACATTATACTGTACCGTTTAAGTTCCACAACACAACGTTTATTCACAATGTGTACTACCTCCATGCCGTCACTAGATTACTCTGGTGCACGACTACACTGGCAAGCGGTGTACTGCACACCAAAGCAACAACAAATGGGATGCTCGGAGGGTGGTGGAGTACAGGAGTTTGCATGGGTCGCAAATCGTAAACAAGGCGAAGTGGTAACTGTGGCAGTAGTGGGAACTACGTTGGACACTTGACTAGGTAGAGCCAGGCCCTGCGCGACAGGCACAATGGGTCATATAACGCATTAGATAAACCTTATTTTGGGTGTGCAGGATAAATAAGACAACCTGACGGGTGTACACCGATCGGTACTGGTTCATATTGTGTACGTAGATACGTAAAATGTGCACGAGGGAAACCATTATGTGCTTATGAGAGTTGATGGCAGCAGACCGTATTATTCGTTTCGGACCTCTTGATAAGTATGGAGGTGTGATTACACATGTCAATCACATCGCGATTACGGGCAGCATGGGGTTCACGCCTGAGCCTCAGGACGTGCGCTAGCAGCGGATGTCGGGTGTTTCAAGCGTCAACTTCGCGTCTGAATATCTCGGGATGTAATGGGAATATTGCGATGCAATCAACGCCATTGTGTATGTGCTTTGTCGTGCTATGGATTGCTGAAGAAAAAATATAGGAGGTCCATTTACAAAAACATAAGTTTGTGTTAAAAAACACATATGCTTTCGTTTTAGAATGGTTCCAAATATGTACATCCATGGGCCCCAGCCCTACATTGATACCGGTGAAAGTCGTTTTCCAATAGCTGTTATTGTTCCAGAGATATTTTTGGTGGACAAGATAGCTGGGACACCCCGTATAAGAACGCAGCGCGAGAGAAGAAGGCCCCAGTTCTCTCCAGACGCTGATTAGCGAACCACCTGCGCTGGGAGTCGTGTCGCGTCGGTGTCATTGCTATAGACAGCCTCGGATGCCGTAATAAGTTACTCGGGATACGCGTAACCATGAGATCGTTTTCGAGTGAAGTGTTAATTCTGGGATGACTTTAATGATCTATCTTCAGTTTGCGTATGTCGTATTTTCACGTACCGTCACGGGACAGACATTCTACCATTATTTAGCGTGGCGTTTGATGAACATTATCATCAAATTATGGCGAGCACTCACTTAAACATTTAGTTTGAACAGTTATAGTTGCATCAGCGCATTATACTCTGAACTGCTCTGGTAGTTCGATTGTGTGGATTCTTTTCGGTCTGTGACTTTCAGAATATAGTGAATATTTTAGAGAGAATCGTTTTTGATTATGAATCCCAGACAATCTCCTAATTCCTCAGAGATATAAGCTGTAGCTATAAGTGTATTTCTCAGATGAAGTGGGCACTAGGAATTCTAATTACAGGCTTCACGTTTTGCTAATCACTTTCTGGTTGCCAATATTGTAGTTAGAGAGCCAGTGTTGAGAATGGCAAACAACAACAATAAATAAATAATAGGAACATTTATAACAATAATTCCACCCGCCTCCCCACGTATGGTGCATCGGCCGGGAAATGCATCTTTTCTACATTACATTAAACATTTAACAACAAATAATTCCACCCGCCGCCCCACAGTATGACTACATTGTCTCAGAAAAATGTCGGTCTGCGTACTGTGTGCGGTTAAAAATACTTAATTCACGACTTGCAGCGAGAGGCAGATTGAACTGTCATTTCCAGATTTAGTACACCGATTACACATCACAAAACATGAAATATGTCACAAATGTTGATTATAGCATTGCTCTTGAATCACTTCAAATGAATGTTATTCGCGTTTAAACCTTACTGGGCCGAGCAATGTTCAAAAAGGAGCACGTCCTGAGTTTTATTTCTGCTTTTATTTGTGCCCTTATCCCTTTCATTCTCTGAGAATGGGCTCTTTTTCGCTCGTCAGACCAAGTTCTTGGGGTGTTCTTGGGTTTCTCCGAGAGGTCAACTGCCTAATCGCGAATTTTCTGTCTAATTATTTTCCTGTCTGGTTTATCAAACTGTATCATTCAAACTTCCTTCATATCTTCTATTACTGCACGAATCCATTGTATTATTTCAGTTTGTGCTTACTACGAGTCTATCTAGTTAAATCTGCGTGGCTTGGTTCCATTCTATTAATTTACTTACGGCGTTTTAGACTGCTCATATCTAATTACATTTTGATATAATTTTGAATTTATTTATATACTCTCAGTTTGTTCTTTCCTTCTTCAGGATAATTTGGACCTAAAGTTTTGGTGATAACTTTTTCTTTTTTTTTTTCTTCAATGCCAGTCTTCCTGTTTAAAACTAGTGTCTTGGTCCCATGCAGCCTCTGTTTGGTGTGTTTTTGTTATAGATGTCTGCTATAGGCTTGAAGGTTAGTTTCCATTTTGTGACAACGTACTTTGTAACCATTCACATTTAGGCCAGTTTCTTGAATGGTTTCGCTACAAGTTTGAACTGAGAGAGTCTCTCGATTTACTCATACTTAGTTTTTAGTGTTTTGGGAGCCAGATTGCTGTAGAGATGTATTATGTTTCCGTTAATGTTTTTTTACTTTTTTTCCAAATGATAGTTGAAGTCCTACTCTTCGTCAAGTCCTAGTCTTTGTGCTATTTTTGTAAGAATTTTTATTGTTTTCTGTACTGTTTGAATGCCACTAACACAGAATCGGCAGGTGATCTGCAAAAGATAAACATTCAATGCTAATATTGGTTCTTCCTAAGTTGATTGGTTCGTCAATTTTGAAGCTCTAATTTCAGTTTACACTACTCTTGCATCATTTTTTTCTAAGACACAATCGAAAAGTGATGGAGAGAAGCTCTCACCTTGTCTCGCTCCCGTTTTTAACTATTGAAATGTGCCGAAGTTTTCCTCCTGCACATTATCTTTCACTTTGAGCCATAGTGTTTTACTAATAATTGTAATTGGTTTAGGATACAAACCTTGTTCTTTCAGAATTCGGATTAGGCACTTATAGTCTACTTACGGTTTGAAATCTGCTTGATATTCGACAATTTTTCATTCAAGGTGGAATTCTGTATGGGACTGGAGGAACATAAATCTTTCTATAGTTACTAACACTCATTCTGTATCCCTTTTCGTATAGTACACGTATCAGTGGAGTTTTCTAGTCATCCTACATTTTTTCAGTAATTTCTTTTCAGGATTGTAGGCGAGCTGATTTCTGGAATTCAGGAACGATACTGTCTAGCAACCATTCCGTCTTCACCAGGTGCTATGTTATGATTTAACCTTTTAATTTATTTAACAGTTTCTTCTTCATTTCGCGCTTGAGAGTAGACTGGTTTTTCAGGAAATATCTGATAAAAATCTTTCCGTGATCTTAGCACTATTAAGAAGTTTTAAAAATATTTTCAAAGTTCTCTGCGGTTTTCTTGGTACTTCTCTATTTTCTTATTCAAGCAGAGACTTTGGGGCCAGTAACCACTTAGCTTTGTTTTAACGGTTGTATTCAATTTCTGGAGTTTTTGAATGTCTTCAATTTCACGGAGTCGACTGTTGTCATATTGTCTTTTTCTTTAATTTGGTTTGAAGCTTCCTTTCCCAACACGTGGAAAACATCACGTGCAT
Organism: Schistocerca piceifrons; assembly: GCF_021461385.2. Lineage (NCBI taxonomy): Eukaryota > Metazoa > Arthropoda > Insecta > Orthoptera > Acrididae > Schistocerca > Schistocerca piceifrons. The sequence goes on from NC_060139.1 coordinate 46,944,802, forward strand.
TTTGTGATTTGTTACTACTGCATGTTTTGAATGCCTGTGTTGAGTATGTACTGCCTGTTCACAATCTTCATTCCGGCAAGAAGTGGAAGAGGACGTGATTTGGGAAATTTGATAAGCCTATGTTTGAGCTGTTTCCAAATTTGTGCTTGAGTTTTGTCGACATCGTTCGCTAATAACATTTTTCTGGTATCAAATTTAGGAGTTACTGACATACCTTTGCCGAAATTTTGATACTTTAAATATAATTTCACTTGAGTTAAGTAGTGATCTGTCTCAATATTTGCTTCATTGTGTACTTGAACTTTTAAAAATTACGTGCAATGCGGATTTGAGATTTCGGTATGGTCAGTTTGGAATTCACCCAATTTGGTATTCGCCAATATTTCTGTTTGTTGATCTTCGTGCTTCTTGTTTTGAGGGCTGCTTCTTCAAATTGGTTATGATTTTGAGGCTGGAATTTCAACACAGATCAGCGAGTTTCCACTTTAGTTGGTCGATTTTTATATGCAAGGAAATTATCAGTCCGTTACCTGATTTTATCTCTCTTCCCCTAACAGGGCATTAAAATTGCCCATCAGAATTTTCACATCATTTTGTGGAATTTCAGAGGTTCTATTTTCTATCATCTTCCATGGCTTACTCACTTTTCCTGGTTCTGTTTTGTGTTCATGTTTAACTGGTGTAAGTGCGTTAATTACTGTGTACATTTTATTTGTGCGGTTGAAGGAAATGTCATTAATCTGTTTTTCACAGGATTTGCTTCGACTGCGAAACTAAGACCGTGATGTGAAACTTAGAATATAGCTCCCACCCCCACCCCTTGTGGAATGCATTTATAAGAACTCATTTGTATATTTTGCTTTTAAACAGTTTACAAGATCCATGGTGTTCTATTATGGAAATCTTGTATCTTGAATAGCTGAAATTTTGTGTTCTTCAAATCTTTCTCCTAATTTGCAGAACTTTCCTGACTTTAGGACTGCGAAGATTCTGTCTGACTCAGCCCTGTAATTTCAGTGAGGAGCGGTTTAGTAATCACAGAATTACCCCAGAAGGTAAAAAATCCACCGCCATCATTGGCGCACCTAGTCTGTCAGGTATAGGAGAGAACTAGGTACAAACGCTATACTGCAAATCGCAAGAAACCGGAATGATCTGGCCAGCTGAAGCCGAAAATCGAAAGTTTCTCTGACACAATCAACATTCATGCGAATATATGTTTCTTCACCTTTTTTTCATGAACGAACTGTAACTTTTGTGTTCACAAAAGCATTCCTTCAATTCGAAGGAAAGAAGTCGAGAATCTAGCTAAGCGAAAATCCTCAGTGGATTCGGTTCTGTGCCACGAATTCACAGGAACAAATACTTTAGAAACCTTTAAAACAAGACCGGTCATGGCATACCAAAATTCACGGGTGCAGGGCGTGCGCTCCGAGGCTCGGCCTGTCTCGGATTTGCTCGATCCTCCTCGGAAGCACCCAGAACAGCGCGACGCTTCAAGAAGTAGTGCGGTGTGACGATTTTCTGACAGCACAGCTCTCTTCGGTTCGGCAGAATCGTCGTGTCAGCGCTGTTTACCTTTCGCTATTTGTTCACCGTATGGAGGTCATTCACGGGTCCTCTGGGTGTTTGCACAAAAACAGGCAATCTAGCGATCTATTGTCACAAATTTTAAAAATTGGTGGGAATGAAAGAACAGAGGGATGAGAATTCTCGATATATAATATGCAGTGAATTTGCTGTGAATTTGCTACGAAACGATGTTACAATATCATACAGAAAGTATTTTAAGGTGTAACTGACAATGCAAGAGCAAAAAATTACAGCGATATACAGATGTGATTCATTGTTCCGTACATCGAGAACCATTTGTGGTAAATTTTCAGGAATGGAGCATGTTGTGTACATAGTTCCGTGTAGTCAGCGCGTACACAACTTTCCCACTAGAGCGAGCCCCGCTAAGCACAACAGCGCAGGCGCAACGCTCGTCCGTCTCCGCACTACGAGATGGCACTGCCTTAGAGACAGACCAAATTCTGCTTCCTCCGATCCGCGAATTAATGTGTAACGCGGCCAATGAGATTGCTGCTAACGTAGAACCTTTTCTCCTCGCGGATCACACTCGCGCAGTGATACCTGAACGCGCGAGGTATTATAACGAGTGTACAGACCCCCGATCAGTCAGTCTGCATTTGTCTGCATTAGTCTATACCAGTCTGCATTTGTCTGCATTAATCTGTACGAGTCTGCATTAGTCTTTACCAATCTATAGTCAAGTTTCAGTCTGCATCTAATAATATTACCATATTCCTGTACATAGCCATGAAGATAAATGTATAGACACTTTGTCAAGTATCAGAAATATGTGAGAATAAGATTAACGTACCAAGGCCAAAGGAACTTCAGATTGTCAATTGTAAATAGCATCCAGAGTCAAGTTACGTAATGTCTATGCTTTTTATTATTTTAATAAGTGTGTGTGAAAATTAATCAAGTTCTGTTTAAAGTTTGTCACCATCAATCTGCTACTCTAAGTGTGCAAGTGGCATTTCTATCGTCTGACCTAACGGCATAAGGGAAACACGCCACGATAAGACAACGAGACAGCCGGCCGGAGTGGCCGTGCGGTTCTGGGCGCTACAGTCTGGAGCCGAGCGACCGCTACGGTCGCAGGTTCGAATCCTGCCTCGGGCATGGATGTGTGTGATGTCCTTAGGTTAGTTAGGTTTAAGTAGTTCTAAGTTCTAGGCGACTGATGACCTCAGAAGTTAAGTCGCATAGTGCTCAGAGCCATTTGAACCATTTGAAGACAACGAGACATATTACTGACACACGGTAGAGCGACAAGTCAAATAATCTGATGGTGTGTGTACCGAAGATCTTACAGTACGCACACCACAGAGCTCGTGAAGGAACTGGTGGTACGAATAGTAAAATTTATAGTAGAATTTCTGAAGTTGCACACTTTATTCCGCTGCCAGCTGTAACAGTTTTTGAGCGAACTGAATGAAGAGTATGCAGACTTTGTATATTACTACAAAGTACGTTAGTTAGGTCCAAGGGTATGGCTGGAACGGTTTTTCGATTTAAAACTCGCTATTCTTGAATATACACTCCTGGAAATGGAAAAAAGAACACATTGACACCGGTGTGTCAGACCCACCATACTTGCTCCGGACACTGCGAGAGGGCTGTACAAGCAATGATCACACGCACGGCACAGCGGACACACCAGGAACCGCGGTGTTGGCCGTCGAATGGCGCTAGCTGCGCAGCATTTGTGCACCGCCGCCGTCAGTGTCAGCCAGTTTGCCGTGGCATACGGAGCTCCATCGCAGTCTTTAACACTGGTAGCATGCCGCGACAGCGTGGACGTGAACCGTATGTGCAGTTGACGGACTTTGAGCGAGGGCGTATAGTGGGCATGCGGGAGGCCGGGTGGACGTACCGCCGAATTGCTCAACACGTGGGGTGTGAGGTCTCCACAGTACATCGATGTTGTCGCCAGTGATCGGTGGAAGGTGCACGTGCCCGTCGACCTGGGACCGGACCGCAGCCAAGACCGTAGGATCCTACGCAGTGCCGTAGGGGACCGCACCGCCACTTCCCAGCAAATTAGGGACACTGTTGCTCCTGGGGTATCGGCGAGGACCATTCGCAACCGTGTCCATGAAGCTGGGCTACGGTCCCGCACACCGTTAGGCCGTCTTCCGCTCACGCCCCAACATCGTGCAGCCCGCCTCCAGTGGTGTCGCGACAGGCGTGAATGGAGGGACGAATGGAGACGTGTCGTCTTCAGCGATGAGAGTCGCTTCTGCCTTGGTGCCAATGATGGTCGTATGCGTGTTTGGCGCCGTGCAGGTGAGCGCCACAATCAGGACTGCATACGACTGAGGCACACAGGGCCAACACCCGGCATCATGGTGTGGGGAGCGATCTCCTACACTGGCCGTACACCACTGGTGATCGTCGAGGGGACACTGAATAGTGCACGGTACATCCAAACCGTCATCGAACCCATCGTTCTACCATTCCTAGACCGGCAAGGGAACTTGCTGTTCCAACAGGACAATGCACGTCCGCATGTATCCCGTGCCACCCAACGTGCTCTAGAAGGTGTAAGTCAACTACCCTGGCCAGCAAGATCTCCGGATCTGTCCCCCATTGAGCATGTTTGGGACTGGATGAAGCGTCGTCTCACGCAGTCTGCACGTCCAGCACGAACGCTGTTCCAACTGAGGCGCCAGGTGGAAATGGCATGGCAAGCCGTTCCACAGGACTACATCCAGCATCTCTACTATCGTCTCCATGGGAGAATAGCAGCCTGCATTGCTGCGAAAGGTGGATAAACACTGTACTAGTGCCGACATTGTGCATGCTCTGTTGCCTGTGTCTATGTGCCTGTGGTTCTGTCAGTGTGATCATGTGATGTATCTGACCCCAGGAATGTGTCAATAAAGTTTCCCCTTCCTGGGACAATGAATTCACGGTGTTCTTATTTCAATTTCCAGGAGTGTATTAAGGAGAGGACAATGTAGGAACGGGAACTACAACATCTGGAATGAATTGCAGACCTCGCATTTTAAGTGAACTTGACTGCACACTCCCCACAATACGAGATTACAAGGTGAGAAACAACTCCTTTTTGATTTGATGACGATGCACTTAAAAAGAAAATTACATTGTAGAAGAGACATATTCTGACAAGCACAGTCCATTTCCTTATGCATATTGCCATTAAAGAAAACGCGAGGTCTGAAGAATTCGATGTGCCCTTCTAAGAATTACAATGATAGTCTTCTAAACGGTTTGACGACGCTGCCAATCTTACACCCGTTTTCGAGACAGTTCTCCGTTTCAGCTGAAAGCGGTCCTGCGCGTGTGCAGATGTAACTGATTAATCTGGAACGAAATTCCCCTTTTCAAAGATACATCCCTTTAACGTTAAAACAGTCCTGGACATCTACATTGCTTCCCTTAGGTAGAGTAGCCACGTCTCCATAATGAGGTTGCAAAAGCGTCCTAATATTTCGACCAACACATGTGTGTGAAAGACGATTTTTCGATTATGAAACTAAATAAATCGCGATTACGTAACAAACGGAGTACGAAAATCTGTGAAATTCTCAGCATCTGTCTGTATTCCGACAGTCTGTACCTGATAAAATTTATATTATGTCCACAGTGTGCCAAAAAATAACTGAATAATACTGAATATCTGTTTTTTGTTTGCGATCTATGATTCTGGGAAGTGTGAAATATAAAACCAAGTCGTATACAGTTAGCCTGAATTGCTATTTAATCGTGGCACGTTCGCATTTCCCCCCTATTCCTCCTCCTCCTCGTGATCAAACAGAGTGGTTTGGTGGTGGGGGAAATGTGCCAGCCAGGCTGTGCACTATATGGCAATCCCGCCAGGGCACAGGTCGTGAGCCGAATTCTTGGCCACCCCTGCTTTAGATGTTATGAAGATCGCTGCCTCGACAAACCTATCATCTCTACGTTTATTTTTGTAGCTCCTTGCGTGGCCGCCTAGGGGCGACAGTGTGTGGAGCTGTGGAGACCTGGTATCCCAGTTACTTTGTAAACAAGGTTTTGACATGGCATCAGCTGCCGAGTAGTTAACAATGCTCACTACCGATTCTGCAGTCTAGATCGCGATTACTTGTATCATGTCAGTTTATTCTGCAGGGTCAACTTCTCGACCCTGTAATGCCAATATCAGTAGCTGCTTCGATTAGAAATTGGTAACACAGATAAGCATGGCGTCCGAACAGCGTCGGATCGTCAGACACACGACCTTGAGATGGAGACACCTTCCCGTTGTGGGATGGTAGATCCTACTCTTGGCTTCTTTTAATTTTTAATTTTAAAGATATGTCATCTGGAAAGATGCATTTCATCTCTTTGTTGTGATGGATCTTATTACAGGAAATTAAAGGGAAAGACCTGGTCCTATAATTTACAGCGTGTTTCGTTCCATATACTTGCAACGAGGAGGGTTTTTAAATGTAGCTCTGTTGCTACACTGATGCTCAGTGCCCGCTAACACAGACAGAAATTTTGCGTTTGCTTAACGTCAGGGTCCAGTAACTTCGATGCTTCGTTGCTTTGCTACTTCTCCTGTCAGTGAAGCCAGGATGCCAACATACCCACTTTGTCGTCAATTTTCTTAACTTTACGTTAATTTGGTAACTAGAGATAGCTCCCAAGCTAGGGTATTTCTTCTACATACTGTCCTTACCATTGGGTAAATACGGGGGAAGATCGTGCAGGGAAAAAAATGATCATCCACCTAACGATGTAACATAGATTAGAAAGTAAAACGGTTTTCTATTGACGGGACGCACAGTTCTTTCAAAACTGCCAAGAATTCTGTGTAAGAATTTCGTAATTACAGACAAGTTTGGTATCTGAGTTGCAGCAGCCCCGGAAGACGCCTTACCGACACCTTAACGAAATAGCCACCAAACCATACTTATAAAAATATAAGCGTGGTATTTACAAAAAGGTGGATGGTGGGGATTAATGTTAGCTGTAACTAAACGGGAAAGACAAACAAAAGAACCGAAGCGTTTAAACTGTTTGAAACTGGCCTCCCACTGTCCCATCATGACGGAACATGCACTCGTGCCTTCCACAGCAAGCTTTGATCCACCTGCTTATTCTAGAAGTATTATCGCAACGGCAAAAATTACTTAAATGCGCAGCTAATAGGCGACTAAGTGTGCGAAAGCTAAACAAAATCAGAAACACATAAAATTGAAACCGAAAGTAGCAATCACTCACCTACACTTTAGTTGCATATCATGTCTTCTAAACGCGAGCCACTGTTTTTATACTGTTCCATCACACAAAAGCTCACTGCCAAATTGAAACGTTACTGACGAGCAAACACGTGGATCTAATTTCTAACACTACTCAGGACAAACTGGGAACAATTGGCGTAGTGTTCGAACCCAGCTGTTGTTCCTCGGAGGAACCAAGCATTGTATGTCTCCCGGCCTTCGAGGTCTCACTACTAGCTCACCCAGACACTACCAATCGAACCCTCACGTCTAGGTTTGCCTCCGCTATGCCCTGAACGCACACGAATACAGAAACTAAAAGATGTTAACATAACTGTTGAAGTAGATACATGTGACATAATAAGGCTCTTTCCAACATTCTGCGGCTTTACAGAAATATTAATTAACTCGAAAAATTAAATAAACAAGAACACTAAATTGTCACATTTGAGTCTCAATACCTCACACTGTACATCTCTCAAGGTGCTGAACCGTGGTAGTACTCAGCTCTTTATAAAATCAAGATTACCATCTCACCACAGTTATTTAAAGAAAATAGGAAGCCCGGAATCATTGGTAATGGACAAGCTTGTGATTGTTTTACAATTTTAATTTGACTCAAAACATACTTTGTTATAAACTTCAATTCGGACATTTGCCCTCTTACTGATGCAATATACAAATTTTGACTTTAACTGAATTACATAAACACGAATAAGAATCATATTTTGCATCCGCAACCAAAAACATAGATAGTAGGCACGGTGAATAATCAATCATAAACAATCGTTCTTGTTTAACGACATCTCAATGGCTAGTAACACTACACACTACCAACTCAAAGTTACACAGTGATATAATTTCACAACTTCACTAAAAAAAAAAAAAAAAAGAAAACAAAGATTCTTAAAGCTTAATAAAACTGAACTGCCCACATAAAGGTCCACATTGAAACATCCTTATACTAAAATTGCCAAGTGGGCCAAACAAGGTCGCAAAACTGGCACACAGGAAAAATAACGTTAAGTGTTGAATAAGAATGGCTAGTAATAACCAGTAAAATAACTTTCAGAAACGCTAATATTAACAAGGTGGCCTCACTTAACTTTAGAGCACAGCGTAAAGGCCCACAGCAGTATTTGGAATGAATAACGCTACGGCCGACAGACAATACGAGCGTTCACTCCCCACGGCTTGTGCACAGACTCACAAGCAGGCGGTATATATTTATATATAGTCCGACCGGCCTCACAATGCGCGGACCTGACAAGTATCCATAACCGCACCGACGCCGGGAAACGAGCAGACTTAACAAATGGCCTGCAGCACAAATAGATTGCATTGAAAACAAGGTCAAATCACAACTACACTGGAATATATCTAAAGCATGCCCCAAATTCTTGTGGAGCAGTACTCTAACAGCTCCCGTCTCCCAGTAAATTAGCAGGAAACTTAGAGATCACTTGCAGTTGCCTTAAGGCACTTTCAACATTAAATAAACATACCAAATGCTGCCTTCATAAATGATTGAACCATTAACTCTACGGCTGCCGGGCGCGTACACAACGGCAACCAGTCCCAAAGCGGTCCCATTTTCAGCCCATATCGCCGTTACATTGCGTCCCCACCCGTCTGTATCCATAGTTATTATTCTTTCCTTGCCGCGTCACGGGCCATCAACGTCAGCAGGTTGCATTCAGTCGTGTGGTGCACAGTGATCTTCATTTTATGGATCAGTGTGCCTTATACGCCGAAACACCATAGAAATTGGTACACCTGCCTAATATCGTGTAGGGGCGCCGCAAGCACGCAGAACTGCCGCAACACGACGTGGCTTGGACTCGACTAATGTCTGAAGTAGTGCTGAGGAAATCTACACCATGAATCCTACAGGCGTTTCCATAAATTTCTTCTGAACAGCACGTTGCAAGGCATCCCAGACATGCTCAGTAGCGTTCATTTCTGGGGAGTTTGGTGGCCCCTGGAAGTGTCTAAGCCCTGAAGAGTGTTCCTGGAGCCACTCTGTAGCAATTCAGGACGTCCGGGATGTCGCATTGTCCTGCTGGAATTGCCCAAGTCCGTCGCAATGCACAACTGGCATGAATGGATGCAGCTGATTACACAGGATGCTTACATGCATGGGCCGGCCGGAGTGTCAGAGCGGTTCTAGGCGCTACAGTCTGGAACCGCGCGACCGCTACGGTCGCAGGTTCGAATCCTGCCTCGGGCATGGATGTGTGTGTTGTCCTTAGGTTAGTTAGGTTTAACTAGTTCTAACTTCTAGGGGACTGATGACCTCAGAAGTTAAGTCCCATAGTGCTCAGAGCCATTTGAACCATATGAGCTTACATACATGTCACCTATCAGAGTCGTATCTAGACGTACCACTAGTCCCATATCACTCCAGATGCTCACACCCCACACCATTACATAGGCTCCACCAGCTTGAACAGTCCCCTGCTGACATGCAGGGTCCATGTATTCATAACGTTGTCTTCACACCCGTCCACGTCCAACCTACAACAAATTAAAACTTGCATGAAAACCACTTACAACACACACTGCACAAATGTTGAGGAACGAAATGAGCAACATCAGCCTCCTTAAAATAGCCACTGTGGAACCAAGTTCAGAAACAACTCCGGCAGCTACCCATGCCACAATAAGTTTAAACAATCTTATTAGTTAAACACAGACTAACTTAGAGCTTGCAAATTACGAGCTGGGAAGCCGTTCAGCGTGAGACGTCAAACCCTCCACAATTTTGCACGTCAAGGCGCCCAGTGGTCGGCACCGAACATCCGACGCGACAAAAGACAAGGGCGGCGAGGCCCATGCACCATGGTTAGGGACGCAGGCTTGTTTTCCACACAAGTTGGCTCGTTGAACGCCGACCGGAGACTCTCCCGTCACACGTTCACCCGGAAAGCGAGACAGCCGGCCAGAGTGGCCGAGCGGTTCTAGGCGCTTCAGTCTGGAGCCGTGCTACCGCGACGGTCGCATGTTCGAATACTGCTTCGGGCATGGATGTGCGTTATGTCCTTAGGTGAGTAAGGATTAAGTAGTTCTAAGTTCTAGGGGTCTGATAAAATATAAATGTCGTGTGACTAGGGCCTCCCGTCAGGTAGACCGTTCGCCGGGTGCAGATCTTTCGATTTGAACCCACTTCGGCGACTTGCGGGTCCATGGGAATGAAATGATGATGATTAAGACAACACAACACCTATTCCCTGAGCCGAGAAAATCTCCGACCCAGCCGGGAATCGAACCCGAACCCGTTGGATTGACATTCTGTCGCGCTGACCACTCAGCTACCGGGGGCGGAGTAGGGGACTGATGATATTAAGTCCCACAGTGCTTAGATAGCGAGACAGCCGAATATCGATATCAGCGATGCCAGTACGAGTAGAACACTCTAGCGCTAGCCGCCACGGCTCAGGTGGACTACTCTATGCTGCCCAAGACATCCTCGGATTATGGAAGATCTGCATATGCGAAGAAGCTTGTGAAATGGTACCCGGTTCCACTGTAAATTTCATGACCAAGGCACCACCGTGATTTCACTATCAAGTTCCTCAAACTACTGTTGACAGTTCCGGGCTTATGACAAGGACAGTTATTCTGCTAGAAGATACCTTGATTTTTGGGCAAGACGTCAACAATGAAGGGATGCAGATGTTCTAGAGTGCCGTTGACGTAGTCTACAGTTGCCATGGTTCCATCGTTTACTACCACAGGGAGCCGTGGAAGCTCAGGTGAACGTTCCCCATAACAGCATATATTGTCCCCAGCGTCCTGAGTCCTCCGTGGTGCGGTAGTTACTTACATGTGCCGTACTTCACTCCATATGTGCACATGATCAATGTTAACATTAATGAGCATTTTTTTACTGGCTACCAGTTTTTAAGTAGAAATTCTTCAAGTTGTTCAGGAGAAATGATTTAAAATTAGTTTTAAAACTCGCTTCTCTACCTTTTTCTCTCTCGTGTTGTAGGTGTCCCACCACTATTCTTCTCAATTTTTGATGGATTATTTACGACGAATTTCATTAGCGAATGTATATGTTGCGACGGATAATTAAAATGCCTATCACATTGAAGAGGTGCCTACACGACGTCCGTGGGTGAACACCACATATAATGTTTAGACCAGCCGTTCGCCTGTATAACGGCGTTTCCGGCGACGACTACTGACCTTATGTAACAACATTCATCTGATCAGGCGGCAGTTCCACTGATCTATGGTACATTTTCGATGATCGAGTGGAATTGTAACTGACGATGCCGTCGAGTCAACATGGGAACACGCAAGGGTCGTTTGTTGCGGAGCCCATGTTCAACGCTCTTGACTGAACGATGCGTCCCGAAACACTAGTGGCTTCTCCATCTTTGTAGTGCCGCCAGGTCTGCCACAAGCCAACTGCCTTTCCCACTGTACAGAGCGGGCATAAACCTAATCTTCACTTCCCGTGATGATGTGCCGACGTCCAACACGTTATTTCCTACTAGTGATTTCACGGTCTTTCAGCAACGCGAGTAGTTCTCGAACAGACAACCAGCTTCGCCGTTTGCGAGATGCTCTCTTTCTCCGGAAAGGGTCATAGTAATATGCCACTTGTCAAAATCGGTTATTTCAGCGGATTTTCCCATTTTCAGCCCATATCGCCGTTACATTGCGTCCCCACCCGTCTGTATCCATAGTTATTATTCTTTCCTTGCCGCGTCACGGGCCATCAACGTCAGCAGGTTGCATTCAGTCGTGTGGTGCACAGTGATCTTCATTTTATGGATCAGTGTGCCTTATACGCCGAAACACCATAGAAATTGGTACACCTGCCTAATATCGTGTAGGGGCGCCGCAAGCACGCAGAACTGCCGCAACACGACGTGGCTTGGACTCGACTAATGTCTGAAGTAGTGCTGAGGAAATCTACACCATGAATCCTACAGGCGTTTCCATAAATTTCTTCTGAACAGCACGTTGCAAGGCATCCCAGACATGCTCAGTAGCGTTCATTTCTGGGGAGTTTGGTGGCCCCTGGAAGTGTCTAAGCCCTGAAGAGTGTTCCTGGAGCCACTCTGTAGCAATTCAGGACGTCCGGGATGTCGCATTGTCCTGCTGGAATTGCCCAAGTCCGTCGCAATGCACAACTGGCATGAATGGATGCAGCTGATTACACAGGATGCTTACATGCATGGGCCGGCCGGAGTGTCAGAGCGGTTCTAGGCGCTACAGTCTGGAACCGCGCGACCGCTACGGTCGCAGGTTCGAATCCTGCCTCGGGCATGGATGTGTGTGTTGTCCTTAGGTTAGGTTTAACTAGTTCTAAGTTCTAGGGGACTGATGACCTCAGAAGTTAAGTCCCATAGTGCTCAGAGCCATTTGAACCATATGAGCTTACATACATGTCACCTATCAGAGTCGTATCTAGACGTACCACTAGTCCCATATCACTCCAGATGCTCACACCCCACACCATTACATAGGCTCCACCAGCTTGAACAGTCCCCTGCTGACATGCAGGGTCCATGTATTCATAACGTTGTCTTCACACCCGTCCACGTCCAACCACTCGATACAATTTGAAACGAGACTCGTCCATCCAGGTAACATGTTTCCAGTCGTCAACAGTCCAATGTCGATCTTGGCGGCCCCAAGCGAGGCGTAAAGCTTTGTGTAGTGGAGTCATTAAGGGTATACGAGTGGGTCTTCGGCTCCGAAAGCCCATATCGATGGTGTTTCGCACGCTGTTGTTGATGGCCCAGCACTGAAATCTGCAGAAATTTGCGGGAAGGTTTCACTTCTGTAACATTAAACGATTCTCTCCAGTCGTCGTTGGTCCCGTTCATGCAGGACCTTTTTCCGGCCGCAACGATGTCGGATATTTGATGTTTTACCGTATTCTGCTTGTTTACATATCTCTGTATATCTATACCAGATTCCTTGGCGTTTCAGTGTATTATGCTATATGGAGCTGTCGAAAGAATTTCTAATGAGGGAGGTACTGAAAACATCTTTAAGCACTTGAAAATGTTTCAGGGTTTAAACTGCAATATTAAATGCTCTAAGGATAATAAGTACTACAGTCGATGGCGATTACGTTAAAGTCATTTGGAAAATTCTACGAGACCGTGCCGCTGTCACAAATACTCTGTAATGATCCATTTTACTGGTTTTTGAGTCTGTGGCTGTGGATTTTATTATTTTCATCTACATCTACATCACTAATCTGCAATTCACATTTAAGTGCTTGGCAGAGGGTTCATCGAACCACAATCATACTATGTCTCTACCATTCCACTCCCGAACAGCGCGCGGCAAAAACGAACACCTAAACCTTTCTGTTCGAGCTCTGATTTCTCTTATTTTATTTTGATGATCATTCCTACCCATGTAGGTTGGGCTCAACAAAATATTTTCGCATTCGGAACAGAAAGTTGGTGACTGAAATTTCGTAAATAGATCTCGCCGCGACGAAAAACGTCTTTGCTTTAATGACTTCCATCCCAACTCGCGTATCATATCTGCCACACTCTCTCCCCTATTACGTGATAACACAAAACGAGCTGCCCTGTTTTGCACCCTTTCGATGTCCTCCGTCAATCCCACCTGGTAAGGACCCCACACCGCGCAGCAATATTCTAACAGAGGACAGCCTTGAGAATTGTACTATTTATCGAGTAATCGAATTCTAACGGATTTCTTTTGGAACTCATGTAGATCACCTCACACATTTCGTTATTTAGCGTCAACTGCCACCTGCCACACCATACAGCAATCTTTTCTAAATCGCTTTGCAACTGATACTGGTCTTCGGATGACCTTACTAGACGGTAAATTACAGCATCATCTGCGAACAACATAAGAGAACTGCTCAGATTGTCACCCAGGTCACTTATATAGATCAGGAACAGCAGAGGTCCCAGGACGCTTCCCTGGGGAACACCTGATATCACTTCAGTTTTACTCGATGATTTGCCGTCTATTACTACGAACTGCGACCTTCCCGACAGGAAATCACGAATCCAGTCGCACAACTGAGACGATACCCCATAGGCCCGCAGCTTGATTAGAAGTCGCTTGTGAGGAACGGTGTCAAAAGCTTTCCGGAAATCTAGAAATACGGAATCAACTTGAGATCCCCTGTCGATAGCGGCCATTACTTCGTGCGAATAAAGAGCTAGCTGCGTCGCACAAGAACAATGTTATCTGAAACCATGCTGATTACGTATCAATAGATCGTTCCGTTCGAGGTGATTCATAATGTTTGAATACAGTGTATGCTCCAAAACCCTGCTGCAAAACCGACGTCAATGATATAGGTCTGTAGTTAGATGGATTACTCCTACTACCCTTCTTAAACACTGGTGCGACCTGCGCAATTTTCCAATCTGTAGGTACAGATGCATCGGTGAGCGAGCGGTTGTATATGATTGCTAAGTAGGGAGCTATTGTATCAGCGTAATCTGAAAGGAACCTAATCGGTATACAATCTGAACCTGAAGACTTGCCCGTATCAAGCGATTTGAGTTGCTTCGCAACCCCTAAGGTATCTACTTCTAAGAAACTCATGCTAGCAACTGTTCGTGTTTCAAATTCTGGAATATTCCATTCGTCTTCCCTGGTGAAGGAATTTCGGAAAACTGCGTTCAATAACTCCGCTTTAGCGGCACAGTCGTCGGTAACAGTACCATCGGCACTGCGCAGCGAAGGTATTGACTGCGTCTTGCCGCTTGTGTACTTTACATACGACCAGAATTTCTTCGGATTTTCTACCAAATTTCGAGACAATGTTTCGTTGTGGAACCTATTAAAGGCATCTCGCATTGAAGTCCGTGCCAAATTTCGCGCGTCTGTAAATTTTAGCCAATCTTCGGGATTTCGCGTTCTTCTGAACTTCGCATGCTTCTTCCGTTGCCTCTGCAACAGCGTTTTGTGTACCACGGAGGATTAGTTCCATCTCTTACCAAATTATGAGGTATGAATCTCTCAATTGCTGTTGCTACTATATATCTGAATTTGAGCCACATCTCGTCTACATTTGCATAGTCAGTTCGGAAGGAATGGAGATTGTCTCTTACGAAGGCTTCTAGTGACACTTTTCCGCTTTTTTAAATAAAATTATTTTGCGTTTGTTTCTGGTGGATTTGGAAGAAAAGGTATTGAGCCTAGCTACAACGACCTTGTGATCACTAATCCCTGTATCAGTCATGATGCTCTCTATCAGCTCTGGATTGTTTCTGGCTAAGAGGTAAAGTGTGTTTTCGAAACTATTTACAATTCGCGTGGGTTCGTGGACTAACTGATCGAAATAATTTTCGGAGAAAGCATTTAGGACAATCTCGGGAGATTTTTCTGCCTACCACCGGTTTTGAACAAGTATTTTTGGCAAATAAATATAGCAACCAGCCACTTGGTTAGGTATTTTCATTTAAGCTAACAAGTGCTTCGGAGTTTCACCTATCTTCGCTTAATGTGATACATATTTTAGTCTTCAATCAGTGCATAGTTACAACATCGACATCTGCTCTGTGCAAAATTACAGTTTTATTTAGCTTCTATATTTTGCGAGTCGTATATTTACGATGTATTGTTGTTTAGGTTTACTTACTTTCTACTGTACATTGCGTTATTCCGATTTTCGCCTTAATCAAAGAGGTCCCAAAACCTTTTAACTTCTATTTTGCACAAAAACAACGTAAGATCCGCCATGCTGCTGACTGAAATCTTCGTTCCATCCTAAAATGCATGTGTGGTCAAAGATTACATTTCGCTTGCAGGTTCCGCTAATTTCAAAGTTGTATTTTGCCCTTACTTACAATATAACTGGAAAGAACTAAAATTGCTTAACATTAATGTGCTGAGGAGTATCCATTGACATTAAATAAATGTATAAGTGGCTGTTTACGTTATATGTTATATTATAAAAGTAATACAGTACATTTCATATAGAAGAACTGACATAACTTTTTACCTTTCTTTCTTTCTTTCTCTCACAGTTGGAATGACATTCATACGTCTTTATTATTTAGAAATTATAGGAAATTTACTGCCTCACCAACACAGTTAGACCGCAATAGACCGGTGATGCTGTATTGTAACATATCACCCCGGACTACAAGTTCGTTATTTACAAACGTCATTAGAACTGTGAAATAAAAAAGAAAATGGAAGAAAGAAGTTACTTTTACTTTTTTAATATATCATATAAACTAAACCGTCAGTAATGCACTTATTTAATAACAATATAGAATACTCACCACATTCGTGTTAAACAGTTTCAGTTCCTCTTACTCATACAGAGAGTATCAGCCAAATTTAGCTTTGACCATGGCAGAACCTGTTAGCAAAATGTAATCTTTGACCATAGATGAATTTTAGAATGTAAAGAAAGACATCAGTCGGCAACATGGAGGATACTGGGCTGTTTTGTGCAAAATAGACGCAAAAAAATTCTGTTCCACATTCATAATGGCGAAAATCGGAACAACAACCATCAGGGTCGAAAGTAAGTACACATAAATAACAATACGTAGTAAATATACAACTCGCGAATTGTAGCAGCCAAGCAAAATGGTTATTTTGCACAGGGCAGCTGCAGCATCCAATTTGCTGTCGATGTTGTATTTGTTGTTGTGGTCTTCAGCCCTGAGACTGGTTTGATGCAGCTCTCCATCCTACTCTATCCTGTGCAAGCTGCTTCATCTCCCAGTACCTACTGCAGCCTACATCCTTCTGAATCTGCTTAGTGTATTCGTCTCTTGGTCTCCCTCTAAGATTTTTACCCTCCACGCTGCCCTCCAATACTAAATTGGTGATCCTTTGATGCCTCAGAACATGTCCTACCCTTCTTCTTGTCAAGTTGTGCCACAAACTCCTCTTCTCCCCAATTCTATTCAATACCTCTTCATTAGTTATGTGATCTACCCACCTAATCTTCAGCATTCTTCTGTGGCACCACATTTCGAAAGCTTCTATTCTCTTCTCGTCTAAACGATTTATCGTCCATGTTCCACTTCCATACATGGCTACACTCCATACAAATACCTTTAGAAACGATTTCCTGACATTTAAATCTATACTCGATGTTAACAAATTTCTCTTGTTCAGAAACGCTTTCCTTGCCATTGCCAGTCTATATTTGATATTCTCTCTACTTCGACCATCATCGGTTATGTTGCTCCCCAAATAGCAAACCTCCTTTACTACTTTAAGTGTCTCATTTCCTAATCTAATTCACTCAGCATCACCCGACTTAATTCGACTACATTCCATTATCCACGTTTTGCTTTTGTTGATGTTCATCTTATACCCTCCTTTCAAGACACTGTCCATTCCGTTCAACTGCTCTTCCAAGTCCTTTGCTGTCTCTGACAGAATTACAATGTCATCAGCGAACCTCAAAGTTTTTATTTCTTCTCCATGGTTTTTAATACCCACTCCGAACTTTTCTTTTGTTTCCTTACTGCTTGCTCAATATACAGATTGAATAGCATCGGGGAGAGGCTACAAGCCTGTCTCACTCCCTTCCCAACCACTGCTTCCCTTTCATGTCCCACGACTTATAGCTGCCATCTGGCTTCTGTACAAATTGTAAATAGCCTTTCGCTCCCTGTATTTTACCACCTTCAGAATTTGGAACAGAGTATTCCAGGCAACATTGTCAAAAGCTTTCTCTAAGTCTACAAACGCTAGAAACGTAGGTTTGCCTTTCAAATGGCTCTGAGCACTATGGGACTTATCTTCTGAGGTCATCAGTCCCCTAGAACTTAGAACTACTTCAACCTAACTAACCTAAGGACTTCACACACATCCATGCCCGAGGCAGGATTCGAATCTGCGACCGTAGCGCTCACGCGGTTCTGGACTGTAGCGCCTAGAACCGCTCGGCCACCCCGGCCGGCTGCCTTTCCGTAATCTAGTGTCTAAGATAAGTTGTAGGGTCAGTATTGCCTCACGTGTTCCAACATTTCTACGGAATCCAAACTGATCTTCCCCGAGGTCGGCTTCTACTAGTTTTTCCATTCGTCTGTATTTATGTACTGTTTGAAGACTCAAATATGAATTACCAACAGAAAATAGGTGAATCCCCAGAACACGCATTAGCTTAAATGAAGATAGGTAACAAAGCGGACAGTTGTTGGTTGTATTTATTAAATTAAAATACAGTTATGTATTTTAGCTCTTACTTCATGGTGCCTTTATCACGTAACGAGGCAACGATAAAGCGACTTCCTTTGTGTCCACGGCACCGATATAATTGACGTGGAGTATTGCTTGCATGCAATAGCTAACTGAAGAAAACTTGGTGACAAAGGTATACAGTTTTCTTTCTTTCTGTCACTTCCAATAATTAGTGTAAGTATGCTATCACCAATGAGGCAGAGTGTTAGAAAAACTGTGTTAGATTACTCTTTTCTCAGTACCATTACTTTCTACGTCATTCGTTCGAAATGCTGTAGGAGACAGCAGAAGAATAAATCACGTTACTGCCGAGAAGCGGTGGCGAGGTCCCTTACGGGCGGTGACGCGTTACCGAAAGCAGCGCGTCTCGTGAGCTGGCCGCTGTGTTGGCGGCGGTGCGTGGCACACCTTGGCCGGCGTCGTCGGCGGCGGCGGCGCTGTCTCATCGTCGTACTGCGCCTGCAGAGTTAAGGTCCCACGTCCGTTCACCCTCGCGCGCGCCTATTTCTGAAACGTTTATGCAGTTGCCAAAACTGCCGCGCCCGATGCGGGCAGGCTGCTTATGTAAAGCGCGCGCCTCTTTGTGGCCGAGATTAAAAGCGAGGTGTGTCAGCCACTCTGTTTCCTTCTGGCGGCCAATTTATGATACCCGCGGGATCTACGCACGCCACTCCAGATTCACTTTTGCGCGCGCCGACACTGTGGCAAAGCAACCGTAAACACTCCTCTTCTGCGACAGACACCGTTATACAGCACTCTGCGGCGTAAATATTTTAGGACGAATAAGAATACTTATTTTAAGCCTCCTGTGACAGCACGACTTAGGGAATAAACGCCCCCCTTCATATTTGTGGCACTGTACGCCGTTCCACAGCACTGCAGTTACGGCAGCTTAGCTGCTTTTCTTTCCCTCTCTTTTTCGTTAGCGTATTTAACAGTTATCTTCTTCTACATTTACGTGTGTACTACGAAAAGCAACACGCAGGGCGTATCAGAGGAAATATGGCACTAATATTATCGATTTCCTGCCCTGTTCTGTTCATGTACTAAATAATGGAAAAATGGCTGCCTGTAGGCCTATGCCTTTGTACACCGCCTAAATTCTCCTGTTCTCCAGATCCTTACACGAGAGACGCACTGAGGTGACAACAGTCATGCGATAGTGATATGCATATATATACCTGATGATCAAAAAGTCAATATAAATTTGAAAACTTAATAAATCACGGAATAATGTAGATAGAGAGGTAAACATTCACACACATGCTTGGAATGACATGGGGTTTTATTAGAACAAAAAAAAAACATATTGCTAGGCCCGTGAAAGATCTCTTGCGCGCGTCGTTTGGTGATGATCGTGTGCTCAGCCGCCACTTTCGTCATGCTTGGCCTCCCAGGTCCTCAGACCTCAGTCCGTGCGATTATTGGCTTTGAGGTTACCTGAAGTCGCAAGTGTATCGTGATCGACCGACATCTCTAGGGATGCTGAAAGGCAACATCCAACGTCAATGCCTCACCATAACTCCGGACATGCTTTACAGTGCTGTTCACAACATTATTCCTCGACTACAGCTATTGTTGAGGAATGATGGTGGACATATTGAGCATTTCCTGTAAAGAACATTATCTTTGCTTTGTCTTACTTTGTTATGCTAATTATTGCTATTCTGATCAGATGAAGCGCCATCTGTCGGACATTGTTTGAACTTTTGTATTTGTTTGGTTCTAATAAAACCCCATGTCATTCCAAGCATGTGTGCCAATTTGTACCTCTCTCTATCTACATTAATCCGTGATTTAATCAGTTTTAAATTTTGTACTGACTTTTTGATCACCCGGTATATATACAGGGTGAGTCACCTAACATTACCGCTGGATATATTTCGTAAACCACATCAAATACTGACGAATCGATTCTACAGACCGAACGTGAGGAGAGGGGCTAGTGTAATTGTTTAATACAAACCATACAAAAATGCACGGAAGTATGTTTTTTAACACAAACCTACGTTTCTTTAAATGGAACCCCGTTAGTTTTGTTAGCGCATCTGAACCTATAAACAAATACGTAATCAGTGCAGTTTGTTGCATTGTAAAATGTTAATTACATCCGGAGATATTGTAACCTAAATTTGACGCTTGAGTACCACTCCTCCGCTGTTCGATCGTATCGGAGAGCACAGAATTACGTATGGATCCAAAGGGAACGGTGATGGATCTCAGGCACAAAGAGGCTGGGGCAGCAAATTACGTCCACATGCTAACACCTTTTTATTGGTCTTTTTCACTGACGCACATGTACATTACCATGAGGGGTGAGGTACACGTACACACGTGGTTTCCGTTTTCAATTACGGAGTGGAATAGTGCGTGTCCCGACATGTCAGGCCAATAGATGTTCAATGTGGTGGCCATCATTTGCTGCACACAATTGCAATCTCTGGCGTAATGAATGTCGTACACGCCGCAGTACATCTGGTGTAATGTCGCCGCAGGCTGCCACAATACGTTGTTTCATATCCTCTGGGGTTGTAGGCACATCACGGTACACACTCTCCTTTAACGTACCCCACAGAAAGAAGTCCAGAGGAGTAAGATCAGGAGAACGGGCTGGCCAATTTATGCGTCCTCCACGTCCTATGAAACGCCCGTCAACATCCTGTCAAGGGTCAGCCTAGTGTTAATTGCGGAATGTGCAGGTGCACCATCATGGTGATACCACATACGTCGACGGGTTTCCAGTGGGACATTTTCGGGCAACGTTGGCAGATCATTCTGTAGAAACGCGATGTTTGTTGCAGCTGTTTGGGCTCCTGCAATGAAGTGAGGACCAATGAGGTGGTCGCCAATGATTCCGCACCATACATTTACAGTCCACGGTCGCTGTCGCTCTACCTGTCTGAGCCAGCTAGGATTGTCCACGGACCAGTAATTCCGTAGATTCACTGCCCCGTGGTTTGAGAAACCCGCTTCATCGGTAAACAGGTAGAACTGCAACGCATTCTCTGTTAACGCCCATTGACAGAATTGCACTCGATGATTAAAGTCATCACCATGTAATTGCTGATGCAGCGACACATGAAACGGGTGAAAGCGGTGACGATGCAGTATGCGCATGACACTACTTTGACTCAGTCCACCGGCTCTCGCAATGTCTCGTGTACTCATGTGTGGGTTCATGGCAACAGCAGCTAACACACCAACTGCACCCGCTTCTCCTGTGACGGGCCTGTTACGGACCCGTTTGCGTGCTACGACCATACCTGTTGCAGACAGTTGGCGGTAGATGTTTTGCAATGTGCGGCACGTTGGATGCTCTCCGTCCGGGTACCGTTCTGCATACACCCTGCAGGCTTCAGCTGCATTTCGTCGGCACTCGCTATAGATGAGTATCATCTCCGCCTTTTCAGAGTTCGAATACACCATGGTCACAGTTCCTACAACACTACACTATCGCAGACGTCTGGTAACACGGTGTACTACAGTTGGTCTGCGTGCGGAGACGAATGCAGAATAACAGCAGCAAGCGCTACATGCGGACACTGCGACAGCTAGACCAAACCACAGCAGTGCACTACAGCCACACTCGTAAACACGGTCGTCATCGTAAACATGTCCCTGCAGGTGCTGCTCGCCGACCGTGGCCCGTGTTTGTTACAACACGCAACTGAACGTCGGAGGTTTCAAGTGTCAACTTTAGGTTACAGTATCTCCGGATATAATTAACATTTCACTATGCAACAAACGGCACTGATTACGTATTTGTTTATATGTTCAGATGTGCTAACAAAACTAACGGGGTTCATTTTAAAAATACGTAGGTTTGTGTTAAAAATACATACTTCCGTGCATTTTTGTATGGTTTGTATTAACCAATTACACTAGCCCCTCTCCTTACGTTTGGTCTGTGGAATCGGTTCGTCAGTATTTGATGTAGTTTACGAAATATATCCAGCGGTAACGTTAGGTGACTCACCCTGTATATATAATGCGGTACTATCGCGCACACAAGGTAGCCTATAAAAAGAGCAGAGCATTGACTGATCTGTCAGGTGGTTCATGCGAAAAGGTTTCCGACGTAACTGTGGTCGCACGATGGGAATTAGCAGATTCTGAACGCGGAATGGTAGTTGGAGCTAGAGGCATGACCATTCAATTTCGAAAATAGTTGGGGAATTCAATATTCCGAGCTCCACATTGTTAAGAGCATGCCGAGAATACCAAATTTCAGACATTACGTCTCACCATGAGCAACGCAGTGATCGACGGCATTCACTTAACGACCGAGAGCAGCGGCGTCTGCGTAGACCTGTCAGTGCTAACAGAAAAATGAGCTAACCTGTCCGCGGCCAGTAGTCTCCTGGTTAGCTTTGCTGTCCCTGGGTCCCGGGTTCGATTCCCGGCAGGGGTCGGGGATTTTTCTCCACCCGGGAACTGGGTTTTTGTGTTGCCCCAATCATTTCATCATCATTCATGACCTGGTGAGACTAGAAAGTGAAGAGATTAGGAATTTGTACGGGCGCTGACAGCAACGCCGTTGAGCACCCCACAAACCAAAATCGTCGTCGTCATCATCATGTACCAATAAAAGAAATGAGTGTGGGACGGCGAACGTATCGATTAGGACAGTGCGGCGAAATCTGTCGTTAACAGGCTATGGCAGCAGATGACCCACGATAGTGACTTTGACGTTGCCTGCAATGCCTCTCTTGTGGTCGTGACCATAATGGTGGCTCCACAATGGTATGGGCTGCGTTTACGTTGAATTGTCTGGGTCCTCTGATCCAACTGAACCGATCAGTGACTGGAAACTGGCTACTTGGAGGCCATCTGCAACCATTCATGGACTTCATGTTCCCAAACAACGATGAAATTTTTATGGATGACAATGCGTCATATCAGAAGGCCTCAGTTGTTGGTGATTGGTTTGAGGAACATTTTCGACAGTCCGAGCGAATAATTTGCTCACCCTCATCGCCCAACATGAATCCTACGGAAACCGTTTATGAGACATAATGGAGATGTCATCTCATGCACAAAATCCTTGCACCGGCAACATTTCCGTAATTATGGACAGTTATAGAGCTCAATTAAGGACAGCTATAGAGTTAGCACTGGTCAATATTTCTGCAGAGGATTTACAAAGAGTTTTCTAATCCATGTCATGTCGAGAAAAATGAGTTCCGACACGATATTAGGATGTATTCTATGACTTTTGTTACCTCGGTCTACTCTGATGTTAGTTTAATATTCGCAGTCTCCTTTGACTTTACAGGAAATGGACAAAAATATGGAAACATCAAAAACGTGACACATTACCATGCCTATTAAGGTGTAGGAAACATGCTTGCATTCAAAACATATTCCTGTCGTCTCGAAATCTATAAATACAGGTCCAGCTCTTTTCCAAGTGAATTTTTTACCATTCATCCTGGAAAATAGTGGAAATTTCAGGTAACGGCGATGGAGGTGGATAGCTATCAAGAAATCCTTCTCTCCAAAATAGACAATGTCAGGTTAATAATATCATCTAGTGCCTGCGATGGACAGTGGAGATGCGACAATTCATCATCGTGTTAACGAAACCAATCCTGAATGGTGCGAGCTGTGTGAACAGGGGCCCTGTCGATTTGGAACACAGCATCACCATTTAGGAACAAACATTATACCGTGGGATAGATCTGGTCAGCCAAAATGGTCAAATAAACCCTGACAGTAATAACGACCTTGCAGAGTACCATGGAGCCCATGGAATACCACCATGTTTCACTGTTGGGACGTAAACTCGTCCAGAAGCTGGAAAAGTGTGAAATAAGATATCCGACCAAATCAGATTTTTCCATTACACCATAGTCCAGTGTTCATGGTCTCGACACCACATTTCCCTATTACGCACGTTTAC
The DNA here is from genome assembly GCF_021461385.2 of Schistocerca piceifrons. NCBI lineage: Eukaryota > Metazoa > Arthropoda > Insecta > Orthoptera > Acrididae > Schistocerca > Schistocerca piceifrons. Next base: position 46,968,676 of record NC_060139.1, read on the forward strand.
ATCACTGATGAGTGGTTTCGGGATACCATCTCTCCCCGCAGTTCCCTGCTTATAGCGTTACGTTCGCGCTGTTTTGGTACTGACAGCGTTCCCAAATGCGACATTCAGTTCTGCACTGACTTTTTCAGTTGACGTCCTTTTGTTTTTCGTCACAGTCCTCTTCAACGATGTCAACACACACTTCGGTCTGCGTTGTGACTAAGCGAATAATGTTTTTCCTCTTTCCCTGTATGCGGTACACGCTTCGATACCATGCCTCTTCAATCAAAAAATGGTTCAAATGGCTCTGAGCACTATGGGACTTAACTCCTGACGTCATCAGTCCCCTACAACTTGGAACTACTTAAACCTAACTAACACACATCCATGCCCGAGGCAGGATTCGCACCTGCGACCGCAACGGTCGCGCGGTTCCAGACTGTAGCGCCTAGAACCGCTCGGCCACCTCGGCCGGCCCTCTAAATCACCAAGCACTTCAGCTACCTTGTATAAAGGTTACCATGCGAGGTACCGGGGTTGCGAAGACTTTGTGCCTTTTTAATTCCGGCGAATCTTGCGTGACAACTGAACATGCAATCGGCCCCCCTCCTTACCTACCACCTAATTTATTATGTGCACAATGGTAACGAAAAGAATTGATGATGGACCCTGCTAGTTGGTAAAATAAGGAGAGCACACTCACAACAATTCAATAAAAAAATCATTATCTACTCAGTAAAGGAAAAGGGAGTTTTGTCACAATAAACGACAGGAAATGGGATTCTGTATCTATCTATGAAATGATATGGAGATTAAATATTACAATGTGATTTCTTATAAATCAGAACACACACAAAGGTACTTGATTGTCAATACAAACAGTAGGCTAAAGGGTAGGTTATACTGAACTAATAGGAGAATAAGAGTTGGCTCGTGAACAAGGGGCACTTACTCCCTGTGATGTAGTAGATCAAAGATAATGACTGGATGTCCTAATGAATCAAATGCTACTCCCCCGACTGTAATGCAGTATTGCGATTAGTAGTGACAGCTCAAATGGGATCACATGGAAAAAAATTCAAGGTTGACTTGTTGCAAAGCGAGCACACGTGCTGCTGAGGGAAAGAAATGGCTCTGAGCACTATGGGACTTAACTTCTAAGGTCATCAGTCCCCTAGAACTTAGAACTACTTAAACCTAACTGACCTAAGGACATCGCACTCATCCATGCCCGAGGCAGGATTCGAACCTGCTAACGTAGCGGTCGCGCGGTTCCAGACTGTAGCGCCTAGAACCGCTCGGCCACCCCGGCCGGCTGCTGCTGACGACTTCGGTATAAAATTGATAGGTCTTACAATGCCGGAGCCGTAAAATACTTTACCAGTCCTGAAACCTGCAGCTCGGTTGTTAAGGATCGAGTCACAATTCAGCCGAGCCGGCCGCGGTGGTCTAGCGGTTCTAGGCGCTCAGTCCGGAACCGCGAGACTGGTACGGTCGCAGGTTCGAATCCTGCCTCGGGCATGGATGTATGTGATGTCCTTAGGTTAGTTAGGTTTAACTAGTTCTAAGTTCTAGGGGACTAATGACCTCAGAAGTTGAGTCCCATAGTGCTCAGAGCCACAATTCAGCCGACAACGGACGATTCCACCGACGACCTACTTCGTCCAGCTCGCACGATCAATTCAAACAATGCTACAGATATGACCGCGGTTTCCCTGTCGTCGACCGCATCTTCCTTGTTCGAAGGAAAGTATAAATGTAATTGTTTCATACTAAGAATGTCTTTTTCTTAAGGCACCACTCCCCCCTTGCACGCCATTCCCGACCCTCCTGAGGGTCTCGGCCCACAGTTTGAGAACCACTGCTCTAGCCATTTGTGCGATTTACTTTTCAGGCGCACTTTACCTTCGCGGAACATGCAGAACGGATATAAATATTCAATTCAGCTTACCTAATACTGATTTTTACATAATCGTCAAATTTCATATCGCTCCTTAGTGTCATCCGTAGACACATACTATTTGGCACGTTCAAGATGTTCACCACTAATCTTGTAATCCGACAGAACTTGGGATTTCTTTTCACAATAGGCACTATCTTCATTTTATCGCCATATACCCGCCCTAAAAGCCGTGCATGTTAAGGGCATCTTTGCGATTCGGGAAGACTAGCCTGACCCACACGAAATCCGTCTTTCGGATTAACAACAGCTGCTGATCCAACCAGCCCGTATTAATGTGTTTTTAAGCAGTTTTCTACTAGGTGAATATCGTTACGTACGCATTTAGGCGCTGTAAGAATATTTGCACATAGGATTAACTCTGGACAGACGGATGGGCTAAGCAGATCCCGTCCTGGAGGGAAAAGAGACTGATGACCTTTGATATTTATTGAAACCCGTAACCACCAGCAGCGTTCATCGACATACAGAGAGAGCTGTCATTCATTACATCAAGCGAGAAAGATGTCCAAGCCGGCCGGTGTGGCCGAGCGGTTCTAGGCGCTTCAGTCTGGAACTGCGCGACCGCTACGGTTGCAGGTTCGAATCCTGTCTCGGGCATGGATGTGTGTGATGTCCTTAGGTTAGTTAGGTTTAAGTAGGTCTAAGTTCTAGGGGACTGATGACCTAAGCTGTTAAATCCCATAGTGCTCAGAGCCATTTGAAAGATGTCCAAGTCTTCCTGATTTTCCTTACGATCGTCAAATGACGATACTTCTGTCTAGACAACTGCGTCAGTGAACCTCTTATAGAGTTGCTGATCCTATCAGATAAATCAGCTATGCATATTGAGAGTGGTACATGTCCTGTTACCATTCCTTTGGGAACAGTCGATGTTACTTTCGTTTCTGTACAACATGCGCCGTCCAGTAAAACTTATCAGATTCTTTTGGTCAAATATTCAAGAACCCCATGTCATACTGTCGAAGATACTACGCATGATCGTACACCAAGTAGTAATCGACTATGTAACATAGTGTCGAACACCTTACGGAAGTCTAGGAACATCCAGTCTACCTGTTCACTTATATCTATTGTTTTTATAGTCGAGTAATCATACACGACCGACTGCTCGTTGAAATATACGCACCTAAAGGCTGGAACGTTGCACAAGTCACACCAATACCCAAGAAAGGAAATAGAAATAATCAGCTGAATTACAGACCCACGCCACTAACGTCAATTGGTAGTAGGATTTTCGAACATATATTGTGTTCGAACATTATGAATCACCTCGAAGAAAACGATTTATTGACAAATAGCAAACACGGATTCAGAAAATAACATTCTTGTGAAACACACCTAGCTGTTTATTCGCACGAAGTAATGAGTTCTATTGACAGAGGATGTCAAATTGATTCCATACTTCTAGATTCCCAGAAGTCTTTTGACACCGTTCTTCACAAGCGACTTCTAATCAAACTGCGTGCCTACGGAGTTGTGCGGCAGGGTTCCTGTTCTGTGAGAAAAGGTCACGGAGTAAAACAGAAGTAAAATCTGTCGTTCCCCAAGGAAGTGTTATGGATCCTCTGGCGTTCCTGATCTACGTAAGTGATTCACCAGACAATCTGAGTAGCCCTCTAGATGGTTAGTAGATGATACTGTCACTTATCGTCTTATAGTCGTCAGACGATCAAAACAAATGGTAAAACGATTCAGACAAAATATATGTACGGTGCGAAAAGAGGCAATTGACTCTATGTATTGAAAGGTGTGAAGTCGTCCACATGCGTACTGAAACGAATCCACTAAATTTCAATGAATTAAAGAAATCTAATGGCTGTGAATTCAGCTAAATACTTAGGGATTAAAGTTACGAATAACTTCAATTTGAACCCTCACATATATAATTTTGTGCGTAAAGCAAACCAAAGACTGTGATTTATTGGTAGAACACTTAGAAAATGCTATAGGACTACTAAAGAGACTGGTTATACTACTCTTGTCCTCCGTCTTCTGGAGTAATGCTGTGGGATGAGATAGAATCGATGGAGGACATGGAAAAAATTTGAAGGAAGCCAAATCGTTTTCCTATCGCGAAATTGGAGACAGAGTGCTACGGATATGGTACGCGAACTGGGGTGGTAATCATTAAACCAAAGGCGTTTTTCGTTGCGGCGCGATCTTCTCATGAACACTCTCAGTAACACTCTTTCTCGTCAGACTGTGAAAACATATGGTTGGCGCCCATCTACATAGAGAGGAACGATTATCATTATAAAATCAGTGCTCACGCGGAAAGATCTGAATGTTCGTTTTTCCCGCGTTGTTGAAAGTGGAATCGCAGAGAAATTGCTTGGAGGTGGTTCCATGAACCCTCTTCTTCTTCAGTAGCTCTACAGCCCTTGGTGAGCCTTGGCTTCTTCAACAATTTTCCTCCACACTTCTCGGTTATTTGCTGCTCTTTTCCACCCCCGGACTCCCATATTGCTGATATCCATTATTACCTCATCGATCCATCTTCTTCTAGGTCTCCCTTTTCGCCTAACTGAATGGATCATACCTTTCATCATTTTCTTTGGAATTCTATCCTCTGCCATTCTCTCCAAGTGTCCTAGCCATCGTATTCGCTGTGATTTAACAAATTTTACTATGTCCCTGCCTTGTATTAACTCCTGTAATTCAGCGTTGTAGGGTATTCTCCAGCCTTCTTCCTCCCTTATTGGCCCATAGATTTTGCGTAGTATTTTCAGCTCAATGCTTCTTAGAGCATTTTTATCGTGTTCTGTCAACGTCCATACCTCTGAGCCGTATGTGATAACTGGGCGGACTAGGGAATTATATATTAGCAATTTAGTTTTCCTTGTAACAAGGCTACATTTGGAAAGCTGCATATTTGCAAAGTAAGCTCTGTTTCCTGCTTGTATTCTTTCCCTTATAGCCTTTCCAATACTGTTATCATTTGTTATTAGGGCTCCCAAGTAGTTAAAGGAGGACACTCCATTGAAACATTTCCCATTGATGTTTAGGTTTTTAGGGGTTCTTCTGGCCTCAGTATGTGACATTACCATATATTTTGTTTTGTTTACATTTACTATGAGGCCAATTTTTAAGGCTTCTGTTTCCATTGCCCGGTATGTTTCTAGGAGTGTATTGGTATTTCTTCCTACTATAGCAATGTCCCATGAACCCTCTACCAGGCACTTAATTGTGAATTGTAGTAATCATGTAGACTTAGGTGTGTAGACAGATTAATTTTCGAGGAAGGTTTGTGTATGTAATTTAGAAGTGTTTCGTGCGAACTGGATTAACTGTGACGAATTAAATACCCTCGCCCCAGAGAAAAAAAGCCCGTTATTATCACTGAATGGCAGAACTTGAAGTCATGGTGACTCGATGGCCTGGCGTTATTACGCGGCAGAGGTATTTCGTTGTGATTTTACGTTGTTGTGGGTGCTTCGTTGTGAATTTGTGGGACAGAGGTCCTTCGCATCAACGCTGCATGCCAGAGTGCGTTTCATACAAGTGTTGTATAGCATTGTGTGCATCACACCATTATTGCATGGCAGAGGGTGCTTCTCATCGGTGCTAAGTTGCACAGGGTGCTTTGTACCAATGCTGCAAGGCAGATGGCGCTTAGTACCATGCTGCGCGACTAGGAGTGCTCCATACCGTTTGTGAATGGCAGAAGGTGCTTCTTACCAATATTGTGTGGCAAAGTGTGCTTGGTACCGATGTGTGTGCTTCGTAGTGATGTTACACTAGGAAATGCTATAAAGGGTCACACAGAAAATGCGGCTCACACCGAACTGGTGCTGGATCCGGGCAACCGGCAAGTAGTCACAGCTCGCACTGAATTCTGCTGTGGCCAAGTGGACAGTGCCGTGGGCCGGTTGGCGAACGTAGCTCGTGGCGAACTGGCGCTGCAGTCGGGGTGGTGGTGGGGGGGGGGGGGGGGGGGGCACCGAGAGGCAAGGTAGTTCCTACCTCCCATCACTGCCATGACATGTCACTCCAAACAACCAAGTATGGAACAGCTGCTTCTAATACTGGATCCCCTATCTCTTCCCTGTCGATTCCTGTTTCTTCTTCTATCACGTCATAATACAAATCCTTACCCTCATAGAGGCCTTCAATGCGCGTTTCTGAACAGTCCGATCCCTCATCCGCATATCACAGTGGGATTCTCCCTGCACTCTCCATGTTACCACCCGTGTTTTTAATATCACCGAACGCTGTTTTGACTTTCCTACATGCTCATTCAATCCTTCCGTCAAACTTTTCTTTTTCAATTTCTTAATATTTTTCGTGCAGCCATTTCCACTTACTTTGCTGCACTTCTTATTTGCGAGTATTTCATACGTAAGTGACTTGCATTTCTACACTCCTGAATTTGCCAGATCATTTTTGTACTTCTTTCTTTCGTCGGTCAACTATTTCTTGTGTTACCCACGGTTTCCTCGCAGTTCTTCCTTGTTCATTCGTGTTTATTTCCAACTTCTGTGATTTCCGTTTTTAGATATGTCTATTCATCTTTAAGTGAACTGCTTACAGAGCTATTCATTATCGCAGTATCTACAGCCTCAGAGAATTTCAAGCGTAGCTCTTCATGCCTTCGAACTTCCATACCCCACTTCCTTGCGCACTGATTCTTCCTGATTAGCATCTCCAACTTCATCCTACTATTCGTGATTACTAAATTGTGATCGGAATTTGTATCTGCTCTTGGATATGCCTTGCAATCCAATATTTGGTTCCGCAATCTCTGCCTGAGCATGATTTAATCTAACTGGAATCTTTCCGTATCTCCTAGTCTCTTCCATGCAGACCACCTCCTCTTTTGATTGATGAACCGAGTGTTTGCTATTACTTGTTGAAACTTATAGCAGAACTCAATCTTTCTCCTCTCTCATTCCTTCTGCCAAGCCCATATTCTCCCTCGTAGCCCATATTTTCTCACCAAGTCCATATTCTCCCGTACCCCGTTCTACTAATCCTTCCCCCACAACCGCATTCCAATCTTCCGTGAATATTAGATCTTCATCTCCCGTTACGTGCTGAGTCACCATTTCAATATCTAATATACTGTCTCTATCTCTTCATCTTCTGCTTGCAACGTCGGTATGTATACCTAAAATATTGTTGTAGATGTTAATATGTTGTCGATTCTGATGAGAATAATCCTACCACTGAAATGTTCATAGTAACTCATTATTTGCTCAATCTTCTTATACATAAGAGAACTACTCCTTTTGCACCATTTTCTGCTGCTGTTATATTACCCTGTACTCGTCTGATTACAAGTCCTTGTCTTCTTTCCATTCCATATCACTGACCTCCACTATATCTAGATTGAGCTTTCGCCTTTTCTAACTTCCCTACTACCTTCAAACATCTTACATTCTATGCCACGACTAGTAGAACATTACCCTTTGATTGGTTATTCAATCTTTTCATCCTTGTCACGTTACCCTTGCCAGTTTCCTCCCGGAGGTCAGACTGGGGGACTAGTGTGGAATCTTTCGCCAATGGAGAGATCATCATGACACTTTTCCAGGTAAAGGTCTCATTTCCTATGCATAAAACTTGTATGTCTTTAATGTAATGGTTTCCATTGCCTTCCGCATCATCCTCCCTTTTAACATCGCCGATTCCTCCGCCATTTAGGGTCAGTTTCATATCCCAAGGGCATAAGATTGTCCTGAACCTTCGTCCACTCCTTCGCCCTCATTGACGAGGCTGTTGCCAGAACGAGGGACTTTATTATGTAGGAAGTCTTCTGTCGCCATTTCCGAGCAAATTTAAGTAGTGGCGAGATTCTAACCCGGGAAATTTGACGATGTGATTAGCGGTCAAGGTCCTACCGCTTTCTTCTATTCATTTTGTTTGTCATTGTTCTCGTCATTTGCTCTCCGCGGACGTCGTATGACATCCACTCAAGCGCGTGCCGAACACTCAGTTCTTTTTATTACAGAAAGCAGCCAGCCCTCTGACCGAACACGCTGAGCTACCTTGTCGGCGAAACCCACCACTAGATAATGTGTGCAGTGTTACGCAATTTGAATAATTACTGTCACAGTTGGAGGTTTTAACGATGGACGTTCAAAATGTTCAAATGTTTGTGAAATCTTATGGGACTTAACTGCCAAAGTCATCAGTCCCTAAGTTTACACACTACTTAACCTAAATCATCCTAAGAACAAACACACACACACCCATGCCCGAGGGAGGGCTCGAACCACCGCCGGGACCAGACGCAGTCCATGACTGCAGCGCCTTAGACCGCTCGGCTAAGCCCGTGCGGCCAAGGATGGATGAAATTAAGTTAAAAACTCTATTCTAACTTTTTAGTAGGATATGGCAACACCGTGAATTTTTTCTGTCTGGATACAGAGTCTCGTAGTATTACATTAAATCCAGAACAAGACACAAAAAACAGAAATAGCTGCGGACTGATAAACCTATCAATCACTGCATTGTGATTGACCACAGCATATTTCGATTTACGAAACGTGTATGGAGCAAAATGGCGATGTTACATTTTATCAACTTTGCAATAGTCAAATTTGCGAGAAAATTTGCCCACCTACGTACAAAACACTTTTTTCGAGGCAGAGTGGGCACAGCCCTTAGAAACCCAACCAGTACTTGCAGAAAAATGGATTCCCTCTACGCACCGTTTTTTTTTCTTTTTTCGTAGTAACCTAGTAGCAGTGATTACACTAGCCAACAGCTAAGAAACTGTTCTAATAATTATCGCTGGCCCTTCGGCATTTTTTTAATACTTCATGTGAAAATCGGTATTAAAAGCGTGTGTTACGTATAGTTTGTTATAGGAATCACTTAAATACGTCCATTAATTTTTTTTTTTGTTGCAGGAGACTGTACTATCGACAGTTGTACGTCAAAGAAGAGATTTATCACGCAGTGATTTGAATCGAGCAGTGTTTAAATACGATTGCAGCACTTATTACTGCTTGCTTCCTTGCGTTTGCATTGGGCCGATGGACGTTGTTTGCGAGTATTGTGAGGCATTCAAGTTATCTGGAGAAGCGCACGGGCTGTGCTGCCTTAGTTTGTGTTTCAAATCTGGAATATCCATGTTTTTCACATGGTCACTTATATGTGGCATGTTCATGGGTCGGAAGACCAACTGCATTCTTTGTTCTTGCGCCTGATAATAAAATAAAATGTCGTGTATCACAAGATACTTAATTGAAGAGTGGAAGCTATGCACCAAAAAATATACAAAATAAAGAATCATTAAAATACTTAATTTTTTTATTTGAATTTCCTAATAAGAAATTGAACTTAATATCCAAAATCTGATTATTTATTGGCTTTAAGACGGAACAGAGTTCGCCGGGTCAGCTAGTAATTCATACAAAAACATCAATGAAACATAAGAAGGTGTACTTTGCATATTTTGGCCTTCAACTGGGTGACAGAGATAAAGGTTGGGCACCCTATAAAATACACTCCTGGAAATTGAAATAAGAACACCGTGAATTCATTGTCCCAGGAAGGGGAAACTTTATTGACACATTCCTGGGGTCAGATACATCACATGATCACACTGACAGAACCACAGGCACATAGACACAGGCAACAGAGCATGCACAATGTCGGCACTAGTACAGTGTATATCCACCTTTCGCAGCAATGCAGACTGCTATTCTCCCATGGAGACGATCGTAGAGATGCTGGATGTAGTCCTGTGGAACGGCTTGCCATGCCATTTCCACCTGGCGCCTCAGTTGGACCAGCGTTCGTGCTGGACGTGCAGACCGCGTGAGACGACGCTTCATCCAGTCCCAAACATCCTCAATGGGGGACAGATCCGGAGATCTTGCTGGCCAGGGTAGTTGACTTACACCTTCTAGAGCACGTTGGGTGGCACGGGATACATGCGGACGTGCATTGTCCTGTTGGAACAGCAAGTTCCCTTGCCGGTCTAGGAATGGTAGAACGATGGGTTCGATGACGGTTTGGATGTACCGTGCACTATTCAGTGTCCCCTCGACGATCACCAGTGGTGTACGGCCAGTGTAGGAGATCGCTCCCCACACCATGATGCCGGGTGTTGGCCCTGTGTGCGTCGGTCGTATGCAGTCCTGATTGTGGCGCTCACCTGCACGGCGCCAAACACGCATACGACCATCATTGGCACCAAGGCAGAAGCGACTCTCATCGCTGAAGACGACACGTCTCCATTCGTCCCTCCATTCACGCCTGTCGCGACACCACTGGAGGCGGGCTGCACGATGTTGGGGCGTGAGCGGAAGACGGCCTAACAGTGTGCGGGACCGTAGCCCAGCTTCATGGAGACGGTTGCGAATGGTCCTCGCCGATACCCCAGGAGCAACAGTGTCCCTAATTTGCTGGGAAGTGGCGGTGCGGTCCCCTACGGCACTGCGTAGGATCCTACGGTCTTGGCGTGCATCCGTGCGTCGCTGCGGTCCGGTCCCAGGTCGACGGGCACGTGCACCTTCCGCCGACCACTGGCGACAACATCGATGTACTGTGGAGACCTCACGCCCCACGTGTTGAGCAATTCGGCGGTACGTCCACCCGGCCTCCCGCATGCCCACTATACGCCCTCGCTCAAAGTCCGTCAACTGCACATACGGTTCACGTCCACGCTGTCGCGGCATGCTACCAGTGTTAAAGACTGCGATGGAGCTCCGTATGCCACGGCAAACTGGCTGACACTGACGGCGGCGGTGCACAAATGCTGCGCAGCTAGCGCCATTCGACGGCCAATACCGCGGTTCCTGGTGTGTCCGCTGTGCCGTGCGTGTGATCATTGCTTGTACAGCCCTCTCGCAGTGTCCGGAGCAAGTATGGTGGGTCTGACACACCGGTGTCAATGTGTTCTTTTTTCCATTTCCAGGAGTGTATGTTGTGTGGATAGAAAACTTAAGGAAATAGTTAAAGGGAATGGATAATAGTTTGATTCGGTATCGCAATAATGTGGTGGAAGCAAGTGAACCGCAGTGATAAGTGTTCCTTTTGATGCACTGATGTTAGTGGTTATAATTAAAAAAAAAAACACATCGTGTACCCAAGCCTTCCACCCAATTCCTCATGGTCCCGACATTCCATTACCTCACCGTCCAAAGTCACTACAAGAAATTGTGCTTTCTAGAAACATTTCAAGTCGTGGTGCTACAGCGGTTCAAATGATGGATCAGATACTACTTTCGAGTGTGTTAGACATCCGAATAGTAAGATTTTCACGTAGTCCTGGCTCAGTGACGTTGTGACAGACCTAGATGTAACCAAAGAAGAGATAGAACTGGGTTGTAAGAAGAGAAGTTACTAGCTGAAGGGACGTCTGTTCGTTTCCTTAGGAAGAAAAAGTTGCGGTTTCCAGCTTAATTTGAGCAAGTAGATGACTTGTTATTTTGTTTAGTCACAGGTATTGTTGCATGAGTTTGGAATAGAGTATGAAAAAGAAGCTTGGAGGCTATTTATTGATTCCTCAAAAATAAGCTTAGAAGCTGTTCTTTTACGTTTTGGTGGCAAACATGCGTCAGTGTCAACTGATCATTCAGTGCACTTAAAAGAGACTTGTGAAAACACACAACTGATCCTTACGAATATAAAAATACTCTGACCAAAGTGGATGACCTGCGGTGACTTGAAGTTTATATGCATGGTACTTGGCCAGTAGGCAGAATTTACGAAGCAATTATGTTTTCTGCGTGAGTGAGAGAAAGAGATCAATATTGACTCAAAGACAAATGATCACTTCGCCATAATAGCGTTCCCAAAACTAAAAATGTTGAGTGATCGAGCCTTGTCACCCGTGAAAAAAAAAAAAATACTGCTCTCCCCCATTTCACATTAAGCTTGGTATGATGAAGCATTTTGTGAAAGCACTGCCTGAAACTCGGAGTTTTCTCAAATATTTTTGTGAATGTTATTCTAATTGTCAGAGGGTAAAATCAAAGAGGGTGTTTTTCTTGGACCTGACTCCTCAAGTTTACGTGTGACGACGAATTTGTTACTACAATGACGTTATGATGAAAAGAAGGTGTGGACTGCATTCAGGTATGTCATTTCCAAATTTTGGGGGAATACAGAGAACGCATATTACAAGAACATCATTGAAAACATGCTTCAGAAGCTTCACTTTCTTAAATCACATTTGGACTTCTTTCCCGAAAATCACGGAGCAGTCAGTGCCGAGCACTGCGAAATATTTCATCAGGCCATTCCCGTCATGGTGGAAGATATCAAGGGCGTTGTAATGTTTCTATGATTCGAGACTATTGCTGGTCAATGCAACGGCAGCACCTGAGGCATCTCATAAGAGCCAGAGCGACATTCGAAGTTTTACAGAAGAGAAGGAGAACACATTAGTATGGGAATGATGATGATGCTAAACAAATTCAAAGAGAGTTGCTATGTAATTTACAATATGTATAATATTATAACTATAGCAGAACAATTTTCTGCCAAGTATATTTTATTATTTAATTAGAAATTAAAAAATAGCTGTACGAGTACGTGGTAGGGTACAAAATCGGTGACCGCAAAGACAGAAGATAGATAGATAAAAAAATGGACAGATAGATAAAAATATGGACAACGGTTTTGGATTCACAATGTTTAAAAACATAAAGATATGCCAAATTGACAAAAAAGTTCTTTGAAACTCTTAATTTGGTCGTCCTGTGTTAACTCTGCGTATTTTAATGCGCAAAATAATTTGAAGAAGTACTTTGGTGGAATAAAATCTACTCATCCTCATCCAGAACTAACAAAACCAACTACTGGAAGTAGTAGCTTTTTATGACTTTTTTGTTCTATAAACTTACATGGTTATCACACAAAGCCTCTAACCTACGCCTTCGAACGCTATGACAGGTTTCAGGTACTAACAACTTATAGTATCTTCAAAATTAAAATCACATGTTTGTAATATTTACTGGTTTCATAAATGCCGTTGTTCTAGGTTATTATTATTTCATCGCTCCTAACGAACCTGTAGAAAGTACGCTGCCGGCCGCGGTGGTCTAGTGGTTCTAGGCGCGCAGTCCGGAACCGCGGGACTGCTACGGTCGCAGGTTCGAATCCTGCCTCGGGCATGGATGTGTGCGATGTCCTTAGGTTAGTTCGGTTTAATTAGTTCTAAGTTCTAGGCGACTGATGACCTCAGAAGTTAAGTCGCATAGTGCTCAGAGCCATTTGAAAGTACGCTCTAAATCGTTGTCAGTATTATCTCATGCGGTTTAATGTCCTCTGAGTTTTACAGAAACCTCCTCCTCGTAATTATCTAGTTTCCAATCGGCCTTCTTAAATTCGATAGTTCGCTGTAGCTTTACATTTTCTACATTTCCAATTATGCAATTTTCCCGTTCCACTAAGTAGGGTTTAGCTTGGCTTACAGTTTATGTGAGGGCGAAGGTATTCTCGATTTTATTCTCGGAGAATTCAGATTTTTCAATGATGGAAAGATCTGGAGTGAACTTCATTCACCCTCCTGCCTTATTGAATAATAATAGACAGAAAAAATGTGGGAAATGCTCCCAGATGGGTGCTGTCCACATCCCCTTACCTCACCACCACACTCATTATAGCAAGTGTAATGACAATGATTATATTACCTCCCCTCACAGTTAGCTATAATAACAGCCATCAATTGAAGTAGCTGTTTTCGAAATTCGGTTTCCAGTCAAGTAAAGAATAAATTTTTCATTAGTTTTGTAAGTTTTACCTTTTCTTTATTTGTAAACTATTGGATTACGTTATCGTTTTCCTAATAGCACAGCGAGGTTCTACTTTCACCCTAATGCTTTTCTTCCTGAGAACAGTATGCGTATTTGAAACCGGGTGACAGATTAAAAGTGTGCGCTGGACCAGGAACCTTGCCCTTCGCTGTCACTGTTCTTACCTACAGAACCTACACCCTTCTCTCTTAACAGAAACTAGCTGTGTTGGAACTCCTTCCGTCCACTTTAGCACACAAGTTTCATTCTCGAGAAGGACGCCGTAGTTATTATGTAAAATACAGACGACGAAAATATATGTGTAGACGCAGATGAAAAAATACTTTATACTTCGTCCGAATATGAACTGTGTGTAAACGAAAGCATCTTGGTCCTAATTAAAGCTTAAGATGTAATTATTTAGCACAGCAATCAGCTCACTATCATCACATTTTTTAAGCAAAGGAGCTGATACAGCGAGTGAAGTGACAAACTATTTTTTCACAGTACAGACTACAGAAAAACACACCAAAATCGTCTGCAAAATCGAGTGACGCTATTCTCAGAATAACGCGACTTCCGACCTCATGCTGGTAATCGTTTTGACAACATGTCATATGCCATTTGTCATGGAGATTAACATGTGACAGCAAAGAGTACTGATAACAGGACCGTTGACAAGAGGCAATATCGTCTGCGTTATAAGCGTCTCACAGTCAAGTTCACAATTTAAATGATGGAAACGACTATAAGGACTGTCGTGCTCATTCAGGCACGTAGCTGAATGGCCAGAAATTTAAAACGTTCCCTGATGTTTTAGCATATGGACTGCATGTGTTGGTTCCGAAATTTTAAGAAAGCGAAAAAGGAACCTTTAAGAGTGAATGACACCGTGAGAATTTGAACGGCTGCAACTCGGAAATGTGTCATCCCAGAAATGAGTTATCCAACCGAACCATTGTAGCTTGCCTTTTGGCCCTTCTCACAGGTTCAGTCTGTCAGCTGAATGCTTCCTTTCAAGTTCTGCTACTACGCCTCCAGGATTAATATTCTTCGGAGGGAGCCACTACCTTTGTCGTTCAGTTGAAAACTAAGACTTAGAGAAGACCACGCAGCGAATGTTCGTGGTGGCTTCTGATAAGTACAGCAGTGGCGCATCAATTAAAGACGATACTCCTGTCAAAAACAACGCTGATCGAACACTATTCAAAGTATCACGTGGTAGGCCAACTGAAAAATACGATCCTTACGCTTGTCATGTGTTTGTGTAAAAGTGAACAACAAAACAAACATAACCATTTGTTATTTAAGGACTTGTTCAAACATATATTCAGCGATTTACAGGTTTATCTTCTTATTTCTTTGGATGCTTCGTTTGTTCCATCCCTACTTTTAATTTAATGTTTCGTAATTTGTTATTGGCATATATTGTTTACATAAACTCCCTGTCATTGTCTGCATTATTATATCATACAGGACTCAGTTTTCCTAGACGTTACGGGAGGTATTATATTTAGTGTATACTAGTTTTCGCATATTTCGTACCAGTCAGACTGAAACAGTTTATTTTAGTCGATGAGTTGAAAGTTTAACCAAGGCAACCAATCGTTAGTGCTCGCGTGGTTTGAAATATATTACTTGGACTTGTTTTAAATGTGTGTGTCATTTCTCTGTGTAGACTGAGACTGTAAGTCTAAACCCGTAGAAATCACATTACAACTGCTGTGCACATTTATTCTTACCCAAAATGACAGCATTTACTTAATTAACTCTGATGGTGCCATCAGTGCTAATAACAGTCTGTTGTAACAACTAGGTTGTGTGTATGAACAGGCTGATACAGCTGCCCCTAACTCTGGGTCTTATACAAGCCGCAACGCCTTCAATATCGAGTGAAAAGTTTTCAAATTATCTTGCTCACTATGCGCGAGCTATTAATCTTCAAGAAAAAATGAACAGGACCTTTTTGTAGGAAATTTAATGTAGTTAAATTTTGTACTCCGATACGATTTCTCTAGAGGTCTTAGTTTTCGAATTATTCAAGAAAAACGTACAAAGGTGACCTTTAAACGCAATTTTTATTTAATAACCCGAAAACCGTGGCCTCCCATTACAAAATTTAATTGCATTAAATTTCCTACAAAAGGGTCCTGCTTATTTTTTCAGTAGGACTAACAGTTCGTGTGAATCGAGCGAGAGAACACGAAAATCTTGTGCGTGGTACTTGAAGTGGTGTCCGTTGCATAAAAACAAGCGCTACAGGCAGCTGAATGCCCCTGTACAAATACATGCAAGCTTAGAACAGAACTGAGACGAAAATATCTGCTTCCGACAGGTGGATTACAAACAGTACTGGCACAGGTCCCTTCTCAGTGTGATGCAGTGGTTAAGCCAGGAATTTAAGGTGGGACGTTTGCGCCCAGTCTGGTGAACACGAAGCTGATGTCTGTCGTAAAGCCATTGTCCAAAACGAAGTCATTGTCATTTATTTTAAAGCTAGCAAGTGAAATGATGCAATAGTCAGGGCACCTATGTCTCTCTAGCACGGGGCGACAGTCAAATCTACGTTAGACCATCCATATTTGAAATTTTTTGAATTCCCTAAATAGTTTAGGACGGATGGGAAAATCTTTCCTTGGAAAATGACATAATTTATCTTTCTTCTCAAGTTCATATCATCCGTCACTGAGCCGTGGCTGGCTCATGTTATGCGTTGGATCAAACCTTGATTGCTATTCCGTGTTTAGTCTCCCGCGGTTATCGCGATTATGCTGTTATCCTCTCTCTCCGCAAGTGGTAGCAGCGGTGCGTATCGATATTCGCACCTTGTACACACATTGTGCCGTTTCGATTTCGCTGTCGACTATTGGGACATTCCCGCGAGCAACAACATGTGTTTTCTAGTTGGCAAATTTTAGGCACCCTCCGGTGGAGTTTAACTGTATTTGGTTATTTTGAATTGAAGTGCACGAGCTGAATCTTCTACCCTGTGGCCGCTAACGTTCCGGTTATCTGCCCCGGCCGTTGACGTAAATTCAGGCAGTGTATTTTCCTCATCGTGTTGTCGCTGTCCAGCATGGTGTGTAGTTTGACAGCTCAATGTATAATCGGTTGTGGGCCCCAATATCTCCTACGTTGTTCCATTGAACTCCCTGTTGTGTGCTGGTCGGATGGATCGAAAGTTATGATGTCGGTGGGTCCGTTGACTGTCTGTCGGTTGGATTGTCGTCGGATCGAGAATGGTTGGGCAGACTGCCTGTCTCACCTAAGCGAGTGTTAGGGTTTGAATTCCAGGCCGACCCTCGGAAACTTCTGAACGCCGTTAGGTGTACTGCCTTTTCTTATTTGCTCTTGTTATTTGTATTCGTATGGCTTCGAGCTGAATTTTAAATTAAGGTTGTTTTGCCCTTAAGGCGTAAGATTGCTTGGGCCTTCAGCCTAATTTATAGAACTGTCTCAAGGTAAGGCCTTTGGCCTTTTAAAAATTTATTTTGTTTTGAGTCTTAAGTGATGGACCTTCAGCCGATTTTTAAGTTAAAGTTGTTTTGCTCTTAAGGTGTCAGATTGTTTGAGCCTTCAGCCTAATTAAATAACTGATTTAACATAAGGTCTTTTGCCTTTTAAAACTTTAATTTTGTTTTGAGTCTTATGAGATGGGCCTTCAGCCGATTTTTTTTTTTAAATTAAAGTTGTTTGCTCTTAAGGTGTGAGATTGTTTGGGCCTTCAGCCTAATTGAAAGAACTGATTTAAGATAAAGCCTTCTACCTTTTAAATGTCTGATTTTGGTTTCAGCCGTAAGTTATTGGCTTTCAACTGATTTTAAATTAAAATGGTCTTGCCCTTAAGGTATGAGATTGTATGGCGCATTCAGCCGGTAATTGAGTTCCAAAAATTAATGCTGTGGTTTTTTTGTTAAATTTCTTGGTCGTGTAATGTTTGGTCAAATAAATTAAGTTTTATGTTCGAGTGTAACTGACAGCCGCTTTGTTTGGCCCCTTTCCACAATTCAAACTACCTGTCCTGTCCTGCGGGTGTAGCAGAGCGTTGCAGTCACTTATTAACGCCTGCGTGATCACCATCTATCGAACTTCGGTTGCTTTAAATACTGTATAAAAACACTTAATTAGAAGTGGTCACTTACGTTTGATTTTATACGAGGGTCGTTTAGTAAGTAACGCAACGCATTCTTCTCGGTCAGTTTCCATTGAAATATGCGTAATTTGTTGTGGGACATCTTGGAATATTTCCGCTTCAGCGCCTATAGTTTCACCAAGTTCCAATAGGTGGCTACTGTATATGCAGCCTTCAAAATGGCGTTTGTGACTGAGGTACGTTACAAGCAGAGATTTGTCATTGGCTTCCTTTTGGCGAAAAACCAGAGCATCGCAAATATTCACAGCCCTTTAGGGATGTCTTCTGAGACCTGGCAGTGAACAAAAGGAGGGCGAGGCGTTTGGCGACGCGCGTCTCTCATCAGCGCAACAACGCCGTGCGGACCTGTCCGGTCCACCGTGTGCTGGCAGGTCGCACACAGCTGTGACTCCCGCAGTGCTGGAACCTGCGGACAGTACGATTCGAGGTGGTCTACAGATCACAAACAAGCAGCTCGCCCTTCAGCTGCACGTCTCTGCTAGTAATGTTGACACACTCGACCATTTCAATTACCCAAAGGTGTCTGCCCGCCGGGTTCCTCGCCACCTAGCAGAAGACACAAGGAGCAGCGAAGGGCCATCTTTGCGGAACTGCTAGTGCATTATGAGCGTGATCGTGACAATTTTTTTGTCCAGCTTCGACACAGGATATGACGCATGGGTTCACCTCATAGAGTCGTAAACAAACGGCATTACATCGAGTGACGCCATACCACCTCTCCTCCAAGAAAAAAGTTCAAATGCTCTCATCCAGAAATGTAAAGGCGACAGTCTTCTCGGAACCTGAAGGTGTTTCTCTATTTTATGTCCGCCCTCATGGTGCAACAATCAACTCTGAAGTGTACTATGCTACCCTCAGGAAATTGGAGAAACTTCTTCAGGCTGTTCGTTGCCACAAATGCAAACGATCTTCACCATGACAACGCAAGGCCTTACATAACACTGCACAATAGAGAGGAGCGCACAAAATTTCACTGGACTTTGTTCCTCACCCAGCTTATAGCGCGGATCTCGCACCTTCAGACTTCCATGTGCTTGGCACAATGAAGGATGCACTCCAAGGGAAGCAGTACGTGAAGTATTGGGAGGTTGTTGCTGCAGCAAGACATTGGTTCGGACGTCGACCAGTAGAGTGGAATCAAGCAGGTATACAGGCCCTCACAGTCTGGTGACGTAAGGCCGACGCACTGAACGTGGGTTACATTGAAAAACAGGGTTTTGTAGCCAGAAAATCGAGGAATTATGTAGTGTACTGGAACCCTGAGCAAAACAAACCCTCTTTCAGAAAAAAAGAGTGTGGCATTACATATTGAACGCCCCTCGCATCAGCTCTCCGTTGACCACACAACAATATTAAATTCAGAATCACACATTCGAGAAAAACACATCCCTTTTAAGATTTCAAGACAGCGTCGGTTATTCTACATTAGCTGCATGTCAGATAACCTCATGAATCCACGAATCCTGCATGTCAGCAGGGAAATGTTCAAGCAGGTGGAGGCTCCATATTGGTGTGAGGCGTGTGCGGTTTCAGTAATATCGGACCCCTGATAGTCTAGAAACGACTCTAACAGGTGTCACGTACGTAAGTATCCTGTCTGATGACCTGCATCCGTTCATGTCCACTGTGCATTCCGACGGACTTGGGGAATTCCAGCAGGAAAATGTGACAACCCACACGTCCATAATTGTTACACGGTGGCTCCAGAAACACTCTTCTGAGTTTAAATACTTCCGCTGGTCACCAGACTCCCGAGACATGAACATTATTGATTTTATCTAGGATGCCTTCCAACGTGCCGTTCAGAAGAGATCTCCACGCCATCATAATCTTACGGATTTATGGACAGCTCTGCGGGATTCATGGTATCAGTTACCTCCAGCACTACTTCAGATATTAGTCGAGTCCACGCCATGTCGTGTTGCGGCACTTCGGCGTGTTCGAGGCGGCCCTGCACGATATTGGGCCGGTGTAATAGTTTCTTTAGCTCTTCAGTGTATTATGTGTGAAGTTTGCTGCAAGTCACTAAATGCACTCACTCTCAAATACTGGATCAATGAAGTACGAATATTTGCCCATCGTGGACCACACTACTTGCTCCCGGGTTCGATTCCCGGCGGGGTCAGGGATTTTCTCTGCCTCGTGATGACTGGGTGTTGTGTGAAGTCCTTAGGTTAGTTAGGTATAAGTAGTTCTAAGTTCTAGGGGACTGATGACCATAGATGTTAAGTCCCATAGTGCTCAGAGCCACATTACTTGCCTGTGTGTACATTCAGGGTATCAGCTATCTCCACTTCAAATTTCGTATACTCTCTTCAGCGATTTTAGCGTGAATGAATAACAAACATACAAACACATATACTCACTAATTTTCGCATTTAGTACGAGGGCAGTTCAATAAGTAATGCAACACATTTTTTTCTGAAACAGGGGTTGTTTTATTCAGCATTGAAATACACCAGGTTATTCCCCAATCTTTTAGCTACACAACACTATTTTTCAACGTAATCTCCATTCAATGCTACGACCTTACGCCACCTTGAAATGAGGGCCTGTATGCCTGCACGGTACCATTCCACTGGTCGATGTCGGAGCCAACGTCGTACTGCATCAATAACTTCTTCATCATCCGCGTAGTGCCTCCCACGGATTGCGTCCTTCATTGGGGCAATCATATGGAAATCCGACGGTGCGAGATCGGGGCTGTAGGGTGCATGAGGAAGAACAGTCCACTGAAGTTTTGTGAGCTCCTCTCGGGTGCGAAGACTTGTGTGAGGTCTTGCGTTGTCATGAAGAAGGAGAAGTTCGTTCAGATTTTTGTGCCTACGAACACGCTGAAGTCGTTTTTTCAATTTCTGAAGAGTAGCACAATACACTTCAGAGTTGATCGTTTGACCACGGGGAAGGACATCGAACAGAATAACCCCTTCAGCGTCCCAGAAGACTGTAACCATGACTTTACCGGCTGAGGGTATGGCTTTAAACTTTTTCTTGGTAGGGGAGTGGGTGTGGCGCCACTCCATTGATTGCCGTTTTGTTTCAGGTTCGAAGTGATGAACCCATGTTTCATTGCCTGTAACAATCTCTGACAAGAAATTGTCACCCTCAGCCACATGACGAGCAAGCAATTCCGCACAGATGGTTCTCCTTTGCTCTTTATGGTGTTCGGTTAGACAACGAGGGACCCAGCGGGAACAAACCTTTGAATATCGCAACTGGTGAACAATTGTGACAGCACTACCAACAGAGATGTCAAGTTGAGCACTGAGTTGTTTGATGGTGATCCGTCGATCATCTCGAACGAGTGTGTTCGCACGCTCCGCCATTGTAGGAGTCACAGCTGTGCACGGCCGTCCCGCACGCGGGAGATGAGACAGTCTTGCTTGACCTTGCGGCGATGATGACACGCGCTTTGCCCAACGACTCACCGTGCTTTTGTCCACTGCCAGATCACCGTAGACATTCTGCAAGCGCCTATGAATATCTGAGATGCCCTGGTTTTCCGCCAAAAGAAACTCGATCACTGCCCGTTGTTTGCAACGCACATCCGTTACAGACGCCATTTTAACAGCTCCGTACAGCGCTGCTACCTGTCGGAAGTCAATGAAACTATAGGAGACACCAAAATTGGCCGAGAAAAAAAATGTGTTGCATTACTTATTGAACTGCCCTCGTATAATCTACAGTATACGTGCCAGGGTAGCCAAGAGCACTAACGCGCTGCTTCCTGGGATCGGTTAGGCGCACCGGCCCGGATTGAATCCGCCCAGCGGACTAACGACGAGGGCTGGTGTGCCGACCAGCCTGGATGCGGTTTTTAGGCGTTTTTCCACATCCCACTAGGTGAATGCCAGGCTGGTCCCCACGTTGCGCCTCAGTTACACGACTCACAGACATTTGACACACATTCGCACTATTCCACGGCCTACACTAGGTGCAGACAGTTGGGGTGCACACATATCGTCCCAGGCTGGTACGGGGTGGCGACAGGAAGGGCATCTGGCCACCCTTTCAAATTAACACGCCAAATCCGGTTAACCATAACCGCAGACCCCGCTAGTCAGGATTAATGCTTGGAAAGGGAGAGACAGTATAATCTACAGTAGACCTTTATGAGGTTTAGTCTGATATCAGCTGTAAAAAATGTGATATTTTTTGGCAGTACTGGAGATTGTTTTGTATAAAATATATCACAGAATTTGTATTAAATTTTGCTATAAAAAAATAATGCGCAGCGAAGGTAAATCTGCTATGAGTAAAACAATGGTTTGTGAGTGGTAAAAGCGTTTCGAAGAAGGACGTGAAGACGTAAAGGCGGCTAGCGTCATGGACACAAGAACACCTAAAAAACGAATGAAACCGTGGAGAAAATGAAAGAAATGGTTCTCAACGATCAGCGGATCACAACTAAGCAATCAGTGATGGTGTTACCATTTAAATTCCCTCGTGCTGTTAGACTTGTTTCTGAAGTTTTCAGTATGAAACATGTGACAGCAAATTTTGTTCAAAAATTGTTGACTTTCGAATATAACATGAGTTTACAGGTATGGCGTCAAAACTAAGGCCCAGTCTTTCCAGTGGAAACTATACTCGTGCTGTCAAATATGAAGGCTATACTCTCACTGTTCTACGATTTCAACGGCATAGAGCACCACAAGTTCTAGTCGCAAGTATATCAATATACTTCTTACAAGTTCAACACCGTTTTATTAAAGCAATCCAAAACAAAATGCACCAGCTTACACTCCGTTGTATATAAGATTTTGTCCATAAACAATGGTGATTAATGCCCCAGACTCCATATTCGCCAGACGTTGCCCCTAACGGTTTTAAAGAGGGTTTTAAAAGGACGTCGTTTTACAAGCAAAGCTGAGATTAAAAACGAATCGCATCGCTTGCTACATGCTGTCCCATTTCCAAAAGAATTTCGGGAAATTGAAAAAGCAACGACCTAATCGTGTAACATCTAATGGACGATCGTTTTGAAGCAGCTAATACTGATGTAGACGAATAAATGAAATTCTTCTCCAAACCACGACCTCTGCGCCCCTCCCCTTGACCAGGCATTGTGCAAGACTATTCTCCGTGTGACTCCCACGGAAGGCCACGGAAAACGACCCCTAACCGCAACTGCTAGCAGCGCGACGTACCGCAGCCGAGGACGGGTCAGCAAAGTTTCGGTGATGGGCCTTAGATTGGCGCGATAGGGAAAGTCAATTTCCGGCGGGCGGCGTCACAAGTTGGCAGCACTGGTGACGGCTGGCGGCAATTTCCGGTGCTGGCCGCGATTCCCGCCCCTGGTGGGAAATAAAAGACGGTGCACAGTATAGCGCGTACAGTCCATTTCGCCGCTCCAACACGTAAGTGCCTCGTTCAGCGAAAGTAAAGAGAATTTGAATATTACGTTAACAATATACTCATCTGTGGTCAGAAAGATCCACAATACCATTAATATTGAAGTTGCTTTTAGATGACATGAAACCAGGCTAAAGAATGGTTGCCATTTTCTTCTGGACCTAACATATGATGTCGATTGTACGTTTTTCGGGCAGTAGTGAAGTCTGCGCTGTTTCTTTGCGCCCTTCCAGTCTGCAAGTATTTTGGAAGTGAACTACGAAACTGACTTACTTTATAGAAGAATGAAGATATGACAATGAAGCCTTCGGCACTAAACTTAATCTTCAAATGGTAGGATGACATGGCAATGATCATATCTTTTTGCCAAAAGCATAAAAGAACCTGGTGCATAATACAAGAAACTGGTAATAATAAGACTTCAAGGTAGACTCTGATAGGCGTCCAAATTGTTTAAAAATTCGAACGGCCGCAAGACAGCCATCAAATATCAATATAATTTTTCTGAGTTTCTGACTACATTGTAAATAACTAAAACTACCGACGATTCGGTAACTGTTGCAAGTGACCTTCTTCAGGGTGTTTTTGCTTACAAAACACTCTGAAGAAGGACACTTGTAACAGTAACCAAAACGTCTGTAGTTTTGCATATTGACAACGAGGTCACAAACCCAGAAAAAATTTATTGACTGTGACGTCGGTAGCGAAATGCTAAAATTATATTTAACTATCATATCATTAACAGGAATAAACTACTGAAGTCGATTTTTCTAAAAAGTACCCTCTCTCATAATCCTCAACTTAGCACGAGGAAGCTATACTTATTTATTTTTTAATGAGTCGATATCTCCCCACTTTCTCACCGAGAGCACATCGAAGTTAATGTAAATGCAAATCCTGCTCTTAACCAGAACTGAAACTGTTAAAAGTAGAATGTAAACGTGTAAATCAATCGCTTTGAAGATTCACTTTGCGAATCAAGTGGATAATGCATGTTTCGGGTTCTTAACGGCTATACACTTAAAAATGTTCTAGTATCTACCCAGGGTTCCAATATTTCAATTTGCCTATGTTTCTCTTTTCTTAGGCAAATTAGAACCTCTTTGCTGAGCCCAGTCATTTGTTGTTGTCCCATTTTCCAAAACATTTAACAAGATTTGCCCTTGTCCCTGTCTTTTAGTGTCGTCAAAATGTGCTCATGAAATTCAGCCTGACACAGCCTGAATTATTTCTACTAAGACTAAGTGGTACCTGAAACTACCTGTTAGAGGTACAATATAAACTTCAGTAACGAATCTTCCTGAAACTTTCAACATAAACTTCGTTTACTTGTTAGAAGTTAAAACAGCGTAACGTCTTGGAATCATAATAGTCTGTAGTATGTTTGGCGGCGGACAGGGGCTGTCTTTGAGACGCAGAGATGGAGTGTGTGTCGCATGTGGAATGTGTGTCAGATGCGGAGACTTAATGTGTCGGATGTGGAGACGGAATTTCTCAGACATGAAGGCGGAGAGTCTCTGCAAAGAGCGTAAAAAAATAAAGATTAAGGTGCAAACAATGACTGTGGTCCGCTTCGTCCAAGATACATGTTCCTGTGACTGTTTAATGAACGCTTGTGTATTTCGAGAGAATTATAAAAGAAATACCTTTAACATTGAATGAATAACGACATTTTTATTAATTTTATCCTGAGTTAAAGTATTGTGCGTATACCTTTACCAGTTCTAAAAAAAGTCGTCATGGTATGAACGTTCGTTTTTATATACAACTGTAGAAGAATTTCAGTAGACCGAAACAGCTACATTTTATTAAATGACAACTCCAGTTAAATAAAAATAAAATAACATCTTCCCATTTGAAAACATTATTCATAGTTATAATATTTATAACTGCTAATGCTTTATTTTAAAATTATTTTCAGATACGCTGTTTAATAATACTGCTGACAACAATTTTTGATGCCCTACACCCAAGAAACATGTTTGAAAAATAAAGCAGACAGAAAAAGAATATGCATAGAGGAATTTTGCTGTCGAGGGTATGTAGAGAAGATAAAATCAGCACAAACGTAGAGTCAGAAGAGACAGAAAGGGAGAGAAAGATGTTAAAAGCAATTCATGGACTTAAAATTGTTCGCAAATAATAAGCACAGTGTACTAAAGATAAGTCACAGTTAATAAAATGTTCCGGGCTATTATGCCGTGGTCGATGAATTTCACCTTAAAACCCAACGTTTCGTCCCCGTCTACGGAGGACATTTTCGAGGATGAGCGTAGTTTCTTTGGATGTCCAATTCATACCCTGTCTCGCTACTGACTACAGCAAAATTCCACTTTCGCGTGTCTACGTGCAGTGGGTGACGTCACATGTTCTGAATGCGCGACCGCAATTGGGCGTGGTCGACTGCCGTCTCTGCTGTTTCTATTACCCCATGGTAGAAGGCTGATACACATCTTCTTCAGCTCCGATATCGGATGTTATTCAATTTCACGGCCTCCTCCTTTCTACTGAAATTCCTGGGGTGTTTTACAAACTTTGTGGCCTCTCCGTATAGCCTTTCGTGCTCTCCACTTGTGGCAGGCAGTACTCGAGTCCTATCAAAGTGAGTGCGGTGGTCTCCTGGTTGCAAATCATGTTCCACAACAACTGATCTGTCAGTCTATCCCCTTCTGCAGTTGCCCTTGCACTCTTCTAATCGTTTTTTGACCGTCATTTTGCAGTACCCACGTACACCTACCCACAACTACAAGGAATGCTATAAATTCCAGCTTTCTGTAGCTGTTTACGAGCATCCTTGCCAGATTTCAGGTTATCTTGTATCTTCCGGAATGTACCGTTGGGCTCTAAGTGCAATCCACACTGCCGCGGCATAATAGCCCGGATCATTTTATTAATAGTGACCTTTCAGGACATGAATGTTTACGTTTTAGAAAAATAAGTCAGCACTAGGAGACATGGCGCTAATACCATGTAAAATCGCGTCTGGTGGCAATAATGATGTCAAATTGGCGATAAGTATGCCACGTATAGCTGAAGCAAATTGATGTTTAGATCCCGAAAATCCAAGAAAATTGCAGGCATGTTGATTGCTATATTTCACGCGCTGCTGAAAATAGTTCCAGACTGTTTCTATAGGACTAAGATCTGGTGATGTAGGGGACAAGTCAAGGTGAGGTGGGATCAGACCAGCGTTGCGAGCAGCCCAGTGAACACTGCTTGGAAGACGGGACTCTCTACACTACACCCGTCATCAAGATGTGTAAGAAAAGACTAAGTTTTGTCACCGACAGTGTTGAAATAAAAAATTTGCTTCATGTAAACTATAACTTGAAAATCAGTGGCCCGAAACCATAATACGAATAATACCTCCAGAGCATTTAAAGCACCATCTTCCGGAACTACACTTTCCGCACACTGCCGGCTTATGGTTCGATGCGCCATTGGTACACTCGTCGTCCTGGATTAGTAGAAAAAAAGGTAAAGTGAACAATGCGAATTACTCCGCGTCACTGAGTTTCATTTAAGAAATTGATTTGAAGTTTATTACAAACATGTTTTTGTTTACTAAGTATTATTATTATCATCATTCTTAGTTCGTCACTCGCAGGTACTAGTTTATTTAGTTCTTCTGTCATTTGGCTGTTGTTCATTTAATTAACTGGTGATATAAGTTTGGTGGACTTTGAATAGTTCACAAAATATCAGAGAATTTCCAGAAGTTGCTGCGCTGGTCTGCCAAGATATCACCCGTTAGCTGGAACTCCGCTACACAACACACGATCTACTGAAACGGGTTGTTGTGTTTATTCTCACACGCCGAATATTCGGAGCCTGCACCAGTGCAATTACAGTGCTCAACTGACTCACGGGTGTCCTAGCCCGATACGTAGATTTCCACAAAGTAACAACGGCTTATAAATTCTTCGGATGAAATGAATGTGCTTGTATATTCGCCGGGAAACATCCGGAATAAGTGTCCGAATATCGTATGACAATTTCGAACATCCACAGCTCAGATCAGTCACTTCTGAATAAATAAGATGTGCTAGATACCTGTAACGTTTACTTTTCTATTTTACTGAAAATGTTACACTATTTTAAATAGAAATAACATTAATCGGATACTACTTAAATCGAGAAAATTACTGTGGATGAATACAGGCCAAAATGGCTGCCAGCAATAGCCTATTTTCCTATGTTAAAAATATGATTCGGCTTGTTATTCTGATTGATTGTAACATTTAAATAGCATTTACGGTCAATATTGTCACAAATGTTATTTTTATGTAATTAAAGCTTAAAAATTTAAATATCAAAATCTGGTGGCGTGGTGACGTCACAGACAAGGAGTCAGACGAAGCTATTCGTGTGTTACAAGAGCTTAGCTGAAGTCACGAAGTTTTTACGTTTTTTTTTTTCTGCAAACAGTTTAGCTACTTAGTGATGGAAAACACAAGTACAACTTTCAAGTAACAGTAGAAAGGAATTCTGTGAACGGTGATAGTGGAAGCCTTGCGAAAGTTGAAGTGTTTATGCTCCACTCATTTGGAGTGGCGTTGTTGCAACGGCGGACATTCTTTTCCCAGCTTCCTGTAGTATCATTAAAATCGCTCAAAACTGAGGAATTTAGTACTTTCGCAAATGGGTCCGTTTATTATAACTAGATCGTCAACTAACAGTCATGAGCTACAACCCAAAACACAATAAAATTATTCTTGGCAAAACTTCGTGATGATTTCTAGCGCATCCGACTACGGATTAAGAGATCACATGTCCGAATCTTGGAAAGGTCATACCATGCACAGGGTGACAGTTATTGAATTATATGAAATAAAATCGTCATACTTTGCGAACGGTTTGCGTTAGGAAGTTCAAACCGGATGGTTGGCCGCGGGGCAAGATGCGGATTGGTATTATTAACACAGTTCAATAATAATTATACAATAATAACCTACCACCTTAACTAATTAGTGGGTGCCGGCCGAAGTGGCCGTGCGGTTAAAGGCGCTGCAGTCTGGAACCGCAAGACCGCTACGGTCGCAGGTTCGAATCCTGCCTTGGGCATGGATGTTTGTGATGTCCTTAGGTTAGTTAGGTTTAACTAGTTCTAAGTTCTAGGGGACTAATGACCTCAGCAGTTGAGTCCCATAGTGCTCAGAGCCATTTGAACCATTTAATTAGTGGGTCTTCAATTAATACAATGACAAAGAAAATGCAGCTTCTACGTACATGTAAACACATGTAAATAGCAAGAAAAACAATAATATTCTGTTTCTGATTTGTGTGGTGAAATTTAACAATTGTGATTTGGCTTTCATATGAGAGAACAGTAGAGTCGTTTTACAAGTAGGTTAAAATGTTCTTTCGGGTTAGATTGGAACCAGCGACAAGGGCATCATCTTATGAAATTCGACGGTCTACCGAATACTTGAGGTGCAGTTGGGCAAAAAGACAATTTTCACTGGGAGTTCAATTTCGCTGAATGACGCTATCCTTCGTTGTAACAGTGGGAGATCATATCTCGGGTGTAGGTTAATGTTAACTTCACATTGCAAAATATTTTTAATTAAGTCACTGAATTGTGCTTCGACGTGGTGTCAAGTTGATGTTACTGTGCAACCACATTTTAGGCATCTTCTTGTTCTCTGGAACTCTCATAAACAACTTTTCAGGAGTTTCTATAGATGTGTTCGTTAGGTATGGTACTACACATCATTTGTGACACATTTTCCGAAAGATAAATTCCAAAACAAGACATCACTGTGAATTAGCATGATGACAGCAGGAGCAGCGAACTAGCCAGTGACGTCACAGGCATCATGTGACTCGAATCGACCGTTTTAGCGGGCTTTCAAACTATTTGAATTTCAACTCCACTTTGTTAAACATACTGAAATTCAAGAGCAAAAATGGAAGTTAAGAGCATAAAATGACATAATTAATCGTTTAAGACAATTTCCATAAAGCAGTCAAATACCCGATTGTACAAATAGCAGCTAATCGATATACACGTCCGTACTCGTTACGTCCCCCAACCAAAGTAAGCTACAGTCGTTCTATACGTTCGCTATACGATTTGCTCTACAGTGAGAAGCGCTACCATCAGAAAAAAATCTAGCGCGCTCTCGCAGTAAAAAATAGATAATAAAAGAAAAGCTCCCAGCGATACGCCATACGTACACACAAACCTTTCAAATTCATTTTTGTGTTAGACGTTACCCAAAAACAGTGTCATACAACAATAATCTTGAGTCATCGGATCAACTGATACACCTACAGTTAGCAACTGTTCAGCGTCGGTGTTGTTTGGCCCAATTGTGGAGCTTTATAGTCCGCTGTGAGCAACGACCTTGTCCGAGGTACATGAAATTAGAGTTCAGTTAAGCATTTGGAGGGAAATTATTGGGAACAGTAACCGCTGTGACATATCTACGAATAGCCGTTCAGCAGCAGCCTAAATTGATACGACCACATGAAACTAATTAAAGGAAAAGCAGATGCCAGACTGATTCATTGAAAGAATATTAAAGTTATGTTATTCAGCCATGAAAGAAGCGGCTCACAAGACATTTATAAGACGGGTTTTTGGATATTGTTTGAGTCTGGGACCATTAACAGGTTTGATTAATATACAAGTTAGGGAATGATACCGCGGTACCGATACCCGTGCAGAGTGTTTCTTTTTACGCACAGCTGCGTTCCGGTTTCCGTGCCGGAACGACACACTGCGCGCGAGTGAGGAAATTAAAGGGTCGGCGCATTCGCTGGACGGGGAGAGTGCTGCTACGGACCAGTATGCTAGTGCAGGCAGTCAAGTGGCGGAACGGTCCACGTGTGAGGAGCGGATTGCTGTTCGCTGTGTTGGGAAGGCGTGTCGACGTGTCTGAGGACTGTCACCGATGGTGGTGTATCTGGACGCGATCGAGGAAGTGTGTGTCTGTGTAACTTCCTGACAGATTAAAACTGTGTGCCGGACCCAGACTCGAACTCGGGATCTTTGCCTTTCGCGGGCAAGTGCTTTACCATCTGAGCTACCCAAGCACGACTCATTACCCGTCCTCACAGCTTCAATTTTGCCAGTACCTCGTCTACTACCTTCCAAACTTATGTATGTGTGTGTGTGTGTGTGTGTGTGTGTGTGTGTGTGTGTGTGTTTGTGTGTGTCTGTGTTCCCTGTTGCTCACCTGATGGTGTATCATCACATGAGGACCTCAGTTTCACAAACGGAGAACTCCCTTGTTGGATTGTGTTCCATATTTTTTGACAGTGTGCTAACTGGTTAATAATAATGTGTAGTTGAGAGCCGTTATGCTAAATGACGTTGCCGTTGTCCCGTCATTGCCGGTAATTAAAGTCCGCTACGCCGAGTCGTATTAATGGTTTTGACTTCGGACGTCCATTTAATGCCGTTGATCCTTGAGTTTTTAAGGATACAGCGTTTCTCGCCGGGTCACTGAATACTGTGTTGATTTTCTCAAAGACGATTAATGGCAGTTGTTTCCTTGTAATCAGTTTAATTCTGCTGCTCTGTTCACTTTTACTATACAAATGTATTGTTCGGATCAAGTGGCCCGACACATAGTACAAGGGACAGAAAGTTGGCTGAAACCAGACGTAAACAGTAATGAAATCCTAAACACAGATTGGAATGTATACCGCAGAGACAGGCTGGACAGTGAAGGGGCAGGCGTGTTTATAGCGATAAGAAGTGCAATAGTATCGAAGGAAATTAACGGGGATCCGAAATGTGAAATAATTTGGGTGAAGGTCATGGTTAAAGCAGGCTCAGACATGGTAATTGGATGTCTCAATAGGCCCCCTGGCTCAGCAACTGTTGTGGCTGAGCACCTGAAGCATAATTTGGAAAATATTTAGAAGAGATTTCCCCACTATGTTACAGTTCTGGGTGGAGATTTTAATTTGCCGGATAAAGATTGGGAGACTCAAACTTTCATAACGGCTGGCAGGGACAAAGAATCCAGTGAAATTTTTTTAAGTGCTTTATCTGAAAACTACCTTGGACAGTTAAACACAGAATCGACTCGTAGCGATAACATATTAGACCTTCTGGTGACAAACAGCCCCGAACTATTTGAAACAGTTAACGCAGAACAGGGAATCAGCGATCATATAGCGGTTACTGAATCAATGATTTCAGCCGTAAATAGAAATGTTAAAGAAGGTACGAAGATTTTTCTATCAAGCAAAAGTGACAAAATGTAGATTTCAGAGTACCTGACGGTTCAACACAAAAGTTTTGTCTCAAGTACAGATAGTGTTGAGGATCAGTGGACAAAGTTCAAAACCATCGTACAATATGCGTTAGATAGGTATGTGCCAAGCAAGATTGTAAGAGATGGAAAAGAGCCACCGTGGTACAACAACCGAGTTAGAAAACTGCTGCGGAAGCAAAGGGAACTTCACAGCAAACATAAACATAGCCAAAGCCTTGCAGACAAACAAAAATTACGTGAAGCGAATTGTAGTGTGAGGAGGGCTATGCGAGAGGCGTTCAATGAATTCGAAAGTAAAGTTCCATGTACTGACTTGGCAGAAAATCCTAAGAAATTTTGGTCTTATGTCAAAGCGGTAGGTGGATCAAAACAAAATGTCCAGACACTCTGTGACCAAAATGGTACTGAAACAGAGGATGACAGACTAAAGGCCGAAATACTAAATGTCTTTTTCCAAAGGTGTTTCACAGAGGAAGACTGCACTGTAGTTCCTTCTCTAGATTGTCGCACAGATGACAAAATGGTAAATATCGAAATAGACGACAGAGGTAAGGAGAAACAATTAAAATCGCTCAAAAGAGGGAAGGCCGCTGAACCTGATGGGATACCAGTTCGATTTTACACAGAGTACGCGAAGGAACTTGCCCTCTTCTTGCAGCGGTGTACCGTAGGTCTCTAGAAGAGCGTAGCGTTCCAAAGGATTGGAAAAGGGCACAGGTCATCCCAGTTTTCAAGAAGGGACGTCGAACAGATGTGCAGAACTATAGACCTATATCGCTAACGTTGATCAGTTGTAGAATTTTGGAACACGTATTGTGTTCGAGCATAATTACTTTTCTGGAGACTAGAAATCTACTCTGTAGGAATCAGCATGTATTTCGAAAAAGACGGTCGTGTGAAACCCAGATCGCGCTATTCGTTCACGAGACTCAGAGGGCCATAGACACGGGTTCACAGGTAGATGCCGTGTTTCTTGACCTCCGCAAGGCGTTCGATACAGTTCCCCACAGTCGTTTAATGAACAAAGTAAGAGCATATGGACTATCAGACCAGTGGTGTGATTGGATTGAAGAGTTCCTAGATAACAGAAGGCAACATGTCATTCTCAATGGAGAGAAGACTTCCGAAGTAAGAGTGATTTCAGGTGTGCGGCATGGGAGTGTCGTAGGACCGTTGCTATTCACAATATACATAAATGACCTTGTGGATGACATCGGAAGTTCACTGAGGCTTTTTGCGGATGATGCTGTGGTATATCGAGAGGTTGTAACAATGGAAAATTGTACTGAAATGCAGGAGGATCTGCAGCGAATTGACGCATGGTGCAGGGAATGACAATTGAATCTCAATGTAGACAAGTGTAATGTGCTGCGAATACATAGAAAGAAAGATCCTTTATCATTTAGCTACAATATACCAGGTCAGCAACTGGAAGCAGTTAATGCCATAAATTATCTGGGAGTACGCATTAGGAGTGATTTAAAATGGAATGATCATATAAAGTTGATCGTCGGTAAAGCAGATGCCAGACTGAGACTCATTGGAAGAATCCTAAGGAAATGCAACCCGAAAACAAAGGACGTAGGTTACAGTACGCTTGTTCGCCCACTGCTTGAATACTGCTCAGCAGTGTGGGATCCGTACCAGATAGGGTTGATAGAAGAGGTAGAGAAGATCCAACGGACAGCAGCGCGCTTCGTTACAGGA
Organism: Schistocerca piceifrons; assembly: GCF_021461385.2. Taxonomy (NCBI): domain Eukaryota; kingdom Metazoa; phylum Arthropoda; class Insecta; order Orthoptera; family Acrididae; genus Schistocerca; species Schistocerca piceifrons. The sequence continues at coordinate 47,001,760 of NC_060139.1, forward strand.
TCATTTAGTAATCACGAAAGCGTTACGGAGATGATAGATAAACTCCAGTGGAAGACTCTGCAGGAGAGACGCTCAGTAGCTCGGTACGGGCTTTTGTTGGAGTTTCGAGAACATACCTTCACCGAAGAGTCAAGCAGTATATTGCTCTCTTCTACGTATATCTCGCGAAGAGACCATGAGGATAAAATCAGAGAGATTAGAGCCCACACAGAGGCATACCGACAATCCTTCTTTCCACGAACAATATGAGACTTGAATAGAAGTGAGAACCGATAGAGGTACTCAAGATACCCTCCGCCACACACCGTCAGGTGGCTTGCGGAGTATGGATGTAGATGGAGATGTCGATATGTGAAGAGAATATAAGCGCCGCGCCAGACCGGCCGCGGCGCAGTTCAAGAATAGCTTCAAGGCTAGTGACTTGTATAGAAGAGTCAACTGTATTACTTCACTAGGAATTATATATACTGAAAAAGATTGTTCTTTTCCGATGTCGCCCTTTGCTTGCAGCACGTCTATGTAATCCTCAGAGCTAAGTATTGTCATTTACTCTTCGTAATAAAACTCTTTAATAAGATTTGTCGGAATTGTTTGTCTAGCGATCCGAGAAAGCAGGTTTCCTAGACGCACCATATTCGACGACTAGACAGGATTTAACAGCGTCAGTCAATAATGTAATCGCCATGATGTCACAATTCATACTGATCAGAAACTATAGAGAACACAAACTGAGCAGATGCGATGGATGATTCAAACAGTTAACAAGTCGTAATGAGAGGCCCATTGTCGTAAATGCAGCGCCTTTGTTGAGTTGTTGAATGTTGAAAGTAAGTATGAACAATGTTTCACTGCTACTAAAAAATATGAGACAGTCAGAAAGTATTTGGCTTTAGAGTAATTTATATTAATGTCAGAACTCATTTACCCGAACTTTACGAATGTATCTCTTAAGGACTCAAAATAATTTAAAACTTTTTTAACCACTTACTGCCCTTGCGTGTTTAGACAGTCACCAAATTTCATAAAGTTATCTTGATATCTAAATAATAATAAACGAAATTTATAACCGTTTCGGGTCATATAGATCCGAAGAGAATAGCATGCTTAAGTACGCGGTATGTTTCATGCCGTGAATGTGTTTTTTGTGGTAATCAATGCTAAAGACAATAGGCTCACCTCTAGTGAATTTAACTTGTAATATATCTCTTCGTGTACTCAGTAACTTTATTCTTGTAATTAATGTCGTAACTGTCCAGTAATTTTCACCGTACACTAAAGGACTATGTTAACTACACTTGATGGTTGAAAGACAAGGTTCTTTTAGCCCAGTGCCTATTAAAAGTATTATCAGCCGTGAAATTGTTTAGTGTTTGTTTACTTTAGAAAGTATATTTTCTACTCGCCCGTTCTGTGGAGCGATGGCCTACTTGTATTGTGGCAACCAGTGTAGGCGTAAGCTACGCCACCTGAGTCTCAGTAGTGTGGGCGGTTTGCTGGCCACGTTTGTATTTGACGTTGCTGTATCTTTTTTTTTTTTTTTTTTTTTTAAATCGTTCAGAGGATTCACCTTCACTGTTCATGAGATATTACTTGCTTTGGCCATGGTACTCTTTGTGTAGACAATTTTTAATAATGCTTGTGGTTTTTGGATTTTCAAAGTAAGGGTTACGTTTTGGATGTTGAATATGTAACACCGAATATGCAAAATGGCTCTGAGCACTATGGGACTCAACTGCTGTGGTCATCAGTCCCCTAGAACTTAGAACTACTTAAACCTAACTAACCTAAGGACATCACACACACCCATGCCTGAGGCAGGATTCGAACCTGCGACCGGAGCAACAGCGCGGCTCCGGACTGGAGCGCTTAGAACCGCACGGCCACCACGGCCGGCCACCGAATATGCAGATAAATTCCTTCTGCACTATTCAAAATTTTTCGCCGTTTAATATCCGTTGATAATTTGTACTGTATTTCTAATTGTGAATCTGTAGACTTCGCTACAGAAACTATATTTAATATGTAATGGATGAGGTAGTGTATTCATTTGTGAATGTCTATAATTCACTGTAATTATAATGTAAACAATGTAAATTACTGGGTAATATCCAAGGCAACTTTATTTTAATGTGTCAGTAGCAACGACGAAATGGCAGTAGCTGTGCCGTTGTTTATCTTTGCGTATGGTGAGTCTGTCGCATTGCGAACAGAGAGGAAGCAGACAGCTTGGGTCTTGAAAGAGTGCGAAATGTTCCCTGGACGCTCCCGCAGCCGCGGTGTGCTGCTATGTTGTCGCGCCAGTGTAGGCACACCTAATACGTTAACCCGCCACTATTGACAGCACAGTATGAGTGAACAGGCGGAGGAAGCTGCACTTCGTCTTCAGGCCACGAGTGGCCTGCCGGGACCATCCGACTATTCGGTCGAGTAGCTCCTCAAATGGCATCACGGGGCTGAGTGCACCCCGAAAAAAGCTGTAGCTAAAACTATTGCCTGTCCCATAATCATCCGTGGCTCTGGAGACGACACGTGGTTCTGAACCACCAGCAGCAGCAGCAGCAGTGGCATTCCAGCATTGTCGTCGGCTACATTCTTCGTCTCCGGCATAGCTACAATATCGTAAAACAGTTAACCAATATTGTATAGGCATTACCGAGCGGCATTTCTTTCACGAATTTTAACTTCCTTGAATAATAACCTCCAAGAGATAAAACTTGTAGGGCACCTGTGTTGTCATTGTCCTCAAACATTATTACCAAGCAGGCTCCCTTTTCTTTCCATGCAATCACAGTGTGTCGTAATATATGACAACTGATAAACAGTCTACTGCCAGTTTTGTTTGTATCGGTCTAATTTTGCTGTCTCACAAACTGTTCGTTCTTGGATTGCACAACAAAGGCATAAATAATTTTCAGTTTTGAGTGTTAACTTCACTCTCTTAAGGTAAAGTTAACATTTCACTAGCCAAATTAATAATTAAAGGTATAGCATAAATTAAGAGTGCGGAATTTCATTTATTCTGTATTTAGCTTAGCGAATTGCTTATGAGGACTTGGTACGTACCTTTTGCTTTGGTAAAAGTTAATCAGTTGCTTATTTGCTTAAAGTAAATTCAATTCAATCTTTCATTAATTAAAAGTAAATTGCTTGTCTTTTTCCAAATTTAACATTACTTTGTTGACGAATCATTGTGTAATTTGTAAATTTGTAAATTTGTGGTAAAGTTCTATGGGACCAAACTGCTGAGGTCATCGGTCCCTAGGCTTACACACTAATTAAACTAACTTACGCTAAGGACAACAGAGACACCTAAGTCCGAGGGAGGACTCGAACCTCCGACGGTGGGAGCCGCGCGAACTGTGACAAGGCGCCTGAGACCGCACGGATACCCCGGGAGCCAATCATCCTCTATAAGGGCGTTTCTGCATCTATATTTATTAAAGGTCGTGGAATTAAAATGAAATATAATATTTTTGGAGATGTAAGATTGTACAATAGTATTTAGATCGCGTACATCACGAACCTGTAGAAGTAAGGTATGTTAAATTTCCATAAATAAACTACGTATTGGTCTTGTCAAAAGCCGAGATTCGATTTCTTCTTTTCTTTTACAGCTCTGGCCCTCATTTCAATGTTCTGTTATCTCGGTTCTCAGTGAGTTAATGCAATATTCTGTGTGAGTGTGTGATTTTTTATTCTAAAAAAAGCAGGATGGTACTTATATGACACATTATATATGAGATTTCATTAAAAATTGTACAAACCATAAAATGAATGTAACATTTGACTTCGAATTTGGGATACTACTGTATCAGTATCATGTTTGATTCTATTTTTACTCTTTGTGTGCTTCCAATGTACTAGCTGTGCCCGTACACCAGTGGTGTCGAACATTTTAGTTCACCTGGGCGTCGTTGTTAGTTCCTTTCTGCTCTCATTTCTGCTGTTTCTCATTACTTTGGTCTTTTTACGGTTTCCTCTCAATCCATATTCTGTACTCATTGGATTGTTCACTTGACTCGTGGTCTTCTGTAATTGTTCTTCACTTGCACTGAGGATAGCAGTGTCATCCATGAAAATTAACATTGATATTCTCTAATCTTGAATTTTAATACCACTCTTGGATATCTTTTTTAATTTTCCATCCTTCCTTCATAGACGTACATACTGAACAGCAGAGGCGAAAGACAACATTCCTGTCGTACAACCTTTTTAATCCACGCACTTCCTTCTTGGTCTTCCACTCTCCCTGTTCCCTCTTTGTTCTTGTATATATATTGTATATTACTCGTGTTTACCTATAGCTTACCCTGATTTTTTCTGAATTTCGATCATCTCGCACGATTTGTCATTGTCCAGCACTTTTTATAGGTCACAAATCCTACGAATATGTGTTGATTTTTCTTTTGCTTTGCTTGCATTAAAACCATATTGTCAGGACCGCCTCTCCGGTGCCTTTACCTGTCCAAAAGCCCTCACTAATCGTCATCTAACACATCCCCAATTTTCTTTTCCATTCTTCTGTATATTATTTTAAGAGCCACTTGAATGCATGAGCTGTTAAGGTGATTGCACGATGACTCTCGCATTTGTTGGTTCTTGCAATGTTGCCGCGCGGGATGAACCGAGCGGTCTTAGGCGCTGCAGTCATAGACTGTGCGGGTGGTCCCGGCGGAGGTTCGAGTCCTCTCTCGGGCATGAGTGTGTTTGTTTGTCCTTAGGATAGTTTAGGTTAAGTAGTGTGTAAGCTTAGGGAGTGGTAACCTTAGCAATTAAGTCCCATAAGATTTCACACATGTTTGAACATTTTTTTCCTTATATTGGTGCGAATCGTGTGGATGATGTTTTTTCCGAAAGTCTGATTGTATATCGCTGGTCTCATTTTGCCGACACTTCACCCAATGATTTTAGAAGTTCCAATACGATGATTATCCCTTCTGTCTTATTTGATTTTAAGTCTTCCAAAGCTCTTCTAAATTCTAATACTGACACCTCTCTCTCTTCCACATCGACTCCAGTTTCTCCTTCTATCACGGCCTCGCCCTCATAGAGGCCGTAGATGTAGAATTCCACCCATCAGCTCTCTCTTCTGAATTTTTTTCTTACTTCTTACTACATTAGCTTTTGACGGTTGAAATACGTAGTGCAGCTGTCCCACACGTGACGCTGGCATCCCCCTTCACTGTGTTACACCGTTCCCTATGTACGTCCTGCACCCTTACGACTGACTGAGAGCGGTTCTCACATGTCGGTCCAGCGCCGGCACAGGCCCACGTGCGCCTATAGTAAGTAAGACGCGCATTAGCGAGGACCGCCCTTCTGGCGTGGGCTGCGCGGACGCTGCCTGTCATTAGCGGGGCATCTCTGGACAGCCACGGCGCCGCGCACTGTGTTCGCCTTCCGGCGGTGCGCTCTGCATTAGTACGCCTTTCAGAGCCTTCCTCAATTGGGAGCGGGCGGCCTATTTGCGCCCACGGCCAGATTGCCAGCTCAGCCCCCGGCGTCGGGCGGCGCCTTTGATGTCCGCCGGCGAGGCGGACTGCCAGCGCCGCTGGAAGGCGTCCAACCGCCTCTGGCGCCCACACCGCCGCCACCCGGAATCTCGGCCGATATACATACTTCCTCCAGATCCACACTGAACCACTTGTTTTCATTTTCTCCCCAACTATGCTTCAGTGGACAAATTAGTCTCGAGAGATCAGGCCAGCTGATTTCTGTAGCACACCTCCGCAGATCTGTCCGAAAGTAAAGGAACAACTCTTTCTCTGCTTTTACCTTGACAGTCTGGTCATCTAAATACACAGAAGTCACGGGATAGCAATAGCCACATGTGCAGGTGGTGATTCTATGGCGTAAAGTTTTCAAAATGATTATGGGCGCACGACGGGGATTCAAAGACTTTGAAAGTGGAATGGTAGTTGGAGCTAGACACATGCGACAATCCAATTCGGAAATCATTAGGACATTCAATATCCCGAGATCCACAGTGTCAAGTGTGTGCCGAGAATACTAGATTTGAAGTATTACCTGTCACCACAGACAAAGCAGTGGCTGACGGCTTTCACTTAACGACCGAGAGTTGCGGCGTTTGCGTAGAGATGTCAGTGCTAACAGACAAGCAAAACTGCCTGAAATAACGGCAGAAATCAATATAAGACCTGTGACAGTTCCACGTAGTCAGCGTGTACACAACTTTCCCTCTAGAGCGCGCCCTGCTAAACAAAACAGCGCAGGCGCAGCGCTCGTCCGTCTCCGCACTACGAGATGGTGCTGCCACAGAGACGGACCAAATTCTGCTTCCGCCGATCCACGTATTAATATGTAACGCAGCCAATGAGATTGCTGCTAACGTAGAACCTTTTCTCCTCGCGGATCACACTCGCGCAGTGATACCTGAACGCGCGAGGTATTATAACGAGTGTACAGACCTCCGATTAGTCAGTCTGCATCAGTCTGTACCAGTCTGCATTAGTCTGGATTTGTCTGTACCAGTCTATAGTCAAGTTTTAGTCTGTGCCTAATAAGATTACAATATTCCTGTACATAGCCATGAAGATAAATGTATAGACACTTTGTCAAGTATCAGAGATATGTGAGAATAAGATTAACGTACCAAGACCCAAGGAACTCCAGATTGTCAGTTGTAAACAGCATCCAGAATAAAGTTACGTATTGTCTATCCTTGTTATTATTTTAATAAATGTGTGTGGAAATTAATCAAGTTCTGTTTAAAGTTGGTCACCGTCAATCTGCTACTCTAAGCGTGCAAGTGGCATTTCTATCGTCTGACCTAACGGCAGAAGATAAACACGCCACGATAAGACCACGAGACATATTGCTGACACTCGCCTACTTCGTTAGAGCGACAAGTCAAATAATCTGATGGTGTGAGTACCGAAGGTCTTGCAGTACGCTCACCACAGCGACGAATGTGTCTGTGACGATCGTGCTGCTGAATTTGGCGTTAATACGCTATGGCGGCAGACGAAGTCTCGAGTGCCTTTGGTGACAGCACGACAGCGCCTGCAACGCCTCTCTTGGACTCGTGGCCGTATCGGTTGGACCCTAGAGGACTGGTAAACTGTAGCCTGGTCAGATGAGTCTCGATTTCAGTTGGTAAGAATTGGAGTGTCACGCAGTCCCCATGAAGCAGCGGACTCAAGTTGTCAACAAGGCATTAAGCAAGCTAGTGATGGCTCGGTAATAGTGCGGGCTGTGTTTACATGGAACAAATGGACCATTGACTGGAAATGGTTACGTTCGGCTACAAGGAAGCCATTTTCAGCCATTCGTGGACTTCATGTACCCAAGCAAAGATGGAATTTTTATGGATGACAATGAGCCATATCACCGGTAAACAATTGTTTGCGATTGGTTTGAAGAACGTTCTGCACAATTCGAGCCAATGATTTGGTCACCCAAATCGACCGACATGAATCCCATCGAATATGCACTACTGGCCATTAAAATTGCTACACCAAGAAGAAATGCAGTTGATAAACGGGTATTCATTGGACAAATATATTATACCAAAACTGACACGTGATTACATTTTCACGCAATTTGGGTGCATAGATACTGAGAAATCAGTACCCAGAACAACCACCTCTGGCCGTAATAACGGCCTTGATACGCCTGAGCATTGAGTCAAACAGAGCTTGGATGGCGGGTACAGGTTCAGCTGCACAAGCAGCTTCAACGTGATACCACAGTTCATCAAGAGTAGTGACTGGAGTATTGTGACGAGCCAGTTGCTCGGCCACCATTGACCAGACGTTTTCAGTTGGTGAGAGATCTGGAGAATGTGCTCGACAGGGCAGCAGTCGAACATTTTCTGTATCCAGAAAGGCCTGTACGGGACCTGCAACACGCGGTCGGTCATTATCCTGCTGAAATGTAGGGTTTCAAAAAATGGTTCAAATGGCTCTGAGCACTATGGGACTTAACATCTGAGGTCATCAGTCCCCTAGAACTTAGAACTACTTAAACCTAACTAACCTAAGGACATCACACACATCCATGCCCGAGGCAGGATTCGAACCTGTGACCATAGCAGTCTCGCGGTTCCCGACTGAAGCGCCTAGAACCGCACGGCCACCGCGGCCGGCTGTAGGGTTTCGCAGGGATCGAATGAAGCGTAGAGCCACGGGTCGTAACACATCTGAAATGTACCGTCCACTGTTTAAAGTGCCGTCAATGTGAACAAGAGGTGACCGAGACGTGTAACCAATGGCACAACATATCATCACGCCGGGTGATACGCCAGTATGGCGATGACGAATACACACTTCCAATGTGCGTTGACCTCGATGTCGCCAAACACGGATGCGACCATCACGATGCTGTAAACAGAACCTGGATTCATCCGAAAAAAATGACGTTTTGTCATTCGTGCACCCAGGTTCGTCGTTGAGTAAACCATAGCAGGCGCTCTTATCTGTGATGCAGCGTCAAGGGTACCGCAGCCATGGTCTCCGAGGTGATAGTCCATGCTGCTGCAAACGTCATCGAACTGTTCGTGCAGATGGTTGTTGTCTTGCATATGTCTCCATCTGTACACTCTGGGTTCGAGACGTGGCTGCACGATCCGTTACAGCCATGTGGATAAGATGACTGTCATCTCGACTGCTGGTGATACGTGGCCGTTGGGATCCAGCACGGCGTTCCGTATTACCCTCTTGAACCCACCGAATCCATATTCTGCTAGCACTCATTGGATCTCGACCAACGCGAGCAACAATGTCGCGATACGATAAACCGCCATCTCGATAGGCTACAATCCGACCTTTATCAAAGTCGGAAACGTGATGGTACGCATTTCTCGTCCTTACACGAGGCATCACAACAACGTTTCACCAGGCAACGCCCGTCAACTGCTGTTAGTGCATGAAAAAACGGTTGGAAACTTTCCTCATGTCAGCACGTTGTAGGTGTCGCCATCGGCGCCAACCTTGTGTGAATGCTCTGAAAAGCTAATCATTTGCATATCACAGCATCTTCTTCCTTTCGGTTAAATTTCGCGTCTGTAGCACGTCATCTTCTTGTTGTAGCAATTTTAATGGCCAGTAGTGCATATGGGACGTAATCGAGAGTCAGTTCGTGGACAAAATCCAACACTGGTAACAGTTTCGCAATATTGTCTATGACTGTAGAGGCAGCATGGTTCAATAGTACTGCAGGTGACTTCCAACGACTTGTTGAATAAATGCAACGTCGAGTTGGTACACTAACCCGGAGAAAATGTGGTCGGACACGATATTAGGAGGTGTTCTGTGACTTTCGTCAACTCAGTGTGTAGAGGAATGCTGAAATTATTCTTTTGTAAATAACACGGCTTACTTCATTCGCCATTCTTGCCCATTCCTAGCTTTCCTTCTGTCACTGACTAAATGCGGGTCCAGGGCTCTGTTCGCTGGCGGTGTTGAGTAGTGAGCGGGCTGCAGTTTGTATTGGTCTCCTAGCGTGGTTTCTCCACCCCCACCCCAAGAATTAACAGTTGCCGTTACCCAGCCTTGTAACATATCACTTAAGCCGAGTAAAATACTTTAATATAAGAATAGTCACAATAGTACTTCACATGAGCGCTTATTTCATCGCCTTAAATTTTTCTAAGAAACTACTATTTAGGGACGTACCGTAGGTAAAACTATCTCACGAAAATTTTTAAGGTCCATTGTGGGCTGTAATTGTAGTGTGGCAGCGTATCGTGGTAGTTAGTTCCAACAATCAAATGGAATTATTTGGTAATAGAGACAATTCAAGTCTCAAACTTCTATGGTGTATACATGCAGACTGAAGCGATGAATGAAAATTTGTACCAAGACCAGGATTCGAGACCACGTCTCCTATGGAGTCAAATCCTTGCCTGTGTACCAATTTTCATTCGTTGTTTATCTGCGTATATACATCTTATACGTTTGAGACTTAAAAACGTCTCTAGAAGCAAAAAAAAAAAAATTGTTTCATTTGATAAAGCACCTATGCCTGGATTTCAGGCAGGATACCCCCCCCCCCCCCCCCCCCCATTCTGTTCAATGCTGAAATGCTATTTCAATACAGTTGGAGAGCCTCTGTAATGTTAGAGTTTAGGAGGAATACAACAGGGCTGAGGTATGATTGGGAATTTGGACTGAGAAGAGAGGCGTGCTATTGTAGCCTGTGTAGTTGGGCAAAGCCACTGTGCCAGGATGACGTAGTGGCTAGCGCATCTCCCTATTGAACAGGAGACCTGAGTTTGAATTCTGGCCTTGGCACAACTTTTCATTCGTTGCTTCAGTACTCATATATCTGTCATGTTTGAGTCTTGGAAATTTCTCTGAGGCGTTGACTGAAAAGTAATGCCTCCACCTTCGTAGCTCTTCAACAGTTGGCAGCATTGGTATGTGGCAGGTACTGGCTTGTTCCGTAGCCTCTTCTCTACAGCTCCAGTTGGCGGGAAGCCTTAGCATTGAACGGTAGTATTGTTACAGTGTCAAGTATGGAACCCTGCGCAGACTGTCGGTCAATGCAATTTAAGCAACGTGCAGTCATTGAATTCTTTACAGCAGAAGGTGTCACCCCAAAGGAGATTCATCAGAGAATGAAAGCAGTTTATGGTGACTGTGTTGATGTGAGTACTGTGCGTCATTGGGCGAGTAAGTTTAAATATGTTGAGGCAGGAACATCTGACCTGCGTGACAAACAAAGGGTTGGACGTCCTGTGACAGCAACCATCGAGTTTCACAAGCAAAATGCTGACAGATTGATTCACAACGTTGCGAACTCTGGAACGACGGCTAACAAGAGTCCAAAAGGAAAAGGGAAATGTTTTCCTGCAGCACGACAATGCCAGACCACATACTACACGTGCCACCACAGCATAACATCAGAGACTGAATCTCACCAGCGTATGGCATCCTCCATATAGTCCAGAATTAGCATTGTCTGACTTCCATCTGTTCCCAATAATGAGAGTCTATCTGTAGGGACATTATTATGCTTCTGATGAAGACGTTGATAGAACTGTGGGACTGTGGCTGCGGAAACAGAGTGTCGACTTCTTCCGTGATGGTTTTAGAAACCTTGTTCATCGTTCTAATGTATCCAATTGGCGGGTGATTACGTGGAAAAGTGAATATTGGCAATTAAAGATCAAATTCTAAGGATTACTTCTCCATTTGATTTACTAAAATATTACCATCCAAACCCAATTAACAAAGCTGGAGGGATTACTTTTCATTGAACCGTCGTATATATTTTCTTTTTACATTTGGAAGTGGTAATTTGTTTCCCAAGGTAAGTCGTTCTGCATTAATGCATTATTTTGTCTACCAAGTCTCATGGCCATAATTACAGCCCGCACTGGACGCCTGTGAGTAGCTGCACTTTAATTTTAACTATACAGTACACATATCATAAAATTAGTGCATGTATCATTAAATTGACTTAAGAACTAAAAAAGCAACAAACTCTTACAGATTTGACAGAGTAATAATTAACACAATATAAGATACTAAAAATAATAATCACTCATCTTTATTAGCATTTCACCAAAAACTGTGATTCATAGATTATGGGAGCATGCAAGTGAGGGACAGTGTTTCTTTCAATTTTCGCTGGCCTTGAACATAGCGGACGTTAACTGCTACTGCACGCCATGGGAGATGCCATCACTCTTGTGATACATCAGTGCGATGGAGAATTCTCACCTGGATCCAGACTGACTTGTCTGCTTATTACAGAGACTCGCACTCTTGTAGTCTGCCCACGGAAGGTCACGCTTTTTTAAAAAAAGGAGATGAGTAGTAGAACAAAGTTTGAGTCATCCAACACTCCATTGTGGCCAAATTTATACAACATGGAGGTTCCAAGATGGCGGCGATATATATGTTAACTCCATAATGACATCATAACAGGAAGATCAAATTTTGGAGGGAAAATAGGTCAGCTGGGCTACCTCCACTAACATGAAACCCTCACATCCGCCTCCCCTCCTATCCCCCAGAAAAAGGCGGTAAGTTTATATTTTGTTGGGGAAGAAAGGTCCATTGGTCTGCCTCCACTAACCTGTCATCCGACTGCCACCATTTCCTAGGAATTGGCGGGAAAAGGGCTCAGCCAGTGCTGGATAGAATGGACATAAGTCTTTATTTAAACAGTCTTTATTTAAACAATTAGAGGCAGTACCTCCATTCAGTGTCTTCACCATGCAGTCTGGACTCCAACTGACCTAGTACACAGTACTGCCACCAGAGTGTGCTTCCATCCCATGGCAGTCTGGGGGGAAATTGGTTGGGAAAGGACTCAGCCTGTGCTGGGCTGCTGGAGAGAGGAAGGAGTGTACTTTATTTATTTTGTAACAATTTATTTAGGGGTGGATTTCATGTAGTTCATTTATTACACTGATACAAAACACTCGCCCTGACATGCTTGGGGTCACAGTACACAGCTACCTGCAAACTACTCGTAAATTACCGAAATAATGCAGTACACAGCACACAGACCTGCAAACTATTCATGAATCACCAAAATAATGCAGTACACTTATGTGCAGACATGCGAACTACTCGTAAATTGTCAAAATAATGCATTTATAATGCTCTGCAAACATGCTTGTTAATTATAAACTGTCGAAATAATGCACTGAACAACCTACAGAACTGCAAACTACACGTAAATCGCCAATACTGACGTCACATGTCTATCTATATAAGAGCCAAGTGACCCTCCAGATGCGCACATCTTCAGTATTGCTGGCGCGATTCCACTCTACTTGCGGTCCAGCAAAGACCTAATTACCGAGTCACTCACCCTCACAGATGCAGCAGAAATCAGTTCCAATGCTTCCCAGAGTAGCACAGGCTGTGTTGTTCCGAGCGACCCTAATGGGACATGCTGGCTGCACCTAGCCATGCACACATTTACCAGCCAAGCATGGCTGATGCATTGCTGTGAAATTCACACATAGCTACACACCATCCAAGTTCATCTAAAAGGTTCTCAATGTTATACTGGCTGTGTAAAATAAGAGCCAAGTCAAACCCTCAGAAATTGTATAGTGTCCCAGAAATAGTTAACGTTTGCTTTTGTAGGAGCTTTCATGATGTCTCTGCTTGTCTGCATGGAAATTATTGTCCTAACATAACCTGTTTTCGAAAATAGCGCAGAATAACACCGAATGCATTGCTCCTGAAGGTCTTAATGTGGTACCCCAGCCATCACGTGTTACCCTTCCTGGAAATCGTTAAGTCCTGCTTTCAACAGACATCTCCAAAATGCAAACGTTCTCAGCACTATGTAGAAGCTCCTATGTCCCGGCACAAGCGATGTCTTGTGAATGAATGAGGCATTATGATTGGCACTTATTGAATTTACCCACCGAATTACTGATGCCGCCGGTGTGTAAGCACTGTCTGCCGTTTCTTTCTTTCTGTGGATGGGACTTTCAGCGTCAATAACTATTATGTACAAATCACCACATTGCACACACAATTAAACCCTGCAAAGTGGCCTACAAAACTTCAAATACGGAAAGACTCTTACTCAGTTACATTGCTTTGCCACTGAGGATGGGAGCTTGAATATTAGAGCATGGAACCAATCTCCAACCCAGCAATGTATCACCGCATACTGTGCCAGGACGTAGGAGTGTCTACATAGCAGTAAGAACATTTGCATTTCGAAGATGTTTGTTGAAGCAGGACTTAACGATTTCCAGGAAGGGCAACATGTGGTGGATGGGATGCCACATTAGGACCATCAGGAGGAATGCATTCAGCGTTATTCTGCTCTATTTTCGTAAACAGGTTCTGTTAGGACAAGAATTTCCATGCAGACAAGCTGAGACAGGACGCAAGCCCCTACAAAAGCGACCGTTAACTATTTCTGGGACCTATACAATTTCCAAGAGGTCAACTTACTCTTATTTTACACAGCCAGGTGATATCAGGATAATATTGAGAGCATTCTAGATGTACTTGCGATGGTGTGTAGCTACACAAGCATTTCACAGTGATGTGTCAACCATGCTTGGCTGGTAAACATATGCATGGCTAGATGCAGCTTGCATGTCCCATTAGGGTCGCTAGGAACAATGCAGTCTGTGCTGTTCTGGGAAGCATTGGAAAAAATTTCTTCTGCATCTGCAGGGGTGAGTGACTCGGTAATTAAGTCTTCACTAGACTGCAGGTAGAGACGGATCATGCCAGCAATAGTGAAAATGTGCACATTCAGAAGGTCCATTGGCTCTTATTTACATAGACATGTGATGTCAGTATAACACTCGAAGAACTCCAACTGTAGAGGTGACTTTCACCTGCAGTCGGCAGTGGTGTGAGAGCAATGGCTTGCACACCATGCATTTCTTTATCTGACAGTGGCTTGCTGCAGCTTCAACACATGTGTGCATTGAAACAGTTAGCTGTATGTCGTAGTTGACGATAGTTCGAAAGTGTTTGCGCACTGCATTATTTTCGGCTGTTTAAGCGTTGTGAGCGTGTTTGCATAGCATTACACACGCATCATCTTTTGACAAAAATGGTTCAAATGGCTCGGAGCACTATGTGACTGAACTTCTGAGGTCATCAGTCCCCTAGAACTTAACTACTTAAACCTAACTAACTTAAGGATATCACACACATCCATGCCCGAGGCAGGATTCGAACCTGCGACTATAGTGGTCACGCAGTTCCAGACTGTAGTGCCTATAACTGCTCGGCCACCCCGGCCGGTTCTTTTGACAATTTACGAGTAGTTTGCAGGTCTGCACATCAGTGTACTGCATTATTTCGTTGATTTATGAGTAGTTTGCACGTCTGTATGCTGGGTACTGCATTATTTCGGTAATTTACGAGTAGTTTTCAGGTCTGTATGCCGTGTACCATGACCATAAGTACGTCAGGGCGAGCGTTTTGTATCAGTGTAATAAATGAACTACGTGAAATCCACCCCTAAACAAAGTGTTCCAAAATACATAAAGTACACTCCTTCCTCCCTCTTGGAGCCCTGCACAGGCTGAGCCCTTTTTCCCACCAATTCCTAGGTAGAGGTGGTGGTCAGACCACTTAGGTTGGTGGAGGTAGCCCAATTGACATTTTTCCCTACCAAAATTTGAACTTCCCACCATTTCTGGCGGTGGTGAGGGGAGGGGTCAGGTTAGTGGAGGTAGCCCAGTTCACCTATTTTCCTACTAACATTAGAACTTCCAGTCACGACGTCATTACAACGTTGCCATGTCTATCGCCGCCATCTTGGATTCGCCATCTTGAATAAATCCGGCAACGATGGACAGTGGGATGACACAAACTTTGTTGTACTACTAACGTGTTCTGAGTGCGGGCAAGTTTGATGGCTGAGATTCTCACAGTGGTTGAATAATTACCTAATTGTGTAAGACACTGGTGGGAGCAGCTTAAATTTTGTTCATTTGTGGAAACCTGAATGGGTTGCTTTTAGACTGTGTGTTCATTTGTTTTGAGCCTGTGCTTATATTTCTTCCATGTGTTCCAGGTAGCTTAATCACTCAGGTTGTAAATCCTAGAGCTTGTACTGAAGGCTGACGAGCGTTGTGTTTGTCTCTGTTTAGTGGTCTGCCGGCCGGTGTTGCCAAGCGGTTCTAGGCGCTTCAGTCTGGAACCGCGTGACCGCTACGGTCACAGGTTCGAATCCTGCCTCGGGCATGGATGTGTGTGATGTCCTTAGGTTAGTTAGGTTTAAGTAGTTCTAAGTTCTAGGGGGCTGATGACCACTTCTAAGTTCTAGGGGACTGATGACCACAGATGTTAAATCCCATAGTGCTCAGAGCTATTTGAACCATTTTTTTAGTGGTCTCTTGTTTGGATCAAGTGTAATTGTTCCTTCACCTGATACCAGTAGCTATGTGGTCTGGACGTGATGCCTGAGTCTCTTATTACTGTAATTGTTGAGGCAACGTGCAGCATTATTGATGTGTTAAATTAATTCTTTTAGATTGTCAGAAGTAGTTCATTTAATACAATGCTGTGTAAGCTTTTAACAAGTTTTTAATTTTGTTAGTGTCCTGCAATTTTACTTTGGTTACTAGTAAATTCTGTCATTGTAATAACTCTTTGGCTCGTAACCACAGTAATTTTCTGGAGTTTAAAGTCAATTGAGCATTTCAATGCTTAAATGAGAAGTTGCGACTGACTTTACGATTATGTTTTTATGTCCAGTATGGACGTGATTACTGAAAAGTATAATTAAGATCCTGTTTATCCTCCGAGAAATTTAACCTGTAAGAAATATGTTCTGAAGTATGTGTTTATTACCGTTTTGGCACCAGGATAATGATTTTCATTGTTAATGTTTCATGTTTCGGTGTTTTGACGTTCTTCTAACAATACTGAAGGTCTTATTCACACTTATATCATTCAAATACATTCATATATATCATTAAAAATTTACTTGCAAAGATTAATTAAAGAATCAGTCACTCATTTGGGGTCTACCAGGACCCTAGTCGCATTTTTCCCGTGTGGCCGCACCAAACCGGCGTCGAAACAGCATACAATAAATTCAGGGGTGCCTGCGAGAGCGAGTATACTTTTCATATTTCAACCCTCAGGAAGCAAAATTTCAGCTTGTGCCACTGAAAATACATGGAAAGAAAAATTCCGTCATTTTAGAAAACCATTAATTCAAAAAAAGAATGATACAGAAGTGGGTACATCGTTGAATTACAAAGCGAAAAAAACTGCTGTTTTATTGACACTGGAAAGAGATATAAACTTGAGTGAATAATGAATATGAGAACAATATTATTTCTCATATAAGTAAAGTACTTACAAAACTTCATACATTTTCATCGCTAATTCAGACCTCAGACCTCAACTTCGGAAATATGTTAAAAATTGCCATCAGAAGCTAATTACAACAACTAACTATACTGACTACTGAAATCAGAAGTAGAAAAATATATAAACTCGAAGTATCGTACCGAGATCAAAAATAAACGTAAACTCGGGTATACTTTGAATAAAACTGGCATGTTTTTGGAAATTACCTCTTGAGGGACAAAGTAAAAACAACTATTGACAACACCAAAACCAGACTTAGAAAAGTATTTTAACTTTAACAGTCCATAAACTTTGACAATTCTCTGGGAGAACCTTCAGCATCACAGATCAGACTTAGTTTTTCATGTTCTTTGCAAACTGGAGGGCTACATTTGTTGCATGTTTTGTTGGATTTCTTATCTTTTCTTCTGTCGCACATGTGGCATCTCATTTTCTTGAGGGGTGGCGTGCCAGAGACTGGGATGTTGGCATCTTCCTTAGTTCCAAGAAGAATCCCTATTTCAACACGTAGGGTTCTCCTAATCCACACATTAGCTTGCTTTCATTTCGTATGAGATTCAGGCAAACAAAATAGCGAAGATTTGTCAAATAATCTTGTCGAGACAATTTACTTCCACCTAAGGTGAATAAAATCCGGCTGTTTATTCCCATCATATCGAGTATTCCATAAAAATACCTCATTGGCCAACGACAAGAGTAGCTCTTTACTGTGTTTACTCTTGAATGCAAGATTTTTCTGTATACTCGTTTTTCAAGCAGATCACCTTGTGGTGGAATAAGAAATGCCTTACTGTTCAATATTGATGGCGAACCTACCAAATTATAATGACGTTTCACGGTTTGCGACGTGTACATTTTCTGGGGAAATGTTTTGATATGATATGCGACAACGTTGAAGGAAAGCACTTTTTCGACTGCGTCCCAAAGTAATATTAGTGCACAATGTCTAAAGAAAATATAATGGGTTAAATATTAAACACGAAATAGAAATGTGTGCAACTGGACTGTATGACTCATAAAACTGAAGAACTGAAATAGAAAGAAAGACTGGTTATGCTCGAGCTGGAGTAATGTTACTTTATTTATTGTAAGGTGGAAAATCTGTTTTACAATAGCAGCCTGATATTAGCCAATTTAGCTTCCTGGGGATCCGAAACCTTGAGAAACTTGGGCCTTCCATGAGGCCTAGGCTCCGAGGATTTCGCCGCCTCCTGCTCCCACCTTCCGCCCCTCCACCCCCGCCCCACCACCGCTCTCGTCGCGCCTGCACGTAAGAGAATCGTCTACGAACGATCCTAGATCCGTACTGACCCTGTACGGTAAGTTATTGATATATAATGACCTCTAATTCTGATAGCGACGTGAAAAACGTACAGCGAAAACTTGCAAACAGTTAACAACTAACAGGGATATCTACAGCTATTTCACACAGGAGAAAAAACGAGCATACTGTCAATATGTCTATGATAGTATTCCACAGTCTTTAATAGTAAACTTCTTTCTATCGTCAAACACGCAATGCAGCGTTCATTGTCCTATGTGAAATAGCCGTAGATCTTTCCGTTAGTTTTGCGATCCGTACTAGATAGGACTGATAGATGATATAGAGAAAAGCCAAAGAAGAGCAACATGTTTCGTTACAGGTTCACTTAGACAGCGCGCAACCATCACGAAGTTGCTCAACCAACAACAGTGGCAGAGGCTACAAAAGAAGCGTTCCCCATTACTGTGTGGTCTACTGTTAAAGTTCCAAGACTGTACATGCCAAGTCCTACTTATATCTTGTGAAACGACCGCGAAGATAAAATTATAGAGATTAGAGACAACATAGAAGCTTTCCAGCGATTGTACTTCCCGTGAACCATTCGCGACTCGGACAGCGGGAGATGGCTCTGGTACTTAAAGTACGCCCCACCACACACCATGAGCTGGCCTTCAGAATATAGATGTAGTTTTCTTTCTTTTGTTTTCCTTTCTTTTTCTCTTATTTTTATTTCTCCTCTGGTACACCTGCTAGGTTGGTCAGAGCTCCTCTTGAAACGTCCCCTTAGAAAAATTATACATGACTGTGATTAAACTGACACACAATATTTTTAGCGCAACGCATTCTGACTTTCAAAAATCCGTACAAAAGAATGGCCTTGACTAACATTAACCTATACGTTTCACAAATCACTTACGTCACAAAAATCTTCGTTACTCGAACTACTGCAATACAGCGAGCGCCACTACTGCCAGCTAAATAAAAGATTCAAACAACTGAAGGCACTAACAACTGATAGGCATAGTTAGCAAATGAAAGATTTTTATAGAGAACAAACAATGTATTTACCTTAATAGTGTTCAAAAGTCATAATATATATAGCAGTTCATGACATCCATTCTTACAAATGTACTGTTTGTAACGCCGGAAATGCATATCCTCCTATTTTCATCTATTGTACTATTATTTTTTTTCCTTGTTTTGTTACCTCAAGATATGACATTTCTGTCTCTTTATTTATTGTAATTGTTTTACTGTTTGTATATATATATTTATGCACTCATCTCGATGTATAATTGGTTTGTTTCGTAAATATTATTTGTATTTTTACGCTGGGTCTTGCCTAGGGAAAACTGCTATCGAACGATTACATCGATGGGTCGTGTGAAGAATCAAAGTGTGTAGGATCTTTGGTAGTGTTAACTCTGCCGCGTGGAGCGCGGGCGGAGCAGTGGGAGTCTGGCTGGAGTAGCGAGTGGAGCAGGTGTGCTGTGTGACGCTCCCGCGAGTTGCCGCGCTTTCGGGGTTTGGCAGCATGTAATTGCGCTCGACTCGCGATGATAGTTTCTGACATGGTGTCGCGGACGGGAAGCATTAGCTGGCGCACATCAAGAGCCCGTTTCGCCTGGTGACCGTGTCGAGAAGAAGGCGCGCCAACATCCAGCTTCTGCAACAGCGACGGCCGACAATGAGTGACTGTCGCCACCTCCTCGATCGACGGCTTCAAACCTTCAATCAAGACTAAAAGCACGTAAAGTTTCAGAACTGTATGGCAGACCTCAGCTTTTCAAATTGTTCCATTTGTCTCGCAAAATTACAGCAACTTAGCATGAACCTTTGTTGCTCATTGTCCCAATTGCATTGCCAAGCAGGGTCCCTTCCTTTTCCGAAATGAACCCGAGTGTCATTGAAATTCAAACGCCAGCATTAAAATAATATAATTAGATTTCACTGCTTTAATTTCAAAGTTCAGTAGCTGGCTACAATATTTAGGTTACACGAGCACAAATTTAGAGTGCGAGTTTTGTTAGCATATTTTAGCTTACCTGTGACTGCAGCTCAGCTTGGTACGTACTAAATTTTACTATTGTTAATAGTTCAGAATCATTTAATTCAAGTTCAAAGTTAAATCTCTCGTTTCTAAATTGCGTAGAGTCAAGTTGCTTTTGAAATGATTGTTGAGGTAGTCCAAGACTAACCGTATTTTACTGGATTTCGATGTGCTTCAGAAAGAAAGCTCACTATTAACTTCAGTC
The DNA here is from genome assembly GCF_021461385.2 of Schistocerca piceifrons. NCBI lineage: Eukaryota > Metazoa > Arthropoda > Insecta > Orthoptera > Acrididae > Schistocerca > Schistocerca piceifrons. The sequence continues at coordinate 47,022,072 of NC_060139.1, forward strand.
ACTAAATTAACTTTCGATTTTCCGGTTTTATTAATTCTTTTGCTAAATTAAGTCAGAGCGTAGCGAAATTTATTACTTCTGACAAACTTTCAGTTTTCACACTACACGTGTCAGCCTTCAGTTGCCACGCTTCTAGTGTTAATTATATGTGTAATAACCTTTCTTTTTCAGTTACTATAGTAATTGTCCTTAGGACTGGCGACCGTGATTTCCCCCAAATCTCAAATATCTAATTACCGCTAGTAATTGTTAACGTAACGGCCGCACATTTACCTTCTTTATTAACTTTACCCCTTTTCAAAATTAATTTCCACCAGTTTCATTTGCATTTTTCCTTTCATTTAGATGTAACCCTTTCCTCCCTCTTTACCGACAGATTAACTTCGGTGACGATTGCTTTTCCCAAATTTCCATTAGGTACACGCGGTTTCATTTTTCACTGTCATTAAGGTCGGTAAGTGAGGGGGAGGTTACACGTGGCGACCTGGTGACAGGACAATCTTCAGTTTTGAGGTTGTTCTGGACACGAATTTTGTATGGTGCAAATCTCGTAACAAAGTATTGGTTACGAACAGGTCGTTACGTCAGCGACATTAAGTAGTGGGAGTAAATCTAATTATATTTGAGATTTGGCATTTATATTGAAAATTATTAAAATGAGTGAAGGCAACAATTACCAAAATTTGGTAGACTTGGATACGGAACAATCGGTCGAACAGTGGGAAACGCGCACGGCGGTTCCCATTGTTCAGGGGCAGGCGGCTAGCATGAAAGACGCGACCGCCGAAACGCAACAAAGAGCAGAAATGGAATTCCAAACTTTAGAAAATGTTTCGGAATCGGAAGCGAAAATCAAATCTGTACCCCTTGATGATGAATACGGGGGAACATGTATAGAGGAACCAGCTACGGAAGTAAAACCGGTAGTCTCCGGGAATTTAACTGATTTATTGAATGTTTTGATTAATGAAATCAAGAGTCAATCGGCAGAAATTATAGCTCTGTCTGCCAAGCAAGAAGCTCAGTCTGAAAAGATTGAACGAATGCTAGACAATCAGAACAAAGCTATTAATGTTGTTAACAACAATGTTGAAGTTGTTAACACAAAAGTTGATAAAATCAAAGACGATATTGTCGTGATTAATACCGAAATCGGTAACCTTAAACAGGAAATGATAGGCGTTCAGGCGGAAATTGCGAGCATAAATACTCGTTTTGATTCCGAAATTAGCAGAATCGAGAAAAGTGTAGGAGAAGCAATTGCTCCGATCATCGAGAATAAGGTGACGGAACAAATTCAATTAGTGAAAAAAGAGGATCATCAGAAGGTGGAAACTTTAAAGGCTTTAGTGTCCGAAGTAGACACTAAAGTGAGGGAGCAGGCTAATACCTGCGAAGAGAAAAAGAGGGAAGTGGAAACGCTTGCGACAACCACTTGCCAAGTAATTACGAGAGTGTCGGAATTAGAAAAGAAACTTGATGAAAAACAGAGCTATGTGCCAATCTGTGCACATAGTTCGGAATTGTTGACGAAAGAGGAGCGGTTCGACCCCTTGAAAAAAGGCGGTATACACGCGACGGATTTCATTAAGAATTGTGAAAGAGTTTTACCCAGATCATGGACTAATGAGAGAAAAATTAATGCGGTTATTGACGTGCTGGCTGGTGATGCCAAGCGTTGGGGCTTAAACCTCAACATTACGAACCTGACTTTTGACGAGTTTAAAAATTTGTTTCTGGCTGAATACTGGTCGGAGCAAAAACAGCAAAGTGTCTGGCGCGAATTTGTCGTATCGAGGCCTTTCGATGCGAATTCGCGCGGTTCGATGAGGGAGTTTTGTGAGGGCTGGATCCGCAAGTTGGAATATTTGCGTAATCGCCGCACGGAATCCGAAATAGTCTGGGAACTCTACAAGAAGCTTCCAGATGATACAAAACGCTACGTAGGAAGCAATTACAGGACAATCAGTGATTTCCTGGAAAGAGTTGAGGACGAGGATAATTGGCGCAATAATCGCGACAGTGGTAGAGGCCGTGGTAACAACAACGGGTACCACCCCAACCATAACAACGATAACCATGGGAATAATGCATACCGCAGCTATAACAATAATGGTTCGGGCCGTAATAACAATCGGTACAATGCAAATGATAACAGGAATGACAGAAACCAGTATCATACTAACGTGATACGGGCTTCACAGAATAGTAATAACGCCAGAGGGTGTGATCAGCCGCCTCAGCAGCATCCGGGGAGCGTATCTGCTGGGACGAGACAGGGAAACCATTAGCCGCGCCGGTGAGGGGCCGACCGGGCGTGGAGAAATTTTGGCGGCCCAATAACAGGAGAAAACCCAGGTGTCGTCGTTATGAAAATTCCATATGGAATAATCAACGGCGGGAGAGTGTGCCAGTGTTAGGAGAAAGGAGTGCGCCCACAAGTAGTAGATCAGCTGTATACACGGCAGTAGGTAGTACATTCACTGTCAGTGAGAACAATTTAAGTAGTGTTCCGGAAATCGATTATAAAGTGGCAGCTGTAATACCCACAGCGGAACTGGAGATTGAGTTTAAGAATGATTCGCAATTGTTGAGAGAAGATCAGATGTCGGATAAAACGTCCGTCATCGAGCGAGGGGATGCAGAGAGGGATGAGGTCTGGTTAAGGCAGTTCGGTCGCTTATACGACGAACTAAGAGATTATAGGGGCCTGTACGGGAGGAGTGTTTATAGGGAGCGCGGGCAGGATTTGCCGCGTCTCGTCCCACAGGAAGATAGTATTTGTGAAGTGATGGAAAGTTCTGGCCCCAACCGGCAGACTTTACCAGAAATAGTTGATGTTAAAGGGGAGCACGAGCAAGATGCGTCGTGTTTCGTCCCGCAGGAATTGAATGTTGAAGTAGTAACGGAAAGTTCTGGCCCTAACCGGCAGACTTTACCGAAAGTTGTAGTGGTAGAAGTAGCCGACCCATCCGACGCAAACCTCCAGTTTAAACATTGCGAGAGTATTAAGGAGAAAGATTACGAAAATTTTAGTGATAGCCGGACACGATTGGTAGAAAAGCACATAGATTACAGCGTGTATGAGGTTAGAGTTGACATTATACAGTCAGACGATAGCAGTGTGGGTTGCGCAGATCCAGAGGAAGTAATTGCAGATACTACTGGGCACATTTCTCCAGGTAGATTGGCAGATGAGATCAATCTGACCAAAGAGGAATCAACGAAGGTGACAATTAGTGAATCGATAGCAAAGCAACACTCACTAGTTGACGAGTTACAGGAAAAGGTTTCGGTATTGGAGGCGAAGCTACAGACTAAGCCTCAGGACAGACGTGTTGAAATTAAAACTGTATGTGAACAGAGGCTGAAAAAGCCGCCAGATAAACCGGATTTAGGATCAAAGCCGGATGGTTTTTTCTGGGATGACCTGGATATAGACGAGGATTTACTGTGGGAAAATAAAGAAACAGTCGAGGACAAGTGTAGACAGATAGTAGTGTCGGTTAATATGCACGACCTACAACTAAACGTGTTGATTGACACCGGTGCAGAATTGAGTGCTGTACCTGGGAAAATATTTGAGTTACTGAAAGACAGACCTGGCATCGTAGTTATGCCAGTAACAGGAGTGAAAATTATCGGTGCTACTGGGAAGGCCAGTAAACCGGTCACAAAACAGATTTTTGTCCACTTCGAGATATGTGGGGCACGATTTGAACAAGAGTTTGTCGTCGTGCCAGACTTGACTACGGGAGTAATTATCGGGTTAGATTGGCTATTAAAGTACCGTGCAGTGATTAATTGCGAAAGCAAAACTTTGACATGTATGTCACAAGATAAAACAATAGTAGTTAGTTTTGACGAGACAGGAGACTGTGTGCATAGGCAATACCAGCCTATACACATTGTTAACTGGCCGGATGACATTGATGTAGGAATGAATTTGAACTGCCGTGACGTGAGGAATTTCGGCATTGACAGAAGTAAAAGTTTAGTGGAAGAGATAATCAAATTCCCTCCACGGATTGACATTAGTATTGGTGTGAAAAAAGATCGTTTGCCAGAAATAATGAAGCTAAGAACTGATGCTCGCATACGTCGTCATGACGCTAAAGCGCGTTTTGCTAAGTTTGCAATCGGAGACTTAGTACTTGTAAAAGCTCATGAGAAATCGAGCGAGATAGACAATGAAATCTCTAAATTTAAGTTTGTTTATAATGGACCATATAAAGTCATTGGTATACCTCACACAAATGCTTACGGAATATTGTAGACTTGAAATTGTACCAACCAAGGGTTGATTAGTACCACAGATAGGGTAATTTGCACAGTATGTAGATATAGAGTGTAAGATTTAAGAATGTGCCATGTGGCGATGCTTTTGCCTGACCTAGAGGTCATTAAAGAAGTTGTAATTAATAAGTAATATATGTTGATTAAATGATTTAAGAGTTACTGAATATTAATCAATTTAAAAATCCAAGCTGCTAGTTTAAGTTTTCAGCTGAGTCACAGTAGATTAAGCAATGTAAATATGATTTTGTAACTAGCTGTAAGATTCCATAAATATGTGATTTACTAGTCATTGCCGATGTACTTAGACGCTGTTTTAAGTTTCAGGCTAGTACATGCGTGCGATGATGGACAGTGTTGAGTTATCCACTGTGATAGTGTTTATGGACTCCTTGAGATTACTCGGGAGTGAGTTTTTCCGAAAGAATTCAGTGGAACGGACGTTCTGGAAACGCCGTCACAAGGGCGAGTGAGATCAAGCGTGCCGCACACGCGGGCGCAACAATACTGGCGAGGCGAGCCGCTGTCGGCTCTTGTGCCGCTGTTGGCTCTTGGGCCGCTGTCGGCATTCTTTGTACTTGCGAGTACGGAAGGCGGAATTGTTTTTCTTCCTGGACAGCTGAAAGAATTCTACTGTCAATATTTATGTTTTTTCGATCTACTGAATATTATTTTCTTGTTTAGCATTAAGTGGACTCTCATGGCAAGCGTATTAATTACGAAAAGGTTATATACAATTTGTATTCTATGTAATTAATAATTAATTTGCGTATTTTGATCTACCTGTTTTTATGACCATGTACTCTGATTAATTTTGCAAATAGTATTCCATTTCTCATAGTGTTACGAATTTTAATGATTTTGGAATAGCTAAACCATTTTCTATATTTTCTATGAATTTTAATATGTTGTCAACCTGTTTTATTTTGTGCAAGGTGACAGAGTGGGATAAGATTAGGAGTGTCTCCACTCAATTATTATGGTCTAAAAATTGATTTATGGTTAATTAGACGAATGCTAACTTTTGTTGATGTTTTGAGCATATGCATTTCCGCTGTTTCTTTTTTGGGACATTTTCTGAGTCTGTTTACGTTACACGAACATCCTCAGACAATGTGGGGCACGTGTAACGCCGGAAATGCATATCCTCCTATTTTCATCTACTGTACTATTATTTTTTTTCCTTGTTTTGTTACCTCAAGATATGACATTTCTGTCTCTTTATATATTGTAATTGTTTTACTGTTTGTATATATATATTTATGCACTCATGTCGATGTGTAATTGGTTTGTTTCGTAAATATTATTTGTATTTTTACGCTGGGTCTTGCCTAGGGAAAACTGCTATCGAACGATTACATCGATGGGTCGTGTGAAGAATCAAAGTGTGTAGGATCTTTGGTAGTGTTAACTCTGCCGCGTGGAGCGCGGGCGGAGCAGTGGGAGTCTGGCTGGAGTAGCGAGTGGAGCAGGTGTGCTGTGTGACGCTCCCGCGAGTTGCCGCGCTTTCGGGGTTTGGCAGCATGTAATTGCGCTCGACTCGCGATGATAGTTTCTGACATGGTGTCGCGGACGGGAAGCATTAGCTGGCGCACATCAAGAGCCCGTTTCGCCTGGTGACCGTGTCGAGAAGAAGGCGCGCCAACATCCAGCTTCTGCAACAGCGACGGCCGACAATGAGTGACTGTCGCCACCTCCTCGATCGACGGCTTCAAACCTTCAATCAAGACTAAAAGCACGTAAAGTTTCAGAACTGTATGGCAGACCTCAGCTTTTCAAATTGTTCCATTTGTCTCGCAAAATTACAGCAACTTAGCATGAACCTTTGTTGCTCATTGTCCCAATTGCATTGCCAAGCAGGGTCCCTTCCTTTTCCGAAATGAACCCGAGTGTCATTGAAATTCAAACGCCAGCATTAAAATAATATAATTAGATTTCACTGCTTTAATTTCAAAGTTCAGTAGCTGGCTACAATATTTAGGTTACACGAGCACAAATTTAGAGTGCGAGTTTTGTTAGCATATTTTAGCTTACCTGTGACTGCAGCTCAGCTTGGTACGTACTAAATTTTACTATTGTTAATAGTTCAGAATCATTTAATTCAAGTTCAAAGTTAAATCTCTCGTTTCTAAATTGCGTAGAGTCAAGTTGCTTTTGAAATGATTGTTGAGGTAGTCCAAGACTAACCGTATTTTACTGGATTTCGATGTGCTTCAGAAAGAAAGCTCACTATTAACTTCAGTCACTAAATTAACTTTCGATTTTCCGGTTTTATTAATTCTTTTGCTAAATTAAGTCAGAGTGTAGCGAAATTTATTACTTCTGACAAACTTTCAGTTTTCACACTACACGTGTCAGCCTTCAGTTGCCACGCTTCTAGTGTTAATTATATGTGTAATAACCTTTCTTTTTCAGTTACTATAGTAATTGTCCTTAGGACTGGCGACCGTGATTTCCCCCAAATCTCAAATATCTAATTACCGCTAGTAATTGTTAACGTAACGGCCGCACATTTACCTTCTTTATTAACTTTACCCCTTTTCAAAATTAATTTCCACCAGTTTCATTTGCATTTTTCCTTTCATTTAGATGTAACCCTTTCCTCCCTCTTTACCGACAGATTAACTTCGGTGACGATTGCTTTTCCCAAATTTCCATTAGGTACACGCGGTTTCATTTTTCACTGTCATTAAGGTCGGTAAGTGAGGGGGAGGTTACATGTTTCTGATGGACACACGTCCGGATCATCCGCCCTCAAAAATCCGCCATCTCACTCCCCCACATCCACCACTGCTGGCGGCTCACCTCCAACTGCGCAACGCTACGCGCTGTTCGCATCCAGCTGTCCAAAACTACAATGGTAGACAACAATGCAAACTAGCCACAGGCTGCACACAGCACAGTCAGTGATTTTCATACAGAGCGCTACGTGGCGGTGGCGTTACCAATATAAGAACCTAAACAGCCTACTTACATAGCCCCCATGCTCCCCACAAAAAATTTTAGAAATTGTTTTGGGCACTGGCCAATACATATTTGTTAAAATTTTTTCACAATTACATTAACAAAGAAATCAAATGCACACACTTATTGATACAATGTTGGTCAAAAGCTAAAATTTTCTCACAGTCCATAAAGACAGTCCTGATCGTTCATCACAGTAAAATTTCAGTGTTTTTCTCAAAGTCTGAGCAGTAAAAGAAAATGCACACGGATTTCCATGCAGTCTTGAAGAAGTAGTGTTATCCTTCCAACAGAAAGACAGTGCTGACTCTTGACATGCAGACAGGTAATAGGCCACAACAGAGCAAACCCACAGCAGAGTCAGTCGAAGTTGAAGAATATTGGTAGGTAGGTCATCACAGAGCAGACCACTGTAGTCTTGTTAGAGATTACGGTATTGGCTGGCCACCAGAGGTGCAGACCCACTGCAGTCCTTGTGGAAATAATGGTATTGGTGGGACATCGAAGGTGCAGACCACTTCAGTCCTTGTAGAGACGGCCAGCACCCATCTGTTGCGACTGTGCAGGTGCACAATCACCATCGAAGAGTCTTGCGGAGAATATAGCAAGTCCATAAACTACCACTTGAGCCTACTTACACTTTTCCTGTCGGCGGAGATAGTGTCACTGGATCTCGGGACACAAAAGGGATGAGATATGCTCTCGGCACACCAGGCGAAGCCAGTGCTTAATAAGTACGAGTTCGTGAACAACGTCCGTAAGTGAGTCGCCGCCATTGTTCACAGATATACATACTGGTTACATCGGCAGCGGCCACTTATCATGCGACACAATGCAGCTCGGATAGTAATCAACTCACCCGTGTTAATCGGTAGTAATTCCGACTACACGAGAAAACGTGTATGCCAAACTGTTGGTATGAAAATCGTATCATGCAGCCTCATCAACCGCCCCCCCCCCCCCCCTCTCTGAGGTTGGTCTCTTCAATTCTGTTGACTTCTCGTATTTCAACGATCTCTTGGTGCACTCTCTCTTGCTGCAGGAGTTGGACTATTCAACATTATGTCCGTAATTTGTACTATTTAACTTTTATGGTATCTTGATCTGCAGCAAGACGAATCTTGGCAGTTGTGAACTTTATAGGCGAGCAGTAACTTATTATTCACGTGTAACAAGCTGCGTTCACTCAGTGCATGCAAAATAATAACAGATCTGTCTTATTGTTTTGTTGGTCTCTTTCTTTATCAATTAATCACTGAACTCCAGCTATACATGATGTAACTGATGTTGCTCGGGACAGCAGAAGAATCACAGGTGAGATTTAGCATCGTCAGTTATTAGGAACAACAAAAACGGACAACAAAATTAATCAATCAATTATTCTTCATTCAGATTCGTAACCCTCCCCCTCCCCCCCCCCCCCCACCCGTTTCCAACAGCCACAATGTGTAGATTTTTAAAGATATAATATTTCACGCTTGCATAACGTAATATCAAGCTTTCATACGGCAGCAAATTCGTTTTTCAGTTCCACCTGCGAGTCGACATTCTAGGATCTTTCCTCTCTGTTGATATGCAGATGGCAAACGACGCTTGTTCTTTACCCAAACCAACGGCGAAGGCGCAAGAGAAGAGCGAACTCATTCTTGTATACTCTGCCACATACGATATGAATAAATGCAGAGAAAATACGTTGTAGCAAATTTTAAAATGTACCAGTACACCGTTTTAAAACTATTGGTGGTTTCTGGCCGTTTTATATGACTGTGTGAGAGTAAAAAAGTCTGACTTTATTACAGAAGAGAGACTCTAATTCATTAGTACTTGTTAAAATTCAACAGTAGGAATTGTAAGTAGGCTGTTTAGGTTTTTATGTTGGTAACGCCATGTAGTGCTCTGTATGAAAATCGCTGACTGCGCTGTGTGCAGTCTGTGGCTGGTTGGACTCATTGTTGGAACATTCGCTAGTGCAGTGTTGTACAGTTGGATGTGAACAGCGCGTAGCGTTGGGCAGTTGGAGGTGAGCCGCCAGCAGTGGTGGATGTGGGGAGATGCCAGAGTTTTGAGAGGTTACTGTGACCGGATGATCTGGACTTGTGTCCGTCAGAAAAGGGAAATTTGTAAGACTGGATGTCATGAACTGATATTACTCCTGGAAATGGAAAAAAGAACACATTGACACCGGTGTGTCAGACCCACCATACTTGCTCCGGACACTGCGAGAGGGCTGTACAAGCAATGATCACACGCACGGCACAGCGGACACACCAGGAACCGCGGTGTTGGCCGTCGAATGGCGCTAGCTGCGCAGCATTTGTGCACCGCCGCCGTCAGTGTCAGCCAGTTTGCCGTGGCATACGGAGCTCCATCGCAGACTTTAACACTGGTAGCATGCCGCGACAGCGTGGACGTGAACCGTATGTGCAGTTGACGGACTTTGAGCGAGGGCGTATAGTGGGCATGCGGGAGGCCGGGTGGACGTACCGCCGAATTGCTCAACACGTGGGGCGTGAGGTCTCCACAGTACATCGATGTTGTCGCCAGTGGTCGGCGGAAGGTGCACGTGCCCGTCGACCTGGGACCGGACCGCAGCGACACGCGGATGCACGCCAAGACCGTAGGATCCTACGCAGTGCCGTAGGGGACCGCATCGCCACTTCCCAGCAAATTAGGGACACTGTTGCTCCTGGGGTATCGGCGAGGACCATTCGCAACCGTCTCCATGAAGCTGGGCTACGGTCCCTCACACCGTTAGGCCGTCTTCCGCTCACGCCCCAACATCGTGCAGCCCACCTCAAGCGGTGTCGCGACAGGCGTGAATGGAGGGACGAATGGAGACGTGTCGTCTTCAGCGATGAGAGTCGCTTCTGCCTTGGTGCCAATGATGGTCGTATGCGTGTTTGGCGCCGTGCAGGTGAGCGCCACAATCAGGACTGCATACGACCGAGGCACACAGGGCCAACACCCGGCATCATGGTGTGGGGAGCGATCTCCTACACTGGCCGTACACCACTGGTGATCGTCGAGGGGACACTGAATAGTGCACGGTACATCCAAACCGTCATCGAACCCATCGTTCTACCATTCCTAGACCGGCAAGGGAACTTGCTGTTCCAACAGGACAATGCACGTCCGCATGTATCCCGTGCCACCCAACGTGCTCTAGAAGGTGTAAGTCAACTACCCTGGCCAGCAAGATCTCCGGATCTGTCCCCCATTGAGCATGTTTGGGACTGGATGAAGCGTCGTCTCACGCGGTCTGCACGTCCAGCACGAACGCTGGTCCAACTGAAGCGCCAGGTGGAAATGGCATGGCAAGCCGTTCCACAGGACTACATCCAGCATCTCTACGATCGTCTCCATGGGAGAATAGCAGCCTGCATTGCTGCGAAAGGTGGATATACACTGTACTAGTGCCGACATTGTGCATGCTCTGTTGCCTGTGTCTATGTGCCTGTGGTTCTGTCAGTGTGACCATGTGATGTATGTGACCCCAGGAATGTGTCAATAAAGTTTCCCCTTCCTGGGACAATGAATTCACGGTGTTCTTATTTCAATTTCCAGGAGTGTATATATATATATACTGACTTTTAAACACTATTAAGGTAAATACATTGTTTGTTCTCTATCATAATCTTTCATTTACTAACTATGCCTCTCAGTAGTTAGTGCCTTCAGTATTTAGAATCTATTATTTAGCTGGCACTATTGGCGCTCGCTGTGTTGCAGTAGTTCGAGTAACGTAGATTTTTGTCAGGTAAGTGATTCATGAAAGGTATACGTTACTGTTAGTCAGGGCCATTCTTTTGTAGGGATTATTGGAAGTCCGATTGCGTTGCGCAAAAAATATTGTGTGTCAGTTTAGCGATGATCAGAATAAGTAAAGAGAGAACCGTGTGAGTACGTTCAGTTTTGCTCAACTGTTTGAAAATCAAATAACGTAAGAGTTTTTCCAGAATTGTCATTCTTTTCATTTAAAGGGGAAGTTTCAGAATGTATAACTTGTTGTCAAATTTATTTTCCGGCTCAGTATAGGAAAAACTGGCATGAGACACAATGGTAAAACCATTATCCGTCGTTGCTTACCACTGAGAAATCCCCCAAAAACTCTACGCATTCTAATGTCTCTTGTAGTAATTCCCTTCGAGGATGTGTTTTCGTCGGAGTAGGCAACACTTCAGCTCACAGCATTGTTGATCGTTTCAGAATAGTAGTCTGACGCTACCCCTCTCCCATCCCCTCACAGGAGTATGACTGGCGTACCTAGAAGTAAGGATTCCCTCGACAGTAAGAGGTTGTAAACAGCATCAGAACAAGCGGTCCATAGACCCGTACGCTGCTCGCGGTAGCACAGAGAAAAGCCTTCATGAAAGACTTAGTGTTTCAGTCCTTCGCAAAGAGGAAGCAGCTTCGGAGTATTAATATTCCGAGTGCTACCTGCCGCTGAGACCGTGTTTCCGTTTGCTACAGACACGTTGCGAAGGCGGCGCGTGTCGGCACGGCGCCTTTGATGTCTGCCGGGCGCCACACAGCGGCCTAAGGTGGGCCAGCGCGGGACACCTCATTACCCACATACGGCACCCGGATCTCAAACGGGACCTCGCTGTGCCAAATACGACAGCCGTTCCACATGAGACCTTTTTACCAGTTCTCTTTCTAATGCGGTCGGCGTCTTAGAAGCAGCTTTTTTATTATAATATATGAATATTATCGTCCTTTTTTCTCCTTTTCCGTCGTTACCAAGCTGCTGCAAAATACATGGAGGTATATTCCGTCACTGCAACTAAATGAATGGCAGTTTTTTTTGCCATTTCACTTCTTTTATTTATGAAGCACCTTCAACGGTCTGTAATGTAGATAATAAATGCATTATGTTGGAGTTACAAATATGGTACTATGTTACGCTTTCTCATATTTTTTTTCTTTTTTTTTCAGATGAAAACCAAATTCTGTGGCACAAATTTCGTGAGGTTAAGTTGTTGTTTGGTATTGCTTACGATTTCCATTGTTGCTAGTTAATGCGTGTGGTTTCCGGCGTTTTATGACCCACGTTTATTACAACATTTCACTTACACTTCTCACTTGCATTTTTCACTGTGTGATCAACATGTGTTTGTTTACAGTGTGTAGGGTTGCCAGCTGTAGCTCTGTGTTTATCTTTCGTTTTTTGTTTGTGTTGTGCGTGTGGTGCGTGTTTGCGTGTGTGACTGCTTACGTTGATTAGGTCGTTAATTACTTTCTTTTTCATTGCACAGAGCTCTTTCTATATGAAAGTTTTCCTGTAATGTCAGGAGTTTTTTGTTGTAATGGTTCACTCTAATAATTTTCATGTATTGTTTCACGTTGGATGTTTTGTGTCGAAGTTTTATCACGTGTTCAGCAAAGGTAGAATGACTATTTTCGTACTTCCAGCTTCTTATATGTTCTTTATACCTAGCTTTGAAATTCCAGCCTGTCATCCGCAAAAATACCAATTCAGATTCTTCGCATTGTAACTGGTACCTAATGCTTGGTATCTATCTTGTTTGTTTACTGTTGTTTGTAAATGTGACTGGAGTGTATTTCTTGTTCTGTAAGCAATATATAATTCCTGTTTCGTTATATACTTTCTATTTTGTGTGTTTCTTCTTTGTCTTTGTATGTGCTGTAGTTTCTGTGCGGTTCTGTAGTGTTTGTGTTTTCTACTTGTTGTCATTTTTCTTTAGTAATGTTTTGATTTTTTGTTGAGTTTTTGTACTATACGGGTGTCTTTCAAAGATATCTACATCTACATCTACATCCATACTCCGCAAGCCACCTGACGGTGTGTGGCGGAGGGTACCCTGAGTACCTCTATCGGTTCTCCCTTCTATTCCAGCCTCGTATTGTTCGCAGAAAGAAGGACTGTCGGTATGCTTCTGTGTGGGCTCTAATCTCTCTGATTTTATGCTCATGGTCTCTTCGCAAGATATACGTAGGAGGGAGCAATATACTGCTTGACTCTTCGGAGAAGGTATGTTCTCGAAACTTTAACAAAAGCCCGTACCGAGCTACTGAGCGTCTCTCCTGCAGAGTCTTCCACTGGAGTTTATCTATCATCTCCGTAACACTTTCGCGATTACTAAATGATCCTGTAACGAAGCGCGCTGCTCTCCGTTGGATCTTCTCTATCTCTTCTATCAACCCTATCTGGTACGGATCCCACACTGCTGAGCAGTATTCAAGTAGTGGGCGAACAAGCGTACTGTAACCTACTTCCTTTGTTTTCGGATTGCATTTCCTTAGGATTCTTCCAATGAATCTGAGTCTGGCATACCTCCATAACATTATTGTTACCTCGTATGGTCAATCTCCAGTCTTGGATGGGTTAGGTTGATTTGGTGGAAGAGACCAAACAGCGAGGTCATCGATCTCATTGGATTAGGGAAAAATGGGAAGGAAGTCAGCCGTGACCTTTCAAAGGAACCATCCCGGCGTTTGCCTGAAGCGATTTAGGGAAATCACGAAAAACCTAAATCACAATGGCCGGACGCGGGATTGAACCGTCGTCCTCTCGAATGCGAGTCCAGTGTACAAACCACTGGGCCACCTCGCTAGGTCAAAGCCAATCTTCTCTATCACTATTTGTGATAGGTATATTCTTGTTTGCTTCTGGCGCTTCGTCTCTCGAAAGCTGGAGTTTTATTCTATTTCAGACCCATTGTGCAGTGGAAACTGGAAGGTAAACTGAGATAATACTTTCAATCGGAGGGCAACTGAGCACACGAACCACGTCATTTTAGGACGAGATATAAATTTAGTGTTGTTACCAATGCCATACACTTCCTTGGGCGTAAGTTACAATTGTCAGTTTCAGCGTATCCATCCTAACACAATTCTTCTGATAATAGTTTTTCTTTACATATCATGTATAATGATCAGACTACATAGCGTGTTAACACAAATTACTAGTTGCAAGCCAATAAGACTATCAGCAGGCTAATAAGATTTAAATTTTAGAACAATTGTGCCCTTGAAAATACATCGTGTGAATATAAGTGCTTCTTTCGACCGTTCTCAGGTGTTTCTATGCGATTTTAACATACAGACACTAATTAAAGAAATTTAATTTTAATGACAAGTGTGCGAAACCACACAGTATCGATCTCATATCAGTAGGGTTTCGTACAGTTTCCTCTCCATTTTTCTAGCAGATTAAAGCCTCTCAAGGAAGTTAGGAAGTGGACATGGCAACGTGTGATCGACGAAAATCGCATTAAGTCTAAATCCGCATAGCCAATGGAAATCTGGACGCCACTGTTATTGAACACGAGTTGGTTTTTTTAAACCCACATTACACGGCGATGCGGGCAGATGTCGTCTTTTACGAATGCTGAATGCATGAAGTCGGAAGTATGTGATCGCTAGCGATCGAAAAACAACAACCCAAAAAGGATTAACAAGGACATTCCCGTGGGAGGGGGCTAGGTAGTGTGCGCATGTGATAGGTTGGAACCGGTTTCGCAAAAAGTAGTGAGGCGTTTGGCTATCTGGAGGCCTTGACGAGATCTGACTTATCGCAATGAAGCACAAATGTTTTTACAGCAATTTGAAGTGGGCCATTTGTTATGACTTTTGGGCTCTGGGCTTGAAACTGTCATCTTGCGTTGTTTTGGAGATCATCGGCGGAACTTTCTAGGAGTCTGCTGGGTGCGATGTACAATGGTTTCCTTTCAAGTGGCCATCGGACTGGAAGATTGCTACTGGGCGTTTGCTAGTGGTATAGGCGTACTCACCTGTGGTCTACGGATGTCGACGCAGTAGCTCAGAGTGTTCGGTCAGATGCGGGTTGTAGACTGTAATATAAAGAATTAAAAAAAAAAAAAAAAACTGGGTAAAATATTCAGCGATCAACTTCAAAGAGTGTCACGAGATGTCTGCCCGGACCAAATGCCGAGAAAAACTATGAAGAAAATTGAATAAAGGAAAGCAGGTAGGGCTGTAGCTTCTTTGACCGTTGATCAAAACGTTCTCGGTCCCGGGTTCAAACCACGCCACTACTTAAATTTTGAATAAAAACCATCATCTATGGCCCTCACTCTGCCAAAGGCCTTGTCAAAGACGTTGGACATTGGTTCAGGGCACTCTCTTGCCTCTAGGGCTGGGAAACTGTCCCTAAAAGGTGCAAGAATCAACAATGAGGTTGCAGAAGGCGATGGAAAACACTACATCAAAGAACTATAACGTGTATCACAGAAAATGTGGCCTGTAAATGAGAAAAGGATCATGATGACCTGTTCATTGGCAAGAGACTTGCGACTTGTCCCCTACTCGGATCTTTGGAATGGGACTGCCGTAAGTAAAACATTGAATAGCCATCGAAAGTATAACATTCTACGAGTCGGAGCGAGGAATGTCAGAAGTTTGAACGTGATAGGGGAGCTAGAAAATCTGAAAGAGGAAGTGTTAAGGCTCAATATAGAGATAGCGGGGAACAATGAAGTGACATGGAAAGAAGACAAGGATATCTGGTCATATGAGAATAAGATAATATCAACAGCAGCAGCGAAGGGTATAACGGGAATACTATTCTTTGTGAACAGTAAGGTAGGGCAGAGAGTGGATTACTGTGAATAGTTCAGTGATAGGGTTATTGTCAGCAGAATCAACAGCAAACGAACACTGACAACAATGGTTCAGGTATGCGTGTGACGTCGCAGATAGAATTTGAAGAGAGAGAGAAAGCACATAAAGATATTGAGCGGGTAATGCAGTTGGTAAATGCAGATGGAAACTAATAGCCCCTGGGACTTGGAAGGTGGTTGTAGGAGAGGGAATAGAAGAAATGGTTACGGGAGAATATGGGCTTAGTGGTAAGAACGTTGAAAGGAAAAACACAGTTGAGTTCTGAAATATATTTCAGCTAATAATAGCGAAAACTATGCTCAAGAATCAAAAGAGGAGGAACTATACTTGGAAAAGGCCGTGATGATTCCAGTTAGATTAGTCATGGTCAGGCAGAGATTCCCAAATTGGATGTTAGATCATAAGGTGTACCCAACAGCAGATATAGACTCAGATCACAGTACAGTAATGATGAAGAGAGACTGTGGTTTAAGAGACTAGCCACGAAGAATCAATGCTCAGAGATGTGAGATACGGGAGATGTAAGGAGTCAAATGATACGTTTGAAGTTCTCTGAGGTTATAGATATTGCGGAAATGAATAGCTCAGGAGGGACTTCAGTTGAAAAAGAATGGAGGAAATTAAAAAGAGCAATCACAGAAGGTGGAAAGATAAACATAGCTACAGTGAAGGTAACTGTGAGGAAACCATGGGTGACAGGGGCAATAGCGTACTTCAGTTTATCGACGGAAGGAGGCAGTACAGAAATGTTCAGGGCAATTCTGGTATACTCAAAGTCACTCAAGAATGACATAAATAGGAAGTGCAGGGAAGCTAAGGCAATATGGCTCAATGAAAAATGTGAAGACATCGAAAAAACTGATTGTCGGAAGAAACGACTATGCAAACAGAAATGAGTGAAACACAGCCTACGGTGAAATTGAGACCAAGCATAATTACACTTTTAAATGGAGAGGAAAGAACGGATAGGTCGAAAGAGTATATCGAGCGCCTCTATTAAGGTGAAGACTTGTCTGATGATATCAGAGAATATGAAATAGGAGTCGATAGGGAAGTGATAATAGATCCAGTATTAGAAACAAAATTTATAAGAGCTCTGGTAGACTAAAAATCAAATACGGCAGAAGGGATAGATAATATTCCATCGGAATTTCTAAAATTATTGGAGGACGTAGCAACAAAACAACTGTTCGCATTGGTGTGTGGAATGTATGAGACTGGCGACATGCCATCAGATTTTCGGATAAACATCATTCATTGAATTCGGATTATATCAAGTGGCGTCAAGTGTGAGAATTGTTGCACAATCAGCTTAACAGCTCGTGCACCCAAGTTTATGACAAGAATAATACACAGAAGAATGTGAAGGGAAATTCATAATCTGTTAATGGCAATCAGTTTGGTCTTTGGAAAGGAAAAGTTACCAGAGAGCCGTTTCTAATGTTGCGGTTGGTAATGGAAGCGAGACATGTTTGCAACGCACTGCATTAATTTCTAAGAGCGAAAATTGCAGCATACTTTTGTAAGCAGGAGTTTATCACGCGTGTTTATTTTCAGCCTTTCGATTTCCTGCCAAAGTAATAACTTCTATTACTTGATTAAAGAAATACATCAGATAGTTCTTATATGGCGAGAAGAAATACAAAAAGCTATAAGTACAGGCATTTGCTATTAAGCTGTGATATTTATAAATTTGTTGACCTTTCAGTTTTGTGGTAATATATCCGGAACTGTGTTCGTGATACAGTTGAAGGTTACGCAAATCAAAATCTGTCACATCTAAATGTTGGCATAACATTGTCAATTTCATGACAGAAAAAAAGGTTCGGACACACGTGTTGAACCAAACATTGAAATATATTAGCTAGTTGTGTAATACCACAACCCTTTGGGGATCCTACATCCATTTACCAGTCTCATCCCCACTCTCCCGATGAGGCAATATGCATCAAATCATTACGCTGCTTTGATTTTGTCTTTTTTGGTCATCTGGATTCGAATACACGGAAGATATTCTTTTGCAGCAAATTAATAATTAGCATTAATTGAAGCTATTTTTTGACATTTTTTACGTTGGATCTCACCAATGTGCAGAATGAAGGAAACATGTTGGGTTAAAAGCTGATATACCATCACAATTTGTACATTATGCAAACTTCAGGCAGATGGTAGGAATAAAATTGCTATTGTAATTGTGGAGTAATTAACGATTGAATTCCCGATATTTCTAGCCATCGAAAGAGAGCTATTTTTATGTTTTCAAACAAATAAAAACGAATTGTATCCGTAATAGAAATATGACACGAAAATTTTTCAGTCACTATGAAGGATACTAATGTTTTAATTGGTGTTAGTTAATGTATTTGTAATTACGACTGTATAGAAATGTAAAGTTTTGCTCGCACAAAATATAATTAATTGAATCTCGGACTATCATTCAATAAAACTAATCCCTCTGTTCATCTGAAAATGATGGGATGATTATCCTTTAAGTAAATATCCCCATCTAACATGCCTAATAGCGAACACCTTATTTGTCTCACTTAGAGTTTTAAATAAGTGAGACAAGTAAGGTGCTCGCTGTTAGGCATGTTCGGTGGGGATACTTCACACGATGAGCATATGTGCTTAAAGTTGTAAAGGTTATCCTTTAACTTTATATACCCAACCGAGTAAATTTCCTACCATTTAATACAATTTGCGTATAGTTAATACACATACGGACTTCATCTACATAATGCTTAGTTTGCTTACAATTACGGTTATCAGCTCCCATCGCCGCAATGGATGGTATATATTCTGTACCCTACGGAACGCACTTGCGACGCTATCTGTCGGCAGCTCCATGCCCACACACACACACACACAGGGCCAGTAATTTACGGGAATTGCCTGACATGTGCGTAGATATCTGATGCCAGTTACTTCTGGAAAACTATCAAGGACTCGGCGAATCCATGCTATGCAGAATCGGTGTCATATTGCATTTCAAAAGTGAAGCAACACGCGTTCTGACTCACCAGTGTATACCCTAATGAATATATGTAGTATAAGAACTGTTGCTTTGGATAACATTATATTAAGCAGTTTCTTCATTACGTTCTTGTATAATGTGAGTAATGACATCTAAATGTGAAATGTGTAACAGCAGTAGAGAAGTTACCGCTGTGGAGAAGAAGTTGACTGGTCAGGGGAAGAGCGAGAGACAGAAGTGTAAGATTACCATTTGAGCTAGGAATAAAACATAAATAGAAACGGGTAAGAAAAGCCTGGCTAGATTGCAGAGATACTGGTTACCCGTTGGACCGAAGAAAGGCAACTGCAGTATGCCAGGAGGGAGCCTTGGTCTCTTTTTGAATGGAGAGTCGTTTTGGGTAAGCTGCGGTTTACAGGGCAGTTTGTTCCCCAGCTGTACGGCTGAGATAGGAAAGGACATACTTAGTGTTGTGCTGATCGTATCCAATCTGGTATTGCAATTACGGAACGATGGTAGGTAACTGATACGTAAGGAATGGGTCTGAGGGAATCAGTGACTAAGGAACCGATGAAGCGCTCAGAGAATGTGAAAATCATGTCGCCCATCTGGTAGCATCCAGGTTAACGATGATAAGAACTGGAACAAACAGACGAATGTTACACACATATCTTACCAAATTTACATAGCTAGCTCGAGTCTACTCGAGATTTCACCATTTGTATTGTATTGAACTACATCACCGCAGTAAGATTTGGTAGGACTAAAGATTCGAATAATTTTCTTTTTTAATTTTGAGGTGGAAATAATTTTGTAAATTTTTGGATTCCATATAAGCAAGAAAGAAATTTGCTACATCCTACAACAAACTTTTCGCCCCAAATCATTTATTCATTAAGATTATGCCGAGCTATTTTACTGTTTTTGACAGGTTAATAGCACACCATTAAGAAACTGTGGACTAACTGTTACACGAAAACTTCAGCTGATCAACTATCGTGTGATGATTTCTTAACGTTTGGTTCACATCCAGTTTTGTATCTGAAATTGGTAGAGAGCTGGTGCTGAGTGATAAGGTGCTGCGACAGAATGCGTTTATTCAAATTAAAGCAAAGCACTTTATTTAGACAAGTAGAAAATTTCACAAATGTAAAATACACCTGACAGGAGCAGCTTATACCTGTAACATTCATTAATGTGACTTTACAAAAGAATAATTGTGGCAGATTTTGCTAACAAACCTGAACGGAACAATGGCATCAGTATTAAGAAACGCTTACAACAAGATTTAATTGCAGTATAAGACAAGCAACTGTTGGCAGAATTTAAATAGCTCAGCATTAAAACAGCGTCTACCAAGAAGACTCACTATCACAACTGAAGAAAAGCAATTGCTGTCAGGATTTAATAAATTGATCCAATGATTTAAAAAGCAACTGACTGCCAGGTTTACTGTTACAACTTAAGTAAAGCAACTGGTGAAAGGATTAAATGAAATAGTCACTAAGCACATCAGCCACTGTCAACCCGATTTTGTGTTAGTACGCAAAAGTAGTAAACTGTGACAAATTTTAACACAATCATCAATGCAATGAACAGAACAGCGATTGTCACAAGTTACACAAAGCAGCTATTGGCAGAATTTAATAGAATAACAGAAGAAAGGAACCAATTAAAAACTGCCCCACAAGATTTACTGTTAGAACTTACAAAGAGTAACTGATGGTAAAAGTTAGTAAAAAATGATCTAAATAATTAAACAGCAACTTTCAAGCAAATTTACTGTTATAACTTACAGAACGCTTGCCCAGGTTTCGGGATCCATCAGCATACAAAATAAACAGATAGAATTACAAGAGCCCATTTCTGTAACACAAGGAACACAGGTGAACAATCCAAACTTTTACATGATATACATATACAGAACAGGCTACCCTGAGATTAAGGGGCCTCTTGTCCACACAAAGGCACAATAAATGAATATTTAACTACCAAATCACAGTAGTGACTTAAACTGTACACTGATTTGCCACATAAGCAGAGCCCGAAGTTAACACAACCTGACTTTGCCTAGTGGCTCCACTGATACTGTAAGAGTAATAACAAACTATCAGCAGGAAATTACTTAGTGGAAGACCTGATACGACTAGCTCACTGAGGTTACTGCACTTCTGAAACGTATTTGGGTAACCAGGGCAGTGGCCACAGAGATGACCAGATCACATAACAAAATAACAGGCCTAAACAGAAAGCTAACTGTCATTTCTGAGAATCGATAAACAAACCAGCAGCAGCCCCTAAATAACTGAGACTGCTAGAAGGAGAGTGCTTTCACCATAAAGCTGTCATCCAGGATCCAACAAGCCGTAAACCACAGGCATCCCTTACGACCAACGATTGGAACTGACTGACAGGTACTGAAGCAGCCACCCCAGCTTCCACAGAGTTTCTCCAATAACTCGAAGTAAAAACATGGTAGAGGCCCAACCGCCAGGTAGGAACAAATATCACATCAGGCGTACTTCAGCAGCCAAACAGCAATAACCGGAATATCAGAACAGCGCAGACCAGCGCAGACCTGCCACCGGCCCAGAAGATCCTGTCTTCGCTCGCAACTCGCTGCCTCACCATCATCATAGTCGTGTGACCAGGGCCTCCCGTACGGTAGACCGTTCGCCAGGTGCAAATCTTTCGATCTGACGCCACTTCGGCGCCTTGCTCGTCGTTGGGGATGAAATGATGATGATTAGGACAACACAACACCCAGTCCCTGAGCGGAGAAAATCTCCGACCCAGTCGGGAATCGAAACCAGGCCCTGAGGATTGACATTCTGTCGCGCTGAGCACTCACCTACTGGGGGCGGACAGCTCACTGTCTGGTAGGAACTGATAAGACACTGCTGACCACTGCGGCTGGAGTCTGCGTTGAAAAGATGGCCGATGCACAGTGACCAGTTTTTGTCCAATGCGCTGGGCGAGTTTATTCGTTTTTTCGGAAGGGGGGGACAACACTGTTTGCCCCATTTCAGTAGGTCAGCCACGCACTGCGGTTACAGAATCGAGGAGCACACCCTGTAATCTTTCTCTAACGATTTTACAGAAACAGTTTCTAAAGAAATTCATTTTTGCGTTACTTAGAGCTTTATATGTTAGCTTTCATGATAACGTGGCCATACTTCGTTAATGTTCATAGGTACTTTCATATTTACGTTTAAGTAAGATACTATGTAGAATTCGAAAAAGTTTTCAATGAGAAATAGGTGTCACCATGATTTTGCGTTTGCTGCGTATTACATAATATGTAATTGCATATAAAATTTAACTAACGTATTGAATTTTGCTTTATACTTGAGTCGAAGTCTCTATCAGTCACCAATCTCGAGAAAATCTATCTGATGTAGCACACTCATTTGTGATCGTATACGCCATCGACAAATCCAGAATCAGATATAAACATTCCTCACACTTCATTAATGGTGTCAGATATCGAAATGAGATTTTGGTAAATCATTGCATGCAAATATGGGACCATTTTTGCATGTGGTTATAAAGTAAAACTTCATTATCTACCGTGTTATTCCACTAATTACAGACTTTTTCGATGAAAGAATATAATTCTTAAGGGCCATCTATAGCTGGCGAAACGAGATATGCTGTGGGTTTTGGAACGGCATTAGTGGAGACATTATACATTTATTTTGTGCCAAATATGTGTTCTTCCGTAAGCTATTGATCTTACTATTTCTCAGTTCCCCACTTAATAAACTTAATTAGTAACGGTTTCAGAATTCGGTCGCAATTGCGTCTGCGCAATATATTAGTGAGGTAACATTGTGTAAACGGCCCTGTGGTTTGGCAAAAGAAACAAATTTCAACATGGTAACAAGAGAAATACAGGCTTTACTCAAAATTCGCCACGCATACCGTTTCTACGTGAGTCACAAATGGTTAACAAGCCAGGCGAAGATAAATCGCTACTTTTGTTGCATTTTCAGTGGAATTCTTTCTAGATACGACGGTAAGTCAATTATTATCCGCAATTTAGTTATATTTTTGTTTATTTTTGTAGTACTGTCGTTTTATGTTGATGACGCATGCTTTGTTTATTTGTTGTTATACCTTTTCCACTTTCAAGCTGCTATGTTAGTTTCGATATCGCTGCTGTGCTGTTAATCATGGCTGCTCCGCTGTCTATTTGCACCAAATAAGAGCAACGTCCAGCGATCTGTTTTTTGTGCTCGGAAGGCGTATCAGAGGCCGCAATTCTTCGAAGACTTTAGGTACTGTATGGTAACAGTGTTTTGCCACAACGGAGTCTCTACGAAAGGATTGAAAAATTCCGAAGTGGTCGCACAAGTGTTACGCACGATGAAGGAGCCGGACGAACGTTTACCGCCACAAATGATGAAACCATTGAGCGTTCACGTGAAATGATTCTCTTAGACAGACCATTAACTGTTGACGAAGTGGCACGTCGTCTGCAAATCAGTCACGGTTCTGCCTACGAAATCATCCACAACAGACTTGGATTTCATAAAGTTTGTGCAAGATGGGTCCCAAAACAACTCACAGAGTAGCATAAGCAAACGCTCTTGGACATCTGCAAAAACGTTGGTATCGAATGGTAAGGAAGAGGACAGCTTCTTAGACAGGATCATTACTGGTGACGAAACAAGGATCCATCATTACGAGCCGGAGAGTAAACGGCAGAATGGAAACATCCAAATTCGCCGTCCAAGAAGTTCAAGATCTAACCGTCTGCAGGAAAAGCGGCACAACAATAAACAGTGTACATTACAGTGAGATGCTTACTGCCAGGCTAAAGCCTGCAATTCTAAGCCAACGCCGAGTATTGTTGTCAAAACATGTTGTGTTGTTGTAGGCAATGCCCGCCCTCATACTCCTGCCCACACAGCTGAAACGCTCCAGAAACTCATATCTGAAGTACTGGATCATCCTCAATATAGTCTCGATCTTGCCCCTCTGACTGTCACTTGTTTGGTCCACTCAAACAGGCATTAAGGGGTCGCCGACTTGCCTCGGACGAAGCAGTGAAAGAAGCGGTGCATTCCTGTTTCGCAGCTCAACCGAGACCGTTCTTTTAAGAGGGCATCAGGAAGCTTGTACAACGGTGGACCAAGTGCGTTGAGCGGCAAGGAGACTATGTCAATAACTGATGTTCTTGTACGTTTCCTATTTGATTAGAATAAAATTTTATAACTACTTTGAGGGTAAGATTGACTTACCCTCGTACTAACCAAAGCAGAGGAGAAAAACCTTTTTGAATGGTCACCATTCAAGTGTGGGCATCGAGGTGCTCCACTTAATATTGTAAGTAGGCTGTTTAGGTTTTATATTGGTAACGCCACGTAGCGCTCTGTATGAAAATCACTGGCTGTGCTGTGTGCAGTCTGTGGCTGGTTGGCATTGTTGTTGGAATATTCGCCATTGTAGTGTTGGGCAGTTGGCTGTTAACAGCGCGTAGCGTTGCGCAGTTGGAGGTGAGCCGCCAGCAGTGGTGGATGTGGGGAAGTGAGATGGCGGAGTTTTGAGAGCGGATGATCTGGATGTGTGTCCATCAGAGACAGAAAATTTGTAAGACTGGATATCATGAACTGATATATATATATTATGACTTTTGAACACTATTAAGGTAAATACATTGCTTGTTCTTAATCAAAATCTTTCATTTGCTACCTATGCCTATCAGTAGTTAGTCCCTTCAGTAGTTAGAATCTTTTATTTAGCTGGTAGTAGTGGCGTTTGCTGTATTGCAGTAGTTCGAGTAACGAAGATTTTTGTGAGGTAAGTGATTCATGAAAGGTATTGGTTATTGTTAGTCAGGGCCATTCTTTTGTAGGGATTTTTGAAAGTCAGATTGCGTTGCGCAAAAAATATTGTGTGTCAGTTTAAGCAGTCATTTATAATTTTTCTAATTGGACGTTTCAATATGTACAGGAATATGAGTGCAGGCTTCAGTTTCCAATGGCATTTCCCCTCCAGCGATCAGCATTTCCCCTACAGCGCCTAACAGCAACCCTCACAACTACAGGTCTCCTGTCGGGTGTCCTAACGACCACACATTTAGCGGCCACATTGTTCTGCTTGCACTACTGCGTCACAACGTGCTACCTTACACCTGGCACTTAGGTACACCTGGACGTCGTCAGCCTATAAGTAGTAGCTACAAGAAAGCAATGCACATGAAACGTACTTAATTTACATCTAAAACAGCGAGATGAACCCCAGAGAGGACGTGATTCCATAATGACTTTTCTGACTCGCAGACGACTGGCTAAAATGTATGTTTGAGGTATCTGTAAACTCAGAGTATTGCACTCTTTGAAGAATTCAGCTACTTAAGTAGGAAAGAAACACGTAAGGGCAAGAAAGGTAACCATGAAAAAACGACGTGTAACAGAAGAAATACTTCAGCTGATCGACGAAAGAAGGACGTACAAAAATGGTAAGGGAAATTCAGGAATACAGATATAGAAGTCATTTGGGAATGAAATAAATAGGAAGTGCTGTTCGATGGAGAGGGGAGAGGAGGGGTGGGGTAAGAGTACACTGAAGGCCTCTGTGAGGCGGGAGTACATGTCTGATGACGTGACAGAAGAAGAAGCAGGAGTCAACAGAGGGAGACAGGGGTCCAGTATTAGAGTCAGAATTCAAAAGCGCTTTGGATGATTTAAGATGAGATATTGCAGATGGGATAGATAACATCCAATAGGAATTTCGAAAATCATTGGGGCATGTGACAACAAAGCGTCTATTCAAGTTGGTGTGTAGGAAACACACATGAGACTGGCGATATACCATCAGACTTTCGGAAAAATATCATCCACACAATTCCGAGGATAGCAAGAACGGACAAGTAAGAGAGTTATCATACAATCAGCTTAATATCTCATACATCCAAGTTGCTGACAAGAATAATATAGAGCAGAATGTAAAAGAAAATGAGAATCTGTTACGTGACGAACAGTTTGGCTATAGGAAATATCGAGACATATTCATAGAACCTATCGACCTGGAAAAAGGCATTCGACGATGTAAAATGGTGCAATGTGTTCGAAATTCTGAGAAAAACTGGGGTAACCTACAGGGTAAGACGAGTAATACTTAATGTATACAACAGCCAAGAGGGAAGAATAATCCTGGAAGACCAAGAAAGAAGCTTCTAAGACAGAGCTGTAATATTTCGCCCTTACTGTTCAGACTCTACATCGAAGAAGCAATGACAGAAATAAAAGGATGTTTCCAAAGCGGGATTAAAATACATGGTGAAAGGACTCGCTGAAGATATTTACTATCCTCAGTGAAAGAGAAGAAGAAATTCAGGATCTGCTGGATGGAATAAACAGTCTAACGAGTACAGAATATAGATTGACAGTGAAGTGAAGAAAGACGAAAGTTAAGTAGCAGAGATGAGAATACCGAGAAATTTATCAGAATTGGTGACCACGAAGTAAGTTGAGTTAAGAAATTCTGCTATTTAGATAGCAAAATAACCCATGGCGGACGGAGCGAAGATGACATAAAAAACAGACTAGTAGTGGCAAAAAGTGCCATTTCTGGTGAAGAGAAGTCGGCAGAATCAAATTTAGGCCTTAATTTGAGGAAGAAATTTCTGAAAATGTATGTTTGGAGCACAGCATTGTGTGATATTGAAACAGGGACTGTGGGAAAACCGTAAAAGTAAATAACCGAAGCATTTAAGATGTGGTGCTACAGAAGAGTGTTGAAAATCAGACGGATTAATAAGGTAAGGAATGAGGAGGTTCTTCGGAGAATTTGCAAAGAAAGGAATATATTGGAAATACTCACAAGAAGAAGAGACAGGATGATTGGACATCTGCTAAGACATCAGGGAATAGCTCCCATGGTACTAGAGGGAGGTGTAGATGGTAAAAACTGCAGATGAAGACAGAGATTGGCATATATCCAGTAATTAAGTGATGGCACAGTTTGCACTTGATACTCTCAGATGAAAAGGTTTGCACAGGAGAGGAATTCACATGATATCGGGAGACTGACGGCTTCATTTTTTTTATCAACAGTTCCAGAAGTCTTACTGGAATCTAAGGATCGCCACAGAAGTGGCCTACACAGTGACATTATATTTCGGCTGTGTTCAGCAGCACGCGTGCCTCATCTCGGTCTGCCTGCCGTTCGGTCGGCTGCGTGTTCGCAGCGGAGGCGCCACGGCAATGTCTGCTGCTTCCTGATGCGGGCCCGGCGTCGTTACGGACGCACGACGTCGCGACGCCACCGCTAAAAATATAGTCCCGAGCGCCGAAACGCCTCTCAAAATACTGGCGCCACGCCGCGCCGCCGTCATCCGACGAACCCTTCAGATTAATGAATCGCGTGTGGTTCTCCGCACTCCCCTCCCCTCACCACTTCAGCCTTCGTTCTCGGAATGTAGTGTTTCCGGCTTGATATAGAGAACCGGAGGCGACCTTTATGTATAGAGCTTGTCCGAATCAGCAGAATTAATTTTTCCTTCGCCTTGAACATCAAAGATCAGAAATGTTCTGCTACGGAAAAAATAATTTCACATTTTGGATATGACGTGAGGACTGGCGAGGTCAACAAGGAGAGTGAGTTCAGTGACCCGTCAACCCTCAAATCACTGCAGACTGATCACTAGTTTAGCAGAAGGTATTGACAGGAATGCGGCAAACCTTCGCTTACGAGGAGAACACGGCAAGTGTAATCACCCAATTTCCCAGGAAGTCCAGTCAGTCGAAGAGGAGTCAAAATAAGCGAACACGTTATTACGGTATGTTGATAATTTTCCATCAAAACATTGCTTTGAAACAAGCGTTCAGTTCATAGTGCTGTGGAATGTGGAAAAACCGCAAATTGGCATTCATAAGAAGAACAACAACACCAAAAATGCAACAGGAGCGTAATATGTAAGAAATTGTCCACGCAACCTGCCACTGATGATGCCTTGCAGAAAATAAAGGCGAAACGCGTATGGCACTAAAATTGTGTTTTAGTCAGTTGCTGTCAGACGGTACATAAGTAAAAATTATCAACATACCGTAATATTACACGCAACTGAGGAAGACAGGACTGCAAAAGTTGAAGCGAACACGTGTCACGGCTTGTCCATAGGCACTGGACTGTTCTGAAAAACGACAGTTGAAGTTTTCTCCGTATTTTAGTGTACTCTATGTACCGTTTAATGCGTAATTTTCTCAGGCGGAATGGTGGCTCAGTGGTTTACTTGCGTCACAGTGTGGTTGTGCTTTATGTATTGGTTTTTATACCATGAAAAATTGAAGCTTGTGTTATTGTGCCGGCTTCACATCTGGAAAATTATTTACCACAATGACTCAGTTGTGGTGTTTCTCGCAGTTGATTTGACCGATACGGTGTTTTTACACCAGATGAGTGACTGTACTTGTTATTCATCCAGGATATTAAAATAAGAACACCGTGAATTCATTGTTCCAGGAAGAGGAAGCTTTATTGACACATCCCTTGGGTCAGATACATCATATGATCACACTGACAGAACCACAGGCACATAGACACAGGCAACAGAGCATGCACAATGTCGGCACTAGTACAGTGTATATCCACCTTTCGCAGCAATGCAGGCTGCTATTCTCCCATGGAGACGATCGTAGAGATGCTGGATGTAGTCCTGTGGAACGGCTTGCCATGCCATTTCCACCTGGCGCCTCAGTTGGACCAGCGTTCGTGCTGGACGTGCAGACCGCGTGAGACGACGCTTCATCCAGTCCCAAACATACTCAATGGAGGACAGATCCGGAGATCTTGCTGGCCAGGGTAGTTGACTTACACCTTCTAGAGCACGTTGGGTGGCACGGGATACATCCTGTTGGAACAGCACGTTCCCTTGCCGGTCTAGGAATGGTAGAACGATGGGTTCGATGACGGTTTGGATGTACCGTGCACTATTCAGTGTCCCCTCGACGATCACCAGTGGTGTACGGCCAGTGTAGGAGATCGCTCCCCACACCATGATGCCGGGTGTTGGCCCTGTGTGCCTCGGTCGTATGCAGTCCTGATTGTGGCGCTCACCTGCACGGCGCCAAACACGCATACGACCATCATTGGCACCAAGGCAGAAGCGACTCTCATCGCTGAAGACGACACGTCTCCATTCGTCCTTCCATTCACGCCTGTCGCGACACCACTGGAGGCGGGCTGCACGATGTTGGGGCGTGAGCGGAAGACCGCCTAACGGTGTGCGGGACCGTAGCCCAGCTTCATGGAGACGGTTGCGAATGGTCCTCGCCGATACCCCAGGAGCAACAGTGTCCCTAATTTGCTGGGAAGTGGCGGTGCGGTCCCCTACGGCACTGCGTAGGATCCTACGGTCTTGGCGTGCATCCGTGCGTCGCTGCGGTCCGGTCCCAGGTCGACGGGCACGTGCACCTTCCGCCGACCACTGGCGACAACATCGATGTACTGTGGAGACCTCACGCCCCACGTGTTGAGCAATTCGGTGGGACGTCCACCCGGCCTCCCGCATGCCCACTATACGTGGGTCTGACACACCGGTGTCAATGTGTTCTTTTTTCCATTTCCAGGAGTGTATATTGATTAGTCTTACTTCCGTGAAAATGCAAGATTACGGAGATTCTCGCGATACCATAAAGCGAGTATCGAAAAAATTTTCTGAACTCGGTCTGCTCAAATATGATACAATATCGGAAATATTGATTACCTTTATTGTTGCAAAGGAAAAACCAATAGAGAAATCTATCACATTTTCATTTATTTTTACTTGTCAAAATTAGAGAATATTTATCATTTAGAACAAAGGCGCTGACCTCTGCACGAATGTTACCCTATAAAATTTCAATAAAGAAATTAATTTTACCGCTTCATGAATATAGAAGCTGGTGCAGATAAAAATTGAAAACACTTTTAAGTAATATTTGATTATATTTCGGCTAATATTGCATGTAACTTACACGGTTTCGTGCCTCGTCATAAAATGGCTTCTCACGCTACAAAAACGAAAGGGAAGAGAAGTCTGTTTACACACAAAAAAAAAAAAAAAAAAAAAAAAAAGATTGCAATTACATTCGCATATCATACTAATTGGGTACAGAGTCTTTCTTATTTTTCTGAGAAGAGATAATGTTTGTATCTTTGAAAGTTCACACAATAACATATTTCGTTGCGACGTCAGTTTCGGTATATTTGCGAAGTTATTTAATACCATTTGTTCCAGGATCAACGTAGCCTAGAGTTTGAGCCACTTCAGTTCTAAGCTTCTTCTGGGTGACTATAATGTCTGCTATTCTTTTTTTCGTAAATACCATCATTTTGATCTAATATGAGAATGTTGCTATCTAACCAACATACATTTCCCATACCTGAAATGTAAACATAATGAACAAAAAAAAATTGTTCAAATGGCTCTGAGCACTATGGGACTTCCCATCGGAGGTCATCAGTCCCCTAGAACTTAGAACTACTGAAACCTAACTAACCTAAGGACATCACACACATCCATGCCCGAGGTAGGATTCGAACCTGCGACAGCAGCAGCAGCGCGGCTCCGGACTGAAGCACATAGAACCGCTCGGCAACAACGGCCGGCACAGAATGAAAAGCAGGACATGGTACCATTCTGTGTCCTCTCTCTTTTCCATCGAACCTTTTCGCTTCAGATTTTGGAGCTCACCGACAAAGGCACACAGAAAATAGAAAATGGAGGAACTGTCCACTTTGTTAAGATTCGTAACGTATTAGTCAGAATAGTCACGGACTTCTGTCTTCAGCTCATTTCCGTTTTGAAATTCACAGTTCGGTATTATATTCCTTTGGATCGTTCTTATATATTGGATCCTTAACTTCAATATCTGTGCAACTAGATCTGCAATGGTATAATATCTGTCAAAGTAGATTCTGTTGTTCTGGTCACTTGGAATTACACTTACAAACCGTATCACAAGGTTTACATATACTCCAATATCTTGTTCATTATGAAATGAAGCACATTTTTCTTTAATGATTCGATTTGGCTTTTCAGAGGCTTGTAATATCCTCCTATCAGCAACTACTTCATTATCATCATCCTCCAGAAAATTATTTAAATTACGTGCGGTCCCTGTGGTAGTCTCAGGCTCTCTATCACTATCTGCAGATTGCGTACCATTTACAGTTACAGTAGGATCTTCATCCCAATAGTTAAAATCTAAACCATCTTCACTGTCAGACGAATATTCTAGGACCATGAATTCTTCATAAGTCATCACTTTACGTCATCCACTTTCAGAATACGACAATAACTCCATTACAACACTCGAACTAATGAAACTAGACGAAAGTAGAACGAAAGAAACCGTAATTCGATAAGGTTCGAGTGTGGATAGAAGCCTTACTATGCACTGTTGCACGCATACAAACAAAATAGATTCATGTAGTACTTACGTATTTATTAGCAGAAATACACTATGAAATGAGCAGCATACTCTCCAAAGGCTATAGAAGCGCTCCATATTTTTTACTTTCACGTTTTCTTGCTAGCAACTACCAGCTACCAGAACCAAAAGAGAGCAATGGTCGATGTGTAAGAAGCAACATACACTGCCGCGTCATGAGCTCAATAGCACTTTCTAGTAGCAGATTCCTTTCCGTTACCTTCATACAGCAACACTGCCCACATGCAGGGCAGTTTCGAATGTTAAACATCACGTACAACGATGAAAAAAGAGAGTTATAACTTTGCTTTGTACATCTGGAAAGCATTGCAGTGAAGAGCTAAACCAAACCAATTTTCTATCTTTTTTTCTGAAGAAGACAAAGTAGGGTGAACTCGGATAAAATACATTTACTTGCTAACCAAGCAACTGTTCCATTGACACAAATCCGGAAACTATTGCGAATAACGTATCTTTATTTCAGAGTTAAAAAAGGGAGACCTATGATTATCATATAACTTTGCGTCAGTGACATAGTTACTAAACAGGTACTGTCTTACGTCATGGCCACTGTCAGTGGACACATGCTTATACATGGTAAACTGCTGTATGCAGGTATTTGATACTACACTCCTGCAAATGGAAAAAAGAACACATTGACACCGGTGTGTCAGACCCACCATACTTGCTCCGGACACTGCGAGTGGGCTGTACAAGCAATGATCACACGCACGGCACAGCGGACACACGAGGAACCGCGGGTTGGCCGTCGAATGGCGCTAGCTGCGCAGCATTTGTGCACCGCCGCCGTCAGTGTCAGCCAGTTTGCCGTGGCATACGGAGCTCCATCGCAGTCTTTAACACTGGTAGCATGCCGCGACAGCGTGGACGTGAACCGTATGTGCAGTTGACGGACTTTGAGCGAGGGCGTATAGTGGGCATGCGGGAGGCCGGGTGGACGTACCGCCGAATTGCTCAACACGTGGGGCGTGAGGTCTCCACAGTACATCGATGTTGTCGCCAGTGGTCGGCGGAAGGTGCACTTGCCCGTCGACCTGGGACCGGACCGCAGCGACGCACGGATGCACGCCAAGACCGTAGGATCCTACGCAGTGCCGTAGGGGACCACACCGCCACTTCCCAGCAAATTAGGGACACTGTTGCTCCTGGGGTATCGGCGAGGACCATTCGCAACCGTCTCCATGAAGCTGGGCTACGGTCCCGCACACCGTTAGGCCGTCTTCCGCCCACGCCCCAACATCGTGCAGCCCGCCTCCAGTGGTGTCGCGACAGGCGTGAATGGAAGGACGAATGGAGACGTGTCGTCTTCAGCGATGAGAGTCGCTTCTGCCTTGGTGCCAATGATGGTCGTATGCGTGTTTGGCGCCGTGCAGGTGAGCGCCACAATCAGGACTGCATACGACCGAGGCACACAGGGCCAACACCCGGCATCATGGTGTGGGGAGCGATCTCCTACACTGGCCGTACACCACTGGTGATCGTCGAGGGGACACTGAATAGTGCACGGTACATCCAAACCGTCATCGAACCCATCGTTCTACCATTCCTAGACCGGCAAGGGAACTTGCTGTTGCAACAGGACAATGCACGTCCGCATGTATCCCGTGCCACCCAACGTGCTCTAGAAGGTGTAAGTCAACTACCCTGGCCAGCAAGATCTCCGGATCTGTCCCCCATTGAGCATGTTTGGGACTGGATGAAGCGTCGTCTCACGCGGTCTGCACGCGCAGCACGAACGCTGGTCCAACTGAGGCGCCAGGTGGAAATGGCATGGCAAGCCGTTCCACAGGACTACATCCAGCATCTCTACGATCGTCTCCATGGGAGAATAGCAGCCTGCATTGCTGCGAAAGGTGGATATACACTGTACTAGTGCCGACATTGTGCATGCTCTGTTGCCTGTGTCTATGTGCCTGTGGTTCTGTCAGTGTGATCATGTGATGTATCTGACCCCAGGAATGTGTCAATAAAGTTTCCCCTTCCTGGGACAATGAATTCACGGTGTTCTTATTTCAATTTCCAGGAGTGTATTTCTGATACATAGGTGTGGCTAAATGCAATGACATCCATATGTAGAACACGTGTGTATGTAATGGACGGTAATTACGACATCTGCAGCTCATCGAGTTCCTCCGGAGAAACTTTTACGAATACTAATCAATAAAGTAGAAACTTTGACGAAAGAAATCACCGATAGACATTTGTTTAAGGCAGGCAACAAATAATCGTGTTTAAATGTTATAGATTTGCAGGTAGGATCCCTCAAGATGAGCTGTACTAGTCCCCGCCTCCTTGATAAGCTGTGTCTTTGCAGCTTTAAGAAGCAAAGTGGCGAATTGAAGCCTTACAGCTCTGAGGTGCAATGTGTCGAGCTGAAGCGTTGCATACGAAAGCAGTGAATAGTGTCAGGGTTAATGCGCTTCAGAAACGTGTGCTTATGCGTAAAGGTCTTCGGAACTACGATTTTCTTGGAATTTAGTTACTTCGGGTCACGATTAGTTAGTTACATAAAGAAAATATTATTTTGAATTTGCATGTTGAAAGTAACCAAGGAAATACGCTTAAATTCTCTCCATGTCCCGGTTGCATTCTTATGTGATACAATAGTGAAGTTAATTAGAGTTTGATATTTGTTAGAGACATATGTCATCACAGCATTTGTTACTTTAAATTTCTTTACCGACATAGGTCTAAGCTATATTTTATTCTTGAGATTTAGAAATTTTTTGGTTTCGTGTGTATCATGCCACAGAGGGACTGCTTTCTTAAAGCACATAATTGGCTGTAACGAGCCGATCTCTCATAAACAAAAGCGTGTAATTTTCTCCTCACCTCGTCTTGTTTCGTATGAACAGTATATGAGGGCATCTCAAAAAATGAAGTCATTTTTAAAAAAAATATAAGTTTATTTTTCAAAAATAAACTTATTTTTTTAAATATAAAATTTTTCGTTAAGAAACAAAATTGCTAGTTTTAGCATTTCTCGTAATTTACGTCAACCTCTAGGCATTTTGTCTGTCTCTTCATTAGTTTCCTAACTCCCTTTTGTATGGGGCTTTGTGCCATTGCACATAATAAGTTTTGTATCGCTTTAACGACATGAAAAACTTCGGTTCACACAAGTGACCTTTCGTCACATCAGAAAGGTGAAAATCACTTGGAGCTAGGTCAGTCCCTGCAGCAGCTCAAAAATAAGATTCTGAATGTATTTGTTTCCAGAGCTCCATAAAGTGGACACTATCCTGAAGCAAAATCACAGCTTTTGATAGCTTTCCTCTCTTATTCATTTCGATTTTGTTTCAGACTAGCAGTAGTTCATAGTAAGTGTCGCTTTTTATTATTTGACCTTCAAGATTGTATTGGGTCACCAGTTCCAAAACACAGTTATAATTAATTTTCCTGTAGAAACTTGGATTTTCTGATTTTTTACTGTAGGTAAAGATATATTTCCCTGCCGTGCCTTGCTGCCAACCTTGTGGTTCATATTAACAGAAACATAAATCATCAACGGTTCCTATGCAAGTAGGAAGTCTTCTACATCCTGTTGAAAGCATCTTTAAAGTGATTTCAACATATGCAGGCATTTCTTTCCCCGTTTATGCCAGCTGACGTGGTACCCAAACGAGCAGAAATGTAACGACAGCTTAGCGATTCATAGATGACTGAAAGTATTAAACCATGGCTAATGTTCAACACTTGCACCATATCATCACTTCTGGCGCAACGATTCACAAGACTCACTCACTCAGCCACCTTGATATTCCAGTCCATTTCAGAAGTGGATGGTCTAAAGGAATGCTTTTTGTTGCAGAAAGATACATGCAAGCGTTTAACGCAGTTTATCCACAAGTAAATGTTTCTTTCGTTAAATAACTATCACCATACTCCAGTTGCATTCTGCGAAAAATCTTCGTAGATTTAATTCCTTCAGAGAACAGAAAACGAACCACTCCCCTTATCTCTTCCTTGGTGCACGCCGACAATTTAGCACTCATGATAAAACGCTCGCCAATCACTACTGTTCCCGGAACCAGCACAACTAACGGTCAAGAACAACAGTGACGTTAAAGCATGCTACAGGATCGGGTGCTGTCAAACTAAGGAGCAGAATCTATAATTGTCTTTACTTAGTGATTTTACCTTGTAATTTTATTTGATTCGTAGTTATAATATTGATTACAGATGTGTATTACTTGCTCTAAATTCTAAAGCTCGATTATTTTAGTTGGTTGTCGCTTATTTCACGTACTGACTGAGTTGCGTCTGCTTCACAGATAAATCAATACAATTAACAGCTTTTCTAGTAATGAGATCTGCGCCGGTAGCTGGAGAAATGGTTTCACTCGGGTAGTTTTAGAAAACATTCTACCGCAATCTAAAAAGTCTCACTCTACGTGTAGCAGGCGTCTTAAAGAACCATAGAGAGCAAGGCATGGGGCTCTATCAGAAATGTGTACAGATCAGACTCGTTCCTAGCACGTGACGTCTGCCTTAGCGTGAGAAGGTTATTTGCTAGCTGCTGGCAGAAACACAGTCGGGAGGAGGAAATACTGGATGGGTTCCATTTTTCAGGCCAAAATTAACCTATGTGCTCGCGGGAAATTGGTGAAGACAATTTCGGTGTGCCTAGGAAGATTAAATACTCTATTTCTCGCACAGCTGCGAGTGATCAATGCTTGTATGTTCGCCGTCTGGACTGTAACTAGGTTGTAAGGTATGGCTGAAGTTATTTTTAATAACGCAGTAGATGCATAATAGCGACATAACGTTTCTTCATTGGAAAATTTTCAGTACCACAGCAAAAAAATCACAGTTTATTTTCGTGGCATCTGTATAGTAGAACATGTTTGTGATTTAATTCTTTCTTCTAGAAAGATCAGTTATAATTGAAAATCAAATTTAATATATTTTATCATATCACAAAGAAAATCACAGGACGCGATGGTCCTAAATCAGCCTAGAATTTCAAGTGGTTTCAGCTAGCATAATGTAGGTTCCATCATGTTACTTTAGAATTTGTTGATATGGTCTTGCCGTGCGGGATTAGCTGAGCGGTCTCAGGCGCTGCAGTCATGGACTGAGCGGCTGATCCCGACGAAAGTTCGGGTCCTCCCGCGGACATGGGTGTGTGTGTTTGTCCTTAGGATAATTTAGGTTAAGTAGTGTGTAAGCTTAGGGACAGATAACCTTAGCAGTTAAGTCCCATAAGATTTCACACACATTTGACCATTTTGATATAGTCTTTTTCCTAGCGTTATTTGCAGGGTGTTCACTTTTTCAGGATTTGGTAAATTTTATTTTTATTATTTAACTTCGTGGCCGGACGCCCTTCATGATGTCAAAGTCGTCAAGGTAACGAAAGGGAGGGAATCCATGTGCAGCATCTATCCGTGTGTCGTATAAAGTTGGTACTGTGTGTTATCGTATTTTAACTGTTTGTGTATCTGGTTCTCTGATAACGGGTTTGGGGAGCAGATCAACTAAATGAGTGTGGGAAATCTTCTAAAAAGTACACTCGCGGTCGTGAATCCAACACGCATTTTTTGTCGGAAAGTGCCTCACATCTTTGTCTCCGAGTTACGATATACGAACAGATGAGAATATATAGATCCAATAGAGTAGAAAACGAATATTATACGTTTATAAACGAGAGAGGGAACTGTTTAGCAAAGATGATTAGATAAATAGCAAAAGCAATTATTGGTATGAAAGAGAGAAATAAAACGGAAATCTAAGTGGAAGGAGGTAGTTATTAAAGAGCAGGCGAGAGTGTGGGGCGAATGGCAACACGAACGTTACAGAATGGGCTGAATTCAAGGAAGCTGCTTGAAAAAGGCTTTCTCAGGTTGTTAAAAGAGACGAGTACTGTTAAACTAATAATTTAATGAAAACGGTAAGAACATAGAAGAAAGAAAACAGATACTTGAGGAAGTAAAACTAGAGCTTCTCGCTCACGCCTCGAAGACCACGCGATGTCGACCGACAGCCAAGTCAACCTCTGCCATGTGGAGTCCTGCGGATGCAGTATGGATGGGCGTGTGGTCAGCACACCGCTCTCCCGGCCGTCGTCGATTTCTCAGACTTAAGAGCAGCTGCTTCTCATTGAGTAGCTCAACAATTGACATCTCGATGCTGAGAGAAACTCATTCCAGTCTCCCACCAATGAATCATCCCTGGTAGTACCGAGAACTGAACCCGGGTAGTCCGCAGGGGAACCAGACGCGCCGATAACCCAGCTACGGAGGCAAACTGTTTGAATGGGTACCACATTTTATGAGTTAAACTGGTACATGACATGGCAACTAAACAACACAAGGAAAAGTGTACAAGCGCTGCAAGTTAATTTAGAAACAGCAGTGTAGTTCTAAATACGAACCGAAGACGTAGATAGTTAGAAATGAAAATAACGGCATCCAAGAAGCAACGCCAGACGACGTGTTCGTGTACCAGGCCATTCGAGGTACGAAGAGAGGAAAGACGAAAGTCCTGTTATACAAATGATGGAATTAACCTCCTGACAGTTGAATAACGGAGGTGGTGTCGCTACCGGTTCGGTAGGCGTTTACGGTGGCACCACAGTCGTGAAGATGCGTCAGTTTAAGGATATTGCTACAGTGTTCGGTGATACAGCAACGTAGAAAGTTCTTTCTCCAGCCGTATTCCCTCGGACCTGATTAAATGCTAACATTCTTCCTCTCAAAGGTGTTTGACATCGTTTGTCTTCAGAAACAAGGAAAATTAATTCTACTGTGATAATTAGCCTCTGTTTTGTTGCGTGTGTGGCACATGTTACTATTCGGACCCATTTGCTGCCTCAAAACTATATCTATCGTGTATTTCGGTGTCCGAAATTCGCGGAAACATCTAAAAGTAACTATAACTGAATAGGCTACGTATCGAATGCTGTCAAATGATATTGAATGAGTAGTATGCCAAAGGTGGTACAAGCACATTTTTGATATCAAATAGATATGCAAATTAATTAAATCATGAAGGCTGATTCATTTCTGACCCCCTCCCCCACCCCTTACGCCACTGTTCTGGTGACTGGTTTATGACCCCCTGAGGATTGATTTCTGATCCCTTGGGATTATCATCCTTCTGAGAAAATTCCCACCTATCTCCCTCCTTCTCCACTTACCTCTAGAAACCGCCAACCCTGCCCCTCCCCCTTGCGGATACAAGCACACTTTCAGGGATCGAGTGGATCCCCTACCACTCTTTCAAATTAAATGACGAATTAATTACATCAATAAATTAAGTGATCCCTCCCCCTCAGGTAAATTTTCCAGCCCCCACTCTCCCGTCCCTCATCTGGAAATTGCTGAGAAAGGACTCAGTCAATGCTGGAGACGAAGGATCACCACTCAGGAAATTCAAATCAATGTCAATTACATAGCAAAGGATATACTGTTTAATTATAAAATTCGGTTCATAGGGGTTGGGCCGCTCTCTTATTTGGTGGGAAAAGCTCACCATTCTCTGCTCTTTCAAAGGATACATGTCTATCAAAATACATCGAATAGGAATAATTAAATAGATCTCTTTTCTTCTGATCACACAAGCAATACCATTATGAAATCGACAATAACATAGTGCACTGCACTTAATTATACTGTCAAAAATCTTTCAATCCTATGGTGGGACCTGCGGCAAGCCAGGATGTTGTGCACCCATGCGGGATCGCTTCACCAGGCTGCACCATGTGCTGTTGTCCCACAACAGCTCTTGACCACCACATCATCAGCTGTCTCGGTGGCACACCCCAACTAGCTACTTCCAATCACATGTTACTGCTTGGGAAAATTCCAACCAACACGTCCAAACCAGGAAACCATAGTTCCTCAGAATTCTGAATTCATTTTTCTGTGACCATCTGGCAGCCAGGTCATTCCCACAACTGCAGACCCCGTTGCTGATGTCCTTTGCCACATCAAGTGGCTACTTCTGGTTGCAGCACCTGCACAATCTGCTCCTAAACAAACACCTTCCATATCAGGTCAGTGGAAGCACCTGCACTATGGGCCAACCCTTCTGTGCAGATACTGACTGATTTAGTTCCCCACCCCCACCTATCCTCCCTCCAATTCCCTCCTTTCCTCCCTCTCACCCCTCTGGTTACTTCTGGTCAGATAAAGCATCAGGTGGCTGCAGCTCTTTGATACAGGTGGTGACAGTACTTTGATACTGATACCTGGGAAATTCTTGTTGACTCTCTGGTGGCTGCTTCCTGCCCAGTGAACGTCTGTCTTGTTCCACATTAGCCACGCCTTTGTCCTGAACAAAGTAGTGGATACCTGGTAAAACTCCAGCTGTGAATGTCTTGGAAAAATTCCTCACTCTATCAGACTGAGTAATTGCTTAATCAAATTGATACCCTTCGTGTACAGGCAGTTCTTCCTTGCATCCTGATGGTGGATACTAGGACTGGTATATGTGGTGGGGTTCGATCTCACAGTTGCCAGGTTTCCAAACCCTTCCGGATTTTTTTTTCCTTGTTTCTTGTTGGTGGATAATGGCACAGTTAGGTAATTCAGTAGGAGGTTCATTACACTGGAGGCAGGTGAGAATATCAGATTTCAACGTGACTGCATGCTATGACCTTATAAAATTTGTGGGAGGGGCTGGATTGAGGTATGTGCTCACAATGCCACTATCAGAAACAATAAATTGATCAATCGTGGATTGGGTTTTTAAAGGACTATAGAATTCCTAAGCTAGTTCCCTCCACTGCATCCAGAAGGGGGAAAAGGGTCAAATACGTGATACGATACAAAGAACAATAAATACCACTACGATGTATTGAGAAGTACCAAACATGACGGACTTAACTCATGATCCAGTGGTAACAGTAGCTGTCATTGTTAGATGTTGGAGATAGCTGACACACTCACACATCCTGCACATTCATGTCCTAATATCCACATGCAGTGACCCAGGTCAGATGTTGCACACTGCTAGTTGCCACCGTGGATGCGTGTCTCAGTGATTGTGCCCAGTCTGCAGCCAGACTCAGCCTGCTGGAGTGCCTTGTTACGGAGGGCGTCCATGATGACTGGATTGGTAGGAATTTGGATGTTATCTGTACATCCAGCGCCAACACCCGCCATATTGAATCTTCTTAAATTTAGACATAAAAATCGAAGAATACTCGCAACACACGCAATCACGAAAGAAGTAAACTAGATTCTGAGTATCGGTTAGCTATTCACCTGACCAAAGGATGCTATGAACGCCACTGCCAGGGCTTGCCCCGATGGCTGCGGGCAGGAACCGACTAGCTGGCCAGCTGCTACTTTTCCTTCTACCTGCCACTCACGACTGCCTTAAGCTGGACGTGTCAGTTCCGGCCACTGAGCATCTCCGCCATGGCGTCGTCCTATCAGTGTAATTACAGTCAGTGTAATTACAATTAAATATTACCATCGTAGCGCCGATCTTGTGACATTCAGTAACTAGCGAAGTGTAGGAAATTCCTCCTTCTGACGATTGCGGGGGCTCTGGAAATATCAATATGTATACCAGTCATATGATTCGACACAATTTTCCACACTCAACAGTGAGCAAAGTATTGAGAATAAATCCTTGTGATGGCTGTGGCTCTGGGACGAATATCACATTGAAATATCAATATCTATATCTTCCTTATGACTGGACATAGTTTTCCACATTAAATCTTTCATTCCCTCTTATGACTATCGATGCATTCAAATCGCAATTTTTCACATCAAATCCATACCTCCCTCACAACTGGACATAGTCATTTTCCTTGTGCATGTCATAGTCATTTTCCTTGTGCCTGTCAGAACACTGACTACAGTAACTTTACACCTCAACACATACTTTATAATCCTGTCAATCAAAGAGAATCTATAACTCATCCCTTACTATGAGTAATACTTCGCCACTAACTGAATGCTGGTGGAACCCAATAATACTGGGCGAAAATCCGCAATGGATGGGCAGGCCGCGTTTGTTTTTTGTGTGAGTGGTACCAGTGTGTCTTAGGAAGAGAGGCATAATCGTCGTATAAGCGACCAGCTATTAACAATACCATCATGTCGACCATGCTATTGTCATCCTGCACCAAAAGTGGTCTTAGTTCTACAGGTGCACACAAGTATCGTTATCGACATCCGCGTTAAAAACTGAACATGCTCTATACATCGAAGTATGGTACTGCTTACGAATGAAGTTGTTTTCCACACACATACTGCGATATTGAGTGTAGACGGTGATCACATGAGTGTGCAGTAACAGAACGAAAGTGCAGGTGCACGTCACCAGTGGTGTAAACTCATAATAAAATAGCTCTTCTCACAGAATTTAGAAAGCGCTTTGGCTAAGAAACGTGATACTAAGTTGAAATTTGCAACTCCCTCATGCTGTTGCTAGATATTTCCCAAGCTAGCAAACAGTATTTGTAATGCTTTCTGTGTCAATACCATGTTGACAGAGTAATGGAGGTTCTGTAATATATCCACAGGGTTATAGGCGAGGGAGGATGATGGTTGATAGCTGTTCATCACATACAGTAGATGATGTGCTATGTAAGGAATCACTTCAAACTCGAAACACTAGATTGAATTCGTAAGAAATGTACAAAATCCTATGGCGAATGCATAGGCTAATCAGAACTGTAGTGTTACGCTTTCTTGTTGGAATTTTGTCTGCAATTTGGAATCAAGTCGCTCCATTCAACCACTCACTTGCGTTGCATCTTATGGAGGCGCCTTATGATGATTGCAGCCATTGGCGAATCATATTTGTGACACTCTCATATCATGAAGAAAGTCACCTTTTTCGAACGCATCTGCTACGTACCCCATACAGCAAAACCCCAGCTTGGTTTTAGATCGTCTCTCTGCATCTTGTAACTGTTCCTGAGTCTCAGTCCCATCCTTTCTGCGGCTTTGTCCATGTGGTCGTTCCAGTTTAAGTCAGAACTGAGTGGAGGCCCAAGACTGCTATATCTACCACCTTTGGCAACCCATGGAGTAACACGTTGGGTTGAGTTAACAAGACACGACCGTGTTTTGACCACTCATTGGAAATGGGAACATGTTACTGAAGCTCCATCAACTGTGCACAATGTGTAATACCAACACCAAGATAATGTTTCTCCTGCAACATGAAGTAGTCGAAAAGACAGTACAAGCAGTTATGATGGTGTTTCTTATCAGGAAAATTAGATAGACTTCACATTATATGGCAACTGGAAGAAGAACAAGGATTTTGCTGCTGCATTGTGGTGTGATTTCAAACTACATACAGGTACTGCAGTCTGAGGAAGATCAGTATCTCTGAGGATGCATTCATGTCTGTCACCAAAACATTCTCCCCTTCCATGTTATTTTGAACTTGATAAGATATTAACACATGCCTCTCTTCCGATGTACTGAAAACAAATACCATCTGTGTGCTGACATCGAGCATATATGTCGATGCTGTTAAATATACAGGTATTGGTCCACTGGAATAGGTGGCCAGTAACTGAAGTACCTTACACAGACCAGTGTAAAGTACCGTCACTTGCACGCTAGGAGGACTATACCCCACAGACTACAAATCGAAAGAGAGCATCCCCACTCTGTTCTTTAATTAACAGTTTCATACATTGTTTTGTGCTGTAGCACATCCAAGCGGTGTATGACTGCAGCTTTCTGCACCGCCATACATTTTGTTTTTCAACCGCGACTTTGAGGTGGACTCGTTTAGGTTCATGGCTCTCACAAATAGCTGGTTGGGTTGGGTTGTTTTGGGGGAGGAGACCAAACAGCGAGGTCATCGGTCTCATCGGATTGGGAAGGACGGGGAAGGAAGTCAGCCGTGCCCTTTCAAACCATTCCGGCATTTGCCGTGAGGGATTTAGGGAAATCAAGGAAAACCTAAATCAGGATGGCCGGACGCGGGATTGAACCGTCGTCCTCTCGAATGAGAGTCCAGTGTGCCACAAATAGCTGGACACCGCATGGTGCAAATTATGCTGGTCTCACAACACAAAGGTTGGTTGAAATAATAGACAGAGGCTGTGTTTCTTATTGACAAATATGTGGAGGACATCTCAACATATCGAAAAAATGGTTCAAATGGCTCTGAGCACTATGGGACTTAACAACTGAGGTCATCAGTCCCCTAGAACTAAGAACTACTTAAACCTAACTAACCTAAGGACATCACACACATCCATACCCGAGGCAGGATTCGAACCTGCAGCCGTAGCGGTCGCGCGGTTCCAGGCTGTTGCCCCTAGAACCGCTCGGC
The DNA here is from genome assembly GCF_021461385.2 of Schistocerca piceifrons. Lineage (NCBI taxonomy): Eukaryota > Metazoa > Arthropoda > Insecta > Orthoptera > Acrididae > Schistocerca > Schistocerca piceifrons. Next base: position 47,065,617 of record NC_060139.1, read on the forward strand.
CACTCCAGCTGGCAACATATGGAAGCTGGAGGAGTTTGTCACTGTGGGGCATTCACAAACAGCTGTCAGAAGGAGATTACCTCTACATTTAATCTCATCTGGCACAGTGGCACGGCAGCAGATGTCTAGGTGCTCTGTTCTGAAGAAACCAAGAACATTGATTCCTCACATTGCAGCCATGTGCACGATCACTGCTTTGGTGCTGGCCCTCCCTGGAAGGTGTTGTTACCATAAGGACTCTCTTCATCTCAAACAAGTGGTTTCAGTCAGGCATTACTTGGTACTCAACAGTGTCTTAGTGGACACATGGGATGGAAAAGACACTGTCAGCATGGAATGATGTACAGTAATAAGCACCACATTAATAGTGCAATCAATCTTAGCAATTTTAACAATGTTTCTGTAGTTTGAACACCAACGAATGACGTGGCAGCATACTTCCCAGTTTCTGTATTATTGATAAACCACCCATACACTGCTTTGGGTGTACCATACAATAGCTTGTGAACGTAAATAGCTGACTGGGCATTACGTCCATTCATGGTTCACAGTCGAACATATGCACCAAAATGTATCAAACAGGATCTTATGTGGATGTCGTTAAGTTATCTGCATACTTCTAGGACATCAATCATTGCCTATCTTTGCCCATGTGGATGGGAGTCGCAGAGTATTCTCACATTAACAGTACAAAGTTGGAGATTGAAAGATCTTTTTGCATTGTCTTGGACCAATCCTCCCTGCAACACTGCCAATGATTTAATTTGCAACTGACCAGAAGTAGGATGGTACTATACTATGAAACATTTGGGCATGGAGGAAGGATTTTTCAGATTATAATTCACAATTTTGGACCCGTTTGAAAAAGGAGCTACAATGGAGTAATACAGAATCATGTGTACCATTGATTCAGAAAGTAAGCAGTGAAGAAATTAATAGTGCAGATCTGTTTGAAGAATACTGTGCTGTTAAAATGACTGAAGCTGAAAAATTAAATTACTGGAACGATTTCAGGGAAGAAGTGCATTAGAAGATGGGTTGGAATATTTAAATTGTTAAAGGAAAAGTGCGTAAAAGTAGAAGTCATGCCTAAAATTGAAGAACTTGCTCTGTGTATCCTTGAGTCGAATGGGGGAACTGAGTGTTTGTTTCCATAAATGAATCATTAGTGGTCATGTGATAAAACAAATGTTATAGAGAGTGCAGTTGCAAATGCAATGATTCTTAAGAGTAATCTAAGCATTTGCTGTGCGGACTTGTAAGCAGTTATGTGGGCAAATTCCCTCAGGTGAAAAATACAAAAAAAAAAATTCTAGTAACCTGGAAGATTCGTAAGGGTGCTTCACTTTGGGTATTAACGAACATTGTTCTGTCATGCGCTTCCAGAACACGTACACTGAGGTGACAAAAGTCATGGGATACCTCCTAATATCGCGTCAGACCTCCTTTTTCCCCGCACAGTGCAGCAACTCGACGGGGCATGGACGCAATAAGTCTTGGAAGGCCCTTCAGAAATCCGGACCTATGCTGCCTCTATAGCCGTCCATAGTTGCGAAAGTGTTTCAGGAGCAGGATTTTGTGAACGAACTGACCTCTCGATTACGTCCCATAAATTTTCGATGGGATTTATGTCGGGTGGACGGCCAAATCATTCTCGCGGACTGTCCAGAATTTTCTACAAACCAGTTGCGAACATTTGGGGCCCAGAGACACGGCGCATTGTTACCACAAAAATTGTATCGCTGAACGGCTGCAAAAGTTCTCAAAGTAGCCGATCATAACCATTGCCAGTCAATGATCGGTTCAGTTGGATTAGAGGTCCCGGTCCATTCCATGTATGCCCAGCTCACACCATTACTACATCTACATCTACATTTATTCTCCGCAAGCCACCCAACGGTGTGTGGCGGAGGGCACTTTACGTGCCACGGTCATTACTTCCCTTTTCTGTTCCAGTCGCGTATGCTTCGCGGGAAGAACGACTGTCTGAAAGCCTCCGTACGCGCTCGAATCTGTCTAATTTTACATTCGTGATCTCCTCGGGAGGTATAAGTAGGGGGAAGCAATATATTCGATACCTCATCCAGAAAAGCACCCTCTCGAAACCTGGACAGCAAGCTACACCGCGATGCAGAGCGCCTCTCTTGCAGAGTCTGCCACTTGAGTTTGCTAAACATCTCCGTAACGCTATCACGCTTACCAAATAACCCTGTGACGAAACGCGCCGCTCTTCTTTGGATCTTCTCTATCTCCTCCGTCAACCCGATCTGGTACGGATCCCACACTGATGAGCAATACTTAAGTATAGGTTGAATGAGTGTTTTGTAAGCCACCTCCTTTGTTGATGGACCACATTTTCTAAGGACTCTCCCAATGAATCTCAACCTGGCACCCGCCTTGCCAACAATTAATTTTATATGATCATTCCACTTCAAATCGTTCCGCACGCATACTACTCCCAGATATTTTACAGAAGTAACTGCTACCAGTGTTTGTTCCGCTATCATATAATCATACAATAAAGGATCCTTCTTTCTATGTATTCGCAACACATTACATTTGTCTATGTTAAGGGTCAGTTGCCACTCCCTGCACCAAGTGCCTAACCGCTGCAGATCTTCCTGCATTTCGCTACAATATTCTAATGCTGCAACTTCTCTGTATACTACAGCATCATCCGCGAAAAGCCGCATGGAACTTCCGACACTATCTACTAGGTCATTTATATATATTGTGAAAAGCAATGGTCCCATAACACTCCCCTGTGGCACGCCAGAGGTTACTTTAACGTCTGTAGACGTCTCCCCACTGAGAACAACATGCTGTGTTCTGTTTGCTAAAAACTCTTCAATCCAGCCACACAGCTGGTCTGATATTCCGTAGGCTCTTACTTTCTTTATCAGGCGACAGTGCGGAACTCTATCTAACGCCTTCCGGATGTCAAGAAAAATAGCATCTACCTGGGAGCCTGTATCTAATATTTTCTGGGTCTCATGAACAAATAAAGCGAGTTGAGTCTCACACGATCGCTGTTTCCGGAATCCATGTTGATTCCTACAGAGTAGATTCTGGGTTTCCAAAAACGACATGATACGCGAGCAAAAAACATGTTCTAAAATTCTACAACAGATCGACGTCAGAGATATAGGTCTATAGTTTTGCGCATCTGCTCGACGACCCTTCTTGGAGACTGGGACTACCTGTGCTCTTTTCCAATCATTTGGAACCTTCCGTTCCTCTAGAGACTTGCGGTACACGGCTGTTAGAAGGGGGGAAAGTTCTTTCGCGTACTCTGTGTAGAATCGAATTGGTATCCCGTCAGGTCCAGTAGACTTTCCTCTGTTGATTGATTCCATGGAGCCACAACTTGGGTCCATGGATTCGTGGGGTCTGCTCCACATTAAAACTTTACCATGAGCTCTTACTAACTGCAGGTGGCGACTATTGGGAGGCGTGGCAGATGGATGTTGTTTCAGGAGGCACTCTCCCAGTTCGTCACTTGCCGGTTCCTCCGGGAAGAGGAGGTGGTTGCAACCTGTGTACCCGGTGGGTGCAGTAAAAGAAGAGTGACTTTAAAGCATTTATTTCCACCAATACATCTCTCCTTTAGCGATGCTATGGCGGTCTTCTGCCGCTGTTTGTCCGTGTGTACCGCGAGCGCCCGGCAGCTACTCGGGAAGTGAATGCTGCGACTCCACCCTCCACACGCGGAGAAGGTGGCGGGTGCGTATGTGGCTTACACATGCTCCGCCTTTACTGTTATTCATCTCTGCTCTCTGAACCGCGCTGACTGTTGTCACGTGTGGTCGAGAATCGCGACGACCCTGATCTGCATCGCACGCAGGCCTCGTGTCTCCGTTGAAGTGTCAGGAACGCTGGTGTCCTCGCCCAAGTCGACACGGGAGACCCCCACACCTTCCCGTCTGCCATGGTAGCTGTCGGCAGAGCCAAACTCGTGACTGGTGCTTAAGGAGAGGAAAACGGCTCTCCGACGACTGTTGACGGTGTTGCTTACGAGCAGAAAATCTACAGCAGACTTGTTGTTGTTGTGGTCTTCAGTCCAGAGACTGGTTTGATGCAGCTCTCCATGCTACTCTATCCTGTGCAAGCTACATCATCTACCAGTACCTACTGCAACCTACATCCTTCTGAATCACAGCAGACTTATACCCCCCGTGTCAGAGAGTTGAGTACGCGCGTCCTGTATGACATCAATCCTTCTGACCAACTACCTTCTGACCTCAAATGCTGGAGTATGTATAGAGTGAAATATCGGCTGGTGTTGACCCAACGTCACTTGTAATGACCGCATAGGTTTTCCTAACACGAATGTATCAGCGACTCATATCGCGCCCTATTTGCTCAACACATTTGTTATACCAAAAGATTGATCCGTAACAATATTCAGTACGCCTTCTTGCGTTATCAACCCGGCTTCTTACTTCACATAACAAGGTGGCGTGATACTTTTGAGTCGTATCGCTTTACTAAGCTCCTGCTGATGCTAGCTACCCAGTTCGTGCAAAGCGCTGATGTTCTGCTTTCCGCCTGACCTTCTAACGTCATGAAACGCTGCCGTTTCGTTTCGCACTTGTTGACACTCCTGCAAGGAACGAGGTCTCGTAGTTACGAAATTCTGCGGCCAGCTGTGTGATACAGGATTGGTACGTGGCATAACTGAAGTGAGGACTTATGTGACCAGACCACGGTTTCTTTAGTCGATCCGATATGATCACGAGTCCAGGAGAAGTGCTGCAGGCAAAGGCACTCGCTTGGTCGTCTGTTGCCATAGCCCATTAACGCGAAATTTCGCCGCTCTGCCCTAGCGGATACGCTCGTCTTACCCGCCACATTTATTTCTAAGGTTATTTCTCGCAATGTTGCTTGTCTGTTAGCACTGACAGCTCTACGCAAACATCGCTGCTCTCGGCCGGTAAGTGAAGACCATCGACCACTGTGTTGTCCGTGCTGAGAGGTAATGCATTAAACGTGTTATTCTCGGCACGTCTTAACACTGTGAATCTCGGGATATTGAATCTCTGACGATCTCCGAAATGGAATGTCCCTTGCGAACTCCATCTACCAGTCCGCGTTCAAAGTCTGTTAATTGCACCATTTCACACGAACCACCTGAATACAAATGACAGCTCGGCCAATGGAATGCTGTTTTGTACCTTGTGTACGCCATTTTACCGCCATCTGTAAATGTGCATATCACTATCCCATGAATTCTCTCACCTCAGTATATTCAGTGTCATGTTTTCATTAATGTAATGTTCTGCTAAGATAGTATTTAAGAAATAGTTTATCAGCTGACACAGCTTTTCCAGGTGTCCAGGACTTTCATGGAGAAATGATAGGTTTACCTTTCGAAAAGTTTCAAACTTCAGGAAGAAAAGAATTTAGATACATTACAAGAGACTGCACGCGTTTTTACCATTGTGTTTCCAGCATTTTAGTAGAAGAAAGTACTAACCTTAAACAAATCATGTTTAATGATTTAAGTTCGTTCCTTCTACAATGCCAAACCATCGAACTACTTTTTTGGTATCGTAGAGTTAAATTTATTAACAGGCGAAGCAGTTCTCGACAGTATTTTATCTAAATCTACATCCATACTCCGCAAGCCACCTGACGGTGTGTGACGGAGGGTACCTTGAGTACCACTATCGGTTCTCCCTTCTATTCCAGTATCGTATTGTTCGTGGAAAGAAAGATTGTCGATATGCTTCTGTTTGGGCTCTAATCTCTCTGATTTTATCCTCACGGTCTCTTCGCGAGATATACGTAGGAGAGAGCAATATACTGCTTGACTCCTCGGTGAAGGTATGTTCTCGAAACTTCAACAAAAGCCCGTTCCGAGCTACTGAGCGTCTCTCTTGCAGAGTCCTCCACTGGAGTTTATCTATCATCTCCGCAACGCTTTCGCGATTACCAAATGATCCTGTAACGAAGCGCGCTGCTCTCCGTTGGATCATCTCTATCTCTTCCATCAACCATATTTGGTACGGATCCCACACTGCTGAGCAGTATTCTAGCAGTGGGCGAACAAGTGTACTGTAGCCTACTTCCTTTGTTTTCGGATTGGATTTCCTTAGGATTCTTCCAATGAATCTCAGTCTGGCACCTGCTTTACCGACGATTAACTTTATATGGTCATTCCATTTTAAATCACTCCAAATGCTTACTCCCAGATAATTTATGGAATTAACTGCTTCCATTTCCTGACCTGTTACATTGTAACTAAATGATAAGGGATCTTTCTTTCTATGTATTCGCAGCACATTACACTTGTCTACATTGAGGTTCAATTGCTATTCCCTGCACCATGCGTCAATTCGTTGAAGATCCTCCTGCAGTTCAGTACAATTTTCCGTTGTGACAACCTCTCAATATACTACAGCATCATCCACAAAAAGCCTCAGTGTATTTTATTCCGTTAGTAATGGAATTTTTTTGTTATCAGCTGATAGGGATTGCTTCAGATGGGGCTGCAAATCTACAGCGAATTTAAAACTGTTGTAATAATTCATTGCTTGAATCATAGAGTGGGGTTTTCAGTTTATGATGTAACAGGTGCAATGTCTGTTCCACTACATTTTTAGTAATTGATGGACTATCAACATACACACTTTCCTACCAGCCCAATAAACCAAACAAAAATTGACCGAAATCACTATGGAATTGGGATTTGAAGTTTAAAAATGGTAGGATGTTTGATATGCGGTGGGAAGCATCCTCATGCAGAACCGTGACAGCCGTAATACCAAATTACAGTTCTCTTATCCACTATTACACTAACCCAGAAAATCATCCCCCAATGTCTCCACTAAGCAGAGCATCGAGTCTTGGATTCCTCCAAAAATTGAATTCGTGGAATTTAGTCGTGGAATTAGTACTATTTAGGGATATTCTTGGAACAATAGAATCGCTTTCCTTGTACTGTAGTCTAGAAAACCAGATACTGTAAATGCTATTTTCAAAATAATATTATATGCTGGTGTATTAACTGCAATGAAAGACAGGCCTGGGGTACATTTTCAAACTGCTCAGGCCGAATATTCCGCTATAAAAACAATCAAGGGTCATGTTATGTTCGATTCTTCAGACAGAATGACTGAATCGTTCACAAATTCCAAGCAGTAACTTCTTCACGGATTAGTGGACAATGAAATTGAAATATTCGTCACTGGTAGTGCTAATTTATTCCTGAAAGAGTGTGAAGCTTTAAATAAAATAAATGTCCAAAGGAATAAAACACGGTCATTGTGTTTGGTGATGATAAAATCGAGTCCTTGTGTGAAACCATGAAATTGGTGTCTTCGTACAGTGACAGCCTATTGTTGCAAACACCATGTGGAATTTCGCCGGTTCAAGCAAGTGAAAATGGAAGATGTTTTTTGTGAAAATTTACGGGAACTGATGCAAAGGATACAAATAATATCTGTATATTCCGCTTTGGGTAAAAAGAGGTTCCGTATAATGAATAATATTCTCACTAAGCTCCAGTATCGAATGCAAACAAAAACACTGGTTTCTATTATGTTTGTGATTACTAATGGATCGTGTTTAAATGATTTACTGCTGAACAGCTTGCAGCGAAGTGGATAAGAGCTGGACATCATTCCGCAAAAGAAGCCCCACGTAGGAGGGCGTTTACAGAATTTTCGTCACATAAAAGCAAAATATTTACGTAAATTTAATAAATGGATTGTTTTTAATATTTACATCTTTTAGAACAGTTACTTCTTCATTGATCCTGTGTATCGGTCTCCATACTACAACTACTACTACTATTGCCACTACTATATTTTATGTATAGAACAGGCCAATACTGCTGCTACAACTACTGATATTACTACTGTTACCATTATGAATGTAACATACATACTGATTATTAAGTTTTCCTCACTCGTCAAGAAGTCTGATTCGAACAACGGGTATGAATCGTTTACTGAATCGCGTCCTTACAGTGAAACAGTGCGTGTAATGACAACATATTGGTGTGTATAGTCGCTGTCTCCGCAGAATAATTAAACTGGAAATGACTGGACAAACGCAATTGCCCAGAGCAAGCTAGAGTGTAACATGTATATTTCGGGATTTGTGTGCATACGCGGGAAATGAGCTTTGCGTATAACATCAGTGTTTGTCTCACAACGTGGCTTATCAAACGGAGCGGCGTACACATGTTCCCGAAGCAAAATGAAACTCTACAGCCACACCGCAGATAAAACAGTTCCATTTAGCTACGTATCCTGGACTGTACGTGAAATACGTTGTTAAATTAATTGGGAGACCCTTACACCAGTATGTGTGAACAACTTTATTTTTTAGGAGCTTTATCACTGCATGGCCTACCACTCATGATGTGGTCTGCAGCGTTTCAGTATTAACCTAGAACAATTTTTTACTCTGTTCCACAATTACGTAACACCAGCGACTTACTTTGTAAACACTCCAGTTACATTATTTTTCATAGCGTCTTTTTGTAGATGTCAGAATAATATTTGTAAGAAAAATAACAGCCTACACAATCTGTGATTAATTTATTCAGTTGCTTTATCATTTTTCTTTCCCTTATTTTAGAGCATTTCCTACAAACGCTGAGGTCTTTTACATAACGTTTTGCACGTCTCTAATATCGTCTACTGTAACCGTTCGTTACATATCTGGTCTTCTTTGAAACTAAATTTTACTCGAACTGACCTTGAACAATTCCCATATTTCATATAAAATCGCGAGTTCCCGTTTTAAAGCAGCGAAAACTAACTAAAAAATTAATAAGGGCCAATGGAATAGAGGTGGTTGGTTTGGGGAAGGAGACCAGACAGCGTGGTCATCGGTCTGATGTCAGACGGTCCATAAGTAAAAAATTATCAATATGCCGTAATATTACAAGCAACTGAGGAAGACAGGACTACAAAAGTTGAAGTAAACTTCTGTTCTTTTAATTTATTGTCAAAAGTACGAAAATTGATAGAACTGATATAACGCTAACATCGAGTGAACATCTCACTCGATAAAAGGTCGATATCATAAATTCCCATTTAAGAACCTCAGTTGTTGTCGAAGCTACTGTTCAAACATCTAGTCTAAAATAGACTTTCGGTTATAGACCTCGTTTGGACATTTATTATCCGACTACAATGTTACCATTCATAATAGTGAATTATATCAATGAAACTGTGTCAATGAAAACCATCTTCAAGAAAAACCATGTTAAGGAAAAACTATAGTGTTCTGCGATTTCGAATAGAGTATCACGAGAAGTGAACCGTGTATTGGATTATCTCTGGACAATAATAATAATAGTAATAATAATAATAGTTTAATCCACATTAATATTAAAGGTAATAATTTTGAACAGACAAAACATCGTACTGTGTTAAATGAACCCTGTGACTTTTGAAGGAATTAATTCGTTGTACATGTGCTACGCTAATAACCAAAGATATCATTTCATTTTAAAATGCGAATTGGCCACCTACAAACTGTTAATGAGCATCTTTGGTGGCAACCACTAAACAACGCAACCAAACGACTGTAATAATTAGAATGTAAACAGAGATTTCTGTAACTCTGAAAATAGACTCATATTAGTGAAAAGAGCGGGCATTATCAACAAATATTGACTGCAGTAACAGATAATGTTGCGTCGCTTCCCTTTCACATATCTCTCGACAAGGTGAAAATTGCCAGCTGGGCATAGAAAAAGGACACTACACTTCCGCTGATCGTGGGAGTGCCACTAGGAAGCAATAGGAGACGTCATACTACCCACTTTCCACCAGATAGTGGCGCATCATCCATCTATTTATTTAACAATGTAACCTGCCAACAACCATACCATTTTCCTTAGCATCATAATCAAGTCTTCCACATCACACTTCTACTAGTTCGTTTGTTTCGTCTTCTGTCTCTACTTCTGCTAGTGCTTGGTGAGCAACACTTATTTGTTGCCTATTTTTGCATAGGCCATCCATCAGAGACATTTCAAGACAGGTTAATATATATGTATAAAGCAGAGTGAATTTGTCTGTATATTTTCCCAGGGTCTCCTCCAAACCCCTTGATCGATTTCAACCAAATAAAGCACAGAAACGGCAGGCCTCAATAGTATCAGCACTGTGAGGTTTCTAACGTCCTTGCTCAGAAAAAAAAAAAAAAAAAATATTTTTCAGCCCCCACTCCACCCAGCCCCTGCCTTATAGGCTGCGCTCTGTGACAGGCATGTTGTGGGAGTAGTATCAACACACTTTGTTGAACTGTATTACATTTCTGATGAGCTTGGCTGGGGATAAGTTGAGATGGATGGAGAAGATGGAGAGATCGACAGGGAGGGAGAAATAGACAAAGACAGGGGATGAGAAGGAGATGAATGAGAAAGGTGGAAGGTGTAAAGATTAATGGGATGGGAAGGTGTAAAAAGGGAGGAAGAGATGGAAAGAGAGAGGGGGTGGAGGGTACAGGCAGAGAGAAGGGGTGAAGGATAACAACAAAGGGAGGGCAAGAGGAGATCAAGAGAGAGAGAGAGAGAGAGAGAAAGAGTGGCGAGGAGGACATGGACAGGCAGAGGTGGGAGGATAAGGTGGACAGACAGATGGAGGAGGAGGAGGAAGAATGTTCAGTATATGTGTTGTAAGCATACGAGGGCTAAGCCGTAGGAAAAGGCTTGTAACAAATAAACAAAAGTGAAGATGGGAATGTTAATGCTTCAGGTGTTCCTTAGAGCAGAGTACACAGAACGTTCATACAGAAATGTGAACCTGTTAGAAAATTACTTAGGATGTTGTTCAACCCTTTGGAACTCTGTTAGGTCTTTCATTGCACATCGAAATCGGCCTCTGAATGCAAATATGAAGTGTGCACCACTCGTAAACAAGCTGCACTGATGCCTTGTCCGTATTGAACACGAACAGTCCAGCGCGACACGTGCCTTACCCACATTGTTGACTATTAAAACAAAATACCATTACTATCACAGTGCACATTATTTTGCGTATCCTCTTTACATTTTGTAGGTATCTCTTTAATCATCTGGGAATATTAACCACTGCCTCGCACAGGGTTATTATGAATTGTTCCCATGTACGTGCAAATGGTTCAAATGGCTCTGAGCACTATGGGACTTAACATCTGAGGTCATCAGTCCCCTAGAACTTAGAACTATTTAAATTTAACCTAACCAAAGGACATCACACACATCCATGCCCGAGTCAGGATTCGAACCTGCGACCGTAGTGGTGGCGCGGTTCCAGACGGAAGCGCCTAGAACCGCTCGGCCACACCGGCCGGCCCAGTACGTGCAAATGATTATCATCTACTGATATGAGTATGACATTCCTCTTAAATCATTTGAATAATTTTGTTCGAATGCTAATTCTTATTGTAATAAAACGCAACTTTTCATTATTGCGTCTGTAATATCACATTATTAAGGAAACATTGATAAGTCGCGGTAACTTCTATTTTTTGTGTTAGTTTGTTCATTGCCAGTTATCAGTTTATGGCAGTTGTTGGAGCTCTCTGGTCGAGTATGAACAGACTAGCTTACATAATTCAGAATATTGAGTAATAACAGTGAAATGAAGTTCTTGGAAGTTCGTTCCGTGAAAAATGGTTGCAGGACGAAAAGTATGAAGAATGATTACAAGAAGTTGACAGAAATGAGTGTATGTGTAAGTGCTGAATATGCAATACCTCGTTTACTGTTAAATAAGACGGCCTGAAAGCAGTGAATAAACGTTTACAATAAGAAAAACACAAAGCGAATGTAAACACACAAAAGAAAAGTCAATCTCTTCTTAAATTCTTGCGGAAACAGTTTTCTGCAGAAGACGACAAAATCACTGTAACGAAATTAACTTCGACTTACCACTGTGTGAAACTCTACCACTCTCAAGATTTTGGTAATAAGTGATATCAACGTGTGTTCAGAGACTCCCCTGTAGCAACGAAGTAAGATGCGGAGAATTAAAATTGCGGCGTTAGAAAATAACGCCCTTCTGCCTTAAGCTAAAGAGAAGCTACTAAAGGAATTACAGTAAAATGTTCCATTTTTATGATCAACAGACGCTTCAAATAAGGGCAATAAGAAACATTACCCGACAGTTGTAACGAACGAACCAAAGATCAGTGGGAATGTAAGGAATTTCTTGATTTCTATGAAGATGTAAAGGAATGTGTGGAAGCCTTTTCAAATAAACTAAAATTTATTTTATTGTAAAATCGTTTAACACTAAATAATTTTATTTCTTATTCAGCCGACAATGCTTCACTTAATTTCGATAAACATAATTCTGTCTTTAGCAGATTACAAGAATAAAACTCAAACTTAATCACAGTCAGCTGTTTTTGCCATGTATTACGAGTTTGCTCAGTATGGCTAGAGTGATATTTTGTGACACACTGTTGTGCATTGGTTGTCTTTGCAGTCAGCTGTGAAGCGTAAAGATTTGTTGACAGCTAAAGATTTATTGTGTATTAGGGGGGAGAACCACCCTTCGAATACGGCATATCCATCTAACGCGCCATTGACATTTAAACGCCATTCGACGGTTTAGCAATACAACAGTAATAGGAAAGGTAAGACTAGTATCGTCGAATCAAGCGAATGTGAATGGTGTATTCCTTCGAAGAACAAGTCGATATGCTTCTCATTTACGGAGAATGCCAAGGAAATTCATTGAGAGCTAGACACTTATATGGTGAAAGATATCCTCAATGTACTCAGCCTACACGTCGTACATTTAAATATGTATATGATAAATTGAGAACAACTTGATCTTTAACACGTCGGAATCATGTCCGGCAAAGGGAAGTTACTAACGAGTAAATAGAAATTGGTACTCTTGCCACTGTGGTTAGAGATCCTTGTGTTAGTTCGCCTCAAATCGCAAGGGAATCTAGCACGAGCCAGAGTAGTGTTGTTCGTGTTCTGCATCGCCATAAATATCAACCTTACCATATCAGTCTCCACCAAGAATTAACTGGTACGGATTGCATGCGTCGCATTGAATTCTGCCTATGAGCTCAATTTCAGATTCTGAGGGATGACACATTTATTAATTTGATTTTATTTACCAACCAGGCTACATTCACGAACCGTGGAAATGTTCATTTGCGATACATACATTATTGGGCAACTGAAAATCCATGTTAACTGCGGAAAGTTGCACTCCAAAAGCCGGCTCGGAGGCTTCTGGAGAACAGAATCATAGGCCCCTATTTCACCAAAGGAAATCTTTATGGTAGGAAGTACACCACATTCCTACAAGAAACCTTAGGTCTGTTATTGGAAGAAATACCTTTAGGAACTAGGAACAGAATGTGGTATCAATACGATGAGTGTCCGGCACATTTTTCGCTGATAGCTAGAAATGGGTTGCAGAGACAATTCCCAAATCATTGGATTGGACGCTGAGGTGACGTGTCGTGGCCGGCTGGTGCGCCAGACTTGACGCCTCTGGATTTTTTCTTGTGGGGAGTCGTAAAAGACATTGTTTATAAAGATGTTTCAACTAAACCTGAAGATATGCGAGACAGAATTGTCAGAGCATGTGCTTCGATAAGTGCCCCAGTGATAAGGTATACTACTCAGTCCATGATAAGAAGATTGCAGCACTGCATTGATACCAATGGTCACCACTTCGAATACCTTCTTAAATGGACGTTCGTGCCACCTTTTTGACCTTCGTTGACCTTCAAAGACCTTACTGTTACACATCATTGGATTTGTCTCGATAGCCACTATAAGATAATAGTTACCAAACTATAGCATCCCATTTAAAAAAACAAAGTTGATTTTGATATCTCTGACGTGACCCCACAAAGCAACAAAAAATCGACGTCATATTGTGACCCCTACTGTCCCATGCAACGTATGTCCCACAAACGTTTCATCTACTGTTGTAAGTAGGCTGTTTAGATTTTTATGTTGGTAACGCCACGTAGCGCTCTGTATGAAAATCACTGACTGTGCTGTGTGCAGTCTGTGGCTGGTTTGCATTGTTGGAATATTCGCTATTGTAGTGTTGGTCAGTTGGAAGTGAACAGCGCGTAGCGTACGCAGTTGGAGGTGAGCCGCCAGCAGTGGTGGATGTGTGGAGAGAGATGGCAGAATTTTGATAGCGGACGATCTGGACGTGTGTCAATCAGAAAGAGTAGCTTTGTAATATTGGATTTCATGAACTGATATATATATGATGACTTTTGAACACTATTAAGGAAATACATTGTTTGTTCTCTATCAAAATCTTTCATTTGCTAACTATGCCTATCAGTAGTTAGTGCCTTCAGTAGTTGGAATCTTTTATTCAGCTGGCAGGTTTGGCGCACGCTGTATTGCCGTACTTTGAGTAACGAAGATTTTGGTGAGGTAAGTGATTCATGAAAGGTATAGGTTATTGTTAGTCAGGTCTATTGTTTGGTAGGGATTATTGAAAGTCAGATTGCGTTGCGCTAAAAATATTGTGCGTGAGTTTAGTGTTGATCAGAATAAGTAAAGAGAGAAATGTCTGAGTACGTTCAGTTCTGCTCAGCAGAGGTTTTCCAGCACTGTTATTTATATAATTTTCCAAAGGGGATGTTTCACTGTCATGCTTTCGGAGTTATTGTAGGTGGCAATAGCTAGTCACTCACCCTGTATATGTACCTTGATTGTTTGAAAGAATTCACTGCAAAGACGAGTGCAGCATTTCATTCACGTGTGAGGGCGACAAGTGGAGCACTTCGTTTAACAGGTGCGTGTATACTGTATACCGTAGATATAACGTGCCGAAGTAGTATTGTACTTCTCAGTAATGCAGGCCACGGGTGGAATTCGAGCGATTTCAGGTAGGGCCTTAACAGAAGAGTTAATTTGGCAGATATGGTTATGCGAACTAGGGCCATGTTTCATTGTACTATCAGTCGCGGTGTGCGGACATTTGCCACGCCGGACATTTGCCACGATTTTACCTGCTCCGAAGGGTTGGGTCCCTTGTCCCCCCCTCCTCCCCTGCCCCTCATCGCTGACGCGCAATAAAGGTACTTACTGAGTTTTTCGCTGGTTTACTTAACATAGGACCAGAATCTCTTTGGATTTTCCGCCACATTTCTAGAGAGACCTTCTTTGTGAAAACTATTAAATGCATCTCGCATTGAAATCTGCACCAAATTTCGAGCCGCAGTAAAACTTCGCCAGTGTTGGAGATTTTTGCGTTCGTCTAACTTATACGTGCCTTTTTCGGTGCTCCTGCAGCAGCGTTCTGTCGCGTTTTGTGTACAATGGGGGATCAGTTCCGTCTCTTATTAATTTATTTGGTATGAATCTCTCGAGTGTTGTTGATACTATTTCTTTGAACTTAAGCCACATATGGTCTTCACTTACATAGTTTGGAAGGATTGTAGACTTTCTCTTAGAAAGACTTCAACCGAATTTTTTGCTGCTCTTATAAATAGATATATTCCGCGTTTAGTTCTGACGAATTTCTTTGTTACAGAATTGAGCCTCGCTACGACTGTAATCCCTGTATCCGTCGTGATGCTCAGGATTATTTGTGGCTAACAGGTCAAGTGTGTTTTCGTAACCATTTACAATTTGAATGGCCTCGTGAACTAATTGTTCAAAATAACTAAAAAATCATTTAGAACAATTACGGAAGTAGTTTTCTATCTACAATAGGGTGTGAAAATATATTTTTTTCAACATGCGGAAGGTAGATTGAAATCACTGCCAACTATAATTGTATGAGTAGGGTATCTATTTGTGATGAAGCTCAAGTTTTCTTTGAACTGTTCAGCAAGTGTTTCATCTGAGACCGGGAGACGGAAAAGGAGCCAGTTTTTAATTTATTCCGGTTGTCGAATATAACCTCTGTCCATACTAAGTCAGAGGAACTATCTGCTTCACTGTCGCTTGTGAGCTGAAACACACATTTCATTATTTTTCCTTAAGTTGGGTATCTTTCTTTCTGTTGTAGTGCAGATCATTACAATTACGCCTTTTCCCTCCAAAACCTAGGATGCTTTCTCTGTGACCCTGTAAATACCAGAGCTAAACAATGTAGAACAACAACGTACGTTACAAGCGTAGCATTCTCTATTACTTCATTTCCTTATTTCTAACATTTTAAAATTGTACGTCGACTTTACCTGACATGTCAATCATAGATGATTTTATCTCCTACTCAGTGAACGTATTTTCAGTCATGTTTTGAACATTGTCCCACTACACTTTATTTACTAATGTTTTGCAGCAAGGGATATCGGATTTTAGAGAGTAAATTAATATGGACTATGTCGTTCTTCTTTTCAAACATTCACATCCCCATTTCTTCTTTCCTTATTGTCTTTTGGGCATGCAGTTGTAGTAATTAAAGTAGGCACAAAGGTAGTGATCAAAAAGAAATGGTTAGCGTACATTCGCATTCTCTTTACATAGTTCCTTTCTTGTTGCTCCCATGCCGATGGACTGTTTCTATCGCAATCAGTAAGCGTGAAAGGAAGCTACCCTACAGACAGAGGGATCTATATTTATACTTGGCAGAACTAATTACATACTGACATAATCATCGGTATTGCGTTCGTGTCCCAAAAGTTACAAATATTTCGATTTCGGAAAAGAAGCTCTGTATTTCGCCACGATGTCGAAGAAGAAGGTCCCTTACGTACTGGTTGTATCGAGTAAGACGTGGAGACGGCGGTTTGAAAGCGGACAGAAGTAGTACGAGGGAGGGCGTCGCTTACCTGAGGGATGGCTACTTAAGCTACCTGGCGAAGGGGCAAGTGTGGCAAATGCCCGGCGTGGCAAATGTCCGGCATTCATCAGTCGCGGCTCTTATCCGTACATCAGCAATTATCCAGAAAACTGCTCGTTCGCGGACCCATTTTTTTAAAAAAATGGCTCTGAGCACTATGGGACTTAACATCTATGGTCATCAGTCCCCTAGAACTTAGAACTACTTAAACCTAACTAACCTAAGGACATCACACAACACCCAGTCATCACGAGGCAGAGAAAATCCCCGACCGCGCCGGGAATCGAATCCGGGAACCTGGGCATGGGAAGCGAGAACGCCACAGCACGACCACGAGCTGCGGACTGGCCCATTTTTATTGGAATTTCTTTGCTTATGTTTCCGAGTACTTTTAGCTGTGTCGTTTTTCGCTGTTAATTATGACACACACTGACGTGAGAAAGACCACTGAGGCAAAACGCTGACCTAGCTGTTACAGAGCTTTGCAAACTGACCTATTGGAAAGAGACGTCTTGCTAACATCATTACTGTTTGCTTAATAGTACAACAAAAAGCGGTTACCCGCGCACGGACCTTGTTTTGCCGCCTCACTGGTGAATCTTTTCACGGGGCTGAGGGTACCCGGCTGCGCCGACAGCGACCACCTGGTCAGAGGGCCGGCGGCCGACGTGAGCGACGGCACAATCCCGGTCCGGCGCGCCGACTGGCGTGCATAATCCCGGCCGCCCACGCGTCCCACGACTGTCTCGGGCGCCCGATTCTCCGACTTCCTCCACGCACAATCGGCCGACACCGGGCTGGACAAATTCGACGCTGTGGAACGTTGTACAGCTGCAGCAGTCCCGAGTGTGATGTCTTTTCCACTGTATTTCGAGTGCCTTTGGAAACACGATTGTTCTCGCAGCAGCTGGACCTACAGCTTAGCGTGAAATCCAAATCACGACTGCTATTGGCATGCTTAACATTTGCTAAGCGTGTATTTGGCTTGCGTTAAAGAGTGTCCAGGGGCCGAGAAAACGTGCAGCCGGCGAACTACGGACACGCAAAGGAAATGCTTTAAAGCCGCGTTACTGGGCCAGTTCTAAGGAGCAGTGAAAGCCGGAACACACGCCCAACACATATGTTGTTCTTGTGGTCTTCAGTCCTGAGACTGGTTTGATACAGCTCTCCATGCTACTCTAGCCTGTGCATGGTTCTTCATCTCCCAGTACCTACTGCAACCTACATCCTTCTGAATCTGCTTAGTGTATTGATCTCTTGGTCTCCCTCTACGATTTTTACACTCCACGCTGCCCTCCAATGCTAAATTTGTGATTCCTTGATGCCTCAGAACATGTTCTTAAAGGTTCAAGTGGCTCTGAGCACTATGGGACTTAACATCTATGGTCATCAGTCCCCTAGAACTTAGAACTACTTAAATCTAACTAACCTAAGGACATCACACAACACCCAGTCATCACGAGGCAGAGAAAATCACTGACCCCGCCGGGAATCGGCCCCAGGAACCCGGGCGCGGGAAGTGAGAACGCCACGGCACGACCACTAGCTGCGGACGAACATGTTCTACCAACCGGTCCCTTCTTCTTGTCAAGTTGTATCACAAACTCCTCTTCTCCCCAACTCTACCCCCTCATTAGTTATGTGATCTACCCATCTAATCTTCAGCATTCTTCTGTAGCACCAAATTTCGAAAGCTTCCATTCTCTTCTTGTCCAAACTATTTATCGTCCACGTTTCACTTCCATACATGGCTACACTCCATACAAATACTTTCAGAAACGACTTCCTGACACTTAAATCTATACTCGATGTTAACAAATTTCTCCTCTTCAGAAACGCTTTCCTTGTCATTGCCAGTCTACATTTTATATCCTCTCTACTTCGACCATCATCAGTTATTTTCCTCCCCAAATAGCAAAATTCCTTTACTACTTTAAGTGTCTCATTTCCTAATCTAATTCCCTCAGCATCACCCGATTTAATTTGACTACATTCCATTACTCTCGTTTTGCTTTTTTTGATGTTCATCTTATATCCTCCTTTCAAGATCTTGTCCATTCCGTTCAACTGCTCTTCTAAGTCCTTTGCTGTCTCTGATAGAATTACAATGTCATCGGCGAACCTCAAAATTTTTATTTCTTCTCAATGGATTTTAATACCTACTCCGATTTTTTCTTTTGTTTCCAACAGATATATATCATCCAAACAGATTTTTGTTCTTCTTCACTTGATGTGTCTCTTTTGTTCCGAACCTACTTAAACAGCTCCTGATGAGGACAAAGCGATCGAGTAAGATACAACTTTTTGTCAGCAATTACAAACCAGAACACAATTGACCGGTTATGACTTGTTTATTATCACTTCAGACAGAGGGTGAAAGATGCTACAGACAATGGTACCTGCTGGCGCGCACAGTGCAGCATTGTTAATTGTGTGTGCCACGTCCCTTACTTTAATGCTTCTAAGACGAAATAATGCGAACGGCCTTGCCGTTGTGCTAACACCGGTTCCCGTCAGATCACCGAAGTTAAATGCTGTCGGGCTGGGCCAGCACTTGGATGCGTATCCATCTGGTCTGCCGAGCGCTGTTGGCAAGCAGGTAGCACTCAGCCTATGTGAGGCAAACGGAGGAGTTACTTGATTGAGCAATAGCGGCTCCGGTCTCGGAAACTGACATACGGCCGGGAAAGCGCTGTACTGACCCCTCCATACCCCATACAGTGACGCCTATGGGCTGAGGATGACACGGCGGCCGGTCGGTACCGTTGGGCCTTCATGGAGTCTTCGGGAGGAGTTAAGACGAAATAATACGAAACGAACTACAACCTGTCCGTCGGATTGCATTTCCTCATAACAGCCTACCTTTAACGCAAAACTGCACATATTGTTACCGCAAAACATCAGAAATCACTACCGGATATATAAAGTATACAACAGCTTACCTTCTAAACTGATACTGCAACATACTGCTTCCCCCAGTGGAACACCTGATATTGAATGGGGTGGGCTGGAACAGATGTGCTGATCTTTTAAAGTACTCCAGTAACGATCATTCATTACGTTGATATTTGTTCCACAACTCAGTAGCAACACAGCGATTTTACGGTCACGTCTGTATATTATTATTTTATAATGCACTTTTTTAAAGCACAGGTAAGTTTTACGATTACTTTTAAACTTTCATAAACTCGTAGATAGCACGATGGCATTTGTAAAATTTGTAGTTTTAAATGTCGATGAAATTACCCGGAACCATCTGTAGTGCTGATTTCATCTGTTGGTATACTGGCCCACAAATTAGGAGGAAATTTAGCACCTTCGCTACTATAGCTTTCAAATACACACTTTAGAAAAAAATTGAACTGATTACGATTGGGAGCAATACTATGCAACTCCACGAACGCATCCCCGAAAGTCCAAGGATAATAACATACAGTTAATAAACTTTCCGGCTTCTGACGGAGGAGGCCCATCATGGTTTAATAAAGAAATTCTGCGGATGCTGAGGAAGCAGAGGCTGTTACACTCAAGGTATAAAAGGGGACGCACAAAAACGACAAGCGAAGGTTAGCAGAGACAGGTGCGTCTGTGAAAAGATCTATGTGCGAAGCATACAACTACTACCATCGTCACAACTTAGCAAAAGATCTGGCAGAGAGGCCGAGAAAATTCTGATCCTATGTAAAATCGCTAAGCGCGTCTAAGGCTTCCATTCAGTCCCTTGTCGACCAGTATGATGTGGCAGTTGAAGATAGCAAAACGAAAGCGGAAATTTTAAATTTCATGTTCAATAAATCGTTCACTAAGGAGAACCGTACAAACATACCGTCATTTGACCATCGGGCAGACTCTTGTACGGAAGACGTAAAAATAAGCATACCTAGAGCAGAAAGAGAACTGAAAGATTTGACAAGAAATAAATCACCAAGTCCGGATGGAATCTCATTTCCATTTTACAAAGAGTGTAAGTAGGCTGTTTAGGTTTTGATATTGGTAACGCCACGTAGCGCTCTGTATGAAAATCACTGGCTGTGCTGTGTGCAGTCTGTGGCTGGTTTGCATTGTTGGAATTTGCTATTGTAGTGTTGGGCAGTTGGCTGTTAACAGCGCGTAGCGTTGCGCAGTTGGAGGTGAGCCGCCAGCAGTGGTGGATGTGGGGAGGGAGATGGCGGAGTTTTGAGAGCGGATGATCTGGACGTGTGTCCATCAGAGACAGTAAATTAGTAAGACTGGATGACATGAACTGATATATATATATTATGACTTTTGAACACTGTTAAGGTAAATACATTGTTTGTTCTCTATCAAAATCTTTCATTTGCTAACTATGCCTATCAGTAGTTAATGTCTTCATTAGTTAGAATCTTTTATTCAGCTGGCAGTAATGGCGCTCGCTGTATTGCAGTAGTTTGAGTAACGAAGATTTTTGTGAGGTAAGCGATTCATGAAAGGTATAGGTTATTGTTAGTCAGGGCCATTCTTTTGTAGGGATTTTTGAAAGTCAGATTGCGTTGCGCTAAAAATATTGTGTATCAGTTTAAGCACAGTCATTTATAATTTTTCTAAGGGGAGGTTTCAAGAGTACTCTACGGCATTGGCCCCTTACGTAGCTTGCATTCATTGTGAATATTTCTCCCATCACAAAGTCCCAAGTGACTGGAAAAATGCGCAGGTGATTCCACTATATATGAAACGTAAAAGAATGGACACGCAGAATTACAGACCAATATCAATTACTTCTGTTTGCTGCAGAATCCACGAACATATTCTCAGTTCGAACATCATAAACTTTCATGAGACTGAGAAGCATATGCCCACGAATCATCAATGTTTTAGAAAGCATCTCTAGTGTGAAGCTCAGTTCGACCTTTTCTCACATGGTATACTGAACTCTATGAATGAAGGGCAACAGGCAGATTCCATGTTTCTAGATTTCCGGAAAGCGTTTGACATGGTACCCCATTGCAAGCTGTTAACGAAGGTGCGAGTATATGGAATAACGTCACAGATACGTGAGTGCTTCGATACTTCTTAACTAGTAGAACCCGGTATGTTGTCCTTGATGACGAGTGTTCATCATAGACAAGGGTATCATCAGGAATGCCCAGGGAAGTGTGATAGGACCGCTGTTGCTCTCTATGCTCATAAGCTATTTGACGGAGAGGGTGGGCAGCAATGTGCGGTCATTTGCTGATGATGCCGTGGTGTACGGTAACGTGTCGAAGTTGAGTGACTGTAGGAAGGTACAACAGCACTTAGACCAAATTTCCAGTTGATGTGATGAATGGCAGCTAGCTCTAAATATGAAAAAATGTGGATGAATAGAAAGACAAACCTGTAATGTTCGGATATTGTGTTACTAGTGTCCTGCTTGACACAGTGAAGTAGTTTAAATATCTTGGCGTGACGTTGCAAAGCGTATGAGGTGGAACGAGCATCTGAAAACTGTGGTAGGGAAGGCAAATAATCGACTTGTATTGTAGGAAAAAGTTGTTCACCTGTAAAGGAGAACGAATATCGGACGCTGCTGCGACCTGTTCTTGAGTACTGTTCGAGTGTTTGGAATCTGTACCAGATCTTATTGAAGGAAGACATCCAAGCAATTCAGAGGCGGGCGGCTAGATTTGTTACCGGTAGGTTCGGACTACACGTAAGTATTACGGAGATGTTTCGGGAACTCAAATGGGAATCCCGGGAAGGGAAAGCGACGTTCTTTTCGACAAATTTTATTGACAAAGTTTAGAGTGTCGGCATTTGAAAGGACTGCCGAACGTTTCTACTGCTCGCAACATACATCACGCGTAAGGATCACGAACAAAAGATACGAGAAACTGGCGCTCATACAGATGCGTACAAACAGTCGTATTTCCGTCGCTCTATTTGCGACTAGAACAGGAGGAGAAATGACAGGTAGTGGTACAGAGTAGCCTCCGCCACGCAGTTTCTTTGGATATCGTGCCTGACCTAAGATAAAATTGGTCTTTAATGTTAATCCTTGGAAACACTTTCTCCATCTCCATGTGAGCTGCAAATTCCAAATTTAAAATTAATGTTTCATGGTTAAAATTATTGACTCACAAACTAGGAATACCGCTCCATATTCAGTGGTACGCTAGCAGAGATTTGGATAACGTTAAACAAGACGCAACTACCCCAAGGTAGAATACGTGAGCAGCATGCAAGGCTGATGACTGTACTTTGGCGCAACGAAAAATGTCCCATCCGCTAATACAGTAAACTCATTACTACACAGAAATTGCAGATTTTACTTACAAGTGAAAATCCCTATATTTTCTCCCCGTCTACGAAGCAGAACCTTTCGTCTCGATTTGTTAAGCATAGCCCTACAAGGAACAGTGGTGCACCTAGAAGTGAGTCGGCTGCTCTTGTTCATTCGTCCTTTACTGCGGTGGTGATGATCGCTACGTAGCAAGCACCAAAGAATCAACTCCTAGCGCGTTATAGTCTTGGATAATCCAGCGTTTGCTCCACTACCAGCGCCCCACGACAGTGTTACAAACCCAGTATCGCTGACAGGTCCACTGCTTTTTTCTTGGGGTCGCATTACGACAAATACTGAAAGCATACATCGCGCCAAGCTAATTCATTCATAAACTCAAAATGAGATGGCACCCTCAGTGGTAGAGATCCTTATTTCGTTTTTCCTCTGTGTCAGACGCATATTAGATTTGCCCATTGTACTGTCACAGCCTGCTAAAAACAAATTTCATGGTTTCTTGTTACAGACGCTGGTTACAGATGTACGTGATTTATTCGATTTTTGTCTGCTAATATTAGTAACTCGTGAGTTTTGCGTCACACCTTCTCCGGCCTTCAGATTACTCAGAAGCCAATGTGAATAATTCCCCATAAGATCTGAATCATTAAATTTAGGGTTACTGGATAGGGGTAATACAGTAGTGATCATAACACTATATGTATTCGGGAGGAGTTGGATTCATATTATTTTTTCGATATAGCTGCATTTAACTTTTTAACAGTTTCTCTAAAGCATTTCAGGCATATGGTTGGTTCAATTCTTAAACCGATATTGAAAAATGTTCACTAGATCGAGCGATTCTTTTCAGCGTCGGCAGTGATTCAAACTGTAATCCACCTTTTCTCCATCGTCTCTGCTTGTTACTTTCAACTCTGTGGAGTGAACCAACAATGCTTCAATCAGATCTCGGAAATAGGTGGCACCGAGCAACAGAAATGTTCGTTTTTATCCATTGTACACATATGGACATTTTTTAAAAATCTCCATTAGATTATCAATGAATATTCTTTAGTCAAGTGTTTTGACAGGTTTTCCATTCAGACCCTTTAATCGCAGCTCAAGGTATGTTCACCACTAAAAGAGTATTCCACCACTGTACAGGGTGTCCGAAAAGTCTTTCCCTGATTACATAAATTGATAACTCAGGCTAGAAGTAAGATACAAATATGAAACTGGTGTCTAATTGTTTACAAACTTTCAACGTTTTTTTTCACACATCAGTAAACTTCCACTTCCATTGTTGCCCAATGACAGTACACGTCGATATGACTTTGCGGTCGAAATACTATCATGTATTGAGGACGATGATGGTTATCTCAGACGAACTGCCTTTTCCGACGAAGCAACCTTTGTTGTCAGTGGAGTAGTTAATCGCCATAATGTGCGCATTCTGGGTTCACAACCCCCTGGCGAGGTCATGGAGTGCACCAGAGGCAGTCCAAAGGTGAATGTTTGGTGCGCGCTATTTCACGATCGAATTATCGGGCCATTATTCTTCGCTGAGGCTACCATCACATCTGCAGTGTATCTGGACGTGTTGCAACTGTTTCTCAGCTGCTTCAATATCACCCCGATGTCTTGTTTCAGCAAGACGGTGCACCGCTTCATTGGGGTTTGGACGTCCGTGCCTATCTCGATATGACCTTTCCTGGGCAATGGATTGGTCGTAATGGCCCAACAGTTTGGCCTCCACGCTCTCCTGACATAACCCCATTAGACTTATTTTTATGGGGTTATGTCAAGGATGAAGTCTACCGAACACCTGTACCAGATCTTGAAACCCTGCGGCAACGGATAACCACAGTCGTTGAATCGATCCCTCCAGAGATGTTGGCTAATGTGTGGACGGAAATTGAATATCGCCTAAATGTGCTACGTGCTACCAAGGGTGCTCATGTGGAAGTTTACTGATGTGTGAAAAAAACTTTGATAGTTTGTAAACAATTAGACACCAGTTTCATATTTGTATCTTACTTCTAGCCTGAGTTATCAATTTATGTAATCAGGGAAAGGCTTTTCGAACACCCTGTATTATTTCCTAAAACCTGAATCGTAAGGTTTCCACCTCGTTTGCCGAGAAATGGCTATGCCTTACAGTATTAATCTCTGCAGTTGATGAATAAAGCGCCGTTTTCGCAGACATCTGGAGTAGAATAGCTTCCACAGCCACAAAAAGAATCCGGGTGACACAGAAAAGGATGTGACCGGTTCGAATAATCCTTCTGATAAGAATTTTGATTGTTTTAATTGGAGGTCAGATTTCGATCTGCAGATATCGGATCATGACAGAGATTACAACTATTTCACCCCTGTCTTCTTCAGTGATGGCATAATTTATATTTGTTCAAGAAAGATGCACACCGTCGTATTCCTGACGTCAGAGGCCAGCACACGAACTTCTATTGTGCACCGTATTGGAAAATCAACACCAGAAAGGAGAAATCAGTTGGGAATATCAGCTAGTAACATCGTGAACCGCCCGCATCTCGTGGTCGTGCGGTAGCGTTATCGCTACCCACGCCCGGGTTCCCGAGTTCGATTCCCGGCGGGGTCAGGGATTTTCTCTGCCCCGTGATGGCTGGGTGTTGTGTGATGTCCTTAGGTTAGTTAGGTTTAAGTAGTTCTAAGTTCTAGGGGACTGATGACCATAGCTGTTAAGTCCCGTAGTGCTCAGAGCCATTTGAACCATTTGAACCATCGTGAACCGTTTCGTAGAAGGTGGGTTACAAGATATAATCCCTATTACTCCTCAGTGCCGCGGACCATGCCTTCGATGAGATGACGTGAAGAAGAACCAAATGTAGAGGTGAATGGCGTAAAGGAGGGATGAGATGAAATCTATCTTGAAGCCAGTGACGTTCATAATTGATTGAGGGTTCAAAGGGGAGCAGTACAACTAATGGAATGTATCAAACAGCTCACACAGCGATATATGGAATCTACTCTGATCGATATAGTGTAGGAAGAAGTAGCCTACAATGACCATACATATCTGATGCTAGTGATAGGGTTGACTGTATAAACTTCGCTGATTGAGATCAATTTTGACCGTAGATCAAAAAATGAACATAGTTAAGGGATTCGCAACGTTTTGTGACACTAAACTAGAATGAACTGAATGAGGTTCAGTGTTGATTTAAATTAGCTCGAAATACGCATGCAACAGCACTATATCAATTGTAAACACGATTATAGCTCTTCAACAGCAGCGCTGTAGATAGACAACATTTATTAATGAAGGTTCCGTGTGTTTAAGACTGTGGAAAGTAAGAGGAGGAAGATGTGCACGTCAGACTTCTCCACAGCTGAAACATATTGATTACTATAAATCGTCTTCGGCTAGTATACGGGAATAACTGACGACAACAAACTGATAAGCTAACTGCGGCCTACGAAGAAAAGGTGTGGAAAGAAGTCACCGTTCACTTTAAGTCACGAAACATGGGCAAAAAATTATGATAGGAAAACACTAGGCCGGCCGGTGTGGCCGAGCGGTTGTAGGCGCTTCAGTCGGGAACCGTGCGACCGCTACGGTCGCAGCTTCGAATCCTGCCTCGGGCATGGATGTGTGTGCTTTCCTTAGGTTAGTTAAGGTTAAGTAGTTCTAAGTTCTAGGGGACTGATGACCTCAGATGGTAAGTCCCATAGTGCTCAGAGCCATTTGAACCATTTTGAAAATACTAGAGAAACAGCAAGTGGGTAATTCAGGAGAACTTTTTTGAAAATGTAGTTTTATTACAACCATCGTTACGACCAGAAGCGTAGACAATACATTGTTTCGAAGCTGACAGATCATGGCCGCCTGGCTGTTACGGCTACGAACTCTAACTGTTGATGACGGTTGCGTCATGAAAGGCTTTCAGCTGTTTGATTCAGACAAACATTTTACAGATTGTTTGGCACGGATTTCTGTTTAGACGGAAATATCAGCAGTTAGTAGATTTTAAAGCCGTCATTATCGATCGCTAGGGAAATTATGGGTGCTAAGAGCGACAGAGGCGTATATTTACATTTGCTACTGATTGACCTACATGTACTTCTTATTTCGGTTCGCCAGTGAGCGCGCAGCAGTCACAGTAGTGTATGCATAATGTGGGCGTCCGGTAGCGTTGCAATCCAGTGAACGCTGACTAGCGTAGAATTTAATACGAGGCTGGTTTTTATTATTGTTCAAAGTCAGACCGCATTTTGTAAGAGATGTTCAGTCCTTTCTAGCTGCTATCGAACTCAATAGACTTACTGTTCAATGCAATTAGTTCTCTTTCCTACCGTATGGTTAGTGCTTATACCTCCCCATGAAACGGACACCGCCGAGGTGGGGTAGCTTGTGTGCCTGAGCGATACAGATTTCCGTATACTGCAGCCAGCAAGGGTATCTGTGAGAGGCCAGACAACCATCTGGTTCCTCAGGAGGGGCAGCAGCGATTTTAGTAGTTGCAGGGGCAATAGTCTGGATAACAGACTGATTTTAACTTGTAACATTAGCGAACATAGCTTTGCTGTGCTGGTACTGGGAACGGCTGAAAGCAAGGGGAAGCTACAGCCATTACCTTTCCGGAGTGCATGCGGCTCTCCTGTATGGTTAAATTAAGGCACCCTCTTGGATAAAAATTCCATAAAATAGTCCCACTCTCGAAACTCCGAGCGGGGACTACTCTGGGAGATGTCTTCATCAGGAAAATAAAAACAGAGATTCTGCCGATCTGAGCGCGTAATGTTTGGTCCCTTAACCGGGTAGCTAGATCAGAAAATTTAAAAATGGAAATCGGTAGATTGACGTTAGATATCCTTAGTTAGTAAAGTACGGTGGCAGAGTGAACAGGACTCCTGTTTAGATGAATACAGGGCTATAAATACAGAATCAAGTAGGCGTAGTGCAGGAGTATGTCTAATAATGACTAAGAAAAAAATTATTCGGGCAAGCTACTATGAACAGCCCATGTTTACTAGATATTTTTGGTTTTAATGACAATACCTGACATACCCCTGATCCCTGAGTACCGATCACTCCTCTTGGGGTACTTGTGTGTATTTCAGCATCAGTATTAAACACCCTGTACTGTTTAAAAAGTCAGTATCTCGTGGTTTGCACAGCATTCTCCACTCCGCGTCGTCGAACTCCCTTTCCTGAGTCTCGGAAGGGTCGGTGAAGTCGCCCACCACTCTGCGAGAAGCACTGCTGATGGCTGTAGCGTCGCTCTTACGCTCTTTGAGATCTCATCTATCTACAAATTAATCAGATCTCCCTATTCTCAAATCGGCTTCTTACGACTTTCTTCGTACGATGGATTTTGTTTTAGTTTTATCTTTTGTTCTTTTCAGTCGTCCAGTTCTTGATAGTATCCTGGTTCTGTTTCTCCAGTAGCCAGAAATTCCGTGACACGATCGTGGTATGTGCTCGTGTACCGTGCAAATCATATTTCTTGTAGACATATTTAGCTATGTTGCAACATGTAGGTATATTCTATCTTTGTTTGCAGATTGTGGCAGGGAATATTTATTGTTAGCACCCAGATAGTGTTGTAATTTGTACTACGACATAGGGTAACAGCATCGAAGTAGTTCTTTCTTTTTGTTGTTGTAGCATCAAACAGCGATGTTACTCAACTCCGGAGATGTTGTTCAATAAAATTCTTGAATTCAAATTTTTGTAGTTTTTAGTGTACTCAACACTGTTATGCAACCTATCTTGTCTTTATATAAAATTTATAATATTTGTGACTTTATCACTATTATATACTTCAGGTACTTTCAAAATGTAAAGACAACTAGCTTCAACTTGCTTTCGTGATCCATGTTAAGTCATATGACAGTCAGTGCTTCCGGACGTAATACAAATGACAACTGAACAGCATGGAAGTTAAATTCACACATAGTTGTTATATTTTTTTCACCAATTCATTAACGATGTTCACTTGGAAACAGAGAAAAACGGCGCTATATTCTCGCGGGGCTGCCCGACTGCACGGACCAGCGCGGACATGGTCCGCTCCCAACCAAGTATACGGGTCCGTGTTGCTCCGATCCGTGCTCGTTCAACGCGAAACACAAAAATAAATATTTCGTAAGTACTTCACAAATCTGAACTGGTAATAATCCTTGATTTATATTTAAAGAGCATACTCAAATTACGTCTCTCATTAGATAAAGATAGGTATGATCGCAGGTTGGTCTTACTACAGTATGTCTCGCGAGAAGACCAACAAGGTAAAACTAGAGAGAATCGAGCTCCTTCCAGAGCACCATCCACAGTTGGGACGGGTAAGCAGTGTAACGACAATCGTACAAAAAGAACTCTCTGCTACCCCCTTCTTCGTCAATAATTCTTTTGTGTTCCCAAATTTTTCATATATTGGCAGTTACACTTAAAGAGTTGGTCATCATTGTGTAGCTCCACTATAGAAAGCGGCACATGAGTAGTTTCGCCTGGGAATAACTTGGGAGCAGTGTCGTCTTACGGCTCCGGTGTTAGCTTGAGAACTATTAATGGCGCAAGAGATTATCATAAAACGCATAAGCAAAAATATGGGTGCTATTTAGAATGTGAGTGGTAAGTATTGACTTTGAATAATCTAATCAGTCTTGCACAAAGTGTCTGCTAAAGAAATGTTTAAAGAAAAGCAAACTGTATAACAACATTTACAAAGTTTGAATCACGGATAAGACACAACTGTGCAGGCTGCATATTGATGTGGTTATGGTCTTCAGTCCGAACACGAACCTGATTCAGTTCCCCACGATAGTCTGTCCTCTGCAAGCTTCTTCATCTTTGTGTTACTACAACCCACATTCATTCAAACCAGCTTACTCTAGCCATTTCTAGATCTTCCTCCACAATTTTTACGCCAGTTCTCCCCATTACCAAAATGACAATGCTTCCAGACGTATCAAATCAATCGTTCCCTTTTTTGGTGACATTTTGCTATAATTTTTTTTTCTCACCAATTCCACTCAGTTCTCCTTTATCAGTTATCCAATCTAGCAGCTAAATCTTCAATGTCCTTCTGTAGCACTAAGTATCAGAATCTTCCGTTCTCTTCATGTCTGATATGTCCTTTCTCCACAATTCACTTCCGTACAGAGTACCTCTCCAGCTAATCGCCACTTGCTATTCACAGTCTGCATTTCATAAGTTCCCGACTTCGTCCATCGGCAGCTATCTTGCTGCCAAACACAACAGTTCATCTACGACTTTTAGTGTCTCATTTCCCTATGCAATTCCCTTAGAAATGACTGATTTAATTCTAAAGTACATTAGCCTTGATTCACTTTTGTTGTTATCACCTCATTTCAATTCCATTCAATTCATCTTCTAAGTCCTTTGTCGTCTCTGACAGAACTACAGAATCGCCTCAAAGTTTCTATTTCTTCTCTCTGAACTTTAATTTCTTTTTCTGAAATTCTCCTTGTTTTCCTTCGCTGCTTTTTAAATATACAGATTGTATAACATGGCGTACAGGCATAGCCCTATCTGACTTCTTGATCAGCTGCTGCTTCCCTTCCCTGCCTTTTATCTCTTTTAACTGCAGTCTAACTTCTGTTTTTTACAAAGGCTAAAAGGTACAAAATATCAAAAATTTGGCAACCCTAAATAATTATTGTAACAGTAGTGGGTAGCGGAGGATTCTTTATGTACCATTGTCGTTACACCGCTTACCTGCTCCTCTTGCTATCGGTGCTCAGGAAGAAGGAGTGTCGATACGCCTCCGTGTGAGCTCCATTCTCTCTAATTTTACCTTGATCGTCTTCTCACGAAACATACTGTAGTGTGACACACTTGCGATCACACCTACTTTTGCCTAATGAGAGATGTAATTTGAGTGTGACCGTTAAATGTACTTAAACACTTTTTACCCATTTGTGAAATAATTCTAAATGTTTATTATTATCTTTCGTGTTAAACGAGCTAGGATCGGACCAAGACGGCCCCATATACTTCGTTGGGAGCGGACCATCGAAACGCTGGTCCGAACCGATAGCCAGCCCCTCGAGAATATATCATTGTTTATCTCGATTTCCCTGTGACCATTGTTGATGTATTTTTAAGAAAAAAAAAATACCAAAAACATGTTTGAATTTAACTTTCATACTGTTCAGGTGCAACTTGTATTACGTCCAGAAGCGCTGTTTGTAATATGACTTGGATAACCAAAGCAACTGTGTATGTTGGAGCTAGTCGTCTTTACATTATAAAAATACCTGAACTATATGATAGTGACAAAGACACAAATATTATAAACTATATTGAAAGACAGGAGATGTTATATAACAGTGCTGAATGTACCACAAGCTACAAAATTCTAAATCCAGAGATTTTATTGAAGTTTAAAAACATCTCTGCAGTTGAGAAACAACGAAAAGAAACAACTACTTCAATGCTGTTATCTTATGTCGTCGAACAAATTACCACACTATCTGGATGCTAACAATAAATATTCCCGGCAACAACCTATAAACAAAGAGAGAATATTTCTGTATATTTCTAAGTAATAAGGTACACGAACACATACCAAGAGGGTACCACGGCATTTGCGGCTACTGGAGGAACAGGACCAGGATAGTATCGAGGACTGGACGACTGAAAAGAATAAAAGTAAAAAAAATCCATCGGATGAAGAAATTGGAAAGAAATCGATTTTAGAAGAGTGAGATTTGCTTATTTGGTACAGGTAGAGATTCCTCGTTGGATCTAAGAGAGCGATTTTTATTTATTTATTTATTGCCAAATTATAGACCTGTTACCTGATGTTTAAAACAGGTCGTACATCTTACAATTTTCGTTTTTCATCTTTTTACAGTTTTCTTTCCTTTTGTTTTATCTACAAAAATTTACAAAGAATGATTCAAAATAACAATAATTTGAGGTTGAAATATAAATAAAATTTTGTTGTTTTTAAGAAGAATATAAAAAGAAGATAGGATAGATGAGAGATTTGTTAGTACCATCACCGAGTGTGACTGACGGTGAATACCTCGGAATGGTTTCATCGAGCCGTTGACCGCCAGTCACACACACACCACACACACACACACACACACACACACACACACAAATGGTTATTAGTAGAGAAATGTTTCTTATCCTATTTGTTACTAATCCTATGTATTAACTACATTAGATGCGCATCCATGTACAGCATTTGGTGTTTTCTTGGCTAGATTGCCAGCAATTTGCTTATTTACTGTCACATCTCAGCTTCCTCCTCCTGTTCCTCCTCAATGTCACTATTTTCGCTGTCACTGTGGGTATCGCTGTCCATTCTCTGGAGATTTCTGTTACGCTGCACATAGGCATGTCTGTGACGTCGTGTCCGCATATACTCTTCATGTGTTGTTTTTGAAATACTGTTTGTCAGTGCGTTTAATTGTGCCCATTGTTCTTCGTCTCTTATTGCTGTGTCTATATCTATGTCTGTATCTGTGTAATCTAAGTGTAGTGTATGTCTATTGTTCGCGTACTGCCCGCAGAAAAAGACAGTGTGTTCTGGGGAACCTTCTTCCCCGCATGTGCATGTAGGTGTCTGCCTCAGACTCACGCGGTTTAAGTGCGTGGGGTAAGGTCCGTGCCCGGTTAAGAAATGTACCTTACTGCGGCTGGGATCGATATGTCTCATTCTCAACCGCTCCCTTATGTCAGGGAGGAAGTTGTGCAGTCTACGTCCCTTATCACTTACATCCCACTCACCTTGCCATGTATACAAACGCCAACTTTTAAGGTGACGTATCGTCTCTATGGGCAGACCGGTTATTGTGTGTACCTTATCTAGTCTCCCTACCTTTAACCAGTACCTTGCAGCTCTGTATTTGATCGTGATATCTATGGGGCATATTCCGAGCACCACACACAGTGCATCTGCTGAGGTGGTACCGAAGGCTCCAGATAGCCTAAGTATGACACTTCTCTGCCCTCGTCTGACGGATGCTTTGTTGGTGACAACGTTCAGTCTATGTGCCCACGTGCTCGCTGCAAAGCTGAGTACTGATTCGAAGAGCGCACAGTGGTATGTACGTATGACTGGTAGAGGTAGTCTGTACTGTTTTGAATTTAGCCTCACCAGTTTGTGGAGTATTTTTTCTGCTTTGTCTGTTGTTAGCCTTATGTGTTCGTGGAAATTCAATTTTTCATCTATGTGTACCCCAAGATAGCGCGTAATGCGTGCTCGTTTGATGTTTGTGTCCCCAATTTTAACCGAAGGATTCCTTTGGAGTGATCCTTTCAGTAAAGTGTATGTTGTTTTGTTTTCGGCTATCCTGAGTTTGTTGTTGTGACACCACTGAGTAATTGTTTGTAGTAATCCACTGGCTTTCTCTTCTAACTGGGCTCTGTTGTTTGCAGTGACTACAACTAATAGGTCATCTGCGTAGGCGACAATTCCGTCTGACCTGTCATCCCCATCCAGACGTTCTAGGAGGGGTTCGATTGTTATGTCCCAGAAGATGGGGCCGAAGATCGACCCTTGAGAACAGCCTTTGGTAATTCTTTTAATTACTTTCCGGCTGTCCATCTGCCATTCGACTACTCGGTCTTTACAGTAGTCCAGAAAACTGTTGTACAGTGATTGCGGTACCTCCAGATGTCTTAGCCTCTGAAACAGTGCTGGCCACCAAAGATTATCAAATGCTCCGGCAATGTCAATCATTATTGCCATGGCGTATTTCTGTTTTGTGGTGTTAACTATGTGCAGGGCCTGGTTGATGGCATCATCTATTGATCTGCCCGCTCTGAAGCCGAACTGGTGTTGGCTCATACCCCTGAGAGCTCTGTGTGTTTGCAGGAGCTTACACAGTAGCTTCTCCTGAATCTTTGCTAGGGTGTTTATTAGGCATATTGGCCTGTAAGTCTTTGGATCTGAAGGATCCCTGTCCGCTGATTTCTTAATAATGACTGCTTTGGAGGTTTTCCATACTGTAGGTACCCTGCCCAGCCGTAAGGCATCGTTCAGTAACGTTGTTAGGAACGGGGTGATCTGCGGTGCTAGTTTTTTCAGTGTTTCCGAGTGGATACCATCTGGTCCAGGTGCTTTTTTGTTTTTGAGCTCTGAGATTGCTAGCGCAACCTCTTCTTGCGCAAAATGACAGGTGACAGTTGCAGTGTTGTATGGTGTGTGTAGGTTTCCTCTTAGTGTTGCATGATATTGTGTGTCTGTATCGATAACGTCGTCAGGGAGCAGTTTATACAGCGGAAACTCCGCTGTATTCCTCCATCCCCTCGTCATCGTGCCGTCATCCTGCCTTAGCGTTCCCAGAACTAGTGGAGTTTTTATCTTCTCTGTCAATATTTTGTATGGTTCCCCCCATATATTTTGCTCTGTTTGTGTTGTTACAAATAGCTCCCAATGTTGTCTACGCGTGTTGTATAGGGTCTGTCTGTATAAGTCTCGTGCATGCCTATATGCTTCAAGTCTTATTCGTCGGTCCCTATCTGCTATCGCCCTTTGATATAATTTTCGTTTGCGTCTTGCGTCTTGTTTGAGTCTCTAAGTTCGTTGGTCCATGGTACTGGTGAGCAATTTGTGTTCTTTGCTGTCGGTATTGATGTGTTTTGTGCATGTTGTGTCACCTGTGTTAACTTGTGTGCTCTATAATCGATACTTCCATTGATGTTTTGTAGATCGTGTCGTTGTATAATTTCCGTTAATTTGTTCCAGTCTGCTTTGTGCAACAGCAAGTGTCTGGTGTGTGATTTGGTCATTGTGTTCTGAGTGTGAGTTAGTGTGTATGTTATGACATTATGATCACTACTGGTTATGTTGTCGTGTACAGTCCAGTTTGTTACGTATGCCATTGCTGCATTATTTGCTAGCGTGAAGTCGATATTACTGCTCGTACCATCGAACCCTGCATATGTTGGTATAGGTCCTTCCGTATTCATTACATGTAGTTGTGTTTCTTGTATTAGATCGGTGATTATGCGTCCTCTGTCATCTGTTCTGTCTGAGTTCCAGAGGGTCGATCTGGAATTAATGTCAGCACTTATCACTAATTTTTTGCCTCTGGCATACATTACTAGGTCTCTGATGTAGTCTGCATACGGCTGTATTTGATGGCTGTATTGGGCGTACATGGATGCAATAACCCATGTGACGTTCCCGTTAGTTATCTCTATGGTAACCAAGTGTTGATTGCATAACTGTGTTACCTTAACTATGTTATAAGTTCTGTTTAGAATTACTATTGCAGCCTTACAGTCATTGCTGCCTGTTATTGTGGTAGCATGTTTTGGTAGACATATCAGTTGCCCGTTTCTGTTATAGGGTTCTTGTAAGCACATGATGTCTGCCTGCAGGTCTAGTGCTATTTTAGGGATTTCCGCGCTGACTGTCGTACTGTTTTTTGTATTATGTTGTAAGATATTCATTTTTTGTCTATGTGTTCTGGGTGTTTTACGTGTACAAAACATTTACTGCCAGTCTGTGAGTAATCAAAATATGTTCGTCCGTGTGCTCTTACATGATCTATATATATTTTGTCCAAGTCGAAAGATTCTGACCTGCGCAGGCAGACCTGGAGCATGACATCGAGCAGCGGCTCTGCTGATGTAGGAATATTTTCTGTCTTTAGGATGATTCTGTCTGTTTGCTCAGTTACTGGAAAACAGAGAGAATCTCCCTTTGGATGGCACAATCTAAGTAGCAACCGCTGCGCTGTCTGCAGTATCTCTTTTTTCTCTAGCCTACTTAAAAGTAAGTTAAGTTCTAAATTATCATAATTAGGTGCAGCTGGCTTGCTGTTGGTGCTGGTTTCTGTTGCGGTCTCTGAGGTGGTACTGGACGGATTGTGGCTTGGTGTTGGCCGCTGATTGGGGGACATTTTAAGACCTCTTTGGGATGTCACACGGTTACTTTTCGTTTTGTCACACGCCTCTTCAATGCTGTTTGCCTTCACACGTTTTTCACTGATGTTGGTGGTGCTTGCTGGCGTGGTGTCGGCGATGGTGGTGATTTGTATGGGACTGACTGTATATGTTATGTTGTCTTTGTTTGTGTTTGGAGTGGAGGTTGTTGCTAGACGCACGTTGACATCGTTGCAAATGTCACATGTCTCTCCCTCAGATTTGTCCTCATCTAATTGGTCTACTTTTATAAGTCTGGGTCCAGTAGTTTTGAGTTTTGTATTGGTCTGTAGCCTGAGTGTTTCGATGTGTTTTGATTCAGGGACTGCATGCCTGTCTGTTCCTTGTTCCATTTTCCCGGGGTGAAGAGTGCCTACCGTGACAAATTTGACTGGTTTGATGTACTGTTCACATTTACGTGTGTCGTAGGGTTTTCCATGTGATGATGATTCTGGTTTGTGTTCATCCTGTGTATGTGTGGTGTGATGTACTTCGGCTGGGAGAAATTGTGAGGGAGTATGTCGGTTTTGTTTGTACATTTTCTTGTGCACAATACATGTAAGTTCATCTTCCAACTCATCTATCCTCTGCATTAATGTTATTTGGAAGTTTATCCAGAGAGCGATCCTACAGCTATAAGCAGCGTCATTCGCAGAGTGCTGGGCGACTTCATCCATGTTTTCAAGACTCAGGAAGGGCTAGTTTGACTACGCCGAGTCGAGATTGCAGTCAGATCGACACGCAACTAGCAGCTGGAGCCGTGCAAAGTACGAGATACTCGACTTATTTTGTAAACAGTATATGATGTGTAAAACTGATGCTGAAATACACGCAGGGTGTCCCAGGAGGAATGGTCAGTGTTCAGGGATCAGGGGTAAAACACGTAAGGTCATTCGAAGCAAAGAAGTCTAGTAAACATGGGCTGTCCGTAGTAGTTTACAAGAATTCTTATTATCTTATTCATTATTAGACATACTCCAGCTTTACATGGACTTGAGTATGTAAGTTAAAAATGACAGTCAAAATTCTATATTAGCTCAGGTTTGGAAGTTACTGAAACTTTTATGTTCTTCACATATTATAATCGGCAAATCTAACAAGTGTGGCTCCGCCAAAGACACAACAATTTACCAAACATTTGACAGTTCTTTTGGGGGTCAATCCATGCACTAATCAAAATTAGGGTCACTGTTTTTCTAGAGTGTCTCTAGTGTTTTAGGTACATGGTACTGAAATTTATATTTTTTCACTACATAATTTTGGTGTAAACATGGAATCGTCTGATGTGGAAGCATGCCATGTGTCACTGTCACTAGAAAAGTTTACTGTTGTGGCTATTAGAGGGTATGGAACGGGAAGAACCACTCAATGAGGAAATGGTCGCACCGCGCTTGGTGTATTAGCTTACTGTATACTGCTCCTATTACTCTTATTAAATTCTTTATTGAGTGGAGGCACCAAGCAGAAGTAGCAATTTGTTGCGTGGTTTGTAGGTTCGCTGCAAAGCATGCACTACGAAATGCATGGACACTTTTTTCTTTCCATTTATGCATTTAGAGTTGAGAACACATCGTACAACATGAGGAGTGTATGCTTTCGATTGGCCTCCTACACGGCATCCCAAATAAAGGAAATATATTTTGTCACTGTTCGCTCCTCTTGTCCAAAAACGGCATCCCCACTTATGTAACAAAACTGTTGGGTTATTAGCATATCTGCGGGGGCCTAAAGCAGTTTTGGCTTCACACAGTGACTCAGAAACTCACATAAAGGGCACAGTACACAAGGAGCAAGGAATATCGGACTGTTTTAGCTAGATACAAAATACTGCTTTAATATCACATGCAGCACCTGTTCAGCGATGGGTATATCTGAGGATGTGGTCGAAGACATCGCTTCCCCTTACAATGTGCGTATCTTTTAACTGCGTGAAACACAATATTCACGTGTTTTCTCTGGCATTCCTGATATGACAAGAAAATGAAAGCTAGAAAACAGTAACAATCTCCATATAACACCAAAGCAGAGGTTAGAAACTAAAAGCTATTCTTCTTTTCGAATTAAATCTAGGAAAATCTATAAATAATGGGTATTTATGGTCATGTCAAATTTTCATTGTTGAACAGTGTAAACAATCTGTCCCTGTGATTTATCCCTCCCCCCTTCAAAGCGGAGAAACAGGAGAGGCTAGAGGTAGAAAATTATCATTTTTCATTGAGGTACAAGAAAATAAACTCTCAGTTATACTGAGACCGGTGTGATAAGCGAGACGTGAGTACGCATAATTGAAATTTTACAGCATCTGAAGAATATTACTAAAACTGTTTGTTTCTCCGTTTTCCGAGCCGTAGCAAGGCAATTTTGTTCAACAGCTTAACTCATTGTAAATCCAACAGTTACGTGTTTTTCTACTGACTTCCAACATCCGTACGGCGATCCCTGTTTAGATTTTCCGTAGTTTCACTAAAGTCTTTCGTGTAAATGCCGGGATGGTTCCTGCTAAACGGCTATGCGCTACCTGTTCCATCTTCATGAAATCACACCTGTAACTATAAAAATTACGATTTCTTAGTTTTAAAGTGAAATACCACGACTTGTCCCATATCCTTATGAAATTAATGCTCAGATAAATTAAACTACTATTGCAAATCTTCTGAGTAAAGACATTAGATGTACATTTCAAGTATTTCCTCAAAATACATTTACAATTTTAAAACATCAAAGTAGGTCTATTGATACCACCAACTGCGATTTTATTTAATTTTTTTAGAAAAAGTAATTCCTGACGCTTTCTCGTTACAATTTACCGGAATAAATGGCTTCCTTCCCATCTAGAGAGCACTGGTAAATATTTGGCTGTAAATTGTTTGGTTGTAAAGAAAGGAAACGCTTTTGATGGGGCCGACTGTAATCGGTGACGTGCACCACCCTGAAATAATCCAGCTAGCCGGCTCGCCTCTTTTACGTTCGCCAGCCAAACAGCGCTCTCTAAAGTGCGGTGTGATCGGAAACCTATTTTCCATAAACACGTGGGAGAAACGGGCCCGCTGGGACAAATAAGGGGCTGTATAGGGTGAATTTGATCAGCCTTCCGCCTGACGGTTACAGCAGGTGTCGGTTAGGGATGAACGCTTTCCACCCACCCCTGAGGGGAAGCGTTAGGGGCGGTGAAAGCGCCTCGGGGGTTGAAGTCAAGTTAAACTTTTGAAATACGTAGCACGAGGATGACATAAACAGAAAAAGCAATCTTCTCCTCAGGAGATGTATTCCGCTCGTAAACGTTATCGTTTGTATCATGAGGCTCCATTTCTGCTCTCTTACTGCGAAAATATCTCGCTTCACATTTACTTAAGAGGATATTTTCGCTGACTGACAGAATTATGTTTCAGTCTGATTTCTCTAACTTTTTCTAGTAATTAGGGTAAGCCGGCCGGAGTGGCCGAGCGGTTCTAGGCGCTACGGTCTGAAACCGCGCGACTGCTACGGTCGCAGGTTCGAATCCTGCCTCGGGCATGGATGTGTGTGATGTCCTCAGGTCAGTTAGGTTTAAGTAGTTTTAAGTTCTAGGGAACTGGTGAATTTTCTCTGCCTCGTGATGACTGGGTGTTGTGTGATGTCCTTAGGTTAGTTAGGTTTAAGTAGTTCTAAGTTCTAGGGGACTGATGACCATAGATGTTAAGTCCCATAGTGCTCAGAGCCATTTGAACCATTTGAATTAGGGTAAACGTAAAGCCTTTAATGAAAACTACGGCAATGTCGGTACTTCAGTGACATTGACAGGCCTTTGTAGGTTATTTGTGGAGGCAATCAGCCTGTACGTTTCCTATGATTATGGCTAACTTAGGTTGTAATATTAAACACCTTTCTAGTCGGCCCTGTAATCCACCATTCCATAAGAACCCGGCTTATATTGTACAGGCTGTATCTGTTTAGTTATTCAAACATTGTCTCCACTGGAAATATGTCTTGGACAAATGTCTGTTGCATTTATTTCGGCACATTTGCTTCTAGTTATTCCGTAACCCATTTTCCATTGCACATCTTGTGTGTCGCTGTAGTGCTCTACTCGATAGCGTGAACGTGAGAATGTCCGCGTACAGTCATCGCCTATTTAACTCCGGCACCCGAAAATAAAATCAGCTGTCACGATACTGAAACTATTTTCTTGCTTCCAAGTGAAACTAAACAACATTGCTTTGGAACAACAAGCGTGTCCTACTTCCCTATTCCTGGTAGACACGGCGAGTAACGTATACAATCAGAGCAAAAAATCCGGGAATGCATCCATGCTGCATTCACGGATTCATTAAATAAGTCAGCTTTGACATACATTGACGGAACAAAAAACGTACCACCAAAAAATAACTAATGTAGAGTAATGAAATTTCGGGAACACATTTGTCTAGGTAACATATTTAAGTGATTAGCACTGCAAGACCATAGATTAGTGTAACAGCGAGATAACGTATTATGTAATGCTAGTACGTTAATAACCACAGTAACCAATAACCAATGTAACCGCCAGAACGTTGAATGCAAGGAAGCAAACGTGCACGCATTGCGTTGTACGGGTGCCGGACGTCACTTTGTCGGTTGGAGTTCCATGCTTGTTGCACTTGACCGGTCAGTAAAGGGACGGTTAATGCTGTTTGTGGGCGACGCTGGAGTTGTCGTCCGATGATGTCCCGTATGTGCTTGATTGGAGATAGATCTGGTGATCGAGCAGGTCAAGACAACATATCGACACACTGTAGAGCATGTTGGGTTACAACTGCGGTATGTGAGCGAGCGCTATCCTGTTGGAAAGCACCCTGTCGGATATTGTTCATCATGGTAGCGCAACAGGTCGAATCATCGGATTGACATGCAGTTTTGCAGTCAGGGTGCGTGGGATAACCAAGGGAATGCTCCTGTTGTAGTATGAAATCGCATCACAGTCCATAACTCCACGTGTAGGTCCACAGCGTGTCTAGCACACAGACAAGTTGGTTTCAGGTCCTCGACTGGCTTCCATCTAACCAACACGCGGTCATTGCTGGCATAGAAGCAGAACCAGTTTTCATCAGACCTCCATCCTGCTCTCCAATGAGCTCTTGCTTGATAGCACTGATGGCCCGCATCTCGTGGTCGTGCGGTAGCGTTCTCGCTTCCCACGCCCGGGTTCCCGGGTTCGATTCCCGGCGGGGTCAGGGATTTTCTCTGCCTCGTGATGGCTGGGTGTTGTGTGCTGTCCTAAGGTTAGTTAGGTTTAAGTAGTTCTAAGTTCTAGGGGACTGATGACCGTAGCAGTAAGTCCCATAGTGCTCAGAGCCATTTGAACCATTTGATAGCACTGAACTCAAAAATGGCGGTCTACACCTACATCTACATCTATATGATTACTCTGCCATTCACATTTAAGTGCTTGGCAGAGGGTTCATCGAACCACAATCGTA
The DNA here is from genome assembly GCF_021461385.2 of Schistocerca piceifrons. Lineage (NCBI taxonomy): Eukaryota > Metazoa > Arthropoda > Insecta > Orthoptera > Acrididae > Schistocerca > Schistocerca piceifrons. Next base: position 47,106,906 of record NC_060139.1, read on the forward strand.
CTGTCTCTCTACCATTCCACTCCCGAACAGCGCGCGGCAAAAACGAACACCTAAACCTTTCTGTTCGAGCTCTGATTTCTCTTATTTTATTTTGATGATCATTCCTACCTATGTAGGTTGGGCTCAACAAAATATTTTCGCATTCGGAAGAGAAATTTGGTGACTGAAATTTCGTAAATAGATCTTGCCGCGACGAAAAACGTCTTTGCTTTAATGACTTCCATCCCAACTCGCGGATCATATCTGCCACACTCTCTCCCCTATTACGTGATAATACAAAACGAGCTGCCCTTTTTTGCACCCTTTCGATGTCCTCCGTCAATCCCACCTGGTAAGGATCCCACACCGCGCAGCAATATTCTAACAGAGGACGAACGAGTGTCTCTTTAGTGGACTTGTTGCATCTTCCAAGTGTCCTGCCAATGAAACGCAACCTTTGGCTCGCCTTCCCCACAATATTATCTATGTGGTCTTTCCAACTGAAGTTGTTCGTAACTTTGACACCGAGGTATTTAGTTGAATCGACAGCCTTGAGAATTGTACTGTTTATCGAGTAATCGAATTCCAACGGATTTCTTTTGCAACTCATGTGGATCACCTCACCGCTTTCGTTATTTAGCGTCAACTGCCACCTGCCACACCATACAGCAATCTTTTCTAAATCGCTTTGCAACTGATACTGGTCTTCGGATGACCTTACTATACGGTAAATTACAGCATCATCTGCGAACAACCTAAGAGAACTGCTAAGATTGTCACCCACGTCATTTATATAGATGAGGAACAGCAGAGGTCCCAGGTCGCTTCCCTCGGGAACACCTGATATCACTTCAATTCTACTCGATGATTTGCCGACTATTACTACGAATTGTGACCTTCCTGACAGGAAATCACGAATCCAGTCGCACAACTGAGACGATACTCCATAGGCCTGCAGCTTGATTAGAAGTCGCTTGTGAGGAACGGTGTCAAAAGCTTTCCGGAAATCCAGAAATACGGAATCAACCTGAGATTCCCTGTCAATAGCGGCCATTACTTCGTGCGAATAAAGAGCTAGCTGCGTTGCACAAGAACGATGTTTTCTGAAACCATGCTGATTACGTATCAATAGATCGTTCCCTTCGAGGTCATTCATGTTGTTGTTGTTGTGGTCCTCAGTCCTGAGACTGGTTTGATGCAGCTCTCCATGCTACTCTATCCTGTGCAAGCTTTTTCATCTCCCAGTACCTACTGCAACCTACATCCTTCTGAATCTGCTTAGTGTATTCATCTCTTGGTCTCCCTCTACGATTTTTACCCTCCACGCTGCCCTCCAATACTAAATTGGTGATCCCTTGATGCCTCAGAACATGTCCTACCAACCGATCCCTTCTTCTGGTCAAGTTGTGCCACAAACTTCTCTTCTCCCCAATCCTATTCAATACTTCCTCATTAGTTATGTGATCTACCCATCTAATCTTCAGCATTCTTCTGTAGCACCACATTTCGAAAGCTTCTATTCTCTTCTTGTCCAAACTATTTATCGTCCATGTTTCACTTCCATACATGGCTACACTCCATACGAATACTTTCAGAAATGACTTCCTGACACTTAAATCAATACTGGATGTTAACGAATTTCTCTTCTTCAGAAACGCTTTCCTTGCCACTGCCAGTCTACATTTTATATCCTCTCTACTTCGACCATCATCAGTTATTTTGCTCCCCAAATAGCAAAACTCCTTTACTACTTTAAGTGTCTCATTTCCTAATCTAATTCTCTCAGCATCATCCGACTTAATTAGACTACATTCCATTATCCTTGTTTTGCTTTTGTTGATGTTCATCTTATACCCTCCTTTCAAGACACTGTCCATTCCATTCAACTGCTCTACCATGTCCTTTGCTGGCTCTGACAGAATTACAATGTCGTCGGCGAACCTCAAAGTTTTTATTTCTTCTCCATGAATTTTAATACCTACTCCTAATTTTTCTTTTGTTTCCTTTACTGCTTGTTCAATATACAGATTGAACAACATCGGGGAGAGGCTACAACCCTGTCTTACTCCCTTCCCAACCACTGCTTCCCTTTCATGTCCCTCGACTCTTATAACTGCCATCTGGTTTCTGTACAAATTGTAAATAGCCTTTCGCTCCCTGTATTTTACCCCTGCCACCTTTAGAATTTGAAAGAGAGTATTCCAGTCAACATTGTCAAAACCTTTCTCTAAGTCTACAAATGCTAGAAACGTAGGTTTGCCTTTCCTTAATCTTTCTTCTAAGATAAGTCGTAAGGTCAGTATTGCCTCACGTGTTCCAGTGTTTCTACGGAATCCAAACTGATCTTCCCCGGGGTTGGCTTCTACTAGTTTTTCCATTCGTCTGTAAAGAATTCGTGTTAGTATTTTGCAGCTGTGACTTATTAAGCTGACAGTTCGCTAATTTTCACATCTGTCAACACCTGCTTTCTTTTGGATTGGAATTATTATATTCTTCTTGAAGTCTGAGGGTATTTCGCCTGTTTCATACATCTTGCTCACCAGATGGTAGAGTTTTGTCAGGACTGGCTCTCCCACGGCCGTCAGTAGTTCCAATGGAATATTGTCTACTCCGGGGGCCTTGTTTCGACTCAGGTCTTTCAGTGCTCTGTCAAACTCTTCACGCAGTATCATATCTCCCATTTCATCTTCATCTACATCCTCTTCCATTTCCATAATATTGTCCTCAAGTACATCGCCCTTGTATAGACCCTCTATATACTCCTTCCATCTTTCTGCTTTCCCTTCTTTGCTTAGAACTGGGTTTCCATCTGAGCTCTTGATATTCATACAAGTCGTTCTCTTATCTCCAAAGGTCTCTTTAATTTTCCTGTAGGCGGTATCTATCTCACCCCTAGTGAGATAGGCCTCTACATCCTTACATTTGTCCTCTAGCCATCCCTGCTTAGCCATTTTGCACTTCCTGTCGATCTCATTTTTGAGACGTTTGTATTCCTTTTTGCCTGTTTCACTTACTGCATTTTTATATTTTCTCCTTTCATCAATTAAATTCAGTATTTCTTCTGTTACCCAAGGATTTCTACTAGCCCTCATCTTTTTACCTACTTGATCCTCTGCTGCCTTCACTACTTCATGCCTCAAAGCTACAGATTCTTCTTCCACTGTATTTATTTCCCCCATTCCTGCCAATTGCTCCCTTATGCTCTCCCTGAATCTCTGTACAACCTCTGGTTCTTTTAGTTTGTCCAGGTCCCATCTCCTTAAATTCCCACCTTTTTGCAGTTTCTTCAGTTTTAATCTACAGGTCATAACCAATAGATTGTGGTCAGAGTCCACATCTGCCCCTGGAAATGTCTTACAATTTAAAACCTGGTTCCTAAATCTCTGTCTTACCATTATATAATCTATCTGATACCTTTTAGTATCTCCAGGGTTCTTCCATGTATACAACCTTCTTTCATGATTCTTAAACCAAGTGTTAGTTATGATTATGTTGTGCTCTGTGCAAAATTCTACAATGCGGCTTCCTCTTTCATTTCTGTCCCCCAATCCATATTCACCTACTATGTTTTCTTCTCTCCCTTTTCCTACACTCGAATTCCAGTCACCCATGACTATTAAATTTTCGTCTCCCTTCACAATCTGAATAATTTCTTTTATTTCATCATACATTTCTTCAATTTCTTCGTCATCTGCAGAGCTAGTTGGCATATAAACTTGTACTACTGTAGTAGGTGTGGGCTTCGTATCTATCTTGGCCACAATAATGCTTTCACTATGCTGTTTGTAGTAGCTTACCCGCATTCCTATTTTCCTATTCATTATTAAACCTACTCCTGCATTACCCCTATTTGATTTTGTGTTTATAACCCTGTAGTCACCTGACCAGAAGTCTTGTTCCTCCTGCCACCGAACTTCACTAATTCCCACTATATCTAACTTCAACCCATCCATTTCCCTTTTTAAATTTTCTAACCTACCTGCCCGATTAAGGGATATGACATTCCACGCTCCGATCCGTAGAACGCCAGTTTTCTTTCTCCTGATAACGACATCCTCTTGAGTAGTCCCCGCCCGGAGATCCGAATGGGGGACTATTTTACCTCCGGAATATTTTACCCAAGAGGACGCCATCATCATGTAATCATACAGTAAAGCTGCATGCCTTCGGGAAAAATTACGGCTGCAGTTTCCCCTTGCTTTCAGCCGTTCGCAGTACCAGCACAGCAAGGCCGTTTTGGTTATTGTTACAAGGCCAGATCAGTCAATCATCCAGACTGTTGCCCTTGCAACTACTGAAAAGGTTGCTGCCCCTCTTCAGGAACCACACGTTTGTCAGGTCATTCATAATGTTTGAATAAAGAATATGCTCCAAAACCCTACTGCAAACCGACGTCAATGATATAAGTCTGTAGTTCGATGGATTACTCCTACTCCCTTCTTAAACACTGGTGCGACCTGCGCAATTTTCCAATCTGCAGGTACAGATCTATCGGTGAGCGAGCGGTTGCATATGATTGCTAAGTAGGGAGCTATTGTATCAGGGTAATCTGAAAGGAACCTAATCGGTATACAATCTGGACCTGAAGACTTGCCCGTATCAAGCGATTTGAGTTGCTTCGGATCCCCTAAGGTATCTACTTCTAAGAAACTCATGCTAGCAACTGTTCGTGTTTCAAATTCTGGAATATTCCATTCGTCTTCCCTGGTGAAGGAATTTCGGAAAACTGCGTTCAATAACTCCGCTTTAGCGGCACAGTCGTCGGTAACAGTACCATCGGCACTGCGCAGCGAAGGTATTGACTGCGTCTTACCGCTTGTGTACTTTACATACGACCAGAATTTCTTCGGATTTTCTACCAAATTTCGAGACAATGTTTCGTTGTGGAACCTATTAAAGGCATCTCGCATTGAAGTCCGTGTCAAATTTCGCGCGTCTGTAAATTTTAGCCAATCTTCGGGATTTCGCGTTCTTCTGAACTTCGCATGCTTTTTCCGTTGCCTCTGCAACAGCGTTCGAACCTGTTTTGTGTACCATGGGGGATCAGTTCCATCTCTTATCAATTTATGAGGCATGTATCTCTCAATTTCTGTTGCTACTATATCTTTGAATTTGAGCCACATCTCGTCTACATTTGCATAGTCAGTTCGGAAGGAATGGAGATTGTCTCTTAGGAAGGCTTCTAGCGACACTTTATCCGCTTTTTTAAATAAAATTATTTTGCGTTTGTTTCTGGTGAATTTGGAAGAAACGGTATTGAGCCTAGCTACAACGACCTTGTGATCTCTAATCCCTGTATCAGTCATGATGCTCTCTATTAGCTCTGGATTGTTTGTGGCTAAGAGGTCAAGTGTGTTTTCGCAACCATTTACAATTCGCGTGGGTTCGTGGACTAACTGCTCGAAATAATTTTCGGAGAAAGCATTTAGGACAATATCGGAAGATGTTTTCTGCCTACCACCGGTTTTGAACAAGTATTTTTGCCAACATGTAGAGGGAAGGTTGAAGTCCCCACCAACTATAACCGTATGAGTGGGGTATTTATTTGTTACGAGACTCAAATTTTCTCTGAACTGTTCAGCAACTAAATCATCGGAGTCTGGGGGTCGGTAGAAGGAGCCAACTATTAACTTAGTTCGGCTGTTAAATATAACCTCCACCCATACCAATTCGCACGGAGTGTCTATTTCGACGTCACTACAAGATAAGCCACTACTGACAGACACAAACACTTCACCACCAATGCTGCCTAATCTATCTTTCCTGAACACCGTCTGAGACTTCGTAAAAATTTCTGCAGAACTTATTTCAGGCTTTAGCCAGCTTTCTGTACCTATAACGATTTCAGCTTCTGTGCTTTCTATTAGCGCTTGTAGCTCAGGGACTTTCCCAGCACAACTACAACAATTTACAACTACAATTCCGACTGTTCCTTGATCCAAGCACGCCATGTATTTGTCATGCACCCTTTGAGATTGCAGCCCACCCCGTACTTTCCCGAGGCCTTCTAACCTAAAAAACCGCCCAGTCCACGCCACACAGCCTTCGCTACCCGTGTAGCTGCCAGCTGAGTGTAGTGAACTCCTGACCTATTCAAACATTGTCTTCACTGGAAATATGTCTTGGACAAATGTCCACCACCCTATGGCGCAAGTCAGTGAATCTGCAGCCAACACGGTCGCAAAACCGTCTGACCTTCTAATTCAGACCCTCCACCTGGCTCTACACCAAAGGTCGGCAGTCGGTTCTGTCAACGATGCTGCAGATGGTGAGCTCTGCCTTCATATCGTAAGCAAGACCGGCAGCCTTCACCAAATCAGATAGCCGCTGGAATCCAGAGAGAATTTCCTCAGATCCAAAGCGACACACGCCATTAGCGCCGACATGTGCCACCACCTGCAGCTGGCTGCACCCTGTGCTCTTCATGGCATCCGGATGGACCCTTTCCACATCAGGAATGACTCCACCCGGAATGCACACGGAGTGCACACTGGATTTCTTCCCCTCCTTAGCCGTCATATCCCTAAGGAGCCCCATTACGCGCCTAACATTGGAGCTCCCAACTACCAATAAGCCCACCCTCTGCGATTGCCCGGACCTTGAAGGCTGAGAATCATCTTCTGAAACAGGGTAGGCAGCTGCATCTGGCTCAACCAGAGACAGTGCCTGAAACCTGTTTGTCAGACGCACCGGGGAGGCTTTCCGATCAGCCTCCGGGGACGTCTTTCGCTGCCTGCCACGTCTTGGAACGACCTCCCAATCAACCACAGGCGAGGGCTCAGCCCCACTGCGGGCAGCAACTGGGGCAACCACAGCGGCAGACCGATCTGGCGACAGACGGGACGAGGTTGACATCCCCGTGATACCCAAGTCCGACTCCCCACAGTGGTGCCCATTGGCAACAGCCTCAAGCTGCGAAGTCAGCGCCGCTTGCAGCTGCGAGCGCAGGGATGCCAACTCAGCCCTCATCCGAACACAGCAATCACAGTCCCTGTCCATTCTAATCGATGTTGAATAACAGTTACTGAAACACGAGTCCGTGTCTAGATAACGCAAGGGGTAATGGAATACACGTTGCAGCGAGTCTGGCTCAGAGCTTTCCTTGAAGTAAACGATGTGTAACAGTTCTTTGTGACACTGTGGTGCCACCAACAGCTGCTCAAATTGCTACTGCAGATGCAGTACGATGCGTCAGAGCGATACGCCGAACATGATGGTCTTCCACCTCGTTAGTCGCACGTTACCATCCAGAGCTCGGCCTTCTTGCTATCGTACTTCTCGTGACCACGCTCCCAGCAGCCATGTACAGTGGCTATATTCCTACCAAGTTTTGCTTTCTCGTAAGCCTATGAAACCACCTCGTTCAAACTCAGTGATGTGTTAACAATTTTTTGTCACCTGAAAGGTATTCTTCATTAATATCGACTCAACACGTCCAATCTCAAACTAACTAGCGTCCATGACCATTACAGCCTGTATTTAAAGCAAACCTGGCGCTACTTGCGCCAATCTCATACGACTGGCGCGAAATATGAACAGACGTCGTTTTTTAGATGTAGACACACGGCTACTAACTTTCGTCTATGTTGCAAGACTCCTACTTGGTGTTGCGATTTTTTTCTGACGGTGTATTTCGAAAACGCAGTAAGGAAAAGCAAGAGTGCAAAAATAACAACCAATAACTTACCTGAACACTAGTCTCCGTATGTTCATTTTTTTAGAGATGGCTGCGAGACTCGGCTGTTCGCTACAGGATGTCAAATCAAACACCTTCCAATCTTCTAATTTTCAAACTTATATTATTTGCCTACCAGTTTCGGTGATTTATTGCGGCATCTTCAGGCCCCTGACCGACGTTTAGGAAGAATCCAGCCCGGTTCTGGCCAGAAATCTACAGATATCAGTATTAGAATTCTGGCCCCTTTTCCGACCAAAACCGAGGTGGAATCTTCCTACGCGTCGATCAGGGGGCTGAAGATGTCGTAGAAATTGCCGAAACTGGTAGCCACATAAAATAAGTTTGGGAATTAGACGACTGCAGCGAGTTGGATTTGACATCCTGTACCTAAACACTATGTTGTGAAACCACATGGATGCGAACTGCATGAAAGCAGAATGAAATGCAGTGGTCAAAACTTAAAGAGCACCTGCCTCCTAGCGTGCTGCGCCATCGTTCGAATCCACTACAGCAGCGACTCTGAGTGGCATGGATTCGAAGAGTCCCCGCTAGGTTTCTAGAGTTGTGTAGCACCAGATGTCTATGCATCGATTAAGCAGATCACGTGTGCTACCGACTCGCGGAATCTGGAGGCAGAACTGGTGCCCGATAGCATCCCGGACTTATTCCATCGGATTCAGATCAGGAGAATATGGTGGTGCAGTCATCAACGTCAGGTCACTATCATTCTCCTCAGAGCACTATAGGAAGGTACTAACCTCGTGATGCGAGCAGTTCCCATGCTAAAAGACATAATCGCCGTCAATGAAGATATAATCCAAGAGGGGATGCAGGGGTCCTGTAATAATTTTCAAGCACAGCAGTGGTCCCTTAGGTCCAAGGAAACCTAGATGAACGTCCCCCGTAGCATCACAGGCCTGCGTGCAAGGCACAGAGCTGTTTCGAACAGGTGTCCACTTGGATGACGACGTATCCGGACAGGGAAGTAGATATGGTGTAACAAGAAACGTGATTCATGTAACTAGGTCACACATTTCCATTTACCCACGGTCCAATGACGATGATCTCGTACCCACTACAATGGTAACTGACGATATCGTTAACTCAGCATGGGAACAAATAGGGGACGACTGATGCAGTTCCCTGTGTTCAATGTGCACAGAACATTGTGACCTAAAACACGTGTGATGCCACAAGCATTGTACTCTGTCGTCAGATTTGCTGCAGGTCGCAGTCTGCCCTACTTTATAGCGTGTGAAAGTCTCCGATATTTGTGTTCAGTGTCAAGGCATGGACATCCAACTAGTGCTTTCACCATCCTTCAACTACTTTCCGTAGACGCTCACAACAGTAACACGCGAACAACCGACCAGCTTCGCCGTTTCCGAGATGCTCGTTTCCAGGACCTGGACAGTAAGAACTTTGTCTTTTGTCAAAGTGAAAAATTCCCATTTGCGCCTGTATGGTGACTAGAATGACTCCCTCATACATCTCAGCTCTTCTTGTATACTTCTCATGCCACACTGCATGCATCCAGTACCACCAATCGACATTCAGTCTGATGGTGGGCAATGGCCATAATGTTTTCGCTCATCTGTGTATATAGCTTTGCACTTATGATTTGTACCAACAACATTAACGACACATTTTCGATCAATCAGCTCATATGATTTTTGAAAGGCCAGTGGCTGAAACGTATTAGGAAATGAAGAAAAGATTATGTGGTCTAGACAAACATGAAGGTTGTAACAGGTATAAGTGCAGTGACTAAGGACGGTATACTGAACAACATTACGTCAGTATCTACGTCATTTGCAGACTAGCTATTACGAGCTGTATGTTTTTAGGTTGGTTAGTACCGCCAAGTGGGCAAGAGCAAACCGTTTGTGCTTATTTCCCCCTGTGTGGCAGGTCAGGTGTTGGAATGTGACACGTGAACGCAAAACAGCGGGTCTATACTGTCAGGTGTAGACCACTCAGTGGTGCAGGTACAACCACGCAGGAAACATCAGGATATAATGCGACTTTTATAGCAGAACTGCTTGATGCTGGAAAAAACCAACTAACACACTGATGTTGGTACACATAAAGGTACTACATACAAAAATATCTGCAATTGTAACTGTTAGACCTTTTATAATTAAATTATACAGCACAAACACGGATAGAAGGCGTATACCTGGAAGTAAGTTGTCAAAGTCTCCACCATATACTAACTACTTTTGTGTTGTGATCCAGTAACAACAATTATTACACAGATGAACAGCACGAGATACTGTAGAATCAGTATATAATAGTCACCGAGTACAGAAATAAAACATTTGGTTGCCTACATGTGCACAGAATAGAAGAAAGTCAGAATCTGCCAGCTTTTGACAAAGAGCGGATTGTTACGGCCTGACAGCTAAGTGGCAGCCTCACAGCTTCGTGTCTCCCGTCCTCAACGAACAAACTAGCAGACGCAAGACTTCTAGTTCAATGCCTCAAATGGTAAAGGACATTTTGTAGGCTGATCCACACCATGAACAGAAGAAATAACGTATATGACCGTACTTTGGAATTGTATAGTTTCATAGAATAACCAGTCGAGCAGAGCCTTCGTGATGTACGGGAACAACTATGAATTTGTCTCCAAGATACGTACCTGTTTGATTATTATTCGATCGACTTCATGAGCTAAAATTGCAGAGAGCACGAGAAAGTATCAAAAATTACCACACCCATCATTTGGGGGGTGCTCTACTCTAATCTACTTACTTCTTGCAAATGCTTTATTCTACTACTCACATTTCATACGACTAATAATAAATATTTGCGAGGTACATGTGTGCAAAGAATTGAGGATATCGAACCTTTGTTGAAAGTGGGCCACGCGGGGTAGCCGTGCGGTCTGGGGCGTCTCGTCACGGTTCGCGCTGCTCCTCCCGTCCGAGGTTCGAGTCATCCCTCGGGCATGGGTGTGTGTGTTGTCCATAGCTTCAGTTAGTTTAAGTTAGATTAAGTAGTGTGTAAGCTTAGTGACCGATGACCTAAGCACTTTGATACCATAAATTTCCAAAAAAGTCTTAAAAGTGACACAATGAACTCCTGCTAGAAGGACCACCATCCCTCGTTGTGACGGGTACGGATATATGAACATTAACTTTCAGACCTGTCCACAGCTACTGCTCTTTGCCCTCCTGATTCGTTCGTGGCATTCTGCAGTCCCTTGGTTGATGTGGAAGTAAATTTTATTGCTCATTTGGTGCAGTTTGTGATGATCACATTTCAGCTTCATAATCACGAAAGGATGTAGAGGCTTGTCTCACTAGGGGTAAGATAGATGCTGCCTACAGGGAAATTAAAGAGACGTTTGGAGAGAAGAGAGCCACTTGTATGAATATCAAGAGCTCAGATGGAATCCCAGTTCTAAGCAAAGAAGGGAAGGCAGAAAGATGGAAGGAGTATATAGAGGGTTTATACAAGGGCGATGTACTTGAGGACAATATTATGGAAATGGAAGAGGATGTAGATGAAGACGAAATGGGAGATACGATACTGCGTGAAGAGTTTGACAGAGCACTGAAAGACCTGAGTCGAAACAAGGCCCCGGGAGTAGACAACATTCCATTAGAACTACTGATGGCCTTGGGAGTCCCAGTCCTGACAAAACTCTACCATCTGGTGAGCAAGATGTATGAGACAGGCGAAATACCCTCAGACTTCAAGAAGAATATAATAATTCCAATCCCAAAGAAAGCAGGTGTTGACAGATGTGAAAATTACCGAACTATCAGTTTAATAAGTCACAGCTGCAAAATACTAACGCGAATTCTTTACAGACGAATGGAAAAACTGGTATAAGCGGACCTCGGCGAAGATCAGTTTGGATTCCTTAGAAATGTTGGAACACGTGAGGCAATACTAACCTTACGACTTATCTTAGAAGAAAGATTAAGGAAAGGCAAATCTACGTTTCTAGGATTTGTAGACTTAGAGAAAGCTTTTGACAATGTTAACTGGAATACTCTCTTTAAAATTCTGAAGGTGGCAGGGGTAAAACACAGGGAGCGAAAGGCTATTTACAATTTGTACAGAAACCAGATGGCAGTTATAAGAGTCGAGGGGCATGAAAGGGAAGCAGTGGTTGGGAAAGGAGTGAGACAGGGTTGTAGCCTCTCCCCGATGTTATTCAATCTGTATATAGAGCAAGCAGTAAAGGAAACAAAAGAAAAATTCGGAGTAGGTATTAAAATTCATGGAGAAGAAGTAAAAAGTTTGAGGTTCGCCGATGACATTGTAATTCTGTCAGAGACAGCAAAGGACTTGGAAAAGCAGTTGAACGGAATGGACAGTGTCTTGAAAGGAGGATATAAGATGAACATCAACAAAAGCAAAACGAGGATAATGGAATGTAGTCAAATAAAATCGGGTGATGCTGAGGGAATTAGATTAGGAAATGAGACACTTAAAGTAGTAAAAGAGTTTTGCTATTTGGGGAGCAAAATAACTGATGATGGTCGAAGTAGAGAGGATATAAAATGTAGACTGGCAATGGCAAGGAAAGCGTTTCTGAAGAAGAGAAATTCGTTAACATCCAGTATTGATTTAAGTGTCAGGAAGTCATTTCTGAAAGTATTTGTATGGAGTGTAGCCATGTATGGAAGTGAAACATGGACGATAACTAGTTTGGACAAGAAGAGAATAGAAGCTTTCGAAATGTGGTGCTACAGAAGAATGCAGAAGATAAGGTGGGTAGATCACGTAACTAATGAGGAGGTATTGAGTAGGATTGGGGAGAAGAGGAGTTTGTGGCACAACTTGACTAGAAGAAGGGATCGGTTGGTAGGACATGTTTTGAGGCATCAAGGGATTGCAAATTTAGCATTGGAGGGCAGCGTGGCGGGTAAAAATCGTAGAGGGAGACCAAGAGATGAATACACTAAGCAGATTCAGAAGGATGTAGGTTGCAGTAGGTACTGGGAGATGGAGAAGCTTGCACAGGATAGAGTAGCATGGAGAGCTGCATCAAACCAGTCTCAGGACTGAAGACCACAACAACAACAACAATGACGATTCCAAGATGTGATTTGCCTGAAGATGAAATTATAAAGTATTTGATTCTTCTGTCAGGTGATGAATCCGATACTGAAGATCCTTGTAATGTTCGTGAAATCGATAAATTACAAGAAGATGACATTGAAAAAGTTATTTACGACGAGGACTATATCCCTACTGTGGATGTCATGAGTGGACTCTCCAGCGACGTTGCACCTACTGGACAGGAATAGGCCGAAGACAGACAAACCAGTGCTACTTTACCTCTAGCAGGTACGTTTGCACAGCCTTTGCATTACTATTCTAGTGCACGGAGGCTACTAATTAATAACAGAATGTTTCAAAATACAAAGAACCGTAAGAAAATAGAGCATGTCACACACTGCACGATTGTGATTGGACCATTGGCCTCGACGCAACAGAAGCCACTATATCACTTAGGCACGTACGAGGCGTATATGGAGCAAAACGTTTCTGTTGAAATTGTTATGATCGAATACATGGGGACCAGCACTTTTCTGGAAGACAGTGATCAGAAATTAATTCACTAAAATTTGGCAGTTTTTCCGATTTCATGAAAAGGACTAAAGACAGATCGCTTTGAGCCTGCTATCACTGTGTGGAACCTTCTCATTGCAGCGTTAAACTCCAAGTGAAAATATCACTGTTGGTGAGCAACTGTTTCCATTCAAACCTGGATTCTCTTTCGTTCAATAATTAGCAATAAAAAATGGTTCAAATGGCTCTGAGCACTATGGGACTCAACTGCTGAGGTCATTAGTCCCCTAGAACTTAGAGCTAGTTAAACCTAACTAACCTAAGGACATCACAAACATCCATGCTCGAGGCAGGATTCGAACCTGCGACCGTAGCGGTCTTGCGGCTCCAGACTGCAGCGCCTTTAACCGCACGGCCACTTCGGCCGGCGATTAGCAATAAACCAGATAAATTAGGAACAAGGTTTTGGCTTGCACTTGATACAAATTCTAGGTATCTGGTGAATAGTTTTCCTTACCTTGTCAAAGATGAGCAGCGCCCTACAGGCGTTCCTGTTGCAGAGCATTTCGTGACGCATCTTATACAGCACTTTGTTTCCGCAGGAAGAAATATAAGATGTGACTTTTTTTCACAGTCAAATGCCTTGCAGAAACTTTGAAATCTAAGAGTACAAGAAATGTAGGCAGATTGAAAAAAAGCTAGAATGGCAATCCTAATCAACAAAATATAGTGGAGCACCTTTATACTTTGTAAGCCAGATGACATGCTACCAGGGGAAAAATGTGCTTCTTTTTAGTTCAGTGCTGCTACTGTCGCAGGTTCGAATCCTGCCTCCGGCATGGTTGTGTGTGATGTCCTTAGGTTAGTTAGGTTTACGTAGTTCTAAGTCTAGGGGACTGATGACCTCAGAAGTTATGTCCCACAGTGCTTAGAGTCATTTGAACCATTTTTGAAGTAAAAGTTACCAGAATCAGTGGCAAACTACAATACCATAAAGTACGGCAATGATGTTAGCGACCAAATGGCTCGATTTCACTGTTAAGTACGGATGTTGCAGATGAAGTTTTCTTCAGTGTGTTGGACTTGGCAGCTACTAATGTATGGGTACTCTATAAGAAAGCAACAGATGAGAAAAGAAACAGACGTCAGCCTTTATTCAAGTTGACAGAAGATCTGGCTTCAGCACATGCTGTAAGGGCACAAGGATACAAAATATACTGCCTAATGCAATACCGCAACATAGTAACTTTCGCAAGACTCGTCAAACTGGAGGATGTTGAGGGAATAATAGGAGCCGGCCGCTGTAGCCGAGCGGTACTAGACGCTGCAGTCTGGAACCGTGCGACCGCTACTGTCGCAGGTTCGAATCCTGCCTCGGGCGTGGATGTGTGTGATGTCCTTAGGCTAGTTAGGTTTAAGTAGTTCTAAGTTCTAGGGGACTGATGACCTCAGATGTTAAGGCCCATAGTGCTCAGAGCCATTTGAACCAATAATAGGAGCAAGCATTAGGTACAAAGCGCAGCAAGTATGTTGGCGGATCATGTTTAGGCAACACTGAATACACCTGTGCTAGGTATTAGGTGCTAGGTGCTAGGTACCTTTGAAAGAGCGAAATCAGGTTATGAACATTTTCTCTGTGCTATTTCAAATTTTTAGTTACAACTTATGTTTGGGCTAAGGGAAGTTTTCCATTTCACATTTAGTTATGGAATATCCATTTGAATTGTAAGATGTAAAATGTTCATTGTACCACGTACTTTTTCAGAAAAAATTAAAATTGTATCGCGGTAAACTGTAAAAACAGTATGAAATAAATTGGCATATATCCAAATTTATTTACAATTTTGAAAAAAGCAAATAAAACTGCACCGTCATAATGACAGGTTGTTCCTTCTAGGTAAAACACAATCTCTGGTCCTTGCAGGGTTAATTGGAACCACTTGGAAAATGGGTACATGAAAAAGGGAGTACAGAGTCTGCTGAATGTCGATTGATTCTTGCTGCATAAATTCAGTTGTCGTGTGAGTTTACGGGTACATATGATAGACAACCGACCCGATATGAGCACCATGGGACATGTACGTACCAACGATTTAGTATTACGTATTGAGAGTTTCACTCTATTCTCTGGACCAGAATTATAAAAAAAGACAAAAAACAATATATATATATATATATATATATATATATATATATATATATATATGTATATTGTAAGGTGTATTGTTACATGTTGTGCAGACCTGTGGGAGCTGAATAGAAAGCAGACGCTTGATGATGATGTGGTATTTCGAGACTGGACCATGCGAGCAGTAACACAGTGAGACGATTATAGGAACAAACGAGACGCAAATCGGTACAACGTAAATAAAACACCAATTTGGGCTCTTCCTTTAGGAAAGATTTGTAACAACACTTGGCCAATGTGAATTTGGAAATCAGTATGGAGGAAAAGTAAGGGAGGACGCTCAATAATAATATGGAAGTTTGTGAGGCAATGACTAGAGGGGTCTTCATGAAGAGGATTGGTTGAGTAGAAAGAGATAAGCGACAAGCGGTGACAACGGTACGTAACAGTCGTGTTTTGGTATAGGTAACACTCCTATCAATATCGGTGATTAAAGGAGGCAAGGTTCAGTATTATTGCTGACTGCTAAATGGCTGTTGTCTTCATTGACGTTCTCGCTTCCAAACAAGCCTCTTATCGAACACGGCGGGAACTCGCCAGATGTCCTGAAGCAAGGGCTCAGAGGTTATAAACCATTTCCTTCCTGATATTTTTAGTTTTCGTGGCCTGCGGTAAGCCATCTACAGAGATCATAGCCTAACAGTTTTAAACTCTTTGTGTGCCAGAGGCATACGAACTTCATACAAAGCAGGTGAGAATACTTTTCAAATTCTTTAATATCTGACAAGAGATGATCAGAGTAATAACAAATTATCTGCTGCTAAACACCTAAGGGTAACTCGTTTCGTGTTGCGCTAATAGTTTCAGTTTAACTCCATCAGGTACATATACATGCAAAAATTACAACCCATGTCAAATGTGAAAACTAAGACTAATTTTTTTTCTAATGCACTGCCAAGTCGACACTGAATCTCAAGCCATTAGTACCACAAACAAGTTTTCACAATTAATTGTATCCGTATGTTTTTAAGGGGACGTTTCGTCCTTACTAATGTAGTAAGGACGTAAGGATTTTGTTTGCTACAAAACAAAATCACTGTTTTCATATAACCTACAGGAATGCAGCGAGGTGACATCATCGACAACCGCCGGTATCTCGACAGTAGCACACCCTGATACTTTCAAGGCAAAACTGCAGCAAGTAAGCGCCGTGCAAGGAAATTTAAAACCTCGGCTTGCAGAGAACTCCGGAAATATAACTCCTACACACACTGTAAGCACTAGCACCAACACAAACCGAAGATGACCAACGTTAGTTGCTACCGATAGTGAAATTAACAGGGGAGCCAGCGCAAACTCTGTTTTTTGACAAGGGAGAGAACAGGATTCCAAGCAGAATTTAAACAGAAATTCTGTCCTCTACGTTTTCAAAAAACGGAGGGACAAAGTTTATGCTACCTCACCTGCTGGTTATTAACCCTTTAAATGCTCTGGACGTGTTAACGCGCGCGCCATTGTACCTATCCCTGTGTGCTCTGAACGCGTTTACGCGCCCCATCAGTCCTTCTACCTGGTACTCTGAACGTGTCTACGCGTAGATACGTTCAGAATACCAGGTAGAAGGACTGATCATTCCAGGGTTCTCTGAAGGCCGAGGTTTTAAATTCCTTTGCATAACGTTTACTTGTTGAAGTTTTGCCTTCAAAATGGCAGGGTGTGCTTTTGTCGAAATATCGGCGGTTGTCGACGAAGTCACCCTGCTACATTACCGTAAGTTATTTGGGCATTGAATAAGCTGTGAGAAACTCGGGTCTCACAAAATCACTGTTGTGGTGGAGACCGTTTTTGGATGTCAGGGTCCGCAGCTCGTGGTCGTGCGGTAGCGTTCTCGCTTCTCACGCCCGGGTTCCCGGGTTCGATTCCCGGCGGGGTCAGGCATTTTCTCTGCCTCGTGATGACTGGGTGTTGTGTGATGTCCTTAGGTTAGTTAGGTTTAAGTAGTTCTTAGTTCTAGGGGACCGATGACCATAGATGTTAAGTCCCATAGTGTTCAGAGACATTTGAACCATTTTTTTGGATGTCAGACTTTGAAACCTCCTCCAACAAAGGAAATCTGTTGAAGTGCTGACTAGAAGAAAAAGATAAAAATCCATCGATTTAAACCGAGAATTATGTTACGGTGAAAGATGGAGCATAAGGAATTGTTAATAATATGATGTTACAAGCACCCGAAATGTAGTACCACAGTAATGAATTAAAGGCAGATTGAGAAAATATGAAAAGTAATGAGGGAAGACGTTTCTCAAAAGGCAATATATTGCCAGAGCATAGGTGGTTAACAGCTCGGGAAGACGTTTCTCAAAAGGCAATATATTGCCAGAGCATAGGCGGTTAACAGCTCATACCCTAAGATATACGTTTTCAAAGTGATAATCAACATATCAATAATGACAATAAAACGACATAAACAAAGGACTGGAATATACAAGTGAGATAACTGAGGATGCAGTTTGTAACAGTTCTGGAGATACGATGAATTTTGGCACATGTTTGGCTTTCTTGCAATTCCTGTAACTAATATTCTACCGAAAATTAGGAGAAAGCAGAGCCAGAACGCCATGTTCTCCTAAACTCAAAAGTACTTTGAAGTTCTCTTGTCACTGATGCATTATGTTTTACCTGTAAGCGTGTATACTAAGATTTATATGACAATATTTACTCGTATGTACAATGTCATGATCTTCTAGGACTCTTTGTTGTTTCCCGTTCAACTACTATAAACATTATGTAACCTTAAAACTAAGTTACTTTCCATACTGCCCGCAGATTCTGATTCCTCACCGCTATTTATCAGCTTCCCTCAGCTTATCGGACAGTTTTTGCGACATGAGAATGTGTATCTGGATTAAATTCATGTCTTTGCAGTGATACTGTTGATGATAATCCGTCCGTCGGATGGAAACGTTTGTCCTTGAGGTTTGTGGAATAGGCATCGGGTTTTACCCTCGCTGTTCTCTCACCACTATACTGTACAGCGACACTACACTATATACACATCAATTACAGTCGCCTACTCTAAACAGATACACTTAAGACACGACACTCACACACAGCGAGGAAAGGCTTCAATGTGCGGGGAAGAAAGAAAACCTTTACGATTAGACTGCAGTATCCACCACTCGAGATCTCTCAACCTACAATCACATACTACTCCTTTTTTCCGAGCGAACCGGCTAGTAGTAAAAACCTGAGCTCATATTCGGGAGGATGGTGATCCAAATGCCCGTCCGGCAATCCAGAATTGAGGTTTCCCTAAATTGATTACATCAAATGCCGTTTTTGTTCCCCAACCTTCCCCCATGCAATCTCGCCTCCTCATCGACGAGACTTTATACTCTATTTTCCTTACTTTTCAGGGATACTTCCATGTACCATGCCGTGTCTGCTAAACGGGGGTGATTTCACGATTTATCTCTGTAATAGGATTGAATACAGCTGAAAGTAGTCTGCTACGCACGAATGTAAAAGCACTGGTAGAATATCGAAGAAAAATAGGTGTCTGCCGGCCGCGGTGGTCTCGCGGTTCTAGGCGCTCAGTCCGGAACCGCGCGACTGCTACGGTCGCAGGTTCGAATCCTGCCTCGGGCATGGATGTGTGTGATGTCCTTAGGTTAGTTAGGTTTAAGTAGTTCTAAGTTCTCGGGGACTGATGACCACAGATGTTAAGTCCCGTAGTGCTCAGAGCCATTTGAACCATTTTTGAACCAAAAATAGGTGTCTACGTTAAAATCCCAGAAAACCAATATTTTGCACATAGAAGCATACAAAATTATGGTTGTAATCACATAAGGTCCGAGCAAACAAGCGCTTACAAAGAAGAAATGATCTCGATACTGAAACAGTTATGGAACGAAAAATAGAAAAAGGCAAAGCGGTAAGTTTACAGTTCTGCTTCTAATTATGTTTTTCACATGTTTTTGCGTTTACCAAGTCGCTGTTCCGCTTGGCACTGTATTCATCTCATTCATCTATCTTTTGTTTATCCTCTTCCACGTAATGTGACTCTGAAAGGAGGATCGGTCCACTGCTGACGAATATTGTCAAGATAGTGTTCATGAGATAGTAACTTGTTACTTGGTCCTATGTATAGTTCACAGAAAGTAAATCTAACAAGATAATCCAGTCAATAAAGAGGTCTGTTATTAAAACTCAACTTTCAGCAAAACCCAATGATTTTCCATTTTCTATTGGCCTTCCAAACATGTTTCGCACCTACGTGTCATCTGCAGTGGGTCTCCTTTTAGTTCTGTAAAACATTCCACAAAAGTTCTCGTTGGTTTTCTGCTTCAGGCTTTTTTTTTGTGACTGCTCTCCTGAAATGGCATTAATTTGAAAGATTGGACTGTGCAAGACGACCGGCTTATATGCACTTTATTGCCTGACAGGTTGTTACCTGCAAAGCAATCAGAAGCTTATGTTCTATTTCTCGGACTCTTACAAGGGGAGGCCGCCAATTGTGAAATTCAGATTCGATTCATACTGCGCATAATAAAAGCTCATGGCCAGAGGTGTGATGTGGCAAAGCACCAAGATGCACTTCTCAGCCGTTATCGAGAAAATCGACAGGTAAAAGAAACCGTTGCGATGAAATACTCTCTACAATTAGTGATGTTCTACAGCGTCGTGGCGCAGCGGTACGCGCTCGGCTTTATGATCCGAAGGTCGCCGGATCGAATCTCGCACCATGCAACCTTTTTTTTTTTTTAGTATTTGTTTTTTGTAATTCAAATATATATATATATATATATATATATATATATATATATATATGCATATAATAAGTTGTTGAAAGTCGTTTGTCGTGGAAAAACTCGCGACTTCGAACATCGTTATGTTTTCCGCAGACAAAGTTGTATTTCACAAATGTTATTAATTGTCTTCATAATGTTAACCACGTATAGTTAATGGAAGACGTAGAAACGATATTCAGAAACGAATACGTATAGCGTAAGTCAAACTTTCGAATTAGAATAGAGACCCCACGAAAACAAATTTGCAGTGGCAAGTATGAAATATAAACTCCGTTACTCGCTCGTTACACTTGAAGGACAGATGTTGAATGGGCCGAAACGAGCCGCCGCATAACAGCGTAGTTGCCTGCTAACTTCGAAAGAAGGCAGATGCGGTTCCTAGCGCAACTTATAACATCGTCGAAAATCAGTGCGGAAGGGAGAGCTTTGGTACATCCTGTTAAAAAAACGGAAAAATGGAGGTGGTACAATTGGAGAATGATCCGCCTTCACCAACATGCGTAAGCAATTCATTAATATATATATATATATATATATATATATATATATATATATATATATATATATATATATATATATATTTGAATTACAAAAAAACTAATAATAAAAAAAAGATTGCATGGCGCGAGATTCGATCCGGTGACCTTCGGATTACGATCCCGAGCGCTTACCACTGCGCCACGACGCTGTAGAAAATTGTTAATCGTAAAGAGTATTTCACCGCAACGGTTTCTTTTAACCGTCGATTTTCTCGACAACGGCTGAGAAGTGCATCTTGGTGCTTTGCCACATTACACCTCTGGGCATGAGCTTTTATTACGCGCAGTATGAATCGAATCTGAATTTCACAACTGCAGGCCTCCCCTTGTTAAACGAAAACAGTATTTGAGTCCGCCTGCTTAGCTGGATGGCAACGTACTCGCCCCCCTTTCAAGCGGGCCCGGGATCGATTCCCGGCCGGGTTGGAGATTTTTCTCCACTCGGGGACAGGGTGTTGTGTTGTGCTCATCATAGTTTCATCCTCAGCACCGGCGCGAAAGTCGCCCAATGTGGAGTCAACTGAAGTAAGACTTGCACTTGGCGGCCGAGCTTCCCCGGATGGGGCCTCCCGGCCGACTATACCATACGCTCATTTCATTTCATTAGCCTCTGAACAACGATTAATGTTCTTGCGACTGCTTTACACATGACATGCTGTCAAGCCATAAAACACAAAAAGCAGGCCAACCTGAACAATGACAAACCAAATATTCTGAGTGGCCATTCTTAACAACAATAATAGAGTGTTGTTGTTGTTGTAGTCTTCAGTCCAGAGACTGGTTTGATGCAGCTCTTCATGCAACTCTATCCTGTGCAAGCTTCTTCATCTCAGAGTACCTACTGCAACCTACATCCTTCTGAATCTGCTTAGTGTATTCATCTCTTCGCCTATCTCTACGATTTTTACCCTCCACGCTGCCCTCCAATACTAAATTGGTGATCCCTTGATGCCTCAGAATATGCCCTACCTACCAACCGACCCCTTCTTCTAGTCAAGTTGTGCCACAAACTTCTCTTCTCTCCTGTTCTATTCAATACCTCCTCATTAGTTATGTGATCTACCCATTGACTCTTCAGCATTCTTCTGTAACACCACATTTCGAAAGCATCTATTCTCTTCTTGTCCAAACTATTTATCGTCCACGTTTCACTTCCATACACGGCTACACTCCATACAAATACTTTCAGAAACTACTTCCTGACACTTAAATCCATATTCGATGTTAACAAATTTCTCTTCTTCAGAAACGCTTTCCTTGCCATTGCCAGTCTACATTTTATATCCTCTCTACTTCGACCATCATCAGTTATTTTGATCCCCAAATAGCAAAACTCATTTACTACTTTAAGCGTCTCATTTCCTAATCTAATTCCCGCAGCATCACCCGATTTAATTCGACTACATTCCATTATCCTCGTTTTGCTTTTGTTGATGTTCATCTTATATCCTCCTTTCAAGCCACTGTCCTTTCCACTGAGCTGCTCTTCGAGGTCCTTTGCTGTCTCTGATAGAATTACAATGTCATCGGCGAACCTCAAAGTTTTTATTTCTTCTCCATGGTTTTATGTCCTACTCCGAATTATTCTTTTGTTTCCTTTACTGCTTGCTCAATATACAGATTGTATAACATCGGATCGGGGATAGGCTACAGCCCTGTCCCACTCCCTTCCCAACCACTGCTTCCCTTTCATACCCCTCAACTCTTATAACTGCCATCTGGTTTCTACTACCTGATCAGAAGTATCAGGACAAACCTTTGCAATGCGGACATGACCCCTGGATGTAATGAGAAGCAGACCTGCCAGTATGGGAGGAGGTGGGTTGCTCAGGAGAGCTCACTGACTTCGAATATGGAATAGTCGTTGGATGTCACCTGGACAAGAAATCGATGAGGTGCACTTTAAGTCTTCTAAAGTGTTCAGGTCCACTGTTGGTGATGTGACTTTGAAGTGGAAACGCGAAGAAACAACCAAGACCAGGTAGACCTCATCTACTGACGGAGAGGGACCGTCGAGCATTGCCGATTATTATGGCAGAAATACCGCATGAAATCAGCGGAAGCAATCACGGTAGGTTCGAAAGTGCTACTAGTAGTCCAGGTACCATATTGACGCCGCCCAGGAACTTAAAAACATTGGCGTAGAATGATCAAGGAGCTCCTTGTAAGCCATACATTTCTGCCCCAATGCCTAGCGATACTTGAGGCGGAGTAAAGAGCCGGATCACTGGACACTTGATGACCGAAACGATTGATTTGATGAATCATGCTGTACCCAGGAGCAATCCGATGTAAGGGTTTGGGTTTGGCGAATGCCTGGAGAACATTAGCTTCCAACATGCGTTACGCCAACAGGGAAGTACGCAGAAAGTGGTATTACTGCAATGGGATGTTTTTCATGCTTAGGATTTTGTCCCCACTAAATACGAAAGCATATGTACACATTTTAGAGCTTCTTTGTTGCTTACAGCAAAGGAATGGTTCGGAGGCAATGGTTATCTGTCTCAGCACCGCAATGCACCCTGTCATAAAGCATGTTCTGTGGCCATTCCTGAAATGGACTAACCTGTCTAGAGGCCCGACATAGCCTAGCGCCCAATATCACTACCGTCTCTGATTCTAGAGAAAAAAGGGACGCTACTCATTCAGACATTTAGACAGCAGAACTCAAGCTGTTATACATGGAAAGGGTGGACACAACCAACGTGAATGTACACTAACAAGTGCTTCGAAACTTTTGATCAGATAGAGTGTTTTAAGTAGCGCGGCTTAGCTGCCGCACCATGCATATGGACCTACCCCGATCCCCATATCCTTCCTCTGAGCAAGTACTGAGGTTGTCTTCTTCAGCAAGATACGACGATGTGCAAACTAATACGAGGCAAGTTCGGAAGGGAAGTTTCGGCATTGTTTTCGAAAGCGACAGAAACAAACACCATACGAATCCACACCCGTTGCTGGTTCGACAACGGATGGGATGTTGGCAGAGGAGAAATGACGTAAGTGCATAGTGCCGAAGAAGAGTTTCGACTGACTGGGGTGCTCGAGGCTATTCGAGTACACGTCACGATGAAAGACGGACATGCAACGACAGTGTGGTCGCTAATGGTGAAACGTCCCCTTTGAAAAATTAAGCATGACAGTGCTGGAAAAACTCTTACGTTATTTGTTTTTCAAACAGTTGAGCAAAACTCAACTGACTCAGACAGTTTTCTCTTCACTTATTCTGATCATCACTAAACTGACACACAATATTTTTAGCGCAACGCAATCTGACTTTCAATAATCCCTACAAAAGAATGGCCATGACTAACAATAACCTACACCTTTCATGAATCACTTACCTCACAAAAATCTTCGTTACTCGAACTACTGCAATACAGCGAGCGCAAATACTGCCAGCTAAATAAAAGATTCAAACTACTGAAGGCAGTAACTACTGATAGGCACAGTTAGCAAATGAAAGATTTTGATAGAGAACAAACAATTTATTTACCTTAATAGTGTCAAAAGTCATAATATATATTCATCAGTTCGTGAAATCCAGTTTTACAAATTTCCTCTTTCTGACGGACACACGTCCAGATCGTCCGCCCTCAAAATTCTGGCATCTCTCTCCCCACATCCACCACTGCTGGCGGCTCAACTCCAACTTCCCAACACTACACAAGCAAATATTCCAACAATGAGTCCAACCAGCCACAGACTGCACACAGCGCAGTCAGCGATCTTCGTACAGAGCGCTATGTGGCGTTACCAACATAAAAACCTAAACAGCCTACTTACAATGGAAATTCAGTATAAAGAGGACGTGGCACAATCGTGTCTGTCATCAATAAACGCTTACAGACCGGTATAGTGAAGAGGTCACGTCAAATGGCTGGTCGCTGGTTTTGCATGTTCAGAGTAGCATTGAAAGCCAGACTCTCAGAACATCACATCCAAAACAATGCTCAGATGGAGCAGGTTGTTGACACTTTTAGCAAACTGGTTTCTACAAACTGATTGCACGCTATGACAAATATCAGTGGCGAAAACCTCGAGAAATAGTGCGATGTGTATCCCTTGGTGTGGCTGATTTTGTCAATAAAATTTCGGTGTGAAGAACAATGACGAAACTTCCTTTAGGAAAGCCCCTTGTACGCTGCTGGCCATTAAAATTGCTGCACCACGAAGGTGAAGTGCTACAGACGCGAAATTTAACCGACAGGAAGAAGATGCTGTGACATGCAAATGATCAGGTTTTCAGAGTATTCACACAAGGTTGGCGCCGGTGGCGACTCCTACAAAGTACTGACATGAGGAATGTTTCCAACCGATTTCTCATACACAAACAGCAGTTGACCGGCGTTGCATGGTGAAACGTTGTTGTGATGCCTCGCGTAAGGAGGAGAAATGAGTACCATTACGTTTGCGACTTTGATAAAGGTCGGATTGTAGCCCATCGCGATTGCGGTTTATCGTATCGCGACATTGCTGCTCGCGTTGGTCGAGATCCAATGACTGTTAGCAGAATATGGAATCGGTGGGTTCAGGAGGGTAATACGGAACGTCGTGCTGGATCCTAACGGCCTCGTATCACTAGCAGTCGAGATGACAGGCATCTTATCCGCACGGATCGTGCAGCCACGTCTCGATCCCTGAGTCAACAAATGGAGACATATGCATGACAACAACCATCTGCACGAACATTTCGATGACCTTTGCAGCAGCATGGACTATCACCTCGGAGACCATGGCTGCGGTTACCCTTGACGCTACATCACAATAAGAGCGCCTGCTATGGTTTACTTAACGACGAACCTGGGTGCACGAATGACAAAACATCATTTTTTCGGATGAATCCAGGTTCTGTTTACAGCATCATGATGGTCGCATCCGTGTTTGGCGACATCGCGGTGAACGCACACTAGAAGCGTGTATTCGTCATCGCCATACTGGGGTATCGCCCGGCACGACGGTATGGGGTGCCTTATTTTACACGTCTCGGTCACCTCTTGTTCGCATTGACGGCGCTTTGAACAGTGGACGTTACATTTCAGATGTGTTACGACCCGTGGCTCTACCCTTCATTCGATCCCTGCGAAACCCTACATTTCAGTAGGATAATGCACGACCGCATGTTGCAGGTCCTGTACGGGCCTTTCTTGATACATGAACTGTTCGAGTGTTGCCCTGGCCAGCACATTCTCCAGATCTCTCACCAACTGAAAACGTCTGGTCAATGGCGGCCGAGCAACTGGCTCGTCACAATACGCCAGTCACTACTCTTGATGAACTGTGGTATCGTGTTGAAGCTGCATGGGCAGCTGTACCTGTATACGCCATCCAAGCTCTGTTTGACTCAATGCCCAGGCGTACCGAGGCCGTTATCACGGCCAGAAGTGGTTGTTCTGAGTACTGATTTCTCAGGATTTATACACCCAAATTGCGTAAAAATCTGATCACATGTCAGTTCTAGTATAATATATTTGTCCAATCAATACCCATTTATCATCTGCATTTCTTCTTGGTGTAGCAATTTTAATGGCCAGTAGTTTAGTTTCCCTGGGTGTTAAGGAACAGTAATATTGCATTAGACTACCTGCGGAAAAAACATATTTTTGAAAGAAGACGACAGTGATATTTTAGGCAGGCGCCGTTTGAGCCGCCGGAGCTCGGGACGGACCCGCGTGCTGGCGGACGACGTCGTCCCCGCGTGGGACCGGCGGCCGCGCCGCCTCCGCGCTGCCGGACCTGTGTGTACTGCGGACGGGCCGCCGTAATCTGCCCCTCCCCATCTGGCGCGGCCGCATCCCCCGCTTAATGGTCCCGGCCCTGGATTTCGTATCTGGCGACGGTGATCGCTGCTTCATTTACGACGCGTGTCTCTCGAAATAGGGCGTGACCCGTTCTAAAAACGTTTCTCTCACTGCCGCTGATGATGCTGCAGCTGCGCGCGACATGGCGCCGGTAAAAAATAAAGCCAAAACTATGCCGGCTGGTGACAAAATAATCGATATATCCCGTGAGTTTTATCGTCTCGAAATGTGAGGTTACCGTTGTCGTAAACTACTTCCAGTCTGACACGTTCCTAAGGAAAGCTAGTGACAAATGTAGATAACAATGGAAGATAGAGCATTGTTGTCCAGTCATAAATTAAGGCAAAGAAAACGGACGCTGTGAATGATGCAAATAATAATCGTACCACCATTTCAGGATGTCTCAAGAAAACACCGGGCAAGCTTGTTATGTATTGTAGAAAGCCACACTGATTGGTTTTCAAGAAGGAACACATATCCGGAGCTGGCCGGGGTGGTGGAGCGGTTCTAGGCGCTACAGTCTGGAACCGCGTGACCGATACGGTCGCAGGTTCGAATCCTGCCTCGGGCATGGATGTGTGTGATGTCCTTAGGTTAGTTAGGTTTAAGTAGTTCTATGTTCTAGGGGACTGATGACGTCAGAAGTTAAGTCCCATAGTGCTCAGAGCAATTTGAACCATTTTGAACATATCCGGAAAGGCACGGCTTGGGCCCTGGAGAACGTCTAAGTCTGAGATGGGAGTGGTGTTCCACATTATGTCAATAAATCCTACATGAGTAACAAATTGCGCTGTCTGCATTGCAAACAGCCTTCGAACTGTGTACCTGCAGAGCCTACATCTGAGGTTCTGATGCTCAAGCACATGAGCCAACACGTGCGGCTGGGTTTTATCTATTTCAGTCACTCCTGGACTTGCCATACACCATACTCTTCATGCCACCCCACAGAAAACAGTCAAGAGGTGTTAGATCTGGCGATCGTGCTGGCCAAGGGACCGGTCCAGCGCTACCAGTCCACTGGGATATCCGAAGTCGAGGAGATTACGCACTGCGACATCAAAGTGCGATGGAGCTTTGTCGTGCGGCAGCCTCATGTCCGTCCGAGCATTTAGTAGCACTGCATCCATTAGTGTAAGCAAAAAGCCTTTAATGCAGGTGACATAGAACGCTACTGTTGGTCTGTTTGGCAGCAGATATGATCCAATGATATAGTCTTCAATTCTGTCTTTAGAGCAACATTTCAGGTTCACAAAAGAAATAATATTACAAACCCCCTAACAGTTAGAAAATGAGTGCTTATTGCTATATGTAAGTCACTTAGTTTGCAGATGCCTAATCTGGAGAAGGATTCAGATCACTACGCGTTTAGAGTGGAGCTCAATGTGAAGAAAGACACGACGGAAGTCTATGAAAGGATACGTCTTTATTTAAGCTGACTTAACGCTCGCAACAGGCTGATATCTTACCAAGTTGCTAATTATATGGTCTCATAGTCAAAGAAGGAAATAGCTCTTCCCAGAGGACGAACACTAAGGAAGTAAGCTCTGTCTCGCGAAACGTGGCGGATGAATTCTACCGTCCCACGGTTTGATTGGCCGAAGCTGGTCGAAGCCCTTTGCTAGAGCTAAGAGATTCCTGCACCATCTCTACTTGACAACGATACCTCATACTAGCAGAAAGAGGCAGTTCTTGACTAAACGTCTGTGGTGACTTGCGGCGAGCATGGAGGAATCCTGCGACATATGAAAAGCGTTCGTTGTAAACGGCAGTCTTCCAGACTTGTGTTGGAAACCAAAGTAATACCGCCCCTGTGTTGGTGATTTTGAATCACTTGCGCACGTGGATTTTCGTCCACCCAAACATGCATCTTTTTACAGGTTTAATACGCCGCCTTTAGTAAGCTTGCGTTCATTCGTGAATAGCACCAAGCTCGAGAGCTGTGGCTGGGGTACACATTCTTGTAGATACCACTGTTGTAAATACCACTTTACAGACGAATGGAGAAGCTGGTAGAAGCCGACCTCGGGGAAGATCAGTTTGGATTCCGTAGAAATGTTGGAACACGTGGGGCAATACTGACCCTACGAAGATAGATTAAGGAAAGACAAACCTACATTTCTAGCATTTGCAGGCTTAGAGAAAGCTTTTGACAATTTTGACTGGAATACTCTGTTTCAAATTCTGAAGGTGGCAGAGGTGACAGACAGATCGAAAAGCTATTTACAATCTGTACAGAAACCATATGGCAGTTATAAGAGTCGAGGGGCATGAAAGGGAAGCATTGGTTGGGAAAGGAGTGAGACGGGGTTGTAACTTATCCCCGATGTTACTCAATCTGTATATTCAGCAAGCACTAAAGGAAACGAAAAAAAAAAAAATTCGGAGTAGGAATTAAAACCCACGGAGAAGAAATAAAAACTTTGAGGTTCGCCGTTGACATTGTAATTCTGTCAGAGACAGCAATGGACCTGGAAGTGCAGTTGAACGGGATGGCCAATGTCTTGAGAGGAGGATATAATATGAACATCAACAAAAGCCAGACGAGGATAATGTAATGTAGTCGAATAAAACTGGATGATACTGAGGGAATTAGATTAGGAAATGAGACACTTAAAGTAGTAAAGGAGTTTTGCTATTTGGGGAGCGAAATAACTGATGATGGTCGAAGTAGAGAGGACAAAAAATGTAGACTGGCGATGGCAAGGAAAGCGTTTCTGAAGAAGAGAAATTTGTTAACATCGAGTATAGATTTAAGTGTCAAGAAGTCGCTTCTGAAAGTATTTGTATGGAGTGTAGCCATGTAGGGAATTGAAACGTGGACGATTAATAGTTTGGACAAGAAGAGAATAGAAGCTTTCGAAATATGGTGCTACAGAAGAATGCTGAAGATTAGATGGGTAGTTGACATAACTAGTGAGGAGGTATTGAGTACAATTGGGGAGAAGAGAAATTTGTGGCACAACTTGGGATCTGTTGGTAGGACATGTTCTGAGGCATTAAGGGATCACCAGTTTAGTTTTGGAGGGCAGCGTGGAGGGTAAAAATCGTAGAGGGAGACGAAGAAATGAATAGACTAAGCAGATTCAGACGGATGTAGGTTTCAGTAGGTACTGGGAGATGAAGAATCTTGCGCAGGATAGAGTAGCATGGAGAGTTGCATCAAACCAGTCTTTGGACTGAAGACCACAACAACATATACCACTGCGCAAATTGTACCCGTCGTGAATAGTCCTTATCCAGTAATGGCTGCACTTTCTGCAGTTGTTATGGATGGTGCTGGTATTAATGGACAACACGTCACACAGCACTCTTACCCGAGTGCAGCACCTGTGCTAGCTGCCTACTGCAGTGGCTTGGTCCTCTTCGACCTTTGTCAGTACGTCCTCCTCTAACTGTTAGTACAATCGACACACCACAGGCACAAAACACCTACGTGTAGCTTTCCGGCCTCTCTGAGGAGTCTCTTGATGGTGGCCGCGAACGTGAAATGATGTGGGGTAGGCTACGTTCGTCTGGAAAACTTTCTGCACATAATCTTGCAACATGTGACCCACTGCAATCCGCTTTGCTGCATGCAAGTAGCGTGTCAGTCATTTCCGAAGTTGTGTACTGGTACATGTCACACTGACTGTCGTCACTAACGTTGCTGCACTGACTGACCTCACAACGTCCGCAGTAGGCTGTTTGGAGGAATGTAGCGCACACGCAGGAATGTTATTAACCACAGATCGTCCATCCGCAACCCACATATGCCTAAAGGGCTGTATGCCTTCCGTATTCAGACAGCAAAACGAGTTTGAACAACCCAGCACAACCCTTCGTCGTCAGATTTCGCTGCCCTCCTTCACCGAAGCCTTGCGTTTATGGCTTCCTTCTTGAAAATACGAGGGTAGTTCAATAAGTAATGCAACACATTTTTTTTCCTGAAACAGGGGTTGTTTTATTCAGCATTGACATACACCAGGTTATTCCCCAATCTTTTAGCTACACAACACTATTTTTCAACGTAATCTCCATTCAATGCTACGGCCTTACGCCACCTTTAAATGAGGGCCTGTATGCCTGCACGGTACCATTCCGCTGGTCGATGTCGGAGCCAACGTCGTACTGCATCAATAACTTCTTCATCATCCGCGTAGTGCCTCCCACGGATTGCGTCCTTCATTGGGCCAAACATATGGAAATCCGATGGTGCGAGATCGGGGCTGTTGGGTGCATGAGGAAGAACAGTCCACTGAAGTTTTGTGAGCTCCTCTCGGGTGCGAAGACTTGTGTGAGGTCTTGCGCTGTCATGAAGAAGGAGAAGTTCGTTCAGATTTTTGTGCCTACGAACACGCTGAAGTCGTTTCTTCAATTTCTGAAGAGTAGCACACTACACTTCAGAGTTGATCGTTTGACCATGGGGAAGGACATCGAACAGAATAACCCCTTCAGCGTCCCAGAAGAATGTAACCATGACTTTACCGGCTGAGGGTATGGCTTTAAACTTTTTCTTGGTAGGGGAGTGGGTGTGGCGCCACTCCATTGATTGCCGTTTTGTTTCAGGTTCGAAGTGATGAACCCATGTTTCATCGCCTGTAACAATATTTGACAAGAAATTGTCACCCTCAGCCACATGACGAGCAAGCAGTTCCGCAGAGATGGTTCTCCTTTGCTCTTTATGGTGTTCGGTTAGACAGCGAGGGACCCAGCGGGAACAAACCTTTGAATATCCCAACTGGTGAACAATTGTGACAGCACTACCATCACAGATGTCAAGTTGAGCACTGAGTTGTTTGATGGTGATCCGTCGATCATCTCGAACGAGTGTGTTTGCACGCTCTGCCATTGCAGGAGTCACAGCTGTGCACGGCCGGACCGCACGCGGGAGATCAGACAGTCTTGCTTGACCTTGCGGCGATGATGACACACGCTTTGCCCAACGACTCACCGTGCTTTTGTCCACTGCCAGGTCATCGTAGACATTCTGCAAGCGCCAATGAATATCTGAGATGCCCTGGTTTTTCGCCAAAAGAAACTCGATCACCGCCTGTTGTTTGCAACGCACATCCGTTACAGACGCCATTTTAACAGCTCCGTACAGCGCTGCCACCTGTCGGAAGTCAATGAAACTATACAAGACGAAGCGGGAATGTTTGAAAATATTCCACAAGAAATTTCCGGTTTTTTCAACCAAAATTGGCCGAGAAAAAAAAGTGTTGCATTACTTATTGAACTTCCCTCGTAGATCAGTTTGCCTTCCCACACAACATCCTAAGAGTGGATGGAATTTTTTGGGTCACCCTTTATTCTCTCAGAATAGATATTATATCGCCTAAAGTTATTTTGGCTCCTATGAAAGTTGACGCCGGTTGATTGATAAAATTCATGTCTTCCAATGGGAAGAAAGAAAATTTGGTATTGAAATCTCGCAGCCTGACAACAACGCTCAATGTCAGTTGCGTTTCATAGATACCATCGTTTATCCAAAACACAGAATTGCACGGAAACGATGAAACGTCCCCTTTGAACAATTAAACATGCCTGTGCTTAAACTGACACACAATATTTTTAGCGCAACGCAATCTGACTTTCAAAAATCCCTACAAAAGAATGGCCCCGACTAACATTAACCTATACCTCTCACAAATCACTTACCTCACAAAAATCTTCGTTACTCGAACTATCGCAATACAGCGAGCGCCACTACTGCCAGCTAAATAAAAGATTCAAACTACGGAAGGCACTATCTACTGATAGGCATAGTTAGCAAATGAAAGATTTTAATAGAGAACAAACAATGTATTTACCTTAATAGTGTTGAAAATCATAATATACATAGCAGTTCATGGCATCCAGTCTTACAAATTTCAAAACTCCGCCATTTCTCTCCCCACATCCACCACTGCTGGCGGCTTACCTCCAACTGCGCAACGCTATGCGCTGTTCGCATCCAGCTGCCCAACACTACAATGGCGAGTATTACAACAATGCAAAGCAGCCACAGACTGCACACAGCACAGCCAGTGATTGTTATACAGAGCGCTACGTGGCGTTACCACTAAGAAAACATAAACAGCCTACTTACATAGCCCCCATGCGCCACACAAAAAATTTTACAAATTGTTTTGGGCACTGGGCAATAATGATTTGATAAAATTTTTCATAATTACAATAACAAAGATATCAAATGCACACACTTATTGATACAATGTTGGTCAAAAGCTAAAATTTTCTCACAGTCCATCATAATGACAGTCCTGATCATTCATCACAGTAAAATAGCAGTGTTTTTCTCAAAGTCCGAGCAGTAAAAGAAAATGCACACGGAAGTAGTGGATTTCCATGCAGCCTTGAAGAAGTAGTGTTGTCCTTCAATGGAAAGACAGTGCTGACTCTTGACATGCAGATAGGTAATGGGCTACAACAGAGCAAACCCACAGCAGAGTCAGACGAAGTTTTGAAGAATATTGGCAGGTAGGTCATCACAGAGCAGACCCACTGTAGTCCTGATAGAGATTATGTTATTGGTGGGCCACCAGAGGTGCAGACCCACTGCCGTCCTTGTAGAAATAATGGTATTGGTGAGTCATCAAAGGTGTAGACCCACTGTAGTCCTTGTAGAGATGGCCAGCAGCCATCTGCTGCGACTGTGCAGGTGCACAATCACCATCGAAGAGTCTTGTGGACAATATAGCAAGTCCATGAACCACCACTTGTGCATTCACAAAAATTTTTTTTGAAATGTCCTTAGAACCAGCAATGCTGTTATCCGGTCCTTTGCTGAACTATTAACACACGTGCAAACACTAACAGTCCCAACTTCTCACATATTGTGCATATAGTATGACCAACAGAAACGTGTGCAGTGAAATGTAACTTAATTTGAAGAACTGGTGTCTATACAATTATAAATCTACAACAAAAGAATACAATTACAAAGGTACAAAATATATCATTAAAGAACATAACAATACAGATAACATTTGTAGTACAGGCTTTACAAAAGAATAGAAATAAACATAAATATCAGTGTTACAGGAATTATGACATAAGTACATATATAAAATAATGAGAATAGTTTCGAAACATTAGTTTCACATATGAACATTAAAACAGAACAGAATAAATAATGTCTAAAGATCTTTACAAAGAAAATAACATAGTATTTGAAAAATTCTACAACATAAATCTTATTAGCTAAACACATAAAGACAGGAAAAAACACAAATATACAAGAGTACACAAACACATAGCGGAATAACACAGGAGGAAAGGACAGGATTTGTTTTCAGTGTAACATTTGGTACTGCAGTCCAACCCAAAACTTCATTTCTTAGATCTTTCCTCTTATTTCAACATTTGTTTCCACTAAAAAAATCCTATCCAAGCATGCTTTCTGTATTTATATGTTCACATATTTCTTATCTCATTATTTATTTTCCATTATCTTACCTCATCATTTATTTCCAAGAAAATCCTACCTAAACCCATTGTCCCTAAACCCTACTTCTCTGTTCATATCCTATTTCAAAATACTTTTTTGGTCACACCATTTTCTTATACCTTCTCAATGCATTTCTTCCAATTCATCATAACTCGTTCTCTTATATAGCCTACCCCATCTTAAGCTAACTTAAATCTACTGAGCTCAGATGCTAAACTAAAGGATGAGGTAATGCAGCAGCACAAAACAATTAATACAAACAGCAATAAAAAAATGGAAACTGTCAAAGCAAGCTACAGTAAATCTAAATTACCAAGCAAATGCAACATTACAACTAATATGAGCCAATGTGCAGCAACAAGGAAAATAAATCAGTAGTAAAACAGGCTTAACAGAGTAATACAAAGTGAAATTTAGTAGCACTATGACTGGCAAACAGCAGCAGCAAATGCAATAACTTATATCTAAACATGACAAAGCTCAAGCAGAAAAATATTACAGTAAAGACAACAATGCAGATAAGGGAAATGTATATCCACATCTTAATGTCTATGTAATTAAAGTGGTGCACCACAAAGACTTTTTCTATGAAATAAATTACCAAATACTTGAAAAGAAAATTATGTATGCAGTTCCTGTGAAGGGAAATGTCTTTTTGTGCTCCCTCATTTTGTTTTGGAAGTATCACAAAATTATTATTTACTGGATCTGTAGACTGAAAATATCTATATTAGTACATCTATAAAATTTTATTTTAACCAATGCTGCAGTGCAGCTAGAAACTAGATATTAAACAAAATAGGCAAAGCAAGGCGTGAAACGTCATTCACCAGCCGTATGGCATTTCATAATGTAGTAAACAATCTTTCAACTACCAAGACAATAGACATGAAATGTTTCTCATCATTTCATTTCAGTAAATATCATAAATTAAGAACTCTACAGTGTAATCATGTTTTCAAGTTTGGGGGTGTCGTATTTACGCTTTCTACAAAGGAATGTCAATAGCGAGGATAATGGCCTCTTTTTTTTTTTTCTTCTCCACCTGTGCCTCTGAGAGGCACACACTAATGGCTTTTTTCTAGGCATCTGTCATGCAGCAGGGGTGCCCACAATGCAGTACATGCGGGTGGTCACTTAACTTTCTTACCGAAATATTTACGACAGCAGTTTCCGCTACAGTGACAGTCTCATATAAAAATATTTCACAGCTCAAGAATTTGCATTACAAATCTGTAGAAACAAAATCCTATTGATATAACAGTGTCCAAAAAATTTTCGTCAGCATTGTAATACATTCACACATTTACATACATTTCATAACTCTTAAAGTACGATTTTTGGTTTCCAACAACCTTTTTCACAAACCAGAGTCCCTGACCACTACTCATTATTCCTTACCTTATTCGTCGACACTTCTTCAATATTTCATCATAACAGATACGTAGCATAATCCAATTACTCATATAGCATCAGCTTATTGATCATAAACATACCGCAACAGCATAATACACATCGTCATCGTAAAAATAACATCATAACTCCTCAGTCAAATCTCAAAAACGTCATAGCTTTCTGCAATAATGTCAAAACCTAAAAAAAATTCTCTGCTCATTTCAATAGTGTCATCTACCTCAAACGTACTTTAAAATCATGCTCTCTTACCAAATACATCAATCAAAGCTCTTATAGTATCACAATGGTTCCGAAAAAATACGAACAGTTCACAAAGTACAGACAAAATACAATTTCGTGAGTGTGAAGTTACCCAACTGTGTAATTGTGTAAACATGTGTCACTGATGTAGTAAAAAAAATTTTGTCTCTCTCAGTTAAATGATCAGATAGCTGTGTAATTTGTGTGTTAGAGAAATATGGTACCGATGTGTAAAGTTGTATAAGCAAATACCATATTAGCTAGGGCTTCTTGTGCTTGCCAAACACATGGTACACAAAGTATGCGTGTACCCCCCTGAGGATTAATGTAATTATGCCCTCATGTGTTACAGATTACAGCAATGGAATGAAATGTATCACGGAAAACTTTCTTTGTAATTCAAAAATCTTAAAAAATAAATGGTTTAAGTACAAAATTAATCACTCAAGTGCGTGTCCTGTAGCGCTAAATGTGCGTCTTGCTGTAAGATAATTCTGTGGAACTGTCGTAGTTATCATCCTCTGTAAGCAAAGTTCTGCTGAAGTCAATGTACTTACCTCATTATAAACGAAAGTGAAATGCTTTGCGTATAGATATCGTAGTTATTACGTACTTGATCAAGAAAGTACTATAATGTAACGTATTGTTGTGCTACGAAAAAGGCTGTCTCATTGTAGCTATACCACAAAAGTTACTACTAAAACATGTCTTACTTTCCAGAATAATTCAGAAAAGCTGTGCAGATATAAAACAGAAACACCGCAAAAGCAACATTGTAAATTGTCACTCATTAGTATCGTCGTGATAAAATCGTGTAGCTGTCACATAAACTAACCACTGTGTCATCTGGTATCTCACAGAAAGTACTTTAAATCCAGAATGTATTTTCTAGTAAACCAAAATGTTGCATTAATATCCCATTAGCAGTACTGGTAAATGTTCTAAGTATGTGATCCTTATAGTCGCTATGTAATCCTGCAACTAACAAGCAAGAATGTACACACACAATAACACTGTGACATCTGTTCACTATAACAATGCATTCGTAATTTCTGTTGAAATAAGTTCTCTTGCTTCTTGATTGGATATTTAACTTCAAACATTGTTTCATGTTAACAGTTTCTAAGTCTGAGAATGCATACTAGAAATGTGAAGTGAAACGTTTTATGGCAAAGACGAAGTTAAAAAGCAGATTATCTCTCAATAAACGATTTTACATGTGAAATGTGGTGCAAGCCTTTACTCTTACTACTAAGCAGAGCTCCAGCTTCAACGGAATCATCGTGTGGTATATGTCGGTAAAGAATACTGGAATTTTTCTCAAGGTTAGCATCTATATTATTTTTCTCTGAGCCAGCTGACGCACGCGGCTGCCTGCTGTGCGAGTCATTGTCTGTCTCTTTGTTGGCGTGCGTCGTTGCTAGGGTTAGGAGACCTAACTTCTACAAATTCACCTTGTCGAGAGTGCCCTGCTCTGTTTGAATCCCCCCAGTTCTGATAAATTTCAGGTCCGCCGTTATGATTATATCGTCTATCGTCATGTCGGTAGATTCCACAGTTTCTTTCTTGTCGGTCACGTGGTGGAGAATTTCTCCCTGAATCGTAACTGCCCGCTGAACTGTTGCGTCTGAAATTATTCTATCTCCCTTGATAATAATAGTTCTGGTTACCATATTGTCTGTTTCTATGATTGTCTCTGTCATATTCATTACTACGGAAATGCGAACTTTCTCTGTAACTATTACTGGTGTCTGTTTTGGTCACGATTTGTGTTGTGATAACAGCCTCGTCGTGTCCAGTTATTATTTCTTTCGTCGCGGAATTGCGACGGATGTGACCTGTAATTGTTGTGTTCCTGTCTTCGCGTTCCGCAATTGTCAGTGTCAATTTCTAATTCTTGTAAGGGTCCCTGAAAAGCTTCAATGTCGTCTTTGCAACGTCCTGCCAAAATAATATGTCGTAAATGTTCAGGTAATTTGATTAAGCAAATGCGGATGAGTTCTGAGGGGCTGTATGGGTTTGACAAGTACTGATTCTTGTGCAACATGTCTTCAAAATATTTCACAAGACTGGAAAATTCAGATTGTGCGAAATGTTTCATCATTATGATGCTATGTTTTACTCGGTCTTGTGCAGCTTGAGACGAATATGCTGAGAGGAAGGCATGGTAAAATTCTCCATCACTGTGACAATCGTGAATGACCGATCGCATTCTTACAGCAGGTTCATTCTCTAAATAGCCACACATAAATTCTAATCTGTGCTCTATTGACCAGTTGGGAGGAAAAAAAATGAGAGAATTGATGGAGCCACGCTTGTGGATGAATGTCGTTGCCAGAATTCTTAAATGTTTTAAATTTACGTGTAGTAATGAACAGCTTATAGTCAAAATCATCATGTCGGCGAGTCGCATATCGGTCAATGTTACGTCGTTTCGGCGGTTCCATTTCAAAATTCGGTGCACCTTGCCAATTTCTTTCATAATTTCCGAAATGCGCTGTGTTATTATTTTGTGGCTGTTCCGTATTTCTATGTCCCTCTTCCCGTATTGGGGCGCGAGTGCCCTCTGAAATACGCAAACACGTAATTCTTGTATTACCTGTGTCAGCTGATCTTGTACTTCCCGGATTTTTGTTTGGTGTTGCGTATTAATTTGATTCTGATTTTGTTTGAATTTCCTAATTTGTTAGCACTCTTCTGCGTCATTAAAGACTACCGGTTTTGTGTCATTCAGATTATCATCTACCTTCGTAGATAAATTATTTAGCTGATCCGAAAGTTCAACTACTTTCTCTGATAATGAACTAATTTCCTCCATGTGTCTTTCTGAACCAATTTTCAGAGTATCTACTGTGTCCTTTAAGTTTTCCTGAGTTTTTGCAAGTTGCGTAACTGAATTGGTAGATGCAACTG
Source organism: Schistocerca piceifrons (assembly GCF_021461385.2). Taxonomy (NCBI): domain Eukaryota; kingdom Metazoa; phylum Arthropoda; class Insecta; order Orthoptera; family Acrididae; genus Schistocerca; species Schistocerca piceifrons. The sequence goes on from NC_060139.1 coordinate 47,145,372, forward strand.
AGTCAATTTTAGCTTGCAAGGTCTCACGATTTTCATGAACAATAGTTTGCAGTTCTTTTATGGCTGCTTCGCGATTCTGTAATGCATTATCATGAGGCGAAAAAATAGGTTGGAAATGCTCACAAATTTGTGTTTTTACGTCATTACAGACTTTTTGACATTTCAATTCGATTTTATGTAACTCAGTAGTTAAATCTTCACGTGTTTGTTCAAGCGTGGTGTGAAGATTTTGTTCCATTGCGTCTAACTGTTGCTGTGTTTGTTTCTGGTGTTGTTCCATTGTGTCTAACTTTTGAAGATTTTGTCCCATTTGTTTCTGATTTTGTTCAGGCGTTGTGTCTAACTTTTGCAGCCTTTGTCCAATTTGTTGCATTAACTGTAATAACAATGCACTGGTATCTGAAACATGTTCCTCAGTGCTTTTCGGCAGTCAATTTGCACCGGCAACATTCACATTTTGACAAGCAGAAAATGTGTCTGGACTTATTTGAGAAAACGGTGAGGACGCAAAACCTGAATCTACAGTATTTGCAAGATTGTGTCCTGTCATTTCGGATTCCTGAGGCGAGCTGTTGCCGACCGATCGATCGATAATGCTTCCCTGTTCACTAATTGTTTCACTGCCTACACCATTATTTGCAGCCCACTCCATTTCCCTATGCACAATTACCAAATTACTACTTTGAAACCGAGCGAGGTGGCGCAGTGGTTAGACACTGGACTCGCATTCGGGAGGACGACGGTTCAATCCCGCGTCCGGCCATCCTGATTTAGGTTTTCCATGATTTCCCTAAATTCTTTCAGGCAAATGCCGGAATGGTTCCTTTGAAAGGGCACGGCCGACTTCCTTCCCCGTCCTTCCCTAATCCGATGAGAACGATGACCTCGCTGTCTGGTCTCCTTCCCCTAACAACCCAACCCCAACCCAACTACTTTGAACATTAGTTAATTCGTTACTCGGCGGCGCTAACACACTGCTTTCGTCTTCACTGTCATTTCTCAGTTTACTTTGGAGCCTAGTATTACGTTTTTCACACGCCATTATTGTCACAATATTTCACACGACAACACAGAAAATCACAATTTGAAGAGCAAAAATAAGAAAACACATTAACATAGCACTGAAAATAATATCTAGTTAATTGCAGCTGCGAAATACTTGGTGCAAATCTACATGCATGCCCCAACTATTTTACTGTACAACAATGAACGACTGCAACTAAAAAGATTTTCTCTACAATTACGCGCTAGCAATAAACAAAAGCTACACTAATTACACAAACTACAAGAAAAAAATCAGAAGATTCCAGTGAGGTATCCTCGGCTAAGGGTAGACATATCAAACGTCCCCTTAGAAAAATTAAACATGACTGTGCTTAAACTGACACACAATATTTTTAGCGCAACGCAATCTGGCTTTCAAAAATCCCTACAAAAGAATGCCCCTGACTAACATTAACCTATACCTTTCACAAATCACTTACCTCACAAAAATCTTCGTTACTCGAACTACTGCAATACAGCGAGCGCCACTACTGCCAGCTAAATAAAAGATTCAAACTACGGAAGGCACTAACTACTGATAGGCATAGTTAGCAAATGAAAGATTTTAATAGAGAACAAACAATGTATTTACCTTAATAGTGTTGAAAAATCATAATATACATAGCAGTTCATGGCATCCAGTCTTACAAATTTCAAAACTCCGCCATTTCTCTCCCCACATCCACCACTGCTGGCGGCTCACCTCCAACTGCGCAACGCTATGCGCTGTTCGCATCCAGCTGCCCAACACTACAATGGCGAGTATTACAACAATGCAAAGCAGCCACAGACTGCACACAGCACATACAGAGCGCTACGTGGCGTTACCAATAAGAAAACATAAACAGCCTACTTACAACGAAACCTACAAAAAGCTTCTTTTACTTAATGTTCTATCTAGAGCATTACTTGTTGTTTAGTTCATCAGTCCAAAGACGGATTGATGAAGTTCTGCAGTCCTATCTCTTTCCAGCTTTTCTTTTCATTTCAGTGGTGAACTTTGTTCTCATCAAGCAGCTACCAATATTTTTTTACATGCATACCGGTTTCGGAGTATTATAACAGCGTTTTCAATGCAAAAACACGCCATTAACTTGGTGTTGTACTAAGTCCATGTTAGAGCATTGACTGTTGGCAATGCTGAATTTCATAATAAGGCCGTCGTCGACCTTTTTAAGACTTGCTGTATCACAGTACACTGTAGTGATACCTACATAGTCATGTTTACACACAAGTCTGGTAGACTGCCGTTTGGAACGAACGCTTTTCATCTATAGCAGGACTCCTACACGCTCGACGGAAGTCGCTTGGTTCGACCACAGACGTTTAGTTGCGAGTCGCCTCTATCTGCTAGTACGAGGTATCGTTGTCAAATATGGTGCAGGACTCTCTAAGCGAAAGTTAAGGGCTTCAACCAGTTCGGCCAACGAAAGCGTGACACGGCAGGATTAATCCTTTTTTCCACCACGTTTTCCCGAGACTAAGCTTACATACTTCGTGTTCGTCCTGTGGGAAAAACTACTTCCTTCTGTGACTTTAAGAGCATCTGATCACCAAATGTCGGAACTTGATAAGATCGCAGCCTCCTGCGAGCATCAAAAGTCACGCTAAATAAAGTCGTATCGTTTCAGGTACTTTTGACATATCTTTGTTTACATTCAGGTTGGCTCAATTTGAATCCAGATTAGGCATCTGCAAACTCAAGTGACTTACAAATAGTTATTAACACTCATTTTCTAATTTTCTGGCGGTTTGTAATATTACTTCTTATGTGAATCTGAAATGTTGCTTGAGAGGGAGTGTTAATTATTCTTACTCAGTGTCATCCGTCACCACTCTGACGAAAGCTGTATAGGTTGTTTGCTGGAAACTTACGTGATCATTCGCATTTGGATCTGTGTATTCAATAACTTACACCTTTCCTTGGTATTTTCAATGTCAGTCGTTTGTATTCGCACCAGTTTGAAATTTTCACTACTTTCATGGGGTGATATGGCTCTAGTTTACGCTTGAGCAGCGTCACATAGCATTCGTGTTTCCTGTTAAGCTGTTACGTGGTAAAAATTTTTAAGCATACAAGGTAACGCTTCTACGTCGGGATTTTCGAAGAGCTGAGACTACGTGATTGCAGACTAAATGTTGTAGGCTATCAGATAAAGTACGAAACAGTTGACAAACAGGTCTGTCTTTGCATCACTCAGGTCTATGAGGTACGATTGAAACACTCTTGTGTCGTTGATGTTTAATAAGTTTATGCCCGTTAATAACTTCATCAGTTCAGTTGTGTTACTTCGAGTAACCTCCCCACTTTTTGTAGCGCTTTCTGTGAGATCCCTCCATTCTTTCTTTATTAATAAGATCAAATAGTGCTATCCAAATTGGTACCTTCAACTGGGGTTGGGATAATTTCAACCTAAAACACATGGAAAGTGGACCCACATATTTCGTCATTTGTTGCTTCATGGAATGCATTTTATTGCTTAACAGTAATATTATACTTACAATATAAAAATTCTAGTTAAAAGAATAACAAAGCTCACAATCATTTTAAAGGCATAAACAGCTCAGTTCATTTAATTTCTGGTAAGCTCCTATGGAACCAAATTGCTAAGTCGTCGGTCCCTAGGCTTACACACTTCTTAATCTAACTTGAACTAACTTACACTAAGGACAACGCACACACACCCATGCCCGAGGGAGGACTCGAACCTCCGACGGGGGTAGCCGCGCGAACCATGGCAAGGTGCCTTTGACCGCACGGCTACCCCGCGCGCCTCAGTTCGTTAATAAAGAACTTTAACAATTTATACAATTAAGAGCAGGGCTTGAAACCAGAGGTATACGGTCCACAAACACAAAAAAGAAGTCACACCAATTAGCCGTGGCTGCAAGAGGGCTCAACAAACAATTATATCAGCAAAATGAACTAAAACGGCAGCCACTAAACTTACTAACAATTTCCAAGCATGGGTATACTTACACAAGTGGACAACGCCCATACAAAATACAGAAAGGAAAACAAGTCATACCACTGACTGTGGCTGTTGGAAAACCCTTAAGAAGGAATAAGCCTTAATAAAAATCCCTTAAGCAATAAAATACACAAAACGAAAAGTACTGGCAAATCTGGGAAGGCATACAATTCAAATGTGACTCCAAAGTGGTACACACCAGCAGAAACGTTGACATTTAATAAATATACAATTGCCCAAAACACAAGGTAAGCTGAGAAATACAGCCAACAAGGTACAAGCAGGCAAGTTTCACAATAAGCGCAGTCAGTTAATGACTGTGGATCAGAAGAACGGTTCAACAGTTTATATCGATAATTGAAAAGCCTTAAAACGTAACGGTTAGCAACAAGGTGGCAAGGTTTAAACGAGTAGTTAATGAGCAGGTGTAGACAGAAAGAACTTCGGGCTTGCAGAACATGCTTTAACCCTCAAGAGCTTACAGAATTCACCAAATAGGACAGACGCCTTGGCACGAGTCAAACGATCAACTTCACTTTACTTGAGCCATGGCTAGTAGACGCACCAGATTGCCAGCCAACACAGACGTCGTGCGACGACAGAAGTGCCGCCGAAGCAGAAAGCAGACACGTCTTTGTTCCGGGCCCAGGGAACAGGAACGCGTCATCCGCTGCCAAAGCTACCTGCCAACACGTGTCAGAAGGAAACAGCAATTTGCGGAGATAAGGCTACAGACAAGAATGCCTAAGATGTAGGAAATCTCAAGTTATCGCGAAAGCAACTACACATACAAGTTAGAAGCTTAAAATTCCTTGTTGGCCACTGTGGCCGAGCGGTTCTAGGCGCTTCAGTCTGGAACCGCGCTGCTACTACGGTCGCAGGTTCGAATCCTACCTCGGGCATGGATGTGTGTGATGTCCTTAGGTTAGTTAGGTTTAAGTAGTAGTAGTCTACGTCTAGGGAACTCATGACCTCAGATGTCATAGTGCTTAGACCCATTTGAACCATTTTAACACTCCTTTAAATTAATTGTAAGTCGGGAGACGAAATATCAGCGCCTGCTGATGTAGTCATTAAGATACACTCATCTACAAAGGGTGCTTTACGCCTGACACAGATTATGTTACTCTGACCGATAATGATACACACAATCACTCGGAGGTGCGTTAGTATAACAGAACCAATTTCACATTAACCCATTGGGTCTTGCAATATCAAGTACGCAAGAAATAAGAAAACAACACTCAGATGTGAAGGAGTCGTGACTTCCAGGATTGCAAGGCGGGGTGTTATTGCCTCCAATCCATACAGGCGGTCTTCGAGGTGACGTAATATTTAAGCTTGAGGAGTACACGGGAGACTTGCCGACCAGGTTACACGCTACGTCGGCTGCTCTTCCCGCAATCTGCCGCTACCAATTCTTAAGCGACCCGACAAGGCTTGCTTCCGACCAATTTAACCGCTCGTGGCCTCTCCAGGACCACACCAGACAGGCGGAGGCATCCAAAAGCAGCAACTTACCAGCCACGTGCCATCCAGCCAAATGACTGTAACAGGGGCCGCCAAATCAGCAGCACACGCCACGACCAAAGGGCATAGCCCGCGACGTACGATCAGATCTATATCGGCAACCCAAGTAGTTAGTGGCGCCAGCGGAATGCCATGCCACCAAGATTGAAGCCGCCACAGCTCACAAGGGTCAAATTCACTGTCCGAGAGCAAATTTCATGGCACGAAACGTACTTATCACTTTGCATGATTACTTGCAGTTTCTCAAGAGAGGAGGCGGCTTTCAAGTATCCGCCGTAAATCTACGCTGATCAGCCAGAACATTATGACCACTACCTAATAGTTGGTGTTCCCACGTTTGGTGCGGATAACTGTGGTGACGCATTATGGCGTGAAAGCAATGAAGCCTTGGAAGGTCGATGGTCGGAGTTGGCACCATATGTGTACACACAAGTCACCTAATTCCCGTAAATTCCGGGGACGGATGCGAAGAGCTCTGACGGCACGTTCAATCTCATCCCAGATGTGTTCGATGGGGTTCAGATCTGGCGAGTTCAGAGGCCAGAACATTAATTGGAACTCGCCACTGCGTTCCTCGAACCACTCCATTACACTCCTGGACTGTGACGTAGCGCATCACCTTGCTGAAGAATGTCACAGCCCTCGGGAAGTGGTGTAAGTGCTCTGAACCCAGTGTATGGTATTCCTTGGCGATCATGGTGCCTTTCATGAGCTTCACTGGATGCATGGATGCCGACGATAACTTTCCCCAGAGAATAATGTAGCCACCGCCAGCTTGTCTCCATCCTGCAGTACAGGTGTCAAGGACTTGTTCCCCTGGAAGGCGACGGATTAGCGCCCTCCCATCGGTTTGATGAAGAAGGTATCGGGCTTCATCAGACCATGCAACGCTTTGCCACAGCGCCAGTGTCCAGTGCCGATAGTCATGTGCCCATTTCAGTCGTAGTTGCTGATGTCATGGTGTTAACATTGGCACATGTTAGGTCGTCGGCTGCGGAGGCCCTTTGGTGCACTGTGTGTTCAGAAACAGCCCAGTATGAAAGTCTGATGCTAGTTTCACCACAGTTGGCCACCTGTCCTATTTTACCATCCTGTCTTACCTACAACGTCCGATATCTGCAACGAGGGGTGACCACCTAACCCCACGACATCTGGACGTGGTTTCTCCTTGGTTTCGCCACGTGTTGAAGACACACAGCACTCCTCGAACACCCGACAGGTCGTACATTCCATAATGTTCGCGCCGATCCACGTGATCTCGGTCGCACTCAGATATGATAATTAAAAAACAGTCTTGATCGCAAATTTCTTTTAATCGGAGTGACCAGTTTCCATCCTTAAGGATCATCTTCCGACTCCAGAACGGCAGGTGGACTTCCATGGAGCAGGCTGCGCTGATCCACGACTGCTCAGTCAGTTCAGAGTCGTGGATCAGCGCAGCCTGCTCCATGGAAGTCCACCTGCCGTTCTGGAGTCGGACGATGATCCTTAAGGATGGAAACCGGTCACCGATTAAAAGAAATTTGCGATCAAGACTGTTTTTAATTATCATATTAATATAAGACCGCTGATAATGTTTTCAAAAATTTTACAAACTCAGATAGACCGCGCGCATTCCCCATTTTACACATGGAAAATAAGCTCACTGATACTACATTCACCGTGCATGTGTATGACTAGCAGTCATTCTTCGCCCGTGACGCTGCTATCGCCTTAATAGGTTTGTGTTGATAGTAGGTCGGTTGTCATAATATTCTGGCTGATCACTGTATGAGCTGCTTGCCGGCGGCAATGCAGTACATGAGCGCAGCCCATCGGTATGAATGCAAGCCAGCGTCTTCCAGCATACTGCAGCAGCCTGCGTGGACCATTGTATTTTCTACGGTTACTGCGTGCTAAAAAGGTCACACATGCAGTGAGACAACCTTTACGTCATTTTCAGCACTTCTTTCCTAGGTGTCCTTCGCATATTTTAGTTTTCACCCAGTGCACTTTCATGCATGTCTTACATTACTACTACTACTCATAATGTATCGGTTAGTTTCAATACGTAATTAATTCATAAAATATTACATTACATGAATTATATTCCGTAGATTCCGCGGAGGCAAGTCAGTGGATTGCGAAAAGAAGTCAAGGGCATACTTTTCATCCAAATGCATGTACAGTGTGATGTAATATGAAACGGTAAGCCATGTCTGGTCTCTCAAGTCATCTTATCTGTGCTGTGGTAGCTGTACGATCTGCTGCCCTTATAATACGACGATCCTGGCGTGGGCCTGTACCATGTGTACATCCAGAACCTCGTCTAAGAGTGTGAGAATGTTCACGTGACCACTGACTAACGCAGCATGTACAACTTGTGTGGCATTTCTCCGAAAGAACCATCTCGCAATATGGAAGGCCATAATTTTACCCCTTTCAAAGCCGCTCAGTTGGCTGTCGGAAGCACGACTATGTCTCCGTGACACGGTTGCCTACTTGGTTCAGATGTTTGCACCACACTGCGCCTTATGGCTGCGAGCATCCCCTATTAAAGGCGGAGACGGATGGTGCTCTGATAGCTGTGCCACTGTGCTACCTGTTGGCGGGCGACTTTGACACCGTTGTCAGAACTACTACTGTCCGTCAATTGGTTCATGCTTTCATCGGATCAAAATCTTTCCAAGTATAATATCTTTTTCCCGACATTGTATTTCTTTACATTCGTGATTATCAACAAATGATTGGAAAAGAGTACAGGTAGTTCCAGCTTTCAAGAAGGGTTGTCGAGCAGATGCGCATAACTATAGGCCTATATCTCGGACATCGATCTGTTGTAGAATTTTCGAACACGATTTTTGCTCTGGTATCATTTCGTTTCTGGAAACCCAGAATTTACTCTGTAGGAATCAATATAGATTCCGGAAACAGCGATCGTGTGAGACCCAACTCCCTTTATTTGTTCACGAGACCCAGAAAATATTAGATACAGGCTCCAGGTAGATGCCATTTTGCTTGACTTCCGGAAGGCGTTCGATACAATTCCGCACTGTCGCCTGATAAACAAAGTAAGAGCCTACGGAATATCATACCAGCTGAGTGGCTGGATTGAAGAGTTTTTAGCAAACAGAACACAGCATGTTGTTCTCGATGGAGAGACGTCTACAGATGTTAAGGTAACCTCTGGCGTGCCACAGGGGAGTGTTATGGGGCCACTGCTTTTCACAATATACATAAATGACCTAGCAGATAGTGTCGGAAGTTCCGTGCGGCTTTTCGCGGATGTTGCTGTAGTATACAGAGAAGTTGCAGCATTAGAAAATTGCAGCGAAATGCAGGAAGATCTGCAGCGAAATGCAGGAAGATCTGCAGCGGATAGGCACTTGGTGCAGGGTGTGTCAACTGACCCTTAACACAGACAAATGTAATGTATTGCGAATACATAGAAAGAAGGATCCTTTATTGTATGATTATATGATAGCGGAACAAACACTTGTAGCAGTTACTTCTCTAAAATATCTGGGAGTATGCGTACGGAAGGATTTGAAGTGGAATGATCATATGAAATTAATTGTTGGTAAGGCGGGTGCCAGATTGAGATTCATTGGGAGAGTCCTTAGAAAATGTAGTCCATCAACAAAGGAGGTGGCTTACAAAACACTCGTTCGACCTATACTTGAGTTTTGCTCATCAGTGTGGGAGCCGTATTAAGTCGGGATGACAGAGGAGATAGAGAAGATCTAAAGAAGAGCGGCGCGTTTCGTCACAGGGTTATTTGGTATGCGTGATAGCGTTACGGAGATGTTTAGCAAACTCAAGTGGCAGACTCTGCCAGAGAAGCGCTCTGAATCGCGGTGTAGCTTGCTGTCCAGGTTTCGAGACGGTGCGTTTCAGGATGAGGTATCGAATATATTGATTCACTCTACTTATATCTGCCGAGTAGATCACGAATGTAAAATTAGAGAGATTCGAGCGCGCACGGAGGCTTTCTGGCAGTCGTTCTTCCCGCGAACCATACGCGACTGGAACAGGAAAGGGAGGTAATGACAGTGGCACGGAAAGTGCCCTCCGCCACACACTGTTCGGTGGCTTGCGGAGTATAAGTGTAGATGTAGATGTAGATGTAGATGTCTACGGTAACAGTTATCAGCAATTTTAGTTGCTTTCATACATCACGTACGCTGCTTGCTGAATGGTTCGTTAGCCTCAGTTTTTTATGCCCTTTGCCACAAAGTGGAGTGGGTTACTACCCTCCGTAATATAATTGTAACTAAGAACTCGTGGCCGTGTTATTGAAGCATCGGTGCGGTCCTATACTGACAACACAGAGAGAGACAATCAGTAATCTGTATAATCTGTGAGGCGTTTACTTAGGAGGAAGTGGTTTCACGAACGAGACAACATTAATAGCAGCTGCGTTGCGGAAGCTGAGAGAGCACACAGCTTTGGAGGGGAAACGGCAGGACTTGGTAGCGGGCCTGTTACAGCAGCGGGAGGGTGGAAGGGCGCCGAGTGAGATTAGCGGCGGTGGGAAACTTCTTTGTTTGAGTTGAGCGTCCGACGGCTGACGCCAGCAGGACCTCGCTGGTTGGCTGGCTCTCTGGCTTCCGTCACGGTGGGGACTAAAAGAGCAAGCGGCCGACTCCGGGGGACAGCGCGCTGCTGGGGACCAACAAGCGCTCTGGTAAGGAGGAGGACGAGATTAGTGTTTAACGTCCCGTCGACAACGAGGTCATTAGAGACGGAGCGCAAGCTCGGGTGAGGGAAGGATGGGGAAGGATATCGGCCGTGCCCTTTCAAAGGAACCATCCCGGCATTTGCCTGAAGCGATTTAGGGAAATCACGGAAAACCTAAATCAGGATGGCCGGAGATGGGATTGAACTGTCGTCCTCCCGAATGCGAGTCCAGTGTGCTAAGCTCTGGTAAGGAGCCTCGCTGCTGCGTGAGAGGACAGGCACGCCATTCCAGAAGGCTAAAACGCCTGTAGCCTTGCTAATTACCTCGATTCGGCAGGTTTACCATTCGTAGCTGAAGCTCCTCGTTGATGATTCAATCCTGTAGATTCCCCAAACTGCGGGAAGGCTGATTGCTCCAAATACACTAAGGTGACAAGGATCATGAGATAGTGATATGCACTTTGAGGCGTAGCGCCTTCGCATCGGTCCTGTCACTTGTTAGGACGATATCGTTATAGGCATGAGTCATCGACAGATGTCACCAGCTGACATGGACCTCACAAGGGAACCTCCCCATCGCACCCCCCTCATATTTAGCTATAAATTGGCACAGTGGATAGGCCTTGAAAAACTGGACATAGATCAATCGAGAAAACAGGAAGAAGTTGTGTGGAACTATGAAAAAAATAAGCAAAATGTACAAACTGAGTAGTCCATGTTCAAGATACGCAACATCAAGGACACCGTGAGTTCAGGAGCGCCGTGGTCCTGTGGTTAGCGTGAGCAGCTGTGGAACGAGAGTTCCTTGGTTCAAGTCTTCCTTCGACTGAAAAATTTAACTTTTTATTTTCGCAAAGCTATGATCTGTCCGTTCGTTCACGGACGTCTCTGTTCACTGTAATAAGTTTAGTGTCTGTGACATCTTCAACTTTTATAGTCCTGTCTTCCTCAGTTGCGTGTAATATTACGGTATATTGATAATTTTTACTTATGGACCGTCTGACAGCAACTGAATAAAACACAATTTTAGTGCCACACGCGTTTCGCCTTTATTTTCTGCAAGGCATCATCAGTGGCAGGTTGCGTGGACAATTTCTTACATATTACGCTCCTGTTGCATTTTTGGTGTTGTTCTTCTTCTTATGAACGCCAATTTGCGGAATGTGGAAAAAACCGCAAATTGGCGTTCATAAGAAGAAGAAGAATAACACCAAAAATGCAACAGGAGCGTAATGTGTAAGAAATTGTCCACGCAACCTGCCACTGATGATGCCTTGCAGAAAATAAAGGCGAAACGCGTATGGCACTAAAATTGTGTTTTATTCAGTTGCTGTCAGACGGTCCACAAGTAAAAAAAAAAAAAATTTTCAATATACCGTAATATTAGTGTCTGTGTTTTGCGACCGCACTGCAAAACCGTGCGATTAGTAGACGAAGGACGTGTCTCTCCAATGGGAACCGAAAAATGATCGCAAGGTCACAGGTCAACCGATTCCTCCACAGAAAAACACGTCTGATATATTCTATACGACACTGGTGACGGCATATGCGTCACATGACAGGAATATGTTGTCGACCCACCTAACTTGTACACTTGGCGAATGGGTAAAAAGATTCTTCTACCTTGTCCGAATTAGGTTTTCTTATGGATGTGATAATCACTTCCAAAAACGTGATGAAAACATAAGAGTTTGTCACATAAACTGCAACAAATGAATGCAACAGTTTCACAATCGCACAGTTTTCCCTGTGCTCTGTCATAACATATGTTTTTAACGTTTTCAAATTTTTTCGTGTGTAGACCGTCAAATCCTGCATCTGTCCAAGCAAATCTGAACATGTCCTAGAATTTTGGAGAGGAAAGTTAATTATGTGTGAGTGCCTGAACTGAAAATTATATGAAAATAAAAAACTTTTCACTCGAGGGAAGGTTCGAACCAAGGACTTCTTCTTCCGCAGATGCTCACGCTAACCGCCGGACCACGGCACTTCGGAGCTCACGTTATCCTTGATGTTACCTATCTTCGCATGGACTACTCAGTTTGTATATTTTGCTTATTTTTTTCATCGTTCCATACAACTTCTTCCTGTTTTCTCGATTGATCTGTGTTCAGTTTTTCAAGGACTATCCACTGTGTCAACTTATAACTAAATCTGAGGGGGGTGCGATGGGGAGGTTCCCTCGTCAGTTACAGAGCTGCACGTAGTTGTACTAGTAGGCGGCAGAGGTCAGCAGTTGACGGACAGTGCTAGCAGTCGTAGTCAAAACAATGTTGTAAAGTTATGTTTGACTAATATTTAATGTATTTGCATAATTATAATTGTTTTATATGTGTAGTAATTAGCAGTGTGAGTGTTGTATGAGTGAAGAAGAACAGAAGTAAATGAAAATTGTTTTGTTTATTCACGAAGTACCAGTTGAACTATACAGGGGATTTACTATAATTAAATGTGCAGTCAGTTTATGGTACTAATAAATCCTGAGTAGAACACAAATTAATCGGTAATTTCAGGAGGAGTAATTTTATATTTGATACTTTTCTAAATTTATTTATTTAGCAATTGCCATAGAAAGAAATGTTTTACTATGATTGGTCACTGAAGTAAAGCGCAGGTTAGTGCGGGATAATACCCCAACCTGATTTGCTATTTGTGATATCAGCCAATCAGAAAAATGCAGGCTCGCGCCCATCTATGCTGGGAACAAAGCCTTTGGTGTGATCTAGGTCAGTCGGGGCTGAGGGTTCGAACTAGTAACATCTCATTGAAAGCAGCTCCGACGAAAGTACTATAAAATCAAGGAAAAATGCTAATTACGAGTTCGCGAAGTAGTACAAAGCGTACTTAAGTGAACGGTATAGTGGAAGTCGTGTGGAATTTCGGACGGAATATCAAAATTATTGCTTTAGACTGTTAGTTAAAACCACGTGGCGTGTTGTGCGATCTACGACTGGAACAGATATTACGTGTAGAGCAGAGTGCACAACATTTGAGCGAGCATTTTCATAACTAAACGATCCAGTGAACTCTATTAACTTCGGTGACGTGTGTAAATACCATAAACTGGCTACGTGTGTGATTGTGGTGTGCGTGTGAACTTTACATTGTGTATCCACTTAGTACGAACTTGGCAGTAATAACTGTGATCTTTATCGTAAAAATACACCTGAAAATGTACATTGCCAAGTTAAAACTTTTATTTCAGTAGCTGGCTACATCCAGTTTATCGGACAATTCTGTGTATGTTGCGACCTGCAGTAGACAGTAGTGGTCCAGTATTTTCTACTACAGCTTCTAGCTCGACAAATGAACATTGCTGGACATTGGCAGGGCGGTAAAAAGTAACGTACCGCGCCGCAACTTATACAGATGGCGGTAGTACCACGTACACAAGGTGTGGAAAGGCGGGGTGTTGTGTCTAGACAAGACAGCCTAGACACAATGAGAGGAAGCCGAAAGGCACGCGCTTAAACTCACGCAGGCTGGCGTGAGGTCTGAAACAGGATACGTAATGAATGCTATAAAGAAAAGTACGTAGTTTCTGGAATACTTAACTTTAATCCACATTTGTAGAACATCGCTCTTGATGATACATTAATAGAATCTCAACATCAATTGAATACGGCGCCTTGCTAGGTCGTAGCAAATGTAGCTGAAGGCTATGCTAACTATCGTCTCGGCAAATGAGAGCGTATTGGTCAGTGAACTGTAGCTATGAACGTCGGCTGTACAACTGGGGCGAGTGCCAGTACGTCTCTCTAGACCTGCCGTGTGGTGGCGCTCGGTCTGCTATCACTGACAGTGGCGACACGCGGGTCCGGCGTAGACTAATGGACCGCGGCCGATTTAAAGGCTACCACGTAGCAAGTGTGGTGTCTGGCGGTGACACCACACGGGGTATTTGCAAAGCTCTCATTTGCACCAGGTGATTAATGTTTCCGACTTGATTACTGCCGTACGACGGGAATCGTTAGGGAATACAATATTCCGAGATCCACAGAGTCTGAGTGTACAGAGAATACGAAATTTCGGGCGTTACCTCTCACCACGGACTGCGCCATGCCAGATTCAACATCAAGATCTGCTTTCAGCTCCAATAGCAGTGAAAACAGGAGTTAAGCAAGGCTGCGTGCTCTCACCGATACTTTTTAACATACTACTTAATCTTGTAATGGCGCCAGCAATAGATAAAGTGAGAGGAGTAAAATGGAACAATGGGGCACATCTAGAAGACCTTGGTTTTGCAGATGACCTTTGCCTTCTATCCCACAGCCTCAGTGACATGAAAGAGAAGCTAGAAGATCTGAAATCTGCAGCGAAGGAAGTTGGCTTGAAAATTAATGCCCATAAAACTAAAGACATGTGGGCAAATGATAACAGCACTGCAGAGATTAAGCTTGGGAGCCAGATAATTGAAAAGGTGGATAAGTTTTGCTACTTTGGAAGCATTATTACACCAGATGGCAGTGCAACAGAGGACATTAACAGCCGCATCAACAAAGCAAGAGGAGCTTTTACAACTCTACGCTCTATCTGGAGATGAAAGGAAATATCACTAAGGACAAAATTGCGGCTATTTGAAAGTAATGTAAAATCTGTGCTCCTTTATGGATGTGAAACATAGAAAGTGACAAAACAGTTAACCCACAAGCTGCAGACATTCAACAACTGATGCCTGAGGAACATCCTGGGGATACGGTGGCCAGATGTCATCTGTAACGAAACTCTTCGGGATAGAACAAACCAGAAGCCAATTGAGCTGCAAATCAGAAGCAAGAAGTAGAGATGGTTAGGACACACTCTTAGAAGGCCAAATGGACATATTGCGAGAGAAGCACTTGACTGGATCCCGCAAGGACGACGGAGACGAGGCAGGCCCCAAATGACATGGAGACGGTCAGTTGAAGCAGAAGGCCATCAGCAAGGAATAGGATGGGAATAAATGAAGATACTAGCAGAAGACAGAACAAGAGGGCGAGCCTTTGTTGCAGCCCTGTGCTCCACATAAGGAGTTAAAGGAATTAATAATAAAATAATAACGGTCAACGCAGTGTCCACTAAGACCAGCTTTGCGTAGAGTTGTCAGTCCTAATATACAAGCATCATTCACTGATATAAGCGCAAAAATCAATGTGTGGCGCACATAAGTCACGACAGTGTGGTGAAACTTGCCGTTACATCTACATCTACATTTATACTCCGCAAGCCACCCAACGGTGTGTGGCGGAGGGCACTTTACCTGCCACTGTCATTACCTCCCTTTCCTGTTCCAGTCGCGTATGGTTCGCGGGAAGAACGACTGTCTGAAAGCCTCCGTGCGCGCTCTAATCTCTCTAATTTTACATTCGTGATCTCCTCGGGAGGTATAAGTAGGGGGAAGCAATATATTCGATACCTCATCCACAAACGCACCCTCTCGAAACCTGGCGAGCAAGCTACACCGCGATGCAGAGCGCATCTCTTGCAGAGTCTGCCACTTGAGTTTATTAAACATCTCCGTAACGCTATCACGGTTACCAAATAACCCTGTGACGAAACGCGCCGCTCTTCTTTGGATCTTCTCTATCTCCTCCGTCAACCCGATCTGGTACGGATCCCACACTGATGAGCAATACTCAAGTATAGGTCGAACGAGTGTTTTGTAAGCCACCTCCTTTGTTGATGGACTACATTTTCTAAGCACTCTCCCAATGAATCTCAACCTGGTACCCGCCTTACCAACAATTAATTTTATATGATCATTCCACTTCAAATCGTTCCGCACGCATACTCCCAGATGTTTTACGGAAGTAACTGCTAACAGTGTTTGTTCCGCTATCATATAATCATACAATAAAGGATCCTTCTTGCTATGTATTCGCAATACATTACATTTGTCTATGTTAAGGGACAGTTGCCACTCCCTGCACCAAGTGCCTATCCGCTGCAGATCTTCCTGCATTTCGCTGCAATTTTCTAATGCTGCAACTTCTCTGCATACTACAGCATCATCCGTGAAAAGCCGCATGCAACTTCCGACACTATCTACTAGGTCATTTATATATATTGTGAAAAGCAATGGTCCCATAACACTCCCCTGTGGCACGCCAGAGGTTACTTTAACGTCTGTAGACGTCTCTCCATTGATAACAACATGCTGTGTTCTGTTTGCTAAAAACTCTTCAATCCAGCCACACAGCTGGTCTGATATTCCGTAGGCTCTTACTTTGTTTATCAGGCGACAGTGCGGAACTGTATCGAACGCCTTCCGGAAGTCAAGAAAAATAGCATCTACCTGGGAGCCTGTATCTAATATTTTCTGGGTCTCATGAACAAATAAAGCGAGTTGGGTCTCACACGACCGCCGTTTCCGGAATCCAAGTTGATTCCTACATAGTAGATTCCGGGTTTCCAAAAACGACATGATACTCGAGCAAAAAACATGTTGTAAAATTCTACAACAGATCGACGTCAGAAATATAGGTCTATAGTTTTGCGCATCTGCTCGACGACCCTTCTTGAAGACTGGGACTACCTGTGCTCTTTTCCAATCATTTGGAACCCTCCGTTCCTCTAGAGACTTGCGGTACACGGCTGTTAGAAGGGGGGCAAGTTCTTTCGCGTACTCTGTGTAGAATCGAATTGGTATCCTGTCAGGTCCAGTGGACTTTCTTTCCTCTGTTGAGTGATTCCAGTTGCTTTTCTATTCCTTGGACACTTATTTCGATGTCAGCCACTTTTTCGTTTGTGCGAGGATTTAGAGAAGGAACTGCAGTGCGGTCTTCCCTTAATGGGCAATGGCAGCAGACGGCCGACGCGAGTGCTTTTGATACCAGCGTGACGTCGCCTGAACGTCTCTCCTAGGTTTGTAATTACATCGATAGGACCCTGCACGACTGGAAAAGTGTGGCCCAGTCGGATGAGTCCCCATGCAGTTGGTAGGAGCTAAAGGTAGGGTTGGAATATGGTGCAGATGCTATGAAACCGTGGACCCAAGTTGTCAACAAGGCACTTTGCAAGCTGGTGGCGACTCCATAACGGAGTGACTGTGGGTGCATGGTTCGGGGTTCTCTGGTCCAGCTGGATGGATCATTGACGGGAAATGGACGATGCAGAAAAAGCCAACATGCTCATGTTGTATGAAATTTGTAGGGAGAATGCAGTTTATTCGTCTGCGGTGTATGCTCCAAGATGTCCCAATAGACATCTACATATATACTCCGCTAGCCACCAAGCGGAGTGTGGCGGAGTGCACAATTCGCGCCTAAGTTATATATTCCCCCCACTGTTCCACTCGCGGATCGCGTGAGGGAAAAACGACTGTCTGAACGCCTCAGTACGAGCTCTTATTTCCCTTATCTTTGAATGATGATCATTACGCGATCTGAAAGTTGGCGGTAATAATATTCGCTCTACATCCTCGGCGAAGATCGAATTTTGGAATTTAGTGAGCAGCCCCGTCCGTTTAGCGCGTCGTCTATATGCAAGTGTGTCCCACTTCAAACTTTCTATGAGATTTGTAACGCTCTCGCGATGCCTAAATGTACCAGTCACGAATCTTGCCACTCTTCTTTGGACCTTCTCAATTCCTTGAATCAGACCCAACTGGTAAGAGTCCCATACAGACGAACAATAAGACTGGATGAACTAACGTATAGTAAGCTATTTCCTTTGTTGAAGGGCTGCATCGCTTCAGGATTCTACCAATAAACCGCAATCTAGAGTTCGCCTTACCCGTTACTTGTGTAGCCTGATCATACCATTTGAGATCATTTCGAATAGTGACATCCCGATACTAGACGGATGTTACCGCTTCCAAAGACTGATCATTTATTTTGTACTCATACATTAATGGGGATTTTCGCCTTGTTATACGCAGTAGGTTACACTTACAAATATTGAGAGATAACTGCCAGTCATTACACCACGCATTTATTTTCTGCAGATCCTCATTGATTTGTTCACAACTTTCGTCGATTCTACTTTCCTATAAGCTACAGGATCATTGGAAAACAGTCTAGGGCCGCTGTCAATACCATCAACCAGATCGTTTATGTAAGTCGTAAAAAGCAGAGGACCTATTACGCTGCCCTGGGGCACACCTGAAGTTACTCTTGTTTCTGTTGAAGTTACCCCGTTCAGGACGACATACGGCTCCCTGTCTGTTAGAAAACTTTCTATCCAACCGCATATGTCATTGGATAGACCGTAAGCGCACACTTTTTGTAACAAGCGACAGTGCGGAACTGAGTCGAACGCCTTTCGAAAGTCGAGAAATATGGCATCAACCTGGAAGGCGATACCTAGAGCCTGTTGTATATCATGCACAAAGAGGACCAGCTGTGTCTCGCATGACCGCTGTTTCCTAAAACCGTGCTGGTTTCTGCAGATGAGCTTCTCAGAGTCTAGAACAGTCATTATGTCTGAACACAAAATATGTTCCATGATTCTACAGCAAATCGATGTCAGTGCAATTGGCCAGTAATTATGTGCATCCGATTTTCTTCTCTTTTTATAGATTGCTATGACCTGGGTCTTCTTCTAGTCCCGTGGAACGTTCCGCCGTTCCAATGATCTCTGATAGATGACGGATAAGAATGTTGCTATATTTGTAGCATAGTCAACACAAAATCCTACGGGGATACCGCCTGGGCCAGATGCCTTTCTAGCGTCTAAGGATCTTAACTGTTTTACAATCCCAGACACAAGTGATGACAGAACAAACTGATGTTCTTGCTGCCGTTGCACTTCATCCGTACCTTTGCTCCCGCGCAATCGCACAAGCAATGGGCACGAGTTAGGCTAGTGTTCTACGCACGCCCCATCCACATAAATGCCATCCCTACCACATCTCTCTCCATCAAGAACTTATGAGAGTCGTGTTAACTTCCGCACGTGAACATTAAGACAGGGTACTCTTCATGTACATCTACATCCATACTCCGCAGTCCACCTTAAGGGGGCGTGGCAGACGGTGCACCGTACCACTAATACTCATGTGCTTTCCTGTTTCACTCGCAAATAGAACGAGGGAAAACCGACTGTTTGTATGCCTCCGCATTAGCGCTAATTCCTCGTATCTTATCTTCGTGGTCCTCATGCGCAATGTATGTTGAAGGCAGCAGAATCGTTCTCCATATTTTCCTAATAGTGTTTCTCGAAAGGAATGTCGCCTTCCCTTTAGGAATCCTGAGTTTCCGAAGCATCTCCGTAACACTTGTATATTGTTTGAACTAAAGGTACCAAATCTAGGACCCAGCCTCTGAATTGCTTCAGTGTCTTCCTTTAATCCCACCTGGTACCAATCGTAAACACTCGAACATATTCAACAATAGGTTACACAAGCGTCCTATAAGCAAACTCCTTAACAGATGAACCACACTTCTCTAGAATTCTGCCAATAAACCGAAGTCGACCGTTCAGCTTCCCTACCGCAGTCCTCACATGCTTGTTCCATTTGATAACGCTTTGCAACGTTTCGCCCAGATATTCAAACGACTTGACTGTGAAACTTCCTGGCAGATTAAAACTGTGTCGGACCGAGACTCGAACTCGGGACCTTTGACTTTCGCCGTCAAGTGCTCTACCAACTGAGCTACCCAAGCACGACTCACGAGCCGTCCGCACAATTTTACTTCCGCCAGTACCTCGTCTCCTACTTTCCAAACTTCACAAAAGTTCTCCTGCGATACTTGCAGGACTAGCACTACTGGAAGAAAGGATGTTGCGGAAACATGGCTTAGCCACAGCCTGGGGGATGTTTCCAGAATGAAATTCCCTTTCTTCCAGCACTGCAGGCGAACTTCTGTGAAGTTTGGAAGATAGGAGACGAGGTACTGGCGGAAGTAAAATTGTGAGGACGGCTCGTGAGTCGTGCTTGGGTAGCTCAGTTGGTAGAGCACTTGCCCGCGAAAGGCAAAGGTCCCGACATGAATGTGTCAAGCAGTACACTACTAATGCTGTATTGGGACTTTCGTTTTTCCTACTCAGCCGCATTAACTTCCATTTTTCCACATTTAGAGCTAGCTACCATTCATCACACGAACTAGAAGTTTAGTCCAAGTCAGCTTCGACACCTTGCAGTACACCACGGGTTCATCAGCGAAAATCCGCAGATTGCTGCCCACCCTCTCTGCCAAATTATTTATGTATATAGAGAACAATAGAGGTCCTGTCACACTTCCCTGGGCTCTCCTGACGATGCCCTTGTCTCTGATGGACGCTCGCCATGGAGGACAACATACCGGCTTCTATTATTTAAGAAGTTTTCGAACCTTTCACCTATCTGTGAAGTTATTACACATTCTCATACCATCATTAACAGCCTGCAATGTGGCACTGTATCAAA
Organism: Schistocerca piceifrons; assembly: GCF_021461385.2. Lineage (NCBI taxonomy): Eukaryota > Metazoa > Arthropoda > Insecta > Orthoptera > Acrididae > Schistocerca > Schistocerca piceifrons. The sequence continues at coordinate 47,165,904 of NC_060139.1, forward strand.
CGCTTTTCGGAATTCTAGAAGTATGGAATCTGCCTGTTGCTCATCATCCATAGTTCGCAGTATATCATGCTGAGTTTAACTCGAGCGACGCTTTCTAAAACGATGTGATTCGTGGACATAAGCTTCTCGGTCTCAAGAAAAGTTATTATATTCAAACTGACAATACGTTCAAGGATGCGACAGCAAGCCGATGTTAGGGATATTGGTCTGTAATTTTGAAGGTTTGTTCTTTTGCCCTTCTTACACAAAGGAATCACCTGCGCTTTTATCCAGTCGCTTGGGACTCTGCGCTGTGCGAGAGATTCGCGACAAATGCAAGATAATGGGGCAATGCCGTAGAGTACTCTTTTTAAAAAACGGAGCTGGTGGCATTTATTTTCTTGAGTTGTTTCTCTGTGCTGGGGATCCTTACTATTACATCCTCCATACAGGAGCCTGTTCGATGGTCAAATGACAGTATATTTGCACGATTCTCCTGAGGGAACGATTTCGTAAACGTGGAGTTTAAAACTTCAGCTTTCATTTAGCTGTCATCAGCTGATACACCAGACTGGTCAACAAGTGACTGGATGGAAGCCTTAGACACACTGAGCGATTTTACATAAGACAGAATTTTCTTGGGTCTCCGCCAAAACTTTTGCTAAAGTATGGCGGTGGTAGTAGTTGTATACTTCGCACATATATCTTCTCACAGACCCACGAATCTCTACTACTCTTTGTTTGTTGTCATTTGCGGCACCTAGAGTGCAGCAGCCTGTTTTTCCTTAGTAGTTTCCGAATCTCGTTATTAACCCATTGTGGGTATTTTCCGCCCTTAATTCACTTCCAAGGCACATAATTCTTCAGACCACGACTTAGAATCTGCTTAAACTTTGTCCATAATTCCTTTACATCCGTCTTACCGGAACTTAGTGATGTCAATTCACGGTCTAGGTGGGATGCTAGCGACTGCTTACCTGCTCTTTCTAGCAGAAACACTCTTCTAACTAGCCTTCTTAACTGATTTATTAACTTCCATAAACATAGTTGCTGTAATGATATCATGTTCGCTAATCCCTGTTTCTGTACTGACGATGGCCGGCCTGTTTCCAGCTACTAGGTCTAAGATAGTTCCACTGCATGTCGGCTGCCAAACTGGTTGCTCAAGACAGTTTTCAGAAAACGTGTTCAAAAGTACTTCGCATGACTGTATGTCTGTAACCGCTGCAATTAATCCGTCGACATCCCCGTCTATACTCGATAGGTTCAAGTCGCCTCCAATTAGCAGTGTATGATCTGGGTATTTATTCGCTATTGACCGTAGACTCTCTCTGAATGACTCTAGAACTGTCACAACAGAGTCGAGTGGCCAGTAAAAATAACCAACAATTAACTTGGTTTCACCTACACCTGTTGTACGTGAACAGATAACTTCACTGTCACACACAACTTCGACCTCAACAGAGACGATATTTTTGTCAACTGAAATGAACACTCCCCGTCCTATGACCTCTAATCTGCCTTTCCGACGTATGTTGCATGACTTGCTAAATATCTCAGAGCTTTCCACTTGGGTTTCAGCCAACTCTCGGTTCCGGGAATATCTTGAGCCCGAAAATTTTTACGAATACTTCGACCATTTACCGATAAAATTTGGACAGTCGAAGTGTCTACTCTGAACGCGGTTCGACTTCCCTTGCTGCGTATTGACTGGCGAGTGTTAATCACAGTACCTCAAACTACCGCCTAGCCTAAGAAACCCTCATGTCAACTTCACAAGTACTCTGCTACCCGAGCTCCATCCTATGTGTAGAGCACCCTTGACCTATCAAGGGAAGTCTTATAAATCCCCAACCGACAACATAGGTCTGGAAATCCACTGTCAAGACCGTCACAGAGTCGACGAACTTGGCAGATGTATCATGTATCTTCTTTAGTGGTTAGGCTACATTTTAAATTTCCTGGCAGATTAAAACTGTGTTCCGGACCGAGTCTCGAACACGGGGCCTTTGCCTTGCGCGAGCAAGTGCTCTACCAACTGAGCTACCCAAGCCGACTCACGCCCCGTCCTCACAGCTTTAATTCCGCCAGTACCTCGTCTCCTATCTTCCAAACTTCACGGAAGCTCTCCTGCGAACCTAGCACCACGACCGGGGAGTGAGTCGTGCTTGGGTAGCTCAGATGGTAGAGCACTTGCCCGCGAAAGGCAAAGGTCCCGAGTTCGAGTCTCGGTCCGCAACACAGTTTTAATCAGCCAGGAAGTTTCATATAAGCGCACACTCCACTGTAGAGTGATTATTTCATTCTAAGCTACGTTTACCAATGATGGTCAGGTAAAATGGCTCTGAGCACTATGGGACTTAACATCTATGGTCATCAGTCCCCTAGAACTTAGAACTACTTAATCCTAACTAACCTAAGGACATCACACAACACCCAACCATCACGAGGCAGAGAAAATCCCTGACCCCGCCGGGAATCGAACCCGGGAACCAGGGCGTGGGAAGCGGGAACGCTACCGCACGACCACGAGCTGCGGACGATGGTCAGGTAAAGTGCCCAAACATGCACTATTGGCCTGTCGACGATACCCTTTGGCTTCGTCAGGTGGTTCATCAGCATCCACGGAGTGTAAATGTGTGGTGTGGGATAGTGAACCATCCGTCATAGGCGTTTCTTACAGACGGAACTCAGAACGCGCACAAGTATCGCATCCTTCTAACAGATCATCTTCCACGTACGCTAGAAAACATCACGCTGCATACTAGAAGCAAATTTTGGTACCAACATGATGGCTGTCCAGGCCATAGTGCCCAAAACATTTACAAATCACTGGAGTCAATGCAGAGGACCTGCACCTTGGCCGGCCTATTACCCGGATTTGACGCCTGTAGATTTTTTTCTGTGTGGAGAGCTGAAAGACAATGTCTACAGGGGCCATATCAACAATGGCCTATGATATGGGTCGACGAATTACTGCAGCCCGCTCGGACGTCTCCGCTGATGTGATAGCGTGTGTGCAGCAGTCGTTCTAGACCAGAGTGGAAGCGTGTATTGCCGCTGCTGGCGGTCATTTTGAACACAACTTGTGATGGTCACTTGTCTCGTTATTGGTCAGAGTCCACATAACTAGTGCATGCATTTATGTCGTTCTATAGTGCTTGCTATCACGGGTATTGTACAAGTATCGGTGTGGTAACTTTTCAAAATAAGATATCTCGTAAAGGACTAGCACTAGAATCCTGCAACAAACACCAATGACATTCTAATTTAACCTACATTCAGTTTGTTATGTCAATGGGCAATGTTCCATTTAAAAGGGTGTATGTTTGAACAAAAAATTCAATTTTTAAGCATTTATGCTGTTTAGCAAAGTCTCTCAGAGAATATGCAGACAGGAGACCATTGCTCCAAAAGAAATGCTGGAGTTGAGATATCTTCGGAGAATCGCAATTCGATTACGCTTAACCATGGCACCGGAATAGGATCGTAATCTGGACTTACTTCATTTCTTGCGGGTTTACACGGAGCGCACGCTCCTCTATGCATATTTATTTTGAATCAGTTGTCTCCTATCTTGCGTATTTCCAAGAAACTTCGTTAAACAGCAAAAAATACGCCTTCAAAACGTGAGAGGTCTTCCCGTAATTACAACAGTGTTGTCATAGTAGGTTAGTTTCTTCATCATTCAGCAATGAATGAGTAGCTTCTTTTTTTCCTTTTGAGTGAACCTTCACTGAATCAAGCAGGTGTTGAGTAAATATTTCTCGTCTTTTATTGAACTTACTAAATGTCAAATGGTTCAAATGGCTCTGAGCACTATGGGACTTAACTTCTGAGGTCATCAGTCCCCTAGAACCTAGAACTACTTAAACCTAACTAACCTCAGGACACCACACACATCCATGCCCGAGGCAGGATTCGAACCTACGACCGTAGCGGTCGTGCAGTTCCATACTTTAGCGCCTAGAACCACCCGGCCACTCCGGCCGGCTACTAAATGTCCATCTTTATTTTACGTGGAACGTACACGACTCACTAATTTTGTTTCATATTTATCACTGAAAGAGACTTAAAATGTTGTATATCAAGTTCTTTTCACATGAGTAAAAAATGCCAAAACGTTCATGGGATTGAGATACAAAGTTGAACTCATATATAGAAACAGCCACGAAAATCTGTGTTTTTGCATATGTATAATCATGATATCATGTCCACGTATTCTCCAGCTAGAAACGATTCCCTGGAATCAGTACTCTTCCTGAGAGTAAAATTCGCTTTTCTATGTTCTACTGTCGTGTTACACGATGTAATACACCATGCGAGCCAGCACATAGGATTATTCCATATGACCTAGTTTAACCACTCAGGCTGAAGAGACAGTCTCGTTGTGAGCTTCTGGTGACACGAGATGCAGTCATCCGAGAAGGTGAAGCCGGCACCGTTATGTGCGACTGTCTTGGCTGCCTTTGCAAACCTCGTATTTCCACTTATTAAGAGAAATAATATTTTACACATCATCCGGCGTTACCTCCACACTCGTTTATCATACAAGAAAATAAGATAAACCGAAATTTATGAAGAGACAATACTTAGGCTTCAAATTCGCAAGGCGAAAATTTCTACTATCGTTATATCTTTTCATAAACAGCACTATATATTTTTAATTTTTATAAACGGCGTTAAAAAATAAGATTGCAAACCCTAATAACGGTGAAGCCAGTCTAAAAAGAGGCTTCAATGAGTATGTGGAAAGGCTGTAACGTAAGGAAGAAAGTCTGAAACGTATTTGAGAATAAAAGAAAAAAGAGGGGTTCCACAGGGGACAAAGCAACAAGTTTAAATTTCCGGTCACTCAAATGATATCTTTCTGCAGACTACGTAGCCTTAAGCTCTCATAGTCTACATCTACATGGCTGTTCTGCGGTAGAGGGCTCACCGAACCACCTTCGTACTAACTCTCATAATTCCACTCCCGAACAGCCCGCGGAAATAACGAAAACCTATATCTTTCCCTACGATCTTTGATTTTCCTTATTTTATTGCGATGGTCGTTTCTCCCTATATAGGCCGGCGTTAACAAAATATTTTTAGTTTCGGAGGAGAAAATTTGAAATTTTGTGAGAAAATCCCACCGCAGTGAAAATCGCCTATGTTTTAACGATTTCCACGCCAAATCCTGAATGATTTCGATGACTCTCTCTCCCCTATTTCGCGATAATACAAAACATGCTGCTCTTCTCTGAACTTTCTCTGTGTACTCCGTTAATCCTATTTGGTAGGGATACCAAAGTGTTCTGTCAATAAAATGCAGTCTTTTGCTCGCCTTTCCCACAACATTTTCTCTGTGTTATTTCCAACTTAAATTGTTCTTAATTGTAATTCCTAGGTATTTATGGAATTTACGGCCTTCAGATTGTACTAATTTATTGTGTAACCGAAGTTTAACGGATTCGTTTTAGCACTCATGAAGATGACCTCACACTTTTCATTATTTACGGTCAATTGACAATTTTCGCGCCATCTCTTTGGATTTTCTACCATGTTTCGAGACAATACATCGAGCATATCAATAATCCAGTTGGATTCAGTACTGTACTGTAGGCCACCTGCAACCGGCTGGATATAATGGCTCACAGGTCTGACAGAGATGAGCGATACCATCTGCAAGGGATCCATGCCTCGTAAACTACTGACATGTTCAGTTCAACAAACAGTTAACTTCTGCTGAATCGTTTGTCTTGGATAAATTGACTGCTGTCATCTCAAATATTCATGCTGTACAAAAACTATGTACACAGAATTGTAGGAGATAAAAAGAAACACATTTATATGTAGCAAAATATCATATGTTCACCGTTCCCTCGCTATGAATTCATGGAGGTTTTGACGATAGTGATGTTCAGACACGGTGTTCAAACTGCAGTGTGATGAATAATTTTTTATAGAGAAGCTGCTGAAAATGTTTGTACTAATGTACAACTGGCACCTGTGAGCTAAAGATCATGTAATACGTACGCTCAAAACAACCAGGTGTTTTACCTCAGCTTTAGCCAAATGGGCAACCAGATCATTGTCACATGAAAAAAATATATGTCCTCCGAACACTCCAAAGTTTTGTGCACGTAGTTTTCTTACATCGTGTAAATATGTTATGCGTGTGGTGTGTAACTTCCTGTTCAGGAAGTGTATGATCAGTACGAAACAATACCCTAGGCTCTCTTTCGTAATAGCGACTAGCGTAGCGTTTTCCGTCCATTCCACGAACTTGATGATGTCGCAGCATTAGTGAATTAATACCCTGTGGACAATATTTTACGAGAGACGCATAGAAATTCCATTACCTAATCACTATCTCGAACCGCAGAACAATGAACCACTTCCATCGGTGATAGTGGAATATGGGGTAAAGTCTCATAAACTGTACCACTTCCAGATTTTACTTAAATCTAATATATATTACCTAAATGTAATGCTGAAACTGTGCAGACCATTCTCTCAGACACGTATGCTGAAAATTTCGATAACAAATTTTCTATAATTTAAAAGATATAGGGTACTAGGTGGAGCGGTGGAAAGTGGCACAATTTACAATCAGGTCTTCTAAATTGTACCATCGGTATTATCAATCGTACCAGTAACATTTTTCTCAAATATAGCATGAAACACAGAACTCTAATGAGTATGGCAAACCCTTAACACTCATTAACTGTGTAAAACATCACGCTACTTTTGGAAACCTGCTGCTCATTCAAGTTTGTAGCTATCACAATAAAATAATTTTTTCTTTGCATCTAATTTCGAACTCCGGGTGTGGGAACATACATAACAACTGAGGATCTTAATTATTTCTTCTGCCATTTCAACCTCGCAGATCTTGCACAACTAGCTTGAAAACGTATTGCCACTTTTGGTTTAGCCAGTTTTAGTTTTGTTACGCCTGTTTTTGTTTTTCTCACATATGATGATGCTCTGTTTCTTATTCTTTTTTGTAGACTTGGACCTTCTGACACTCTCCCGCTACACGTTTGTTTTGTGCGTGTTGCAGGATTGAATGCGTAATTTCCTCTAGTTTGTCCTGATTGTTCTGGGAGTTCCTGTCCTCTCATTTCGTCTTCTTCATTTGTAAATTCAGCTTCTGCTTCTGGTTTAAACTCAGGCGTCCTGAATCCAAATCCCGAAAGATGTATCGGTTGCAATGGCCGGACGACAGGTTTTGAGAAGCCACTAACAGCTGAACAATCCTTGTCAGAGTAATATTTCTGTCAGGGTTTGAGCGAAGGTATTTCTCAGTTGCTTCTTTGCAATAAGCTACAGGTGGCTGAATCTACAAACGATTAGTGGCAGTAGCCTGTGAGTAGTGTGTGAAGGTGTTCAAAGCCTGTCTATACCATTAGCTCTTGCTAAACCTATAGCATGCAATAAATGTAGCAATAGAATTGTTGGAACTATTATTAATGTTTCTATGCTATATTATGGCTGAATAAGTATAGTTATATGATATATAAATTACAAATAAACTTCACATGTATGTAGGAGTACTGATGCCTAGCTTCACAAATAAATATTTATTTCTTCAGAGCAGAAAATAAACTTGAATCACTCCACGCCAAAATTACCAACAGTCTGTCGAACTGATCGCGTACAACAGCTGCTTACAACCTAATACACTTTCTATACAGAATGCGGCATCTCCATGCAGATAATTTGCTATCTATGTTGGTGGGACAGTTTAAAAGGCAGTACAGTTTATAAGACTTTACCGATATAGTGAGGCTGAACAGCACCAGTTCATTTGGTGCAGTTCACAGCAATGTGTCAACAGAATGACTGTGAGGTATTATTGCGCGGCGAGTAACGTCCATGGCTGAAATTCTCTTGTCAAAATTTACTCTTCTCATGCTATCTTCTTTAACGTATACATTACGACGCCACTTTTGATCGAATGTGCATGATACTCGACTTTTGCGGAGGAGCTCTGTACTTTTTTTACATACTTTCCAATTATTACAGTCTCGTTATCCTTTATGAAGCTGTTGGGGATATATTGTATGTTCAGAATATCAAAACTCCAGAAAGTTAATCCTAATACTTCAGTTAAACAAAAATGGATAAAAAGTAATGAAACTAACGCAAATTATATTGCACACTGACACAAGAATTTGTTATTATTACACACAGTACAAATTACAGTTTATGCTTATACCTTTGTAAATAATTCGGAATGTATCTTTGTTGCATGAATATCTTTAGTAAAGAGACCGTGCAAGAAAAGCGTAGGCAGCAGAGGGGAAGATAGCCAGTCACGTGGTAGACACACAGTTAGTTGAAACTTGTTGTTCGTTGTGTGAGAAGCTTGTTGGCACTATTTGCTTGTGACACAGTGTGAAACACGATGTATATCTTTCAGATTTGACTGTTACTAATATCGAAATGGAAGTCAACGTCATCACGAAGGTGCTTGGGCTATTTTTGTACGGAACAAAGAAACAAGAAGATGTGCCTTTTAATCGTGAAGTCAAAATCTACACCATTATTAAGACGATGTCAAAGGTATAAATTTCCCTTGAACAACGCTGTCAATATAGCTCATTAAAATTATTTGTCGAATGTACTCCTCTCGAATTAGTTTATTCGCAGAACCTATACATGCCATCATAGATAAAACATTCCAATAATAGGCCTAGCATAATGAGAGCTGAGTACATTTCATCATAATCTTGTTTGTGCTGTGGTGGGCGGTTATGGGAATGTAAAACTGAGAGAGGATACACGGAATTGGGTGCCTAGCTTAAATTCCTTAACAGAAGAGACTGATCACCATAAAGAGTTCCGAATACCCTATTCTGGTTACCATGCGGAGCAGTAAGGTGTCAGGTTTGATCAAAAAGTAACCGTTCGAAGACCACACTAATCCCTTAGCTGTTATTGCTCATATTTCCGCACCGCATTAGCACTGGGTTGCGTATACGCTGCAGCAACGCTCTCGCACGGAAAGTTTATGATCGTCCCATCAACGAAATTGGACATGCCCATTTTCTGATTAAATCCTTGTTCAGAAAACTTATTTCATCGTCAGGGTAGCTTTGCCTACCTACAACTTGAGCAACACCGTAGTAACGCATATTGGTGGCCTAAGACAGCAAGGCCAGATAGAATAAAGAAAAATAATAATAAAGCTACTGGTAGTTCACAATGCGACTAAGAGTCGATTAAAGCTGGCACAACATCGTTACACTTGACAGTCACATACTAAAAATTAAGTACCAACCAGTACAAGAGACTATTTAAAATTTCATTGTTCTTCAGTTTATCTGATAAATCTTTGTGAAAGCGTTACATCGACTTGTACGCGAAGCTATTGACTGAAGTACTGACAAGAAAGAGCTTTAACTGTTGGACATTTTATCCCTCGTTTTCAGAATATTTTTTTTCTTTGTGAGTTGTATTTTAGCTTCGACGCCATCCAACGGGGTAAAAGTGGTTAATTCACAGCTGTTGGACAGATGTGGGACCGGGGCGCGTCCTTAACCGATTGGGGGGGGGGGGGGGGGGGGGGAGAAGTAGGCAGCCATTTATATTCGATGCTTCCTCCCTTTTTCGGGACAGACCTTTCCCCAGAGTTTAATTTTCTCTGGCGGAGTCCCTATACCGTGTATTTTGCATTAAGGCTACGTGTGCCACGTTTCAGAAGCAATTCCGGTAAAAGAGGGGAAAAGGGCGTGCAGCAAGATTACTTCCAAACGCTTCTCGCTACCTTTTAAGGGGCGGCTTCCTCTCATGGTGGCGTCTGTAATTAAAGGAAGTTAGAGCGCCATGTTGCTGAGAGATTCTAGCGAAATGGGCTTATCTTCTTCTAATCTGCATTACACTGAATGAAAGTGGATTGCGAAAGTGTTTTAAAGGTTGACTTTATAACCCTAATTGCCGATTTTCTAGCGAAATGTGACAATTTTCAGCTATTTTATCACTACGTAGGTGGAGGGTGTCATAAAGAAAAGGTGCACCGATTAACATACTGTTGTGGTCAGTATGCAAAATCACTGTCAACGTACGATTACTACTAATACAACGTTTGGGTGAAGATTGCCCAACAGCTTTATTTACTCGTTTTCTTTGTTTTTTTTTTTTTTTTTTTTTTTTTTTAGTTGCCGGACTTAAATCGATAAAAGCAGGATTGTTACAGCATCACTTTGTTGTCCGCCTGTGTGTTTGTTCGAGTGTTAAAAAACTTTTTTCTAAAAAGAGGACACACATGTTAAATTTTGTCACAAACTAAGGTCTACAGTTCCTTGGGGGTGCAAAAAATTGAAGCTTCTAAGTCTCTGCAATCAAAAGATACGACCATTTATGTCACGTACTTTTATACACGAAAAATCTGTTATCAGAACTTACAGGGTACATCCCGCTGACGTAGGATCTTGAAATTTTACAACAAGCAAGTTTTCATAGTGTAATGAAAATAAAAATATCGAAAATTGTTGATTTGTAACTACACCACACGAAAGAAAAAATTTTGGTCATTTGTTATCAGACTGCCTGTCTATCCGTCCGTCCGTTAAGACTACTTTTCCTTAGAAACCGGTAGACTTGCCAAGTTGAAATTTTATTTCACGTACTGAGGTTTATAGTCCGTTGGCGGAGTAGTAAATTTATGCTTCAAAGTCATTGCAACAAAATGATACGGCCATTTACGTCACATAAGAACCTATAGGCTATTTTTAGTTGCTCTAGAATCATTGAATTTGACAAGAAGTAAGGCTTCACTGTATAGTTAAAGGAAAAAAAAATCAGAAAATTATTAATTTTCTTGTAAATGCATCTCGATATATATGGGTTGTTTCAAAAAGATTCATGCAAATTAATATCATTAAAAGAATCATGCGAGTTGACACGCATTATATCTTTTACCTGCAAGAACATAAATCATTCGAGTGCTTTATACAGTTGCGTTTAGAATTAAAGTTTTCATTTTATTTGCACGGTCGTCCTCCACTGCAACCACGACAAACATCCGCCTGACATTGTCTCGTTCCACACTTACGCCAGCATGTATGGAGTTACTGCTTTGACTTCTGGTGCTATAAGGCTTCGCATTTCTTTTAAAGTTATTGGAAACAGTCTTTAATAAACACCTACACAAAAAAAACACATGCCGTAAGATCAGGTGACAGGGAAGGCAATGTGAAATGTGTGCACGACCACTACATTGTGGGCGTGTAGTGCCGTACTCTCGACGAGAATCTCGTCGCACATTTTTCATTGAAACGCAACTAGTGAAATGGAAAATGAAAAACGTCAGTTGCATTGAAGATTGTGCTAAATTTCAAGGTTCTGTAAAACTTCGCCAATCTGGGCATTTTACGTTCTTTTAAATTTGGCATGCTTTATTTTGTTGCCTCTGCAACAGTGTCCTAACGTCTTTTGTGTACCACGGGGGGATGAGCACCATTTCTTATTAATTTATTTGGTGTATACTTCTCAAATGGCCAACGCTGTTGCCGCAGTGGTAACACCGGTTCCCGTTAGATCAACGCAGTTTGTAACACCATAGCTCTTATGCTGTACGGATTTATTTTACTTTTGTTTCATTTAATGTTGTAACATTGAGTATCTGTAAATGTGTTTGATTGAACAGATAACACAAAATTGTATACTCTTTTCTTTGTCAAATCTTTGATGTCGTGATTTGATTCTATGCAAAGTAGTGTATCTGCAATTTAAAATCTTTGTCCCATTTGGAGGGAACAAAACTTACTGTATATGATTGTAATTTTGTGTGAATAATTTTTTGTAGACATGTTAATACACTCCTGGAAATGGAAAAAAGAACACATTGACACCGGTGTGTCAGACCCACCATACTTGCTCCGGACACTGCGAGAGGGCTGTACAAGCAATGATCACACGCACGGCACAGCGGACACACCAGGAACCGCGGTGTTGGCCGTCGAATGGCGCTCCGTCTCCATGAAGCTGGGCTACGGTCCCGCACACCGTTAGGCCGTCTTCCGCTCACGCCCCAACATCGTGCAGCCCGCCTCCAGTGGTGTCGCGACAGGCGTGAATGGAGGGACGAATGGAGACGTGTCGTCTTCAGCGATGAGAGTCGCTTCTGCCTTGGTGCCAATGATGGTCGTATGCGTGTTTGGCGCCGTGCAGGTGAGCGCCACAATCAGGACTGCATACGACCGAGGCACACAGGGCCAACACCCGGCATCATGGTGTGGGGAGCGATCTCCTACACTGGCCGTACACCACTGGTGATCGTCGAGGGGACACTGAATAGTGCACGGTACATCCAAACCGTCATCGAACCCATCGTTCTATCATTCCTAGACCGGCAAGGGAACTTGCTGTTCCAACAGGACAATGCACGTCCGCATGTATCCCGTGCCACCCAACGTGCTCTAGAAGGTGTAAGTCAACTACCCTGGCCAGCAAGATCTCCGGATCTGTCCCCCATTGAGCATGTTTGGGACTGGATGAAGCGTCGTCTCACGCGGTCTGCACGTCCAGCACGAACGCTGGTCCAACTGAGGCGCCAGGTGGAAATGGCATGGCAAGCCGTTCCACAGGACTACATCCAGCATCTCTACGATCGTCTCCATGGGAGAATAGCAGCCTGCATTGCTGCGAAAGGTGGATATACACTGTACTAGTGCCGACATTGTGCATGCTCTGTTGCCTGTGTCTATGTGCCTGTGGTTCTGTCAGTGTGATCATGTGATGTATCTGACCCCAGGAATGTGTCAATAAAGTTTCCCCTTCCTGGGACAATGAATTCACGGTGTTCTTATTTCAATTTCCAGGAGTGTATGTGCAAATGTTCTGTGTTATTCAATGCGTTTGTTTGCTGTTATGTAAACTGCTGATCCTCACTTACGAATCTTAGTAATTTTGTGTATAAAAGGTGTAGTGGTTCCCCTCGGGAATGGAACTGTGTAGCGCGCGCAAATTGTGGTTGGCCTAGGTGGAAACGGTGGAACTGATAGTCAGTCGGAGGCGAGCTACGAGTCGGGGACGAGCCAGCAGTCCGTGCATCGTCATGTAAAAGATGCATATGGTGCTAGTTCTGAGAGAGGCTTTTCCTGCTTCTTTCCAAGGCCTCGGATGGATGGATAAATAGCTGGAAATATTCTGGAATTTGTATCTGCCGTCGCCACCAAGAAATGACAGAGTCCAGCAATTCTGCCTACAATTCCACCTACCAACATGCAGTTGCCACCACATTGCGCAATCATTGCAACGTAATATTATAATGATGTACAGTGAAGGATCAGCTTAATGGATGTGCTAATGTGCTGAAATATAAGGTAATATATATCTGAATTTATGTACCAACCTTGACTTTTCTCCTCATTATAACACCTGTCAGGTTCCTCTCCGTTTAAGCTAAAGTGATATCCGAGTGTCCTTACTAAAAGAAATTAAAGCCTAGAGTTTTGCTAATTAATGCCTCTTGAACTTAGTAAAAAGAAAGTTAATGTTAATGTGGTAAGAGAGTGAGTTAGAGTTAATGTTGCTTGCTGAAAATAATTTTCTTAGTAAAAATGCTTATTAATGTGTTGTTGCCAAATTCAAAGTAAAAGTTCTTAATACTAAGACTTATAAAGTTTTGCTTAGTAAATGATCACATTACTACCTGTTGTTAATCGCAGAAAGTAAGTATCTTACATAAATGTTAATTTTATGTCTCATGGTACTAAAAGTGGAAAATTGCGTAGTAGGAAATTATATGTTCATGATTACTAAGCGTTTGTCTCTCTTGTGTGCATATTAACAGTATAAAGACCACTTACTTTGTGTAAGCCCTGAAAGTAATAGTGTGTTTCGGTAGCTGTTATAAATTGGCAAATATTTTGTGCTGCTCTAATTGTTAGTTTCAACCTTACCGTAAACATATGTATGTGTCAGAGTTAATTGCACTCGCTTGTGGTCAAGTATAGGTTGTGTTTACCCATTAGAGTTACTAATAACTATTTTCTTGAATGAGAATGTTAATCATTTTCTTGCCTAGTTAGGCTGGCGACCGTTTTCTTTATCAATTAAACAGTGTAGATAGGCAATATTTCGTTTGTCACTGTTTAATTAGTTACGTAATTCTGACTCTCACTTCCAATAAGCCACCCCATTAGGAATAACACGGTCAAATTAACAAAATTCCTCTCAGAGGGTAACACTGTTCTGTTGCTATATACCATAATTGCTATAACAAAATAATTCTGTTTTGCAAACTGCCTCCAGTTTTGAGGTTAAGGTATAGCAGTAGCAGACGAGAGTGTTATACGTGGCTTTTCCGTGACAGGACCAATTGTTCTGTTGGGGCATACTACGTAATAAACCAAATTTGGTATTTCATAGTACAAGCTACGTAAATGCTGTTGCAGTGTTATAAGTTAAGCGCTGTCAGGGTTGGATAGCACTTGCTTGGGTCACTGTCCGAGTCTGCAGAGTCCTGTTGGCAAGCGGGGTGCACTCAACCCTTGTAAGACCAATTGAGGAGCTACTTGCTAAGAAGTAGCGCCACCGGTCTCGGAAACTGCCATACGGCGGGGAGAGCGGTGTGCTGACCACATGCTCCTCCAAATCCGCATCCAATGACGCCTTAGGGCTGAGGTCCTTACAGGTGGGCCTTCAAGGCCTGTTCGCACGGTGTTTGCTTGAGTGTTTATGTCTCAAATGCCGATGATAGTATTTCTTTGAATTTAAACTGCATATGGTCTTCGGTTAGTCAGATAGGAAGGATGGAGACTGTGTCTATAGAAGGTTGGTTGGTTGTTTGGGGCAAGAGACCAAACAGCGAGGTTATCGGTCTTATAGGATTAGGGAAGGATGGGGAAGGAAGTCGGCCGTGCCCTTTCAAAGGAACCATCCCGGCATTTGCCTGGAGCGATTTAGGGAAATCACGGAAAACCTAAATCAGGATGGCCGGACGCGGGATTGAACCGTCGTCCTTCCGAATGCGAGTCCAGTGTGCAAACCACTGGGCCACCTCGCTCGGTGTCTACAGAAGGCGTCAAGCGAACTTCCCTCTGCTTTTTTGAAGAGGTATAATTTGCTTTTATTTTGGTGGATTGTGATGTTGCGATAGTCACTATCGCTACAGTGATCTATTGATCTTGTGGCCACTAAAACCTTGTACTTTGTTTTTGAGTCATCAGTCTTCTGACTGATCTGATGCTGCCACCCACAAATTCCTCTCCCGTGCCAACCTTTTCATCGCACTGTATCAGTTGCAGTATAAGTCTTCAATTATTTGCTACATCTGTTACAATTTCAGTCTTCTTCTGCAGTTTGTTAAACTCTTCAGCTCCCTCTAGTACCATGGAAGTTATTCCCTCATGGGTTAACAGATGTCCTATCATCCTGTACTTCTTCTTTTCAGTGTTTTCCATATTTTCTATTGTCATAATGCACCCTATGCACAATATTATTTGTTGCTAAGAGATCTAGGCGAAATATCCTCAGATTCAAGAAGAATATTATAATTCCAATCCCAAAGAAAACAGGTGTTGACAGATGTGAAAATTACCGAACTGTCAGTTTAAAAAGTCACAGCTGCAAAATACTAACGCGAATTCTTTACAGACGAATGGAAAAACTGGTAGCACCCGACCTCGGGGAAGATCAGTTTGGATTCCGTAGAAATGTGTGAACACGTGAGGCAATACTGACCTTACGACTTATCTTAGAAGAAAGATTAAGAAAAGGCAAACCTACGTTTCTAGCATTTGTAAACTTAGAGAAAGCTTTTGACAATGTTGACTGGAATACTCTCTTTCAAATTCTAAAGGTGGCAGGGGTAAAATACAGGGAGCGAAAGGCTATTTGCAATTTGTGCAGAAACCAGATGACAGTTATAACGAGTCGAGGGGCACGAAAGGGAAGCAGTGGTTGGGAAGGGAGTTAGACAGGGTTGTAGCCTCTCCCCGACGTTATTCAATCTGTATATTGAGCAAGCAGTAAAGGAAACAAAAGAAAAATTAGGAGTAGGTATTAAAATCCATGGAGAAAAAATAAAAACTTTCGCCGATGACATTGTAATTCTGTCAGAGACAGCAAAGGACTTGGAAGAGCAGTTGAACGGAATGGACAGAGTCTTGAAAGGAGGATATAAGATGAACATCAACAAAAGAAAAACGAGAATAATGGAATGTAGTCGAATTAAGTCGGGTGATGCTGAAGAAATTAGATTAGGAAATGAGACACTTAAAATAGTGAAGGATTTTTGCTATTTGGGGAGCAAAATAACTGATGATGGTCGAAGTAGAGAGGATATAAAATGTAGACTGGCAATGGCAAGGAAAGGGTATCTGAAAAAGAGAAATTTGTTAACATCGAGTATAGATTTAAGTGTCAGGAAGTCGTTTCTGAAAGTATTTGTATGGAGTGTAGCCATGTATGGAAGTGAAACATGGACGATAACTAGTTTGGACAAGAAGAGAATAGAAGCTTCCGAAATGTGGTGCTACAGAAGAATGCTGAAGATTAGATGCATAGATCACATAACTAATGAGGAAGTATTGAATAGAATTGGGGAGAAGAGGGGTTTGTGGAACAACTTGAAGAGAAGAAGGGACCGATTGGTAGGACATGTTCTGAGGCATCAGGGGATCACAAATTTAGCATTGGAGGGCAGCGTGGAGGGTAAAAATCGTAGAGGGAGACCAAGAGATAAATACGCTAAGCAGATGCAGAAGGATGTAGGTTGCAGTAAGTACTGGGAGATGAAGAAGCTTGCACAGGATAGAGTAGCATGGAGAGCTGCATCAAACCAGTCTCAGGACTGAAGAACACAACAACAACATCAACAACAAGAGATCTAGTATGTTTTCGCAATCGTTACACTTCGAATGGGCTTCTGTCAACCGGAATACATTAGTAAGTGGTTCCTTTTACCGACCCTCCGACTCAAGTGAAAAAAGTGCAGAACATTTCAACGAAAACTTGTGTCTCATTTCAGATTTGGGACCCACTGATGCAGTATGTTTATGGTGGACAGTGACTTCAATCTACCCTCTATATATCTGCGAAATACATTATTTACTGCTTTTATTGGAAGAGTCACTCGAGAGTCATTATCGAATATGAAGCTAAACAAATATGCTTCGAATGAGCAGCACTGGCCAAGGATCTGGAACCGTCATGTTAAAGACGTGCTCTGAAGCCGCAGAGGGAATGACAGTGTTGTAACGGGACGACGAAGTCCACTCGTCCCAGGCGACGCTAGCAACAAAGGCCGCCAGCTAATATCAGCCCGGCTTGCATTCCGCAGCGCGGTTGGCGCGATTTCGTGCAGCAACCCGTTTGCAACGCAAATCACGCCGTTTTGTTCTTTTGCGCACTTACTGGCATTCCTCCAGCGTCCGTTAATTAGGAAACGCTGGCCGTCTCCTCTCCTCTGAGATGATCTGATAAGTAACCTGCTCCCTACCTCCCACGCGCCGAGGCCTTGGCCGCTCGGCCTGTGCGTGACACCACACGTCCAGCTCTCAGGGCATGCTGAACAGGTACTCCAAAATGGTTCACCCATACTGAACGCGGGCATACAGGTCCTGTGACGTCACCCTTTGTCTGTGACTGTACAGCACTGAGAGGTGGGAGATCTTACGCCGATGTTTAGGAGTGATTATTATTATATTTTGCGAAAAGCAACAGGTCTTTATTGTGCTTATGTGGTCGCGTTAAATGCATCGTGGGCAGTATATTGTATTTCTGTGGTCACGTTATTTGCATCATGGGCGGTATTGACCTCTTAATGAGTCAACAGGAGATGATTTGTTTAAAAAGAAAGAAAAAAGGCGGACAGTTAAATAACAGGAAACAGTTACAAATCAACCCAACTTCCATACACAACTATATATGTATATATATTGGCCACGACATCTTGGTAGATGATTGTTGCAGTGTCTGTGTGTTTATGGGTTGCATTTTTTCATATGACTTGTCAAGCCAATAGCAGCACGGCATCTCTTGCCGCAATTGTCACAAGTGTATCTGGCTGCTGAGGCAGGAGCAGTGGTAGCATTGCGAAGCTTTTTCTGCCTTAATCTGTCTAACAAGCCTTCATCATGCTTCGGCATTCCAGATGATATATCATCTCGCCACTCTGGTCTCATGCTAGCCCGTGCCTCCCATCTGTTTGTGTCGATTCCAAAGCTCTCCATATCTCGTTTACAGGAGTCCTTGAACCTGAATACAGGACGTCCCACAGGTATTTTGGGTACAGAGATCTCTCCAAGCATCACCTCACGTGGTAATCTGTCAGGATCTATACGGTGGACGTGTCCCAGCCAGCGGAGTCGTCTCTGCTTCAAGATAGCTGAAATACTGTTGCAGTTAGTTTTAGATAGCACTGCTTCGTTGGCCACTCGGTCCTTCCACGTTACCCCAAGGATGGATCTCAGGCACGGCATGTGGAGAGCATTAAGGCGAAGTTCTTGTTTGGCATAAGTAGTCCATGTTTCCGATGCATACAAAAGGATGCTGAGGACGCAAGTTTGATATACAAGAATTTTGGTGGTCAAAGAGAGTTTGTTGTTTTTCCAAACACGTGTAGAGAGTTTGCCAAAAGTTGTCGCAGCTCTTCCAATGCGAACATCAATTTCCTTGAAACTTCCTGGCAGATTAAAACTGTGTGCCCGACCGAGACTCGAACTCGGGACCTTTGCCTTTCGCGGGCAAGTGCTCTACCAACTGAGCTACCGAAGCACGACTCACGCCCGGTACTCACAGCTTTACTTCTGCCAGTACCTGTAAAGCTGTGAGTACCGGGCGTGAGTCGTGCTTCGGTAGCTCAGTTGGTAGAGCACTTGCCCGCGAAAGGCAAAGGTCCCGTGTTCGAGTCTCGGTCGGGCACACAGTTTTAATCTGCCAGGAAGTTTCATATCAGCGCACACCCCGCTGCAGAGTGAAAATCTCATTCTGGAAACGTCCCCCAGGCTGTGGCTAAGCCATGTCTCCGCATATCCTTTCTTTCAGGAGTGCTAGTTCTGCAAGGTTCGCAGGAGAGCTTCTGTAAAGTATGGAAAGTAGGAGTCGAGGTACTGGCAGAAGTAAAGCTGTGAGTACCGGGCGTGAGTCGTGCTTCGGTAGCTCAGTTGGTAGAGCACTTGCCCGCGAAAGGCAAAGGTCACGAGATCGAGTCTCGGTCGGGCACACAGTTTTAATCTGCCAGGAAGTTTCATATCAGCGCACACCCCGCTGCAGAGTGAAAATCTCATTCTGGATCAATTTCCTTGTCGACAGACATGTTTGATTCTATAGTGGATCCAAGATAGCAGAAGTTATCTACGACTTGCAGAGTAGTGCCATCTCGTGTGATATTCGGCTTTGTGTTAGCACACTGAACCATAATTACGGTCTTACTGCTGTTTACACTCATCGAGAATAGGTGGCATGCGTAACTAAATCTTGATACTAGCTCTTGCAGCTCTTCTGCGGAGTTCGCAACAATTACAGCATTCCGCAATACACAACTACGGTCGTGGAAATCGTAACAAAGGCAGGATCCCTACAAAAGCAACAGTACAATGCTTGTACAATACTCTATCGAAGTTATTATGAAAGTAGTCGATCCGTATAAGAAATAAACAATTATGACCTAATTACACAGTTCCTTTCATAACATCAGTAACAAAATAAAGCGTTTGCATTTCCTGGGTGAAAATTGGTACAAAGGCACTCACCGCCATGTTGTGTTACTGCGTTGTCAGTACTTTTTCCCAACTCCTTTCTCCCAAATTACGTCAAAAATTCCCTTCGGCCTTGATTTCGTTATGGTCTGTAGTTCTGGCAGTGGAATTGTCATCCACTCTTCTCTTATCGCGCTCTTCGGCTCACATACGGCATCAAATTGCCTTCCATTGAGATAAACTCGTCTTGCAAGTAGTACCCACAGGTTTTCCAAGGGGTTCACATCCCGGCCACGTGCAGATCATGGAAAGACGTCGATATCCTTATCTACATCTACATCTACATGCACACTCCGCGAGCCACCTGACGGTGTGTGGCGGAGGGTACCTTGAGTACCTCTATCGGTTCTCCCTTCTATTCCAGTCTCGTATAGTTCGTTGTAAGAAAGATTGTCGGTAGGCCTCTGTGTGGGCTCTAATCTCTCTGATTTTATCCTCATGGTCTCTTCGCGAGATATACGTAGGATGGAGCAATATACTGCTTGACTCCTCAGTGAAGGTACGTTCTCGAAACTTCAACAAAAGCCTGTACCGAGCTACTGAGCGTCTCTCTTTTGCTAAGTCTTACACTGGAGTTTATCTCTCATCTCCGTAACGCTTTCGCGATTTCTAAATGATTCTGTAACGAAGCGTGCTGCTCTCCGTTGGATCTTCTCTATCTCTTCTATCAACCCTACCTGGTACGGGTCCCACACTGGTGGGCAGAATTCAAGCATTGGGCGAAAAAGTGTACCGTAACCTACCTCCTTTGTTTTCGGACAGCATTTCCTTAGGATTCTTCCAATGAATCTCAGTCTGGTATCTGCTTTACCGACGATTAATTTTACAGGGTCATTCCATTTTAAATTACTCCTAATGCCTACTGCCAGATATATTATGGGATTAACTGCTTCCAGTTGCTGACCTACTATACTGTAACTAAATGATGAGGGATCTTTCTTTCTAAGTATTTGCAGCACATTACACTTGTCTACATTGAGATTCAACTGCCATTCCCTGCACCATGCGTCAATTCGTTGCAGATCCTCCTGCATTTCAGTACAATTTTCCATTGTTACAACCTCTCGATATACTACAGCTTCCTCCGCATATTGCCTCAGTGAACTTCCGATGTTATCCACAAGGTCATTTATATATATTTTGAATTTGCAATGGTCCTTCAAATCACTTTTAGGTTGCAGCAGAAACATGCACAGACGCATTACGTCGTTGAAACATTAGACATTCGGCCCCCAAGTCCTCATACATATTAAGCAATTCTGTCTCTAGCAGTTCAGAGTACCTTTCAAAATTCATTCTACTGTTCAGCGAAGCAATATGTGATTTACCTATAGCGCTGAAGACTACCAAAGTCATAACATTTCCACCACCAACATTTTTGTTCGTTCTTAGGTGCTGCTCTGTTCTCAGATCATGCCAGTATGAAATCCATCCGGTCCATCTACTGGAAACTTCTCGTCATTGTGCGAAGTGCCGGGGCTAGCAGTGTATTTAACATTAAGTTCTTTTAGAATCTTCATATGGAAATGATGTTCCAAGCCCCCCCCCCCCCCTTTTCTAACTCCGAATTTTGCTTTTGCACGTGGTTTAAGAAGAAACGCGAACGGACTGTAATCGACCCTGCAAGTGGAGTATAAAAGAGTTTGGCACCTGCAATAATTTAATTTGATATCAATTAATTTTATAAAGGAAAGTTTCATTAACGTCGTGAGAAATGAAACGGTTGCTTTACCGATCCACAGAATGAAAGTTCTATCCAAAATAACAATTTGATTTATTATGACTAAACTCGAAATAATAAACAAAACACATGAAACACTTACAGTACGTCAAGTGGATACTCAAATAAATGCTGTGAAAGTGAGGTTGTCCATAAACTAGCTTGTGACGTTTATGACCAAGTGGTATGTGGAGCCAATTCCTTGCAACTCAAATCTTGAGAGAACCACCCAGCCAACCCAACATTAATTGCTGCTACAGTAGTGAAAATTCAGACAATGAACATCCAAGACAGAACCACGAAAGAAAAGACGGGAACAGGCGCGCTCTGCTGAGCTCTGATTATCACCGAGCAAAATTCCCTAATCTGCCGGTGCTGCGGACATACATTACCAAGCTGTCTTCTTAACTGCAGGGACACGATCTGGCGTACCAGAGGCGATGGCTGGTTGCTTCGACGTCCCATCGTGGTGATGATAATGTCGCGAATATAGCCCGAAACAAATTATCCTGGTCTGGTTGGTCCAGACTAAAGACTTCCTATCAATACAAATGCGCCTCTGAGGGAGATGAAGAAGGCTCGCCACACAATCACTGACGGTACAGTGATTGATTTTAACAAGCGAAGTCACACAGTAACTCCGATACAGTCAGCTTTAGCCAAAACTGCTCAAGACGGACAACATAGGCCGCTTGTACGCAGAACGCTCAATGGCCAACTGTACTCGGAAAGTTACGTTGAAGTCGAAACTTCAGCAACTTCGCCAGACAGTTACAATTAAATTAAAGTATATTAGTCAGCCAACGGAAGGCAGGCTGTCCAGAGCAGTGAGAGCTCAGTCTTGTAACCTACCCCGACCGAAGGGCGAGAGCCGACTCCTTCAAGAGCACCCGTACAAGCCGAACACAGAAAATTCCCGCCCCCACGACAGTGGCCGTAGTTAAACGTTCCAATCAGCAACTCGAAAACCGGCGGAAAATTCCACTCTATTGAGGAAGCACTACCATTCCACCAATGGAGATACTTGGAGCCAATTTCTGCGCCGATTTTGCTACGTCACGGAGCTATGTCCTCAGCAAGCCAGTCACAGTTATGATTTTGCAGAAAACGCGGGAATTTCCCCACCAAGACTGCCTGGGAACACAAGTCATTCCCACCACTCGCTGGTAGCCCGCTAGCAAGTGTTTTCACTAATATATTAAAAAACTAAAAAAAAACTCGATTGCGAAAAAAGCACCTAGCGTTAACCCAGGTTTCGGCGTAGATAACTACACCTTCCTCAGAACAATAAAACCCACAAGTGCCTAAGAAGATCTTTGTCAATGATTAAAAGAACACCATAGCTATACATTTATAAACGAAAGAGAAAACGAAAACACAAACAGTACATATGTAGCAAGTCAAAACCACTACTTAACTTAATAGTGTACACTCCACCTCACACCGGCCTATGTTCGATGGGCCATGACCCGGATGTTAGAGCAGGTCTCTGCAGTTGTTTCTTGAATGCAAGATGTTTGTCATTTTATAAAATTTGTCGAACACGTCTGGCAGTCACTGACAACTTTAAATCAGCAACAACTTGAGAAGAATAACGGTTTGTGGTTCATGCATTGCGCAAATGGAACCATTTCGATACCTTAAATAATTGTCTATTTAGTTCGTATATTCCATTCTATCCAGATCGTGCGCCAGTCTAAATAAATTATCAGTCACTGTACTTGAACGGTTCAACTTCTTGGCGATTTGACGGTTAGGAAGTTTCATTTCCTTGAACGCACCGATTTTTGCTATTTCATCTCATGATAACTGTTTTCTGCGTGGCAGTGTCACAGTCGAGGTTTATGTTCACAGCACCCACTGTCACTAATGATGTCTTTTTCCTGCCTGCAGTAAAGCCACATATGTACACACTAACACCACCCGGACCCAACTGCCTTTATACTGAGTTCTACCCTCTACCACCTGAGTCGCTGATGTCTTGTTATGTACTGTACTGCTGACAGCAAATGCGATACCATTTGACTACATTTGTCAGTATACTATATTTCATACTACCGCATATACACTGTGCATTACTATTCCAGCCGACAAAGTTAATTTTCCTACTAGTATCCATACCTTTACGCTGATTTCCATCATTGTATTCGACTTGAAAAGTTATACAGTAACTCATCAACTGAACAGGCCTGGAGACGGGCTCACGATGTGGACTTATCTGCGATTGGATTGTTGGAACTGAAGTCTAAACTTAGCTACATAACAGTGAAGAGTTGGTATCACTTATTAAATAGGAAATATAAGATTAAAAATATTCATAATATAAACCTGATTGTGGGGAAAAGCCATTTCAAAGTGAAAACTAGTGTAAAACTACGTAGTCTGACTACTGGCGCAGGTGTGCTAGATGTATACTAGAGGCAGGATAGATAACACCCACCTGCATATGTGATCCGGGAACAGCGCGGTAAGTTCAGCCGGAATTTTTAAAAAGGATCTAACCGTGTTCAGAAAGGACATATTGAATATACTTGGCAATGGACTGTTTATTGCCGTAGTTCACCGTGTAGTAAAACTGAACTAAGATAGTTCCTGTGAATGAGTATTAATATAGTCCGGTTGTCAAGTAGAGGTTATACTTGACAACTGGACTACATTAATATGTGGTTCCTCTTACCTACCCCCCGACTCAGATGTAAAAGCTGTTGAACAGTTCAAAGAAAACTTGACTGAGATTTCAGATTGGTATCCCACTCATGCAGTACATTTATAGTTGATAGTGACTACAGTCTACCCTCGATATGATTGCGAACATATGTCTTTATTTTCTTTATTGCGTTAACACGAGACATTCTCAAGATACAGTTGTGGTGGTACTGCTGACGCTAAATCACAGCAAGACTCAGTTGTTACAATTTCTAAGACACAATTCAACAAAACCCGAAGTTTTCATTTCACAGAATAGGCATATGATTAGTGAAACTGAACCGTTCAAATATTTAGGTGTTCAGATATCTGAAGTAAGTGACAGCTCGACACGAAAAGTAGTCTACTTTGCTTATATGCATTCGCTTATGACATATAGTATTATATTTTGGGGTTACTCTTGCCATTCTCAAAGGATATTTTTGGCTCAGTAACGGGCGGTTCGGGCAATAATTGGTGTAGCTCTTGTCGACACCTGTTCATTAGTCTGGGTATTCTGACATTGGCCTCTCAATGTATATTTTGTTTTTGTTTCTTGTTAGCAATACAAGCTTATTCTCACGAATTATCAGCTTTCACTCAGTTAATACTAGGCAGAAATCCAGTCTGCAGTTGGATCGCATTTCCCTGACTCTTGTGCAGAAAGGTGTGCACTACACTGCTGCAACCATTTTCAATAAGCTATAACAAGAATTCAAAATTTTTGCAGTAAATCACGCGCTTTCTAACCAAAACTGAAGAGTTTTCTCATGGGTCACCCCTTCTATTCTGTTGAGGATTTCCTTGAAAAATTAAGCTGATTCCTGTGTTATATTGTTGACTGCGTTTAGATAAACTTATGGCTTGTCTTTTTTGGGTTCATAAACGTTTTATTTTATCTGTTATTACTTTTATGTTGTAATTTCATGTAAAGATACGTTCCATGTCCTTGGAGATTTGCTCCTCAATTTGGTTCTACGGAACTAGACGTGTCAGCTTAAGTCCCCCGTATATGCAATAGGGTCGACATCCATACGTTCAGTAAATAAATAATTGTGTGAATTTTTTTAACACAGTCGCCTCTGGCAATCAACTGACCAAGATCCTGTAAGGTTATTTACCATAAATACCGGGTACCAAGACATAGATGAATTTAATGAAGAAGATGCTGAATTGGACAGAACATACATCACCCAGTGAAGAACATAAAAAAGTCCTGTTCTCATACTGACAAACTGTCCCACCACATCCAGAACGAAATTTTCACTCCTCCGCGGAAGAAAAGCTGTGAGGACAGGCCGTGAGCCGTGCTGGGATGGCTCATTTGGTAGAACACGAAAGGCAAAGGTCCCGACTTCGAGTCTCGGTCCGGCACACAGTTTTAATCTAAAAGGGAGTTTCATATCACTGGACACTCCGCTGTAGAGTGAAAATTGAAAACATCCCCCATGCTGTGGCTAAAACACGTCCCCTCAGTGTCCTATCTCCTAGGAGTACTTGTCTCGTAAGTTTCGCAGAACTTCTGTGAAGAGAAGGGTAGGAGCCGAGGTACTGGCGGGAGTAAAACTGTGAAGACAGGTCGTAAGCCGTACTGGGGTAGTTCAGATGATAGGGCACTTGCCCGCGAAAGGCAAAGGTCGCGAATTCGAGTCTCGGTCCGGCACACAGTTTTAACTTGCCAGGAAGTGTCCTACCACATATTAAGGTAATGCTGTTTCCAACTAAAAGGTTAGTTGAACGAGAAATAAGTGGAATATCTAATGAAAAATATCAGGACATCTATTAGTGGACATTAATGCAGTTTGTGTTCACCCCTCACCATTATGAGGGCTTGAACTCTGCTAGGCACATTTTCAACGAAGTGTCTAAATGTCTGTGGAGGAATACAAGCCCATTCTTTCTCAACAGCGAAATCAGAGAATGTTAGACGCTGGTCATGGAGCCAATGCGACGCTCTATCTCACTTTATCGAGTTTCCGTTATGTTCACGTCGGGATTCTAAGCAGGCCGGTCCATTCCTGGAATGTTATTGTTCAGAAAGCATTGCCTCACAGATGCTGCCTTATGATAGGGTGCACTATTATGTTCATACGAATAATCGTCGTTTCCGAACTGTTCCTTTACTGTACGCAGTATTCCATTACTGAACATAGTACACAATGCTGTGATATGTATTCATATCCTCCCCTATTCTGCGTTTTCTTCAGCGCAATAAGGGGCCCGCACCCCTACCACGAAAACAGTCCCGTACTGTGACATTACCTCCTCCGGACTTCATTGTTACACCATTGTTCAGGAGCTCGCCAAATCCAAAGCCTTCCACCCGATTGCCACAGAGAATAGTGTACTTCATCAGGGTAAATTATTCGTCATCCACTGTCCAGTGGCGTTATTCTATACGCTACCTCATGCGTCGATTAGTACTGACTACAGACATTTATGGCTTACGAGGAGCTACTCTATTATTGTACCCTATTCAGTTTAGCTCCCTATGCGCATCCATAGTGCTAGTTAGACTGCTGGTAGCACTGGGCACTGATGAATGATTCCTAAGGCTGACGGTCCCTAATGGTTATGACAGTCAGGTGACATCCAGTTGAAGTTCGAGGTCTTCTCTTCTCTATGCTTCACTTTTTTTTGTCAAGGAATTTAAGTTGTCGTATGTCACACTGACAAATTATGGACAAAAATAAAGGATGCGTTTGTAACGGATGCTTTTGTTGTTTAGTTACCTATCACACAGAAAGGTTGTGAGCAAGTAATTTTGAAAGTGTACTTTTTGTTGCCCAATCTCTGGTGTCATCAGTCTTGTGACTGATTTGTTGCGGCCCGCCACGAATTCAGCTGTTGTGCCAATTTATTCATTTGAGAGTAGCTCTTATACCCAAAATCCTCAATCACTTGCTGGATGTATTCCAATCTCTGTCTTCCTATAGAGATTTTACACTTTACAGTTCCCTTTAGTACCATTATGGTTATTTCCCGACGTCGTAATACATGTCTTTCATGCTGTTCCTTCCTCTTGTCAGTGTTTTCGTCATGTTCCTTTCTTCGCTGGTCCTGCAGAGAACTACCTCATTCTGTGTATTATCAGTCTACCTAATTTTCAATATTCGTTTATAGCTCATCATCAGAAGCACTTCGATTGTCTTCTTTTTAGGTTTTTCAAAGTCCGTGATACAGTTTCATATAATGCTGTACTCAAAACGTACGTCCTCAGAAATTTCTTTCTCAAATTGTGGTCGATGTTTGATACTAGCAAACTTCTCTTGGCCAGGAGTGTCTTCTTCGCCTGCGCTTGTCTTCTTTTTTATGTCCCCGTTACTTCGTCCATCGCTTTGCCTCCAAAGTAACAGAACTCATTCACGTCGTCTGCTTCGTGGTCACAGTTTTGTTGGTCAGTTTCACACTGATATTATTTCTCCTACTCATCATTTATTTCGTCTTTTTTTGGCTTACTCTCCCTGCATATGGTCTGCCCAGTAGACTGTTCATTCTCTTTAGCGTTTCCGGCAATTCTTCATTTCTACTGAGGCTAGCAATATCATCATCGTATCTTACGATTGACATCCGTTCACCCTAAATTTTAGTACAAATCCTAACCTTTTATTTTATTTCTGTCATTGCTTCGTCAATGTATAGACTGAACAGTAAGGGAGATCGAGTGAGTCCCTGTCTTACAATTTTCGTTTTTGGTCTCCAATTCTCATTGTTCGTTCTTGCTCCTTACTCATTTAGTTTGTTATTCGCCTTTCCGTATAACTTACAACGTTTTTTTCTGAGAATATTGAATACTTTCCACCATATTATAGCTCAACAAGTCCTATGAACGTGTCTTGGTTTGTCTTAAATCTTGCTTGCATTATCAAGTGGAACGTCAGAACTGCCTCCCTAGTGGCTTTACATTTCCTAAATCCAAACGGATCCTTAATTTTCTTTTCCATTATTCTGTGCATTACTTTTGCTGCTTGAATGCATGAGCTGTTAAGCTTAATTCGCGATGGTTCTAGCAATTATTTGCATTTGTTATCTTCGTAATAATGTGGATCATACGTTTTTGGAAAAGCTGTCCATACGTCTCCGTGGTACAGAACCTACCCAACAACTACAATAGCTATTTTATTGCCACTTTCACCAATAATTTTAGAAGCTACGAAGGAATGTTATCCACGAGACCTTCCATCTTATGATCGAAAGTCTTTCCAAAATTCCGTTAAATTCTTATTCTAATATTTAATTATCTTTGTCATCCCTATCGAGTTCGTTTTATTCTTCCGTCTTATCACCAAACATTTCGTCCCCCACACAGAGGCCTTCATTGTACTCTTTTCAACTATACGATCTCCCCTTTTAATTTAATAGCGAAGATCCATAGCGCAGATCCCATTGAACTCTTGATGTTGACGCCTGAAGCCTTTGATTTTAATTTCACCCGAAGTTCTTTTGACTTTGCTTTATGCTGCACCAATTCTGCCAACGTCTATTCTTTTTTTGATTTCTTTGTGATTTTCCTGCAAACATTTAACCTTGGTTTCCCTGCACTGTCTGTTTATCTCATTCATAATGTATTTACCTGAATGTTTTTCTAATTCCTTTTTTTATCGATCAACTGGTGTATTGCTCGTGGTACCAAAAGTTTCTGCACCTTTACCTTCCTTGCCCATCTACTGGTCTGCTGGATTCCCGTGACGACCCTGTGATGTCAGTTCTTCTTCAACTGAATTTCCTACTGTGGTATTCGTTACCACAATACCTACAGCCCTAGAGAATTTCGAATTAATCTCTTTGTTCCTCAATACTACATATCCCTCCTCTTTATAAATTGATTCTTCCGGACTCAAACTTCACTTTACTCCTCCTCAGTCCTAAATTGAGATCTGTGCGTATATCTGTTCCGGGGTACGCCTTAGAAACTAAATCTGATTTCGGAGTATCTGTCTGTCCCTGGCGTAATCCATTTAGAATCATCCCGTGTCTCCTGGCAGTTTCCAAGCATACAGTGATAAGCAAAAACATTATGACCACCTGCTCAATAGCTTATTTGTCCGTCTTTGGAACAAAAGCAATCTCTGGTTCTACGTAGTATGGATCCGACAGTTTGTTGGTAAGGTTGTGGAGATATGAGGCCTACGCTTAGATCCTGTAATTCGCATAAATAACGGACCACTGATTTGTATACGCAATTTTGGTGCCCGATAACGACCCAGATGGGTTCAATAGCATTTAGATCAGGCGAATTTGGTCGCCGAGACAACACGTGAGTTCACTATAATGCATCTCAAACCACTGTAGCACGGTTCTGGCTCCGAGTCAAAGACAGTTATACTGCTGAAAGATGACATCGTCATCGGGGAAGACAACGAGCATGAAGGGATGCGTGTGGTTCGCAGCTGTCAGCGCGTCTTCGATTCCACATGCACGTGTCCAAGGCAAGATCAGGAGAACGTCTCCCATAGTATATAACACTACTCCCACAGCCTGAGTCCGTGGCGCGCTGCACGTTTCGAGCCGCCGTTCACATCGATGATGCCGTTTATAGAGACGACCATCACCCTAGCGTTGCAAAATATGATTCATTCGAAGAGCCGACACGTTTCCATTGAACTGTTTACAGTAACTCACCCTCTGCCATACTTTCCTACTCATCGAGTGTCCTATTCTCGTTATGCCACTTCCTGTTCCTGTTGATATGACCCTGTGCTCTTCTGACGTGAAAACCTTATCTTCTTACCATTTTATATGGCCATCTTCCCCTTGGCACGACACTTTTCCAGTCATAGGTCATAACTTCTATGGTTTCACTTCGTGTGTCTTTAATGCAACGGTTGGTCGGTTGATTTGGTGGAGGGGACCAAACAGCGAGGTCATCGGTCCCTTCGGATTAGGGAAGGATGGGGAAGGAAGTCGGGCGTACCCTTTCAAAGGAACCATCCCAACATTTGTCTAAAGCGATTTACGGAAATCATGGGAAACCTAAATTAGGATGGCCGGACGCGGGTCTCAACCGTCGTCCTCCCGAATGCGAGTCCAGTCTGCTAACCACCTCAATCGGTTTTAATGCAGTGGCTTTCGTTGCCTCTTGTACCCTTATGCCATTTACCATTGCGGATTCTTTCGGCTTTCAGGGCCACTTCCGTATCCCAGGGAGGATGGGGAACGTTTTCTCCGATCCTCCATCCTCTTTGACAGGGCCATCACTTCCCATGATTTTTAATCAAAATCTAAGCAAGGGGTCAGTTAGAATCCTGTACCAGCTACTTTTAGATTACTGGTCACAAACGCTGTGTTATATTGCGTACTGGCGTGAAAACACACCAGGTAGATGCACTTGGAAACATACAGCGTCCAAATATTCGCTTAACCGTTAAGAGTAACCATACATAAGTGACACTGTGTGATGTTGCTGCATTAAGTAGTTCTGAAAGTGATGTTGATATTCAAGACAATAAAAGGGGGTTACAAGCTGTGAGCTATCTGGGGGAAGTTAACCTTGCATTACTGAGCAAACGTTTCACCAGGTATCCAGTCTAGCTTACCAAATTCCCAACCAGACTAACATTAATCATAATCTTTTAATAGTTGTCTTACGACAACCGGTGATATATATATATATATATATATATATATATATATATATATATATAATAGTTATCTTACGACAACCGGTGATATATATATATATATATATATATATATATATATATATATATATATATATATATAAAGAGAATTTAAATAATAAGAAATAAATCAGTTTATATTTGGACATTTATTTTAACATTGATCATTGTTCCGTTAAAATTTCAGCATATTAAACTTGATTCATAACTAAACTGGTGCCTTATTTAGGATTGTGAAAATGTGAGTTTGTAAACTTACGGAACACATCAAATGTGGAGCCAAGATTGGGAGACTGCGTACAACACTGCATTCATAAAATAACACACGAAGAACGTTTAAACATATGCAAGAGGAAATTAACCACAACCAACCGATTCAATTTTCACCCAAAGAAGTTACGTTCGTAGCGCAATCCTGTCCGTCATGAAATTGCCACACACTGGTATACTAAATTCATACTAACTCTCTGTGAAATCTTCCCGAAAACAATAGCTGAGGGCTACTCCGATGATTACACCACATGCTACACGTGGTCAACTTGGTTTACACAAATAGCGTAACTCCACAATAATTTTGATAATTAAAATAAATTACATCGAAACGCAATTTACAAAAGAAAAACCTCGAACTGGTTGCTATCGTCATACTATTAACCTGATGGGTCAAACAATTGTATAAGCACGCGTCACTGGTCTCACAAAGTACACGCCAAGTGGGTTGAACATAAAGAAAAGCTGCTATATTGGAAAATATTGTCAAGACGAGACGTTATAATCTCACACACATTCGCATTTAAGATTGATGATCTCAGTTAGAGTTACGAATCCTCAACACGTGGTTCCACTTTACTCACAAAGTAGTGACAAAGCAACTACGGGAAGATATTCTGAACTTCACACTCAAATTACACTGCGTTGCAATTTAAGATAACATAAGATATTTTAGATCTAAACCTGAAATATAGGTGATTAAATTTTCAGTTAGGCTGAACTTAAGAAATCCATTGTCCTACGGACTTAGGAGACACGCGCTTAGCCGGAGATCTTACGACTTCAGACGCTCACCACGGACAGACTGGCCTGGGCCCCTATCGAGGGTGGCTCACAAGTACAAACGGAAGTGGCCAGAGAGGCAGCTTCCTATACCAACATGACAAGGCACGGACAGGACCATACTAAGGATAGAAACCTCTTTGCTTTTAGAAAGTATGGATGAAGTATGGAGGGAGGAGGTAGGCACTGCATTTATTCCATACACAGGCGCACTCTCGGGGAAAATCGCCCGCATTCTGAAGAAACACCCGGTCGGAACTGTTTTGTCCTCCGAATAAAACCCGTGCACTGGTGGGGAGCGCCAAAGATGACCTCGGTTTGAGGAAGGCCGGCGTGTACCAGATCCCGTGTCAACGTGGCAAGTCGTATATTGGTCAGACGATGCGTACCGTCGTGGATCGATGCCGTGAACACCAGAGGCACACTCGACTGATGTATCCGAGCAAGTCGGCGGTCGCTGAACACTGTTTGTCGGAAAATCACGCTATGGAGTATGACCGCACGAGGATTCTGGTACAGACGTCGAGATACTGGGACAGCGTTGTTAGAGAGGCCATCAAAATTCGCACCAATGACGACCTCATAAACCGTGACTGTGGCTATAATCTTAGCAAGGCTTGGGAACCAGCGATTGGGTTAATCAAGAGTAAATCGAGCAAACTTATAGTTGTGACGACCACGGTGGACAGAGCCATCACACCGACGTCATCTTAGACGCCGTCGCAACCTGTTCCACCGCGCGACCGTGGCGCGGGGCGCGGACGGCGGAGGGAGCGCGCCGCGGGCGGAGGGTATTTAAATCGGCCGCCGCCGCGACCGAACCCAGTTCCCTCTGAGCAGCCGTAGCGTACGGATCTCCGTGCCGGCACGTTCACAGGAGCTCAGTCCGTCAGTTCACCTGATGATGGCGACATGTATGATCGCCGAAATATTGTGCCCGTTGGACACTATAGACCGGCAGCACACCCGTGGATATTTTGATTATCAAATACGCCGGGAGAAACTCAAGAATCACATGTTACAAAGTTTTTGTTTAATAACATTTTTTTCCAATGGAGCCCAACTAGGGGTAACACAAAGACGAGTGTCGCAGGAGGAATGGTCAGTGTCCAGGGATGTGGCAGGAACGATTATTCGAAGCAAAAAAGTCTGTTGAACGTGGGCTCTAAACTCCGAAACTTAAGAGCTATGAGGACTTCTTCATCTTCCATACTGTGAAACAAACCTCTTCCACTGCAAGCTCTTTGATTTCCAGGAGATAGTTTGGACCAAAGCAAGAAAAAACCTCTGGTAAACGCGGGCTCCCTGAGCACTTGTTCAGTAGAAGAGATTCACAGCACAGAAAATGAACAACTACTCAGAGCTCGTAAAATATTTTGAAGACCATGTTTAATAAACCGTTTTGATTCGCACGATCGTTCCTGTCATCGATAATCTGATGCAGAAAAATGGTTTCCGAGAACGAATACATATGCGTCTTACCCACCAAATCTGTTTGACATTTTGTTCTAGCCCTAACTACATCGTTGCTTTCAGCCTCTTTTCTCGGGATCTCTTTCTGCCATTGAGATAGCCAATTAAACGAACATGTGCCCATTGTCTGCTTTCAGTGAAGTAGTGCGAGGGATTGACAGTGTATCAGAGAGAAGCATCGATTAACAGTGTTTGAACAAGCGCTAGCTAAATTGCCACATAACCTACAGTAAAGAATATGCAGCTACGATGCATGCTTACGTCCTGTATCACGGACGTGCTCCTGCACCGGTCAAAGAATACCGTCCACGCTTTCCGATACGAATTCACGATTATAGAGCGTTTACCAGAGTTTTCTGCACACTGCAAGAAGAAAGTAGGCTTCCAAATTTCTATTTTTTTTTTGTCGACCGGTAGTTCAACAACCTGTTCAGGACCAGAGACACATTGTTGATTGAGATGGTGCAGCCCACTCGGACTATCAGCACACAGCAACTTTCTGTACTCATCAGGTTACATTAAATGTGTTCTACCTCGGACCAGGGTGTAAAGCCATATCAATTTTTTCACTTAAAACCATCGTTCCTACCATCTCCCGAACATTGTCCATCGAACCTCGGACACCGTATAAAAGACATGACGTCAGTCACCACATTCCCCGACACGAAAATTTTACTAGTGCGTCAATCCTACCAACTGCCACTACGGAGTATTTCCGATGTGGACGTTTCATGACAAAAGAACAATTTTATCACTTTCTTTCGTTGGGCATGATGCGCGACAAAGTTTTTGGTTAACGGCGTTAAAAGGCTAATCAACTACACTCTTCACGTAACAGAGTTGGTTCAAATGGCTCTGAGCACTATGAGACTTAACATCTGAGGTCATCAATCCCCTAGAACTTAGAACTACTTAAACCTAACTAACCTAACGACATCACACACATCCATGCCTGAGGCAGCATTCGAACCTGCGACCGTAGCGGTTGCACGGTTCCAGGCTGAAGCGCCTAGAGCCGCTCAGCCACAACGGCCGGCCGTAACAGAGTCTCACTCGGTAAGCATCATCAGCTATTTTCTGTAAGGACAATAACCCATAGGTCGGAGAACTCAAGATTGTGTACTTCTAGAGAACAGAGGGATAAATTACAGTTCCTCTCAAGAAATAAGAGGATTTTTCTGAAGAAATAGGACTCAGTCTTGAAATCTTACACGTCGCAGGAGTACCGTTTTCTCCTTTCACAGGAGCCACGCGAATGGTCGGCAGTTTGCGTGCGTTTTATTGGTCGTTATCTCCAGCGTGGCTTCTGAGGAAAAGCAGCGGTCGCAGGGACAATGGTTCTGGACTGACAAACTCCTCCAGGTTGCCGGCTGGAACCAACCGATAAAATTTTATGGGCACAGAGACCCATTCGGCGTCGCCGATCGGGAAAGGCAAGGAGATATAAACAGAAACAATAGAAACATAAAAAGAGTGGAAAGAATGTTACATCAGTCCTCCACGCTAGTATAAGTTTACATTACTTTTATTCCCGACAAGAGGCCGTTAATAATAACATACGAGCAACAGTGTCTTCCACACCATTCCACTTGAATGTGCTGCACGCAAAATGAAACACGATTCGTTGTTTGAAATCTGTCTTCTGATTGTTTTGGTGTAGTTCACCTCGAATTCTTCACTTTTGTTTCGTCTCAGAGTAGCACATTCACGCAATATCCTCAGTTTTCGCTTTATATATTCCGATCTCTTTCATCTTTGAAATTCCAGCGTGGTTCCATACAGAAACACGGAATTTATTCTCTGATATCTTAGAAGATGTCCTATCACCCTGCCCCTTTGGTTAGTGATTTCCAAATATTTCTGTTTTTTCTAGTTTTCACACAGTCCATGATTTATTTCCATGCTCTCCCATTCTCCGTCGTTCATTCTCGCCCTGAAATGAAGCTCTGTACTTGTATTTTTTAAAAGGAGACCCCTTTTGCCAAGATCGACTTTTTTTCTGTTACAGTCTGCTTCTTACAACCTTCTTCGTACGTAGCCATGCGCTTTACTCGCGTGCTACTGAGGCAGGTCTACTATGAAATCCCACAATTTTGACGTGATGTCCGACGCTGATCTCACTTCTACCACTCCTTAACATTTTCAGCTCTCCCTGGTGTCCAGTCAGTCCATATTTTGTTCTCTGTTGTCTGGGGAGTTCAACAGGTTCTGTAGGTTTTCCGCACTTCCGCTGAAGTGTCACATGTCAATCTTATCACTGATACGTTGCATCCATAATTTTAATTCCAGTTAAGAAATCTTCTTAGATTTCTGCCTTTGATTCTTTCGTTTACAGATCGAGAAGTAGGGAAGACAGACAGCATCCCTGTCTTTTGAACTGCGAGTACTTGTTCATCTTTGCTACTGTGACACACCTCTTTTCTACTGAACAAGTGCTCACACCTCTCATGATATACGTTTTGGAGTCCATGTGTACTGGATATTTTATTTTGTTTTGGTTCAAAAAAATGGTTCAAATGGCTCTGAGCACTATGGGACTCAACTGCTGAGGTCATTAGTCCCTTAGAACTTAGAACTAGTTAAACCTAACTAACCTAAGGACATCACAAACATCCATGCCCGAGGCAGGATTCGAACTTGCGACCGTAGCGGTCTTGCGGTTCCGGACTGCAGCGCCTTTAACCGCACGGCCACTTCGGCCGGCTTGTTTTGGTTCATGCTACCTCCTCGCAAAATATGGAAAGCAAAGAGCTTGCAGTAGATGTGATCAACTGTCTGAGATATCAGAATGATTTTCGCCTACAGCTGCCGTCTCGGTCGTCCCTTACCTCTAATTTATAAATTTGCCCTTCTCCATCATTCCTGAAAGCTTTTAACGTCATCGTGGAATCACATTGTACAAACAGTTCGAACCATTCTAGTGTCACCAGGTCACTTTTACCTACAGAAATTTCTTCCAGTGTTAGCGATAATTAAGTTATGCTCTGTGCAAAATTCAGCTTCGTCTTCCATTTATGTCTCCAAGTCCATATCTCTTTCTCTTCCTTTTCCTGTTACAAAATTCCAGTCACCCGGCACAATTAAATGTTCATTTCGTTTAACTATATGAATAATTTCCGATATCTCGACGTACACTACTGGCCACTAAAATTGCAACACAAAGAAGAAATCCAGATGACAAACGGGTATTCATTGGACAAATATATTATACCAGAACTGACATGTGATTACATTTTCACGCAATTTGGGTGCATAGATCCTCAGAAATCAGTACCCAGAACAATCACCATGGTCGTAATAACGGTCTTGATACGCCTGGGCATTGAGTCAAACAGAGCTTGGATGGCGTGTACAGGTACAGCTGCCAATGCAGCTTCAACACGATACCACAGTTCATCAAGAGTAGTGACTGGCGTATTGTGACGAGCCAGTTGCTCGGCCACCATTGACCAGACGTTTTCAATTGGTGAGAAATCTGGAGAATGTGCTGGCCAGGGCAGCAGTCGAATATTTTCTGTATCCACAAAGGCCCGTACAGGACCTGCAACATGTGGTCGTACATTATCCTGCTGAAATGTAGGGTTTTGCAGGGATCGAATGAAGGGTAGAGCCACGGGTCGTAACACATCTGAAATGTAACGTCCACTGTTCAAAGTGCCGTCAGTGGGAACAAGAGGTGACCGAGACGTGTAACCAAAGGCACCCCGTACCATCACGCCGGGCGACACGCCAGTATGTCGATGACGAATACACGCTTCCAATGTGCGTTCACCGCGATGTCGCCAAGCACGGATGCGACCATCATGATGCTGTAAACAGAACCTGGATTCATCCGAAAAAACGACGTTTTGCCTTTCTTGCACCCAGGTTCGTCGTTGAGTACACCATCACACGCGCTCCTGTCTGTGATACAGCGTCAAGGGTAACTGCAGCCACGGTCTCCGAGCTGATAGTCCATGCTGCTGCAAACGTCGTCGAACTGTACGTGCGGAGGGTTATTGTTTTGCTAACGTCCCCATCTGTTGACTCAGGATCGAGACGTGGCTGCACGATCTGTTACAACCATGCAGATAAGATGCCTGTCATCTCGACTGCTAGTGATACGAGGCTGTTGGGATCCAGCACGGCGTTCCGTATTACGCTCCTGAACCCACCGATTCCATATTCTGCTAACAGTCATTTGATCTCGACCAACGCGAGCAGCAATGTCGTGATACGATAAATCGCAATCGCGGTAGGCTACAATCCGACCTTTATCAAAGTCGGAAACATGATGGTACGCATTTCCCTTCCTTACAACACCGGTCAACGGCTGTTTGTGTATGAGAAATAGATTGGCAACTTCCCTCATGTCAGTACGTTGTAGGTGACGCCACCGGCGCCAACCTTGTGTGAATGCTCTGAAAATCTAATCATTTGCGTATCACAGCATCTTCTTCCTGTCTGTTAAATTTCGCGTCTGTAGCACGCCATCTTCGTGGTGCAGCAATTTTAATGGCCAGTAGTGTACATTCTTTCAATCTCCTCAGTATATTCGGAACTATTTGGCATACAAATTTCTACTACAGTGGTGTCTCTTGGCTTTGTATCTATTTTGGTTACGATAATGTGTTCGCTATGGTGTTCATAAAAGAAGGTTGTATACCTGGAAGAATCCTGGAGATACTAAAAGGTATCAAATAGATTATATAATGGTAAGACAGAGATTTAGGAACCAGGTTTTAAATTGTAAGACATTTCCTGGGGCAGATGTGGATTCTGACCACAATCTATTGGTTATGAACTGCAGATTGAAACTGAAGAAACTGCAAAAAGGTCGGAATTTAAGGAGATGGGACCTGGATAAACTGAAAGAACCAGAGGTTGTAGAGAGTTTCAGGGAGAGCATAAGGGAACAATTGACAGGAATGGGGGACAGAAATACAGTAGAAAAAGAATGGGTAGCTCTGAGGGATGAAGTAGTGAAGGCAGCAGACGATCAAGTAGGTAAAAAGACGAGGGCTAATAGAAATCCTTGGGTAACAGAAGAAATATTGAATTTAATTGATGAAAGGAGAAAATATAAAAATGCAGTAAATTAAGCAGGCAAAAAGGAATACAAACGTCTCAAAAATGAGATTGACAGGGAGTGCAAAATGACTAAGCAGGGATGGCTAGAGGACAAATGTAAGGATGTAGAGGCTTGTCTCACTAGGGGTAAGACAGATACTGCCAACAGGAAAATTAAAGAGACCTTTGGAGAGAAGAGAACCACTTGTATGAATATCAAGAGCTCAGATGGCAACCCAGTTCTAAGCAAAGAAGGGAAGGCAGAAAGGCGGAAGGAGTATATAGAGGGTTTATACAAGGGCGATGTACTTGAGGACAATATTATGGAAATGGAAGAGGATGTAGATGAAGACGAAATGAGAGATAAGATACTGCGTGAAGAGTTTGACAAAGCACTGAAAGACCTGAGTCGAAACAAGGCCCTGGGAGTAGACAACATTCCATAAGAACTACTGATGGCCTCGGGAGAGCCAGTCATGACAAAACTCTACCATCT
This sequence comes from Schistocerca piceifrons, assembly GCF_021461385.2. NCBI lineage: Eukaryota > Metazoa > Arthropoda > Insecta > Orthoptera > Acrididae > Schistocerca > Schistocerca piceifrons. The sequence goes on from NC_060139.1 coordinate 47,204,676, forward strand.
GGTGAGCACGATGTATGAGACAGGCGAAATACCCTCAGACTTCAAGAAGAATATAATAATTCCAATCCCAAAGAAAGCAGGTGTTGACAGATGTGAAAATTACCGAACTATCAGTATAATAAGTCACAGCTGCAAAATACTAACGCGAATTCTTTACAGACGAATGGAAAAACTGGTAGAAGCCGACCTCGGGGAAGATCAGTTTGGATTCCGTAGAAATGTTGGAACACGTGAGGCAATACTGACCTTACGACTTATCTTAGAAGAAAGATTAAGAAAAGGCAAACCTACGTTTCTAGCATTTGTAGACTTAGAGAAAGCTTTTGACAATGTTAACTGGAATTCTTTCAAATTCTGAAGGTGGCAGGGGTAAAATACAGGGAGCGAAAGGCTACTTACAATTTGTACAGAAACCAGATGGCAGTTATAAGAGTCGAGGGGCATGAAAGGGAAGCAGTGGTTGGGAAAGGAGTGAGACAGGGTTGTAGCCTCTCCCCGATGTTATTCAATCTGTATATTGAGCAAGCAGTAAAGGAAACAAAAGAAAAATTCGGAGTAGGTATTAAAATTCATGGACAAGAAGTAAAAATTTTGAGGTTCGCCGATGACATTGTAATTCTGTCAGAGACAGCAAAGGACTTGGAAGAGCAGTCTTCCAAGTGCTTTGCTGTCTCTGACAAAATTACAATCTCATCGGCGAACCCCAAAGTTTTTATTTCTTCTCCATGGAGTTTAATACCTACTCAGAATTTTTCTTTTGTTTCCTTCTCTGCTTGCTCAATATAGAGATTGAATAACATCGGGGAGAGGCTATAACCCTGTCTCACTCCCTTCCCAACCACTGCTTCCCTTTCATGTCCCTCGGTTCTTATAACTGCCATCTGGTTTCTGTGCAAATTGTAAATAGCCTTTCGCTCCCTGTATTTTACCCCTGCCACCTTCAGAATTTGAAAGAGAGTATTCCAGTCAACATTGTCAAAAGCTTTCTCTGCTTTCTTTTAATGCTTATGCTAATATAATTCCTAACGTAAAGGTAGCTACTGTTAAGCATCTATATATCCAAGCGCGCATATTCTCGGTACATAGCTGCCCGCTGCGATTGGTTCCGGCGCAGCTCTCGCGGCCTACCGACCTCGTCCGTGCAGTGGGGCCTGCTGTTTCTCTACAGCTAAGTAATGTAGATTTATAACGGGGTACTACAGTGCTATAGTTTTATACTTGACAAATGGTTCAAATGGCGCTGAGTACTATGGGACTTAACTTCTGAGGTCATCAGTCCCCTAGAACTTAGAACTACCTAAACCTAACTAAACTAAGGACATCACACACATTCATGCCCGAGGCAGGATTCGAACCTGCGACCGTAGCAGTCGCGCGGTTCCAGACTGAAGCGCCTAGAACCGCGCGGCCACCGCGGCTGGCTATACTTGACATGACCAAACATTGGCATGCAATAGTTTAGTGTCAATAGCTTCTGAAGAAAGCTAAATTATTTTGCCTGAAACCTAGGTAAAGACTGGTTTCTATTTGCAACTGAGGCTGACGTGTTATATGTTTAATTATCCCAGTTGCTGATGGGGCTGCACGATATTAAAAATTCTCATATCAATAATGAGCTGCTGCTAGGAGCCGAGCTAGTTCTTTCGCATAACTGCAGTAGACTCTTACAGCTTTCTCCTCAGCCACCGACAGGTTTCCACTGTAGAGCAATTTTCGTTGACTTTCTATTCCACGCCCACTCAACTCACTGCCTGCCACACCGGCGTAAGTGTGATGTGTGAGTAGGACTCATATTAGAATATTCCTAGCGAAACAATTTCCGAAAACTGAATTTAGTGTTTCAGCCTTATCTCTAACAAGGGAAGTACGTCACTGCGAGTTAATCTACGCTAATGCACACGGAACACGTCATCAAAATGCCAAGAATGGCCGCGTTTGGTGTGGTTGTGGCCGGCCGGAGTGGCCGAGCGATTCTAGGCGCTACAGTCTGGAACCGCGCGACCGCAACGGTCGCAGGTTCGAATCCTGCCTCGGGAATGGATGTGTTTGATGTCCTTAGGTTAGTTAATTTTAAGTAGTTCTAAGTTCTAGGGGACTGATGACCTCAGAAGTTAAGTTCCATAGTGTTCAGAGCCATTTGAACCATTTGCGGTTGTGTAGGCCTCAGTAAGACGTAAGAGTACACTCCCTTCGCACGCGGCATAATGTTCGTGACATGGCCGGTATGCCCAAACACGGATGCGGCGGTTAGCTCTTTTATCCTGGCGTAACCTTTCTCCAGGGCCGCAGCGTACTAGATATGCACGAGAGAGATCAGCTCGGCAACTCGCCGATCAGTACCGGTAAACTGCGGACAAACACCGATGGGACAACGCGGACATCAGATCAGAAGGACAAACAGTGACTCGTAACACCACACCACGAAGGACAGATGCTCTTAATACAGCACGTATTGGCCTTGTTTGGTGGCAACAACGTCTGCTTATTGGTTGGAAAATAAATCGCTAATTTTTACTGTCACTAAATAGTAGTACTCCCATTTTTCTGTTTTCTGCTGGACACCACACCACGAAGGACAGATGCTCTCAATACAGCACGTATTGGCCTTGTTCGGTGGCAACAACGTTTCCTCATTGGTTGGAAAAATAAATCGCTAATTTTTACCGTTTTTAAATGGTAGTGCTCACATTTTTCCGTTTTTCTGTTGGATTCTATTTTTTTTTTTTTTAATGCCAGCCATAAGTCTTCTGACTGGCTTGTTGCTGACCACCACGAATTCCTCTCCTGTGCCATCCTCTTCGCCTCACAGCATCACTTTCTGCCTACGTCCTACATGTATTCCAATCTTTGTCTTCCTCTACAGTTTTTACCGTCTGCAACTACCTCTACTACAATGGAGGTTATTCTCTAATTTCTTAATAGATGTCCTATCATCCTGTCCCTTCTCCTTGTCAGTGTTTTCCGCATATTCCTTTCCGCTCCGATTTTTTGCAGAATCTCCTCATTCCCTATCTTATCAATCCACCTAATTTTTAACTTATCAAGTGCTTAGATTCTCTTGTGTTCCTGTTTTCGCACACTCCATGTTTCACTAACATACAATGCTGTGCTCCAGACGCACATTCTCAGAAACTTCTTCCTCAAATTAAGGCCTTTGTTTAATACTAGTAGGCTTCTCTTGGCCAGGAGGGCCCTTTTTCCCAGTGCTAGTCATTGGTTATTTTACTGCCTACGACGAACTTTAATGGGTGTCATGGGACGTCCGTCCCGAACAAATGCAACGAACAATAACGAACGAAATGACATCAACAACAAAAAAGGATAGCGTCCTTGACTAGTAATCAAGCCGGCCGGTGTGACCGAGCGGTTCTAGGCGCTTCAGTCTGGAACCGCGCGACAACTACGGTCGCAGGTTCGAATCCTGCCTCGGGCATGGATGTGTGTGATGTCCTTAGGTTAGTTAGGTTTAAGTAGTTTTAAGTTCTAGGGGACTGATGACCTCAGATGTTAGGTCCCATAGTGCTCAGAGCCATTTGAACCAACTAATAATCAAAACATCCTTGGCCCTGGCTAGAAACCCGCCACCGCTTAAATTTTGAGTAATAGTCAGCATTGGCGGCTGAAGATTTCCGACGTAAGAAGTCACCCTCATTCTGCCAACGGCCTTGTCAAAGAGGGCGGAGGAGTGGACCGAGGTTCAGGGTAGTCTCGAGTCGTTGGGGTGGGAAACTACCCCTAAAGGCGGAAGAATTGGCAATGATCAACGGCATGAGGATGAAGAAGGCAATGGAAAGACGTAGCGTGTGCCCACATGACATGTGGCCTGTAACTCCATTAGCATAAGATTCCGGAATAGTCCCCCATTAGGATCTCCGGAAGAGGACTGCAAAGGGGGAGGTGATCAAGAAAAACAAGTGAAATAACCAGCGAAAGGATAACGTGCCACGAATCGGGGCGTGGAATGTTAGAAGCTTGAAAGTGGTAGGAAAGCTAGAAAATCTGAAAAGAAAAATGCAAAGGCTCAATCTAGCTATAGTAAAGGTCAGTGAAGCGAAATGGAAAGAAGACAAGAATTTCTGGTCAGATGAGTACAACAGCGAAAATGGTATGATGGGAGTAGGATTCGGTATGAATAGGAAGGTAGGGCAGAGAATATGTTTCTTTGAACAGTTCAGTGATAGGGTTGCTCTTATCAGAATCGACAGCAAACCAAGACCGAAACGATACCTTAGGTATACATGGCGCCCTCGCTAGACGAGGATGAAGAGACAGAAGTAATAGTTGGATACTGAACGGTTGATGCAGTACGTAAAGGGAGATGAAACTCTGATAGTCATGGGGGTCTGGAAAGTAGTTGTAGGGGAAAGAGTAGAAGAAAGAGCTACAGGGGAATGTGGGCTTGGTACAAGGAATGAGAGAGGAGAAAGACTAATTGAGTTCTGTAATAAATTTCAGCTAGTAACAGCGAATTCTCCGTTCAAGAACCACAAGTAGAGGAGGTGTACTTGGCAAAGGACGGGAGACCCGGGAAGATTTCAGTTACATTACATCATGGTCAGGCTGAGATTCCGAAATCAGATACTGGATTGTAAGGCGTACCAAGGAGCAGATATAGACTCAGATCACAACGCAGTTGTGACAAAGTGTAGAATGAAGTTTAAGGGATTAGTCAGGAAGAATCAGTACGCAAAGGAGTGGGATACGAAAGAAGTAAGGAATGACGAGGTACGCTAATGCTGTAGATACAGCAATAAGCAGTAGCTCAGTAGGAAATACAGTTGAAGACGATTGGACAGTCACAGTAGTTGGTAAGAGACACCTAGGTACAAAGAAGGCAGCTGTGGAGAAACCGTGAGTAACAGAAGAAATACTTGAGTTGATCGATGAAAGAAGGAAGTACAAAAATGTTCATGGAAATTCAGGAACACAGAAATACAATTCGCTGAGGAATAAAATAAATAGGAGGTATAGGACAGCAAAGACGAAAAGGCTGCATGAAAAAAGTGAAGAACTCGAAAAAGAAATGATTGTCGGAAGGACTGACTCAGCGTATAGGAAAGCTTAAACAACCTTCGGTGAAATTAAAAGCAAGGGTGTAACATTGTGAGCGCAACAGGAATTCCACTGTTAAATGCAGAGGAGAGAGCGGATAGGTGGAAAAAGTACAATGAAGGCTATGAGTGTCTGATGTGGTAGAAGAAGAAATAGGAGTGGATTTAGAAAAGAGAGGGGACCCAGTATTAGAATCAGAATTTAAGAGAGTATTGGAAGACTTAAGATCAAATAAGGCAGAAGGGGTTGATAAAATTCCATCAGAATTTCTAAAATCAAGTAGCAACAAAACGACTATTCACGCTGGTGTGTAGAATGTATGAGTCTGGCGACATAGCATCTGACGTTAGGAAACATGTTATCCACACAATTCCGAAAACTCCAAAGCTGACAAGTGCGAGAATTATCGCACAATCAGCTTAACATCTCATGAATCCAAGCTGCTGGCAATAATAATATACGGAAGAACGGAAAATAAAATTGAAGATGTGTTAAATGGCGATCAGTCTGGCTTTAGGAAAGGTAAAAGTACGGGAGGCAGTTATGACTCTTCGCTTGATAATGGAAGCAAGACTAAAGAAATTTCAAGACACGTTTGTAGGATTTTTCGACCGGAAAAAAGCGCTCGACAATGTCAAATGGTGCAAGATGCACGAAATTCTGAGAAAAGTGGGGGTAGCTATAGGGAGTGTGTAATATACAATATGTACAGGAGCCAAGAGGGAATAAAAAGAGTGGACGACTAAGAATGGTGTGGTCGGACTAAAAAGGGTGTAGGACAGGGATGTAATCTTTCGCCGTACTGTTCAATCTATACTTATGAAGGAAATAAGAGAAACGTTCAGGAGTGGAATTAAAATTCAAGGTGAAAGGATATCAATGATACGATTCGCTCATGTCTTTGCTATCCCGAATGAAAGTGAGGAAGAATTACATGATATCCTGAATGGAATGAACAGACTGAGTGCAGAATATGGATTGAGAGGAAATAGATGAAAGACGTAAGTAATGAGAAGTAGGAGAAATGAGAACAGCGAGAAAATCAAAATCATGATTGATGGTCATGAAGTAGATGAATTTAAGGAATTGTGCTTCCTAGGCAGCAAAATATCCAAGGACGGACGGAGCAAGGTGGACATAAAAAGCAGACTAGAACTGGCAAAAAGGACATTCTTGGCCAAGGGACGTCTACTAGTATCGAACATTGGCATTAATCCGAGAAAGAAATTTTTGAGAATGTACGTTTGAAGCACACCGTTATATATTAGTGGAACATGGATTGTTTTAAAAGCGGACCAGAACGGAATTGACGCATTTGAGAAGTGATGTTACAGACGAATGTTGAAAATTTGTGGACTGATAAGGCAGGAATAAGTAGGTAAAAAGACAAGGACTAGCAGAAATCCTTGGGTAACAGAAGAAATATTGTATTTAATTGATGAAAGGAGAAAACATAAAAATGCAGCAAATGAAGCAGGCAAAAAGGAATACAAACGTCTCAAAAATGAGATTGACAGGAAGTGCAAAATGGCTAAGCAGTGATGGCTAGAGGACAAACCTAAGGATGTAGAGGCGCATATCTCTAGGGCTAAGATAGATACTGCCTACTCGGAAATTAAAGAGGTCTTTGGAGAAAAGAGAATGACTTGCATGAATATCAAGAGCTCAGGTGGAAATCCAGTAATAAGCATAGAAGGGAAAGCAGAAAGGTGGAAGGAGTATATAGAGGGTCTATACAAGGGCGATGTACTTGAGGACAACATTATAGAAATGGAAGAGAATGTAGATGAAGATGAAATAGGAGATATGATACTGCGGGAAGAGTTTGACAGAACACTGAAAGACCTTGTAGTAGTAAAGGAGTTTTGCTATTTGGGGAGCAAAATAACTGATGGTTCAAATGGCTCTGAGCACCATGCGACTTAACTTCTAAGGTCATCAGTCGCCTAGAACTTAGAACTAATTAAACCTACCTAACCTAAGGACATCACACACATCCATGACCGAGGCAGTATTCGAACCTGCGACCGTAGCGGTCGCTCGGTTCCAGACTGTACCGCCTAGAACCGCACGGCCACTCCAGCCGGCGTGGTGATGATGGTCGAAGTAGAGAGGATATAAAATGTAAACTGGCAATGGCAAGGAAAGCGTTTCTGAAGAAGAGAAATTTGTTAACATCGAGTATAGATTTAAGTGTCAGGAAGTCGTTTCTGAAAGTATTTGTATGAAGTGTAGCCATGTATGGAAGTGAAACATGGACGACAAATAGTTTGGACAAGAAGAGAATAGAAGCTTTCGAAATGTGGTGCTACAGAAGAATGCTGAAGATTAGATGGGTAGGTCACGTAACTAATGAAGAGGTATTCAATAGAATTGAGGAGAAGAGGCGTTTGTGGCACAACTTGACAAGAAGAAGGGATCGGTTGGTAGGACATGTTCTGAGGCATCAAAGGATCACAAATTTAGCATTGGAGGGCAGCGTCGAGGGTAAAAATCGTAGAGGGAGACCAAGAGATGAATACACTAAGCAGGTTCAGAAGGTTGTATGATGCAGTAAGTATTGGGAGATGAAGAAGCTTGCACAGTATAGAGTAGCATGGAGAGCTGCATCAAACCAGTCTCAGGACTGAAGACGACAACAACAAAGGCAGGACTGAGGAGGTTCTGCAAATAATCGGAATGGAATGTACACGGAAAACACTGAAAAGGAGAAGGTCTGAATGATAGGACTTTCGTTAAAAAATCAAGGAATGACTTCCGTGGTACTAAGAGGAAGTTGTAGAGGGCAAAAACTGTAAAGGAAGACAGAGGTTGGAATACATACAGCAAATAATTGAGGACGTAGGCTGGAGGTGCTACTCTCAGATGAAGAGGCTGGCACAGGAGAGGAATTCTTGGCAGGCCGCATCAAACGAATCAGAATACTCATGACTCATCATCATCATCATCATTTAAGACTGATTATGCCTTTCAGCGTTCAGGCTGGAGCATCGTCCCCCTTTTAAAATTCCTCCATGATGCCCTATTCACTGCTAACATTGGTGCCTCTTCTGATGTTAAGCCTATTACTTCAAAATCATTCTTAACCGAATCCAGGTACCTTCTACTTGGTCTGCCCCGACTCCTCCTACCCTCTACTGCTGAACCCATGAGTCTCTTGGGTAACCTTGCTTCTCCCATGCGTGTAACATGACCCCACCATCTAAGCCTGTTCGCCCGGACTTCTACATCTATAGAGTTCATTCCCAGTTTTTCTCTGATTTCCTCATTGTGCACACCCTCCTGCCATTGTTCCCATCTACTAGTCCCTATAATCATCCTAGCTACTTTCATATCCGTAACCTCAACCTTGTTGATAAGGTAACCTGAATCCACCCAGCTTTCGCTCCCATACAACAAAGTTAGTCGAAAGATTGAACGGTGCACAGATAACTTAGTCTTGGTACTGACTTCCTTCTTGCAGAAGAGAGTAGATCGTAGCTGAGCGCTCACTGCATTAGCTTTGCTACACTTCGCTTCCAGTTCTTTCACTATGTTGCCATCCTGTGAGAATATGCATCCTAAGTACTTGAAATCGTCCACCTGTTCTAACTTTGTTCCTCCTATTTGGCACTCAATCCGTTTATATCTTTTTCCCACTGACATTACTTTCGTTTTGGAGATGCTAATCTTCATACCGTAGTCCTTACATTTCTGATCTAGCTCTGAAATATTACTTTGCAAACTTTCAGTCGAATCTGCCATCACAACTAAGTCATCCGCATATGCAAGACTGCTTATTTTGTGTTCACATATCTTAATCTCACCCAGCCAGTCTATTCCTTTCAACATATGATCCATAAATAACATGAACAACAGTGGAGACAGGTTGCAGCCTTGTCTTACCCCTGAAACTACTTTGAACCATGAACTCAATTTACCGTCAACTCTAACTGCTGCCTGACTATCCATGTAAAGACCTTTAATTGCTTGCAAAAGTTTGCCTCCTATTCCATAATCTCGTAGAACAGACAATAACTTCCTCCTAGGAATCCGGTCATATGCCTTTTCTAAATCTATAAAACATATATACAATTCCCTGCTCCACTCATAACACTTCTCCATTATTTGCCGCAAGCTAAAGATCTGGTCCTGACAACCTCTAAGAGGCCTAAACCCACACTGATTTTCATCCAGTTGGTCCTCAACTAATACTCGCACCTTCCTTTCAACAATACCTGAGAAGATTTTATCCACAACGCTGATTAAAGAGATACCTCTGTAGTTGTTACAATATTTTCTGTTTCCATTTTTATAGATAGGTGTGATTACTGCTTTTGTTCAGTCTGATGGAACCTTTTCCGACTCCCAGGCCATTTCAGTTTTCCTGTGTAGCCATTTAAGACCTGACATTCCACTGTATTTGATGAGTTCCGACTTAATTTCATCCACCCCAGCTGCTTTATTGCACTGCAATCTACTGACCATTTTCTCCACTTCCTCAAATGTGATCCTATTTCCATCATCATTCCTATCCCATTGTAACTCGAAATCTGAAACATTACTGATCGTATTTTCACCTACATTGAGCAACTCTTTAAAATATTCCCTCCATCTGCCCAAGGAATCCACAGGATTCACCAGCAGTTTTCCTGACCTGTCCAAAATACTTGTCATTTCCTTCTTGTCTTCCTTTCTAAGACTGCTCATTACACTCCAGAATGATTTTCCAGCAGCTTGACCCAAAGTCTCCAACCTGTTTCCAAAGTCTTCCCAAGATTTCTTCTTGGATGCTGCAATTATCTGTTCGGCTTTGTTTCTTTCTTCAACATAACTTTCTCTGTCTACCTGAGTTCTAGTATGTAGCCATTTTTGATACGCCTTCTTTTTCCTTTTACAGGCTGCCTTGACTGTGTGATTCCACCAAGCTGTTTGCTTCGTCCTCCCTTTACACACTACTGTTCCAAGACATTCTTTAGCCACTTCTAATACTGTGTCCTTCTACCTTGGCCATTCCTTTTCCAATGACTGTAATTGACTAAATTCAACTAACTGGTACCTTTCTGAGATCACTGTTATGTACTTGTGCCTGATTTCCTTATCCTGAAGTTTCTCCACTCTTATCCTCCTACATATGGACCTGACCTCCTGCACTTTCGGCCTCACAATCCCAATTTCACTGCAGATTAAATAATGATCAGTGTCATCAAAGAATCCCCTGAATACACGCGTGTCCCTCACAGCCTTCCTGAATTCCTGATCTGTTATTATATAGTCAATGACAGATCTGGTTCCCCTGCCTTCCCAAGTATACCGGTGAATGTTCTTATGTTTAGAAAAGGAGTTTGTGATTACTAAGCCCATACTGGCACAGAAATCCAAGAGTTTTTTCCCGTTCCTGTTGGCCTCCACATCCTCTCCAAATTTACCCATAACCTTTTCATACCCTTCTGTTCGATTTCCAATCCTGGCATTAAAATCACCCATGAGCAGCACACTGTCCTTGTCCATTACTCTAACAACTACATCACTGAGTGCCTCATAAAAACTATCCATCTTATCTTGATCTGTTCCTTCACAATGCGAATATACTGACACTATCCTAATTTTCTTGCTAGACACTGTCAAATCTATCCACATCAGTCGTTCGTTTACATACCTTATTGCAACTACGCTGGGTTCCATTTCTTTCCTGATGTAAAGCCCTACACCCCATTGTGCTATTCCTGCTTTGACTCCTGACAGGTAGACCTTGTATTCTCCCACTTCCTCTTCTTTCTCACCCCTTACCCGAATGTCACTAACAGCTAAAACGTCCAGCCCCATCTTACTTGCAGCCTCTGCCAGCTCTACCTTCTTCCCAGAGTAGCCCCCATTGATATTAATAGCTCCCCATCTCATTACCATTTGTTTGCCAAGCCGTATCTTAGGGAGTCCCTGGTTTGTCAGTTAGAGGTAGGACTCCGTCACCTCCAAAGGTCCGAGGCATTTTGCTCTGACTGTTGCCAGCATCATATTTGAAGTACCAGGGAAGCAGGTTGCTAGCCTTACTTGCCCCGGGTCCCATTGAGTTTTACCCCTAACGGTTGAGGGACTAACCGGTGGATTTGGTAGTCTTTGCCGTAAGAGCACATAGGTGACCACGACTCAGAATATGTCCGAGATGCCCAGCCTTATTCCAAAGTAACTGGTATCCCGACTGTCGGGACCACTTACTTGGCCACTCATACGTTGCCCGTGGTTCATGAACTAGGACATGACTACAGGAACTCACACCACAAAAAAAAAAAAAAAAAAAAAAAAAAAAAAAAAAAAAAAAAAAAAAAATCTGGAATATTATCTGTTGCTATAACTAAGCGTGGGCAAATGCCTTTCACTGTTCATTCAGTCTTTCGTTTCTGATATGTAAGATGACATTGTAAAGAAACCAACGCATTGACAATTAAGGTTTTTCAGATGTTTGTATTCCGTCAGTTGTCGAATAATTTTACTCTCTTAGTTCGCTAGTTTGAAATTACGAATAATAGAAACCTTCAGGTGTCCTTCATTTTCAAGCTGTCTGTGCTACTAGAATCCTGATTACGAAATAATACGTCACTGTAGAAACATTGTTCTCGCCAATGAGCGATGTCAGTGAGTCCTTGGCACTTTTATTTTTCACATTTACGTTGCTGCGAGGGGCATCAAAAAAGTTGATGAGTGGAATCAGCAGTAAAACTCATTTTATACCCAGATCATTACTATAACTAGCAACAGGTTATATAAAAAATCATTAGTGTCTGTAAACAAATGTTGTGATAGTTGTAATGGTAATTACTGCTGTGTTTATTGTTTTATATCAATAGGATTAATTATTGTAATTTATTGTCAATTATTTATGTATTTGTCGTCTAATAAATGTGACGTTAGGAGTATTTCTATGTTGCTTTCTCCTATTATCAGCCATCTATGTTTAGACATTGGTAATCTAATCGATTTCGGTAGCGACGATTTTCCAACTTCACCCTTCCCTACCAACAACCTTAACAAAACATCAGAACGCATGAGAAATAATGTTTCTAAAATTCACATAAACACATCAGTATTAAAGACAGTCTTCAGGCCGGCCGCGGTGGCCGTGCGGTTCTAGCGCTGCAATCCGGAACCGCGGGGCTGCTACGGTCGCAGGTTCGAATCCTGCCTCGGGCATGGATGTGTGTGATGTCCTTAGGTTAGTTAGGTTTAAGTAGTTCTAAGTTCTAGGGGACTGATGACCTAAGATGTTAAGTCCCATAGTGCTCAGAGACATTTGAACCATTTTGAACATTCTTCAGGACGGCTGTTGCAAGAGTAGCTGAATGTGATTAGAATTCTCCAAAACTAGAGAGAATAACCATCGTACAGATTCTCCAACTTCTGATAACAGAATAAGTTAATACAAGATGATTGTGTGTTTCTCCATCCTTAGTGGAGAAGTACCATGCTTAGATATTTTAGCGCAGTTTACTCATTAATCACTTAGTGAAATTTCTTAGTACTTTCGGATACTTCTCACTAATGCCAAAAGAGTGATTCTGACACCCGCTACAATCGGATGCTGACATGCATGAAAGTGCCAAAGAAACTGGTATAGGCATAGATATTCAAATATGTAAACAGGTAGAATACTGCGCTGCGGTCGGCAACACCTATATACGACAGGAAATGTCTGGTGGAGTTGATTAATAGGTTACTGCTGCTACAATGGCAAGTTAACAGGATTTGAGTTTGAACGTGCCGGCGCACGAGTGATGGGAAACAGCATCTCCGATGTAGCAGTGAAGTAGCGATTTTCCCGTAGGACAATTTCATGAGCATACTGCGAATATCAGGAATCCAGTGAAACAGCAAATCTCCGACATTGCTGCGGCCGGAAAGTGATCTTGCAAGAACGGGACCAATGACGACTGAAGAGAGTCAACAAGTGTCAGCGTGCGAACCATTCAACGACATTATCGATATGGGCCTTTTGAGCAGAGGGCCCACTCGTGTACCCTTGATGACTGCACTACACAAAGTTTTACGCCTCGCCTGGGCCCATCAACACCAAAAATCGACCGTAGATGACTGGAAACATATTGCCTGGTCGGACGAGTCTCGTTTCTAATTGTATCGAGCAAATGGACGTGTACGAGTATGGACACAACCTCATGAATCCACGGACCCTGCATGTCAACAGGGGACTGTTCAAGCTGGTGGAGGCTCTGTAATGGTGTGGGACGTGTGCAGTTGGAGTAATGTGGGACCCCTGATACGTCTAGATAGGACCCTGACAGGTGACTCGTACGTAAACATCCTGTCTGATCACCTGTATCCATTCACGCCCATTGTGCTTTCTGGCGGAGATGGGCAATTCCAGCAGAACAATGCGACACCCCACATGTCCAAAATTTTACAAAGCGGCTCCAGGAACACTTCCGATGGCCATCAAACTCCTCAGACAAGAACATTATTGAGCATGTCTGGGATGCCCTGCACTGTGCTGTTCAGAAGAGATCTTCACCTCCTACAACTCCTCCGAGTTTATGGACAGCTCTGCAGGAGTCATGGTGTCAGTTACCTCCAGCACTACTTCAGACATTAGTTGAGTCCATGCCACGTCGTGTTGCGGCACTTCTGCGTGTTTGCGGGGGCCTTTCACGATATAAGGCGGGTATACCAGTTCGTTTGGCTCTTCAGTGTAAATCCAATGGGGACAAGTGAAAAATTGTGCCGGACAGGGACTCGAATCTGGATACCCCGCTAATCGCGAACGGCCACCCCAACCACTTGTGCTGTCTGTGCACACTTCCGTTCAGCTCAAATCCCCATATGTCGCACACTGCATACGTAATTCCCTCGTCCATGGTCCCCCCGCAGCCTCACCTGATTCCCGCAAGAGGGCGAACGAAGAGTACATTCTCACTGAAGATATGAAAGAAGATTATGGTTAATGAAGTAAATGATCCACGCAGTGGACATCGAATGAAAAAAACTACTCCTTATGTTTCTGATCTAGACTGCCATAAAACTGCGAAGGAACTGTTAATCAGAACTCAGGGAGAAGTTGTAGTCAAATTCAAAATCGATTTATTGATCTTAAACAAGACAAGACAACAAAATTATTAAAGAAACATCATAAAAATATTTATTTAACAAAAGCCTTACTAAAATGGGATCTATGGTGGACAAAGTGATCTGCTGGAGATCGACACACGACACTAACCAGAACACTAGAACACTACTCGCTCTATCTCACCTCATACACGTGAATCGAGGTTATAGCATCAAACTACGCCACCACCAAGCATCTTTATTCTACCATACAAGAAAAAAGGAAAAATATGGTTCGAAAAAAAAAAGGGTGCTGAAAAATAGATATTTAGCCCTACGGCGGAGCAGTGAATACTTTACCATCCTACTGGTCAAGGTGGCACACTACGATGCGTTCGGCAACTGAAGTCATGGACGGGGGAAATCTACATCTACATCTACATTTATACTCCGCAAGCCACCCAACGGTGTGTGGCGGAGGGCACTTTACGTGCCACTGTCATTACCTCCCTTTCCTGTTCCAGTCGCGTATGGTTCGCGGGAAGAACGACTGTCTGAAAGCCTCCGTGCGCGCTCTAATCTCTCTAATTTTACATTCGTGATCTCCTCGGGAGGTATAAGTAGGGGGAAGCAATATATTCGATACATCATCCTGAAACGCACCTTTTCGAAACCTGGCGAGCAAGCTACACCGCGATGCAGAGCGCCTCTCTTGCAGAGTCTGCCACTTAAGTTTATTAAACATCTGCGTAACGCTATCACGGTTACCAAATAACCCTGTGACGAAACGCGCCGCTCTTCTTTGGATCTTCTCTATCTCCTCCGTCAACCAGATCTGGTACGGATCCCACACTAATGAGCAATACTCAAGTATAGGTCGAAAGAGTGTTTTGTAAGCCACCTCCTTTGTTGATAGACTACATTTTCTAAGCACTCTCCCAATGAATCTCAACCTGGTACCCGCCTTACCAACAATTAATTTTATATGATCATTCCACTTCAAATCGTTCCGCACGCATACTCCCAGATATTTTACAGAAGTAACTGCTACCAGTGTTTGTTCCGCTATCATATAATCATACAATAAAGGATCCTTCTTTCTATGTATTCGCAATACATTACATTTGTCTACGTTAAGGGACAGTTGCCACTCCCTGCACCAAGTGTCTATCCGCTGCAGATCTTCCTGCATTTCGCTACAATTTTCTAATGCTGCAACTTCTCTGTATACTACAGCATCATCCGAGAAAAGCCGCATGGAACTTCCGACACTATCTACTAGGTCATTTACATATACTGTGAAAACCAATGGTCCCATAAAACTTCCCTGTGGCACGCCAGAGGTTACTTTAACTTCTGTAGACGTCTCTCCATTGATAACAACATGCTGTGTTCTGTTTGCTAAAAACTCTTCAATCCAGCCACACAGCTGGTCTGATATTCCGTAGGCTCTTACTTTGTTTATCAGGCGACAGTGCGGAACTGTATCGAACGCCTTCCGGAAGTCAAGAAAAATAGCATCTACCTGGGAGCCTGTATCTAATATTTTCTGGGTCTCATGAACAAATAAAGCGAGTTGGGTCTCACACGATCGCTGTTTCCGGAATCCATGATGATTCCTACATAGTAGATTCTGGGTTTCCAAAAACGACATGATACTCGAGCAAAAAACATGTTCTAAAATTCTACAAGAGATCGACGTAAGAGATATAGGTCTATAGTTTTGCGCATCTGCTCGACGACCCTTCTTGAAGACTGGGACTACCTGTGCTCTTTTCCAATCATTTGGAACCCTCCGTTCCTCTAGAGACTTGCGGTACACGGCTGTTAGAAGGGGGGCAAGTTCTTTCACGTACTCTGTGTAGAATCGAATTGGTATCCCATCAGGTCCAGTGGACTTTCCTCTGTTGAGTGATTTCGGTTGCTTTTCTATTCCTTTCTACACTTATTTCGATGTCAGCCGTTTTTTCGTTTGTGCGAGGCTTTAGAGAAGGAACTGCAGTGCGGTCTTCCTCTGTGAAACAGCTTTGGAAAAAGGTGTTTAGTATTTCAGCTTTACGCGTGTCATCCTCTGTTTCAATGCCATCATCATCCCGGAGTGTCTGGATATGCTGTTTCGAGCCACTTACTGATTTAACGCAAGACCAGAACTTCCTAGGATTTTCTGTCAAGTCGGTACATAGAATTTTACTTTCGAATTCACTGAACGCTTCATGCATAGCCCTCCTTACGCTAACTGTGACATCGTTTAGCTTCTGTTTGTCTGAGAGGTTTTGGCTGCGTTTAAACTTGGAGTGAAGCTCTCTTTGCTTTCGCAGTAGTTTCCTAACTTTGTTGTTGTACCACGGTGGGTTTTTCCCGTCCCTCACAGTTTTACTCGGCACGTACCTGTCTAAAACGCATTTTACGATTGCCTTGAACTTTTTCCATAAACACTCAACATTGTCAGTGTCGGAACAGAAATTTTCGTTTTGATCTGTTAGGTAGTCTGAAATCTGCCTTCTATTACTCTTGCTAAACAGATAAAGCTTCCTCCCTTTTTTAATATTCCTATAAACTTCCATATTCAGGGGTGCTGCAACGGCCTTATGATCACTGATTCCCTGTTCTAAACATACAGAGTCGAAAAGTTCGGGTCTGTTTGTTATCAGTAGGTCCAAGATGTTATCTCCACGAGTCGGTTCTCTGTTTAATTGCTCGAGGTAATTTTCGGATAGTGCACTCAGTATAATGTCACTCGATGCTCTGTCCCTACCACCCGTCCTAAACATCTGAGTGTCCCAGTCTATATCTGGTAAATTGAAATCTCCACCTAAGACTATAACATGCTGAGAAAATTTATGTGAAATGTATTCCAAATTTTCTCTCAGTTGTTCTGCCACTAATGCTGCTGAGTCGGGAGGTCGGTAAAAGGAGCCAATTATTAACCTAGCTCGGTTGTTGAGTGTTACCTCCACCCATAATAATTCACAGGAACTATCCACTTCTACTTCACTACAGGATAAACTACTACTAAAAGCGACGAACACTCCACCGCCGGTTGCATGCAATCTATCCTTTCTAAACACCGTCTGTACCTTTGTAAAAATTTCGGTAGAATTTATCTCTGGCTTCAGCCAGCTTTCTGTACCTATTATTGTTATTAAATGCGCGTTCCCGAAAAATGCAAGTACGCGGTCTCGCGTTCGGTTAATTCAGAACGCAGGTACTTCCCTAAGAGCCTCTGAAACACCGACAGATTCCAGTGTGCAGGTGGACTCGTTTGCTTGTCTGCCAAACCAATCTGACTCCGTGCCACGACTGTGCATGTCGGAATACGCCAAATGTTTAGACGGCCGACTCAAGACAAATAAGTACACCTACACGTCACTCGTTGTGACCGTGATGGTATAATCAGTACCTCTGATGGTTCAGAAGGTGACTGGCACAGGTTCTAAGTCGCGGCCTAGCAAAGAACACAAGTCTCACCGTTAAGGTAGAGACCTGCAGTTCTTTTCTAGCGAAGCGCCAGTACAAGAGATTTGTACAAGATTCTCGATCTCCCTTTCTCTGTGTTGCCTCCTCAGCTTGGTTCCAAAAGCACATTTCTGTTTCTTGACTTCCCCCAATTTCGCACAAGCCAATCACGAGCTGGAGCCTGGCATTCTAAGCTCAGTGAATGGTCTTTGCACTGCATACCGATTTGCCCCATCAGAGACTTAAAGTTAATTGGCAGAAAACGGAAAAAAATTCAGCTTCACGGCCTCTTTCCCACACGTTTGCCGTGTCTTTTGCTAACACAATACAGGGTGGAAGCATAGCCATGCATAAACAACTTGTTATCTCCCCTGTTGCGTCCATTTCAAAGTTTGCAAAGAACGGCCATAAATTAGCATTGACAAAACATGTTTTGAAACAGAATCTGCACATCTGGGTGCCAGTTTTCCTGTCACATGGACATTTGCAGAACGTTTGCATTTCTTTTGGCTGCTTGCTCGCTAACAAGGTCTACAACGCGTTGTCAGCGACTTTTCGGCGCTAGGCTGTATACCTGGACGTCTGGCCCTGCCAGTGGCGCCAAGCTAATGTGTTTCTGCACAATACGACTACGGCACAGGTCCATTTGGAAATGTCTTTTCATCGTTCTCCAGAAGCAAACGCGCTTTGTCGCCTCACTAACGCCGTGCTTTTACTGCAGTCGTTTAAGTCGGCACCCTGTTCCTTTGAATGCAGGTAAAGCTTACCGTATTTCTTTCCCTAGAGCACGCAAAGAAGACCATAAACTGCTGCCCACCATTTCAACACAATGTATGAAGTCAAATCACCATAGATCGTATTCCCTACACCAAATCAGAATTGAGAGTGCCCTGCAATCTCTCAGATATCATTATTAGCATCAAGGCACATATATTTATATGGGAAGTATCTATTCATCCAGATCTGTGCGAAAGAACAGATACTACAGGCATATTAAGTTTTATTCTTATCGTTTAGCCACAAGGGGAAGAAGCTGTTGTGTCAACAAGCATTCACCTGTGTAGACAGTATATTTCTTCGGCGTACTAGAAACGAGTGACATGTTTAGACATGAGTAACATGTCAGGCAATTCAAAAGACAATGCTGATTTGTTTCTTCAGCATAAATGACACGTCCTTTACTCATTCATTCAACATGTTTCACAATGATTTCATAATAACGTACCTGCTGTCGTGTATCACTATGCAACTTTCTTTTCGAAAGGCAATGCTCCCCGTTATACGGTAACGACTGAAAAACACTCTCAGGGCTTTATTGTACTTGCCACTTCGTCCAACATTAATCCAGCCGAAAATCTATGAGAAAGGTGAATTGTAGAGGGCGCTGTATGAATTCCATGGTAGACATATTTCTACTTTTCTGATAAGCTCTGCAAATAACTCGGCCTTAGACATTGTTTGAGATTCATCAGTACTTATGTGACTGAAATTAGGTGCAGATTTGATAACGACCGAAAATGTGTGTGTGTGGAAGGGCAGATGAGTAGGGGAGGGCGGTAGGGAAAGTGTGCAAAGTGTTTGGAATATGCAGAACAAACAGCAACCACCGATGAGATATCTGTGAACGGTCTATCATTACTTTGAACATACACTACCGGTCATTAAATTGCTACACCACCAAGATGACGTGCTACAGACGCGAAATTTAACAGACAGGAAGAAGATGCTGTGATATGCAAATGATTAGCTTTTCAGAGCGTTCACACAAGGTTGGCGCCGGTGGCGACACCTACAACGTGCTGACATGAGGAACGTTTCCAACCGATTTCTCATACAGAAACAGCAGTTGACCGGCGTTGCCTGGTGAAACGTTGTTGTGATGCCTCGTGTAAGGAGGAGAAATGCGTACCATCACGTTTCCGACTTTGATAAAGGTCGGATTGTAGCCTATCGCGATTGCGGTTTATCATATCGCGACATTGCTGCTCGCGTTGGTCAAGATCCAATGACTGTTAGCAGAATATGGAATCGGTGGGTTCAGGAGGGTAATACGGAACACCGTGCTGGATCCCAACGGCCTAGTATCACTAGCAGTCGAGATGACAGGCATCTTGTCCGCATGGCTGTAACGGATCGTGCAGCCACGTCTCGAACCCTGAGTCAACAGATGGGGACGTTTGCAAGACAACAACCATCTAAACGAACAGTTCGACGACGTCTGCAGCAGCATGGACTATCACTTCGGAGACCATGGCTGCGGTTACCCTTGACGCTGCATCACAGACAGGAACGCCTGCGACGGTGTACTCGACGACGAACCTGGGTGCACGAATGGCAAAACGTCATTATTTCGGATGAACTCTGGTTCTGTTTACAGCATCATGATGGTCGCATCCGTGTTTGGTGACATCGCGGTGTACGCACATTGGAAGCGTGTATTCGTCATCGCCATACTGGCGTATCACCCGGCGTGATGGTATGGGGTGCCATTGGTTACACATATCGGTCACCTCTTGTTCGCATTGACGGCACGTTGAACAGTGGACGCTACATTTAAGATGTGTTACGACCCATGGCTCTACCCTTCATTCGATCCCTAAGAAACCCTACATGACACTATACTGTAAAGACAAAGACACTGTAATAAACACAGACATTGTAAGCAGCAATGATACACTGAGGTGACAAAAGTCATGGAATACCTACCAATACTGTGTCGGACCTCCTTCTGCTCCGTCTGGTAGAGCAACTTGTCGTGGCATGGACTCAACAAGTTGTTGCAAGTCTCCTGCACAAATACTGAGCCATGCTATCTCTATAGTCGTCTATAATTGTGACAGTGTTGGCGAAATGATCTCTCCGTTGAACAAGTGTGGCCTATGATATTGTGTATTCTCATCCATGAAAATTCCGCCGTTGTTTGGTAAATCCCTGAATGGATGTAAATGGTTCAAATGGTTCAAATGGCTCTGAGCACTATCGGACTTAACTTCTGAGGTCATCAGTCCCCTAGAACTTAGAACTACTTAAACCTAACTAACCTAAGGACATCACACACATCCATGCCCGAGGCAGGATTCGAACCTGCGAACGTAGCGGTCACGCGGTTCCAAACTGACGCGCTTAGAACCGCACGGCCACACCGGCCGGCATGCAAATGGTCTCCAAGTAGCCGAACATAACCACTTCCAGCCAGTGATCGGTTAAGACGGACCAAATCTTTATGGCGCAACCACCAGCTTGCAAAGTATCTTGTTGACAAACTGAGTCCTTGGCTTCGGGTGGTCTGCCACCAGCTCTTACCAACGGAATTCGGGGCTCATGTGACCAGATCACGGTTTGCCACTCATCTAAGGGCCAACCCATATCGTCACCAGCCCAGGAGAAGCGCTGCAGGCAATTTCGTGCTGTTAACAAGGGCTCGCCTGTGTTGCTTGTCTGTTAGCACTGACAATTCTGCGCAAACGTTGCTGCTCCGGCTCTCGGTCGTTAAGTGAAGGCTGTCGGCAACTGCGTTGTCCTTGGTGAAAGGTGATGTCAGCAATTTGGTATTCTCGGCACACTCTTCATACTGTGGATCTCGGAATAATGAATTCCTTAACGATTTCCGGAATGGAACGTCCCACGCATCTAGCTCGAACTACTATCAGGCGTCCAAAGTCTCTTAGTTCCCATCCTCCAGCAATAATGACGTCGGGAACATTTTCACATGAATCATGTGAGTGCAAATGACATCTCCGCCAATGCACCGCCCTTTTACACCTTGTGTACTCCCATCTATGTGTGTATCCCTTGATTTCTGCCCCCTCGGTGTACATCAGACTTTGTTACAAAAATCGAAAACTGGCGATTAAGACCCAAGCCAGATTGACGTGTAGTAGCTATGAGCACAAAATGTATTTATGACAGAATAAAAGGCTTGCAGGATGAAAAGAAAAAACTGTCAAGGCACGACGTTCGGACTGGCTGTCAAAAAGCGTAAGGAATAGCTTTGAGATCGTGCGGCAGATCCTGACACAGACGACTGACTCCACAACTGATACTGCAGAACACGGGAATTGGCAGATACCGCAAGCCTACTAATCTTAAACGTTTTCATAAGCCAAAGAAAGGACTGAAATTTGTGCGGTACTTATTGAATCGGTCGCCTTCCGGTTGTTCCACACATATTGACTGATGAGCAACAGATAACATATTAGGAAAACTTGAGTCTCTTCGATCAAATACCAAATGCTCTGAATAACCGAACATCGTCAGTTCGGCTTTTCTGAGGTCTCTCTAAGGCTTTTGATTGTGTGAATCATGGAATTCTTCTAGATAATCTTAAGAATCGTGGTATGAGTGGAACAGTGTATAAATATTTTAATTCATATTGAACTGTAAGAGTACAGAAGGTTGAAATAAGCAATTCACATAACGTGCAAAAAAAAAACAGATTCGTCAAACTGGAGATATATCGAGACAGAGGTCCTAGAGGGTTCAGTCTCGGATCCATTATTGTTCTTAATATATAATAATGACTTGTCACTCTACATTCATTAAGATGCAAAACTAGTTCCTTTTGCAGATGATACAAGTATAGTAATAACGCCCAACAAAGAAGAATTAGCTCAGGAAATAGTAAACAATCTGTTTCAGAGAATTATTAAGCAGTTCTCGGCAAATGGACTTTTATAAAATTTTTAGAAACGAAGAATATAAAGTTATGTACGGTCAATGGCACGACACCATTAAAAAATACAGAGTATGAACAGGAGTCTGCAACTAAGGCAGTATATTCCAAATTTTTGGGAGTGTGCGTTTATGGGGGTATTGAACTGGAAAAAATACATTGACGATCTGCTGATGTTTTCGAGTTCAGCTGCTTATGCTGTTAGGGTTATTGCAAATTTTGCCGATATACAATTAAGTAAGTTAGCTTACTGTGCCTATTTTCACTCACTACTTTCGTATGACATGATATTTTGTCATAATTCATCGATAAGGAAAAAAGTATTCATTCCACAAAAACGTGTAATCAGAATGATAGCTGCAGCCCAGCCAAGATCATCTTGCAGACGTTTATTTAAGGAACTAGGGAAATTCACAGTAGCAGTGTAACCTATATATTCACTTACGAAATTTGTTATTAATAACCAGTCCCAAATCAAAAGCAATAGAAGCTTTAGCAATGTGCATAGCTGTGACACTAGAAGAAAGTCTGATCTTCACTACTTTGGGTTAAATCTAAATTTGGCACAGAAAGAGGTGCGTTATGGTGCCACAAAAGCCTTGCTCACTGCTAAACGACCTTTTGTGGCAGCGTAATCCACCTCTTGCTGTGCCAAAGCGAGATGTAACCGAAAGTGGTAAAGGTCAGCCTTTCTCCTCAACTCCTTCTACGTAATAGACGAATTTTTAAATAAAAATTAATAATCTTACAAAAAAACTTGAATCACGTCATGTAATGATCCCTGTTGTTAAAATGCATGTTCCACATCATTACTAAGTGTCGTATTCATGATCTGTGGAACAAGTACTAACCTAATCTGGTAGCGTAGCGGATTCTTATGTGTTTTATGTTAACGTTATCTATGATTCAGGTTTTTATTCTTTGACACAGAATTCATTATGTTTACTTTTCATCAATTAATGTGTAATGAAGAAAGCAGAACGTGGTGCATAGTAAGGGAGCGGTCTAGGGGTAGCGTCTTTGATTCATAATCAAAACGTCTTCGGTCCCGGGTTCCATCTTCGCCACTGCCTAAACTTTGATAAATAATCAGCATTGGCGGCCGAAGACTTCCGGCATAAGAAGTCAGCCTCATTCTGCCAACGGCCTTGTCAAAGACGGCGGAGGAGCGGATAGAGGTTCAGGGCACTCTCTTGTCCTAGGGGTGGGAAATTGCCCCTAAAGGCGGAAGAATCAGCAATGATCAACGACATGAGGATGCAGAAGGCAATGGAAACCACTGCATTAAAGACACGTAACGTGTATCCACAGGACATGTGGCCTGTAATTGAAGTGTCATGATGATCTCTCCATTGGCAAAAGATTCCGGAATAGTCCCCCATTCGGATCTCCGGGAGGGGACTGCCAAGGGGGAGATTGCCATGAGAAAAAGATTAAATAATCAACGAAAGGATAACGTTCTACGAGTCGGGGCGTGGAATGTCAGAAGCTTGAACGTGGTAGGGAAACTAGAAAATCTGAAAAGGGAAATGCAAAGGCTCAATCTAGATATAGTAGGGGTCAGTGAAGTGAAGTGGAAGGAAGACAAGGATTTCTGGTCAGATGAGTATCGGGTAATATCAACAGCAGCAGAAAATGGTATAACAGGTGTAGGATTCGTTATGAATAGGAAGGTAGGGCAGAGGGTGTGTTACTGTGAACAGTTCCGTGACCGGGTTGTTCTAATCAGAATCGACAGCAGACCAACACCGACAACGATAGTTCAGGTATACATGCCGACGTCGCAAGCTGAAGATGAACAGATAGAGAAAGTGTATGAGGATATTGAAAGGGTAATGCAGTATGTAAAGGGGGACGAAAATCTGTCATGGGCGACTGGAATGCAGTTGTAGGGGAAGAAGTAGAAGAAAAGGTTACAGGAGAATATGGGCTTGGGACAAGGAATGAAAGAGGAGAAAGACTAATTGAGTTCTGTAACAAGTTTCAGCTAGTAATAGCGAATACCCTGTTCAAGAATCACAAGAGGAGGAGGTATACTTGGAAAAGGCCGGGAGATGCGGGAAGATTTCAATTAGATTACATCATGGTCAGACAGAGATTCCGAAATCAGATACTGGATTGTAAGGCGTACCCAGGAGCAGATATAGACTCAGATTAAAATATAGTAGTGATGAAGAGTAGGCTGAAGTTCAAGACATTAGTCAGGAAGAATCAATACGCAAAGAAGTGGGATACGAAAGTACTAAGGAATGACGAGATACGTTTGAAGTTCTCTAACGCTATAGATACAGCAATAAGGAATAGCGCAGTAGGCAGTAGAGTTGAAGAGGAATGGACATCTCTAAAAACGGCCATCACAGAAGTTGGGAAGGAAAACATAGGCACGAAGAAGGTAGCTGCGAAGAAACCATGCGTAGCAGAAGAAATACTTCAGATGATTGATGAAAGGAGGAAGTACAAACATGTTCCCGGAAAATCAGGAGTACAGAAATACGCTGAGGAATGAAATAAATAGGAAGTGCAGGGAAGCTAAGACGAAATGGCTGCAGGAAAAATGTGAAGAAATCGAAAAAGATATGATTGTCGGAAGGACAGACTCAGCATACAGGAAAGTCAAAACAACCTTTGGTGACATTAAAAGCAACGGTGGTAACATTAAGAGTGCAATGGGAATTCCACTGTTAAATGCAGAGGGGAGAGCAGATAGGTGGAAAGAATACATTGAAAGCCTCTATGAGGGTGAAGATTTGTCTGATGTGATAGAAGAAGAAACAGGAGTCGATTTAGAAGAGATAGGGGATCCAGTATTAGAATCGGAATTTAAAAGAGCTTTGGAGGACGTATGGTCAAATATGGCAGAAGGGATAGATAACATTCCATCAGAATTTCTAAAATCGTTGGGGGAAGTGGCAACAAAATGACTATTCACGTTAGTGTGTAGAATATATGAGTCTGGCGATATACCATCTGACTTTCGGAAAAGCATCATCCACACAATTCCGAAGACGGCAAGAGCTGACAAGTGCGAGAATTATCGCACAATCAGCTTAACAGCTCATGCATCCAAGCTGCTCACAAGAATAATATACGCAAGAATGGGAAAGAAAATTGAGAATGCGCTAGGTGACGATCAGTTTGGCTTTAGGAAAAGTAAAGGGACGAGAGAGGCAATTCTGACGTTACGGCTAATTATGGAAGGAAGGCTAAAGAAAAATCAAGACACTTTCATAGGATTTGTCGACATGGAAAAAGCGTTCGACAATATAAAATGGTGCAAGCTGTTCGAGATTCTGAAAAAAGTAGGGGTAAGCTACAGGGAGAGACGGGTCATATACAATAAGTACAACAAAAATGATTCAGATGGCTCTGAGCACTATGGGACTTAACAGCTATGGTCATCAGTCCCCTAGAACTTAGAACTACTTAAACCTAACTAACCTAAGGACAGCACACAACACCCAGCCATCACGAGGCAGAGAAAATCCCTGACCCCGCCGGGAATCGAACCCGGGAACCCGGGCGTGGGAAGCGAGAACGCTACCGCACGACCACGAGATGCGGGCAATAAGTACAACAATCAAGAGGGAATAATAAGAGTGGACGATCAAGAACGAAGTGCTCGTATTAAGAAGGGTGTAAGACAAGGCTGTAGCATTTCGCCCCTACTCTTCAGTCTGTACATCGAGGAAGCAATGATGGAAATAAAAGAAAGGTTCAGGAGTGGAATTAAAATACAAGGTGAAAGGATATCAATGATACGATTCGCTGATGACATTGCTATCCTGAGTGAAAGTGAAGAAGAATTAAATGATCTGCTGAACGGAATGAATAGTCTAATGATTATGGTTTGAGAGTAAATCGGAGAAAGACGAAGGTAATGAGAAGTAGTAGAAATGAGAACAGTGAGAAACTTAACATCAGGATTGATGGTCACGAAGTCAATGAAGTTAAGGACTTCTGCTACCTAGGCAGTAAAATAATCAATGACGGACGGAGCAAGGAGGACATCAAAAGCAGACTCGCTATGGCAAAAAAGGCATTTCTGGCCAAGAGAAGTCTACTAATATCAAATACCGGCCTTAATTTGAGGAAGAAATTTCTGAGGATGTACGTCTGGAGTACAGCATTGTATGGTAGTGAGACATGGACTGTGGGAAAACCGGAACAGAAGAGAATCGAACCATTTGAGATGTGGTGCTATAGACGAATGTTGAAAATTAGGTGATTTGATAAGGTAAGGAATGAGGAGGTTCTAAGCAGAATCGGAGAGTAAAGGAATATGTGGAAAACACTGATAAGGAGAATGGACAGGATGATAGGACATCTGCTAAGACATGAGGGAATGACTTCCATGTTACTAGAGGGAGCTGTAGAGGGCAAAAACTGTAGAGGAAATCAGAGATTGGAATACGTCAAGCAAATAATTGAGGACGTAGGTTGCAAGTGAGATGAAGAGGTTAGCACAGGAAAGGAATTCGTGGCGGGCCGCATCAAACCAGTCAGTAGACTGATGAACAAAAAAAAAAAAAAAAAAAAGATTAATATGGGACGGTGGGTATATGGCCCATTTGATGAATCTCGGGTTTTCTCCAAAACAGCTGATGCATGCAGTGCTCGGAATAAAGTTTAGTCAGCACTCCGTCATTTACCAGAAATTGTGTGATGTAAACTTGATTTTTTTTTTGAGTATCGAAGCTGGTGAACTGCGTAATTTTCAACAAAAGTTTATTCTTTTAAAGAAGTAATATTATCATACCCGTATTAACATTCAAGGAGTCTAATTTAAATTATATCGTAATAATGAAATTTCGCTCAGAGCCCGGTTTCAGTTCCGCCATGTTTTAATGTGCAGTGTCAGTCGGGTAGTGCTGGGCATATAAGTGATGTTTTCTTAGGGCACGATGACAAGGTTGATGGATAAACCCGCCGGTGAGGTTTAAAGGAGCACGGAACGAGCGGCTTCAGGTGTTTTGGAAGGCGAAATGACCGAGAGGGCCGGCGCCGATCGTTTTAATGTTTCCAGAACTACACTGCAATAAAGATAGTGTATCAACAGATATCCACGACACCTCAAATGGTGTTTTTAAATCCATCATTTCATGAAAATTACGAAGAAATGCTTGAAGCAAACGACAGATTTAGATTCCACGTTGATGGCATTAAAACGATTCAGTTCCAGAATTTGAACTATGGTTTGACAAAGAACTTAAGACTGTCTCAGAGATTGGCAGAGATTGGCAGGTTAACATTTCTAGGAAAACTTCATAAAGAAACACGCACAACTGCCTTACAGAAAACGTCAGCGCTCAAGCTTAATGCATTGCGTCAGGTTCAGTCGCCCACAAGTTGAAAAAATTTTAACCATTTGTGTTTTCCTTGTCTTGTGCTTTTGATATATAAACCTATTAATTCTTTGTGAGGCTTGAAACAACATTTCTATTTAAAAAACCATGTTCTGTTGCGTGACCCTTACTATTGGACACATGTCTTGACGTTTCGAATTGTAAGATTTAGAAAATCTTTTCTTGCTGTGTGTCATTTTGGTTAGGAATATACTTTTCACCATTTATGCCAGAACATATGTTCAAGTAAATGTTTCACGCGGCTATAAAGTATTTCAAAAAAAGACAAAAGTTTTATACCACTTTTGCATTCACTGGTCCACACTAAGTGCCGTTTCCCTCATCTGTGTTATTCGTAACATTTTGCCCTCCGAATACCGGCTAGCACAAATTCTGAAGCCGCACGTGTTCGTGTCAGGCGATCTGTCACTGTTTCCACCTTCAGCTGTTTTGGGGGGATAAATGCGAGAGAAACACGCCGCATGCGGTGAGTACGCCAACGCAGTTCCGCCATTGTAAACGCAGACAAACACTTAACGGCGCATTTCGGCGCTGACTACCAAGACGTCGAAAGTTTGTAAACAGATTTGTTGCGTTAGCATTTTTTGCTGCAGTTTCAAAGATATGATGCGTTGTTGAATACGTAGAACCCATCGACGCCCGTCGTTGAATCAAATATGATTTTTTAACCTTGGAGTTCTTTGACGCAGTTTATCATCTGTTTCAGAAGTCTTATGCAACAGCTGTCAGCAACAGCAAATACGACAGACAGCACAATCTCAAAAGAAAGAGAGCGCTGGATAGAATGTATATGACGCTATTTACACCTTTGATTGAAGAATTTAAAGAGAACATACCTCTTGAGGAAGAAATACTGTTAAAGTAAATCTTGTGTTATGTCGAGATGACCTCTTGCCGAATGATAATTACGACAGCGAAATCATCACATGCGAAGAGTACATGTACAAGGCGAAACTTTCTGTTCATAGTGTAACGGAGGTCTTCAGCGTAAGATTTCTGCGTCTGTTCTACAGTCGAGCGTTCTCTGGTCCCCATACTCAGTTCTGTAGGGCTGTCACCAGTGAAGCTGGAAACCTTTCCAAGCGACGTCGAAAACTGGCCACTTTTCTGAGAGGTGTTAAAATTCTCCATGAAAGATAACTCCCCACGCCTTTCAGTTGTTGACAAACTCGCGTTTCTCAGAGCATATCTTGGAGGTGAAGCCAAATTGCTTATTAAAGGTATTTTCGAGACAGCGTCATCCTACAAAGACACGAAAAGAATCTTCAACGAGTGCAGCGATCGGAAACGGATAGTCCCAGTTCACCTTAACTACCTCCATCGTTCAGATCATCTCGCCACAAATCCTGAATTCTTATACTGCAAGTCAGGTCCTTCAGTCACTGGAAGAAAATGTTAATACTTGCGAGCGGCAGAAGATGATTCACATACATCGTAAACAAAAAAGCGTTATGAAGTTGAAGGTCTTTTTTGCACGAATAAGTTCGTGCGGCACTTACTGTACAGTAGATCGGTGGGGAATCCAGTTCCAAAATAGATTTAACCCCTGCTGCAGCTGCATTTCATTTTCATTCAAAACCAACACGTTCAGAGCAAATCCTGGAGAAAAGCAAAGGCGTATTGTGTGTCTTGTGAGCAACGAAATCACTGGTTCAGGTTCGTAAAATTGCGACAAAGTCTGATGAACGTGTCACTATATTATATTCGAATAACTGTTGTTTCTTGTGGCTCAGTGAAGCTAACAACCTGCGAAGAAGAGAAGCGTCTTTCGTTCATACTGAAAGAAGAGCCACCACAAATTCGATTGCAATAACCATGAAACCTCTTTTTCTCAAGTAGCTCCTACAAATAGTGGGAGAAAATAGTTTCGCCAGAAGCTTACTGGTAAGCGACGTGAAACTGATGTGTACTTATCCAGCACATTTGTCAATTGCTATCGAGTTCCGTGGGCGCATGGAGTTTTACAGAAGTAAACTGTGTGACTGGATCCACGTAGACCTCGAAATATGCGGAAAAAGAATAGCTACATATTCGTGGCAAGCAATAATATAAACGTCACTGCAACGCGACTCACTTGCAGCAGTTAAATTTTTCATTTTTTAATTGTATTGAAGTCATAAAATCGAACAAACTCACTCCTGAGAGAAAGCACTCTTATATGCAGATAACATACTTCTATTACGTTAGTAAGAAACTCACAGAATCATTTATAAATGAGACAATGCATAAAACTGTATTTGAACTCTGTAACTCCACGTCTCTGACCACTTCACCAAACTGGCATACAACTGTTAACAACAGTGTCTTCCGTCTCAGGATCTCCTAAAAGCTTTTATAGCTGATGTCCCATTAACTGACAGTTAATTATAACAAATCGTACGACGAGTGGCGTGTCTGTGATAAATCTTCAGTGCACCGTTGCCTTGATACTGCACGCTGTCATAATACACAAGTTTTAATACGAAAACAACGAAATACGATGAAATCCAATGCTATCAAATTTCCTGGTCGCATAGAGTTTTATGGAAAACAAGTCATCTTGACGCCACTTCAGAGTAAGCTTCGAGTGACACTAGCTTCTCACCACAATTATGTCCGCCCCGGTAGCTGAGTGGTCAGCGTGACAGACTGTCAATCCTAAGGACCCGGGTTCGATTCCCGGCTGGGTCGGAGATTTTCTCCGCTCAGGGACTGAGTGTTGTGTCGCAGGTCGCCGAAGTGGCGTCAAATCGAAAGACCTGCACCAGGCGAACGGTCTACCCGCCGGGAGGCCCTAGCCACACGACATTTCCATTTTTACCACAATTATCATTTTGGTCAACAATACTCACAACATCTTCAAGTTTCGCATTTCAAACTGCACATGTGCGAATAGTAGGAGCTACAGGTTTGAGAAAGGCCACTTTCTATGTTTTGGTACGGACAGTGAATTCACGTTCATCAAGAAATTTTTAATCGACAATCTGAAATTTAAACTATTACTACTCAGTCACTGGTAGTCCACGCCTTCGGAACTTCTTGTGCCGCATGAGATAACGCCGCATTCTTAAGGTAAACCTGAGAAGCATGCGTAGCAGTCACCAAAGCTCACTTTTCCCTTCGAAAGCACACATGCTTCACACAACATCCATCAGTCTCTCAAGAGTGGGATATTACAAATAGCTCTTTCTAGATACAGATGGAATCTTCCATTCGAGATACTCATATACGCAGACCAGTACTGGAAATTCTTTAAGCACGCTGAGCCAGTATTATTTCCCACCCATCTGTATTATTATCTTCGAAGATTGATTAGATACTTAGTGGTAAGCGCTCAAGAATATACACTCCAGGGTAGCGGAGAGCGCTAACGCGCTGCTTCCTGGACTGAAGTGGGCGCGCTGGCCCCACATCGAATCCGCCTGGCGGACTAACGACGAGGGCCAGTGAGCTAGCCAGCCTGAATGTGGTTTTTAGGCGGTTTTCCACATCCCGCTAGGTGAATAGCGGGCTGTTCCCCATGTTCCGCCTCAGTTACACGACTCACAGACATTTGAAAAAGCTCACGCTATTCCATGGCTTACACTAGATGCAGACAGCTGGGGTACACCGATGCCGTCTTGGGGGTACGGGGTGGCAACAGTAAGGGCATCCGGCCACCCTTTAAAATTAACTGCCACATCTGTTTAACCATAACAGCAGACCCCGCCAGTGCCGGCCGGAGTGGCCGAGCAGTTCTAGGCGTTTCAGTCCGGACCGCGCTGCTGCTACTGTCGCAGGTTCGAATCCTGCCTCGGGCATGGATGTGTGTGATGTCCTTAGGTTAGTTAGGTTTAAGTAGTTCTAAGTCTAGGGGACTGATGACCTCCGATGTTAAGTCCCATAGTGCTTAGAGCCATTTGAACCATTTGAAAGGTTTAGGATGAGTGCAAAACCTCTATGATAAAAAAATACTTATTTTTAAATGCCACAATTCAACAGTAATTAAACCATCAATGCTATATGCCAGCGAAACCTTGGTACTAAACAGAAAAAGTGATGTAGAAAATGTAAAGAAAGAAGAAAGAAAAAAATTAGGAAAATTTTGGGACCAAAATGGGCCGAGGATGGACATAGACTACAGAAAACGTCCAAAATTGAAGAATATTCTAACATAGTGATAGACATGAGGAAAAGACGCCTCAAATTCTATGGCCACATAATGAAGCTTCCTGAACAGAACAAGAAAAAGAATAGGAAATACGTAGATTCACTCGATAATGGAGGAGAATGGGTTCAAAATGTTAAAAAAGTCTTGGAATTAGCTAAAATCCTCAAAGAAGAAATAGGTGTAAGGAACAGTTTTAGAATAAAAGTAGAAAAATGGGAGGTTAAGCCAGAGACAAAACACCGAAGAACCGGAACAAAATGGAGCGAAGAAAGAAGAGCTAAATTCTCGCCAACAATGAAAAACTTGTGGGCAAATGAAAAGAACCAGAAGAACGGAAAATGAACCATCTTTACTTAGCGTCTTCCACTCTGGGACCTTTGCGACTAATGATAATAATAATAATAATAATAATAATAATAACAATAAAGCTAGAAAGCCAACAATCATTCAGAATGTGAAAATGTATGTCACAATCAACTGTTACAAGTTTCATCTCGATCACAACAATGTTTTTGTCAAAATCGGCGTTTTTACGAAAATCTGGAAGCGCTAAATATTAGGCTCAGAGAAATGAAAATTCGTATGGTGCATCATTTTTGTATAAAAATATTAATTATGTGGCCTCATTAAGATACCTTTAATAGTTTTCCAGTAAGTTACTGAAAACTAAATTGGGAACAAAAACGTCCCTGTTCGTAATAGATTAAGTATTAGTTATATTAATGACAGAAAGTTTTGATTACAGCAGCTGATGAAACCAATTAAATAACTGAGCTATAACAAGTTTTAAGACTTTGATGCAAACATCAATCAATACAAGGTCTCTTAAAGATGTAGTTCAGAGGTCAAGTTCTACTGTTGACTCCGTCTAAAAATTCTAGTTTAAATGTAGGCGAGTTAAAAAATTTTATGTCATTAACGCCAACTTAATTCCATTCATAGAAAAATTACGAAGATTGTAAAGTTATATATAACAGTGTTATAAAATGTGTCCGAGAAAGCGCCATTTAGATGCTTCTACCTGACCATAGAGCGGATGACGGCAGGTGTTCCCTTCGGCCGTCCGCTGCCTCCATACACAAATTCTGCCAGAGAGACACTATAGGCACTTCATTACGCTCCCAGCTATCAATCGGTCCGCGTCAGTCAAACGTCGGCTTAAGTGCTGCCTCGTGTGACGTCCAGCCAGGCTGGTACTAAAAGTGTTCTCACCAATAATAGAAAGTGAACTCGCGAGGACTGTACGCCGTCCTGGATCGTTTACATTTTTGAAAAGACTTCACTTCGCACCGTGCTATCCCTGTGTCCGCGTCGCTCAATCGCCTGTTTACGAGCTGCCTCGGATGACGTCACAGCTGTGCTGCTGCTAAACGCCTGTTTTTGGCACAAATAGGAAGCGAGCTCGCGAGGACCGTACGCCGTTCTGGTTGGCTTAGATTTGTGACTGTTTGTGTGCCACCAGTGGATATAATAAAATGGCGTTGCAAGTGGTGAGATTATTTTCCACTTCTGTGGCGAGCAATTGGTTTTGATTATTAAAAGTCAGGGCGAAAGACCATTTAATGGGAACTTACCATAGAGGTCACCATAGTGTTGTTTATGATAGAGACACCATTATTATTATTATTGAAATGATAATTAAATGGACGCCCTAGCTGCAAACAGGCGGTGATATACTTCATTGGGGACATGTTGAAAATGTGTACCCCGACCGGGACTCGAACCCGGGAAATCCTGCTTTCATGAGAGACGCTCTATTCATCTGAGGCACCGTGGGCACAGAGGATAGTGCGACTGCAGGGACTTATCCCTTGCACGCTCCCCGTGAGACCCACATTCCCGACATGTCCACAGCACTACATTCGTAAAGTGCCTAATAGATGTTGGCCCATCATACTCATTACTCGTGGCAGATTAATCTATCAAGTCCCGTAAAAGTTCGGGCATAGCGTGTGCGTTCGCACAAAAGGTCAATGGCCAGGGAGCCATATTTTAACTATATATGACAGTAGTAGTTGGCGATCGGTCATAGATCGACTCACAGACAGTGTAGGGTGTGTGTGTGGCTGGTTTGCGTGCTGTGTACAGTACGGTTTCCCTGCGGTTGCCTGTTTCTCGGCGGGTCGAGCATCTTGGGTTACCAGTAGTAGCTGTGTTGCAGGGGCTCGCCAGTACTGTCGTGTTAGCGTGCTATGGACCATAGATGTTTAGTTCCTAGCCAGTAGTGTCTTTGGTCTGTTATGCTTCCATCTATAGTTGTGGTCGTAGTTACCCAGAGAAAGGATAAACGGGTTGCGCGAGTGTCTCGTGTTATTGTACAGTCGTATGGAGAGTTTTTGGGATACCTGCAAGATGGTATCTAGCCGATATTCCCGGTGAAGGTCCGCGATGCGTGTGTAGCGCGGAGCGTTGCTTTTGATTCTGAGTACTTTGTTCTGTATGAGCTGCAGACGGCGCAGGCGTGTGGGAGCAGCGTATCCCCAGACATGGGCTGCGTACGTCATCAGGGGTCGAATAAGTGCCATGTACATGGACCTAGACACCCTCCTATTCAGTGCGCTACGCCTGTTAAGCATAGGGTAGAGTTGTTTGAGCCTCGCGTTTGCTTTGATGGTCAAGTGTTGAATGTGGTCCTCCCAGAGTAGTTTCCGGTCCAGCCAGACACCGAGGTATTTGACCTTCTCGCGGAAACGTATTGGGCGTGCGTGTAGTGTTATTGGGTTGCAGTGGTGATGTTTGCGCAGTTGCTTCGGTCTTCTAGTGATCAGAACGGCTTCGCACTTGTCGACGTTTACTCTAACACGCCATTTCACCAGCCAAGGCTCTGCCGCTCTGAGTGCAGTCTGTAGTCGTGAGTTAATGTTAGACGGCTTCCAGTCTTGCGCAAGGATGGCGGTGTCATCCGCGTAGATTGCCACCGTCGTGTTGTGTGTAGCTGGGAGGTCGTTAATGTAGAGTTCAAACAGTAAGGGCCCTAGGATGCTTCCTTGGGGTACTCCTGCCTGGATACCATGTTTTGTCGATTGTTTGCCCTGCGCGTCGGTGTTGAAACTTGAAAGGTGGCTACACTGAGCCACAGCGCCAGAGATTGCGCCAAAGAGTTTTATTCAGCCGCCTCCACTGGCAGTTCTTGTCGAGAAGTCGTGGTGGAGAGTGCTTGTCGAGATGTGGCAGTAGTCAGTGCTTGTTGAGAAGTAGTAGTAGTGAGTCGTTGTTGAGATGTCGTCGTAGTGAGTGGTTGTGCAGATCTTGCTGAGAGGATATTGATAGCTGTACTATTTGAGGCCATGTTTTATGCAGTTGTTTGATGGGCTAGACAGCAGATGTTGTTCGAATGGAGATATTGTAATGATCAGAGTGCTTTTCGTCAATATGTATGAAGGTAAAAAAATTCCCTTTTCTTTTTATTATTTCAATGTCTTAAATAATGCGTCATTACAGGTTCAGTCAACAAAGCATCTGGCTTGTGTTCTTGTATTAGAGTGTAATCCTGGTTTTCTTGAGGAATACTTCAGGAATAGAGTCATTGCTTCGGAATATCCCAAATTTACTGGTGCAGGCATGGATTGGCCTCCATATTTGCCGGATTTGACTCCCTGTGACTTTTTTTCTCTTTTTTTTGTTTTTTTTGTTTTTTTTAGCTACTAAAAATTAGCAAGAAAACCAGAATTACACTCTAATACAAGAACACAAGCCAGATGCTTTGTTGACTGAACCTGTAATGACGCATTATTTAAGACATTGAAATAATAAAAAGAAAAGGGAATTTTTTTACCTTCATACATATTGACGAAAAGCACTCTGATCATTACAATATCTCCATTCGAACAACATCTGCTGTCTAGCCCATCAAACAACTGCATAAAACATGGCCTCAAATAGTACAGCTATCAATATCCTCTCAGCAAGATCTGCACAACCACTCACTACGACGACATCTCAACAACGACTCACTACTACTACTTCTCAACAAGCACTGACTACTGCCACATCTCGACAAGCACTCTCCACCACGACTTCTCGACAAGAACTGCCAGTGGAGGCGGCTGAATAAAACTCTTTGGCGCAATCTCTGGCGCTGTGGCTCAGTGTAGCCACCTTTCAAACTCCTGTCCGTGAAATATGAGTGTATGAGATGTACGAGCCCGTCGGGGAAACTAACACGCCACACGTTCCAATCGCCGAATAACAACACTGAGGTGGCCAATGGCGTGATTCCTTCTTGCACAAAAAAAACCTCGCCGAGAAAGTGCTTCACGACAAAACGCCGATGACTTTCCGATACGCCGCTCTTTCTCCAAAAAACAGCTGCTGCTCCGTCTTTGTGACATCACAAACATTTTTACCAAATGCGAGTTTTTGCGCCCAGCAACTAGCATCAGAGCGGATCTGCTAGACGTGTTTCTTTAGGAAAGTGTAGGATTGTTATCTGCTAAAGGCACTCGTTAGAACTTGGGAAAGCGCCGCCCTCCAGCTGATACAGTTCCTTCCCTGGCCTCTGTTCGGCTGCAGGGCTGGGGGCAGCTGACAAACACAGAAAAGCTCCAACCATCTGGAGCTCACCTGGCAAGACGACTTTCACATTGATCACACCTGAGGTTCTCTGCCTGCGCGGATGCCAGAAGCAGCTTCCTTTGTTGTGTCTGATACTGTCGTGCCTGTTACAGATACAGATTTCTGCCCTGTTCCCATGCACTATCAAAAACTAAGAAGAAAAAAAGTCCCTCTCCTGGTTAAATGTAGTTAAGCTTTGACATTAGTTAGAAGTCAGGATGTACAGCCACTACAGTCCAATTCACTTTAATAAAAATTATTGTCTTACTCTGCACCCTCATTATCTTCTAAATGTAGTGTTACTCTCATATTAAACGAAAAGGACGTGCCATATGAACACACTAATTTGTTCAATGTAAGCTTTTCCGAAATTGTAATATTTTCAGAAAATTGTAGTGAGATATTTTTCAGTTTTCAGAAAAGAAAAAAGTGACTAGGTTCAGATAAGGCTAATAGAGGGCTGTAGAACAACAGGAATGCCTTTTGAGGCAAAAAAAAAAAATGCCGTGGTGGAAGGGGCTCTGTGACGTGAG
This sequence comes from Schistocerca piceifrons, assembly GCF_021461385.2. NCBI lineage: Eukaryota > Metazoa > Arthropoda > Insecta > Orthoptera > Acrididae > Schistocerca > Schistocerca piceifrons. Next base: position 47,241,465 of record NC_060139.1, read on the forward strand.
GCGTTGTCATGCTGAAGCATCCTGCTGTCTGCAATGTTTGGTCTCTGTCGATTCACCCTTTCCCTGAGCCTTTCAAGGACACCTTTGTAAAACACTGCGTTTGCCCTGGAGGAAATGTCTCTGAAGAGCATGCATACGTTTTGAAGTTGAAGGGTTCCCTGAGCGAGGTTCATCTTCAACGTTTTCTCTGCCTTCCAAAAATGGTTTGTGCCAGCGAAAAACTTGTACTCTTGACAGGGGATTGTTGCCCGGAGGCCTGTTTCAACTTTTGAAAGGTAATAGTAGCCGATTCCCCAAGATTAAAACAAAATATGACGGCGTAACGTTGCTCCAGATTCCACTGTTCCATTTTTGTAACGCACAACAACAACACAACTTCGCTTATGGCGCTCTCAAATATCACGTGGTGGCTGTACAGAGCTGAAACTCGGACTGAGCATCTCGAATGGATGAACACACCGATCTACACAGGTACAACAGAAAAGCCATGTCAGATCGCTCGCAGTGTTTTCAGTCTCATTACTTTTCTCACACATCACGTAAATTTGTTGAGTTTTTTAAAAAAAATATATTTTCCACGCTTTGCACTTTGACATTTAATTTTCGGAAGGGTTGCGTCAGACATGAAATCATGTAAACAACTTATTTTTGTCACAAAAAGTTTTTATTGCACAATAAATAGTTACAAAAATTAAACTAAAGTAAATACTAATGATTCACCATAGTACTAAGTCTTCACATTAGAAGAACGTTGACTAAAATAACTAAAAAATCATAATAAAGTTACCGAGTTGCGTTTTTGAACAGGATGGGCCTGAATCATCGTAGTAGTTTACGCTTTAGTTAAAAATTTATCGGGCTGTTCAGTACTACTTGACACAATTGTCATGGGCCTAGCCCTCACAGATGCTACATTGAGTCCAGTGTTCATTGCTTATACCAAACTGTTCCTGCTCATCACTCAGTCTTCTCGGAAAAATGCTTATTATTCCTAAAACATGTTTCATTGCCACCTCTGTGTTTTCTTATAATCCAAAGAGTATCACTTAATGTACTTCTTGGTTCTTTGGGCACCTTCGCGTTACTTTATCTCATTTATATCATGACTTCTGCATAATTGCCTTTTAGAAGAAAAAACAGGGAAAGTACAAGTAGGACTGGCTGTAAACTTTCCATACAAATCTAATTATGTATGTAGATAATAATTGTAATTTCATGTAGCTCGGTGGACTGATGCAAGTCTTTCTATTGGACGCCACTTCAGCAACTTGTGAATCCCTAACCTATACCAGTAACGCAGCTGCGGAAAGGCGACGTACAGTTTACCACAGTATCGAAACCATATCTTGTTATTGGCGATTCCTCGCATTGTTGAGTGGTGAAGGCTAGGTTAATACGAAGACTGAAAAGTCCATGGCCCGACTGAAGTTGGATACTGTGACCTCTCGGTTTCCATGCACGTGCTCTTTTTGCTAGATCACCAGGCCCAACGAGTGTGTATGAGTAGACAGTTCAGCTATACGGTTTGATGAGTGAGTTTGCATCAAAATATGTGATATATGTGGCTGTTTCTTTTGATTTTATTGACTTGCTAGCTCCAATTTTTCACACCACTCTGGAATCAGAAAAATTAGTATGTGACATAAATTTCTAGTTTATTCCTCCACTCATTACTGGGGAAGAGTCTTAGCAGTGGGGCAGACAGAAAGACAAGAAACGGATCACTTAAGGCTTTCATTTTTACGTATTTAGATACTGAACCCTAAAAAAAAATTAAGTTTTATGGTACCCATTTTGTCCAGTACCCAAAATTGCTTTTCTGTTATAACCTAAATGAAGCACTGTGATACCTTAACACTATCATTGTTGTTAACTTAATAGTTGGGCTAGATGATATCACAGTCCACAATATATGGTGAATCAAAAATTACTTTACAGTTTTGGAATGACACAGTAATTTATTGAGATAACTTACAGAATCGGTAAATATGTCATTTTGTAGAAAACAACCACAGTTTCACTTAACCCTGTAGGTGTCATTTTGGTTGAGTGTGACAACCATTTGTGATGCAGCAAATATCTCACTGGTAATTAGTATCTTTCCACACTAGTTGCTGCAAGTTAGACCTTGGTGTAATGGCATTGCAGACTCGATTTTTTAAGTCGGCTAAATTGTTCTGTGGGGGGAGGGGGAACTTAATCACGATCTATAATGAAACCCTACAGAAATATATCCAGTGGTGAGAAGCCGAAGGGAGGGGGGGGGGGGGGGCGGTGGGCGGTAGAGGTCCAAGATCTACCCGCAGCGATTGACGAGGGAACTTCGAACTTCCGTGAGGCAATGAGGTGGTGCACTATCTTGTTTGTATTAAACCATCCGATCTCGGTCATCTTCTTCATCGATCTGTTGCAAAGTTCGTTTCACGAAACCAAAACACACAGCAAACATACTCTGCACCAGTGAATGTTGCCGTTTTAACAGTTCACTACGCTGGTGAACCTAGTGCCGCAATGAGATACTGATGCACTGCGTGAACCAAACTTGGAATTGTTTGCCAAAAAATGACATTTACTGGTTCTGTAAATAATCTCAATAAATTTCTGTATCGTTCTAAAGTTGCAAAAGGCTGTTTCGACTCGACCTGTAAATCGAATTGTTGTTGTACTGTAAATTCCGTCTGTGCAGCGAAAACTCACTAGAAACAGATAACATGTTGCCGCTCAGAAAGGCACCGTTGTTTGGATTCAAAATTGCGTGAGAGGTCTTGTTCCTCCAGAGATCACAATGCAGGGCGCTGTAGGTCCTTACACTAAGCTGAAGTATAGAAGCAGCTCTTGTCAGATACACTGAAGAGCCACGGAAACTGGTACACCTGACTAATATCGCGTAGGGCACCCGCGAGCACGCAGAACGGCCGCAAGACTCATTAGTGAAGTAGTGCAGGAGGGAACTGACACCATGAATCCTGCAGGGCTGTCCATAAATCCGTAACAGTACGAGCGAGTGGAGATCTCTTCTGAACAGCACGTGTAAGATATCCCATGTATGCTAAATAACGTTAATGTCTGGGGAACCTAGTGGCCAGCGGAAGAGTTTAAACTCAGAAGAGTGTTTCTGGAGCCCCTCTGTAGAATTCTGAACACTTGGGGTGTCGCATCGTCCTGCTGCAATTGCCCAAGTCCGTCAGAATGCACAATGGACATGAATGCATACAGGTTGTAAGGGGTCCGTAGGCCCTTACTATAAGTTTTGCGACAGCACAGGTCGACAGGACAAACAATCGATAGTGTGTGTCGGGTTGCGAGAGCGAGAGCGAGTGTTGAGTCAGTGGTGTGGTACGCGCTGCGGGCCGAGCCGGGTAGAGGTCTGTTGCTGGAATGCAAGACCGTACCGACAAAGGGAGTGGCCATCGCCGTGGTTTAACCCCTTTGTGTTAGAAATATACGGGAAAGTGAAAAGTATAATTACTAGTGTGATTCAGTGATATTTTTGTGCCGATATTAGTAATTACGCGTCTACCGCGCCGGCATTATTTGGATTGCAGTGTTGGATTATAGTGTTGGATTACAATGAGTGAAATTGCGTGTGACGATAATGATTAACGAAAGGGCCTGCGCTAAGATTAGTCGTTATTAATTCTGTACGACGAAGGCAGTGGCTGTCTCCTTACTTTTGTGTTTTGGTGATGAATATAGGTCGTTGATTAATGAAGCTGTGTTATTGTTCTTCTTGCCACCAGACATTTTATTATTACAGCATTCGAGAAGGACAAAATGGAATGTAACAACTCCGTAGCAGTCCAATCCGATTGCCAGCCCCATTAGGTACACGGTCACCTTAATTATTATCTATTTGGGCTGCTATCAGATCCCGATCGAGCGGGATAAGTCAGTAGATTAAACCGGAGTGTTACAAGGTGATCAGCCAGGATGCTTACGTACGTGTCACCTATCAGAGTCGTATCTAGACCTATCAAGAGTCCCATATCACTCCAACTACACACGCCCCATACCTTTACAGAGCCTCCACCTGCTTAAACAGCCTCCTGCTGACATGCAGGATCCATGGATTCATGAGGTTGTCTCAATACTCGTACACATACGTCCGCTCGATAGAATTTGAAACGAGACTCGTCTGACCAGGCAGCATGTTTCCAGTCATCAACATTGTAATGTTGACGGGCCCAGGCGATGCGTAAAGCTTTGTGTTGTGCACTCATCAAGGGTACACGAGTGGGCCTTCAGCTCCTAAAGCCCATATCGACGTTTCGTTGAATGGTTCGCACGCTGACACTTGTCGATGGCCCAGCATCGAAATCTGCGGCAATCTGTGCAAAGATTGCACTTCGGTCACGTTGAACGATTATCTTCAGTCGTCATTGGTTCCTTTCTTGTAGTATCCTCTTCCGGGCGTAGCGATGTCCGAGAGCTCATGTTTTCCCGTATTCCTGATATTCACGGTACATTCGTAAAATGGTCATACCGGAAAATCCCCACTTCATCGCTACCTCGGAGATGCTTGTCGCATCACTCGTGCGGTAACTACAACACCACGTGCAGACTAACTTGATATCCTGCCATTGTAGCAGCTTGTAACCGATATAACAACTGCTCCAGAAACTACACTGATGCTCATAAATTAAGGATAATGCTGATACATGGTGAAACAACGCTTTGGTGGGCTGTTTGCGGGTTTAAATCACCTCGGGGTATGACCATGCGGTCGTCGCACGGTGACGCTGGCAGCAGTCAACATATGCAGTGGTGTATTGGCGCATGTCAAAGTATTTTGCAGCGAGTAAGTGTGCAGACTTTTTCAGACGTGCTAATGGTGACTGTGTGTTGAAAATGGCTCAAAGAAGAAATATTGATGACGTTATGACGGGTAGAATATTAGGGCGACTGGAGGCTGGTCAAACACAGCAGGTCGTAGCATGGGCCCTCCGTGTGCCACAAAGTGTGATCTCACGATTATGGCAACGATTCCAGCAGACAGGAAACGTGTCCAGGTGTTACAGTGAGGTATGTCCACAATGTACACCACAAGAAGACCGATATCTCACCATCAGTGCCCGCAGACGGCCACGGAGTACAGCAGGTAGCCTTGTTGGGGACCTTACCGCAGCCACTGGAACAGTTGTCTCCAGACACACAGTCTACCAACGACTGAACAGACATGGTTTATTCGCCCAGAGAGCTGTAAGGTGCATTCCACTGACCCCTGATCACAGGAGAGCCCGTAAAGCCTGGTGTCAAGAACACAGTACATGGTCATTGGAACAGTGGTCCCAGGTTATGTTCACAGACGAATGCAGGTATAGTCTGAACAGTGATTCTCGCCGGGGTTTCATCTTGCGTGAACCAGGAACCAGATACTAACCCCTTAATGTCCTTGAAAGGGACCTGTATGGAGGTCGTGGTCTGATGGTGTGAGGTGGGATTATGATTGGTGCACGTACACCCCTGCATGTCTCTGACAGGGAAACTGTAACAGGTCAGGTGTATCAGGACCTCATTTTGCACCAATATGTCCGCCTTTTCATGAGTGCAGTGGATCCCACCTTCCTCCTCCGAGCTGCCACCGCGGAGGAGTACCTTAAAACAGAAGATGTCAGGCGAATGGTGTGACCTGCCTGTTCTCCAGACCTAAACCCCATCGAGCACGTCTGGGATGCTCTCGGTCGACGTATCACTGCACGTCTTCAAACCCCTACGACACTTCAGGAGCTCCGACAGGCACTGGTGCAAGAATGGGATGCTGTACCCCAGCAGCTGCTCGACCACCTGATCCAGAGTATGCCAACCCATTGGTCGGCCTGTGTACGTGCGCATGCTGATCAAATGGTTCAAATGGATCTGAACACTATGGGACTTAACTTCTTAGGTCATCAGTCGCCTAGGACTTAGAACTACTTAAACCTAACTAACCTAAGGACCACACAGACATCCATACCCGAGGCATTATTCGAACCTGCGACCGTAGCGGTCAGGCGGTTCCAGACTGTAGCGCCTAGAACTGCTCGGCCACCCGGCCGGCCATGCTGATCATATCCCATATTGATGTAGGGGTACATGCGCAGGAAACAGTGGCGTTTTGTAGCACATGTGTTTCGTGGCGGTTTTCTCAACTTATCGTCAATACCGTGCGCTTACAGATCTGCATCGTGTGTGTTCCCTATGTGCCTATGCTATTAGCGCCAGTTTTGCGTAGTGCCACGTTGTATGGCACCACGTTCTACAAATATCCTTAATTCATGAGCATGAGTGTAGTTGCTCATATAGGCATTGCCGACCTCAGAGCCATATTCTGTCTGTTTACATATCTCTGTATTTGAATACTCATACCTAAACAGTTTCTTTGACACTTCAGTGTGTAACCTCCCCCTCACTTATCGACCTTAATGATAGTGAAAAATCAAACCGCGTGCACCTAATGGAAATATGGGAAAAGCAGTCGTCACCGAAGTTAATTTGTCGCTAAAGAGGGGGGAAAGGGTTACATCTAAATGAAAGGAAAAATGGAAATAAAATTGGTGGAAATTAATTTTGAGAAAAGGGTAAAATTAATAAGGAAAGTAAATGTGAGGTCGTTACGTTAACAATTAATTGGCGTTAATTAGATATTTGAGATTTGGGGAAAATTACGGTCGCCAGTCCTATGGACAACTACTATAATAACTGAAAATGAAAGATTAACACACATATAATTAGCACTAAAATCGTGGCAACTGAAGGTTGACACGTGTTGCGTGAAAACTGAACTTAGGTCAGAAGTAATAAATTTCACTACACTCTGACTTAATTTAGCAAAAGAATTAATAAAACCGGAAATTTAAAAGTTAATTTAGTGACTGAAATTAATAGTGAACGTTGTTTCTGAAGCACATCGAAATTCAGTAAAATACGGTTAGTCTTGGACTACCTCAACAATCATTTCAAAAGCTACTTGAATCTACGCAATTTAGAAATAAGAGATTTAACTTTGAACTTGAATTAAATGATTCTGAACAATTAACAATAGTAAAATTTAGTACGTACCAAGCTGAGCTGCAGTCACAGGTAAGCTAAAATATGGTAACAAAACTCGCACTCTTAATTTCTGCTTGTGTAATCTAAATATTGTAGCCAGCTATGAATACCTTAACTGAACTTTGAAATGAAAGCAGTGAAATCAAATGATATTACTTTAATGCTTGCGTTTGAATTTCAAAGACACTCGAGTTCATTTCGGAAAAGGAAGGGACCCTGCTTGGTAACGCAGTTGGGACAATGAGCAACAAATGTTCATGCTAAGCTGATGTATTTGAGTGATGCAAATGGAACAGTTTCAAAAGATGAGGTCTGCCATACAGTTCTAAAACTTTACGTGCTTTCAGCCTTCCCTGTTGGTTGATTGAAGGTTTGAAGTCGTCGATCGGGGAGGCGGCGACTGACTTATTGTCAGCCGTCGCTGTTGCGGAAGCTGGATGTTGGCGCGCCTTCTTCTCGACACGGTCACCAGGCAAAAACGGGCTCTTGATGTGCCCCAGCTAATGCTTCCCCTCCGCGACACCGTGTCAGAAACTATCATAGCAAGTCGAGCGCAATTACATGCTGCCAAACCCCGAAAACGCGGCAACTCGCGGGAGCGTCACACAACACACCTGCTCCACCGCCCTACTCCAGCCAGACTCCCTCTGCCCGCGCTCCATGGGGTAGCATTCATCTCACGCTAGGTGAGGAGAGCCCTAGGCACGCGTCATCATGAGTTTCACGAGTTGTCCTATCGACTGTTGTGTGCATTCTGTATATATCGATTGTTGTGTGCATCATGAATCTGCATTGTTATTTGTTTATGTGCTTACATTGTCCGGAGTTGCTAGCGAGTACGTCGTTCTGAACATGGGCTCTAATGGAGATGAGAGAACTTTCGAGTAGATCCATGAAGATAGTCTGAAAGATTTCGCTGTTTCTTAGTTGATTTACAACACAAAGGCAAAATTAAATGGAACTAGATCGTTTAATGTTTCTAGCAACATTGGGAATTACCTTCAGAACCACTTCAATTTCTCAGTTTAACGTTTCTGCCCACATGAATTATCTACAATTCATTGGATTTTATAAAAATACGAAACACTTTAATTTCATCCTATTTCATGTTTTTATCCACATGATTTATTCAATATTAATCGGATTGAAAACATGACTAGACACTTTTTAACTTTCGTGAAGGGTATGATTCCTTCATTCAGATATTCGTTACGTTCATGAAACACACAATAACATCCTTATTCTTTGGATTGCAGCTTAATAATTAATTACTTCACTTTTCTGTCCACACGATTTATGCACGATTCATCAGATTTAAAAAGAATGACAAGCTTTTTTTAATTTCGTTATGGCTCCTTCGCTCAGACATTAATTATGTTCAAAAATGCACAATAACATCGCAAATTGTTGCGATTACATTTAACAACTCATTCAGCTGGGATGAGCATATCACACAACTCCTGCCACTTCGTTTGTACACATGTGATGTGCCTACAACCCCAGAGGATATGAAACAACGTATTGTGGCAGCCTGCGGCGACATTACACCAGATGTACTGCGGCGTGTACGACATCCATTACGCCAGAGATTGCAATTGGGTGCAGCAAATGATGGCCATCACATTGAACATCTATTGGTCTGACATGTCGGGACACACTCTATTCCACTCCGTAACTGAAAACGGAAACCACGTGTGTACGTGTACCTCACCCCTCATGGTAATGTACATGTGCGTCAGTGAAAAAGACCAATAAAAAGGTGTTAGCATGTGGACGTAATGTGCTGTTCCAGTCTCTTCTGTATCTAAGGTCCATCACCGTTCCCTTTGGATCCCTACGTAATTCCGTGCTCTCCGATACACACGATCGAACAGCGGAGGAGTGGTACTCAAGCGTCAACTTTAGGTTACAATATCTCCGGATGTAATTAACATTTTACAATGCAACAAACGGCACTGATTACGTATTTGTATAGACATGATCCAGCGAAAAGCAGCGCGATTCGTCATGGGGACATTTAGTCAGCGCGAGAGCGTTACGGAGATGCTGAACAAGCTCCAGTGGCGGACACTTCAAGAAAGGCGTTACGCAATACGGAGAGGTTTATTATCGAAATTACGAGAGAGCACATTCCGGGAAGAGATGGGCAACATATTACTACCGCCCACATATATCTCGCGTAATGATCACAACGAAAAGATCCGAGAAATTAGAGCAAATACGGAGACTTACAAGCAGTCGCTCTTCCCACGCACAATTCGTGAATGGAACAGGGAAGGGGGGATCAGATAGTGGTACAATAAATACCCTCCGCCACACACCGTAAGGTGGCTCGCGGAGTATAGATGTAGATGTAGATAGATTTGTTTATATGTTCAGATGTGCTAACAAAACTAACGGCGTTCCGTTTAAAAAACGTAGGTTTGTGTTAAAAAACATATTTCCGTGCATTTTTGTATGGTTTGTATTAAACAATTAGACCAGCCCCTCCCCTCACGTCTGGTCTGTGGAATCGGTTCGTCAGTATTTGATGTGGTTTACGAAATATATCCAGCGGTAACGTTAGGTGACTTACCCTATATATATATATATATATATATATATATATATATATATATATATATATATATATATATATATATATGTAGTAAAACAATTACAATATATAAAGACACAGAAATGTCATATCTTCAGGCAACAAAATAAGGAAAAAAATGTGTAGTACAATAGATGGGACTGGGAGGATATGCATTTCCGGCGTTACAAGTGTACAACCCGGTGTAAGATACTACAAAAATGGTTCAAATGGCTCTGAGCACTATGGGACTTAACATCTATGCTCATCAGTCCCCTAGAACTTAGAACTACTTAAACCTAACTAACCTAAGGACATCTCACAACACCCAGTCATCACGAGGCAGAGAAAATCCCTGACCCCGCCGGGAATCGAACACGGGAACCCGGGCGTGGGAAGCGAGAACGTTACCGCACGACCACGAGCTGCGGACTAACATACTACAAGACCAGAAGCTTCCGCCGCAGCTTACAACAGTTAATTGTCCGAGGCGCAGCTGTAGTGTGTCGCGGCAGTGCTGACGCGTTGAGTGACGGGAGGAATGCCGGCACCTCTGGCGGGCCGCGAGGCGCCGCCCCGGCGGTTCCTGGAAGCGGCAGCTCGCCAGACGTGCCCGGACTGCGCGCCGCTCCAGGCACCGCGGCGAGGATGCGGCCCTCGTACGCGCGGGCGGCCGTCCGTGGAAACCTTCAGCTCACGCACGGCTTGTATCCTGTGTGCGAGGTGTGAGGCGTTGCTAGTCCGCACACGCCTGCGCGGACCGTAAAGCTCCGCGCACCGTGTCCTCCGCGTCGCCCCACGAGCAGATTCGCGCCACCCGGTCTCTCCGGTCCTGACGTACTGTCTCTCCAGCGCCCCCGCTCCCTTCGTTAAGGAACACGCACTTCACGTTCCGAGTAAACTAAAGAAACCTCTCTGCCCCACTCCGAGATGTATCTTTTCTGAAAAGTGGAGCCTAAAACACGTGGCATGATGAAACTCTTTATATGGTTCCTTACCTCTGTCGGTAAAAGCCGATCCCTTACAGCCTCACTTGGTTGCTCTTTGTGTCTGTCTGTCTTATCGATAACAGCATCATTTTCCTAGGAACGGGTAGAGGTATCGACTTCAAATTTATGTCACATACTGAGATCTACAGTACCTTATGCTGTATATAATTTAAGCTTCTGGCACGTAAACCAACCCAATGCAAACGTTTCGATTTTGATCCTCTTTCAATATGTTGTAGTGTAGAGCAAAATGAGAGACATATACTTATTTATAAGAGCCCACACGGCTTTTAGCGGGGCGCCGGCCGGTGTGGCCGAGCGGTTCTATGCGCTACAGTCTGGAACCGCGCGACCGCTGCGGTCGCAGGCTCGAATCCTGCTTCGGGCATGGATGTGTGTGATGTCCTTAGGTTAGTTAGGTTTAGTAGTTTTAACTTATAGGTGACTGATGACCTCAGAAGTTAAGTCCCATAGTGCTCAGAGCCATTTGAACCATTTTAGAGGGGCGAAACATGTCTCTGAGAAAAATTTAAATTTTCTGAAGTAATAACGTTGAAACGGTGCCACATATAAAGAAAAGTTCTATGGTGTTAACATAAGTTACAACAGTGCACCGATATTTGACTAAAAAAGTATTTTTTGAAACCCTGCTATTCAGCACATTATGAACTGAACAGCTTTCTGCTTCCTCATTACTAAACGGATTTATGATAATGTTACAACAATAATGTACAAAAACCTGAAAAGGTTACAACTTAAAAACAAAAAAATACACAAAATGTAAAAAGAAAAGACCCAATGACACACAAGATATTTAAAATAGAACCTTATATGTAGGCTAAAATATGCACCTAGAATATCTTTATCTGGATAAGAATTGTTAAACAACCCAACATAACAATCGCTATTAAGTGGACACAAATCGGGAGCGCGTAGAGCTATATTGAAGTATTTCTGGGTTATTTCTGACAAATATTTGTTTGCAATAACACTTCATCAAATGTGACCATGCGGAGTTAACGATGTTATACTTTTTGGTATTAATCAAATGCCGAAATGAAAAACAAAATAGTGAGGGAAGGGGATTTCGAAAAACATGATTTTATCGACAAATATGGTTGCACAGCTGTAACGAACATTCAAAACCGTACCACTTTTTGTTTGAAGTTTCTTTGTGTCTGTTAGCGTTGAAAGGTATTCATGCAGAGATATTAAACTCAGCTTTCTTCAAGGGCGTGTTTCACCCCTACCCCCCTAACAGCCATATAGGCACGTATACAAGGTGTTACAAAAAGGTACGGCCAAACTTTCAGGAAACATTGCTCACACACAAATAAAGAAAAGCTGTTATGAGGACATGTGTCCGGAAACGCTTAATTTCCATGTTAGAGCTCATTTTAGTTTCGTCAGTATGTACTGTACTTCCTCGATTCACCGCCAGTTGGCCCAATTGAAGGAAGGTAATGTTGACTTCGGTGCTTGTGTTGACATGCGACTCATTGCTCTACAGTACTAGCATGAAGCACATCAGTACGTAGCATCAACAGGTTAGTGTTCTCCACGAACGTGGTTTTGCAGTCAGTGCAATATTTACAAATGCGGAGTTGGCAGATGCCCATTTGATGTATGGATTAGCACGGGGCAATAGCCGTGGCGCGGTACGTTTGTATCGAGACAGATTTCCAGAACGAAGGTGTCCCGACAGGAAGACGTTCGAAGCAATTGATCGGCGTCTTAGAGAGCACGGAACATTCCAGCCTATGACTCGCGACTGGGGAAGACCTAGAACGACGAGGACACCTGCAATGGACGAGGCAATTCTTCGTGCAGTTGACGATATCCCTAATGTCAGCGTCAGAGAAGTTGCTGCTGTACAAGGTAACGTTGACCACGTCAGTGAATGGAGAGTGCTACGGGAGAACCAGTTGTTTGCGTACCATGTACAGCGTGTGCTGGCACTATCAGCAGCTGATTGGCCTCCACAGGTACACTTCTGCGAATGGTTCATCCAACAATGAGTCAATCCTCATTTCAGTGCTAATGTTCTCTTTACGGATGAGGCTTCATTCCAACGTGATAAAATTGTAAATTTTCACAATCAACATGTGTGGGCTGACGAGAATCCGCACGCAATTGTGCAATCACGTCATCAACACAGATTTTCTGTGAACGTTTGGGCAGGCATTGTTGGTGATGTCTTGATTGGGCCCCATGTTCTTCCACCTACACTCAATGGAGCACGTTATCATGATTTCATACGGGATACTCTACCTGTGCTGCTAGAACATGTGCCTTTACAAGTACGACACAACATGTGGTTCATGCAGGTTGGAGCTCCTGCACATTTCAGTCGAAGTGTTCGTACTCTTCTCAACAACAGATTCGGTGACCGATGGATTGATAGAGGCGGACCAATTGCATGGCCTCCACGCTCTCCTGACCTCAACCCTCTTGACTTTCATTTATGGGGGCATTTGAAAGCTCTTGTCTACGCAACCCCGGTAGCAAATGTAGAGACTCTTCGTGCTCATATTGTGGACGGCTGTGATACAATACTCCATTCTCCAGGGCTGCATCAGCGCATCAAGGATTCCATGCGATGGAGGGTGGATGCATGTATCCTCGCTAACGGAGGACATTTTGAACATTTCCTGTAACAAAGTGTTTGGAGTCACGCTGGTACGTTCTGTTGCTGTGTGTTTCCATTCCATGATTAATGTGATTTGAAGAGAATAAAATGAGCTCTAACATGGAAAGTAAGCGTTTCCGGACACATGTCCGCATAACATATTTTCTTTCTGTGTGTGTGAGGAATGTTTCCTGAAAGTTTGGCCGTACCTTTTTGCAATACCCTGTATAAAATTTATGTTTCTTATTTTGCTCTACATTATGAAACGTCCCCTTAGAAAATTATATATTACTGTGCTGGTAAACCTCTACGGTATTTGATTTTCAAACAGCTGGGCGAAACTCAACGTACTCAGACAGATTTCTCTTTACTTATTCTGATCATCACTAAACTGACACACAATATTTTTAGCGCAACTCAGTCTGATTTTCAGTAAAACCTACAAAAGGATGGCCCTGACTAACAATAACCTATACCTTTCATGAATCACTTACCTCACAAAAATCTTCGTTACTCGAACTACTGCATTACAGCGAGCGCCAATACTGCCAGCTAAATAAAAGATTCTAACTACTGAAGGCACTAACTAGTGATAGGCATAGTTAGCAAATGAAAGATTTTTATTGAGAACAAACAATGTATTTACCTTACTAGTACTCAAAAGTCATCATATATGTATATGAGACGCCAGCAGTGGTGGATGTGGGGAGTGAGACGGCAGAGGTTTGAGAGCGGACGATCTGGACGTGTGTCCGCCAGAAAAAGGAAAAAGGGTGAGTCACCTAACGTCACCGCTGGATACATTTCGTAAACCACATCAAATACTGACGAACCGATTCCACAGACCGAACGTGAGGAGAGGGGCTAGTGTAATTGTTTAATACAAACCATACAAAAATGCACGGAAGTATGTTTTTTAACACAAACCTACGTTTTTTAAAATGGAACCACGTTAGTTTTGTTAGCACATCTGAACATATAAACAAATACGTAATCAGTGCCGTTTGTTGTATTGTAAAATGTTAATTACATCCGGAGATATTGTAACCTAAAGTTGACGCTTGAAACCTCCGGCGTTCAGTTGCGTGTTGTAACAAACACGGGCCACGGTCGGCGAGCAGCATCTGCAGGGACATGTTTACGATGACGACCGTGTTTACGAGTGTGGCTGTAGTGCACTGTTGTGGTTTGGTCTAGCTGTCGCAGTGTCCGCATGTAGCACTTGCTGCTATTGTTATTCTGCATTTGTCTCCGCTCGCAGACCAACTGTAGTACACCGTGCTACCAGACGTCTGTGATAATGTAGTGTTGTAGGAACGGGTCCGTAACAGGCCCGTCAAAGGAGAAGCGGGTGCAGTTGGTGTGTTACCTGCTGTTGCCATGAACCCACACATGAGTACACGGGACATTGCGAGAGCCGGTGGACTGAGTCAAAGTAGTGTTATGCGCATACTGCATCGTCACCGCTTTCACCCGTTTCATGTGTCGCTACATCAGCAACTACATGGTGATGACGTTAATCATCGAGTGCAATTCTGTCAATGGGCATAACAGAGAATGCGTTGCAGTTCTACCTGTTTACCGATGAAGCGGGTTTCACAAACCACGGGGCAGTGAATCTACGGAACATGCATTACTGGTCCGTGGACAATCCTCGCTGGCTCAGACAGGTAGAGCGACAGCGACCGTGGACTGTAAATGTATGGTGCGGAATCATTGGCGACCACCTCATTGCTCCTCACTTCATTGCAGGGGCCCAAACAGCTGCAACATACATCGCGTTTCTACAGAATGATCTGCCAACGTAGCTCGAAAATGTCCCACTGGAAGCGCGTAGAAGTATGTGGTATCAGCATGATGGTGCACCTGCACATTCCGCAATTAACACTAGGCTGACCATTGACAGGATGTTCGACGAGCGTTTCATACGATGTGGAGGACGCATAAATTGGCCAGCCCGTTCTCCTGATCTTACACCTCTGGACTTCTTTCTGTGGGGTACGTTAAAGGAGAATGTGTACCGTGATGTGCCTACAACCCGGCCGAAGTGGCCGTGCGGTTAAAGGCACTGCAGTCTGGAACCGCAAGACCGCTACGGTCGCAGGTTCGAATCCTGCCTCGGGCATGGATGTTTGTGATGTCCTTAGGTTAGTTAGGTTTAACTAGTTCTAAGTTCTAGAGGACTAATGACCTCAGCAGTTGAGTCCCATAATGCTCAGAGCCATTTTGTGCCTACAACCCCAGAGGATATGAAACAACGTATTGTGGCAGCCTGCGGCGACATTACACCAGATGTACTGCGGCGTGTACGACATTCATTACGCCAGAGATTGCAATTGGGTGCAGCAAATGATGGCCATCACATTGAACATCTATTGGTCTGACATGTCGGGACACACTCTGTTCCACTCCGTAACTGAAAACGGAAACCACGTGTGTACGTGTACCTCACCCCTCATGGTAATGTACATGTGCGTCAGTGAAAAAGACCAATAAAAAGGTGTTATCATGTGGACGTAATGTGCTGTTCCAGTCTCTTCTGTACCTAAGGTCCATCACCGTTCCCCTTGGATCCCTACGTAATTCGGTGCTCTCCGATACACACGATCGAACAGCGGAGGAGTGGTACTCAAGCGTCAACTTTAGGTTACAATATTTCCGGATGTTATTAACATTTTACAATGCAACAAACGGCACTGATTACGTATTTGTTTATATGTTCAGATGTGCTAACAAAACTAACGGGGTTCCATTTAAAAAAACGTAGGTTTGTGTTAAAAAACATACTTCCGTGCATTTGTTATGGTTTGTATTAACCAATTACACTAGCCCCTCTCCTCACGTTCGATCTGTGGAATCGATTCGTCAGTATTTGATGTGGTTTACGAAATATATCCAGCGGTAATGTTAGGTGACTCACCATATATATATATATATATATATATATATATATATATATATATATATATATATCACAATTTTCGCCGGCCGCGGTGGTCTCGCGGTTAAGGCGCTCAGTCCGGACCGCGCGACTGCTACGGTCGCAGGTTCGAATCCTGCCTCGGGCATGGATGTGTGTGATGTCCTTAGGTTAGTTAGGTTTAGGTAGTTCTAAGTTCTAGGGGACTGATGACCATAAATGTTAAGTCCCATAGTGCTCAGAGCCATTTGAACCATATAACAATTTTCCTTTTTCTGGGGGACACACGCTCAGATCGTCCGCTCTCAAAACTATGCCGTCTCACTCCCCACATCCACCCCTGCTGGCGTCTCACCTCCAACTGCGCAACGCTAGGCGCTGTTCACATCCAGCTGCCCAACACTACAATTGCCAACAACAATGCAAACCAGCCACAGACTGCACACAGCACAGTCAGTGATTTTCATACAGAGCGCTGCATGGCATTACCAACATAAAAACCTAAACAGCCTACTTACGTAGCCCCTATGCTCCCCACAAAAAATGTTGCAAATTGTTTTGGGCACTGACCAATACATATTTGTTAAAAAAAATTTATATTAACGCTAACAAATATATCAAATGCACACACTTATCGATACAATGTTGGTCAAAAGCAAAAATTTTCTCGCAGTCCACAAAGACAGCCCCGATCATTCCTCACAGTAGTAATTGCAGTTTATTTTTTTTTTTTTTCCAAAGTCTGAGCAGTAAAAGAAAATGCACACGGAAGTAGTGGATTTCCATGCAGTCTTGAAGAAGTAGTGTTGTCCTTCCAACGGAAAGATAAACTCATGACATGCAGACAGGTAATGGGCCACAACAGAGCAAACTCACCGCAGAGTCAGTGATTTCATACAAAGCGCTACGTGGCGTTACCAAATTAAAAACTTAAACAGCCTACTTACAAGTACAACGCATTCAAATCTGATCAAAATCGAAGTATATACCTTGGGTAAGTTTACTTGTGAGTCAATGAGTCAATGCAACCAAAGATATGGCCATTTTTGATACAACCTCACTAATGAAAATCTATAAGATACTTCCCATTGACATAGAATCACTAAATTTGGCAATCAACTCAGATTCACAGTAAAAGTACAGGAAAAATGAGAAACTGTTAATTTTTAAACATATCACTTACAAAATAGTTTTTGTCATTGCAAACATAGATTGCACTCGTAATCTGTCAAAACTCTCAGGAAATATTGTAGGGATTTTGATCTGGTTTTCAGTAACACGTAGAGTGCTGTAAAGGAAAGTTTTGTTTACATAATTTATAAATATTTCATGCCATTTGGCTGAGCTACGCCTGCACTTTTATTTGTAATGTTCCAGAGCCAAGTAATAGCGGTAATTGAGGCAAGATAGCACTTCTATTGTTTGCAATGAGACTGCGATGTCCCATAGAGCATCTGTCGAAGCGTTCCACAGAACAATTCGACGTTTGGGTAACAGCCGTAGCCCTATGGTCGGCTGTACCGTTTTCTTCTCTGGAGACTTTTCACTAATTTTGCCAGTAATCGCAATAGGGACGAGAGCAGACGAGGTCAACGAATCTACAGTTGCCAATTACCACAGCGTGTTAATATAACTAAAAAATAATAAAGTAATTCAAATGTTGCAATACTGAATGCAAATTAAACAAAAAAATTAAATTTAAAACTTTAAATTGAAGCATTCTCGGAAGCTGTAATTTCTGGGATCGATATTCTCGGATGGATCGACTATCTGTATACATAATTCAGTTTGTACAAAACCATCAGAGCGCAAGTGCTACTCGCACTTCTCCGCTTTTTTTTAAATTTTTTTCCTTTTCAATACCTTTCTAAGACATCCAACAACTGTTCGTACTCTTTTTTTCTCCCAGTTCTTTGTACCTTATTGCTCACGTACTTTTCAGTTCTATCAATTTCGGCTCAGAAGTGCTTCCTGAGAAGACCTCTTAATTCACTTTTTACTGTGTCCCCGTAGTCAGACATATATAGCGAAGAAACGGCGGTAGTTATTTTCGACGAAGCTCAGTGATCTGCAGTGCAGTACACTTACTATGTGGTAGACCTCGGACAAAATTACGTAGCACCGGCACGGAAACGTATTCTCGTCCTGGCTGCTGGGCGGGTCCACCCCTTTGTTCCGAAGGGGTAGCCGTTTCAGTCGGGATTCGCCTACCAACCTGCATGGTTCTAGCGTTCTCGTTGCTATCTCCTTACTACAAATCATTGTATCGCGGTCTTTGCACTCCATACGTGCAGGGAAAGTTCGTAAGTTCCGCACTATTTGTTTCTCTATAAAATTTAGCCCATATTTACCTCCCATTCTGTAAAAAGTCTACGTATTGCCAAACTTTTGAAGCCACGAACTGTTATGCAAACCTTTGACTAAACAGAACCTAATTTTAATTGAACTGTACTTGTTCTGAATCCACCTGAAGTGAAACCATTTTTGGCTGTAATCAAGATTTCCACTTACTTAGCGTCTTAACAACATTGTTGCAGATTTCTCGAAAGCACAGTAGCAAGCAGACAGAGGCTATGTTACATTTCTATTTCTAAATTAAATTTCCAAAGAATATTCAAACCGTTGCATATCATATGGTGCAAAGTAGTAATGCGTAATGATAAAGCTGCTTTAATCAGTGGGATGGGGGAAGTAGGTACTGCTGTGAAATAATGTTCCAAGACAACGATCTCAAAATGAAGTATGTGATCATAAAGACAGAGTAAAACCTTGAGTGATCTTCACACATGATGTTGATCTGAACAATACTATGGTTAACAAAGTGATGAATTAAAGAACTACAGTGTTAACAGTTTCTATTAAAACCAAACAGCTTAATCAGTTGATATGTGATATACTTGCAGGGGCAACAGTCTGGATGATTGACGGATGTGGCTTTGTAACACTAACCAAAACAGCCTTGCTGTGCTGGTACTGCGAACGGCTGAAAGCAAGGATAAACTATGGCCGTAATTTTTCCCGAGGGCATGCAGCTTTACTGTATGATTAAATGATGATGGCGTCCTCTTGGGTAAAATATTCCGGAGGTAAAATAGTCCCAAATTCGGATCTCCGGGCGGGGACTACTCAAGAGGATGTCGTTATCATGAGAAATAAAACTGGCGTTCTACGGATCGGAGTGTGGAATGTCAGATCCCTTAATCGGGCAGGTAGGTTAGAAAATTTAAAAAGGAAAATGGACAGGTTAAAGTTAGATGTAGTGGGAATTAGTGAAGTTCGGTGGCAGGAGGAACTAGACCTCTGGTCAGGTGAATACAGGGTTATAAATACAAAATCAAATTGGGGTAATGCAGGAGTCGGTTCAATCATGAATAAAAAAATAGGAGTGCGGGTAAGCTACTACAAACAGCATAGTGAACGCATTATTGTGGCCAAGATAGACACGAAGCCCACGCCTACTACAGTAGTACAAGTTTATATGCCAACTAGCTCTGCAGATAACGAAGAAATTGAAGAAATGTATGATGAAATAAAAGAAATTATTCAGATAGTCAAGGGAGACGAAAATTTAATAGTCATGGGTGACTGGAATTCGGTAGTAGGAAAAGCGAGAGAAGGAAACGTAGTAGGTGAATATGGATTGGGGATAAGAAATGAAAGAGGAAGCCGCCTGATAGAATTTTGCACAGAGCACAACTTATCATAGCTAACACTTGGTTCAAGAATCGTAAAAGAAGGTTGTATACATGGAAGAAGCCTGGAGATACTTACAGGGTTTAGATAGATTACATAATGGTAAGATAGAGATTTAGGAACCAGTTTTTAAATTTTAAGACAGTTCCAGGGGCAGATCTGGACTCTGATCACAATCTATTGGTTATGAACTGTAGATTAAAACTGAAGAAACTGCAAAAAGGTGGGATTTTAAGGAGATTGTACCTGGATAAACTGAAAGAACCAGAGGTTGTACAGAGTTTCAGGGAGAGCGTAAGGGAACAATTGACAGGAATGGGGGAAAGAAATACAGTAGAAGAAGAATGGGTAGCTTTGAGAGATGAAATAGTGAAGGCACCAGAGGAGCTAGCAGGTAAAAAGACGAGGGCTAGTAGAAATCCTTGGGTAACAGAAGAAATAATGAATTTAATTGATGAAAAGAGAAAATATAAAAATGCAGCAAATGAAGCAGGCAAAAAGGAATACAAACGTCTCATAAACGAGATCGACAGGAAGTGCAAAATGGCTAAGCAGGGATGGCTAGAGGACAAATCTAAGGATTTAGAGGCTTATCTCACTAGGGGTACGATAGATACTGCCTACAGGAAAATTAAAGAGACCTTTGGAAAAAAGAGAACCACTTGTATGAATATCAAGAGCTCAGATGGAAACCCAGTTCTAAGCAAAGAAGGGAAAGCAGAAAGATGGAGGGAGTATATAGAGGGCCTATACAAGGTCAATGTACTTGAGGACAATATTATGGAAATGGAAGAGGATGTAGATGAAAATGAAATGGGAGATACGATACTGCGTGAAGAGTTTGACAGGCCACTGAAAGACCTGAGTCGAAACAAGGCCCCGGGTGTAGACAACATTCCATTAGAACTACTGACGGCCTTGGGAGAGCCAGTCCTGACAAAACTCTACCATCTGGTGAGCAAGATGTATGAGACAGGCGAATTACCCTCAGACTTAAAGAAGAATATAATAATTCCCATCCCGAAGAAAGCAGGTGCTGACAGATGTGAAAATTACCGAACTATCAGTTTAATAAGTCACGGATGCAAAATACTAACGTGTATTCTCCACAGGCGAATGGAAAAACTGGTAGAAGCTGACCTCGGGGAAGATCAGTTTGGATTCCGTAGAAATATTGGAACACGTGAGGCAATACTGACCCTACGACTTATCTTAGAAACTAGATTAAGGAAAGGCAAACCTACGTTTCTAGCATTTCTAAAGTTAGAGAAAGCTTTTGACAATGTTGACTGGAATACTCTCTTTCAAATTCTGAACGTGGCAGGGGTAAAATACAGGGAGCGAAAGGCTATTTACAATTTGTATAGAAACCAGATGGCAGTTATAAGAGTCGAGGGAAGAAGTGGTTGTGAAGGGAGTGAGACAGGGTTGTAGCCTCTCCCCGATGTTATGCAATCTGTATATTGAGCAAGCAGTGAAGGAAACAAAAGAAAAATTCGGAGTAGGTATTAAAATCCATGGGTAAGAAATAAAAACTTTGAGGTTCGCCGATGACATCGTAATTCTGTCAGAGACAGCAAAGGACTTGGAAGAGCAGTTGAACGGAATGGACAGTGTCATGAAAGGAGGGTATAAGATGAACATCAACAAAAGCAAAACAAGGATAATGGAATGTAGTCGAATAATGTCGGGTGATGTTGAGGGAATTAGATTAGGAAATGAGACACCTAAAGTAGTAAAGGAGTTTTGCTATTTGGGGAGCAAAGTAACTGATGATGGTCGAAGCAGAGAGGATATCAAATGTAGACTGGCAATGTCAAGGAAAGCGTTTCGAAGAAGAGAAATTTGTTAACTTCGAGTATTGATTTAAGTGTCAGGAAGTCGTTTCTGAAAGTATTTGTATGGAGCATAGCTATGTATGGAAGTGAAACATGGACGATAACTAGTTTGGACAAAAAGAGAATAGAAGCTTTCGAAATGTGGTGCTACAGAAGAATGCTGAAGATTAGATTTGTAGATCATATAACTAATGAGGAGGTATTGAATAGGATTGAGGAGAAGAAAAGTTTGTGGCACAACTTAACTAGAAGGGATAGGTTGGTAGGACATGTTCTGAGGCATCAAGGGATCACCAATTTAGTACGGGAGGGCAGCATGGAGGGTAAAAATCGTAGATTGAGACCAAGAGATGAATACGCTAAACGGATTCAGAAGGATGTAGGTTGTAGTAGGTACTGGGAGATGAAGGAGCTTGCACAGGATAGAGTAGGATGGAGAGCTGCATCAAACCAGTCTCAGGACTGAAGACCACAACAACAACAATGCGATATACTCACGGAAGCGCGGTGGTCTTTCTGTCAGCTCTGAACAAGTGAACAAAGTTAACTAGTTGACAATAATCATTCCCAAAAACTAGCTGTGCAATGCTGCAGTCTTACCTCAAACTTCCACTCTTAAAAAAAAAAAAAGTATTCAAAAATTATATTGTTTTCTCATCGCGTTTCAGTATCTACATAGCATTCATCCTTGCTGTCCATTACAATAAATCTTTCTTCGTCTAACAGTACAATCACAAGTGAGCACAGCACTACTGGATACGTACGTCACCTACCATACTTCAATGTATGAGGCTGTGCAAAGGGAAAAACTCTAGTACAGCAACATCAAAGATTGTTTAACAGTAACATAACTTGTTCTCCCTCTGGCGTGCACATACGTAACTTACATATCCTCCGCCTTCTCCAGATAGAAATTTGTGCAAGGGTCACTCCAGATAACAATGGAACGAGGACAAAATTCTATACATTATGGATAGAAACATACACAACACTTTACAAATGCAAAGAGAAAATAGCTTAACAAGAATTGAATCAAAGAATTACAATTAAAAAAGTATTTAGAAAACTCAAGGGTGAAGTAATCAATAGGTTCGTCACCGGTAGGATATCATGCTTCATGATGTCTGCGAGAACGTTCTGCACAGGTCTATTTTCAATGTTTATAAGTCACATTTTGTATTGTTGAAAGTAGCATTGATAATCTACACTGCTTTTGGAACACGCAGGAAGTAGGTTACTGATTGTCTATACCACACAGTGCCTACATTTCTGAAGCTCTGTCGCATATGGCAGTACTAATTTGCATGATATGAGGAGGTAGAAGAGGGTCCTTGTCACAAACGACCAAATTTTATGTAGCTCGTTGCAATATGTCACTTTTGAGGGAAGTTATGTGGAAGCAGATTCAGTAAGATTATGCGCAGTTCTCAGCTAACAACCCCACACATGCACAAACAGTAAATAGTATGTGCTTGAAGCAAACTGTAGATTCACTGATGACTCCTAAGCCATCATTTAATATCGAAGAGTTCCTTATAAAAGTTCGTTGCAACTTGTATCGGTGAAGTACGCCAACATTTGGCAGAGAATGTTTCAGTATACAATCAGAAGACGGATTTCTTCTGCTCTGGCAAATCTCAATCATTTGTGGTGAATGGTCAATCCAGTCACAATTTGTTACATTCACAATATACAGTTACCTATATTAACACAGTAGCTACAATAATTTAGGTAGTTGTACATAGGGAATGCACGCATATCGTAATGGTAACAACAGATTTCTATCTTTATAATCAAAGTAATAAAAAAAGGTATCATGGTTTTACAACAGTGAATTACGGAAACATCATACAAGTTAATCATGTGGAACAGTGTACAATTATAGGCACGAGAACAAACAATTATTATCTGTTTACAGAACGACCTACAGAAAATTCTAAATCTGTTCATATAAGTATGTATGCACGTTCATGAGAAAAATACACAGAAGTGTGGGGAGTAAGATAGAAAGACACACATAAGGATATTGATCACACGCAAGGAATAAATACATGACAATATTAGTCACACACACAGATAAGGAGAACATGGTCAGTAGTTAGCATGCTATCAGTTACATTTTATCCTTTAGTTTGGGAACCTCTTCATCATTTTACCTATAATTACATCAAATTTCTAACAAAAGTTTACTTTTTTTCTTTCCTTCTTTTTGTCACATATTTCATAGAATATTTCATATTATTTAGCTCCGTTGCCCAACCTAAGCATTTATCATCTTTGCCCTAACCAACCATTCCTCATATTTCCCCTACCTAATCATATTTCATCTGATATTTACCCTACCTAATTCTTTCATGTCAAGTTCATCTTTGTACCCATTTCTTTGCTCATGTATATATTGAACGACTTCCTTTCTTCCCCTCTATGCTTCCTCCTTACACATATTTCATGTCTTCTTGCACATCTTTCATGACTGTTGAGAGCTCACTACAGTACTAGACTTAACATACTTATTATACTAATGGCACTGCCTCCTATAGTAACAATTTATAAACAGAACATGCACTATAAAGAAACTCAGTAAATGACATAAGTGTAAGAGGCAAATTCAACCTCAAAATTCCTTAAGCTAAAGCAATGCATGTTATTATGTTGCATCATAAATCAGAGTAAGTACAAGAAAACAGTCTGCGATGTCACACGTGGTAGTAGAGAAACATATATAAAAGAATCTTATCCTATACCATGGCAAATAGAATAAAGCTGAAAAGTAAAATAGAAATCATCATTAATGTCCCACATACTTGCGGCATTTCATTTCTCTCACTGCTTTTTTTCTCATTCTAGGTATATTGTCTATCGACATCGCGTCTCGTGAGTCACGAATTTCACATTCGCTTCCAAAATTTTCCAAACAGCTACACTGATGACAATATTGATATGACACCGTTTCATACATATGTAAATTTTAGCAATTAGAAAAAGAAAATTCAGATTAAATATAAGAAAATCAGTGGAAATTAAAGCTTTCGTGCATGTAGCTATACAGAGATCAGAAAAAAATGTCGTCCATCAGTAAAATAAAGAAACAGACGCTACCTGAAAGTCTCAATAAGTTCAATGAGGTACTATATGCTAAAAGAATGTGTCACAGTACAGAGCAGCTATCAATGCTGAGCTAAATCCTTGCAAAATATTTATCCAGCACAAGTGGAGGCAAAGACATACACTTTTCGAATTACTGTAGAATCTACATAACTGTTACATGTTGTGTTATTCTGATGAAAAAAAAAATCACTCTAGATGTTTACTAAAAGTTTGAATAATTTGCGTCAGATAATCATAAACTGCACATCAAAGAAATAATTGTGCTGTGTCAAGTCAGGTTACCTTCATTCACTATTGTTATCTAGCCACACTTCTGAAAAACTTACCTTTCCAAATTATAAACACGAAGTGCAACCACAGGGAAAAAAAATTAACTGCAACAAGAAACGGGTCCAGAGGCCATGAGCAGTTACCACTTACTCCTTCTCTATGTTAATCATCGTAATCATTACCTCATTCTATTACAGTATGCATCACCAAACTCTTAACTGTCATCCCAGTGTACATAACCAATATAAACATCATTATCCTGTTTCAACATTAATCATATTCCTGTCTTTGTCTCACCATATACTTCAAATAATAATTCCCTGCTCTGTTTAAATCCACTTATTTCCACATAAATGACACCTCGTAACAATAATTGTGACTTTTCACTTCAGTGAACACAACTTTATATCTCACAATAGACCCTGAAAAATGTCTTACACAAAATATCTATTACGCTTCTTTTGAGACAACACAATTACCTTCCTAACAGCCTGTATATCTCATCAAAAGTGCAGAAAATGTTATATGTCTTTGTATTAACATAAATGTGTACAGCCAAAAATATTTCTCAAGTGAGCACCACATTGCTGAGAACCAGTGTATCCTCCCAGAACCGTTTCAAAAAATACTGCCAATGTTCATTTTATAAGAAATTATTTGTTCTTATTCGAATTCTAGACAAAATTTCGAAGTTTGTCGCAGTTTGTTTAACGTACGAATGGTGGCAGCACATCGCTCGATATGTTGCGTGCTAAATGAAGTTTGTTCTGCGACGAAAGTCGCCCAACTCTTGTCAAAAGGTTCCTGCGCCTGACGGGAGTCGCTCTGGCATATTGTACAATAGCATTGTTTACCCATAACTGTTGCTGTGTGTTGTAAAGCAAGAAATATTTCAGAAGTAGGTGACATGTAGTTCTATCACCTCCATACAACTTTAGTAAATAGAAGTATTCTATATATGGTTTGATACGCTAAACTTTTTGAGCTTCATTGCTCCTGTGTGTGCGAATAGCTTCAGTTTCCACAACATTGTTGTGTTCTGTTCTATCAATCCTATAAGATACTTACGAGTATATACAAGAAAGAATTTATGAGTAAGATGATTGCTTTGAAAAGATAAAGGATGAGACTTAACATTTACCTGTCATTGATATTTCTTTCTTCTTTCTGCAGATTTCTTGCGCTGCATATTCTACTTCCTTATGACGTAATTTTTTGGAAGCTGGAGACGGTATTATTTCTTTGATACGATCATGTGGTTGTTGATTTTTGTAAATGACGTAAAATCGTGTGGTAACTTATTGGAAATCTCTTGGAATGAGTGGATATGTCTGTCCCAAGTCTAGTGTTGACGATAGCAATATAGTTCACACAGTTTGTTAATTTCTCAAATAATGCGTTTCGAAGGAATGGACTGAGGCCAATAGAGTGAAACAAAAACAGGTCTAATTTTGTGATGTTGTAAAGTGCGTAACCAAATATTTGAGTGAAATTGTGGGCTGTTGAGGCAAATGACTTTATATATGTGACCAACTTCTCATGGAAAATTATTGACAAAGGCTTCAGATAACGTTTTGGCAGTACTTTACGTATAGGAGTGAATGAAACGAATTGTGAAGTCAATTTAACAGCAAAAAAAATTTATGAGAATCCATTGAGTGATCTGACAAGAGGTTCTAACAGGTCTACTGCGGCCAATTCCTTTAGTTTAGAAGGAATTACAGGAAATAATAGTGCTCGATCTGTAATGGTTGATGCTTTGGCTTTGCTAAAACTTTCGGTATTCTTTTCTGCCTGTTATTAAAGTAACAATTCGTACGACGTTTGTGAAACAAAAATGGTTGGCAGAAATCATATGCGTTTTGGCAGTCTCTCACTATTCAGCACATTCTTACTGCATGTTCATTTTATACATAACAACAGAGAAATTTTAATTTGTGTTCAAGTGGCCAATCTGCTGGTAAAGAATATAGGAACTGATCAATCCAAGCTATGAGTGAACTTCGTTACTGTAATTCCTCAAAACTTTGAATTTACGTACCGTCAAAAAGTTTTGGAATCAAAGTTACCACTTCTGCTTGAACCAGATTATTCTCTACTGCACCACGTCAGCGCTTCATTGTCGTATCTGGATATATGGTACTGTTCTCGTGGAAAATCACTTAAACGCCTAAATTTGTATGGTTACCAAAGCTTTCTGAATTTGAGTGTAAACGGTCAAATTCGTCCTTTTCGTCTTCGCGGTTAAGCTTTCTTTCAGTAGGCTCGAATTTTTAGTTCACAGTGTTCCTACGAGTCTTATTTTCCCGATTTATTTTCTCCTGGTTGTCTTTAAAATTTATTAATGACTGATATTCTGCTGTGTCTGAAAACTTTACTGGCATTGTGTCATTTGAAACTCTGTCTGCACTGGTTAGTAAATTTCCGAGTTTTGTGGTCACATCACCCATCCTTTCTTTAATCGTACGTAACTGTTCCTTTTGTTCTCTGAAATTAAGTGTTAAGGTTTCCATACGTTGGCTAATTTTAATTAAATTTTGTATCAAGTTGGCCGCACTGTTTTCTCACCTGTGTCACTATAGCACTGGGAACTGCAGTGTTAATTTTATCCAACAGTTCGTCTTTATAATTTTGCTGATTTGTTTTCAAGCTTTCGCATTCAGTTTCCAGGTTACGAAATCTGTCATCGAAACTGCTAAGAATTGCTTCAAGGTCATTTTTAATTTCTTCTCTAAGCGCTATTCTGTTCTCTTCCGGTAATTTCCTGTTTTAATGCTAAGTTTCTTTTTATTTCTTCCCTAAGCGATTTAATATTTTCTTCCCGAAATTTTTCGAATATTTTACCCATTTGATTTTGTGATTTTTTCAAACCCCTGACATACTGTTTCTAACAAATTTCCCGGACTCACATCGTGTGATACCGTATTACTCACTAAAGGTGCTGCGTGTACTGTCTGTTCAAAAGGTCTGACGTACCCTCTACACATCGTCAACGATTTTACAAATGACATGTATACGATTTTAACATAATATCTACATTTTTACTGCTCATCTTAAGATATATTTTTATTCTAAGCTCCAAATGTTTCTAAATTATTTGTGACAATTTCTTTCCTCTTGTAAAAAGTTACGTGTTCAGGATTATACACAATAACACGATGTGGATAAATTGGGGCCACTTCTAAATTGGCGCCACTTCTATCATCAACGCCCCTTTTATCTTCGGTGAGTGATACCACCTCCAGTGGTATAAAAGTGTCAAGTACATCTTTGACAACTGACAGACATATCAACCTGGATGTCTCCATGGAAACGGCGTCCTAATACGTTGTTACAGGCACCAAGAGATGGCACACATATACAACGATGCCTTTAGTTTTTTCTGGTGTTTTTTATGATTTTAAATAGCTGAATATTCTTAAAAATAAGTCATTATGTATAATTTTCGTATTAATACGTCATGCGTTTGGTTTTATTACAAATAAATAGCAGTAGCTGTAGAATTCACGATCTTAATTCCTCCAGACGACGCTTTGGACCTCAGTTATCGAATTACAATAAATTTCAATGCATTTTATGATGCTGGCTGTAACAAATTATGAAACATAAATGAATATTAACTCGTTTCTTGATTAGTTAAATTTAAAAGATAAATACTGAAAAATGAACGGTATGTAAGTCGTCCCCATTGGCTTTCGGCGATGCCTTAGGCTTTGGAGCGCCCTCTCCCTACCCTATATACGAGACGTATTCCGAAAGTAAGGTCCGATCGGTCGCAAAATGGGAACCTCAGTGAAAATCCTATAAAGCTTTGCATAGGTGCGTTGGACCACGTCTCTAATTTGCCCACAGCTCGCGTCATGTCTGTCTTTTCTGTTCTGAGCCCACAGTGAACACGTAAAGGTGCCTAGAAAACAGCATCTCACGCCAAGTATGAGTGCCCGTGAGAGATTTCGGTGGATTGGATGCAGCCCACACAACATAGCTGTCATGCATTTCCTTCTCCATGACAGTTCTCGGCAGGGGCAATGAGGACACCTCTGCAGCGTTTTCGGTGGGAAGTGTTTGATCGCCTTTCATACAGACCGGAATTTGCGCCCTCTGATTTTCATCTCTGCTGACATGAGCCGTTGGCTATGAAGTCAACGTTTTGGCACAGGCAGCAAACTGCAGATTAGCGTAGAGAAACAGAGAAAATTGCAGGCGGCTACCTTCTATGACAGGGACATTGGAAAGTGGTACAACGATACGACAAATGTCTCAAGCGGAGCGGCGACTATGTAGACGTTTCTGGAAGGAATGGGTAACCACTGCAAATAAAACAATTTTGATTTTCACTGTTGTTTTCGTTTCGCGACAGTTCTGACCTTACTTTCGGAATTCGCCTTGTAACTCCTGGCTGCTTAGCCATCATCATCTGTTACAGTGACTGAGGCCTCCACAGTGGGTCAGACGCCATCACCGTCATCCATATGGGTAATGATGCAACGTTTTAGGGTATACTTATACATCATTGGCTTCTCTATCTAATGTAGCACATTTACTTTTGTTATTACAGTGCAAACTCTGATGATGACACGTAATTAAAAGGCTGAAACTGGTCAAAAGTTAACATCGGCTGCGATCAAGAGCGTTTTTAAATAATTTTATGACAATAAAGATCTCTGTTCTCCAACAATGTTACATAAAATTATGTATCTTCTACAAGTTGTTGCAAAATTTCCAACGACTGTGGCGACTTTTGTAAGCTTTCACTAGCCGTGGCGACGTATTGCCGACCGCCTCAACTTCAAAATTTGCGTTTTCATTAACAATCGTTTGCTCTGTTTCGTTATTGTTCGCGAAGTTGGTTAATAATTGTGGATCCGTGCAATTTTCTGCAGTATCATGTAAACTATTGGTAGTTGTGATTGCTCAAGATGGTTTATCTCATCATGTACGGATCCGTTATTTTGTGACACACTCTGCTGTCTTGTACTGCAATGGACATTCATATTGTTTTCTTTTGTCCCAAAGAAGATGAAATACCATTTCCTGGAAAAAACAAAATTGCTACATTGTCAAAACAAACAAAATAGACGTACCACCGCGCAGGTAATTACTATCCACTGAATGAAATCCTCACAAAACCTGTACTGTATTGTCAACTGCTTGCGTAATAAAGTAATCCATAATTGTCACACGACACAAAATTTCACAAACTGAACACATAATTTTAAATTAATTGCCTGAAAAAGAAGTACAATGTTAGTAAAATTAGCGCAACGGTATTTTTTGCTTCCGAGAAATCCAACATTTTGTGACTACGTATTACCAAAAGAACCAACGAACTGTCCTTTCATAAATGGTCGACATGTTTAAGTTCCCCACTATGTTTCCGTATGAAATTTAGCCCATATTTACCTTCCACTCTACAAAAAGTTTACGTATTACTAAATCTATATACCCACAAACTGTTATCCAACTAAAATTCTATGATAACCATCGACTAAACAGAACCTAGTGCAACTGAAGTAAAATAATTATCCGGACCTAATCAAAATTTCCATTTGACAAAATTGTTGCAGATTTCTTGAAAGCCCAACAGCAAACAGCAATCAAGCAGCAGCTAAGCTAGATTTCTGTTTTTAAATAAAATTTCCAAACAATAATCAAACTGTTGCATACCATATGGTGCAACTTTGTAATGCGAAATGATAAACCTTCTTTGAACAGTGGAATGGGGAGAGTAACTACTCTCATGAAGTAATATTCCAAGATAACGTTTTTAGAATGAAGTACGTATTCAAAAACACAGAGCAAAACTTCGCGTGATCTTCACGCATAACGTTGTTCTGAACAGCACCTAAAAAGGGTACAATGTTAACACAGAATTTTTATAAAAACAAATCAGTTGATACGTTAAGGCATGACTCGCGGAAGTGACGTGGTCTTTCTCTCACCTCTGAGCAAGTGAACTAATTTAACTAGCTAAAAACAATCATTCCGACAAACCAGCTGAGCAGTGCTGCAGTCTTACCTCAAAATTTTCTCTTCGAAAAACAGAAATAACGATATTCAAAATTTATATTCTTTTCATATTTAAATATATATATATATATATTCATCCTCAATGTCCTTTGCAATAAACCTTTCACCATCTAACACATACAATCACAAGCCAACACAGCACTATTGGATACGTCCATCACCTGCCACACTTCAACTATGAATGTATGAGACACTGCGCAGAGGCAAAGCCTGCGCCACAAGACCGCTGCTCTCTCTCTTTAACGTGAACATCGATAACTTACAGAAATCAAAATGACGTACCCACCTTGGAAGTTGTTAATAATCAAGCACGCGTGTTATGTGCAACGCCGTTACATTTTTATCGGAAGGGACAAAAGAGGAAGCAAAAATCTCATCAAAAAGTGTCATTGAAAAAATTACAGGAACCGCTACCTGCTCCAGTCGCACTACAGGATGAAAAGTATTTAAACCGACAAACTCTGGGAGGTTGTAGGGAACATAAAAACAAATATTTTTCTCTAATGTCATTTTTTCCTATGAGGAATATTTAAACCAGTGGAGGCCATATTACGCTCTTCAGTTGTTAGAGGCCGTATTACGATCTTCAGTTGTAGGTATCTGCTGTCCACAAGTGTAGCAGTGCATTGTCTCTGATTATTAATGGATCGATGCACCTGGAGTGAGTACACTGATATGGTTGGTGCGTACTACGTAGCACACCACAACGGACGAGCTGCACAGCGGGTTTATCAAGAACAATATCCTAGTCGCCGTATCCCGCATCAATCGACCTTTGCTGCTGTGTACCAACGTATGCGTGAGACCGGGTCATTTAGCAAATTACCTGGACAGCGACCCCGTCGCACGGTAAGAACACTGCAATTTGAGGAAGCTGTCTTGCAGCATGTGGAGCGGGATCCTTCAATCAGCACTTGTGCAATTGCACGAACATGGGGACGAATCAGACGAATGTAAGAACAGTCATTCGAGAGCACTTATTACGTCCATTTCACTTACACCGTGTCCACAACCTGGAACCAGTTGATTATCCACCCAGAGCACAGTTTTCGCAGTGTTACCTGAAACAGTGTGAAATACATCCTTCATTTCCATCCTCTGTGTTGTTTACTGATGAAGCAACGTTCGGGCGTGACGGAGTCTTAAACATGCACAATTCGCATGTTTGGAGTGAGGATAACCTACATGCCGCAGTTACTAGCGCTCATCAAGTTCTTCGTTAATGTGTGGGTCAGTGTTGTTTGGGACTGTTCAGTTGGGCCGTATCTGCTACCTAAGCCATTAAATGGCAAGCACTATCACAATTTTCTCGCCAGAGCATTGCCAGAATTGCTGGAAGACGTCCTGCTTCCTACAAGACACCACATGTGGTTTCAACATGACGAGGCGCCGGCACATTTCAGTCGTCATGTGAGGCGATTACTGGACCGACGGTTCCCAGAAACGCGGATTGGCAGAGGTGGTCCTGTACCATGGCCTGCTCGATCACCAGATATGTCCCCTCTGGACTTTTTTGTGTGGGGACAGATGCGCAACCTTGTTTACGCAACTCCTGTTGCATCAGAAGAGGATCTGGTTGTCTGGATAGTAGCAGCAGCAGGAACGATTCAGGATACTCCTGGGTTTTTGCCCGTGTCAGACAGAACATAATCCGACGGTGTAAGTTTGTTTACGTGTCAGTGGAGGCATTTTTGAAAATATACTGTAATTGAAATTGGGTTGTGTTAATATGTTGTCTCTTGGTCATAAAAAAAGGAAAAGTGTTTGTTATTTTAATTAAATTGCCGCCACATAAACCTTCCTCTACCGGTTTAAACACTCCTCATAGGAAAGAATGACATTAGGGAAAAATATTTGTTTTGATGTCTCCTACAACCTCCCAGAGTTTGTCGGCTTAAATACTTTTCACCCTGTATAATAAGAAGAAGGAGCGTAATGACACTGCTACAAGCATTTTATACAACTTTGCTACTTGCTCCAAATGAAAAGTGGGCGATCATAGAACAGTGAAACTTTATGCAAACATTTTTACCAACCATTGGAAGAAACAAATTTTAATTTCCACGTGATTTTGAGGGTAACATTTGCTAATTGCGTACTATGTTTACGTTCCAGACTACAAATGTTGTTCAGTGTAACGACTATATGCTTCCACGACAGCCTGGAACCGCACTGCAGACTGGAGGACAGTTGTTCACAGCACTTTCCAAACAATGGACCATAGAATGTTGAGCTGTTCTGACACAGCTCGAACACTGCTTGAAGATCGCACTTTGCGTCCAGTGTTCTCAGTCATGGTGAAACGCCCCCTTAGAAAAATTATAAATGACTGTGCTTAAACTGACACACAATATTTTTTAGCGCAACGCGATCTTTCAATAATCCCTACAAAAGAATGGCCCTGACTAACATTAACCTATACCTTTCATAAATCACTTACCTCACAAAAATCTTCGTTACTCGAACTACTGCAATACAGCGAGCGCCACTACTGCCAGCTAAATAAAAGATTCAAACTACTGAAGACACTAACTACTGATAGGGATAGTTAGCAAATGAAAGATTTTGATAGAGAACAAACAATGTATTTAGCTTAATAGTGTTCAAAAGTCATAATGTATATAGCAGTTCATGACATCCATTCTTACAAATGTACTGTTTCTGATGGACACACGTCCAGATCATCCGCTCTCAAAAATCCGCCATCTCACTTCCCCACATCCACCACTGCTGGCGGCTCACCTCCAACTGCGCAACGCTACGCGCTGTTAACAGCCAACAGCCCAACACTACAATAGCGAATATTACAACAATGCCACCCAGCCACAGACTGCACACAGCACAACCAGTGATTTTCATACAGAGCGCTACATGGCGTTACCAATATAAAAACCTAAACAGCCTATTTACATAGCACCCCTGCTCCCCCCAAAAAATTTTACAAATTTTTTTGGGCAGTGGTCAATACAGATTTGAAAAAAAATTTTCATAACTACAATAACAAAGAAATCAAACGCACACACTTATCGATACAATGTTGGTCAAAAGCTAAAATTTTCTGACAGTCCATAAAGACAGTCCTGATCGTTCATCACAGTGAAATTGCAGTGTTTTTCTCAAAGTATGAGCAGTAAAAGAAAATGCACACGAAAGTAGTGGATATCCATGCAGTCTTGAAGCAGTAGTGTTGTCCTTCCAACGGAAAGACAGTGCTGACTCTTGACATGCAGACAGGTAATGGGCCACAACAGAGCAAACCAACAGCAGAGTCATTCGAAGTTTTGAAGAATATTGGTAGGTAGGTCATCACAGAGCAGACCCACTATAGTCTTGGTAGAGAATATGGTATTGGTGGGCCACCAGAGGTGCAGACCCACTGCAGTCCTCGTAGAAATAATGGTATTGGTGGATCATCAAAGGTGCAGACCCACTTCAGTCCTTGTAGAGATGGCTAGCAGCCATCCGTTGCGACTGTGAAGGTGCACAATCACCATCGAAGAGTTTTGTGGACAATATAGCAAGTCCATGAACCACCACTTGTGCACTCACAAAAAATTTTTTTGAAATGTCCTTAGAACCAGCAATGCTGTTATCCCTTGCTGAATTATTAACACACGCTCAAACACTCACAGACCAAACTTCTCACATAATGTGCATTACTATGACCAACAATGTAACTTATTTTGAAGAACTGGTGTCTATACAATTATAAATGTACAACAAAAGAATACAATTACAAAGGTACAAAATACATCATTAAAGAACATAATAGTACAGATAACATTTTTAGTGATACACGCATTACAAAAGAACAGAAATAGACTTATACACCAGTGTTACAGGAATTATGAGATAAGTAAATAAATAAAATGATGAGAATAGTTTTTGATACATTAATTTCTCACATGAGAATTGAAACAGAACAGAATTAATAATATGTAAACATCTTATCAGATAAACACATAAAGACAGGAAGAACACAAATACACAAGGGTACACAAACACATAGTGGAATGATACAAAACGACAGGACAGGTTTTGTTTTCAGTGTGACATTTGGTACTGCAGTCCAACACAAAACTTCATTCCATAGATCTTTCCTCTTATTTCAACATTTGTTTCCACCAAAAAAATCCTATCCAAGCATGCTTTCTGTATTTATATGTTCACATTTATCTTACCTCATTATTTATTTTCCATTATCTTACCTCATTATTTATTTCCAAGAAAATCCTACCTAAACCTGTTGTCCCTAAACCCTACTTTTTTGTTCATATCCTCTTTCAAAAATACTTTTTTGGCCAAACCATTTTCTTATAGCTTTTCAATGCATTTCTTCCAATTCATCACAACTCGTTCTCTTATATAGCCTACCCCATCTTAAGCTAACTTAAATCTATTGAGCTCAGATGCATAAAGTAAGGGACGAGGAAATGCAGCAGCACAAAACAATTAACACAAAAAGCAATGACAAAAAATGAAAATTGGCAAAGCAAGCAGCATTATAGAAATTAGCAAAGCATATACAACTAATATGAGGCAATTAGCAGCAACAAGAAAAATAAATCAGTAGCAGAACTAGCTTAATACAATATAAAATTCAGTAGAACTATGCCTGGCAAACAGCAGCAGCAAATGCAATAACTTGTACCTAAACATGACAAAGTTCAAGCAGAAATAATATTACAGTAAAGATGGCCATGTCTAATACCTACGTCACACCTTAACACTAGAGTGATGCATCACAAAAATTTACTCTGCAAAAAGTTATCAAATCGTTGACAACAATTATGTATGCAATTCCTGTGAAGTGGAAATGTCTTTTTGTGCTCCCTCGTTTTTTTGGAAGTAGATCATAAAATTATTATTTACTGGATCTGTAGGCATAAAATAACTATATTAGTACATCTATTAAATTTTATTTTAACCAATGCTGCAGTGCAGCTAGAAACTAGATATTAAACAAAATGAGCAATCTGTCAACTCGAAAGACAATAGATGTAAAATGTTTCTCATCATTTCATTAGGCATTTTAGTAAATATCACAAATTAAGAGCTCCACAGTGTAATCATATGTTTTCAAGTTTGAGCGTGTCGTATTTGCGATGCTTTCGACAAAGAAATGTCAATAGCGAGGATAATGGCCTCTTTCTTTTCTCCACCCAATGGCTTTCTTTTGACAGACGACTATCTCTCAGCTGGGCGCCCGAAACACATTACGTCAAGGTCACTTACATTTCTTGAAATATTTATGACAGCAGTTTCCACTACAGTGACAGTCTCATATAAAAATTTTCACAAGTCGAAAATTTGCGTTACAAATGTGTAGAAACATAATCCTATGAATATAACAGTGTGCAAAAAATTTTCGGTGGCATTGTGATACATTCACGCATTTACACATATTTCATAACTCTTAAAGTACGATTCTTGGTTTCCAACATCCTTTTCATAAATCAGAGTCCCTAACCCCTACTCATTATTCCTTACCTTATTACACATACACATTCATCGACACTTCAATATTTCATCATAATAAATACATATCATAATCAAATTCCTCATATAGCATCAGCTTATTGATCATTAACATACCTCAACAGCATAATACACATTGTCATCATAATAATAACACCATAAAAACTCAGCCAAATCTCAAAAACGTCGTAGCTTTCTGCAATAATTTCAAAACCTAAAAAAATTCTCTGCTCATTGCAATAGTGTCATCTACCTCAATCATACTTTAAAATCGTGATCCCATACCAAATATATCATTCAAAGCTCTCATAGTATCACAATGGTTCCAAAAATATATGAAGAGTTCACAAAGTACATACAAAATACAGTTTCATGAGTGTGAAGTTATTCAACTGTGTTATTGTGTAAACTTGGGTCACTGACATAGTAAAAAAAAATGTTTGTCTCTCTCTCAGTTAAATGATCAGATAGCTGTGTAATTCTGTGTTACAGAAATATGGTACCAATGTGTAAAGTTGTATAAGCAAATACCATATTAGCTAGGGCTCCTTGTGCTTGCTAAACACATGGTACACAAAGTATGCGTGTACCCCCCTGAGGAGTAATGTAATTATACCCTCAGGTGCTACAGATTACAGCAATGGAATGAAATGTATCATGGAAAACCATTGTCTCTTTGTAATTCAAAAATCTTTAAACATAAATGTTTTAAGTAAAAAATTAATCACTCAAATACCTGTACTGTAGCGCTAAACTGTGCGTCTTGTAAGATAAACTCTGTCATTATTTAAGGGTAAAAAATGTGCCAAATGTCGTAGTTATCGCCGTCCGTAAGCAAAGTTCTGTAGAAGTCAATGTACTTACCTCGTAATAAACAAAGTGAAATGCTATGCATATAGATATCTTAGTTATTACGCTTATTGCAATGATGAAGTAAGTACTGTACTGTAATGTATTGTTGTGCTATGGAAAAGGCTGTTTCATTGTAGCTATACCACAAAAGTTACTACTAAAACATGTTTTACTTTCCAGAAGAATTCAGAAAAAATGTGCAGATATAAAGCAGATACACCGCTAAAGCAACAATGTAAATTGTGTCACACATTAGTAGCATCGTGATATAATCGTGTAGCTGACAAAGAAACCAAATACTAAGTCACCTTTAATCTCACAGAAAGTACTTCAAATAAAGAATGTGCCAAATGTGCCAAATGTCGTAGTTATCGCCGTCCGTAAGCAAAGTTCTGTAGAAGTCAATGTACTTACCTCGTAATAAACAAAGTGAAATGCTATGCATATAGATATCTTAGTTATTACGCTTATTGCAATGATGAAGTAAGTACTGTACTGTAATGTATTGTTGTGCTATGGAAAAGGCTGTTTCATTGTAGCTATACCACAAAAGTTACTACTAAAACATGTTTTACTTTCCAGAAGAATTCAGAAAAAATGTGCAGATATAAAGCAGATACACCGCTAAAGCAACAATGTAAATTGTGTCACACATTAGTAGCATCGTGATATAATCGTGTAGCTGACAAAGAAACCAAATACTAAGTCACCTTTAATCTCACAGAAAGTACTTCAAATAAAGAATGTCTTTTCAACTAAACCAGAATGTTGCATTAAAATCTCATTAGAAGTATATGTTCTAAGTATGTAAGCCTTGTAGTTGTTACATAATCGTGCAACTAACAAGCAAGAATGTACACACACAATAACACCATGTCCTCTGTTCAGTATAACAATGCATTCGTAATTTCTGTTTAAATAAGTTCTCTTGGTTCTTGACTGGATATTTAACTTCAAACATTGTTGCATGTTAACAGATTCTAAGACTGACAAAGCAATCTAGTAATGTAAAGTGAAAAATTTTATACTAAAGACTAAGTTAAAAAGCAGATTATCTTTCAATAAACGGTTTAACATATGAAATGTGGTGCAAGCCTTTACTCTTCCTACTATGCAGAGCTCCAGCTTCAATGGAATTATCGTGTGGTATATGATACATCAGTAAAGAATGCTCAAATTTTTCTCAAGATTAGCGTCTATGTAATTTTTCTCTGAGCCAGCCTGCGCACGTGGCTGCCTGCAGTGCGAGTCATTGTCTGCTATCTCTTTGTTGGCGTGCGTCGTTATTGGGATTTGGAGGCCTAACTTCTACAAATTCACCTCGTCGAGAGGGCCCTGAGCTGTTTGAATCGCGCCAGTTCTGATGCAGTTCAGGTCTGTCGTTACGATTATATCGTCTGTCGTCATGTCGGTAATTTCTGTAATTAATTTCTTGTCGGTCACGTGGTGGAGAACTTCTCCCTGAGTCGTAACTGCGTGGAGAGCCGTTGTGTCTGAAGTTATTCTGTCTCCCTTGATAATAATTATTTTGTTACACATATTGCCTGTTTCTCTGATTGTCTCTGTGATAGTCATTACTGCGGAGAGGTGATTTTTCCCTGTAATTATTACTACTCTGCCAACGGTTGTCAGAATAGCCTTTTCGTGTCCAGTTATTATTTCTGTCATCGCGGAATTGTGACGGATGTGACCTGTAATTGTTGTGCTCCGGTTTTCCCGTTCCGCGATTGTCAGTGTCAATTTCCAATTCTTGTAACAGTCCCTGAAAAGCTTCAATGTCGTCTTTGCAACGTCCTGCCAAAATAATATGTCGTAAATGTTCAGGGAATTTGATTAAGCAAATGCGGATGAGTTCTGAGGGGATGTAAGGGTTTGACAGGTACTGATTCTTGTGCAACATGTCTTCAAAATATTTCACAAGACTGGAAAATTCAGATTGTTCGAAATGTTTCATCATTATGATGCTATGTTTTACTCGGCCTTGTGTGGCTTGAGACCAATATGTTCAGAGGAAGGCATGGTAAAATTCTCCTTCACTGTGACAATCGTGAATGACCAATCGCATTCTTACAGCTGGTTCATTCTCTAAGTAGCCACACATAAATTCTAATCTGTGCTCCAATAACCAGTTGGGAGGAAAACAATGAGAAAATTGATGAAGCCATGCTTGTGGATGAATGTCGTTGCCAGAATTCTTAAATGTTTTGAATTTATGTGTAGTAATGAACAGCTTATAGTCAAAAATCATCGTGTCGGCGAGTCGCATATTGGTCATTGTTACGTCGTTTCGGCGGTTCCATCTCAAAATTCGGTGCACCTTGCCAATTTCTTTCATAATATCCGAAATGCCCTGTGATATTATTTTGTGGCTGTTCCGTATTTCTATGACCCTCTTCCCGTATTGGAGTGCGAGTGTCCTCTGAAATATGTAATTCTTGTATTACTTGTGCCAACTGATGTTGTACTTCCCAGATTTCTCTTTTGTGTTGCTTATTAATTTGGTTCTGATTTTGTTTGAATTTCTTAATTTGTTCATACTCTTCTGTGTCAGTGATGACTACAGGTCTTGTGTCATTCAGATCATCATCTACCCTTGTAGATAAGTTAGTGAACTGATCCGAAAGTTCGGCTACTTTCTCCGATAGTGTACTTATTTCCTCAGTGTGTTTTTCTGAACCAAGTTTCAGAGTGTTCATTTGTGTTGAAATCGTATGTACTGTGTAATTTAAGTTTTCCTGAGTTTTTGCAAGTTGCGTAACCAAATCGGTAGATGCAACTGAGTCAATTTTAGCTTGCAAGCTCTCATGATTTTCATGAACAATAGTTTGCAGTTCTTTTATGGCTAATTCGTGATTCTGTAATGTATTTTCATGCCGAGAAAAAATAGGTTGGAAATGCTCACAAATTTGTGTTTTTACGTCATTACAGAGTTTTTGACATTTCGATTCGATTTTATGTAACTCAGTAGTTAAATCTCCACGTGTTTGTTCAAGCGTGGTGTGTAACCTTTGAAGATTTTGTTCCATTGTGTCTAACGTTCGAAGATTTTGTTCCATGGTGCCTAACTTTTGAAGCTTTTACTGTGTTTGTCCCATTTGTTGTATTAATAGTAATAAAAATGCACTGGTGTCTGAAGCATGTTCCTCTGTGCTTTTCGGCGGTGAATTTGCATGGGCAACATTCACATTTTGACAAGCAGAAAATGTGTCTTGACTTATTTGAGAAAACGGTGAGGACCCAAAACCTGAATCTACAGTATTTGCGAGATTGCGTCGTGTCATTTCGGATTCCTGAGGCGAGCTGTTTCCGACCGATCGATCGATAATGCTTGCCTGTTCACTATTTGTTTCACTGTCTGCGCCATTATTTGCTGTCGCTCCATTTCCCTATGCACAGTTACGAAATTACCACTTTGAATGTCTGTTAATTCATTACACAGTGGTGCTGATAAGTTACGCTCGTTGTCACTATTATTTCTCAATTTACTTTGGAGCCTAGTGTTACGTTTTTCACACGCCATTATTGTCACAATATTTCACATTATAACAGAGAAAAGCACATTTTGAAGAGCAAAATAAGAAAATACATTAACATAGCACTGAAAATAATATCTGGTTAATTGTAAGTGCAGCTGCGAAATACTTGGTGCAAATCTACATGCATGTCACAACTATTTTACTGTACAACAATGATAAACTACAACTCCAAAGGATATTCTCTCTATGATTATGCACTAGCTATAAACAATAGCTACACCAATTACACAAACCACAAGAAAAAAATCAGAAGATTCCAGTGAGGTATCCTGGCAGGCTCGCCATATGAAACGTCCCCTTAGAAAAATTATAAATGACTGTGCTCAAACTGACACACAATATTTTTTAGCGCAACGTAATCTGACTTTCAATAATCCCTATGAAAGAATGGCCCTGACTAACATTAACCTATA
This sequence comes from Schistocerca piceifrons, assembly GCF_021461385.2. Taxonomy (NCBI): domain Eukaryota; kingdom Metazoa; phylum Arthropoda; class Insecta; order Orthoptera; family Acrididae; genus Schistocerca; species Schistocerca piceifrons. The sequence goes on from NC_060139.1 coordinate 47,282,825, forward strand.
CCTTTCATAAATCACTTACCTCACAAAAATCTTCGTTACTCGAATTACTGCACTACAGCGAGCACCACTACTGCCAGCTAAATAAAAGATTCAAACTACTGAAGGCACTAACTACTGATAGGCATAGTTAGCAAATGAAAGATTTTGATAGAGAACAAACAATGTATTTAGCTTAATAGTGTTCAAAAGTCATAATGTATATAGCAGTTCATGACATCCATTCTTACAAATGTACTGTTTCTGATGGACACACGTCCAGATCATCCGCTCTCAAAAATCCGCCATCTCACTTCCCCACATCCACCACTGCTGGCGGCTCACCTCCAACTGCGCAACGCTACGCGCTGTTAACAGCCAACAGCCCAACACTACAATAGCGAATATTACAACAATGCCACCCAGCCACAGACTGCACACAGCACAGCCAGTGATTTTCATACAGAGCGCTACATGGCGTTACCAATATAAAAACCTAAACAGCCTACTTACAATGGAAACCTTAGCTTCTTCAACAATTTGTGCCGCATTTGGCTGTCGGCTTCTTTCAGATGCAAATCCCAAATTGCCAGTTAATTCGAACTTCTGTGACGTGTCGTATCGTGTTTGCGTAGTGTATTGTGCTGTGGTTTTAGTGATCTATAAATATGCTTCAACAGCAAATGAAAGTTAAAGTTAATAACGTCAGTCATCAGTCCTTGCATTAAAAACTTATATTATATTCAGAGAACTACAACATACTCAAGCACAATCATGACGCCAACAACAATCTGATGCTATATATTAACTGTTAGTGTGCGAAAAACACAATAAGTTTGCGTGAATTACTTCTACACACATCAGAGCAATAAATTTCGCTACAACCTGAATTAGTTCTCAATAATTTTGCTCGGATATGGATTACTTTTTATGTAAAGGTGTATTACACTGTTGCTAATATTCACTTTGCAACCAGCCTGCATTTTAACCTATATTCCGTGATCGCTGTGAGACGAATATGGTAAGCTGACGATACTCGCCAGCATATGTCCAATACGACCACAAATTTTTCCTAAAAAGAAAACAAAGAAATTTTGTTATTGGATATTTACCATTAACCTTCGACAAAGACTGAATGAATGTTTTCATACGTTAGTAGGCTTGAAGAGCCATAATTGACAAAATTAGTTAGGCCAATAGCAACGGCGGCCAACAATAGAGGACTGAAGCTACGTAAAATAATCTTAAATATCTGAGGAAAGGGCACTACATTGCAAGCAAAACATGTTTTTTATACTTAATAAATATATTCTGAAAGCGTTTAAGCAAATTTTTCACATTATTACTGTATTTTAATAAGAGCTATTACAATCACTTCTGTCTAATGCAGCGATAATCTTTAGCTCGAGTCAGTCTTTGTTCGCTGGATAAAAGAAGAAAAAATAGTAGTTACTACGCCCTTCGTACTCTGAATCAGAGATCACACAGTCATATGTGATTGTTCGTTAGTAGCACTGATCACCTTTTTATCTCTTACGTTACACGGTTTCTCTCGTTTTCTGAAATACTTGCAGTTTAACGCTTAGTGCAAAAATCATTCTGTAGATTTTTCTGTAAGTACTAACCAGGAGGCAGTACACTTCAGAATCACGATCTTCACCCCCGGTGCAGAAAGAGGACCTCTCCGTATTCCTTTAATACAACGCCGGCCAAGGCGTGCCAGACTTCACGCTTGCAGTGTGTGCGGACGACGGCCGTGGTGGCCGAGCGGTTCTAGGCGCTTCAGTCTGGAAGCGGGCGACCGCTACGACCGCAGGTTCGAATCCTGCCTCGGGCATAGATGAGTGTGATGTCCTTAGATTAGTTAGGTTTAAGTTGTTCTAAGTTCTAAAGGACTGATGACCTCAGATGTTAAGTCCTATAGTACTCATAGCCCCCCCCCCTTTTTTTTTTTTTTTTTTTTTTTTTTTTTTTTTTTTTTTTTTGTGCGGGCCGTTGACCGGCCAACACGGCGGCCTGTCACTCGGCCTCCTCCTCGGAAGCTCCCGAAACAGCACGACATTTCATTTGGCATTGCGTTGCGGGATCTTGTGGTAGACACAGCTCTTTTGAGTTCGATGGAACCGTAGTGTCAGCGCTGTTTACTCTTCGCTGGTTTGTTCATTCTATGAAGGACTTTCACAGGTCCAGAGGCTTTTTACACAAAAGGAGACAGCTAGCGATCTATAGTCGTAATCCTTTAAAGGTTTTCGGTGAAAATGAAGGCAAAGTATGGCGACTTCATATGTTATCTGCTATGTGCGTTGGTTAAGTAAAAGGGTTTTCGATTTAAATCTCGCTATTGTTGAATTTATGAAGGAAAAAAGAGTGCAGCAACGAAAATTAGAACATGCAGAATGGATTGCAGACTTTGTGTTTTAAATGAACTTGACAGCACACTGCCCACACTAATACATTGCACTGTAACTTCTTTCTCATTTAATGGGGATACACTTAAAAAGAAAATCGCATTGTAGAAGGGACACATTCTGACAAACACAATCCATTTCCCTAAGCTCATAGGCGTTAAAAAAGCACGAAATTTGAAGAATTCATTGTGGCCTTGCAAGAATTACAAAGATAGTTTTATACTAGTTTTGAGAACACTCTCAATGTTAAATCTGTTTACGAGCTGTTTGTGAGATCGTTTGCCGTTTCAGTTGAAAGTGCCTCACGCATGTGCAAATAGATGTAACTGACTGATGTGCAAGATAATTCCACTTTTAATGACAAATCGTTTTACGTTAAAACTGTCCCCTTGGTTGCGAAAGTGCTACAATATTTCGATCGACATATTTGGGTAAAAGACCTTTTCTCGATTATGAAACTAAATAAGACACAATAACATGGCAGCTTGAGTGTGAAACTCTGTGAAATTGTCCTCGTTCGTACGTTTGACGACAGTTAGTACCAGATAAAAATTATATTACGTCATCAGCGCCCCAAGAATATTTACTTAACACTGAAAACTTGTGTTGTTTGTGGTCTACTTTGTTAAGAAATGTGAAATATAAAACCAAGTCCTATGTAGTATGACTGTACTCTCATTTTAATGCGGCGCGTTCGCTGTTTTCCCACTCTTGCCTCCAGCACGCACTCAGCGTGACGTGGCAGTAAGGGAAGTGGTAAGCGCGGCTGAACGGTTTGGCACCCGGGTCCGTTCATGGTCTGCGAACCGAAACCTTGGCCACCTTGCTTTAGTACGTCGATACTCCCCGAAAGAAACAGCACTGTTGCTGTTCTTTTGATAAAACTGGTTTACTTGTAAAGAACGGCTCGCCTTTTGCAGATTCATGTTGACAGCCTGCAGCTGCAATTCATACTGATGCTTGTGTTTCGGAACTACGTTGCCACACCAGCACGGGAGACTAACACTACTAACAACACTATTCCTTCAGCACGCCATTTGAACAACATTCCAATAAAACTTGGTACCGAAATGGAAAATAGTTTGCAGTCCACGCTGTCTCCAGTAGCGAAAGTTTAATTACAATCATCCTGTATTTAGGTAACATTGATGTACAGGGAATTGAAATATAATCTCCACAAAGCAGATGACTTTTATTTTACATTATATCATAGTAAGTGACGTCCGCAATGTTACATTCTTTACGCCGTTTTGTTTTTAGATTTCCATGTGGCAGCGTATGATTGGAATTGTTTCGCTTCCGGCGATAGTTTGTTTACATTTATGTTTTTTTTTTTTTTTTTTTGTACTCTAGCGAGAAACTCTTGAGTTTGAATGTATGTATTTGTCGAATTATAGGTCGTACTGATATAACGTGTTAACAATTTGATCTGAAAAATCGCTAGCTGAATCTTATAAGTTATATGAGTTTGTCAATAGGCTTCAGCTTCTGAACTGCACGTCCCCTACCATGCGGTGGACGTTGAAAGACGGCTTCATTGAGTCACAGCGCCAGAGATTGTTTGTATGTATGTATTTGTTGAATTATAGGTCGTACTGATATAACGTGTTAACAATTTGATCTGAAAAATCGCTAGCTGAATCTTACAAGTTATATGAGTTTGTCAATAGGCTTCAGCTTCTGAACTGCACGTCCCCTACCATGCAGTGGACGTTGAAAGACGGCTTCATTGAGTCACAGCGCCAGAGATTGCGCCAAAGATTATTATTCCGCCGCCTCCACTGGGCGCAGTAGCAGTTCAGAGGATGTCGAGAGCAGTGGTTGCTCTGTTGGGCGAGAGAGTAGATGATCTGAGTGCTGACTGAAATGTTGTACTGTTCGGTTGGTGTAATGTATAGATGGAAGAAGATGCAGTTGGCAGAATATATTTGAGAAAAGAGATGGGCTTTTGATTTATGATGCTGGTGTAATGGAATATTTTCGTCAATATATAATGAGGTAAAAAGGTATTACAGTTTTCTTTAATAACACTCCCTCTTTCTGACAGGTACAGTCAACAAAGCATCTGGCTCGTGTTAATTTATTAAACTTGTAATTTTGGTTTCTATGTGTAATTACAGAATTTCTGGTTTTTCAATTAGTTCATTGTAAATGGTGTTTAAAATATTTTGTCGTGTTGAGAAAGAATCGAGCCAGATACATGTACGTTGAGTCACACTACCACACACAGAACAGTTACACTTGTGCTTTGTTGTTTCTTAGCTTTTATAGTTGCAGGGGACTTAATTAATCAATTGTGTTAAGGGAAATTCCTTGTCATTTCTTATTTTTATTTTATGCAGTCATATTGCGTACTAATACTAGTCAGGGCCAACAGGTTACGACACTTCGTAACCGGTCACACAGCTAGTAAAATTATTGCATTTATTCATTAATATGAGTCTTTTCTTTTTAATTAAGCCCCCTTGCAACGTTCACAGCGAAATCCCAGCCACCAACGTTGTCCCTTCCCCTAAAGCGCCGACTGCTCAGATAGAAGCAAACGTATTTTGTTCACACCTAGAAGACATGGTAGGATGACAGTCTAACTTTGCACATGTACACGTCTCGGTCTGGTTTGTAAATGATTAAGAGTCATGTGACAGGTGGAACGGCCACCATAGTGCATTAGTGATGTTCGAGTTTCATGTTGATACCAGGCCAGGTAGGGTATGTAAGAGCCGTGAACAGTTACAAATATTCAATGAGCACTGTGGAATACGCGGAGATGACGTGTACTCGAGTGAGGCAGTATTATCAGCACCTGATAGAGTTTGAAAGGGGACTCATTGTGGGTCTTCATTTGGGCGGCTGGTCGATTCGTTGAGTAAGTAGAACTTTGTGTTATTCGGGTGTGCCGGTGGCCCGATGTTGGACTGTATGGGATCGTAAGGTCAGGCTCCGGTTGACCATATCTGCCCACCACAAGGCATGATCACCGAACTGTGCATCGGGCCCATAGTAACCCGTTTTCACCTGCGCCTACCATACGAGAACAGACAATGGACTTCCTGCAACATTCTGCGTCATCTCGCACCGTTCGTTGAGACTAACAGAGGACTAAGGAACTGCAGTCCCAAGCGTGGGCTGACGTACTCACCACAACTCAAATAGCTCTGTTTGGAGTGGTGTCGCGATGGGGAAGCATGGATTGCCGGTGAATGGATTCATACTGTGTTCAGCGATGAATCATGGCTCTGCTCTACCACGGGTGACCATCGTCGGTGAGTGTGGTGGCAACCTGGGGAGATGTCCCATCCTCAGGTGTTTCAGAGAGGTACACCGGTGTTATACCTGGCTTGAAGGTGTCCAGAGCCACGGGGTATGACATCAGGTCACGGCTGGTGGTGACTGGGGGGAACTCTGACGACTCAGTGGTACGTCACAGACATCCTACGTTCGCATCTGTCAGCTCTCATGCGACGGGATCTTGGTGACTTTTTTTCAATTGGATAATACTCATACACACACTGCACGTGTCTCTACGGACTGTCTGCGTAATGTTGAGGTACTCCCATCACCACCAAGATCCTTATGTGTATTCCCGGTATGACATGTGTTGGACAAGCTCGGACGTGAATGGCATCCCTGTGTCAGTTTCCAGGATATGAGAACCTTTAAAACTGTTGTGAGCTAGGTTGCCATACAAAGGAATGGTGCAGGAGAAGGCCATTCGTTATTCTTTCAGAGGTTTCTATTAGTTGTACAACAAGTAGCTATAAACCTTGAGAGAAAGTGCATGGGGGCTTAATTATATAAATATGAAATGCAAATACTTTTTAAATTTTAGTCGCTGTATGTCCGATTACGAGGTCTCGTAAACGGTTGGCCCTGACTGGTATTAGTGCACAATCTGACTGCATAGAATAACAACAAAGAATGAAAGAAAATTTCCGTTAACACAATTAATTAGTTAAGTCCCTAGTAACTATAAAACGTACGAAACCAAAGCACAAATGTAACTGTTCTGTGTGTGGAAGTGTGATTCAACGTACACATCTGGCACGGTTCTTCTTCAATAAGACAAGAAATTTTAAATACCATTTATACTGAAGTAATTAAAAAAATAGAAATACTATAATTGCGTAAGGAAACCAGAATTACACTCTAATACAAGAACACAAGCCAGATGCTTTGTTGACTGAACCTGTAATGACGCGTTATTTAAGACACTGAAATAATAAAAAGAATAGGGAATTTTTTTACCTTCATATATATTGACGAAAAGCACTCTGATCATTACAATATCTCCATTCGAACAACATCTGCTGTCTAGCCCCTCAAACAACTGCATAAAACATGGAACAAGCGCTCCCTACTACAACTTCTCAACCCGACTCACTACTACCACATCTCGATAAGCACTCTCCACCACGACTTCTCGACAAGAACTCTTCACTACGACATCTCAGCAGGCACTGCCAGTGGAGGCGGCGGGATAAAACTCTTTGGCGCAATCTCTGGCGCTGTGGCTCAGTGTAGCCACCTTTCATATGCCCTTCCTCCACGGGCCAGAATTTGATGGTATTTTTGCCAGCATTGATGGTGAAAATACCACCAAATTCGTTCACAAAAATACAGACAAAAAAATAAAAGATAATATTAATACGTAAATGTCACATAATTAGATAAAATTTTGGCTTTGCACTGACCTTTCAATAACCTAATATATAAAATACAGTAATCAATACAAATTCTTTTATACATGTGACTTTACATAATAGTTTACACAATTCACAAAAAATCAGTTTATACAAATGTTCACATAAAATGCTTTCAATGGTTAAAAAAAAAACAAGTAGTTGATAGTTCCAGCAGTAGCACCCAGCAATGGTCAACAGGTGCAAATACCAACAAGTGACATCATTTTAATACAAGCAGTTCCATCAGTTGCACCCAGCAATGTTGAACAGGTGCAGATACCAACAAGTCACATTATCTCAGTAGAAGCAGTCCATCAGTGGCACCCAGCAATGTTGAACAGGTGCAAACACCAACAAGTGACATTATTTCAGTAGAAGCAGTTCCATCAGTGGCACCCAGTAATGTTGACAGGTGCAGACAGCAACAAGTGACATCATTTCAGTAGAAGCAGTTCCATCAGTGGCACCCAGCAATGCTGAACAGGTGCAGACACCAACAAGTGACATTATTTCAATAGATGCAGACCATCAGTAGCACCCAGCAATGTTGAACAGTTGCAGACACCAACAAGTGACATTATGTCAGTAGAAGCAGTCCATCAGTGGCACCCAGCAATGTTGAGCAGGTGCAGACATCAACACGTGTCATTATGTCAGTAGAAGCAGTCCATCATTGGCACCTAGTGATGTTGAACAGGTGCAGACACCAACAAGTGACTTCATTTCAGTAGAAACAGTCCATCAGTGGCACCCAGCAATGTTGAACAGGTGCAGACAGCAACAAGTGACATCATGTCAGTAGAAACAGTTCCATTAGTGGCACCCCGCAATGTTGAGTAGGTGCAGACACCACAAGTGACTTCATTTCAGTAGAAGCAGTTCCACCAGTGGCACCCAGCAATGTTGAGCAGGTGCAGACACCAACAAGTGACATTATGTCAGTAGAAGCAGTTCCATCAGTGGCACCCAGCAATGTTGAATAGGTGCAGACAGCAGTCTATAATATTCACTATCACTAATCACACAGTTCATCAGCAGAAATTAAACATATCTAAGTGGCACCCATTATGTTGAACAAGTGCAGGTAACAGTCCATAATATTCACCATCACTAATCAGACAGTTCAGGCATGAACAATAGTTTGAATGCACACACAATTGCTTTTACAAAACTATTATCAATGCTCTTACACTAAACATACAAATTATAATAAACACACAAATGATATCAGATAATTGTCATATTAACTATTACAATACACAAATAACAGTAAACCTATAATAATTATGGGTGTCAGTGCAAGCCACTACAAACAAATCAAATAATATTTAGAAGATAGGTTGGTACCAATTATTTAGGATTAGGAAAGGAAAACACACAACCCACACTCACTCATCTTTCATCCACTTTAAGTGCTACTGTGTAATTAAATAGTGTTAACTGTGTAAATGCAATTCTGTCAAAATTTGATGTTCAACTTGTGTATCAAGTAGTAGTGGCAGCAATGTATAACAGTCAATAATAGTTAGTCAACGTCATAGTCATCATGTCAAGACCAATGTTTGCCAAGCCAGATCAAAATGTACGGTTGCTGAACAACTGTCAGTGAGCCAAGATATGCAAGTGCTTCCTCTCTCCAAAAAGAAGTATGTACTCCTTAGTGATTTAACAAAGTGTGTGTGTAGACAATCTTCTTTTCACTTGAGTGTTCTAGTCTGCTATCTTCATCCTCCTTGTTCCATACAGACCAATAAAAAAAATATGCTCCTCACTTACTTTACCTCTTATCCACCAAAACTCCAATAATCATCAGCATCACATAATCTCAGCACTTCAATAATACCTCTTACGTCGATACATGTAAACCTTATCATCAATATCATTTACCTTACCTCTTGTCCACCAAAACTCAAATAATCATCAACTTCACATAATCTCAATACCTCAATAATTCCTCTTCAATACATCGATACATATAAACCTTATCGCCAATACCATTTCACTACCATAAGAACTCTTTCCTCTAGTCAGTCTCCTCGAACAAGTACAGATAAAATCCTAGTGCAAACTTCAATTCATCATCCCATACAATCCAAAGACACAGTGTCCACACACAACCTCTGTATAATCCATCTGACCCAAATCTTCTACTCATTATGAATTATAAGATACATTTTGGTTACCTTGTCCATCATAAAATAAAAGAAATGCATACATGACCTCTAACAGCCTTTAGTTTGAATAACTCTCAGTAGGTAAGTACGAGTACGTAGTATCAAAGATCACATAAGACTTTGAGTGAATAAATCGTAATATTTCACAGTGTGTACACCACTTCAAGAATCATGGCAGAAGCAAACATGTGGAGTATTTTTTGTGTCAAGTGTCACTTCCTATTTCAATTGCTCACGAAGAATGCAGTGTAATAACTGTCAATGGTCTAACCCTAGTGTTAGTATGGCATGTCGTTAGCTTCCTTCCTATTAGCATAAATTTATACAGCTTCCATAAAACCTCCAGCTCATGTGACTTCTATGAAGTTTCTTGTACTAATGTCGTTCGTAGAATTATAGCAGTTCATTTTCATATCTTAAAAATATAAGGCACTGAGCGGAAGCAAAACATGCAATAGCGAGTAAATATACCAGTAGAGAACAGAATGTCAACAAGTGGATGCAGCACAATCCCTACAACGAGGCTCTGCCAAGCAAACAATAATTAATACCATAGTGTAACCTAAACTCTATGTTCGTACACAGTATATCAGCATTTCTATATACCAAATTAAAGAGTAGTTATGACAACAAACAGAAATGTATAAATATGCAATCCATACGCAAAGCAGCAAATACGTATCTTACATAATAAACAGGTCATTAGCATCATGTCAGCATAAGCAAATAAATGTTCATATGTAATCTTAATAAGTAAACATGAAGGCGCAAGCAGATAAATCACAAAGTGTAACCTACATACATAACCACACAAGCACAATTAATCAGGTGAAAATTATAATTTAAATAAATAAGCACAGCAGGCACATAATAAAAAAAATATGACGTCAGTGAAAAAGCAGTGCAGCCAAGCGATGCATAATATATACAAATAACAACCCTGTTCATTAATCAATCATTGTCAAAATCAGTTAACGTACGCAAGCACGTCGCTTCACAAGTAAATTCATAGAACATGAAATTAGCACAAAGTATAAATCACGTAATCGCGAGCAGCAAATTGCGTCGAAAGTACGTACCAAGTGGAAATATGTTACCTGAAAAATAAACTCAATTAACAGTTACCTTTTTGGTTTATTACTTTCTTCTTCGAAATGACATTCTTCCTGAAAATTTCTCCATAGCAAGTCGTCTTAACGTCGGAAACGCACAGAATTTACCTGAAGTTCTTAAATATTTTATACAACCGTATCCTGAAAAATACTGAACGTTAATAACATAATTTATCAAGTCACTGTAGCTTTATACCGAATTTAATCAGAGAAATTAGACTGTGTATTTGTTTACGGCTGTCACTGCATTCGCACTGAGCGCTCGATCAGCTGTAGGAGCGTGACGTAGGAAGTGATTGTTTGCGGTCAACGACTGCCTTGTGCGGCGCGCAGACTTGACTGTTGCTTTAAGTATGCGCCGCCGCCAAAACACAGCGCGGTATCCTTGTATTCTCTGATGTTTACATGTAGCTGTTAGTTTCTCTAAAGTATGTCATTCCACAAAAATTTTAACGTTCGATATGTGATGTATTCCCTTAGAGCGTCGAGATTTAAGAGTTTCTACTTCAACAGTGTTATCATGAATAATTTTGCGAATTCTATATGGACCATTATAAAGCAGAAAAAATTTTCGACACAAGCCTTTTCCTTTGTGAGTTAAACGATGAGACTTAATTAACACCTTCTGACCAACTGACAAGATTTTTAAACGACCAGGATGTTTAGCTGATTTCTTTATTCGAACAGCCGCAGATGCAATATTTTGCAGAGCCAGGTTGACAACTTCAGAATGCCGCAGTTTCCGTGAAGGCGGAAAAGGAACGATTTCAGAAATGCGATTTGTCGGTGCTTTGTTTTTAATATCAGTATAGGCGGTAAAGAAGTTGAATCATTACGGAGTTCATTCAGAACGTTTTGAAAAATATGAAGATACTGATCCCACCTTCTGTGATTCTGATGACAATAAAGTCGACACAATTTATTGATTTCTTTCATCCCTCTCTCTGAAGCGTTAGACTGAGGGTGAAAAAGTGAAATGAAAATTGGTTTAATCTTACGACGCCGTAGAGTACGAAGCCAAATTTTGGAGCGAAACTGTGATCCATTATCTGATATAACCTTATCAACATGACCCACTTCTTTAAGAAAATGGTTGATGAAAGCGTTAGATACTGAACGAGCTGTTGCTTTGCGTAAAGGTGTAAAACACACATATTTTGATGTCATTTCCACTGCTACTAAAATGTACACAAAACCATTAGTAGAACGAACCACTGGACCGAACAAATCGACTGCAGCCATGTCCTTTAATTTCGCTGGAATGATAGGAAACAGCGGTGCTCTGTGAGAAATAGTTGGCGGCTTAGCCTTTTGACATAATTTGCATTTGGCAAGAACAGATCGAATATGTTTTTCCATATTACTGAAGTAGCAATTTTCTCGTTATTTATGAAAGCATTTTCTGGGACCAAAGTGCGCATAACTGAAGTGTGTGTACCAAATCAATTTATTGATCCACTCATCAGGAATACAAACCAACCAAACAGAGTTGTCGACCGATTTTCGTTTAAAAAGAACTTTCCAGATAGTTCGCAAAAACGAGGTGTGGCCAAATCGTCCAATCTAACAAAGCGTCTAAGAAAATTACAGACACCAAGGAAACTACGAACATCACGTTTTGTGGTAGGAACAGCATAATTACGAATAGCGTCTAATTTCTCTGGATCAGGAAGAATACCCTCTGTAGAAATAATGTGACCGAGAAATTTCACCTGAGAACGACCAAATTCAGATTTTTCCAAGTTCACTGTAATGCCAACTCTTGCAAAGATACGTAATAATGAATCCAAAATTTTGTTGTGCTCCCTCCAAGAATGCTTAGCAATAAGAATATCGTCAACATATGAAGTAATATTGTCACGAAGATAAACAGGTAAAATTTCGTTTAAACTACGAATGAATGCTGCTGAAGGTACAGTAAGTCCAAACGGTAATTTCCGAAATCACTTTTGGGTAAAATAGTCATATCCGGTTATTCTTTAACGATTCTCTAGATAGATTGATAGTTGAAGAGTTGTTTTTGACAGATGCAAAGAATAGTAAAAGAGTAGGCAGCGGTGCAGAAAACTAAAAGGGAAATAGCACCACTACAGCTCGGGGCCCTATGCACGCTACGGCACATATTCACTTAGTGTAGTGAATCCCCGAGCACTTTAATAGCCGCACATAATTTCCGGTTTGTGACTTAGTGGCCAATTTGGCGGAAGTGCGTACGTAAATTGATCTAACCATGCACATGGATGTATGTCATTCTTAGAATTGCGAAAGATTTTAAATTTCCGAACTGTCAAAAAGTGTTTATAGTCAAAGTTTTCGCCTCGTGACGACAAAGATCTACCGCGTCTGTCCCAGTCCGAATGTCGATAATTGTCAAGTTCGCGCGCCTGGTGCTCTCTTGTTGCTTCTCGTAAATGAAACAAATTATTGTCTTCAAACCCCTCTGCTATCTGTGATTCTAAATTTCTTTTGCTGTCTTTTCCTACGATTTCGCCTTCAATTTGTTTGACTTGCTTTTGTAATGCCTCAAATTCCGTTTTAACGCGTTCATTAAATTTTCCCTGATTTTCAACATGCTTATTTATGTTCTGGTACTGTTCGGTTTCTGAAAATGGCAATGGAGCTGTATCATCTGAATCTCTGTCCCCATTTAAACTAAAACTTGTCAGTTTATCTGAAATCTCCTCACTTCTTTCCGATAAGTCACCTATTTTTTCTTTCTGTTTATTTACGTCTTCCGTAAGTGTCGCGACTCGGGTTTAAGTATTGACACATTTATTAGTTAACTGTTCATATTGTTGCGTTAAGTTATTTATTCTGTCATTTGGTACGGATTCTTTGATTCTTTCAAGTATTTCTTCCTTATCGTGTGCACGTTGTAAATTTAACTCTGAAAATTTTTGTTCTATCGCGCGATCTATTTCTTCCTGTTCTCTATCCTGTTCCTTTTGTCTAATCTCTACTTCAATTTATCTATTATTGTGAGCATTCAAAATCGGTTGTACTTCTTCTCTGATTTCTTTCTTTAATTCATCTTTCATATTTTTGAAACATGTCCCTATTCGTGAGTCTAGCCGTGTTTCCATTGTTCCCATCTCAGTTCTAATTGTTCCTATTTGTAATCCCAGTGAGTCTAACCGTGTTTCCATTGTTCCCATCTTTGTTCTAATTGTTCCTATTTGTGATCCCTGTGAGTCTAACCGTGTTTTTAATTCAGATCCCAAATTTAATATTACACCCATCAACTGCTCCATATTAACTGGTTCAAAATTCTTTTCGCCCTTAACATTTCCCGCAAAACCAACTTCCTTCGGCATAGCCATAAAGCTATCTGTGTACGATACTATTTCAGAGTGTTCTGTCGTTAATTTCGTATTCTGAAAATTTTTTGATTGTGAAAAAATTTGAATTGGTTCCGGACTATTTTCCCGACTTATTAAATTGTTTTCATCTTCATTATTCATCTTACTGTTGTCCTGTGTTGGCGAGTTCGCCATGTCAACAATTTCGTCGTTCTGACTATTCATCATTTTTGCCTTTTTCATCGATCGCGTAATCATTTACAAAACATACAAAACTCGTCACCATACGAAAATTACACACAATGACTCCTTATCTCCAACAATACCATTCACACGAAATGTTTCCCTCAAACACGATTAACGAACAATTGGAACCTTCACAATTGCACAAAATTGTCAGACCTGTATACAAGACATCAAAAATTAAATTCTGCCAATATATCATTAAAAGAATGACAATTACCAAATCTACACATGCAATATAGACTACAATAACTAAACTACGAATTACTACAACAATACTACTGTCTGCTATTTATACAATCAGAAGAATTCCAAGGGACGATCCGAAGCAGCGGTCGCCACGTGCATGGGGGCTTAATTATATAAATATGAAATGCAAATACTTTTTAAATTTTAGTCGCTGTATGTCCGATTACGAGGTCTCGTAAATGGTTGGCCCTGACTGGTATTAGTGCACAATCTGACTGCATAGAATAACAACAAAGAATGAAAGAAAATTTCCGTTAACACAATTAATTAATTAAGTCCCCAGTAACTATAAAACGTACGAAACCAAAGCACAAATGTAACTGTTCTGTGTGTGGAAGTGTGATTCAACGTACACATCTGGCACGGTTCTTCTTCAATAAGACAAGAAATTTTAAATACCATTTATACTGAAGTAATTAAAAAAATAGAAATACTATAATTGCGTAAGGAAACCAGAATTACACTCTAATACAAGAACACTAGCCAAATGCTTTGTTGACTGAACCTGTAATGACGCGTTATTTAAGACACTGAAATAATAAAAAGAATAGGGAATTTTTTTACCTTCATATATATTGACGAAAAGCACTCTGATCATTACAATATCTCCATTCGAACAACATCTGCTGTCTAGCCCATCAAACAACTGCATAAAACATGGAACAAGCACTCCCTACTACAACATCTCGATAAGCACTCTCCACCACGACTTCTCGACAAGAACTCTTCACTACGACATCTCAGCAGGCACTTCCAGTGGAGGCGGCGGAATAAAACTGTTTGGCGCAATCTCTGGCGCTGTGGCTCAGTGTAGCCACCTTTCAAAAGACATATGTATGAAAAAAGACTACACGATACAAGAACCATGTAACTGTGAAGAATACCGGGGCGATCGTGAAAACGCTATTGGACTTTGGCAGAGACTGAAATTCAAAAGAAAGAATTAGAGTTTTGTACCTGGGAAGACCCGCCCCCCATGAACCACTGACATTGCCTTCGGTGGGGCGCCTCAGCGATACAGACACCCGGGCTGTAGCTGCGACGACAACAGAGGTGTATCTGTTGAAAGATCAAACAAACGTCTGTTTCATGAAGTGGGACAGCAGCCCTTTCAATAGTGGCAGCGGCAACAGTCTATATGATTGACTGATCTGGCCTTGTAACATCAACCGAAACGGAGTTGCTGTGCTGGCGGTGGATCGGTTGAAATTATATATACTGAGAACTAGTGGAGTTCGGTGGCAGGAGGATCAGGACTTCTAGTCAGGTGAAAACAGTGATATAAATACCAAGTCAAATAAGGGTAATGCAGAAGTAGGTTTAATAATTAATAAGAAAATAGGAATACGGGTAAGCTACTATGAACAGCATAGTGAGCACATTATTACAGCCAAGATAGACTCGAAACCCATTCGCACCACAATAATACGACTTTATATGCCTACTAATTCCGCAGATAGGGAAGAGACTGAAGTTATGTATGACGAGATAAAAGAAATTATTCAGACAGTTAAGAGAGATGAAAGTTAAACAGTGACTGGAGGCTGCAATTCGATAATAGGAAAAGGAAGATGAGAGATTATAGCTATAGATTAAAACTGATGAAATAGCCAAAAGGTAGGAAATTAAAAAGGAGGAAACTGGATCGGTTGAAAGAATCAGAGGTTACTGAGAGTTTCCAATGGTTCCAATGGCTCTGAGCACTATGGGACTTAACTTCTGAGGTCATCAGTCCCCTAGAACTTAGAACTACTTAAAACCTAACGAACCTAAGGACATCACACACATCCATGCCCGAGGTAGGATTCGAACCTGCGACCGTAGCAGTCGCGCGGTTCCAGACTGTAGCGCCTAGAACCGCTCGGCCACTCTGGCCGGCTGCTGAGAGTTTCAAAGGGAGCATTATACAAAGGTTGACTAGAACAGGGAAAAGGAATACGACAGAAGACGAATGGAAAGCTTTGAGAAATGAAATAGTGAAGGTAACAGAGGTTCAAACAGGTTCAAAAACAAGGTCGAATAGAAGTCTGGATAACAGAGGAGTTACTGAATGTGATAAAAGGAGAAAATACGAAAATACAGCAAATGTAGCAGGCGAATGGGCTTGTAAACATCTAAGAAATTAGATTGACAGGAAGTGCAAAATGGCTAAGCATGAATGGCTAGAGGTCATGCTTTACAATCATATGTCACTAGGGGATGTATAGATACCACCTAAAGAAATATTAAAGAGGTCTTTGCAGAAAAGAGAAGTAGTTTTATGAATATCATGAGTTCAGATGGAAAACCAGTCCTAGGCAAAGAAGAGAAAGCTGAGAGGATGAACGAGTATATGGAGGTTCTATACAAGGAAGATGTACTTCAGTTGAGAGCAATATCATATAAATGGAATAGGACGTAGACGAAGATGAGATGGGAGATACGATGCTGTGACAAGAACCGCCGGCCGGAGTGGCCGAGCGATTCTAGGCGCTACAGTCTGGAACTGCATGACCGCTACGGTCGCAGTTTGGAATCCTGCCTCGGGCATGGATGTGTGTGAGGTCCTTAGGTTAGTTAGGTTTAAGTAGTCCTAAGTTCTAGGGGACTGATGACCACAGAAGTTAAGTCCCATAGTGCTCAGAGCAATTTTTTTGTGAGAAGAACCTGACAGAAGGCTGAAACACTCAAATCGAAACAAGGCCCGTGGAGTAGACGATATTTCATCAGAACTACTGATAGCCTTTGGAGAGATAGCCATGACAAAACTCTACCGTTTACTCTGCAAGGTGTATGAGACAGGTCAAACAAATGGTTCAAATGGCTCTGAGCACTATGGGACTTAACTTCTAAAGGTCATCAGTCCCCTAGAACTTAGAACTACTTAAACCTAACGAACCTAAGGACATCACACACATCCATGTCCGAGGCAGGATTCGAACCTGCGACCGTAGCGGTCGCGCGGTTCCAGACTGTAGCGCCTAGAACCGCTCGTCCACCCCGGCCGGCACAGGCCAAACACCCTCAGATTGTAAGCAGCCTGTTTAGGTTTTTTATATAGGTAACGAGACGTAGCGCTCTGATGAAAATCACTGGCTGTGCTGTGTGCAGTCAGTGGCTGGTTGGCATTGTTGTAATGCTCGCCATTGTGGTGTTGGGCAGCTGGATGTTAACAGCGCATAGTGTTGCGCAGTTGGAGGTGAGCCGCCAGCTGTGGTGGATGTGGGGAGAGAGATGGCGGAGTTTTGAAATTTGAAATCATGAACTGCCATATATATTATGACTTTTGAACATTATTAAGGTAAATACATTGTTTGTTCTCTATCAAAATCTTTTATTTGCTAATTATGCCTATTAGTAGTTAGTGCCTTCAGTAGTTTGAATCTTTTATTTAGCTGGCTGTAGTGGCGCTCGCTATATTGCAGTAGCTTGAGTAACGAAGATTTTTGTGAGGTAAGTGATTTGTGAAAGGTATAGATTAATGTTAGTCAGGACCACTCTTTGTAGCGATTACTGAAAGTCAGACTGCGTTGCGCTAAAAGTATTGTGTGTCACTTTAGTGAATGTTTGAGTACGTTCAGTTTTGCTCAGCTGTTTGAAAAGCAAATAATGTAAGAGGTTTATCAGCACAGTAATTCTGAAATTGTTCTAAGGGGACGTTTCATATGTCGGCCCTTAGCCGAGGATACCTCACTGGAATCTTCTGATTTTTTCTTGTAGTCTGTGTAATTAGTGTAGCTATTGTTTATTGCTAGCGCGTAATTGTAGAGAGAATCTCCTTTGTAGTTGCAGTCTTTCATTGCTGTACAGTAAAACAGTTGTGGCATGCATGTAGATTTGCACCAAGTATTTCGCAGCTGCGCTTGCGATTAACTAGATATTATTTTCAGTGCTATGTTAATGTGTTTTCTTATTTTTGCTCTTCAAATTGTGCTTTTCTGTGTTGTCGTGTGAAATATTGTGACAATTATGGCGTGTGAAAAACGTAATACTAGGCTCCAAAGTAAACTGAGAAATGAGAGTAAAGACGAAAGCAGTGTGTTAGCGCCACCGTGTAATGAATTAACGAATGTTCAACATAGTAATTTGGTAACTATGCATAGGGAAATGGAGCGGGCTGCAAATAATGGTGTAGGCAGTGAAACAATTAGTGAACAGGGAAGCATTATCAATCGATCGGTCGGAAACAGCTCGCCCCAGGAATCCGAAATGACAGGACACAATCTTGCAAATACTGTAGATTCAGGTTTTGGGTCCTCACAGTTTTCTCAAATAAGTCAAGACACATTTTCTGCTTGTCAAAATGTGAATGTTGCCGGTGCAACTTCACTGCCGAAAAGCACTGAGGAACATGTTTCAGACACCAGTGCATTGTTATTACAGTTAATGCAACAAATGGGACAAAGGCTACAAAAGTTAGACACAACGCTTGAACAAAATCAGAAACATATGGGACAAAATCTTCAAAAGTTAGACACAGTGGAACAAAATTTTCAAAAGTTAGACACAATGGAAGAAAATCTTCAAACGTTAGACACAATGGAACAACACCAGAGACAAACACAACAACAGTCAGACGCAATGGAACAAAAGCTTCAAAAGTTAGATTCAGTGGAACATAAACTTGAACAAACACATGAAGATTTAACTACTGAGTTACATAACATTGAATGGAAATGTCAAAAACTTTGTAATGACGTAAAAACACAAATTTGTGAGCATTTTCAACCTATTTTTTCGCGGCATGAAAATGCATTACAGAATCACGAAGCAGCCTTAAAAGAACTGCAAACTATTGTTCATGAAAATCATGAGACCTTGCAAGCTAAAATTGACTCAGTTGCATCTACCGATTCGGTTATGCAACTTGCAAAAACTCAGGAAAACTTAAAGGACACAGTAGATACTCTGAAAATTGGTTCAGAAAGACACATGGAGGAAATTAGTTCATTATCAGAGAAAGTAGTTGAACTTTCGGATCAGCTAAATAATTTATCTACGAAGGTAGATGATAATCTGAATGACACAAAACCGGTAGTCTTTAATGACACAGAAGAGTGCGAACAAATTAGGAAATTCAAACAAAATCAGAATCAAATTAATACGCAACACCAAAGAGAAATCCAGGAAGTACAAGATCAGCTCGCACAGGTAATACAAGAATTACGTATTTCAGAGGACACTTGCGCCCCAATACGGGAAGGGGGACATAGAAAGACGGAACAGCCACAAAATAATAACACAGCGCATTTAGGAAATTATGAAAGAAATTGGCAAGGTGCACCGAATTTTGAAATGGAACCGCCGAAACGACGTAACAATGACCGATATGCGACTCGCCGACATGATGATTTTGACTATAAGCTGTTCATTACTACACGTAAATTTAAAACATTTAAGAATTCTGGCAACGACATTCATCCACAAGCGTGGCTCCATCAATTCTCTCATTGTTTTCCTTCCAACAGGTCATTAGAGCACAGATTAGAATTTATGTGTGGCTACTTAGAGAATGAACTAGCTGAAAGAATGCGATCGGTCATTCACGATCGTCACAGTGAAGGAGAATTTTATCATGCCTTCCTCTCAGCATATTGGTCTCAAACTACACAAGACTGAGTAAAGCATAGCATCATAATGATGAAACATTTCGAACAATCTGAATTTTCCAGTCTCGTGAAATATTTTGAAGACATGTTGCACAAGAATCAGTACCTGTCAAACCGTTACAGCCCCTCAGAACTCATCCGCATTTGCTTAATCAAATTACCTGAACATTTACGACATATTATTTTGGCAGGACGTTGCAAAGACGACATTGAAGCTTTTCAGGGACTCTTACAAGAATTATAAATTAACACTAACAATTGCGGAACGCGAAAACAGGAACACAACAATTACAGGTCACATCCGTCGCAATTCCGCGATGAAAGAAATAATAACTGGACACGACAAGGCTATTCTCACAACACAAATCGTGCCCAAAACAGACACCAACCGTATGACAATCGTTGGCAGAGTAGTAATAATTACAGGGAAAGATCACCTCTCCGCGGTATTGACTATAACAGAGACAATCAGAGAAACAGACAATATGGGAACCAAAATAATTATTATCAAGGGAGACAGAATAACTTTAGACGCAACGGTCCAGCGCGCAGTTACGATTCAGGGAGAAATTTCTGCACCACGTGACCGACAAGAAAGAAACTATGGAATCTACCGACATGACGACAGACGATATGATCATAACGATAGAACTGAGTTGCACCAGAACTGGTGGGATTGAAACAGAGCAGGGCCCTCTCGGCAAGGTGAATTTGTAGGAGTTAGGTCTCCAAATCCCAATAACGACGCGCGCCAACAAAGACACAATAGGCAATGACTCATACCGCTGGTAGCCACAAAACACACTTATGAAACTGACGACGCAGCTGCCGTAGCTAGTAATTACGTAAAAATGTAAGACATTAGGGACATCTTACTCCAGGAGCACGACGTAAAACAACAACATTGCATATCCTGTAATTCACATTACAGTAAATGACGTAAAATTTACGGCAGTACTTGACTCTGGCAGTCCCATTTCAGTAATTAGTGAAACAGCCTTTAGCAAATGCAACAAGTCGAACGATTGCCCCACACTTCCGTTACGTAAGATTGAATTACAGGGTGCAATCTTTGGAAAAAGTGTAGATGTACGCCTACAAACCAACTTAGAATTCTTTCGTCAAAGCCACTGCTTCTATATGAAATTTCTTATTGTTCCATTATTGTCGACGGAAATTATATTGGGAGTGGACTTATTAAATGAATATAAAGTAATCCTAAACTTTCACGATGCTGAAATAAGTTTAGAGAAAGAAGGTAGGTCAATAGCTTTGAAATTTGAAGATTGGCTCTCAAACCATGACGAAGAAATTAATCGACTTTACCTTCTGTTGGACAGCAGTTCGGAATTTTCGACGAAACTTGACACTAACAATCACTCTGCAAGTACTGACAGGGATGATATCGACGGCGCATTTGATAATAATTAGTTATTTCAGAATAAAATTCAAACAATTGAGAATTGTAATGACAGTGATAGCCAAGACCTTTTTCAGATTTTACAAGCACATTCCACAGTTTTTACTCACAAAACAGGAACAATCAAGGGATTTCAATACCAATTTCGTGTTTGTGAGCATACTAAATTTTGTGTTAGACCATATGTAATTCCGGCACATTATAGGAATCGTGTTAGAACAGAAATACAATCTATGCTTGACGAGGGCATTATTGAGCCTGCAGTAAGCTTATACAACAATCCATTACATGTTGTTGAGAAGAAAAATGGATCGATCAGGATTGTCTTAGATTCGAGACAAATCAATACTATCATCATTCCTGAAACAGACAGGCCGCAAACGTTAGAAGAACTTCTTCAAAATTTTAATGGTGTAAAAGTGTTGCCTTCTATAGATCTCAGATCCAGCTTTTATCACGTCTAACTTCATCCAGAATGTAGATAATACACAGCTTTCCTTTGTTTCGGCGTTTGTTATCAGTTTCGGAAACTTCCTTTTGGTTTGAACATTTCTTCGGCAGCATTCATTCGTGGGCTAAATTCCATATTACCTGAGTTCTTAAAACGTCACATCACCTTATATGTGGACGATATTCTGATAGCAGAAGCCTCATGGGAACAACACAATCGCATCCTCAACAGCGTGTTACATATTTTTGCAGAATCTGGAATAACAGTTCACTTGGAAAAGTCTGAATTCGGTAGGTCAAAGGTGAGGTTGTTGGGACATATTATTTCTTCTGAAGGCATTCAGCCGGATCCTGAAAAGTTAGAAGCAATCAGAGCCATTCCAGTTCCATCCACAAAAAAACAAGTCTGCAGTCTTCTAGGTCTCGTAAATTTTTAGCGTCGTTTTCTGAATATGCAAATTCTTGTTACACCAAAACTTTGTTCTCTCACTGGAACAAATACTATTTGGAACTGGGACGAACAATCACAGTTGGAATTCAGTTCTTTGAAAGAATCGCTACTTAATGCGCCAATACTAGCTCATCCAGATCTGTCACAAGATTTCTGCCTTAGCACGGATTCTTCTAAAGTCGGTCTTGGTGCCCATTTGTTTCAAGAAGCCATAGAAAATGACACTACCGTTCAGAAAACCATTGCTTTTGCTAGCCGAGTGCTAACAAAACCTGAAAAAATTGTTCCGTTAGTGAATTAGAAGCTTTAGCTATCGTTTGGGCATTTAACAAATTCCGCTTCTTTCTTTCTGGTAAGCACGTAAAAGTATACAGTGATCATCGTGCATTACAATTTCTTATGTCTTCAAAATTAAATCATGACAGGTTAAAACGTTGGGCATTGTTTCTGCAAGAATTCCACTTCACAATAGTCTACATTCCCGGCAAGGAGAACATTGTTGCGGACGCACTGTCACGCGCACCGGCTGGGCTTGAGAAAAGTAACACAGAAAGCAACCACGAGAAAAATTTCAGTATTCTTTACATTCAGAAAGTCGCCTTTGAAAACTTCATCACCACATCTTTAAAGGACATTGCTCATGAACAAGATAAAGATCCGATTTGGAAAGACATCAAGAGCAAATGGCATGAAAAGACACACACACAGATTCGACATTATTATCTGGTTAGAAACACCATACTGTTCAAACGCTGCACTGTTGATGACGAGCTATGGGTACTTTGCATTACTGACGATTTTGTTAATAAGCTCATTTGGTACATTCATTTCAGCTATGCACATTTTGGCCCACGAAAATGTTATCATATTCTTCGAACGACTTGTTATTTTAACAATATGGAAAAGAGAATTCGAAGAGTCTTGTCTATTTGTAAACTTTGTCAAAAGGCGAAACCATCTACTATCTCCCATCGTGCTCCGCTGTTTCCTATCATTCCTTCTAAATTAAAAGAATTTGCTGCTGTTGATCTCTTGGGACCCCTTGTCAGAACACCGAATGGATTTTCGTACATTGTAGTCGCTGTTGAACTTACTTCAAAATTTGTTTCTTTCACTCCATTACGTAAAGCCACTGGACGGTCTGTATCCATCGCCTTTGTTAAAAATTTCTTACGTGAAGTTGGCCACGTTGCTAAAGTCATTCCAGATAACGGACCGCAATTCAGATCTGCTGTTTGGTCGCGCATGCTTCGGAATCATAAAATCAAACCTGTTTTTATTTCATTGTACTCACCACATTGTAACCCGTCTGAACGGATTATGAAAGAAATCAATAAGCTTTGCTGACTTTATTGTCACAGAAACCATCAGCATTGGGACTGATATTTACACTTATTTCAAAATGTGCTGAATGAAATGCCTCATGATTCCACTGCTTTACCACCTACTCTTGTACTGAAGAATGAAGAACCACCGAACAGAATCAGAAAGCTTGTACCTTTCCCGAATACACGTAAACTTCGACACAAAGACATAATTGATTTGGCTCTTACAAATATAAAATCTGCAGCAGCCAAAAGGAGAAAACTACACGGTAAAGCAAATGCAAAGAAATTATATATTGATCAGAAAGTTCTCATTAAAGTTCATTCATTGTCACATAAGAAGAAACACTTCAGTCACAAATTCTTTCTAGTTTACAATGGACCTTACAGAATCCGACGTATACCACATGATAATTGCGTCAAAGTTGAAACTCTGCGTACTAGGAAGAGTAAAGGTTTACACCACATTTCACATGTGAATCCGTTTATTGAGAGATAATCTGCTTTTTAACTTTGTCTTTGCCATATAAATTTTCACTTTACATTGCTAGTATGCTTTGTCAGACTTAGAAACTCTTACCATGCAACAATGTTTGAAGTTAAATATCCAATCAAGAACCAAGAGAACTTATTTAAACAGAAATTACGAATGCATTGTTATAGTGAACAGACGTCACAGTGTTATTGTGTGTGTACATTCTTGCTTGTTAGTTACATGATTACGTAACGACTATAAGGCTCACATACTTAGAACATTTACCAGTACTGCTAATGAGATTTTAATGCAACATTTTGGTTTACTTGAAAATACATTCTGGATTTAAAGTACTTTCTGTGAGATACCAAATGACACAGTGGTTAGTTTATGTGACAGCTACACGATTTTATCACGACGATACTAATGAGTGACAATTTACAATGTTGCTTTTGCGGTGTATCTGTTTTATATCTGCACAGTTTTTCTGCGTTCTTCTGGAAAGTAAAATATGTTTTAGTAGTAACTTTTGTGGTATAGCTACAAGGAGACAGCCTTTTCCGTAGGACAACAATACGTTACAGCACAGTACTTTCTTCATCACGGCAATAAGCGTAATAAGTAAGATATCTATACGCAAAGCATTTCACTTTTGTGTATCATGAGGTAAGTACATTGACTTCTGCAGAACTTAGCTTTTGGAGGACGGTAACTACGACACTTCCACAGAGATTATTTTACAACCAAAGACGCACAGTTTAGCGCTACAGTACACGTATTTGAGTGATTAATTTTGTACTTAAAAAATTTATTTTTTAACATATTTGGAGTACAATGATACAAAGGTTTTCCGTGATACATTTCATTCCATTGCTGTAATCTGTAACACCTGAGGGTATAATTACATTAATCATCTGGGGAGTACACGCTTACTTTGTGTACCATGTGTGTGGCAAACACAAGGAGCCCTAGCTAATATGGTGTTTGCTTATACAACTTTACACATCGGTACCATATTTCTCTAACACAGAATTACACAGCTATCTGATGATTTAACTGAGAGAGACAAATATCTATTTTACTACATCAGTGACAGATGTTTACGTAATTACACAGTTGGATAACTTCACACTTATGAAATTGTATTTTGTCTGTACTTTGTGAAATGTTCATATTTTTTCAGAATCATTCTGATACTATGAAAGCTTTGAATGATGTATTTGGTATGGGATCATGATTTTTAAAGTACGTTTGAGGTAGATGAAACTTTTGACATAAGCAGAGAATTTTTTTCAGGTTCTGAAATTATTGCAGAAAGCTATGACGATTTTGAGATTTGACTGTGGTGTTTTGTTGTTATTATTACGATGACAATGTGTATTATGCTGTTGAGGTATGTTTATGATCAATAAGGTGATGCTATATGAGGAGTTTGATTATGCAATGTATTTATTACGATGAAATACTGAAGTGTCGTCGCACTTTTGACGTGTCGACGAATATGTATATGTGTAATAAGGTAAGGAGTAATGAATAGTGGTTAGGGACTCTGACTTGTGAAAAAGGATGTTGTAAATCAAGAATCGTACTTTAAGAGTTATGAAATGTGTGTAAATGCGTGAATGTATCACAATGCCGGCGAAAATTTTTTGGACACTGCTATATTCATAAGATTTTGTTTCTACACATTTGCAACGCAAATTCTCGACCCATGAAATTTTGTACATGAGACTGCCACTGTAGTCCAAACTGGTGTTATAAATATTTCGGTAAGAAAGTAAGTGACCTTCATGTAATGCGTCATGGGCACGACGCATTACGTGGGCAGCTGCGCGACAGTCGCCTGGAAAAAACCCATTAGTGTGTGCCTCTCAGATGCACAGGTGGAGAAAAAAGGAGGCCATTATCCTCTTTGTAGAAATCATCACAAATACGACACGCTCAAACTTGAAAATCTATGATTACACTGTGGAGCTCTTAATTTATATTTACTAAAATGCCTAATGAAATGTGGAGAAACATTTTACATCTATTGTCTTTCTAGTTGAGACATTGCTCATTTTGTTTGATATCTAGTTTCTAGCTGCACTGCAGCGTTGGTTAAAATAAAATTTAATATTCGTACTAATATAGATATTTTATGCCTACAGATCCAGTAAATAATCACTTTATGATGTACTCAAAAAAGACGAAGGAGCACAAAAACATTTCAAAGGAATTGCATACAGAATTTTCTTTTCAAGTACTTGGTAATTTCTTTTGTAGAATAAGTTGTGGTGTACCACTTTCATTACACAGACATTAAGATGTGAATATACATTTCCCTTATCTGCATTGTTATCTGTAGTGTAATATTTTTTTTTGCTTGAGCTTTGTCATGTTTAGATATAAGTTATTACATTTGCTGCTGCTGTTTGCCAGACATAGTGCTACTAAATTTAACTTTGTATTACTCTGTTAAACCAGTTTTACTACTGATTTATTTTTCTTGTTGCTGCACATATTAGTTGTAATGTTGAATTTTATGTGTTAATTTAGATTTACTGCTGCTTGCTTTGCAAATTGGCATTTTTTTGTCATTGTTGTTTGTGTTAATTGTTTTGTGTTGCTGCATTGCCTCACCCTTAGTTTATGCATCTGAGATCAGTAGATTTAAGTTAGCTTAAGATGGGGTAGGCTATATAAGAGAATGAGTTATGATGAATTGGAAGATATGCATTGAGAAGCTATAAGAAAATGGTTTGGCCAAAAAAGGATTTTGAAAGAGGATGAATAGAATACAAAAGCAGGCTTAGATAGGACTTTTTGGGAGTAATGAGGAATGAAGGGAGATCTCCATGCAAAATACTGCAGTAAAACAAACCCTGCCCTTTCCTTTTGTGTTATCCCTCTATGTGTTTGTGTTCCCTTGCGAATTTGTGTTTTTCTTATCTTTCTGTATTTAGCTAATAAGTTAATTTGTAGAATTTTTCTAGTAATATGTTATTAACTTTGTAGAGCTGTTTAGACATTATTAATTCTGTTCTGCTTCAATGCTCATGTGTGATATTTATATTTCAATAACTATTCTCATTATTTTATATATTTACTTATGTCATAATTTCTGTAACACTGATGTATATGTTTATTTCTATTCTTTTGTAAAGCCTGTATTACTACAAATGTTATCTGTATTATTATGTTTTAATGATGTTTTTTGTATCTTTGTTATTGTATTCTCATATTATAATATTGTAATTGACACCAGTTCATTAAATTCAGTAACTTGTATGCATTCATTTCGCTGCACACATTTATGTTGGTCATAGTATATTGTCAACATGTGAGAAGTAGGGATGATAGTGTTTGCACATGTGTTGATAATTCAGCAAGGGACTGATTAACAACATTGCTGGTTCTAAGGACAATTCCAAAAACTTTGTGAGTGCACAAGTGATGGTTTATGGACTTGCTATATTCTCCGCAAGACTCTTCAATGGTGATTGTGCGCCTGCACAGTCACAACAGATGGCTGTTGGCCGTCTCTACAAGGACTACAGTGGGTCTGTTCTGTGATGACCTACCTACCAATATTCTTCAACTTCGACTGGCTTTGCTGTGGGTTTGCTCTGTTGTGGCCCATTACCTGTCTGCATGTCAAGAGTCAGCATTGTCTTTCTGTTGGAAGGACAACACTACTTCTTAAAGACTGCATGGAAATCCACTACTTCCGTGTGCATTGTCTTTTGCTGCTCAGACTTTGAGAAAAGAAACGGCAGGTTTACTGTGATGAATGATCAGGACTGTCTTTATGGACTGTGAGAAAATTTCAGCTTTTGACCAACATTGTATTAATAAGTGTGTGCATTTGATATCTTTCTTACTGTAATTATGAAAAATTTTTTCAAATCTGTATTGGCCAGTGCCCAAAACAATTTGTAAAAATTTTTAGTGGGGAGCATGGGGGCTACATAAGTAGGCTGTTTAGGTTTTTTATATTGGTAACGCCACGTAGCGCTCTGATGAAAATCACTGGCTTTGCTGTGTGCAGTCAGTGGCTGGTTGGCATTGTTGTAATACTCTCCACTGTAGTGTAGGGCAGCTGGATGTTAACAGCGCGTAGCGTTGCGCAGTTGGAGGTGTGCCGCCAGCAGTGGTGCATGTGGGGAGAGAGATGGCGGAATTTTGAAATTTGTAAGACTGGATGTCATGAACTGCCATATATATTATGACTTTTGAACACTATTAAGGTAAATACATTGTTTGTTCTCCATCAAAGTCTTTCATTTGCTAACTATGCCTATTAGTAGTTAGTGCCTTCAGTAGTTTGAATCTTTTATTTGGCTGGCTGTAGTGACGCTCGCTATATTGCAGTAGCTTGAGTAACGAAGATTTTTGTGAGGTAAGTGATTTGTGAAAGGTATAGGTTAATGTTAGTCAGGGCCATTCTTTGTAGCGATTACTCAAAGTCAGATTGCGTTGCGCTAGAAGTATTGTGTGTCACTTTAGTGAATGTTTGAGTACGTTCAATTTTGCTCAGCTGTTTGAAAAGCAAATAATGTAAGAGGTTTATCAGCACAGTAATTCAGAAATTTTTCTAAGGGAACGTTTCAAAATTTAATGAGGAATATAATAATTGAAATTTAAAAGGCAGCAGGTGCTGATAGTTGTGAATATTACCGAACTATCAGATTGATAAGACATGGTTGCAAAACGCTACGCTAATTCTTTACAGAAGAATGGAAAAGCAGATAGAAGCCGACCTCAGGAAAATCAGTTTGGATTCCAGAGAAATGTAGAAACACGCGAGGTAATACTGACCATACGACTTTTTGAGTATATGGTTAAGGAAGGGCAAACTTAAGTTTAAATCATTTGTAGACTCAGAGAAAGCTTTTAACAACGTTGTCTGGAACACTCTCTTTGAAATTCTGAAGGTAACAGAGGTAAAATACATGGACGTACACAGAAACCAGATGGTAGTTATACGAGCCGAGGGGCATAAAAGGGAAGCAGTGGTTAGAGGGAGTTGTGGGCTATCGCTGACGTTATTCAAACTACACTAAGGAAGCAGTAAAGGAAACATAAGAAAACTGTGGAGTGGGAATTGAAGTCCAAGGAGAAGAAATAAAAACCGTGAGGTTTGATGATGACCTGTAACTGTCTCAGAGACTGCAGAGGACTGCGAAAAGCAGTTGAACGGAATGGAGAGGGTCCAGAAAGGAGGATATAAGATGAACATCAACGGAAGTAGAACAAGGATAACAGTATGTAGTAGAATTAAATCAAGTGAGGCTTAGAGAATGGTCCTGAAAGGGGGATATAAAATGAACATTAACAAGTGCAAAATAGGGATAATGGAATGTAGTCGAATGAAATGAGGCGATGCTGAAGGAATTACATTAGGAAATGAGACAAAGCAGTAGGTGAAGTTTGCTATTTGGGCAGTAAAATATCTGATGATAGCTAGTAGAGAATGTATAAAACGTAGCCTGGAAATGGCAAGAAAAATGTTTCTGAAGAAGAGAAGCTTGTTAACATCCAATACGGATTTAAGTGTCAGGAAGTCTTCTGTGAAAGTATTTGTATGGAATCTAGATATGTATGGAAGTGAAACATGGGCGATAAAAAGTTTATACAAGAAGAGAATAGGACGTTTTGAAATGTCGTGCTACAGAAGAATGCTGGTGATTAGACGGATAGATTAGGTAACCAATGAGGAGTTACTGAGTAGAACCAGGGAGAAAAGAAATGTGTGGCACAATCTGACTAGAAGAGGGGATCAGTTGATGGGATACATTTTGAGACGTCAAGGGATCACCGATTTAGTACTGAAAGGGAAGTGTGGGGTTAAAAATAGCAGAGGAAGACTAAGAAATGAATAGAGAAGCGGGTTCAGAAGGTTGTAGGTTGCAGTAGTTATTAGGGGGTAGATATCATGGAGAGCTGTACCAAACGAGTCTTCGGATTAAAGACCTTATTAAATGAAATAAAACCGAGTTATCTCAAATGTGGTTACCCTAAACATTGTGATTTCTTGCTAACTAATTAGTTTTCGATCACTAGCCACAGCTGCCGAAAATTTGAGAACGAATGCCCTCATAACATTAATACTTCACGTGTATTTCCACTAAGAGTAATGCAGAGTAAGTACAGATTAATCACCAAATTAGGATTACACTATACCACACGTTAACATGAAAAATTCATGCCTCTAATAATTCTTCCCTGTGGAGGTCGTTTCGTAATTGTATGTTGCCTCGTTTATCGTCAGTCAACTAGAACGTGTGCTGCACCAGTTGTCCTTTCGTTATTGTTCTTATGGTCCCTTGTATATGGGGTGCTTTGAAAAGGATATCAACTTATGTGACGGTCTGCAGTAAAAAAACGGTTAAGCACTGGAACGAAACGACAAAAATGGTAATATAATTTTGTGTTTATGTAGTGTTTCATTCATCTGCTGTTTGAAACCATAAGTAGCACGAACAGAAACTGCAGAAAAGAAATTTCATCATATCTCGTCTTTTGTAAAGAATGAAACTATGGTTGCAGTTCAGTATACTTTTTAACCTGAGTGACGATAACATCCGCTGGAAATACAAGTTTGAAAAAATTCCTTGTCTTCGTAGAAAGGAAACGTCCAAGAACGCTTAGATCAAATCACGTAGGTCTACGAGAATCTTTTACGTGTACCCTCCTGGAATCTGCTTGGGAAGTTTGTAAGTCACTTAGCCCAATCGTTGGTATCGATATGAAGCATCTAGATCAGGGCCGTAAAGGCGTTACTTCATGTGAATCAGGGTAGAGTGTAACGGCGGACGCTTAACTTATGAACATATATTGAGATATCAATAGTCCATTGGTATCACGAAAAGTGATAGATACGAAAGGCTTCTGAGATAAGGAAAATAGTGAAACATACCGAGCGCTAAGACGTACTACGTTAGAGAAAATTTTTAGTTATGATGTGAGTCCGCAGCTCGTGGTCGTGCGGCAGCGTTCTCGCTTCCCACGCCCGGGTTCCCGGGTTCGATTCCCAGCTGGGTCAGGGATTTTCTCTGCCTCGTGATGACTGGGTGTTGTGTGCTGTCCTTAGGTTAGTTAGCTTTAAGTAGTTCTAAGTTCTAGGGGACTGATGACCATAGATGTTAAGTCCCATAGTGTTCAGAGCCATTAGTTATGATGTGAACAGAACGGCCGTTTTCGTACGCATCGAACTTGAAAAACACTGTGAGAAAATTACATTCCGGGATATTCCATGTGAACAGCGTGTATAAGTAGTGTGACCAGTGCGGAATGTTTTTGTGATTTGTAGAGTAATATGAACTTATAAAGGAACCTCCCGATCACACCCCTCTCAGATTTAGTTCTAAGTTGGCTCAGTGGATAGGCCTTGAAAAACTGAACACAGATCAATCGAGAAAACAGGAAGAAGTTGTGTGGAACTATGAAAAAAATAAGCAAAATATACAAACTGAGTAGTCCATGTGCAAGATAGGCAACATCAAGGATAGTCTGCGCTCAGGCGCGTCGTGGTCCCGTGGTTAGCGTGAGCAGCTGCGGAACGAGAGGTCCTTGGTTCAAGTTTTGCCTCGAGTGAAAAGTTTACTTTCTTTACTTTCGCGAGCTATATTTGCTGAATTCATATTGCCCACGGAATACATCTCACGTATTTAAAGCACTCTCGTCCAAAGTAGCGAACAGTCAGCTGCCAGCCAGGGAGCCTCTTTAGTAGGAATACTCTCTCTTCCGTGCGCTGTAGTCGACTGACGTCGTGTGTTTCGATGTTTGTTTAGGTGTAGAGTACCCATTATACGGCGCAGTTACCTCGCATCGGACGGACGGACAGATAATAATTGTGTGGAAATAAAAAATTAAACTTCTCACTCGAGGGAAGACTTGAACCTAGGACCTCTCGTTGCGCAGCTGCTCACGCAAACCACGCCACCACAGAACTCCTAAACTCACAATATCCTTGATGTTGCCTATCTTGCGTATGGACTACTCAGTTTGTATATTTTGCTTATTTTTTTCATAGTTCCACACAACTTCTTCCTGTTTTCTCGATTGATCTGTGTTCAGTCTTTCAAGGCCTATCTACTGAGCCAACTTATAACTAAATCTGGGGGGAAAGGGGGGGGGGGTGCGATGGGGAGGTTCCCTTGTTAGTAGAGTCGACGAATTGTTTTACTGAGGGAGATATTCCAAATCCTCTGAGAATTACGGTATGTATGCTGTAAAACGGAAGAATAAGAGGAAAGTGCTTGAATTCAAACTGGCATAAGAAAATGGTGCAAGCATTCTTTCCTGCAGTTCAGCCTGTATATCCAAGATGCACTGATGGAAATGAAAAGAAAAGTTCAGGATAAATGGATTTCGATGATGAGATTCGTCGATAACATAGTGACAAGTGAGTAAGTGTTAGAGGATCTGCTGAATAGAATAAACAGTCTACTGGGCACAGAATAAGGATTGAGATCAAACTTACGAAAGGTAAATGTCATGAGGAGAATATAAATGATGTTTTCGAGAAAATTAATATCAAACTAGGACCTGTGTAGTAAGCGAAGTAAGAGAATTCTGCTACTTCGGAAAGGGGAGGGGTCGGGGGAGGGGGCAACGCGACTGGAGAAATAAGTAGGCTATAAGAAGCAGAATGGCACATGCAAAGAGGGCATCCCGCATTAAAAGAAGGATAATAGTATCAAAAATAGGTTTTAATGCTGAGAAGGAATTTCTGGATGTGTTGAGTACTGCCATGCCAGGGACCCGTGTTCGATTCCTGGTACTGGCAGCGATTTTTCGTTGGTGAGAGGACGGATACAGGGTGCGCTCAGCCTCGTGAGGTCAACTGAGGAGCTGTTCGACAGATCAGCAGCGTTTCCAAGGTCACAAAAACTGACAACGCCCAGGAGAGCCCTCCATACCACATCCATTGACGCCATTGGCGGTGGATGACACAGTGACTGGTCGGTCCCGACTGGACCGTCTAGCACCAGAACGTGGAACGTGACTGGAGCGCAGTATTGTATAGAGGTGAATCACTGACCGGGAAAACAGTAAAAGTGGAGAATCGAAACATATGAGAAATGGTGTTACAAAAGGAAACTGTTAAGATGAGAGATAAGATCCTCCGCCAAATCAGCGAGGAAAGTAGTGCGTGGAAAACAGTGACAGGAAGAAAGCACAAGACAACAGAACGTGTATTAAGACATCAGGAAATAACCTCCGCGGTTTAGAGAGAATCGTCAGGGGCAAAAAACAGTAGAGAAAAACATGGGTTGTAAAATATCCAACAAATAATCAATGACTTGGGTGTAGGTGACATGCAAGATGAAGAGATTAGCAAGGAAAGAAAGTGATGGCTGGCCGCGTCAAACCCGATAGAAGACTAATGATACAAAAGAAAGACAAAAAATGTACAGTGGAAAAGTAGGAAGGAACAACAAATAACCTTAGGTGCTTCCATTGCGTAACTGTCACGGCAGCAACAGTGGCACCTACATCTGGTGTGGAGACAGTAAATGTGAATGTTATAACTTTTATGGGATTGGCAGAACAGCAATGAGCGTATACGGTGGTCACAGAAACCACCATAAATTTTTCAACTGCAAGCGAATCTCTTCAGAACCGAATGTCTTTGTACCGCCGTTTACTTCTAATGCGGCTTCAGAGGTCGTTCTTCATAGCTGAAGCGGGTTCTACTAGAACTACATTGAAATATGTAAATTAATATTGCTCTTTCATTAAGTAGAAGATGAACTATTCTGAACTTTTTCTTTTCGTCTCGATTTCTGTCCTCAACAGAACCTCTATTTGAGACAGCAATCAAAGGCATCACTCACATCCAATCTAGGGTCTCCAGCTCCAATTCAGATGTACCCGTTGAACGAGGACTATCGACTTTCGAGACTGTCTAAGGCCCTCGGATTACTGCAGTCTTAAAAATCTGCTGTTCGCTTATTGAATGGGAGAAGCTGTGGAATCAGCACAACAAAATAACATTTACTCAGTACCACTTAAATAGTTTCCATGTCCAGTTTCCTAATTCAATTAACGAAGTTTTCCTCTGCAGTTACGAATGCTACCTCATAACTGGAATCTCATTCAACTGATACGTTTCTGCAGTCTGCTAATGAAATCCAGTAGCTGGTTTTCCCTGAGTCTCCGATTCACGTCCTTATTGCTACTCCCATCCCTATACCTCACAATATTCTCTACCGTCACACCACTGTAATTCAGAAAAATTGATTCCGTGTGTGAATTAACGAGTGTTTCGCTCTCATTTAAGTACATGGCCGAAAGAGTCAGTCCTCAGGAATTGTGAAACGAACCCTGTCGCCCAGGACCGTGAGCCACAAATTGCGCTGATTCGCCACGAGATGGGGAAATTCACAGGCGTCTCTTGTGCTGAATTAGGCCTAAGCGCTGTAGTGTGTGAGTGAGACAGACGAGGACCTACGTCACAGGGAAACTCCATAGAAGCTGTTTGTGGCCAGTGAGACGTAGCAGAGTTAAATATGGCGGACATAAGATCGGCCATAATGGGAAACATTTAAGAAAACTACTTAATTCTGTAGTAATTCAGGGAATGAAGCCACTGTAATTTTAATCTGCGATCCTGCATACATTTTCATGGTGATCCCAATAAAACTTGAATATTGATCATATCTATAATAGTTTAGAATTTACTGATAAAGTGAAATTAACAAGTTTTGTAACAAAGACCTGAATGGTAAAATCTGAACGCTTTGGTCGATATTAAAGATCGACATTTAATATAGAAGCGCATCATTAAAATGACAAATGTTGTAAATTTAAATTATCAGTATTTTCAGTTAAGCATAAGATCATTTCCTCCACACAAAACACATTGAATGGTGACAACATGACACCTTATTGAATCATTAGGTAATATAATATTTGTTGTAAAGATTAGTGCATAATAGTTACTTTTGTTCTTTATTTATATTATCAGAAAGCATGGGTGCAAGGCTGCTGGCTGTGACATTGAAAGCTAAGAAGCGGATGGTCGGTCTTTAGGTAGCAAGGAAGTGAAACGACTTAGAAACCGATGGACTTAGCCTCTGAGCGGTGAGCAGCCGCGCGCCTGGTGTGAATAACTTTTCGCATAGTAAACGAGATGGGGTATTGGACTGATAATTCGCGATGAGATTGAGAATGATCGAACTATGTCAAATGTATATGCGCTCGAGTTTAATAGTAATTCTAAATACGTCCACTTTCGCTATTAGTTTGCTTTCTGAATAAACGTTATTCAACCAAATCGCAACAGCGTTGCCTAAATAATTTATGGATCATTAATTTAGCTCCCGATATTATTATTATTATTGTGGTTATGTGTTATATTAACATTGTATGGTTCATACAATTTCGCAAACTTGCCATCAACCAGACAATTTAACCAGAGGGTCACAAGTGTCTAATCTAGGGCGTGTAATGTGACACGCATGGTTCAACCGCTGGACGAGTTTGAGCCAGGACATTTCGACGAAGAGGAACCGCATGTGAGCCCGAACATCTTTGGGATGTTAGCTCGCACGTGGCTTACTCTATCTTCTCTAAGAGGGCTGTTGGCTGGCTGGTCAAATACGTACATCTGTCCCGTCTCTCGTTCTCTCGCCATCCACGTACATAGCAGCTTGCTGTCACCTCAATAATTCCATCTGTGTCAGTTCCACGTTTCTTGGTCAATTTTCTTCTCTCCATACCTTCGCTATAGAAAACCCTATCGATGGGCTACCCCACAGCTATCAATAGACAGTCTTGCAGAATTGGCCTGAGTGCCCTCTATAAAATTTTGAAGGTACACTGCCGCATGGCCATCCTTCTGTTTAGGTTCTCTCGACCATGGTTTTCTCGCTGTGGCAATAAAATTCACCCGCTGTCCTGCACAAAGCCGGCTGGTAAATCAGCAAGCCCTTTTGCTGAGCTTATCTTCAACTCCCTGGTGGCACTCTCGCAATAGAAGCTACCTGTGGAAAATACGAAAGTCAAAATGAGATATAATGGAAACATAAAATTTTACTTCCTACCAAAACGGTATCGCTGAACTCACCGTTACGGCATAAGTAAGTTAACGTTGTCTCCGATAGCTAAATAAGACGAAATTTACAGGATATGAGGCCTTGTTTCCCGTTGCCTTCACGTCCATCCGATACCGTGCCATGCGACTACTGTCATTAAGAGTTTAAATGGATCATATGTACTGCCCGCGTTACGAGTACATATCGATAGATTTAATGGATATTAAATATATTGGTAGATTTAATGGATTCGAAACAGCTACCGTGTCAGTTACTTTAGACAAGTTGATCCATGTACAGGATGAAATCGCTTATCGACTGGTAATGTGCCACGTGGTAAATGGTGCTCAAAGTGAACTTTCGAAGAACAGTGTGAGTTACTTTTCATGTTTAAATTTTTTTCATAAACCATAGTTTTATAAATAACATTAACCTTTAAAATCCTGAAATTCTTTTGAAATCCGCAAGTATTCTTACAACGCACGAGAGATACATGGTATTGCATACTGAAGGGAAAAAAAGCGTATCAGCTTACAGCACAGGGCACACTAAGCTACAGCATGCGCAGTTTTCACAAGTGCTATAAAACAGAGGAAGAGGAACCAGGAATTTAAACTGGCTACGAGGGGCAATATTTCCAACGATCATGCCCAGATGTGTGGAGCTGCGTCGTAGACTATTTGAAAATATGGAAAGGTTCAGTATTATTTTGGTTACTAATAAATTCTTGTAGTTCTTCAGGACATTACGATTGTTCCACCATCGCAATGATTTTTTTTTTCTTTCTGATTCTGATTTTTTCAGTCTCGAACAGCAGGTACAATATCGTGACAGCGAGACACAAAACTATGTGTTTTTCATAGTGGTCTCGAAGTTCACAAAAACGAAAGGAGAAAATTAGACGGGCTACTTACAGAAACACAGTGTTTAAAATACTGAATACCACATCACATCAATAAAGAAAGTGAATAATTTACCATTGAAACCGTATTACTGCATAAGCATATCATGTTATTATTTATGTTTTAAATAACAACTACAAGCTGCTAAGAGTTTTTATTTTTATTGCTTGGCAACTAACGTCATCCTCTAGGTTAGCAACTGACAAATTTTAAAATTTTTCGTAGTGAGTATCCCACGTCTAATTCTTAATTATTTACCACTATTATGGGTTACATTTTAAAATTGTAGACGTGTGGTATTCACCATATTAAATTTTAGAATTTCTATCAGATTTGGAGTTCACGCTTGACACTAGTTGCAGAGTAATAGAAATAAAAGCTCTCGGCGGCTTTTGGTGGTTTATTACAACAAAACGTCTTTTATGGAAGATGTGAATCACGATTTTTAAAATGATTATATCGACGGATGTTTTCACATAGTGAGAGTGCAAAAAAGGACGGTATTTAACTGGGTAGCTAGTGCTCATGTACTTTTATCTTCCGAGATACCAAGTTAATTCATATTTACTGACAATGCTTTCATTTTTAATTTCCAGTCTGAAAGTCTACAATACAATTATTTTCTTCTTTCTCATCTTCACCTTTCCTCGCTTGATTATCACTGGTACAATTCTTTTCATTTGCGAGCGATACCCAGTTCACCATAATAACGCACCCACACTGAAATGCGCACTATCAGCAATCGGAAAATACTTCATTATCTGTAGCGCCTTAATTCTGATACCTTGTCGGGTAACGGTTAGGGCTAAGCTTTCATTAAATCCTTTCGTACAAAGTGCACGGCCTATTGTTTCAGTTCACGCAACAACACTACATAGGTCCGCTGGAAGTTTTGTGCATACATTAATTTAGCCGATTACTGCTGTTACATTTAACATCATATTTATCGTAAAATTCAAATTCTAGCTCTACAACGGCGGAAGATGCAGTTTAATCCAAAATGAAAATAAATAATGAGAAGAACTTTAAATATTCGCTGACATTACGCAGTGTGAAGTATTGACGCGATCTTTATTTGTGAATGTTGAATGACGAATTTGGGAAAAAAAGACGTGTCTGTCATTGATGTAGATAGGGAAAATGCGGCTAGTATGGACCACTTAAGCCGAAATTGTGTAAAATTTGTGTTGTGGTTTTGAAATTAGGTATAACTGCATTAAACCTGCTCCTGAGCTTTTCTGGCGTAAATGGTGAAAGAAAAATATGTCGAACCAAAACGACAGCCAGAGAAAGTTTTCTAAGTCTTACAGTTCCAGATGTTAAGAAAAGAATGAAAGTTTTAAATAAATAAACTGATCTGGCTATATATCGTAAGCACAAGATAATATAAAATTACTTAAAAATCGTTTCAGCTGATGGTCGACTGAATCTGACGCAACGCATGAAGCTTGCGGGCTGAGGTTTTCTGTAAGACAGGTCTGGGTACATCTTTATGAAGTTCTAATAGAAATTATATATACTTGCCAAATTCTTTTCTGTGTTAAATCTGTGAGGCAGTTTGAAATTTTATCGCAAATCATAGTGGACCTTAGCTAGCGGCATTAACCTGGAATCTAAATCTCTCAAATGTGCTTACAAGCACTTCCACGTAATTTTCGTCAACTACTGGTTTGGAAGAACCCATGAGGTGTCATAGATGTCTGTGGACTTTAGAAAGTGATTTTAATCTTCTTTGCAGTGAAATTCCAGGAACATTAAAACGAACTGCAGCAGTTGTTTCGGTCATTTCGCCATCCAAACCACCGTAAACGCTCGCTTTATTCCAGTCTATGACCACTCCTTTCACCCTCACCAGCAGGCAGCTTCTTCACAATTGGCATAGTGCCCTAAAAACAAGACAAGATGGTACTTGTATGGACTAAATCATGCGACTTTGGTATGGCCCATATTACGCGGCTGACTTTTTTTTTTTAATTTGGCCTTTGAGTGTGTACTCAATTTAGCCATCGGCAACACATAGTGACAATGTACACATAATTGAAAAACAAATACAGAAATGCATATTTACAAGAATAAAAAGCTTAACTGTTACAGTTTTGTACATAATGTTTTAAAAATTGAATTGAATTGAACTGGAAAATAATTAAAAGTGTCTTGGCTTACAATTCACACCAATTCTGAAATATCTTCATCAGCAAGACATATTTATAATTTACGTACACCATTAAAACCTACAGATTGTAACCAGTACTCTTGATGAAGTAACTACCACTTTATACAGACGAACGTCTTTAGTACACAAAAGAGAAGAAGCTGACTGAGGAAGATGGTAGCCCATACTCAGCAGTGTCTTCCGAAAGACCAACCGTTCACGGTCAAATTTGGGGCACATAAATAAGATGTGGTTGACATCAGCTTCCGACTCAGGATCACACTCACACGCTGGTGAACTGTAAACGTTGATCCGATGTAGATGTTGTGGGAAAGAGGCATGATTGAAGCGGAGTCTTATGATGGTAGAAATCGTGGAACGGTCCAGATGTGTCCTCATGAACCACGGCTGTGAAGGAATCCGAGGTTGTAGCACTGCGTAATAACCGCCTTTTGTCTGTTGAGAAACGTTCCACATTTCCTGCCATTGTTGTCTTGCGTGATCCTTGACTTCACGTAAGTAGTCTGTGTAAGGAAGGTGCAGATCCAGGACGGTGCCTAAGGTTGCAGCTTGTTTGGCTAATGCATCAACTTCATCATTATAGAGGATACCAGTGTGGGAAGGTATCCACAACAAATGGATCGTCCGGCCCGTGCGCGTGCTGCGAATATATTCAGATATCCCATCCAAGATATAACTGTTGGTTGTTTTGTTCCATCGACTGTACCGAATGTTTTTAAGAGCGCTTTGCGAGTCAGATAATATCAATATCTTGGGGAAGAAAGTGCTAGAGACAAACTGAAGTGCTTCCAAAACTGCCACTGTCTCCGCCGTAAAAATAGAAGTGCTCGTAGGCAGTTTGAAGGTTTTGCGGATCTGGGTCTGAGGGCAGAAAAAAGCGCATCCTGTACACTCGTCTTGCGGAATTTGGGAGCCATCGGTATACACACAGAGAAAACCCGGCCATTGTGCTTCAACGAGACGATTGAAGCCAACGTTGACATTAGTACTATCCAGCCAGGTCGTACTTAAATAATGGACTGGGATCTGGGAGCAGAGCGTTTGAAGATCATATTCAAAAACAGGTAGATGCGCTGAACGCCGTATAGAATGTATGACAGGTGACCAAGTGTCAAAGCTGGCACAAACGGCTGGCACTTTATTCCTTCTGTGGGATGCAATCCACAGTCGATAAATGCAGTCTCTACTTTGATAGACGGAACTGTCCATAATGGCCATGCCTTGAATGTAGAATTTGTCCGATAACATTTGGCGCCTAATGCTCAAGGGCATCTCCCCTGCTTCTATTAAAAGGGCGTTGGTGAGCGTCGATCGCATGGCTCCAAGACAGGTACGAATGGCTCTATATTGAAGAGTATCTAATTTGGAGAGATGAATTTTTGACGCAGTGTGGTAGAATTGACAGCCATAGTGTAATCGAGATCGCATTATCCCTCGGTACATGGTGAGTAAAACACTCTGGTGCGTTCCCCACCAGACACGAGTGAGTGATCTGATTACATTTAAACCTTCTTCACACTTGGTAACGGTGGATCGGATGTGGGGCGCCCAGCTTAACCAGTAGTCAAAAATCATCCCCAGATATCGAACGTGAGATTTTATTTGGAAGGTGTACTTGCTACAGGTAATGTGATCTTCAGTGCGAGCTGTCGTCGACTTGGAGAAGGGAACGACTGCTGATTTCTCAGCCGAGATCTCCAGCCCATTGACAGAGAGTCACTCATCGATGTGTGCGATGGTTGTGGTTAATGCCGTTTTGGCCTGAAGATATGAAGCAGCAGTAGAATAAACAAATATATCATCAGCATACTGTAGGATTTTTGTGGGGGGAGTAAGTATGCGTTCTAGGTCGTGCGTATATAGAGCATACAGGAGAGGACTTAAAATTGCATCTTGCGGCAAGCCCTGGGAGACATAAAAAGGTCCGATCATGGTACCTTTGAAACGGACGTAGATCGTTCTTTGAGTAATGAGGGTACTGATACCGTAGATCATCCGTGAAGGAATTCCGAATCCTGCCAGCTTGTCCAAGAGTATCGGTATTTGTACGTGATCATATGCACACTTAACGTCAAGAAAAGCTGCCACTACTGTCTCTTTCGTTTGAAAGGCTGACGTAATATCCTTATTAAGCAAAAACAGGTTATCCATGGTCCCTTTGCCTTTTCTGAAGTCGTATTGACTCCGAGGCAACAAATTACTTTTTTCAAGCCACTTCTAGTCTCCTTTTTACCATTCGTTCCAGTGTTTTTGCAACACACGACGACAAGGCAATAGGTCTATAATTAGTACCGACATTTGGATCTTTACCACTTTTGAAAATCGGAATTATTACTTGCGTCTTCCTTGTTGATATGAGGTCTTTCTTCATCCAGTACTTATTAAAAATGTTCAAGAGAAAGTCTTTCACTTCTATAGGCAGGTGTGCAAGCATAGAGTAGTGTATATGATCAATGCCAGGGGAACTGTCGCTCGATACGTTAATACTTCCGTTGAGTTCTTCTTTAGAGAACGGACGAAGGAGAACATGATAGCGGTCTTCTTCAGCAGGGAACCGATGGTTTAAAAATGGCACCGTGGGAGGAGCGATTGTATCTATGAATTCCTCTAACCAGGCCGTGGTAGCAGGAGCGGAGGAAGGCAGTCTTCTTGTTCTAAAAGCTTTTATTTTATGCCAGATGCTTGCCATACTGGTTTCATTGTTTAGGGACAGGCAAAATTGTTTCCAACTGTCCTTCTTGGTTTTCTTCAGGAATTTGTTAACTCGCGCATTCACTTTTTGCACAGCCAACAAGTTGTCCAATGAAGGATTCTGACGATAGGTTTTCAAGGCGAGTCGTCGCTTCGCAACTTCCCGAGAGCATTCAGAATTCCACCAAGGAGGAGAACGGTGCTTCATTACTGTAAACTCGTTTTTCTTAGGGATGCTGAAGCCAGCTGCGACGTTCATAGCATTGAGTAAAACTGGGTATGCATCTTCGTCCCGTAAGTCACGTCTCGTATTTGCGAGTGCCCGCCGAACCGTTTCCTTATAAGAGGCCCAAATGGTTTCCTTGATTTTCCACGTACTATTAGAGTAACAGATGTGCTTAGTATCGACGTTGATGTTAATGTGAAACTCTATTGGGAAATGATCGGATCCCATTGCATCCTTTTTAACGCACCAATTACATATTTCAGTAAATCAGGGGGTGCAAAGAGTTACATCAACTGCGGAGGGTCTACGGAGAGGTTGGTTGGTTGTTTGGGGAAGGAGACCAGACAGCGTGGTCATCGGTCTCATCGAATTAGGGAAGGATGGGGAAGGAAGTCGGCCGTGCCCTTTCAGAGGAACCATCCCGGCATTTGCCTGGAGTGATTTAGGGAAATCACGGAAAACCTAAATCAGGATGGTCGGACGCGGGATTGAACCGTCGTCCTCCCGAATGCGAGTCCAGTGTCTAACCACTGCGCCAACTCGCTCTGTGTACGGAGAGGTGAAGTTATCATAGTAGGAGAGCCATCGTTGAGTATCACTAGGTTATTATCTTCGATAACGCTTATCAAGGTCCTGCCGTTCCTGTCTGTCACGTCTCCTCCCCACGCTACATGGTGGGCATTCACGTCTCCAGCTACAATAAAGGGAGGACGAAGCTGACTTACTAATTGTCTCCAGTCATCTTCCACGATACTGTGGTGGGGAGCGTTATATAACGAGACAACTGTAAAGGTTTTGTGGGCAGTTCGTATCTCCACAGCAACTAATTCAAGGTTGGCGACAGTTACGTGTAACGGGTGTGGTCGATGCGGCAGCGAAGTTTTTACCAGAAAAGCTACGCCGACCCACCCATCGAGACGGTATTCCCTTACTATAGAATAATTTTCAAAGCGAACAGTTCGTTCGAATTTGAACCAAGTTTCACATAACAGAACGATATCAGGCTGACTTACGAACAGTTCTCGTTGCAAGCTTTCTCTATTAGAATTAGTCGATCTCGCATTCCACTGCAATACTTTTAAAGCCGCCATAATTTAGGGAGAGAGAGATTGAAATATGCCAGTAACGAGGTGCCGGATATCGGAATTTTTCATAGCACTATTTTGTCTCATGTTTTGCATGACTATATCAATCACATTTATTATCTATAAGTTCAGCATGACCTTGAGGCTGTCGTTGATTCGGCGCTTGTGGGGTTGCTAATCTGTGAGCAGCAGGCTGGTATGGATTTTGGCTGATAGGAGTGAATGAATGTTGCGTGGGATATAAC
This sequence comes from Schistocerca piceifrons, assembly GCF_021461385.2. Classification (NCBI taxonomy): domain Eukaryota; kingdom Metazoa; phylum Arthropoda; class Insecta; order Orthoptera; family Acrididae; genus Schistocerca; species Schistocerca piceifrons. Next base: position 47,326,025 of record NC_060139.1, read on the forward strand.
AGGCTGCGGTACTGAGACCACTCACGAACGTTACTTTGGTTGTTTACTTGCGCCTGCCGGTAAGCGACGTGTGTCTGCTGGGGCACAGTTGCACACTGAGTTGCGTCCCCACTTCCGCGTTGTTGACTCTGGGTGCTTGAGGCGGGCAGCGGCGGGAAGAGTTGTGGGTTTTGAAAGTCCGGAGAGCTCAAATTTGTTGGAGCAGGAATGATCGGAGCCGGCAAGTGATGTTGTTGAACCCCGGTGACGGACGCATAGGTTGGCATACGAGCACTAGACAGCGCATCCCTGAAGTCAATGTTGTTGAACGTAGCTAATTCTTGAGCTCGTCGCTGTATAAAGTATTCCGGGCAGGAACGGCCCGTGGATGCGTGTTGTCCCCCGCAATGAGCGCAAGTAGTGATAGGTGAGACACAGGATTCAACATTATGTGGACCACTACATTTAATGCATCTCATCTGAGATCGACATTGTTTGCTGATGTGCCCGTAACGAAGACAATTAAAGCACCGCCTGACAGTTAGTACATAAAGGTCTACGGGACATCTTGTTCCGTGAATAGACACGGCTTCCGGTAAGGTTTGAGAGTCGAAGCTTAACAAACAGATCTGCAGTTTAACGATTTGGTCTTTACCATACCTCTTTGTAAACCTCCGAACGCCTACAACAGGGAAGGGAGATTGTACGACTTTCAAAATCTCCGCTTCTTCAAGGTTGGTGTCTACTTTCCTGATTACTCCCAGCTTATGGACGACAAAGGAAGGAATGTAAGCTTCTATATTTTTTGACTTTAATACCTCACTGTTAACTAGGAAATTAGCCTTGTCTGGGGTTTTCAGTTCCACCTTAACTTTTGTTTTTCCTGCTGAAGAGATGTTAAGCATAGAATTCTTCACTTCTGGCAAGGAAATATGCAATAATTTCCCTAATGCCATAGGGTTCAAGCGGCCTAAGTTTTTGTCCAAACATTCCATGTAAACTTCGAATGGTCCCCTATCTGTACGTTTGTAAAAGTTGAGAGATCTCGGAGTAGGTGCAGGTCCCACAGGAGGGGCGTTAGTTGCAGCATGTTGGTTAGGAGTGAGCCCAGAAGCAGATGCTACAGGGGGGTCAGCTACATTTGAAACGTCAGTTACAGGTAAGAGTTGATTAGCATCTGCTATGAAGGTTTTGGAATTTCTTAAATCCAGACTGACCTCATTTTGTCGCTTGTTTCTCGCAGAGGAGTAGCTGGAGGAATCCTGTTCCGATAAATCCATATGCTCTTCTGCCGGCTGTATTCCAGATTCTCCCCGAACAACTGCTAACGAGTGGCTGATCACAGCCGTCGTGTTGTCCAATGTTGTTCCTGGAGGAGCTGGTAAGGGTCCTGCAATTGGATGTAGCCGCTGGGAAGATGGTTGTTGTTGATGTTGTCCCATAGGGGCGTCGAAGTCACCACCCCCTTCTTCATACACCCCACCATACATGGCGGGGCTTGCCGTCACCGATAGTAATGTCAGGTGTTAATGTGCCTAACAGAAAACAGTACCAAACGAAAGCTGTTATGCGCGTGCACTAGTAGGTAAACACAAGCGGCACACGGAAGAGCGACCGCGTAGCCCGTCTTAACACTTCCCCGTCTGCAAGCGAACTGGCGGCTGACGTTGCACGTTAAAACAAGGCGGAAGCAGAAACCGGCTTCGGTGAGCGGAATCTCGTTATTACTACACAATCTATGTTATACTACTTTAATATTAATACCGACATGATATTACTTCTTGTCTTTGAACCGATAAGCCGATTCTGAAAATTACGCCGTTCACCAGCTTCGACATTCAAAAACAAAGGAAGTTTAACAAGTTTGTTTGCGTGGTCATCTTCCTCAGCAAGTATATAAATACTTGTTTTGTACATTAAACTTCCTTTTTCTGCTGCTACTTAATTTATTTTTCCCATACGCGGTTTCGCCTTATCTTGTTCTAAGGCATCATCAGTGGAATCTATAAGGACACAGTTTTTTTAGTTTTAGATTATAAAACAGCTCACGTCGCGATTTTTTGGTAAAAAAGGTAATTACTTACGATTTGCTGATCTGAGTTTCCTCACATCTGGTCTGGAGGTGGCACTACCATTTTTATAACTGCCATATAAGCACAACTTTGCGTTTTGACCTTCTTCACACTGTTCACCGTGTTTCTCATTCTTTCCTGTGTTGTACTATGTTCTTTTGCCACTCGCTATAACTACTTCGCCGGCCATTGCTTTTCACAACGTAAATATTGCGACTCAATTACGTGTTTCCTCCTCTTTGGCTTGTTTACCTGGTTGTTGCCAACCTAACAAAGTATGAAGTATATGTTCACGACTAACTTCTAATCACGATGTTTATACCATGCGTGTGATTGAGAGAGAGAGATAGAGAGAGAGAGAGATAGCCGACGAGTGCTATTTTTTTTTGGGGGGGGGGGGAGGAGTTTTGTGGTTTGAATTTTGTGGTGTTATATTAGCTGTTAGTGAGTGGTTGAAAACTTTGGTGACAGCTGATTTGACTTGTCGCTTCAATATTCTGTGGGGGGGTTCCTGGATGTTGGGTGGTATTATTATTACATTGGACAGTATTATTGTATTAATAGTCTTTGGGAGCGTTATTTTATTATTTTATCTATTAGTGTAAATAATGAATTGTTTGGCATGTCTACTTGGTCATTCAACACGGTTTTTCTTTCTGCTTTGGTTTTATGTATGTGGTAATTTTCTTGCAGGGTTAGGAGGTGTTTTTTTATTCTTGATCCTAATCATTTTCATATCATCTTCTCTAGTTGTTGGTTTGTTGTCATATTCTCTTAGGAGTTCTGTAAACGTGGAATGGTTTGTCCTATATTTCCAGGCTCTTATGTGTTCTTTGTATCTGACATCAAATGTTCTACCTGTTTGTCCTATGTATCTCCCATCACAGTGTTACACTGTAGTTGATATAGACCTGCTTTCTGGTATGTGTCTGTGTTTTTTGTCAGGTTTGGGGTGTTTTTTGTATAAAATTTGTCTGTTGTATATGAGGATTAATATAATAATACTGTCCAACGTAGTAATAATACTAACCAAAATCCAGGAAATCCTCCACAGAATATTGATGCGAAAAGTCAAATTAGCTGTCACCAAAGTTTTCAACCACTCGCTAACAGCTAATATAACACCACAAAATTCAAAATTCAAACCACCAACCTCCCCCCCCCCCAAAAAAAAAGCACTCGTCGGCTATCTCTCTCTTTCTCTCTATCTCTCTCTCAATCATACGCATGGTATAAACATCATGAATAGAAGTTAGTCTTGAACATATACTTCGTACTCTGTTAGGTTGGCAACAAGTAGGTAAACATGCCAAAGAGGAGGAAACACTTAACTGAGTCGCAATATTTAAGTTGTGAAAAGCAGTGGCCGGCGAAATAGTTATAGCGAGTGGCAAAAGAACATAGTACTCCACAGGAAAGAATGAGGAACATGGTGAACAGTGTGAAGAAGGTCAAAACGCAAATTTGTCCTTATATGGCACTAATAAAAGCGGTAGTGGGGCCTCCAGACCAGATGTGAGGAAACACAGATCAGCAAATTGTAAGTAATTAGTTTTTTACAAAAAAAAAGTCGTGACGTGAACTGTTTCATAATCTAAAACTAAAAAAAAAAAAAAAAAACTGTGTCCTTATAGATCCCACTGAAGATGTTTCAGAACAAGATAAGGCGAAAACGTATGGGATAAATAAATTAAGTAGCAGCAGGAAAAGGCAGTTTTATTTAAAAAACAAGTGCAAATAAAGTTTATTTATGATACAAATTCAACAGCTGTGTCACTCATGTTCAAACAAATGGCGGAGTCATGTCTGACATTTTTCCAGGCACTGCATGCCTCCGCTATTTGGTCTCAAACCTGAGGAACACCAAATGGCCGATAATACCCGCCGGCCCATACCAACCGCCGTTCTCATATTTTTCTCCTGTATTTCAGTATATGAAGGTCTCTCATATCAACCACACATAAAAGTGCAACACACTTCAGAAACTTTCATTTTATGAAAACCTTGTTCCGATAACTACAGTCAGGGTCCCACCAGGCACACGAGGGGAGGGGTTTACTAGTTACTTGCAGCTCAAATGTCAGTCGCGTTATGGAGCCCTTTAGGCAGATAGCGTTCAGGGCTGGATGGAAAGAAACTCAATGTACACTCGGTATGTGTGCCAGGGTGCCTCATCCGACATGTGGAGGTGGCTTTCCCTGTGACTATCGAGCGCGCAGGCTGCAGTATTCTGCAAGTTGTGGCTCACATCGGCACCAACGGCGCCTCTGGCGTGTGTTCTCAGGCCATCCTCAGCTCGTAGAGGCGGAGGTGGTTAAGAGAGCTGGCCTCGCGAGGTGCAAGCAGAGCTAGTAATTTACAGCATTTGAGAGTTGATCGGGATCCTTCGGTTTGGAGTCGAGTGGACGGTCTCAGCCAAAGGCTTTGTCAACACTGTGACGGTCTTGCCTGCAGATTTGTAGACCTACGTTGTTGGGTGTGGATCTATAGGGCGCTGCTTGATAGGTCAAAGGGTGCACTACACGAAGGAAGCAGCTACTCGGGTAGCTTGTGGATTGCACATGAGGTTTTTTTTTTTAGGCTAGACGATAGTTTGAGGGACTCTGATCAACACTCTCCAGTTAATATACAACAAGGGAAGTCAGACCGCGTTCAGAATAGAGACACTTAAATTTTGTCAGTGTACTATTGCATTATTTATAACAAAGTTACCGAATTTATTGCCCTCCAGGAACGCTCTCGCGTTCAAATTATTCTTGGGACTGGCTGAAATCCGAAGTGGAAAGCTCTGGGACATTTAGCGAGTCATGGAACGTAAATCGAAAAGACAGAGTAGAGGCTGTAGAAAGGGGAGTGTTCATTGCAGTTGACAAAAATATTGTCTCTATTGAGATAGAAGTTAGGTGTAACAGTGAAGTTACCTGTTCGCGTACAACAGGTGTAGGTGAAACCAAGTTAATTGTTGAACTTTTTAACGGCCATCCTATTCTACTGTGACTGTTCTAGAGTCATTCAAAGAAAGTCTACGGTCAATAGTGCGTAAATACCAACATCATGCAATATTAGTTGGAGGCGACTTTAACCTGCCGAGAATAGACTGAGATGTCTACGGATTCGTTGCGGAGGGTACAGACAGACAGCCACGCGAAATAGTTTTGAACACATTTTCTGAAAACTGTCTTCGGCAGCTAGCTCGGCAGCCCACACGCAATGGAAATATACCTTGTAGCTACAAATAGGCCAGACCTTATCGACAATGTCAGTGTAGAAACTAGGAATAGCGATCATGATGTCGTTATAGCACCTATGATTACGAAAGTTAATAAATCAGTCAAGAAGGCTAGGAGAGTGTTTCCACAAGATAGAGCAGACAAGCAACAATCAGTATCCCACTTAGACAGTGAATTTGCATCACTTAGTTATAGTATGATGGATGTAGCGGAAATGTTTAAGCAGACTGTAAATCGTGGCTGGAGAGTTATGTACCTAGTAAGTCGATAGAGGACGGAAAAGAACAACCAAATGCAGAAGACGTTGAAGACGCAGAGACTGTTGCAGTCTCGTTTAGTAGAGATTCGTGCGTCTGTGAAAAGTTCCATGCGTAAAGCACACAACTACTACCGTCACACCTTAGTAAAAGATCTGGTAAAGAACCTGAGAAAATTCTGGTCTTACATAAAATTGCTAAACGAGTTTAAGGCTTCCATTCAGTCCCTTGTTTATAACACTATACCTCAACAAAACAAATAATCCTGCTACGAGGAAAGTCATGTATAACACTATTATAAGGTGAATTGTGGACATAGTATGCACCTGTCGTATTGTATTACCCCTTTTATAGGATTTGACCGTGATGTATGACTAATGGATATGCGAATCAGACTATTTGTTCTTTTCTTAAGAGTTTTCTAGCTGTGAGAAAGAAACACAGTAAAAATGAAATAATACTGCTTATGTGACCTTCTGTATCAGCCTCATTAAGTGGTTTGTGTAATGGATTTGCGGTCTCCAGCCTGTCTGGGCAAAGAACTCGTCTAGTTTCAGAAAGTAAGAAATAAATCTACTTTCCCGCTGTTCCCTAAAATAACTTCACAAATAAATATAACTTTACAGGAGAAAGACACAGGAGTTCTTTTAGCTACTACACCCACATACATGTATAGTTTTTATATAGAAAAGGCCACGAATTTTTAACCATCATTAGGTGCTAAATAATTTGGCCAGGGGGACTTCCATGTTTACATTTTGTATAAGCAACAAATTAAAAACTTAAATATTCTAACAGCATAATACACACATTTAAATTTACTCAGATACTTTGTTTATACCTTTCTCTTAACGAGAAGCCAAAGGTAGGTTGCATTCACTCTACATCGTCATTCAGCATTTTTATACTACCTTACTTCAGCGGTACTGAGACATATAAACAATTCTCTTTTATAACTCTTTGTACTTTAATGAATTTCGTTAATAACAGAAAGAGTTTTATCTTTACTTTACTCACAACGTATTTACTCTCTTTCACTTTACTTACTGACACAATAAGTGTAAGAAAAGTAAAATCATTAAATTTGTCTGAAAACGTCTATTTCAGTACTTCTTTCACTTCAGCACTTCTACTACGTAAATCACACAATACTTTACGTTAACTTTAAAACTTAGTTCACAACAATAATTTTCAAACGTTTATTGAAAGATGAAAATTAGTGCCTGTAGATACTGAATAAAGCACTTCAAAAATATTTATAACAGATTTACTAGGATTAATCGAACACTAGGAAAGGACCCTTTACAGGTGAATGATTAGGAATGAAATAACGGGTGAAACGAATTGTGTGTTTAACACTATAATTATTCAAAAAAAGTTAATTTTAAAGTAAGTGTCACGCTTCCTATCGTTCCCGCTCACTCTACAGGTTGAGCGCGAGAAACGCAAGCCACATTTTACGCTTCCCCCTTCAATACACTACGAAAGTGCTCCAACTTTTACATAACACTTATCCTACACATTGTCCCGAAGCGTGTACCGTTTTATACAAATGACAACTTGAACAAATACTTGAAATGACATACACGGACATTTTTATTTCAATAATCCATGACAAAATATTAGTTGATAAACTATACATGTCACATTTTTCTTTAGATAACTTACAAAGATACTTTAGCAAAGCACTCTAACATTACATATATCAAAATTCCCACCTAGTCTTTGCATGACAGCTATATTACAACAAATTTAAATGCAAAAAATTTATATATAAATTCGATCAGTAATTGAATAATAGTGTTATATGATGACTAGTCTAGTGTGACAGCTGAAGATAAAAAAACGACAGCCGAAATCTTAAATTTCACGTTCAAGAAATCGTTCACAAAGGAGAATCGTACAAACAAACCGTCATTTGACCATCGGACAGACTCTCCTATGGACGACATAGCAATAAGCATCCTTGGCGTAGAGAAACAACTGGAAGATTTGAAAGCAACTAAATCATCTGCATGGATTCCCAGTTCGATTTTACAGCGGGTACTCTGCGGCATTGTCACCTTGCCGAGATTGCATTTACCGTGAATCCTTCGCCCAGCACAAATTAACAAGCGACTTGAAGAAAGCGCAGGTGACTCCAGTATATAAGAAGGGTGAAAGAACGGACCCACAACATTACAGACCAATATCCTTAACTTCTGTTTGCTGCAGAATCCTTCAACATATTCTCAGTTCTAACGTAATAAACTTTCTTTAGACTGAGGAGCATATGTCCACGAGCCAGAATAGTCTTAGAAAGCATCGTTCGTGCGAAATTCAGCTTTCCCTTTCGTCACACGATATTCTGCGAACAATGGATGAAGATCAATGGGCAGATTCCGTATTTCCAGATTTCCGGGAAGTATTTGTCACGGTGACTCATTGCAGTGAGTTAACGAAGGTACGAGTGTACGAAATAAGTTCGCAGATATGTGGGTGGCTCTAAGACTTTTTAAATAATAAAATCCAGTATGTTGTCCTCCATGGCGAGTGTTCATCACAGACAAGGGCATCGTCAGGAGTGCCCCAGGGGTGTCATAGGAAGGATGCTGTTCTTTACATACACAAATGATTTAGTGGACATGGTGGGTAGCAATCTGAGGTTGTTTGCTGATGGTGTAATGGTGTACGGTAAGGTTTCGAAGCTGAATGACTGCAGGAAGGTACAAGATGACTTAGACAAAGTTTACAGTTGTTGTGATGAATGGCAGCTAGCCCTAAATGTGGAAAAATGTAAGTTCATGCGGATGAGTAGGAAGATCAAACCCGTAATGTTCGGGTACCGAATTATTGATGTCCAGTTGGGCACAATGAAGTCATTTAAGTATCTGGGCATGACGTTGAAAAGCAGTTTGAGATGGAAGGAGCAGGTGAGAACTGTGGTCGGGAAGGTCGACTTCGGTTTATTAGAAGAGTTTTAGGAAAATGTGGTTCGTCCTTAAAGGAGACGACATATAGCACGCTCGTGCGACCTATTCATGAGTACTGCTCTAGTGATTGGGAGCCGTACCAGGTCGGATGGAAGGAACACGTTGAATTGGTTTTAAGCACCATGGGACTTAACATCTGAGATCCTCTGTCCCCTAGACTTAGAACTACTTAAACCTAGCTAACGTAAGGACATCACACAGATGCATGTCCGAGGCAGAATTCGAACCTGCGACCATAGCAGCCGCGTGGTCCCGGACTCAAGCGCCTAGAACCGCTCGACCAAAAAGGCCGGCGTTGTTGGGAGAATCTAACAAATGAATTCCGTGCTGATGGGTTGAGAATCTGCCATGGTTAAATGTCGTCTTAATAGCAGTGGGTGACCCTTATCTATGGCAGTTAAAGGGCGCGAATCCTGGCTGTAGTATTGCTGTTCGCTGGATATACGAGGTGCGGCTAGAAAAAAACCGGACAGATGCTGGAAAAAACATTTATTTACGATTATTTACAATTTCATGTTATCTCCTTCAATGTACTCTCCTCCTCGGTCTCTACACCGCTCCATACGAATTTTCCACTGTTCATAGCAATGCTGCAGATCATTTTCGGTAAGTCCATACATTACTTCCGTCGCTTTTTCTTTTACTGCTTCAACAGTCTCAAATCTAGTTCCTTTCAAAGCTGAATTGACTTTAGGGAAAAGAAAAAAGTCACAGGGGGCCAAATCAGGTGAGTAGGGTGGATGATCTAAGATGGGAATGTTGTGTTTTGCCAAAAACGTCTTCACTGACAACGCACTGTGAGCTGGGGCATTGTCTTGGTGAAGGATCCATGACTTTTTTCTCCACAAATCGTTCCGTTTTCTCCGTACTCGCTCACGTAGGGTAGCCAGGACGCTAATGTAGTAATGCTGATTCACTGTTTGTCCCTCTGGTACCCAATCAATGTGCACAATCCCTTTGATGTCAAAAAAAAAAATCAATCATCATTGCCTTGAATTTCGATTTTGACCAGGAGAACCAGGAGTTTTACAATGCATCGATTGGCGTTTAGTTTCGGGATCGTAAGTAAAAAACCACGATTCATCGCAAGTAATAACATTTTGTAAGAAGGTGGGATCACTTTCAATGTTTTCCAGGATGTCAGAACAAATCATTCTTCGGCGTTCCTTCTGTTCAATTGTGAGACACTTAGGAACCATTTTTGAACACACTTTGTTCATGTTGAAACTTTCATGAAGAATCTGCCTAACACTTTCCTTGTCAACTCCTGTTAACTCAGACACTGCTCTGATTGTTAAACGGCGATCTTGTCGAACAAGTTTACCGATTTTTTCAATGTTTGCATCAGTTTTTGCTGACAATGGTCTGCCAGTGCGAGTGTCATCACTGGTGTCTTCGCGGCCATCTTTAAATCGTTTAAACCACTCAAACACTTGTGTTCACGATAAACAATCATCGCCGTACACTTGTTGTAACATTACAAACGTTTCACTTGCAGATTTTCCTAGTTTGAAACAAAATTTGATGTTAACACGCTGTTCTTTCTGTACACTCAACATTTTCCGACGCACAGACAAAACGTCAACTACTTAAAACAGACGCCACGGGCAGACTGAGTGCAGGAGGCAGATGAAACTCGAGCAGTAGGCGGAGCGAGAGTCACGTGAATGGCCACGCGACTTTCAGCCTTATTGCATTCGTTTTATTGTTTCACCAGTACTAGTCCGGTTTTTTTCTAGCCACACCTCGTATATAGGCTTTGCCTTGAAGCAAGTTGTAGGATCCCATTCGTCTTTTCACTCAAAGACCGCTCCCTATCTCCGATAGAGCGATTAAAGTAAAGTAAACTAAACTAAACTAAACTTCGTCCGAACAGGCCTTGGAAGGCCCAACGGCCGTGTCATCCACAGCCCACAGGCGTCACTGGATGCGGGTATGGAGGGGTACGTTGTCAGCACACCGCTCTCCCGGCCGTATGTCAGTTTACAAGACCGGAGCCGATTTTAAATCAAGTAGCTCCTCAGTTTGCCTCACAAAGACCGAGTGCATCCTGGTTTTCAACAGCGCTCGGGAGACCGGATGGTCACCCATCCAAGTGCTAGCCCAGCCCGACAGAGCTTAACTTCGGTGATCTGACGGGAACCGGTGTTACCACGGTGGCAAGGACGTCGGGTCATTAAAGTAAACTGACCTCGAATATTCCAGCGAGTATACTCCTTAGCGACTTCATAAGCTCGTTCATTACTTTCACAACCGAAGTGTTGTTTCACTCAAGTGAACATGATGGTCTGGCCTCGATTTCTAGAAATGATACGTTACACCTTGTGCAGTCATTATTTGAAAGCAAATTGATCGATAGCTTGTCACGTCTTGTCGTTTAAATACTACATTCTTAAAGAGTATAACCTGCGTACGCTTTTCTACGAAGTCCGAAATAATACTTGTAAGTAGGCTGTTTAGGTTTTTATGTTGGTAACGTCACCTAGCGCTCTGTAAGAAAATCACTGGCTGTGCTGTGTACAGTCTGTGGCTGGTTGGCATTGTTGGAATATTCGCCGTTGTAGTGTTGGGCAGCTGGATGTGAACAACGCGTAGCGTTGCGCAGTTGGAGGTGGAGCCGCCAGCAGTGGTGGATGAGGGGAGAGAGATGGCAGAATTTTGAGAGCGAACGACGTGGACTTGTGTCCATCAGAAATTTGTAATATTGGATGTCATGAACTATATATATATATAGTTCATGACATCCAATATTACAAATATATATATATATATATATATATATATATATAAAATTACTTTTGAACAATATTAAGGTAAAGACAATGTTTCATTTACTAACTATGCCTATCAGTAGTTAGTGCCTTCAGTTGTTAGAATCTTTTACTTAGCTGGCAGTATTGGCGCTCACTGTATTGCAGTAGTTCGAGTAACGAAGATTTTTATTCTCATTATTTTATTTATTTACTTATGTCATAATTTCTGGAACAGTGATGTACATGTTTATTTCTATTCTTTTGTAAAGCCTGTGTTACTACAAATGTTATATTTATTATTATGTTTTTAATGATGTTTTCTGTACCTTTGCAAATGTATTCTCATGTTATAAAATTGTAATTGACACCAGTTCATCAAATTAAGTAACTTGTAAGCATTCATTTGACTGCACACATTTCTGTTGGTCATACTATATGCACAATATGTGAAAAAAAGAGGACTGTTAGTGTTTGGACATGTGTTAATAATTCAGCAAGGGACTGATTAACAGCATTTCTGGTTCTAAGGACAATTCCAAAAACTTAGTGAGTGCACAAGTGGTGGTTTATGGACTTGCTATATTGTCTGCAAGACTCTTCGATGGTGATTGTGCACCTACACATCGCAACAGATGGCTGCTGGCCGTCTCTACAAGGACTACAGTGGGTCTGCATCTTTGATGGCCCACCAGTACCATTATTTCTACAAGGACTGCAGTGGGTCTGCACCTCTGGTGGCCCACCAATACCGTAACCTCTAACGGGACTACAGTCGTCTGCTCTGTGATGACCTACCTACCAATATTCTTCAAAACTTTGAATGACTCTCCTGTGGGTTTGCTCTGTTGTGGCCCACTACCTGTCTGCATGTCAAGAGTCAGCACTGTCTTTCCGTTGGAAGGACAACACTACTTCTTCAAGACTGCATGAAATCCACTTCTTCCATGTGCATTTTCTTTTGCTAATGAGACTTTAAGAAAAAAAACCTGCAAGTTTACTGTGATGAACGACCAGGACTGTCTTTATGGACTGTGAGAAAATTTTAGCTTTTGACTAACATTGTATAATTAAGTGTGTGCATTTGATTCCTTTGTTATTGTAATTACGAAAAAGTTCTTCAAATCTGTATTGGCCACTGCCCAAAACAATTTGTAAAATTTTTTGTGGGGAGCATGGGGGCTATGTGAGTAGGCTGTTTAGGTTTTTATGTTGGTAACGTCACATACATATAAGAACCCTGGAGATACTAAAAGGTTTCAGATAGATTATATAATGGTAAGACAGAGATTTAGGAACCAGGTTTTAAATTGTCAGACATTTCCAGGGGCAGATGTGGACTCTGACCACAATCTATTGGATATGAACTGTAGATTACAACTGAACAAACTGCAAAAAGGTGGGAATTTAAGGAGATGGGACCTGGATAACTGAAAGAACCAGAGGTTGTATAGAGTTTCAGGGAGAGCATAAGGGAACAATTGACAGGAATGGGGGAAAGAAATATAGTACAAGAAGAATGGGTAGCTTTTAAGGATGAAATAGTGAAGGCAGCAGAGGATCAAATAGGTAAAAAGACGAGGGCTAATAGAAACCCTTGGGTAACAGAATAAATATTGAAATTAATTGATGAAAGGAGAAAATATAAAAATGCAGTAAATGAAGCAAGCAAAAAGGAATACAAACGTCTCAAAAATGATATCGACAGGAAGTGCAAAATGGCTAAGCAGGGATGGCTAGAGGACAAACGTAAGGATTTAGAGGCTTATCTCACTAGGGGTAAGATAGATACTGCCTACAGGAAAATTAAAGAGACCTTTGGAGAAAGGAGAACCACTTGCATGAATATCAAGAGCTCAGATGGAAACCCAGTTCTAAGCAAAGAAGGGAAAGCATAAAGGTGGAGGGAGTATATAGAGGGTCTATACATGGGCTATGTACTTGAGGACAATATTATGGAAGTGGAAGAGGATGTAGATGAAGATGAAATGGGAGATATGATACTGCGTAAAGAGTTTGACAGAGCACTGAAAGATCTGAGTCGAAACAAGGCCCCGGAGTAGACAACATTCCATTAGAACTGCTGACAGCTTTGGGAGAGCCAGTCCTGACAAAACTCTACCATCTGGTGAGCAAGATGTATGAGACAGGCGAAATACCCTCAGACTTCAAGAAGAATATAATAATTCCAATCCCAAAGACAGCAGGTGTTGACAGATGTGAAAATTACCGAACTATCAGTTTAATAAGTCACAGCTGCAAAATACTAACGCGAATTCTTTACAGACGAATGGAAAAACTGGTAGAAGCCGACCACGGGGAAGATCAGTTTCGATTCCGTAGAAATATTGAAACACGTGAGGCAATACTGACCTTACGACTTATCTTAGAAGAAAGATTAAGGAAAGGAAAACCTACGTTTCTAGCATTTGTAGACTTAGAGAAAGCTTTTGACAATGTTGATTGGAATACTCTCTTTCAAATTCTAAAGGTGGCAGGGGTAAAATACAGGGATCGGAAGGCTATTTACAATTTGTACAGAAAGCAGATGGCAGTCATACGAGTCGAGGGGTATGAAAAAGAAGCAGTGGTTGAGAAGGGAGTGAGACAGGATTGTAGCCTATCCCGGATGTTATTCAATCTGTATATTGAGCAAGCAATAAAGGAAACAAAAGAAAAGTTCGGAGTAGGTATTAAAATCGATGGAGAAGAAATAAAAACTTTGAGGTTCACCGATGACATTGTATTCTGTCAGAGACAGCAAAGGACTTGGAAGAGCAATTGAACGGAATGGACAGTGTCTTGAAAGGAGGGTATAAGATGAACATCAACAAAAGCAAAACGAGGATAATGGAATGTACTCGAATTAAGTTGGGTGATGCTGACGGAATTAGATTAGGAAATGAGACACTTAAAGTAGTAAAGGAGTTTTGCTATTTGGGTACCAAAATAACTGATGATGGTCGAAGTAGAGAGGATATAAAAATGTAGACTGGATGTTGGTTGCAGTAGGTACTGGGAGATGAAGAAGCTTGCACAGGATAGAGTAGCATGGAGAGCGGCGTCAAACCAGTCTCAGGACTGAAGACCACAACAACAACAACAAACGTCACCTAGCGCTTTGTATGAAAATCACTGGCTGTGCTGTGTGCAGTCTGTGGGTGGTTGATATTGTTGGAATATTCGCCTTTGTAGTGTTGGGCAGTTGGATGTGAACAGCGCGTAGCCTTGCGCAGTTGGAGGTGAGCCGCCAGCAGTGGTGGATGTGGGGAGAGAGATGGCAGAATTTTCAGAGCGGACGGTATGTCCATGAGAAAGAGTAAATTTGTAATATTGGATGTCATGAACTGTTATATATATTATGACTTTTGAACACTATTAAAGTAAATACGTTGTTTGTTCTCTATCAAAATTTTTCATTTACTAACTATGCCTATCAGTAGTTAGTGCCTTCAGTAGTTAGAATCTTTTATTTATCTGGCAGTATTGGCGCTCGCTGTATTGCAGTAGTTCGAGTTGTGGTGTCACCGCCAGACACCACACTTGCTAGGTGGTAGCCTTTAAATCGGCCGCGGTCCGTTAGTATACGTCGGACCTGCGGGTCGCCACTATCAGTGATTGCAGACCGAGCGCCGCCACACGGCAGGTCTAGTCTAGAGAGACTCCCTAGCACTCGCCCCAGTTGTACAGCCGACTTTGCTAGCGATGGTGCACTGACTACATACGCTCTCATTTGCAGAGACGACAGTTTAGCATAGCCTTCAGCTACGTCATTTGCTACGACCTAGCAATGTGCTATATTCAGTTACTACGAATGTATTCTGAACAGATACTATTGTGATTCATGTACCGTCAAGAGCGACGTTCATCATTAATGGATTAAAGTTAAGTATCAAACTAATTACGTCCGCTTTCTGAATTCTAATTCCTTGTCATGTTCCAGACATCACGTCAGTATAGTCCTTCCCTCCTCACGCCAGCCTGCGTGAGCTACAACGCGTGCATCTCGGCCACCAGTAGTAACGCGGTGTTGGCTCTTCTGCCAACACAACACGAGTAACGAAGATTTTTGTGAGGTATGTGATTCATGAAAGGTATAGGTTAATGTTAGGGCCATTCTTCTGTAGGGATTTTGGAAAGTCAGATAGCGTTGAGCTAAAAATATTGTGTGTCAGTTTAGTGTTGATCAGAATAGGTAAAGAGCTAAATGTCTGAGTACGTTCAGTTCTGCTCAGCTGTTTGAAAATCAAATAATGTAAGAGGTTTATCAGCACAGTAATTCATTAATTTTTCTAAGGGGACGTTACATACTTACTACCACTTCTTGCGTAGAAGTCAGGTTAATATTTTCACAGTCGAAATGCTGTCAAGCATTTTTGATGTACGATATTCTTTCACTTACTTGATACCTATGGCAGATAATAATAGGAACCACATTTTGTCCTTCGGTAACTATCATTTTTTTGCTGAAAAAAGGTTTCGTCTTCATCCTACCTGATGTGGATCCATAGGTAAGAAACGCTCATTCAGAGGATAAAAGGAAATCGGGAAATGACCTATTGAACTATTCTTTAAAAAAAGAGCTGAAAACGAATATGGCGCAGCTTGGCGGAGGAACGTTTCCTGTATCAGCGGATGTGGCCTGGTGAGAGACGCTTGCGCGAAGGGACAAAGAGTGGCCGCCTTTGTGGATCAGGGCATGCGGGCCTCGGCTCGGCGTCGGCGGGCCGCCCTCTGGAGGATCGGACGCGCCGCCTGGAACATGAGCCGCGGCGGCGGCGGCTTTGTCTGGCCTCCAGCCGCCTCCAGCAGCCTCCAGGCAGATGACGGCCGCCCAGCGACAAGCGTATACTGCCTGCACGAGCGGGGGCCGCACGAAATATAGTCCAGAGAAATTCAACATTGCCAAATTGGAGCACGCCGCCCCTTTTGAAATATATGATTATGTACAATTATCTTGATTACATTTGGTGCACTTACGATTGTTTACCAGTTTCGATTCTTATTATTCATTAGTAGACCCAGCACCTTGCTACTAAAGTCAAATAGTCATCTATACTTACATGTACATCAAGATGACTGCTACGCAGTTCACAGTGGTCCACAGAACCACCTTCAAGCAATTTTTCTACCGTTCCGCTCTCAAACAGCGCACAGGGAAAACCTACACTGAAATCCTTCCGTTATTTTCCGTCTTATTTGATTACCATGATCTATTCTCCCTTTGTAGGGAAGCGCTCAAAACATATATTTTCACATTTGAAGCAGGAAGCTGCTGATTCAAATTTCACGTAAAGATCCTTCCGCAAGCGATGAGGCCTTTGTTTTAATGATTGACACTCCAACTCGCGTATTATATCAGTGATACTGTGTCCCTATTTCAAGATATAAAAAACGAGCTGCCCTTCTTCCAATTACGTCTCCTGTCAATGCTGTATTAAGCGGATCTCAGACCGCGCAGCAATACCCCAAACGAGGACGGACAAGAGAAAGTGTAGGCAAACAGGATGTAACAGATACACTACTGGCCATTAAAATTGCTACACTAAGAAGAAATGCAGAAGATAAACTGGTATTCATTGCACAAATATATTATACTAGAACCGACATGTGATTACATTTTCAAGCAATTTGGGTGTATAGAGCCTGAGAAATCAGTACCCAGAATAACCACCTCTGACCGTAATAACGGCCTTGATAAGCCTGGGCATTGAGTCAAACAGAGCTTGAATGGCGTGTACAGGTACAGCTGGCCATGCAGCTTCAACACAATACCACAGTTCATCAAGAGTAGTGACTGGCGTATTGTTGCTCGGCCACCATTGACAGACGTTTTCAATTGGTGAGAAATCTGGAGAATGTGCTGGCCAGGGCAGCAGTCGAACATTTTCTGTACCCAGAAAGGCGCCTACAGGACCTGCAACATGCGGTCGTGCATTATCCTGCTGAAATGTAGGGTTTCGCAGGGATCTATTGAAAGGTGGAGCCACGAGTCGTAACACATGTGAAATGTAACGTCCACTGTTCAAAGTGAAGTCAATGCGAACAAGAGGTGACCGAGACGTGTAACCAATGGCACCCCATACCATCACGCCGGGTGATACGCCAGTATGGCGATGACGAATACACTCTTCCAATGTGCGTTCACCGCGATGTCGCCAAACACGGATGCAACCATCATGATGCTTCATCCGAAAAAATGACGTTTTGCCATCCGTGCACTCAGCTTCGTCGTTGAGTACACCATCGCAGGCGCTGCTGACTGTGATGCAGCGTCAAGGGTAACCGCAGCCATGGTCTCCGAGCTGATAGTCCATGCTGCTGCAAACATTGTCGAACTGTTCGTGGAGATGGTTGTTGTCTTGCAAACGTCCCCATCTGTTGACTCATGGATCGAGACGTGGCTGCACGATCCATTACAGCCATGCGGATAACATGCCTGTTATCTCGACTGCTAGTGATACGAGGCCGTTGGAACCCAGCACGTTGTTCCGTATTACCCTCCTGAACCCACCGATTTCATGTTCTGCTAACAGTCATTGGATCTCGACCAACGCGAGCAGCAATGTCGCGATACGGGAAACCGCAATCGCGATAGGCTACAATTCGACCTTTATCAAATTCGGAAAGGTGATGGTACGCATTTTTCCTCCTTACACGAGGGATCACAACAACGTTTCACCAGGCAACGCCGGTCAACTGCTGTTTGTGTATGAGAAACCGGTTGGAACCTTTCCTCATGTCAGCACGTTGTAGGTGTCGCCACAGGCGCCAACCTTGTGTGAATGCTCTGAAAAGCTAATCATTTGCATATCACAGCATCTTGTTCCTGTAGGCTAAATTTCGCGTCTCTAGCACGCCATCTTCGTGGTGTAGCAATTTTAGTGGCCAGTAGTGCATGTACCTCAACATGACTACTACGCAGTTCACATCGACGTGCCTGGCAGAGGGTTCACAGAACCACCGCCAAGCAATTTTACTACCGTTCTACTCTCGAGTAGCGCGCAGGGAAAACCTACACTGAAATCCTTCCGTTATTTTCCGTCTTATTTGAATACCATGATCATTTCTCACTGAGTAGGGAAGGCAGGAAGTTGCTGGTTCAAATTTCACGTGAAGATCCTTCCGCAACAAATGACGCCTTTGTTTCAGTGATTGACACTCCAACTCGCGTATTATATCTGTGACACTCTCCTCCTATTTCAATATATACAAAACGAGCTGCCCTTCTTCCAACTATGTCTCCTGTCAGTGCTGTCTTACGCGGATCTCAGACCGAGCAGCAATATCCCAGACGAGGATGGACAAGAGAAAGCGCAGGCAAAGAGGCTTGTAACAGATATTTAGCGGATTTACTGCTCATGTGAAAGACTGCACACTTTTCCTATTTTAGAATTAATTGCCACTTTTGCACCATGCCAATACCTTCTCTAGATCATTTTGCAATTGGTTTTGATGATCTGACAACGTTACCCTCTGCAAACAATCTAAGAGAGCTGGTCTGATCTCCTCCTGAGTAACTTATACGGATTAGGAACAGCAGAGGGCCTGTTGGTCTTCCTTGGGGAACTCGAGTTATCACTCCAGTTTCACTCGATGACTTCCCGTCAGTTACTAAAAACTGTGACATTTCTAACATTAAATGACAAATCCAGTCGCTCAAATGAGGCAACTCTGCTTGGGCAAGAGATTTGATTAGAAGTACTTTGTGAGGAATTGTGTCCAAAGTAATTGGGAAACCAAGAAATACGGAGTCAACTTATGACCCCCTGTCGATAACACTTACTGCTTCGTGGGAATAAAGAACTAGTTGTGTTTCACAAGAACGACATTTTCTGAATCCATGTCGACTATTTGACAATAAATCGGTTCTTCGGGATAATTCATAATGTTCTAACACAGTATTGGTTCCAAAATTCTATTGCAAATCGACGTTAGTGATATGGGTCTATATTTCAGCGGATTATCTGCCTCGTGATGACTGGGTGTTGTGTGATGTCCTTAGGTTAGTTAGGTTTAAGTAGTTCTAAGTTCTAGGGGACTGATGACCATAGATGTTAAGTCCCATAGTGCTCAGAGCCATTTGAACCATCATCGGATTAGTCCTATTTGTTTTCTTGATTACTGGCGTGACCTGTCCAACTTTCCAGTCTGTAGGTACGGATCTTCCATTGAGCGATCGGTTGTATATGGTTGCTACTTTCAAATTTATTGTATCAGAATATTCCAAAAGGAACGTGACTGGTTTTACAGTCTGGACCGGAGACCTTGCCTTTGCACCGAACATGGTTACTTAAAATCAAGATAGTCGTAAGAATCAACAGGGGTTAAGTCTAAACAAGTCCACCAAATGCAGTCAAGGTAACTATCAATAAAAAGAAATGTAGTCCAACGAATCCAGTGAAGCACAAGTTATAATGACAGATTAAGGCCGTATATTGGACCATATCTCGAAATTGGATCTTTTGTTCCGTAGACGGATAACGCTTTACCAATTACGCATTCTAAGCTCGCCTCCCATTAAAATTACAAATTTCACAGTCACTTACGCAGTTGCTTTTGTAAGGAAAATATACAGATAAAAATGGATGTTGAGCACTTTAGCTAGTTGTAAGGAAGTTTCTGACTCTCGTAGGTTCGTATAGTATACTACAGTAATTCACTGATTTCCGAGTGGCAACAAAATCTGATCGGTTTCGGCAAAGATTTTCTACAATGCAATTAATGTGAAACCGTTTTGTCCACTAATACTTATTTTATTAGCATTCTAATGTCCATAAATCAAGGACACTCCCCAATGAAAAAGGAGAAAGTTGCCTATGATGTGTTGAAATTGTTGTAGGGTGACTTAGGAGCGTTTGAAATGTACAAAATGTCACAAGTGCCATCGCTACGAATTTAATACTGCTGAACAACAATGCGAAACACAGCTGGTGTCGTTAGCACTTGTAACGCCGGAAATGCATATCCTCCTATTTTCAGCTATTGTACTATTATTTTTTTTTCCTTGTTTTGTTACCTCAAGATATGACATTTCTGTCTCTTTGTGTATTGTAATTGTTTTACTGTTTGTATATATATATTTATGCACTTATGTCGATGTATAATTGGTTTGTTTCGTAAATATTATTTGTATTTTTACGCTGGGTCTTGCCTAGGGAAAACTGCTATCGAACGAATACATCGATGGGTCGTGTGAAGAATCAAAGTGTGTAGGATCTTTGGGAGTGTTAACTCTGCCGCGTGGGGCGCGGGCAGTGGGGGTCTGGCGGGAGTAGCGAGTGGAGCAGGTGTTGTGTGACGCTCCCGCGAGTTGCCGCGCTTTCGGGGTTTGGCAGCATGTAATTGCGCTCGACTCGCGATGATAGTTTCTGACATGGTGTCGCGGACGGGAAGCATTAGCTGGCGCACATCAAGAGCCCGTTTCGCCTGGTGACCGTGTCGAGAAGAAGGCGCGCCAACATCCAGCTTCTGCAACAGCGACGGCCGACAATGAGTGACTGTCGCCACCTCCTCGATCGACGGCTTCAAACCTTCAATCAACCAACAAGGAAGACTAAAAGCACGTAAAGTTTCAGAACTGTATGGCAGACCTCAGCTTTTCAAATTGTTCCACTTGCCTCGCAAAATTACAGCAACTTAGCATGAACCTTTGTTGCTCATTGTCCCAATTGCATTGCCAAGCAGGGTCCCTTCCTTTTCCGAAATGAACCCGAGTGTCGTTGAAATTCAAACGCCAGCATTAAAATAATATAATTAGATTTCACTGCTTTAATTTCAAAGTTCAGTAGCTGGCTACAATATTTAGGTTACACGAGCACAAATTTAGAGTGCGAGTTTTGTTAGCATATTTTAGCTTACCTGTGACTGCAGCTCAGCTTGGTACGTACTAAATTTTACTACTGTTAATAGTTCAGAATCATTTAATTCAAGTTCAAAGTAAAATCTCTTGTTTCTAAATTGCGTAGAGTCAAGTTGCTTTTGAAATGATTGTTGAGGTAGTCCAAGACTAACCGTATTTTACTGGATTTCGATGTGCTTCAGAAAGAAGGCTCACTATTAACTTCAGTCACTAAATTAACTTTCGATTTTCCGGTTTTATTAATTCTTTTGCTAAATTAAGTCAGAGTGTAGCGAAATTTATTACTTCCGACAAACTTTCAGTTTTCACACTACACGTGTCAACCTTCAGTTGCCACGCTTCTAGTGTTAATTATATGTGTAATAACCTTTCTTTTTCAGTTACTATAGTAATTGTCCTTAGGACTGGCGACCGTGACTTCCCCCAAATCTCAAATATCTAATTACCGCTAGTTAATTGTTAACGTAACGGCCGCATATTTACTTTCTTTATTAACTTTACCCCTTTTCAAAAATAATTTCCACCAGTTTCATTTGCATTTTTCCTTTCATTTAGATGTAACCCTTTCCTCCCTCTTTACCGATAGATTAACTTCGGTGACGATTGATTTTCCCAAATTTCCATTAGGTACACGCGGTTTAATTTTTCACTGTCATTAAGGTCGATAAGTGAGGGGGGAGGTTACACACTGTTTGTACGTCTTTCAGCAATTGCTTGTTTTTCCCCGTACAAAGAACATTTCATGATAGGGGGGATCCTCCTTGCTGTATATGTAAAGAAACTGGGAGCTGGAGAATAGACGAAAAAGAAACCACACGGATATAAATGCCGAGATACTACATGAAAACCGTTTGGTTGTCAAAAGGGCAATTTGCAACACTTCTATTCCTACCGTAGAAGAATACTATCAAAGTATGCGTCATAATGTCCAAAGAAATTCTGTTCTTTTTTTACGTATA
Source organism: Schistocerca piceifrons (assembly GCF_021461385.2). NCBI lineage: Eukaryota > Metazoa > Arthropoda > Insecta > Orthoptera > Acrididae > Schistocerca > Schistocerca piceifrons. The sequence continues at coordinate 47,348,106 of NC_060139.1, forward strand.
TTAGTAACACATGAATGACACAGAAACCGAAACTAAGGCTACAAAAGGAAAAGCAGCTTTTATGAGTGAGTTCGCCAGTGTCAAAACGATAGCCGTATCTTTTGATTGCATCGACTTACAAATTACAATTTTATACTCTCCAAGGGGCCATAGACTTGGTTATTTGACATAAGCCGGCCGGTGTGGCCGAGCGGTTCTAGGCGCTTGAGTCTGGAACCGCGCGACCGCTACGGTCGCAGGTTCGAATCCTGCCTCGGGCATGGATGTGTGTGATGTCCTTACATTAGTTAGGTTTAAGTAGTTCTACGTTTTAGGGGACTGATGACCTCAGATGTTAAGTCCCATAGTGCTCAGAGCCATTTGAACCATTTTGAACCATTTGACATAAATTTAACTTTACACCTCTACCCGTTCCTGAGAAAAAGACGTCTTAACAGACCGTGAGACACACGGACAACGTAGTGATCCTATAAGGATTCCATTTTCACTGACAGAGGAACGGGACCCTAAAAATACAAATTTAGTATGCGTACTAAAACTCCTTCACAAAGAACGACTGAGAACAATGTTGAAGTTTAATTCTCCTAGACACTAGTATCAGTGGCGTTCAGAAAGAGTTGAAATGCTAAAATTGAACGTAGCTCTAGGGCCCAACGGAAATCATGTCAGTTTCTATGCAGATTGTCCAACGAAGTTAACATCTTTCTTAACCATAATAGACCGTAGATCACTCAAACAAAAATCAGTGTCCAGTGGTTGGAAGAAAGCGCAGACTACAACCGCCTACGAAAAGGGATAGCAGAAGTAAACCACAAAACGGCCGTGAAATGTCACAGACAAACATTGTTGTAGAATCGTAGAAAATAATCCAAGCTCAAGTAATGACATATCATTAACAGAACGACCACCTTTATATCAACACCATGGATTTCGAAAACTTCGTGACAACAAGCTGCAGCTTGCTCTTTCCCAAATAACATTCTAAAAGCATGGATCAAGGCCATCAGGAGTGCTGTCTGCTCATCTGGCTGTCTACTACACGAGCTCCTCCCTGGGGATCAAATGTTCAAATGTGTGTGAAATCTTATGGGACTTAAATCAGTCCCTAAGCTTACACACTACTTAACCTAAACTATCCTAAGGACAAACACACACACCCATGCCCGAGAGAGGACTCGAACCTCCGCCAGGTCCAGCCGCACCGTCCATGACTGCAGCATCTTGGACCGCTCGGCTAATCCCGCGCGGCCCCCTGGAGATCTCTTCGAGTTTGAGTCATGAGCATGAGTCTTCCAAGTGCCGATCAATCAGATCCATTCTAACACTGCGACAATCTCCATTCTACACCAGTTTTAATTTAATTAATCAGTCATGTGGGTTTATATCCCTATCACTACCATTGAATTTAGTATGCTTTTACCTAAATAGCAGAAACCTTGTCTCTATGTTGCCACGTATAACCCTCTTATTAATTTCCATATAAAGTGCACTATGGGAGAATAGTCCTGTTAATAGGAAATGCTAATAAACAGTGTTACCCTTTTTACAGGATTTGACTGTTTGTTGTGTCTAATGGATAAGTAAATCAGACTATTCAATTCTTTTCCCAAGGTCTTACCCAAGGGTTAGAAAGAGACGCAGTATGAATAGCATTATATTGAAGCTAGGACTAGTCAGTTCCAGGTTCATTTAGTGGTTTAAAACATGTACAAACGATCGCCAGCCTGTCCAGGCAATAAGACAGTGAAGTATTGGAAAAGCAGAAGTATGAATTTTGCCTACTTTCTTGCTACCATTTATTTTGGTTCTTCAAATAAATACGAGGGTAATCCCAAAAGTAAGGTCTCCAATTTTTTTAAGTACGCAGACCTGTTTATTTCTTCAATCGTTTACATCAGTTTACAGTTTGAACATTTAGCTATTTTTCGACATATTCACAATTTCTGTCGATGCATTTTTGAAGACGCTGTGGCAGTTTTTGTATGCCCACGTCATACCAGCTCGCCACCATGCTGTTCAGAAAGTTATGAACCTCTTCTTTCACTTCTTTAATGCAGTGATTTCCTTTGCCTTCTGCACCCTGAAGCCATTGATCACTGCTGGTGGTAGAATATCGTAAACTAAGTACAGGGAACCAATGGCCAGGAATGGTAACTTTATGCAGGTGTAACGTTAGGTGTATGTAGGCAAGCTAATAGGCAGCCTAGAAATTGTATGGGGTCAGCTGAGGTGAAGTGTTTGTGAAACTATGCGGCCCTAGCGTTGAGGGCGCACTGTGTCCAGTCCTTCTAAGCCGTTGGTTCCGGCCAGCCAGGTACGAAGACGAGCAGTGTAGCCAGAAATGGGAAAAATCCCAGAAGGGAGAACTGGACAGCGGCCGTTCACTCAGAAGAGTGCGGAACACACCAACAATGGCGGACTCTGAGACAATCTGAAAGATGGCTAAATTACAACTCATAGAAAATCTACAATAATCCACAGTCAGCTATAAAAGGAAATCTGAATACATCTACGATCTCAGAAAACTGAGATCCACCCAAGGACACAACGATATTTTCAATATCTTTAAAATTACAACAGTTAATACTGTACAGTGACTAATTTTCACACTGAACCTTTGAATTGCCAACTTTTAAACGTTACATGCGATTTCAACAAACAACATCTCAGATTCACTGTAGCTATAATCCCTGAAAGCTAGAAATGTGCACCTATTGCATTTATTGGCTTATGACATCTTTTATTTCTTCTTACTACACAATTGTCTGTCAGAGACTCGTATTCTACACTATACATCAACAAATGAATTCAGCGCGAATACCTTCTATCTTGTCTTACTTGTGATTTATTTAAGAAATATTTTACTTTTTTGTAAGTAACTTTAAATAATGTGATTAGAGCTGCTACTAAAAAGCTGTGGTAATTCAAAAGTGATCAGTCACTTGTGTTAGTAGACACAACGATTAAAAGTAGTGTCAAAAGACTTCTGTAAAGCAGGCAAACATAATTGTTTAAACAATATTTTGCGACAGTCTGTTGTCATTTAATATAAGTTCACATGTGCAAAAATGCTAGCTTACTTATTTATAAACAAACTTATACATATTGCAAATGATCTGATAGTGGCCGACTGTTCGCATTTCTTTGTTTAAATATTGTTGTAACGTATTAGTTTAGTGCAGAAAGTGACCAACTTCAATCAAATCATGTCTGTAGAACTTAAGAACGATGTTTTTGGCCAAATGAGAAGTAGGCGGTGGAGGAACACCACTAGAGTCAAGTGGAGATAGACTTTTTTTTCGAGTGGTGTGGTCAAGGGAGCGACGTTGGACACTTTTCGTTTGGATCTTGAAGAACACACTTTCATGTGGCATCTTGTAGAAGGCGGACACTAAGGCAGATGTGCCTATGGTAACGTGCGTGATTAGGTAGTGTAAGTGGTTAAGTCTGTGTGGCACACTCTTTCCAACTGGATTACGGAATTGAGAATAGATAGAATATGAGTTTCTATTTGTTTTTTCACGTATGTTAATTGTAGATCATCATGCTGAACACTGAAATATTTTGAGCTGTTGAACATTTTTTGTATTGTGATCACAAAGTTGACTTATTTTACGCAAATCCTGGATGACTATTTAGTCTCGGAATTTTACTACAATCGTCGTAACGCTCTCAACGCTACTTTATTGCACTTGAAAAAAATGGCTCTGAGCACTATGGGACTTAACTGCTGTGGTCGTCAGTCCCCTAGAACTTAGAACTACCTAAACCTAACTAACCTAAGGACATCACACACATCCATGCCCGATGCAGGATTCGAACCTGCGACCGCAGCGGTCGCGCGATTCCAGACTGTAGCGCCTAGAACCGCTCTGCCACTTCGGCCGGCTATTGCACTTGAGAAAGGAAGGTTATTTTCTGTCCGTATTTTAACTAAATATCGTAGGACCACTTTCCGTTGGTTTGAAATGTATTTTCAGCATAATTCTCTGCCGCCATATCAATTACAGACATTAGAATAGAACCTTTTTATTAAATTATTTGTTTATCTTTCATTTTATATTTCTGTGTGCCACAGGGGCCGGCCATTACTTTTCACCTAGGCCCACATATTCTCCTGCCTGAAATGAGCATGATACGGAGAAAACCTGATTAAACTGTGCTCCTTAGCGTTAACCAGTTCGTCGACGTGGTAGCGTGCAGCGTTTGGATTGTACAGCACTACAAGTTGCACTAACTCTGCCTTATACGTGCTACGTCCAATTTTACCCAATGGGACATTTATTTCTGCCCACAGCAAAATATCCGCTTTCCTGTACACCAATCCATAACAGCCGAGTGACATGCGCATTGTCCATTACTATTGTCGAATTCGAAGGAATATTCTCGAGCAGAACATTGTCTTCATAGCCGGTGAAGGTGTTCTTGAACAACTTTTAATGCAAACATCGTATTCGTAGGTGCTGTACTCTTGTTATTAATACAACGCTAACACACACTTGTTCACAATCTGACGGCTGCAGAACACTTCAACGCCAGGAAATACCACTTCAGAACGAAAGCTGACGAATGTGGATAACCATCTAACGCGCGACAACGCAACTTGGTACTGCTTAACCACTGCGTGGCACAAATGAAATGATCGTATGGCACTAATTGGCCAGAATATCCCATTCGGGGTTCGGCCGCCCTATTGCAAGTCTTTTTAGTAGACGCCACTTGGGCGAATTGCGTGTCACTGATGATGAAAGACACACAACACCCAATCCCCTGAAGGAAATCGAGCCCGGGTCCCCTAGCGCAGTAGGCGGTAAAGCTACCGCTGCGCTACGGAGGCGGACACGGTGTGGCAACAGAGACGCTTTACCAACCAAACTGCTGGCGGTGGAGTAGGCAAAGCCGGCTCGCCCATCGTGTTACCCAGGTAACGGCGTCACGTTCCTCCGTTCAGCCAAACGTCAAAAGTCGTAACTAATTTTATATGCACTATAACAGACTTTCTTATTTTATAGCACTAGTTTTAAAATCTGCATCGACAAAATGCATTACGGTCATGTAGCGTTATACTGATCGTTTATGTTGTATATTACCTAGATAAACGATTTATGATACGGGAGAAGAGTGAAGTGTCCCAGGTGGTGCGAAATATTTTCAGTAATGGAATAATGCGTGTCCAAATCATCGCTCAAATTGTCCAGAATGTTCTTCAAACAGTTGTGGCCCGGTGTCATTATTGTTTGGGTGCAGGAAGTCTACGAATGCAACTTGCCACCAAGTAGCCGAACATAAGCGTTTCCAGTCAATGATCGGTTCATCTGGACGAGAAGAGCCAGTCCGTTCCATGTAAACGAGGTCCACACCATTACGGAGCCACCACTGGCTTGCACAGTGCCTTTTGATAACTTGGGTCCGTGGCTTCAGGGGGGGTCTGCGCCACACTCGAAACCTTCCTTCTGCTCTCACCAATTGAAAGCGAGACTTGTTTGACTATATCACGGTTTCTTCGATCGTCTAGGGTCCAACCGATATTGTCTCGATCTCAGGACAGGTGTTGCAGGAGATCTGTTAGAAAAAGCACTCGCGTCGGCCGTCTGCTGCCGTAGCCAATTAACGCCAGATTTAGCCGCACTGTCGTCACTGATACGTAGGTCTTACGTCCCACATCGACTACTGCGATTATTTCAGGCAGTGTTGCTTGTCTGTTAGCAGTGACAACTATGTGAAAACGCCGCTGCTTTCGGTCGTTAAGTGAAGGCCGCCGGCCACTGCATTGTCCGTGGTGAGAGGTAATGCCTGAAATTAGGTATTCTCGGTACACTTTTGACACTGCGGATCTCCGAATATTGAATTGGAATGCCCCGTACCTCTAACTCCAACTACCATATCGCGTTCAAACACTGTTAATTCCCGTCGTGCGGCCATAATCACGTCGGACCTCTTTTCACAGTAATCACCTGAATACACGACAGCTCCGCCGACGCACTGCCCATTTATATCTTGTGTACTCGATACTACATCCATTTGTATACGTTCGTATCGTTAGCCTATGGGTCGTGTCACCTCATTGTAGAACATATCGTCAAAATCCTCTCCATACTGTGGTATTAAGCACCTAACGTAAAGTTCTATGTTAAAATGTTACCAAAGAACAACCTCAAGAGGTAGGTATGAATTTAGATCCTTCAAAGCAAGAAATATTTATTGGTTACCTACCTACCTAAATGTTGTAAGTCATGACTTGTTAAACTAATATGAAATTTTCTCTTTGGGATCATAAATAATGGAAAATTGATTTCTGTTCATCCTCTAAAATTTATCTGCTCTTTGCATACAGCCTTACTTGCTGCTCATGGAGACATTAACGCACCTTCGTAGCCGAGATCGGAAACATAGCCCCGTGCGATGGCGCTCGACTCGGAGGTAATCTGGTTCGGATCCTGGTGGTGGATGAAATTTTCAATGGAAATGCATGGCCGGAAAGGGAAAGAGAGGTGGTGACGTAAAGTTCCTGATCGCTGGTTTTGTGCCATTGTCCTGGAATGAATTCAAAACCTTCCCTCCGTGTCTGATGAGGTGAGAACATACGACCCTGTTGATGGTATCCGTCCGTTGGATGGTGGCGATAATCTCTGAAGACCACCACCAGCGATCTCTTGGTGTGCTCTTTGAGAGGTGTAGGCCATCGATGGCAACAGGTTTTATCTTCTCCCTTCCCTCGTCGTCACCTTACAACACAAACGTAACGCTACACTATACATGCATACATTACACTCAACTGTATTCTACAAACACATGCGCCACGCAACTCTCACACACCCGCAAGGAAAGGGACCAGTGTGCGCGGAGAAAGAACACCCTTTCGTATAGGCGCCTCAACCGGTCCAGTGGGATATCCCAGCCAACAGTTCCATGCGACACTTCATTTCATGGTTAAATTCATCAAAGTTTTCTTGGGACCCGTGGCGAATACGAGGAAAATTTTGTATCAAAAATAGACGACATATTTCTACAGAAATACACTGAATAGTTGCAAATAAAAGAGCAAGGATTATCAAGAAAGAAATTCTACCACGTACACCAGCTCCCTACACTTAAAAAAAGGAACTGAAAGACGAGGATTTGATTACCATTTCGGTTGTAGCATCAACTAACCAAATTGTATGTCCGGCAGAAATCGTATGTGTATACACTAACATGTCTGTTCGGTGCCTGCTAGTTGTCTGAGATCAACGGCTGACAAACTTTATTCACAATGCACCCGTCAACAATAACGGCGATGCATGAAAATCGTCAATACTTGCTCCAACCGTCTATAATCACACGTGCAATATCAAACCCGAAATGGCAAATGTTATAACACTAAATGCAATGCAATAATTGGTCTTCTTGGTAATATGACTTCAAGCCAGCAAATAGCATGAAAATGTGTATTTTGGGTAAAAACCCAATTTACGAATATTCTATTTCATTACAAACCAATATCACGATTTCGTTATGTTCATGTTTTAAACATAATTAAAACATGATTATGAAAAGAGACTATGTCAAATATCTTACAGTTTTACAGCAGGAGAAAATTATCTAATTAGTCTTTGAGATAGCGTCACTGGGGTCTGATGATTACCATGTATGACTACTACAATGGAACCTTTGCTTTGATTTAGAATATGATTCATGCACTATACTAGCCGAAGACTTTCTGTATCATATACCACCTTAATATGGTAACAGTGCTATCAACACAGGAGAGGAGCGCACAGTGTTTCAGTACATTATATTGCTTATCAAGTGAAGAAAATGCCTCTAAAGGCAGACAATTAGAGAATGACCACGGCTTGAATATTACTCTTGTACATGGCATTACATGAGCTCTACGACGTCGGAGCGACGACAATAGCTGTCCGTGCTTAGTTTTCTGGAGGAGGTCAGAAATAATTGTGGTTTCAATGACACGATGAGGCAGTTTAATTTTAACACATGCTCTGATGAATGTGCAGTTCTCTACTTGATACATACCCTGATAGAATCGGAAAATATGATGAACTGAATGTCATCGTCTCACTCGCAATAATGCTGTAAACGACGCATCAAAGTCCATGAACTCGACGAGTACGGTTATCGTGTGCACAAAATCAGAGAGCAACGTAAGCGCAGACAATAATCTATTTCCATTGTTACGGGAAAAATAATGAACCAAATGTGTAAAAGCAAATTCTGTACCTTATTTGTTCCTACCCACTGGTAAATGTGACACAATGTTATCGGATGAGGAAGTGATTATGTCCAAAAGAAGTGCAACTACGTCCTGAGTTTCGTTAATCAAAAATGACGTTCTTGCAGCCAGGCGGTTCAGGAAAACATGTTTCGTTGGAAGGCGAGCAATGATGTAAAATATCGACGGCAGTCGGCAGACGGTACAATGCAAACTTCAAGCACCATGAGGAGCTGAATTCAGAGTACAATTGGCAGGCCCCATGCACACCCCCTATGCAGTAATGCAAAAAACTCTCTTTAAAAAAAAATCGCTGCCAACTTGTTATAGCCCTAGTTACGGTGCAATGGATCTTTCATTAAAAATGTAGCTTGTTCCAGTTTTCTATTTTCCAGTGATAGTTACGAAGCCGGTTGCAGCGTTTGCAAACAATTAAGGACAAAATAATTTAGATGTGAATTTTCTCAATACATCTCGTCTACTTTACAGAACCCAAACTGAACTTCTCCGAGATCTATCTTCTTTTGAATTGAAGTCATCCAGAGGCAGAGGGAGTCAAATGAAAACGAGACAGTTGGAAAAAGAAGTGAGTAAACTATTTATTATTTCAAAAGTATTCACCATAACTGTTGATATATTTATCCTACTGTGAGGGAACACGGTCAGTGCCTTCACGTAGTCATGATTGTACGTAGTCGTGCACCTCTTTGTCCAAAGCAAATCGATGACCACGAATATCTTTCCTCGGGGATCCAAGAGTATGGAAAAGTCTTGTGAAGAGATCGTGACTGTAGTGGAGTCGAAATAACCTGCCAACAAAGTGACCGTCCACATATCGTCAAGATTGTTTTGACTGAGCTGCAGAAGTTTCACTGGGAAGCCCTTACACATCCTCAGTATAGTCCCGATCTCTGCCCGTGAGATTTCCGTACTTTTGGAACCCTGAAGAAAGACATTCGTGGTGGTAGATTTTCTACGGACAAAGAGGTACACACCTGGATAAAATCATGGTTCCGTAGGCAACAGCAATCAGTTTTCCATTGAGGTGTTGACGTCTTGCCTCACACAGAGATAAATGTATTAAGAGTTATAGCGTCAATTCTTGAAATAGTAAACAATTTACTTACTTTTTAGGGTTCCGTACAACAATTGGTAAAAACAGGACCCTTACGCCTAAGATGACTTTGTCGTCTGTCTGTTTGTCTGTCTCTCTGCCTTTTCAGAACTCTGTTTTTTCACGAACAGGTAAAGGTACCAAGTTGAAATTCGTCACATATTAGCGACTATGAACCCTTGGCGATGAAAAAAGTGAAGCTTCTAAGTCCACGCCATCAGAAGATACGGATATTTGCGTTAAATATTTTGAAACTCGCAAGCTCGCTCATCACAACCTACATTGTACTTCCTGCATGAAATTTAACCAGAAGCTAGGTTTCACAGCACAACAAAAGGGCAAATGGTTCAAATGGCTCTGAGCACTATGGGACTTAACTGCTGAGGTCATCAGTCCCCTAGAACTTAGAACTATTTAAACCTAACTAACCTAATGACATCACACATATCCATACCCGAGGCAGGATTCGAACCTGCGACCGTAGCGGTCGCGCGGTTCCAGACTGTAGCGCCTAGAACCGCTCGACCACACCGGCCGGCAAAATGATAAAACTGCAAATTAGTAATTGTATGGCACGAAAAACTTTTTTTTTTTGTCGTTTGTTATCTGATTGTCAGTCTGGCCATCTGTGCTTTATCAGCCATTTTTCTAAGGCACTGGTAGACTTACCAAGCTGTAATTTGCGTCACATACTAAGGTATATGTGAGCCGTGGCGGCTGGCGCTAAGATGTTGTACTTGCATCGCTGGTATCGATTTCGGCTGTCTTGCTATCTTTGACTGCATTTTTAGTATGAGCATGTTTCACGGTGGACCTTTATGTGGGCGGTTCAGTTTTATTAAGATTTAAGATCTTTGTTTTTTTAATGAAGTTGTGGTATTTTGTGGCTGTGTACCTTTGGGTTGGAAGTGTATAGTGTTACTAGTCTTTTGAGATACGGTTAAACAAGAACGATTGTTTGTGATTCATTACTCGCCGTGCCTACTATCTATGAGTTTGGTTGTGGACTCAAAATATGATTTTTATTCGTGTTTGTGTAATTCAATTAAAGTGAAGATCTGTATATCACACCAGTAAGACGGCAAATGTCCGAATTGAAGTTTGTAATAAAGTCTGTTTTGAGTCAAATCAAAATTGTAGAACAATCACAAGCTTGTCTATCACTAGTGATCCCAGGCTTCCTATTTCCTTAAAATAACTGTGGTGAGATTGTAATTTTTTATTTTCTAAGGAATTGAGTAGTACCACGCTTCAAATGTTATTTTTTCCGTTGACGTAGAAATCATGAAATTTTCCAAGAAGCGAGGTTTCACAGAACAAGTACAGGAAACATTCGGAAAACTGTTAATTCTCAATTATATCACAGGATAAAGATTTTTATCATTTCTTATCTGTCTGTCTGTCAATGCGTCCGTTTGTTAAGCCCCTTCATCTCAGGAACGGGGAGGCGTATCAAGTTGGTGCTGTAATAAATGTAAGCTTCTAAGCCAATGCAGCCAAAAAATACGGTCCTTTACGTCACATATTTTGACACTCGAGACCTGTCCCATAAAAATGTATTGGGTACTTCCCATTGACGTAAAATCATGAAATTTGGCAAGAAGCGAGGTTTCACCGTACACGTATAGGAAATGTTCAGGAAATTGAAAATTTTTTATTACATCACACGAAAAGTTTCCTTTTTCTCGTTTGCTATCCGACGTCCAACTTCAGATTAAAACATTCTCGATTGGCTTGGAATCCCTGTGATGGATATGTTGCCAGTATCAATGTCAATAGCAGGCAAAAATGGTCCAGACTGTCGTTTCCCAGAATGGATGGACTGTTTATATACACTCCTGGAAATGGAAAAAAGAACACATTGACACCGGTGTGTCAGACCCACCATACTTGCTCCGGACACTGCGAGAGGGCTGTACAAGCAATGATCACACGCACGGCACAGCGGACACACCAGGAACCGCGGTGTTGGCCGTCGAATGGCGCTAGCTGCGCAGCATTTGTGCACCGCCGCCGTCAGTGTCAGCCAGTTTGCCGTGGCATACGGAGCTCCAGCGCAGTCTTTAACACTGGTAGCATGCCGCGACAGCGTGGACGTGAATCGTATGTGCAGTTGACGGACTTTGAGCGAGGGCGTATAGTGGGCATGCGGGAGGCCAGGTGGACGTACCGCCGAATTGCTCAACACGTGGGGCGTGAGGTCTCCACAGTACATCGATGTTGTCGCCAGTGGTCGGCGGAAGGTGCACGTGCCCGTCGACCTGGGACCGGACCGCAGCGACGCACGGATGCACGCCAAGACCGTAGGATCCTACGCAGTGCCGTAGGGGACCGCACCGCCACTTCCCAGCAAATTAGGGACACTGTTGCTCCTGGGGTATCGGCGAGGACCATTCGCAACCGTCTCCATGAAGCTGGGCTACGGTCCCGCACACCGTTAGGCCGTCTTCCGCTCACGCCCCAACATCGTGCAGCCCGCCTCCAGTGGTGTCGCGACAGGCGTGAATGGAGGGACGAATGGAGACGTGTCGTCTTCAGCGATGAGAGTCGCTTCTGCCTTGGTGCCAATGATGGTCGTATGCGTGTTTGGCGCCGTGCAGGTGAGCGCCACAATCAGGACTGCATACGACCGAGGCACACAGGGCCAACACCCGGCATCATGGTGTGGGGAGCGATCTCCTACACTGGCCGTACACCACTGGTGATCGTCGAGGGGACACTGAATAGTGCACGGTACATCCAAACCGTCATCGAACCCATCGTTCTACCATTCCTAGACCGGCAAGGGAACTTGCTGTTCCAACAGGACAATGCACGTCCGCATGTATCCCGTGCCACCCAACGTGCTCTAGAAGGTGTAAGTCAACTACCCTGGCCAGCAAGATCTCCGGATCTGTCCCCCATTGAGCATGTTTGGGACTGGATGAAGCGTCGTCTCACGCGGTCTGCACGTTCAGCACGAACGCTGGTCCAACTGAGGCGCCAGGTGGAAATGGCATGGCAAGCCGTTCCACAGGACTACATCCAGCATCTCTACGATCGTCTCCATGGGAGAATAGCAGCCTGCATTGCTGCGAAAGGTGGATATACACTGTACTAGTGCCGACATTGTGCATGCTCTGTTGCCTGTGTCTATGTGCCTGTGGTTCTGTCAGTGTGATCATGTGATGTATCTGACCCCAGGAATGTGTCAATAAAGTTTCCCCTTCCTGGGGCAATGAATTCGCGGTGTTCTTATTTCAATTTCCAGGAGTGTACATACACTACTGGACATTAAAATTGCTACACCACGAAGAAAAGCAGATGATAAATGGGTATTCATTGGACAAATATATTATACTAGAACTGACATGTGATTACATTTTCACGTAATTTGAGTGCATAGATCCTGATAAATCAGTACCGAGAACAACCACCTCTGGCCGTAATAACGGCCTTGATAGACCTGGGCATTGAGTCAAACAGAGCTTGGATGGCGTGTACAGGTACAGCTGCCCATGCAGCTTCAACACGATACCACAGCTCATCAAGAGTAGTGACTGGCGTATTGTGACGAGCCAGTTGCTCGGCCACCATTGACCAGACGTTTTCAATTGGTGAGAGATCTGGAGAATGTGCTGGCCAGGGCAGCAGTCGAACATTTTCTGTATCCAGAAAGGACCGTACAGGACCTGCAACATGCAGTCGTGCGTTATCCTGCTGAAATGTAGGGTTTCGCAGGGATCGAATGAAGGGCAGAGCCAAGGGTCGCAACACATCTGAAATGTAACGTCCACTGTTCAAAATGGCGTCAATGCGAAGAAGAGGTGACCGAGACGTGTAGCCAAGCACCCCATACCATCACGCCGGGTGAAACGCCAGAAACGCCAGAATGGCGATGACGAATACACGCTTGCAATGTGCGTTCACCGCGATGTCGCCAACACGGTTGCGACCATCATGATGCTGTAAACATAACCTGGATTCCTCAGAAAAAAAACGACGTTTTGCTATTCGTGCACCCAGGTTCGTCTTTGAGTACACCGTCGCAGGCGTTCCTGTCTATGATGCAGCGTCAAGGGTAACCGCAGCCATGGTCTCCGAGCTGATAGTCCATGCTGCTGCAAACGCCGTCGAACTGTTCGTGCAGATGGTTTTTGTCTTGCAAACGTCCCCATCAGTTGACTAAGGGATCGAGACGTGGCTGCACGATCCGTTAAAGCCATGCGGGTAAGATGCCTGTCATCTCGACAGCTAGTGATACGAGGCCGCTTGGTATCCAGCACGGCGTTCCGTATTACCTTCCTGAACCCACCGATTGCATATTCTGCTAACAGTCATTGGATCTCGACTAACGCGAGCAGCAGTGTCGCGATACGATAAACCGCAATCGAGATAGGCTACAATCCGACCTTTATCAAAGTCAGAGACGTGATGGTACGCATTTCTCCTTCTTACACGAGGCATCACAACAACGTTTCACCAGGCAACGCCGGTCAACTGCTTTCGAGTATGAGAAATCGGTTGGAAACTTTCCTCATGTCAGCACTTTGTTGGTGTTGCCACCAGCGTCAACCTTGTGTGAATGCTCTGAAAAGCTAATCGTTTTTATATCACAGCATCTTCTCCCTGTCGGTTAAATTTCCCGTCTGTAGCACGTCATCTTCGTGGTGTAGCAATTTTAATGGCCAGTAGTGTAATTAAGTTTGTACGAGAGTCCTACTAGCACCTCGCCAATACTTTTCCATGTGTCGTTTCCATTTCTCTTTTCTCTTGTACACTCTTCTTGAAATCTCAGGCTATTTTGTCTGTGGGTAAAAGGGAAAACATTATGTAGGGTAGATGTTCTCCGTCGACAGATGTTAGTTAGCACACCAATTGTTCCGGGAGCGCCTGGCACTCCAGCGGTCACCACGGTTGACGTCAGGCCGGCCCTCCGTGGCGTCCACGGCTTCATTAGAAGGCGGCGCGAGGGGCGCCGGCGCTGGTCCGTGACGACGCAGGCGCCGACCAGAATCCTGAGGACCCCCGTCGACACGCGTTGATTTAGATTCGCCTTCTGCGAAATAGGGAGCACTGCGGACGCCAAACTATGCGCCACTATTTGCATAAACAGGATAAGCTGCGGAACCATCGACCTCGGGATTCCTACGCCAACGTCACTCGAATAGTTAAACTAATGGGTGATCACACCAACCTCCTACGGCCTTCAACGGGCCTAGGACTGGTATTTTTGTTTAGTGCTAGAGCGCTGGGGAAAGCATTCGACAATCTCAAATGGTGCAAGATGTTCTACATCTACATCTACATTTATACTCCGCAAGCCACCCAACGGTGTGTGGCGGAGGGCACTTTACGTGCCACTGCATTACCTCTCTTTCCTGTTCCAGTCGCGTTTGGTTCGCGGGAAGAACGACTGCCGGAAAGCCTCCGTCCTCCCTCGAATCTCTCTAATTTTACATTCTTGATCTCCTCGGCAGGTTTCAGTAGGGGGAAGCAATATATTCGATACCTCATCCAGAAACGCACCCTCTCGAAACCTGGACAGCAAGCTACACCGTGATGCAGAGAGCCTCTCTTGCAGAGTCTGCCACTCGAGTTTGCTAAACATCTCCGTAACGCTATCACGGTTACCAAATAACCCTGTGACGAAACGCGCCGCTCTTCTTTGGATCTTCTCTATCTCCTCTTTCAACCCGACCTGGTACGGACCCCACACTGATGAGCAATACTCAAGTATAGGTTGAACGAGTGTTTTGTAAGCCACCTCCTTTGTTGATGGACTACTTTTTCTAACGACTCTCCCAATGAATCTCAACCTGGCACCCACCTTACCAACAATTAATTTTGTATGATCATTCCACTTCCAATCGTTCCGTACGAATACTCCCAGATATTTTACAGAAGTAACTGCTACCAGTGTTTGTTCCGCTATCATACTATGAAGGATCCTTCTTTCTATGTATTCGCAATACATTACATTTGTTGGTGTTAGGGGTCAGTTCCCACTCCCTGCACCAAGTGCCTATCCGCTACAGATCTTCCTGCATTTCGCTGAAATTTTCTAATGCTGCAACTTCTCTGTATACTACAGCATCATCCGCGAAAAGCTGCATGGAACTTCCAACACTATCTACTAGGTCATTTATATATATTGTGAAAAGCAATGGTCCCATAACACTCCCCTGCGGTACGCCAGAGGTTACTTTAACGTCTGCAGGTCTGCAGACGTCTCTCCATTGATAACAACATGCTGTGTTCTGTTTGCTAAAAACTCTTCAATCCAGCCACACAGCTGGTCTAACATTCCGTAGGCTCTTACTTTGTTTATCAGGCGACAGTGCGGAACTGTATCGAACGCCTTCTGGAAGTCAAGGAAAATGGCATCTACCTGGAGCCTGTATCTAATATTTTCTGGGTCTCATGAATAAATAAAGGGAGTTGGGTCGCACACGATCGCTGTTTCCGGAATCACTGTTGATTCCTACACAGTAGATTCTGGGTTTCCAGAAATGGCATGATACTCGAACAAAAACCATGTTCTAAAATTCTACAACAGATCGATGTCAGAGATACAGGCATATAGTTTTACGCATCTGCTCGACAACCCTTCTTGAAAACTGATCTTTTCCAATCATTTGGAACCTTCCGTTCCTCTAGAGACTTGCGGTACACGGCTGTTAGAAGAAGGGGGGCAAGTTCCTTGACCTACTCTGTGTAGAATTGAACTGGTATCCCGTCAGGTCCAGTGGACTTTCCTCTGTTGAGTGATTTCAGTTGCTTTTCTATTCCATGGACACTTATTTCGATGTCAGCCATTTTTCGTTCGTGCGAGGATTTTGAGAAGGAACTGCTGTGCGTCTTCCTCTGTGAAACAGCTTTGGAAAAAGGTGTTTAGTATTTGAGCTTGTGTCATCCTCTGTTTCAATGCCATTATCATTCCAGAGTGTCTGGATGTTCGGAATTCTGAGAAAAATAGGGATAATCTGTAGGGAAATATGGGTAAAATACAATATGTACAAGAGCAACAGGGAACCATAAGAGTGGAAGAACAAGAACGAGGTCCTCGGATTAAAATGGGTGTAAGGCAGGTATGTAGTTCTTCGCCCCCTTCTGTTCAGTCTATACATCGAAAAAGCAAGGATGGAAACGAATGAAATGTTCAAGAGCGATATAAAAATTCAAGGCGAAAAGCTATCAATGATAAGATTCGCTGATGACATTGCTATCCTCAGTGAAAGCGAAAAGTAATCACAGGATCTGCTTATTCGAATGAACTGTCTTATAAGTATAGATTATGGATCGAGAGGAAATCGAAGAAAGATGAAAATAACGAAAAGTAGCAAAAATGAGAACAGCGAGAAATTTAGCATTCTGTTTGCTACCTAGGCAGCAAAATAAAAATTTGCGACAAATTACCAGATGAAATAAAATGTCTGAAAGACAGCAGTAATAGCTTCAACAATAAACTGAAATCATATTTCCTTGACAATTCCTTCTGTACCATAGATGAATTCTTGAGTAGGAATAAATAAATCTATAAATATAGTATATGCATTTTGTGCCATTTAATGGAATGGGGTAAATAATAGAAATATTAATCCTTAACTCTGTATTGTAATATATATACATTAAAAAATCTTGTTTCATATGTGCATTTCTTGTGCACTTGACACGTTCCACATCATAACGGCTACCGTACCGTACGATTGATCAATGGAACATGCAACCAACTAACTAAATACACATTATGAACGGAGCAAGGAGGGCATAAAAAGTATATTAGCATTGGTATAAAGGGCATTCCTGACCAAGAGATGTCTACAAACATGACGGACGGAGCAAGGAGGACGTTAAAAGCAGACTAGCACTGATAAAAAAGGCATTCCTCACCAAGATAAATATACTAGTATCAAAGATAGGCCATAATTTGAGGAAGGAATTTCTGAGAATGTACGTTTTGAGCACGGCACTGTGTTTTACTCAGACATGGACTGTGGGAAAACTGGAACAGAAGAGACTCGACGGATTTGAGATGTGTTGTTACAGAAAAATGTTGAAAATTGGGTGGACTGATAAGGTAAGGGATTGGAATGTTCTACGCGGTATCGGAGAGGAAAGGAAAGGAAAACACTGACAAGAAGAAGGGACAGAGTGATAGAACATCTTTTAAGACATCTGGCAAAAACTTCATGAACTAGAGGCAGTTGCAGAGGGTAAAAGCTGTAGAGAAAGACAGAGATTGGAATACACCCAGTAAATAGTTGAGAACGTAGGTTGTAGGTGCTACTCTGAGATAAGAGGATGGCACACGAGAGGAGTTCGTGGCGGGCCGCATCAAACCGGTCGGAAGACTGATCACCCAAAGAAAAAAGTGCGCTATTTCACGCGTCTATTTATTCCAGCAGGACGATATACAAATCGGTTTCTGTACAACGAGCCACAAGAGATAGAGAAAGAAGAGCAGAAGACTATACAAAGTGCTTAAACGTGCCTGCACGTCCATTTAGAAAGAAGTTGTTAAGAAGGAACGAACTGAAATGCAAAAACTCGGTTTTCCGTGGTCGACACGGTGTCCATATCATTAAAATCATTTTAGATGTAATGCCGTGTCATCTTACAAAACACTAAAAATCAGATGATATTTGAACGGGTTACAGTGGTCTCCCTTAGATCAAGCTCTTAGGGTGGCCGTTGCATCACAATAGAAATGATGGATACTTCAGTCTTATATTATTTTAAGTATTTTACTAAATGATACTGCAGTACATCCAGAAGGATTTTAATGAGGTTTGAAATATAAGCGAGATTCATGGAAAGTAGAGTTTCTCATTGAAGAGTTTCTGTTCTCTATGCCTTCTTAGATTTCCAGTGTTTCTTCTTCCATTTCGCTGACGTTCTTAGTGTGATGTAGTTAGTGAACTATACTCTCTGCAAAATCGAGAACACACAGAGAGACAGTACACATAGGTACCTCCTCAGGAAATCTGATAGACATTGTGTAAGTAGGCTGTTTAGGTTTTTTTGTTGGTAACGCCACGTAGCGCTCTGTATGAAAACACTGACTGTGCTGTGTGTAGTCTGTGACTGGTTGGCATTGTTGGATTATTAGGTTGTGTAGCGGTGGGCATTTGGATGTGAATAGCGCGTAGCGTTGCGCAGTTGGAGGTGAGCCGCCAGCAGTGGTGGATGTGAGAGATGCCAGAGTTTTGAGCGGATGATCTGGACGTGTGTCCGTCAGAAAAAGCAAGTTTGCTTAATTTGATGTCACAAATTATATATATTACTTTTGAACGCTATTAAGGTAAATACATTTTTTGTTCTCTATCAAAATCTTTCATTTGCTAACTATGCCTATCAGTAGTTAGTGCCTTCAGTAGTTACAATCTTTTATTTAGCTGGCAGTATTGGCGGTTGCTGTATTGCAGTAGTTCGAGTAACGAAGGTTTTTGTGAGGTAAATGATTCATGAAAGGTATAGGTTATTGTTAGTCAGGGCCATTCTTTTGTAGGTGTTATTGAAAGTCAGATTGCGTTGCGCTAAAATATTGTGTGTCAGTTTAGTGATGATCAGAATAAGTAAAGAGAAAATTGTTTGAGTATGTTGAATTTTGCTCAGCTGTTTGAAAATCAAATAACGTAGAAGTTTACCAGCACAGTCATTCATAATTTTCTAAGGGGACGATACGATTGATATATACCTAAGTATTCCGTCCCAACAACTTCCAAACCAGATTAGTTCTTTGATAAACATAAACCATTCTGACACTCTTGACAAGTACCGCACACACTGGATTCGCATCCGGGAGGACGACTGTTCAAACCCGCGTCCGGCCATTCTGATTTAGGTTTTCCAAGATTTCCCTAAACCGCTTAAAGCTAATGTCGGGTTGGTTCCTTCGCAGGTGCGCTGTCGCTTTCCTTCTCCGTCTTTCCCTAATCCGAGCTTGTGCTCCGTCTCTACTGACCTCGTTCTCGACGGGACGTTAAACATTAATCTCCTCCTGCTCTAGTCCTTACACGTGAACTGAAGGAGCTAGCCGGCCGGAGTAGCCGAGCGGTTCTAGGCGCTACAGTCTGGAACCGCGCGCCCGCTACGGTCGCAGGTTCGAATCCTGCCTCGAGCATGGTCGTGTGCGATGTTCTTAGGTTAGTTAGGTTTAAGTAGTTCTAAGTTCTAAGGTACTGATGACCTCAGCAGTTAAGTCCCATAGTGCTCAGAGCCATTTGAACCATTTGAAGGAGCTAGAATTCTTGTTTAGATCCGTCAGGTACACTGAGCAGAACACGGGACATTATCAATAACAGACATCCTCACAAGTCACTCACATGCAGTTGCTGCGGGAAGTTTGTAATTTTTATTTAGTATTTGATGCTAACAACAACAAGGACACGGATACACAGCTAGTACAGTATATCTTAAATAGACTATCGGAAAAAGAATCACAACACCAAGAAGGAATTGTACGATGTAAACGAAAGTTGGTACAAGTATTTCTACATCTGATATACGATATCAATTAAAATTTCTAGCCAGTCGCGTGAGAGTGACACTACTTGCACCACTATGAGGATGCAAATCAGGTTTGCTTTAACAGTAGTGAGCGTTAGTTACCTTCGACACTGGACGTGGTCACTTGACGTTAGTCAAGAATGCCTTTAAAACAGCATAGGCGCCATTATCTACACCTCACTGAGTTCGAAAGAGGTCTTGGTGTAGGGCTACGAGAAGCAAAAGCAGAAGCTGGATGTTGCCTTCTGCGATATTGCAGAAAGATTTGGCAGGAATTTAGCCATTGTACATTGTACTTTCTGAGAATGTACGTCTGGAGTACAGCATTGTATGGTAGTGAAACATGAGCTGTGGGAAAAACGGAACTGAAGAGAATCGAAGCATTTGAGATGTGGTGCTACAGACGAATGTTGAAAATTATGTGGAGTGATGCGGTAAGGAGGTTCTGCGCAGAATCGGAGAGGACAGGAATACGTGGAAAACACTGATAACGAGAAGGGACAGGATGATAGGACATCTGTTAATATATGATTGAACGGCTTCCGTGGTACTAGAGGGATCTGTAGAAGGCAAAAACTGTGGAGGAAGACAGAGACTGAAATACATCCAGAAAATAATTGAGGACGTAGGTTGCAAGTGCTACTCTGAGATGAAGAGGTTAGCACAGGAGAGGAATTCGTGGCGGGCCGCATCAAACCAGTCAGAAGACTGATTACCAAAGAAAAAGCAGCGGTCTCCACGAGAATGTGCGCTCGCAACAAGACGGTACTCCGACCGGGTGGGAAGACCATGCCTCTGGCGCATCGTACTTCACCTGTAGCAGTAATCGGAGCAGCAGTTGATACCACACTGACACAGCGAACTGTTACAAATCGGCAGTGAATTCCACTGGCCTAAAATGACCGTTATTTGCGACTTCAGTGGTGTCAAGCTAGAGGTCATTGGAGGGCAGGACAGAGATCTGTTGTGTTTTCTGATGAAAGCTCGTTCTGAATCGGTGCCAGTGGTGGCCGTGTGTTGGTTAGGAGGAGACCAGCTGAGGACATGCCATCAGTCTGTCTGGTGTCCTAGACACACTGGACCTGTACCTGGTGTTATGGTCTTGGGTGGTTATCCCATCCACCCTGACTGCGATTTTGCACGTCAGTCTGGTGATTCTGGCTATAGTGCTGCCATTCACGAACGTCATTTCAGGGGGTGTTTTACAATAGGATAACGCTCGCCCTAATACTGCTGTTGTAACCCAACATGCTCTACAGTGTGTTGACAAGTAGCCTTGGCCTGCTCGATCTCCACCTCTTCCTCCAGCCGAGCACATATTGGACTCACTGTCAACAAGTCCAACATCACCCACAAACAGCATTAACCGTTCTTCTATTGACCGACCAAGTGCGAAAGACATGGAAATCCATCGCACAAACCGACATCCGGTACCTGTACAACACAATGCGTGCACGTTTGTATGCTTGAGTTTGACATTCTGGTTATTTCAGAGGTTATTAAAGTACCAGTATTTAACATTTTCCACTGGTTATCTCGCACTTACATTAACATATGGTCTTGCAATTTTAATCACTTAAATACAGGGCTATTACAAATGATTGAAGCGATTTCATAAATTCACTGTAGCTCCATTCATCGACATATGGTCACGACACACTACAGATACGTAGAAAAACTCATGAAGTTTTGTTCGGCTGAAGCCGTACTTCAGGTTTCTGCCGCCAGAGCGCTCGAGAGCGCAGTGAGACAAAATGGCGACAGGAGCCGAGAAAGCGTATGTCGTGTTTGAAATGCACTCACATCAGTCAGTCATAACAGTGCAACGACACTTCAGGACGAAGATCAACAAAGATCAACCAACTGCTAACTCCATTCGGCGATGGTATGCGCAGTTTAAGGCTTCTGGATGCCTCTGTAAGGGGAAATCAACGGGTCGGCCTGCTGTGAGCGAAGAAACGGTTGAACGCGTGCAGGCAAGTTTCACGCGTAGCAAGCAGGAAGCTAAACGTAGCACAGCCGACGGTTTGGAAAATCTTACGGAAAAGGCTAAAGCAGAAGCCTTACCGTTTACAATTGCTACAAGCCCTGACAGCCGATGAAAAAGTCAAACGCTTTGAATTTTCGGCACGGTTGCAACAGCTCATGGAAGAGGATGCGTTCAGTGCGAAATTTGTTTTCAGTGATGAAGCAACATTTTTTCTTAATGGTGAAGTAAACAGACACAATGTGCGAATCTGGGCGGTAGAGAATCCTCACGCATTCGTGCAGCAAATTCGCAATTCACCAAAAGTTAACGTCTTTTGTGCAATCTCACGGTTTAAAGTTTACGGCCCCTTTTTCTACTGCGAAAAAAACGTTACAGGACACGTGTATCTGGACATGCTGGAAAATTGGCTCATGCCACAACTAGAGACCGACAGCGCCGACTTTATCTTTCAACAGGATGGTGCTCCACCGCACTTCCATCATGATGTTCGGCATTTCTTAAACAGGAGATTGGAAAACCGATGGATCAGTCGTGGTGGAGATCATGATCAGCAATTCATGTCATGGCCTCCACGCTCTCACAACTTAACCCCATGCGAATTCTTTCTGTGGCGTTATGTGAAAGATTCAGTGTTTAAACCTCCTCTACCAAGAAAAGTGCCAGAACTGCGAGCTCGCATCAACGATGCTTTCGAACTCATTGATGGGGACATGCTGCGCCGAGTGTGGGAGGAACTTGATTATCGGCTTGATGTCTGCCGAATCACTAAAGGGGCACATATCGAACATTTGTGAATGCCTAAGAAAACTTTTTGAGTTTTTGTATGTGTATGCAAAGCATTGTGAAAATATCTCAAATAATAATGTTATTGTAGAGCTGTGAAATCGCTTCAATCATTTGTAATAACCCTGTATATTACCTAGACGAATACATGCTTGAAATTTCATTAGTGTACATTAATTAGTTTTTGGTGTTGCGCCTTTTTTCTGTCAGTGTATAAACACCTGTGATGTGTCCCTGGCGACACAGCTGCCAACGATATAGTTGTGTAACACAGGTTGCCACAGCTACACATACGAATAACACATCTTCTAGAGCTGAGACTAGAACACTCATCAGGAACACCGTCCGCCCTGGTAGCTGAGTGGTCAGCGTGACAGACTGTCAATCCTAAGGGCCCGGGTTCGATTCCCGGCTGGGTCGGAAATTTTCTCCGCTCAGGGACTGGGTGTTGTGTTGTCCTAATCATCATCATTTCATCCCCATCGACGCGCAGGTCGCCGAAGTGGCGTCAAATCGAAAGACCTGCACCAGGCGAACGGTCTACCCGACGGGAGGCCCTAGCCACACGACATTTCCATTTCCATCAGGAACACCCAAATACGCCGGATGGTTTGCAGCTGAATCTCTGGCAGATGCCTCTGTACTGTGTGGTGCCAGCCTTATCACCAGAGGCATAAGCATTGTTGCAAAGAGCACTATCATCACATCAATACCTTACTTTCACGAGGCTTCCGCCAGATGAATAGTTAGGTCGCCTCCGTCTGCTCTACCATCCTTGCCTAGTGGTTCATCAGTCGTATTTCTTTCGTCGAGTTAACTCTATGCTCTGTGCTGTGCGCCTGGACATCTAGCAGTTCATCAGTTGAAGTTGTTCCAGCGAGCGGCCTCCACGCTCCGTGCTCCATGCCAGTCATGCCTAGCGATCCGTCACAATCCACCGCAGCTTGGCATTTTTGAGACGCTATCACCATGGACTTACATGGTCAGTGATTACCTGGTACAACATTTTAATGCCATGTCAGTGATTACCTGCTAGGTCATTCTAGGGCTTCAGTCATTAACCATCAGACTGGACCGAGTCATGCCTGTGGGGCGGCGGGTAAAAGTTAATCATTTGATTGTTCGCCGTTTTTCTCACGCGAGCCTCGCAACTAATTTAGTGGTCACCCAGAAAGGGAAGGCAAACATACTGCCGAGCGAGGTGGCGCAGTGGTTGGCACACTGGACTCGCATTGGGGAGGACGACGGTTCAATCCCGTCTCCAGCCATCCTGATTTAGGTTTTCCGTGATTTCCCTAAATCGCTTCAGGCAAATGCCGGGATGGTTCCTTTGAAAGGGCACGGCCGATTTCCTTCCCAATCCTTCCCTAACCCGAGCATGAGCTCCGTCTCTAATGATCTCGTTGTCGACGGGACGTTAAACACTAACCACCACCACCACCGTAAACATACTGCCCTTAGTTTCCAGTCTGCACGGCCACATTCTGGCCCAGTCCACTGAAAGAGAAGTTTCTATCCTCATATTTCTTTGCGGGATCAGGACTTTGATTTTAAATAAAAGTATAAAGTTCGAATCAAAATTATATTGCATAAAGTTTCTCCTATACAACACTTGGAAATTCACTATTTTCAATTGAAAGCAAGTCTTTCTATTCTAACAGCACATTTAGCAGTTCAGAGGTGACCTCTACGGTATATTCCTACCAGATTGTCTTTCGCCCTGACTAAATATACTCAAAGAAAGTTTGCAATAATATTCAAAATTAATGCTCGCCATAAAAGTGGAAATAAAGTCACCACTTGCCACGCGGAAATGTAATTCTCACGGACGGCACATTAACAGTTACTTTGACGAATTCTAAGCGATCCAGGACGGCGTACAATCCTCGCGAGTTCACTATCCCTTTTTACCGCAAAATACACGCTTTGACACAGTTCGGCTCTGAAGTCATCCGAGGCTGAGCGCGATCCGACGTTTAACAGACGTGCATCTTACAGTAGCTGAATGCGAAGTGAACCTTTTTACTGCCTCCCGGGCTGTATTTATATAGGTGCCGGAGCGGACGGCCGAGGGAACACCTTTTGTCCACGACTATCTGCATACCGCAGGAGCCTCCGTACGACCGCTTACTCGGGCACATAATCTTTAATAATATAGTTAAAAATTACTTCAGAAACCTCTCAATATTTATTTGTATTCAGTTAAGTTGTTTAAAATCACCGAAAAAGTTTCAGCTCGCTACAATGAAAACTTTGCCTTCTAGAATTTTTATAGTGGAACAAACGGTAGATCGTTACCTCTTAACCATACCTTTACTAAAACTTCTATCGGCTGTTATTAATACTACAACTCTCAAATTTGGTATAGCTTTATATTTGGTATGTTTTATCATTCACTTTAACCAAAATTCGCTTATCATTAAAATTACAGGTACTTAATCTACTACGATTGAGTATACTTTAGTTACAAAATTGGTTTTTACTTAATTACCCAAAAACCATAGGAGGTAGCTTAACATGGTCTTTCAGTTATTATTTTTTGGGGTGAACTGAAGCATAAAACAAATTTTCTAGTTTATAATTCCATTATGTAGCGCTTCTGACGTTTCCTAAAAACGTAGATTCCGGTGTCAATTTTTGTTTTATTGGTTTAGAAACCTGCACCGCATATTTGTGAGCTCTACCTACATCTTCTGACCAACTGCTGGCTTTCGAGCGTCATTATTTAGCGCCACTTAGTTTTCTCCTAAAACGGCATTTTCACGTAAACTATTAAGTACAGAACGTAAAGACTTGGTATTTGGAACATTATGACAATAAACTATATTTTAACAAAGTTTTAAACGTAAATTTTGATTTTATTTCATACTGCTCTGTGGTGCAGGCGCGTTAAGGTGACTCGCAGTGAACTGGGATAAGTCCCGACACATTCGCTCGCCTCTGTATCTCCACACTATTCAGCGCTTGCTTTGTTTCATCTTGACTGTGATTCTAAAAGCTGTTATTGTATTTTGTTTATTAGAGTAAAGTTCACAGTATGTTGTTCCCTTCAGTCATGAACACTACAATCGTGACAAGATCGCCGTTTTCTCCTTTCTTGTCCCACTACAATGGCGATGAGTATCACTGATTGTTCTCTCCTTCTTCCAGTACGATGGCGATCAGGGTCACTGTTACACCTCCCTAATTCCATATTACGATGGCGGTGAGGACCAACATTTGTGCCGTCCTTATCCCATCAATAGCAACTGGATCAAAGTTTGCAGCGTTTAGTCACAGTTCCCAGCATCGACGATCGAAGATTCAACACTCTCATCCCCATTGCAATAGAGACGCGAGTAGTTGGTTAGGGACTATGTGGATCCAGGCTACAACACTTTATGTGCTTTTCTGCATCCCCAGAGTAGCTTTCCATCCCTGTACACTGCCCAGCCTAATGATTTTTGCCACAGATGTGTGCTCTTAGCTTCCTCTGCCTCTTTACAGATTCTTCTTGATTATTGTGCTGTTCATACCTATCACCTTCTTCATTTCTTAACCCAAATGCAGAATTTGCTGCCATGTCCTATACCCACGAATGCTACCCATTAACTTTTCCGACAATTGTCGTGCTCCAGCGCATATTCTACGTTCCATGGCATCTTCTTCGATGCTTATCCACCCAATTCTTCCGATTCTCTTTGCTCATCCACGCATTACACATTCTGCGACGTCCTACACACCTCTCTGCGGTATTTTACACATTCCGTGACGTCCTCCAAGCCACTCCTCAACACCTTACACCTTACACCTTGGGATGTCCTCGAGACTTCTCCTCGACTCTTTTCGGCCCATCATTATTATCTACTTACTCAAAGCCTTTGGTGCTTCTGCCGCCTCACGGTCCTTCCCCACCGGGCACAGCATCCCTCCAAGTTCTCATTAATTCATTCTCTCACGCCATTACCTGTCCTATTCCCTTCCTTCAGTGTCGCCTTGTCGTTACAGAGTGATCTATCCGGATCCATCTGCACCTCTGGCGGTAAAAACCTCCCCGACCGGCACCACTGCTCCAAGCTGCACCATAGCATCCGTCACTTTTGCCTCCGCCGTAATGCCGCACAGCCTACGTGTTCCCATCTGTCCCTCATAGGCCATTTACCTATGGTTACGCCTACTCATATCATATCGTTGTCAGAATCCCACACGCTTCCCTTACCATCCGACTCTCCCGTAGAGGCCACATGTCTCAGGCTTTTGCACTGTTTCCAGATGAGTAAGATCACAAAATGCAACATCCCTTCCAGAGATCCATATCCTGCGCTGACCCTGACTGGTCACCTCCCCAGGACTGTTCATAATGGTGGCACCAGATGCAGGCCCAGCGTGCTCTTGCATCATGCAGAGCTGTAGAAGCTATTCCTCTGCACACCAAACAAGGCTATCATCAGTACTCTCTAGACTTTCATCTGTGCACTCCTTGACATTTCAATGCCAACCTTGGCTGTACTAGGTCAGGCCTGTATCACCACTACAATGTATGTAAGTAGGCTGTTTAGGTTTTCTTATTGGTAACGCCACGTAGCGCTCTGTACGAGAATCACTGGCTGTGCTGTGTGCAGTCTGTGGCTAGTTTGCATTGTTGTCTGCCATTGTAGTGTTGGGCAGCTGGATGTTAACAGCGCGTAGTGTTGCGCAGTTGGAGGTGAGCCGCCAGCAGTGGTGGATGTGGGGAGAGAGATGGCGGAGTTTTGAAATTTGTAAGACTGGATGTCATGAACTGCCATATATATTATGACTTTTGAACACTATTAAGGTAAATACATTGTTTGTTCTCTATCAAAATCTTTCATTTGCTAACTATGCCTATTAGTAGTTAGTGCCTTCAGTAGTTCGAATCTTTTATTTAGCTGGCAGTAGTGGCGCTCGCTGTATTGCAGTAGTTCGAGTAACGAAGATTTTTGGTGAGGTAAGTGATTTGTGAAAGGTATAGGTTAATGTTAGTCAGGGCCATTCTTTTGTAGGGATTTTTGAAAGTCAGATTGCATTGCGCTAAAAAATATTGTGTGTCAGTTTAAGCACAGTCATGTATGAATTGTTATAAGGGGACGTTTCATATGGCGACCCTGCCAGGATACCTCACTGGAATCTTCTGATTTTTTCTTGTAGTTTGTGTAATTAGTGTAGATTTTGTTTATTGCTAGTGTGTAATTGTAGAAAGAATCTTCTTTGTAGTTGCAGTCTTTCATTGTTGTACAGTGACACAGGTGTGGCACACATGTAAATTTGCACCAAGTATTTTGCAGCTGCACTTGCAATTAACTAGATATTATTTTCAGTGCTATGTTAGTGTGTTCTCTTATTTTTGCTCTTCACATTGTGCTTTTTGTGTTGTCATGTGAAATATTGTGACAATAATAGCGTGTGAAAAACGTAATACTAGGCTCCAAAGTAAACTGAGAAATGACAGTGAAGACGAAAGCAGTGTGTTAGCGCCACCATGTAATGAATTAACTAATATTCAAAGTAGTAATTTGGTAACTGTGCATAGTGAAATGGAGCAGGCATCAAATAATGGTGTAGACAGTGAAACAGGTAGTGAACAGGGAAGCATTATCGATCGATCGGTCAGCAACAGCTCGCCTCAGGAATCGGGAATGACAGAACACAATATTGCAAATACTGTAGACTCAGGTTTTGGGTTCTCACCGTTTTCTCAAATGAGTCAAGACACATTTTCCGCTTGTCAAAATGTGAATGTTGCCAGTGCAAATTCACTGCCGAAAAGCACTGAATAAAATGTTTCAGACACCAGTGCATTGTTATTACAACTAATGCAAACTAGCCACGGACTGCACACAGCACTGCCAGTGATTTTCATACAGAGCTCTACGTGGCTTTACCAATATAAGAACCTAAACAGCCTACTTACAATTACTCCAGGTAGTTTACAGCAGGACCTGGAGCAGCCACCACAGTGCAGTGTGGCAGCAGCCTCACCACGAGAGGCATAAGCATCGCCACAAACATGGCAGTACTACCTCGCTGCCACAAGTCATGTGCCTTCCTCGATACCTTTTCCCTGGACGAGTGCTTGGGTCACTACAGTCAGTTCACATTCGGAGCTGGTCACACCTAGTGGTCTGTCAATCGGAGGTACAACGCCGAGCGCCCTCCAGGCTCCGCACTCTACGATGGCAACTCCTGGTGATCCATCAAGGAAAGTTCATCGCAGCTTACTGCTTCGTGGGACATCGACTCGTGCTGATCTGCGAGCACACTGACTCTGAAACGTCCCCTTTGAACAACTATACAGGACTGTCCTTAACCTGACACCCAATATTTTGTTAGCGCAACGCAATCTGACTTTCAAAATTCCCTACAAAAGAATGGCCCTGACGAACATTAAACTATACCTTTCACAAATCACTTACCTCACAAAAATCTTCGCTGCTCAAGCTACTGCAATACAGCGAGCGCCACTACTGCCAGCTAAATAAAAGATTCAAACTATGGAAGGCACTAACTACTGATAGGGATAGTTAGCAAATGAAAGATATTAGTAGAGAACAAACAATGCAATACAGCGAGCACCACTACTGCCAGCTAAATAAAAGATTCAAACTATGGAAGGCACTAACTACTGGTAGGGATAGTTAGCAAATGAAAGATATTAGTAGAGAACAAACAATGTATTTACCTTGATATCATCATATATAAATATAGCAGTTCATGACAAATTACAAATCTCCGCCATCTCTCTCCCCACATCCACCACTGCTGGCGGCTCACCTCCAACTGCGCAACGCTACGCGCTGTTCACAGCCAGCTGCCGCTGCCCAACACTACAGTGGCGAGTATTACAACAATGCAAAGCAGACACAGACTGCCCACAGCACAGCCAGTGATTTTCATACAGAGGTGGCGTTACCAATAAAAATACCTAAACAGCCTACTTACAACTCATGTGATACTATCACCATGGAATTCGTCGACGTAGGAACATCCCCGTGCAATGTCAGTGACTACCCGCTAGGACATTCCAGTGGCATGTCAGTGATTACCTGCAAGGACTTTCCAGTGCTTGAGTGACTGACCATCTGACTAAACTGAGAATTTCCGACCCTCGTTCTAAGAAACTGTTCCTATAGTTTCTTTGTTACACTCAATAAAGTTCCAGTAGTTTTGGCTATCTGAGCACATCAGTCGTAGTGTGTTGTTCCCCTCTGTCACTACTACTACTACTACCTGCAATTTTGGCACGATACTGATGGCGTATAAGTAGAAAGAAATGTGAAACAAAAGACGGAAAAACTATTTCAGTGCCCAGATTCTATAAGTAATCAATTACTCAGTTATTTACTGTATATTCGTGGTATTCCAATTTAAATGAAGCACAAAATGATTGAGTTACTTCGTTTCTGCTGTATTCGTCCGGCCTTTCGACTATGGAACTACTATTCTTTTAAGGGTTAAATCTGGACCGAAATGTCAACGTTATTAGTTTCAGCGTAACGTTAACAAAAGTCAGTTTTCGTTCATTGGCCTCGCAGGTACATTTAAATTAATATTGTTAAAGAAGTATTCGACTATGCTGGTGGCATAATAGCCCAGTCAATAAGGACTAAAATAAGGTCAAATATCGGGAATGGCTCTGGCTCTGAGCACTATGGGACTCAACTGCTGAGGTCATTAGTCCCCTAGAACTTAGAACTAGTTAAACCTAACTAACCTAAGGACATCACAAACATCCATGCCCGAGGCAGGATTCGAACCTGCGACCGTAGCGGTCTTGCGGTTCCAGACTGCAGCGCCTTTAACCGCACAGCCACTTCGGCCGGCTCAAATATCGGGAATAGTATAGTCGGAATTTTTTGTACAGTGGTAGGAGGGAGTATCCTAACTGGTGAGAGATGAATGTCACTTCTGTATGTTTCTCACGAACAACTCGAAAACCGTGGCCTCTAGCGGAAACCTATTGTTTTTTGAATAACTCGAAGACAGAGGTACCCAGCGAAAACGTACCTCAGTACAAAATTTAACTATATTAAATTTATCACAAAAAGGTCCTTCTCATTTTCTATTTACGGCTAATATTTTGTATGTAGCGAGTGAGAGAATATGAAAATCTCGCACTTGGTTTGTGAAGGCCAGATATAATACAGCGGGTTGCATAAAGGGACAAACGTAGGGGCAGCTGAATCACCCTATATAAAATATGAGAGGGAAACATAGTTACAAAAAATTTCGAAAATTTCTTGCCCGATGCACCTGACTTTTTCACATGATACTAGAATAAAAACTCGGACAAAGATAGCCTATATATATATCTTTAAATATATATACAACACATAAATAAATCTACTTACCTAGGCATTGATTAACGTTGGTACCAAAAATCCAGAGTAGTACTTGGCTGATTTGCTTCAAATTTTTCACGATAATCTAATAAACGTTCAGACAGACATAGGCTTCATATTATTAATGTATATGGAATATAAATATACATCTAATACGTATAGGGGAAAAATTGATAGCAAAAATCACATTAAGTCTTTTACCGATTTACTTCAGATTTTTACACAATACTCTAATAAACGGTCTGATGGTCAGAGGCTAATGTTAGTTCTAATTTTTGCGTGATATTAATGTATGTAGTATATAAATATATGTGTTAAATGATGGGAAAACATTAGCAAAAAGCTCAAAAAAATCATGACTGATTTATTTAAAAAATTTACATCATTAACAAACGTTCAAGCGGACATAGGCTACATACTTTTCAAATAATGTATGTATAGAAATACATATGTAATCAAGTGGATACACTTTTAGCAAAAGTGTCAAACAGTTGTTGACCGATTTACACGAATTTTTACCTTATCCTCACTTTATCTGAAATTTTTACATGATGCTCTAAAAAAATTCAGGAACACATCTGCTGTATATTTTGAAATATATGTAATATATAACAATGTACACAACGCGTAAAGAGGAAACGTCAGTTAGTAAAAATCTCGAAAAGTTTGGACCGATTTAATTCAAATTTTTCTAATGTACTTTCTGATGGACATAGGCTGGATATTTTTTTAAAATATGTGGCATATAAATGTACATATAGCACACAAACGGCATTAGCAAAAATCTGACATGATATTCTCATAAACGTTAAAGAGGGACTTAGGCTACGGACTTTTAATACACAAGTTTTTTGTAAATGTTTGAAGCCATTTTGCAGTTTTTCTGTAGCTATGTTATGTAAAATATTGTCACAGAGCTTTGCTCACACATGGAAAAACTCAAACTGTGCCCGAATACTGATTCTGCAGATATAACGTCGATGATAAAGTTCTTTTCATGTTTATGGCAGCTTCTCCATACCAATCTGTTCAAAAATACTGTTCGCAGTTCTGGTAGGCTTGTTGATATGGGCTGGCCGAGATGGCCGAGCGGCTCTAGGAGCTTCAGTCTGGAACCGCGCGACCGCTACGGTCGCAGGTTCGAATCCTGCCTCAGGCATGGATGTGTGTAATGTCCTTAGGTTAGCTAGGATATTAATCTTTAACATTTCGCGGCCCTGTCACCAACAGTATAAATATTAATTTTAATAATGAACAGCTTCAGTTGCAGCGTTCACCTAGAATTTACCTAGGATCCAGGCGGGATAGCCCAACCTTCTTCAGAATAACAGTATCTACAGTTTGTCCATTGTGGACATCGTCAAGCTAAAACTACAAATCCATTATCGTCAAACTGTAAAACTTACCTGGCACTGCCTTGGCCCCACTTCGCGACCGCGATGCGGCAGCCACGAGTGCTGTACTGTAACTTCTGGAAATTCTAGTTAGATTTAAGTAGTTCAAAGTTATAGGGGACTGATGACCTCAGATGTTAAGCCCCATAGTGGTCAGAGCCATTTTTTGTTGATATGGAAGACGTAAACACTGGAACATTTCACGTAATCTCACATAAAAGAAATTACACGGGTTTAAGTAAGGAATGTATTTCTTACGCAACGTATATTTTCTCGGCTTATTGCTGCGCTGTCGTGGCAGAAATCTGAAGTACTGATGCAACAGTTCAAAATTATTTGAGTTTTTCTCTATGAGGGTTGAGTTTTGTGGCAATACGTCAATTAATGCTCTTTCAGTGAATTTATGAAATCGCTTCAATTATTTAGGATAAAATTATCTATGGTACATAAATACATACATAATAAAAAAAGGGGAAATGGGCCTAGGGATGGAACCTTAAGGGGGATGGCATTTTTTGCTCTGTACTCATTTTAACCTTTTACGTTTTAAAATGACTGCGCTTACAAATGACAAAAATTTTTTATATTGTTAATAACCTGCTAGCTTAAATAAGCCTTAAGAACGAAATTCGACGATACAAGCTTGGAAACAGACATAGTTTACTTGGTGACTTAATGGAAATTTAACATTGGGTTTCTGTCTGGTATCATCTTTATGATTGTTCAAAGTATATGGAAGTAAGCTGTCAGGACAGAAATCTACAATACAATGTTTGAAATGTTATTATTCCGAGAATGTTGTCGTCTTCTACTAAACAGTATTATATTTTCCCTGTGAAAATACCGGGACCACTGAAAAGCTGTGATAAACTAATCAGCAGTTTCTTAAATACTGTAACATATGTGGGGCTCAGTATGTAAAACTCGACTCTACGTGGTAAATTTCTTGTAGAAATTACAGGGAAGTATCAAGTCAACCCTCCATTACTGTAATTAATGTGAAAGCTCTGTGCTCTTCAATACCTGAGCTTTGATATAATGACACTCATATAACAAAACATGTTGATACTGGGAATGTTTTGCATTTTTAAAACATATTTATATGAAAAGAACACAAACAGAATATCTAATAATGTGTGAAATACACTTTACAACAGTTTAAAAATTTTCTTTATTTATTTACTTCGTTACTTTTTTTGGCGAAAA
Organism: Schistocerca piceifrons; assembly: GCF_021461385.2. Lineage (NCBI taxonomy): Eukaryota > Metazoa > Arthropoda > Insecta > Orthoptera > Acrididae > Schistocerca > Schistocerca piceifrons. The sequence continues at coordinate 47,381,635 of NC_060139.1, forward strand.
AAGAAGAAGGAAACAACTTTCGTATGTCTTATTTATTGTGTTGCTGCCTGCATTGCAAATTTTATGTTAAACTTCTTAATTAAGCTTTTTTCCTTCGAGGAAAGGTTATTTTTATTTTATGTTGGAACAAAAGGTACATTTGCGTGTAGACATAACAGCAGTGTTCACACAAATGACAACACACCACATCAACTGCCAACAAGACTACTTAAACTTTGTAGTCCGTCTTCTCTGCCCACAGAAACCGTTCAAATGTTATAATAATAAATGGGATAAGAGTCGATCCAGCACACCTCACTGCAATAAATTGCAAAAATTATCTGCTTTTTAAATTAGGAACACAGTGTCAAGAATATTCAGACATATTTGCGTCCCAGCTAAAATTCCGGGGATGCGGAGAACAGAAGCCAAAAAGGGGACTGCCCCATTTTCTTTACGGGACGAATTCCAGCTGGCAGGTGTGCTTCTACTGTTCACTGACAACAGAGTGACAGGCGACAATGAAATTAAATTATTCTGCATTGTCGATCTTTCATAGCACAGTTACGTTGAGTAATCCGAGTTGGTCAGTTAATCGCTCCGTGTTGAAAGGAAAAATCTTCGTGGTCGTGTGCCATGTTTAAAGCAAAAACCTTTGTGCTCATGTGCGGTGTAGTACGATTGGAACTGAATACAGTCTTTCTTTCTTCCCTTTTACAACTTTTTATCTTTTGTTTTGACTGTTGGTTGACAATTTTGTAAGTGCCTTAAGCTAAATAACAGTGAAAAAATCAAACGTGCAAAATTAAGTGGGGTGGCATTTCGAAAATTATCGAAAGAAAGGCGAGAACGAGAAGCTAATGTTCTAAAAACGCTTGGCAGAGTAGATAAATTTTTTGCAAAAAATGTTGCTAGTTCGACTTCGAGTTTAAGTAGTACAGATGATTATTCTGGCACTGAAATTGTTTTAAAAGAAGTAAAAACAGACGAAAGAAAAGTTAAAAATGAAGAAAAGCAAACTGTTCCTGATTTCGAGTTTCACGAAAAACTAAGTATCGAGTCAGTCATTAAAAAAAAGAAATAACCTTGTTAGTGATGACCCTGCAGAATGGTGTGTCAATGAATCAATCGACATTTTCTTACAACTTGGCATTAATGAAAACTGTAACGCTAATTTTTCTAATACAAGAAGATCGATAGGCAATAAAACCAGATATTTGAACAAAAATGTGTTTTACCGTTAACTTTTAAATGGTGAATCAACTTTGCGTGATTTTCTAGTATACTCCTGTAGTACCGGTGCTGTTTTTTGTGCACCATTTTTCGGAGGTAAGGCCGCGATTGCTGCTAATGGTATTGCAGATTCGAAAAATATTTCTAATATTTTATCTCATCAAGGCAATTCACCTGAACACAAAAATTCCGAGTTATCACTTGTAATAAGAAAATAGTCAGTTGGAACAATAGATAACTATTTAGAGTCATATGTTGAGACAGAAAAAATGTACTGGCGCAGTGTGTTGCAAAGGGTATTTGCAGTAGTGAAGAAGCTAACGAGTCGTGGACTTCCCCTACGTGGACACGTTGAAAGATACCATTCATTACATAATGGTCAATTTGTTGATGTCTCTTGAACGTATAGCCGAGTTTGATCCTTTTCTCACAGAGCACATTGAACGATATGGAAATCCAGGGCAGGGGCATACAAATTATCTTTCTTCAACAATCTGTGATGAAATAATAGAGCTTCTTTCTGAACGAATAAAAACAATTAAAATAAGTGAAATAAAACAAGCCAAATATTTATCTATGCTAGTAGATTCTACTGCGGAAATTTCACATTTTGATCTATTATCTTTAATATTAAGACATGTGGACGAGAATGGTGAATCTGTTGAACGTTTCCTTCTGTTTTGACCAAACCTGGGACACATGTCCGAAAACTTAGATGAGGCTGTACTAAAAGTTCTGTCTACAAATTCCATTGATATTACTGACTGTAGAAGCCAGTCATCTGACAACGAAAGCAATATGTCAGGAACCTACACTGGTTTGCAGGCACGCATTAAAGAACGAAATCCGAAAGGGCATTATGTGCCTTGTGCAGCAAATTCTCTGAATTTAGTCGGCACTAGTGCTGCAAGCTGTTGTCGGGAAGCATATTCATTTTTCAGTGTAGTGCAAAACCTTTATACTTTTTTCTCTGCTTCTACACAACGCTGAGATAAACTTCCTTCTGTCATGAAACCAGGAAGCAAAACTGTAAAAAGATTGTCAAAAATCCGTTGGCCAGCAAGAGAGGAAGCGTGTGTAAGTCTGTATGAAAACTTGGAGGGCATTATCAATGTCCTCACAAAAATTGCCAATAATGCGTTTGAAAAACCACTTGTGCGAAATGGGGCTTCAGCTTTATTGAAACAACGAAGCAGACTAGAAACAGTGTTCAAGATGACAGCTTGGAAGGACATACTCCAGGGATTTAATAGTGTAAATCTGAAATTGCAAAGTGTAAATATTGATATTAAGATAGTGCCTGAATTATATGAATTACTTGTAGGATTTGTTGCATCTATTGGCGGCATGTTCGACTATTATCAAAATAAATCCGTGGAGATTGTGACTGATATAGACTATGAATGCACCTATAAAAGACCACGGAAACGTGAACTTTATGATGACGAAGAAGAGGACTCTGAAGACGTTTTCCTGACTGGAAGGGAGAAATTTAGAGTCGAAACATTTCTCCCAGTACTCGACAACTTGTACGCCGAATTAGTGGGAAGGAAGTAAAGCTATAGAACACTGATGGACTCCCTCACAGTTTTCAGTAACCTTAAGAACAGTTCACCTGACGATGTTGCTGAACGTGCAGCAAAAACTCCAAGCGTAAAAGACACGGATTGAGAGCCTTGCTTCCCTAGTGAATGTGTAAATTTTGCGGAACTTTTGAAACCTTCTGAGATTAGTGATATACCAGTCGAAATGAGTAAATTTTTACGAAAAGAGAGCTTACAGTCCGTGTTTCCGAATGTTGGCATAGCTCTTAGAATATTTCTATGTATGGCAATTACAAAGTGTTCAGCAGATCGCTCGTTTTTGGCTCTTAAAAGACAAACAAGGCGTACGTTCTACGTTGCCTGAGGAGAGATTGAACGCCTTGTCCATTCTTCACATCGAAGCCGACCTCCTAACTGATAACAGTCTGAACTATGAAGATACGATCAACAAGTTTACTGGCGTCAAAGCCAGACGCAAACTTTGCTGACTGGTGAGTTTGTTTATTTATTCATATTAGTCTTAAAATTTTAAGATTATAACGTGATTTTTATTATAACTTAGAACACATTCATTGGCTTTACAAACCACGTATTACCTGTTTATTTTACAATTGCCGATGGCAGAACTCTGAACTAAACCTCGTTTACTTTCAGACGGGACCGAAAGCGCCCGTCAATACTAAACAGTACCCGAGGCCGCTCGGTGCTGTGAAGTCAAATCATACTGATACTTTAGTATACTATAACTGATTCGTATTCTTGGCGTCTGTTGAAATGTATAGTTATCGGAGATTATGCTCAGATGAAAAAGTGTTAATAAATAACGTAGTTCAGTTCTGTCGATAACTACGTAAGAGCTTTGCTAATACCGTTAGAAAGAGATATGGTAAGAGCAGTAGCTGCAGTATTTCCACAATAATCTGTAAAATTACGTAACAGCACATCCAGTTCTGTGTTTGTTCGTCTTTATTTAGTTTAGGATCGTGCGCCGAAATCTCTGTTCCATTTTCATTTCTTACGCTTTCTTATAGACTCACGTATTAATACCGAACGTGTTTTTTTGTGTGCTACACATTCAAGGTATTAGATCGTAAAACGACAGTTTAATTTTAATTTTGAACGCATCTCTGTACGAGTACGCATTAATTTCTTATGTATGACACGTTAGCTTCAATTTTTAGATCGTAAAGCCGGCCGGTGTGGCCGAGCGGTTCTATGCGCTTCAGTCTGGAACCGCGCGACTGCCACGTCGCAGGTTCGAATCTTGCCTCGGGCATGGATGTATATGATGTCCTTAGGTTAGTTACGTTTAAGTAGTTCTAAGTTCTAGGGGACTGATGACCTCAGATGTTAGGTCCCGTAGTGCTCAGAGCCGTTTGAATCATTTTTTAGATCGTAACACAGATTTTTTTATATTTATTTTCAACGGTTTCTTGTAAAAGAACATATTAAAAGTGAATGAATAACAAAAATCCGTTGTCTCCTACACGCTCTGCTGAATTTTTAGGCCATAAAAGAAAAGTTGTTTTCCTTGTGTTCGTTTCTGTTGTCATTCGACAGAAGAATGTGTTAACACAGTGCAGTTTTAAGTTTGTTTTATCCGCTACCATACACCAAGTACAGTCCAGGAATCATATTACATTTTGATTAAGCACTACTAGATCGCTGACGCGTCCTTCAGAACAACGAATAGCAGAGTACCCTCCCTCCCAAAACCGCAATTGTGAAATGATCGAGTAATAGTTATCATTTAAAACACGTTTGTTTTTTTTGGGGAGGGGGGGGACGCATATAATATGGTGTGCCTAGGGGTGCAAGATTTTTAAATCTGCCACTGCGCATGTATATATAGAGTACGTATAGAGCAAACGTTGTTACCAAATATCTAGATAAGTTACTGGCCGTTTTACTTGAAATTGTTACATGACACGCTACTAACATTCAGACAGATATAGGCTATATGTATTTCTTAAACAACAATGAACAGATTTTCTCTTTATCTACAATTTTAAACAAAAATTTTATATGCAACAACGTGCAGTTTTGTTTTCTTCGTTACAGTCAGTCTTAAGAAGAAATTGGGAATACTTATTTATGACATATCGATTTATGGTTAGAACAGAGCTTTGGAAATTGAATAATTCGAAACTCTGCTGTTCTACCCGTTCACAGATTAAAACTATGTGTAATACCGTCATTGAATCTACTATCTTCACAGTTTCAGCAGCAGGTGAGGTCTTCCCTGTACCCATTATATTTATGGTCCTAATCGAATTGTTCATTCATTTTACGTGGCCTCATTTCTCAATCGAGGTTTCGTTTGCAGTAACAATAAGCATGGCTCAAGATGAAAGAAAGAAGGGAAGTGAAGATGTACAGAGTGGGGGAAGGGGGAAGTGAACTGCGAGAAGCGGTAGAAGGAGATTCACAAAGGGGCGAAGAGTAGAGAGGGAGAGAAGGAGATGGGCAAAAAGAGGGTGAGGAGGAGATGGATAGAGAGAGGGGAGAGGAGTAGATTAGGGCTTACATAAAATTACGGTACATATGTAGCAATTTCGCGGCATTTCCAGATTTGCTAGTTAAAAATAAAGAAACTTTTCCAATTGCAAGAATAAACTCCTAACAACTAGCTTTCCTCCTGGAGGACTTCCATCGTGCCGTGTTCTGAGCATCTTACTTTACGTCCCAGCCAAGATCTTTTCCTCTTTCTCATTACTTTCAATAATCTTATTTCCTCCCCTATTTTCTTCATTCTTATGTCTGCCAGTCCACCTTAAACATTCTTCTTCATAACTACAATTCAAAACCTTCTAAGCATTGTTTTTTCTTTTTAACTGTCATTGATTCGCCGCTGTATAACACTACTCTCCAGACATAACATTTAGCAAATCTTTTCTCAGCTACATTGGAATTCTTCTATACGTAACTGCTTTATCTTTTCAAATGCTCTCTTTTCGACAGATAGCCTCCTCCTTATTTCTTTTGTACATAACGGTTGTATATAACTGCTAAATAGGGAGCCATTGTATTAGCATACTCTGAAAGGAACCTGACTGGTATAGAATCTGAACCGGAGGTTTTGCCGTTAGTAAGTGATTTAAGCTGCTTTGCTACACCGAGGATATCTACTTCTATGATTCTCATCTTGGCAGTTGTTCTTGATTGGAATTCAGGAATATATACTTCGTCTTCTTTGGTGAAGGAGTTTCGGAAAACCGTGTTTAATAACTCGGCTTTAGGGGCACTGTCATCAGTGATTTCACCCTTGTTATCGATCATTGAAGATATTGATTGCGTCTTGCCACTGGTGTGCTTTATGTATGACCAGAATCTCTTTGAGTTTTCTGCCAAATTCCGAGACAGAGTTTCGTTGTGGAAATTATTAAAAGCATCTCGCATTGAAGTACGCGGTATGTTTCAAACTTCTGCAAAACTTTGCCAACCTTGAGGATTTTGAGTTCTTTTGAATTTGGCGTGTTTATTTCGTTACTTCTGCGACAGCGATCTGACCCGTTTTGTGTACCACGGGGAATCAGTACCAGCACTTATTAATTTATGTGATATATATGTCTCAATTGCCGTCGATACTATCTCTTTGAAATCATTCTAAATATTTTCTACGCTTGCGTGATCAGATCAGAAGGAGTGGAGACTGTCTCTTAAAAAGGCGTTAAGAGCATTTTTATCAACTTTTTGTAATAGATGTACTTCGCGTTTCTTTTTGATGGTAGTGGGTGTTACGGTATTCAGCCCAGCAGCAACTGCCTTGTGGTCACTGTTCCCTGTATTCGTCATGATATTCCCTATTTGTCCAGAATTATTTGTTCTAAGAGGTCAAGTATGCTTTCGCAACCATTTTCGCTTCAAGTGGGCTCATGAACTAACTGTTCAAAATAATTTTCTGAGAAAGCATTCAGTTCAAGTTCAGATGATGTTTTATGCCTGCCACCGGCTTTGAACGTATATTTTTTCCAGCATATTGAAGTCACCACCCACTATAATTGTATGAGTCGGGTAGCTATTTGAAATGAGACTCAAGTTTTCTTTGAACTGTTCAGGAAGTACATCTTCTGAGTCAGGTGGTCGGTAAAACGATCCAATTAACAGTTTAGCCCGATTGTCAAGTATAACCTCTACCCATACTATTTCGCAGGAACTATCCACTTCAGTTTCACTACAAGGTAAGCTATTTCTGACATCAGTAAATACTCCACCACCGACTGTATTTAATCTATCCTTTCTGAACACTGTTAGGTCGTTTGAAAAAAAAATCGACTGAACTTATCCCGGGTTCGATTCCCGGCGGGGTCAGGGATTTTCTGTGCCTCGTGATGACTGGGGGTTGTGTGCTGTCCTTAGGTTAGTTAGGTTTAAGTGGTTTTAAGTTCTAGGGGACTGATGACCATAGATGTTAATTCCCGTAGTGCTGAGAGCCATTTTTTTACTGAACTTATTTCCGGCTTTACCCAGCTTTCTGTACCTATAACTATTTGAGATTTAGCGCTTTCTATTAGGGCTTGAGCTCTGGTTCTTTCCCAACACAGCTACAACAATTTACAACTACAATACTGATCTTTTCTACAACTACCTTACTGTGTTTTACCCGCCCCCTTTTAAATGGAAGCCCTTTCTGTGATTTCCCGAGACCCTCTAACCTAAATAAAACCGCCCAGTCCCTACCACACAGCCCGCGCCACCCGTGTAGCCGCTTCCTGTGTGTCGTTGACTCCCGACTTATTGAGCGGAACCCGGAAACCCACCACCCGATGGCGCAAGTCAAGGAATCTGCAGCCTACACGGTCACAGAACCGCCTGAGCCTCTGATTCAGACCCTCCACTCGACTCTGCACCACAGTCGGTTCTATTGACGATGCTGCAGATGGTGAGGTTCGCCTTAATCTCGGAAGCAACTCCTGTGGTCTTTACTATTTCCCCTAGGCGCCCGAAACCAGAGAGAAACTCCTCCCATTCATAGCGACACACGTCATTGGTACCGACATGGGCCACCATCTGCAGGTGGCTGCAGCCGGAAGCACCCTTTCCACATCCGCAGTGATTCCCACCCGGTATATTACGATCTGCATCAGCGTCTGCACCTGGAAATGTTTTTGCCATCTTAATGCTGTTTTTGAATCTCAGGTTGATTATAACAGAGTATAATGCTTATAATCATCGTTGATGGTGCTTAAACCAGGAATGAACAATTCAGACATCAAATCGTTCACAGAAGGCCGTCGGTTTTTCTCCGCTTTCATCATTGATCTTCCCCAGTCCATAGCCGCCAAATTTTTTTTTAAAATTGTGGTAAGATCCTATTGGACATACTGCTGAGGTCATCGGTCCCTAAGCTTACACACTACTTAATCTAACTTAAACGAACTTACACTAAGGCCAACACACACACCCATGCACGAGGGAGGACTCGAACCTCGTCCGGGGGCAGCCACGCGGCCAGTGATAAGACACCTCAAACCGCGCGGCTACCCCGCGCGGCAATTTGTTTTTTGTTATTCTCTTTTCCACTATACTATTCCAGTCTCCCATCATTACAGTTCTCCCCTAAGACGTTTACTCATTTAACATATGCCGAAAGTGTTAAAGACACCGACAGTGTTGCCTGTGTAGTTAACATATACTGCAAGCTCTTGCATTCGCACAAAAAAAGAGGCAAATGAATATCGATTTTTCTCCTCTTCCTTGTAATTCGTTTTTAATAGTTGACGATCTGTCGACGAAATAACGTCAGTGTTCTTTGCTGCGGTTGGTTTAATTTCCGCGCTTTTAAGTGACAGCTTCCGCTAGAGACCAACAGATGGCAACAGCCCCTGTTCAGGGAACAGTGTTGACACGTATTGAGTAGCCATAACTTTACAATGCTAACACCTTATGCATCAATGGAGAACAAGTGTTAATCACAAAATCTGTAAAACATACACAAAATCCATCTATATCTGTCATTATTTATAGCGTTTCTGTATTAGCAATAGTGCGAATAAGACTTCGTGACGTTTCTATTATTTTGGAACGTTACGCATTCCTTAGCGACCTCGGTTACAGTGGTGGATGGTTTTTCTGAACATGTGATGTATGAATGTTCTATTAGCTTAAACAGTGTCCGGATGTTAACGGTTGCATCACGTTTTAACACTTTTCTTTTCTGGTATTATTACTTTGTGATATTTGTGGTTTGCTCTGTTTCCGCAACAGTAGCTTTTGCAATCTACTATAAACCGAAACGTAGTGTCAGATTAAAACTGTGGGCCGGACCATGACTCCGACCTGCGACATCTGCGTTCCGTGGGTAAATGCTCTACCGACTGAGCTATTCAAGCACGAATCATGCCCCTCCCCCTCACAGGTTTATTTTTGCCAGTACCTTCCTCCCCCCATCAACTTCACAGAGTTTCTGCTGCGTACCTTGCGGTATTAGCACTTCTGGCATGACGGATATTGCTGAGACATTGCTTAGCCTCAATCAAGGGGATTTTGGCAGAATGATTTCTCACTCTTAAGTGTAGAATACTGTTCAGAATTGGAACTGAACCCAGGGGCATTTCTGAAAACAGCCTTCGAGGCAGTAGCTAAGCTATGTTTTTCGACAGTGTCTTTTCTTCCAGGAACACCAGTTTTGTACTATTGCAGGAGAACTTCTGTGAAGTTTGGTAGTTCAGAGATGAGGTACTGACGCAAGTAAAGTTTTTAGGGCCATCCGTGAGTGGTTCTTGGTTAGCCAAGCCAGCCGCCACGATAGCTCAGGGTGTTCGACAGCGGACTGGCCACCCTCTGTAATAAAATAACTGAGTGAAATTTTCATCGCTGGAATATGAAAGATAAGTGCGACATCCGCACAGAACCGATAACAAAAAGTAACAAGACACAGATTGCAAATAAATTCGGCAGATCACTCGCCCTCAAAATGCAAACACCCAGGTTCGAATCCCGCCAGGCACACAGTTTTAAATATGTGTGGCAGTTACAAATCAGCGCACGCTGCGCTGCAGTGTGACACTTGATTCCGGAAATAGCAACCGCTCCTGTTTTTTGGTGACCAGCACGAATTATTGCGTTCCTGCCGACGAAGGCGAACAAACACGCAACAACAAAGCGAACACTCCCGAGAAACACGGCGCTACCAGAACATTCGGTAAGTTATCGCCTCACCGCATCCAGAGTGTCAGGGCAGAAAGCCCGCCTACTGTGGCGGCGCGCCTCGGCCTGCGCTCGCTGAATGGGGCGTAAATCAGCGCCCGGCGACAGCCGAGCACCGTGCTGTGTCCACGTTGCAGCCGCCGCCGCCGCAGCCGCTCCCGGTCCAAACAGCTGCGGCGCGGCCAGCTTCACGCCCGCATCGCTGTCAGCGAGTGGGAGGCTCGCCGCCACGCAGCCCGCACGTCCACAACGCCGAGGCCAACCAAGGTCCAGCCAATGACGCCCGCGGCGCAGCGCGAGCTTTAAACAGTCTCGCAGCCTGACGATCGCTGGAGCTGAGTCCAACTACCGAGTTATTATTACACTACTGGCCATTAAAACTGCTACACCACGAAGATGACGTGCTACAGGCGCGAAATTTAACTGACAGCAAGAAGATGCTGTGATATGCATATGATTAGCTTTTCAGAGCATTCACACAAGGCTGGCGCCGCTGACGACACCTACAACGTGCTGGCATGTGGAAAGTTTCCAACCGATTTCTCATACACAAACTGCAGTTGACAGGCGTTGCCTGGTGAAACGTTGTTGTGATGCCTCGTGTAAGGAGGAGAAATGCGTACCATCACGTTTCCGACTTCGATAAATGTCGGATTGTAGCCTACCGCGATCGCGGTTTATCGTATCGCGACACTGCTGCTCGAGTTGGTCGAGATCCAATGACTGTAAGCAGAATATGGAATCGGTGGGTTCAGGAGGGTAATACGGAACGCCGTGCTGGACCCCAACGGCCTCGTATCACTAGGAGTCGAGATGACAGGCATCTTATCCGTATGGATGTAACGAATTGTGTAACCACGTCTTGATCCCTGAGTCAACAGACGGCGATATTTGCAAGACAACAACCATCTGCACGAACAGTTCGACGACGTTTACAGCAGCAACGGCTGTCAGTTCGGAGACCATGACTGCGGTTACCCTTGACGCTGCATCATAGACAGGAGCGCCTGCGGTGGTGTACTCAACGACGAATCTGGGTGCACGAATGGCAAAACGTCATTTTTTAGGATGAAACCTGGTTCTGTTTACAGCTTCATCATGGTCGCATCCGTGTTTGGCGATATCACGGTGAACGCACATTGGAAGCTTGTCTTCGTCGTCTCCATACTGGCGTATCACCCGGCATGATGGTATGGGGTGCCATTGGTTACACGTCTCGGTCACCTCTTGTTCGCATTGACGGCAGTTTGAACTGTGGACGTTACATTTCAGATGTGTTACGACCCGTGGCTCTACCCTTCATTCGATCCCTGCGAAACCCTACATTTCAGCAGTATAATGCACGACCGCATGTTGCAGGTCGTGTATAGGCCATTCTGGATACAGAAAATGTTCGACTGCTGCCCTGGCCAGCACATTCTCCAGATCTCTCAACAACTGGTCAATGGTGGCCGAGCAACTGGCTCGTCACAATGCGCCAGTCACTACTCTTGATGAACTGTGGTATCGTGTTGAAGCTGCATGGGCAGCTGTACCTGTACACGCCATCCAAGCTCTGTTGGCCTCAATGCCCAGGCGTATCAAGGCTGTTATTACGGCCAGAGGTGGTTGTAATTACGAATGCAGTGAGCACGGAACCATAAGGATTAGACCGTTGATCAATGGAAAAGTGTCGGCTCCTCGGGTGAATTTCATTTTTGCTACACTAGGTCGTTGTGTGTCTCCACAAACGTTGTCATCGAGGTGACGGGAGACTCGAAACATGCAGCACACCACGGTCGCAGGCTGGTGAGACCAGTATTATGCTGCAGGGAAATTCTCCTGTGCTTGCATAAGACCTGCGGTAGTAACTGAAGACACAACAACGGCTGCCAACCACCAGCATCCTGTCATACTTGAATTCTTCCCCGGGTTCCCGGGTTCGATTCCCGGCGGGGTCAGGGATTTTCTCTGCTTCGTGATGGCTGGGTGTTGTGTGCTGTCCTTAGGTTAGTTAGGTTTAAGTAGTTCTAAGTTCTAGGGGACTGATGACCATAGATGTTAAGTCCCATAGTGCTCAGAGCCATTTGAACCATTTGAATTCTTCCTCAACGGTGATGTACAGACGTGGACAAAACGAGCGAGACCCCTCGCCTTTTCGTTATGCTGATCCGCACAGCATTAAAGTCTGCTACACAGCATAACAGGCAAGGCGACGAAGTGCTACCAACATACTATGCACAGGCGTGAAATTGACAAACTATCCGAACTTTGTCAGACTGTTTTCAGTCATGTGTATGACTATGCTGATAAGTGTGTTAAACAAAACACGTAAATATAAGATGTAAATGAAAGAAGAAACGCTAGTTAGTATGAGATGTACTAATAAAAATGAATTTCAGTTTATCGAGACAACATAACTGTTTTAGTAAGGCAAAGTACCCCAGATCATTACGAATTAGCAAAAATTCTGCGTATTCGGCTGCGAAACGGTCTGTGTCGACGTTCAGACCAGTCATACTGGTTTACCGTTGCTGACCTACCGTGAAAATGTGCAAATTTAGCAAGGAATGAAGATTCATAACGAAATTCAGTCACAAATCATTCAGTGCCACACGTAAGTCAATTCAGTTACTGACAGAAGCGGAAAAAGTAATCAGTGAGAAGTATGAAATTCTACAAGATCTTCATATTTACATCCACGGGACACCGGTACAGAATAAAGGTAGCAATAAAACGTATTGGGGGCGCGAGAATTTCATAAAATTGCTTTACTGCCAGTCTGTTTGCCTCCATCGAGATTAGAACCTAAAACAAACCAGACCTCCCTTGCAGTGGCAAACACCTTTCACTACGCTAGCTGAAAACCCAGGCAAACAGCCCTCTATTATTACCCCAGACTTGAATAAGCCAGTAATTTCGCAATGAAAATGGCAAAATGATCTGCAGTTTCCGTTGCACAGAGCTTTCTGGACTCAAAAACAAGAATTTTCTACCTTTATGTCACCGCTTATGTGACAGTCATCGGGATGTTTGTCGAAATAACAAAATACTGTTATTAGCGAGTAAATTTAGTAGATAATTCTGCACCACCCCAGGAAATAAACGGCTACATAGCTGCCAAACGTATTCTACAACGATTCGAATTCTCCATTAGACTCGCCACAGCCAGAAAATGTTCATTACCCGTAGTGTTTCTTAAGCTACCTGCGAATGCAAATGCTCGCACTGCTAAAACGCGGTGGCATTAATACTGGGATCTGAATTACCACGTGTAAAGGCAAGTGGATTTTATTTGCATTCCTGTAAACGTGATTTGCATCGAAAGCATAGCTACGAGTAATATACTGATGTATCGACTGCAACTAGAACAAAAAAATGGTTCAAATGGCTCTGAGCACTATGGGACTCAACAGCTGAGGTCATTAGTCCCCCAGAACTTAGAACTAGTTAAACCCAACTAACCTAAGGACATCACACACATCCATGCCCGAGGCAGGATTCGAACCTGCGACCGTAGCGGTCTCGCGGTTCCAGACTGCAGCGCCAGAACCGCGCGGCCACTTCGGCCGGCCCAACTAGAACATTTCCAATAAAGAGTAGGGGGGGTTATTTATGCGGCCCTCATCTTCAGTAACTGTCGTAGCTATTTTCGTTGTTAGGATTTCGTCACCTAAATCGGTAAAAATGGAACCCTCCTACTAGTCTCACTTACTTGACTGTCTGTCTGTCTACCCAGCCCTTAAAACCCGTTTTGCTCATTCATAACGATCTGGGGTACTTTGTCTTACTAAAACAGTTATGTTATCTCGATAAGCTGAAATTTATTTTTATTAGTACAGTTCATACTAACTAGCGTTTCTTCTTTCATTTACATCTTATATTTACGTGTTGTGTTTAACACACTGATCAGCATAGTCATACACATGACTGAAAACAGTCTGACAAAGTTCGGATAGTTTGTCAATTTCACGCCTGTGCATAGTACGTTGGTAGCACTTCGTCACCTGGCCTGTTATGCTGTGTAGCAGACTTTAAAGCTATGCGGATCAGCATAACGAAAAGGCGAGGGGTCTCGCTCGTTTTGTCCACGACTGTACCTTTCAGCAGTATAATTGTCTGTGTCTCGGTGCTATAAACGTGCTACAGTGGTTTGAGAAGCGTTAATGTGAACTCACATTGCTATCTCGGCGACCAAATTTGCCTGATGCAAATCCTGTGGAACCCGTTATCGAGGTCCATCACCGCGTACGCAAATCAGCTGCCTGACATTTACGCTAATTACGTGACTTGTGCGTAGACGTCCAATGCACCATACCTCCACGAACCTACCAACAAACTGTCGGATCCCTGATACGCAAAATCAGTGACGTATTTCGTTCCAAAGACGGACAAACAAGCTGTTAAGCTGGTTGTCCTAATGTTTTATATCATCGCTGCATTACATTACTTACTTTTAGATAAATCATTTCTTCCATCAAGCATAGCTACTATGGGTCTCAGTCCGCCGAGCAGTATCAAATTTCGCTTGATGGAAGATTTGTAACATAGCTCAAATGGTTCAAATGGTTCTGAGCGCTATGGGACTTAACATCTAAGGTCATCAGTCCCCTAGAACTTAGAACTACGTAAACCTAACTGACCTAAGGACATCACAGACATCCATGCCCGAGGCAGGATTCGAACCTGCGACCGTAGCAGTCACGCGGTTCCGGACTGAAGCGCCTAGAACCGCTCTGCCACCATGGCCGGCTTGTAAGAGAGGTGCTTCGTGGACTATACCTCATGAGAATTTGTTTACTCTATCACATTCTGACATCTGTCTCTCTCACAATTTGTTTTATCTGCTCGTCTTTAAATCGCTCCGTATGCAAATTCTCCGATATTTAACTGACGTGACTGCTCCCATCTATTGTTAGGCAATGGTGTAACCATATGATACGTGGTCTTTCACCTATTTTAGCATAATTCATTAGGTTCATTTATGTTGCGGGCCAGCTGGCAATCACTGAATCAAGCGTCAGTCGTCTACAGGTCTCCCTAAACTTCCGTACAGTTTTCTAGCAACTTTTCTATAGACCAGGGCTTCCAAACCTTTTCAGCTGGCGGACCCCTTCTTCAGTCGAAAATCCATGGCGGACTCCTAGTCAGTCAAGAGCACAGTAACTTCAAATTTCAGAGCGAAACCCATGGGAACTGAAAGCTTCTTAATGCAGGTGCCATGTTCCCAATGACCCCCCCCCCCCCACCCCTACCCCCATCCCCACCCCCGAAGTATCAATAGTCTTTGGTTTAGAGATGAATGAAAACAACTTGAAATTAACGATCCAATTTGAATTCCCACTGTACCCAGACACTTACTAGTAGATTTGCTCCCTTTGTTCAAGACACTATAGCCTGATTAAAATTAGTTGATAATTGAAATTTCACACGATGGAGCTTTCTTCCTCCAAGAGCAAACAACGTCACGTCCAAACTGTTCGCTGTTGACAAGCTGCCGCTTATGGTCTGTTCACTTCCACTGTTTGGCTACTCTTCTGTAAGGAGCATGTATATTTCGTAATAGTCGTGTGTGTGTGTGTGTGTGTGTGTGTGTGTGTGTGTGTGTGTGTGTGTGTGCGTGCGTGTGGTTTTTCATGAAATCCGAAGAAAAATGTTCAAATGCATGTAAACTCTTCCTTTGGTCGCCCTTCCTCCTCATTCATTTCAACTGGAAACTTCCCTTGTTGTGAAGGCGATGGAGAAACTGCAGCCTTCTTCAATGATCCTGACTTCAGCCACCGATCCATTTTTTAAGTAATAAACTGGTCAAAAATCGACTTATGAAACAGTTAGTGCACTGACAAGGCATGTTTAACATTTAATGATGCCTGGGCCCGCATACGTGCCAGCGAGCGCTGTGATTGGTCGACAAAGCTCGCTCCGCGCATGCGTAAAAGGTTTCAGCGCATCTAGCGCCGTGAGCCAGCGCACAATCGACGACGGTATTGTTGCCTAACAGTCGATCAGAGAAGCCGCATTCTCCGGCACTAAACTGTGTTTACGTTCTCACTTAGGAACCGCAAAGGCTGCTTGGGGATACGACCTGAAGGAAAATGACCCATGTTTTTCACACGAAAAAAAAATAGTGATGAATTTGATTTTCACATTTTTATTCAGTAATTTTACTCATTATTTTACACGATTTGGTGAAAGGTGGCCGCGGACCCCCTAGAAAGAGCCGGCAGACCCCTAAGGGGAAGCCCTGCTATAGACAATAGTTTCATATGCTAACAGGCTTATAGAACTTCCGACGCTATCCACTACGCCATTTACATGTATTGTGAACATTAATGGTACTACAGCGCTCGCTTGCGGTAATCATGAAGTTACTTTTATGTCTGGAGACTTCTTCTCGTGTCGAACGCCCTTCGACAGTCAAGTAATACGGCATCAAACTCGGTATTAGTATTTACTGTCTTCTGAGTCTCACGGATTGAGTTATCGAACTGACTGCTAGTGATTCAAGCTCCTTTTACAGGTGGTAGGAGAAAAATCAAATCTTCGCCGACAATCACTAAGTACAGAAATTTTCCTTGGTGAAACTTCGGCGACAAACACAAAGAATAGAAATTTTGGTTGATAAAACTAACCCTCCGCGATAATGCAACGCATCACCTAACCTCTTGCAGTCAGTTAACAAATTTTGGGAGGAAACTGTTGTGACTTGGCAAGACAGCCAAGCCACTAGGAGGTGAAGCCGAAAGGCACGCGTTTAAGCTCACGCAGACTGGCTTGAGGTCTGGAACAGTTCAAGGATTTGAGTCTAGCAAATAAAGTACGTAGCTGTTGGAATACTTAACTTTAATCCATAATTGGTGAACATCGGTCTGACGGTACATGCATCACAAGATAAACAGCAAATGATCTTGGCGCCTTGCTAGGTCGTAGCAAATGACGTAGCTGAAGGCTATGCTAACTATCGTCTCGGCACATGAGAGCGTAATTTGTCAGTGAACCATCGCTAGCAAAGTCGGCTGTACAACTGGGGCGAGTGCTAGGAAGTCTCTCTAGACCTGCCGTGTGGCGGCGCTCGGTCTGCAATCACTGACAGTGGCGACACGCGGGTCCGACGTATACTAACGGACCGCGGACGATTTAAAGGCTACCACCTAGCAAGTGTGGTGCCTGGCGGTGACACCACAGAAACAATATATGATTTTTATAACGATCATTAAGGTTTCTTGGACTCGCTTAGGTATCCTTGTCTTCATGATTTCCGTTAATCGAATCAGTCTATTGTTTCCACTGAAGAGGACACGGCCGATTTCCCTGGCCATCCTTTTCCTATCCGAGCTTTTCTCTCTAATGAGCTTGTTGCCAATGTGAGTGGAAACAGTGTTTTGACGGCGTCATTACCCAGGATGAAACATGGTTGTTTTTGTCCGAACCTGAGAGCAAAACCCAATCCATGGAGTGGCGTCATCCGGGTTCCCCTCGGAAGAAGAAACCAAGACTTTCACGAACAGCAGGCCGAACAATGATGGCCTCCTTCTTCTGGGATCAGTGTGGTGTCATTTTCATTGACGTTTTGGAACCTGGCTCCACAATTAACTGGGGCCGCTACTGTTTGCCATTGAACAAATAGTAACGGTCCCGGTTAACTGTGGAGCCAGGCTGGACAAGATGCGACGTGCCATCAAAACTCACAGACCACAGCTTCAGGATCAGCTCATCAGACTACATCATGACAATACCAAACCCCATACAGCCCTTATGACGCAGGAGAAAATCAGGAAAATGGGTTGGAAAATTGTCCTCATCCTCCCTACAGTCCGGACTTGGCTTCGTCTGATTTTCACCCCTTTGGTCGTGTGAAGGCCCACCTGCGTGGTTAAACATTTGATAGTGAGAAAGACCTTATTTCCTGTGTCAAGCGATGGTGTAAAAGTCAATCCCCAGAATTTTATCAAAGTGCATTAACATCATGGAAAGAATGTTGGGCCAGATGCGTCACTGCTGATGGAGGCTACATTGAGTAGGTTCAGTGTGCAGCTAAATGTTCCAAGTGTGTTCACAAAAAATTTCATTCTCCTCCTGCAAAAAATAAAAGAATTAGAGAGAACAGTGCAAAACTTTTTAAACGTCCTTTGTACAATTAAAGAAGATCGCATTAAGTAAAAAAAAGACAAGATTCAAAAGTTGAATTTTGGGACTTTCAAAATAATTTAAACCCAAATCACATTAATAAAATTCAGCTGTTAAACGCAGAGTACTGATTAAGAAAAAAAAAATTTCGTGATTTAATTATTTAATCAAGCCTAATAAAACTAATCAACAGCAAAGCTACTTTAACAACTTCAGCCAAAATTTAAAAATAAATTCTTGTGCTTCTCCCGTAGGAGATAATACCATATGGCAGAAACTAACTTCCTGCTGCCCCACAACTGTTAACTGTGGCTTCCGTTTACGAGCTTGAGAGAGTCAGGAGGATCAGTGTCACGCTAAAGTCACAAGGGGGAACTTACAGTGCCACAATGAAACTCAGATTTACAAAATAGGTCTTCACGTAAAATATATTATTTGGGAAGAATATAAGCATAAAAAATTACTGCCAGTAAAAAGGACGGAAGCTAACTGACACCAACTTCACTCCAAGTGGTAACTAATTGGTCGGCACAACCAACATCAGAGGTTCTCCAAACACTATGGCAATGTTAAGCGGCTTACCAATCATAAGCAGTACTTAAAATCCCGCCCACCATACAATGAGTCCTGAGGCGATGTTCGGACACACAAATGCCAGCGTAGACACGAGTGGTGGCCTTGGCGGTCACCGACCCTGGGAAGAGGCACAGCTGACAGCAAGAGAACCGAGGCAGAAAGGGCTGAAAACTCAACTGCGAAGGAGCGAGTAGCCCGAGCTTCGTCGTGGAACTTCTCCTCACACACACACACACACACACACACACACACACACACACACACAAGAGCGTGACCCGCTCTTCTCACACCAGTCACCGACCACACTTATGCCTTCTTGCGAAAAGATCAAATTTAAAGACTTAACGCGACTATCTATCGTGGCACCGCTCACGCATGGCTATCATTACAATGGAGTAAGCGCATGAATGCCCATGGTGTGAGTGAAGAATTTGGGATGGAGGTGCCACAGCCTATTTTGTATTTTCTTATTTGCGAAAATTATTTGCAAAACAATAATATGTAGAGAGCCATTTGACGTCTTTGAAGACGATTAATTTAATTAAACTCGTTATAGTACACCTTAAACGTAGCTTTCCTTTTCACCTATAATTTCACAGAAAATTACATTACATCGAAGTTTACCTTTACGTACTTTTAATGATATGAAACAAAAACATAAAGCATATAAAATAAAATTAATTACTAAAAACCATAGGGTAAACCATACTCGAGAGGAATGGTGGATGTCCCAGCACATCTCTCCAAATTTCACGGTAAAGGGAGGAACCGGATGGAAAAAAAACCTCATTTAATGGACGTCCCCTTGCACACACAGGCTACGTATGTCAGCGCATTCAACATTTACCATTGATCATCCTGTTGTTGATGATATTGGACGTCTGTCTTCCTATTGTAATATTTATTGCAGAACATGTAACAAACACATATTTCCATATCCAAATTGCCTGCATCACTTACGAAAATGCAAGCAGCTCATGTAACAATACTACTGAGAGAACTTACAAC
Organism: Schistocerca piceifrons; assembly: GCF_021461385.2. Lineage (NCBI taxonomy): Eukaryota > Metazoa > Arthropoda > Insecta > Orthoptera > Acrididae > Schistocerca > Schistocerca piceifrons. The sequence goes on from NC_060139.1 coordinate 47,401,230, forward strand.
ATAAAGTGCACTTGCCAAGGAGAATAGTTCAGTCCTTGTACCGAAGAAAACAATGTTATTCCCACGTCTGAGCTGTCAAAAATCAGACTTAGTGCAGCTAAAACAGATATCAAAATCAGCCAAACATAATAGTGACCCCTATGCTAGGGTATAAACTTCATTTGACAGTACAAAATATTTGTCACCTTCTTCTGAGAATGCTAACTTACGTTTTGTCATACGGTGGAGACAACTTGACACTTCGATAGAATAGCGTAGTCACTTTACAGCATGGGGCATTTGTGGTCAGTTTACACGATGAAGCAATGATGGTCTTTTTACATGATGGGGCAATGATGGTCAGTTTTTTGTGTGACTGCCATTACCCCAAATGCTACTGGGTGGGACAATGCTAAGCAGCTTGTGGGGTGGCCACTACTGTCCCAAGATATTAGTGTTGGGATATTGATGATCGGTTTACAGGGTGGATCAATGATGGTCAATTGACAGGATCTTGCAATTATGACAGTTTACAGTGTGACTGCCACAATCGCAGACGCTTTTGGGTGGGGCAATAATGATCATTTTACAGCGTGATGATCCCATTTAGCACTGGATGGTGCAATATGATTATGCCTTGACTGCATAGTTTTATTCAGCACTTAAGCTGTCAGTGGTGGTCAGCTGAAGAATTTCAAATAGTATCTCAAGTATCAAACAAAATCTGTAACAATCTGCCCCATACATCACCATTATTACATGTTATTGTACCAAAATTGTTGCATAAAGTTGAAACAAATCATTCCATACAGCATCTTTGTTGCTCAGAGCTGTAACAAATTGCCTCATATGTCATCAGGGATTCTAATGTGTGGAACGAGTATTTTTGATAGGTGCTATTTGACATGTCGGTTTTATCAGTAGTACTATTATGCGAGCTGTGCATATGTTGATACGACAGACAATGTAGAAGTGGATGTTTAATATGAGTGTCCATTATGCTCTACAAAATGTGGTACAGATATCGAACTATAACTGTCGACAAGTACTGTTTAACACGTGGACTTTATCAGTTGCACTATTATGTCAGCTACACGTATTTTTTTTAATCTTATGGAACAGTTAAGTCATGACAGTAGCGACAGGTGTCTTTTGTAATGGAAATCGTCAAGTGTCTTGATTAATAATTTTGTTTTGGTGCAAATATCGAATTTTTGAGATGGAAATTGCCTCTCTGCATGTGCAAACGCTTCTCTATCACTTTCTTTAACCATGTTGTACATTTCCATCTCGTATCTAGAGCATTACAAAGTCACATTTGCACATTACGAAAATATGTAGTTTAAATGATAAACTAAATTAAACATCTCACAAAAAAGTTTTCTTACCAACCACTCCCTAAAATGGTGCTTAACTTTACCTATGTACTGTGCTTATCTGGCACGTTATGATTAAATTTTGTTATCAGTTGATCGTGGAAATACAGTCTGTAAGCTTTGTAGGGAATCCTGGAACTAATGTGCTGATTGGTAAATAAACTTCCTTGGAAAATTCATATTTGTACATGAGCTCCAATAGTCCTAGATAAAATTTAATAAAAAGCAGTATTAGCAGTCAATATTATCTATAATATTTTCGTAGATTAGAACGTGATTATTCCGCCTAAAATAGTGTTTTGTGAGGTGGAGCATTTAAAGCTATTCAAAACATCAGGTGCTCATAGTTCGATCATTGTATCGCTAGTAACATACTCTCAAGCAAGGCCATGATAGAAATGCATATTTCATTTATGTATTTCGACTGATATTTTAGATGTGTAACACTTCACTTCACTTTTCGTGAATCGCTACTGAGGAAATTTAGAGAACCAGCATTTGAGGCTGACTGCAGTATAATTTTACTGCCGGCAACTTACATTTCGTGGAAAGACCATAAAGATAAGATAAGAGAGATTAGGGCTCGTACAGAGACATATAGGCAGTCATTTTTCCCTCGTTCTGTTTGGGAGTGGAACAAGGAGAAAAGATGCTAGTTGTGGTACGAGGTACCCTCCGTCACGCACCATATGGTGGATCGCAGAGTATGTATGTAGATGTAGATGTATATGAACATTATATGTGTTTTTGTGATATATTTTTGATAAACATTTAGGACTCGACAATACTGCAAGTTAATATCTTTGCGTATTTTAATAAACATTTGATATGTGACATTAATACTATGACACTTGACATAATCATTGAGTATGTTGTTATCATCTTTCCCCTAAAATTGTGCTTGACCTAGTTTGCCTCATATGGGCCTAAGATGAAAAGGCAGGTGCCTACTTAGTACATTATTTTTGCTAGAAGTGTTTTGTACAATCTGTATGTGGAATTACTGTAAGTTACATCCTTTACATACTTTTCATAAGTAATACAGGTCGTCTGGATACTTTGAATACGTGCCAATTAATGCAGTCTAGGAAAAGGATACAAATTTTGGTCAATTATGCAGGTAATTTTGAACAAGGCATCCAATTCGTGCGTGTGTGTGTGTGTGTGTGTGTGTGTGTGTGTGTGTGTGTGTGTGTGTGTGTGCGCGCGCGCGAGTGTGCTTACTTGTTTAAGACGTGAAAATACTGTATGTTGTTACACCAGTATTGTGAATATCTTTACGATTTTGAACACGGCGCAAAAAATTCTTATCATTAGTATACTTTTGAACATGGTGCCAGTTTATCGGACTTTAAGTAAAGTTTGGGTATTTTTTTTTTTTTTTCATGGAAGTACTATGGTATGGGAGAGTATTTTACAAGGGTACAATTTTCAGAATTTGTCGTCTACCGGTCCTGTAATAGAAGTTTAATATATTATCTTATTTCATATTTAACTGATGGTATTCACTTTTCATGTGTTGCCACCTGTTTCCGAAATTACATAAATTACTCCAGATAATTCAGAGTGTTCCAAATGTGAAAATATAATCCAAGATACGGGATGGTCACGAACCTTGGAACAAATATTCTACTGAAATTTAAAAGTGTTGCAATCGAGAAAATCTAGTCGGTACTGTAAGTGCTGTATTCAATCGTATATGTATTACATTATAACCAACGCTCAATAAGCCCGCCCGGTTGGCCGTGTGGTCTAACGCACGGCTTTCCGACCGGGAAGGAGCACCTGGTCCCCTGCACGAATCCGCCCGGCGGATTTGTGTCTAGGTCCGGTGAACCGGCCAGTCTGTGGATAGTTTTTAGGCGGTTTTCCATCTGCCTCGGCGAAAGCGGACTGGTTCCCCTTATTCTGCCTCAGTTACACTATGTCGGCGATTGCTGCGCAAACAAGTTCTCCACGTACACATACGCCACCATTACTCTGCCACGCAAACATAGGGGTTACACTCGTCTGGTATAAGACGTTCCCTGGGGGGGGGTCCACCGGGGGCCGAAATGCACAATAACCCTGGGTTCAGTGTGGAGTGGCAGATTGACGAAGTGGACTGCGGTAGTCGTTGTGGGGTTGTGGACCACTGCGGCTGCGGCGGGGAAGGAGCCTCTCCGTCGTTTCTAGGTCCCCGGTTAACATACAACATACAACAACAACGATCAATAAGTGAAACAAAATTCAGCAGAAGTGTTATCAAAGCCCAGTTACAAGGTAAATATGTTTTGAAATAGAAGCTATTAGAAACTAGGACGAATTGCCCTTTTCGAGACAGGTAAAACTATTAAGACATAAAAGAATTTATGTTCATTTGGAAGTACCACATGTTCCACGGTGAAGGACTTTCTTCTGCCTCAAGGTACATGATGGTGCATGACGGACAAAATATGGCTTAACTGTCAGGTTAGATAAATAGTTCTACAAATATTGTCACATACGCAGCAAGAACCAAGTGTCCTTAGACGTAGCTAGGTAAATAACTACATCTGGTTTAAAGTAAATGACAATTTATTGAACACTCAACTCACATACAAGAGCTTCGTGGGAACTGACTTCCTGGTTCATCATACATGTAGAAACTACTAAAAGTTAATATTCAGATTAAAATTTACAGAAAGATTGGGTGTCGAATTCATGATCTTTTATCTGCAACATTGTTTCCTCCATGAGAGAACAACATCTTGATGATACATCGATATAGTTCTGGAACGAGTCGTCAGTCCCACATATTCCAAACCCCGATGGTTGATGCTCGCTTTGGCGATGTTCTTCTTAGATTTTAAGTCGACATTATAGGTTCCGCCGACTTTCAGCCTGTTGAGGTGTGCTGGAGCTTCGAGTTTACCCTGTCAAACGAGTACCAACTGTTGAGAGGTGGTGTATGCAGGACCGATAAATCGTTCCCGGACTATCTCGATGTAACATCGAAATATTGCTCTCTTAAGGAGGGAGCAGCGTCGCAGATGAGAACGTAAAACCTATCAAAAAAGTGTGGAGGAGTGGATAAAGTTTTGGCCTCACATGTAGTCCTGATTTCGAGATCCACCTTCTCAGTAAATCTTGATTTTTCTTCATCCTGGCATTTCTGTCACTATATGTCTCTGAAATACATCCGCTTTTCCATCTCGAACACTCCCCACCTTGTCAATCTATCGTTTTCATACCACTAACTGGCAGTCCCCACCAAGCAGAAAAATACAATAGTCAAGCTCACTGTATCGTCCCAGTTGTTAAACTTGGTGATACGTTCGTCTCCCTTCTATCCCAGCAGGTTGTCTTACTTGTTGGCAAACCGCTGGCGTCTCCGACTGCTTTCACTCAGAAGAGACTGGCTCTAACTCTGGTTTCTCGCCACGTAAACGATGACTCTGTCGCGGCCTGATAGGAGCCACAGTGTCGCCAAGGATGCATGTGATGACAAGTTCAGATACCTGGCGTCTCCACCTGAATAACGTCACGTGGCCGGCAAGGATAAGATGTCCATAGAAATAGCTAGGCTATCTAACTGGTTTAAATTCAATGAAGATTTATTGAACACGTAACTCACACATACGAGACCATGGAACGAACTTCCATAATATTGCTTCTCGAAACATTTAGAAGACAGTGAAAGTAAAAATTAAAATTAAAATTTACAGAGAGGATGGGTCACGAATTCGTGATCCTTCAAATGAGAGTCTAACATTTCATCCACTGCACGCTACTGGTGCTTGGTTTTTTTCTTCATCTGCGACAATATATAGCATTTTACTCAGCACAAAATTCTGTAACTGCTAAATTACCAATAAATTTAAAATAGCTTTAAAATATTGTACTGCACTTAAATAAGTGGAAATCGAAATTTGAATATTTACAAATGATGTACAAAACAGAACCTCATGTCAAATAACAACAAAACTGTGGAAACTTCTTATGGCGGTCTCTAGCTCGCATTCCCTCCTGTGATTCTAAAGACATCCTGTGGTACACTATGCTATTGCGAATATTGTTGTTGTTGTAGTCTTCAGTCCAGAGACTGGTTTGATGCAGCTCTCCATGCTACTCTATCCTGTGCAAGCTTCTTCATCTCTGTTTAGTGTATTCATCTATTGGTCTCCTTCTAAGATTTTTACCCTCCGTGCTGCCCTCCAATACTAAATTGGCGATCCTTTGATGCCTCAGAATAAGCCCTACCAACCAATCCCTTCTTCTAGTCAAGGTGTGCCACAAATTTCTCTTCTCCCCAATTCTCTTCAATAGCTCTTCATTATGTGATCTACCCATCTAATCTTCAGCATTCTTCTGTAGCACCACATTTCTAAAGCTTCTATTCTCTTCTTGTCCAAACTAGTTATCGTCCACGTTTCACTTCCATACATGGCTACAATCCATACAAATACTTTCAGAAACGACTTCCTGACACATAAATCTATACTCGATGTTAACAAATTTCTCTTCTTCAGAATGGCTTTCCTTGCCATTGCCAGTCTACATTTTATATCCTCTCTATTTCGACCATCATCAGTTATTTTGCTCCCCAAATAGCAAACCTCCTTTACTACTTTAAGCGTCTCATTTTCTAATCTAATTCTCGCACCATCACCCGATTTAATTCGACTACATTCCATTATCCTCGTTTTGCTTTTGTTGATTTTCATCTTATATCCTCCTTTCAACACACTGTCCATTCCGTTTAGCCGCTCTTCCAGGTCCTTTGCTGTCTCTGACAGAATTACAATGTCACCGGCGAACCTCAAAGTTTTTATTTCTTCCCCATGGATTTTAATTCCTACTCTGAATTTTTCTTTTGTTTCCTTTACTGCTTGATCAATATACAGATTGAATAACATCGGGGATAGGCTACAACCCTGTCTCACTCCCTTCCCAACCACTGCTTCTCTTTCAAGCCCCTCGACTCTTAGAACTGCCATCTGGTTTCTGTACAAATTGTAAATAGCATTTCGCTCCCTGTATTTTACCCCTTCCATCTTCAGAATTTGAAAGAGAGTATTCCAGTCAAGATTGTCAAAAGCTTTCTCTAAGTCTACAAATGCTAGAAACGGGTATTTGCCTTTCCTTAATCTATTTTCTAAGATAAGTCGTAGGGTCAGTATTGTGAATATCTTTACTAATCTTGATAAATAATTCATATCGTCTGGGTAGTTTTGAATAAGGCGACGCATCCTGTTTCCTTTTAATGGCCGATAAAACAGTTAACTATGACTGGCTGTTTCGTTTTAATGGCTGCTACTACAAGTGGACTAGAAGTGGAGCAAGTTCTATCTCGTCAATTCCGTAGGATCCCTTAGGTATCTCATCGGCCCACATCCCATATCTTCCTCCCTTTCGTAATGCGGAACCCAACAGATCTTCCTCCCTTCAGTAACGTGTAGTACAGCAAGAAAAGTTATTACCAGTTCCCTGCTAAATAACGGGGTAGATGAAACTGTTATCATACTGACAAATAAATGTTTCTGAAACTTATAGACAACGCACTTCCATATGTGACTGAAGCTCTGCTTTTGACTGAACGAGTGGACACATGACATGCATGAAATTGACGGTTGGTGTCCATAATGAAATTCGGGAAAACTGCAACAGTAGTTTTTGTAGATGATGATGCATAGTTTAAGGAGGTGTCGTCCGGTAATTGGACTACATCCATTTCACTACATCCATTAACTGATCCATTCTGGGCGTTGAATGTTCCGTTTGTTGTTAAAATAACGGATGATTTGCATTGAAACTGCGACAGGCTGCTTTATAATCTTTTAAAACTTTTTACTGTCTGTTAGCTAGCACTCCAAATTGATTATCAGATGCTGAGTATTTACTAGAAAACTGTGTATTTTACAAAGTGCGTTTAGTCGCTGGAGCTATGGGGGTTATGAACATAGCTGGATTTATACAGGTTACACCGAATTTATGCATAAATGAAACATGGTGACATTATTTTGGCACCTGGAAAATTGCATAATACAATGCTGTCTTATAAAACGTGTGAGAATGTGCTGGAAAGTAACGCATCCGAATTTTTATGTGAAAAATACGAGGTGCATTCAAGTTCTAAGGCCTCCGATTTTTTTCCTCCGGACTGGAAAGAGATAGAAACATGTGCATTGTTTTAAAATGAGGCCGCGTTCATTGTCAATACGTCCCAGAGATGGCAGCACCGTACGGTACATGGAATTTTATCGCCAGCGGCGAGAATGAGAACTGTTTTAAATTCTTAAAATGGCGACGCTTTCCTTACTTGAACAGGGTGCAATCATTCGTTTTCCGAATTTGCGTGGTGTGAAACCAATTGAAATTCATCGACAGTTGAAGGAGACATGTGGTGATGGAGTTATGGATGTGTCGAAAGTGCGTTCGTCGGTGCGACAGTTTAATGAAGGCAGAACATCGTGTGACAACAAACCGAAACAACCTCGGGCTCGCACAAGCTGGTCCGACGACATGATCGAGAAAGTGGAGAGAATTGTTGAACAGATCGCCTCCAGAGTTGGCATTTCTGTGGGTTCTGTGCACACAATCCTGCATGACGACCTGAAAATGTGAAAAGTGTCATCTAGGTGGGCGCCACGAATGCTGACGGACGACCACATGGCTGCCCGTGTGGCATGTTGCCAAGCAATGTTGACGCGCAACGACAGCATGGATGGGACTTTCTTTTCGTCGGTTGTGACAATGGATGAGACGTGGATGCCATTTTTCAATCCAGAAACAAAGCGCCAGTCAGCTCAATGGAAGCACACAGATTCACCGCCACCAAAAAAATTTCGGGTAATCGCCAGTGCTGAAAAAATGATGGTGTCCATGTTCTGGGACAGCGAGGGCTTAATCCTTACCCATTACGTTCCAAAGGGCACTACGGTAACAGGTGCATCCTACGAAAATATTTTGAAGAACAAATTCCTTCCTGCACTGCGACAAAAACGTCCGGGAAGGGCTGCGCGTGTGCTGTTTCACCAAGACAATGCACCCGCACATCGAGCTAACGTTACACAACAGTTTCTTCGTGATAACAACTTTGAAGTGATTCCTCATGCTTCCTACTCACCTGACCTGGCTCCTAGTGACTTTTGGCTTTTTCCAACAATGAAAGACACTCCCCGTGGCCGCACATTCATCAGCCGTGCTGCTATTGCCTCAGCGATTTTCCAGTGGTCAAAACAGACTCCTAAAGAAGCCTTCGCCGCTGCCATGGAATCATGGCGTCAGCGTTGTGAAAAATGTGTACGTCTGCAGGGCGATTACGTCGAGAAGTAACGCCAGTTTCATCGATTTCGGGTGAGTAGTTAATTAGAAAAAAAAAATCGGAGGCCTTAGAACTTGAATGCACCTCGTAAGGCAAAAATTATTGACATTCAATATCTTTATTATTCATGTATACATATCTATTTCTCAACAAAGTCACCCCGGCGCTGAACACATGTCTCCCAACGAGGGAACAGTTTTTTCATACCGTCACTGTAGAATGTTTGTTGACGGAGCCACATTCTCACCTGTCCTTGCACCGCTTCATCACTATCACACTTAATTTCTCTGAGGTGTTATTTATGTTTTGGGAACAGATGAAAATGGGATGTAGGTAAGTCGGGACTATATGGAGGATGACTGATGACAGTGAACCGAAGGCATCGCACTGCTGCAGATGCCGGAGCCCTCGCGTGTGTTCTGCCATTGTCTTGCTGAAGGAGACGGTTGTCCATGTGCGGAGAAACGTCTCGAACTTGAACTGCCATTACAGCACGCTGCCTCTCACGTACCGACATAGTTACATTAGACACGGCAATATTAGAGATACGATTGGGAACCCTGTAGCGGCAGAATGCTGCATATATGTAGCAGAATTGAAGAATAAAGATGTAGAATGTTTTATTTAAAAAGCTTCAAGAGTTTTTACACACAAAAATCAGAGGCATTACTTTTAAGCACGCCTTCGTATCTATTACGACAGGTTTCGGTCGCTGACCATCCTTACCGTAGAAGAATTACTGTCATATCACATGTCATACATCTCTTCATATACTATAACTTTGATCAGGTTCTTCGTATGTGTGTGACATGTGTTGTTGATTGAAATTTTTCTACCATAAGGACGGACAATGAACGAAACCGGTCGTAATATTTGTAGTACAAGAGAGCACTATGCCATGCATTTGTCACGTACACTTCATGTTCTTTAATATCGGAAGTACCGGGCATGTCACTTTAAAACGACCTGTCATTCAGAACGTAAATTCACATTATTTAACAAGTAGCTTTCGAACTCCAAATTCAGCGCTAAGGGTAACAAGCTCTGAGATACCACACTTCATCACACTGCTTGAAAAGTGTCCGAAAGAGCGCAAAACACGCGGAATCCGCATCTATGATACATTCATTATATGTAGGATAAGGAAGGGGTTCCAAATGTCAGCCGTATCCGGATATTACGCGGAATCAGCGCCGACGATTGAAAATGTGTAAGAGACCGGGATCTGAACCCGGGATCTCCTGCTCAAGAGGCATGTGCATTGACTACTATGCCCCAGGTGGCGCAGTGGTTAACGAACCTGCATAGTAGGCAGGATATCCCGAGATCGAATCCCCATCCTGCATATAACTTCATTCGTCGCCGCTCATTCCGCGTAATGTAGCTGACATCAGGAGTCCCTTCCCTTTCCATTCCTTTCCCTCCCCTCCGCTTTCAATTCACACATCATCACACTGCATCCTTTGACATGTTGCATTCGTTCTGAAAATTATTACACGTGTAGTAAACTGTTCCGCTGTAGGAGAAGAAGGGATAGCCACAGCTATTTCTTTAGGACCGTTGCCCGCACTGCTGAGACTTTGTTTTAGTAAATTATGCTGTGGTGCCATTGCGAAATGACTTCCTACTGCACCAAAGTGAAAGTGGCCCGAAAGAAAAAAAATTATTGTGAAGCTATGACGGGCAGAAAATTAAGGATTTATCACACCCTGCAATAGTTTATGGACGAAATTCTTCTGTTTTTCTCATCTGTTGCCATATGTTCATTATCCGTTCGTTATTCTGGAGCTATATTATTAGGGAAATGGAGGGTAAGATGACGACACTAAACTTTCGAATTTTTTTACACTTATGTTTTTGAACCGATTGCCTACATTAGTAATTCAAAGACACCGTTATAGTTTTATTTTCAACTACTGATTTTGTAATTTTTCCAAATCTACCACTAATAGAGATTTTTTCAACTTTTTAAAATTCGCGTTAAATTCGTCATGTTACTCTGTTTGCGGGTAAGATGACTTAAGTAGCAGGATAAGACAGCGAAGGAAAGCACAAATGAATAAGCACAAAAAATCTTTTTATTTTAAGTACAGTAGTTGCATATATATGCTTTACGCTTTGCTTCTGTAGCAGTGAGCCCAGTGTAAGCAGCAAGGGCCCGTCTACTGACAGCGAGAACAGCATACAAAGTATCTGATTTTCAACAGTCATTGAAGATTGTACAAAGTTATTCTCCGAACAGCTCGATATAGTCGTCATCTTCAATGTAATTGACAAGGTATCTGAGTTATCTTCCAAAAAATGTTCCTTATCACATTTATTTTTCCCTTTTTCATTTTTTCCTCTTTTTGGCATTCTGTTTTTCATCCCTTTCTTTTTGGTTTTCTTCTTTTCTTTCGGGTTCTTTTCAGCTTCTTTATTTTGTAAAGCTCTGTTGACAGGCCTGCTTGTGGATTGAGGGCAATTTCTTCCTCTGTTTCCTTTCTTTTCTTGCAGTATCAGGTAAAGGAGGCAGGGCAAAGTAGGATGATACTACAAAAGGTGGTCCAGGCTTTGCAGGTTCATCAGTGTTAATTTCAGGAGCACAAGACGGTCCAGCTAGGCTGCAGAGGCGTCAAATGGTCCAGCTACATCTTTTTCATCCAGTCTAACCATTGAGGCATTGTATGGTAATTCTGTGTCGTCGTTGGCTCAAAGTCAGAATCACTATTTGGGAATTCAGTGGAACTAATTCAGTTGCTTTAAAGCCGTTTACAGCTGTACGTATTGCAGCAACCTTTCTGTTTGCTACATTAAATAACCCAGCAACGACTTTTAATGGTTATCATTTTCCCTGGATGTCCTGTTAAGTAATCAATCCCAGCTGTAGGATGTTTTAAATAGGTCATAAAAATCCGCATCCAGCTGTTGCATATGATTGCTGATACGTGGAGGAAAACCCAGTAAACTAACATGATTTTTTCGACAAATATTGACAGCATTCAATGTAACATGTCATGTATGGTTATCAAAAATGGTTCAAAGCGCTCTGAGCACTATGGGACTTAACATCTATGGTCATCAGTCCCCTAGAACTTAGAACTACTTAAACCTAACTAACCTAAGGACATCACACACATCCATGCCGGAGGCAGGATTCGAACCTGCGACCGTAGCAGTCGTGCGGCTCCGGACTGAGCGCCTAGAACCGCTAGACCATATGGTTATCCACCAGTAACATAACTGGGTTTACAGAATTGTTAAGGCTTTCGTGGCCATTTGTTGACAAACTGTCTATTGGCTTCTGTCTCGGGTTCTTCGGCCGACGTTCATCTAATCATTTTACTGACGTTTCGCCAGCACGAGTAGTTGGCATTGTCAAAGCTTCACCCTCCATTGCCGCTGGTGAAGTGCGTCTCCCTTGCTTGACCTTGCATTGTTTATGAAATGCTGTACCCCAGGATAAAGGTTTCAGCGTTCATCCACCCAGATTCATTACACACACTTACAGAATCGGGCGCTGAATTGTTCATAAAGTGCTGCTGTATCTGCATCCTGGTGAATATGAAGAAAGGTGCGACACAATGACCAACAGCACTGAAACTGCGTGCTACACTAACGTTCACATCCCTTTCAGAAGAACATAATTTGATAACCCTACGATTTCGTTTTCGGCTTAAGACATTCAAATTTTGAGTGGGAGCAGTTGGGCAGCCAGTCTCATCTGTATTAAAAATTTGATGAGGCCCATACTTCTCCTCAGCTTGAATCTCTGAGTACAGATTAAAGAACGCTTCAACGCTAATTTTGTTAAAAGCTGCCAGTCTGGCTGCAGACGTAGCTACTTGTTTTCTGAGGGAAAAGTTGAATTTGGCCTTAAAGCACTGGATGCAGTGTTTGGCCACTTTCTTTTTTTCTTTGTTGAAGCGGTGTGGAATCTGCAGTGTATCAGCGTAGTCAAAGGTGAGTTTTGCAGACTGTTCCCTTGTTACACCGAAAACTCTTTTGTCCAGGTCCTGGACATATTCACTGAGTTTTTCCAGCTGCTCATCAGTGTAGATACATCGAAACCGCCCGGCGCTGGTCAGCATAGTCTCAAAAATAAATAAAATTTAATACAATAATTTAAGGCCATTATATTTAGTTCCTGTGGTGCCTCCAACTTAAAACTGAGGTATTACATCAAAAAATTCTTACTTCTTTCGTGCATTTCTTAGCGGAACGCCACAGTGTAGCTTCTGGAAGAGTGCATGTTTTCGCAGCTGGGTACACTGTCGCACCATTCTGTACCTCCTGCACAGCTAGGGTCATATATTTCTCAGACAATACATTTCTGTGGCCATTGCTATCTATTCGTCTTTCTTTTTTATTTGTTACCCAAGCTCAGTACTGCAAATGAAACTGGAAAGATTATAAAAAAATTTACGAAATGTTCGGACTAGATGATGAATTTGTCATCTTGTCTGCCAAGTACATTCCTCAAACTTACCCTAAGCGGCCATTTTTTCCCCCTCTGGGGGGAGGGAGGCTGACAGCAGTTTGATGGTTCAAATGGCTCTGAGCACTATGGGACTCAACTGCTGCGGTCATTAGTCCCCTAGAACTTAGAACTAGTTAAACCTAACTAACCTAAGGACATCACAAACATCCATGCCCGAGGCAGGATTCGAACCTGCGACTGTGGCGGTCTTGCAGTTCCAGACTGCAGCGCCTTTAACCGCACGGCCACTTCGGCCGGCTCAGCAGTTTGATACGTTACTCTACAGCCGAGAGAAGACTTAAACAATGGTAAGATAACAAACATCGTAAAAAGGGCGATAAAACAGTGACTTTGTGAATAACAGTTGGGTTGGGTTGTTTGGGGAAGGAGACCAGACAGCGAGGTCATCGGTCTCATCGGATTAGGGAATGATGGGGAAGAAAGTCGGCCGTGCCCTGTCAAAGGAACCATCCCGGCATTTACCTGGAGCGATTTAGGGAAATCACGGAAAACCTAAATCAGGACGGCCGGACGCGGGATTGAACCGTCGTCCTCCGGAATGCGAGTCCAGTGATGAATAACAGTGAAATGGAAAATTGCGGAATTTAAAACATAAAAACACAGCGTTGACGATACGGATGAATACACACAGTAAGTAGACAGTCACAAGTAAAAAAAAACCCGGCCACAGTGTAGTGTCTATTCGCAACACTGACAGGGGACGCAAGCGGCCATTTATAATCTAAACGTAAAAACAACAGTGCACTAAATTTTCTTTGGTGATTGCTATATACCTTAGAGAAACAGTGTAGTTTTTAGTGTACGAAACCACTGAAACCAGGAGAGAGAAACTTATCATGTGTAGTCTAGATGTTATTTCGATGCATTGAAATATTGCCATGAACGTGCCTATAAACGCAAATGATGGTGTCTCACGGCTAAATGGTGGCGGTTACTTCTAGTTCCTGCTGTAGCACACGTGGAGCGCTACCATCTGGCAAGGCAAGTCTTTCAAGTGGCACTCTCTTTCAGCAGTCCCATTAAATTAACGATTCGCCTCCTTACAAGGGAAGGCCACGATGTTGGAATCACGGGTTTACTTCAAACGTTGTACATCTTTCTTACGCTATCAAAACAACTAATAATTTGCGCTACTCTGGCAAGTCCAAGAAAATTGCAAGAGAAGTTTTAAACGTTTATTATGTAACTGATTTATCTGTGCGAAGGTGCTGGTTGTAAGAAAGCATGGTATGGTGGTCAAATGGTAGCCGGCATGGTACCTCAGCATGTGATGTCCACTAAAAAAATAAAAAATCGTTCGCTGTTTGCAAGCGGGTCGTGGCCGATATGGTGGTCCGAATTCCACATACCATTTATTTTTTAATCTATAATTTTTTCATCACTGGTCGCATTAATTAATTCATGTGACATTTGAGAGGTAATATAATGAAAAAAAAACCTCGTGCACTTTCTTGAAGTTGTAGTGAACTTCATGTTATTTGACTATTTACTATTTGTAATTCAATTTTTAAGGGCGATGGACGGCCCAAGTGAAACATCAATAAATAAAGTTATAAGTGACGTTATTCCAAGATGGCCGCCGAGTAAGTGACGCCAGAAACTATTTCCAGAAAGTTAAGTGATTTAGACAGGAATATAATTTAGTTTAACGCTGACAACAAATTAAATGCGTGCATTAGTGTATCGTTTAGTCTTGCCGTTAAAGGTTTGACTTTTCTTTGCGTATTTTTTCAGAAAACACGAAAAGATCGTAACTTCGCGAAGTCGCGCTTAGGCTTAAATTTTGTAAACGTGTTTGTTTCTTGTTTCCCGGTAATTTAACTAGTTTCTCGATAACAAATAAGTAAACTACGGCAAATAGCGTATAACTTCATTGTTTTAATACAGATTTCAGAAAAACAGCGTAACTTTATATCAGAATCGTGCTTATATACATTTGTTTATAGGCCTAATTCTCGTAATGTTTTTGGAGAATCAAACTTAAAGTATCTCGTTTAATTGTCCTTTTTTCATTCCATCGAGTGAAATATATAATAAATAGCGTATACCTTCATTGTTTTAATACAGATCTCAGAAAACCAGCGGAATTTTAAATCAGAAACTTGCTTATATACATCTGTGAATAGGCTTAATTCTTGTAACTTCTCTCCCATAAGTTCAACCCCTCGTCCAAGTCGTGGGAAATGGGCAACGGCACAAAGTAGGGGACTGCCTATAGGGGCGATGTACAGCGGGGACTTCGTGTGTCCCAGGACCGCTACGGTAGCTGGGAAGGCCCTATGGGAACCCTGAAACGTGACGGCTAACGGGGCTCTGGTGAAGCTGCGATAGGCCTAGCAAGCCAGTAGTGGATAAATCAACTGCTTTCAAAAAGGGAACATGCCTCGGATCACGGAAGGGATATAAAGGAAACCGACCAAGCAATGGAAAAGGATTACGAGATGGTTTACGACTGGGCACCTTAAACGTAAGGACTCTAACTGAGAAGTTAGAAGAAATTGTAGAAATGATGGAAAGGAGGAAATTGGACATCTTGGGACTTGCTGAGACTAGGTGGACAGAAGTTGGTGAAAAACCACTAAGTAAAGGATGTAAACTGTACTGGATAGGGAATGAGAGGGGAAGAAATGGAGTGTCAATAGTGGTCAGAGAGGGTCTGCAGGAGGAGGTGGAAGGTATCAATGATCGAATGATAAAAGCCAGAGTACGAGTGAAAGGAAAAAGCATTGAAATCATCCAAGCATATGCCCCACAGGTGGAGTGTACAAAAAAGGAGAAGGAGGAATTTGAAGATGACATGCAAAAGCAGCTAAATTGAGGTAATCAGATTATATTAGGGGACCTCAATGCACATGTTGGCACAGACAGGAAAGGATTCGAGGAGATAATGGGACCAGAGGGCTGGGGGAACCGAAATAGAGAAGGAAAATTGTTGCTGGAATTCTGCAAGAGGAATGAGCTGGCGATCGCAAATTCCTGGTACAAGAAGAGAAGTAGCCACAAAATAACTTGGTACAGTGGAGACTGGTCCCAAACTTCAGTAGTAGACTATGTACTAGTGGATAGGCAGATGATGAGCAGCCTCACAGATGTTAAGGTCATTCCATCTGAGGCCTTAGACAGTGACCATCGGCTGTTGGTAGCCACCCTGAGAGAGAAAAAAGATAGGAGGGCAACAGATATACAGGAGAAAAGGCTGAAGACATGGATGCTGAAAGAGGATGAACGGAGGACCCAGTACCAGACACTGATCAGGAAGAAGCTGCCAAAGGAAGATCAGAGAACAGTGGAAGAAGAATGGGGAGATTTTAAGAGGGCTCTAGTTGAGCCAGCTGAGACTATGTGCGGAAGAACTAGCACAAAGAGGAGAAGTAAGGAAACCCCATGGTGGAACAACATATGTAAAGAGGCAGTACTTCGAAAGAACAAAGCCTTCAGAGAATGGTTCCAGACCCGAACAGAGGAAGCTAGGGTAAAATATAAGGAAAGCAAGAAAGCGGCACAGACCATAGTGAGGGCGGAGAAGAAGAAGTGGATGGAAAAATGGACAAGAATGTTAGAAGAGGACAGTGAAGGGAACAAAAAAGTACTTTACACCATGGTAAGAAATAAGAGGAACGACAGAAGCGAGTGCCTGAGGATCATGGATAATAATGGAAGAGTTGTGGAGGAAATGCATGAGCTCAAAAAGATTTGGAAGGAGTACTTTGAAGATCTGTTGAATGCCGCCAAGCGGTTAACTAACAGCGATGGAGAGCCTAAGGCAGCAGACGATTATAATAGTGGGGAAATTGATGACCTAACTTGGAATGAAGTGGAAGAAGCCATAAAGAGGATGAAAGCGGGCAAGGCACCAGGTTGGGACGAAGTAACAGTGGATATGATACGAGCAGCAGGAGAAGTAGGAACCCAGTGGCTATACAGAGTGCTGAGGGTGGTGTGGAAGGAGAACAGAATTCCTGAGGATTGGAAGAAAGGAATTATAGTCCCGATCTTCAACAAAGGGGATAAAAGGAGATGTGAGAACTACAGAGGAATCACCCTGCTATGCCACTGTGGAAAAATCTATGAAAAGATCCTGGAGAAGAGAATAAGAAGCAGTATTGAAAGTAGACTGCAAGAGGAGCAGTATGGTTTCAGACCGGGAAGATCAACAACGGACCTCATATTTGCGGTAAGGCAACTGCAGGAAAGGCACTATGAGTACGGGAAGGACTTAATCATGGCCTCTTTAGATATTGAGAAGGCGTATGACAGTATCTATAGGGACAAGCTCTGGGATGTGCTGAACGCAAAAGGGATAGATGAAGAGATAACACGAAAAGTCAGAAAAATGTATGAGGGAAGTGAGAGTTGTGTGAAAGTGGGGAGGGAACGTACCGCATGGTTCAAGCTGGAAAATGGGCTGCGACAGGGAAGTGCACTTTCGCCTTTATTGTTTATTATTGTTATGGATGAAATCCTACAGCAAGTATCAGATGCAATTGGAGATCATAAAATGAAAGCAGTGCTTTTTGCCGATGACCTGATGTTATGGGGAAATTGCGAGAAGGAGGTGCAAGAGCAGTTAGATGTATGGGAGGCAACGGTAGCACAATATGGAATGCATTTCTCTGCAAAGAAAAGTGAAATAATTGTCACAACAAGGAAGAAGAATGGGCCAAATGTGGATATAACTTGTGGAGGGGAAAAACTACAAGTGGTAAAGAACTTCAAGTACCTGGGAAGCATGATTGAAAGTAAGGGGGGGAACGCAATGGAAATAAATGAAAGGTGCAGAAAAGCAGAGCAGTTCTACAAATGCATTAGGGGGCTTATTTGGAGCAAGGAGGTGCCACAGAAATCCAAGGGAATTATATACCGAACCTACTTTGTCCCCATATTGGCATACGGAAGTGAGGCATGGGTAATGCACAAAAGCGACAAAAGTAGAATACAGGCTAGTGTAATGAAGTTCCAGAGGAGCAGGTTGAGTGTAACAAGACGAGACAGATTGCGAAATGTGTATGTGAGGGAAAGACTAAAGGAGGAGCCAGTGCAGGACAGGATAGAAAAATCAAGACTGCAGTGGTATGGACACATGAAGAGAATGGATGAGGGAAGAATTCCAAAGAGGATGTTTGATCTGCAACTGGAGGGGAAGAGGCCCAGAGGAAGACCAAGAGATAGATGGGTGAAGGGAGTGAAGGAATGTGTGACGAGAAGAGGAGAGAACTGGACGATGGTGGAAGAGGGGGAATGGTGGAAAGACAGAACACGATGGAGAGGCTTGTGTTCCCGACAGACCCAGCCAGTGGCTGGAAACTGTCCAAGATGATGACTGATGATGACTTGTAACTTCTTTTTTGATTTTCAGTAATGTAATTGATTTACTCTAGCTAAAGTATTATTTTTGCCACGAGTGAGAAGTGCCTGACTTGCCGTAGAATTGTTAGTTCCGGGGTTTGGTGTGATGGATGCAGTAGTTTTTTTCACTGGAGAGACTGCAGTGGCGTGGGTGTCGGGAAAGTGGATCAGGCTCATCAGTGGTTATGTAGGATTTGCAGCAGAGATAGGAAGATAGTGGAACAGGAGGGGAAAATTGCTGCCCTTCAGGCTGAGCTAGATCAGGCTAGGGAAGATCTGGACAGGTTAAGGAGGGAGAAGGGCAAAGAGAGGTGGGAAGTGGCAACAGGTAACAGAAGGAACAGGCCTAGAACTAAGTCTGACAGTTTTGTGGTGAATGTCAAAAATAGGTTTGACCTGTTGCTTCAGTTAGAAACTGATGAGCCTCAAGCAGAGGTAGGTGTAGACAGGACACAACAAACTTTCAATAGGAAATTGAAAAAGAATGTTGGAAAGTCATCGAAAAGGAAGAAAGTTTTGTTATTAGGCAGTTCTCATGCCAGAGGTGTAGGCCAACTTCTGCAGGAGGAATTAGGACCAGAATACCAGGTCACAAATTTTTTCAAACCAAGTGCTAGTCTGGATCAGGTGACAGAGGATTTAGGTTCACTTTGTAAAGGATTTGCCAGGGAAGACACCGTGGTTATTGTGGGAGGGCCAGGGAACAGCATCTACAGAGATCCTGGGTACAGTATAGAGTGTGACCTGGTAAAGATTGCGTCGGCATCGAGACACACCAATGTTGAGTTTGTATCTGTCCTGAGACGCCATGACCGGCCTCATTTGAACTCTTCTGTTGGGAGAGTTCTCTCAGTAGGTGGGACTATACCAGGCACGGCCTACATCTCAACAGGAAAGGGAAGGGGAAAGTGGCTGGGGTAATAGCAGGAAATTTAAGTGGGGGAGGCACTGCCATGAATGGTAAAATACCAGTGATTACAGGTGTTGGAGCAGCACCTTTTTTAGGATAGGTAAGACAGAAAAATGTCAAGTTCTACGAGAGATCAGGATTGAAACAAATCTTCAGTTTAGGAAAGAAATTAAACAGCACAATTCTAGCACATTGGATCACCAATCACAGCTGTCAATTATAAATTTTCACCAATCACCAGAAATTTTATCTCCACTAAGTTGTATCTCAGTCCTAGGTAATTGCATTGATGAATTAAAGTCACCCAACCCAGTTGGCATAATCTGCCTCTCTGAACACCATGTGACCGCTGGTATAGGAACTAGGCCTAAGCACAATGAAAAACTCAGACAGGAGAGTACTGCAAACGTTAGAATAAGTAAAGGTTCTCATAAAAGCATAATTAAAAATAATGTAAGTATATTTCATCAAAATATTGGGAGTTTAAAGAATAAAATAGATGAGCTTCTGGTCTGTTTAGAAGATTTAGAAGCTGAGGATTAAATAGATATACTATGCCTGTCTGAGCATGACATTGTTACTGATATGGATAAGGTAAATGTAAGTGGATATAAGCTCCCTGCACATGTAATGAGAGAAAATATGTGTAGAAACAAAACAGTTTTCTGTGGAGAAACACATAGAAGCATGTGCCTGTGAGCTTAAATTAAATGAAGGCACATTTATAATTGTAACTGTATATAGGTCCCCATTGGGAAATTTTCATCTATTTCTGAAAAATTTTGACTCCTTGTTGTGCTATCTGTCAGACAGGGGGAAGCAAATTATTATTTGTGGGGACTTCAATGTAGATTCTCTGAAAGAGGGTAACAGAAAAAATGACCTTGAAGTATTACTCAGTTCTTTCAATTTGACACCCGTTATTGATTTTCCTACTCAGGTGGTAAAGGATAGCAGCTCACTGATGAATAACTTCTTCATAGACCAAGATAAATCCTCAGCCTGTTGAGAATGGTCTTTCTGATCATGGTGCACAGCTAGTTACAATATATGACATAGCTCCTTTCAGCAATACTAAACAGTCCTCCAAAGTAGTACATTCAGTCAACGATTTAACAATTGCAAATTTCAGGGAAAGCCTACATCAGTTAGACTGGGATGAGGTGTACCGTGAACCTGATGCCAATTTAAAATATAATTTATTTCATGACATTTTTGTAAATGCATTTGAAAACTGCTTCCCCAAGAAAATAGTTAAATATACTCATAAGAAACCTTGTAACAAACCATGGCTTACTAAGGGTATAAAAATATCTTGTAACCGGAAAAGGGAAATGTATCTGACAGCAAGAAAGAGTAGTGACCCAGAAACTATCAAACATTATAAAAACTACAGTGTTATATTAAGAAAAGTTATTAAAAAATCCAGAAGTATGTGTATCAAGTCTGAAATCAGCAACTCTGATAATAAAATTAAAACAATTTCGAATATTATTAAAAGAGAAACAGGTCAACCAAGAGCACAGGAAGACAGTATTACCATCAAATTGAACGAAAACTTTACGAACAAAAAGTCAGAAGTTGAAAATATTTTTAATAATCATTTTCTAAATGTTGTGGATATAGTAGGATCCAGATGTTCATTAGAAGATGCTAGGCTGTTAATGGAAGAGGCCATACCTATGCAATTTGATACAATTGAAATCTCACCCACTTCTCCCTCTGAAATTAGGAAAATAATAAACTTGCTTAAAAGCAAAAACTCACAGGGAATTGATGGCATTTCCAGCAAAATACTAAAAGCTTGTTCTCAACAGATAAGTAAGATTCTCAGTCACCTGTGTAATAGCTCTCTGGAACAGGGCATTTTCCCTGATAGACTGAAATATGCTATTGTTGTACCTTTGCATAAAAAGGGGGATAGATCTGATGTCAGCAATTACCGTCCAATCTCCCGTCTAACAGCTTTATCCAAAATTTTTGAGAAAGTAATGTATTCAAGAGTAGCCTCACATATCTGTAAAAATGAAGTACTAACAAAATGTCAGTTTTGTTTCCAGAAAGGTTCTTCAACAGAAAATGCCATATATGCTTTCACCAATCAAATTTTGAATGATCTGAATAACCGAACACCACCCATTGGGATTTTTTGTGATCTCTCAAAAGCTTTTGATTGCGTAAATCATGAAATTCTGCTAGACAAGCTCAAGTATTATGGCATGAGTGGGACAGTGCACAAATGGTTTAATTTGTACCTGACTGGAAGAGTGCAGAAAGTTGAAATAAGTAGTTCTCATAATATGCAAAGATCAGCACATTCCTAAAACTGGGGAACTATCAAGAATGGGGTTCCACAAGGGTCAGTCTTGGGTCCTTTGTTGTTCTTAATATATATTAATGACTTGCTCTTCTATATTCACGAAGAGGCAAAGTTAGTTCTCTTTGCTGATGATACAAGTATACTAATCACACCTGACACACAAGAATTAACTGATGAAATTGTCAATACTGTCTTTCAAAAAATTACTAAGGGGTTCCTTGAAAATGGACTCTCACTGAATTTTGATAAGACACAGTACATACAGTTCCATACAGTGAATGGTATGACGCCATTAATAAACATAGACCTTAATCAGAAGCATATAGCTGAGGTAGAATATTCCCAATTTTTAGGTGTGTCCATTGATGAGAGATTAAATTGGAAGAAACACATTGATGATCTGCTGAAACATTCGAGTTCAGCTACTTATGCAATAAGGGTCCTAGCAAATTTTGGTAATAAACATCTTAGTAAATTAACTTACTACTTCTATTTTCACTCATTGCTTTCATATGGCATCATATTTTGGCGTAATTCATCACTGAAGAATAAAGTATTTATTGCACAAAAGCGTGTAATCAGAATAATAGCTGGAGTCCACCCAAGATCATCCTGCAGACGTTTATTTAAGGATCTAGAGATATTCACAGCAGCTTCTCAGTATATATTCTCTCTTATGAAATTTGTTATTAACAACCAAACCCAATTCAAAAGTAATAACAATGTGCATAACTACAATACTAGGAGAAAGGATGATCTTCACTATTCAAGATTAAATCTAACTCTGGCACAGAAAGGGGTGAATTATACTGCCACTAAAGTCTTTGGTCACTTACCAAATAGCATCAAAAGTCTGACAGATAACCAACAAGTGTTTAAGAAGAAATTAAAAGAATTTCTGAATGACAACTTCTTCTACTCCATAGAGGAACTTTTAGATATAAATAAAAAGAAAAAAAACAAACAGACAAATTATAAAAAAATAAAAAATAAAAAACACAAAAAAGTTGTTATATTAACTTAAGTATGTTGTTAAATTAACTTAATTATGTCATGTACTGGAAAATTTGACTCGTTCCACATCATTACGAAATATCGTATTCGTGATCCATGGAACTAGTATTAATCTAATATAATCCAATCATCATCAGTAACATACTAAGTCACAATGTGGCAGAAAACAAGAGTAATGTACAATTACTCGTCGGAAGTGCTCTCGACATCTCACGTTGGAGGATGGTATTTGTCGTACAGACATGGAAAACATAAATTGAAAAGTCATTCCAATACATATGGATTTTTTTCGTTATATCACGTCTCAAATGCCATATAAACTGTATAATGTGACGAGTGGTGAAAAAAAACAGAGATTTAAAATAAAGTAAATGATATGCGAGATTCGAACCACCTCATCGTCCACAAATCACAAGACCTCTTCGACTTCTTACGAGTAGCGATTCCGCACATGTACATCGCTTACATAACCGAAGCGTCAAACTTCTCTTGCGATTTTTTCGGAATTGTCAGAGTAGTGCACCTTACTACTTGCGAATTAAGTTCCTTTAATGGCCTACTAAAGGTGTCTATCTGGTCCCAAAAAATACAACGAATATTAAAGAACAAAATGAGATCAACCGGAAAAAGGAGAGTAACGTCTTTGATCCATAATCAGAACGTCTTCAGTCCCTGGTTCGAATACCGCCGCTCTTAAATTCTGATTAATAATCAGCATTGGCAGCCGAAGACTTCCGGCGTAAGAAGTCACCCCTCATTCTGCCAACGGCCTTGTCAAAGAGAGCGCAGGACGGACAGAGGCTCAGGGCACTCTCTTGTACTAGGGATGGGAAACTGCCCCTAAAGGCGGAAGAATCAGTAATAATCAACGGCACGAGGTTTCAGAAGGCAGTGGAAACCACTCGCTTAAAGAAAGGTAACGTGTATTCACAGGACATGTGGCCTATAATTGAAGAAGAGTCATGATGATCTCTCCATTGGCAAAAGATTCCTGAATAGTCCCTCATTCGGATCTCCGGAAGGGGACTGCCAATGGGGAGGTTACCATGAGAAAAAGATTGAATAAACAACGGAAGAACAACATTCTACGAGTCGGGGCGTGGAATGTCAGAAGCGCCAAAGTGGTAGGGAAACTAGAAAATCTGAAAAGGGAACTGCAAAGGCTCAATCTAGATATACACTCCTGGAAATGGAAAAAAGAACACATTGACACCGGTGTGTCAGACCCACCATACTTGCTCTGGACACTGCGAGAGGGCTGTACAAGCAATGATCACACGCACGGCACAGCGGACACACCAGGAACCGCGGTGTTGGCCGTCGAATGGCGCTAGCTGCGCAGCATTTGCGCACCGCCGCCGTCAGTGTCAGCCAGTTTGCCGTGGCATACGGAGCTCCATCGCAGTCTTTAACACTGGTAGCATGCCGCGACAGCGTGGACGTGAACCGTATGTGCAGTTGACGGACTTTCAGCGAGGGCGTATAGTGGGCATGTGGGAGGCCGGGTGGACGTACCGCCGAATTGCTCAACACGTGGGGCGTGAGGTCTCCACAGTACATCGATGTTGTCGCCAGTGGTCGGCGGAAGGTGCACGTGCCCGTCGACCTGGGACCGGACCGCAGCGACGCACGGATGCACGCCAAGACCGTAGGATCCTATGCAGTGCCGTAGGGGACAGCACCGCCACTTCCCAGCAAATTAGGGACACTGTTGCTCCTGGGGTATCGGCGAGGACGATTCGCAACCGTCTCCATGAAGCTGGGCTACGGTCCCGCACACCGTTAGGCCGTCTTCCGCTCACGCCCCAACATCGTGCAGCCCGCCTCCAGTGGTGTCGCGACAGGCGTGAATGGAGGGACGAATGGAGACGTGTCGTCTTCAGCGATGAGAGTCGCTTCTGCCTTGGTGCCAATGATGGTCGTATGCGTGTTTGGCGCCGTGCAGGTGAGCGCCACAATCAGGACTGCATACGACCGAGGCACACAGGGCCAACACCCGGCATCATGGTGCGGGGAGCGATCTCCTACACTGGCCGTACACCACTGGTGATCGTCGAGGGGACACTGAATAGTGCACGGTACATCCAAACCGACATCGAACCCATCGTTCTACCATTCCTAGACCGGCAAGGGAACTTGCTGTTCCAACAGGACAATGCACGTCCGCATGTATCCCGTGCCACCCAACGTGCTCTAGAAGGTGTAAGTCAACTACCCTGGCCAGCAAGATCTCCGGATCTGTCCCCCATTGAGCATGTTTGGGACTGGATGAAGTGTCGTCTCACGCGGTCTGCACGTCCAGCACGAACGCTGGTCCAACTGAGGTGCCAGGTGGAAATGGCATGGCAAGCCGTTCCACAGGACTACATCCAGCATCTCTACGATTGTCTCCATGGGAGAATAGCAGCCTGCATTGCTGCGAAAGGTGGATATACACTGTACTAGTGCCAACATTGTGCATGCTCTGTTGCCTGTGTCTATGTGCCTGTGGTTCTGTCAGTGTGATCATGTGATGTATCTGACCCCAGGAATGTGTCAATAAAGTTTCCCCTTCCTGGGACAATGAATTCACGGTGTTCTTATTTCAATTTCCAGGAGTGTAGTAGGGGTCAGTGAACTGAAGTGGAATGAACACAAGTATTTCTGGTCAGATGAGTATAGAGAAATATCAACAGCACCAGAAAATGGTATAACGGGAGTAGGATTCGTTATGAATAGGAGGGTAGGACAGAGAGCGTGTTACTGTGAACAGTTCAGTGATAGGGTTGTTCTTATCAAAATCGACAGCCATCCAGCACTGACAACGATATTTCAGGTACATATGCCGACGCCGCAAGCTGAAGATGAAAACATAGAGAAAGTGCATGAGGATATTGAAAGGGTATTACAGTATGTAAGGTGTTATGAAATTCTAATAGCCATGGGAGACTGTAATGCAGTTGTAGGGGAAGGAGAAGAAGAAAAGGTCACAGGAGAAAAGGGCTTGGGACAAGAAATGAGAGAGGAGAAAGACTAATTGAGTAATGTAACAAGTTTCAGCTAGTAATAGCGAATACTCTGTTCAGGAATCACAAGAGGAGGATGTATACTTGGAAAAGGCCGGGTGACACGGGAAGATTTCAGTTAATTACATCATGGTCAGACAGAGATTTCGAAATCAGATACTGAATTGTAAGGCTTACCCAGGAGCAGACGTAAGACTCAGATCATAATATAGTAGTGATGAGGAGTAGGCTGAAGCTTAAGACATTAGTCAGGAAGAATCAATATGCAAAGAAGCTGTATATGGAAGTACTAAGGAATGACGAGATACGGTTGAAGTTATCTAAGGATATAGATACAGCAATAAGGAATAACGTAGTAGGCAGTACAGTTGAAGAGGAATGGACATCTCTAAAAAGGGCCATCACAGAAGTTGCGAAGGAAAACATAGGTACAACGAAAGTAACTGCGAAGAAAATAATGGGTAACAGAATTTCTTCAATAGATCGATGAAAGGAGGAACTACATAAAGAAACAGAGGAATAGCGAAATACAAGCCGCTGAGGGTTCAAATAAATAGAAAGTGCAGCAAAGCTAAGACGAAATGGCTGCAGGAAAGATGTGAAGACATCGAAAAAGAAATGCTTGTCGAAAGGACAGACTCAGCATACAGGAAAATCAAAACGACCTTCGGTGACATAAAAAGCAAGGGTGATAACATTAACAGTGCAACGGTTATTCCACTGTTAAATGCAGAGGAGAGAGCGGATAGGTGGAAAGAACACATTGAAAGCCTCTATGAGGCGGAAGATTTGTCTGATGTGATAGCAGAAGAAGCAGGATTCGGTTTACAAGAGATAGGGGATCCAGTATTAGAATCAGAATTTAAAAGAGCTTTGGAGGACTTAAGATCAAATAAGGCAGAAGGGATGGATAACATTCCATCAGAATTTCTAAAATGATTGGGGGAAGTGGCAACAAAACGACTATTCACGTTGGTGTGTAGAATGTATGAGTCTGGCGACATACCATCTGACTTTCGGAAAAGTGTCATCCACACAATTCCAAAGACGGCAACAGCTGACAAGTGCGAGA
This sequence comes from Schistocerca piceifrons, assembly GCF_021461385.2. Lineage (NCBI taxonomy): Eukaryota > Metazoa > Arthropoda > Insecta > Orthoptera > Acrididae > Schistocerca > Schistocerca piceifrons. The sequence continues at coordinate 47,428,017 of NC_060139.1, forward strand.
ATTATCGCACAAAAAAATGGTTCAAATGGCTCTGAGCACTATGGGACTTAACATCTGTGGTCATCAGTCCCCTAGAACTTAGAACTACGTAAACCTAAGTAACCTAAGGACATCACACACATCCATGCCCGAGGCAGGATTCGAACCTGCGAGCGTAGCGGTCGCTCGGCTCCAGACTGTAGCGCCCAGAACCGCATTATCTCACAGGCAGCTTAACAGATCACGTACCCAAGTTGCTTACAAGAATAATACACAGAAGAAGAATGGAAAAGAAAATTGAGAATGTGTTAGATGACGATCAGTTTGGCTTTCGGAAGGGTAAAGGCACGAGAGAGGCAACTCTGACGATGCGGTTAAAATGGAAGCAAACCTAAAGAAAAATCAAGACATGTACAGGATTTGCCAACCTGAAAGAGCGTTCGACACTGTAAAATGGAGCAAGATGTTCGAAATTCTGAGAAAAGTAGGGGTAAGCAATAGCGAGGGACGAGTAATATACAATACGTACAACAGCCAAGAGGGAATAATAAGGGTGGAAGAACGAAGTGCTCGTATTAGAAAGGGTGTGTGACACGGATATAGCCTTTCGCCCCTACTACTCAATCTGTACATCGAGGAAGCAATGATGGATGTGGTGTCTCCGCCAGACACCACACTTGCTAGGTGGTAGCCTTTAAATCGGTCGCGGTGCCTTAGTATACGTCGGACACGAGTGTCGCCACTGTCAGTGATTGCAGACCGAGCGCCGCAGCACAGCAGGTCTAGTCTAGAGAGACTCCCTAGCACTCGCCCCAGATGTGCAGCCGACTTTGCTAGCGATGGTTCACTGACTAAATACGCTCTCATTTGCAGAGACGACAGTTTAGCCTAGCCTTCTGCTACGTCATTTGCTACGGCCTAGCAAGGCGCCATATTCAGTTACTATTGATATTGATATTGTGAATCATGTACCGACAAGAGCGACGTTCATCATTAATGGATTAAAGTTAAGTATCCCACCAGCTACGTCCGCTTTCTAAATTCTAATTCCTTGTCATGTTCCAGACCTCACGTCAGTTGAGTACAGATTATGGACTGAGAGTAAATCGAAGGAAGACGAAGGTAACGAGAAGCAGTAGAAATGACAATAGCGAGGAACTTAACATCAGGATTGATGGTCACGAAGTAGATGAAGTTAAGGAATTCTGCTACCTAGGCAGTAAAATAACCAGTGACGAACGGAGTGAGGAGGATATCAAAAGCAGAAAGGGCATTCATGGCCAAGAGAAGTCAACTAATATCAAATATCGGCCTTAATTTGAGAAAGAAATTTCTGAGAAATGTACGTCTTGATTACAGCATTGCATGGTAGTGAAACATGAACTGTGGGAAAATCGGAACAGAAGAAAATCGAAGCATTTGAGATGTGGTGCTTTAGATGAATGTTGAAAATTAGGTGGATTGATAAGGTAAGGAATGAGGGGGTTCTGCGCAGAATCGGAGAGGAAAGGAATATGTGGAAAACACGGATAGGGAGAAGGGACAGGATGATAGGACATCTGTTAAGACATGAGGGAATGACTTCCATGGTACTAGAGGGAGCTGTAGAGGGCAAAAACTGTAGAGGAAGACAGAGATTGGAATACATCCAGCAAATAATTGAGGACGTATTTTGCAAGTGCTACTCTGAGATACAGGATAGAGTAGCATGGAGAGCTGCATCAAACCAGTCTCAGGACTGAAGACCACAACAACAACAACTCTGAGATCGATGAAGAGGTTAGCACAGGAGAGGAATTCGTGGCGGGTCTTATCTAACCAATCAGAAGACTGATGAGAAAAAAAAAATGCATAGTTTGAACGTGGTGGCTTCTCCTTATTACACTCCTCGTCATATTACCCTCTCTTCCCCTATTCAGTCTCTATGACATTTTTCCTGGTACTACAATTACTTTAATACAACCAGAATTATATAATTGTGATGTAATGACTCAGACTGTCATGGCAAATTTTATCTGCAAACAAATATTACGTGAAATACTCCCACAATGACGATTTATCTTAAATCTGTGTCTTAAATATAGTGTATTTCAGGTCCACAAATCCTATGAATGTGTCTTGATGTTTCTTTAGTCTTGCTTCCATTATAAACCACAACGTCAGAATTGCCTCTATCGTGTCTTTACCTTTCCTAAAGTAAAATAAATATGTATTACACTGCACCTCAATATTTTAAGCAATTTTGTGGTTTGATAATTGTAACTACGCCTTTCGGTGTTTACCTGTAAAGGGTAAATATTCCTCTTTCGATGTATTTCGATGGGCATCTAAGGCAACGAACATTACTCACCACTGCCATTAATAATAAATATATGTACAAAAACAGAATAAATAAGTGCATGATTGAAGTTTCAATCTTAGCGCAAAATGTAAAGTGCATAGTCGTAAGTCACGTCACAATTTCTGTTTGACATCTACGGAATGTTTAGTATGCTGTGCTCACTTCACAGATATTCCTGCTCTATGGAGGTTGCCGATTACGGCTCCAAAGAACTGTAGCAATTTCCCTACAACGACGCTTGCTTCGTCACCGCTTATGGAATGCCTTCAAAAAAACTAATTAATTCGTAAGCATCATAGCTTGCGACTTACATTCGCTCGCAGGCGTGGCCTCCTCTTTTTTTCCACTACAGAACCCAAACCGCAAGATGACAGAATGTCGCATAAACACGTTTACTTCTTGTCCAAAGAGCTTTAGGAAGAGACACTACTACTGACATTACAAACATACTTTGGTCCTGAGAAGTCATAGTACCGTGATTTACGACACAGTTTCAAATGTTGCCCTGAATATGATGAGAAAGAATCTGACTAAATTTGTTCTGGAAATCCATACTTTCGTTATAAAATATCATTGTACTGGCTGGCTTCCGTTGCTTAGAGTAAAATGTGTTTATAAAATTTCTCTAAATCTTTCTCCTGCAGAATATAGCTGACGTTAACATGCTTTGCTCTTACGAGTCAGTGCTCATTTATCTGTTCCAATCACAGACCGTTTGACTTATAATCGTTTGCAGCCGCCGCTTTCCAAACAGAAAAGTTTCGTTGCACATGCCTGGCCCGTATCCTAACAGGTGATTCAGCCACGTCATCCGCTTTTTCTATTAAAGGTCAAGAAACTCCATGTGCTCTTACTAACATTTTGCGACAAGCAGGACACATTCCGCTGCCTCGCGCAATCGACTAACAATCTGCCTTCCTTCTATAATATCCCTCAGTGAAGGGTCATCACAGCACTTTTCAAGAGTTAACGATCAATAATACATTAGAATGGTTCATTAGAGCTCTCATAAACATTTTCCAGGGTGTTAAGGATCAGAAAAGTTTCAGATCGTATGTTAGAGTATGCAACTCTTTATCTTTTATTTCGCGGAGACTCGTGTGATAATAGGGGTACCGTAAAAATGTTACAGTCATTTAACATGTTTGGTGGGCTGCCTCTAATTCACTGCCATTTCAAATGATGTATGACGTCCTTTAATATTCATCCATGTACTGAAATTGGATTAACGCGTCCCACAACATACACGTAGTAACCTTTTTTGCTCTAGCCTTCTTTAATAAAGCTAAAATTAAAAAAATATGCCTTTTTTATTGATGGGCTAACTGATAAACTTTCTCGGAACAAAGGTCACTTCAAGAAAGCAAAAGTCTCCTACATTATTTACGGATATACGAAACGCCAGTGTGCGTGCGTATCATATGCAGATTGCTAGTTAGAATTATTATATTGCAATGCGATTCCCATTTCGACAAATGACAAAACATGAACACTTTATTATAACAATTCTTAAAAGATGGAGATCGTTACGTAACTCCAACTCTACTGATCAGCCTATGGACACATACTATAAGACAAGATGATCAATATTAAGAAAATTATGATATACCAAGTTCGTGCTGCCAATTCTCGTGCGTAGAGCCCTGTAGTTAGCGAAAAAGCATGTTTACAGGTATTGGCGAGTCGACAACTAAAGATAATATGCAAATTTTAACGACAGTTTCAAATTCAGTGGCATTAAACTATTGCAGTTTAACTCATTTAATATACGCAACATTTTGTACGTTGAACAGTGGAATCGAGGAGCAACCAAAATCAATTATAGAATCACTTAAGAAGCGATAGGCGCTGAGGAACAGCGTATCAAGTGAAAACATTACCACGATCAAGAATTTGCAAGTACCTTAGTACTTTTGGTAACAGTCAGCATCCTACGCACCGCTCCTGAAGTTCAGGAATGTATTGTTTACAATCAATTGCGTGTACAATTAAGCAAATTCAGCTTATATGGCAATTATTAGTTCAGTATTCGCAGTATTCATAGCACAAGTACTGCACTAACTACGATGACAGGTGACCTGAAATATACCGTGGAAAATAGTGTGGCACGATATCGACACAACTAATCTTTAGCAAAGTATTTGTACTGTTAACTTTGGCAAGCTCCTCTCAAAAATGCAGCAGGTAAATTTTTAAGATGGTTCGCTGATGTAGTTTGAAAGTTACTTGAAAAACAAATATCAGACTGTTGTCTGTCCCTTAGATGTACCATGAGGGTCAGTGCTGGGCCCACTATTGTTCTCCTTGTAGCTCAATGACATCTCGTCTGTTCCGTTCTGTAAATATCATTTTTATGCCAACGATCTGCAGATTGACTGAAATGCCTTATCTGAAAACATCGTCCAGTGAATGACAACCTGTCTTTAGTGATCAGGTAGGTTCAAAACATGAGAAGCGAAACACGAAAAAATCCCAAGTAATTTTACGAGAGTGTGCTGAGAAGTAACACTTCCGAGTTCTTTATGTGAGAAATATTAACGATTTTTAAACGAAACAAATGTTATTAACATTATACCTCTTTATTCTTCGTGTTTACACATTTGCAGCTATCTGCCGCTAGAGGGTCCCGAATTGTAGCCCGTTACATGACGGCGTGTAACGCAGCTACTTGTATGTCGGTGGGTGCAGTCTCCTTCAGCTTGACCTCAACAAGAGTACTGGTCTGAGGTGCCATTTCTTTTCATAGTAGGAGACCTTTGGTTGTCATCCCAGGAGCCGCGGCACCCTTACTGCACAGCGGAACGTTGGCGATGTTCCAAGCCTCGTTTTGTTGCCTTCTTCGTAAACCACTCTGGGGTTACGTTTCAGATAGATAATGCCCTTCCACAAATGACTAATATTTCTTTGCTTGAAAGACGTTATGTTTACGGCAGTGACTGTCAAACTTTGTATTTCCCCTATTGCAATTTCGGCCTTAAGCCATTATCAAGTGCAGATGTTTTGGCTTTAAGTCATGTCTACTTTATACAAGCTGACACATTTATGTGTCGTTTTCATTTTCTGTTATTTACATTCGTAACGCTGCTAAGTAGTGCGGGCACACATGTCCATGTTCGTACTACTTAGCAGTGTTACCAACGTATATAACTGCTTGTATGAGGGAAAACAGGTGGCCCAACACGTTATTGACTTGCTCAATTTATCAATCTCTTAATCTTGAATAAATCATCCTGTTTTCTGCAATTAACGCAGACCTACAAACCTGCAGCTAGTTTTCTGAATCACTAACAACCCCAAACTGATGTAACGATCAGGTAACACATAACCACTAATCTATGGTATGTAGAAAATCACATATAATAGCTGCAATAAAAGCCAGAGCAAAAGAAAATTTGTCACACTGTTTAAATAACATGTTCGAAATAGCAATAACAACCGATCTTTTTTTTCACCTAAGAGATGGTCAACACACATGGTAGACGCAAGTGGACACGTATTACAGGTACTTCCTAAAATTCCGAAAGTTCCTGCCATTAACATTCTCGAGGAACTTGGAATTTATATACTCATAGTGTCGGAGTTCCATGCGGCTTTTCGCGGATGATGCTGTAGTATACAGAGAAGTTGCAGCATTAGAAAATTGCAGCGAAATGCCGGAAGATCTGCAGCGGATAGGCACTTGGTGCAGGGAGTAGCAACTGACCCTTAACATAGACAAATGTAATGTATTGCGAATACATAGAAAGAAGGATCCTTTATTGTATGATTATATGATAGCGGAACAAACACTGGTAGCAGTTACTTCTGTAAAATACCTGGGGGTATGCGTACGGAACGATTTGAAGTGGAATGATCATATAAAATTAATTGTTGGTAAGGCGGGTGCCAGGTTGAGATTCAGTGGGAGAGTCCTTAGAAAATGTAGTCCATCAACAAAGGAGGTGGCTTACAAAACACTCGTCCGACCTATACTGGAGTATTGCTCATCAGTGTGGGATCCGTAGTAGGTCCGGTTGACAGAGGAGATAGAAAAGGTCCAAAGAAGAGCGGCGCATTTCGTCACAGGGTTATTTGGTAAGCGTGATAGCGTTGCGGAGATGTTTAGCAAACTCAAGTGGCACACTCTGCATGAGAGGCGCTCTGCATCGTGGTGTAGCTTGCTGTCCAGGTTTCGAGAGGGTGCGTTTCTGGATGAGGTATCGAATATATTGCTTCCCCCTACTTATACCTCCCGAGGAGATCAGAAATGTAAAATTAGAGAGATTCGTGCGCGCATGAAGTCTTTCGGCAGTCGTTCTCCCCGCGCACCATACGCGACTGGAACAGGAAAGGGAGGTAATGAGAGTGGCACGTAAAGTGCCCTCCGCCACACACCGTTGGGTGGCTTGCGGAGTATAAATGTAAATTTAGATGTAGATGTAGAACCATAAGACGTACTGAACGAATAGACGGATCTTAAACTTCAGTACTTAAAAAAATGCTGAAATACTTGAAGAAAACGGATGAATACAAAGCACAGTGAACAGCCAAAGCCAGTAGTATCAAGCACACAAGGTATACAGGCAGAACATTCGCGGACCTATCATTTGTACTCAGTTGAGTCATGTGAAAAGGTTTCCTACGTAATTATGCCCGCACGACGGAAATTAACAGAATCTGAATGCGGAATGGCAGTTGGAAGTAGGCACATGGAATATTTCACTTCGGAAATCTTCAATGAAATCAATACTTCGAGATTTGCAGTGCAAAGAGCGTGCCGAGAATATAAAATTTCAGGTATTACCTCTCACCACGGACAACGATGTGGCCGACAGCCTTCACTTAACGACCGAGAGCTTAGGCCTTTGCCTAGAGTAGTCGGTGCTAACAGAAAAGCAACACTGTGTGAAATAACCGCAGAAATTAATGCATTGTGGGAGTGCGACAAGCGGATCTATAACGTCCACCCTTGTCGTCAAATACGAAGTGTCTAGGAATCCTTCGTAGTCGGTTCGCTAGACAGTCAAATCAAAGACGTAATGTTAATGTGTTTTATTACAAAATGATCAATTACAGTAGTTAACTTCGTGTTACACAGATGTGTCGCAAGCAAAGGGCGACATACAAAATAATTAAGCTTCTTCAGTATTAAACAGTTCCAACTCTGTGCTACATAGAGCGTACAAGCTAAACAACGAGCATTGACGTTTCATCCACGTCGCTAGTCTTGAAGCTGCTATTTAAACTGGGGCGTAGCCAGTCGGTCGCGGCGCTCATGTCCTCTTCACATAGGAGCCACTGCTGTCGCGTTGTCGTCCTGGAGAGGGGCCGCTCAGCGTGCGATTGGCTGACGACTTGTCATAGTCATCTCTTCTCTATCGGTCCCGACTGGCTTGCCGGCGCTTGACTTTACGCCGTAATAGATCCATTAGAACATGGCGGCGGAATTCGGCGTTAGTGGGCTATGGCACCAGACACCGAAGTGAGTGCCTTTGCTAACAGCACGACATCGCCTGCAGCGGCTCTCCTGGGCTCGTGACCATATGGGTTGGTCCCTAGATGACTGGATAACCATGGCCTGGTCAGATGAGTTCCCATTTCAGTTGGTAATAGGTGATCGTAGATTTCGAGTTTGGTGCAGTCCTCGCGAAGCCATGGACCCAAGTTGTTAACAAGGCACTGTGCAAACTGGCGGTGGCTCCAAAATGGTGTGGGCTGTCTTTACATGTCAAGGACTGTGTCCTGTAGTCTAACTGAACAGATCAGTTACTGTAAATGGCTATGTTCGGCTACCTGGAGATCATCTGCAGCCATTTGTGTAAGGAATGTTTATGGATGACAGTGCGTCAGAAGAATATTCTGCACAATTCGAGCGAATCATTTGGCCACCCATATCGCCTGACGTGTATCTCATCCAACATTTATGGGACGTAAACGATAAGTCAGTTTGTAATAAAATCCTGCAATGGCTATTTTTTCGCAATTATGGACGTCTGTAAAGGCAGCATGATTCAGTATTCCTGCAGAAGACTTGCAACGATTTGTTGAGTCCGTGCCACGTCGAGGTTATACACTATGCCGTGAGAAATGGAGGTCCGACATGATATTAGGAGGTACCCCACGACTATTGTCACCTCAGTGTACATATTCTGGAGGAACATGTCAGAGCTTCAGTACAGTACGTACGAGAATACCACAATTTACGAAAAATTATCGAAAATAGAAGTTAACGAAAGCATACATGTCAAATAAAAAACATCTACCCAAACACATACCTATAAATTAACAGCGCCTACTATCGCTATAAACGCAGACTACTACTAAAATACAGCAAAAATAGGTACACGCGCAAACAAAAATTGTATGTATCGTCTGTTTGACAGTGCTTACACCTTATCAACATATGTCATCGTAAATGCAAAACTATCAAATTGCTCGCTCAGCAAATTAGTTACTACGTTGATACAGCAAATTCAGAACAACAGTCAAAATACAGTTGTTATAAGTATGTCAACCTATCTACAGACAATATACAATTAAGTACCAATAAGGAGATGGGACCAGAGGTTCTAGAGACTTTCAGCGGAAGCATTAGAGAACGATTCACAAGAAGAGGGGAAAGGAATACAGTAGAAGAAGAATGGGTAGCTTTGAGAGATGAAATAGTGGAGGCAGCAGAGGATAAGTAGGGGCGTAGGGGCGCACTTCGCCCTCCCCCCACCTCCCTCCCCGCCCCCTGGAATCTGGAGTAGAGTGTTCTTATTCATACAATGAGAGGCGTACCATCATTTCTCTGAAATAATAACTTTTGTGTTACCTATAGCCGCGCGGGATTAGCCGAGCGGTCTAGGGCGCTGCAGTCATAGACTGTGCGGCTGGTTCCGGCGGAGGTTCGAGTCCTCCCTCGGGAATGGGTGTGTGTGTTTGTCCGTAGGATAATTTAAGTTAAGTAGTGTGTAAACTTAGGGACTGATGACCTCAGCAGTTAAGTCCCATAAGATTTCACACACAGTACAGTACAGTTACCTATAAAATTTTGTTCGTATGGCGGGACATGTCTCGAAACTGACCAAGTCATTTATACAGGTTGTCAGGAATACAGATGTAGATATTATGAACATTGGTACCTTAATATGCACCAACGTCAGCGTGTAAGTTGGTTTTGCTCTGCGTCTAAGGCTATTACTACACTATCACATTTCTTTGGAAAAACTGATATGTCAAATATTCATTCAAAGAAATTTGGTAGTGTAATAGGGAACTTTCTCAAGTTTCGCCTTTCGTCAAACAAATATGAACAGATCTAGGACCTCGCCGTAGGTATGACCAAAAAAGTCGTTCGTCTTCTGTTCGCTGCAATGTGAAAGCAAAGGCCTGGAGCGTTAGCATTGCTGCAGTTTTTCAGCATCTGTAGTGGTTTGTAAACATGGCTACAAGGTTTAGTTAGCGTGTTCCTTCGACTCTTTTTGAGAACCTTGCTTTAACTCTGATTGGGGGGAGGTGGGGGGGGGTTAGGACCGGGTACAACGAATGCTATTAATTGTGTGCTGATGGGCAGGAGGGATATGCAGGCGACTTCAAATCCAAACTCACAGCTACAGCCATCCGTCTCTACATCTGGAAACATCCACGCAACTTTTCAGCAAGAGGAGGAGGAGAAGGAGGAGGAGGAAATGCCCTACACTCTAAAACAATGGCCGGCCGCGGTGGTCTAGCGGTTCTAGGCGCGCAGTCCGGAACCGCGCGACTGCTAGGTCGCAGGTTCGAATCCTGTCTCGGGCATGGATGTGTGTGATGTCCTTAGGTTAGTTACGTTTAAGTAGTTCTAAGTTCTAGGGGACTGATGACCACAGTAGTTAAGTCCCATAGTGCTCAGAGCCATTTGAACCATTTGAATCTAAAACAATTATTAGCTCTCCATTCTATTTTGCGTGTTTTTGAACGCTGGATACCAAATGTTAAAAAGTACTTCATCTCTTTCGTACTTTTTTATTAATTTTGTAGTTATTTGAACACTAATGCCGTTAATTAAATTATTCAAAAACGAAAATAGTCCTTACTACCCGTATAGTGTACGAAATATTTATTTACTTTCATATATTCCTCCTTCAGTGATTTATAAATAGCTTCACACGTTACTGGAATTATTTTCTTTGATGTGTGCTGTGGCATTCGAGTGCTGTATTGTAAGCCAGAGTAGCTCTCTCCTGTAGCGAGAAATCGCACTGTTATGTGGAGCCTATCTTCCGCACATATAGCATTTGTGAGTATTTTATTTTGTAACATGAGGAGCCAATTTACTGACAAAATACTGAAATGCACTCTCAAGCGCTCGTAAATACTGTATATAAGGCTTTACGTTCTCCACTTGCAGCTCTCGTAGTAATTTTTGCTGAGCTGAATGGTTTTATTGTCTCGACGTAAAACCTACGACTTCAGTACAGTATGTTTCCTTTTTTTCCGTCACTTCTCTTCCAAATTCACAGACAAGCAACTGCAACGCATAGTAACAAATTATTGTTATCCTTCATCTTGAACATCGTCGAAAAATATGATCTCAGTGTAACACCCCATTTTAGCATCACGTGAAAGATCTTCGTCATAGATATTTGACGAATGTTTGATCACATTTCTTTGTTAAAGTAATACGATAGTATAATTTCCGGCATAGCAGTGTTCCCAGAAACACATTACTTAACGTACTACTGAACGCTTTCTGCACAGTCGTAATTACACCGCGAAGTGGACTATTCTTTTGCCACCACGCATCCCCACTTCAGCATCTGACATGCTGGCCAGGGGGGGAAAACACACTTTAATGACTTGCTTGTGCCATGCATACTAACAAACCTTAAAACATACGAGAGCTATTTGGAAAGCAAGAAACGATCGACTGTGAAATAGAAGCCACAGTGAAAATACGGTGAAGATTTGCACAGATGTGTGCCCATAGCGTCACATCGTTCTTCTGACTTCTGAGCGGATAGTGAGTGCGTAAAGATGCCTGGAAAATAGTGTCTTCCAGCAGATATGGGTGCCCGCCGGGAGTTTTCGCCTGATTTCAAGCAACTCCACGTAATGTAACTGTCATACATTTACTTCTACATGGCAGTTCTGTACCGCACAACTCAGGGCCAATGAGAACAACAACTTCTGACTTTTTTCAAAGAAGTTCAGTCATCAGTATCCCCCAAGAAGTTAAATATGCTCTGTTCAAAATTATGTGTGTCCACAACGGCAGCTCAGCAGTCTGCAAACCTTGTCCAAAATCAAAAAACAAACACATTTGGATCTATACGATACTGCGCATGGTGTAATACCACAATTGTTTGAAATCTGACAAAATAATAAAATGGCGGACTTTTAAAACAAAGATGCAGTTTTGTCGTATGTTTTTGGTTACGGTTTTTCCAATAATTAACGAATGAATTAAAATAAAAAATAGCCAATTACTCCTTGAGGACATGTCCGAGCAGTAATTCAGCCAACTTTCATAGTAGTATCTTTATTTGAGTACCTGGCCGAGCGGTTCTAGGCGCTTCAGTCCGTAATCGCGCGACTGCTACGGTCGCGGGTTCCAATCCTGCCTCGGGCATGGATGTGTGTGGTGTCCTTAGGTTGATTAGGTTTAAGTAGTTCTAAGTTCAGGGGACTGATGACCTCAGATGTTAAGTCCCATAGTGCTCAAAGTCATTTGAACCATTTTTATTTGTGTACCCGCAATCCAAGTTTGAGCTGACGGACTGAATTGCTGGCACTTCGATAAAGATACCTTCCTGAAATTTGGCTGAATTACTCCTTGGCCATGTCCACAAGGAATAATAGGCTTTTATTTAATTTTGGGTTTGGTTGGTTGGTTGGGTTGTTTGGGGAAGGAGACCAGACAGCGAGGTCATCAGTCTCATCGGATTAGGGAAGGACGGGGAAGGAAGTCGGCAGTGCCCTTTCAAAGGAACCGTCCCGGCATTTGCCTGGAGTTATTTAGGGAAATCATGGAAAACCTAAATCAGGATGGCCGATCGCGGGAATGAACCGTCGTCCTCCCGAATGCGAGTCCAGTGTGTTAGCCACAGCGCCAACTCACTCGGTTTATTTTATTTTGATTTATTTGTTGTTTACTAGAAAAAAACGTGTCCAAAAACATACGACAAAACTGCATCTTTGCTTCAGAAGTCTGCAATTTTATCATGTTTTCAAATTTCAAACAACTGTGCTATTACTCCATGTGCAATATCCTGTAGATTCAGTAATTTATTTTTATTTTTATTTTATGTAAGATTTGCAGATTGCAGGACCTCCGTCATGGACACACCTCATTTTGGCCAAAGTAACTATAACTCTTCGAACAGAGGGGGGAGGGGGGCTTAAAAATGAATTAATGTCTTTTAAAAAATCAAAAAATTTTGTGCAAGAATCAATAAATAATGCGTAAAAATTTTACGTAGATTGCTTCATTAGTTTTTACGGAAAATATCGTAAAAGTCGCTTATTTCATAGGCTGGCTAATGAGAATGGGCTCTTCACAAACACCGGCATATGTGGCCAAGCGGTTCTAGGCGCTTCAGTCTGGAACCGCGTAACCACTACGGTCGCATGTTCGAGTCCTGCCTCGGGCATGGATGTGTGTGATGTCCTTAGGTTAGTTAGGTTTAAATAGTTCTAAGTTCTACATACATGAATTTTTTCATCATTAGAAACTTTTCTACACGAGCGGGTATACAGAGTAAAAGGCATATTACTATAAACAAAACTAGGTCTACTTTGGGTCTTCGGGTCGATTCCACAGTGCCAGGTCTTGTAGGCGATGACATCTCGGTCGGCAAAAGATTCTAATCCAGGTAGCGATGCGTTCTCACAGCGGACAATTGCGAGTGTAAACCAAGGTCACGTGCTCGCTATATAAGCGGGCAGTGCACGCTAGCGGAATCATCCCGCTGTGAGCTCTATCTGCAATAGCATTGAAGCACTATGCCTCGTCGACGTGTCTATCGTTATCGCTGCCACCGCATGCCAGTTTGCAAACACATAATTAGCTTGGAAAATAAACTTGGAGCAAATGACACTGCACACTCTGTTATTGTTAATGGACCCATTTTTTCCGTGGATGTCGAGTTAATTTTTCCGTCGATGTCCCAACTGGAGCAGCTGGCAGTGGGTGGTTTACACTCGCAATTGTGCCTGTAGAGGGCTCAGATGTTAAGTCCCATAGTGCTCAGAGCGCCGATCGGAGTGGCTGAGCGATTATTGGCGCTACAGTCTGGAACCGCGCGACAGCTACGGTTGCAGGTTCGAGTCCTGCCTCGGGCATGGATGTGTGTGATGTCCTTAGGTTAGTTAGGTTTAAGTAGTTCTAAGTTCTAGGGGACTGATGACCTCAACAGTTAAGTCCCACAGTGCTCAGAACCATTTGAACCATTTTAGTGCTCAGAGCCATATGAACCCTCCACAATCAGGTCAACAGTTCCGCCATTGTTCAATAACAGCAAGAAAGAATAAGAATATCGATGAAACGAGAGTCGTGGTCAAGGAAATACGGCGGTACCGAGTCCTCGTAAACGGTATACTTGCGATACAGGGAGGCGTCCTAGGTGTCACGGTTATCGTGTACCGGAGCCGTCCCGCGGCAGTGGCGCTTTACGGGGGACCTGTTGCTGGTTCGTCAGCGGGTAGAGCGGCGCTGGCAGCCAACCGCCTGGACAGCGTCGCAGACGGCGGGCCACGTGTTCCAGAGGGCTGCAGATGAAAGCCGCCGCCGGGCGCGCCGCTCAGCACTCCAGATACGGCGGCTCCAGCTGCTCCAGCCCGCTGGAGGCGGAGGAGGCCGCGCCGTCACAAAGGCGCCACTCGTAAACCTGGGGCCCGCCGGGCCACCAGCCGCCTGTGTTATTCTTTTTCTGCACCTCCTCCCCCTGCATCTGCGACGCAATTCGGAAAGCCATCTGGAATCGCTTTCTCGCACTGAGCGAGGGCTGCTGCTGCGGACGTTCCACAAAGTTTGTGCAGCTACACAGGGGCCGCCCGCGCAAATGGGTCTTTTTTATTGGCTGCCGCTATTGTGCAATCGCTGGGTACTAAAGAGCGTGAAGAGTGTATTCGCTCTTGTATTTCCCCTTAGTCGAATCAAACGTCAGGATTTACCGAAGTTCAGTTGCTTGTTGAGGCTGTGGTTTGCTTTGTACGTCTTACTCCGACATGCGAAGAGGCAGAAAAGAAGCGTCTCTGAAGACGGAAAGAAAACTACTTGTCTGAGCTGAAAAGGTCCACTCTTGCATTTCCGAAGGGCCTTCGCCACTGTACCAAATATGCTATCGTGCAGAGTACCTTCGCAGTATGCCACTGCCTCTACTACCATACTCGACAGCGTGTGTTCAACGAAGATAAGGATGGTGTCGGGTGTGCCATGGGAAAGCGTGATGACACCTCTATCGATCTCAGTATACGTACACGGCTTATCACATTGAGTCGGCAGCGGTTTTGTGTTGTACTCAAACGATGCTGTTGTCTCACAGTTCATATCGTCGTTGGACGATGGTGGGAAAGTGCTGAAGGACTCGGGCAGAATTCCCGCTTAGTTTAATGAGTGATAGGTCTCTTTAAACGTAAATAATTGCAGGATGGTACCTAAGGCACGGAGGAAGGAACGGATAGTGTCCGAGTGAGGAATCTGTAGTGCATATCTTGAGTACATCTAAAAATGTCAAGGGATAGTACTAAAAAGCAGTATGTAATGTATGCAGTATTAGGGAAGCAGAATGGAGGATTAAATTTGTTGTAAGGGTTCTGGAAAACCGAAGTTTATCTGTAAAGGAAATTACGAGCAAAGGGCAGCCTGTTCGGATTGCAACCGGTCAGTATAGCTCATGCGAAAGTCTAACACAGGTACTCATACAGCGACCAAAAGCCGCGGGGGATAGCCGTGCGGTCTTGGGCGTGTTGTCGCGGTTCGCGCGGCTCTCGCGTGTAGCGCGTAAGCCTAGGGACCGATGACCTCCGCAGTTTGGTCCCGTAGTCCTTGCCACAAATTCCAATTTTTTAATCACCAAAAGAAAAGTCTCAACACGGGAAGGAGTTGTGTGATATAAACGAAAGTTGGTACACGTGATTTTTCATCTGAAAGGTGTCCACTCACATTTCGTGCCAGTCGCATACGAGTGGCGCTAGTAGCACCACTGTGAGGATACAAATAAGATTCGCTTTAAATACACTTTGTAACGATCGTGAGCGTTACTTACCTTTGAGATTGGACGTAGTGACTTCACGTTAGTCAAGAATGCCTTTAAAGCGACAAAGATGCCATTATCATCACCTCACAACGAGGTCGTTTAATAGGGCTACGAGAAGCTGGATGTTCATTCAACAATTTTGCAGAATGGCAGGAATGTAGCCACTGTACGTGACTGCTGACATCGGTGCTCACGAGACTGTACGGTCGCAAGAACACCAGCTTCCGGACGCCCACGTGGCGCTACCCTGAAGGAAAACCATCGTGTTAGGCGTACGGCTCTGAGGCATCGTACTGCATCTGCAGCAGCAATTTGAGCAGCAGTTGACACCACAATGACACAACGAACTGCTACAAATCGGTTACTTCGAGAACAGCTCCGAGCCAGACACCCTGTAGAGGGCATTCCACTGACCCCAAGCCACCGCCATTTGTGACTTCGGTGGTATCAAGCGGGCGATCATTGGATGCCAGGGTGAGCTATATTGTGTTTTCTGATGAAAGTTCGTTCTGCGTCGGTACCGGCGTTGGCAGTGTGTTGGTTAAAATGAGGCCAGTGCAGTGCCTGCAAGCAACCTGTCTACATGCTAGACTACTGGACCATCACCTGATATTCTGAAACTTCCTAGCAGATTAAAACTGTGTGCCGGACCGAGACTCGAACTCGGGACCTTTGCCTTTCGCGGGATAGTGCTCTACCAACTGAGCTACCCAAGCACGACTCACGCCCCGTCCCCACAGCTTTACTTCTGCCAGTACCTCGTCTCCTACCTTCCAAACTTTACAGAAGCTCTCCTGCGAACCTTGCAGAACTAGCACTCCTGAAAGAAAGGATACTGCGGAGAGGTAGAGCACTTGCCCGCGAAAGGCAAAGGTACCGATTTCGAGTCTCGGTCCGGCACACAGTTTTAATCTGCCAGGAAGTTTCATATCAGTGCACACTCCTCTGCAGAGTAAAAATCGCATTCTGGAAACATCCCACAGTCTGTGGCTAAACCATGTCTCCGCAATATCCTTTCTTTCAGGAGTGCTAGTTCTGCCAGGTTCGCAGGAGAGCTCCTGAAAGTTTGGAAGGTAGGAGACGAGGTACTGACAGAAGTAAAGCTGTGGGGACGGGGCGTGAGTCGTGCTTGGGTAGCTTAGTTGGTAGAGCACTTGCACGCGAAAGGTAAAGGTCCCGAGTTCGAGTGTCGGTCCGGCACACAGTTTTAATCCGCCAGAAGTTTCATATCAGCGCACACTCCGCTGCAGAGTGAAAATCTCAACTTGAAATTTTGGTCTATGGTGCGATTTCGTATGACAGCAGTAGCGCTCTCGTGGTTATCCCATGCATCCATTTGTATTCTGGTCTGGTGTTTCGATCTCTTGTGCTGCCATTCATGAACAGCATCAAAGATGGTGTTTCCCAACAGGACAACGCTCGGCTACATACCGCTCCACAGAGTGTTGACGTTGCCTTGGCCTGCTCGATTATCACATCTGTCGTCGATCGAGCACATTTTGTACCTAGCACATACTGGACGTAGCGGGACGACAACTGCAGCGTCATCCACATACAGTATTAACCGTCTCAGTACTGAGCGACAGAGTGCAACAGGCATGGAACTCCATTCCACAAACTGACATCCGGCACCTGTAAAACACAAAGCATTCAAGGTTGTGGAGGTTACACAGGATATTAATGTTCCAGCATTTCACATCTGCAATCGCTCATCTCGCATGTACATTA
This sequence comes from Schistocerca piceifrons, assembly GCF_021461385.2. Taxonomy (NCBI): domain Eukaryota; kingdom Metazoa; phylum Arthropoda; class Insecta; order Orthoptera; family Acrididae; genus Schistocerca; species Schistocerca piceifrons. The sequence goes on from NC_060139.1 coordinate 47,445,267, forward strand.
ACCTGTGATTTTGCAGTCTTGATTACTTAAATATGTTATCTATACAAATTTATTCTCGCAATTTCGTTACTCTACATTAATTGTATTTTGGTGCTGAAGTGTTTTTCCTGTCAGTGTAGTTTTATATGGGAAATATCGGAAAAAAGGAAACGTTGTTTCTGCAAAACACTGCAGGGTAAATTTAGAGAACCTGTATTCGAGGAGGTTTGTGCGACCATTCAGCTGCCCCGTCACATATATCTCGAGTAGGGATCTTGAGCATAAAGTAACAGATCAGGGAGCATACACAAGTGAACTGGCAGTCATTGTTACTTTGTACAGTAGAAGAACCCACCGCCATGTACTGTATGGAAGCTAGCGTATTGTACGTGTCTATGTAAATTGTCTTTAAGACCTCTGTGTGTTCCTTCATCTCAGTATCAAATGTTAACGTTTTAGGTTAGGGATAAGCATGACCCTTACAATGCTTGTTGGAATACTCGGATGTCACTTTTATTTAACAGCTCCCAAATTATTCGGAGTGTTATACGTACTCCGTTTCGTAAGAAATATCTGGACACCCTTACGTAATGTGGAATTGGCCGCTAGGTGTCACGGGCGGCGGACCCGCCAGTACAAAACAGTGTCGGAGGTCTTGCGTTGTCAGTGGAGAAGCAGTAAGAGTAGAGTGGTTCGGTCAGGAGTGCTCAGTGACCTCGAAGGTGGACACTGTAACAAATACCTCATGGACGTTTCAACCCTTCTAAAGCTCGTTCACGGTAAACAGATCCGTCACATTTCTAAAATGCTTCTGCTGAATCAAGTCTTACAGGACAAAAGTCTCTATACACTACGACAGTTTTGGGGTCTCAGCCCCATCATCAGGTCTATCTGAAATCTAGCAATAGTAGGGCGTCATGTCTATGCCCAAACAGCTATTGGGCAAACAAGTACCGTAGCTGGTGTAACACCCTAAATATAGAACCCATAATGACCACCCTTTTGTTGCAAAAGAAATAGCAAAATTAGTCATCCTGACAGTGACGGCAGGTACTGAAAATAAAATTTACGCTCTTATCAGTTTGATTAGCAGGAATGTTATATAAAGACTAATTATTATCATAAAGAAAGAGCTGAATGAAAGAATACCATGTGCTACAAAACAGAAACTTTAAAGAAATAATTCAAAAATCATTATTTAAAAAGTTTACAGGCCAAACCATTAATCGACCAAAGATAACATTTATCCTAGAAGAGAGCTGTAGCCGCATCGAGCTGTAAGTTCGCTGTGACTACAGTGCAACTCGGCAATGGAGATGTTAACTTCTCTTGTATTCTGCAACAGTAGTACGCATGTTAAGCGCTGCTAGATTGTTTTAAAACTGACTTGAAGTTTAAAGTTTTACGATATAGCCCGGAAATATTTGTCAGAAGTTGGACTAAAGTAGTATCATCTTTACCGTCTGACAAATAAGAGCATTTTGACGTATGTAACAGAAAAGTGAATCGTGTGATTACTGATTTGTGATGGGACTTAGCCTTCGTGGTACTTAACAGTCACGAACATCAAAGGACACAGAAAGAGACTGATCGCCGACATAAACTCGATTATTAGACTTGAGTAGGCCACAACAAAATGCAATACGAAGAGATCACAATTTCGCCGTATTGTCAGAAGTTATTGTCGAAGTCAGGATCACTGATGTTAACAGACATAATTCCCTAAATAACATATTGGTGTGTGTGCTCAGCATAGGGACAAACAATAAACCTTAATTCAACTTTAACTCTCCGTGTCGCCTACATAATTTCATGGATATTTAAAGCGTATTCGTGAAATTAACTGATTAAACTGATAACATAAAAGTGCCAAGTGAATTAGTGATAATTTAAATGTGAAAAGCAATAACTTTACACCAAAATTACGAAGCATTCTGAACATTGCTCAAGGGTATGTTATGGCTGGACTTACGTCGTGCAGTTGTTGAATACGCGACGTAGCGACGCCTTGACGACGGAATAACAATTAACAACTTAAACATCCTCGCAAAATTCATAATGTGGCCTCAGCTTGGATGATGGAATGATTATTCAAGACACTGTTCGTTAACGTTTGAATAACCATTCTCAAACCGGGCGTAAGAGCTATAGTCAGCAAGTTCGCGTACACTGAATGGTCTGTCTCGAACACGGAAAGGACTTTTGGTTATTCCAGGTCAATGGAGGCATCGCGTTATTGAGTGGTGCAGTCGCTACATTTGTAAGTAAAGAAGATCGACAGACAACGAACACACTTGCACAATTGCTTACATTACAAGTAAGGGCGGCGCACACATTCCGACGTGCTGATCCAACGAGACAGTGATATCATTTTCGGCATGCAGTATCTGAAAGTAACCAAAACACGAGAGGAGTTTTTTTTTTAATTTTATTTTAAGAGTTACAGATTGGCGTTGTCGTGATCGACGGACGCCGTTCCACGTCATCTCGACTGGGACACCCATCACCATCGAGCTGAGAGAGAACAGCGCCAAACTGGACAGTACTAATAGCATCGCAAATTGTGTCCCTTTCGACTGTTGGTGATGCGACTGTGACGTGGAAACGTGAAGGAACAACCACTGATAAATCAAGACCAGACACACCACATGTATTGACGGGCAAGGACCGTTGAGCGCTGCGGCTTCTGACTGTAAAACATCACATGGAATCAGCGAAAGGAATCACTCTTGACTTCCAAAGTGGTACCAGCAGCTCCTCATAAGTCACATATTCCTGTAGTCAGCGCTAAACGACGCTTGAGTTGAAGTAAAGAGCGACGTCACAGGTCAGTGGATGACTGCAAACGCGTGATACGAAGTGATGATTTATGCTACAATCTGTAGCAATCTCATGGAAGGTTTTTGGGTAGGCGAATGGCCAGGACACTTGCCTGCTATCATACGTGGTGAAGATCGGAGTAGATGCTGTTACGGTAGAGGGGTGTATTTCATGGTAAGGACTTTGCCCCTTACTGCATTTATGAAAAGGCTATATGCGGAAAGATGTGACAAGATTTTGCAGATCTGTGTACCGCGTGCAGTAGAGGGAGAGTACGAAGACAGAAGACAATGGTTGTTAGCGTCAGCATGGCAGAGCATACTGTCCCAAAGCAGCGTTTGTGAGGCAATTGTCTGTAGACAGTAACATTCCTGAAGAGGACCGGCCTACTCAGAGTCCCGAAATGAACCCAACGGAACACTTTCAGGGTGAGTTAGAATGTCGACTCACCTCCGGACACCGGCTTCCAACATCACTACCTTCCCTGATTTGTATTCTTGAGGAACAATGGTTGTCATTCCTACTGACTATGACCCAACGTCTCCTCCATATACTGAATAACGATCTCTCCATTTCATATCACGATAAACATGAGGACACTTCACTGAAAGTGTTACCAGCAGAGTTAAAGCCATCATAAAGACGAAGGATGGACACACTCCGTATGAATGTCTACTAATAATACTTTCCATCAGACAGATTACATAATCAGATTGGCTTAATCACTGTTGGAATATTACGAAATGTGAATTTAGTGCACGATTTCCTCAGAAAAATGTGTACCACTGCTTTCGAAAGTCACTGTTTGTGTTTCAAAATTGTACAGAAACTAAATTCTTCATATGAGAAACTTCTGCTGGAGTCTGGAATGGTAATGAGAGAGTACACGTCCAGTATTGATCTAAAGATGCACTTTAATAATTCTGTTCTAAATTTTTCAACGCTTGTTGTATTCTCCATACATGATTCGCATATCCCTGATGAAGTGACATTTGATAACCAATAGATCACGAGGAATTCAGTTTCGTTATGCATATGAAATATGTAACAGTGGTAAACATAAATCAACGAAAAGTCCAGGGCGGAACAGCAACAGTACTATGAAAAGAATACATCGTATAGAGGAGTCGCTGAGTCGCAGAGAGCCACAACGAAAAGACTATTATATATTCAAGATTTCGGACAAAAGGCCATCTTCACTCACTCACACACACACACACACACACACACAAACACACACACACACACACACACACGTTTCCCGCTTTGCCTGACTACGACTCAACGTCTCCTCCATACACTGAGTAACAATCTGCCCTTTCATATCACGATAAACATGAGGACGATTTCATCTTAAGAGAAATGAACGTCCGATGACATACTTCATAATGAATTCCTACGTAAGAATAACACAATAGTGGAATTTACCATCATAAAAAACATGTAGAATAACATTACAGACATTTCTAAAATACTGCAGGAATGTAAATGCAATTAAGCGGAAAACAAATATATCAAATTATTCGCAGTTGCGAATAAGGACCACCATCGGCCGTATAGTGGAATACATATCCAAAGGAACTTCGTTTCGTAATCAGAATAACACAGGCTCTGGAATATCATAGAAAACAATTACATGTTGTTTACAGTAAACGTGGTTTTCAAATGTTCTGCCAAAGTATAACTACAGCAATAATATAGTACCTTCTTTCTGTCACTGATTGCTCTCATATCCTTTACTCAGTAGAGTTTGTTCTAGAGGTCATTCCTAACTGAGAATGATCAATTACAGGCCTTGCACGAAATATTTTAGGGCTGGACGGTCGGCTTGAGCACAATGTTAGTTTCTAAATTCAGAGAAGTTATAAACCTTTTTTATGAAGGCTTGAAATAATGTTAACGTTTTTTGGGTCATCAGTCTTCTGACTGGTTTGACGCGGCCCACCGCGAGTTCTTCTAACGTGCCAGCCTCTTCTTCTCAGAGTAAAACGTACAACCTAGTTTCCTAATTATTTGTTGTATGTATTCCAATCTTTGTCTTCCCCTGCAATTTTTTGTCTCTACAGCTCCCTCTAGGACCATGGAAATTATTCTGCAACGTCTTAAAATATATTCTGTCATCATTTTCATTCTTTTTGTCAGTGTTTTCCTCACATTCCTCTCCTCACCGCTCCTACGGAGAATCTCCTCGTTTCTTATCAGTTCACCCTCTATAGCACCACATGTCACACATTTTGATTCTCTCAGTTTCCGGTTTCTCCATACAATGCAGTGCACCAAACGTACGTTCTCAGACGTTCCTTCCTCAAATTAAGGCCGATGTTTGATATTAGTAGACTTATTTTGGCCAGGAAAGCCTTCTTTTCTGTTTTAGTCTCCTTTTTGTGTCCTTGTCACGTTGCGACATGTGTTATTTTACTTCCAAGGTAGCAGAATAACTGCACTTCGTTCACTTCACTGTTGCCAATTTTGATATTAAGTGTATCACTAGTCTCTTTTCTGCTGCTTCTTCTTATTTTGTCCTTGTTCGTTTCAGTCTCAATCCAGGGTGTGTGTGCGCTGAACCTAGTGATAATAATGTAGCCTAATCTTCACACAATTCGTCTAGCACGGCGAAAGTTGTAGCAAGAGATATCATATTTATATTATCCTGGATTTTAAACATGGTATGAAGACGGATTTGTGAATGTAGCAAGTACAATTTTTTTTTTCTTTTACGCGAAACTATCCTACACATAACATTAGCAGAGAATTTGCCGCTGACAGTAATGTTTTGCAGAAGCTAGCGACGGGAACCCTATCTGGTAAGAAAGAAAAAGATTTACGTGTTGGTTTGGAGCCTGGATAGAGATCTCTCTCTCTCTCTCTCTCTCTCTCTCTCTCTCTCTCTCTCTCTCTCTCTCTCTCTGTCTCTCTCTCTCTCTTTTTTATTTTTATTTTTTTTAGCTAATTTGACAAGCATAGACACTGTCACCCATGTTTGTTCTTATTACTGAAGATGCAAATTTTCGATAAGAACGGGCTCGCTGGTAGTACACGAAGTACAAACGATCAGAACATGATGAATACACAATACCGTGCTTTCCCTGTATTGATCTTGAGTGGAAATGACAGGCTGGACCCGGCGGAGGTTCGAGTCCTCCTTCGGGCATGGGTGTGGGTGTTTGTCCTTAGGATAATTTAGGTTAAGTAGTGTGTAAGCTTAGGGACTGATGACCTTAGCAGTTAAGTCCCATAAGATTTCACACACATTTGAACATTTTTTTTGGAAATGACACAGACGTGACAAGTTCACAGCATTCTATTGTGTACTGTGGGATGCGGTGAGGCAATTCTGGAAAAATAGTTTGTTTGTTGTAAGGCCGTTTTTGTGGTCATGGGGTTATATCTGAAGAGTAACGTTATGTTTGCTTCAGAAATTTCATTTGGAGTTGGGTAGGTGGCGTCATGCAAACGAAGCACTTGGAAAAACTCCATTTCCTCCGGAAATTGCCTATATGCAATTTGGACCAACTTGAATGCTTCTGTGATTTGGAAACCTCAAAAGCGGTCGGTCAGTATTAATGTCTCCAGCAGCACTTACTTGTCTTGGCAAGCTTTCACACGCCTACTCTAATTAACGAAACTACATTTGATTCTTGACATTTATGTAAAACAAAAAATACACACGTGGCCTACTCTAGGGGGGTCCAAGACCCCCGAAGTCATATGACTGGTTTGGCTGTTTCTTATTGTGATCAAAACTGTATAAAGATGCAATAACATTAAAAAGATAATAAGTAATTAAGATATCATACATTTCTGTGAAAGACATGGGTACAGATCCACTACAGAAGCAAAAAAATACCAGTTTGGAACAAGAACAGAATGATTGTCAAGATTAATGAAATTCTCAAATAGACGCGTAGCAAAGTCATTATTTTCTTTTCTTTTGGCGTTAACCAGTTTCGGCATTCCACTATGCCATCTTCGGGCCCCATATGCATCTCTCAAAATAAACGATAATGCTATACAGTGTCATATATCCCTGGGTTTCGTGAATTTAAATCATTTCTTGAGTGCTTCAGTCGAAGCTCTGGGTTGCTATCAAGTCTTCGAGTGAAGCACTTGTGAAACGATTTAAATTAACGAAACACAGGGATATATGACACTGTATGGCATTATCGTTTATTTTGAGAGATGCATATGGGGCCGGAAGATGGCATAGTGGAATGCCGAGACTGGTTGTCGTCAGAATAAAATAAAATAATATCTTAGCTACACGGCTGTTGGAGAATTTCATTAAAAATGGAAGTTACTTAAGCAGCTGATGTTCCCGGTCTATGATGGATCAACAGAGAGAGAAAAGGACGAGGTCCTTATATCAGTCAGCTACCTGCAAAGTAACGAACTGCTGGCGAAGTTGTGAGATATGCTTCATAAACTGTCTTGGGCGCATCAAAAGACGCCGCAGCTTGCATCATAGCCTCTTGTTCCATCCTGTTCGGTCGGCCAAATGAGTAAGGCGCCTACCAACACTTTTTTGCTCGCGCCTCAATAACGTGCTAGTGATCTCGACTTAAACACAATTACCTGCAATACCTAGCTGCTCGTAGTTTCCAAAAAGCACTAGCATCGCTACGGGCTCTCTACACAACACATTCAAAGAATGGAAAACACTTGCTCTCGTTAGAGTTTTTTTATCGAAGGCAAATCAGAACAAAAACACCTTCTATCAAGAAACCATTTACTCTGAACTTGAATTTTAGTGTTACTATCAAGCAGACGCAAACACGGTGCTCTAGCGTAATGCTAACTTATGTGAGACGTGAAGCAAGTTGCGGGGCTGCGTCGCCATCTCTACCACAAGAGATGGCATTGCACCAGCGGCTGCTGGAATGATTCGCAGACTCTGAAGCTGCCCTCGGAGCAATACGGCATCATAACTTTTCAATAGCACTTGTCGTGATTGAGTCCGTGATGTCTATTTCAGCTACACCGTTGTTCTTATAAGGCACTTACACAGGCTTCTGTCGAATGCACGGTCACAACGCCCTCTCCCCTAAAACCAGTAGGTCCTTATTTGTAGCCTTGGCACAATGAGGAACAACTGTTATTTTCACTAGATCTTCTTCTATAAACACCTTAATCAAATTAATTCCTGCACCTTCCCTTACATCCCTCTCTCCAAATATAAGAACAGCGGTTGTAGGATCAAATCGGCTTCCCACTACTTCGCGTCTTTCCACCGCTCGAGGAAATGGTGCCAATCCTGCAGGGAATGCGTGTCATCGAAAGAAATCTGCATCTTAACCTGTGGAACTAGAGGCAGTATGATTCCGCCAACGCGCCTGGAAGCTTCCTGACGGCCGTACGTCCCTTCCCGCTGAGAACACGCCGTTAAGTCAGCTACGTTGGCTCTCGATGCTTTCGCGCACAGCCCCTTCTCTGGTGCCTGATTCAGGCTCAGATTAGCCCATGAAATCAAGTACATGCAAACAAAATATTCAACATAGTTTTCCTGTCGGATCGTATGATCTGAATTTGAAGAATTCGAGCTCAAATTAGCCCATTAAATCAGTTATTAGCAAACAAGATGGAATGAGGCGGAATGGAGAGTGGATCCCATTTCGGTGCCAAGTTACAAGCTAGTGGCAGAAGCGGAACCACTGCTGACCGATATTTAAAAAGCTGTTTCAAAAACTGCGGGTGCCAATCTTCTTTCCGTTCCCGTTTCTGCCATTAGTAATCACGCAGTTTCTCCTTATCGTTCTATTTGATGTTGTTGTCGTTTATAATATTTTTCTTTGTTTCTTAATAATTTGCGAGTCGCACGATCTGTAGCTATCATTGTGTATTGCATACTTGCAATATGAGAACCCTCATCGCCAGTTTTTATTCTGCGAGATTAGATTTTTCTTTGACATACACAAAAAATAATGTAGAGGAGCACTCTCAATGACTTTACAGAGAGAAGTGAGTGACATATGCGAGACAGATTGATTGATTTGAGTGGTATCGGGAAACAGAGTAGTGGTACTGCTTAAACGTTCCAACAGAAAGGCTAACATTGTCAATGTTGCCATCGCAGTGTATAGTTACATCAGCACGGCACACATATTCAGTAGATATGAATATTAGCTGTTTACTTTTTTTCCGTGTTGCTACCCGGACGACCAGGACGACCTATGCCTATTTTACACACTAAGGATGGATAAGAACGCAGTAATCAAAGCTGAGAAAATCAATTATTCAAACTTAACTATTATGATCTGGAACGACAGAAGATGAAATGAAATTTTCTGGCAATAAACGATGAGGCTCAAGGAATAGGGCCGTTTTGCGCTCACTTGCGGAGAAATTCGTAGATAAGAGAGCATTGAGAACTTCGTGGTAGTTAAAAGTTTTTGCTTTTTTTTATAAATAAGATAAATAACAAGTTAAACGTAAAAGTCCTAATATGTTCCGAAAGCAAGCGGTTTCGAACATTCCCTGCCCATCTTTAGATAGTTTATAGTGTTTAAATAATGCTCTGTGCAGACGGGGCAGACTTGGCCTTTGTACATGATACGATGACTTGGTTGTTCCCTCTTCCTCATAACCCTAGAATGTTTCAGTATTGATTATATCTACTGGCACTTCTCATACACAAACGCTATGCACTGCTCTGTCTACACAAACATGAATATTCCACTGGAACAAGCCATACTACCTCGGCTAATGTTTACAATACAAAAATTTTTTGCGAAACATTTCAGTTTTGTTCGTATATCCATAAACCAGCATTGTGCCTTCTACCAACGACATCCTAGGGTCAACAAAATGACGATAAAGAGAGAAAATACAAGCTTAATAACAGACAAATATATGACAATAAAAACAACAACACAGCATGCAAAGTACCTGTCATTTCCTGTGTATAATGTATGAGTTTACTAATCGGATAAAATTTCCATTTTGAGCCAGTTTTGTGGGGCAGACAGAAAGTTATAAGACTGTGAAGGTAATGTACTGAAAAGCTTAATTCCTAGATACTCACTTAATTTCCCTTACTATATAAAAAGTTTTTCTCCTAGAAGAGGTACACCATAACAATTCACAACTGTCTAGGGGTAGGGAAGAAAGGGTACTAAGAATTAAACTAAATTCGTGCGAAAACATATTCTGTGATTTCGTTTCCTAAGTACGTGTCTCCATATAATTAAGTACATATAATAGAGTATGTTATTGGTTTCCTATAATTTTGGAGTCCTTATGTAAACATAGCAACATAACTGACATCCAACGTAAACTAAAAGTCACGTTCACCGTTTCGCTGAGATTTATCGCTAATATTTCAATAAAAATTTGTCTACGGATTTTGCTCTATTCCATTATGCCGACTAAATCTTACTCATTTTTAATTAATTTGGCCGTATGAAAATGTAGCGAAAAACAGCATGATATTCGGCTGGTTGTTGACACAAATTGTAGGCAATAGAGGTCAGAGAGTGGTGACTTGTAGGACATTTCTTATTGTTGGCCTCGTATTGATAAATGTTATCGTTTCTCCCTACTGAGTCGATAAGAGAAAAAGATTTTTTGTGTCAAGTATTGCACTATTAGAATTTATCTGTTAGAACGCAGTGATTAATTAAGTCAACGTTGGTAAGAAGAAAGAACAGGTTGGCAGAAGATACCTTTCTTTATTCATAAGCCATAATTATTATTTCAGTCGTACCATCTAGAACATTCAGTGCTTATAAAACTGTCATTAACATAAAACGGAGTCAGATGGAGACTCGTTACTTCTTTTACCCTTGTGATCAGTCAGAGGACTGTTCTGGTCTTCAGTCCACAGAATTGTCCATGCTACTCTATCCTGTGAAAGCCTCTTCGTCTCCAAATAACTACTGCAACTTACAACCATAGTAACCTGATTGGTATAGTCAAACCATTGCCTCACTCTCCAGTTTTACTCCCCCCCCCCCCCCCCCAATCTTTCCCCCTCCCTAGAAATCTCTAGAAATCTCTGTATTACCAAACTGGCTGTTGCTTGATGCCTCAGGATGTGCCCTATCAATCCAACTTTTCTGTTAGCCAAGCTCGGTCGTAAATTTCTTTTCTTGCCATTTCGATTCACTACCCCCGCATCAGTTATCAGGTCTACACATTTAGTCTTCCACATTGTTCTTTGGCACCTTCTTTCAAAAGCTTCAATTCTATTTTTGCGTGAACTGCTTGTCGTACACGTTTCACTCTGGTGCAAGGCCACACTCGAGATAAAGATCTCCGACAGAGACTTTCTAACACTTAAGTTTATATTCAACGTCAGTAACTTTCCCTTCTCCGGAAACGCTTTCATTGCTATTGCCAGTCAACATTTTCTACCTCTTCTACTTTGAGTATCGTTGTTATTTTGCTGCCCATACGGCATTTAACTACTTCTGACTACTCATTTTCAAACTTAATTCCTTCAACATTGCCCGTTTTACTCGACTACGTTCTCTCACCCTTATTTTCCTGTTCTTCTGTTACGTTCCAATGTGTCCACTGGAACTCGTACAAGAGAAATTGGAGTATCGTTAACGTTGTTGGTCGTCATTCTTGCCCAGTTTACAGATTAGATTAGATTAGATTAGTTTTTCGTTCCATAGATCCGTGTTGAGGAGATCCTCGTGGATGTGGAACATGTCAATTTTTTTATGGTGAAATAACAATACTAATAGTATGAATATATACAATAGATCGTTTGTTCCTATTAAAAAATTCGTCAATGGAGTAGAAGGAGTTGGCCACTAGTAAGTCTTTCAGGCTCCATTTAAACTGATCTTTATTTGTAACTAAATTTTTTATGTTTGCTGGCAAATTATTGAAGATGAGTGTTCCTGAGTAGTGGACCCCTTTTTGAACTAAAGTAAGTGCTTTTAAGACCTTGTGCAGATCATTTTTGCTCCTGGTATTGTATGTATGAACTGAGAAAAACTGGAAAAAGAAAAACTGGAAAAACTGGAAAAAGAGATATATTATTTAGGACAAATTTCATTAAGGAGTAAATATATTGAGAGTCAGTAGTTAGTATACCAGTTCTTTGAAGAGGTCCGTAAATTTACTCCACAAATAATACGTATTACACGCTTTTGGACTCTGAAAACTTTTGTTTGACTCGAAGAGCTAAAAATGGTTCAAATGGCTCTGAGCACTATGGGACTTAACATCTATGGTCATCAGTCCCCTAGAACTTAGAACTACTTAAACCTAACTAACCTAAGGACAGCACACAACACCCAGTCATCACGAGGCAGAGAAAATCCCTGACCCCGCCGGGAATCGAACCCGGGAACCCGGGCGTGGGAAGCGAGAACGCTACCGCACGACCACGAGCTGCGGACTTGAAAAGTTACCCCAAAATATTATACCACATGACATTATGGAATGAAAGTAGGCAAAGTATGCAAGCTTTTTCACTTTTATGTCGCTTGTCTGCTAACACTCGAATTGCAAATACAGACTTGTTAAGGCGTTTCTGTAGTTCTGTGGTATGCTCCTCCCAACTGAATTTTTTATCAAGTTGTAATCCCAGGAATTTAAGACTGTCAACCTCTTCTATCTGCTCTTCTTCGTACTTTATGCATTCTGGGTGGAAACCTCTTACATGTTCTGAATTGCATACAGTGAGTCTTTTCGAAGTTTAATGTCAGTGAGTTGGCTTTAAACCATTTATTAATATCCATGAAAATATCATTAGCAGACCTTTCTAGAACTACACTCGACATACTATTTATTGCAATACTTGTGTCATCTGCAAACAAAACGAACTCTGCTTATCGCAGTGTAACTGATGAGAGATCATTAATGTACACAAGAAAAAGCAATGGCCTTAAGATGGATCCTTGTGGGACAGCACATGTAATTTCTTCCCATTCTGATGATGACTGATGACTTAATTCACTAGTCCCTTGCACTGACACCCTTTGTTTCCTGTTAGCGAGGTATGACTTGAACCATTTTGCAGCACTGCCCGTGATGCCATAGAATTCTAATTTATTTAAAAGGATGTTGTGGTTTACACAATCGAATGACAAATCACAGAAAATACCTGCTGCTTGTAACTTGCTATTTAATGAATTAAGTACATTTTCACTGTAGGTGTAAATGGCCTTTTCGATATCAGAACCCTCCAGAAATCCAAACTGTGTTCCTCATAATATGTTATTTGTGGTCAGATGGTTGAGAAAACTGGGAAACAGCTGCTCGTTAAACAGCGACTGAGGACGGCAGGGGAGACAATAGAGTTACGACTGACAAGCCAGTTGTTTGAATTTATGGGTACTGTGTGCCGGCATTCGGTGACAAGGAATAACGCGAAAGGAAACAAGTAAAGATTTTAGGGGGAGACAGGCGGGAACGTAATCTGCATATGTGGCCTGCCGGAGCCGTGGGGCCGGCGCCAACGAGTGCGCCGTCACGCGCCCTCGCGGCCGCCCCTTCCGTCAGCTGGACGCGCCGCGAATCGCTGACGACGCGCCGCCAGTCACCGTACCCCCTCCCCTCCTTCCCCGCCCTTACCCCCACCACCACCGCCAGTCCGCGACCCGCGGCGCGCATACGCAACCCGTGTCCCACTCCTGTCCGGGGCACGAGTATAGCGTCCCTGTCGTTACCCTTTAAACACTCAAGTTTTATTTGACTGTTGGCGAATGGGTTCACCTTATAGGAAAAATCTACATAACTTCGTGACGTACTTCATTTCGTGATAGCAGAAACACTCTCTTTCCTTAAGGGGCTCCGGAACGCCCTATACTTGCAATGTTAAAATAACGCTTATAAATTACATCTTTCCTCACAAAGTATTTGAGGTAGGAAGTTGAACTTTTTACAGATTATTTATTGGAATATGGGCTACAACTTAACACAGGGATTTTACAAAATTTTAGTTCAGTTATTAAAGATGATTTTTTTTGAATTGTAATGAAAATTCACAACATTTTTTTGCAATTTTTTATTTATATATTCAAAAATATACAGTTTTTTGGAAAAAGGCTGTGTTAAATTATTCAGAAGGTACTGTGTAACATTTACTGAAAGTTTGAAACAAATATGTTTGGAAGATCCTTAGAAAACATGTAATTAGTATGAGAAAATAAAAGTTTTGGGAATCGAGCGACAAAGATTGGATTAACTTTTTAGTGCATTCCAGGTCCATAGGATGGATTATCTTCATCCTCTGCAAACTCCTCCTTCAGATTCCTCTTGTTCCTCCTCCTGTTTACTCTTGCTTGTATTTCTAGACTCTTTACAGCCCTGTCTGCAGCCCGAAGGCGTTCCTTGTCTAAAGCAAGCATCGCTCGTTGTTGTGCTCGTAGATTTTGCTACCATTTTCTTCAGTTGCAGTTACTGCAACACTGTTCCAAAAGGTGGTCATGTATGAACACTTATCACATTTCAGTTGTATTTCACTAGCAAGTCCTACGTGCTTTATTATGGAGAGTTCCAGATCAACTTCACTACAATGAATACATCTTACACAGTTTGAAAAAATTCCTTTGAGAACCGACATATCAAATATTTCATTCACATCCGATTCGCCCATAAAACATTCATAGTTTTCACTCATTGCACCAAGCTTCTTCTGTGAAGTATTTTCTTTCCCACTTTGACTGCTATGGGCAGGTGTACTTGAGAGGTTAGGTTCACTCACTGGGTTCTCGTCTTTATTGTTTACAGTAATAACACATGCCTTTGGCTTTCCAACATTTCTCCTTTTCTTAAAAGCCTTCAGAGGATTTCTAATAACTTTACTTTTACTCATTATTATACTTCAACAAAACAGAGACTCAAGAAACAGAATTAATTACGAATATTTTCGAGATAACGACAGAGTAAATAAACATGAAACAATCGACAATCACACCAGCGATATATATTGAAACATCACAGGTTAGACACAACACATACTTTATCTCACATCCCTAAAATGTACCTGATGAACATGGACGTTAATAATAACACCATTTGACAGCAGTTTAACAGCGCCACAGTGGGTCACGCCCATGTAGAAAATATTTCCAAAAAAAATTTAAAAATAGTTGTAGTCTTCGGAATTGAATAAATTATATATCTATTAAAAGGTAATAGTCTGCGGATTCAGAAAACGCAAAAAAGTAAAAATTGAACTTTTCATGATTTTGAGCCTTTCCGGAGCCCTTAAATAAGGTAGGCCTTCTAGCACAATTCCAACCGTCCTCAACAAATGACAGTAATATCTTACACGGAAAAGGCATTCTGGCTATAGACCGAAGGCTTTTATGACCAGATGGCATTGCTGTTGGCAAACCTTTCGGGACGAAAGATGGTGGCCCACGAAACTCTTCTGTTTCTAACGTTTCGCCCTGAAATGCGCTGGACACCTTCAGAGGCATTGCCAACTGACGGGTCGGACGTCTGAGTGCAACATATACATTGTAGAAAAAGGAATATCGCCGGACTTACACGCGATAAGCTTTGATGATTCTTGTGAAACATAAAACTTAACTATCAATTGTGGTCTTGTCAAGGCTAAAAGACCAAGGACTCTCATGGATATGACGGGGCATCTAGCAGAATACTGAAGTATTGTTCTATGTACGTTAGCCCAGTACTTAGCCAATCTGTAACTTTTCCTTTAGGAGTGGTCGGTCTCCTGACCGATTAAAGTATTCGGTAGTGAAGCCACTTTATAAAAAGGGAGACAGGGATAATGTTGACAATTATAGACCTATTTCTATGCCATCGGTGTTTGCTAAAGCTATCGAGAGGGTCGTATATATAAGGTTACTGGAGCATTTAAATTCACATAATTTGCTGTCAAATGTACAGTTTGGTTTTAGAAATGGTTTAACAATTGAAAATGCTATATTCTTTTTTCTCTGTGAGGTTTCGGACGGATTAAATAAAAGGTTGCGAACGCTAGGTGTTTTCTTTGATCTAACCAAGGCTTTTCGCTGTGTTGACCACAAAATATTACTGCAAAAGTTGGACCATTATGGAGTAAGGCGAGTAGCTTACAATTGGTTTGCCTCTTACTTTAAGCAAAGAAAGCAGAAGGTAATTCTCCACGACATTGAGAGTGGTAGTGATGTTCAGTCCCAACAGGGCACTGTTAAGTGGGGCGTTCCCCAAGGGTCGGTGCTGGGGCCGCTGCTGTTTTTTATTTATATAAATAATATGCTTTCTAGAATTACAGGTGATTCAAAAATATTTCTGTTTGCTGATGACACCAGCTTGGTAGTGAAGGATCTTGTGTGGAATATTGAAACAGTATCAAGTAATGTAGTTCATGAAATAAGTTCATGGCTTGAGGAAAATAATTTGATGCTAAATCACAGTAAGACTCAGTTTTTACAGTTCCTAACTCACAATTCAACAAGAACCGATATTTTGATCAGACAGAATGGGCATATTATAAGCGAGACGGAACAGTTCAAGTTCCTAGGCGTTCGGATAGATAGTAAGCTGTTGTGGAAAGCCCATGTTCAGAATCTTGTTCGGAAACTAAATGCTGCTTTATTTACCATTAGAACAGTATCTGAAATAAGTGACGGTTCAACACGAAAAGTAGTCTACTTCGCATATTTTCATACGCTTATGTCATATGGTATTATTTTTTGGGGTAATTCTTCTGATTCAAAAGGGTATTTTTGGCTCAAAAACGGGCTGTTCGAGCTATGTGTGGTGTAAGTTCGAGAACCTCTTGTCGACCCCTATTCAATAGTCTGGGAATTCTGACATTGCTTTCACAGTATATATGTTCTTCAATGTCGTTTGTTGTTAGCAATATTAGCTTATTCCCAAGAGTTAGCAGCTTTCACTCAGTTAATACTAGGCAGAAATTAAATCTGTATGTGGAATGCACTTCCTTGACTCTGATGCAGAAAGGAGCGCAGTATTTTGCTGTATCCATTTTGAATAAGCTACCACAAGAACTCAAAAATCTTAGCAGTAGTCCAAACACTTTTAAGTCTAAACTGAAGAGTTTCCTCATGGCTCACTCCATCTATTCTGTCGAGGAGCACCTGGAAGAGCTGAAAAATTAAGCAATTTCCAGTGTTACATTGTTGATTTTCTTTATTTAAACTTACGAGTTGTGGCCTGAATATGTTTCTTATATTTCATTTTATCTGTTTCTACTATCGTGTTATAATTTCATGTATTGACTCGTTCCATGACCATGGAGACTTCTCCTTAATTTGGTCCCACGGAACAATAAATAAGTAAATAAATACAAAGCTACTGTCCATATGTCGCTAAGTTTCATAATTTCTTATTTATATTAAAATTATCCCTCTGTTTATATATTTCGATGCCTTCTCTACATAGCCGTGGATAATAGTTCGTCGTTGTAGACAAAATTTTTGTTTCAGAAAACTTTACTTCGTGATTTCCAGGCTGAAGAGCAAGCTCTGTTGCAGCCGATTTGTCTGTACACGGCTACAGGAACACAAAAGCTTTTGCCGACTAGTGAAAATAGACAAATCGGTTGTAACATAGCATGCTCTTCAGCCAGAAAGTCACGAAATTTTCTGAAACAAAATTTTATCGAAGGCAACGAACTATCATTTACGGCTATGTAGCGAAGCCATTGAAATGTATAAACACAGTGATTATTTTAATAGAAAAGAGGAGACCGTGAAACGTAGCGACATATGGACAGCAACTTCGCAGAATCACTAAGCAATTTTTTATCTTTGAGATAACAACAATCGACAGTTAAGTTTTATCTTTGACAAGGATCATCTCTGATTATCACTCTCAGGCGTCAGTCGGAAAGACTCAACGGTGGAGCACCAACTCTGAAGATGTCCAGGGCAGTTCTGGACGAAACATTATGAACAGAAGAGTTTCGTGAACCACGACCTTACACCCCGAAACGTTTAACAGCAGCCTAGCCATTCTGGGCCGGAATGAACACTGTGCAGAACAGGCAGTTTATTGTTTGTTGCGTGGAGCGAAATATCTCGTTGACTGAGCTAATGCTATAGTACAGTTTCATTAAGGTAAGTTGTTCAAATAATTAGACTCTTGTATGCAGTTGTATTACCAATGGAACATACTTATAATCTTAGTGATGTCATCTGAACTTAAATACCTCTTAAGATTGGTGTCCATTTAAAAAAAAAAATTACTCCATCTCTAAGCAAATGTACGAAGAGGGAAAACCCAAAAATAGATCATGTGAACAAGAGAAGATAATTGTATTCAACTGGTGATCTTCGTGGAGCACTTCAGAAGGTTTCGAAAGAAAAGCGGTCGATATATCGGCTAAATATTTCCCCGTGCCAAGGAGTGCTTTAAAAGACTATGCAGACCACAGTGATGTGACAAAGACAATGTGACCTTTGGCAAAAGGGGCAGACCGTTTGCCCTTACGAGTGAACTGGAAGTTCAGTTAATTTCACGACACAATGTAGGAAATAGGGTTCGGCCTTAACGTTAACCGAATAAACCGCTAACCGTTGCAGCACCGTGAAATCAGTGGCTAAGGAGAAACAGAAGTTGAAGAACAAAAGAATGATGACATCTGCGCCACTTGTAAAGAAAGCTACAGCTGTAGGAAGCATACAAGTGCCTGGATACAGTGTTGCTCTTGTTTGCGATAATTCCATGAAAGAGACAGTCCATCGATTCACCTTATGCTACGGTATTTATGTGTAATATCTGGACAAATCTTAGTGACAGTGGCAGCGATGCGAAAAACGAATGAAAAGTGTTTCAACTGAATTTAACCAAAGCAAAAGAAAATTCTTATGGAATGTAGAGCGTTATCACGGAGTTAAGTATACAGTGTCACAATGTTAGGTACGCTATAACGAAATTTGGTAGCATGTCAACTTCATTTACTACACGTTATAACTTCAGCAGTTTTTCATTAGTTAAATGTTCTTTATCGTGGGTTAGTAGAGCAATGTATTGCTCTCTTACGTGTGAAATATACAGTTTCGAGATTGCAGATTTGTTTTGATTCTTCATTTACGTTCCTCACTATGACGAAGATAGGTAGAGTTACCCTAAAAGACGCATAAACCATCCATCAGAAATCTATCGACTTATTCTTTCGATCAAAATATTACAAAAAGATTAAATGAGCAGGGGTACGAAAATCCTTCGTTAAGGAGGAAATAAATTATCTTTAATTCACGGCACAAAAATAATACTATCTACGAAAGGAATTATTGTTAATGGCACAAAAATGATATATTTATTAAACACACTTATTTTAACAGAAATTGCTCGAAGTGACCACCTTCAGCTTTCATGCATCCCCCGAGCCCATTTTCCAAACTCTGGCGTACACTCCCTCGTAATATCGACATTGGTTGTAGGAACTGAATAGACCAAGAATTTTAATCTCTCCAAAGAAAAAAAAATCCATTGGATTCAAATTTGGCGATCCGGCGGGCAAAGAAATGCATCCCCCTCGATCAGTCCACCTGATCGGGAATAGGTTATCGACATACTAGCGAACTGTCCCTGTTAAGTGAGGTGGAGGAACATCGTTGGATGACTTTAGCGGTACATCATCAATTAGATGAAGCAACTCATGTCTGAGAAACTGTATACACCTTTTTTCTAGAGAGACGTTGCGGACACAAGGAGGGATGAATGGGGTGGTCATCAATGATTCTACCTCACACGTTTAGGCGGAACTTTCATTGATTTGTCTTGTCGCACTCCATGTGCGATTCCATGTTTACAGATGTGACTTTTGTGATAACTGAAGATCCCATCACGTGAAAAGTTAACCTCATCAGTGGATGAGGTCCATTCTAAGAACAGCAGAAACACAGCACAGTAACCTAACATGCATTGAGCGGAAGTTATTCTTGGCTGAGAGTTTATCTCATTTAAGCCTTGCACCCGTTGAAGGATATGTGGATACGGATTCTATTGCAGAATGTTTCAGATCATTATATGATTAGCGCCTTCCCTTTTCGTAACTCTCCTTGTACTAGCTGATGGATGTTCATCCACAGTACGAAGAACCGAGGCGTTCGTACATCGTTTATATAGGTTTACGCTAGAACATCCCAGTTTGCGCTCCATACATGTCCAGAAAGACAGCATGCCACGAATGCTAAGCTTTCCGTGTTATTCTGTTTCACTCCATTGACTAGCCGAGCAGCGCCAACACCTCCCCTTGCGAAAAGCGAGACACCGTCCTCAACAGACGCTAAGAGTCTGGTTTAGACACGCTGATACTGCATGCTCCAAAGTGTAAGTATGGCTGTTTCCCAGGAAAATGATTTTAGTGTATGTTGGTTTACTTTGTCTGAGCTTAAGTGTAATAAGACGTGAAAGTATCAGTTAATGAACAATTATGCTTTTTACATAATATTCACCTTTGGGTACCAATAGATCCCTATGTAAGTTGCGATTTTGTGCCCAGGCTTTGTCCTTCCGTACTATCTATCCGTGCTGATAAGCTCCATGTTCTGCGTCTGAAATGATAGGGAGCATGAAGCTGGGAGTGATAAGGTGCTGAACCAAATGAAGAAAGACTTGTAACGACATTTACTCGCCTCAGTGGCATTTTAACATTAACAAAATTTACGATCCAAAACAGACGTTATAAAAGCCAGCATAAAGTCGCAAACACAATTACATAACACTTAACGAAATTTTGACTTCTTAATAGTGGGAGAGTCATCATTAGCAAAAGTTAAACAGTGAAAAGCTTAATAATATCAAATGGTTCAAATGGCTCTGAGCACTGTGGGACTTAACTTCAGAGGTCATCAGTCCCCTAGAACTTAGAACTACTTAAACCTAACTAACCTAAGGACATCACACACATCCATGCCCGAGGCAGGATTCGAACCTGCGACCGTAGCGGTTGCGCGGTTCCAGACTGTATTGCCTAGAACCTCTCGGCCACTCCGGCTGGCTTAATAATATCAAATCACGATTCAAGGAGTTTAAACAAAGATCAGCTTTAGTTTGGCACAAACATCTCTGGATCCCTTAATCCAGCTTAGATTAAAAACTCTAACACACACGCAGGGTAAAATTTAAAACCACATAGGCATAAGGTGCCAACAATCAAAGTCAGTTACAGAGGAAAACCTCATAGGGCCCTTTCCAAATTACATTATGACACAGCAACCTTAAAAATAATTATGGTAATTCAACATATGCGTATTCAATCCCTCGTTACAGACTTATCACATGGGCGTTTGAAAGGCAGTACACAATTTAAGAAAAACTGATTTTATGGCAAATAAATACAGAAACAAGACTTTCACTAATCTCTGTTTGCTTTTCACAAGTAAGCTTAAATAACTTGAGTATGTACTGCAAACTTGGAATGGTGACTAAGACCACTATGACGGTCGCTAAAAAGAACTATACCACGTTACACGTGAGAAGCCAAATCAAATCCCTATAACAAAGACTCGCTCACGGACCAGGGTTCTCGTGACTTACATGTAACCAAAAGGAGCTCAACTTTTTCCTTTCTGCTCCATTCCTTAGCTGTATATTAAATATTATGAGCTCACTATCCACAACCCAAAGCAGCAGAAATAAGAAATGTGCCAACTCTGAAGACACTAATCCGCGACCACGAAGTCAGAGGGAGACAGTAATTCTTCAGATATGGCAGACATGTCTTCGGCCATAAGGCCAGGTTCTCATTCAAATAAGCAAAAAATAGGCAAAGTCTAGGATGTTTTTTGAGACAGTGAAAAGACAACAAAGGGTCTTTTCGGGGATTATGACTGATCATACTTTGAACTTTATTTTAGATTTTCATTACAAAAAGAAGTGCAGCCAGTAATTATGGTTTGATCAAGGGCATGCGAGTTTCAAGTACGCAGAGTACGTGCGGTGTAGCCCATCAGGAGTTTTCTAAAATCAAAAATGGATCAAATCAGTCAATACTACATGAAATTTGTGGGAGCTTGTACCTAACCACAACGAAATAATCTTAAATTGAAGGATATAGTGCTAACTCTAACTCTGAGTTCGATTTTTGGTTTCTTCATTCTTTATAACTTTACAAAATGTAGTTAATATTAATAAATTTGGTATATTATAGGTATAAGTTCGCAAGCAAAGTGTTTACTTTTCGGGGGTCAAAAGCAAAAGCTAATAGGTTGAATTGTTTTTATTTTATGCGTCATGCAGTCTTGAAAAATCATTCCTCTAGAAAACCTACTTAAAGTTTAGGGATAATTTTTATATGTATCATTAATTCAATTTGCATAAAAACTACACGTTGTTATATATTTTTGATGTCGCTGAACACAAATATAGAGTCAGATTTTCAAAATTCAGAATGGCTAATCCAATGTGACGCACCAAATTTGTTTTGACCAAAATTTGACCAAAAAAATTGTATCCGGTCCCTACGTTTTGTCTGCATTTCCAGAACCGTATATGAACCCTTATTCTAACTCGAAATGTTCCTGGAGAGCAACTCCCTCGTCCTTCTTGGCGAGAAAAGCCGGTCTGGCTGAGCCGGATATGCTGCCTCCGGCAGCCTGCACACGTTGTTTGTCAGTTTTTTCGGCGAATATGTTTGCAAGAACCATGGACCTTGCCGTTGGTGGGGAGGCTTGCGTGCCTCAGCGATACAGATAGCCGTACCGTAGGTGCAACCACAACGGAGGGGTATCTGTTGAGAGGCCAGACAAACGTGTGGTTCCTGAAGAGGGGCAGCAACCTTTTCAATAGTTGCAGGGGCAACAGTCTGGATGATTGACTGATCTGGCCCCGTAACACTAACCAAAACGGCCTTGCTCTTGTGGTACTGCGAACGGCTGAAAGCAAGGGGAAACTACAGCCGTAATTTTCCCCGAGGGCATGCAGCTTTACTGTATGGTTAAATGATGATGGCGTCCTCTTGGGTAAAATAACCCGGAGGTAAAATAGTCCCTCATTCGGATATCCGGGCGGGGACTACTCAGGAGGACGTCGTTATCAGGAGAAAGAAAACTGGCGTTCTACGGATCGGAGCGAGGAATGTCAGATCCCTTAATCGAGCAGGTAGGTTAGAAAATTTAAAAAGGGAAATGGATAGGTTAAACTTATATATATAGTAGGAATTAGTGAAGTTCGGTGGCAGGAGGAACAAGACTTTGGGTCAGGCGAATACAGGGTTATAAATACAAAATCAAATAAGGGTAATGCAGGAGTCGGTTTAATAATGAATAAAAAAATAGGAGTGCGGGTAAGCCACTACAAACAGCATAGTGAACGCATTATTGTGGCCAAGATAGACATGAAGCCCACGCCTACTACAGTAGTACAAGTTTATATGCCAACTAGCTCTGCAGATGACGAAGAAATTGAAGAAATGTATGATGAAATAAAAGAAAATATTCAGATAGTGAAGGGAGACGAAAATTTAATAGTCATGGGTAACTGGAATTCGGTAGTAGGAAAGGGAGATAAGAAAACGTAGTAGGTGAATATGGATTGGGACTAAGAAATGAAACAGGAAGCCGCCTGATAGAATTTTGCACAGAGCACAACTTAATCATAGCTAACACTTAGTTCAAGAATCATAAAAGAAGGTTGTATACATGGAAGAAGCCTGGAGATACTGACAGGTTTCAGATAGATTACATAATGGTAAGACAGAGATTTAGGAACCAGGTTTTAAATTGTAAGACATTTCCAGGGGCAGATGTGGATTCTGACCACAATCTATTGGTTATGAACTGTAGATGAAAACTGAAGAAACTGCAAAAAAGTGGGAATGAAAGGAGATGGGACCTGTATAAACTGACTAAACCAGAGGTTGTACAGAGTTTCAGGGAGAGCATAAGGGAACAATTGACAAGAATGGGGGAAAGAAATACAGTAGAAGAAGAATGGGTAGCTTTGAGAGATAAAGTAGTGAAGGCAGCAGAGGATCTAGTAGGTAAAAAGACGAGGGTTAGTGGAAATCCTTTTGTAACAGAAGAAATATTGAATTTAATTGATGAAAGGAGAAAATATAAAAATTCAGTAAATGAAGCAGGCAAAAAAGAATACAAACGTCTCAAAAATGAGATCGACAGGAAGTGTAAAATGGCTAAGCAGGCATGGCTAGAGGACAAATGTAAGGATGTAGAGGCTTACCTCACTAGAGGTAAAATAGATACTGCCTACAGGAAAATTAAAGAGACCTTTGGAGAAAGGAGAACCACTTGTACGAATCACTGTTCGACATGGGTTCTATTTCTGATATTAAAGTATGTACTTCTAGACCATTTTACTGTGGGAAATTCAAATATGTAAACAAAATATCGTTGTCAGGGATACTTTTTATGTAATATGTATATATATGTATATTCACAATTCATGGCAAACACAGAGACGTTATAGAGAAATACAGGTATGTTGCCGCATCCAGTAGTGATAGAACGTGATAATTTCTTGTGCAACAGTAGGTGGGAAGAATCAGACATCATTAGGTTATCCCCCGCCACACCTATGTCATTAAGACCACCTGAAACATCTCATTAACTCGAACAGCGACAGCCGGTCGCTGCCTCGGCAGTAAAGCTTCACGCCTCCTAGGGGCAGGTGCATCGAGTTTACAACAGTGGTGTTAGCCGCAATTTGTGTCAGTCTTATCGAGTGGGTATTTTGGCTGTCATATTTCCGAGCACGGTTGAATTTTTTAGTTCCTGTGTGTAAACTGATTGAGCCTGGTGCTGAACGTAAAACGACTGCTTGTTTTTACACATCAGCATTCCTCTCGTTCCCTACTATTAATTTAATACAGGTGTATTACCAAAGTGGTATTTTTAAATTTGCAGAAATGCCACGTCGTCGTGGATGTCGCTATGAGCTGGACAACTTCTGCTACATCTGTGGGAAGTTCACTTTTGCCAGAAGTAGGAAGAAAAATTTTTTTCAGTCATAAAGAAAGCATACAAACATTACTTTGGAGTAGAGGTTTGAGACCAAGGTAAAGAATGGGCGCCACATTTCTGTTGTGCTACATGTTACTGCAAACTAATTCAGTGGTGGAAAGGTAAAGAGAATGTGGCGTTGTTTGCTGTTCCCATGGTGTGGAGGGAGCCTAAGGACCATGTTACTGATTGTTATTTCTGTCTAACAAAAATTCAGGGTCTTACAAACAAAACGTTGAAGAGGCATATTGTTTACCCAGATCTGGCTTCAGCGAGAATGCCAGTGCAGCATTCCGACAACCTTCCAGTACCTTCAAGAGCTCGAGGTCAAATTCCGAGTGACAGTGAAATAAGTAGTGCTGAAGAAATCACAGATGATGATTCTTTATATCACTGCACAAGTGAGTCATCGCCACATTTATTAACACAGGCAGATTTAAATGATTTAGTACGTGATCTAGGACTAAGTAAACAAAAGGCGCAGCTGCTTGGTTCAAGATTACAAGAGTATAATCTGCAGCACCAAAGTATTAAAATCAGTGTGTTCATGCACAGAGAACATGCCTTTATTTCTTATTTTTCAACTGACCAAGCAATGACAGTTTGCAATGACGTTGCTAGCCTGATGAAAGTGCTGAACTTCACTTATATTTCACAGGAGTAGAGACTTTTCATAGATGTATTGAAAACAAGTCTGAAGGGTGTTTTGCTCCATAACGGAAATAAAATACCCTCTGTTCCAGTAGCTTACGCTAGTTTGACAAAAGAGAATTACGAATTCATACAAAGGATGATAAATTCATTAAAATACAATGAACACAAATGGAAAATATGTGCAGATTTCAAGGTAATTGCTGGGAATGCAACAAGGCTACACACAGTATGCCTGTTTTCTTTGCGAGTGCGATAGTCGAGACCGAAATTCTCGCTACGTGAAAAAGAAATGGCCTAGGCGAAGATGGAAAGTTGGCGAAAAGAATGTACAATGTGAAAGTCTGGTAGCTCCTGAATATATACTACTTCCACTGTTTCACATCAAACTTGGCCTGATGAAACAATTCGTGAAGGCCATGGATTCAACAGGCTGTGGGTTTGCATATCTAGCTACCAAATTCCCCCGTCTTTCAGCTGCAAAAATAAAGGAAGGTGTAATTGTGGGCCCACAAATCAGGGAGCTGCAGAAAGATGCAAATTTTGATGCATGTTTAACTGATAAAGAAAAAACCGCATGGAACTGTTTCAAGATGGTGTCGGAAAACTTCCTCGGAAGAAGAAGAGCTACTAACTACAAAGCAATGGTGAAGGATATGATCAAAGCATATCAGGATTTGGGGTGCAATATGTCTTTGAAGGTACATATGATGGACTCTCATCTGGACTACTTCACAGAGAGTTGTAGTGACGTATCGGATGAACATTGGGAAAGATTCCATAAAGACATTTCTACCATAGAAACGCGCTATGAAGGTAAGTGGGTACCTTCTATGTTAGCAGATTATTGCTGGAATATCATTCAAGAGAAGAAAGATTCACAAAACAAGAGAAAAAAGTGATGTGCATTACAAGGCAGTGGCTCATTGTTTGTCAATTTACTGTAATTTCTCATGTCAAATAAATGCTTCAAAGTGTATACACAAAGGTTACTGTGTTATATGTTAGATCCCACTCTCCATTAATGTGATGAACTTATAACATCATAAAGATGTGCATTTGTTTGTCGAATTTCACCTCGCGTTTGCTGCACTATATCAGAAACTGAAAAGAGAAATAAAATTGCGATTACTCATAAACTATCCCTGACAGAAAAAAAACAAAAACAGTTTTCAATTCAGCACTCAAAATACAACTAGGATCACAATATTTTTTATCAGAAATAGAAAAAAAGTTTTTTTTTGTAGAACAGTGATATCAAGAGCTCAGATGGTAACCCAGCTCTAAGCAAAGAAGGGAAAGCAGAAAGGTGGAGGGACTATACAGAGGGTCTATACAGTGGAAGAGGACGTAGATGAAGATGAAATGGGAGATACGATACTGCGTGAAGAGTTTGACAGAGCACTGAAAGACCTGAGTCGAAACAAGGCCCCGGGAGTAGACAACATTCCATTAGAACTACTGACGGCCTTGGGAGAGCCAGTCCTGAAAAAACCCTACCATCTGGTGAGCAAGATGTATGAGACAGGCGAAATACCCTCAGACTTCAAAAAGAATATAATGATTCCAATTCCAAAGAAAGCAGGTGCTGACAGATGTGAAAATTACCGAACAATCAGTTTAATAAATCACAGCTGCAAAATACTAACGCGAATTCTTTACAGACGAGTGGTAGAAGCCGACCTCGGAGAAGATCAGTTTGGATTCCGCAGAAATATTGGAATACGTGAGGCAATACTGACCCTACGACTTATCTTAGAAGCTAGATTAAGGAGAGACAAACCTACGTTTCTAGCATTTGCAGACTTAGAGAAAGCTTTTGACAATGTTGACTGGAATTCTCTGTTTCAAATTCTGAAGGTGGCAGGTGTAAAATACAGGGAGCGAAAGGCTTTCTACAATTTGTACAGAAACCAGATGGCAGTTATAAGAGTCGAGGTGCATGAAAGGGAAGCAGTAGTTGGGAAGGGAGTGAGACAGGGTTGTAGCCTCTCCCCGATGTTATTCAATCTGTATATTGAGCAAGCAGTGAAGGAAACAAAAGAAAAATTCTGAGTAGGTATTAAAATCCATGGAGAAGAAATAAAAACTTTGAGGTTCGCCGATGACGTAATTCTGTCAGAGACAGCAAAGGACTTGGAAGAGCAGTTGAACGGAATGGACAGTGTCTTGAAAGGAGGATATAAGACGAACATCAACAAAAGCAAAACGAGGATAAAGGAATATAGTCGAATTAAGTCAGGTGGTGCTGAGGGAATTAGATTAGGAAATGAGACGCTTAAAGTAGTAAAGGAGTTTTGCTATTTGGGAAGCAAATAACTGTTGATGGTCGAAGTAGAGAGGATATAAAATGTAGACTGGCAATGGCAAGGAAAGCGTTTCTGAAGAAGAGAAATTTGTTAACATCGAGTATAGATTTAAGTGTCAGGAAGTCGTTTCTGAAAGAATTTGTATGGAGCGTAGACATGTATAGAAGTGAAACATGGACGATAACTAGTTTGGACAAGAAGAGAATAGAAGCTTTCGAAATGTGGTGCTACAGAAGAATGCTGAAGATTAGATGGGTGGATCATATAACTAATGAGGAGGTATTGAGTAGGATTGAGGAGAAGAGAAGTTTGCGGCACAACTTGACTGGAAGAAGGGATCGGTTGGTAGGACATGTTCTGAGGCATCAAGGGGTCACCAATTTAGTATTGGAGGGCAGCGTGGAGGGCAAAAATCGTAGAGGGAGACCAAGAGGTGAATACGATAAACAGATTCAGAAGGATGTAGGTTGCAGTAGCTGCTGGGAGATGAAGAAGCTTGAACAGGATAGACTAGCATGGAGAGCTGCATCAAACCAGTCTCAGGACTGAAGACCACAACAACAACATGTTTGCATGCGTACTGCCATATAAATCGTTCTGTAAACGTACGCCCTGAGACTGTCCCCGGCGGTCGTGACACTGTTTCGAGCAATGAGCTGTAGAAACTTTTGTAACGTACTGATTAAGAAACGTTTTCGTCCCAACATTCGAGCCACATATACCTTTCAAAAATGCAATAAAAAATCGATTATCGACCGTTTCTGTTGAGAACCTGCCATTAAAGATCAAATTACTATTCACAACAAGACGAACCGGACCTCAGAGTTTTAAGAGTAACCCTTGTTACCCTATGGAACAGCAAGCAAACACTGAGAGCAGGAGAGAGCGCATGTATGGTTAAATCAGCTCAGGGCGGGGCTGTCCTACCTTTGACGGAAGGCTGGTGAAATCAACTATTGACAGGAGAGAGACAGTTCCTGTGTTCCTGTGACACATCTCGAGCACTGGCTGCAGAATACGAGGCATGTGCTGCAGGGTCGAGCACAGCTACAGTACCTTCATCAACTGCCATGGGGATGGCCCGCCTCCCACTGCCTGCTGCACCACGCAATTCACACCTTTTTTTTTTTTAATTCCTTGACGTCCTTTAATAGACGTGGGGCCGCTTTGCAGTTGTCACTGTCTGCGATATTTCCGCAATACAGCTCTGCTATTTCTGCCGTTCTGGTAAAATAACTCTGCCAGCAGTGAACGGTATTTTTCTCAATAGCCTTTGCGTTTCATAAAGATAACTTCAGTCACTTCACAAAGAAATCAACACGTGTTACCTAGCGACAGCCTACTGACGTCAAAACCGTGAACATTTCTCATATTGACTGCCTACAGCGCCATATTTTCACCTAGTAGCAGAATGTGGAACTATCAACACACCTACGATGTTTCAGCCTCCTGCGATGTATACAGCCCGCTTTGCAGCACTTGGAACACGGCCAGTTCAATTATAACCTCCCGGCACTTAATGATAACGATGTTTTACGGGTGTAGCACACTAGCTGTCTTTCAGTAGTGATAGACCCACTTTTTATTCCTTTGTGATTTTGAATTCCGTTTATTATTTCTTCTTCCCTTCACGTCAAGTGAGCTTTAGCATTATACCTCAAACGTGGACTTCTAATTTTGATCTGTCCGCTCACAGTAGCTGAATGGTTACCGCGACAGACTGTCAATCCTAAGGGTCCGGGAGCGATTCCCGGCTGGGTCGGAGATTTTCTCCGCTCAGGGACTGGGTGTTGTGTTGTCCTAATCACCATCGTTTCATCCCCATCGACGCGCAGATCGCCGGAGTGGCGTCAAATCGAAAGACCTGCACCAGGCGTACGGACTACCCGACGGGAGGCCCCAACCACTCGACATTTATTTTTCAAGCAACAAAGTTGGTAGAATCACGTCCGTCCTTTGTGTTGGACAGGACACGACCTGCATTTCATGGTTAATAATCCCTTTTACCAAAGAGAGCTCCATTCTATGAACACAATGAATACCAATATCAACAATATCAACTTCTTGTGACCAATTTTTCTGCAGGTAACCTATTTTTCTTCCACAAATTGGTCCTGTTTGCTTTATCAATTCATAGCCTCCTATCTGACTGCATGATACTTAATATAATGAATGAAAAGAATCCCCACATACATTATGATAGTGTCCTTCATCAGATGTTAGCGGAACAATCAAATTTTAATGGGCATTTTAGACTTGGAGTTTCTAGCTCCTACACCAACCTCCTCCCCCTTTCGTGATCGATTGTGCGACGGACAATCCTCTTGTACTCTTCTTCATAAATTTCGAACATCTAAGCCCTTGTTTCCCCTGAGAGATATTCTTGCTGATCCATTTAATCAATTTAATAAATCAGTCAAGAAGAAATTCAGCCTTCAGTTGCAAGGTAAAATTTTTTAGTTTACCTAGGTTTCGATGCCAATAACGGTATCTTCTTCGGAACAAAAATAAAATTATTTTGGCCGTCAAAATAATTTAATTTTTGTTCCGAAGAAGATACCATTTTGGCATCGAAACCTAGGAAAACCAAAAAAATTTACCTTGCAACTTAAGGCTGAATTTCTTATTGTCTGAACAATTAACGGTTGCTGAAGCGCTACATTATGTTAAAGATTTGTAAATTTAATAAATGTTTTTTGCGTCTATAACGGACCATAGTAAACTAAGATTTATCTGTGATGTCAAGATAGTTTACTTTGTGTTGAACTGCAGTATTATGCAGTAAATAAGTGATTTTACGGGAGATAATCTCCAGTTTCGTTTATCCACTGAAAGGCAGTCAAACTGTAAGAGCATCCGAGAGAGACACTAAATTCCGATATGTGTAATGAATCCCACTAGAATCATTCACCACCACATGGTCATGCACGATCACAAGTCTTTCCACTGCGTACCTGTGATATGAATATGAAGTATACTAGACCTTAATCTCTTCGTTTGCAACGATTCAGTACGAACCCTTGCACATACAATGAACGGCGTTTCCATTTCAATAATATTATTCAGAAGTGAGATATCTTATTAAGATAGTCAACATTACCTGAGCAACTGAACAAAAAAAAGACCCATTTGCTTTACTGAAGGAGGAGAATAGAAGGTGGTGGTCGAACGCTATAGTAAAGTCCAACACCAGCGAACCCTTATTTAAATATAAATAAGTCACAGTGAGTTAGGTAGGGATCTTGTTGTTTCACAAATGATAGTAGAAATGCCTCAGAAAGAAAAAGAAGATTATGTCTCTTATGTGCCGATCCGTGCATGATTCAATGTCATGGGAACCTTCCATTTTCCGCAATCATATATATATATATATATATATATATATATATATATATATATATATATATATATATATAAGTGGATTTTATATGAATGCAGACTGCAGTTAGGAGTTTGTCACTAAATGTAGAGAACAGTAACTATTTATTCAAGCAGCGCATTACGCCCTATAAATGATGAGCAAAACGACCCGCTCAAGAACTAAAAGCATAGTCAATGTTAATTGGGCGTGCCAACAAACGGCTGAGCAGGACACATTTCACGGCATTCCCGAACAGTGCGGTCAGGGAGAAGTTGTCCCGTTAGGTTACACAATGGGTCCTGGTGTCGAGCTGGCTGCAACACAGAAAACGGTGCGGGAATTAGGCGGGGCGTGCGTTTGCCAAAGCCGCGTTTGGCTCTGGATGACGGGGAGCTATTGTTCAAACGGAACAAACATAGCAGGTACATGCTGAGGTCGGTAACCTATAGTCGGCCGGAACGATGTTTTGCGAAGAGTCGAGGTGGCTGCAGGCAGTTTAGAGTTCGGTGCTCTTCAAGCGTTCACAATGGAGACATTTCAAGAGTAAAAGGCAATAATTGAAGCATTGAAAAGAAAATATATGTGCTCTAGACTAGTCTGAGGAACAAACTGCTAGGTTAGACGCATTTACTGTATAACAGAAAGCAGAGGTACTGTTGTGGATTGAGCTGTGGCTGGCTCATGCTATGCGTTGCATTAAACCTTGGTTGCTATTCTGTGTTTAGTCTCCCGCGGTTATCGCGATTATGCTGTTATCCTCTCTCTCCGCGAGTGGCAGCAGCGGTGTGTATCGATATTCACACCTTGGACTATCTTTGGCCTGGCGCTTATAGTTTCCGGCTGTGCTATGTGGGACCAGTTGGTAGGTTGGCGTGGAGCAGCGAGGAAATCTCCGCGGCGCGTAGTTTGGCCGGGGCCGTTGACAGCGTCTACGAGCGGTCGTAGTGTGTGGTGCTGTTCCCAATGCTATGAGGTCCGTGGCTCACCGATCCTGGACACGAAAGTTGAGTTTTGACTTAATCTACCAGCACGTCGCGACTGCTCACATTGTGTCGTTTGGATTTCGTTGTCGGCTGTTGGGATATTCCTGTGAGCAACCACGTGTGTTTTCAAGTTGGCAAATTTTAGCCACCCTCCGGTGAAGTTTAACTGTACTTGGTTATTTCGAATTGAAGTGCACTAGCGGAATCTTCTGCCTTGTTACCGTTAACGTTCCGGTTACCCGCCCTGGCCATTGACGTAAATTCAGGCAGTGTATTTTCCTCATCGTGTTGGTGCTGTCCAGCACGGTGTGTAGTTTGACAGCGCAGTGTATGATTGGTTGTGGGCGTCAATACTTTCTGCGTTGTTCCATTGAATTCCCTGTTGTGTGCTGGTCGGGTGGAGCGGAAGTTATCTTGTCGGTGGGTCAGTTGGCTGTCTGTCGGTTGGGTTTGTCGGATCGAGAATGGTTGGGCCGACTGCCTGTCTCACCTACGCTAGCATTAGTGTTTGAATTCCAGGCCGACCCTCGAAAACTACTGAGCGGCGTTGGGTGAACTGCCTTTTTTTATTTGTTCTTGTTGTTTGTATTTGTATGGCTTCTAGCCGATTTTTAAATTAAGGTTGTTTTCCCTTTGAGGCGTAAGATTGTTTGGGCCTTCAGCCTAATTTAAAGTTTTAAGTAAGGCCTTTGGCCTTTTATAAATTTAATTTTGTTGAGTCTTAAGTGATGGGCCTTCAGCCGATTTTGAATTAAAGTTGTTTTGCTCATAAGGTGTCAGATTGTTTGGGCCTTCAGCCTAATTGAAGAACAGTTTTAAGATAAGGCCTTTTGCCTTTTAAAAATTCTGATTTTGGTTTGAGTCTTCAGTTATTGGCTTTCAGCAGATTTTAAATTAAAGTAGTTTTCCCTTAAGGCATGAGGTTGTATGGCTTATTCAGCCGGTTATTCAGTTCCAGAAATTAATGCTTTGGTTTTTTTAAATATTCTTTTTTTGCTCTTGTAATGCTTGGTCAAATAAATAAAGTTGTATGTTCGAGTGTAACTGACAGCCGCTTATTTTGGCCCCTTTCCACAATTTAAACTGTCCTGCGGGTTTAGCAGGGCGTCTCACGGATATTCCGAAGAATGTGACTGAGATCAAGACGAGTCGTTCAGTCAGTGGAGAAAGTAAATCTGTGTGATGGTGAAGGCGACAGAAACCCTGTTTAAGATAATCGACCGATCTGAGAGCTGAATTACAGCACTGGAAAATTGTCTAGAGAAAAACATTGAGGAAGCTTCGGCTGATCTGAGGAAAATGCGAGAAGTCCTCTGGGAAGTAAACAACGAGCAAGCAGATACAATCTAGATCTTAAAACAGCAAGACAAAGGAGTGAGCAAGGTCGCAGACGATTAAAGGTCATAACAATAGCCGTGGAACAGTTGTCACTGAGGAATGACGTGGACTCACATCGAACATACCAAGTTGGAGAACTGAAAATGATGAAGTGCAGTTTTGCTCCGACTGAAACAGAACCAAATTAAAATAAACCACGGGAATGAAGAAGCATTAAACGAACTTCTTCTGACAGCGGTACATGGCGAGGCAGAGCCAGAGAAAGTTGGAGACGTGAGCAGTGGGAACAATGGCAAGTGTAAAATAAGGCAAGATGATTCAGAGGACTTAGGAGAACTGCAGGAAAGACTATGTCGGATCTGTAATGAACCAGAGCACAAAGCGGCAAATGAGTTTGAGTTAGCGGGTCTGAAGAGAAGCAAACAGGAAGCCTTTTGGTACAGTATAAAAGTAAAGTATCGTCCAAGAGTCCACTATTTATCTGCTTCCACATGTGGATTCATCAGTTTGAGGATCCATTACCATAATCGTGGAGCCTGTCACTCAATATTAATTTTTTGTTGGTGGCCACCTTAAAGATGAAACGGCGGCAATTGTGTGTGTTTTAATGAGGGACTACGAGACAATCGAGTTTCTGTGAATCAGCCAGGACCAGGAGCTTGGTATTCTGATAATGTAAGCATAAACTGATTCAGGTCATTGAAATCCCATTCTCCATTTTAAAGAAACACTGAAAAAGGATCTAATGTTGGGTGTATGATTTCCCCAAGTTTCCTAACTGACTGCTCCTTTTTCTTAGGCCATCAGTCATCTGACTGGTTTGATGCTGCCAGCCACGAATTCCCCTCCTGTGCCACATTTTCATCTCAGAGTAGCACTTGCAACCTACGTCCCCAATTATCTCTGCCTTCTAATACCATGGAAGTTATTCCCTGATGTCTTAACAGATGTCCTATAATCCTGTCCCTTCTTCTTGTCAGTGTTTCCATATATTCTTTCCTCGCCGATTCTGCGGAGAATCTCCTCATTCCTTACCTTATCAGTCCACTCAATTTTCAACATTATTCTTTAGCACCACTCCTCAGACCTTCGATTCTCTTCTGTTCCGGTTTCCCCACAGCTTATATTTCAATAACATACAGTGCTGTGCTCTAACCATATTTTCTCAAAAATTCCTTCTTTAAATTAAGGCCTATGTTGGATACCAATAGACTTCTCTTGGCCAGGAATGCTCTCTTTGCCAAGGCAGTCTGCTTTTACCTCCTCCTTGCTCCATCCGTCATTGGTTAGTTTGCTGCCTAGATACCAGATTTCCTTAACTTCATCTACTTCTTGACCAGAAAGTTTGATATTAAGTTTCTTTCTATTCATATTTCTGCGTCTTCTCATTACTTACTCTCCATATTCTGTAGTCATCATTCTACAGAGAGAAATAGTCATGGTTGGTAGGAACATGAATGCAATCAGGCTATTTCAATCTTTACTTTAAGAACTAGGCTATGAATGAGGCCAACAATGTATGTGCTTCTGTTCAGCAGAACGAGTCCTTGCCCGAACGTTACTTTTCAGATTGGAGAGATTGGCCAGCATGCTATTATGACCTAAGGCAGAGTGGTTCCTAATGGAGCTGGGACTCGGAGAGAGGTCACTGACCCCCGCAAAATAGACTTACGGAAGAACGAGGCCATGAGTGAGCAGACCACGCGCTAAGTTACAAGCCTTCAGCGGGAATTTTAGGGATGCGGAATACAGACACAGGCACAATGTGTCAAACCAAGGGGAATCATCACTACTGTAAACTATCAGTGTCAGGACTGGATAATACCACAGCTAGCAGAGTAGAACACATGTCACTGTATATTTAATTCGAGGAGATAAGGGAGACATTCTTAGAGGAGGAGGTGACTACAAATGTCAGAGGCATCCAATTCCGGGTGTATATATTAATGGTACGGCCTTACAATGTATCCTGGCCACAGGAAGTCAAGTAGCGCCCAGTAGAGTCCATTCGATTGACCCCAAACCAACGCCGTTTCCGATTTCAGTGGTGTCAAGCGAGAGCTCATTGGAGGTCAGGGTAGAGGTATGTTGTGTTTTCTCATGAAATCTGGTTCTCCCTCGGTGCTAGTGAAAACCATGTGCTGGTTGGAGAGGCCACTTGATAGCGTTCAAACAGCCTATCTGCGTGCTAGACACACTGGACCTACACATCGAACTGTGGTCTGGGGTGCGATTTAGAATGACAGCAAGAGCACTCTCGTGGTTGTCTCACGAGCCCTGATTACAAATTTGTACGTCATTCCGATGATTCTGCCTGTTGTGCTGCCATTCATGAAGAGCCTTCCATGGGGTGTCTTCCAACAGGGTAACGCTCACCATACCGTTATTGTAACTGAACATGCTCTAGCGTCGACATGTTGCCCTAGCCTGCTCTATCACCAAATCTGTCTCCAATCGAGCACACATGGGACACCATTGGACGACAAGTCCAGCATCATCCACAAACAGCAGTAACCGTCTCTGTATTGACCGACCAAGTGCAAAAGGCAGGGAACTCCATCCACAAACCGACATCCGGTACCTGTAGAACACATTGCATGCACGTCTGTATGCTAGAATTTAGCGTTCTGGCTGTTACACCGATTATTAATGAACGAGAATATCAGATTTGCAGTTCTTTATTTGGCGCTTACTTTAACCAGAGATCTTGCAATGTTAGTCACTTAAATACACTCATGACGCTTACTTTAACAAGCGATCTTGTAATGTTAATCACTTAAATACACTCATTCTCATAAATTAACGATAACTGCAGAATATGGTGACACACAACGTGGAACTACACAAAACTAGCGCTAATAGCATAGACACATGACACAGATCTGTAAGTCCACGGTATTGGTGATAAGTTGAGAAAACCGTCCCGAAACACATGTGCTACAAAACGCCACTGTTTCCTGCGCATATATTCCGATATAAATATGGGATATGTTCACCATGCATACGTGCACAGGCAGCACAATGGGTTGGCATACTCTGGATCAGGTGGTGGAGCAGCTGCTGGGGTATAGCCACCCACTCTTGCACCAGTGCCTGTCGGAGCTCCTGAAGTGTCCTAGAGGTTTGAAGACATGCAGCGATACGTCAACTGAGAGCATCTCAGACGTGCTCAATGGGGTTTAGGTCTGGAGAACAGGCAGGTCACTCCATCCGCCTGATATTTTCTGTTTCAAGATACTCCTCCACAATGGCAGCTCGGTGGGGCCGTGCGTTATCAACCATCAGGAGGAAGGTGGGACCCACTGAGCCACTGAAAAGGTGGACATACTGGTGAAAAATGACGTCCCGATACACCTGACCTATTACAGTTCCTCTGTCAAAGACATGCAGAGGTGTACGTGCATCAATCATTATCCCACCCCACACCATCGAACCACCACCTCCGTACAGGTCCCTTTCAAGGGCATTAAGCGGTCGGCATCT
Organism: Schistocerca piceifrons; assembly: GCF_021461385.2. Classification (NCBI taxonomy): domain Eukaryota; kingdom Metazoa; phylum Arthropoda; class Insecta; order Orthoptera; family Acrididae; genus Schistocerca; species Schistocerca piceifrons. The sequence continues at coordinate 47,482,033 of NC_060139.1, forward strand.
GGTTCCCGATTCACACCAGATGAAAACCCGGCGAGAATCACTGTTCAGACTATACCTGGACTCGTCCGTGAACATAACCTGGGACTACTATTCCAATGACCATGTACTGTGTTTTGACACCAGGCTTAAAGGGTTCCCCTGTGACCAGGGATCAGTGAAATGCACCTTGCAGGTCTCCAGGCGAATAAATCATGTCTGTTCAGTCGTCTGTAGACTGTGTGTCTGGAGACAACTGTTCCAGTGGATGTGGTACAGTCCCGAGCAAGGTTACCTGCAGTATTCCGTGGCCGTCTGCGGGCACTGATGGTGAGATATCGGTCTTCTTGTGGTGTTGTACACTGTGGGCGGTTCATACTGTAGCGCCTGGACACGTTTCCTGTCCGCTGGAATCGTTGCAATAATCTTGAGATCACACTTTGTGGCACACGGAGGGCCCGTGCTACGACCTGCTGTGTTTGACCAGCCTTCAGTTGCCGTAGTTCAAAATGGTTCAAATGGCTCTGAGCACTATGACTTAACATCTGAGGTCATCAGTCCCCTAGAACGTAGAACTACTTAAACGAACCTAAGGACATCACACGCATCCACGCCCGAGGCAGGATTCGAACTTGAGACCGTAGCGGTCAAGCGGTTCCAGGCTGTAGCGCCTAGAACCACTGGGCCACACCGGCCAGCAGTTGCCGTAGCATTCTACCCTCCATAACGTCATCAATATGTGTTCTTTAAGCCATTTTCAACACACAGCCACCACTAGCACGTCTGAAAACGTCTGCACACTTACTCGCTGCACTGTATTCTGACATGCACCAACACACGTCTGTGTATGTGAACTGTTGCCAGCGCCACCGTGCAACGACCGAAGGTCAAATGCACCGCATGGTCATACCCCAAGGTGATTTAAATCCGCAAACCGCCCTTCAGAGCGTTGTTTCACCATGTTTCAGCATTATCTTTAATTTACGGGCATGAGTGTAGTTTGCCTAGAAAATGTATTCCAGAAATTTTATTACTCTAACTTAACTACACTACTGGCCATTAAAATTGCTACACCACGAAGATGACGTGCTACAGACGCGAAATTTAACCAACAGGAAGACGATACTGTGATATGCAAATGATTAGCTTTTGAGAGCATTCACACAAGGCTGGCGCCGGTGGCGACACCTACAACGTGCTGACATCAGGAAAGTTTCCAACCGATTTCTCAAAAAAAATGGATCAAATGGCTCTGAGCACTATGGGACTTAACATCTGTGGTCCTCAGTCCCCTAGAACGTAGAACTACTTAAGCCTAACCAACCTAAGGACATCACACACATCCATGCCCGAGGCAGGATTCGAACCTGCGACCGTAGCAGTCCCACGGTTCCGGACTGAGCGCCTAGAACCGCTAGACCACCGCGGCCGGCAACCGACTTCTCATACACAAACAGCAGTTGACCCGCGTTGCCTGGTGAAACGAAGTTGTGATGCCTCGTGTAAGGAGGAGAAATACATACCATCACGTTTCCGACTTTGATAAAGGTCGGATTGTAGCCTATTGCGATTGCGGTTTATCGTATCGCGACATTGCTGCTCGCGTTGGTCGAGATCCAATGACTGCTAGCAGAATATGGAATCGGTGGGTTCAGGAGGGTAATAGGGAACGCCGTGCTGGATCCCAAAGGCCTCATATCACTAGCAGTCGAGATGACAGGCATCTTATCCGCATGGCTGAAACATATCGTGCAGCGACGTCTCGGTCCCTGAGTCAACAGATGGGGACGTTTGCAAGACAACAACCATCTGCACGAACAGTTCGACGACGTTTGCAGCAGCTTGGACTATCAGCTCGGAGACCATGGCTGCGGTTACCCTTGACGCTGCATCACAGACAGGAGTGCCTGGGATGGTGTACTCAACGACGAACCTGGGTGCACGAATGGCAAAACGTCATTTTTTCGTATGAATCCAGGTTCTGTTTACAGCATCATGATGGTCACATCAGTGTTTGGCGACATCGCGGTGAACGCACATTGGAAGCGTGTATTCGTCATCGCCATACTGGCGTGATGATATGGTGTGCCATTGGTTACACGTGTCGGTCACCTCTTGTTCGGATTGACGGCACTTTGAACAGTGGACGTTACATTTTAGATGTGTTACGACCCGTGGCTCTACCCATCATTCGATGCCTGGGAAACCCTACATTTCAGCAGGATAACGCACGACCGCATGTTGCAGGTCCTGTACGGGCCTTTCTGGATACAGAAATTGTTCGACTGGTGCCCTGGCCAGCACATTCTTCAGATCTCTCACCAACTGAAAACGTCTGGTCAATGGTGGCCGAGCAACTGGCTCGTCACAATACACCAGGCACTCCTCTTGATGAACTGTGGTATCGTGTTGAAGCTGCATGGGCAGCTGTACCTGTACACGCCATCGAAGCTCTGTTTCACTCAATGCGCAGGCGTATCAAGGCCGTTATTACGGCCAGAGGTGGTTATTCTGGGTACTGATTTCTCAGGATCTATGCACCAAAATTGCGTGAAAATGTAATCACATGTCAGTTCTAATATAGTACATTTGTCCAATGAATACCCGTTTATCATCTGCATTTCTTCTTGGTGTAGCATTTTTAATGGCCAGTAGTGTATTTCTTCATGTGTAAACTATTTTTGGTCGACAATGTATTTATCGTATGTGCTCAGGTCATTTACTTCCTGCCTTAGTAACATTAGGTCACGTCTCATCCCGCCGTTGTCGGACAGCGGCGCGTTTGGGCTTGGTGAGCTGCCACTCGCCGCCACGGCCGGTCCCTCCGGCAGCGGCAAGTGTCCGGAGGGCGGTGGCGACGGCAGGAAGGAGGCGGCAGCTGGCGGCGCGTGCAGCCGTGTGGGGCCGCGGGTGCATCCGGCGCGGCGCAAGCGGCGCGTGTAATGAGCCGCCGCGGGGGCGGGGCGGGGCGGGGGCGGAGGTGGAGCACTCCGCCGGCCGGGGCGGCACGCGCCGCAGCGCCGCGACGCCCACTGCCCGGCGCTCCTCCGCCGCCTCACTGCCGGCTGCCCACACTTGTCACGTCGCTAGTCACACGTCTGTTGAACGATAACCGTAAGACGTCGCTATGCATTCCTCAGCTGCTTAGTGCTAGACCACTTGTAACGCCAGAAATGCATATCCTCCTATTTCCATCAATCGTATTATAATTTTTTTCCTTATGTTGTTATATAACACATCTGTGTCTTTATATATTGTAATTGTCTTACAATATATATATATATACACTCCTGGAAATTGAAATAAGAACACCGTGAATTCATTGTCCCAAGAAGGGGAAACTTTATTGACACATTCCTGGGATCAGATACATCACATGATCACACTGACAGAACCACAGGCACATAGACACAGGCAACAGAGCATGCACAATGTCGGTACTAGTACAGTGTATATCCACCTTTCGCAGCAATGCAGGCTGCTATTCTCCCATGGAGACGATCGTAGAGATGCTGGATGTAGTCCTGTGGAACGGCTTGCCATGCCATTTCCACCTGGCGCCTTAGTTGGACCAGCGTTCGTGCTGGACGTGCAGACCGCGTGAGACGACGCTTCATCCAGTCCCAAACATGCTCAATGGGGGACAGATCCGGAGATCTTGCTGGCCAGGGTAGTTGACTTACACCTTCTAGAGCACGTTGGGTGGCACGGGATACATGCGGACGTGCATTGTCCTGTTGGAACAGCGAGTTCCCTTGCCGGTCTAGGAATGGTAGAACGATGGGTTCGATGACGGTTTGGATGTACCGTGCACTATTCAGTGTCCCCTCGACGATCACCAGTGGTGTACGGCCAGTGTAGGAGATCGCTCCCCACACCATGATGCCGGGTGTTGGCCCTGTGTGCCTCGGTCGTATGCAGTCCTGATTGTGGCGCTCACCTGCACGGCGCCAAACACGCATACGACCATCATTGGCACCAAGGCAGAAGCGACTCTCATCGCTGAAGACGACACGTCTCCATTCGTCCCTCCATTCACGCCTGTCGCGACACCACTGGAGGCGGGCTGCACGATGTTGGGGCGTGAGCGGAAGACGGCCTAACGGTGTGCGGGACCGTAGCCCAGCTTCATGGAGACGGTTGCGAATGGTCCTCGCCGATACCCCAGGAGCAACAGCGTCCCTAATTTGCTGGGAAGTGGCGGTGCGGTCCCCTACGGCACTGCGTAGGATCCTACGGTCTTGGCGTGCATCCGTGCGTCGCTGCGGTCCGGTCCCAGGTCGACGGGCACGTGCATCTTCTGCCGACCACTGGCGACAACATCGATGTACTGTGGAGACCTCACGCCCCACGTGTTGAGCAATTCGGCGGTACGTCCACCCGGCCTCCCGCATGCCCACTATACGCCCTCGCTCAAAGTCTGTCAACTGCACATACGGTTCACGTCCACGCTGTCGCGGCATGCTACCAGTGTTAAAGACTGCGATGGAGCTCCGTATGCCACGGCAAACTGGCTGACACTGACGGCGGCGGTGTACAAATGCTGCGCAGCTAGCGCCATTCGACGGCCAACACCGCGGTTCCTGGTGTGTCCGCTGTGCCGTGCGTGTGATCATTGCTTGTACAGCCCTCTCGCAGTGTCCGGAGCAAGTATGGTGGGTCTGACACACCGGTGTCAATGTGTTCTTTTTTCCATTTCCAGGAGTATATATATATATATATATATATATATATATATATATATATTTATATATATATATATATATATATATATATATATATAGTTTGTTTTGTAAATACTATTTGTATTTTTACGCTGGGTCTTGCCTAGGGAAAACTATTCTATCGAACGATTACATCTATAGGTCGTGGGGAGAACCAAAGTGTTTAGGATCTTTGGTAGTGTTAACTCTGCCGAGTGGAGCCCGGGCAGTGCGGAGTCTGGCTGCAGTAGGGCGGTGGAGCAGGTGTGTTGAGTGACGCTCCCCCGCAAGTTGCCGCGCTTTCGCGGTATGGCAGCATGTAATTGCACTCGACTTGCTATGATAGTTCCTGGCACGGTGTCGCGGACGGGAAACATTAGCTGGCACACATGGAGAGCCCGTTTCGCCTGGTGACCGTGTCGAGAAGAAGGCGCGCCAACATCCAGTTTCTCCAACAGCGAAGGCCGAGAATAAGTGATTGTCGCCACCTCCTCGATCATCGACTTCAAACCTTCAATCAACCAACAAGGAAGACTGAAAGCACGTAAAGTTATAGAACTGTATGGGAGTCCTCAGCTTTTCAAACTGTTCCATTTCCATCACTAAAAATACAGCAACTTAGCATGAACCTTTGTTGCTCATTGTCCAAATTGCATTACCAAGCAGGGTCCCTTTCTTTTCCGAAATGAACCCGTGTGTCATTGATATTCAAACACCAGAATTAAAGTAATATAATTCCATTTCACTGCTTTAATTTCAAAGTTCAGTTAAAGTATTCATAGCTGGCTACAATAAACAAACAGAACTATATTTTGATTACACAAGCACAAATTAAGAGTGCGAGTTTTCATACCATATTTTAGCTTACCTGTGACTGCAGCTCAGCTTGGTACGTACTATCTTTTATTATTGTTAATTGTTCAAAATCATTTAATTCAAGTTCAAAGTTGGATCTCTTATTTCTAAATTGCGTAGATTCAAGTAGCTTTTGAAATTATTGTTGAGGTAGCCCAAGACTAACGTCATTTTATTTTATTTCATAGTGCTTCAGAAACAAAGTTCACTATTAATTTCAGTCACTAAATTAGCTTTCAATTTTCCGGTTTTATTAATTCTTTTGCTAAATTAAGTAAGAGTGTAGCGAAATTTATTACTTCTGACAGACATTCAGTTTTCACACAACACGTGTCAACCTTCAGTTGCTACGCTTTTAGTGCTAATTATATGCGCATTAACCTTTCTTTTTAAGTTATTATAGTAGTTGTCCATAGGACTGGCGACCGTAATTTTCCCCAAATCTCAAATACCTAATTAACGCCAGTCAATTGTTAACGTAACGATTGCACATTTACTTTCTTTATTAACTGTAACCCTTTTTCAAAATTAATTTACACTAGCTTCATTTGCATTTTTCTTTTCATTTATATGTAACCCTTCCTCCCTCTTTACCGACAGATTAACTTCAGTGACGATTGCTTTTCCCAAATTTCCATTAGGTACACGCGGTTTAATTTTTCACTGTCATTGAGGTCGATAAGTGAGGGGCAGGTTACACACTCATCACAAGGCGAGCACGCACCGAATGCGTCACCGGTTGTGATCTTATATTTTTTCAATTGTACTATATACTGCACTCTGTTCTAGTTAGATGTACGGGGACTATTCGGAAAGTGAGGAATGATTGGTCGCGAAACGGAAACCACATTGAAAATTCGATGCTAGTTTGCACAGATGTGTTGCTTAGTGTCTCCAGTATCCTCGTAGATGCCATCCATAAAGTCGCTCTTGTCAGTTCTGAGCTCGCAATGAGAGCGTAAAAATGCCTAGAGAAATGTCACCCGCCAAGTACGAGCGCCTGCGTGTCGAGATGTTTCGCCTGATTTCAGACAACCCCACATAACGTAGCTGTCATGCAGTAGCTTCACCATGACACTTCTCAGCAACACACGGCAGGTGCAATGAGGACTCTCCTGCAACGTTTTTGATACAAAGTATTTGATTCCCCACCACACAGCCCCGACTTGGCTCCTGCTGATTTTCACCTCTGCTCCAATGGTTCAATGGTTCAAATGGCTCTGAGCACTATGGGACTTAACATCTGTGGTCATCAGTCCCCTAGAACTTAGAACTACTTAAACCTAACTAACCTAAGGACATCACACACATCCATGCCCGAGGCAGGATTCGAACCTGCGACCGTAGCAGTCCCGCGGTTCCGGACTGCGCGCCTAGAACCATCTGCTCCAGTGAACCGCTGGCTATGAAGATAACATTTTGGTACAAAGAGCTGCAATCCAGCATAAAAACTGTCGGAAAGCACAGGAGGCTGCCTTCTATGACGAGAGTATTGGGAAGCTGACATACGTCTATGTCGGAGCGGCGACTATTTAGAGAAGTAGCTAGAATGTGTTGCTAACTGTTGCAAATAAAGCAGTTTCCATTTCCACTGTGGTTTCCACTTCGCGAACTATCGTTTCTCGCTTTCTGAATAGCCTTCATACTTCTCAAGCGGTTTCGACAAAAAACCATACAAACCAACCATCCAGTACCAGTGTTACTACAACCAGCTAAGGTTGCATGATGTTTCCTTTTGGGACACCGTAGACTGAATTTAAAACTCTGTATATCATTGGCTAAAGGTCAAAGAGGGAAATCTGCTACGAAGTGCGGCGACACCTAGTTCGCAAGTAGAATAAAATCTCCGTAACTAATGATCTATGGAAAACAACTGTGTACTGGACAGTGATATGGCGACGGATTGTCCCCCCTGATAGCGTACGATGTGTTACACTGTTCCACTGTTGTGCCAGAGCCGAGGAAGATGCATACCTGTCCTACAATGCCATTCACATGAGTTGCCCACCTTCTCGGTGGATGGTCCGTGTGGAGCGACCTGACCCATCTCGTCGTGTTCTGCTGCCTCCCCAAGGACCCAATAGCACGCCACACCATAAGGCCTTGCGATGGCACTGTATGTTTTGTGCAAATGCATTTCCTGAACTGCTATTTGCATGAGTTGTCCACCTTCTCGGTGGATGGTCTTTGTGGTGTTACCTGATCCATCCCATCGTGTTCTGTGGTCTTCCCATAAACCATTCGGCACACAACCGTTGCACTGCTGAAACACTTTGTCCCTCTCAGGCAGTAATTTCCTTGGTGGAAGCAGCCCATCCTCTCAGGCCAATAATGCGCCCTTGTTCAAACTCACTGGTTTGACGGTACGGTTTGCGCATACGTCAGGGGGGCATCCTGCACACCTGTTCAAGTCACACTGCGACAACGAGAACCACAGGCATATTTTACCGGTAGGTGGTGTTGCGCCGCGATATCGGTGTTGACCCTGAACCCACGGGCCGACGGGGTTGAATGCTAATCATTTCTCCAAAACAATCTAATGTACATGTCCTGTGAATATGAATGTTCTATCTCTATTCGTTCAAGGCTTCTGTTTTTTTCTGTAGATGAGTGTGTTTGTGCTTTGTGGATGACGGGTATATCGTAAATTCACCGAGGAGGACTTACGACGCCATCGAGAGGCGGCACGTAAGTCGAGTGACCAATACGAGCTTAGACTACACTGTCTACACCTATTAGTGGACATAAGTAAGTGGTATATCCATCCTTCGCTTTTATGACGGCTTGAATTGCGTTGGGGACACTTTCATTGAGTTGTCTGATGGTCTGTGGAGGAACGGCAGCCCATTTTTCCTTAAGAGCCATAATAGGAAATGGTAGAGGTGTTGGACACTGGGGTCTGGAATGAATTCGACATTCCAAGTTTCCCCACCACAGTCAGGTTGGGACCCTGTGCAGGCCAGTCCATCTCAGTAACGTTACTGTCGGCTAATCGTTGCCTCACACGTGCTGCATTATGGCAGCGTGCTCACATTCATCGTCTCCGAACTGATGCTCTGCTTATAGAGTAAACAGTGCTGTAAAATGTTTTCATATCCTTCCACATTTAGTGTTTCCTTAAATACGATAAGGAAACCACGAAGTCATACACTGTCCACGAAAAGAACATCAATACCGTAACACCTCTTCTCTGCTATTCACTGTTGGCATTACACATCATGCAAGCGGCGTTTTCCAGGCATTCGTTAAACCCAAACCCATCCATTGGTTTCTCTGTCAGTCACTCGTTTCCTGTCATCCGTTGTCAAACGGCGTCGCGGTTTACACCAGCTCAAGTGACACTCAGCACTGCCTGCAGAAGTGAGAAATGTGTGGCTTATGAGGAGGTACACGAACTTCGTACTACACCCCCCCCCCTCTCTCTCTCTCTCTCTCTCTCATCCTATTCTTTGTAATACGCTACGCACTGTCATCGTGCTAGCTGGACTGCTGATAGCACTTTGGAGCTCACGAGTAATTCCTTTCACTGATTTCATGCAGTTTTTAACAACCACCCTCGGCAATGCTCGACGGTCCTCGTCCATCACTACATGAGATCTGCTTGCTGCAGATGTGGTTGTCCTTAGCGTTTCCACTTCACAGAGGCGTCACCAGCAGTAAAAAGATACCTTTAGAAGGGTTAAAATGTACCTGATGAATTTGTTAGGCGACCTGTTGATTAGTTCACCTTTGAAATCTATGAACTTTCCTTTCATACAGGTGGGTCCGGCCTCTCGTGATATTTAGTGGTCAATTTCATAGTAGATACGTGTGGCCGGATACTTTTGAACAGATACTGTAGTCGTATGTGTGGTACCATGTGCGCTACCGCGCGGCGGTACCCCTTGTAAAATTCGGCTGTTCCGCAACACATTTAGCCTGCCGCAGATTGTCTCGTCAATACTAGAGACTCCAAATCCACTATCAGTAAACATAAGCATATTTACCGGCAGTTATACGGAAAGCTCAGCTCAATAGACCATTGCCAGCATCACTTCTGAGCCACCTAGCCATCGCCCTGAGCGGCCGCCCCTGACACCAACAACCGCCTCGTAAGTGCAAATCCATATGCTCCACGAGGCACACTACTCGGTCACCACGCAGCTGCCGCTCACCCGACGACCATGACTTCGCCTCACGCCACCAACACTACGTCGGCTTCGACTCACTCATCCAGCATCAGGTGCAACCATTGCTTACCACTGACAACTGGTTCGAGGGTCTCGGAATTTATGGACATGTAAGACATTTCCAATTTCAGTGATAAAAACTAGAATCTTAGCTAACAGTGGATACAGTGTTAACCTTATTCCTCGCTGTGAAGCAGTGATTCTTATTTTCTTATCATCAAGCAGAGACTCTTGTTTCCTTGTCGTCAAGTTGAGGCGCTTTATTTTCCTATTATTCGTGTTTGATGTTCAGCGACATGTTAAAGCATTGTTGATCACTACTGGCGGTATATCAGTAAGTGTATTTTTCCGCCTTGTGGTCGCAGACACAAAAGTGGTGCCGAGGGCAGTCTGTCGTAAGTGACATTTCTTTCACAGACATTCGTCACCATACCACCATAGACTCAGTTCTCCTGCCACGCTGGGAACAACTGTGGACCTCGCAGCAGGAACTGCTGCAAACGTTTTGCAGCCAGACTGGCCTTCTATCATTCTCTCACCTTGCTGGTGTCAGCTCAGGCACCCGTGGAGACGCCTCTTTCCTTGCTGCCCCATTGCTCCTGCGCCACCAGCTCCTGCACCACCGGCTCTTGCATAATTGGTTCTTCTGATGCTGGCTCCCGTGCCACCACCCCTACTGACCCCGGTTCTTGCATCATTGGTCCTTCCAACACTCACGACGCCTCACGACGCCAGCCCTCACAACGCCAGCACTCACGACACTGACTTCATAGACCATCGGTCCTTCTCTACCCATCGACATCGTCGTCCTCTGAGGTTCTCCTACACCCTCGCTTGCTCCTTTGCTGTGTCCTGTCTTCCACATCTCTTGTTTCCTTTTTTTCTGCACATCTTTCTTTTTCTTCCTCCAAGCGCTCCAACGTAAACCACTGTGCATCACCGAACTTCAGTGTGAACCAAATTTCGTCCTTGCTTGCTTGGAAGGTTCCAATAAATGCCTGTGCGCTGCAGCTCACTTTAGCGCTCGTATCCCATTGCACACCACCATGCTTCAACACAGTGGACTTGCACCCAATCAGTTACTGGTCCGACTATCCCTGTCCTGCGTTCTCTTACGTTTCTCAGCGTTTCTACTCCTTCTCCTCTGTCACTGCCGCCATTCCCAAAATGTATCCCGGTTCTTGCGTCCTGTGCACCCACTAACAGCACCTTCCTCTTTCCATCCCATTCCAGGCACAGACTAGCCGCTTCTGAACCTCCTCCTAGGGCTCTCACTGGCAGCTGGTTCCTGGCTATCTGCTTTGCTGGACTGTCTCACGTCACACCACTGGCAACCACCACGGGTCAATGAAAGCTCGCATTCGCTGCGGACGTCCAACATCCTAAAAGTACCTCTTCCCTCAACGTAACACTGCAAGCAGCAATACATTCCATCCACCGTACGACGGCACCCTACTCACAGCGCCCGCAGTGCTGAGCCATATATGTTGTTGCATCCATGGATAGCCTCTTCCTGAGGATGGCATTGCTTTTGATCTCCTGTTGGTAGAGGATTCGGTTTCCATTTTTGCTGCACCATTCCTTGTCTGCCGCCTGGCCATCCACTCTGCACCTAATGATGCGCCTCTCGCTTCATGGGGCAGCTATTATCGATCTTCCATTTGGGGGGCATCGTATCATACCCAGCTGGGCGCCTTCAGCCACTTATAACCAGCATTCCACACGCACCACAGCCCTCAAAGTTAAGCAGGTCCCTCATCGAACCCATGCCGGGCTGCTTCCCAAGGCCCCATGTCTGCTACCTCACACATCCAGTCGTGCTCCTGCACGTAGTGCAGCGCTGGCCAGCCCATAAGTATCACGTCGCATATATGTGCGCTGTTTTCAGGGATAGGGCTTTGCGCAATGCCAACTACCACTCAATAGTCTCCTTCTGGACACACTCCTAGATTGTCAAACATGGCTGTCTCACATATGGATGTACCCAATGCTGCACTGTCCACTTTTCAGGGCAACTTTGGCTGGCCTCTCTCAAGATGAAGTTGCCCTGCACCATCGGCACAACGTCTCACAGGGCACCTGCCAAGCCTTTGCTACGGCTTTCCAGTGGTTGCCTGTTACACTCTCCCCAGTTGCTGGCCCATCCACCACTGCTGCTCGCCCATCCACCACTGCAGCCTGTCTGGCCATCTCTGCCACCAGCTGACCGTCGCCACAGCTGACCCGGACAGCTCTGCAAACTGTCCATCCACCTGTGCTGCCAGCCCAGCCACCCCGGGCCCACCCAACTCCGCTGTTGGTATGCCCACCTTCACCATCAGACTTCACAATCTGACTTCTGCTGAAACCTTCTCAGAATTCCCATTCTGTGACACTTGCATCTCCTACCAACACATCAGCTCTACCATTCCAGCACAATGCCACATGGCTCTTTGGGATGCGCCCTTGCCTCCGAGACTTGCTCCCTCGAGATGGCTTATGTAACCGATTCGGACAGTGAGATGAAGTTATCACAACCGTCGAAAATCGATCCATACTTGTCGCCCGCACCACCGACGGTCCTGTGACCTGCGAGTGGCAGCAACAAGACTGTCGCCGCAAAGAAGTGATCACCGCATCACCTGGCGGGATCCCGTGGCCGACCTGCCTGATATAAAGTGTGCGCTTTAACGTGAACGGCAGTTGTCGTTGGTGCTCCGTATGGTCGGCATATTACACTGACTGCTTGTGTTGACAACTACCGCCTCGGACCTGGACTACTATTCGACTGTGTGATTCTGTATTTCTTGTTCACTGTTTGTGTATTCAGGGAGTTAGTAAATGTAAACCTCAACAACGGTTTCTTGATCTCTCTTTTAATTGGGCGAAGGAGTTTCTATCCGATGCGGTACCCCTTGGAAATCCAGCTGTAACGCAAAACAATCTGCCAGTGACTGTCTCACTTCAACTCGACCATCGGTAATAAACACTGCAGACTCCACTTCCACTCTCTTTAATCATATGCGCATTTACTGGCAGACTTACGGAAAGCTCTGCGCAATACCTTAACCATACACCTGCCGCCTGGAAACCGATCGTGTTATTTTGTGCCAGCTTTACAAACAACCAGCCGTCTTACAAACAGCCAGCAGAGTTCAAGAAAAGCTCTCACGAAAAGCTCTCGCCGAGCTCCCGTCCTGTACACTAGCTGTCCTCACCAGCAGCCAAACATTTAGCACAGCCGATTGCAGTCTCAAAGGACGCTGTCTGCAGCGTGCTGTTATCCCGAGCAGTCGCCGCCTGCCACCGACCACAGCCTCGTGGATTCCGCTCCCTTAGCTCCACAAATCACTACTCTGTCACTGTGCGGCCGCCGCTCACTCATCGACCACGGCCTCGCTGGACGCCGCCTGTCGTACGTTCTTCGACCTGTCCAGCCATCACCAGGTGCAGTCATTGGTTACCACTGACCAGTGCCTCGCAGGGCTCGGCGTTTATGGACACTCGGAGATGTTTCCTACTTCAGTGATCAAACGTAGACTCTGGGTGAACCTTTTATCGATGAATACTCCTCGTTGTCAACCATTGACTCTTATCTTCTTGTCAGCAAGCAGTGACTCTGTGTTTCCCTATTATTTATGTTGATGTTGACGTCTTTGCTTTCATTTTGATCGCAGGTATTCTAACAGGCTCAATCTAGATGTAGCGGGGTTCAGTGAAATGAAGTGGAAAGAAGATGAGTGTTTCTGGTCATACAGGGTAATATCGACAGCAGCAGAAAATGGTGTAATGCGAGTAGTGTACGTTATGAATAGGAAGGTAGGACAGAGAGTGAGTTACTGCGAACAGTTCCGTGATAAGGTGTCCGCCCGCGGTAGCTGAATGGGCAGCACGACGGTATGTCAATCCTAAGGGCCCAGGTTCGATTCCCGGCTGGGTCGGAGATTTTCTCCGCTCAGGGACTGGGTGTTGTCCTAATCATCATCATTTCATCCCCATCGACGCGCAAGTCGCCGAAGTGTTGTCAAATCGAAAGACTTGCACCCGGCGGACCCTCTTCCCGACGGGAGGCCCTAGTCTTTTTTTTTTTTGTTTCTTTTTTTTTTTTTATCTTATGGGACTTAACTGCTAAGGTCATCAGTCCCTAAGCGTACACACTACTTAACCTAAATTATCCTAACACACACACCCATGCCCGAGGGAGGACTCGAACCTCCGCCGGGACCAGCAGCACAGTCCGTGACTGCAGCGCCTTAGACCGCTCGGCTAATCCCGCGTAAGGCCCTAGTCACACGACATTTATTTTAGTGATAAGGTTGTCCTCATCGGAAACTACAGCAAACCAACACCAACTCCGGCCGGTGTGACCGAGCGTTTCTAGGCGCTTCAGTCCGGAAATGCGCGACCGCTACGGATGCAGGTTCGAACCCTGCCTCGGGAATGGATGGGTGTGATGTCCTTAGGTTAGTTAGGTTTAAGTTGTTCTAAGTTCTAGGGGACTGATGACCTCAGAAGTTAAGTCCCACAGTGCTCAGAGCCATTTTAACTATTTTGTTTTCCTGTTCTTTCGGATATGCCCATCTATGAGGGTAATCCCAAAAGTATGGTCTCCTATTTTTTTATAAGTACAGAACTCTGATTGTGTGGCAGTTGGTCACACTGTTATGATGAGTGCTTCACGCACTGTGTGTAAACATGCGCACGCCGCGTTGAGGCGCTCAGTCTTGGCTTGGCAGCCGTTGAGAATGGAGCTGCCTTTGGATGTTACCGCCAAGTGCGAAATGCGCGCAGTTATTCGGTTTTTGAACGCAAAGGGCACTGCGCCGATTGAAATCCATCACCAACTGACGGAAGTGTATGGTGCGTCGTGCGTGGATGTCAAAAATGTTCGTAAGTGGTGTAGAGAGTTTGCAGCTGGTCGGACCGAAATTCACGATGAACAAAGGAGCGGGAGACCGTCAATTTCTGAGGAGACATTGTTGAAGGTTGAGCAAAGCATGCGTGAAGATCGGCGGATCATCCTGGATGATCCCTGCACGTTGGTTCCTGAGGCTTCCCGAAGCACCGCTCACAGAATTTTAACGGAAACGTTGCTCTACCGGAAGGTGTGCGCAAGATGGGTGTCACGCATTCTGACTGAGGACCACATGCGGTAACGTGTTGATGCTTCCCGCGCGTTACTTCACCCCCTTGCAGCCGAACAGGACAACCTTCTGGACTTAAATGTCACGGGTGACGAAACCTGCGCATACCACTTTAGACCTGAGACCAAGCAACAATCACGCCAGTAGCGGCATCCTTCTTCACCAAAGCCTCGGAAATTCAAACAAACGCAGTCTGCCGGTAAATTCATGACAACCGGTTTTTTGGGATCGTAAAGGGTTATTGTTGGTCGACTTTATGCCTACTGGAACCACAATTAACGCTGACAGGTACTGTGAGACGCTGAAAAAATTCAAACGGGCAATTCAGAACCGGAGAAGAGGAATGTTGAGCAAGGGCGTACACATTCTCCATGACAAGGCTCGCCCACACATCGCTCAGCAAACCGTTGCTCTCCTGCAACAGTTTCAGTGGAACATAATCACCCACCCACCCTATAGTCCTGACTTGGCGCCCAGTGACTATCACCTGTGCCTAAGTTAAAAGAACATTTGGCCGGAAAGCGATTCAGCTCCGACGACGAAGAGAAAATAGAGATTCATAACTTTCTGAACAGCATGGCGGCGAGCTGGTATGACATGGACATACAGAAACTGCCACAGCGTCTACAAAAATGCATCGACAGAAATGGTGATTATGTCGAAAAATAGCTAAATGTTCAAGCTGTAAACTGATGTAAACCATTGTAGAAATAAACAGGTCTATGCACTTATAAAAAATAGGAAACCTTACTTTTAGGATTACCCTCGTACGTTTACATATGTACTCAGTACGTGAACATACGGTGCATGGCAGAAGAAGCCTTGTACCACTGCTAGTTATTATCTTTTCTGTTCCGCTCTCAAGTGGAGCGAGGGAAAGCTACTGTCTCCGTGCATCATTACGTGCCCTGTATTATCTTGTCCTCGCGGTCTTTACGCGAGATGTACGTCGGTGACCGTAGAATCGTTTTGCAGGCTATTGCTAACATCGGTTCTCTCAACTTTCTCACCAGTGTTCCCCATTCGAGTTCCAGAGCATTTCTGTATATTCGACTGTTGATCGAATCTAACACTAACAAATCTAGCAACACGCTTCTGAATTGCTACGATGTCGGGGCTCCAGGCACTCCAGCAATACTCAAGTACACAAGTGCTCTGCTCGCGGTATCCAATATAGAAGAGTTATACTTCCCTTGAAATTCTTCCAGTAAAACTAAGCCAACCAAGGGCCTCTCCTACAAAAACTTCACTTGCTCGATATATTTCATGTCGCTTTGCAACGTTATACCTAGACATTTAACCGACTTGACTATGCCAAGCAGGACGTAATACTGTACAATCCTGTATTCGAATATTACAGGATTGTTTTTCCACTCTTCTTCATTAACTTGTATTTTTCCGCATTTATATCAAGCTGCCATTCGTCACACCAAATGCAAATTTTGTCCAAATCACCCTGTAACTTTCTCCAGTCACTTAGCGAAGAGCCGGCCGGAGTGGCCGAACGGCTCTAGGCGCTACAGTCTGGAACCGCGCGACCGCTACGGTCGCAGGTTCCAATCCTGCCTCGGGCGTGGATGTGTGTGATGTCCTTAAGTGTGATGTCCTATCGATCTTTCCTGGGGCCTTTCTGACGATCCTGTTGTCTCCAATGAACACTTGCCGTCTGGTACACAGGTCTTGGTTCGGTTACTTAAAAAGTCTTAGAGCAACTCACGCATCCGAGAACCTATTCCGTATGCTCAGATCTTTGTTAACAGTGTGCAGTGTGGCACTGTCTGAAATACGTCATGGAAATCTAGGCATATAGAGTCTGCCTGTTGTCCTTTATCCTAGCAGTACTTTTGTAATTTTACCACTTTAAACCCTGTTTCGATGTCATAGCCTGTCAGCCGAGGAGGTTTCTTTCAACAGAATTTGCTGCTTTCGTCTACTGCCGTCTGTGGTACACGTATAAAAACGGGGAAAAAAATGAGACGGGAGAAGTAAGACATTCGTAAGTAGTGCTTCCGTAGTCAACCCTTACTCTTTTTACATCCAGCGTCATATCTTATGTGTTGAAGTAATAAATATCAACTCGTTGAACAAATGAAGCCGGCCGCGGTGGTCTAGCGGTTCTAGGCGCTCAGTCCGGAGCCGCGCGGCTGCTACGGTCGCAGGTTCGAATCCTGCCTCGGGCATGGATGTGTGTGATGTCCTTAGGTTAGTTAGGTTTAAGTAGTTCTACGTTCTAGGGGACTGATGACCACAGATGTTAAGTCCCATAGTGCTCAAAGCCATTTTTTTTTTTTTTTGAACAAACGAAGTCTTTAACTTGCCGTAACTGTATCACAGAACTGTAGCCTGAAGGGGACGTTCAGATACAACGTAAAACTTAAAAAGAAATAAAAAAGTAGATGACAATAAATTTTACGAGATCAGTATGTTATACGCTACGAAAAATGAAAAAGGAAATGAAAACTGAGGGGCGTGGGGGAACATTTGATATTGGTCGTTAGGATTCAAGTTATGGGCGACGTGCTGTCGAACAAAGGGCTCTCTTCGATCACCGCACGCCAAGCTGTACACTCGAGTGCTCAGCCTGAGTACCGTTCCATTTCCATATAGCGCCGCTTCCGGGCTCGTGTCACGGTCTATACCACTTCCGGACGGCGCCTGTTTGATTGTCTGCGTGTGTACTGCGTGCATACTGTAGCGCCATATAATTAAATATAGCGCTACAGTATCCACGAAAACAAAACCTAACGTTTCGATAATTCTCATTTATTATTCCGTCTCAGCTGCACATTTTAATTAATGTTCAGATCACTCTGGATCATCTTAAGATCTAATCTGTTGCGTCAGTAAACCCGTCTTTTCTACTTAGAATCACATATCAGAGTACTGCGGTTCTGAGTAGACAAGACGGCTTGCTGACGCAAGTATTTAGATCTGAAGATGATACGGAGTGATCGAAATATGTGATCTAATTAAAATGTGAAACTGAGACTCAACAATAAATGCTAATTACCTTAATTATATAAACAGTCTCTGAATTCTCTCAAGACGATTATGTCGCCTATAGTGAAAATCTAACGTGTTTTAGAGTACTCAGACGTCCGGTGACACACGCCTTCAGTTCGGTACGTTGATAATACACTCCTGGAAATTGAAATAAGAACACCGTGAATTCACTGTCCCAGGAAGGGGAAACTTTATTGACACATTCCTGGGGTCAGATACATCACATGATCACACTGACAGAACCACAGGCACATAGACACGAGCAACAGAGCATGCACAATGTCGGCACTAGTACAGTGTATATCCACCTTTCGCAGCAATGCAGGCTGCTATTCTCCCATGGAGACGATCGTAGAGATGCTGGATGTAGTCCTGTGGAACGGCTTGCCATGCCATTTCCACCTGGCGCCTCAGTTGGACCAGCGTTCGTGCTGGACGTGCAGACCGCGTGAGACGACGCTTCATCCAGTCCCAAACATCCTCAATGGGGGACAGATCCGGAGATCTTGCTGGCCAGGGTAGTTGACTTACACCTTCTAGAGCACGTTGGGTGGCACGGGATACATGCGGACGTGCATTGTCCTGTTGGAACAGCAAGTTCCCTTGCCGGTCTAGGAATGGTAGAACGATGGGTTCGATGACGGTTTGGATGTACCGTGCACTATTCAGTGTCCCCTCGACGATCACCATTGGTGTACGGCCAGTGTAGGAGATCGCTCCCCACACCATGATGCCGGGTGTTGGCCCTGTGTGCCTCGGTCGTATGCAGTCCTGATTGTGGCGCTCACCTGCACGGCGCCAAACACGCATACGACCATCATTGGCACCAAGGCAGAAGCGACTCTCATCGCTGAAGACGACACGTCTCCATTCGTCCCTCCATTCACGCCTGTCGCGACACCACTGGAGGCGGGCTGCACGATGTTGGGGCGTGAGTGGAAGTCGGCCTAACGGTGTGCGGGACCGTAGCCCAGCTTCATGGAGACGGTTGCGAATGGTCCTCGCCGATATCCCAGGAGCAACAGTGTCCCTAATTTGCTGGGAAGTGGCGGTGCGGTCCCCTACGGCACTGCGTAGGATCCTACGGTCTTGGCGTGCATCCGTGCGTCGCTGCGGTCCGGTCCCAGCTCGACGGGCACGTGCACCTTCCGCCGACCACTGGCGACAACATCGATGTACTATGGAGACCTCACGCCCCACGTGTTGAGCAATTCGGCGGTACGTCCACCCGGCCTCCCGCATGCCCACTATACGCCCTCGCTCAAAGTCCGTCAACTGCACATACGGTTCACGTCCACGCTGTCGCGGCATGCTACCAGTGTTAAAGACTGCGATGGAGCTCCGTATGCCACGGCAAACTGGCTGACACTGACGGCGGCGGTGCACAAATGCTGCGCAGCTAGCGCCATTCGACGGCCAACGCCGCGGTTCCTGGTGTGTCCGCTGTGCCGTGCGTGTGATCATTGCTTGTACAGCCCTCTCGCAGTGTCCGGAGCAAGTATGGTGGGTCTGACACACCGGTGTCAATGTGTTCTTTTTTCCATTTCCAGGAGTGTATGTGTCCACCGCAAGAACAAGAGTGTACCGGCCGCGGTGGTCTAGCGGTTCAGGCGCTCAGTCCGGAACCGCGCGACTCCTACGGTCGCAGGTTCGAACCCTGCCTCGGGCATGGATGTGTGTGATGTCCTTAGGTTAGTTAGGTTTAAGTAGTTCTAAGCTCTAGGGGACTGATGACCACAGATGTTAAGTCCCATAGTGCTCAGAGCCATTTGAACCATTTTTTTTTTTTTTTTTTTTTTTTGAAGAACAAGAGTGCGTTGCTCCGTCGCCCTGTTGTTTCAAAAAATAAATTTGTAGCCTTCTGCCTGCACCAACACAGCCAGATCAAATTTACAGGGTTGGCTTTCCGTTGGAGGTATCATTTTTTTCACAAATTGGTAAATAAATTAAAATGTGAATTTCGTTGACATTAAGTACAATGACTAAAGTCTCCGTAGCTCAGATAAACGAATTTATTTCTAAACAAGTGAAAAAAATGTGTGTGTATGTGCACGCACAGACACACACACACACACACACACACACACACACACACACACACACACACACACTTACCGTTTACATACTAATGCCAACGTTTAACATAAATCCTACTAGCTATTTAAACTGCGTTGCGTAACAAGTTAAATGCCAAGGGGGGGAGAAGAAAACGAGATGAAACTTCATCGGTTGACAGGGTTGTTGTTGTTGTTGTTGTTGTTGTTGTGGTCTTGAGTCCGACGACTACTTTGATGCAAATGGTTCAAATGGCTCTGAGCACTATGGGACTTAACTGCTGAGACCATCAGTCCCCTAGAACTTAGAACTACTTAAACCTAACTAACCTAAGGACATCACACACATCCATGCCCGATGCGGGATTCGAACCTGCGACCGTAGTGGCAGCGCGGGTCCAGACTGCAGCGCCTAGAACCGCTCGACCACTCCGGCCGGCTACTTTGATGCAGCTCTCCATGCTGCTCTATCCTGTGCAATCCTCTTCATCTCCAATCAGTATTGCAACTCACTTGCATATGATATGAACCTGCTTACTGTATTCGTCTCTTTGTCTCCCTCTACAATTGTAACCCCCCAATCCTACATTTCTTTCCAATACTATAATATAAACTGATGTTTCCTTGATGTCTCAGGATGTGTACTACCAGTCCATCCCTTCTATTTCTTAAGTTATGCCACAGCTTTCTTTTCTCCCCAATACTATTCTGTAGATCATTAGTTACACGATCTACCTATCTAACCTTCAGCATTCTTCTGTAGCATCACATATGAAAAGCTTCTATTCTCTTCTTGTCTGAATTGCTTATCTTCCATGTTTCACTTCCGTACAAGGTGCACTTCAGACAAATGCCTTCGGAGAAGACGTCATGACACTTAAATTTATATTCAATGTCAACAAATTTCTCTTCCTCAGAAACGCTTTTCTTGACACTGCTAGTCTATATTTTATATCCTTTCTACTTCGGCATTCATCGCTTCTTCTACTGCCCAAATAATAACTCATCTACTACTTTCGGTGTATCATTTCCTAATGTAATTCCCTCAGCATCGCCCGATGTAATTCGATTACAGTCTATTACCCCTGTTTTGCTTTTGTTGACGTTCACCTTATATCTTCCTTTTAAGGCACTATCCATTCTGTTCACCTGCTCTTCCCAGTCCTTTGTTGTCTCTGATTGAATTGCAATGTACTTAGCAAACCCAAAGTTTTCATTTCTTCTCCCTGAACTTTAATTCCTTTTCCAAATTTTCTTTGGTTTCATTTACTGCTTGTTCAAGGTAGAGATTCAATAACATCGGTGATAGGCTACAATCCTGTCTCACTCCATTCTCAACCACTGACCCCCTTTTCATGTTCTGCAAATCCTGTAACTGCCATTTGGTTTCTGTGTATATTTCCGTCCTCCCTTGTATTTTACCTGTGCTACCTTCAGATGCCCGAAGAGTGTATTCCAATCAACACTATAAAAAGCTTTTCCTAAATCTAAAAATGTTATAAACAAATTTTCGCCTTTCCTTAGCCTATCTTGTAAGAGAAGTCGGAGGGTTACCTCAGGTGTTCCTACATTCCTCCGGAATTCACACTGATCTTCCCCTTCATCTACATCTACATAGATAGTCCGCAAGCCACCGTAAGGTGCGTGGCGGAGGGTATCCTGTACCACTACTTGTTATTTCCCCTCCTGTTCCACTTGCAAATAGAACGAGGGAAAAACAAATATCTGAACGCCTCCGTATGAACCCTAATTTATCCTATCTTATCTTCGTGGTTCTTAGGCGCGATATACATATTGGCGACAGCAGAATCGTTCGGCAGTCAGCTATAAACGCCGGTTCTCTCAGTTTTCTCAACAGTCTTTCCAGAAAAGGATGCCGCCATCCCTCCATGGATTCCCATTTGAGTTCCTGAAGCATCTCCGTAGCACTCACGTTTTGTTTGCACCTACCGGTAGCAAACCTAGCAGCCGTCATCTGAATTGCTGCAACGTCTCGCTCTAATCCGACCTGGAACGGATCCCAAACTCTCGAGCAGTACTCAAGAATAGGTCGCACGAGCGTCCTATATACGGTCTCCCAATAAACCCAAGTTGACCATTTGCCTTCCCTGCCACGGTTTTCACATGCTCGTTCCACCTCGTATCGCTGTGCAAAGTTACGCCCAGATATTTATTGTGTCAAGCTGGACACTGGTAACACTCTGTCCGAATATTACAGGATTCTCATTCTACTCTTCCGCATTAACTTACATTTTTTTACATTTAGTGCTAGCTGCCATTCATCACACCAACTGGAAATTTTGTCTAAGTTGTCTTGTATCTTCCAACAGTCACTCAACTTTGACACCATACACCATACACCATGGCATCATCAGCAAACAACCGCAGACTGCTGCCCACCCTCTGGCCAAATCATTTATGTATACAGAGAACAACAGAGGTCTTATCACACTTCCCGGGGCACTCATGACGATACTCTGGTCTTTGGTGAACACTCACCGTCGAGGACAAAATAATGGGTTCTATTATTTTATAAGTCGTCGTGCCACTCAGATATCTGCGAAATTATTCCATACGCTCATACCTTCGTTAACAGCCTGCAACGGCGCACCATGTCAAATGGTTTCCGTAAATCTAGAAATATTGGATCTGACTGTTGCCCTTCATCCCCAGTTCTCAGTATATCAAGTGAGAAAATGGTACGATAAGTTTCGTGAGAGCGTTGTTTTCTAAAACCATGTTGATTCTTGGACATAAGCTTCTTACCCTCAAGAAAGTTATTATATTCGAACTGATAATATGTTCAAGGATTCTGGAGCAAACAGAAGTTAGGGATATTGGGCTGTAATTTTTCGGTCCGTTCTTTTACCTGCGCTTTTTTCCAATCGCTTGAGACTTTGTGCCGGGCGAGAGATTCACGACAAATGCAAGCCACGTAAGGGGCCAATGCCATTGTGTAGTCTCTGTAAAATCGAACTGGGATTCCATCCGTACCTAGTGATTTATTTGTTTTCAAATCGTTAAGTTCCCCCAGGTCGGCTTCTACCATTATTTCCATTTTTCGGTAACTGAGAGGATATTTTATGTTATTTCATTGAAAATAAAATCGAGTCAAATTTACAAAGAACTTGACACTGTGAGTCCACTTATCAACATGGTGTTGCAGACTCCGTGGCCAGCATGTAGACACTCATTCGGCTGGGAAGAGTGTCATAAAGCCGTTGTACCTTTTCCTGAGGAAAGTTGGCTCACAACTGCTGTAGCTGGTCCTTGATGTCACGGACACTGGCACTGGGACAGAATTGACGTCAGAACTGGTCACACATATGTTCTGACAGGGACAGATGTGAAGATCTTGCTGACCGCTGGAGTTCCTCAACATCACGCACACAGTTCGTAGAAACATGTGACGTGTGTGGACGAGCATTGCCCTGGTGAGAAAAGGCACCAAGATACTGTCGCACGAGACGTAACGCACGAGGACGTGGGATGTCCGTGACGTAACGTTCTCCCATCAGAGTTCCCTCAGAATCGACAGCCATGATCTGAGTTCGTACCCGATGGCTCCTCACGCCAAAACGCCATCAGAAACGTAGCTTTTCCTCTGCAAAACGTGGAAAGGATGGGACGTCTCGCCAGGTCGCCGCCACACTCGCCGACGATGATCATCACAGGTAGTGCCCAACCGCGATTCATCGCTGAACCCAGTGTGACTCCGTTCATTAGCAGCCCTTAATTCCCGGTCAACGCAGCCATTTGTGTTGTGGCGTTAACGGCAGCCTACGCACGAGATGGTTATTCCCTAGTCCGGCTGCTGGTAGTTTCCAAGCAGTGGTGCGCAATGACACCAAATGTTGAAGGGTCTCCATTACTTGTTCTCAGATGGCAGGTGAAGTTGTGAAGGGGTTACGAAGAGCTTGATGCACTATACGGAGATCCTCTCTTGTGGTCGCCAGACATGGGCGATTGAAACCTTGATGATGACGATGATGTTGGTTTGTGGGGCGCTCAACATTGTGGTCATCAGCACCCGTACAAATACCAGTCTTCCCATTTCCAGTCTCGTCACTACCCGAATGATGATGAGATGATGATGAGATGGAGAGGACAGCACAAACATCCAGTCCCCTGGCGCAGAAAATCCCCGACCCGCTCGGGTATCGAACCAGGGACACCGTGATCCAGAGGAAGCAACGCTAGCCACTAGACTGAAACTTTGATGACGTCTATGTCTGCCCTCATGTTCCCATGCAGGCCAACCTCAGACCACTGTCATATCCGAATTCCCCAACAATCTTGATTTTGCGTGATTCGATAAGCTGGTCAAAATAATGAAGGCCCACAATGAGTCCTTTTCCAACTCTGCCTGGTGCCGATCACGCTTTCTCACGCGAGCACTTGGTATCTGCGTGTCCTTTACAGTGCTCGATCAACATCTGACGCTGTAGACGTCCGTTATATACATTACCAGGCCTGGAAACGGCACTAAACACGAACAACACTAATACATAAGAAACTATCAGCCTCGATTGCGGTAATGAAACCAACCTTCACCTAGGTTTCAGCCCAAATAATTGAGCCTTCTTCAGAAGATAAACCTGAATCTATAATTTGTCTAAGAGGGCATGGTCTAGAAATAAAACTAAAACAGCCTGAATAGGCGTACTCATTTTAAAAATGTGGTACAGAAGTACTAAGTCAACACCAAGACTTAAGCTCTGGCGTGCTCCATGGACGCCGTGCTGTGGGCTTCGGGAGCTCACGTGAAACTAAACTCCCGAGACCCACCGCACGGTGTCCATGGAGACGAGGCGCACGCCAGAGCTTTAGTCTTGGTGTTGACTTAGTACTTATGTACCGCATTTTTAAAATGTTACTACGTCTATTCAGGCTGTTTTAGTTTTATTTCTAGACATGCCCTCTTAGACAAATTATAGATTCAGGTATATCTTCTGAAGATGGCTCAATTATTTTGGCTGAAACCTAGGTAAAGGTTGGTTTCATTACCGCGAGCGCGGCTGATAGTTTCTTATATATTAGATTATCACGATTGCTGACTGTGCTGCAATGGAGAAAGTACAAAAACGACAACACTAACGCAGTTATAAGTCTACAGGCTTTCGTGGCCGGTGTCACTAAAGTTAAAATCTTCCGGGCTGTTAGGCCGCGTCTTATTTCCTTCTAAAATAATCTAAGTTTCGACCTCTCTGCTGGGATCTTCTTCAGGATTTTTCGGAGTCCGCTAATTGCTAGAATACTGTCAGAGACCAGTGTCGCGTTCTCTTATAAAGTGGAATCTTACAGCGTTTATGCTGGAGAAGTGGGACTATCGGTTACAATTCTTGTGGCTGTCATTGATGGACCATCGTCATAGGGTAATATTTCCGGGATGATGCAGAACAAGGGGCGTTATTGGCTGAACTCTTATGGATACTTCCAGGAAGTTTCATATCAGCGCACACTCCGCTGCAGAGTGAAAATCTCATTCTGGAAACATCCCCAAGGCTGTGGCTAAGCCATGTCTCCGCAATATACTTTTCGTTCAGGAGTGCTAGTTCTGCAAGATTCGCAGGAGAGCTTCTGCAAAGTTTGAAAGGTAGGAGACGAGGTACTGGTGAGAGGGACGTGAGTCGTGCTTGGGTAGCTCACTTGGTAGAGCACTTGCCCGCGAAAGGCAAAGGTCCCGAGTTCGAGTCTCGGTCCGGCACACAGTTTTAATCTGCCAGGAAGGTTCTTATGGATACTATTGGTGGCCCAACGTCATTGGATAGAAAGGCCGTGTTCCACACTTACGCTGGAAAAGGTTTATTGCTTGAAATTCCTCCTACTGCTTTTCGTTGGTCATCATCATTGGCTAGATGTTAAATGGACAGAGCAAGAGAGGTGGAATGTTTACCCAAAACATTATTTTCCGCCGATGTGACTTGCAGCGCGTTGTTTACATTGCTCGCACACCGCGGCAGCATATTCACTTCCTCGATGGCGGGGAGCCACGACGCCGGAAGCCTACAGCCATCCTCGCTGCTGAAATTACACGCATGCTTGGAAATTTCAACCGCTTCTCGGACCTTTCTTCTATAAACGTGGGTTTCCTTATCCAGCAGACGTACTTTATTCAAGTAATTATTAAAATCGATGTCAGAGCCTCAGTTCTCATGATGTTCCGCTACTGCTGATTTTTAACACTAATGCAGTCTGGTAGCCTTCTACCTGTCATAGAAAATTGCAACTGTGATCATTTACATAGACGCCGATGGTGCATTAACTGTGTTAAGTTACTTTGAGATCCGATCAAGTCGTACAGGTGCTTCACTTTTTTACAGTGCCGTGTGTAAATGTATACATTCACTACTGTTAAGAGAATTAACACATTCGAGGGAAGTTCTTGTTTCATTTTAACTCGTTCCGTAAGTAGCCAGTGTGCTTCCTTTCTGCGTCTAGAGCAGGCAAATCATATGTGGTTCACAGCACCCCATTCTTTTCAATCATCACAGGAAATTGTGTTTTACCGTGCTATTGATTGAGATGTTGGTGGAACTTATGTAGTTCCCCTTTCCATGTCGCCAGATGACGAAGGTATCGTCAATATTCGAAGCTAGCTATCAGGGAGTAATGGTGCGGACTGGAGAGACCAACAAAGAATGCCCAACATCAGTCCTCCTATCCTTAAGTACCATATCAAATTACGTAAACAGCTTCTTCCGCAACTTTATAAGATCCAAAGTCTTTCTCAGTCAGCAGTCGCTCAGCACAAAGCCCAGAGGAAGGCCGTTTGAAATAGAGGCCGAAACGGCGGACAGTTTTGTATATTGGCAGTGTGGTCAATAGCCCAGAAGAATTTTATTGACTATTCTATTTCCTGCTGAGAGACCATGGTAGGTTTATATCTGAAGATGTTCCCCACAGATGGGAACAAAACGTCAACGAGTAGTTTTGTAGTTCGACCACAACCTCTCAGCCCGGAGTACTGAAGTAAATATCGCCAGTGAAAATCGAAATTGTATGTCGAAACGTCCTCAGTAGTAGCCGTTGCTGACTTTATTTCTGGAATGCGAACAGCCTCTCAGTGTCCTGCTTGCATCAACGAGCGATGTTTATTGAACGCCGGCCGCGGTGGCCGGGTGCTTCTAGGCGCTTCAGTCCGGAACCACGCGACTGCTACGGTCGCAGGTTCGAATCCTGCCTCGGGCATGGATGTGTGTGATGTCCTTAGGTTAAATGTTTCAAATGGCTCTGAGCACTATGGGACTCAACTGC
Source organism: Schistocerca piceifrons (assembly GCF_021461385.2). Classification (NCBI taxonomy): domain Eukaryota; kingdom Metazoa; phylum Arthropoda; class Insecta; order Orthoptera; family Acrididae; genus Schistocerca; species Schistocerca piceifrons. The sequence continues at coordinate 47,509,173 of NC_060139.1, forward strand.
TGAGGTCATTAGTCCCCTAGAACTTAGAACTAGTTAAACCTAACTAACCTAAGGACATCACAAACATCCATGCCCGAGGCAGGATTCGAACCTGCGACCGTAGCGGTCTTGCGGTTCCAGACTGCAGCGCCTTTAACCGCACGGCCACTTCGGCCGGCTCCTTAGGTTAGTTAGGTTTAAGTAGTTCTAAGTTCTAGGGGACTGATGACCTCCGATGTTAAGTCCCATAGTGCTCACAGCCATCTGAACCATTTTTATCGAAAGAAGAACGCTCTTGTTTCCCTATAAAATTCAAATCTTTTGCGACCCAGATGAAATATCTTTAAAGAACAGAACTCTGAAATGCCTCAACTAATCTTTTTATGGAATAATTATTTATGTTACAAGAAATGATTCACTGTCTTACGATTCTTTTTTATGCGTTATTCAGAGGCTATGGGAAATGGCGGACATTGTTACGACATTACAAGCACACTGTCACCGTTGCTGCACGGATATTTAGTGGCACGAGCTCTTTAGAACATCGTGTCAGCAATGTTTTTCTAATATTTAGTCTTCTTCTGCTGGAGGCATCGTCAGGCACTACGAAAATAAGTATTTAGCTGTACTGAAACCTGCAAAGTGTTCGAAGATATCGGTTTTCGAATAAATCAACATTGCAGAATTGAAATATCTATATCTGCAGCTTCTGTGATTGCCAAATCAAGACACAAAACATTAGGCAGGCTATTGTTCTTAGGTCTTGCACACCCAAATATACAAAATCGAGCTATTTTGTATCCAGAGAACTGAAAGACGTTTCTTCCCTCTAGACACGCTTTTGCAAAAAATTAGCAGAATTTCTCTCTCCCATTTGAAATGGAAGCTATGAGACATTTCCTGCACGATGTCGCGCGACATTTCGTAGTGTGGACGAGTTGGTAGACATGGCCTCCAGTTCTCTTTGCGCTGTGGGAAACGCTTTGTCGTTTTCATACTTTTTGTTTGTTTGTTTGTTTGTTAAACATCAGTTACGAAGATGTGGGCAACAGAGAACTGACTGAAGATTTTCACGCGGCAAGTTTGTGGAAATTTAGCAATTCCGAAAACAAAAATCGCAACAGCAAGAAGCTAGTTATCGAAGAGCTGCTCAAGAAGATATGAAGTATCAATGAGTGATGTTGAGAAAAAAATTCAGAATCTGAAATAGCTTTTAATCGGTAGCATGAAAACATTACACATACAAGAGTGGGGTATCTCCGGTAAAAAATGTTTAGTTCCCATGCGAATACTTGTTACTTCTGCTGCAAGATTCAGAATGAAGAGGCAGCAGGAATACTGACGGCGATGAGAAAAGAAACAGCCACTTTGGAAACACTGAAGACAACGTATGGACTTTACAAATATATTCTTATTTAATTTTTAAACATGAACGTAGATCACAAAGTAATGTTGTTAAAACACAGTAACTAAAATTATTAATAATAATATCTTACAACCAGAACACATTCCTTAGGATTTGCTGTTCGAAACTTTCCCGACGTAACAACTGCTTCATTGATTTAAGGGCGTCGCGTAGGATAATGTTGTGGTAGTTGCACAATATTTCAACGAGACAGCTGCTCGTCATCTTCAAGTGCTTACTGACGTATTGCTACAGTGGCTCGCCAACAAATACGCTGGCTCGCTACAAAATCGCAGGCGCCAGAGGGTGGACTAGAGCTCCTAAAAACACAGGCTGGCGCATCCACAATTTTGTTTCCCAATGAATGATAAACACAGCACGTGGCTTACGCGAACTGTGTTGTTTTGTTCAAGTGTTCTGAAATATTTTAGAAGTGTCGTGCATAGAGTCTTAGATCGTGCTATTTTGAGCTTTCATTCCGCTCATGTTTACATCGATATGTGGATTAGGCACAAAAAGCTCGCGTTTTATTTGCTTATTGTTTCTTTTCTTTGCTGTTCGAATGAAGAATAAAGGTGCAAGAAACCTGTATATTTCTGTGATAGAATCGCGTACTATGTTCACGTTTTATTTTCTTCACGGGATCCATATTAAATATTCGGTAATGACATTTATTAAATCATGTACCATGCTCCTATAAGTATCAGTTGGCGCGGCTGCATCTAAAGTCCATATTTACGCAATAACCAAGTATAAATACGAAACTCACGAAACACGGCTTGCTAAGTTAAATTTCCAGGACATACAAGAACACACCTAACACTTACACACTTTAAGGTAAAGCACAAGTTATGTGTCAATATGGAAAATGGCTAAAGTTTACAAAGGGCCGACTATCTATACTGTTAATTTCAACAAAAGTTTAGAAAGGACCGACTATCTGTACTGTTAATTTCAACCTTCTGCATTCTTCCAGTAAAATATGAGGTAAACCATTTGTGCACTGTCCCACTCATACCATAATACTTAAGCTTATCTACAAGATTCCATGATTCACACAGTTAAAAGCCTATGAGAGGTCACAAAAAACCCCAATGGGTGATGTTCGGTTATTCAGAGCATTTAATATTTCATCAGTGAAAGCGTATGTAGCATTTTCTGCTGAGAAGCCTTTTTGAAAGCCAAATTTACATTTTTTTATTATTTCATTTTTACAAATATATGAAGCTATTCTTGAACACATTACTTTTTCAAGAATTTTGTATAAAGTTATCAGAAGTGAGATTCGGCGGTAGTTGTTAGCATAAGACATTTTCCCCTTTTTATGCAATGATGTAACAGTAGCATATACCAGTCTATCTGGAGAAATGTCCTATTTCAATTAGCTACACATATGTAGCTGAGAATCCATTTTTTTCTTCTCTCCGAATTTTCTCGGAAACGAACGTTTCTAAATCCACTTCTAGCGGGTATGCCAGCTCGTACTTACGGGAGCCTTAGGGGCTATAACGTCATCGTAGACGTGTCATAGAATACGGTGGCATCCAGAACCCCTGCCGGAGAAACGGGCCACGGTCTTCGCACGCGCGGCGCAGGAAAAGCGCAACACGTCAATAATCACCTGATGACGACGATCAGCTGTCTCGTTGAAACATTGTGCAACTTCCACAACATTATCTCACGCGACGCCCGTGAATCGGTGAAGCCAGTAATTACGGTGCTTCCAAAAACGTTTTAAAACTGATTGATTGTTTTAAACGTTGTAAGCTACCTGGACTCATAATTTAGTAAACATCGTGTTGCCATGAGACCTTTCCCTCATGAGTAAGGAAATGATTTCCGAATTCATCCCGAATTTCGTGCAAGTTTGGAGTTCCTGAGTAGGTTTTGCAGATCGATCAAACTACTATTGTCATCCAGTTTCTTTCTCCAGTACTCCTCAGTAGCGTTTCCTACTCTGTCATATGAATCGAAAATACCAGCTGGAGTGTAGTTACTTCTGGATACACTGTTTCTGCGCACAATACTGTACAGATAAATACAAGATAAGACAATGGCATTTGCTTTCTCTGGAGTTAGAGGTATCGGCTTCAGTAGTACTCTAATTTTTTATCACTTGATGCCAAAAACATTTTCGATTACCACTCGTGCCGGCCGCTGTGGCCGAGCGGTTCTAGGCGCTTCAATCTGGAACCACCCTACGGCTACGGTCGCAGGTTCGAATCCTGCCTCGGGCATGGATGTGTGTGATTTCCTTAGGTTAGTTGTGTAGGTTTAAGTAGTTCTACGTTCTAGGGGACTGATGACCTCAGATATTAAATCCAATAGTGCTCAGAGCCATTTGAACCATATGATTACCACTCACTCGCGGTTCTAGGCGCGCAGTCCTGCTACGGTCGCAGGTTCGAATCCTGCCTCGGGCATGGATGTGTGTGATGTCCTTAGGTTAGTTAGGTTTAAGTAGTTCTAAGTTCTAGGGGACTGATAACCACAGCAGTTGAGTCCCATAGTGCTCAGAGCCATTTGAACCATTTGATTACCACTCATACTCTACACAGTCTACAATTCTAAACCATTTCTGACACTGATGATGCTGTCTTGTGTCAAGGGTATTGCTCATGCGTCATCTACTACAAAAACGAACGAACTGGACGTTTTCTTCCGGATGACACTTCACAAATAGACCTATTTAGGGCCTGCTTCTAGCTTTCTCTAGAGCGAGGTGTGCTTGAATTCACCACCACCCAAAGTCCACCCTTGGCATCCAACAACACCATAAATGAAGTTCTAGTTACTATCTGTAACTCCAAGCAGCATAATGCTGACTGTGCCATTTTAATTTAAAAAATGCTCCCACTACGTTAGGAGCTCAATACTTCTATATGCTTAGCATCGACAGTGCCTCATCAGCGAGAAAAATTGCAAATAATATTAAATAGGTCAGCGATAGCTCTCCAGTCAGTTTCCGTTTTTGGCAGCTGTAGCAAAAAACAAGTATCCTTAGTTAGTACACATACGAACTAATATGAAGGTAGTGTGAACTGTCTGTTCAGTGTATATGTATCTGATGTTCACACTATAGTAATGAACGATGACAGTAGATAATGATAACAATGTCTGTTTCCAGGACAAACGAGGAACCACAAGTAACTGCGAGAGGCGCGCCCCAGTTTTAAACGCCAGCCCTCCCCAATAAACATTTAAAGAAAGATGTCTCCAATATTCTGGAAGCAGTAAGCCGTGTGAAACAGATTGCTTCATCCAGAGATTAGTACACATTGTTTCGTGAGCTAATAGCATACAAACCGACGAACTACAGCCGACCAAAACTGAGGGTGTCTCTTACTTAATATAACAAGTACAACGTCCGCAGCTCGTGGTCGGGCGGTAGCGTTCTCGCTTCCCGCGCCAGGGTTCCCGGGTTCGATTCCCGGCGGGGTCAGGGATTTTCTCTGCCTCGTGATGACTGGGTGTATTGTGATGTCCTTAGGTTAGTTAGGTTTAAGTAGTTCTAAGTTCTAGGGGACTGATGACCATATATGTTAAGTCCCATAGTGCTGAGAGCCATTTGAACCATTTTTTTTAACAAATACAGCGCTATACTTGCTGTGGAAATGGGATTGTATGCTGGGAATATTCCAAGCTTACTTTCTACAGCAACGTCGTCTACCTCCACTACTACAGAGTACAACTGAGCCGTGGCGGCATTGAATTAGTAGACTGTTCTGTCTAGCACCACTGGCTTAGTTGTAGTATCGACTATCCCTCTTGCGGCCCCATTACCAATATCTATGAGGAAGAGTTTGTATCTGTGGGTTGAGTCCTAAGGTCTTTGCTTGCCGATATATATACGGGGTTCCCTGCCCCCCCCCCCCCCCCAAAAAAAATAAAAGCACGAAGTTTGGGCATTGGCGGTAGCGTCGCGACAAGAGGTGGTCACGAGGTCCGAGCGGCCGAAGCCACGGGTTCGATTCCCGGCGGGGTCAGGGATTTTCTCTGCCTCGTGATGACTGGGTGTAGTGTGATGTCCTTAGGTTAGTTAGGTTTAAGTAGTTCTAAGTTCTAGGGGACTGATGACCATATATGTAAAGTCCCATAGTGCTGAGAGCCATTTGAACCATTTTTTTTAACAAATACAGCGCTATACTTGCTGTGGAAATGGGGTGTATGCTGGGAATATTCCAAGCTTACTTTCTACAGCAACGTCGTCTACCTCCACTACTACAGAGTACAACTGAGCCGTGGCGGCATTGAATTAGTAGACTGTTCTGTCTAGCACCACTGGCTTAGTTGTAGTATCGACTATCCCTCTTGCGGCCCCATTACCAATATCTATGAGGAAGAGTTTGTATCTGTGGGTTGAGTCCTAAGGTCTTTGCTTGCCGATGTATATACGGGGTTCCCTGCCCCCCCCCCCCCCCCCCCCCAAAAAAAAATAAAAGCACGAAGTTTGGGCATTGGCGGTAGCGTCGCGACAAGAGGTGGTCACGAGGTGCGAGCGGCCGAAGCCACGAGCTGCGCAGGGAGGGCCTGCGCAGAGCGAAGATAACCGGAGTACTTCACCGGGGTCAGCGTCGACTACAAGCAGCAGGCCGACATCCCGTCGATTGGTTGACAACATTCGAGTCTCTTCTACCTGGCTTTCATCGGCACCTCTCAGTGGCCACTGCGACGGACCGTGGATCCATGGAACTGCTTGCTGATAAAGGGGAGTAACATTCTGCAATCCTCGTGGTGATTTGTTTCATTGTCTACCTGCCTCCTTGTTATTTTCTGGTTTGTACCCGACCCACAGAGTTTACTCGGTCGAATCTTTAGTCGTAAATATAGGCAGTAGTATTCTACTAAGACGCTAGTTGTCGTTTGAAAATGTGTCCCACTATTATATTGCCTTTTCTTTATGGTTTGTACCTAATCATTAATTTTCTAATTAATCAGCTCTTGCTCATAAATACAGCCGGAATAACTGCAGTAAGGCACAGGTTGCCGTTAAACGAAAGAGGCACCTTGTGGTTAGATTTAGCTGTTAACTCGCTCAATTCTTTGATTGTAATTGCATTTCCCAGTCATTAGCTACAATCTGAACAACCTTTTGTACTAAGCTGCTCGTTTCTGTGTTTGAAAGACCGGGTCACTATTGGTGTATTTTAGCTGGACCTTGTGGTTCCGCCGAGTGAGTTCTCTTGTAATAAGTGCTCACAAGTAATGTTTTTAAGATGTTCCTTCAGAGCGGCCTTAATAACTGACAATCAGTTTAACTTTGAAAATATTAACAGCCAACTGTCACCAAGGCTTTAGCCAGAATAAAAAAACCGAGCGAGGTGGTGCAGTGGTTAGCACATTGGACTCGCATTCGGGAGGACGACGGTTCAATCCCGCGTCCGGCCATCCTGATTTAGGTTTTCCGTGATTTCCTTAAATCGCTCCAGGCAAATGCCGGGATGGTTCCTTTTAAAGGGCATGGCCGACTTCCTGCACCGTCCTTCCCTAAATCCATCAGACCGATGACCTCGCTGTTTGGTCTCCTCCCCTAAAAAACACAACACAAAATAAAATTGTCTGATGGGACGGGTTGAGATCCAGTCGCACCTTGGTTGCCGACTGAAATTAAGAAGTTGGTTGCTTTGAAGTAAGCCTTATCATTGTAATATTGTTTGCTAATCTATTTAACCTGTAAGCACAGGTGCGCATCTTAACTCCGAACCTTTCGTCATACAGCTTTCAAATTAAAAATTAAGTCATCTGTTTGGAGTAGTTGAATCACTCTTGTCATCAATGGCGCTTATATAGTTTTCATGTGTTGCAGAAGGGCATTTAATAAGACAGATTGTGTCCAGTGCCGTAGTAAACACCGCTGTTTCACCCGATAACGGCCGGGCTGCAGGTCCGGCCGTCTTGTAATCACTGTCATACTGTTTACTGTTTTGCAATACAGCACTTCAGATTTATTTTGCAAAGATTAAAAGCTTATTCAGCTTAAGGTTTAAGGTCAAAAGAATTTTGCAAATTTGTTCATTTTGTTAAAGAAAATTTTGTGGTTAAATGCTTCGATTATCTGTAAAACGCAGTTTATATGTTGTTAAATAAACAGGTTGTGTGAAAAGACAGTTATATTGGTGGGTCCTCCGGTCCACGCTTTCCTTAATTCCAGTAAGTACCACGTGTCAACAACAGTTCAGGAAGTTATTTCAGTTATCCTCCCTCACTGTACCTGAAATAAATCATGAAAATACCTATCACAGTGCCTGAGAATATTTATACTCAACACACTGACTTGCAGTACACTTGAAGATTTTGTAAGCCTTTTCTCCAGTTGATTAGTTGATAACTAATTATATATTTTTTGTATTTTTGTTGTCATAAGTCAATGTTAGTTTTCTATTTTCGTGCTCCATTTATAAATGTAAACGTTTATCTGTAGCTTATGATTAATTATATATATATATATATTCACGAATCACTTCAGAGTTTGTATCATGGCTTTGCATTCTTCTAGGATAATCTGTAATACAGCTTGCTTCGAGATCATTAACGTGACATTAGGCTGGTGAAACATGCACCACTTGCAGATAACGCAGTGTCACAGCCAATCTCAAAGAAGAAGGAATTATTTCTCTAAATTTATTTTCTTTTTTCTTTATTTTTCTTCCTGAACGCTGAAGCAGTTCTTCTCAGTCACTTTGACTCAAATTAGTGAAATTTTGGACACTCCATGTTGCCTTCTGCTTTCAAAGCCGAAGGTAAGCCACAGACGAGGTCCTTCCGCAAACCGTTCACGTTTCCACCAACGTCTCGTCATTCGATTTCGTTCACTATCTATTGTTATCACTGCACTATCCCCGATCCCAGCAAGGTCACATACACTTGAATATGCGACAAAGTTTCTGGACTGTCGATAAACAACTGTCTAGCTATATATCTACATCTACATCTACATTTATACTCCGCAAGCCACACAACGGTGTGTGGCGGAAGGCACGTTACGTGCCACTGTCATTACCTCCCTTTTCTGTTCCAGTCGCGTATGGTTCGCGGGAAGAACGACTGTCTGAAAGCCTCCGTGCGCGCTCGAATCTCTCTAATTTTACATTCGTGATCCCCTCGGGAGGTATAAGTAGGGGGAAGTAATATATTCGATACCTCATCCAGAAACGCACCCTCTCGAAACCTGGACAGCAAGCTACACCGCGATGCAGAGCGCCTCTCTTGCAGAGTCTGCCACTTGAGTTTGCTAAACATCTCCGTAACGCTGTCACGGTTACCAAATAACCCTGTGACGAAACGCGCCGCTCTTCTTTGGATCTTTTCTATCTCCTCCGTCAACCCGATCTGGTACGGATCCCACACTGATGAGCAATACTCAAGTGTAGGTCGAACGAGTGTTTTGTAAGCCACCTCCTTTGTTGATGGACTACATTTTCTAAGGACTCTCCCAATGAATCTCAACCTGGTACCCGCCTTTCCAACAATTAATTTAATATGATCATTCCACTTCAAATCGTTCCGCGCGCATACTCCCAGATATTTTACAGAAGTAACTGCTACCAGTGTTTGTTCCGCTATCATATAATCATACAATAAAGGATCCTTCTTTCTATGTATTCGCAATACATTACGTTTGTCTATGTTAAGGGTCAGTTGCCTCTCCCTGCACCAAGTGCCTATCCGCTACAGATCTTCTTGCATTTCGCTACAATTTTCTAATGCTGCAACTGCTCTGTATACTGCAGCATCATCCGCGAAAAGCCGCATGGAACTTCCGACACTATCTACTAGGTCATTTATATATATTGTGAAAAGCAATGGTCCCATAACACTCCCCTATGGCACGCCAGAGGTTACCTTAACGTCTGTAGACGTCTCTCCATTGATAACAACATGCTGTGTTCTGTTTGCTAAAATCTCTTCAATCCAGCCACACAGCTGGTCTGATATTCCGTAGGCTCTTACTTTGTTTATCAGGCGACAGTGCGGAACTGTATCGAACGCCTTCCGGAAGTCAAGGAAAATAGCATCTACCTGGGAGCCTGTATCTAATATTTTCTGCGTCTCATGAACAAATATAGCGAGTTGGGTCTCACACGATCGCTGTTTCCGAAATCCATATTGATTCCTACAGAGTAGGTTCTGGGTTTCTAAAAACGACATGATACTCGAGCAAAAAACATGTTCTAAAATTGTACAACAGATCGACGTCAGAGATATAGGTCTATAGTTTTGCGCATCTGCTCGACGACCCTTCTTGAAGACTGGGACTACCTGTGCTCTTTTCCAATCATTTGGAACCTTCCGTTCCTCTAGAGACTTGCGGTACACGGCTGTTAGAATGGGGGCAAGTTCTTTCGCGTAATCTGTGTAGAATCGAATTGGTATCCCGTCAGGTCCAGTGGAGTTTCCTCTGTTGAGTGATTCCAGTTGCTTTTCTATTCCTTCGACATTTATTTCCTTGTACAGTCACTATAAAATGTGTATAGAGAATCGCTCGATTTTGTATACAAGAGTGTAATTACCTTTACGAGCACAGTTTGAAATCCTAGAATGTGTAAATCACGGAATAGGTACTACAAATCGATATTGCACCTTTTAGCTTTCACTGTGTAGTTTTTACTCATACTTTAAACCAAAAAATATTTCCAGAAAAGAAGCTCATTTTCAGGTGCTTATAGCTATAGATTTTTAAATTAGTAATATAAGAAGTTGGTGCCTATGTCGGTCTTTGGAGCAACATACACTTCTTCATAAGGATGGCAGAAAAGTTTATTTTAACAGCAGAAATCACATTCCTTTACTTGTGTTATCTGTTTCGGTGTAATTTGTCTTCGATGAATGTTTGTATATGGATCCGTGGATGTTGCAGTAAGGATTACATATACTAAGTTATAACGAAATGGACAATTTTAATATACCGGTAAGTAATGTATTACAAGAAATCACTATTGTTGCAAAACACATCTACTCCGTCTTTCTGCATCCATCTACCTTTTTTCTTTGTTGTGATTTCATCACAGCGGTACACTCAACTCGCTCTTCAGCGAGGGGACTGCACACACTCAGGCGCTGTCATATAAACGTAAAGACATAATGACGATTTTAAAATAGGGGTAAATTGTGAGAATTATGGAAGACCAACGTAATATGGCTGATTGAGTAGTTTAAAAGCAGTATAAAAATACGGTTCTGATCCCGGCGGAGGTTCCAGTCCTCCCTCGGGCATGGGTGTGTGTGTTTGTCCTTAGGATAATTTAGGTTAAGTAGTGTGTAAGCTTGGGGACTGATGACCGTCGCAGTTAAGTCCCATAAGATTTCACATCCATTTGAACATTTTTTGAAAAATACGGTCAGTCAGCACAGTTTAAAAACTACTTGAATAACACTAAGAACGCTCGAAAAAATACTGGAACAACACTGAACAGTACAGAAGAGATTCTGACCATTACAATGGGCCACCGCACTCTTTCACTAACACTCGAAAGGAACTGCCCTGGGGTGTTAAGCGAAAGGAAAAGTAGTTACAGAGGGTGAGAGGAGAGTAATGGGGATGGGAACTGAGAACTATTAAGAGGTGGCAATGACAATGAAACAAGGATGGCTGTTGGAGTACAGGGAGAGAGGGGTAGCTGGCACTGCAATTTGTAAATTTGAAAGGAAATGAGTGTGAGGTGTGACTGGGAGGGGGAAAAGGAGCAGGTGTGGGAGGGTGGAGGAGGGGGACAGAGCCCTAGGGGTGGAGGAAGGAGAGGTAGGGGTGGATTTACTGCCGGTAGGAGAGGTATATTTCATGACGGAATTCGTGGTTTGGGACAGGGAGATGGATGAAATTTCTTTGGGAGAGGATGTGGACGTTGTCTAGGAAGAGCGTTGGTGGGATGTGCAGGTGTGTGGCAGCACCCCAGGATTGGAGAGAAGATGGGACACCCCAGGACTGTTGGAGTCGAGCTTGCGAGGGGTGCAGATTATCCTAAGTGTTCTACTTGAGTGAGGAGAGGCGGGAATGCAATGTGTTGGTAAAGGATCCTTGTGGGGGGGGGGGGGGGGGGGGGAGCCAGATGCGGAAAGCGAGGCGAGAAGCATGGCATTCGAGGACGTGGAGGGACTTACAGAACTTGGGTGGGGCAGGTATTCAGGCTACATTGGCATAGCATAGGATGCCCAACTAACTATCCATCTATACATACTACAAATTAAAGTCCTCTACCTCGATTTCTGTCTGTGTTTTCGGCCTAGTCTCAGGAACAAATGTAGAGATTTTGATGCGGTTTTCTCTAATAGGTTTATTAATGAAGAAGTTTTGTGGATGTAATTTATGGCCGCTATATAACAAGAACCCGGGAGTAGACAACATTCCATTAGAACTATTGACCGCCTTGGGAGAGCCAGTCCTGACAAAACTCTACCATCTGGTGAGCAAGATGTATGAGACAGGCGAAATACCCTCAGACTTCAAGAAGAACATAATAATTCCAATCCCAAAGAAAGCAGATATTGACAGATGTGAAAATTACCGAACTATCAGTTTAATAAGTCACGATTGCTAAATAATAACGCGAATTCTTTACAGACGAGTGGAAAAAGTGGTAGAAGCCGACCTCGGGGAAGATCAGTTTGGATTCGGTAGAAATGTTGGGACACGTGAGGCAATACTGACGCCACGACTTATCTTAGAAAATAGATTAAACAAAGGCAAACCTACGTTTCTAGCATTTGTAGACTTAGAAGAAGTTTTTGACAGTGTTGACTGGATACTCTCTTTCAAAGTCTGAAGGTGGCAGGGGTAAAATACAGGGAGCGATAGCCTATTTACAGTTTGTACAGAAACCAGATGGCAGATGGCAGAGAGACATGAAAGGGAAGCAGTGGTTGGGAAGGGAGTGAGACAGGGTTGTAGCCTCTCCCCGATGTTATTCAATCTGCATATTGAGTAAGCAGTAAAGGAAACAAAAGAAAAATTCGGAGTAGGTATTAAAATCCATGGAGAAGAAATAAAAACTTTGAGGTTCGCCGATGACATTGTAATTCTATCAGAGACAGCAAAGGACCTGGAAGAGCAGTTGAACGGAATGGACAGTGTCTTAAAAGGAGGGTATAAGATGAACATCAACAAAAGCAAAACGAGGATAATGGAATGTATTCGAATTAAGTCGGGTGACGCTGAGGGAATTAGATTAGGAAATGAGACACTTAAAGTAGTAAAGGAGTTTTGCTATTTGGGGAGCAAAATAACTGATGATGGTCGAAGTAAAGAGGATATAAAATGTAGATTGGCAATGGCAAGAAAAGCGTTTCTGAAGAAGAGAAATTTGTTAACATCGAGTATAGATTTAAGTGTCAGGAAGTCGTTTCTGAAAGTATTTGTATGGAGTGTAGCCACGTATGGAAGTGAAACATGGACGATAAATAGTTTCGACAAGAAGAGAATAGAATCTATCGAAATGTGGTGCTACAGAAGAATGCTGAAGATTAGATGGGTAGATCACATAACTAATGATGAGGTATTGAATAGAATTGGGGAGAAGAGGAGTTTGTGGCAGAACTTGACTAGGAGAAGGGATCGGTTGGTAGGACATGTTCTGAAGCATCAAGGGATCACCAATTTAGTATTGGAGGGCAGCGAGGAGGGTAAAAATCGTAAAGGGAGACAGAGGGATGAATACACTAAGAAGATTCAGAAGGATGTAGGTTACAGTAGGTTCTGGGAGATGTAGAAGCTTGCACAGGATAGAGTTGCATGGAGAGCTGCATCAAACCAGTCTCAGGACTGAAGACCACTACAATATGTAACGGTGAGTGCGCAAACATTTTTATCTGTTCCATATTTAACTGACGTCTGGAGTGGTCTCTAGTGGAAATAATCGGAGAACTGGTCGGCTAGAGGAGGAGGCAGTACCTGTCTGCATATGAAGGCAAAGGCAAATTTCAGGAAGTAGCGACTTTGATACGGTGTTCACTGATACATAGACTGATTCATGGGGGAGGTTTGTGTCCATCACATCATATTATAAACAGGTCGTCTGACCGGAGATACTTAGCGTCATTGGTGCGGGGCTGGACGGGGTCGCTAGTTCCATTTAAAATTCTGAGTATCAAGACAGAGTGTCTGTGACAAGTTCTCGTGTAGGATATCCTTGTTAGATCTTCGATGGCTGACGAATTATTCGTTATGTTCCTCAGATAAAATATTGTCATGCAAACGAAAAAAATTGTGTGATTTTCAGAAGCAGACAATCGACTGTTTCTTGTGTGACATGGACAGTATCGCTCCTGAAGCATGTACTAATTATAACTCTAATCTAGAAAATGTCTCAGCTTTCTCCGAACTCAGCTTTAATGGAGCTCCCATTGGCAGCACTAGGTAGCTACGCCACCTGAATAATTTACAAAACTGAGGGAAACTCGAGCTGTGTGGGAGTGAGGGAACTTACGAGTCATTTGTATTCTGGTCCAGACAGCATCTCACCTCGTCCTGTCCATGAAGCAGTCAAGCATTGCTGTCACGGATTTGGAACTTCCCCAACACACTTCTTGCAACAGCTATCGATGCAGGCTATTTTTAAGGAACTGGAGGGACAGTGTAAGATTGCAGCGACCATCCTGTGACAGCAGCGTGAGGCAACATGATGTTATTTTCTTGTAGTGTGCTGTATAGATTTATCTGACTGTATGCATAATGTATCACAAGTCGTCTCCTGTGGCACATGTGGTGAAATCAGAAGGCCTTTCGAATAAGAATACATCATTATGCAAGATGATAATACATAGTTTACTTAGAATTAGCAGTAACGAAGAGGTCCCCAATCACGGGAGGATTCATTAATTTCCCAGTGTTTACAGTTTCCACTCCCGCTCACTTTTTCCATACTTACCCGTTTTTATAAGTTGACCCTAACTCACAGCTTTCTTACAGCCTTCAGATTTTCGCGCACACTCTCTCACACGACCTCCTCCGTTCCTGCAAACATTCGACGTCATGTGGCCTATATGCAGCCATTTTTTTGCGATTCGTGCGTTAATCCGACAATAAGTACCTTAAACCGGAAGTACAGAATAACTGAAGCTCTCAAACTGCTAATTGCACTCAACAACAGAAAGAACAGTATGTAGCAATAAAGTAACCAAACAACAATATATAACTCCCAGATTAAACACGAATCCCTACTTCATCGTAAACAATTACGGATATTTACGACTTCTGAAAGACAGTGAATTTCAAAAAATGGCTCTGAGCACTATGGGACTCAACTGCTGAGGTCATTAGTCCCCTAGAACTTAGAACTAGTTAAACCTAACTAACCTAAGGACATCACAAACATCCATTCCCGAGGCAGGATTCGAACCTGCGACCGTAGCGGTCTTGCGGTTCCAGACTGCAGCGCCTTTAACCGCACGGCCACTTCGGCCGGCACAGTGAATTTAATAGGGTCAGTACGAATATTAACCTAGCTATATATTTTAATGTCACATTTATTTGGTTTTAAGGTAGTAAACCATTTCACATATCTCATTCGGCGACTTTTGCTTCTCCACTTCCAAAGATGGTAAATATTTTGCGGAATGGACAGCTCTAGTTGCCACTAAAGAAAAGCTAAAAAGAAGTTTTCGGTATTTGTCGTAGAGTCATTTAGTTTCTTTATCGACATTGTAGGTATTATCCATACCGCCCTAAGTTATTGACGCAATGAATCAACAAGTCTGAACTCAACGAATTCTTACCAAGCCACATCAGTTGACCCAAGGCATCAATAGCCAAGAAATCACAGATATGTCAAAACCACTCCCTCTAAGAGTAAACGATATACGCTAATGTGCGTCTGCTGTCTAAAGCACAGCAAAATACACTTTGCACGTTATCCTTGAGGCGGTGCTTCCCACAGTATCATTACTACGTCCTAGCGCGCATTACAGTACTCAGTTTTCTCATAGATCACAAAATAAAGAGCCGATATGAAACACCATGAAATTCTGCAAGCCAGTGGGGAGCTGTCAACGCATTGCGTTCGTCCAGCACATCAATCAGGTCATGTCTTAATTTTCGCGATGGATTTCAAGTAGTGATCACACGAAGAGATGTTTAAAACGTTAGCTTCACTCAGGACCGAAAAGAAAAACAATGCACTGATAGGAGAGACCAGAGAAATCATACTACTGCAGATCAATTCTCCGGATTGAAGACAGAAGAAGATGCACCCTGACCCAATACCTCTCATCTGTTCTTATATTATCCGCTTAGCTTATTACGGTACACTTTAGCTATATTTTCCATAAATTTTTAATCATGTATTTTATTTTTGCCAGAGAAACACAACACCGTATGTATTCCGTTTGAACCCATAATTTAAAGATTCAAAATTTATATGAGAATTTCGAAAACGAATGTTCCATGTAGCAGGAAAACGAGTGACCTTTGAACGTGAATTATTTCTGAGTCGTCTAAGAGGAAAAAATTCTGCTGTTTCAGATATTACGTGTTTCATTCATCGGGTTAAGTACAGTTTGACAGTTTGGAAGTTACAGATAAACCGATTAATGTGTAGGTCTACACATCATACGTTTCTGTTTTTGGGGTTGCTCGTGGACTGCAGTAACATGCTTTTTCCTTGATTTTCTTACTGTCTATCCAATATTTTAAATGTTCTTCGCCGCTGGAATCGTAAGGAATATTCTAACTACGTTGCATAGAGTAGTCACTTCAAATAAACACGTTAATTACCCCTTACAATACCATAATATTGTGGTACCAGTGTATCTGGGATACAGTAAAATTAATTTTCTGTGACTGATTCCTGAACGAAAGACGCTTGTTCTATAAGTGGTCTAATTTTTCCTACGTAAATGTAGCAAGTCCATTACTTTTGTTCAGATTAGCAGATCATCACAGAAACACGGAGAACGGTAAACGTGTCATGCATGGCCAAAGCAGTGAAATCATGCACCAAAATTATTATACCTGTCATACGTGTTTTGCACAGTCTCAGTACCGGTACGTGTGTTTTCATAACCGCGACCATTACCCGGAACGTCGGCGTATTCATCAGTTATATTCCGAGCTACTACCTATTTAAGCTTCTGCAGTTCCTGCATCTAAAATTCACGTCTACGTGTGTATTTCTTAAGCCACAGTACACCCACAGTCCAGCGGAAGAAACACAATGCACCAGGGTTATTATCCCCCTCACCTCCCTTACCATTCCATTCGCTTGAGGAAATTCTGTCTACGCTCGACTTCCTCTATTTAATGCAATGTTCACTAAGCAAGATCGGTACGTATAATATACAAACAAAGAAAGGGGGAACATTGTTACCAAAAATGTGGAAACGTTCATGACAGATTTACTTAAAATTTTACGTGACACTCTAACCAATCCAGACCTACAGCGGGCTGCATATTTTTCAATAAAAATTATATCTAAACACGTATGTAATATATAAAGAGGAAAAATTATTACAAAAAATTTCAAAGGGTTCTTGACCAATTTAATTCAGAGTTTCAAATGTTTAATAAATGTTTGGACGTATGTAGAATATACATTATATAAATATAAAACAAACACCCTCCGAACAGGCCTTGAAGGCCCAACGGCACCGACCGGCCGCCGTGCCATCCTCAGTCCTTAGGCGCCACCAGATGAGCAAACGGAGGGGCAGGTGGTCAACACTACGCTCTTGCGGTTGTTCTCAGATTTCGTGACCGGAGCCGCTACTTCTCAGTCAAGCAGCTCCTTAAACGGCCTCGCTCGGATGAGTGCGTCCCGCTGGCCAACAGCGCTCGGCAGACACGGATGGCGACTCATCCAAGTGTCAGCCAAACCCGACAGCGCTTAACTTTGGTGATCTAATGGGAACCGGCTTTGCCACTGTGGCAAGGCCGTTGGCATTATACAAAGACTTATCTAAAATATACCGGGTGATCAAAAAGTCAGTATAAATTTGAAAACAATAAACCGCGGAATAATGTAGATAGAGAGGTAAAATTGACACACATGCTACGAATGACATGGGGCTTTATTAGAACAAAAAAAAACGAAGTTCACGAAATGTCCGACAGATGGCGCTGGACAGCAAAACGTCAGTGACTGCGCATGGCAATCGTGTATAAAAGGAGCTGTAATGAGAGAGAGAATCAGATGCGCCAGCAGTCGCAGCATGTTGACGTTACCTGAAAAGGCGCTTTTAGTGAAGCTGTATTATCAGAATGGGGAATGTGCTAGTTCAGCGTTACGATCCTATCGCCATAGGAAGAGGATTCCAACGGGTAAACGTCCGTTGACAAATGCAGCTGTGTCGAGAATAATTTCGAAGTTCGAAGCCACGGGTTGTTTTGACGATAGACCCCGTAGTGGCCGACCGAGCACAAGACGTAATGCTGCTAAGACAGTTCAGGAAGAAATGGAGAATATAGCGGGTTCGTCTATGCACAGGGAAGTCAGCTCTCGTGCAGTCGCACGTCGCACCGGCACTCCATACACTACTGTTTGGTTGGCACTGAGGCGTACCCTCCGATGCTATCCATACAAAATCCATCGGCATCATGAACTGTTACCGGGCGATTTAGTGATTCGGAGGGCATTTGCGGTGTGGGAGTTTCAAAAGCTGGCGGAAGATGAAGGTTGAATGAGTAACGTGTTGTGGACCGACGAAGCTCATTTCACGCTCTGAGCGTCTGTCAACGCCCACAACCGCAGAATTTGGGCTACCGAAAATCCTAGAACTGTCCTGGAAACTCCATTGCACGACGAGAAAGTCACGGTATGGGTTGGATTTGCCACATCTACCGTTATCGGGCCTTTTTTCTTCGAGGAAATGCGTGATTCTGGTTTTGTAACTGCTACCGTGACGGGTGAGAGGTACGCCGACATGTTACAGAATCGCGTCATCCCCAGCCTGGCTGATAAACACCTGCTGGAACGTACGATGTTTATGCAGAATGGAGCTCCACCCCATATTACTAGACGCGTGAAAGATCTCTCGCACGCGTCGTTTGGTGATAATCGTGTGCTCAGCCGCCACTTTCGTCATGCTTGGCCTCCCAGGTCCCCAGACCTCAGTCCGTGCGATTATTGGCTTTGGGGTTACCTGAGGTCGCAAGTGTATCGTGATCGACCGACATCTCTGGGGATGCTGAAAGACAGCATCCGGCGCCAATGCCTCACCGTAACTCCGGACATGCTTTACAGTGCCGTTCACAACATTGTTCCTCGACTACAGCTATTGTTGAGGAATGATGGTGGGCATATTGAGCATTTCCTGTAAAGAACATCATCTTAGCTTTGTTTTACATTGCTATGCTAATTATTGCTATTCTGATAAGATGAAACGCAGTTTTTTGAACTTCTGTATTTTTTTTTTTATTCTAATAAAACCCCATGTCATTCCAGGCATGTGTGTCAATTTGTACCTCTCTATCTACATTATTCCGTGATTTATTCAGTTTTCAAATTTATACTGACTTTTTGATCACCCGGTATAGTAGTGAAAAGTTGTTAGCAAAATTATCGAGAAGATCTTGATTGATTTACTTCAAATTTTAATCGATACTGAGCCCTCAGGCGATATTCCCACCGCCGCTTTTTTTTTTCCGGTGGTGTGCGCAGAGCGCGCGGTGCCTCCACCTACCGGGCCGATCGGGCAGCGAGCGGTAAGCTCTAGAAGTAGCGTGGGATTTTGCTATGGGTCGCCTAGCAGTAACGTCGTTTAGGAAGTCTGTCAGACAGTACAGGCGACGTGCGAGGCAGCAGGAAGAGCACATCTAAGAGAGGCTGTTTACCCGGGTGACGGCGCCGTAGCAAATATCGCCGGCGTGGAAGCAGTCACGTTACTGGCAAGCCGTTGGTGTATTTCGCTTCCTGCATGTCTCCTGGTACTGGGATCTACAGCGGCTGGCTTCGTCGAACAAGCAAGAGGGTGAGGGCCTTGCTTGTGCTGTAAATTGTGGCCAGAATCCACTACTAGGTACAGTGCTGTTGACTTCGGCCGTAGCAACTCCTACTGAGTCTGTCCTCGAATGCGTTAATTTCAACTTGCTTAGTACGCAAGGTTCTAGTGAGAGCTGTATGTGATGTGACGATTAACATTTACTAGGGGCTGGGGTGCTGATACATTCTGTTTGTAAATTGCTACTGTCAATGTTAACCGCCATTGAAAACAGTTTGGCTGGTCCTTGTCTAAGTGCCGCCTGGTTATTGTATTTATATCACACGACGGAGTTAAACTGGCCAATTTCTGTAGATATACAAGGATAAAATTCTCCCTGGATATATTTTGCTGCGAATTGCAATAACATTACTGTTACGTTTCTATCTGAAGTGATAGTATGTTTAAGAGACACGTGTCTAATTCTAAATAAGTACTCTCACAAATTCTTACAAGTTACTTAGAGGCCACTTGTTACTGTGTGTTTAAATAGTTTGAAATTGATTCTATTAATAAAAGTACAAGAATTTCTTCAATGACAGTATGTGGATACGGTAATTAAATACCAATCACTCCAGTAACAAAAGACTACATTTCCTCGTTAAATTTTAGTAAATTGTTCTTCGGGTTGATCATATTTTTTGAGTAAATAATTTCAACTCATTTCACTAAGTGTGTAATAGGCCATAAGTGCCATGGTTTATGAATATTTAAATTTTGAAGCAACTTGCTCTCACCTAAATGGCAATTTTAAAAATGTGTTAATGGTTTTATTTGTTATTTGTCTTGTTTAAATGTGCCAAATAACTTGTTCAGTGCAACTGTCGATGGTGATTGCCTCGTGTGTCACTTGGTCCAGTCCTACCACCCCACTGCCTATTGTGCTGAGCTTGTGTCATTGTGTAAAAGTTTTATTCCATGCTGTGCTGACACATTAGATACTCTATTAAACATTCCAATGGACAGACATTGCATATTTTTTAAACAATGTAGAGGATTTCTGTTAAAACTGACTGCAGTGTATGTCCATTGGAATGTTTAACAGAGTATCTGATTTGTCACCACAGCATGGAATTCAACTTTTACACATCGTCACAAGCTCAGCACAATAGGCTGCGTGGTGATAGGACTAGACCAAGTGACACATCAGGCTAAAAATGGTTCAAATGGCTCTGAGCACTATGCGACTTAACTTCTGAGGTCATCAGTCGCCTAGAACTTAGAACTAATTAAACCTAACTAACCTAACGACATCACACACATCCATGCCCGAGGCATGGACCGTAGCGGTCGCTCGGCTCCAGACAGTAGCGCCTAGAACCGCACGGCCACTCCGGCCGGCACACATCAGGCAATCACCATCGACAGTTGCACTGAACAATTTATTTGGCACATTTAAACAAGACAAATAACAAACAAAACCATTAACACACTTTTAAAATTACCATTTAGGTGAGAGCAAGTTACTTCAAAATTTAAACATTCATCAACCATGGCACCTATGGCCTATTACACATTTAGTGAAATGAGTTAAAATTATTTACTCAAAAAATATGATCAACCCGAAGAACAATTTACTAAAATTTAACGAGGAAATGTAGTCTTTCGTTACTGCAGTGATTAGTATTTAATTACCATGTCCACATACTGTCACTGAAGAAATTCTTGTACTTTCATGAATAGAATCAGTTTCAAACTATTTAAACACACAATAACAACTGGCCTCTCAGTAACTTGTAAGAATTTATGAAACTACTCATTTAGAATTAGACACGTGTCTCTCAAACACACTATCACTTCAGATAGAAACATAACAGTAATGTTACAGCAATTTGCAGCAAAATATATCCAGGGAAAATTTTATTCCTGTATATGTATAGCTTTTGGCCTCCACCGTCAGCAGGCGTGAACACGGTGATCAGAGGAGACCCTGCACACCCGAATTGGAACAGGCCGTACTGCATCACACTCAAGACAACCTGTCAGCGAGTACACGAGCAATTTCTTTGGCTATTAGTGAGTGGAAAAACAAGTGATGCACTAGGTCACGCCTAATCAATTACTTGTAAAAGTGGTCGCGTTACCAACATGTTTTCAAATGATTGTAGCACGGGAACGATACTTTTCAGGACATGGGTTGCAACTCAAAACCCTATCTACTCACTCTCCTCTACAAGTCCTAGAAGTTTGTAACGCGAATTTCCGAACATCCTGTAAATTTAGTTTCTGTACTGAGACTTTTCTTATGGATTCAAACAAACTGCGCTTTGTTCCAGTCACGTGACCTGCGGTAAATTAATGCTGGAAGAGGGGACAGTCGCTACGCATATTCAGTGTAGAATCTAACGACTATCTCATCTGGCCCATTGGTCTTTCTTTTATTGACTTAATTTACCTGACTTCCAGTTCCGCCCTCACTTATTTCCTTGGATCTTTCCGATCGTCAAAAATATTAACTATGTTATTATTCAGTGCGGAGAGGAGATATCTAAATGGAGAACTTAGTACTTCAGTTTTCATTTCATCCTTTTTTTTTTTTTTTTTTAACAATGCTCATAGAGCACTTTGAAAGGTGGCATGGATAATTTTATATAGGACGAAAATATTTTAGGGTTTTTTGACAACCACCTAAGTAAGATTTTGATTCTAATTTTTTGAACGCTCAGCCACCCAGTATATACTGATATATAAAATACTACTGGTAGAAATCGTGTACTTAACCGCAAGATGACGGGTGAAATGTAGTCAGACTCAATAACGATTATTTAGAAAGCGAAGTAAGCTACTAAATAATTCAAATGGGTCTAATAGTTACTAAAACCTTAAACATGATACAATATGCGCAATGGGCGTCTGACAAAGAAATGAATCGTTTCGTTGTGTTATGAACATCTTCTCCGAAACATGAACCATGTGTATCGTCAGCATTCTGTAGTTCTCTTCTCTCAAATTGCTGGACAAATAGTATGGTAGGTTCAGATAAGAACTAGAAACTGTTTTCCGATACTTACCAGAGGATAACTACTTGCATCCGTCATCCCACTGTAATTATATTCCCAGATTCGTTAAAATCCTTAGCGTGTTAAACTGAAGGAACAGTGGCAGTGAAACTCACGACTGATCGGATGGCATAATAAAAACCATTATAACAAACAAATGATTACCTGAACCTGTTGTCAAATACTTCCAAATAACTAACTCTCTTTGGCTACTCTTGTTTCTTCAGTGAAGTGTAGTATCGTAGAATGATTTTTGTTAGTTTTTCATTACTCTTGCAGCAAGACAGTGCTACGAACAGTGTGTTACACCAGAAGTGCAAAGGCTGTGGAAAACGTCTTTTAGCAAGTCCACAGACGGAAGGAATGATTCAGTGAAATTATGGCATATCTACTGCGATGTTGTACATTTGAAGCTTGTTCCTCCTGAAAATATTCTTTTTAACTTTAGTTGCAAGCCTCTACACAAGGAAGTGTAGCGTAGAATCTGCATCTAACTGGGTATCTGCAGGCGGGAAAAACTATTCACTGAAGCGCCGTAGAAGCTTTTATAGGCATGCGTATTCAAATACAGAGATATGTAAACAGCTGCTACAATGGTAGGTTATCAAGATTTCAGTTAGAACGTGGTGTTATAGCCGGTGCGCGAGCGATAGGATACAGCACCTCAGAGGTAACGATGAAGTGGGGATTTTCCCGTACGACCATTTTACGAGTGTACTGTGAATATCAGGAATGCGATTTCCGATATCGCTGCGGCCGGAAAAAGATTCTGCAAGAATGGGACCAACGATGACTGAGGAAAATCGTTCAACTTGACGAAGTGTGACCCTTCCTCAAATTTCTGCAGACTTAAACGCTGGGCCCAAAAAGTACCGGCGTGCGAACCATTCAACGAAACATCATCGATATGGGCTTTCGGAGCCGAAGGCCCACTCGTGTAGCCTTAATGACTGCACGACAAAAAGTTTTACGCCTCGCCTGGATCCTCAACACCGACGTTGGACTGTTGATGATTGGAAGCATGTTGCCTGGTTGGACGAGTGTCGTTTCAAATTGTGTCGAGCGGACGGAGGTGTACGGGTATGGAGATAACCTCATGATTTCATGGACCCTGCATGTCAGCAGTGGACTGTTCAAGTTGGTGGAGGCTCTATAATGGTATGGGGCGCGCGCATTTGGAGTGATATGGGATCCCAGATACATCTAGATACGATTCTGACAGGTGACACGTACATAAGCATTCTGTCTGATCACTTGCATCCATTCATGTTCACTGTGCATTCCGGCGGACTAGGGCAATTCCAGCAGCACAATGCGACATCCGACACCTCCACAATTGCTACAGAGTGGCTCCAGGAACACTCTTCTGAGTTTATACACTTCCGCTGACCACCTAACTCCCCAGACATGAACATTATGGAGCATATCTGGGATGCCTTGCAACGTGCTGTTCAGAAGCGATTTCCACCCCCTCGTACTCTAACGGATTTATGGAGAGGCCTGCAGGATTCACGTTGTTAGTTTCCTCCAGCGCTACTCCAGACATTAGTCGAGTCCATGCCACGTCGTGTTGAGGCACTTCTGCGTGCTGGCGGGGGACCTACATGATATTAGGCAGGTGTACCAGTTTCTTTGGCTCTTCAGTGTAGTTTGAAAAATCAGTAAGAGAAACACCTCTAAAAATTAATATACACTGCACTGTACACTCTGTATCCGAAAAGGTACTTACGGTTAAGCAGACAGTCCATTGCAGTAATACGGCATTAATGTACATCCCATGTAAGGCATGTAAATACAAATAACTAAATAAATTTGATGATCACATAAGAAGAAAGAAAGAGTATGGTTTGACGCCAATCGACGACCAACTGACAGACACAAACTCGGCTAGTAAGTAATGGGGAAGAAAATCGGGTGTTCTTCTCAGAGGAACGATACCAGTATTCGCCTTATTCGATCTGAGGAAACGACGGAAAACTTAAATCTTCGTAACTGGATGGCGATTTTAGATCCGCTCTTCCAAAATTCGAGTGTATTGCCTTTGCCACTGTGAAACGCTCCTCTGTGTAATGATGATGACATAAGTAATGCAGAACCGTTCAGACGCCTATAAACTGGCTGATTTATTTGGACTGTGAATGTCTCGTTCATAGCGTCGTGGTCAATACGCGTTACTCAACTGTTGTAAATAATCTTCATAGGGTGACAAAATGCCCTCGAAACATTGACCTCGAAGCGATGTGTACGCTTATATGCCTCAAGGACAGAAACAGCTGAACCGGAAGTGAATATTTCTAAAGCCTCAGTACATGCCAGGCTCCAGGCTTAAATTAGAATAACAGTTCTGATTTTTAGATTAAATCGGTGGGGTGGCCGTTTGACTAAGGAGCCAGGCTCTTCTAAGAGCCACTTAAGCCAACTAGTGAACAGTTCTAAAGCCTCAGTACAGGCCTCTCTTAAATTACAAATAGATCCAAAGTTCAAATTTTCAGGTTACACTCTCCAGAGAGTTAAGCAAGTAATATTAGAATTAATCAAGGTGAACTTGAGTTTTTAAAGTTAGCACGATTCTCCAGCCAAATAACAACCTACAAGAAAACAATAGATACAGATTATACTTTAAAAACACATGATTTTCAGAGCCGTACAATTGCTCTGTGGAGAGACCCGCATCGGCGTCCCATTCAAAACGCGCCATTTCGGCTCTTGACTCCAATAAGACCAAAACAAGCAAGTTAGCCGCCACACTAGTGAAACTGAAAGACGCTAAAAGCCCGTCTATATTTGGGCTCGCACCACACTCACACACTCGCTTAAACTGCAGTGATGTTCAAGCAGACTAAAACTACAGGCACAAAGCGCATTATAATCTATAACAATAATTAGAAAAAGTGCCAGAGAAAACACAGGCTCGTTAAAAGTCCATGAACACTACTGAGCAAAGGCCCAAAGGTGAGGAGCAGCAAAACAATGTCTTCATCCAAGATCGCCAAAACATGAATTTTGGGGGGCACGAAGGGCGGGAATGCGACAACGCCACACTCTTACGGACCGAATACGGCTGCATGCGCTACTAGAAAAAATCAATCGATGCTTCCATGCAACCAGTGGTTCCGAATAAACAATACGAATCGGTCGGACACTACTAAGGTCTCACATTCGCATGTTTATATGTTTGTTGCAGAGCCACAAACAACCGCCATGCAAAACCAATAACTCAATCACCGTCAGAAACTCGTAGGCTCAAGCGCAAGCACACTATCCCGCGCGACGGTACCGGCGGAAAATTCGCTCAGAGACGCGTCGGGATCAAGTCTCCACTTCCCTCGCAGAATTCAGCCGTCCTCCGTCCAAACGCCGGCGTCCCTCCTCAGACCGCTACGCATTCGCAGCGCCCCCTAACCCAGCAGCGCCCGCTAAGAATCTCAACGTGAAGCCGCCAACGCGGAATGACGAAGCTGACCAGCCAAACACGAACGAGGAGGCACCGCCCACAGGTGTTCCATAAACCGATAAGTGTCGATATTCACGTCCAATGCTCTACACATTTTTATCTTTGGCGTAAGTTGCGGGACTTAATACTAGACAACTATAGCATACTTGAGTCCGTGCACATCTGAACTGTTAAAAATGATGGAGAAGAGTCCTTGTACATCCTCAACAACTCCTAATGAATGTCCTTGGCGTTAAGCTATTCTACGAGGGTAATCCCAGAAGTAAGGCCTCCTATTTTTTTATAAGTACAGAACTCTGTTTGTGTGGCAGTTGGTCACACTGTTACGAAGAGTGCTTCACGCGCTGAGTGTAAACATGCGCATGCCGCGCTGAGGCGCTCAGTCTTGGCTTGATAGCCGTTGAGAATGGAGCTCCCGTTGGATGTTACCGCCAAGCGCGAATTGCGTGCAGTTACTCGGTTTTTGAACGCAAAGGGCACTGCTCCGAATGAAATCCATCGCCAATTGACGGAAGTGTATGGTGAGTCGTGCATGGATGTCAGAAATGTTCGTAAGTGGTGTAGAGAGTTTGCAGCTCGTCGGACCGAAACTCACGACGAACGAAGGAGCGGGAGACCGTCAATTTCTGAGGAGACAGTGTTGAAGGTAGTGCAAAGCATGCGTGAAGATCGGCGGATCACCCTGGATGATGTCTGCACGTAGGATCCTGACGTTTCCCGAAGCACCGCTCACAGAATTTTAAAGGAAACATTGAATTACCGGAAGGTGTGCGCAAGGTGGGTGCCACGCATGCTGACTAAGGACCACATGCGGCAACGAGTTGATTCTTATTGCGCATTTCTTCACCGCCTTGCAGCCGAACAGGACAACTTTCTGGACTCAAATGTCACGGGTGACGAAACCTGGGCATACTACTTGGGATTGGAAAAGGGTATTGTTGGTCGACTTTATGCCCACTGGGACCACAATTAATGCTGACAGGTACTGTGAGACTCTGAAAAAACTCAAACGGGCAATTCAGAACCGTAGAAGAGGAATGTTGAGCAAGGGCGTACATATTCTCCGTGACAACGCTCGCCCACACAACGCCCGGCAAACCTTTGCTCTCCTGCAACAGTTGAAACACGTATGTAACGCAGCAGCGATGGCGAGGCATTGTAGCATCTGTGACCAGAGAGTATGCGCTTGACCGCGCGAGTGTTGCGAGCGGTTCTCAGTCAGTAGTAGTCCTTGCGAGTTAGTTGTCGCTATGCAGAGTAGCAGTCAGTCAGTCGTTGCGAGTCTGTAGCTCTGTCTAGTTGAGAGCAGTACTCAGTCTGTAGTCGTCATGCAGAGCGGTCGGTCAGTAGTAGCAGCCCAGTGCGGTTGTGTGATGTAGGCGGTCGGCAACAATGGTCAAGATGAGGAATAAGGTATACTGTTAATTAATA
The DNA here is from genome assembly GCF_021461385.2 of Schistocerca piceifrons. Lineage (NCBI taxonomy): Eukaryota > Metazoa > Arthropoda > Insecta > Orthoptera > Acrididae > Schistocerca > Schistocerca piceifrons. Next base: position 47,536,345 of record NC_060139.1, read on the forward strand.
TAATCATTAGATAATGAAAAATTTTATTTATTGTAATTATTCTCCAACAAGTCTCCCAATAATAATTTTTATTTCAAAAGCATTTTTTCAAAAGTTTAATTTTTATTGAACTCAAGATTTCGTTGCACTTCCCATTTCATTCCACTTCTTTTGAAGAAAAATTCCATTAAAATCACAAAAAAAGAGAATATTATTATTTGCAATGCAGTTCCTCCAAGCGGTGCGCAACAACAAGAGCAGATATGTGACATCCATTTATTCTGAGGTAAGACTTTAATTCTGATTGTTTTGCACAGGGCGAAAAACCGATATTTCGGTTTAATTGTATTTTCTTGTCACTGAACGGACTTTAAAAATTTTGTGAAGGATTTATATTTGAGTCAGATTGCGTATTTCACATTTTTGTTGCCATTGTCAGTACATTTCATTGTGGGCAGGTTACGCTTAGAGTCATGTCCATCAGCATTTCTAATTAGTATCGTCATTTTTCTTTTAAAAATTTTGTGGGGAGGTTACACTTGGCCGCCATTTGTATTAAGTATTGTCAATTTAAATTTCTTTTAAAAATTACGGTGGGGAGGTTACACTTGGCGACACCCAGTCCAGGATCGTATTTCGTTGAGAGTCTTTTGAGCAACAGTCAGATATCTGCTCTTATTTGCTTAGATATAATTAGGATTTAGCGCAACGCTTTTAATAATATTGTGACTTTCTCTCTACAGGTCAACGGCAATTTGCTGCTTTGTTGTATTTGTGTGTTGCTTTTGCATTGTGTTTATTTATTTTGTGAATAATTTTGACTATTGTTAAAATGCCGCGAAAGACTGTGAATAGTGTATCGCGAGGTATTATGAATGAAATTACCGACCCAAACAACTTTGCCGATAGGACATGCGACACGCAGTGTAATGATGACAATCCTGCGTTCACTAACAATCAGTGCATTCCAACCACTAGTGATGACTTTTACCCTGATGATGAACAAACGAACCCAATTGTCTCGTCTGTTAGTTTGACGACAATTGATGACGCGGGACGCCCTATTATAATGAGCGATGCCCAGCTTAACACACCCCATTTGGAAAACTCAAGTGACGTACAGACGAATTTGGGTAATGAAAATGAACAGGATACACAAAGTACGACGGATTTATTTAATTCCGAAATAGTGAGTGACAGTGTAGGTCCGACTGATAAACCTTTCTGTAAATTACAGAATGACCAAATGGTCACGCAAAACGAGAAAATTCCAGATCCACCGCTAAACAGCACAGAGAATATAAACGCTAGTTTTGACTTGGTACGAATTATGAGAAGTTTGCTACAACAGCAAAGTGAGAAAATAGACAACAGTAGTAAAGATCTCAAACAACAACTTAGTGCAGATATCAAACAACTTAGGGAAGATAACAAACAACAGAATGAAAACCTCAAGCAACTTAATGAACAGGTCAAACAACTTAGGGAAGATAACAAACACTTAAATAAAAAACTTGACAATAATGACGAAAATTTCAAACAACTTAGTGAACAAATTACAGCCGTTGCCGCGCAGTGCCATGACACTAAGGAACAGTTGCGCGTGGAAATTGAGGCTTGTTCTCAAAAAAATAGCGAAGAAATTAAGTCTGTTGCGCAAGAATTAAGAGAAATGCAAACAGCCGCAACAGAAACACTCAGAGACGAAATTAGCGGAGTCGCTAAACAATGCTCTGAAAAAGCTGCACAATTACGGGACGAGTTTAAAGCAATGACGGTAGAACTTTCGCGCACTATGGACGCAAAGATAGACGCGAAATTCGAACAGCAGAACACTCAGATTAACGAGCGCTTTAGTCAGCACATACAGAACAGTGATACGCGTTTCCGCAGATTTATTCAAGATCAAAACAAAGTAAAACGATAAGTCATGGAAACAATCACTGCACAGAGACAAGAGGACAAACGTAAAATATTCGCGAAAGCGAAGACGTATGTAGACAATAATATTACTACAGTGTCCGACAAAATTAATACCATAGAACAATTGAACGCGGAATTACGGGATGAAATTTCTGATCTTAAAGCAAAAACGGATACACACACAGTAAATATTCAAACAGTGACAGATAGATTCGAACGACTAGATCTAACACAGGATTGCGATGTCATCAAAGCTGATGTTAAAAAACTGAGCGAAACTACGCGCAAGTTGCAAAAACAGATTAATGCGTCTGATTCTAAAACCGATGATCAGGTTAAAATACTGACTGAAAAATGTGATGAATTGGCCAGTCGTATTGATGTTATCGAAAATACTAATGACAATAAATCAGACGATACTGCACCGGTTTCTTTTATCCAAACACCTGAATTTCAAAATTTACAGCTGACAATTAATGAAATCGATTCATCTAACAACACGTTACGTCGGAAGTTATCAAATTTACAACAAGAAGTAACAGAGATGAAAAACATGTCAGTTAATAACATACCACAACAGACGCCACTTTATGAACATGTGTCAGAGTCACGCAGCGTGTATAATGTGAGCAATTTACAGCAACTACGTGACTTAAAATCCGAAAAGCCACGCGACTTAAAATCTGAAAAGCTACGCAACTTGAAATCCGAAATGACACAGACGAACAGATTCACACACAAACCTGAACGTGTTATCAAACCGAGTGACGAGAACGTAGATTTCGAGCAATTTGCATTTGTAAGAAAATGTAAAGAACTTAATAATGACAGCGTACAGGTACACGCTTTGCACTGTAAACGACAATTTATCTTTGTACATTCACCGCTATTATCGGTAATGGAGAAACTAGCTTTGAACCAGATGCGACAATTTATTTTTGTATTTACAACAGCATTGTCTGTAATGAAGAAATTTGAATTAGCACGGATACAACAATTTGCCTTTGAAATTTTACCGCTATTGCCTGTAACACAAAAGCTAAAATTTATTTGCAGTGCGTAAAGACCTCAGGGGATTCATTACGCTTTAATGAATATGTGCCGTAGCGAGCATAGGGCCCCGAGCTGTAGTAGTGCTGTTTCATCTTTAGTTTTCTGCACTGCTGCCTTCTCTTCTACTATCCTTTATATCTATCAAGACAGCTCTTTAACTATTGCTCTTTGTAGAATTAAGAAACGAGTAATGAAAACCGGATATGAGAAATCTTTTACCGAATGTGACAATTTTCAGTAGGCACTCCCGTAATGGCAACTACCGCCGTAATTTTAATAACAGATAAAATCGTAATCATCAGTATGTATAAAATTTTGAGCAATCGGAACCACATTTTTGTAACAATAGATGTTTTTCACCACAATAGCATGAAAGTCAGCCGCTTAGCATATCTAACCAACAATGCAGTCTACAAGGTCAACCAAACTTTAATGTTTCGCCGCGTGCACGTATAGTCCCAGCTCCAACAAATAGTAACGCATGGCAGCAAAGAAATAACTACGTACAGACAACACACCATTTCAACTCGCATCGCAATGCACCGTATGGAAATTACTATCATGACAGACGTAAAAATAACGAGCACAATTTTCAGCGTACATTTAATAACAGTCGATCTTATTAGCAGCAACAACATCAGCAACAACGAATAATGATGAATGAAACAGACAATAGGTGTCATCTATAGCGTAACACGTCAGTAAGAAATAACAGAACAGTTCATATAGTGGATATGCCACAACATTCTCCCGTAAATAATAACACGTACGATAAATTTTAACCAGATACAGCACAGATTGCATACTACAGTAACGCAAACATTACTTTTGACACGCAGAATTTTGTTCACGAGAATGTTATTTGAAGCATGCTTTATTGAATGCTCTACTTTTATCGCACCCAGATCTCACCAGAAATTTTTCCATTGCCACTGACAGCTCTAACACCGCTTTAGGTGTACATATTTTTCAGGAAATTGAAGAAGATGGTTCTACAGTAATTAAAAACATCGCATTTGCAAGTCGCATTTTGTCACCTGCTGAACGAAATTATTCCGTTACAGAACTGGAAACATTATGTGTTGTATGGGCTTTTACGAGATTTCGGCACTTTCTTTATGGCAGACATACCACCGTTTACACAGACCATAGAGCTATACAATTTTTACTTTCAGCTAAATTTACTCACGACAGATTAAGTAGATGGAAACTATATTTACAAGAATTTAATTTTACGATTGTTCATATTCCCGGCACACAAAATGTTATAGCAGACGCACTATCGCGTTCTCTCAGTAACAATCAGCAAGACGTAGCAACCAACTTCTGCAAAGCAAATTTCAGTGTCATGTACATTCAGCAGGTTGCATTTGAAAATTTTATTTCATCGTCATTACAGGACATAGCACAAGAACAAAATAAGGACAATGTGTGGAAAGAAATTAAACACCTTTGGCAAGATAGGAAAAATGTTACGATTAGGAACCACTACACTGTACGCAATGACATTCTGTTTCGCCGCTCTCATCCTGACAGCAACATTTGGTTATTATGCATTCCTGACGAACTGGTTAACAAACTAATTTGGTACACTCATTTAAGTTACGCACATTACGGAGCACGAAAATGTTTTCTTATACTGAGACAGAACTGTTATTTTACCAACATGGAAAAACGTATACGACGAGTTTTAGCGTCTTGTAAAATTTGCCAGAAAGCTAAATCAGACACCACTTCACATATTCCTCCTTTATATCCCATTATACCTGTGAAATTAAGACACATGGCCGCAGTAGATATTTTTGGTCCGATTCCGAGAACTAACAGAGGTTTTTGCTACATTTTTGTCGCTGTTGAGCTCACTTCAAAATTTGTTACTTTCACTCCGTTACGCAAAGCTACTGCTAAAACTGTTTCGAAAGCATTTGTAAAACATTTTCTATTTCATGTAGGGCATGTAATGAAAGTAATTTCTGATAATGGATCTCAATTTCGTAGTAGTGTATGGACACGCATGTTACGAGCTAGAAACATTTCTCCGATCTATATATCCAAGTACCACGCTTCTTCGAACCCTTGTGAAAGATTAATGAAGGAAATTGGTAAGCTGTGCAGAATATACTGCCACAAAAGACATATTGATTGGGATACACACATACTCTCATTCCAAGATGTAATTAATTCCATTCCAAATGAATCTACTATGCTATCTCCGACTGTTACACTGAAAAACGTTGAACCACCGAACAAAATTAAAGAATTAATAGAATTCCCCAAAAATCGTCGCCTACGACACCACGAAATAATTGACATTGCGCTGAACAACATCAAACGTGCCGCAGAGCGCCGGAGAAGACAGCAAAAACAGGTTTGTACACGCCGCGACTTTCACGTTGGACAGAAGATATTAGTACGTACACACTATTTATCCAGCAAATTAAAAGGTAAGTGCAGTAAATTTGAACTTCTATACGCAGGTCCGTATCGGATTCGCAGTATCCCTCACCCCAATGTTGTACACGTCGAAACTTTGAGAACCAGAAAATCGAAAGGCAATCACCATATCTCAAACATTAAACCGTTTATTGAGTGAAACCACTGTATGATTCAACACACTATGATGCCATTTACTAATGCAATTAATTCACCTGACTAATTATTGATGATTATCGTATTTTTTTTCTTGGCAAGTGCCCGGCAAGGTAAGGTTAGCAGGTCGCTCTTCTTGTCGTTACACATCAGACCGTGCATATTTTTCCAGATGAATTTACACATTTACGACTATTTCTGCAATTATATTTATGTGACTACTTATTGATGATTATCGTATTTTTTTTCTTGGCAAGTGCCCGGCAAGGTAAGGTTAGCAGGTCGCTCTTCTTGTCGTTACACATCAGACCGTGCATATTTTTCCAGATGAATTTACACATTTACGACTATTTCTGCAATTATATTTATGTGACTACTTATTGATGATTATCGTATTTTTTTTTTCTTGGCAAGTGCCCGGCAAGGTAAGGTTAGCAGGTCGCTTTTCTTGTCGTTACACATCAGACCGTGCACATTTTCCATTTTTTTGTGTATATGACTGTACTCCAGTTTTGTTTGTATGCACTATGAAATAGTTAAGATATAACACACACCAGTCGACTTTGACATTTTTTTTTTTTGCCTTATGACATCTCAACATCGTGACTGTTTCACATTTTTTTTGCTACTGCATTGTATTATTCTGTGTACATTTTTTCGCATCCGAACACTGTCAATGTCTTGGACATATTACGTTTTCTGTCATGTTATGCTGTATGGTTAATTGTGTCACCATAAACCAGTCATTATTTAGTGGGTATAGGATTTAAATGCAAGACATTAATCTTTGTTCATCAATTTCAGAAAGGAATGATGATTCTAAGAAATAAATTTAACATAAATGGGAATTTCACCTACGAAATAAACGAAAGGAGATGCAATAACTTTATGAGGAAGAGTAAAGGGATCAGGATTAACAAGCATTAACAAGACTATACTATACTCATCACAGAATAGCAGTCTTAACTAATTTTTTCTTTCAGAATACAAGGTGATTGATGCAGGCTGTCAGAGAGAACTACACATCTTAGTTTTAGTGATGAAATATGCTAGAGATAAGGAATAGTTGAATAATGAGTAATGAAGTGATTTTTTGCAGATGATAGTGAATACTGATGAATAATGATGAAGGATATGCTGTTATGAATAATGAAGTTTTTCTTTACAGGTGATGATAATGGTGAAGTTATGATGATATGGATAATGAAGTTTTTTTCTTTATGCCACGTAGTTATTTAAGTATTTGTTGCGGTTTGCTTTGACAGCAGGTGTTACATTGCATAGTAGGATGACGGAAAGTTTTGGAAAGGACAGCTATGGAACACATTTTATACACATTTCACTACTTGTTAATTCGAAGTTCACTACTTTTCAGCATAGTGTGCGTTTCTTCTTTCAGGTCAATAATCCGTTTTTGTATTTTTTCCAGGAGAAGTTTTTCATGACACTTACTAAACCTGTTACTTATTATACCTGTTCTAGTACTTGCATTTTTATATTTTTTACCCATTTGTGTTTATCATTTATAAATGTGATCACATGTACTGCCTTGTTACATAATCTTGCTACAGCTGACTCATGACGAATGACGTTACCTATCCTCATTTGCAGCAATAGGTCAAAAGCAAAAAGTATTATGCCTCGGCAATTAATTATCGATCCCAACGCAATGCATTGCTACCAAAAAAATGTATTACCAGTCCCACATAATGTCACTAGTTTATGATAATTCTGAATAATACTGATCAACTCTGAATAGCATGTCACTCGAGTAATGACCTCTTAATGAGACTATATTCAAAATAATGCTTTGTCACTAGCTAATAACTGCCACTGTTTATTGTAATGCCTGTGATTACTAATGATTTGACTGTAATTAACTGATTTTTAATAATGACTTTGTAATGATCTGAATAATACTGAATGATGAACTATGTTTTATTCTATTCAATACTTGATGGCCACTGAGTGCCAATAATTAATGTCACTCCACGAATTGTTATTAATTATGCCATTGATTAGCTCTTGTTTCCAATGTTGATACTTTGTAATTTGAAATGAATGTGACTGTGTCATAATGCTTTGTAATTAGGAAAAGACTAATGATTCTTAATAGATTGGAATGACACATAATTAATTAACTATGGTACTGTTTAATAATGCTTTGTAATTAATTAAGGCGACAAATGATTAATTAATTAACTGTAATTAGACAAATGATTAATTAACGACAAATGATTAATTAACTGTAATTATACAAATGATTAATTAACTGTAATTAGACAAATGATTAATTAATGACAAATGATTAATTAACTGTAATTAGGAAAAGGTTAATGATTCTTAATTATACTCTGTAACTGAAAAGAATGCGATTATTTCATAATATTTTGTAACCAGGAAAAGAAGGCTACTGATTCTATGTAAAACAATTAATGAACATTTTTCTGTAATACTACATACTTGGTACAGAATTGTTCAATAACTGGGCTATGAATGCCACGAACTATCAATGAAGACTGTAATTGTCAATATTATGTGACTTGATGTCCTTCACCTCATAAGCTGACTACCCTGAATTACTGCAATGTCCATTTGTCCTGTTTATCCCAGTGATCATGGAGCACTATATTTGGTTTTGCACTAATTCTACGTTGGTGTGCCTTGTAAGAGTGTGGTGTTGACACGACATGCTGTCCACCACCATGAGCGATGAAGACATTATTATGGTCCCACTGTTTGGTGTACCTAATGTACTGCCAAAGTGAAAACATGGAACATTACTACGACAGTTCAGTGTCTTGGCTACACTGATAAATTCTGATGGGAAAAGAACTTCAAGTTGTGTCACTTGGTGTTGTACTACTGTGGAAAGATATGGACTTTCAGAGCAGCTGTGTGCAATCTAAAGTGCTACAACCATGATGCAATCCTTCCCTTTCCTATCCTGATTCTTGTCACATAAAGAAAAAATTTTTTTTTTGGTAACATCATTTATGTTCATAGGTTATACATTTTTCGATTCGCTAAACTCCAGTGTGAGTACACTTATGTCACTGGTCGACATGATGTTTGCCATTATGTTTATTTGTTGTGAAAATACTAAAGACATTTTTCAGTGCATGTGCACTTTGGACATGAATTTTTTTTTGCCATTATGTTTATTTGTTGTGAAAATGCTAAAGACATTTTTCAGTGCATGTACACTTGTCAACATAATATTTTGCCAGTCTGTTTATTTGTTCTGAATATGCTAAAGAATTTTTTCAGTGCCTGTGCACTTTGTTATCTGTCAAATAATTTGTATATACTTTTCTGATTTGCTACTATGTTTTGTACTCACATTTTGTCTTTGTCTGATATATTTTGTACTTAGTGCATGTGCACAACATTTACTTTATGTACTACATCTAATTATTCTTGCCAGTCTGTTTATTTGTTCTGCATATGCTAAAGAATTTTTTCAGTGCCTGTGCACTTTATCTGTCAAAAAGTTTGTATATACTTTTTTCTGATTTGCTACTATGTTTAGTATTCACATTTTGTCCTTGTCTGATATATTTTGTACTTAGTGCGTGTGCACAACATTTAAATATTCTGTAAGTTGTAGGATTTTGTTAATTAAAGAAAAATTTTGCCGCGCTTGGCAAGTCCAAATGACTCACCATCGCTGCCAAATTTTTGCCCCCCGAGTGGAGGGTTATGAAACACGTATGTAACGCAGCAGCGATGGCGAGGCATTGTAGCATCTGTGACCAGAGAGTATGCGCTTGACCGCGCGAGTGTTGCGAGCGGTTCTCAGTCAGTAGTAGTCCTTGCGAGTTAGTTGTCGCTATGCAGAGTAGCAGTCAGTCAGTCGTTGCGAGTCTGTAGCTCTGTCTAGTTGAGAGCAGTACTCAGTCTGTAGTCGTCATGCAGAGCGGTCGGTCAGTAGTAGCAGCCCAGTGCGGTTGTGTGATGTAGGCGGTCGGCAACAATGGTCAAGATGAGGAATAAGGTATACTGTTAATTAATATAATCATTAGATAATGAAAAATTTTATTTATTGTAATTATTCTCCAACAAGTCTCCCAATAATAATTTTTATTTCAAAAGCATTTTTTCAAAAGTTTAATTTTTATTGAACTCAAGATTTCGTTGCACTTCCCATTTCATTCCACTTCTTTTGAAGAAAAATTCCATTAAAATCACAAAAAAAGAGAATATTATTATTTGCAATGCAGTTCCTCCAAGCGGTGCGCAACAACAAGAGCAGATATGTGACATCCATTTATTCTGAGGTAAGACTTTAATTCTGATTGTTTTGCACAGGGCGAAAAACCGATATTTCGGTTTAATTGTATTTTCTTGTCACTGAACGGACTTTAAAAATTTTGTGAAGGATTTATATTTGAGTCAGATTGCGTATTTCACATTTTTGTTGCCATTGTCAGTACATTTCATTGTGGGCAGGTTACGCTTAGAGTCATGTCCATCAGCATTTCTAATTAGTATCGTCATTTTTCTTTTAAAAATTTTGTGGGGAGGTTACACTTGGCCGCCATTTGTATTAAGTATTGTCAATTTAAATTTCTTTTAAAAATTACGGTGGGGAGGTTACACAGTTTCAGTGGAACAAATGATCCACCGTCCCTATAGTCCTGACTTGGCGTCCAGTGACCATCACCTGTTCCCTAGGTTAAAAGAACATTTGGACGGAAAGCGATTCAGCTCCGACGACGAGGTGAAAGAAGAGGTTCATAACTTTCTAACGCGACCCCACCTAGCAACAAAAAACCAACGTCATATTACCTGGCCCCCATTGTCTCACGCAATATTTGTCCCACAAACTTTTCAGCTACTATCATACTTTCGCAGTTATTCTAGGTGTCAATATTTTGTGACTCACCTTGTATAAATGCATGTATGGTTCAAATGGCTCTGAGCACTATGCGACTTAACTTCTGAGTTCATAAGTCGCCTAGAACTTAGAACTAATTAAACCTAACTAATCTAAGGACATCACACACATCCATGCGCGAGGCAGGATTCGAACCTGCGACCATACCGGTCGCTCGGTTCCAGACTGCAGCGCCTAGAACCGCACGGCCACTCCGGCCGGCAATGCCTGTATGTACATGGTGTCTGTCTGAACTTGAGACAACTAAATATCTCTAAAATGATGCACCGCACAAAAGAAATATTTTAGGTCAACAGTTAATATTGGTAGAGGGGACATCTGTCTGTCCGACATGCGGCCACCTCCTAACGACCCCTCCTGCGCGTGGAAAGAGGCGTGGGGGGGGGTCAACTTCGAATTTTCAAATGGGAACCCCAATCCATTTTTATTGCATATTCGGATTATACGCCAAAAAATTTATATGATTTACTCAAACCATTGTTTTCCATTCGTGGTAGATAGCGCTGCAATCGACAAATATCATGTGTGCCTTTTTTTGCAATTAAAAACCTACGCATTTGCTTCTACATTGTATTTACGATGCAAACGTAAACCTTTGTGTTCTAACAGTTGATATTTGAGTTCGAAATTTACTTTAGTGTTACAAATTTGATTGTATAGTACAATATGGCTAGACATTTCAGTGTCTTGTTAGAAATTTCAACTAAAGTGTTTCAGGAACAACGACGTGGATGTAACAATTTTCTGTTCCCATCGACATGCTTGATGTCGGTGAGCCCCCTACCTCTCACCACTGGGCTCCTGGTTTCGGTGCATATGCATGTCAGGTGAGCGTGTCACTGTCACTTCGTGAACATTTTACCTCATTACAATGTTTGTCGTTTGTAATGCGCCGGTAGCTGCATAGCGGCCAGCGCGAGAGTTATGGCGGTTGTTTGGAAACACACACCGAAATCAGTCGCCCTTGATAGCGGGTTTCCAGAGTGGTCACCAAAATCAAGGAGTCCGGTGGTTTGTGACTCACCACAATCAACCCCGTAGGGAACATAAAACTACGTTACTTTACAAGTAACTTATCAGCCGGAAATGTCTATGTGTAACCATATTTATTTGTACTGTAGCACCACATTTGTAACATACAAGTAACGTTTGAACATTAGTATCAACCGTTGCAGCACAAAGGTTTAAAGTTACGTAATAAATGAAATATAGAATCAAATGTGTCGGCTCTCAATTGCAGAAACAAGCACACTTGATATTTGTCATTCACAGCACCATCTAGCACGAATGGACAACAATGGTTTGAGAAAACCGTACGTATTCACATAATATGTATATGTAAATAAAAATCTGCTGCCGCGTGTATGAAGGATCATCACTTAAGAACGTCTCGACCGATTTGAGCGTTTTTGGTGTTTGTAATTGTCGGGACGAGGTTGTATGAAAGAAAGTTTGTGGAAAATCAACCAGAAAAGTCAGAAATTTGGATTATACTTTTGTATGAAAATCGCAATGGAAGAAATGTCACGGCAGCTTTGACAGTTCTGCTGTCTACATCTACATCTACATTGATACTCCGCAAGCCACCCAACGGTGTGTGGCGGAGGGCACTTTACGTGCCACTGTCATTACCTCCCTTTCCTGTTCCAGTCGCGTATGGTTCGCGGGAAGAACGACTGTCTGAAAGCCTCCGTGCGCGCTCTAATCTCTCTAATTTTACATTCGTGATCTCCTCGGGAGGTATAAGTAGGGGGAAGCAATATATTCGATACCTCATCCAGAAACGCACCCTCTCGAAACCTGGCGAGCAAGCTACACCGCGATGCAGAGCGCCTCTCTTGCAGAGTCTGCCACTTGAGTTTATTAAACATCTCCGTAACGCTATCACGGTTACCAAATAACCCGGTGACAAAACGCGCCGCTCTTCTTTGGATCTTCTCTATCTCCTCCGTCAACCCGACCTGGTACGGATCCCACACTGATGAGCAATACTCAAGTATAGGTCGAACGAGTGTTTTGTAAGCCACCTCCTTTGTTGATGGACTACATTTTCTAAGCACTCTCCCAATGAATCTCAACCTGGTACCCGCCTTACCAACAATTAATTTTATATGATCATTCCACTTCAAATCGTTCCGTACGCACACTCCCAGATATTTTACAGAAGTAACTGCTACCAGTGTTTGTCCCGCTATCATATAATCATACAATAAAGGATCCTTCTTTCTATGTATTCGCAATACATTACATTTGTCTATGTTAAGGGTCAGTTGCCACTCCCTGCACCAAGTGCCTATCCGCTGCAGATCTTCCTGTATTTCGCTACAATTTTCTAATGCAGCAACTTCTCTGTATACTACAGCATCATCCGCGAAAAGCCGCATGGAACTTCCGACACTATCTACTAGGTCATTTATATATATTGTGAAAAGCAATGGTCCCATAACACTCCCCTGTGGCACGCCAGAGGTTACTTTAACGTCTGTAGACGTCTCTCCATTGATAACAACATGCTGTGTTCTGTTTGCTAAAAACTCTTCAATCCAGCCACACAGCTGGTCTGATATTCCGTAGGCTCTTACTTTGTTTATCAGGCGACAGTGCGGAACTGTATCGAACGCCTTCCGGAAGTCAAGAAAAATAGCATCTACCTGGGAGCCTGTATCTAATATTTTCTGGGTCTCATGAACAAATAAGGCGAGTTGGGTCTCACACGATCGCTGTTTCCGGAATCCATGTTGATTCCTACATAGTAGATTCTGGGTTTCCAGAAATGACATGATACGCGAGCAAAAAACATGTTCTAAAATTCTACAAGAGATCGACGTAAGAGATATAGGTCTATAGTTTTGCGCATCTGCTCGACGACCCTTCTTGAAGACTGGGACTATCTGTGCTCTTTTCCAATCATTTGGAACCCTCCGTTCCTCTAGAGACTTGCGGTACACGGCTGTTAGAAGGGGGGCAAGTTCTTTCGCGTACTCTGTGTAGAATCGAATTGGTATCCCGTCAGGTCCAGTGGACTTTCCTCTATTGAGTGATTCCAGTTGCTTTTCTATTCCTTGGACACTTATTTCGATGTCAGCCATTTTTTCGTTTGTGCGAGGATTTAGAGAAGGAACTGCAGTGCGGTCTTCCTCTGTGAAACAGCTTTGGAAAAAGGTGTTTAGTATTTCAGCTTTACGCGTGTCATCCTCTGTTTCAATGCCATCATCATCCCGTAGTGTCTGGATATGCTGTTTCGAGCCACTTACTGATTTAACGTAAGACCAGAACTTCCTAGGATTTTCTGTCAAGTCGGTACATAGAATTTTACTTTCGAATTCAATGAACGCTTCACGCATAGCCCTCCTTACGCTAACTTTGACATCGTTTAGCTTCTGTTTGTCTGAGAGGTTTTGGCTGCGTTTAAACTTGGAGTGGAGCTCTCTTTGCTTTCGCAGTAGTTTCCTAACTTTGTTGTTGTACCACGGTGGATTTTTCCCGTCCCTCACAGTTTTACTCGGCACGTACCTGTCTAAAACGCATTTTACGATTGCCTTGAACTTTTTCCATAAACACTCAACATTGTCAGTGTCGGAACAGAAATTTTCGTTTTGATCTGTTAGGTAGTCTGAAATCTGCCTTCTATTACTCTTACTAAACAGATAAACCTTCCTCCCTTTTTTTATATTCCTATTAACTTCCATATTCAGGGATGCTGCAACGGCCTTATGATCACTGATTCCCTGTTCTGTACATACAGAGTCGAAAAGTTCGGGTCTGTTTGTTATCAGTAGGTCCAAGATGTTATCTCCACGAGTCGGTTCTCTGTTTAATTGCTCGAGGTAATTTTCGGATAGTGCACTCAGTATAATGTCACTCGATGCTCTGTCCCTACCACCCGTCCTAAACATCTGAGTGTCCCAGTCTATATCTGGTAAATTGAAATCTCCACCTAAGACTATAACATGCTGAGAAAATTTATGTGAAATGTATTCCAAATTTTCTCTCAGTTGTTCTGCCACTAATGCTGCTGAGTCGGGAGGTCGGTAAAAGGAGCCAATTATTAACCTAGTTCGGTTGTTTAGTGTAACCTCCACCCATAATAATTCACAGGAACTATCCACTTCTACTTCACTACAGGATAAACTACTACTAACAGCGACGAACACTCCACCACCGGTTGCATGCAATCTATCCTTTCTAAACACCGTCTGTACCTTTGTAAAAATTTCGGCAGAATTTATTTCTGGCTTAAGCCAGCTTTCTGTACCTATACCGATTTCAGCTTCGGTGCTCTCTATCAGCGCTTGAAGTTCCGGTACTTTGCCAACGCAGCTTCGACAGTTGACAATTACAATACCGATTGCTGCTTGGTCCCCGCATGTCCTGACTTTGCCCCGCACCCGTTGAGGCTGTTGCCCTTTCTGTACTTGCCCAAGGCCATCTAACCTAAAAAACCGCCCAGCCCACGCCACACAACCCCTGCTACCCGTGTAGCCGCTTGTTGCGTGTAGTGGACTCCTGACCTATCCAGCGGAACCCGAAACCCCACCACCCTATGGCGCAAGTCGAGGAATCTGCAGCCTACACGGTCGCAGAACCGTCTCAGCCTCTGATTCAGACCCTCCACTCGGCTCTGTACCAACGGTCCGCAGTCAGTCCTGTCGACGATGCTGCAGATGGTGAGCTCTGCTTTCATCCCGCTAGCGAGATTGGCAGTCTTCACCAAATCAGATAGCCGCCGGAAGCCAGAGAGGATTTCCTCCGATCCATAGCGACACACATCATTGGTGCCGACATGAGCGACCACCTGCAGATGGGTGCACCCTGTACCCTTCATGGCATCCGGAAGGACCCTTTCCACATCTGGAATGACTCCCCCCGGTATGCACACGGAGTGCACATTGGTTTTCTTCCCCTCTCTTGCTGCCATTTCCCTAAGGGGCCCCATTACGCGCCTGACGTTAGAGCTCCCAACTACCAGTAAGCCCACCCTCTGCGACTGCCCGGATCTTGCAGACTGAGGGGCAACCTCTGGAACAGGACAAGCAGCCATGTCAGGCCGAAGATCAGTATCAGCCTGAGACAGAGCCTGAAACCGGTTCGTCAGACAAACTGGAGAGGCTTTCCGTTCAGCCCTCCGGAATGTCTTTCGCCCCCTGCCACACCTTGAAACGACCTCCCACTCTACCACAGGTGAGGGATCAGCCTCAATGCGGGCAGTATCCCGGGCAACCACAGTCGTAGTCCGATCAGGGGATGCGTGGGACGAGCTGGCCGTCCCCGACAAACCCCCATCCGGACCCCCACAGTGATGCCCATTGGCAACAGCCTCAAGCTGTGTGACCGAAGCCAACACTGCCTGAAGCTGGGAGCGAAGGGATGCCAACTCAGCCTGCATCCGAACACAGCAGTTGCAGTCCCTATCCATGCTAAAAACTGTTTTGCAAAGAACGTCTGAACTAATCTACAGAGAGCGCAAACAAATCGACAAAATTTAAACGGTTATTAAAATACAAGATTGCCTAGTAAATGCAGTAATGCTGCTACTTGCGCACTGCTGACACTGCTCGGCGGCGGAAGGAGACTACGCGAATTTACACTATTCAGGTACTAAAACGCGATGCTACAACTCTCAAATACTATAATACGCCCGAAATTTATGAATTAAACAATGCAAGTACCAAAAACACGCAAAGAAATTAAGAATTAAACTATGTAACAAATGAGTGAGCTAGGAGTATACGACTTGCTGCTGCAGCTGCTTATCCAACGGCGGCAGGGAGCACACTGACTGTGACCAACCGACACTGGCCGTTCAAAACAAAACATTAGACAAACGACTACGCGAATTTACACTATTCAGGTACTAAAACGCGATGCTACAACTCTCAAATACTACAATACGCCCGAAATTTATGAATTAAACAATGCAAGAACCAAAAACACGCAAAGAAATTAAGAATTAAACTATGTAACAAATGAGTGAGCTAGGAGTATACGACTTGCTGCTGCAGCTGCTTATCCAACGGCGGCAGGGAGCACACTGACTGCGACCAACCGACACTGGCCGTTCAAAACTAAACAGTAGACAAACGACTACGCGAATTTACACTATTCAGGTACTAAAACGCGATGCTACAACTCTCAAATACTATAATACGCCCGAAATTTATGAATTAAACAATGCAAGTACCAAAAACACGCAAAGAAATTAAGAATTAAACTATGTAACAAATGAGTGAGCTAGGAGTATACGACTTGCTGCTGCAGCTGCTTATCCAACGGCGGCAGGGAGCACACTGTCATATGTTTTCATAACAAAAGAATTGTCACGTACAGTCTGACAGTTCTGCTGGCGCATTTTTTCATAACAACAACGAACTGCGAAGAAGATTACAACTGAAAGTGAAATTTCGGTGTGTTATCGGTGCTGATAATGCCTTTGGCATGTTGCAAAGATTGAATTGATGTCAGTTAGTAGTAATCTGGCGTGTTGCAAGCATTCAGTTGATTTCAGTTCATGGTTTATTTCTTTGGGAAAAACGTCACTTGTGATGCGTCGAAAAATTGGTCGACGTAACTCAGCGCAGGCCGACTACGTGATCGTCGAACCAGTGAGATTGACCACGAGCGTAGACAGCGTTTGGAGGCAAATCGAATAAGAAGTTCTCACGCGCGATCCGTTATGACGGATACAGTCGAGTTCCACTCGTTCAGTTGGAGCTGCCGCACAAATTGATTCGGAACGTCGACGAGTCAGACGGCCATACGTGTGTTCATCGGTGGTGCTAACTTCGGTGTGTTGCAAAGATTGATTAGCGATCAATTCGATGTAATTTGTTGTGTTTCAAGCATTCAGTTGATTTCAGTTCGTCTTCTATTTCTTTGGAAATATGCCGCCAGTCAGGCTTCAAAATACTGGTCGACGTACGCGCAACGCAAGCCAACATGGTCGTCGAGTCAGTGAGTTAGATGAAGAGCGTAGACAGCGTTTGCAAGCAATTCGTATATGAATTTCTCAAGCGCGATCAATTATCACTCCGGAAGTCGGAATTCCGATTTATTTCATTTCAATAAATTCATGATCTTATTGAAATAGTTTTACTTCGACTCCCACAAATTCAAGGAAAGATTCGGTTGCATGAATCCCTCCTCGACCGACTGACTGACTGACAAAGCATTGCCTAAGCGGCAGGAGATATAGACATGTAGGACAGCAAACGCTCTCCGTTAAGCCGGCTGCGAGAAAAAACACGCTAAACTGTGCCGTGAAGCCGGCCGTAGTGGCCGTGCGGTTCTAGACGCTACAGTCTGGAACCGAGCGACCGCTACGGTCGCAGTTTCGAATCCTGCTTCGGGCATGGATGTGTGTGATGTCCTTAGGTTAGTTAGGTTTAATTAGTTCTAAGTTATAGACGACTGATGACCTCAGAAGTTAAGTCTCATAGTGCTCAGAGCCATTTTGAACTGTGCCGTGAAATTTGCGGTTCTGTTTTCCTTTTCGCGTTCTCTTTTAACAGAAAATTGGAAAGTTGTGTTTGTGGCTAATTTTATAATCCTACCTTTTCGTAGATTAAAACCTGAGAAATACTGTCATTAAAGCTACTGTCCTCACAGATCCAGCAGCTGGAAAGGTCTCCCTCATACCCCATGTACTAATGATTCCAACCGATTTACCCATTTATTTTCACTTCTGTCCCAAATCAAGGTTCCGTTTACAGTAACAATAAATAAGGTCAGTGTCACGGGGAGGATGGGGTGGGCAGAGAAAGTAGAGGTTGAAATGGCCCTGAGCACATTTGAGGTCATCAGTCCCCTTGACTTTGAACTACTTAAACCTAACTAACCTAAGGACATCACACACATCCATGCCCGAGGCAGGATTCGAACCTGCGACCGTAGCAGCAGCACGGTTCAGGACTGAAGCGCCTAGAACCGCTCGGTCACAACGGCCGGCGAAAGTAGAGGAAATGGGTATAAAGAAGGTGAAGGAGGATATGAACAGATAAAGGAGAAGGAGATGGATAGAGAGAGTGTGATATAAGAGATGTGTAGGGAGAGGGTGGAAGGTGATGAACAGAGATAAGGGGAAGGAGGAGGGGATCGACAGAGGGAGGGGGGATGAGGAGAAGGATGGAGATAGCACGGGGGGGGGGGGGGGGAAGGGGAGACAAGATTAGGACTTACATCAAATTCCCACAAATATTTAGCAATTGCGAAGCATCGCCGGGTTGGCTAGTATGCAATAAAAATGGGGGTGAAGGGTGGTCCCATTGGAAATACAAAGTTGACCCCGCTCGTGCAGAAGGGGTGGTTACGAGGTGCCAGTTGTACCACCGACAGATATCCCCTTTACAAGCATTAACTTTTCAGCTAGAACCTGCTTTTCGTACAATGGGTAGTTTTCGCGATATTTAGTTGTCACACGTTAAAACAACCACTGTGTATAAATTACATAGTTTTTCTTGTTCCTAAATTGTAATACCACGAAATGTCGAATATTCATGTGCGAGTGATGCACATATGAAATAAAACTGCTACTACTTCTACTACTAGAAGTCGAAGAACCGACATGTCTGCTTGATATTGCGTCTTCATTTGTAAAACATTAAGTTGAAATCTTGAAAGAAATGTCACACCTGCGTACGAAGCGCAATCCACTACACTGTGTTGCCAATACGTCACATCTTCTACCCAGTGTTTTTGCTATGCGTCTTGGCAACTGCCACGTCGATTTCCGCAAAATCTCGCGGTACGCCGGCCGCGTCCGCCGCTCCATGTTATACAGTCTGTGTACCAAGAGTGACCAGAGGCGCCAAGTATGACGGGTCGCGCGGCTGTGCTAGGACCACACACGGAGCCGGCCGGGGTCGCGCCGCCGGGTGTAAACAGCGCAGCTTACGTCGATAAAGAGCGGCCGGCCGCCTTTGTGCCGCTTCTTCTTCTGGGAAGAGTTTCGACCAGATGCGTGACATGTGTTCTGCCGCTGTCAGCATATGCAACAGGCGTCTGCTGTAAAAAGAACTCGCGAGGAGGAGTGTCGTCGCCTCTTGCACATTCAGTCCCTGTCGTTCGAAGAGGCTCTGATTTCCAGAGAAAAATCTGTCGTCCGTACCTTTACAGTCTGGACGCAGTCCGTATTGGGTCCTGCGGATCGCAAACAGAAAAACAAACTGGGCTGTTAAGACAGCTTCTACGTGTTGGGTGCTGATTAGGCTGCCCCAACATTCAGCTGGAGTCGCTCACAACCGTGAACAGAAAGGATAACCGATTTTATTTTTTTCAAAATGAACACAATGGAGAGCTGGTCTTTAATTTCAAATACATATTTCCTAATAACGATTTAGATCACATTGCCCACCGTAGAAACACCGAGTAACCAATGCAAGTAGCGTTAATATTTATTCCACTAGAAAAAAAAATCAGGAAAAAATTCAGTTCCCGAGATCCTAAATTAAACTAACGTTGTTGAGAATGTGATCTTTCAATTGGATTCAATTTATCACCTCGTGATAGAGATTACACTCCGAAACGCTTCGTAACTAATAAAGCGTGATTAAATGTGATTTTTTAGTGTTTACTTTGTGTTCTGAACGCATTGAAACTACCGTCGTACACAGTCTATGAAACGTTGACTGCATTTCAAGAATTTCATCGTGTAAGATATATTCAGACTAGTTGTAGACGATAAGAACAGAAAAAAAATAGACTGATCGATTTTTCCAAGTAGCAGTCGTCTCGAGACTTAGGACTACTGCCTACGATGAAAAGAGTTATGTTTAATGCCAAACAAAAGCTAGGATGAAGATTAAAACTGTGTGCCAGACCGGTACTCGAGTCGTACCAGAAGAGCTAGTCGGTAGAGCATGGCTCACAAAAGGTAAAGTCCCGGCTTCGAATCCCAGCCTGGGCACAGTTTTAGTCTGCTGGAATTTTCTCCTCTATGCGATCCTGACTCTGAAATGACGTGAGACGTGCAACATTTTCTCTCCCAGATGTACACAAAAAACTATCACAAATGTATAAAACCTCGAATGACACTACATGTGCCTCCGACGCCGCAGCAGACCTATGTTTTAAGTGAAAAACCTACAGTCAGTACTTATGACAATAATCTAGTTTCTTTATATACACTCCTGGAAATTGAAATAAGAACACCGTGAGTTCATTGTCCCAGGAAGGGGAAACTTTATTGACACATTCCTGGGGTCAGATACATCACATGATCACACTGACAGAACCACAGGCACATAGACACAGGCAACAGAGCATGCACAATGTCGGCACTAGTACAGTGTATATCCACCTTTCGCAGCAATGCAGGCTGCTATTCTCCCATGGAGACGATCGTAGAGATGCTGGATGTAGTCCTGTGGAACGGCTTGCCATGCCATTTCCTCCTGGCGCCTCAGTTGGACCAGCGTTCGTGCTGGACGTGCAGACCGCGTGAGACGACGCTTCATCCAGTCCCAAACATGCTCAATGGAGGACAGATCCGGAGATCTTGCTGGCCAGGGTAGTTGACTTACACCTTCTAGAGCACGTTGGGTGGCACGGGATACATGCGGACGTGCATTGTCCTGTTGGAACAGCAAGTTCCCTTGCCGGTCTAGGAATGGTAGAACGATGGGTTCGATGACGGTTTGGATGTACCGTGCACTATTCAGTGTCCCCTCGACGATCACCAGTGGTGTACGGCCAGTGTAGGAGATCGCTCCCCACACCATGATGCCGGGTGTTGGCACTGTGTGCCTCGGTCGTATGCAGTCCTGATTGTGGCGCTCACCTGCACGGCGCCAAACACGCATACGACCATCATTGGCACCAAGGCAGAAGCGACTCTCATCGCTGAAGACGACACGTCTCCATTCGTCCCTCCATTCACGCCTGTCGCGACACCACTGGGGGCGGGCTGCACGATGTTGGGGCGTGAGCGGAAGACGGCCTAACGGTGTGCGGGACCGTAGCCCAGCTTCATGGAGACGGTTGCGAATGGTCCTCGCCGATACCCCAGGAGCAACAGTGTCCCTAATTTGCTGGGAAGTGGCGGTGCGGTCCCCTACGGCACTGCGTAGGATCCTACGGTCTTGGCGTGCATCCGTGCGTCGCTGCGGTCCGGTCCCAGGTCGACGGGCACGTGCACCTTCCGCCGACCACTGGCGACAATATCGATGTACTGTGGAGACCTCACGCCCCACGTGTTGAGCAATTCGGCGGTACGTCCACCCGGCCTCCCGCATGCCCACTATACGCCCTCGCTCAAAGTCCGTCAACTGCACATACGGTTCACGTCCACGCTGTCGCGGCATGCTACCTGTGTTAAAGACTGCGATGGAGCTCCGTATGCCACGGCAAACTGGCTGACACTGACGGCGGCGGTGCACAAATGCTGCGCAGCTAGCGCCATTCGATGGCCAACACCGCGGTTCCTGGTGTGTCCGCTGTGCCGTGCGTGTGATCATTGCTTGTACAGCCCTCTCGCAGTGTCCGGAGCAAGTATAGTGGGTCTGAAACACCGGTGTCAATGTGTTCTTTTTTCCATTTCCAGGAGTGTATATATATGAGCGAGCTTTCTACGGCTGCCGCCGCCTCTCGCATCCCAATCTCCATCGTTCACGGTCATTCCAGTTTCCTTCATTAAGACCTCTCGCCGCCATTGCTTCGTTGACGTCGTCTTTCCAGCATCTCGCAGGTCTACCGCGCTTTCTTCTGTGATGTGGAGTCCATTGCCATAGCCGTTTTGGCTATCTTGTGTCTGGCATACGCTGTAAGTGACCACACGAGAGTAGGCGCTTCCTTTCTATGTAGTCAAGGATTGTGCTTTTGACATTCATAACCTCTCTGATCCTATCATTTCTAATATGGTCAACTTCTGGAGTATCCACATCTCCGTCTCCATAAATCCATCTCTACAGCCAGCAGGCGATCTTTCTGCCTCTGAGTTAGTTCCCACAACTCTGCACCATATGTTGTGATACTTTCAATAATTGTGTGGTAGATGGTATGTTTTGTTCTGCGCGTTATGCTTTTGTTCCAGAGAATACCATTTAGTTGTTTTATGGCTCGCTTGCCCTGGCCTGTTTTATTGTTTACATCATCCATACTCCTACCACTGGACGACAGTGTCAATCCCAAGTACTTAAAATTATGGCACCCTCTAACAGTATCAGAACCGAGCTGTAAGCCGGTAACAATATTGTCTCCCACTTTCAGATATTCTGTTTTAGATACGTTTATGACAAGACCCCATTCTTCATATTCTTCTTTTAATTTGCGGAGCATGTAATTTGCATCTTCCTCATCTCCAGCTACTAACACTTGGACGTCAGCAAAAAATAGAGTGAACAAGATCTCGTCGTCTATAGGGACACCCATTCCTCCGCATTTCCTTTTCCATGACTTTAGTGCCTCCTGTAGGTAGATCTTAAAGAGTGTTCAAATGGTTCAAATGGCTCTGAGCACTATGGGACTCAACTGCTGAGGTCATTAGTCCCCTAGAACTTAGAACTAGTTAAACCTAACTAACCTAAGGACATCACAAACATCCATGCCCGAGGCAGGATTCGAACCTGCGACCGTAGCGGTCTTGCGGTTCCAGACTGCAGCGCCTTTAACCGCACGGCCACTTCGGCCGGCACTTAAAGAGTGTAGGGGCAAGTGTGCATCCCTTGCGTAGTCCCTTTGTCACCTCAAAACTCTTGAGATAGTTGATTTCTCTCTTTAACCATTGCCGTACAACCTTGGTAGAGGAGTCTGACAGCTTTCACATAGCTCGGTGACACACCATTATCAATTACACTTGTCCATAGCTTGTTCTGTGGAACTGTGTCAGAAGCTTTCTGGAGGTCTGCAAAGACAAGGTGGGTTGTAATGCCCATTGCTGTCCTTTTCTCCACTAGGTTTTTGAGGGTAAATACTCCACCAGTACAGGAGCGACCAGATCTGAATCCATTTTGTTCTTCAGATTCAGTTATTTCTTCTTCTATCCTCTTTTTTAGGATGCGGCCATAGACTCTCGCCATGGATAGCATCACACTAATACCACGATAGTTTGCACAATTCCTCCTGTTGCCCTTCTTAAATATTGATGTAATTGTTGCCTTTTTCCTCTCCTTTGGGGCTTCGTCACCTCTAAGGCGTTTGTCAAAAATAACAATAATAATTTCAGTTCACAAACTGACAATGAAAAAAAAGTGGTAAACTAGGCTCGTGGTATGTCCTGTCCACAAGGGAACTAACAAAGGTAGTGAAAGATTTGCGATAAATCTTCAGTATAAAACTAATGACATCCCATTTCTTGGCATGTCCACACAAGAAAAAGATCTGGAGGTCACACACTGTTTTATGTGAATTTCGAACAGACCATGTAGTTATTTCTAGAAAAAATCAAACGTATATTAGGAAGATGAATGCAAAAAAGAAAAGTATTCTTGATATTCATAAGTATCTGCATCGTTTTAAATTTGAACTCAACAGATCCTGATATACAACGCTGAAATCAAACAAGCAAAATTCTGGAACGCTCCTTGCTAATATTTTAACGGAGTTCTTAAGACTGTATAGATATTGTGCATACAGCTTCCCTCAACGTTGCCAAACTCCCGAGTAAGTAGAACGTAAATGGTGGAATGCCACTTGTGATTAGACTGTAGAACTGAGCAAAATGACACAAAAAAACTGATATTCCCATACAACTAAAAAAGCGACAAGATTTCACCAATTTTTCAGAAACAAAATTCAAAATCGCTCGATCCGTAAAGCATCACCGTTTCCATAACAAACTGGCAAAATCATGTAAGAGAAGTAACACGCGGAATTCCTACAGAACATCTGAAGAAGAATAATTAAAATCTCGTGCATCCCATGTCTGTCTTATATGTCCCGGCGTAAAGCCGGAAACAAGTTGTAAAGAAAGTTGTTAACGTCTATTAAAATGTACCACAGACCTATTAAACTATGAATTACTGACAGACAAAGTCACTTTAATAGAATTCTATTTCAAAGCTCCCTTGAGAGAGGAAGCCGAACAAATAATAGTTGAGCTCAAACATAATCAGCTCCAAAGAAAGTTTGAATTCAGATATGTGAAAAATACGACAGAAGTCTCGCTCAGAAACTTCATACCGTCCTCACAGATACTTGCATCAAAGGAAAGACGCATGATGAAGGACAGTGTGGGCTAATTCATTCACTTCATAAGAAGACAGAGGATATATATATATATATATATATATATATATATATATATATATATATATATATATATATATAATAACCTACAGAGGTCCACATTTTTGCCAGTTATCTGCAAAATGCAGTCGAAAACCGTAATCAAGACAGTTGATACGCAGGCAGAACAATTATTTTGTGAACCAGAATATCAAGTCGTATTTGGGAATGGAAGATCTTGTGCCGAGAAAGATCCTAAATTTAAAGACCATTCTACAAATTAGCAAAAGTGAGACGATAATATTATTTGTGGATTTAAGAAACAGAATACGTAAATTTCAACAGCTACAACTCTTTGACAGATTTGAAGAATTCAAAAATAGACGGGAAGGCTAGAGAATTAATCAAAAAAATACCAGTACCTTAGACGACATATCGGAACGTTTTGATATTACCACAGAAGTGCGACAAGAGTAATGACTGACCCCTCTTGTTCAATCAGGTACCGAGAAGGTGGTTGCGAGTTACGACAGGCAAGAGGAAAGAATGATTACGGAAGATTATGTGAAACTAAAATTCTACTCAGTTGCTTGACCTTTGCAGATAATCTACCTACCTTTTCAGTAGCCGATAAAAAGTGATCTACTCCCTCGAGAAACTCTGTTCAATTGCAGCAATCTGCACTCCGGTAAAATATTTAAAGTGTGTAAATTCAATCATGCTTACCTAGTGGTAAGAATCTATTCTTTAGAACAAATCTGCCAAGTTAATACTGACAAATTATCTAAATACCACACGCCTATAGTTTTATCTGTAATACATACAAAAACAAAATTAATATCCTCCAATGAAAAACGAAAAATTACGAAAACTATGCCTGCAATGTTATATGCATCAAAAACCTCGGAAGAGGTAGGTAATCAATGAAGAAATGAAGGATATTAAAAAATCAAGAATGATAAACCTTTTAAAAAGTGTCACCCCAGTCTGTGCCAAGGGAATTCAGGACTCCAATCGACAGTTATAGTCGATTAACACGGGAAAGAATTATTTAAAACCAATAACATCTGGGTGGAAGAACGTAGAAGAAATTTCACTGAGAAAATGAAAACTTTTTGGGAGAAGAAAAATGGGTATACAGCAGCTACCCACGTTTTTATGCGGTTCTCAGCTGGGCATAACCAAGTAATTGTAATGATTATTGTCTTGTTATTATTATTAATGTCATTATTATTACTGTCATCATTATGTTTTATCCAAGTGCACCTACTTCAAACAGAAAGGTCTGTCAGCTCTGTGACGTGGACCAAAAGTCGATGAACCCTACGCCCTTTTCACGAAGCACGTCACAGTGGTCCCTGAACATCGCACATGGACATAGATCTATGCGTGTACATATTTTGTCCGAAGAAAAATATCAGAGTAAACATAATTCATTTACGGAGCCAGTGCGCTGCTGTGAGTCTGTTTGTTCCTTCTGTACGTCACAGTTGTCGCGTGGAAGCAATGTCAGTTCCCTTTTTTCCCCACGCCCTATCTCTCTTTCTCCAGATAATGTTTAGCTGCAGATCGTCCAGTAGCTGATATATTTAGACCGAGGAATCTTTAAGAGCCGCGGCACAAACGAACGCCGACTCCAAAAAATGCTTAGGCCTTCTAGTTGCATTCCATTCGTCGCAAGACCCGACCAGACGCCCATATATCTTTCTTTTCTCCTCTTTTATCAGTATTTGAAGATCCTAACTACTACAACCTTCGCCTCTTTCTCTCTGTTCCCATACTATTCCCGTACTAGGATAAATTAGAAGTTGTTCCAGGACTAATCAGCATCTCGAACAATTCAACAATGGAGCAGTAAAATCTAAATTAAACACGAATGCGGAACTCATCACCCTTCAGAATCTGCAGTACAGGAGTACAATAAATTTTGTGACCCGGGACATCCAACTGACTAGAAGAAAACAATTTCCTAATATTTCTATTCCTGCCTTATATTTCTGAAGACGTTGTAAACCACACTAGCCTGTGTCCAGTAAAATAAGTGACACTGCTAACATAGTTGCCGTATTGACTTGTCCCACCAAGAACGTTCCGTTACGATACGTATGCCCCCTCAAATTACAAAGGTCAATGAAGAGATTTTTTTCCAAACGAAGTGTCTTTTTCTCGTAGTTTTTAGTTTGCTACATCATAATAAAATAACCAAAAGAGTCAGATCACCACAGTTTCATTTGTAGTTAACATTCAGTAATTTAAACACATGAATCTTTCATTAACTGTTTAATGATATGTATTTTGCATATTTCAACTGTTAATGTATTTATTATATTGGATAGTACTGCAAAGGATCGACGTCGATCAAGGAAAATTGGCTAACAAGAAAGCCTTTCAAGTTTGAAGAGAAGACCGTTTTCCTGAAAAATTTCGTGGATCTGAAAATAAGTTCAGCGCCACTATACACTGAGTCGAACCTGTGATACTGGTTTATTGCTCATCATCCGACTTACATCGACATGGTACAAGGTTCTCAACCGATCTCACTACTCTGGAGTCCCTCTGGATACTGCACTCGGCCAGATATTTTCTCTGGACAGAGATTTTACTCGTACTGGTGTCCCCACAGAATCCGTCCTGCCCCCCCCCCCCCCCCAGGCCTCAATCACCCACCAATGCGGAGCACTGGGGTCGGACCGAGCGAGGTGGCGCATTGGGTAGCACACTGGACACTGGACTCGCATTCGGGAGGACGACGGATCAAAACCCGCGTCCGACCATCCTGATTTAGGTTTTCCGTGATTTCCCTAAAACGCTTCAGGCAAACTCCAGAATGATTCCTTTGACAGGGCACGACTGATTTCCTTTTCCCATCGGCCGGCCGGAGTGGCCGAGCGGTTAAAGGCGCTACAGTCTGGAACCGCACGACCGCTACGGACGCAGGTTCGAATCCTGCCTCGGGCATGGATGTGTGTGATGTCCTTAGGTTAGTTAGGTTTAAGTAGTTCTAAGTTCTAGGGGACTTATGACCACAGCAGTTGAGTCCCATAGTGCTCAGAGCCATTTGAACCTTTTCCCATCCCTCCGTAATCCGATGGGACCGATGACCAAGCTGTTTGGTCCCCTCACCCAAATCAAGCAACCAACCGACCACTGGCGTCTTGTGGTGG
Source organism: Schistocerca piceifrons (assembly GCF_021461385.2). Lineage (NCBI taxonomy): Eukaryota > Metazoa > Arthropoda > Insecta > Orthoptera > Acrididae > Schistocerca > Schistocerca piceifrons. The sequence continues at coordinate 47,564,110 of NC_060139.1, forward strand.
TCAGTGGTGTCGTCGAGTAGGTGGATCAGGTGCAGACGTGGTTAACCAGCCATGTCGTGGCCGGTTGCAAAGCAGGACGTGGTTGACCATTCCTCGAAGTGAACTGGCCCTTAATGTTCGTGTTTTGTAGATGCTACAGTGCTGAATGGGGGCGGCCGTACCATGATTCACCTGTTGCAGGCGGCAATGGAGGCTGAGGCAACTAGGATGGCAGAACGGTAGGGGGACCTGAAGCTGTCTCTTACACGATGTGCGGTAGCCGTCGTTGTGGTTCCCTTATGACTCTAATAGTGTGTACTCCAGCTGCTGACAAATGTGAAGATTAGCAGCGTAATCGACGTTCGCGGTGTGTACAAGCTGTTGAGCTATCGGATCATTATTTGGCCCAGGATTGTCACTGCTGGGTAATTCTCTACAAGTTTCACACAGACGTTCTCAGGATCGAAATCTCTCACGTCAAGTTTGGCTCCTCGGAGTTCGACTTAGTCATCGGCATGTCGAGGGGTAAATGACTACATGTATATGTTCCATTTCTTCCACACACGTATCATGTACAGCTGTGTGTTCACGCAAAATCCCCGCTGGTTGTTGGTGATTTAATGAGACCGTCGTTGTTTTTCTGTTGAGCAAAATTACACATATTCGTCCCGTTTTAAGACTTTATGTGGGGTTCAGCAGGGTGACTGTGAAATTAACCAGACCATGTCGTCTCGTAGTGTTACAAATTCAGTTACTCGGTGCCTTTTGCGTATGGTTGTTGCGGCTCTTCGTCCGCCGGACCAGTGCTGGTAAGTCTGCTGCTTCAAGTGACTGGGTCGGCAGGACGAACCCTGCCAGGAGTGAGTGATTCTCGGTACAGGATTTGCGCTAATAATTTCTATGGGCCTTCACTGAATGTCGTACGAACACCTAGTGCCGCCGTGGCAAGGCTTCCATCCACAGTCATCTACATCTACATTTACATTTATACTCCGCAAGCCACCCAACGGTGTGTGGCGGAGGGCACTTTACGTGCCACTGTCATTACCTCGCTTTCCTGTCCCAATCGCGTATGCCGGCCGCGGTGGCCGTGCGGTTCTGGCGCTGCAGTCCGGAAACGCGGGACTGCTACGGCCGCAGGTTCGAATCCTGCCTCGGGCATGGGTGTGTGTGATGTCCTTAGGTTAGTCAGGTTTAAGTAGTGCTAAGTACGAGGGGACTTATGACCTAAGATGTTGAGTCCCATAGTGCTCAGAGCCAGTTTTTGAACCAGTCGCGTATGGTTCGCGGGAATAACGACTGCCGGAAAGCCTCCATGCCCGCTCGAATCTCTCTAATTTTACATTCGTGATCTCCTCGGGAGGTATAAGTAGGGGGAAGCAATATATTCGATACCTCATCCAGAAACGCACCCTCTCGAAACCTGGCGAGCAAGCTACACCGCGATGCAGAGCGCCTCTCTTGCAGAGTCTGCCACTTGAGTTTGCTGAACGTCTCCGTAACGCTATCACGGTTACCAAATAACCCTGTGACGAAACGCGCCGCTCTTCTTTGGATCTTCTCTATCTCCTCTGTGAACCCCACCCGGTACGGATCCCACACTGATGAGCAATACTGAAGTATAGGTCGAACGAGTGTTTTGTAAGCCACCTCCTTTTTTGATGGACTACATTTTATGAGGACTCCCCCAATGAATTTGAACCTGGCACCCGCCTTACCAACAATTAATTTTATATGATCATTCCACTTCAAACAGTTCCGCACGCATACTCCCAGATCTTTTACAGAAGTAACTGCTACCAGTGCTTGTTCCGCTATCATAGAATCATACAGTAAAGGATCCTTCTTTCTATGTATTCGCAATACATTACATTTGTCTATGTTAAGGGTCAGTTGCCACTCCCTGCACCAAGTGCCTATCCGCTGCAGATCTTCCTGCATTTCACTGCAATTTTCTAATGCTGCAACTTCTCTGTATACTACAGCATCAACCGCGAAAAGCCGGATGTGAGTGTACCCTTTAGAATTCTGTAGCACTGCTCCATAAGCCTGTTACGCAGAGTGTGGCATACGGTTATACGATTACACGTAATGCCACAGAGGTTGCAGAGTGCCTCAAACAGAGCACACGCGAATTATCTTCCGTGGTCTATTATTATCGTTTCAGAGCAACTGAATCGAGCTATCCAAGCGTCAACAAAAGCACGAGCTCTTGACTCTGCTGTAATGTCTTTAATTGGGCTTCTTTCACCCCATCGATAAACTTTCAGTAAGTGATAGTAAGTATCTGTAACCTTCGAATTCTGAAAGGGGGCTGACATGTTGTAGGTGCACATGTCGAAAATGTGCACTTGGTATGCTAAAGTGTACTAGCTGAGGTCATATATGACGGCCTACTTTGCTGCACTGGCATTCCAAGCAAGCTTGTGCCAAGGCTTGAAAGTCACATTTAATGTGTAGCCGAATGAAATGGACTATTTGCCTAGTCCGCAGTTGCACCACGGGGAGTAATTATTGGAAAACCGTGCGGCACAACGATGGGGGGGGGGGGGGGTGTCATTGGCATAATTTTTTTTTTCTAGATGATCGCTTAGTATCTGGACATTAGCCCCAGGAACTTTCCACCATTGTATGTGGAGACTGGTGTAATCACTGTCAAATAAGTATATAATCGTCACGTTAGGGCTCTGCTCTCCCGCTAGATTGTCGTACTCTAGTTGTGGAGAAATAACGTTGACCTGTGACCGGTAGTAGGCAACTATGCTGTCAGCACTATGTAGATGATAGACGTCTGTGGTGTATTCAGCAATAAGATCGAGTTGACGGAAGCGATGACAGCGAGCTGTGTACTGCGTATTGGACGAGTCTAAGGGTCGCTTTTGTGGGGCAGTCTTTGTCTAGTTTGAAAGATTCTTGCATTTTGTCAGTCCACTCTAATTTTTTTCCTTGCGTATTCGGCCCTGCGAGAGTTTCAGTGAGAAGGGAAGGGGGCGTCACCTGAAGCAGGAGATACCGATAAAATTTTTTGATACCTAGAAAGCGTCGTTGGTGTGATAATTTTGCAGAGGTGGTAACCGCATAATGCGTTCCGTTCGCTACGAAGTGGGTCTGATCCCTGTGGCGTTTGGTACATGTCCGAAAAAACGTATTTCAGCTTTCTGCAACTGTGATTTATCTCGTTTATGACACACGTGTCGTGAAGGGCATCAAGAACTAGCTCACGATCCCGTTCATGAATGTGCAGGGTGGCGGAGAGTATTAGGATATCGTCCACGGAAGCATAACATGAGCCAAATTTGAAAAGAACTCCATTAATGAACCGCTAACAAGTTTGAGCTGCTTTCTTTAGCCCTTAAGGCATGGATATAAACTCAAGAAGTTTGAATGGTGTGGTTACAGTAGTTTTAGAGGTAACATACAGGCTCATAGGCATTTGGAGGTAAGCTTTTCTGCAGTCATTGACGGTGGAAATAGGGTTCCCGCTGGAAATAGTGTAAAGTCTTGAATATATGGATAACTGCCCAGTATCGTTCAAGCATTGCGAGCTCTGTAATCACCGCAGTGTGTCGTGGAAGTTTTACTGGGGAAACCCACGGGATGTCTGATGAGTGGACAGTCCCTGTTTATAGTAGTTCATCAGCCACCGCATTTGTAGCTCATATGTGTGCCGACTCCACCCAGCGTGCTTTGTGGCGGAGCTGGGGTGGGGGTCATTAGAATTTGGCGCACCATACCATTACGGTTAGCACATTGTTTAAGTTTCACTTGCAACTGACTTAGCGGGGGGCACGCTCACTCGATGCACTGAGAGACAAGGCAGTGCCTTACACACTGACCGGTGTTAAAGGTGGTGTACTGGGGGTCATTGACTGTGTATGTGTAGGTAGTAACAGCGCTGAGGCTTTGTCGGCCAGAGTGGACATGACGGAAGTTGTACCGACTTTGGCTGTGTAATGCGCACGCTAAAGGATCTCGTATTGCTCGTACACGAGCGTGAGTGCGGAGGATACGTTGTATATGCACTGCCGTAGCATTCCGTTTTCGGCTCGGAGTGCATCTATTGGCCTGTGATCGTTACGTTTTCCATTGTCGTAATGCACTTCTTTAGTATCTTAGAGTACGCGTGATTGTTGTGCTGATGCCCAGCGGGGCATGAGGTAGTTTCCGATGGACGTCAAGGCTTCAAGGCGAAGTGCCCCAGGACGAGTCTTCTGGTGTCATGGTGTAGTAGCGCTCCATTTCTTAAATCCGGTTAAAGGTGAAAGCGTCGTAGGAAGTGGATTCCTACCACTGGTTCACTCATATTCACTCATATCTGTAACGAAGAAGGTCCATGGAAACTATTGATCCTAGCTTAGTTTCAAGCTACAGGTTGTGGTTCCATGCATAGTGATTTGCGAGTCATTTGCGCCACGGATGTTGTGCCGGATAGTGTAGCATTGTCCGCCCCGGTAGCTGAGTGGTCAGAGTGACGGACTGTCAATCCTAAGGGCCCGGGCTCGATTCCCGGCTGGGTCGGAAATTTTCTCCGCTCAGGGACTGGGTGTTGTGTTGTCCTAATCGTCATCATTTCATCCCCATCGACGCGCAGGTCGCCGAAGTGGCGTCAAATCGAAAGACCTGCACCAGGCGAAAGGTCTACCCGACGGGAGGCCCTAGCCACACGACATTTCCATTTTTTTTTTTTTTTCAGTGTAGCATTTGTGTTCTTCAGTACTGTACTGATGCCTGACCCCGTGTCGACAAAGAAGCATTTATGGGTGCTTCAATCAGATACATAGAGGATTAGTACCGACGGTGGGAGTGGCTTGTCTAGCGGCTCTGCCTCCATGAGCAGTCATGGCAAGTTGTAGCTGCGGCAGAAGTATGACAATTCGTAGATTTTATAATGTAGCATCTGGAATGAAGTTCGCATCGAATAGGGTCCGTAGCCAGCGCCATACTTGGGATGGCATCTTGTCGGCGAGTTGTTCATCATAGATTACGTGTTTCATTTTTTTTGTTCTGGAGGGCATGACATATGTTGGAGCAAGGTGGATATTACTGCTACACACCTGTTTCGTTCGAATGACGCGAGGAAGACGTTGCTGATGACGTCAGCACGCTCTTCTACGTGGCAAATTAATGTCACAAATCAAGAGTTGTCGTTCAAAATTCCCAGTGAAATAAACACACAATCGACTCTCATGAACCAAAGTGCCGACTGCTCTGGCCACAACGGCGACAGCTTGAGTGCTGTGCCGTGACTCTGACTGAAGTTTGACATAGTTGTGTTTGCACTCATGCTGTCGTGCAAAACCAACAAAGTATCGTGGAGCACACCTAGTTCGGTCGCGAAACTAGTAACTGCATCCGGGTAGTGTGTGGCCTATAGCACTTCATCATACATGACGATGCAGCTGGCGCGGAAGTCACGTTACTGCTCGTGTTTAGTCCGATCTGTGCTGCTGAATCTTGAACTGGTGCACTTGATGCCGAATTTTGTACGAAGTTCAACAGTAGATTATTCTACGGCAGCCATTTTGTGCAGTGCCGGAGCATGCGTCGTCTTGAGAAGCAACACCCGCACTAGTATTTAGTTCGTATTTGAACACTGGTTGATAGTTATTACACTGACCACACAGAGGATGCACATCACTCATATTAAAACTTGAGTGGCCGTCTCAAGGGGCTGGTAATGTAGTGTAACCGTTGCAGGATGGCTGCACTGTTGCTGCGTATTATCATGATACGGAAGGAAACGTCTCCCCATCGTGTTACGTGGTTGTCGTGGGTCACCAAGGCTACAGCCTTCCTCACCAGTATGACAGCCTTCCCTATTAGACACAGGGATCGTACCAATAACGGAGACGACACGTTGATTGATGATATTGCTTTATTGCTAATCGCCGGTCGTACAAGGCATCAACACGATATAAAGTTCTCAACCAAACTCACTTCTTTGGAGTCTATCCAGATATTTCACTTAGCTGTGTGTGTTCTCTGGTCAGAGGCATTACTCGTACTGTTGTCCGCACAGGCCTAATAAACCAGTTTGTGAAAACCTTACCCAAAGGTGAAAACTTTTTCACGTATTTAAAACAAAGCTTGTTTGTTGGAGCTGATATTTTAAAAACCTTATTCGAATCCAGCCTTGAATCAGTAATAACTGTGAGTGAGAGGGAAGCTTAGTTATCAAGTAAGAAGGTCATGCCTAAGTCCTTAGGCAAAATTTTTTCCATTGCAAATTTGGACCCTTTCATCAGTACATCTGAGAAATGGAAAGTCGACGTACAGGATCCGCTATAATACAACTTTATACTTCACATAACAATACAATATTTATATACAAAACATATTGGGAGACAACTGTCGCACATTCATGGGAGAAAATTCTGCTTAAGGGAAAGAGAGAAAGGAAAGATAAGCCACAGGGCACGTAATTCATATGTATTAAAGATTTTTTTCACTTTGACACTTCATTGTTACGAAACTGTACATGATAGGAAAAAACTGAGATCAGATGCATATTCGGTGTGCAAACAGACTTTAGGGAAAGTTATTACTTAACAAAAAGAATAAAAATGTTTTTTTAGAGATCTGTATCACTGCTCCATTGACAGCAATAGCAATAGTAATATCGACTGTCTCCCAGTCTGGTTCTGTCGTATTTATACTATTTACACGTCACTGTCATTGATCCTTAATTTCGGAGAATTCTCAGCTGGTGTCGCAAATGTATCTGTACCCCTTTTCGGGCGTACTTCTCCGCTGAAAAAGAAGGGTGGTCGCCGGGAATTGAATGCGAAAAAGCCTGCCCCCGCTTTCCGCTGCTCAAGGTAGAACTCCCAGCTTCTTCCTGGGTGCTGATTGCCGTCATCTCTCGCCATAGTCCGCACTTGCCCCCCACACTTGCAGCCACCAAGACCAAGCTAAATCCGATCGCCCGAGCTCCCTACATACATATCTCATCACAACTTTTTCCTTCTTAATACTGATTGCTTGTCTCACCAGAATCCATACACCATCTGATCAGAAGTATCAGGTCACCTCTATGCACTGTGTATCTGAATACTAGACATCACGAAAGGTGAACCAACCAGTGTAAATAGAGATGGAGAGTACTGTGTTGTCACCAGAGAAGCAGTAACAGGAGAATGGTTGGTCAGGAGAGTCCAGTGGACTGATCATTGGATGTCACCTGAGTAACGGATCCATCAGGAACATTTCAACCCTTCCAATACTGTCCCAGCTGACAGCTGCTGATGTGGTTATGAAGTTCAAATGCAAAGGAACAGTCATAGCTAAAGTAATACCAGCCAGACCTCATTAGCAGTATGTCAAGATACTATCACTTAAATGCAGTACTGAAGAATGTGATACTAAAAATGTCACAATTAGAGAAGGTGGTCACCTGAACTTGAAAAGTGCAAGTATTAGTATGTGTTGCCTACATGCCAGGGAAAATGATGTCATTAGTGAGCTTGAATGCATGGCGTCAAGATGGCAAGGAGTATAAAACTTAAAGAAAGACGATGGCAAGAAATTTAAAAATTAAAGTTGTCAGATGATGGGAGATTTAAAAATGGAAGATGACAAGTGGGCGTTACATTTACGAAATTTGAGATGGCACTGGGGACAAAATATGTTTTCAATCAATTACAGTGTTTAAAAATCCCTTATAGCAGTAGCAGGAATGATTTTTACAGCCAATCACAGTAGACCGTTTTTTTCATTATACAGGGTGCGTCAAAAAAATGTATACACACTTTGAAGCGTCATAGAAAATTTATTTCCCGTTCTACAATGTTAAAGTTCTGGAAATGGAAAGCTTAAAGTCCAATTGGAAAAATAAATGTACTTTGCAAATGTGATTAATGTTCAAACTGGTGGCCTTTAGCATCAATACATTTCTGAGTACGAGTCACCACTGATTCCATACATTGTACCAAAGTGTCCAATGAGATTTCTGTGCACACTGCCTGAATCTCATTCCAGAGTGTGTCCAGGTTACGTGGTTTACATTTGTACACCTCATCTTTTACTGTGCCCCATAAGAAGAAATCCAGCGGCGAGAGGTCTGGAGAGCATGCAGGAATCTCGATTGGTCCCCTGCGTCCTATCCACTGGCCTGCCACATTGTGATCCAGGTATGCTCGTATGCCCCTATGATAGTGCAGCAGGGCGCCATCTTGTTGGAAATGAAACTCACCATTACCATTACCGTATAATGCACGAATGGGAGGGAATATGGAGTCAGCAAGCATTGTTAGGTACGGTTCTCCAGTAACAGTACCTTCAAAGTGGAAAGGCCCACTGAGTCCCCTTGCACGCAAACCACACCACACATTTACACCAGGCAAATTCACAGCCTTTTCAACTGTAATGTGAGGATTATCTTATGCCTATTGACAGTTCCATTGAGTTTTAATTGGGCATCATCTGACCAAATTATGCTATCCATAAATCCCGGTTCACGTCTCACCATCTCCTGAACCCATTCACAAAATTCTAACCTTCGATCTGGATCGTCATCACTTAGCTGTTGCACCAGCCTTGGAATGTACACACGAAACTTGCCTTTCTTCAGAATGCGTAGCACACTACTAGCACTTACATTACTCTCACGTGCCGCTTGCCTTGAAGATTTTTTAGGCGAACGCTGAAACAGTTCCAAGACCGCAGTTGTGGAATCATCACTTGTAGCTGTACGAGGTCGCCTTGATCGACCTTTATGCACATCACACACTGTTCCATGAATTTCGAATTTGTCTCGTAGACGTGTAATTGTTAACCTTGAAGGTGGTTCTGTACCATACTCACTTCTCCACTGTCTTCAAACCGCAGCTACATTCTCAAACTTCCAGTACCACTTAATTATCTGCTTCCTCGCTTCGAAGCTCAAACGCACGTCCGCCATGTTGCAGTTACTTCCTTGCCACTGCTGCCACCTGTTGAAGAAACATAACATTATTTTCTCAGAGATATTTAACCTTGTAGAACGGGAAATAAATTGTCTATGACAGTTCGAAGTGTGTACACATTTTTTGACGCACCCTGTATTCATTCACACTGCAGAATTTTCTCATCAAAAATGTTCAAAAGTATCTGTACACTCTGAATTTCTTGCACTGTGTTCAAAAATGTTTATACAAATGTTATGTAAACAGTTTAACCTGTTTTCAGAGTATTTTATGGACGGTTCAGAAATATATGAACGCTCAAATTCTTTTACACCATATTCAAAAGCGTTTATCGAAAAAATTACACAAAGTGCGTAACTTGGGAGTATTTTTGTTCATAATTATCTAAAAACTCCGAATGTTTTGCGCCATGTTCCGAAGTATTTATCAGAAAAGTTACGTAAAAGCTTTAAATTGCAGTATTTCAAAATAATTTAGAAGGCGCTCAAAAGTAATCGCTCGGAATTTTTTGCGCCATATTCAAAAGTATTTATAAAAAAAGACATAAAGGTTGTAACTTGCAGTATTTAAAATACTTTACAAAGTGCTCAGAAGTATCTGAATTCTCTGATTTTCTTGCGCCACATTCAAAAGTTCTTTAAAGCGTGCTCAAAACAATCGTAGCACTCTGAATTGTTTGCGCCATATTCAAAAGTATTTACCAAAAATTTGGTGAAATAGCACTTGAGTATGTGCAAAGTTTGATTTCTGTACTACAGATGGTTTAAGGCACGCCAGAGCCAAAAACTTACTTATTTTGAACATTTAAATTGTTCTGTGATGATTGTCAAGTGTCACAATCACGCTGGCAGGTAGTGGTAAGACTGAGCGCTTGCTGACCAAGTGTTTTGCCTCTTAGGACAGCTCTTGTCTTGCTGATATCCAATGCATTTGACTCTCATCTCGGTATAATATAATATGCATGCCACATTGAAAACACGCATGGCCACTATTTCCCATCTAACTTGTAGCTCGAAGTGCTATTGATGATGAGAATTACCTAAGTAAACAGTGCTATTCGTACATCAAAAACTCGTCTCTCACCACCCATCCAATACTCGCAATTTTAAACATATTTCGGGAATTGAACTTACAGTGGAAAACAACAGGCAGAGGTTGACTACAAAATTTCCGCTGAATGTAGTTTTCAGTGCTATCCTAATGTGTTACACTTTATGCATACAGACACTATTAAATGTGTATGTCTTTTGACTGAAAACGTTTTGGAAAATGATCTCTTGTACTTACCTTGCAGATTTTAGATGTATGAAACCAAACTCAGAAATGTTTTTGCGTAAAACGTGAACTGTAGTAACACTGGTCCAATTGTATCACACCTTTAAAAAAAGATTCAAAATTTTTGATCTAGCGTCGCTATTAATAAATTGTAAAATATAATTCGGCGTAGGAACAGGTGGATTAAGTCACCGAGTCATGATACCTCGATTTTGTTCTAGGTACTTCAAGAGAACTGGGCCTTGTGATAGTTTTTATTTTCAAAATTATCAGAGATCTGTCTTGCTGAAGCACAATTTCATACTCCACGTGCTATCCATCATGCAAGGCATGAAACTGTGTATGATCTGTGACGAATTTTAGTTGTCACCATAATCATATAAAACACTTTTGTTTTATGTCTTATATAAGAACGACTATAAAACATGTAATCCATAAACAGTGAAAAACTAATTTGGTTTTAGACAATGTACTTGACAAATTAAAAGTATGCATTTGCCGAAAATGAGTTTTTCTTCAACTGCTGTTCTGCAAAAAATTAAAAGGCAAAAATTGTAATTTTCTTTTCTGCGTTTTCACATAATACATCACATTTACTGTCTTTTACATTTTTATGCGTACACTAAATTTACAATTAACTTTATCTTGCGGCACAAATCGTTTGCCATCTGATGCTGTCACATTCTTATTAATGAACACTTTTTAAAAGATCATCTATTGCAAATAGTGGGTTGTAACACGAACACACTTTCTTCTGCTAACCTCCCACCTTCTGTGACCAATGCCTTGTGATATTGTTGCTCTAATTTGGTCCTAATTTTCAATTCTCCTCTGAAATCGAGTGTGATCAGTTGTCACCTGTTCCCAAGATCCAATGTTCGCTGTTTGGAAAGCGAAATTCCATATAATAATAATGTGAACTGTTTCCAAATCTTCTGAACATGTTAAATGCCTGTTTGTGGATGTCTTTCAGTTGGAACATCCCATTTCGAAATTGAGACTTTATTAATTTTGACAGCCGTCGTAAATTTCAAGCAGGAATCGATGCTCCTCGAAATTCTTCTTCAGCACATTGTGTTTCATTAGCAAGTGAATTATTGCCTGCAGTTGTCAAAGTTAACAGGAAAACTAATCCTCCTACCAATTCCATTGGGTCATTCCAGTGCGTATAGTTGATATCTGCTAGCAATTCTTTCAGCGGCGCCTTCCAATCATGAACGTCATCTTCGTCGTTTTAATCACTCTCTTCTTTTTTTTCATCGTCTTCCTCGTCATAATTATTTTCTTCTCCTCCAAAATCTCCAGCTCCTGCTTTCATAAATAAGTTATTTTCTTTGACTTAAACGTTTCAGGCTTTTTGTCTTGGTCTGTCTTCTTCTTTTGGAATAAATGTCCTTCCTGAATTAGTCTCTGCTCAAATAGGTCTGTTGGGAAGTTGACGTAAATGTTTCTTGAACTGCATCTTCTCCTTTAACAAAACCTGTCAAATATGTTGTAGTCAATATTAGGCACAGCTGGGTTAGGGTCTGAAATTGCCGTGTCTCCCATGACGGTATGTTTGGCATCATCTCTCAATAATGATACACCAATTTTATCTCATGCAGGCTTAACGATATGTGTACAGTTATAGCCACTGCTGGAATATACTTGGCCGTAGAAGAGATATTTTTAGGTATGAGCATTAGTATCCCTGAGAAATTTGTATAACCCTTTTTAAGAGGTTTAGTTTTAAATGAAAGATTATATAATCATAACACCAAAAGTAGTTTTATCGTGAATGATTAAATGGCCTCCAGTGAATGATTAAATAGTCTCCAGTGATCACAAGTCATCAACACTTTCGACGTCAGATCAAATCTGTTGTCATATACAGTGTCACGGACTTTGTCTGTTGCTGAAACAAGAGATGATGCTGCCACTTTACCCCTTGACTCTACTACAGTTTTCTTTCCTGACTCTCCTTCATCATTATGATCATCATCATCATCATCACTGCCACCACCATCTCATACACTGTATTCATCTTCTTCTTCTTCGTCTCCTCCAATTTCTCTGCCTTCTGCTTTGTTGTACTCTTTGGCTACATCTTCTTTCCAGAACAGAGCTAGCTTCACCCTTACAGCAACGCCAATTTACTGTGGATATTTTCTCAAGATTTCAACACCTGACTTTTAAGACTAATTTTTCTTCGAACGGAACTGAGAGACATGATGACAGCAACAATGGACAATCAGCGTTTGAACCAACTGCATCCAAATATCTCAATTTGCACGACTGCTCACATGGGTAAATTTTTAAATGATTAAACAGTTAAAAGTTACCCATTACCTGTTAAATGGTGCCTGTTACCCAACGGTTAAATGGTTAAACAGTTAAGCAGTACTGTTACCCATGAAATTGTAGTCATTACCTCTCAAATGGTTCCTGTTACCTGATAAATGGTACCAGTAACCTTACAGTATCTATTTCCCATTAAATGGTTCCTATTACCTGTAAAACAGTACCTGTAACCCAGTGTGCAGTACCCATTATCTGGTAAGCCACACCTGCCAGCTGTTAAATGCTAGCTGTTACTCATTTACCAGTTAAATGATTCTGTTGCCCATTAAATGGTACCTTTCACCTATTTTCCATTAAATGGTATCTATATCTTTAATCAGTACCCTATTGAACAGTATCCTTCACGAGTTACCCACTTACCTACTTACCCATGGCCTCTTTACACTGTTACAGTGTGAGACCTAGTGCCCCCAAATCATAAATTCCTACTTTGAATGATAATATAAACGGTGTAATATACTACATGAATCTACAATTGCGCTTGATCTAAATTTTTCTATTGACAAAAGATTCACCGGATACTGTCATTCTTTCTGTCAGGTTGGGCCACTTACGTTCATTTTAAAGGAAAACATAGAAAAATCTCGGAAACTACACATCGTATCAAACGAAGTTAGAGTTCAAAAAAAATGGTTCAAATGGCTCTGAGCACTATGGGACTCAACTGCTGAGGTCATTAGTCCCCTAGAACTTAGAACTAGTTAAACCTAACTAACCTAAGGACATCACAAACATCCATGCCCGAGGCAGGATTCGAACCTGCGACCGTAGCGGTCTCGCGGTTCCAGACTGCAACGCCTTTAACCGCACGGCCACTTCGGCCGGCAGAGTTCAAATTTGTTTGTTTCAGAGAGGAACATCCAACGATCCCACACTCGACCCGCCACCCCACCCCGTGTGTGGGTGGTGGGGTGCAACTGCCAATTTTGAAATCCTCAATGGGAACAATCTATTTTTACTGAAGATCTCCATTCTACAGCAATATCTACATATGTCTTGCCTGAAACGTTTTCTTCGTTTCACCCACAAACGGCACAGTAATCGGAGGAATAGAAATAAGTGCACAATCGTAATATACGACATGCTACTCAATGGCCCATGAATATCCAACGGCGTGGGACCATACTTCCGTGCTGCGAGGGAAGGGCAGGCCAGTATTTCGTAACTTCTAATTGGAAACCCCATCTGCAACGTCGTATTTCTCCGACGTATTATGAAACGTCCCCTTTGAACAATTTATATATGACTGTGCTTAACCTGACACACAATATTTTGTTAGCGCAACGCAATCTGACTTTCAAAAATCTCTACAAAAGAATGGCCCTGACTAACATTAAACTATACCTTTCACAAATCACTTACCTCACAAAAATCTTCGCTTCTCCCACTACTGCAATACAGCTAGCGCCACTACTGCCAGCTAAATAAAAGATTCAAACTACTAAAGGCACTAACTACTGATAGGGATAGTTAGCAAATGAAAGATATTAATAGAGAACAAACAATGTATTTACCTTGATATCATCATATATAAATATAGCAGTTCATGACAAATTACAAAACTCCGCCATCTCTCTCCCCACATCCACCACTGCTGGCGGCTCACCTCCAACTGCGCAACGCTACGCGCTGTTCACATCCAGCTGCCGCTGCCCAACACTACAATGGCGAGTATTACAACAATGCAAAGCAGCCACAGACTGCACACAGCACAGCCAGTGATTTTCATACAGAGGTGGCGTTACCAATAAAAAACCTAAACAGCCTACTTACAGTATGAACATGGGACTACTCGACGCGCCACAGTGGCTATGCACCGAACTACGACCTATCATAACAGGCAGTACACTGCGACTGGGGCTCACGTTACGGCGGCGCGGTTCTTTCCGTCCCTTTACAACGAACCTGCACCTACCTGTGAACATTGTCTCAGCAGATCATCAGTAGGAACGCCGAGTGGAACCTACTGTACTTCGACGTGAACCAGGCTGCAAATGAAGTCACTAATCTACGTTTCGGAAGAAAGTTTTCACACGAGATGAAAGGTTGGAAATTTTGTCCTCAATTAATATATTCTGAAACTTAGGTGAACAAGTATCACTGCCAAGCCCGTGCTAGCCTTATCACAGTCACTCACAATCTCTTTCACTCACGTTAGCAAGTTTATGGTGTTGCATTTCCCGAAAACGTAATAGCTACAAAAATACTGATTGTTTTTGATTGAGAATGCTCGCCAAATATTAAGTCTGTCGGTACCAAATGCAGTCACAGTTTTTAGTCACCGACCTGCTCAATACTCCACGCGGAATATATGTCTTTTCTCGTCACAAAATTCATTTTAAAATTCCGAAATTTCTACACGCCCATTGGAATAATTATGCCGTCACTTTACCACACTAGATCCGGCAACTTATCATTTCCATCGGAACTACTACTACACACGTCCGAACTGTTTCATGGCTACGCTCCCACTCTTTTCTAGAATACTCTAAGTCTTCTCTACCCGCAGAGAAAGGCGCGCGAAGAATATTGCTTTACCATTGGTCAGTTTACTCAACAGCCAATAGCAAAACAACATTCTCCCGCGTCAATCCGCGCTTTTCATCAATAACCAATCGCAAAATAGTAAACCTAACGTCTGCACTTTTTACCGACGTAATTATCTAATATGCTGAAGTTTTACTTATGCATAAAGTTATTTACTATTGTTACTTATACCTGAATTAACGTTCCCTTTACCATAAACTTACTTTACAAATCTTTTCTACAAAAATCCCCTTTGTCCATATCCATACTTCTTCGAAATGTTCCCACACTAAATCCTGCCACATAACTCGTTAAACAATTATCTTCAATTTAACCTTAAACCACATTCACGCATCATTCATACTGCTAAAACACATTTATAACATTTTACATACACAAAAGGACATAATAACACTTTATGAAAATACTAGAACAGTTTATGAAAAACAGAATGTTTTCGCAATCAGAGTAGAAAACTGGTGGTTGAAATTTCATGAGAAGCTCCAGTCGCAACGAAAAACGCCTTTGTTTTAATGATTGCCACTCCAATTCACGTATCATGTCTATGGTACTATCTCCCCTATTTCGCGATAATGCAAAACGAGCTGCCCTTCTTTGAACTTTTTCGATGTCATCCGTCAGTCCCACCTGATGCGGATCCCACACCGCACAGCAAAACATTGTAATAAGTGATAAAACTAAGTTATAGACATATGAGTCGGTATCTAATTAGCAGTGCCCCGCGGGGTAGCCGGGCGGTCTAAGGGCGTCCTGTCACGGTTCGCGCGGCTCGCCCGTCGGGGGTTCGAGTCCTCCCTCGGGCATGGGTGTGTGTGTTGTCCTTAGTGTAAGTTAGTTTAAGTTAGATTAAGTAGTGCGTAAGCTTAGGTACCGATGTACTCAGCAGTTTGGTCCCATAAGATCTTACCACAAATTTCCATTTTCTAATAAGCAGTCAGTCGTACGGTTATTCCAAGACGAAATGAAGTCAACAATAGAGGTTTGTTCGGAACCACATCCAAGAAAATGCTTATTTATTAGTGTAACTGGGAGTATCGTGATCTGCACTTTAGGAAATCAGAGTATAATAGTGTTGAATGCCTTACAAAAGTCATCGATAAAATCGGGGGAAACAACGGAAAACGTCGCATCATTCTTCATCATGATGATGCACATCAAACAATTCACCATTCGATGGTGGAAGTCTCGAATTAATGTCTGTTGTCTTCAGTCAAGACTCCTTTCTGTTCCCTCTACCAAACAAAACATGCAAGATCAGCGATTTTCACCACCTCAAGAAGCACTTGAACCATCCAGGAGTTTATTTTTGAGGTAACAAAATCAGAGTGGAAAAAAAATCCGAAATGAGCTCGAACGCATCAAAAATGTATGTATTTTTCAGTTTTAGAAACAGGAAGCGATAATGAAACGTCCCCTTAGAAAAATTTATGAATGACTGTGCTGATAAACCCCTTACGTTATTTGATTTTCAAACAGCTGAGCAAAACTGAACGTACTCAGACATTTTTCTCTTTACTTAATCTGATCATCACTAAACTGACACACAATATTTTTAACGCTTCGCAATCTGACTTTGAAAAATCCCTACAAAAGAATGGCCCTGACTAACAATAATCTACACTTTTCATGAATCACTTACCACACAAAAATCTTCATTACTCGAACTACTGCAATACAGCGAGCGCCAATACTGCCAGCTAAATAGAAGATTCTAACTACTGAAGTCACTAACTACTGATAGGCATAGTTAGCGAATGAAAGATTTTGATAAAGAACAAACAATTTATTTACCTTAATAGTGTTCAAAAGTCATTATATATATATATATATATATATAAGTTCATGACATCCAGTATTACAAATTTTACAAATTTACTGTCTCTGATGGACACACGTCCAGATCATCCGCTCTTAAAACTCCGCCATCTCTCTCCCCACATCCACCACTGCTGGCGGCTCACCTCCAACTGTGCAGCGCTACGCGCTGTTCGTGTCCAACTGCCCAACACTACAATAGCGACTATTCCAGCAATGCAAACCAGCCACAGACTTCACACAGCACAGTCAGTGATTTTCATATAGAGCGCTACGTAGCGTTACCAACATAAAAACCTAAACAGCCTACTTGCAATAAGTACTTAAGGAAAGTTTTTCATTCATTGTTTTTGTAAGAAATTAAAGGGTGGCCCTCCGAGAAGACCGCAACTGGGCTGACCCGCTTTCTCTCGCAGCTGCGTGCGACACGCGTGGAACGGTAAGCAGCCTTCTCGTCGGCGAACAGAAGCCGTGGAGCCGCCTCCAGTGGCCGCCCCTTGTGTCGCAGGGCACAATACGCCCGCCCGGCTCGTGTTCCAGGTGGCCGTCCTCTGCTTCAGAAGGACCACATGGCGCAGGGCCCGCATTTCCCCCTTCTCTGCTTCTTACAAAGCCACTTCCGTGCCGATCCAGGCTAAAAAACATTTCTCGGGCAGCAGTACCACCTCTGTAGCCACACAGGCGTGCTTCAGATGTTTAAAAATTTGCCGTCAATGCATGAACGTCCACAGAAACTTACCCAGGAGGGGATAAGATTCTAAAAGTATCGTTTTTCATACAACTAAGTCGTTTTCATACCGCGCATTGCAGATTCCAGGAACGTTGCGACCTTACATTATGGGCGTCTCGGTAGTTCCATTAAAATAATAATTTGGTTTATTTGCTTTATGAGTAAAGAAACAACGTTTGAGCTAGTAGTTATATCTGGGGGACCAGAAAGAAAAGCCTTACTGTGGCAGCGTTGTAGATGGCAAACGTTTTATATTACGTGACTTGTTTGTTTTTATTCAGTTACAATCAGTCTAAACGATAGTTTAGTCGAATGTAGATCGTTTTTAATTGTTGTTTGTCATATTTCATTTGTTTTTCTCTGTTAATATGAAAAAATTTCTACGTGACGTTTTCAAATGAATCACTCAGTTCTAAATACAATCATTGAAAAAGTCCAGGGCATATGACGACAGTTACCTAAAGTTCTGTTTTAGGTGCACTGCTGTTGAGAAGGAAGAACGAGTACAGCGTGTTATTCTTTCAAAGCGCTAGCTCCTGAGAGCTTAAGACATTTGGAGACAAATCATGATGGCTTGGTGAACAGACAGCGAAAATACATTTCCCATTAATTAAAAGAAATGACGAAATAAAAAAAATTTTCACTAAACAAGCTACTGTTCTCACAAAGGGCCGTCTTTCATTTTCCATGGTTGTCAACCATGTAGCAACCAGCAAGAAACCTTACACCATAGCGGATGACCTCATTTTTACCAGCTGCTCTGAAAATGATACCTATTATGATAGAGCAACTCCCAACTGTGTCTTTGTTAGAAAACACTACTAGTTATCGAATACTCCAGATGATGGATGACGACATTATTGATAGTTTGGTTAAAGCTACGGGCAACTACAATAATGCGCATCTAATTTGTTGGTGTGCGATTTATACATGACAACAAATTACACGAAGATCTTCTTTCCTGCAGAAAGATAAGTCTTAGAACAAAGGCAACAGACCTCACTCAAATGCTACGCTCTTCTATGGAGGAAAAAACAACACTGAAAAAAAATGTGTAGGGATGTGCACAGACGAGGACGTAGTATGGCTGGTTGTTAGGCGGGATTATAAGCTCTGATCCATAAAGCGGTACCTTTTGTTTTTTTAGACACATTTTTAGTCACTTAGAAGCACTGGATTCAAAAATAATGAGCCCTGCAGTTCCTGAAGTTCTTCACTCGATGATCGAAGAAGGAAACATTATTAAATTTCGGGCATTTAAGTCGATGATTTTTCAAAAAATTTAATTGATATGGGGGCTGAACGCATTTCCCTCATGTATTCCAGTAATTCTCTCTGGTTTTCACATGGGAACATCTAGTAAAGTGTGTATGAACTCAGGAATGAACTTTATTCTTACGTTTTTCAAGACAACATGTGAAGCTCGTAGGCAGTGACTTTGTTTTGAAGCTTTTTGACATCTTTGACAAACACAGTTTACTGAATGTATCCCTTCAAGATAATGAGACCAACAGTCTGCAACTGTCAGACAAAACGTCACTTTTCAGAAAGATACTACTATTGTGCAAGAAAAAGCTAGACATAATCCAAAGATATGCATTAAATTTTCTCTATTCTCCACACGGTTTTAGATGACAATGAGTTTCAGATGAGTGAAGATTTGAAGTCAGTGTTTGTGAGTCATTTAACTGAACTCAGTTATCATTTTCTAAAGTACGGTACTTTCGAGTAGAAGTTGATCAACACAGCTTACTGTTAGTATAGGTACAGAACTAACATCAACACGTACCACTGAAAAACAAGAGCAATTTTTTGATATTTCTTCAGATTCCGCACTGAAATCGAAGTTCGTTTTCCCATCACTGCTTAAGCCAGAATACTTGGTGAAGCTGGGGTACATGCAAGTGTGTAGCAAGAGCCCACACCAAAAGCTTTGAAAACTTGTGAACCAAAGTTGTTCCAAAGATAGTTATAAGCCATCTTAGTAAATAAATGGCATGATGGCCTACATGCAAAAAATGTAAATAAATAAAATAAATAAATAAAGCACTTCTGCTGCTCTTCTAAAAGATGGGTGTGACCTGTGCTTTCATCTATATCTATATCTACAAGACTACTCTGCAATTAAGTGCCTAGCACAGGGTTCATCGAATCACATGCAAGATATTGTCCTACAGTTGCATTCTCGAACAGCACATGGAAAAAAATAAACATTTAAATCTACGATTTCTCGTAGTTTATTATGCTGGTCATTTCTCCCTGTGTAGGTCGGCAACAATAAAATATTTTTGCGTTTAGAGGAGAGTTGGTGATTGAAATTTTGTGAAAACACCTTGCCGCAATGAAAATAGCCTTTGTTTTAATGATTGCCACCCCAACTCTCTTATCATATCCGTGACACTCTCTCCCCTATGTTGCATTAATACAATACAAGCTGCTCTTCTTTGGACTTTCTCGATGTCCTCTATCAACCCCATTTGGTAAGCATCCCATACTATATATCAGTTGCTACTGGTTGATCTGTGGAGAGCAATATTTATTCATATTGAATTACGGACAGTGCTATGAACTGACTTCTGTGATTCTTGAAAGACGTATGCAAAAACGTACAGAAAAAAACATTTATCATTCAGCGTAACTGTATTTAAGAACAATATCGATTTATTATATACATTAGTCTTCATTCTATGTTAAAAATATTAACAGCTGTGAAATAGTTGAATTACTGGACGTACCGTTATTAAATACTCTGGATTTGTTCTTGGATGAGGATAGACCTGAGAGTCATTGTAAGTACCGGTATACTTATGTTGCATTTTGGTTAAATATATGTCTTTATTTGTTCTCAAAACATTTATTTATGTATCTTTAGCAACCTTACATGTTAGGAAACTAGTAACTCGGTCGGGCACACAGTTTTAATCTGCCAGGAAGTTTCATAGTAACTTATGTTTTCAGAATACCAGAACGCGCGATACAGCGCTAGCCTATGAATGATTGTTGTCGGCCATTTGCACGGCCTGAACGTCTTGTTTGAATCTTGTCAATATTAAACGGCCCGAGACGCGGCAATAACTTATAGAGTTCACATTTTAATTATATTATTTAACTTCACTGTCATTTTAATTTATCTGCGAAGATTAATGGTAGTTTTCATTAAATTCTTGAGATTGCCGCATAACGGCTATCCTTTATCTCAACTACGTTAATTCACAGAAATTAACTTACTCAGAACTGATAAGTGATAAATGTGCCACACAATAATATTTCTCTACACG
Organism: Schistocerca piceifrons; assembly: GCF_021461385.2. Classification (NCBI taxonomy): domain Eukaryota; kingdom Metazoa; phylum Arthropoda; class Insecta; order Orthoptera; family Acrididae; genus Schistocerca; species Schistocerca piceifrons. The sequence goes on from NC_060139.1 coordinate 47,584,977, forward strand.
AGCCCATGACATGGAAGCAGTATTAACTTCAATGAAGCTGCAATGCAAAAAGAACCTGATATGTTTTGTTAACAGATGAGCTCTCTACGTGTTTCAGATTGCCGGCATTAAACCTTAAAATAATATTTCCATGAAAAAGACTGTGTAATTTTACCGTGATGAGTCGTACTGTCGCTTTAGTGTGTGTTGCATTATTTGATGTGTAACCATACGTAAATGTGCCTACAAATCATACAGGTTATTGAACTACGCATGTATAGGCTACACAATTGCAACACACCACTTGACGAACGGAACGTAACACGACAGAGATAACAAAAAACAACACGCGGTAATCTAACAAGACGCACAGGTTTAGTGTAGACAGCCTTTTTATTAGACCTGTTGCATCTTCTCAAATTTCTGCCAATAAAACAGTCTTTGTTGTGCCTTTCCCCAGCTCCAGATCTATGACATTTTTTCCGAACCGGTGAAAAAACTTGACCCCCACCCCTTCAAGCGTTTGAGATAGGATGTCAAAAATTTAAAACAAAACTGTTTTTCAAAAATATGTTCATTTTGTAGTGCACATCTTTCTGAAGAGATTGATGTATTTAACATATTTTCTCGAGGAAGTGTAAGACATATTATTCGGTCTTAAGTGTGCCAAATTACAGTGCCAAGCCTCTTCACGCAGTCACTGTATTTCACTCTGTGGAATTCAAGCGTTCAAATTTTGTAACGGAAGCCATCACACCTATGTTCAGAACATTGGAAATTACAACGTCCTGTGCTGCCTTTCCTGCTCCCAAGATTAAGTGGGATTATTTGTGACTGGGAGAACAAGAACTCTTCAGAAAATTTGCACTCAGTTGCCTATTAGCTAATAACTTTCTCTTTTGTGTGACACAAACTTAAATGTAGGGAACGCAAAACCAGTAAAGACAAGTGACAAACAAGACAATACACATTTCTTCAATCCTTAGGTCTCATAATTTTTTCTCTGTAATCTTCCCAATCCCTTTACACGGACGGAATGCTTTCCTTTCTGCAAAATAATCTATTACTTCATCAAAGCAGATACGAATAGTACCCAAGACTGGTGTGGTTTCTCGATTTGATTACGTCTGTTTTGCCACTGTCTGCCTGCAACGAAATAGGCCTTCCTAATATTGCAACAATTGTAGCACAAGCCAAATAAACGAGACTGTTTTGGCATAAGTCGTCATTTTTATGTACCTCATGTACGTAAATTACACGACAGAACATAATTCAAGAAGAACCAATATCAAATCCTAGGGTTTACTGCAAGCAAAATGTTTTATGTTAAGAAATAGTTTTGAATATCATTCATATGCTCCAGTTTCTCATACATGAGATGGAAAAGTAGTAATACAAAATTCTTATATAAATTTGGAATCGTCATATTCTTCCTTAGAATCTGCGGGATTGTCATCAGTATTCTGTAACTATTCCTGCCATTGTCAAAACTTATTCTCCGTTAACTTCACCATTCCCGCAAGAATCACCGGTGCAGTTATCCCGCGTTTATTCTCAGGGTAGACGTTATTATGAGTTCGTACACGATGTTTACCACGCTATTTCGAGGATAGAACTTAAAGCGACTGCTAACCGCATACTGTACAACTGGTAGTGTAGCGATCTGGCAAAAAATATCTGTCAAAATTTTATATTCTTACATACATCGAGAAGATAATATGTAACCTTTCTTACCTGTTAGTCATATAAATTTCCACTCTGTTAGTCTGAATCTATCGATTTCGCTAATAATTATAACAATGCTGATCATTTGCACACTATCAGCCACTTAAACAAACAGCAATTGCCATTCACCCATTTGTGTTATTCGGCCTGGCTCTCATAGCCCCGTCCCATTTTGTCTGCAGAAAGTTTTTTATTTCTAGATGCGATGACGATTACCCTGGCAGAGGCATCACGTGCACTGCGGGCACATTCAGAACTCAATTCGTTCAGAAATCACCTTAGAATGTGTTAAAAAAACTAACTGGGGTGCATTTCAAAATCATGAATAATCGATAGAGCAACGTGGGCTCGATGCTAGGCGCTTTGTGAAACACGTTTTTTTCTTAAAGAATATGGATTTGCCCCCCCCCCCTCCCCCAGCTACTGCCCTGGGCAGATACCACGGTTTGCGCTCCCCCCTTTGATCAGGCTTGCCTTTCCCTCAGCACATCGGTGCAGTAGTTCCAATTTAAGTGTTTGTAGTTGTAATCCCTAGAAAATTAGGTGAATTGACAGCTTTTAGATTTGTGTACTTTGTTATGTAGCAGAACTTAAACAGATTTTTTTTTCGTTCTCATGTAGATCATCACATTCTTTTCCTTATTCAGAGTCAGTCGCCACTTTTTGCGCCATACGTGCCATACACTTTTCTGTGTCTAAGCCATTTTGCAATTGGTTTTGATCTTATGATAATTTTACTAGGCAGTTAATAATAGAATCATCTGCAAACAATCTTTGAAGAGTGCTGCTCAGACTGTCTCGTAAATAGTTTCTATAGATCAGGAACAGCAGAGAGCCTGTAGCTCTTCTTTGGGCAATGTCAGATCGGTGCTGCCTATGTGTCAATTGACTGATTTCTTTCAACTGTTTTCCAGTTAGAAAAGTCTCTCATTCAGCATCTCCCTATCTATAGTCCTATATCTGTGGTTAACTGCTAAAGCACCTATGTCTATACTATACTCTGCAAAACACTGTGAAGTGCATGGCAGAGGGCATGTTACAGTGTACCATTTATTAGGGCTTTTTCCCCTTCCATTCATGAATGAAACTGTGATTAGTCTTATCTCGTCCTCTTGAGCAAAATGTAGGGGATTGTAGTACATTGATTTAAAGCTGGTTCTTGAAACCTTCTTAGTAGATTTTCTTGAAATGTTTTCTGTCCATCTTTAAGAGTCTGTCCTTTCAGTTCCTTCAGTATCTCTGTGACATTCTCCCATGGGTCCAACAAACCTGTGACCATACAAGCTGTCCTCCTCTGTATACATTCAGTATCCACTGTTAGTCCTGTTTGCTACTGGTCCCACACATTTGAGCAGTTTTCTAGAACCAATCACATGAATTATTTGTAAACAATCTAAGATGGGTCTCATGAATGATTTGTAAGCAGTCTCCTTTGTAAACTGATCACATTTCCCCAATATTCTACCAATAAACCAAAGTCTGCAACCTGCTTTATGCACAACTGAGTCCAAGCAATTGTTCCATTCCATGTTTCTCCTAAGTGTTACACACAGGCATTTGTATGAGTTTATTTATATTTGTATTTCTTTATTGGTCCTGTAAATCGTGTTTGGGTACATAATTTGTACAAACAATGTGGGATAAGTCAGGTTGGCACAGTATATACAACATCATACACATTGTTATTTCGAAAAGATAAATAATTAAAAATTATTCAGTACCTGTTGAATATTGATGACAAAATTAATATAATGAAATAAAATGATAGATTGGTTGAGAATATTTGAGCAGTTACACTATACTTTTCTGGTACTCTAAAAACTCGGAAACAGAATAGAAGCAGTGGTCAAGCAAGTACTTGTTCTGTTTCACTTTAAACTTTTGTAAATTTTGCATCTGTTTCAAATAGGATGGCATGTGATTGTACAGCATTATGCCAGTATGATACACTCCACTCTTACAAATGTTAGTACTTACTGTATTGACATGCAAATAATGCTTCTGCCTAGTATTATAAGGGTGGAAATCAGTTATACTTGAAGATATTTCCATCTTTTACAATACTTACTTTTGTGAAATTTAGTATTTCATACATATATAAGCAAGGAAGAGGCAGTATATTGAGATTTTTAAATATTGGTCTACAGGAGTTTCTGTACTTAGCATGGTTTATTATTCCAACAATCTTTTTCTATAGCCTAAATGTTTTGTTTGTACCTACGGAGTTCCCCCAAAAGATAATGCTGTACATCAGTAGTGACTGCCATGGCATTTTATTTTATTTTTATTCAAATGTCAAGTTCCGTATGACCAAATTGAGGAGCAAATCTCCAAGGTCATGGAACGTGTCAGTACATGAACTTACAACATAAGAAGTAATAACAGATAAAAATAAATGTTCATGAACCTGAAAGAAAATCAGTCCATAAGTTTACGCAAACGCTAACAGCAATACAATGAGAATCATCTTAATTTTTCAAGGAACTCCTCGACAGAATAGAAGGAGTGACCCATGAGGAAACTCTTCAGTTTCGATTTGAAGGCGCGTGGATTACTGCTAAGATTTCTGAATTCGTGTGGCAACTTATTGAAAATGGATGCAGCAGTATACTGCACACATTTTTGCAAAAGAGTTACGGAAGTCCGATCGAAATGGAGGTTTGATTTCTGCCGAGTATTAACCGAGTGAAAGCTGCTTATTGTTGGAAATAAACTAATATTGGTAACAAGAAACGACAATAAGGAATATACATATTAAGAGGCCAATGTCAAAATACCCAGACTCGTGAAAAAGAGGTCGACAAGAGGTTCGTGAACTCACACCACTTATTGCCCGAACCGCCTGTTTCTAAGCCAAAAATATCCTCCTAGAATGGGAAGAGTTACCCCAAAACATAATACCTTATGACATAAGTAAATGAAAATGAGCAAAGTAGACTAATTTACGTGTCGAAATATCATTCACTTTCGATATCGTTCGAATAGTGAAAATGGCAGTATTAAGTCTTTGAACAAGATCTTGAATGTGGGCTTTCCACGACAGTTTGCTATCTATCTGAACACCTAGGAATTTGAACTGTTCAGTTTCACTAATCATATGCCCGTTCTGTGAGATTAAAACGTCAGGTTTTGTTGAATTGTGTGTTAGGAACTGTAAAAACTGAGTCTTACTGTGATTTAACGTTAGTTTATTTTCTACAACCCATGAACTGAGGTCATGTACTGCTCTACTTGAAACCGAGTCAATGTTGCACACAACATCCTTTACTACCAAGCTAGTGTCATCAGCAAACAGAAATATTTTAGACTTACCCATAATACTAGAGGGCATATCGTTTATATAAATAAGGAGCAGGAGCGGCCCCAACACTGATCCCTGGGGCACCCCCCACTTCTTATTCCGTAATGGTCCAACTTCTGGAGCAATATTGTGTGAACAACACAGTCAAATGCCTTTGTTAAATCAAAAAATACGCCAAGCGTTCGAAACTTTTTGTTTAGCCCATTCAGTACCTCACAGAGAAAAGAGAACTGTACATTTGATTGCAAATCGTGTGATATAAAATGATCAATTAACCTTACATACACAGCCTTTTCGATAACTTTTGCAAATACTGATGGCATAGAAATAGGTCTAAAATTATCTGCAGTAACCCTTTCTCCCTTTTTATAAAGCACCTTTACTGCTGAGTACTTTAATTGCTCAGGAAACTGACCATTCCTAAAGGAAAAATTACAGATGTGGCTAAATACAGGGCTAACATGTGCAGCACAGTACTTTAATATTCTACTAGACACTCCATCATAACCATGAGAGTCCTTAGTCTTCAGTGATTTGATTATTGTCTCAATCTCCCTCTTGTCTGTATCACACAGGAGTATTTCAGACTTCAATCTCGGAAAGCCATTTGCTAAGAAATTTATATGATTTCTTGTAGATACTAAATTTTTATTTAATTCACCAGCAATGCTCAGAAAATGGTTGTTAAATACTGTACATATATCTGATTTATCAGTAACACAAATATTATTACTGCGAACTGACTTTATATCGTCAACCTTGTGCTGCTGACCAGACACTTCCTTCACAACTGACCATATGGCTTTAATTTTATCCCGTGAATTAGCTATTCTATTTGCATACCACATACTTACTTGCTAATAACATTATTAAGCACCTTACAATACTGTTTGTAATGGGCTACTGTAGCTTGATTGTGACTACTTCTAACATTCTGATATAATTCTCGCTTTGTTCTACATCATATCCTTATCCCACTAGTCAGCCAACTGGGCTGTCCCTTACTGCTGGTACCCCGTTTAGAATGTTCTAATGGAAAGCAACTCTCAGCATGAGAAATGTGTTATGGAAAGCGTTGTATTTATCATCTATATTATCGGCACTATAAACATCTTGCCACTCTTGTTCCTTGACAAGTTTTGAAAAACTCTCTATTGCTGTTGGATTAAATTTCCTATGTAGTTTGTAATTAAATACGACATTTGTTAGAGTACAAAAACCTTTTAGTGTTAAAATTTGTTCATCATTGTCTGAAAGGCCATTCACCCTTTTACTAACAGAATGCCCATCTAGTAATGAAGAATGAATAAAAATATTGTCTACGACTGAGCTACTGTTCCCCTGCACCCTAGTTGGAAAACACGGTTTGCATCAGATCATATGAATTTAGGAGATCTACCAACATCCTTTTTCTTGCACAATCATGTACAAAATTAATATTGAAGTCACCACATAGAACTACTTTCTGGTACTTCCTACAAAGTGAATCAAGAACCCTCTCTAGCTTAAGCAAAAATGCTCTGAAGTCGGAGTTAGGGGACCAATAAACAACAGCAATTAGAAGTTTAGTTTCACTAAATTCAACTAATGCTGCACAACTTTCAAATATCTGTTCAGTGCGGTGCCGTGATACGTCTTTGGACTGAAATGAAATACTGTTTTTTACATACAGAGCCACTCCCCCACCCCGCAAGGAACTCCTTGAGAAACAGCCAGCTAATCTGTAACCTGGTAAAGGAAGCCTCTGAATTATCAAATTATTTAAGTGGTGCTCTGATATACCAATAATTACAGAGTTAACATCTATTAGCAGTTCACTAACTTTATCTCTAATACCTCTTATATTTTGATGAAAAATGCTAATTCCTTCTCTACATGGAAACATTACATCCTCTGGAGGTGAGCCCTTAGTTAGAGGCACTTCCTTTAAGCAGGTATACCTATCAGCTGACTTCAGTCTGAAAAAGGTGCAGCTCTAGCACCAACTACTATAGGAATTTTTCCATGAGTAATACCACTACCACCACCACCACCCACTACACTGCCACCTGTAAGCTTAGCCAGCCTCCCCTTCCCATACCTATTGAGGTTCAGGCCATGCCTAGTGAAATCCCATCTACTGATAGACCCAACTGGCACCACTGAGATGTGATCCATGCCCTCCGCCATCAGCACCCTCCCCAGCCCCACATTAACACGCCTAACTGCCGCATTAAGGTGAGGCCGATCATGATGCTGAAACAGTTGCACGAAATACACATTAGTACCACCAGTTTGAGTAGCTATCTTAACCAAGTCACCACTGACGTCATATTCCCCGTCCCTATTGAGACTGTTCCCTGCTCCACCCACTATCACTATCTGATCCACTTTCATAAAATTCTTACATAACTCCCCTATGCTTTCAGTCACCTGAGCCAACCCTGCACTAGGCTTCACAATGCTGGTGACCTGGTACTCACTCCCAAACACTTCCTGCAACTGCTGGCCCACACCTCTACCATGGGAACTACCTAGCAGCAGAACCCTCTTTCTGCTAGACTTTGCAACTAACCTAGGCCTCCTAATTGCTGAGGACTCTTGCAAGTTACCTACATCTACAGCTTCTCTCAACTCAACTCTGACAGTTGGTTGTATCTATTGCATGTATGCAAAGTAAAACTGTCTGAGTACCTCCTCTTCCTAGCTACCTTCTTGCCAACTGCCAGTTCCCATTCCCCACCACCCTTCACCCTCCTCAACCTATCTAGTTCCTCCTTTGCGCGTTGTAACTGCACCTGAAGGGCACAGATCTTACGCTCCTGCTCCTCTATTAAGTTGTTTCTACTACAGATTCTACATTCCCAGGAGAGGATCTCCCTAAAATGACCACTGGCTTCCCCACTGCATTACCCCCAATAAAAATACTTTGAACAAATCCCACACCGTAATCCACTACTCACAAACCTACGACAGAGCCCACACTTTTCGCTCATGGTAAATTTTACAGTTACTGAAAAAAAACTATACATCTACGTTACCAAAGTTCAGTTACACCAGTAGAACCATTTAAGAACTAACAATAATGGTCTCGAAATTCTCTGCCTACTAAGAAAGCAGCTACTTGTATTAATACTACTACAACACAGCCGATACATTGTGATGACTGATGCATGGCTTGTATTTTGTGAGAGGATTCTTACTGCATACGTAAGTGTGTTTAACTTTTTATTTACATGATTAAGATGTGTCTCCCACTTGGGTTTTGCTGAATATGTATACCTTAAAATTTTGTGTTTCTCGCAGATGAGACAGTTATCCATAAATTTTAAAAATCGGTCTTGCAGGATGTAGTTCCTGCGAATTGTGGAAATTGACCATCACTGTTTTTTCATTATTTATTATTAGCTTGTTTGTTCTGAACCATTGTGTTAAATTTTGTATAATACCTGTAGCTGTTTTTTGTAGGCTTTCCTCATCACATGATTTGATTATGATATTTGTGTCATCTGCAAAAAGTACTGTTGTCCCTTTAGTTATTTTTTTTTTGACAAATCCTTAACATAAAGAATGAAAAGAATTGGCCCAAGGACTGACCCTTGAGGAACTCCATATGTAATGTTTTGTGGATTACTGTAAAAATTACAAATTGTTTGTGTTTTACGTCTTTGTATTTTATTTGAGTGATCTGTTGACGGCCATGAAGGTAGGAATGTATCTACTTGTTTGGCAGGCCTTGTATTCCATAATTACCTAGCTTCTGCAACAGAGTATTATGATCAATTACATTGAAGGCTTTACTAAGGTCAAGAAATACGCCAGACACATGTTGCTTATTATCTACTGCAGTTAGAATTTCATTTAGGAAGGTATAAATAGCTGTGTTGATCTGCAAGTTCTGAATCCGTGTTGCACATCATTTATTACGTTTTCTTTATTTAGAAAGGCTGTCAGCCTTCTAAGAAATAGTTTTTCCAGAATTTTTCCAAAGCCTGACAATACTGATACAGGTCTATAGTTTGCAGCTTCATGTTTGTCTTCTTTTTTGTACAGTGATGTCACTTTTGGCACTTTTAGATTTTTCGGGAATATACTACTCATGAATGATGAATTGAAAATATCTGTTAGCGGTTCTACAATAGATGTTATACTTGCTTTGATGATAATGTCTTGTATTTCATCAGTACCTGCTGAATACCTATTGGGTAACCTTTTTATAATGGCAGATAATTCCTCAGGTGTTGTAGGCGACATAAATAGGGTTCCTTTAAGAATTTTTGTATCTGACAGGAGTGTATTGTTGTCTGGTTGTGAGTTGTACTGTTTGGTAATCAGGTGGTGTGCTACGTTAGAAAAGTAGTTGTTAAATTTATTAGCCACTACTGTGGGGTTGATTATTTTATTGTTGTTTTCATGAAGTTCTATATTTTTGTGGGCTAATGATGTAGTACCTGTTTCTCTTTTTATGATACTCCAGGTTGCTTTAGTCTTATTCCTGGATTTTTTTATTTGTTTGTCAGTTTCCTTTTTCTTTGCTTTTGTTATAACTTGTCTAAGTATTTGTTTATATTGTTTAAAGTAGTTGATAAATACAGGAATTGTGGTTTGCTTTGAGTATTCATACAAATTCCTTTTATTCTGGCATGATATTTTTATTCCTGTTGTGATCCATTTTTTTAATTTGTGTACAGAATTTATAAGTGACGTTTGTTTAGGAAGGGCTATTTCAAAAAAATGTTTATACGTGGCCATAAATTTGTCAAACTAGTCATCTGTGTTGTTTGAACTGTAAACATCAGTCCAGATTCCTCTTCTCAAGAGAGAACAAAAGTAATCTATGTTTTCATTATTAAATTTCCTGACAATAGCTCTAGTTTTCTGGGCTCTTGTGTGTCCTGGAACAGCGATTGTTAGTATTTGGGCATTGTGATCACTAAAACCAGTGTTGCAGGTATATTTATCTGTATTTACAAACACCTGATCTATGGTTGTTACAAAAGTAGTGCTTAAAGGACTTCAGTAAATCTTTGATTTTATCTTTAAATTTACTGGGTTTGGAGAAATCAACATTGAAATCTCCACATATGATCCTCTAACAGCTCTTCCATATGATTATAAAACAACTTTTTTCTCACCATCTGGTGATTACAGAATTTCTAGTTGTCAGTTCTACTACTGAGAGTTCTATGTCTCTTTCTTTAGATAAGCTGTCAAATTTGGTTAGGCCTATATGTTAGTGAAGTCTATATCTTCTCGAACATGGCTACCACCATGCCTGAGTACTTCTCTACAAAATGTGCCAGCTAATTTAAACTGAGGTAGGTGTGCTAGTTCTATCATGTCGTTATTTAGTCAGTGCTCAGTAAAGCATAGAACAGAAATGTCACTCATATCATTTAACAAGATTTGTATTTAATTTAGCTTATTGAAAAGAGATTGAACATTCTGATGGAACAATTTAAAGTATGAAGCAGGGATTAGGCCCCTATATTGTGCCTTGTTTGACCACTTATCTCTTTTTTACATCTAGTATTGTTAGCTGTAAAAAATCCTCCTTGTTTTGAGGTGTGGATGGTGTCTTCTTGCTAGCTGGTTGCCTAGATTCTGGGCCCTGCCTTTCATGTGCTGTGGTGCTTCTAATGGTAATCCACTTGTCAAGTAGCATTTGTTTCATTTTGGGCACTTGTATTGCATTAGTTTTCACATTGTATTTATTTTGGTGAAACACTGATGTCTGCAGGTAGACTGGTTGATTCAGAGATAAATGTATCTGGTTTGTACGATTGTTAATTTTAATTAACGAAGACAGTCTATTGCATACTTGCTCCTTCCCCTGTCTATTCAAGTTGAATCTGTGACATGTGAATTTATCACAAGGCAGTCTTTTTCCATTTCAAAGTTTATGGATATTCTACTTTTGTTGCAAGATTTTGAACAGTTCACTGTTTGCACTAAATGATGAATAACCATGTCGATTTTTTTGTTTATATATTCTTTGTCGAATCGTTTTGGAATTGGATGCAAAATGATATTCGTCTTGTTACTGAGTTGGAGAACACTTAGTAAGACATTATCAATGCTTTCCACAATGTTGTAGGAGTCCTCAGTATTGTTTGACCCAGCCATTAGCATAAGAGTATCACTTGTATTCAAGGCTTCTACTAATTTGTCAGTTCAATTAAAAACTTCATGGAGAGGAGCATTTGGTTTAATAAAACTTTGAATGTCACATTTTGTGTCTAGTTTTGTCTCCAGAATGTTTCTGCAGTACCTGCCTTGGCTGTCACTCACTATTAATACTTTCGGATTCCGTACTGCATTCCTTAACTTGTAACTTTGTTTCATATGTTCAGGTGCTTTATCTTGTGGAACACTATTGGTATTGTTCATTACAGTTTCATTTTCGCTGATTGCCATGTAAATGCTGCCTTCAGTTACACTTACACATTGCAATGGCTTTTTGCCAGCTGACATCAGAACAGTTTCTTTGCTTGGTTTTTGTTCTAACTCTCTGATTCTGGCTAACAGAACGTTTCTATCCTCTTTCAACATTTTAATTATTTCGTCTTTCGATGCTGAGTCCGTTACGAGTTTGTAATCGCCATGTGGCACCAAAACACAGTTCTTTGTTTTTGATCACGTAAACATACTTTTACAGCACACGAGTAGCACAGATTGTCTTTATTGCCACCATTTTTTACACATTTTGCACATAATAGTCCTGTATTTATATCAGTTTTTGTGAACTTTGAATATATTACAATTTCACTCTGCGCCATCTTGGATCTATTGAGTCTAACAGTGACTCATTGATATTGTACTCATAGGATACTAGTTTTGGTTTATAGAAGTGCGCAATTTTACATTTCTGAAAATTTAAAGCAACTTGCCAATCTTTGCAACACTTTCAAATTGTTATCGCGGTCTGACAGTATTTATGCAGCTTTTTTCAGACTGTACTTCATTGTAGATAAGTTCATCATCTGTGAAACGACTGAGGTCACCATTATTATTGTCCACAAGGTCATTAATATACAACATGGACAGCATAAAACCTGAAAAATTTACCTGGGGCCAACTTATTACCTTGGGATACACCTGAAGTTACTTCTACATCTGTAAATGACTCTCCACCCAAGATAACATGCTGTAACCTCCCTATGAAGGAACCCTCAGTCCAGCCACAAATTTTACCAAAACGTCATACGTTCTTACTGTTGATAATAAGCATAGATGAGATATTGAGTCTACTTAATTGCTTTAACCGACAGCTTTCAGGATATCATATGAGAAAAGTAAAAGTTGGGTTTCACATGACTGATGTTTTCGAAATCCATGCTGGTTGGCATGAAGGAGGTCATTCTGTTTGAAATATCTCATTATATTTGAGCTCAGAATATGTTCTAAGATTCTATAACAAATTGATATCAAGGATAGTGGATAGTAGTTTTGTGGATCACTTCTACTACCCCTCTTGTAAACGGGGGAGATCATTGCTTTCTTCTAACTACTGGGCAAGGTTTTTGGTTTGAGTGATCTGCATGGATTATAGTTAACAGAGTGGCTAACTCAGCCCTGCCCCTTGGTCACTGATACCAGTTTATATGTGGCAATCTTTAAAGAATTCAGGTATGTTTGTTACCATTAGATGTAATATATTTCCATAATGAGTGGAGCTCTGAACTATTTGTAGTGTCATCTGAAGAATGAGGTTCCAACACAGATTTGGTACCTTGGGACAGAACTACAAGTAAGTGCAGTGATCGCCAGATGCAACAACAAATGAGAATCACAGGTGCAGATGCACCCTCAAGAGTTTCCATATGCCACCACTGTAGAATGCTTAAATCAGAGCAGAGTGTCACTCAGCCCAGACTGCAGTCATCACCAAATACAGTGACGTTGCCTCACTATAGCCAGCAGTGCCAGAGTTGTATTAGACAGAACTATGTAGAAAAGTGTGTAGTCTGTTGTACTTTGAGAGAAGATACTATTATCGTATACTGTATCAGGTGATAAGTTAGTGTTCAGTGTCAGTAACAAATATATGTGACATTCTTTGTGGACATGGATTGTTTCAGTATTTCATCTTGTTCAAGATATAAGGAAGTGATCTGATATTTTATGTATTTTGTAGCATACAATCAGTCTCCTACAGAAGTAATTCTAAGAACCCACCACTGTGCCAGTGAATGTTATGTCATCCTTCACAGCAAATGGCAATAAGTCTGGTCTTGCACAGATTTTACTCACCTGAGTACAAAGTCGGTAATGATGTATGCACGTTATTCCAGAGCATTGTCCACCGTGATTTGCCTTGTGGCTTATGTAGAGTCGCTAGTCAGTAGCAGCACTGTCAACAATGTATTCTGAGTCTTACTGAGTATAATATCAAGGTTTTAACTATGCCTGAGCCACCATGGCAGACGTCTTGAAATGAAGTTGTTCGGTTTCATTTGCAACAGATTGAATGACTTTTTCTCAATGTCCAGCAGATGACTACACAACAATCACAACAAGCAGTATCACAGCCATCTACATCTACATCTATACTCCGCGAGCCACCTTACGGTGTGTGGCGGAGGGTACTTATTGTACCACTATCTGATCCCCCCTTCCCTGTTCCATTCACGAATTGTGCGTGGGAAGAACGACTGCTTGTAAGTCTCCGTATTTGCTCTAATTTCTCGGATCTTTTCGTTGTGATCATTACGCGAGATATATGTGGGCGGTAGTAATATGTTGCCCATCTCTTCCCGGAATGTGCTCTCTCGTAATTTCGATAATAAACCTCTCCGTATTGCGTAACGCCTTTCTTGAAGTGTCCGCCACTGGAGCTTGTTCAGCATCTCCGTAACGCTCTCGCGCTGACTAAATGTCCCCATGACGAATCGCGCTGCTTTTCGCTGGATCATGTCTATCTCTTCTATTAATCCAACCTGGTAAGGGTCCCATACTGATGAGCAATACTCAAGAATCGGACGAACAAGCGTTTTGTAAGCTACTTCTTTCGTCGATGAGTCACATTTTCTTAGAATTCTTCCTATGAATCTCAACCTGGCGCCTGCTTTTCCCACTATTTGTTTTATGTGATCATTCCACTTCAGATCGCTCCGGATAGTAACTCCTAAGTATTTTACGGTCGTTACCGCTTCCAATGATTTACCACCTATGGCATAATCGTACTGGAATGGATTTCTGCCCCTATGTATGCGCATTATATTACATTTATCTACGTTTAGGGAAAGCTGCCAGCTGTCGCACCATGCATTAATCCTCTGCAGGTCCTCCTGGAGTACGTACGAGTCTTCTGATGTTGCTACTTTCTTGTAGACAACCGTGTCATCTGCAAATAGCCTCACGGAGCTACCGATGTTGTCAACTAAGTCATTTATGTATATTGTAAACAATAAAGGTCCTATCACGCTTCCCTGCGGTACTCCCGAAATTACCTCTACATCTGCAGATTTTGAACCGTTAAGAATGACATGTTGTGTTCTTTCTTCTAGGAAATCCTGAATCCAATCAAAAACCTGGTCCGATATTCCGTAAGCTCGTATTTTTTTCACTAAACGTAAGTGCGGAACCGTATCAAATGCCTTCCTGAAGTCCAGGAATACGGCATCAATCTGCTCGCCAGTGTCTACGGCACTGTGAATTTCTTGGGCAAATAGGGCGAGCTGAGTTTCACATGATCTCTGTTTGCGGAATCCATGTTGGTTATGATGAAGGAGATTTGTATTATCTAAGAACGTCATAATACGAGAACACAAAACATGTTCCATTATTCTACAACAGATTGACGTAAGCGAAATAGGCCTATAATTATTCGCATCTGATTTATGACCCTTCTTGAAAATGGGAACGACCTGCGCTTTCTTCCAGTCGCTAGGTACTTTACGTTCTTCCAGCGATCTACGATAAATTGCTGATAGAAAGGGGGCAAGTTCTTTAGCATAATCACTGTAGAATCTTAAGGGTATCTCGTCTGGTCCGGATGCTTTTCCGCTACTAAGTGATAGCAGTTGTTTTTCAATTCCGATATCGTTTATTTCAATATTTTCCATTTTGGCGTCCGTGCGACGGCTGAAGTCAGGGACCGTGTTACGATTTTCCGCAGTGAAACAGTTTCGGAACACTTAATTCAGTATTTCTGCCTTTCTTCGGTCGTCCTCTGTTTCGGTGCCATCGTGGTCAACGAGTGACTGAATAGGGGATTTAGATCCGCTTACCGATTTTACATATGACCAAAACTTTTTAGGGTTCTTGTTTAGATTGTTTGCCAATGTTTTATGTTCGAATTCGTTGAATGCTTCTCTCATTGCTCTCTTTACGCTCTTTTTCGCTTCGTTCAGCTTTTCCTTATCAGCTATGATTCGACTACTCTTAAACCTATGATGAAGCTTTCTTTGTTTCCGTAGTACCTTTCGTACATGATTGTTATACCACGGTGGATCTTTCCCCTCGCTTTGGACCTTAGTCGGTACGAACTTATCTAAGGCGTACTGGACGATGTTTCTGAATTTTTTCCATTTTTGTTCCACATCCCCTTCCTCAGAAATGAACGTTTGATGGTGGTCACTCAGATATTCTGCGATTTGTGCCCTATCACTCTTGTTAAGCAAATATATTTTCCTTCCTTTCTTGGCATTTCTTATTACACTTGTAGTCATTGATGCAACCACTGACTTATGATCACTGATACCCTCTTCTACATTCACGGAGTCGAAAAGTTCCGGTCTATTTGTTGCTATGAGGTCTAAAACGTTAGCTTCACGAGTTGGTTCTCTAACTATCTGCTCGAAGTAATTCTCGGACAAGGCAGTCAGGATAATGTCACAAGAGTCTCTGTCCCTGGCTCCAGTTCTGATTGTGTGACTATCCCATTCTATACCTGGTAGATTGAAGTCTCCCCCTATTACAATAGTATGATCACGAAACTTCTTCACGACGTTCTGCAGGTTCTCTCTAAGGCGCTCAACTACTACGGTTGCTGATGCAGGTGGTCTATAGAATCATCCGACTATCATATCTGACCCACCTTTGATACTTAACTTAACCCAGATTATTTCACATTCGCATTCGCTAATAACTTCACTGGATATTATTGAATTCTTTACTGCTATAAATACTCCTCCACCATTGGCGTTTATCCTATCCTTGCGGTATATATTCCATTCTGTGTCTAGGATTTCGTTACTGTTCACTTCCAGTTTTAACCAACTTTCCGTTCCTAATACTATATGCGCACTATTTCCTTCAATAAGAGATACTAATTCAGGAACCTTGCCCTGGATACTCCTGCAGTTTACCAATATTACGTTAACTTTTCCTGTTTTTGGTCTCTGAGGACGGATGTTCTTTATCAACGATGATAATGTCCTCTCTGGTAAGCCGTCAGGTATTTTATCGTTTCGCCCAAGGGGGGGTCCCTCTAACCTAAAAAACCCCCGTGTGCACGCCACACGTACTCTGCTACCCTAGTAGCTGCTTCCGGTGTGTAGTGCACGCCTGACCTGTCTAGGGGGGCCCTACAGTTCTCCACTCAATAACGGAGGTCGATGAATTTGCAACCATTATAGTCGCAGAGTCGTCTGAGCCTCTGGTTTAGACCCTCCACACGGCTCCAAACCAGAGGACCGCGATCGACTCTGGGCACTATGCTGCAGATATTAAGCTCAGCTTGCACTCCGCGTGTGATGCTGGTTGTCTTCACCAAATCAGCCAGCCGCCGGAAGGAACCAAGGATGGCCTCACAACCCAAGCGGCAGGCGTCATTCGTTCCGACATGTGCTACTATCTGCAGCCGGTCACACCCAGTGCGTTCAATAGCTGCCGGAAGGGCCTCCTCCACATTACGGACGAGACCCCCCGGCAAGCACACCGAGTGCACACTGGCATTCTTCCCCGACCTACCCGCTATTTTCCTGAGGGGCTCCATAACCCGCCTAACGTTGGAGCTCCGTATAACTAATAGGCCCGCCCTCTGTGACTGTCGGGACCTTGCCGGAGAATCGGCCACTGGCCCAACAGGCGAGGCATCCTGTGGTGGCTCGGAAACGATGTCATCACCACTAGGAAGCACCCCGTACCTGTTGGAAAGGGGTAAGGCAGCTGCCACGCGGCCAGATCCCACCTTCGCCTTTCGGCCAGGCACGCGCGAGCCCACCACTGTCCGCCATTCACCCTGGAGTGATGGCTGACCGGTAAGATGCTCACTGCCGGAAGACGCAGCGACATCAGGGGTTCCATGTGATTCCAAGGCCACCGAAGTAGGCATAGGTCTCACCACAGTTGCCCCAACGCCACTACGAGCCGACGCCTGCGCCTCGAGCTCGATGAGCCTAACAGACAAAGCCTCCACCTGCCCCCGAAGAGTGGCCAATTCTCCTTGCGTCCGCTCACAACAACCACAGTCCCTACACATGACTATGTTTACCCTACTCTATACGGTGACAAATTCCCAAGATAATCTTCTGATGAGCTACTCTGATAATCAAGAAACACTCACTGAAATACGAGACGCGAAAACTACGCTAGGTTTTCCCAGAAAAACTATTTAAAAGCTAAGCGCAGCAAACAAGTACAAAAACGCTTTATACAAACAGTACTCGCTGCTGCTGGTGCTCTCGCTCTGGCTGTCACAAGACAACTGCTGATTCAAGTGACTAGTGGCTAACGGCCGCGAAACAAACAAAAGACGGCTTTAGGGCGCTTTCTGTTCTAAACGATCAAGAAAACGCTAAGAAATCTAACACGAAAACTACGTAAAGTTTTATCAAGAACTGTTAGTTACTATGCAGAGCAGATAAACACAAATAGAATCCCTTCCTTAGTGGAAGGTCGTAAACAAAATGCAAAATAAACGCTTTATACAAGCAGTACTCGCTGCTGCTGGTGCTCTCGCTCTGGCTGTCACAAGACAACTGCTGATTCAAGTGACTAGTGGCTAACGGCCGCGAAACAAACAAAAGACGCTTTTAGGGCAATTTCCGTTCTAAACGATCAAGAAAACATTAAGAAATCTAACACGAAAACTACGTAAAGTTTTATCAAGAACTGTTAGTTACTATGCAGAGCAGATAAACACAAATAGAATCCCTTCCTTAGTGGAAGGTCGTAAACAAAATGCAAAATAAACGCTTTATACAAACAGTACTCGCTGCTGCTGGTGCTCTCGCTCTGGCTGTCACAAGACAACTGCTCCCAAGTTTTTCCCGTTCAGTAGTGACGAAGAGGGTTGGTCAGAATATCACAAGCAGATGGAAGTTCATTTCACTACATACAGCATTACAGGTCTGGTGGGCATGGCTTTTCTTTCTCTCAGTGGTCAGAGCCAGTGTGTAATGTCTCGGAAACTGTGTCCTAATTCCCGTCCAGAAGATGTTAGCTATGATGAGCTGCTTCTGCTGCTAGGTAAACGTTTTGATGCTCAGGTTCATGTCATGCACTAAGGTTTGAATTTTTCTGGTTCAGGAACCAGCCCATACAGACTTTAAAACAGTGGATTGCAAAACATAGATGGCTAACATGACGGTGCAAGTTTAAGTGTACATGTGGACTCATTTGCAATGACATCACATTATGTGATGTAATCATACAAAACATGTCAGATGCATGGATTCATGCTGCTATTCTGTAATTGCCATATTCCAATCTGAAAAAAAGTTTTGTCTATTGTGAAATTTCAAAGTACTGTGGACACTCCTGAATTTGATTTTTAGGCTCTATTGATTTCTCTTGGAAAAGAGCACAAGGCTCTCAGTGTAAAGTAATGCTACTGTTAAAGTGAATAAACCCAAGGCCCAGATTTACAGTGAATGTAAAGGCACAATCTTTCAGTCTCACTGCACATGAGATGTACTATAGAATAGAGTGAACAGTTTTGCCCTCAGTGCTTCTCAAATCATGACAGAACAGCTCATTCTTGTCATGATGCAAAATGTTTCCATTGTAGTAGACATGGTCCTATCCAAAGAGTATGGTTACAAGGCAGCCAGGGCCAGCAACAGGCTAGTGCATGGCTTCAGCAAATGTTTCAGGAAGTGCACATTGTGTTGGCATTGACATTAGCATTGACACAAGCAAAGGCTTGCATTTCCACCTCATGGAAAATCTTCAGCAGTAGTACACAGATAGAAGAACAAACTTGTTGTCCAATTAGGAGTGGCTCAAAAGGCAACTAAATTTAAGTTGGACAGAGGTGCATGTCATTGTCTTATCAATAAAAACCCATATGAGACAATCAGTTGCCCATGGCTACAGAAACCTACTTCTGTTTTCTCTGCGTATAATGGACACAAAATACCACTAATTGTTATGTACAATTTACCAGCAACTTTTCGTGATGTTACAAAATGTGTTTCATTGCATGTACTCCCTTCTAGAAACAGGCAAATATATTTGGTTTAAACTTGTGTGTTTTGTTCAACCTGTGACTATATGACCATGTGTTAGTAATTAGTGTTTCAGTGCCTCACACTAATTTTTCTGACTTAGGTAACAAGTACAGTGAACTGCTTGAACTGCAATGATGGGTTATGCAACTCAGTTCTGCAAGTCAATAGGCATCACATTTATGTATATGTGCGGATTTTAAAGCCACAGTAAACTGACGAACTGACACAGATTCATTTCCTCTTCCACAGACAGAGGATTTAATGGTCAAATTGGGACAGAGCAGATTCTTTTCCAAGGTTGATTTACATGAGGCATACTTACTGTTATCATTGGATGAGCAGTCCAAGCAATGTTTTGTGACCTACACTTTCCTGGGATTGCTCCAGTTTCAAAGGCTACCATTTGGAAGTGCTTCAGCTCCTGCTATTATTCAGTGATTCCTGGGAGAATTAACAGCGAAAGTCCCTTCATGTCTGAACTATTTGAATGATATTGTTATCGTGGGACATACACCTGCTGAACATTTGCAAAATTTAGATTACTTGTTTCAGATTCTTTCTGTGGCTCACTGAAACTGCAACTACCATGAAGAACTTGAATATTTAGGACATGTTATATATGCATAGGATATTCATCCTGCTAATTAGTTCTTGTCTGTTTTTATGAATATCTGTTGGCACCCTGTAATAGCAAGGAGCTCCAAGCTGCCATGGGGAAGCTAACAATTACATTAAATTCATTGCAAACACTGCATAAATTGCTGCTCTTATGAGCTGGCTGTGCTGGAAAGGTGTTCTGCTTGTGTAGTCCCAGTAATGTCAAGATGCATTTCAGCGATTGACAGACACATTATTAAGTCATCATCTGGTCCATTTCTATTCAGCTAAGACTTTTCTATTAACTGTGGATGCATCATCTTATGGGACTGGTGCTATGCTCTCCTATAGAAATGGTCCATGTGGTAGGTACGAGGGCAGTTCAATAAGTAATGCAACACATTTTTTTTCTCGGCTAATTTTGGTTGAAAAAACCGGAAATTTCTTGTGGAATATTTTCAAACATTCCCGCTTCGTCTCGTATAGTTTCGTTGACTTCCGACAGGTGGCAGCGCTGTACGGACCTGTTAAAATGGCGTCTGTAACGGATGTGTGTTGCAAACAACGGGCAGTGATCGAGTTTCTTTTGGCGGAAAACCAGGGCATCTCAGATATTCATAGGTGCTTGCAGAATGTCTACGGTGATCTGGCAGTGGACAAAAGCACAGTGAGTCGTTGGGCAAAGCGTGTGTCATCATCGCCGCAAGATCAAGCAAGACTGTCTGATCTCCCACGTGCGGGCCGGCCGTGCACAGCTGTGACGCCTGCAATGGTGAAGCGTGCGAACACACTCGTTCGAGATGATCAACGGATCACCATTAAACAACTCAGTGCTCAACTTGACATCTCTGTTGGTAGTGCTGTCACAATTGTTCACCAGTTTGGATATTCAAAGGTTTGTCCCTCGTTGTCTAACTGAACACCATAAAGAGCAAAGGAGAACCATCTGTGTGGAATTGCTTGCTCGTCATGTGGCTGAGGGTGACAATTTCTTGTCAAAGATTGTTACAGGCGATGAAACATGGGTTCATCACTTCCAACCTGAAACAAAACGGCAATCAATGGAATGGCGCCACACCCACTCCCCTACCAAGAAAAAGTTTAAAGCCATCCCCTCAGCCGGTAAAGTCATGGTTACAGTCTTCTGGGACACTGAAGGGGTTATTCTGTTCGATGTCCTTCCCCATGGTCAAACGATCAACTCCGAAGTGTATTGTGCTACTCTTCAGAAATTGAAGAAACGACTTCAGCGTGTTCGTAGGCACAAAAATCTGAACGAACTTCTCCTTCTTCATGACAACGCAAGACCTCACACAAGTCTTCGCTACCGAGAGGAGCTCACAAAACTTCAGTGGACTGTTCTTCCTCATGCACCCTACAGCCCCGATCTCGCACCGTCGGATTTCCATATGTTTGGCCCAATGAAGGACGCAATCCGTGGGAGGCACTACGCGGATGATGAAGAAGTTATTGATGCAGTACGACGTTGGCTCCGACATCGACCTGTGGAATGGTACCGTGCAGGCATACAGGCCCTCATTTCAAGGTGGCATAAGGCCATAGCATTGAATGGAGATTACGTTGAAAAATAGTGTTGTGTAGCTAAAAGATTGGGGAATAACCTGGTGTATTTCAATGCTGAATAAAACAACCCCTGTTTCAGAAAAAAATGTGTTGCATTACTTATTGAACTGCCCTCGTATATTGATTTTGCCTCAGTAACTTGCAAAAGCACAGTGCAATTACAGTCATCTTAAAAACAAGATGCTTGCCATTACCTGTGGTATTACCAAGTTCCACCAATAGCTGTATGGTTGGAAGTTCTATTTGATTACATGCCATTGGCTTTTAATTGCCAGCTTGTTCAAGTCTTCCAACACTTTCCCACCATGAGCAGCACAAATATTGCAACAATGGGCTATGATATTATTTAATTATCAAAACAAGTTGTTGTACAGGCCAACTGCACAACAATTAAATGCTGACTTCTCTCACTTACTGGTTGACATCAACACTGTGATGTTGTCTGTCATATGACCACACCTCTGCCTGAGAGATTGATCCATCCGAAGCGATTCTCTTGATAGATGGAACAGAAGAATGGCTGTGCTAGCCAAAGAGTACACAGCCAGTCGCAGCGCTTATGCTCACCACTAGGCGCTGCTAGGCCACTTCATGTGTAGCAGGAGTGTAGTGCAGTTGTGCCAGTCTACAGTTCATAGCCACACTCAGTGGTCAGACAGTGCCAATGTTAGTCAGTCATCGTCTGTAGCTCAGTTATTGCTGCCATCAAGTATTTGTAGCCCAGTTTCAAGTTAGTCTTCAAATTCACTGGATTCGACATTCAAGATTACGAGAGATTAATTCGTTGCTGCAAGCTTTGTGACTTGTAAATTATGTCATCCTACAGACACTTAGTCTAGTCGCATCTTCTATAATTGTCAACCAACAGATCATGGACTACAAAGTTAAGTAATAAATACTTTCTTATTTTGTACTCCTGCTAATTAATTGTGTTTTCCTGTTGTAGCTACCAAGCAGTCTTGGCATTGTAGAACCCACTTTTCCCTCCTTGGCTACCTCATATTTGCTACCTCACGTTGATGCACTCCATTATGGTGGAAGATCAAGAGCCATCAAACACAGTGTTTGATTCATCTGTGTAATCCTGTTATCAATTCAATATTCATGGTTGAAAGTCTTCAAAACTTTTGTATGAGTTTTTGGCAGAGTGGTGAAGCAACTGCTTCTGACCCATGTCTTCAGGTGGTTTTCCAATATATGTGGCAGGGGCAGCCAAGTAGTTTGAAACAAATTTCCCATCCAGTGGCACACTGCTATTTTTTATATGAAGATGGTATCTGCTCTTTCGGACATGTCTAAAACAATGAATACCATCTTCATGTAGTTAAGGCTAACCAACCATTGACCTTCTTCTTCTGTGCTGGATGCACATGCATTGCTCGAACTCTTACAGGACTCGGTAAGATTGTCTGCCATGAGCAATGAGTGTAATGGGCAGGGGCACTACGAATATAGTGTGTGGACATTAAGTTGGGAATGTGGGTCTCACGGGGAGCTTGCAAGGGATAAATCCCTGCAGTTGCACTATGCTCTGTGCCCTCGGTAGCTCAGATGGATAGAGCATCTGTCATGTAAGCAGGAGATCCCGGGTTTGAGCCCCGGTCAGGGCACACATTTTCAACTGTCCCTATTGATGTATATCAACGTCTGTCGACAGCTTAGGGACTTGATTTAATTATCATATCACTGCAATTTTTTGCATCATCACTTGCTACCTGCACAGACAAGTGTTCTGCCATTGCATACAAAGAATGATGATGCACAGATTGTGATTCCTCTCTCCCTACAGTGGGGAGAACTGTCTCAGCCGCACCAAGGTTACTTGGTTATAGTTTACATGAAGCAATTTGCTTGACATCGTTGTACTTGGCAGGGCATGGTCAAATTAAGAAAATGACCTCTCACTGCATTGTGGAGCATCAGTTATCTTCACCGCAACAATTAATTTTGAGTGAGCACATCTGTCTGGACTGTGACAATGCATCTATATTGTAGTGCGGGTCTGTTCTGTACCATCAAATGGTTTTTGGTGGTAGGTGCATGCAGTAAATTTCCTTTTGTTGTCCCCAAGACATCCACCCCTACTGCTAGTACGGTATTGGCTTTGTGTTCTATTTATTGTCTTGCAGACCTTCCCTCCGCCACACACCGTTGGGTGGCTTGCGGAGTATCAATGTAGACGTAGATGTAGAAGTCCTTGTCTTGGACAATGAATTGAAATTCACATCAGCTGATTTTCAACAGTTTTGTACTGCCAAAGGTATATACCTTGTGACTAAGTCTCAGTCTAATGGAGAAGCTGAATAGTTCATTTGAACACTCAAAAGTCACTTGGAGAAACTCTGTTCCTCCCACACATTGGACCAAACCGCGAAGATATTTCTTTCCTCATATGGATCCTTGCCATGTGAAGTTTCTGGCACAAGATGAAGTATTTTTTAAAGTTTTTGGCAAGAAATAGTGTTGGGAACGTGATGTCATCACAAACGTTTTGGGATGTTCATTTTACATTATTCAAGGCTTTGTGGGGCTACACCAGCGTCACCAGAACCAGGTGTAATGCTCTCATG
This sequence comes from Schistocerca piceifrons, assembly GCF_021461385.2. Classification (NCBI taxonomy): domain Eukaryota; kingdom Metazoa; phylum Arthropoda; class Insecta; order Orthoptera; family Acrididae; genus Schistocerca; species Schistocerca piceifrons. The sequence goes on from NC_060139.1 coordinate 47,609,111, forward strand.
TCAGTGATTTGGCCACAAAATGTTTGCTCACAGACCGAGCTTGCCACTGGAATCCACAGTTGCAGTCCTCTCTGCCTCTCTGTCAGTTGAGAGTCCAAATGAAGCTTGATTTCACGCTACTACCCCCACACCGAACAATCAGTTTAATAAGCCACAGCTGCAAAATACTAACACGAATTCTTTACAGACGAATGGAAAAACTAGTAGAAGCCGACCTCGGGAAAGATCAGTGTGGATTCCATAGAAATACTGGAACATGTAAGGGCAAGACTGACCATACGACTTATCTTAGAAGAAAGATTAAGGAAAGGCAAACCTACATTTCTAGCATTTGTAGACTTAGAGGAAGCTTTTGACAATGTTGACTGGAATACTCTCTTTCAAATTCTGATGGTGGCAGGGGTAAAATACAGGGAGCGAAAGGCTATTTGCAATTTAGAAACCAGATAGCAGTTATAAGAGTCGAGGGACGTGAAAGGGAAGCAGTTGTTGGGAAGGGAGTAAGGCAGGGTTGTAGCCTCTCCCCGATGTTATTCAATCTGTATATTGAGCAAGCAGTAAATGAAACAAAAGAAAAATTCGGAGTAAGAATTAAAATCCATGGAGAAGAAATAAAAACTTTGAGGTTCGCCGATGACATTGTAATTCTGTCAGAGACAGCAAAGGACTTGGAAGAGCAGTTGAATGGAATGGATAGCGTCTTGAAAGGAGGATATAAGATGAACATCAACAAAAGCAAAATGAGGATAATGGAATGTAGTCGAATTAAGTCTGGTGATGCTGAGGGAATTAGATTAGGAAATGAGACACTTAAAGTAGTAAAGGAGTTTTGCTATTTGGGGAGCAAAATAACTGATGATGGTCGAAGTAGAGAGGATATAAAATGTAGACTGGCAATGGCAAGGAAAGCGTTTCTGAAGAAGAGAAATCTGTTAACATCGAGTATAGATTTAAGTGTCAGGAAGCCATTTCTGAAAGTATTTGTATGGAGTGTAGCCATGTATGGAAGTGAAACATGGACGATAAACAGTTTGGACAAGAAGAGAATAGAAGCTTTCGAAATGTGGTACTACAGAAGAATGCTGAAGATTAGATGGGTAGATCACATAACTAATGAGGAAGTATTGAATAGGATTGGGTAGAAGAGAAGTTTGTGGCACAACGTGACCAGAAGAAGGAATCGGTTGGTAGGACATGTTCTGAGGCATCAAGGGATCACCAATTTAGTATTGGAGGGCAGTGTGGAGGGTACAAAACGTAGAGGGAGACCAAGAGATGAATACACTAACCAGATTCAGAGGGATGTAGGTTGCAGTAGGTACTGGGAGATGAAGAAGCTTGCACAGGATAGAGTAGCATGGAGAGCTGCATCAAACCAGTCTCAGGACTGAATACCACAACAACAACAACAACCCCCATACTCACTGACATTGCCAATGTCAGCCTGAGCTGATGTACATGGAGGCACTACCCCAAACAGCTGCCACGCCACCTCAAGAGTTCCACTTGCTATCAAGCTGACTACAGTTTCTACATCACTGGATGCAGGCATGCACCCTGTGGTCGAGCAAGTTGTCCAAAGGTCCAAATCCAAAGGCAAGGCTGGTACCAAACGACAGAACCACAAGTAAGTGCAATCACTGCAAGATGCAACGATGAATGAGAGATGTTGATATGGATGTGGCCTCAAGAGTTTCCATTTACCACCACTGGAGAATGCTTACTTATGTCAGAGTGGAATACCACACAGCCCAGTCAGCAGTCATCACCAAAGACAGCAGCATTGTGTAATTGAAGTCAGCAGTGTGAGAGTAGTGTTGGTTAGAACAATGTAGCAAAGCTTATAGTCAGTTGTATTTTGAGAGAAGAGACTATTATCTTGTAATGCATCAAGTGATAAGTCATTGTTCAGTGACAATAACAGATGTACATGACATTGCTGTGGACATGGATTGCTTCACATTCAAGTACTTCATCTTGTTAAAGCTATGAAGAAGTTATCTAATACTCTGTGTGTGTTGTAGTATCCAGTCAACATCCTCCAGAGTAACTATAAAAAGGAAACTCCCCATCGCATCGCCCTCAGATTTCGTGGCAAGATGGCCCAGTGGATAGCCTGTCAAAAACTGAACACATATGAAGCATGAAAACAGGAATAGGGTGTACTTAAACAAAATTAGAAACAGTGCCCCGTCATCAAAGAAGAGGTGAAATAAAGAGCAATGTGAAACAGCAATGGGGTTGTAGGTAATTTTTTTATCCCCCCCCCCCCCCCCACATACTCAACATTATGAATTGTTCATCCAGTCACTGAAATGTTTGTTCTCTTTCTGTCATCTTGGCAGTTGTCATACTACATACTGGTTATAGGATTTGAGTTGTGGTAATATGTTACCATCACAAGTAAATGTGATGAATAATGAGAGTAGGCGAGATACCACATAGACATCTCACAGAAATGAAAACAACAAATAAATAGATGTGAACCATGCTGCTACAAAGGAATTTAAGAGTCAGGACTTCCAAAACAGAACGCAGCTTCAAAAATGTTTTGGCAGAGCACAGAGAAACTGTGTGATTGTGAAACTGTTGTGTTCGTTTGTTGCAGCTTATGTGACAAACTATTATGTATTCATCATTTCTTTGGGAGTGATCATTTACTTTCAAGGAGGCCTATCTCACTCAGTTACCAGTCATACAAATTAGGTGTGTCGATAAGAGATTCCTATCATGTGACACACGTACTGTCACTAATGCTTGTATGACACACCAGACGTGTTTTACGATGGAGGATTTGGTTGATTTGTCGTCTTGTCATCAAACGTTTGCAGTTCCCATTCGCAAACCACTTCCTTTTATCTGCTAATAGAGTAGTTATGCAGAATCAACTGTCATTATAGGTCCCTACCTTACACTTCACTGTTGCAAATGGACATTACACCATGGCACAGACATAAATTTGAATAAAGTAAACAATGGAATAAAAAGAAATTGCACAAGAGAGATTAGAACATGGCTTGCCTGCCTGACAGTGCAACACCGTAACCACTTAACCATGACGCCATTATGCTTCCAGCCTGCTCTATATTGCACTTCTTATTTGAGGACTGTTCACTGTTTCCAGTTTGCATTTTCTCTCTCTCTAACTCTCTCTCTTTTTCCCAATACACCTTCTTCCTGTTTCCATGTTTGATCTGTGTTCAGTTTTTGACTGGGCCCTCTTACCATGGAACCTGGGGGGGGGGGGGGGGGGGGGTGATGGGGAGTTTCCCTTGTAAGAACCCAGCACTGTGCCAACAAGTGTCATTCTGTCCAGCACACCACTATCTGTTGCAGGTAGTTTTCAGAGAAGGTATTTAGTTAAGTTTCACAGGATGTCTTGTCGCCCGCACGGCTAACAAAATTATAATTGTCCCAACTGATTGTTGGATGATTAATCTCTCCTTCAGTGATTAGCATGTGATTAGGGAACTTATGTTCAGGAGAACTGGGGTTATCTCCAAAATTATCAGTTACATCAGTAGGTGAGTCTGGTGGTCAATATAAGGATCGAGTTAGAATTTTATGCCTAACCCTGACACTGAGTCGTGATCAAACAATTTTACACGCAACCTCAGTCTCTCTCTTGGTGGATCTGAGTTTCCTGTCTACTACAACAAAAGCACCACCTCCATTTCCCAATTTTTTCTCCTTTTGGTACACACTTAAATTTTCCCTAGAGATCTCACTGTTGTCATTTCAGGTTTTGATGAGCATCAGTGGTTTTTGGGAGTACATTCATAACAAAGTGCCAGAGTTTTAAGTGCTCCTAAAATGCAGAGAATCTCACATGATACTAGGTGCAGAAAGATGGTTAAAATATGAAATTTATAGCTTTGAGAGAAGCTGGGGAAAATTTTAAGTGTATATCAAAAGAGTAAGGTGATGGGAAATGGATGTGGTGTATTTGCCACAGTAGACAAGAAACTCAAATCCACCATGATATAAATTGGAACTGCATGTGAAATTGTCTGGTCAAGACTGGGTATCAAGGGCGAGTATAGACTTGTTTTTGATCAGTTTGTCAACAACCAGACTCACCAGCTGATCTAACCAAAAACTTTAGAAAAAAAACTTAACATTCACTAGTATGCAAGTTTCTTGATCATATTGTAATCATCAGATGTGATTTCAAGCATCCAATAATCAACTGGGATATTTATGTTTTATTAGTGGTGGGAATGAGAATACAGGATGCAAAAAATTACTAAATTCCAGCTCTAAGAACTGTTTAGAACAAATTGTTTGGAATCCCATTTATGATGAAAATACATTGGGTTTAATGGCAACAAACAGAACTGACCTGTTTACAAATATCCATGTTGAAACTGGTCTCAGTGAGAATGAGCCAGTTGTAGCCTCAGTGATTACTAAATGTTCAGTAAAGTAGAAAAAGAATCAATAGTGTCATATGTCAGTGTGAGGAACTTGAAACTTTTCCTTGGGACAAAAGCATGTAGAGGAATCATGCACTGGATATAAATGTATCTAGTAGAGCTGTTTGCAATGGGAGAGACGCACCATGGGATACAGTCTTTGTGCATAAACTGTAAAGGAAACAGAGACTACCTGATATTTATAAAAGTCTGTAGATAGCAAGATGCTAAATGAAATGCATGATAATTAATTGAAAATTAATTGAAACCCTCAGCTGCCGACAGGTGTTGTTGATATACCTCGATGGGGACAGCTGAAAATGTGTGCCCCGACCAGGACTCGAACCCAGGATCTCCTGCTTACATGGCAGATGCTCTATCCATCTGAGCCACTGAGGATACAGATTAATAGCGTGACTGCAGGGACTTATCCCATGCTCGCTTCCTGTGAGACCCACATTCCCAACTGTCTACAATCTACATACATAATGTTCGTAATAGATGTTTCCTCATCCACTCATTACTCACGCCAGCTAAGATGATGATTCCCGTCAGGTCGGGCAACCTGTGCACATTCGCACAGATGAAGGTCAATGGCCGGATAGCCTTTAACTATCTAGTAGTCTCTGGAGCTGTAACCAAAGCTATTTGATGGAGTGTTAAGTTAGCTCCATCTTGTTTTTGTGTACTGCAGTTTTTGTCCCTTTCATTAGTGTATGGTGTAATAAACCTTAGTCTTACAATGAAGTGGTGAATCATTCTATTTTCCAGTGGGTATAGGACCAGATTCCCCACAATGGTGATTCTGATTTTGCTGTCTCATGGCATTATTTATAGATGTGATAGTGGTAAACAGTTCTGGACAATGGACTGGTTTTCTGCAAGTGTTGTATTGTTGTCTTTTACTCCAGACATCACCCATGCTTTGCAACCATGTTTGTCTGTGCAATTACCAACTCAGCTGTTGGAAGATTTGTCAGTGCACATGAACAGACCTGGCTGCCACCACAAGCCACGACTTCCGCCGAACAGTGCATTTTGGCTGTATCGGTACATTCTTCCCAATGTGACTTTCCTCTCTCAACTGGTGAGAGACTTGAGTTTTGTACGGGAACCATGTTGCTTCATTTTGTTTCAAGACCAATTGCAGCTGAACAATTCGACCTGCTTCTCAAAGGTTCCATCCGTTCCATCCATGCCAGTTGTGTCTTCAGTCACACCTGCTATGCCATGCCTCTCGTGTGGCCATCACCTGGTCCATTCCTTCACCAAGGCCTCTGGTGATGCATCACATAGGACACTGTTGCTGTACTTCAGGTGTGTTCTGGACGTCTCCAACACACCAATGCGATGGACAGTCACTCCAACCCCACCCTGTTTTACATTGCGTTCACTCTCAGTAATGCAACAGGATATTGTTGGACATTTCCCCAAACTACCTCAGCTGCTTAAAGACAATCCAGAAGCATGGTTTGTGTTGGTCATCAATATTATGGACACATATTGCATCCACTATGATGATGTCAGATTTGGGTACCTAGTAAGCAATCTACGCGAACATACAGGCTTCATCAGTGACTTGATTTTACCCCCCTGTCCCCTCCAAAATACGCCAATGCATGTTTAACTATCATCAAATGCTTGTCTCATTTCCCCAAGGATGCCTTTCAGTGTATCATCTATGACAAACACCTAGGAGATAAGTCACCTTAACAGCTCTGGTGGAGGTTACATGCTCTTGTAGACCCAAAGGCGAAGTGTGATATTGCTCTATGAATGTTATGGTTGGTCAAACTGCCTCATGACCTGCAGCTACAGCTACCTCTCACATGCCATGGAGCTGTTGGATGCTTAACTGCAGTTCAATGATTGTTTTTATCACATCATTTGCCATCGTCAATTCCTGTGTCGACAAGGTCTCGGTAGCATTGCTTCAACAGCACTCCCCCCCCCCCCCCCCCCTCCTACACTCATATGGCAGGTGTCTCATGAGATCCCATTGAATGTCTGACAGCATCATGCAGCCACCTGGGGCCTGGCTCTTGGAAGTAGTGGGCCCTGCTTCTCTGCCACCACTAGCCACCTTCAGGGCCTGACAGACATCATGACCAACAGCCACCTCGCTCTGCACCCTGTCTACCCAGTATGCTGGTTTCACGTGACATTCAGTAATGCTGCAAGATACTGTGGCCACCTTGCATGCAGCACCCAAACTCATCATGTGGGTTGGTTTAGGCGCCTTGTCTCACGTTGTTGTAACAGGGCACCATCTCCAGAGTCAGTCATTAACTTCAGTGTCTCCTTCCACTGGCAGACTTTGTGTTTTATCGAGCAAATAATATACAGTTTCTCATTGACAAAGGTGCATATTCGATTGTCATCACTCCCTCCTTCACTCCTTACGTTGTCAGTTCTTCAAGTGGCTAACATCTGCAATATCACCATTCATGGTTCCACTGGTCTTTAGCTTCAGTTTATGTCAGATCTTTGTTGTCTTGGAACTTCCATGTGACTAATGTGGTGGGCTATCTCCTTGGGATGAATTTTTTAAAACATTTTGGTCCCTCCCTCGACCTACATTCTACTGCCTCCACTTTCTCTGCTCCACATTCTCTGCTTCTGGTGCATTCTCCACCACACATTACACATGCACATTCCCAACTCCTTCTCCCTTTCCCTTCACTTATCTGTGGTTCAGTGCATCCCCCTTGTTCATACTGCCTCTGAGTGCTCCCATATGACAGCTAACATTGTCAACATAATGGCGGAGCTCATGACTCAGCACTGAGATATCAACGCCATGTGCATCAGATCAGCAACAGCATCCTCCATCAGCAGATGGCTGATGCATCAGGTGACTTGGTGCCTGCTCTCCACATGCTCAGTGATGTCACTGCTGTTTGGCTGCCTCCTGTCCAACTGTGCATCTGCTGTTCCCTCTTCACTGCCTACACTGCAGACACTTCAAGACAGTGACTCACGAACTATCAATGTTTTGTGTGAAGATCCACTCTCACCTCCTGGAGTTAGGAATGGAGCACTACCATCTATTACAAAGTCCAAAGTCCTTCATTGGCCCAATATCTAACAGTACCTGCAACAGGTTAGCCATGACAAAAGGTCCTCCTGTACATTACAGAGTGAGGCATCTTACAGCTAAAAAGCTTCGTCATTCAAAGGCTGCCATCCAAGAACTCTTAGATGCAGGTATCATGCATCCATTTGACAGCAGTTTGTTATTACCTTTCCACCTGGTCCATAAGAAAGATGTACGTTTAGGTTGTGTGGAGACTATCATAAGTTCAATGTATGTACTGTTATGGATGACTATCCAGTCCTGCAGATTCATGACTTTGCGCAGCAGCTCCATGCCTCGCAGCTCTTTTGTGCTACTGACTGTCAAAAAGTTTATCACCAGATACTGATGCATAAGGATGATATTCCAAAAACTGCCTTCATCACACCTTTCAGCCTGCTTGAGTATTGCTGTATGCTTTATAGTCTGAAGAATGCTGTCCAAACGTGGCAATGGTTTATCGACACTGGATTGTTTTTCGTACCTTTTTGCTGTTCTTTTCTAGATGATATCCTCATCTTTTCCACCTCTGCTGAGGAGCACAAGCGGCAGTTATCTCAGATGTTCAAAATTCTCTGAGATAATGGTGTAGAGATAAACCATGATGATGACTCATAACTATGATGCCCCAGTATTACCTTCCTCGTCTACACCATAACTTCAGAAGGAGTCAATCCAACATTCGACTGTGTAGCTTCCATAAATGAAGTGCTTCTACCATAAACTTATTGCAACCTCAGATGGTTTCTTGGCATGGTGAACTTTTTCCAGCTTCACATTCCTCACACTGCTTCTCTTCACGCCTCCCCGGATAGGCAAAAACAGTCGTGGCACATGCAAGGTGCAATAAACTGATGTGCTGACACATGCATTCAATGACATCAAGACAGCTCTTACAAGTGCCATCAACCTCCCACATACAAGAAATATCTCCCACTCCCAAGAAAGATTATGTATTATCTTCTCAGTGAGTCCAAGAAAATGAAATTTTGGCAGAAAATTTTTTGCCAGAATGCTACACTGGCAAGGGCCTGTTGCACATTACCCAGCTAGCAGCCACTGAAGTTCTATTCTGGGAGTAGTGTGGAAAACGTGTTGTACGAACACGTATTATTGCCTAACGGGAGAATAAATGCGGGATAACTGAAACGGTGATTGTGGCAGGGTTGGTCAAGTTAACTGGAGAATAAGTTTTAACCCTGACAGGCATAATTACAGAACAAGTGATGACAAGATTGTTTGTTAGGACAAGGAAGGAGAAGAAATGAGGATATCACACAAATTATGGAAGAATATGATGATTCCAAATGTATATAAAAATTTCGTACTACTACTTTTCGATCTCATGCTCCAGAAGCTAGAGCATATGAATAAAATGTGAAACTATTTCCTAACATGAAACATTTTGCTTGTATAGTAAGCCTAATATGCATTTGATATTGTTACTTCATGATTATATTCTGCCGTGTTATAGAAATGACCATTTGTGCCAAAACAGTGTCGTTTATTTGGTGTGTGTTACAATTGCTGCAATATTAGGCAGACCTATTTTGTGTTATCTAGCAGACAGTGACAAAATACACATAATCAGATCGAGAAACCACACCAATCTTGGAGTACTATTCGTATTAATGGCCTTTTCAGTATTAGACAATGACATTTGGTTTTTTTCATGTAGCAAAACGTTTGACGAACTTTGATGGCTAATAGATTCTTTCCCAAACGGAAAGTAAGCCATGTAAAGCTGTATTAAGGTTAGTGACTAAAAGCAATGCAGGACTTAAGAACTGAAGAAATGTGTACTGTCTTGCTTGTCTGTTGTCTTTACTGGTTTTATGAATCCTATATTTAATTTTATGTCACACATAACATCAAGTTATTAGCTAACAGGCAGTGAAGAGTGCCAATTTTCTGAAAACTTCCTGTTCTCCTGGTTACAAATAATCCCATCCAGTATTTATTGAGGTTTTTTTTAAAACAAGGGCAGGTTTCAAACTGGCTGACTGGGAGCAGGAGAGGTACCACAGGACACTTTAATTTGCACTGTTCTGAATATAGTTTGATGGCACCCATTACAAAATGTTACACGTTTGAGTTCCACAGAGCGAAATACAGTGACGTGCAATAGAAGAATACAGTGTGAAGAGGTGTGGCACTGCACTTTGGCACATTTAAGACTGAATAATAAGTCTTACACTTCTTCAAACACATATGTTTTATGTGTCAGACTCTTCAGAAAGATATGCACTACAAAATGGACATATTTTTGAAAAGTCAATTTTTTAAAATTTTTGGCGTCCTACCTCAAACCCTTGAGGGAGGAGAGGCACCACTGTCTAGCATTGCCCTGGTTCGGAAATATTGTAGATCCAGGGCAGATCTACAGAGCAGCCTTAAGTTGTAATGGGGAGGTGGGTAGTCTCATGTGACCCGTGTTTACGTTTAGTGATTTTACTGTTTCCTTTTTGTTTATTGCTCTCACGTCAAATGAAAACAAAACGGATTTCTGTGACTGGTAGCTATCAAGTGAATTGAAATACATTCACATAATTATGGGAATCTAAAATATGTTATTAGTTTCAGATTTTATTTTGTTTCCCCTTTCTGACAGTCAAGCATTAATCACATTGCAGAACAATGAACTTATTTTTGTCGATTTGCTAAAGGAATTTGGCTTTTATTAATCTTTTCCACTGAACCAGCCAATTTATTGCCAATTTACTTGAAACAGAGTGTTTAGTTCCACACTATTGGCTAGTTTCAACTGTTACTGCATTTCAGGTGCATGTTTTCATCTTCTAGCACGTATGGCATTATGCCATAATAAAGAACCAAAGATGAGATAATACAGTACTGGTACTCCAAGAAAATTTACACCTAAATCTGGACATACGAATGTACACTTTAAGCCGAAATATGCATTTTAGTATGGTGCATGGAATTCCTATGCTCTTGGAGTATCCTCTAAGGTCTTTTATGACATTATGTAACACCTTTTAATGTTTTACACGTACAAACTTACAGGCTTCCGGTGTTATCGTAACTGCACAAGCGTGGTGATGCTTGCTATCTGAGGCTCTCTGGCAACTGCTGAAATGAACCTATTTCTAACAGGTCGTGGGAAAATATTGTGAATTGTGGATTGAAAAGTGTTACTTTCAAAGTAAATTTCCTTTTGCGCAAGATCAACAATGTGCGAGAATGTACGATGAATTTCTTAAATCACAGAACTTTTTGTGGTGTCACCGCCAGACACCACACTTGCTAGGTGGTAGCTTTAAATTGGCCGTGGTCCGGTAGTATACGTCGGACCCGCGTGTCGCCACTGTCAGTAATTGCAGACCGAGTGCCACCACACAGCAGGTCTAGAGAGATGTCCTGGCACTCGCCCCAGTTGTACAGCCAACGTTCATAGGAATGGTTCACTGACAATAATGATCTCAATTGCCAAGACGATAATTAGCATAGCCTTCAGCTACATCATTTGCTACGACCTAGCAAGGCGCCATTAACATTGGTTATTTATCTTGCCATGCCTGTACCGACAGACCGATGTTCTACAATTATGGATTAAAGTTAAGTATTCCAGAAGCTACGTACTTTTCTTTATAGCATTCATTACGTATCCTGTTTCAGACCTCACGCCAGCCTGCGTGAGTTTAAGCGCGTGCCTTTCGGCTTCCTCTCATTGTGTCTAGGCTGTCTTGTCTAGACACAACATTTTTTACTCTCATTTATAAATCAACTCTTTGAGTACAATTATTTAGAATAATTTCAAGCCCAGAAGATCTGACATTTATGTCGTTCTTAAAAATTTTACTGGCACATTTGTGTGATGTGTCTCAAAGTGTAAAACGCACAAAAAGGGGCAACATTATATGTGAAAGCTTTTCTTCCCATGTAGCAACACAACAGATATTAATTTAAACCTACTTGTGTGTTCACATTACTTAACAGTGATGTTGCTTTTATTGGCTGGCTACATCACGTGTCCTATGTTCTGAATATCCGCTGTCTTTGGCTGGTGAGATCATGTGACGTGAGCTCTGACCTGCTTACAAAAGTCTATCGCAATCTCTATATCAATGCTTCAGAAAGTAACATGCAGTGTTTAGTGGAATTCAAATTTATACTTTTGTAATACGAAAATACACAGTATACATGTTGCTGCACATCAGACCTCTTCCCAAAACATGTTTTGTTCCCTGAGTTTCGTTTTCAGTGCCGGGAAAGTCTATGCCGGTGTATAAAACCATAACCATGCAAAAGACTGGTAAGTTTTACAGTTCTGGGAAAAGTACACTCTCACTTAACATGGAAAAAGTACACTCTCACTTAACATGGAAAAAGTGTACTTTCACCAGGGAGGAAATGTGCTTTTAACCTGGAATTCTGGAAAAAATCCAGGAATTTTTTTTTCTCATCCATGTATACACCCTGTAACTGCTACCCACCACATTTCACACATTATAAAAATACAAATTCATCTACGGAAATAGGAGTTATCAAGGAAAAACTTTTGCAGTTTGATTTCAAATTTTACTTTGTCCCCAAGATTTGCAATGATTCTAAATGCAAATGTAACAGAACTAAGTTGTTTTAGGAATACCAAAACGAGATTTTTCCAGTTTAAATTCTCATCAATATGGACAGACATTATCTATTGGTTGGTGAAGTTGGAGGGGGGAGAAAGGAAAGGCAAGGGAAGGCATTACTGACGTCAGCTGTATTGGGATGTTACTCAGAATCAGCAGCAATGTGTGAAAATGAATGCCAGACCAGGGTTTGAACCCAGGATCTCCTGCTTATTAGGCAGGTGCATTAACACAGTACCACCTGGGACTCAGTGCTATCACAACTCTGTTGGCTATCTTGACACACCTCACAGCTGATCCACATTCCCACCAGCCACTACCTGTCCACAGTTCTCATCCATTTCCTCAATGTTCACTACTCTGAGATTCCTGCAGGAGGTCGATTGTACTTGTACATCTGCAATGAAGAAAGTGGATCCATTGCCTATCTAGGTGAGAGTAGCAAGCATGGAGGAAGTGGACGGCGACTACAGATAGGTGGCACTTGGTGGCAATGTGGGTCAGTCATGAGATGAGATGTGCCTTTGTAGTCAGTGTGGTTGCCATAACCCTGTGTCTCAGATAGCACAGTGGTTAACTCACCTGCCTAGTAAGCAGGAGATCCCAGGTTTGAATCCCTTGCCCAGCATACATATTCACTCATAGCCACTGATTCTGTGTAACGTTCTGATACAGCTGATATCAGTAATCCCTCCCCTTTCCTTTCCTGTCTTTCCCCTTCATATTCAATTTATATATAATCTATCACAGCAGCAGATTCCGCATGGTGTCTGTTCTTTCATACATGTACAACCTGTGGGTAATACCTCCTGAGGGGTAAAATAGTATTTTCTGAGGGATAAAAACTAAACAATTTGACTCTGTTTCAGTCATGAAGCTAGGTTATTTTCAAAAGATATTTACTATTATCACAAATTTTTGTAAGACTAATTGATTATATAAGTTATCAATAATTACTTTTCTCAATTAGTAGCATTAATGCAATGAAGGTTACAGGTTCCTCACATAGTTCACTCACTACACAAATAAGTTGTACTTTGTCCCATACATTGCTGATGATAAAAATGAGACATACATGTAACAAATGCAACATTAATCTACAGGAAGGTCCCCCTTGTATCCCTAAATCTGTTGGCCCATTCAAGGAGCAGTATGAGACTTGATACAGTCTTTGTTTGCAGACTCGTGAGTGTAAAGAACAGTGTGCAGAAGTTATTTTTAATGGAAGGTGGCACTAGTGATGTTTTCACATGCTTTTTTAGATGTGTGAGGAGCAATACGAAAACTGATATAGTGCTTACAAACAAGTGAATGATGAAAACATAATATAACAAAGTGGTTTTTAGTGGAATATTAGTGGAGGTTTACCATAATGACTTATCGTGTAAGGAACACTTTCCTAAGGCACTTCCGACGGGAACTTATAAAACATTCAAGTGACTATCAGAGGAGTGTACATTAGTAGAACATGACTGACTAAAATAAAAAGTTTTTAGAACAAAGTGACTGTCTTGAAAGATAACGGCAGCTAGACTGTGAGGTGGAACAACAGAAGAGGACCCGAGGAATTATGACTAACTGAACCACTCTGTAGAAGAAGAAATGCTGGATACTGGAACAGCAGAGATGGTAGCCATCATGAAAACTTGACTAATCTCATGTTTGGAATTCTGTAGCAGGCAACATATCAGACAATATTAGACAGTACCAAATAGATCTGGAGGTGGCATCACTGAACTCATTGCATACACAAATTTAAAAAGTATTTCAGTAATTTGCTTTATTCAGTGTTCCAATTTAATTCTATAAAAATACCTGATAAGGAAAAAAGTGTTACTGGTAAGAAAATTGTTCTTGATGATAAAGGAAATCAAGATGATAATGTAGTGGTTGTACCTAATTTTTTCATTAAGACAGAAATTTTAAATGAAGTAGATAATGAAAGAGGATCTGATGATAGTCAAACAAATAGTCAAATTTTGGAAGAAATGACAAGGGCTTCACCCAGTAATGGTAAAAATGTAATTAATGTTGAAATTAACAATGAACTGATGCGAGGGTGGTTTGAAAAGTTCCCAGAACGAAATAGAAGAAAAGTGCTTCCATCACTGAAACTTTTTTTATTTTTCAATGTAATCTCCTTGTAGATTAATGCACTTGGTCCAACAATTTTCCAGTGCCTTGATCCTATCTGGAAAATGAGTTTTCTCCAGGCCTGCAAAATAGTTGTCAATTTCAGCTATCAGTTCTTCATTTGAAGTGAATCTTTGTCCACCAAGAAAAAATTTTAAGTTTTGGGAAGAGATGGAAGTCTGATGGAGCCATATCAGGTGACTAAGGTGGGTGTGGCAACAACTCATACCTTAGTTCATGTAATTTTGCCATGGCGATGGAACATGTGAGCAGACATGCATCAAGAGTCACGGCCCAATCTTGCAGATAAATTTCTCATTTCTAATTCTTCAGTTAAAATGTGATGTACCCTTTCAGATGACATCTGGCAAGCATGAGCAATGTCATGCACTATCCGTCAGCGATCCTCCATGACCATTTTGTGCACTTTTGCAATGATTTCCTGGTGCAGTAACACATCTTGGCTGACCACTGCAAGGATCATTTAAGCTCTCCTGATCAAATTTAAATTCATTTGTCCACTTGGCAACAGTTGAATATGAAGAAGCAGAGCCCCCAGTGTATTCTGGAAATCGGCATGAATGTCCTTTGCTTTCATACCTTTCTTTATGATGTGCTTAATCACTGTTCAAATCTCTTTTTTTTCATCTTTGCAAATCACTACATGGGAACAACAACAGAGCCACTTCACCACCACAGCTCTCTTCCAAGAGCACTGAGGTGGCACATGTTCATGGGCAACAGTCCAATGAATATCATGTGAACAACTCACTGCGCTAACAGTGACCTCTTGTGGTGATTCTGAGAACTTTTCAAACCATCCTCATACAACCCTGTAATGTCAAGCAAGAATCTGTCAGTGACCACTTCTTCTTTGGTAAAGTAAATACAGAACAAAATGGTGGGATAGATAACAGCATGAGCATGGCAAACGTAATAGCTATGCTGACTAATTTAATACAAATGAGTAAACTAAATGGAGAAATGAACTCAAGCAAGGTCAAATGAAAGGAATATTGGCAATATAAAGAAGGAGCTGGGAGTTATAAATGAAAATTTAACAAAATTTGACCAAAGAATTGTTAAATTAGGAAGTATTTATGAGAGCTGGTTGAGTGAGGCTCATATGTATGTCGATTATAAAATGGAAGAAGTAGGCAATCATTGTAAAGCTAGTAAGGAAAATGTTGTAAAATTGTGTAAGGATGGGTTGGAAACAGTAAATGCTAATTGTCATAAAGTTGATGAGAATATTAAAACTTATTGCGACAAAAATAAAGATGATTTGAAAACACGGCCACAGCAGACAAAAGAAGTAGTGAATACCCTAAGTCTGGGAAGTAAAGTCGGAAATAAGTGTATGTCTGTAAATAAGGACAGTATGTTGGGAGTTAATGAATTCAAAATTTACTGAAATTTAAAATAAGGTGAATCAAAGTGTTGGTGGGAGTGATCACTCTGTATCAGGTTTTTCATCTGTCATTAGTATGAAAAGCTGTGGCAATGTACACCCAATGGAATTTATTAAAGAATTTCATGATTTGCCTAAGGGATGGAGTGAAGGAGAGAAAATGTCTTTGTTAAGAATTTTTGTGAAAGGGCATGCTTATGGTTGGGCAGCACGAGTAGAAAATAAATGTGCTTCTTGGAAAGAAGTCAGAAAGGTCTTTTCAGAAGAATATTGATCCAGAATAGAACAACAGAATGTCTTCAGTTAGGGTGGAGAAAAATTATAACCATGAGAGAGGCATAATAAAACTATTTTGTCAATATTGGGTAAACAAACTCAAATAACTTAATCAGGTTTTGGATAGTGAAACAGTTTTCTTGGGATTAGAAAACAATTTGCCTCAGTGGATAATGAAACAGTTTTCTTGGGGCTAGAAAACAAATTACCTCGAAGAGGCCCAGTGGAAATTTAAACGATTTTTTTTAACTCATGTGGAAAGAGAAGAAAGTGTTGAATCTAATTTTGGGGAACAGAAACCTACTTCAGCAAGGGAAAATGGGAGTAGAAATAGTTACCAAATGAATAACTGGAGAAGTAACAGTAACAGAATAGGTAGGGATGAAGATAGCACAGGTAACTGGAATGGAAGGATAAATGGTCTTGCAAATCAGGATCAGGGAAACTAAGATTTGCACCAGGCTCAGACTTGACAAAAGGTTGCAAAGAACCATACAATTTCAAATATAATACTGGTTATGTGCCAAAAAGTAGTGGAATTAAACATTTTTATAAAGATAAGTATAATATATAGCTTCAAAATTACAGATATAATAAGAAAGCAGTTCTATACAGAAAGAAAATGGAAGGAACCAGACTATGTGCTAAATCAGCATGAAAATGAAACATAAGAGATAAATAATGCAGAAGAAGCAAACAGCATTAAAGAGAAAACTAGTAACTCTTGTTTGTAATTAAATAGAGAAATTTCCAGTAGTAGTAGTAGTGAAGAAAATTCATGTGAAAAGTTGTCTGATCACATAGGTGTAATTGAAAATGAAAATACTGTTCTACTGTTAGAAACTGAAAACAATGACAATTAAGAGGAGATACCAGAAGGTGAGTCCATACAAGGCACATCAACTTTGAAGTGTTTGGCTTTGTGGTCTAATAATAATGAGGAAAAGTATCAAACAGTTAATCAAATGTTGAATGATAATGATAGTGATACAAGTAGTAATTAGCAAGATGAGGTGAATGAGGAATAGTCAAGTAGCGATAACGAGGAAGGAGCATTTGAATGTGTTTATTACAAAAAAAGTAGTTTAATTAGTAAAGAGAAAGTAATTCTGAAAAATGGGGCTATTAATGAAGAGAGGAGTATAGTAGAGGTAAGTAATGAGGAGGATATTGCTGTGTGTCACTTGACTTTAGCTGAAAACAATTTTGGTGGTCCAGGTGATGGTTTTTCTAGAAGAAAAATAAATAAGGGTTTGTTGTACGAAGCAGGTATTTCAGAGAATAGTGATGAAATATACTGTATAATCCTGTGGTTATGTCTAAGGTACAAAAAGTGGTAGTTATGTGCCTTCTGGCCAGCAGGAGTGAATTACACGTGAAATCTCAAGCATTTTTTGATTCTATTAAAAAAAAGAGAGAGGCTAGTTGCCATGAGGGTTTCTGGAATTCGTATTATTGGTCCTACTGAGAAAATGTCAAAAAACATTAAAGAAGAGATAATTTGAACATATAATTGGCTGACCAAAGGATGGGTTTTAAATTTTTAGTTATTCCTGGTCTTAAAATCAATATACTTTTTTAGTTTTTGTGAACATGGAATGTCAAAATTGATTTCAGTGTTGGAAATTTTTCATTTGATTATAATGGTAGTACAGATGAAGGAAATTTGTTTGGTAAGCTGGGTAATGTGAGTCATGTGAGAGGAGCTTTTCCTTTAAGATATCTTGCTGTGTATAATAAAAATAATCAAAGAGAGCAAGAAAAGACTATTGAACTCATCAGGGACAAAAGGATGATTTAGCTAAAATATTAATTCAAAATAATAAATTATTCTCCGAAAACCTGAATTAGTTAAAAAATTGAGTGTAAATTAAAATTTAAAGACATAAACCCTTTTTTGAGAAACCATAAGTAATTCCATTTTCAAGAACAGAGGGGTTTAAAAGGGAAATAGAAAAGAACGATTTGATGAGGAATTATGGGCAGATCTGATAGGTATAATAACCCTTCAGTAGTAGTCTGCAAAAAGAATGGGGGTGTGAGATTAGCATTGAATGTCAGAAGACTTAATGAAATTGTGCAAAGAGAAAATGTTAGGCCTGCTAATGTACAGTAGATGAAATTCTATGAAAATTCCATGGTGCTAAAATTTTAACTTTGTCTCTTGTGGGTACTGGACTATTAATTTGGCTAAGGAATCCAGACCTTGTGTGGCTTTCATGCGTATAGGTAAGTGTTATCATCATTGTGAGGTGCCTTTTGCATTGAATGTTTCAGTTGGTGTATTCATCCAGGCTACAGATCAAGTGTTGGGTAATGAATAAATGATTATGAACAGGACATACTTATTGCAAATTCAAACTGGTTTGCGCATTTTAGTTTAATGGATGAAGTTTTACAGGCTGTTCAGAAAGGGAAGAAGAAATTAGATGTCACCAAATCAGAGTTGGCTAGAGAGGAGATTTCATTTTGGGGTCATATAATAAATGAAAAGGGAATCTATCCAGCTCCCAAGAAATTAAAGGCTATAGAAGATTTTCCACCTCCTAGAAATAAAAAAGAATTGATTAGCCACGTTGGGCTTGTTCAGTTTCTATTGTAAATTTGTAAGTGATCAGGCATTTAATAACCCATGTTTAGAGAATTTGTTGAAGAAAAATGTAGTTTAGAACTGGACAGATGAATTTTCAAAATAATAGTTATTATTATTTTCAAAAATTAAAAGAAGAATTGGTTAATAGTAAAATATTGTATCATCTGGACTTTTCTTTGCTGTTCTGTGTGAGCACTGATGCTAGATATTCTGGGATGTGGGTGGAAATTTTCAACTCATCAAAACAGAAATTGGAACTGAACATAGGACCCTAGCCTTTGCCAGTCGAATGTTGCATTCTCTTAAGAAAAAAATACAGGGTTTCAGAAGTAGAAGCATTAGCTATTATATTTGGTTATCAGAAATTTAACAGATACTTAGTAGGATACTAACTAGTTGTTGATACTGATCACAGTTCCTTTGAGTTTCTTACACCAGGGTAGGTTGAAGCAGAACAGGTTGACAATGTGGGTCATATTCACTTTCACTGTCACATGGGACAGGAAGCCTCCTTTTACCCAGTCAGATGTTACACCTACACATGCATAAAAGGGAAGGACAATATTATTGCTGATGTATCGCAACAATTTGACATAGAGGTAATACACATGTGGGAAATGGGGTACCGGTGGTGTGATAGAAGAATAGTGACACAACAGAGAGGTACAATTTCCACACTATTTATTGGTAAACACAATATACATAATTAGTGAAGCATTACGAGCATATGGAGTATATTCACTTCCACTGTCACATGGGACAGGAATCCTCCTTTTACCCAGTTAGAGAAGTTACACGACAACACACATAAAAGGATAGGATAATATTATGGCTGATGTATTGTCCTCTTTACCACAAAGAAGAAGGGGTAACATTCAAGAAACAGGAAGGTGTTTGATCAAAATATTCTATATGGAAAGGTTGAAGGAAGAGAAATCTACTAGAAAAATTTGTGAAAACTCATTGAACAATATTACAATTCTCATAACTTTCCAAAAATAAAACAATATTATCTGAGTCATATAAGGCTGCATTTGAGAAGGAAGTCTGTGGATAATCAGGAACAGAAATTATGTTTCCCTGAGCTGCATGTGGATACTTTGATTATTTGCATTAAAGTTACGATCATTATGGAAAAAGAAAACTGGTAGCTAAAATACAAGAAACAGTAACTTTTGATAATAATATGAAGGTGAGTAAAAAGAAGTTTAGCCAGTTGTGACACCTGACCATAGTAATATTCCCTTAAAGGATTTAATGCATTCAGTATTACCTAATGAACTAAGAGAATTAATAGCAGTCAATTTACTAGGACCTTTACCCAGTTCTACATGGCATTGGTAAACAGATATTAGTAGTTTTGGACACTGTTGCCAGACGTGTTAAATTTTATCCTTTGAAGAGAGCCAACATCAAAAGTTATTACTGAAAAAATTTGAAACTGACTGTTTTCCAAGAGTAGGTATTTCAGCTGTGTAGCTTTCAGGTAATTGGCCTCAGTTTCCTGTAGAAAGATTTTTGCAGTTCACAGGCCAATATAAAATAAAGCAAATAAAAATATCAACATACTTCCCTCAAGGCAATATGAGTGAGAGAGTAATGAAGGAATTCAACATGTTGTATCATATGTCTTGTAGTAAGAAACACTCTGCTTGGGCTAATTACATATACCAGTTTGAGAACAGCATTAATAATTTGTGGAATAATCCACTGATTTTTCACAATGCAAACTGATGTTTGGGAAAAAGCCTTCTAACATAATTGGGGAAGAAATTGGTTTTCTGGTGGTGAGTGAAACAGCACATGAAGAAATGATGAAAAAGAAAACAGCAGAAAGAAAAATGAAATGACAACAATGTAAAACCTGTTAATTATAAATCCGGTTATTTAGTACTGGCAAAACCAGAAGAAAAGTCCAACAAAGTGAATGATGAAATTGAGAAGTTCTGGTGTGTGTACCATAGTCCATTAAAGTCGTCAGAGTAGCTCATAATAGTGCCTATGAATTGCCTTATGTGAAATCAAGTAAATTGTTTGGATTGAAAAATATAATTGATTTAAAACATTATGTGATACCTGTAAGACCTATGTCACAAAATAAACTAATAAACATTGAACTCACTAAGATTGGAGATATTAATTTTTTAATTTTACTTAAAGAATAAAAGAATTACTAAAGCTATAATGTCATGTAAGCAGAGGTTTCACTGCTCTTATACCAGCTGGTCACTAGTGTCACCTCAGCCGGGTGAGATCATTCTTCCTTTTCTCATCGACTCATCTAGACCTGTCGTTTAAAACTATTTACAGTTACACATTTCTTCATACACACACAAGACTTTCTGATAGTATCCCTTTTAATATTTGGCAAGGATTATATCCTCCAGATTTGGGGCATTAGATCCAGTCCAAAAAGAACACTTGCAAAATTTGTAATAAGGATCTGATTAACTTTTGTTCTATCATTCCTCTGTCCTTGGTAAAAGTATGACAATTACAGCTCAGTCAGTAATCTTTAATAGCTCAGTTACAATTGGTTTCACATGTACAGATTCCACTCCCTTTTGATTCAGTGATATTCTTCCTTTGATACCCTGGTCCTACACTCTCTTCAGAGAACCTTTTGCAGTTCCTTTGATGTGATCTTTATCTTTGAAAACCATTAGCACTTCTTATATTTTTCACCTATGGCCTTATACCATTGAGTCCTCACCAAAAGAGGCAAATTTCATATGGCATGTTTAGATTGTGTTTCATCCAGTCCAATATAAAGTCCTCGTTAAAAATAGGCAAATTTCATGAGCCATGTTTAAAGTGTGTTTTGCATATTTATGAATGTGTCAAAGTGTTTTTGAAGTCCTTCATGGTAGAGGCTAGTTCACAAAAATTATTTCAATTACCATTTTGTAAATTTACTATTTAAATTCCTCATCAGTGGAAGCAAGATTCGTAACACTCAACCCAAACAAATGAATACATCCCACTTACCCACACAAAAGACACTTACACCATCGTGATTGGTATTTTGCGAAGCATGTTTATCATAACTTATTACGAACTTTAGTGTTTGCATTTATGAGAATTTTATTCAAATATGGAACAAAATTAGTGGGTTTACTTTGACTAAAAAGAGTCCAGATAGATAACTGATCAGAATTATCACTTCTATCAACAGACTGAATATTGCTTACTTTATATGAAAATATTTCCTATTTTTTAAACTTTGGTATTATTATTGTGAGACTTAGTATTGATTCTGTTTGCTTGTCTATTACTTATAATTATTTTACATTATGAGACAATTTAAATAAAGTTTGGTATTATCAGGAAGGAGTGTAGGGAAAGGTGTCAGTACTTACATTGCTGTGGGGCCACAACCACAACTGCCTGTTTCTGCCAGTGTATGTGATGAATTATATAGATTGTATTTTCCTCAGTTATTTTTCAAAGCCCACCCCTTTTAATTACTTATTCTAATGCCATATAACTGAGTCTGTCCTTTCCTGCTTCTTGTATTGATGAGAATGGGCTTAGGCCAAACCTCTCCATCATTATCATATCTTTATGTTTCCATCCATTAAAAAAAAGGAAAAAAAGAATGAGGCCTCGCACTTCTCTTGTAGTAGTATCCTACCAAAACTCCTTTAACTGGTACCATCCAAATGTTAGAATGATAAATTTCGGTAAAATAATTTTGTCTGGTGATTATATAATGCTGGGTGTGGATATTCTGTATGAAAATATCAAGTGATGTGATGAAAACGTTAGTATTTTCTGTATAGAACTCAAAAGAGGGTGAATGGATTTTTTTCTTCTTTGCAATGGATAATACTAACTGAGAATTTCTGTATTATATCTACAAAGAAAATGTGAAAACAGGCAAAGATAAAGAGCCTGAGTTATAACGGTTAACAAAATATGTGACACAAAACTGATCTTACTGACAGTGGTCAGAGGATGATTTGAGACTGAGATCTGAATTAAAGGAACATTTGACTCCTGAGTGGGAAAAAAGGGGCAGCTTCCAAACCATCCAACAGTTTATACAATTATTATTGAAAAAAAACTAATAAAAGGTTTATGTATGTATTTATGCTTGCCTTGGTATGTGTAACTTAAATTTTTGAATTTAATCATTTTCTTGATAAGAAACTGATTAGGGTCTATTGTGTATTTATTTCACTTGACGATGAGTTAACACTGCTGCCACCAAGCACTCAGACTGTGAAATGTAATAAGTCCAGAGATGGTGAAGTGGTGGAATATGGACAGCGAAAAGTTGTTCTCATGGTGATGTAGTTTTTTTTTTTTTTTTTTTCTTTTCTTGAAAAAGTTTATGCTTTTGTTAATCATTTCAAGTTTATTAATGATTATTGGTCAATGTAAAGTTAAAGTAATTTCAATTTTGTAATTCTTTCAAATTTCATTTTTAACTAAATTTAGATAATATGCAACAAATAAGAAAGATTTAATTTTACAGTTTTTTTCTGTTTTTGTATAAAAATATTAGTAGATGATCAGTGCTTTCAGGTACTTACTTAAAATTATTGAAATTTGTGACATAATATTCAAAATATTGACTTCAATATTTATAATTCCAATGGGGGAGGGGGGGAGTGATGTGACAAAGCAGGTTTGGCCCCCACCATCCAACTTTGTCCTTCATACTCCATATTAAAATAGCTAGGATCTATACTAATTTTTTTCTTGATGTTATTCCTACCAAAAGTTTTGACGATAGAATCCGTTATCTGAGCACACATTATATGAATTAACAAATAATGTAAATTAATATCCTGTGTGAAACCTATTTATTCAGATTATGCAGTTCACTGTTCTGAATGTTTTGTATTAATTGTTTTGCAGGAAATGATGTATTTCAAAAGGTATTGTATTTCAAAGCTTTCAGTCTATGAGGCATCCATAAAAAAACATAGTGAGCTAATAAATAGATTCAGAAAAGGAGTTTGTCTCTAAACTGTCGATCAGGTTTTGCTTATTTCCAGAGATATAATTAAAGATTTCAACAAGCTCAAACTTTCAGCTCTTATTATTATTATTATTATTATTATTATTATTGTGACAAAACCACTATAAATTTCTGGAAAATGTTAAGATGCTGTTGATGGGCTAAATTTTCTGAACCCAGTGACAGGAATAACAAATATTTTATTACCACAATTAAGAATTTCATAATTTTTAATATCCAAATTTTAATAACCAACATGGATACCATACTTAAAACTCAGGAATTCCCATAGTGTAAGGAGAACTTCATTCTGTATATTTTACTGGCTGCTGCCCATATTGATAATTTGGTAAACAATGTCTGATAATAATTATTAAATCTGTTTAAAATGGAATATTTTGAGCGAGGGAAATTTCAAATAATAATCAAATAATCGAAATCACATAATACTGTAATGTACATCTCTATAAAAAAGAAACACATACAATTCCATGATTATTACACTAACTTTTGTAAACATGCGATTGTACTTTAATGAACTTTTATCATCAATGCATGTGTCTTGTAGACAATTTGTTGATATGCTATAGGAAACCTTACTTTGTGTGACAATTAATTCATGGTTCTTATCCTACCAGTGGAATATAATTTAAAGTTATTCATCAAATGTGAGTACAGGGAGACCTGCATAAACAGTTTGATCTGTAATAAGGTCTGGTCTTCAACAAAAGGAATTAGACTCATTAAATAAACATCTGAAGTGATTTTATGGGAACATTTGAAAAGAACTGCCGACTGCTCTCCTCATTTATTAAGGGATATAATCCTATCATAAACATTTTCGGCTAAAGGATCAGTTGCACAGCTACCGAGAGGCAACATTAATCTATAAGCAGGTCCCTATTATGCAGTGGTGTGCAACTACTGCAGGATCTCTACTTGTTCTTGCCAACAGATACATTTCCATTCTCATTTCACAAAATATTCTATTCCTTCTAGTGATCAATGGGTTTTTACATCGCTGTTTAATGTCATATCTGATTAGCTTAAATGGGAGGTGGGAGGCTGTTTTCAAGAAATGGTATAAATTTATCATGGAATACATTAAATTTTATTTCAACATTTGGTTCGTTATAAATTTCATCGAGGTATCCCGTGTAAACTGTTCTTAAAAATATTTGCTCTGGAGTCATTAATTATTCTCAGTGAATATCAGTACTGTAAGGTATTAAATATCTGTGCATCATGATAAGAAAGACCATTTGTTGCTTGGTATACAGTTAATTTCTTACTGTGAGCTCCATCAAAGCAAACGTGATTCATTAGGGTCTTACCATCTTTGTCCACCCATGTTGGAAAGTTAATTACTGATGTCAAACTGTAGGATCAAAATAATGTTTCCAGACTGTTTTTCCTATCAGAATACTTCAGAAAGTGCACTAAAATCCCCACAGACTATTCTCTGCTTGCCACTATCTGACAAATAGCATAGTAAGGAACCCAGATTTGTCATAAACAGTTCAAAATTTCTGAACAGGGATGTGTGTAAAGTTAAATTGCTTGCCCAGCTAGCCGTGTGGTCTAACGCACTGCTTCCCAAGCGATTGCCGCGCGAACACTGTCTCCATGTACGTGTACACCATAATTACTCTACCACGCAAACATTTGGGCTACACTCGTCTGGAATGAGACACTCTTTGGGGGGGTTCCACTGGGGGTGGCCGAACTGCACAATAACCCTGGGATCAGTTAGTGTGGGGTGGTGGTGGGGTGAGTGGACTGCAGCAGCCTGTTGTAGGGTTGTGTACCACTGAGGGGTATAGTGGGAATGAAGCCTCTCCATCGTTTATACATCCCCAGTTCAATACATCCAACAACCATACATACAAAAAACCACACACTTTTATATGCTGATCACCACAAAATCTACTTGGATCAATGTTTTTGAAGTTATGTTCAGTTTTAACATATGTAATTACTCCTCTTTTTCTTGTACAGTGTGGAGCACGTAAATTGCTGTTTTGGGAATAAAATAAAAAAATAATTAACACATAGAAACTTACATTTTTATTTTTCTCATATAATGGAAGTTATGTCTTCTGGTATTCTTGCAACTTCAGCCTCAATACTGTTCTGTAGGTCTTCCAGGGTGTTGGGAGAGTTGCAGGATACCTTTGACTTCAGGTAACCCTGAAGAAAAAAACATATGGGTTAAGTCTGGTGATTGTGTGGGCCATTTGAGATCTCCCATCTTAGAGATAAGCCTTCCGTGAAACATTTGCCTCAAAAAATTCATGGTAATGGCCATTGTGCGTGCAGTGGCAACATCTTGTTGAAATCGTGTGCCCTGTAATTGCATTGCCTCGAAAGCAAGCTGGAAAAACACTTGCAGCGTAGTTAAGTAATGATCTGAATTCACAGTTACAGCACGATGAATTTTCTGGAAAAAGTAAAGGCCAATGATGCCTACTTGTGATATGGCTCACCACACAGTGACATGGTCTGAGCGCAGGAGTTTGGTGAATTTGCTTTGCCTGGGGTTTGTGTTGCTCCAGTACTGCATATTCTGTTTGTTCACACATCCACTGAGGTGAAAATGTGCCTCATCAGAAAAAGACACATTTGCATCTTGGGGTATGTCTTCACAAGATGTTCTTCTTTTTACATCTTGTACTGGCAATTGCTGGACCACACACATTTTATACAGGTGAAAATTCAGTTCATTATGAAGAATCAGGTGGAGAGAATGTCTTGAAATGCCAAGAGCAAGTGCATGTTTCCGAGCTGAGCATTTTGGAGATTGTTGTACTGCTGGTCTAACTCGTTCGACATTTTGTGGTGTTGTAACGCTTCTCTCAGGTCCTCTTCATACAGATGACCCATCCCCTGTCATTCTGAATGCGTTTACCCAATTTAAAATTGATTGCTGTCCAGGAACACATCCATATGAGGGTACTGCAAATCACAAACGAAAAGTTTGAGTGGGAATTTGAGAAATACACACATGAGGTTTCCCATATTAGTTCCACGTGAGTCAGATGCTACAAAGTAATGCGTACTAATGTTATAAATCTAAAAGTACCTCTGCCCATTATTCTTCCACGACTAAAATGCTGAACTGATTTTGATTAAATTTGGTATGGAGATAGCTTGAACACTTAGGAAGAATACTACGGTATATTGATAAGTTTCACTTATGGACCGTCTGACAGCAACTGAATAAAACACAATTTTAGTGCCATACGCGTTTCGCCTTTATTTTCTGCAAGGCATCATCATAGGAAGAATATAGGCTGCTTTAGGAAGTATCCAGCACAATACATTTATTGATTTGAAGAATATAATGTGAAATATGTAACAGTAATTATTCTTTGAAAAAGCTGTGTACTCTTTGACTTTTGAACTTTATTATATTTGTGAAAATGATTTTATTGTTTGAAAGGGTCTCTACATTATGATTCAACATAATGAATACAATGCTTCTACAATCTTCTACATGTTTAATGAGTACTTCTGTACTAATATCAGTCTCAAATCCATTGCATTTTAACAACTGAGCATCACATTTTCTTATAGCTTCTAAGACATGTTAACATGTTTCAACTGCTGGTAGTCTTGTGGTTGGAGTTTTGGACCATCGCCCATGGGGTCCTAGGTTTCATTTCCTGGGGTGAGGTCAAATTTTTTTCTCCTCATACCTGGGTGTGTGTGCTCCTCATTATAATTTTGCCATCATAGATGCACAAGTCATTAAAATTGTGTCAAATAAAATGACTTGCACCAAGCACCCAAACTTCCTGAATGGATTGTCCCAGCTGATAAAGCTATCAACACATTTTGTTTCATTTTACTGACATGCGAGCAAAGCTGCGGGTAAAGTTAGTTTTTATATTTAACTTTTGTAGCCTCATAGGTTACGTGGTGCTAAGCTAGGCACACAGTGGCTGTCTTTTCAGAGCTCTCTAAATTTTCCAAACAAACAAGAAGCTCCTCTACTTCATTACTCAGTCCTCTATTATTCTGATGAAATAAGTTAACCTTACTTTTCTGTACATTCATTGTGGGGGATTTGGCTGTTCTGTTATTTTAATTTCTTTCTTAATAGGGTGCATGACCCCTGAATCTAACCTTAAAAATGTACCTCTCTGACACCAGCAACCAGAGGGCTTTTACTTTGTGTGAATGTGGCCTCTTGTAGATTATTTACATGAAGCTCAGACAACCTATTTTTCCCTATTTTATTCAGGTTAGGCCATGTCGGTACATCTCCATCTCCCAATTGTAGCAACAGACACTGCACCTGTATGATATTTCATTTCAGTCAGAAGCCACCTACTCAACTTAGCTTTCCCACAGCTTATAGCAGTGTTAACCCAGGGCTGATCATTCTGCTGTAAGACTTCCTCGAACTCACACTTGTGTTTGTAGTTGCTACTCCTATTTCATCCAGTCACCAGTAATCCTGCAATTTCTATCTTTACCTATGCTGTTCTCTGCACCACCTACTATGAGAACCTGATCCACTTTGTCAAAATCTTTATACAAATTCCCTGTGTCGCCTGTCACCTTGCTGAGTCTAGCTGTTGGTTTCACAATACTTGTCACCTGGTACTCTGTTCCTGATTTGTCCTGTACCATCTAGCCTACACCACTGCAATGGCTTCTACCTAGCAGCAAGGCTCTTTCCTTCCTGCTCTTTTTCAATAACACAACTGATTTCTTTGCTACAAGTCTGCAGCACCCTACTGTGACCTACAGCTGGATGAGACTCCTCGCCTCTTTCTTCAGGTAACAAGTCAAATTTATTGGAAACTGTGAGCTCAAATGAAGATTAAGAAGTTGATGAGCTGTTCTCTTTTAGCCCATTGCCTGTTATCTATACTCAGAATTTGAAAGAGAGTATTCCAGTCAACATTGTCAAAAGCTTTGTCTGAGTCTACAAATGCTAGAAATGTAGGTTTGCCTTTCCTTAATCTAGCTTCTAAGATAAGTCGTAGGGTCAGTATTGCCTCATGTGTTCCAATATTTCTATGGAATCCAAACTGATCTTCCCCTAGATCGGCTTCTACTAGTTTTTCCACTCGTCTGTAAAGAATTCATGTTAGGATTTTGCAGCCGTGACTTATTAAATTGATAGTTCGGTAATTTTCACATCTGTCAACACCTGCTTTCTTTGGGATTGGAATTATTATATTCTTCTTGAAGTCTGAGGGTATTTCGCCTGTCTCATACATCTTGCTCATCAGATGGTAGAGTTTTGTCAGGACTGGCTCTCCCAAGGCCATCAGTAGTTCTAATGGAATGTTGTCTACTCCTGGCGCCTTGTTTCGACTCAGGTCTTTCAGTGCTCTGTCAAACTCTTCACGCAGTATCATATCTCCCATGTCATCTTCGTCTACATCCTCTTCCATTTCCATAATATTGTGCTCAAGTACATCGCCCTTGTATAGACCCTCTATATACTCCTTCCACCTTTCTGCTTTCCCTTCTTTGCTTAAAACTGGGTTTCCATCTGAGCTCTTAATATTCATACAAGTGGTTCTCTTTTCTCCAAAGGTCTCTTTAATTTTCCTGTAGGTAGTATCTATCTTACCCCTAGTGAGATAAGCCTCTACATCCTTCCATTTATCCTCTAGCCATTTTTTGAGACATTTGTATTCCTTTTTGCCTGCTTCATTTACTGCATTTTTATATTTCCTCCTTTCATCAATTAAATTCAATATTTCTTCTGTTACCCAAGGATTTCTACTAGCCCTCGTCTGTAGTAGTAGTGAAGGCAGCAGAGGATCAAGTAGGTAAAACTACTCGATCCTCTGCTGCCTTCACTACTTCATCCCTCAAAGCTACCCATTCTTCTTCTACTGTATTTCTTTCCCCCATTCCTGCCATTTGTTCCCTTACGCTCACCCTGAAACTCTGTACAACCTCTGGTTTAGTCAGTTTATCCAGGTCCCATCTCCTTAAATTCCCACCTTTTTGCAGTTTCTTCGGTTTTAATCTACAGTTCATAACCACAAGATTGTGGTCAGAGTCCACATCTGCCCCTGGAAATGTCTTACAATTTAAAACCTGGTTCCTAAATCTCTGTCTTACCATTATATAATCTATCTGAAATCTGTCAGTATCTCCAGGCTTCTTCCATTTATACAACCTTCTTTTATGATTCTTGAACCAAGTGTTAGCTATGATTAAGTTGTGCTCCGTGCAATATTCTATCAGGCGGCTTCCTCTTTCATTTCTTTGCCCCAACCCATATTCACCTACTACGTTTCCTTCTCTCCCTTTTCCTACTACCGAACTCCAGTCACCCATGACTATTAAAATTCCAGTCACCCATGACTATTAAATTTTCGTCTCCCTTCACTATCTGAAAAATTTCTTTTATTTTGTCATACATTTCTTCAATTTCTTCGTCATCTGCAGAGCTAGTTGGCATATAAACTTGTACTACTGTAGTAGACGTGGGTTTCGTGGCTATCTTGGCCACAATAATGTGTTCACTATGCTGTTTGTAGTAGCTTACCCGCATTCCTACTTTTTTATTCATTATTAAACCTATTCCTGCATTACCCCTATTTGACTTTGTATTTATAACCCTGTATTCGCCTGACCAAAAGTCTTGTTCCTCCTGCCACCGAACTTCACTAATTCCCACTATATCTAACTTTAACCTCTCCATTTCCCTTTTTAAATTTTGTAACCTACCTGCCCGATTAAGGGATCTGACATTCCACGCTCTGATCTGTAGAACGCCAGTTTTCTTTCTCCTGATAACGACATCCGCTTGAGTAGTCCCCGCCTGGAGATCCAAGTGGGGGACTATTTTACCTCCGGAACATTTTACCCAAGAGGACGCCATCATCATTAACCATACAGTAAAGCTGCATGCCCTCGGGAAAAATTACGGCTGTAGTTTCCCCTTGCTTTCAACCGTTCGCAGTACCAGCACAGCAAGGCTGTTTTGGTTAGTGTTACAAGGCCAGATCAATCAGTCATCCAGACTATTGCCCCTGCAACTACTGAAAAGGCTGCTGCCCCTCTTCAGGAACCACGCATTTGTCTGGCCTCTCAACAGATACCCCTCCATTGTGGTTGCACCTACGGTACGGCTATCTGTACCGCTGAGGCACGCAAGCCTCCCCATCAATGACAAGGTCCATGGTTCATGGGGGGGTTCTGGAAATATGAACTATATAATGAAGGGATTAACTCCACTAAAATTGCTGGAAAGAAAAAAGAACAAACAATATTCTCTAACAAGGGGAGGCCGCCAATTGTGAAATTCAGATTCGATTCATACTGCGCGTAATAAAAGCTCATGGCCAGAGGTGTAATGTGGCAAAGCACCAAGATGCACTTCTCAGCCGTTGTTGAGAAAATAGACAGTTAAAAGAAACCGTTGCGGTGAAATACTCTTGACGATTAATAATTTTCTACAGCGTCGTGGCGCAGCGGTAAGCGCTCGGGTTCGTAATCCGAAGGTCGGCGGATCGAATCTCGCACCATGCAATTTTTAATTATTATTAGTTTTTTGTAATTCAAATGTGTGTGTGTGTGTGTGTGTGTGTGTGTGTGTGTGTGTGTGTGTGTGTGTATATATATATATATATATATATATATATATATATATATATATATATATATATATATATATATATATATAAGTATTAATGAATTGCTTATGCATGTTGGTGAAGGCGGATCGCTCTCCAATTGTACTGCCTCAATTTTTCCATTTTTTTTAACAGGGTGAACCAAAGCTCTCCCGTCCGCACTGATTTTCGACAATGTTATAAGTTGCGCTAGGGACCGCATCTACCTTCTTTCGAAGTTAGCAGGCAACTACGCTGTTATGCGGCGGCTCGTTTCGGCCCATTCAACATCTGTCATTCAAGTGTAACGAGCGAGTAACGGAGTTTATTTTTCGTACCTGCCACAGCAAATTTGTGTTCGTGGGGTCTCTATTCTAATTCGAACGTTTGACTTACGCTATACGTATTCGTTTCGGAATATCGTTTCTACGTCTTCCGTTAACTATACGTGGTTAACATTATGAAGACAATTAATAACATTTGTGAAATACAACTTTGTTTGCGGAAAACATAATGATGTTCGAAGTCGCCAGTTTTTCCACGACAAACGACTTTCAACAACTTATTATATGCATAATTGTTGCAACTGATTGCCGGGAATTTTTATATATATATATATATATATATATATATATATATTTGAATTATAAAAAACAAATACTAAAAAAAAAGGTTACATAGCGCGAGATTCGATCCGGCGATCTTCGGATTACGAACCCGAGCGCTTACCGCTGCGCCACGACGCTGTAGAGAATTATTAATCGTAGAGATTGTTTCACCACAACAGTTTCTTTTAACTGTCTATTTTCTCGACAACGGCTGAGAAGTGCATCTTGGTGCTTTGCCACATTACACCTCTGGCCATGAGCTTTTATTATGCGCAGTATGAATCGAATCTGAATTTCACAATTGGCGGCCTGCCCTTGTAAGTTTAAGGCACCAAAAAGTAAAGAAAAATATGACTAGGCAACAGTAAAATAGCTTAACTTTCCAGTTCAGAAGCAACATTGTGAACTAATCAATCATGATACTCATAAGACAGGAAAGGTCCTTTTCAGAACTAAAAATGACTGTCATTTCTATGAACATAGAGGGCATGTCAACTTGTAAATAATAACTTTCACAACAACTCTGCCAAAAAGCAACTGTTATGCAATATATGTGCAGGGCACTCACAGCCTTGGATGCAAATTAACCATGTTCTAAAATGTTGGGTAAGAAACTGACAGTCCAGAGACCACACAGACAACATGGTAGTGTATTATATATACTCTCAACATCTTCACTCAGGAAAATGATATAGAAATAATCACAGTGGAACTGAGCAAATCAATTATATTTTCCATCTATTTCCCAGTATAAGATTGTCATTTACACCTCAGAGCAGTTTCAGTGACAAGCAGATACCTATCTTCATTGATGACTGCAATAGTCATAACAGCATTTGGGTCTACGTGCAAGATAGTGAAATTAGTGGGAGCATTATGGAAGAGATTGAGGAACATCACTTGTCTCTTTCCCATGATAGCATGATTGCTTCTTCTTGTAACAGTGGTAGATGGAAGATCTAATAATATTGAGTGAGAAGATAGTTCATCAGTGTATCTTAACTGTTTGTGCTCCTATAACTAATACGCAGCTTTGTCTGATAAGTGCTAACTGATAGCTGTAATTAAATCCCAAAAAGTTTGCTATAAAAAGATTTGTAACTTTAAAAATGCCAGCTGTGAAAGATTCACCAATCTGCTGGATAAGAATATTCATACAGTTAGTACTGTTCCAGAAGCGTATGATCAGCACAATGAGAGCGCAAGAATTGCAATCCCTAGAGGATGTAGAACTAACTGCATACAGGCTCTAATGGAGGAGACTTCTGCTCCAGTGACTGAATTTTATCATTCATTTGAAGAGAAACCTTTCAGTGTTAATATATAATCAGTTGGACAATGTGTAGGAGAGTGGTTTGAAAAGTTCGCATAATCACCATGAGAGGTCAGCGCTAGCACGAGTTGTTCACGTTATATTCATTGGACTGTTGCCTGTAAACATGTGCCACATCAAAGCTCTTGGAAGAGAGCTATGGCAGTGACATGGCTCTGTTGTTGTTCCCGTGTAGTGATTTGGAAAGATGGAAAAACTTGAGATTCGAGCAGTGATTAAGTACTTCGTAAAGAAAGGTATGAAAGCAATGGACATTCATACCGATTTCCAGAATACAGTGGGGGACTCTGCTCCTTCATATTCAACTATTGCCAAGCGGACAAATGAATTTAAATTTGGTCATGGGAGCTTAGGTGATGATCCGCGCAGTGGTTGGCCATGATGTGTCACTACTCCAGAAATCATTGCAGAAGTGCACAAAATGGTCATGGAAGATTGCCAATTGAAAGTGTGTGAAATTGATCATGCTTGTCAGATGTCATCTGAAATGGTATGTCACATTTTAACCAAAGAATTAGAAATGAAAAAATTATCTGCAAGGTGGGTGCCTCGTCTCTTGACACTGTATCAAAAACGGCAAAACTACTTGAACTAAGGTATTAATTGTTGCCACACCCACCTTATTCACCTGATATGATCTGTCAGACTTCTGTCTCTTCCCAAAACTGAAAATTTTTCATGGTGGAAGAAGATTAACTTCATTTTACGACTGTAAAAGAAATGCTATCAGGTCTATCTGAACTAACTCACTCTTACTGAGAAAACCAGTGGAAGCCTAACCCTTCAAAAACTCAGATACATGCATTCCATCTAAAGAACAAGCTGATTTCAAAGAAGCTGCAGTTAGTGTGGGTAGCTGTTCAGGTAGATCGCTGCTTACATGTAAGTCAAAGTAGCCACCTCTCTGGAGAAATTGCCATGAATGATTATTGTCAATTCATTGTAAATTAAAATTTTTCTTTTGTTTTGAGAACTATCATCCCTTTCACTGTTCCCATGGCTTCTGTGCCAAAACAAGCCTGTGTTTCAGGCCAGGAGTGGTGTGCACCAATTAAGAGCTGCTGGCAGGGCACACTTTACAAATGGTACCTGCAACAAGGGGGGGGGGGGGGGTGATGACATGTGCAGAGAGTAGATTCTTGACAGCCTTCCTCTCTGCTCTCACCTGCTGGTCTCATAGCAGACCCATTTGCTCCTTGCTCCTATCCTATTTTTTGGACATTGGTTCACTTCAGCTCAGCTGTGACAGTTCCTCCAGAGAGGGTTGGTGCCATGTATGCCATACCTCAGCAAGCTCACCTACTTCAACATACATATCAATTTTTCCATACAAATTTGTTATTTGATAATCCATTGGATGCTCATCTTTCCCAATATTCCTGACCTCGCTTCAGAATTCAGCATACAAGTTCACTACGCAATTCTGGTGTCAGTGAAGCAGGATCTCCCACTTTTCAGTCCAATTAAGAAAGCTGCATTTTCATAGCTGAATGCTCGAAATTGAATGTTGCTAGCACTTGAAAGAAAGGAGTTCGGGGACTACACTGCCCTACATACACCAAGGCTACAGGCAGAAACACTTGCGGACTCCAGACATCTTACTGCAATGCTGAGCAAAGTCTGGCTGCACTGTCATGGCCTGTGAGCAAGTGCTGTCATGTGCTCATTGCGTGCCACCAAGTGGCCTGGCACCTGTGAATGCCGCTTCATGATGCAACCTCTGTAGCCTTGCCGGCTACTGCCTGAGCGGGATGGGCATGCTGCTAACCAGTCGCTGTGGCTCAGTCTCTGCACAATGCCAAGCTTACTGCCTGCCACCAATCACTGATAACAGTGCACAGGTGTCTGCCACCCTGCTGCTCTCCACAGACCACCCCACCATGCCAGCTTGCCAAACCCAGTCTGAGTTGGTGCACAAAGCATGGTAGCAGCCAGTCAAGTATCGGAGAACACTGGGAAGATCTCTGTCAACAGCACAGGAAGCCATTCTCTCTCTCTCTCTCTCTCTCTCTCTCTCTCTCTCTCTCTCTCTCTCTCCCTCCCCTCCCTCCCTCTCCCCCTCCTCAGCAAAATTAATTGTGATTAAGAAGATGCCTGGAAGAAGTGTAAAAATTTTGGTAGATATGGGTACTCAAGTGAGCATAGTGTTTTTACCCCCAGTCAATAAGCAAGCACTGATGCTGCATCACACACACACACACACACACACACACACACACACACACACACACACACAGAGAGAGAGAGAGAGAGTATGGATGATGTGAGCATCTTCTCTGTGTGTGTGTATATAGACACAGAGAGAGAGTGTTTTTACATATTTTGTGGTTTTGTACAATACACTGTATTAGTACACATATTACATGGCAATTTGTCTTACTTTAGTGCGTTTCTTATGTCTCAAACTTGTCTACATCTTTTCTTTTTATGTACTATTACAATGGCAATTTTGGATTATTCAGACTTTTTGAAAATATTTTTATTGTTTATCTCTCTCAGGTATGTAGGAAATTTTTCAAGGGCTTTTGGACCTGCATAGGATGGCTTTGTTTTGAATTTCATTGTGTTATGTCTGGGTTCATGGAAGAAGTTTTCCTTCCTAGTGTCATGGTTGTGCTGGGGCTTGGTATCTTGAGTATTGGATACATATTTGAATTTTTTCCAGCACAAGAGTTGATAAAGGTAAATGCGTGGTAGTGTTAGTATTTTCATAGCTTTGAATGATGGCCAGTATTATTCTCTCCATTTAAGGTTGTACATTATTCTTATTGCTCTTTTCTGCATTTTCAATACTCTTAGCAGGATCCAGTCTCTTGTCATCCCTCTTATCCAATATGCCCCTAATATTTCTGTTAATGTTTAATGGTCTACGCAGTCAAAAGCTTTTGTTAAATCCATAAATACCCCTGTACAATTATTACTACTGTCTAAGTTGGTTATGACATTCACAACTAGATCCATGATTGCCCCTTATTTCATCAGAAATGCAATGAGCCTCTGAGCATGGGCTCGTTCAAATATTTTTGATATGACTGGTAAAAGAGCTATGGGTCTATAATTTTCTAGCTGATATTCATTTACCTTTTTATGTATTGGTTTTATCAGTGCTGCTGTGAGAACATGAGCTCCATGGACTTCTGTCCCCAAGAATATTTCTGCAAAAACACAATCTCTCGACATTGACTATTGTGTTCAGAGCACCAAGTGTTTAAGTTGTGTCTGTCTGTATAATATATATAAATAAATATTGTTTATGTGAATCGGTAATGTTGTCAGTCTTTACACATCATGAACATCGTGTTCTTTACCTACTCCTACATTGGTGACCCTGAGTTTTTTGACAACCACGCCACAACATTTTCGTGTGACCTCCACCCGATGTGAGAATCCAACACCTTGCCAGCATGGATCCTACACACACACTGACAGTCATCCAGCTACAATCAACAATAGCAAGTGCTGTGAGTGTTTATCTAATGACTTTTCACCACTACAAGACAGAAATTGCAATACTTCTGTGTTTAACACCCGCACAACAGCGTAACCATTGTTACATCAGCGCACACATAAGGACTACGATATTGAACTTCCATTGACCACAGTGCCTTTAACAAACACTGAAAATAGTGCTATGAGTGCTTATGTGGACACTAACTTTGTCAGACTACATAACGAAGCGACAACGACAATCGGGGATAATGAACAGTGGCGCTACCCTGTTGCCCCCTGTCACTCTTGAGTGCAGTATTCCAATTGATATACATTCAGCTAGTACTAATGCTACTTGCAAGTCTCCCTATCAAATGAGTAACTCTACCATTATTGAGATGTCAGGCATTGACAGTTAATTACGGACACCAACCACAGTGATGTGACAAAAGTTGAACAATCAGTGACAACAAACAAACATGCAAGTCAGTGAATTTGGTGGTCTCACAGACAGATCGTGCCAGTTAACAGTGATTTTGAACAAAATGGCATATTTCCGCAAACCGCTTTTGCTCTCATATGTCACACAGGTGACGTCACTGCAGCCACGCCGCGTACCAAGGTACACCTTTGGCGTGACATCACGTCCCTGCCAGCTGCACCACTCCCCACACCCTAGTTCACACCAGGACATGCTGATACCCGCAGTGTGCTGGTACGGACTCACCAACAACACAAAACAATCACTACGGGAACCACCCACCTTGTATAAAACTCCACCTGATGCCCATTCCCACAGACTCACCAGAAGTGTGGTTTGCTTTATATGAACGTATGATGAGGACAGTGGGGATCAAGGACGACCAGAGCAAGCTGTTAATACTTCTCAACCATCTCAGTGAACAAGCAAATCTTGTCAGTGATGTACTGCTAAATACTCCGACTGCACAAAAGTATCAGACAATGAAGCCACTAATATTTCAATGATTATCATGTATGCCAGAGCAACAGCTGAATATCGCCATAAACAAGACAATGCTGGGTGATGATAACAAACCATCGGTGTTGTGGCACAAACTGTGCCTTAAAACGGATAGCAACCTACTACCAGACCGGTCCCTGTGGTCATTATGGTTACTCAAGCTCCCAGAGCAAATACATTTTGCTCTTCTAGTACATGTGGACATACCATTGGAAACACACCTACAACTGGCTGATGGGATGCTGGCATCCGCATGCCACCTGACACTGATCAGTGCCAGGACACCTATCTACAATTGCCACGCCAGCAACAAATACGGTGCACAACAGACGACAGCAGCAGACACAACACAAAACATTACATGCAGACTCTGGGCAACTTCCTCCTTGCCCCACAACTGGACCGCAGCCCCCTTGCAGGCCATGACCGCTGTAGGCACCGCAACAATCATGGTGCATGCAAGGTCTATATAGGGAAGGTCTGGACACCATTGTTCCTTCTGGAATCACCATATTGGGGCTAGAGCAGTCAAAACAGTGTTATGTCGCTAGGGAAGAGAGCGGTTGCTTTCAGAAATTATTATCGTTGCGAAAAAGTCAGAGAAATTGTGTAATGTATCATGGGAAAATCATTAGTAACTCATTACCTACAAAGTTGACCCATTGCATGTGCCTAAAAACCAGAAACTGATTAAAAACAGTGATAGCAGGTGAAACAAATCTGGCCAGGAAAGCTTACCAGGCATTCCATTCCACTGACAACACCCTGGCTTCAGTGACTGGAAGGTGGGGAACAATTACAGACTATTTAAAGGAAACACACAGCTTTATGTTCCCCAAGATGCCTTTGGGGAAAGCAGAATTTTGTTAATGAAAAGGCCTCTTTCTTTCCAATGTAACACAATTTACCAATTGTATCTTTAGCCAAAAGTCATGCATACCAGTATTGCAGTGAGAATGAATGTGGTCACGTTCTATATAACCAGCATGCCTCTTAAAAATTTTGGTTTCTCTGCCTCAAACCAAACCACTATTGAAACTAACTGAGGGATCGTGATTAAGGAAAGGTTAACAATGAAGAAAATTCCAATAATTTTTATTTTGGTAAATGAGGGTAATGAGTGTGATGTACTTGCTAAAACAGAAAGTTGTGTGTGTGTGTGTGTGTGTGTGTGTGTGTGTGTGTGTGTGTGTGTGTGTGTGTAAACCCAGATTTATGCAGAAGGTTTATTTACACACAATCCCAAATAACACTGTGATATCAGGTTTACATTTCCCAGAAATCAGTAATGTAACTGCTGCTGTGTGACACTTTTAGTTTTAACAATTGGTCAGATAAAAATCCATTAGTTATGGCAAAATAATGCGTTATCTAACTGTACACATCATTCACAACTCACAATGACCCAATACTTTAGATTACTAGTTACTTGAGCAGTATTTTCAATAGTGAATTTTTTACCAAGTTCACACAATATACGAAAAATATAGTTATCTCGTGAAAATAATTTTTACATCACTATGAACACAGTTCCCCCTTACAAAATGTCAAAGACAGTGGAAGGATAGAGTAAAGGTAGCTAATATCTAGGATCAAATTACCTTGTGCCAGGACATTTTAGATAAAAAAATGACAATAATGGACCATCAAAAGCAGACCCAGTGGATTTCCGTTGACAGGCATTACCTAATCTACCAGTAGACATCAGTTATGCCAACACAACCGTTAGAGACATAGCAAAAATTGTTACTTCACTGAAAAAAAGTTACTTTTCTGGCTATGTTCCAGTCAGAGCAAGTGTACTATAATCCTTTCATCATAAGAATAAACCTTATGTAAACATGCACTATGTATTCTTCCGTGTTCGCTGAAACCTCATTGGATTTCTGTTTCACGTGGGACTGCAGCCAAGCTGTCTGAAGTACTGTCAAGTACAATAATAATGGTACATTTTGTTCTGTGTGTTATGCACACATCGACTTAGTGATAATATGGGAAACAGCTTTACCAGTGCATTTAACTTGGACAGCACTGGCTGGTTAGCTGGTAGAGCTAGCCTGCAGTGACGCGGCCAGCTGCAGTTCACACGTAAAAAGAGATGAGCAGAGGAGCAAGACAGCTTTGAATATCATTTAATTTTAAGCAGAATAAAATAATACACTGCAGATCTCCCACAATACACTCCTCAGACTACTAGACGAAAACCGAAACAAATTATTGTTTTTAACCAACGTGCTACTGTAATTAAAAACAAGAATGATGAAAATTCCTCACTTAACCACAGGGTAATTTTTCTACATAAGATATGTGTAACATAAGAGAATATTGGAGGATTTCACCGCACGGTTAAATATTGAAGCCACTAAAGGTATTACTTACAGTAAGTCATCTGGTAATCCGAGAAATACAGTTCAGTTCTGGAATTGTCGCCTGCTACGTTGATAATGAGCCTCGATAGAATCCATGAAGCCAGCCAGGCGCAGCATTTTCTCTTCTTTTATGATGAGCCATTCTATATCCCACCAGTGTCCAGCAGTGACACGTGAAAAAGCTACGTGCGTTAGTTCCAGTAAGTCTGGCAGCTTAACAGTCTTGTTACTGCTCGGGTCAAATCCTGCAACATGGCTCCAGATCAGTTCTCTTGGGTTCATATTGTGATGGTACAGTAGCAAATGTAAAAATGCAGCATTTGTATGATGTTCTCAATGCTGTGAAAATGATTGTTCTTCATGTTTTGCGATACTTATCTACCTCTGTGGTATAAACGATGTGCATAGTCCAGATAAAGAGGACTTGGTTTTCCATTTTTGCCTTACAAAATTAAATTGTTATGTTTTCTTAAGTAAATCAACTTTTATGAACAGTCTTACATAAAACTTTGATAATTAAGAATTTGTGTTTGAAATTGAAACAGGAATTTCGCATCCAATATGTAATTAGAAGCAAGAAGACATGCATTATTCATAAAAAATGATGATGAGTTTTATAATTATGAGATGACAGTATTTCAAATTGAACGAGGAAAAAAAAATGAGACTGTGGAAACGTGAATCAACGAACCATTACTGGAATGTCATTCCATACATACAGCACTGGGAAAGCTTAAGCACATGTTTCACTATGGAAATAAAAGCAGCCTCAGCCATTTGCATTAACAGCGCGGCAATCAGAGCACAATGCTGCAGAGGCTGTGACTGTACATGATTTTTGAAATAAAAACTAATTAGCTAATGCATGATTTAGAAAAATTTTGATGGCTGTTAATACATTTGTATATCTTAAAATTTCATTTAACGTAACTTAGTAATAAGGAATGTAATAAATAAGTAAGACCTACTTCCAAGAGCGTAACAACACCAGTGTACTTGTGCTGTGGCTTCTGATCAATCATCCCGTTTGTGTTTGTTTACATCAGGTTTATTTTTATGACAAACGGATTATAGAAATATGCTGACTTGATAGCAGTCTCTTTTAACTTAATGTACCAACCAGCAATGTTTCAAATGTGGAAACAGCTGAGCCTCAGTGTATTATAGTATACTGTAGTGTGACATTACATTAACAGAAATATTATATTTATGGCCATAAGTATCAACCACAAGAAGAAGAAACAGATAAAACAAATCAGTTTTCTGAAGACAACTACTACAAACAAAATATGTGCAATTGTAAAATAACAATGACAATATTAAATCTGTTGATGGTTTACTAAGCACAAAAAAGGAAATGATAAGGTAAAATGTAGCGTTCTACTTACAGTTGCAAAACATTATTTCTGAACATCAGCACTTGTTCACATAAACGAGCTTTTACTGGCACAGACTTTTGATTTACTAGTGAAACACATGTTTAAGTCTTTGGCAAAAATATGTAGTCCCACAGAGAAAAAAGTCTTTAAAAGCAATTCCACAACATCATGCCCAGGACAAAAAGGACCACTGACATATTCGATACAACTGAGACACATTGTAAGCAAATGGTGAGACAGATTCTCATACTTCAACAGTGCATAAGTGCATTTGTGGAAAACCTCTTCACCATGGCTTATAACATTAAATGCAGCCTCTTGTGGATGCATCAGTTTGATTCACAGTTGATGTCCACTCATAGGGAAGGTTCTCTGAAAGTTGTGGAGAATATATTGATTTTATACATGTGTCACATGTAACTGACGAAGTTCTAATAAGTTTATGCAGCAACCACCCTGACAAGTAATACAGTCCTGCTAGATGAACAGTGTTAATACTTACATGGTCTGAGGCTTGAGGCTCTAACTCAGTCTCTTAGCCTCTGGCTGTTTTGATTTGGAAAAAGAAGTCAAGGTAATACTCATCATCATCATCCACTTCATGTGGTGATGACTGTGACACATGGGAATACTGTGCAATGTTTATCATCCTGATTACATGTCTTAGTTTTACGGGTGTAGGATGAATATCACCAGTTTCACAGACTTGGGGAAAATAAGTTTGCTACAGAGTTTCTCAACAGCCTACTAGTTAGTAGATAGTCAGTTAACTGCTTGGAAGATAGTTCCTCAAACAATTCCACAGCGGATGTAGTAGACAGCTGAAGTCCAGCTTGTATTGGCTTCCACTGCTTCTTGCTGATGAAACTCAATGTTGTAAACCACTTCAGCATCTGTCTCAAATGCATCATCCTATCAGCATTGTTCCTACAGAGTGATTCTGCTTTATTTCTACTTACCATTATCTCATACCACCTGTTAACGCTATTAATAAACCAGCTTGTTGTTAGGCACCTCTTTTGAAAGAAGCCCTCCTAATGCAGCAAACTGTAAAGCTGAAGCACATTATAATTCAACAAGTTTCTAGCCACTGGAACTCTCATCTTTTCAAATGTACTTATATTAATCTTTGTAGCTAAAAAACTTTTAACAAGTACAGGTCCGCCCTCCCCTTGAAGTTTGACTAAAGATCTACATGCTTCAGTGAAACTGTGTTGTGACTCAGAGTATTTTCTTTTACTGTGGCCACAGACAATGTTATGTTTTGTGACAACAAACAATTTCTAATGTTCTT
The DNA here is from genome assembly GCF_021461385.2 of Schistocerca piceifrons. Classification (NCBI taxonomy): domain Eukaryota; kingdom Metazoa; phylum Arthropoda; class Insecta; order Orthoptera; family Acrididae; genus Schistocerca; species Schistocerca piceifrons. The sequence goes on from NC_060139.1 coordinate 47,651,565, forward strand.
TAAAATGTGGGGCACATCTGCAGCAAAAGCTCTCATCAGGCAAGCACAGATGCTTAATTTTACAGTTCATCAGCCTATGAATTGAATGAATTCCTAGAATTCCCCACATGCCTGCATTGCTAGTACCCATGTCACTTGAAATACACTTCACTATTACACCTTGAGTATAGAAACATTTAATTGCCTTCTTGAGGGTATTCCAAAGTTTGTTTGGGTTTATAGAGTTTCCAGTTAAAAAATATGCCACAACCTGCTTCCAGTGTACAGTTAAACATCGCACCACAAAAACTAAGGCATGGCTGGCTAGCTGCAGCTCTGATGGACTGCTTAACTCTTCACTAACAAATCCTATATATCTTTTTAAACCTTTGTCATATTCAACAAATTGCCTTATGGACATTTCATCCAATGAAAGTACACACAATTTCCCTTGCACATCCGCAGACTGTAGCTTCACACCTAACCACTGAATAATAGCATGCTGAATGCCAGGTGCAAATTTGCAGGCTTCAGTTCTCCTCTTCAGGGTCCTTGCTGATATTAGTGGGTAGTTGGTGCTCCTCAGATATTCACAACCCTTCGTACCAACAGCACATTTCACTTTTAGAGCAAATCTTATAGTTTTGTTTGACCATTTGTAAGGGTATGACTCAGAAACTCTTTCCAAGTAACTTATCTGGTCTGGGTGTAAAAATTTGCTCTCCATTGCAGTCATCTTATCATTCATTTTCTTAATCTGTGAAGAGAGAAGAACATTTTGTATGGGCCTGCCATCAAAACATATGTAAATGATAATTATTATAGCACATTTCTCACTAGTGGATTTTATTAATGATAACAGTGACTTCACTATAAAAACTCACATCTGCTTTCAGTCTCTTGTTTTGCAACTAAAGGTATGCAACAGCATTGTCATCTTTACTGCATGATTCCTGTTTCTGTTCATGTGTTTCTTCCTCAAATACTTCAGTGGCTGGAAATATAATTATGAAACTCCATTATTTCACAGCTAAAAATGTTCAAATAAAGACAAAAGTTGAAACAGTCTTCTCGGTAACCACCTTACCAGCATTGCGACTTTAAACAAACACTGGCATGCACTCGGCTATGAAACCAAATTCCCTAATCCCAACATTGCATTTGCAGCTTTAATACTGGCATAACACAATTAGTGTGTCATGTGCGACAATTGCTATCTTCTGATTTACAATTTATTCTTAATATGAAAGATTTCACTGACCACATTACACAATAACAAACTGTACAAACCCATGTTGTCGACAGAATGTGTGCCTGTACAGTTCTGAGAATCAACAGAAACTGCAGTAGGCCCAAAGCAGAGTTTTAAACAGAAATGATTCATGTAAATTTATGCTGTCTACAAATTGCTCACCACCAATTTGGTTCCATCATGAACTAGCATCATTTCAGTTTAACAAGTGATGGTAACTGATCATAGACTGGAAGGTTACATTCATAAAGCTAAAATAAAGTTAACAACTGCATTCCGTCGGAAACATATGAAAACTGAAAAACGATGATGAGTATCTCACTTTCATTGGCATTTGATTTAGTTACTGTCCTTGCTTTATGATGTGCGGCTACTGGTGGTTTCATGCGCAAGTCGGCACAGACGCACGCCACTGCCGACAGCTGTGTGGCTACCCAAACTACACCGGCACACCAGCCTGCCTTCCTACAACAAGCCGTCTTTCTACTGGAGATACCAAAGCACATAACATGCCCCACACACATACTCACACACACACACACACACACACACACACACACACACACACACACACACACACACACACACAGGCAGACAGTGTGCGAATGTTTGTTTACAACTGCCGGCTACACCAGTACCTGCTGGTCGATACAGGCACTGACATCAGCACGCTGCCCCCACATCTCACCACAGGAGATTACAAGCCCTCAACCATGCAACTGGGAATGGCAGATGGTAGGGGAGGGGGGGTCTGCAGTGACAGTCTGCTGTCCACCACAGACCCTTCCCTTCCACCGCTCGGCATGGAGACCGCAGCAGATCTTGCATTACAATGTGCAACACTGTGTGACAAACTCCACAAAAAGGTCATGGCCTATGAAAATATCTACAAAGAGAACAACAAAATGTGTACAGAGAACGAGTAACTATGCTTCCACCATCACGGCAATGAATCCAGCAACTACAGACGGCCTGATGCACCTGAGAGCCACAGGATAACTGTATAACCACTAACACAGATACACAAGTTAGTAAAGTGCCTATTATACTTGGTGATGTAGCTCTCATGAGTGGGTTGAACAGTTAGTGTTCACGCTCTTGTGAGCAGGTCAAATACTGACAGTGTTTCTGATCTCGCAAGTGGGTTACCCACCAATGAGGTTATCGCGCCTGTTGACAGATCAGACAACTGGATTCTGCCCCCTAGACCACCCCTACCAAACAAGACAATTAGCATAGTTACAGACGGCACTGTCTACAGAAATAATACAACTCCGGGACCACCTGTACACTGTCGCCCCACCACCTAGACACCCCCCCCCCCCTCCTTCCCCCAGACTCAAGGCAGCAATTAAAGAATTTCTCAAGGACAGTATAATCAGACCTTTGGACAGTGGATGGGCATCACCTATTACTATGTGGCCAAAGAAAGACGGTACATGGCACCTCTGCAGCGACTACCAGCACCTAAAAGCGAGAACGATTATAGATAGCTACCCTGTCCCAAATATCCAAGATTTTGCACATGAGTTGGCAGGGACAACCATCTTTAGCATGCTGGACTGTAAAAGAGTGTACTCCCAAATACCTACAGCCATGGAGGACTTTCACAAATGGCCATTATCACTCCATTCGGTTTAGATGAATTCTTATTCATGTTTCGGTTGAAAACCGCCGCACAGGCATGGCAAAGATTCATTGATGGGTTGTTTTTCAAGTTGCCACAGTTCTACTGCTATTTAGGCAGTTTAATTATATTCTCTAAATCCACAGAGGAACATGAACGACACCTGCATGAAGTATACGACAAGCTGTCTCAACATGGGATGGACAGCCTTGTGTCATGTTTGTCAGCCACCTAGTTGATGCAACAGGCATACAGTCCACACAGTACAAAATTGAGCAGATTACTAACTGGCCCCCTCCCACAAACTATGAAGAACCACATAAATATCTTGGTGTTGTCACTTTTTGCCGACAATGCTTACACCATGCAGCTGAAACTCTACTTCTCATCACAGAAGCTCTACAGCGGAAAAATACATTAGAGAAGAGGAAGCTAATGTGGTTAGTTGAGATGCAAACTGCATTCAACAACATTAAAGCTCAAGTAGCCCAAACCGTCACACTCACACTACCTTCACAGGATGCTCATCTCATCATTACATCAATCATGAGCAACCGAACAATTGGTGCTGTATTACAGCAGGAAGTGCCAGGGATGACACAACCTTTCCGTTGTTTCTCAACGAAACTGACAGATTCTCAAATGAAGTGGTCGACCTTTGACCACGAACTACTGGCCAAGTATGAAGCGATGTGCTACTTCCATGAAGATAATGAAGAGAGACCACTTATTATCTGTACAGACCATTGACCATTAGCTGGTGCAGTAACGAATTTGTCTGCCAACATCACACCATGCTGGGGGACAATATCACCCCTTTGACACCACGCCATGACACGACCTCCTTTTTCATCACAGTTGATGTCAAGCACGACCTTCCTGAAGATATCACAGTGCCTCTGTATGACACAACGATCATGGTATCTGCCACATATGAAAACCAACAGGTCAGCAACAGCACGGTGTCGCATTCATTGTACCACTTCATACTGATACCACAGTCAGTCGATACAGCTACACTGTTATCTACGCTATCCAGGGATGGCGTCCTACATGTGTCAGCCTGAGACCACAACACAGAAAACCGGACACAGGATCAGCCTACAGCCCCACCACAGAATCGTGTACAACCACCGGTGGATGACCTAATGATGACACCTCCAGTACCGTCCCCAAGAATATCACTGTGAAAACAGTATCTCTGGACCTTGAGTAGTGTGTTCTGAGTTAGTTAGTTAGGTAGTTGGTTGCATGTTCCATTGATCAGTCACATGGTATGGTAGCCGTTATGATGTGGAACATGTCAAGTACACAAGAAATGTGTGCATGAAACAAGATTTTTTAACATATATGTATTACAGTACAGTGTTAAAGATTAATATTCATATTATTTACTCCATTCCCTTAAATGGCACAACATCCATATACTATATTTATAGATTTATTTATTCCTGTTCAAGAATTCATCTATGGTATGGAAGGAGTTGTCAAGGAGATATGATTTCAATTTATTTTTGAAGCTGTTATTGGTGTCTGTCTGACACTTTATTCCATCTTGTAATTTGTCAAAAAATTTAATAGCAGCGTATTTTACCCCTTTCTGTGCCAAAGATGGGTTGAGTAAAGGAAAGCGTAAGTCTTTCTTTTTTCTGGTATTTTAATCATGAATGTCACTGTTGTTTTTAAACTGGTCCATGTTGTTGAGAACAAATTTCATTAGTGAGTAAATGTACTATAAGGCTGTTGTAAGAATTCCCAATCTTTTAAAAAGATGCCTACAAGATGTGCGACTATGAACCCCATACATTATTCTAAGCACTTTCTTTTGAGTAGTGAATACTTTCTGTGCAAGTGTTGAGTTATCCCAAAATATTATTCCATGTGACATCAGAGAGTGAAAGTATGCAAAGTGTGTTAGCTTACTAATTTCTGTATCCTCAAATTTGCAATTATTCTGATTACAAAAGTTGCTGAACCTAGTCGCTTTAGAAGATCCAAAATATGAATTTTCCAATTAAGATTCTCATCTATATGTACACCCAAAAACTTAGTATGCTCTACCCTGTCTACTGCCTTCTGTTGATGTATTATATTTATTGAAGGAATTATAGTTTTTGCAGCAGATAATTGGATGTACTGTGTTTTTTCAAAGTTTAAAGCAAGCCCATTTGCAGAAAACCAATTAATGACTTTTCTAAAGACCTTATTTGTATCATTTTCAATTGGAGTTTATTTTACTGGATTAACAACTATGTTTGTATCATCAGCAAACAGTGTCAGTTCAGCTGATTGTTTCAGATAAGAAGAGAGGTCATTGACATATAACAACAGAGGGAGACCCATGATTAAACACTGTGGAACATCTAATGTAATTTCATCCCAGTTTGATGAAGTGGCAAACTTATTTAAATCACTTGACCCATACAAAGAAACTTTTTGTTTCCTGTTCTGTAGGCATGACTTAAACCACTCATATGCTATTCCATTTATACCATAGAATTGTAATTTCTTAAACATAATGTCATGGTTCACACAATCAAATGCTTTAGACAAGTCACAGAAAATTCCTATTGGTGACATTTTACTATTTAAAGGCTCTATTCTGTGGACAGTGAAATTGTATATTGCTGTCTCAGTGGAACAGCATTTTTGAAATCTGAACTGTGATTTACTAAGTCTCCCACTACTGTTGAGATTGCCAACCACTCTTGAGTACATTGCTTTCTTGAAGATTTTTGAAAATGGTGCAAGCAAGGTTACTGGCGAGTAATTATTGATATCTGTGGTGACCCTCTTTTTGTAGAGAGGCCTGACAACGGCATATTTTAACCTGTCTGGGAAAATACCTTGAGTTAGTGATGCATTACATATGTGACTCAGAACATCAGCTGTAATTGCTCCACACTGTTTTAATATTTTATTAGAGATGTCATCTACTCCAACAGAACATTTATTTTTCAAAGATTTAATAATTTTACTTATTTCACGAGAGGTTGTTGGGTGAAACTTAATGTGGCTAAAATTTACCAAAACTGACTCTTCTGTGTATTGCCTGGCTTTTTCTTTTGAACTATTCTCACCAATTTTTTCTCCGACACTTAAGCAATGGTTTTTAAATACATTAGCTACTTGTGTACTGTTGGTTAGCATGGCCTCATTCTGTTTAATAGTAATACTAGTTACCCCAGTGGTTACTTTTCCTGTCTCCCTTCTAACAACATCCCATACTGATTTTATTTTATTGCCAGAGTAGTTAATTTCTTCTCTAACATACATATTTCTTCATTTCCTCACAACGTTTCTCAGTGTGTTACAATAACTTTTATAGTGTAAAACTACTTCTGGATCTTTACTTGTTCTTGCTGTCTCATACAGTTTTCTTTTTCTTTCTGAAGACGCTTTAATACCTGTAGTAATCTAAGTGGTTAAGTTGTATCTGTCCGTATATGTGTATAAATAAATATTGTGTATGTGAATCGGTAATGTTGACTGTCATTACACATCGTGTTCATTACCCAATTCCTTCACTGTCCTCAAACAGTTTGGAAAAATTCCTTCCATGTATGACTTGTTGATTAGTTGTGTAAGTGGTTTTTTGAGTCCTGCTAACAAATTTAATTTCGATGGGTGATATTCCATCAGTTCCATGTGGTTTCGTCTGTTTTAGACTTTTTATTATCTGCAGTGTTTCTTTTTCTGTCACTGGAAATAGAGCCACAGTGTTTTGAATGGGATGAATATATGTATTCCATGTGCTATTGTGTCTACAGTTTGTCTTTTCTCTAAGTTTTTGGCCTACTGTGGCAAAATGGTCATTGAAGATATTGAGAGTGTTATTCTGTTCTTTTATCATCTTTTTGCTTATCATAAACTGTATTTTGATGTGTTCCTGTGGATTTGATGGTATATGATTTGCATTCGTCTCTAGAGACTAAAATACCTTTTGTTATCCAGTTTTTGTTTTTGTTGATGGCTTTACTAATGGCCGTTGTTATTGGGCATGTTATTTGAAGGTAATAAGGAAAGAAATTTATGAAGTATGTTGCTTTCTGATCCAGTGTGAAATTTTTTTCCAACCTTTCCCATCCTTGTTTTCTAAGTTAATGCCTGAGGGCTGTTAGGTTTTGTTCATTTAGGTTTCTACCCTCCCATTTTTTTGTACACTTTATTCTCTGGTGGAATAATTTAAGCGTATTTTTATTGCATCATGATCTGACAGGGCTGTTTCTATAATTTCACTTTTCTACTGAAAATCACATAGATTTGTGAATATATGAACTATTTGTGTACAGGTGTTTGCAGTTGGTGTGTTGGCTTTTATATCGTCTTGTTTAAGCCATATGTTTTCATTGTGTTAAGGAGTTCCCTACTGTCCTTTGAATCTTTTAATGTATTAATGTTGAGGTCACTAGTAGAATCTATTACATTTTCAATGTTATATTTTTTGCATAAACCAAGACCATGTATACAGTTTCTGTTTATCTAATTATGGATTAGTATAGCAGTTCCCCCTCCTTAATATTTCTCCTGCATGAGCAAGCTGTTACACATTAATTTGCTATGACAAGATTTAAAATTTCATGCTCGTTTAGTCCACATTCTGTTAGAGCTAGAACATGAGGAATTTCTTTTTTTAGTATTATTTCTAATTGGTTTACCTTATTTTTAATGTACTTTATGTTCTGGTGTATTATGGCTAGCTCATTGATGGTGTTGGATCCAGTTGACGATATCAAAGTGGTTTCCCTGGAGCCAACCATAAAAAAATCACTGCTCTTCTACAGAACTTTTCTTGTTCTAGTGAGCACACATACAGCAGCTCATTTGGTTTTACACACGTTTTGTGCTGTTATTGGTGAAACTGCTTCTGTTGATTGCTGTGGAACTACTCTGTTGTTATTGTTGTTGTTGATCGCATTTCTGCTTCTGTTGCTTGTGCTTCAGCTGTTATTTGTGTTGTTGTTTGAGTTGGTTCAGATGCTGCTGGTTTTGTTGGTGCTACAATTTTTATTGAGTATGGTAGTGATGTTGCAGTCATTAGCGATTCTGCAGCTGCTGCATTTGTTGCCTCCAAGACAGAGTCATTTCTTGTAGGGTTGCATTCAGCAATTTATTGGTGATTCGTAGAAGTGGCTGGTACTGACTCACACATGCTCTGTTTTTATATGTTTCTAACATTCCATAAATTGTTTTGCACAGCAGAGACTTGCCTCTTCTGTTAGGGTGCATGCCATGTTATGTAAAGTTGCATCCCTCCAGGAAATCTTCATTAAGGAATCTTATGTTTCCAAAATTTTAAATATTGTTTGTATCCGTAATTTCAGCATTCGCACATGAAGTTGATTCGAGGTCATAACTATGTGGTATACCAATAACAGTTAATCCTTGGTTCTCTATCGAACTCAGGGCAGTTTTTATACTGAGAATAGCATTCGCTAACTTGTTACAATACACATCATTTGCTCCTGCCATTCATACAGCATAATTTTTTATTTATTTATTTTTTTTCCCCATTAAAATGGCCTTGACAATTTCCTGCATTGGTGCTTCTGGTTTCACATAACTGTATGCTTTCAGATCATAATGATTACAGAGTATTAGTCCACATTCTGTTAGAGCTAGAACATGAGGAATTTCTTTTTTTAGTATCTGACTATCTGAATAGACTATCTGAATAGATGCTAAGTTGAGTGAATTTTCCTAAAGATTTCTTATTTTTATTTGGAGACATGTACTTAAAATGTGCACAGTTTTTCACTTCGTTGAATTCACTGGCTAACACATAGATCATTTTTTGAGATTCGTTTGAGTCACAGTTTTCTTCATGAATATGTTCCACATATTCATTTCTTCATTTCTAGGGGGCAGTACTTCTTATTGCGTTGTATTCCTTCACAGGACATGTCATTGCCATTTTTTGAAACACAGCTTGTATTACTGCACATTCGCAAATTTTCATCATTTCTGGCAATGTAGTCCCCGTAATCACAGTCTTCTTGGCACATAAAATTGCTGTTTTTGTTTTGTAATGCTAACAAGTCTTCTTTGAGGGATTCAATTTCTTTTGCAGCATTTGAGTAACACTTTCTTTTGTATTCACTTCACTTTGGAAATCAACCTTTTTGTCACAAGAACAGTTATGTAAACAATCATGGCAGCCGCACAAGAAATCATCATTCGTGAATTTTAGGTTCACTTTTGCACACTTTTCATGTAGCCAGAATCAACACTTCATGCACAGAATTACTTTTGCAACATATTCTATACATTCCATGCACATTGCGTTGCTTAACATTTGCTTTTTTAAGAGAGCTGCAATATTACACTGACCTATCGGTGCCATCATGGAGTTACATTCTGGCACCACTCTCCTCTGGTTGATGTGCTGAACTAGAATGAAGTTCTAGATTGTCCCCAAGTACATGTGAAACAGGCATCTTGGAAGGATGAGGCCATGAATGGGAAAGTATATTGCCACCCTGCTTAGAAAAGTTTGGGTGAAAAACCTTCATAATTCTACATGGAAATGTACTGCCCAGTATACAGCAGATAATTGATAATGAACAACTTCAAGTGGAGAGGAATGCAAGTTCAGAAGAATAGGAAGGGGAAGTTGTCACCAATGATAGAAGTCTACCTTATCCATTATAATGGAACAATGTTACTTCACGTTGCTTGTAGTGTGTTATCAAAATATGAAGTGATTGATTTATGAATATTTGGTTGGTTGGTTGGTTTGGGGAAGGAGACCAGACAGCGTGGTCATCGGTCTCATCGGATTAGGGAAGGATGGTGAAGGAAGTCGGCCGTGCCCTTTCAGAGGAACCATCCCGGCATTTGCTTGGAGTGATTTAGGGAAATCACGGAAAACCTAAATCAGGATGGCCGGACGCGGGATTGAACCGTCGTCCTTCCGAATGCGAGTCCAGTGTCTAACCACTGCGCCACCTCGCTCGGTATGAATATTTAATTATGCTCTTACGGAGGTAGATGTATTCAGCACCTTGTGAAACTATAAGAACATTTGATTTTATGTGTTTATCTATTTTTCTAGCCTTGAGTATGTAAATGAACATGACATCTAGATGGTCTGAACTCATTTTAATGCAGCACATAGTATTCTGCAAAAGAACTGTGGCAGTCAACAGACCTGAGCAAGACCAAGCCTGCACTCTTGTTGCTCCATTTCATAAATACCTATCCTACAAGGGAGAATGCACAGTAGGCTGACCTGGTGGACAGCATTGAGGTATGGTGGCAAGTCACCTTGCTATTTTCTGTTTTGGGAATGCTTTTTCTCTGGCGAGAGGTAGACTTAAGAATGGACTGTGGAGAGTAGACTGCTGGCAGTGAATGTGGTTGGTCATGTTGTGGGGCACTCTACAAAACCTTGAGTAATCGTGCTCACTGTAGTACAATTCATTGCAACAAGTAATACTAGCACTTCCAAAAATTAAAGTTGTCTCTGTAATATTGTTGCCATGAATGCAAGATTTTTTCAGGCATTATTAGGTGTTGCAGTTATTACATCATATTACATCAAGTATGCTGCTCAGGGGTAGATCGTGTGTTACTTCAGCTTATGAAGTATATTAGAGACATTAATAATTTGTAGGAGTATTTGCACTGCATGTTACAAGGCAACCTACAGACACTTTATGCTGTAATATTACGTAGGAGAGCCAGACTCACGTCAATTCAAAATGAGTGAAAAGAGGTCTTGAGTTAGTACAATGAGAGTTAACTATAATGAGTGGTACCACTTAGCTTAAATGCTATCATCATGGTTAATAATTTATGGTTGGAAAGTTGCACCAATGAAAGCAATGGTGGTGTTGTGTTTTAATGTAAGAAATGCAGTCTCACAACTTTGATGGGTTGTATTGCTTCAGTCTTTCCGTAACTTTCGTTCGCTTAAAATCATTCACTCAAAGTTCTAAGATTAAAATAACTGATGCCTAAAGACCAAAACTAATTTCTGTTTTGTTTACAAGATCCTTAAAGTAATGCCTGAATACAAAGCAGTTTAAAGGCCGTCAGTCTCAGTCTGATGTAACAAACATTAATCACATTCGTGAAACAACAAATTCAGCAATTGTCCTAAGCTGAATGAGCAAACCGACTTTTCCAAAATTCATCCCTTCAGGGTGTGGTGACTGTTTATAGTATGTAGTTTATTGTTTTTCTGGAGGATTGTCCACAAGGTAAGTCGGTATTGATTCTGGTCTAGTATTGTATGCTGTTACTGTGCGTTAGTGGAAAACATCAACTATCAGAATGATAGACGAAGGTAAGAAGTGGTGTGCATAGCATTTTTTCACTACAACCCCTTAGGTTGCTCAGCAAACACTTCAGATGGGGTAAGATTGTCTAGTTAAATTTGAGAGAGGTAATAATATGGTTAACTATAGTAAGGGTGTGCAGCCTATGTGAAAGTGGCATTCACAGTGTTTATATTGTTGGTTATGTTGCAAGTTGAAAGTTGTAAGTTACAAAAGGTAGCCAAGGTGGTGGGAAGACCATGCTGCTTTGCAGATGTAACTAAGGACCCGTAACATAAGGTGATCATAGAATCCCACGTTTTATGAACAGGAAAGAGAGTGGTAGTGTCATTACAACACTGCCCCTTAGAAACTCATTGTAGAAGAAATTGTCACTTTAATTGGATTCAGAGAGAAGCCTTTTATAACCACTAATAGAGGAATTTGCATCACTATTTGAAGAAAGGCAATATTTCATGGCCACAGATTTGATGTAATGCAAAATTTACAACAGTGTGAAGAAAAACCAGTTCATTGTAGCCTTCTCTATCCAAATATGCTAGATTTTGTGAACCAAAAAGTAAAGAACTACCGCCTTTCACCCTAAAGCCAATGGAAGAGTGGAATGAGCTCATAAAATAATATATTAAAAATGTTATTATGTGAACAAGACACATGATGAGTGGATCAGTATTTGCCATACATTGTGTTTTCTTACAGCAGTCGCATTCATGAATCAATCATGTCCCATGAGGTGCTATATGGACAGCCAATGAGTTCTCCATTTGAGCTTAGAAATTGCCACCAGGTAGCGATTCAAATGAGGTAGAAGTCCTGATTCAGAAACTTAAAATGATTTGATGAGGGGTACAGCAGTGTAGCCTCAAAACTATTTCTAAACAGATTCAGAGAAGTAACAAAGGGGCCTGAGCCATTTCACCTACTAATTGTGTAACCTGGTGATCAAAAAGTGAAGAACAAAAACTGTCCACACCCAATGAAGGGCCATACCAAATTATGTGTCTGACATCCTCAATCAGTTGAGAGATAAGTTGACAAACCACATGCACTTTGACATGTTAAAGGCCTATCATGGACAAGGAGCACTGCCCGCACATCTGGTTCTGGTGGATCCACCATTAGTGAAACACAATGCTCCTAAGAGTGTGAGAAAGTGTAAAGATCTTCCATCCTCAGCACCATATTGTTATGCACTACCGGTATGTTCCCAGCATCCTGATGTCCGTTGCTCATGACACTGCATTTGGTCCCTGCTACACAAACAACATGCAGCACACATTACATTGTCATGTGTGAGCTAGCTTAAACATCATGTAAGTTATCGCATTTTTCTAAATACCAGGAACAATGTGTGACACAGAGTGCTGGAGTTTACAACCTGTGAAATGATTGCTTATCTACAGCCTTTGTGCCATGCACCTATGGCAATGAAATTGGGACATATACACCACATATGCTTAAATATCTCATGAAAACTTCACCTCTGAGTTGTAGGTAGTTCCCACAATGGACAAAAATTGCTTCATTATTCACTTCACTATGTGAACTAATTGATGCCACAAGACAAAACTTACTATGTAATGGCTACTAAATTTCTCTAGGGCCTAAACACTAATATTGTTGATGTTGTTAGTGCCAGTGATCAGATAAAAAAGCATTGGCAGCCTGTGGTCTTACATTGTCTGTCAGTTCAAAAGTAGGGAGTTCAGCAATCAAGTAATTTACAAACAATAAGTACAGTGCACAAATTTTAATCTGGTTGATTTTTAAATGGGAATGCAAGGTGTGGGTGAAGCAAGTGTCACTAGCGAGAGGAGTAGTGCAGAGGAAGCTTGTTTTGTAATAAGTGTCTACCCTCATTGTGGATAGTTAGCTTTGGTTTCCATGAATGAATTGTAAGAAGCACTTAAGATACACTGAGAATTGCTTCATCACTCTGTAAAAAAGGATGTCAGAAGTAGGAAGTAACAACTGCCTCAGTGACTCATTAGCTCCTAGTTTAATAAAGCACCTGTAAATACTAAATATAATGTATCTTTCATCATTTGAAAAATAATGCTATTCAAAGATTTTTTTTCATTTTTGTTTAATTATGCACTAAAGTTGATGATGGTGATTGGGGGAGGGGGGGGGGGGGAGTTTGGTGGTGGATGGTACTACCTAATATTTGATGGCACTCAGGGATTAAAGTCTCAGAAAGGTTGGTAACCACTGAGTTAGAATAACTTGGTTCCTCTATACCACTTTTCTTCCCCCAGTACCTTGTCATCATACACTGCACTCCCAGTAACCTTATGCCCTTCAGTCTTGAGACTGAGTACAATTCCCTCTACACATGGAACAACAAGTACCACACATTATGTTGTTAAATGTGACTTCCTTAATTGTCATTCATCTGTCCATATAAATTGTTATGGTTCTATCATTTTCTCGGTTTCTTTATTCCTTTGTGAATCGATATTGAGTAGTTACATGCCTTGAACTTACCCTGCCCTTAAACAGAAACATAACTTCAACAGCAGATAGATACAGGGAAAATTCAGTTCCTCTACACAGTCTTCAGCCCTCTTCCTTGTGGTTTAAATTGCTGTGCAAATGCCAGGATATTGACCTGTGGAAGTAAAGCAGTTAACCTGCTTGTGAAGTTTTAATCAATTTGCTAATCACTTTTCTTTCACTACTGATTGAGTACTTGTTTATTTGTTGTCTCTTGTGAAATCCATCATTGAGGCATAACTGATTCATATTCTTGACCCCCATTAGCTCTTTTTATTCTGTTTCTATGCACTATCCACTGTGGTGTGTCAAACCGCATGGAGTTTAAGTGCCCATATGCAGAGGGCAATGTGCAGACAGTGAGAAGGTGGAACTTGTGTGATGCCACCTCAGCAGTCATAGTGGCTGCTCGTAATGTAAGTAGCAGCTCTGCCACACCACACCTAGAATAGCTTTTCATTGCCCTCCCAATGTCTGCAATATTCTTGTCAAACCCTATGCTCCTTCTGCACCCATCTCCCTACCCTATGGCTTCTAATCCTGTAATCGTCCCCATGTAAGATTTGCCCTATGCACCCTCCTACCACCACCTAACTGGCACAATACATACTATCAAAGAGCGAGCTACCTGTGAAACGACATGTCACATACCAGCTGTTATGTAAACACTGTTCAGCCTTTTACAATCGGCATGATTACCACGAAATTATCAATTAGGATGAATGGGCTTAGACAGAGGGTGTATACTGGCAACACAAATATCCTGTTGCAGAGCCTGCTCTACAACATGACAATCATGACCTCAGTGCCTGTTTCACCACATGTGCCTTCTGGATTCTTCCCTCAGACACCAGTTTCTCAGAACTCCGCAGATGGATACTAGCGTTACAACATGTCCTTGGTTCTCACCATCCACCTGGCCTTAATTTACATTAATCTCTTTGGTCTCGGCATTTCTTCATAGTAACTACTCTTTTCTTCACTCGGTTTTAGTTTTCTGCATCTTTCATTTTCTTGCCCGTCAGTTTTTCACCACCCCGTTTTCTCACAATATACTTAAATTTTCACTCTTATTAACATGTGTACAATGTTTAAGCTTTAGTCTCTGTCTTGTGTATTACCCTGTCTTCCACCTTTGAGCTCTCAGGTTTTCAAATCTCATTCGAAGTAGTCCACAACAATCAGTCTTCTTCTCATCCCATCCGGTAAGTCTCCCCTAGCCTGCAGTTCTAGGTGACTTTCCTCCCAAAACCTGCCCCTTGTCATAGACCTCTCCAGTCCTTTTCCTTCACGCATCTTCCTTCTCCTTCAACTGTTCTGCCTGAAGTAGGAGCTAGTGTCTCTGAAACCTTGCCTGATTATAACCTTCTATGTCTGTGTTCTGCCACCGCTTGGTGAGTAAATTTTTTATCTATCCAGTTAAATTGTTTTGTCAAAAATTCATTGTTTTCATTGTTATATTATGCCACAGGGTGTGTCACACAAACTTGTGCTCAAGAAGCTGTAACTTTATTATCCTACATCATGAAGAAATGTGACGTTTAAGGATGACAGTCATACCCATACATTCTTCTGCACATGTAATCTCATAAAGCATTTAAGCCTTCATGTCAAAAAGACATTCTTTTCTGTTAAATTTAATTTAACACAGGATTGTGACGTATGTTACCAGGCCTATAGTGTACTGCATACATCATTGTATTTATACATTCTTTGTTGTTTCATCATTAAAGGACATTTGAGTGCCCTCATTTCAATTATGAGCCAGAATTATGGTACCAACCCTGGCTGACTGTTTGATCAGTACATGCAGACATCTATGCAAAAACATATACAGGTCAGCCCTTGTAAAAAAGGCCTTGAATTTGATGGACCGAAGAAAACCGGGAAGTCAGCAGAGCTCACAACTGAAGCTGAATATTTTACAGGCAATGAATTTCATTATGTACTCGTGGAGGGAAATCAGTGCTGAAACTATTAAAAACTGTTTCACAAAAGTGGGATTCTGTGAGAATGAGATGGCAGCTCCTGTGGAAGATGTTGCAAGTGATTTGCAAGAGTTTCTGGAATTAATGACAGTGATTCTGTCACTTTTGAGGACGTTGTGGCTGTGGATGACAACGTGGCAACCAGGAGTACAAAGTATTGAGGAGCTGACTGCAGAGAGAAGCTTGGAGAATGATAGTGGTAGTGAAAGTGACAGTGACAAGGAAGATGACCCTGTGCCCTCGAGTAGATTTCCCCACCACGTTATAGTTCTGGGTGGAGATTTTAATTTGCCGGATATAGACTGGGAGACTCAAACGTTCATAACGGGTGGCAGGGACAGAGAATCCAGTGAAATTTTTTTAAGTGATTTATCTGAGAACTACCTTGAGCAGTTAAACAGAGAACCAACTCATGGCAATAACATATTAGACCTTCTGGTGACAAACAGACCTCAACTATTTGAAACAGTTAACGCAGAACAGGGAATCAGTGATCATAAAGTGGCTACTGCATCGATGATTTCAGCCGTAAATAGAAATATTAAAAAAGGTAGGAAGATTTCTCTGTTTAGCAAAAGTGACAAAAAGCAGATTACAGAGTACCTGACAGCTCAACTCAAAAGTTTTGTCTCAAGTACAGATAGTGTTAAGGATCAGTGGGCAAAGTTCAAAACCATCGTACAATATGCATTAGATGAGTATGTGCCAAGCAAGATCATAAGAGATGGAAAAGAGCCACCGTGGTACAACAACCGAGTTAGATAGCTGCTGCGGAAGCAAAGGGAACTTCACAGCTAACGTAAACATAGCCAAAGCCTTGCAGACAAACAAAAATTACGTGAAGCAAAATGTAATGTGAGGAGGGCTATGCGAGAGGCGTTCAATGAATTCGAAAGTAAAGTTCTATGTACTGACTTTGCAGAAAATCCTAAGAAATTTTGGTCTTATGTCAAAGCGGTAGGTGGATCAAAACAAAATGTCCAGACACTGTGTGACCAAAATGGTACTGAAACAGAGGATGACAGACTAAAGGCCGAAATACTAAATGTCTTTTTCCAAAGCTGTTTCACAGAGGAAGACTGCACTTTAGTTCCTTCTCTAGATTGTCGTACAAATGATAAAATGGTAGATACCAAAATAGACGACAGAGGGATAGAGAAACAATTAAAATCGCTCAAAAGAGGAAAGGCCGCTGGACCTGATGGGATACCAGTTCGATTTTACACAGAGTACGCGAGGGAACTTGCCCCTTTCTTGCAGCGGTGTACTGTAGGTCTCTAGAAGAGCGTAGCATTCCAAAGGATTGGCAAAGGGCACAGGTCATCCCCGTTTCCAAGAAGGGACGTCGGACAGATGTGGTGAACTATAGACCTATATGTCTAACGTCGATCAGTTGTAGAATTTTGGAGCACGTATTATGTTAGAGTATAGTGACTTTTCTGGAGACTAGAAATCTACTCTGTAGGAATCAGCATGGGTTTCGAAAAAGTCGGTCCATGAGACTCAGAGGGCCATAAATACGGGATCACAGGTAGATGCTGTGTTTCTTGACTTCTGCAAGGTGTTCGATACAGTTCCCCACAGTCGTTTAATGAACAAAGTAAGAGCATATGGACTATCAGACCAATTGTGTGATTGGGTTGAAGAGTTCCTAGATAACAGAACGTAGCATGTCATTCTCAATGGAGAGTAGTCTTCCGAAGTAAGAGTGATTTCAGGTGAGCTGCAGGGGAGTGTCATAGGACCGTTGCTGTTCACAATATACATAAATGACCTTGTGGATGACATCGGAAGTTCACTGAGGCTTTTTGCGGATGATGCTGTGGTATATCGAGAGGTTGTAACAATGGAAAATTGTACTGAAATGCAGGAAGATCTGCAGCGAATTAACGCATGGTGCAGGGAATGGCAATTGAATCTCAATGTAGACAAGTGTAATGTGCTGCGAATACATAGAATGATAGATCCCTTATCATTTAGTTACAAAATAGCAGGTCAGCAACTGGAAGCAGTTAATTCCATAAATTATCTGGGAGTACGTATTAGGAGTGATTTAAAATGGAATGATCATATAAAGTTGGTCGTTGATAAAGCAAATGCCAGACTGAGATTCATTGGAAGAATCATAAGGAAATGCAATCAGAAAACAAAGGAAGTAGGTTACAGTACACTTGTTCGCCCACTGCTTGAATACTGCTCAGCAGTGTGGGATCTGTACCAGATAGGGTTGATAGAAGAGATAGAAAAGATCCAACAGAGAGCAGCGTGCTTTGTTACAGGATCATTTAGTAATTGCGAAAGCGTTACGGAGATGATAGATAAACTGCAGTGGAAGACTCTGCAGGAGATACGCTCAGTAGCTCGGTACGGGCTTTTGTTGAAGTTTCGAGAACATACCTTCACCGAAGAGTCAAGCAGTATATTGCTCCCTCCAACGTATATCTCGCAAAGAGACCATGAGGATAAAATCAGAGAGATTAGAGCCCACACAGAAGAATACCAACAATCCTTCTTTCCACGAACAATACGAGACTGGAATAGAAGGGAGAACCAATAGAGAAACTCAAGGTACCCTCCGCCACACACCGTCAGTTGGTTTGCGGAGTATGGATGTACATATAGATGTAGATGTATACTAATGCAGCTGAAGCCTTTGAAACATTCAGGAGATACACTATGGCCCATAGACTTGAGGACAGAACAGTAGTTCATGTTGCTCATTTCGAGCAAGAAATGATTGCCATAGAGTCTAGGAGAAATAGACAACAAACATGCTTGCTTGGATATTTTAAAAAATCATATGTATATGATTTTCAGATTGGATAGGTTCCTAGAGTTTTGTGTAAATTTAAGTTCCGTTTCATAATTTAATTATTAAAGTGATTTTCTTGTGACTAATTCTTTTTTAATCTCTACCATTTATTGTGTTTTTATGTAATATGTTCGGTATATCATAAACAAAATTTGGCTCATATTCTATAATTGGGTCGACTGAAGAATGGAATACCACCTGTCAGCTTTGGACAATGATGTCACATCTTAAGAATCTGTTATAACTTTTTACTGTACAAACTGATTCATTTACTTTCACCCATCCACCTACTGGGCCCCATGTTTTAATTACAAAAAAACTAATCATTTGATACGTTGATCATTTGCAATGAGTGTCATGTTACTGTTGTGAAAATTTAAAATGTCATCTATGGCACCATTTGTCAAAGCTGATTAGTGGTATCCCGATCTTCAATAATGCCCTATAATTATTATTTGGAAGCCCTCCTCTTTATAGTGTTTTCCTCTGAACAGTGTTCAGAATTTGTGGTCCCTTGAAAACAGTTATATAGAGGTTTCACTGCACAATGCATTTACACTGCAAACCACAAATAACTCTGCTGCTCTTTCAAAATATGATGCTCAGTGTTTCTTGTCATAAGTAGTCTCCACTGTCATTAGAGGAATAATGATTACACATTCATTTGCTCATAGGAGCTGAGGCTGAATTGTAGTCCAAAAATTACTTTCAGGAGACTGTCAACAGCATTGACATACTTGGAGAAATAGAAATGCATGATACAGACTGTGCTGTCTTGCAATATATTTATTCTCTACTGGTTTCAATCATGGACCATCTTCACAGTGGAAAAATATCTACTGTGACAACTTCTCATGTCATACATGCTACTTAACCTGGAAATTATATGCCTTTGATGACTTCAAAATGTCAGAAAATGATACTTAATGCCATAACACTGGCTTAAGCAAGCAGAAATCATTGAAGACATGTAACAGCAATAAGAGCACAATACCGTTGCTCAGACACAACAATAGCCCATAGCTAGTAGCCAGTGTATTCACCTCCTGGGTGTTGTGTTATTTATTTATTTATATATTTACACGTCAAGTTCTGTAGGACCAAATTGAGGAGCAAATCTCCAAGCTCACAGAACATGTCAGTACATGAAATTACAACATAAAAGTAATAACAGATAAAAATAAATGTTCATGAACCAGAAAAAAGTCAGTCCATAAGAGCAAGTAAACGCAATCAACAATACAATAAGAATCTGCTTAATATTTCAAGGAACTCCTCGACAGAATAGGAGTGACCCATGAGGAAACTCTTCAGTTTTGATTTGAAAGCACATGAATTACTACTAAGATTTTTGAATTTGAGTTGTAGCTTATTGAAAATGGATGCAGCAGTACACTGTACACCTTTTTGCACGAGAGTTAAGGAAGTCCAATCCAAATGCAGGTTTGCTTTCTGCTGAGTATTAACCAAGTGAAATCTGTTTATTCTTGGGAATAACCTTATATTGTTAACAAGAAATAACAGTAAGAAATATGTATATTGAGAGGGCAATGTCAAAATACCCAGACTTGTGAGCAGGGGTCGACAAGAGGTTCCTGAACTTACACCACTTATTGCCCGAACCGCCCGTTTCTGAGCCAAAAATAACCTTTTAGAATGGGAAGAGTTACCCCAAAATATAATACCATACAACTTGAGTGAATGAAAATGAGCAATGTAGAGTAATTTTTGTGCCGAACGATCACACACTTCTGATACCGTTCGAATAGTAAAAATGGCGGTATTAAGTCATTGAACAAGATCCTGAATGTGGGCTTTCCAGGACAGCTTACTATCTATCTGAACACCTAGAAAATTGAACTGTTCAGTTTCACTAATCGTATGTCCGCTTGGTGAAATTAAAATGTCAGGTTTTGTTGAATTGTGCATTAGAAACTGTAAAAACTTGAGTCTTACTGTAATTTAGCATTAGTTTATTTTCTACAAGCCATGAACTTAGTTCAATGAAACTGAGCCAATGTTGAACACAACATCCTTTACTACCAAGCTAGTGTCATCAGCAAAAATAAATACTTCAGAGTTACCTGTAATACTAGAGGGCATATCATTTATATAAATAGGAAACAGGAATGGCCTCTGATGCATGAGCCCCCCCCCCCCCCCCCCCCCCCCCACTCAGACCACACATCACAACCGTTATCAACATTGTGAATAATGACCTTTTGTTTCCTATTGCTAAAGTAAGAGGTGAACCAATTGTGAGCTACTCCCCGTATTCCGTAATGGTCCAACATCTGGAACAATATTTTGTGATCATCACAATCAAACGCCTTAGTTAAATCAAAAAATGCACCAAGTGTTCAAAACCTTTTGTTTAGCTCATCCAGTACCTCACAGAGAAAAGAGAATATAGCATTTTCAGTTGTTAAATGACTTCTAATCCCAAACTGTACATGCGATAGCAAATCGTGTGATATAAAATGATTAGTTATCCTCACATACACAGCCATTTCAATAACTTTTGCAAACAATGATGGCATAGAAATAGGTCTAAAATTATCTAAATTATCCCTTTCTCCCTTTTTATGAAGCGGCTTTACTACTGAGTACTTTAATCGCTCAGGAAACTGACCATTCCTAAAGGAAAAATTACAAACACGGCTAAATACCGGGCTAACATGTGCAGCACAGTACTTTAGTATGCTGCTAGACACTCCATCATAACCAGGAGAGTCCTTAGTCTTCAGTGATTTAGTTACTGACTCAATCTCCCTCTTGTCTGTATCACAGATGAGTATTTTAGACATCAATCTCGAAAAGGCATTTGCCAAGAAAGTTATATGATTTCCTGTAGAAACTAAAGTTTTATTTAATTCACCAGCAGTGTTCCGAAAATGACTGTCAAATACTGTACACATATCTGATTTATCAGTAACAGAAATATATTTACTGTGAACTGACTTTATATTGTCGACCTTGTGTAGCTGACCAGACACTTCCTTAACAACTGACCATATGGTTTTAATTTTATCCTATGATTTAGCTATTCTATTTGCATACCACATACTCTTCCCCTTTCTAATAACATTTTTAAGTACCTTACAATACCAATTGTAATGGGTTACTGTAGATTGATTGTGACTACTTCTAACCTTTTGATATAATTCCTGCTTTGTCTACAGGATATCCTTAGCCCACTAGTTAGCCACCTGGGCTGCCTATTACTGCTAGTACCCCCGTTTAGAATGTTCTAATGGAAAGTAACTCTCAAAGATCATGAGAAATGTGTTAAAGAAAGCATTGTATTTATTGTCTATGTTATTGCCATTATAAACATCCTGCCACTCTTGCTCCTTGACAAGATTTAAAAAACTCTCTGTTGGTGTCGGATTAACTTTCCTACATAGTTTGTAACTAAATATGATATTGGTTTGATTACTAAAGGCTTTTAATGTTAAAATTTGTGCATCATGATCTGAAAGGCCATTCATACTTTTACTAACAGAATGCCCATCTAGTAATGAATAATGAATAAGAATATTGTCTATGGTTGTGCTACTGTTCCCCTGCACCCTAGTTGGAAAAAACACAGTCTGCATCAGATCGTATGAATTTAGGAGCCCTACCAACATCTTTTTTTCTTGCACCATCATATACAAAATTTATATTGAAGTTACCACATATAACTAGTTTCTGGTACTTCCTACAAAGTGAATCACAGACCCTCTCTAGCTTGAGCAGAAATGCTCTGAAGTCAGAGTTAGGGGACGTATAAACAACAACAATTAGAAGTTTAGTTTCACCAAAATTCAACTGCCCCTGCACAACATTCAAATATCTGTTCAGTACTGTGTCATGATACGTCTATGGACTCAAATGGAATACTGTTTTTTTACATACGTAACCATTCCTCCATTCCTCAAGGGACTCCTTGAGAAACAGCCAGCTAATCTGTATCCTGGTAAAGGAAGCCTCTGAATTGTCAAATTATTTAAGTGGTGCTCTGATATACCAATAATTTCAGAGTCAACACCTATAACTAGTTCACTAACATTATCTCTAATACCTCTTATATTTTGATGAAATATGTTCTTTCCTTCTCTACTTGGAAACATTGCATCCTCGGAAGGTGGGCCCTTAGTTAGAGGGACTTCCTTTAAGCAGGTATACCTATCAGCTGACTTCAGTCTAAAAAAGGTGCAGCTCTAACATCAACTACTAAAGGAATTTTTACATGAGTGACACCACCACCACCACCCACTACACTGCCACCTATAAGCTTAGCCAGCCTCCTCTTCCCATACCTATTTAGATGCAGGCCATGCCTAGTGAAACCCAATCTACTGATAGACCCAACTGGCACCACTGAGATGTGACCAATGCCCTCCGCCATCAGTGCCCTCCCCAGCCCCACATTAACGCGCCTAACAGCCGCATTAAGGTGAGGCCGATCATGATGCTGAAACAGTTGCACGAAATGCACATTAGTGCCAGTCATTTGAGTAGCTATCTTTACCAGGTCACCACCTACATCATATTCCCCATTCCTATCAAGACTGTTCCCTGCTCCACCCACTATCACTACCTGATCGTCCTTCATAAAATTCCTGTATAGCTCACCTATGCTGTCAGTCACTTAAGTCTACCTTGCACTAGGATTCGCAATGCTGGAGACCTGGTACTCACTCCCCAACACTTCCTGCAACTGCTGGCTCACACCTCTACCATGAGAACTACCTAGCAGCAGAAGCTTCTTCTTTCTGCTAGACCTTGCAACTAACCTAGGCCACCTAACTGCTGAGGACTGCTGCATGTTCCCTACATCTACAGCTACACGAGGCTCCTCTCCACTCAACTCTGACAGTTGGTCAAATCTATAGCATATATGCAAAGTAAAACTGTCTGAATACCTCCTCTTCCTAGCTGTCTTCTTGCCAACTGCCAGTTCCCATTCCCCACCACCCTTCACCCTCCTCAACCTGCATTGTAACTGCACCTGAAGGGCACAGATCTTACACTCCTGCTCCTCTATAAACTTATTTCTACTACAGATTCTGCATTCCTAGGAGAGGATCTCACTAAAATGACCACTGGCTTCCCCACTGGATTCTCCCCCAATGAAAATACTTTGAACAAATCCCACACCTTAACCCACTACTCACAAACCTACGACAGAGCCCACACTTCTCACTCATGGTAAAACTTTACGTTACTGAAAAGAAACTATACGTCTACGTTACCTAAGTTCAGTTACACCAGTAGAACTATTTATAGAACTAACAATAATGGTCTCGAAATTCTCTGCCTGCTAAGAAAGAAACTGCTTACATTAATACTACTACACCACAGCTAATACCAATACCAACAAAGCTTCACAAAATTATTAGTTAAAACCAAAAAATTCAAACGGCTACTGGAACACTAAATGAAGTTAAAACACTGAATGAAAATTTTACTGATATATTTCACTAGAAACAATAACAAATGTCAGTTGAAAACTAAAGCACAGAATTTACTAAATGACTTCAATGAACAGAAAATTCTAAAAATCACAGCAAGCGAACATTTCTAAAAGTTAATTAAGTTGTTATTTCACCACAAATAGCACGAAACACCACTGAAAACTATTAAATTTAAGAACTGTATAACAGTGCACAAATAAGTTTGTCAGTACTTAGCATTATAACTGCTACAGCTGAGCAAAGGTATTGTGCCCTTATTGCTATTACACTATTACATGTTTTTAATGTTTTATACTTGCTAAGGCAGTATTACGATGTTAAGTATTGTTTTCTGATATTTTCAGATCAACAGTGGCACATACTTTTCTGGTTAAATAGCTTGTATGAGATGTGAAGTTGTCACAACTGGTAGTTTTCCACTGTAAAGATGGTCCATGATCATAACCAGTAGTAAATAAATATGCTGTAAGACAGCACAGTGTGTGACATATATTTGTTCAAGTGAATTGTAAGCATTAGTCTTCAGATGTAGTTCTCAGAGTTATGTAACTTCCATTAAAAAGTTTGAATGAGGTGTTGGTCCCACAAGTCTATATATTGTGGTCACTACAGACTTATACTCACTTCCTACATGAAATTTTGTTAATGATCACTTTGTTCGCGAGCAGAAGCAAAGGTCATTCCATTTCCACCTTACTGAAATGGCAGTACAATTTATCTTTCCACATTCTTTCAATACAGTATTAGCTAATGTCTGGTGTTATGAAGAGTTGTTCAATCATTATCCACTTTATAAAAACTATTTGGTTATGTAGGAGGTCCATGTTGAGAGTCACTGTCCAAGCTGCCCAGCAAACTTTATGACAACTTGTACCACATACCAGTGTGCAATAAAGTGCACACAAGCTCACATGGCAGCATTGTACTGCTCACTGCAAGTGGCTTGGCAAGTAAGAAATACATGCTGCTATAACTCATACATCTTCAGTTGTGCAGATTGACTTGTCATAGAATACAGTAATGTTACCAATGGAAGTTAGTGTCCAGTCCCTAGTGAATGAGAAAGGAACTGAAACTCAGGGAAGCAAACCAAAAGCTGAAATGCTTAACTCTGTTTTCAGTTTGTTGAATTTGTGGCTGAGTTAACCCCTCTTCTGCCTACAATCTATCATAGATCCATTGAACAAAAAACTACGCCCAGTAGTAGGAAGAAAGCACAGGTCACACCCATCTACCAGAAGTGTAGCAGAAATGATCCACAAAACTACAGTCCAATATCCTTGATATTGATTTGTTGTAGAATCTTAGAACATAACCTGAGCTCAAATATAATGAGATATCAATAGAATGACCTCCATGTCAACCAGCATGGATTCAGAAAACATCGATCATGTGAAACCCATCTAATACTTTTCTCACATGACATAATGAAATCTTTGGATCAAGGCAGTCAGGTAGATGCAGTATTTCTTGATTTCCAAAAAGCATTTTACTCAGTACCACACCTACACTTACTGTTAAAAGTATGATTGTGTGGGGTATCAAGTGAAGTTTGTGACTGGATTAAGGACTTTTTGGTATGGAGGATGCAGCATGTTATCTTTGCTGGAGAGTCATTGTCAGATGTAGAAGTAACTTCAGTTGTGCCTCAGGGAAGTGTGTTGGGACCCTTGCTTTGCATGTTACAGACAATATTAATAGTAAAATTAGGCTTTCTGCATATGATACAGTTATCTATAATGAAGCACTATCTGACAGTTATCTATAATGAAGTATTATCTGAAAGAAGCCGCATAAATATTCATTCCAATCTTGATAAGATTTCAAAGTTGTGCAGAGATTGGAAACTTGCCTTAAATGTTCAGAAATGTAAAATTTTGCACTTCGCAAAATGAAAAAAAAACATAGTATCCTGTGACTATATTATCTGTGAGTCACTGTTGGAGATGGCCAACTCATACAAACACCTGGGCGTAACACCTTGTAGTGATATGAAATGGGATGATTATGCAGATTCAGTTGTGAGTAAAGCAAGTTTATCAGTAGAACACTGTGGAACTGCAATGACTGTACGAAGGAAATTGCTTACGTATCACTCGTGTGACGGGTTCTAGAATACTGCTCGTGTGTGGGACCCATACCAGATTTCTTCATAGAGAAACTATCTGAGACCATCATACTCCTGAAAAGAAGGCAATGAAACCAGCAACAGATTCAGCTAAATAACAAAGCATTAAAGTGATTTATGTGGGTATGCCTTTCAATATTAGTACAAAATTATGAACATATGGCAAGGGAATACATGAGGCAGTTATTCTTTATTGAAATGGCATGATACATTCCACAAACATCTCAACCAAACATATGATGAAAGGTGGTTGGTTGAAGGTGGACAAATTCCATAGTCACCATGTATGCCAGAATAAACCCCTCTTGACATTTTCCTGTATAGTCTTATGGTGTGAGCAGGGAACAACTTTGTATGGGACACCTATACAGCCAGAAGAGTTCAGCAGCAACAAAAATTATTCAGTACTCAGGGTTTGTGGACCATTGGTATGAAAGCATGCACCACAGCACCACAGATGCACCTCATAAAGATGCAGAGCAGCTCGTTTAGAGCACACATGTTAATAAGCCCCTTGTTTACACTGTGTGCATACCATGAATCAGGAGATTTGAATGTGATCCAGTCTTCAAATTTATTTTACATCCAATCGCACATTTCCAGACATGGATTTTTTTATCAAAACTTTGTTTGCTAAGTCCTCTTTACAAACTTTAGGAACATGTAATAGGAACTGTTAAATATCCAGTATACGTATGTCATTTTAAACATATGGGAATTGTCCATAAAGCGTAAAGAAGAATGTAATACACTGTAAAAAGCCATCTGTTTATTACACTGTGATCTGTTCTATACCTGCACTACACTATAGAGAACACTATGTAAAAATCAAAACGTCAAGGCCTATATATAATGATACAATATCTATCCGTTATGTAATCATAAAAATGGATGTATGTAAATATGTGTATATAAGTACATCCATTTTGAGAATATGTATGTATGTATGCATGTATGTTACACATTTCCTCCTAAACCAGTGGACCAATTTCAACCAAAGTTGGTACACCTATCACTTACTGCCTGGGAAGAATTGCAGTGGGGGTATGAACCACCCACCTAGCAAAGGGGTGGAAATGAAAAAACAATGTAGCCCATGAAGTGTGAGTACCCATACCTAAATCATCCAGTATTTGAGAATGAGAGTACTGAGAGATTTGCAACAACTTTTACTCATCATTTCAAACATAAAAGAAATTTTTTCTCACCGATGTCTCCCACAGAATGATGAAAGGAAAAATGTTTATCACTTACTATACTTCTGCTGCTCACACAGTGAAACTGTTATATCAAGCATGATGTTTTAAGTTATTACATCTGTAGTACTAACTGTATTTGTGACACATGTACCAATGAATGTGCTAGACAAACTATATCATTGAACTACTCCTAGTTTAGAAGATGACATCAAATACTGCAATCCATTAAAAACTGCTGCACCCTGTAAGACTTTTGGTTGCATCTAACTCTGTTCATAATACTTTTCACAGACAGTTTCCACATCTGCCATTGAATGTACATAAAAAATATAGAACAGTGTGACACATAATACAGGGGATATATCATGAACATTGAGCTGTGTGAAAATGAAACTGCAGTGTGAAATTTGCCAGTCATACAGGTGAAATATATATACAAGTATGTGTAAAATACGTTAAATATATGTGAAATATATTTGAAATGTATGTATGCATCAAAGCCATGGGAATAAAGCTCATTCTAAACCCTTGGAATTATTTCAGTCAAATTTTGCGGACATTTTAGTTACAATCTGAAAGAAATACTTTATGTGTAAGAACCATCAGCCTCCTGTTTGGTTAAGTGTGATAATGTGGAAAGAAAAGGGTGGAGGTGAACTAATAGAAATACATACCTGGGCAACATTGTACTCAGTTAGTAAACAAATAAATCAACAGACGATCACAGTTCGTTTAAAATTAGTGAAAATCTAGTCCACTTATCTGTGTTTTTGTGATTCTGTTTTTATGTTATTTTCAAAAATTTTAAGTTCAGCAAGTGTACCTTTGCTCTATAGCTTTGTCTATCATATGGCTAATCAATTTTATAAAGAGTTAATCCACACTTAACTGTCAAAGTTTGAAACTAATCTTCTTTAGTAACTAATTTGAGTACTGAAATATAATGGGCAAGTGCTACCCACTTGGCACCACTATATAACAAAGATGCTGTAACTTACCAAATGGGAAAGCACTGGTATGTTGATAGACACAATAAAAAACACACAAACACACACACACAAATTTGGTCAGGAGGGCAACAGCATGCTTTTAGGCAATGTGGTGAAATTTGAAAGAGTCTCAAAGCAAGAAAATAACAGGGAATACTTCAAAAATTTCCCTGCTATGGAATAAAAATTTGCATAATAGATTTATGAGGTTTGTACCAAGTTTCAATGGTCTTTTGCTACTGGCTGATGTACCATGCACAAGTGTGTGTTTTTTATTGTGTTTATCAACATACCAGTGCTTTCTCATGTGGTAAGTTACAGCATCTTTGTTTTTTGTATATATTTTTCCCATGTGGAATGTTTCCCTTTATAAAGTGATGCTTACATCTTTAAACTACAACATCAGTATGGGTCAATAACCAGAAAGTGAATGATAAAAATACAAAATTCTCTGTTCTAATCCTAAATTTGGTCAGGAGGGTAACAGCATGCTTTTAGGCAATGTGGTGAATTTTGAAAGAGTCTCAAAGCAAGAAAATAACAGGGAATACTTCAAAAATTTCCCTGCTATGGAATAAAAATTTGCATAATAGATTTATGAGGTTTGTACCAAGTTTCAATGGTCTTTTGCTACTGGCTGATGTACCATGCACAGTGTCTAGAAGGGGAGGCAATAAGCAGGATTGACCAAACAAATTCTGTTGAGATGGAATGAAAATTCTCGCATTTTGTGTGAACAAAAAGGCAGAATTATTGTTGACATCCATGCTGAATAAACACTTGTTGTATCTCAAGTGGACACTGGAGGACTGAGGGAATCTCGCAGTTGTGTATGAGGGACTAATTCCTGGAAACTGAAACTTCTGAATATGGCAGGCCCCAGCCACCCCATACTGTTACTCAACTTGAGGCAAGATTTCCTGTTGCAACCTCACAGTAAACATTGAATGCCCAGCATTTCACTTGCTTATGTGGAAGCCTTTCAGCCACTACCCATTGTTTGTACTGCCCACATTAATTTAAGATGTAAATGTAACTGAACTGATTCAGAATTGTGAAGTGATCTGTACTATTCATGTTAAAATTTGTTCAGATAGACCAATTTATTAATTCTCTTATATTTCCTGCTTCCATTGATAAACTATCATAGATAATGTTTCCCAAACTGTGTGGCACAGTCATATGGAAAGTGTGAAATTTTGTTCTGTCCAGTGGTCTTAACACTAAATTTTTATAATAAGACACATTTTAATCTTTAACATGAGCTGTAATAAATTACAGTCAGTATTAGAACAGCCTGTACAGGTCAGTGTCAAAAACTACCAGTTCCACTTGTCAGTAATTCAAGCAGTGGTCAAAACCTGTAATCTGCCTCCATAGCTGACTGGACAGTATAAAGGCTGTCATGCAGAGAATGCAGTTCCAATTCCCTGTTCTGCCAAGAATGTTCCTTTGTGGAAGGCATAATACGGGGTGAATTCAGCCTCAGGCCTAAAAAGCTGGCAAAATGACTGACCACATGAGACTCTTTAATGCATTCATATGATGCCAAATGGCAGAGGATAGCAAATTGGTCTCTTGGCGTCCCTCAAGCCTTCAGGGCCTTGAGAAGGAGCCCATTAAAAACCTGTGATAATGGTTACTTTACTCCTCCCACTTAGTGAAAACAAGATTAAGCAAACTCTGTGGACTTGGTCAGCTGTAGTGTGTATGCAGTCAAAGTAGGCAGTGGTCAAAAAAATTTTACTTCAGTTTTATGATGGAGTTAGTCTTTTCTGTAATATTTATTTGTATATAATTTTTTACTTGACCATTTTGTACAATAATATGATGCACATGAAGCATATTAACAAAATATTTGTTACAATCGAGCATGAATGTGATGCATATATTTAAAGCTGAATAGCTGGCCTCCAAGAGTGATCAGAAATGAGCCCCGTATACTTACTTTAAACTTGCCAGTGAGTCCTATGCTGTCACCTTCGAACTCACTTCTCCATACACTTGGACTCAACTTTTGAGTCTTCACCATTACCTATTTAACTAAAAACTCATCGCATGAGTCTGTTAATCACTGACATATCATAAACAGAGAAGTACTTCAGGCTACAACAACCAATGTATATCCTGGTGAAGGATCTTCCACAGTCTTCAGTGCTACATAGCGTCAACAATGAGAAAAAGAACTAAAATATAAGAACGAAAGAAAGTTCATTTAAATTTAGCAGAATATAGCTGTGAGCAGGAGAAGTCTGACAAAGAGAAAAGTAGGAAAAATCAAAGCATGCTTTGTTTTTCAAAAGTATTTATTAGCACTGCTCTATACACTGGGATAGCATTTTATAAACAATCACCATGGATGGCCCATTTAACTGTGTACTCTGTGATCAACAAGCACAGATCAGCTCAGTATTATTTGTGGGATGAAACTGTTGCCAACTGCAGAGAAAATTAAATAGCTTTCTGCATTTGCAAGCATATGCTACCTTAAGTAAAGAAGATACTGAGATCAGTGTTTAGTGACCCTTGCAGTTGCCAGAGTAGGATAATTTCTCAACCATGCTCATCAATATACAAGGTGTGTCTGAAAACTTCATCTGTGGTATCAGAAAATAATGGAAACAAGAATTAGGAAAAAAACAGCTTTGGTGCCCTTCAAAATAACCACTATTAGCTACAACAATCTTCTGACATTCATTGTAAAATGGCTGAAAACTGGCAGCAAATGCTTCTTGTGGAATCTGTCAAAGCACTGTGGTCACACATTGTTTTATATCTGCAACATCTGAGAATGTTATTGAACAATAGTGCTTACACTGTTTTTGTTTGTGTTCAACTCTTCTTCTCCCATTCTAAAAGAGCCACCGATCATCCACAAGCAACCATTGCACTAATTTGATGCTCTCCAGGATTGTGCACATTAATCCAAAAGTGGCTTACCATTGACGCTGTCCTTTCTATCTTTAAAGCATTTAAACCACTCAATCACACATATTTTACTTAATACTTCAACACCCCACACTTGCACTAACATTCCAAGAGTCTCCAGCACAATTTACCCTAATTTGAAGCAAAACTTCATGTTAACATATTGCTCCATTTTGCACTATGTTTGCTATGATACAAGTACAATGGATGCTTGTGGATGATTGGTGTCTGGTTTTGAGAATGAGAGCACAAGAGTTCAAGATAAGCAAAGGCAATTTAACAACAACTGACCACCAACATTTGCAGACATTGCTGATATCCTACAATGTGTGACCACTGTACTTTGAGCAGTCCCACAATAAGCTTTACTGGCAGTTTTGAACAGCTTTACCATTGATGTCAGAAATGTGTTGTTGCTAATGCGATTACTCTGAAGGACAGTAAAGCTATTTTATTTCTAGCTCTTGTTTGCTTTATTATCTGAGACAATTCGCTGAATTTTTCAGATGTACCTCATATTTCAAGAAGAATAACACTGCAGTATTTAAATGTCAGATTACTGAATTTTTTTAAATAAACTGCCACATTCTGCTCTCAGTACACCTCTTGGTGACTTTAAAAGTAAGTTGT
Organism: Schistocerca piceifrons; assembly: GCF_021461385.2. Taxonomy (NCBI): domain Eukaryota; kingdom Metazoa; phylum Arthropoda; class Insecta; order Orthoptera; family Acrididae; genus Schistocerca; species Schistocerca piceifrons. Next base: position 47,683,337 of record NC_060139.1, read on the forward strand.
ACAGGTGGCCAATAAACAATCCATTCTACAGTTTAAGAGAATTTGTGGATGCTAGAAGTGTAGAAAATGAGTTTTAAGATTATTATATCAGTTCTGTACAACTGGTTAATATAGAATAAATTATTTGCACATTTAATGTGAATATTAATTAATATAATGGTTACTGTTGCGTTAAGCCATCAACGTAAAGCCTGTTGCACTACATGTGGTGAACAGCTAATAAAGAATATGAATATGAATAAAGAATTACTTATACATTTCTTGAACCAGGTAACACCCACAGGGAGCACAAATCCATTCCTGCAGCTGTCAAAAAAGCAAAATAGAATGCAATTCTAAAAACTGATACAACCTGGAGCTGGACTGATTTTATTAGATTTGTCCCTAGGAGACCACAGAGAAATTCAGTATATCTTTAGTAGAGTGATTTTTATAATACCAGTGAATTTCATTGTAGATGTTACACTAATAAAAAAATAGAATATTAATAAAAAACAGTATATTCAGTAGAATGTAGGTTATTCGTCTCATAACATACAGTTACAAATCAAAGATTTTTGTACTGGAGACATGTCAAATTACTTTTAAAAAATAAGGTTATAATAGCTAACATATTTAAGCAAAAATTTCTGAATTTTTAGAGATGAACAATTTAACAAGAACGTATGTAACGCCTACAGTCGCTTTTCAGCTTGCAATACAGTTCATACAATATATTAAAAATTTATTATATAATAATATAATCTGTATTGTTTCTTTTCTTTTCAAATTGCCAAACTGTCCTACATGACTTCTTCAATTGAATAATAACATTTTTCCACTAGTGTATGTAATAAAAATCTTTTTAGTGGGTCAAACTCCATATTTAACAGATTTGTATTATTTAATTTATTGTGAATTTTTAATTCCTTCTACAACAGTGTTTGAGCATAAAGTTTTAAATTATGAGAGAGCAGTTTGAAACCTGTCTGTGACAAGTATTGTAATTGTGGTTGAAAAGGAAATTGTCAAGTGAGTTTTTATTTTTATGTATGAAAATAAAAATTTCATAGATTTATTGGGAAGGAATGGTTAGTACTTTTAAATAATGGGTGACATGCTGTCTTTTTTGGACTAAACACGTGTTTCTTATGATTGTCTTTTGAAATGTAAATAATTTATTTATTTTATTTACATGTCAAGTTCCGTAGGACCAAATTGAGGAGCAAATCTCCAAGCTCTTGGAATGTGTCAGTACATGAAATTACAACATAAAAGTAATAACAGATAAAAATAAATGTTCATGAACCTGAAAAAAGTCAGCTCATAAGTGTAAGTAAACACTATCAGCAATACAATAAGAATCAACTTAATTTTTCAAGGAATTCATCAACAGAATAGAAAGAGTGACCCATGAGGAAACTCTTCAGTTTCGATTTGAAAGCATGTGGATTAATGCTAAGATTTTTGAATTCGAATCACAGCTTATTGAAAATGGATGCAGCAGTAATTGCATACCTTTTTGCACAAGAGTTAAGGAAGTCTGATAGAAATGCAGGTTTGATTTCTGCCAAGTATTAACCGAGTGAAAGCTGCTTATTCTTGGGAATAAGCTAATATTGGTAACAAGAAAAGACAATAACAAATATATATATTGAGAGGGCAATGTCAGAATACCCAGACTTGTGAACAGAAGTCGACAGGAGGTTCATGAACCCACACCACTTATTACCCGAACCGCCCGTTTCTGAGCCAAAAATATCCTTGTGGAATGGGAAGTTACTCCAAAATATAATACCATATGCCATAAGCAAATGAAAATAAGCAAAGTAGACTAATTTTCGTGTCGAAGTATCATTCACTTCTGATACCGTTTGAATAGTAAAAATGGCCTGAACGTGGGCTTTCCACGACAGCTTACTATCTATCTGAACACATAGAAATTTGAGCTGTTCAGTTTCACTAATCATATGACCGTTCTGCGAAATTGAAACATCAGGTTTTGTTGAATTGTGTGTTAGAAACTGCAAAAACTGAGTCTTACTATGATTTAACATTAGTTTATTTTCTTCAAGCCATGAACTGAGGTCATGTGCTGCACTATTTGAAACCGAGCACACAACATCGTTTACTACCAAGCTAGTGTCATCAGCAAACAGAAATACTAGAGGGCAAATAATTTATATAAATAAGGAACAGGAATGGCCCCAACACTGATCCCTGGGGCACCCCCAACTTGACAGTACCCCACTCAGATCCCACATCACAGCTGTTACCAACATTGTGAATGATGACCTTTTGCTGCCTGTTGCTAAAGTAAGAGGTGAACCAATTGTGAGCTACTCCCCGTATTCCGTAATGGTCCAACTTCTGGAGCAATATTTTGTGATCACCACAGTCAAACGCCTTAGTTAAATCAAAAAATGCACCAAGTGTTCAAAACCTTTTGTTTAGCTCATCCAGTACCTCACAGAGAAAAGAGAATATAGCATTTTCAGTTGTTAAATGACTTCTAAACCCAAACTGTACATGTGATAGCAAGTCGTGTGATATAAAGTGATTAGTTATCCTCACATACACAGCCTTTTCAATAACTTTTTCAAACCATGATGGCATAGAAATAGATCTAAAATTATCTAAATTATCCCTTTCTCCCTTTTTATGAAGCAGCTTTACTACTGAGTACTTTAATCGTTCAGGAAACTGACCATTCCTAAAGGAAAAATTACAAATACGGCTAAATACCGGGCTAACATGTGCAGCACAGTACTTTAGTATGCTGCTAGACACTCCATCATAACCAGGAGAGTCCTTAGTCTTCAGTGATTTAGTTACTGACTCAATTTCCCTCTTGTCTGTATCACAGAGGAGTATTTTAGACATCAATCTCGAAAAGGCATTTGCCAAGAAAGTTATATGATTTCCTGTAGATAAAAAATTTTTATTTAATTCACCAGCAATGCTCAGAAAATGATTGTTAAATACTGTACATTCATCTGATGTATCACTAACAGAAATATTCTTAGTGCGAACTCACTTTATATCATTGACCTCATGCTGCTGACCAGACACTTCCTTCACAACTGACCATATGGTTTAATTTTATCCTGTGAATTAGCTATTATATTTGCATACCACATACTCTTCATCTTCCTAATAACATTTTTAAGCACCTATGCTTTCAGTCGCCTGAGCCAACCCTGCACTAGGATTCACAATGCTGGTGACCTGGTACTCACTCCCCAATACTTCCTGCAACTGCTGGCCCACACCTCTACTGTGGGAACTACCTAGCAGCAGAACCTTCTTTCTTCTAGACTTTGTAACTAACCTAGGCCTCGTAATTGCTGAGAACTGCTGCAAGTTCCCTACATCTACAGCTACACGAGGCTCCTCTCCACTCAACTCTGACATTTGGTCATATCTATTGCATGTATGCATAGTTAAACTGTCTTAACACCTCCTCTTCCTAGCTGCCTTCTTGCCAACCGCCAGTTCCCATTCTCCACCACCCTTCACCCTCCCCAACCTATCTAGTTCCTCCTTTGCGCATTGTAAGTGCACCTGAAGGGCACAGATCTTATGCTCCTGCTCCTCTATCAACTTGTTTCTACTACTGATTCTGCATTCCCAGGAGAGGATCTCACTAAAATGACCACTGGCTTCCCCACAGCATTTTTCCCCAATGAAAATACTTCGAATAAATTCCACACCGTAATCCACTACTCACAAACCGATGACAGAGCCCACACTTCTCACTCATGGTAAAATTTTACAGTTACTGTAAAAAACTATGTGTCTATGTTACCAAAGTTCAGTTACACCAGTATAACTATTTAACAATTAACAATAATGGTCTCGAAATTCCCTGCCTACTAAGAAATCAACTACTTGTATTAATACTACTACACCACAGCTAATACCAATACCAACAAAACTTCACAAAATTATTAGCTAAAACCAAAAATTCAAATGGCCACTGTAACACTAAGCAAAGTTAAAACACTGAATGAAAATTTTACTGAAATATTTCACTAGAAACAATAATAAATGTTAATTGAAAACCAAAGCATGAAATTTACTAAATGACTTCAACGCACAGAAAACTCTAAAAAAACACAGTGAGTGAGCAATTACAAAAGTATATTAAGTCGTTATTTCGCCACAAACGGCATACAACACCATTGAAATCTATTAAATTTAATAACTGTATTATAGAGCACAAATAAGTTTGTCAGTACTTAGCTTTATAACCGCTACAGTTGCAGTGCATGCCGCAAAATGTAAACACACTACTGAGGCACAAGGCTTAGACGAACGATACAACCGCACTCACAAATAATAGACCACTCGAGTCAATAACATAAGAAGAAGGACTGAGATTAATGAAAACCCACTAATAAGTTACTTTTATGGCAAATATTAACACAAATAAACTTTAAAATAAGTAAATGAAGTCTAAAATTTTATAAAATATTAACGAGCAATTTCAACAGCAGTGGGCTGTTCATAGAGTTTCCCCACAAAATTATTCGATCCACGCCCACACCGGCATGATGGCCAACTCAAAAGGTCTACTGCCATCTGTGCATCAAGGGTTAGTTTTCACAAAAGTGAAGTGTCGCAGGATGTGGGTAGTGCGATGTTTGTGTATGTCTGGCTAAGGTTAGCCATTTATACGCACTCATCTGGAGATAGATTGGGTCGAAAAACGAACGAAGGGTAGCGGTTTTAAGGGCAGAGGGGAAAAGTGCCAAGGCAAGCGCCAAGGGAAAAAAAACCTCTGCGATAGTTAGGTTGGGTAGTAAGAGCAGTAGCTGACTGCGATAGGTCATGCAAGGGTAGGTTATGTTAGAAGCGGGCATCATGCAATCGGATACAGTGTCATGCCAAGTTTCGTCATAAGAGATCAGTCCTAGACAGTGCTGCAGCACAGAGTGCTGCAATTCGAGTTGTGAGAACCCCTACCGCACTGTCAGTGATGACATCGCGCGGGCTAGGGCCCAGGTCATCCATCGGCATCTGGTGGGCGTGCTTCGAAGCCAAGTGCTCGGAGATGAGCGACCGCATAGCGGCACCACTCCTCGCTTGTTGGCTGTGCTGAGGGGCTCAATGAGGGCTGTGGCTGCGTTTTCCCCATGTTGTGGATGACATAGCCCAAGTCTTTGAGTGTCCTTACTGCCCTGGTTGCTCACTCGTCGGAGCAGAGCTGCTCGGAGCCAATGGGCTTTGGTGTTGGTGCGGCACGTTCCGTCTTCCTCCTCCTCAGTGTGTCCGCCGCGGTGTGTCCTGCCGCCAGCTGCTCCGCCATGGGAGCGGTGGCAGATGTCTCTTCTCTGCCTGCTGCATCTGCCCAGATGTCTTGGGCCATCTGTGAGCGCAGCTGCCGCAGCAGGTTGCATGCCTCCGTCGTCTCTGCGGTCAGGGTGGCCTTGAAGGTCGCCCTGTCCTCATCCATGGCGGCTTTGAAGGCCGCAATCGCCTCCTCCGCTGTGGCCGCCAGCATGGCACGCATCTCCCCCGCCCCACTCTCACTAGTGCGATATTCCGGCCACCTGTTGGCAGTGGGAGGATCTTCTCACCTTCCAGCTCTGTCTTCTTATGGCGGCGCTTGCGGTGTCTTCGTCGTCGTCTCTCAGGTTGTGCCTTTTCATCAGTGCAGCCACCACCGTTGAAAGCCGGGCTGCGACACCAGTTGGCTACGTGTGACCCGCTGCAGTGAGCACGGTTGGCGCTGCTTCTCTTCGTCTGTCACAGGCGTGGGTGTCGTGCGCGCCAGCGCACTTCACGCACTGCGGTGAGTTGCAGCACTATTTGGCCACATGCCCCTCGGCTTGGCACCTGTAGCACTGTGGCTTAGGGTCCATGCCCAGGGGGAGAGCTTCTGCCATCACAGGGAAGCCTAGAAGCTTCCTTAACCCGAAGATGTCGCCACCATCCGTGGCAGTACCCACCACGACGATGAACAGCGGCGGCCTCTGCATGTTCGCCCGGTTGTGCAGCTTGATAGTTGCACCCTGGAATCCTGCTTGTGTCAGCCCTTCATGGACTGTCTCCTCGTCGAAAATCCAAGGCAGCCCCCTAATCAGGGCCTTGGATTGCTTCTCGCGCTGTCTTGGCGCGGTCGTCTTACCCACGCTGGGTGGATCCACCATGTGGGCAGCCACAGCGCTCTTCAATGCGTGTTGGTCGGCCGCACTCGCTGCCTGAAGTTGAATGATAGCGCTTGAGTCAAGTGACTCGACGCCAACCTCTTCGCTGCAGCAGCTGGCTATAGCATCATATATCTCTGTCCACGACCCTCTACTGCACTGGATGTACAGAGGGGGGACAGGTACATGATGTTCTTCACACTTCTGGTCCACAATCCTATTGGGTTGCGGCATCGGCAGCATCTTCTCAACAACTGTCTTCTTCTTCTGTGCGTTTCTGCCCATACTGTGACGCCAGATAACACGACAAATTTGCAGAGTTGTAATAACAACACACGACAATTTGCGCTAGTGTTGCGTCACAGTCAGAGCACAGCATCGCAGCTCTTCTTCACGCCCAGAGCAGGTAGCGCGCTTGACCAGAGATGCGCGCACCTTCGCTGCTCAGTTGCAACTGCTTAATTCGTCTGGGAACATGTCCATAAATTTTCCTTCAGTCCACAAAAGGTGTACTAGGTATTAATTCTGACAAGAAGAGACATACATCTGGTGAATTGTATGTCACACAATACCTACACAATCATTTGCCAAAAAGACCAGAGACCTACGGTCATTAATATTGTACATCTGCATAACAGGTTTTTTTTACAAGAACTAGTTACCAAACCATCCAGGTGACTGTGTAGAGTACTTACCAGTTGAAAGGGATGATGAATAATGTTACAGATTGAAAATTTCATTTTATTTGACTTTTAGAGAGTTGTTTTGTCTTTCCCTTCTACAAACTGATACATACAGTGGCAATTCCAAATGGGTAATACCGTAAAGTGTTGTAACTTAGAGCATTATCTACTATTGTTTATCTTTGTATCATTGTGTACAGATAAGAATGAAATGGAGAACTTCACAAATTTTAGCAATACAAGTATTTTATCGGTGTTGTATTGCCTAAAACAGCAGACATAGGCATATTTCATAATTAATGAATGTCATAAGAACAATCAATATCTAAAGGTTACTGAAAGTAATTCAATACAACAAGAACTGTCAGAAAAATCATAATTAATAAAAGTGCTAAAGAACTTTTAGATAGCAAAAACAGTATAATTTATAATCACATTTTTAAATGCCAGATATGAAATTACAGAATAAAGTATTAAGAATATTAATGGCATTGAAGAGTTTCTCTAAATTTCGAAGCTCGATTCCCATAAATGTGTGTGTGTGTGTGTGTGTGTGTGTGTGTGTGTGTGTGTGTGTGTGTGTGTGTGTGTGTGTGTGTGTGTCTGTGTGTAAGCACCTGTATATGTACATGTACATACATGTGTGTATTATATGACTGTCTATGTACAACATTTTTTCCAAGATTGCTGTAAACTTATGCATCACTGCTGATGGAGGCTAAATGGAGTAGGCTCAATGAATAGCTAAATGTTCCAAGTATGTTCACAATTCATGTTGACATACACACACACACTTTTGATAAGTTACTGAATCTGTGATGACAGTACAAGAAAACAAGAAAAGAGGATGTAGTGTACTCTCTATATGGTTATTGATTGTTAAACCAAATTTGCAGCAGTCTTCAAAAAAGTTCCAGAAATGAATGCTAAGCTACAGAACTCCCTATTAGCCTGTAAATGCTGGTTGCCATGACTGAAAGAATACACAAATAATTTGCTTTTTGATCACAGGAGCAGAACAGTGATGTTGCTCTGTGACCAGTTTTTGTCTGAGGAAGCACAACATGTTTTCTCAAGGTGGAAGTGGAATAAACAAGAATACAACAATTTTGTTTGCACCAGGTGAACTGCGTGTGTTTTTCATATGAAGTATGGACTGTAGCTTGTAAGTTCCAGACAGACATTTTCTAATGGATCACATTTGGAAAGGTATACGTGGCATCACTTATTTTTCATCTCACAACTTCCACAAACCCACAAAACACACCTTCAGTAGAGGAAGTCTGATCCTGACTGTCAGTTACTTTGCCTATCACTGCCAGTTTACAGCGCCATGGTGGTTCCCTCAACTTCCGTGCTAGGTCATAACTAATCAGCACACCTCAGTAAGAGAAAATGTGTTTATGCATAGGAACTGACTGTAGCACCACTGTCCTGTGTCATAATACTCATGGAACTACAGCAGGAAGGGGAAAAACCATTTAGCATTCATGTAACAGTGGCGCCTTGATTTCCAGTGTGAACAACCCTCGATGTCATACTTGTGCTCACTCCATATCTGAGCTTTGCATCACAGTTCACCAGTGCTACAGGCCTTGTGTGATGTGAAACTTACCATGGATCTACTAGCATAAAAAGTGTAGCAAATTACTGCATCATATAATGGCTGTTACTGTTTTATGTGACATTTAAGGCTGTGAGTTGAAGTTCCGGCAGAGGGACAAAGGAAAAATAAAGAGTACTGATAGAACAGTCAACTTATGCAAAAAAAATCTGGTACCCTCTATCATCTGAGTATTCCATCTGTAGCAAGATTTGTAGCTGCAAAATAGATTTTATTTATTTGTTTTGATACTGTGACATCTTATGCAGATATAGGGCAGGCCAAGACAATAAACAGAATTAAGTACATATAAAAACAAAGATGAGGTGACTTACCGAACAAAAGCGCTGGCAGGTCGATAGACACACAAACAAACACAAACATACACACAAAATTCAAGCTTTCGCAACAAACTGTTGCCTCATCAGGAAAGAGGGAAAGAGGGAAGGAGAGGGGAAGACGAAAGGATGTGGGTTTTAAGGGAGAGGGTAAGGAGTCATTCCAATCCCGGGAGCGGAAAGACTTACCTTAGGGGGAAAAAAGGACAGGTATACACTCGCACACACGCACATATCCATCCACACATACAGACACAAGCAGACAATATGTCTGCTTGTGTCTGTATGTGTGGATGGATATGTGCGTGTGTGCGAGTGTATACCTGTCCTTTTTTCCCCCTAAGGTAAGTCTTTCCGCTCCCGGGATTGGAATGACTCCTTACCCTCTCCCTTAAAACCCACATCCTTTCGTCTTCCCCTCTCCTTCCCTCTTTCCCTCTTTCCTGATGAGGCAACAGTTTGTTGCGAAAGCTTGAATTTTGTGTGTATGTTTGTGTTTGTTTGTGTGTCTATCGACCTGCCAGTGCTTTTGTTCGGTAAGTCACCTCATCTTTGTTTTTATATATAATTTTTCCCACGTGGAATGTTTCCTTCCATTATATTGACATCACGAATTAAGTACATAGTAACATTAATGCAATTTGTGAACGTAATAGACAATGAGTTTGAAAGTAGATATTTATGACAATACTGACACAACATTTTCAGGTAATGTGGTGTAATTTTACATTATAAACATTCCACTTCATTTGTTGAGGAATTCATTTACATAGTGAAAATAGTGGTCCATCAGAAATAACTCCAGCTTTTTTTTTTTTTAATTAAAAAAAGGCTTACTTGGTGGGTGGTTGCACAGTTATGTTCCACTATGAAGGTGGCAGAAATGCTGGCTTGAGAAACAAGAATGTAGTTACTGTTTCTATGATTATGACCGGGTGCAGATCCAGGATGGGGGTCATGGTGATCATATTAACCCTCCCCCCCCCCCCCCCCGCCCCCCCCCAAAAAAAAAAGAATGGTAGAGGCATTTATATTTTTACATACCAATTTCCAAATTTTATGGACAATTTTCATAGTTCAATGAAGTTGTTTGAAGTTTAATAGTGTTGAAAATATTAAGGAATTATAGAACTTGCAACCTACGTTTAACAAATAATGCTTTTCAGCTGCTTGGGTTAAGGTCTCTTTTTGTGGATGGGTTTGGAAGTTGACATTCAAACCAGGTAAAATCACATATTTACAGACTGAGAATTCCCACTATTAACAACAAAAAAAGTTTATGAGGCCACAGGTATGGGCAAATGATGGGAAGTTGAGTAAGACAAGATGCAAGATGAGAGACAGTCCACTAAGAAAAATCAGTGTAGTTGACTTGTGACTGTCAATAGAAACTACTGAAAGAAACATCATTCCCCTCATTTATGTGCCTGTGTAGCTATAGTTTGCGTACCATTGGTCACAATGTAGTGCGTTTTGAAATGCTGATAATTGTGGGAGTGCAGTTGGATTTTATATTTGTAAATGATGATCTTATCCAATTTTTGAGAGTTTGTTACTATTACATTTCCTAAATTAATTGTGTGACAGCTGTACTTCTCACATTTGTATGTACAAGGTTTGTTCAAAAACTTCCAGAACATTTGTAATTTTACGCCAATGGTGTGTTGTTGCAAAATGCAGTTGGCATCCCTGGAAATCCCTGTATTTAATGTGTGACTGCTGGAAGTTTCATTGTTGTATGTCTGTTAGTTATTGTTCAGTGCTGTATTGAGTAGAATGTTGTGTCATACTGCTTGCGAATTTCAAGATGACAGAGTTAGAGAAGCAAAGCCTCTGCATTAAATTTTGTATGAAACTCAAGAAAACCTTTACAGAGACACACCAAGTGATGCAGGAAGCCTACGGCAATGAGTGCTTAATCTGTACTTGGTGTTATGAAAGGTTCACATGGTTTAAAAATTACCAGACAGAAGCTGAAGACGACCCTTATTTAGGATGCCCTTCAACGTCTGCCGAAGACGCTCAAGTCAGGAATGTCACCAAAATTGTGCATGCCAATTGAAGGTTGACTGGCTGAGATACTGCAGAAGAATTAATATTTCGGTTGACCATGTCATGAAATCCTGACACAGCATCTTGGAATGCACTGTGTTATTACCAAGTCCGTCCCGTGACTCACGAGTCAAGATCAGAATAACCTTTGCCTCACGACCTGTGAAGAGCTTTTGGATTGTGCAAGTGAGAATGAGATGTTCCTCAAGAGAATCATAACTGGTGCTGAGTTGTGGATCTACAGTTACGATGATGAGAGCAAGGTTTTACGATGATGAGAGCAAGGTTCAGTCTTTGCAGTGGTCGGGAAACATTGCCAAACACCAGAAAAAGCTCATCAGGTCAAATTGCAAAAAAGAGCAATTCGTATAATAACCAAGAGTGGCAGTAGGGCTCACTGCCTTGAACATTTCCAAAAGCTGGAAATCCTAACTGTCCCCTGTGAATACATTTTTCAAAGTGTTATGTATGTAAAAAAAAATATTGACTGCTATATGAAAAATTCATTAGTACACAGCTATGAAACTAGAAACCAGTTCAATCTGCATCTAGAGAGGAAAAATAAAGTTAAAACTCAGCAGAGCTTGTTGTACAATGCTGTTAAATTATATAATAAATTACCCCAAAAAATAAGAGATATTGACACAATCGGACAGTTCAAAACAAAACTAAAATTTTTTTTATTAAATAAAAGTTATTACGCAGTAACGGACTATCTGAATTAAAACATGTAGTGTAATTAAAGTAGCCTGCATTGTAATACATGAGGAAATAATTATGATATGTAATCAAAAATTGTACAGTACTATAAGAAAATTACAAATTACACAAGGATATAAAACTAATTTAAGATACCTCAAAAATGTGTGTAAATACTAATTTTATGTGTATAATTGTAGGTATATTGTATTGTATATGATTTTGCTGACGAAATCCACACAATGTAAATTGTTACATGGATTAATAAAGAAAGAAATCAATCAATCAATCAATCAACTGTCAAAGCCAGGCTTATAGCCTCCTTTGCTTTGAAGAAATAGTTCATCATGAATTCGTGCCTCAGGGACAAACTCTTAATTGATGGTATTATCAGCACATGTCGTGATGCCAGCAAGAAAATGTGAGACGGAAATGGCCTGAAATGTGGTGAGACAATTCATGGCTATTGCATCACAATAAAGCACTCACACATTCATACCTATTGGTGCTTGACTATTGCACAAAAAGTGAAATCACTGTGCTGCCTATCCTCCATAAGGCCTTACTGGCTGGAAGCTATATTTGTGAGTCTTTTTGTTGTGCCTATCTGCAATTGTGGAGGAGAATATTTTTAAGGAGACCATACACAATAAGTAAAAGGTAAGTGCAGAAAAATTTTGTGGACAAAGTTAAAATATTGGCTGTAAGAGCTTGAACATATGTGTTACATTTCAGATCACTATTCAGATAATTACCTAAAAATTTCACATCACCGACCTGTTTTACACTTTTCTTTACCTTAAAGGAGTGATAATTTTGTTGTTTTGTGTGACATGTGAAACCGTGGCTGCAGTTTTTTCATTGTGTATGATAAGCTTATTTATTTCAAACCAGTCTGTCAGTTCCAGCAGTGATGTGTCTGCTGATAAATGAAATGCTTTTTTATCTAACCAAGTGAATAAAATGTTTGTAGAGTGCTTTGTTTTGTATAAACAGTATCACTCAGATTATCTATACATAACAGAAAGAGGACTGTACCTAATGAGGACCCTTTCATTACATCTTATTTGATTAAAGTTTCATTTTATGAGTATTTTGTTGTTCTCATATTTCCAGTGGTTATATCACATTTGAGAATAACTTTTTATTGGTAGTTGGCAAGATACAATGCACTTGATTCTTTTGGAATAACTTTAATTGTGATTCTTTCCAACTTAGTAGAATAGCGTGATCCGTAACATCAAACACTTTGTACAGATCAAAAAATTTTCCAGTATCCATTTCCTGTACATTTCTAGCTTTTAGGAAAGGATGCAGGTATCCACCTGCAGAATTGACTGTAGGTCTAGACTGCCTGAAGCCATGCTGATAATTTGATAGTGATGTACAAACTATTGCAGGCTATTATATAAGAATTTTCCAATTATATTTGAGAAACCCCTAACTTGTGTCAGATCTTCAATCATTAATGTTGTCTGTGACTTCCTTTATGTGTAAGGGAGTGATTTTAGGAAACTTTAGAGTCCTTACTTTTTAAGTTCACTGGAGAAACTATGGCAGCTGTAGACACATATTCTGCAGACCTTCCAGAATCCCACTTAATGGCTGGGCATCCCCCTGGAGTACCTGGGACCCTGCCTAAAATGGGGCTACATTGATAAATTAATACAGTCTTGACAGCACAGCTGAGAGATTATCTATTTATTCTCTACTTATTTTTATTTATTTATTCAGTTCTTGATCATTTAGGCAGTAGTATGGTGCATGTAAAGTACATTAAAATAGCTTGCACCATAAAAGGTTACATATAAACATACTGAAATAAAACCACCATAACGGTATTTATTTATTATATTTATTTATTTATTTATTCATTTGTGGAACAATATATATTGTATGGATGTTGTCAGTTTATAATACATGAGCACACAATTACATTCACAATGAAACAGATTTCTCATGTTTTGTGTAGTTTTTATAACTGGTCATACACACATTTATAATTATATTATATTTTAGTTATAATGTCATATGTTGCTAATAATCTACATCTATGTTAAATATTCTTTTACAGTATAACAACTTTTACTTACTAAGAAGGTTTTAAGCTTTTGTCTGAAAGTGAGGGGCTCATTTATTTCTTTAGTTTACTGTGGTAATTTGTTATACAGTTTTATCCCATTATAAAATATACTTTTTTGCAGCTTTGCCTCGTTCTTTCTATCTAGATGGAGGTGGTGACAAGATCTTGTTTCATGCTCATGTATTAGGCTGTTTGTGTTATACATGTTGAGATTTTTCTTAATGAACATTATGTTCTGAAAGATATACTCACAAGAAACAGTTAGAATGCCTAGCTTTCTAAATAATTCTAGACAGTAATAATAATAATAATAATAATAATAATAATAATAATAATAAAGATTTTACTGTCTTGAGGCCATTACAGCAATTGACAACGTCAAATGAAGTTACAATTTATAATACAATGTGATAAGGTATTGACTACTGAAATATTTTATCTTATATTACGATAAATGTACAGTGGGTCATCTGTTGGATTACTGCATTTTACAGTTGAAGGATTCATTGATATCATAGAACAGGTGTGCAATAAACCATTCATGCAGTCTTTCTTTGAATGTATGTTCAGGAAGATCATGTATAGCATGTGGGAGCTTATTAAATAGTTTGTGCCCTGTGACTTCATAGCTATTTGTTGATTTTGATAGTCTGTGGTAAAGTGTGTATATGTGTTTGATGCTTCTTGTGTTGTAACAATGTACATTTTCTCTACGTTTCACATCTTGTAGGTTCTTCTTCGTAAAGATTAAGATATTGTATATACAGAGGTTTATTACTGTCATAATTTTCTGTTTAGTAAATAAGGGTTTGCAGTGAGCCTTATGTGAAGAATTTGTAATTATCCTAGTGGCTTTCTTCTGCAATAATAGGATGCCATGTATATGACTACAGTTACCCCATAAGGTAATGCCATAGGATATTATACTTTGGAAAAATTCAAAATAAGATGATCTGATGTATGTTTCAGGTACATAATTTCTGAGTTGTCTTAATAAATAAATTACTCTAGATAGCTTACTACTAATATAGTTTACATGTTGGACCCAGGATAAACTTTTCATCTAAGTAAACTCCCAGGAATTTAACAAAACTAGGATCATCAGATAGTGGCTTGTCTCTTAGAGTGAAGATTATGTGCTGAGTTTTATTTTCATTTAGTAGGAAACCATTTGCTCTGAATCAATATGCTGCATGAGTGAGTGTATTTTCAGTACAGATTTTAAGATCATTAAGATTGTTACTGCTATGAAGAAAAGTCATATCATCTGCATACAATACAGTGGTGGATCTAATAAACGAAGGGAGGTCATTGATCATTATCAGGGGCCCTGTTGTTGCTGTTTGTTATTATCCTTATGGCTCTTTTTTGTACTTTGAACACAGTTTGTATGTCACTGGCACTTGGTCCTCAAAACATGATCCCATAGCTGAGGACTGAGTGTAGATATCCATTATATGTTATTTTAAGACAGGTATTATTGCATACCAGTGCAAGGATTCTAAGAGCATAGCATGCTGTGGATAATTTCTTCGCCAAAATGTTGACATGGTTTGTCCATTTCAGTTGGCTGTCTACATTCATCCCTAAGAATTTGGTATTTGTTACACATTATAATTCATTATTATTAACTTTTATTCTAGTGGCATTGTGTTTTTTGTTCAATTGGAAGTTAATATAGTTAGTTTTCTTTACATTTAGGGTTACTTTATTTTTTAATGACCAGTTGTGGACATCATTGAGAGCCTCGTTTGCTCTTTCTGACAATTGCGTTGGATTTTCAACTGTTATTACTATGTTGCTGTCATCAGCAAAAAGTATTTTTTCTCCATGTCTGATACTTCGTGGGAAGTCGTTAATGTATATAAGAAACAATATTGGGCATAATACACTTACCTGTGGGACACCTATATTCACATGTTCTGGGTCAGACACGTGTTTTATGAGGGAATTGTTTGAAACTTGTGATATCTCAACTCGTTGAGCTCTGTTTTCCAAGTATGATTTGAACCACTTCTTTGTCACACCTCTTATTCCTATTTGCCCTAATTTATGAAGTAAGATTTTGTGGTCGGCTGTATCAAAGGCCTTTGACAAGTCTAAAAAGATACCACTTACATTTTCACCTTTGTCCAGTGCTTCTAAAATTACTTTAGTGAACTGTGCTATAGCAGATTGTGTGCCTTTTCCTGGCCTAAAACCAAATTGGTCATTGGAAAGAAGGTTATATTTATACAGGTAATTTAGCAGTCTCTTTTTGACTAGTATTTCTATTATTTTAGAAATGATAGACAGCATAGAAATGGGCCTGTAGTTCTCTACATTTTCCACATCTCCGTTTTTAAGGATAGGTGTAACTTTTGCTTGTTTTAGGTACTCTGGAAAGTATCCAGATTCGAAAGATTCATTAATTATGTCTGTTAATGGGCCCTTTATGGATTCTATACATTCTTTATTTACACAGCCTGGGATTTCATCAAGTCCTACTGAAGTTTTATTTTTTAGTTGGTTTACTACTAGTGCCACTTCCCTTTCTGTAGTTGGCAAGAGCACCATTGAGTTTGTTGGCTGGTTCTGAGTAGGTAAATCATACGTATCTGGAAATTTCTTCTGTAATTTTTTTGCAATACTACAAATATGAGTTTACAAAATCAGCTAATTTTTTAGGGTTACCTACTGGTACATATTTGTTTTTAATATGTGAATTGAAGTCCTTTTTAGCAGAGTTAGATGTTTCCTGTTTGATGATGTTCCTGGCTGCTTTGCTCTTGTTTTCAGCTTGAAGTAGTATTTTGTTGTTTGAAAGTTTTTTTGCGGCATGCAGCACCTTTCTGTATATTTTCCTGTACTTTTTGTAGAATTGCAGAACTTCTGGGTTAGATTGATTATTTTTATGGAGTTGAGATATCTAAGAGTTTCTGAGGATTTTTTGATACCTGTAGTCACCCATTGATTTCTCTTTGTAGTTTTAATTTGATAAAGAGTTTTGGGAAACACCTCTTCAAATCTGAGTTTAAAAATTGACATGAACTTGATAAATTTCTGATTTGCATTAGTTTCTAAATAGACTTCCCCCCCCCCCCCCCCCCCCAGTCTTCATATCCTAGATGGGATTTAAACTCATACAAGGCTGATTTGGAAAACATTCTTTTGTATGTACACAGTTTAGGAGGAGTTTCTACATGAATGTTAGTTTTTAAGATATGGCAGAGGTGGTCTGATAGGCCCAGGTTTTGGACAACAATATGACATTTTTTATTATCGATATCTGTAGCTACATGGTCTATAGATGAGGAAGCTTCTTTCGTTATTCTAGTTGGACAATTAACAAAGGAGGATATTCCATAACAGCTAATCAGGCTTCATCATATTAATGTTTAAGTCACCACAGATAATTACATTTGCTTTTGGTCCAGAAACCTTGTCTAAGCTTTGATTCAGTTTTGAGAAGAATATATCAATGCCTCAACTGGGAGAGTAGTACACACAAAATATGACTAATTTTTTTTGCTATGCCAGGTACTACTATTTCAACAGTGGAAAGTTCAAAATGTTTGTCCTCACCTAGATCTAAAAGATCATATCTAACTTTAAATGACATACCTTTTTTTACATAGATACATAAACCTTTACCATTCGTTGAGATTCTGCTATAGTAACATGCAAGGTCATATGAGGCTAATGCAATGTGTTCAATTTCCTTCCGTTTGCACCAGTGTTCAGTGATACACAAAATTTGGCTATCAAAAGTGTCCAATTCTACTTCTAGCTGCTGTGCTTTGTTCTTTATGGCTTGAATGTTTTGGTGAAACACGGTTAGGCATTTGTTTTCACTTATCTTGGTGGCGTCCTTCCTTGATGTTCTGTAGAAACTGAAATTTGTTCAATCTGAGTATGCCTGGTTAGGTGTAACAGAGGGCCTGAAGGCCCTAATCTTGCCAGGTAAAATAAATAAAAATAAATAAATAAATAAATGAGCTGGTGGCACGGTTATTCTTCTGTTTATGACAGTGGAGGTAAGTCTGTTGCCAGTTAGACTTGGAAGTTGGCGTATCTGAAGGTATCTGTCTTATGTTAGTCTTGCAACTGAGGCTGGGTACCAAAAATCCTGCAGAGTTGTAAGTTTCCTGGTTCTTGTGCTTCTTCTGTTTGCTTCTGTTACTGCTGATGATGATGAAACTGGTAGCACACCTATGATCTACACATAAATACACACAGAAAAATTCACAATGGATTAGTGTTTGGTGTAAAAGTAGTTAATTGGTAACTTCTGGGGCATCAGTAATGTCTAATTTGCGTTAGACATTCTCAGGTATGCAGACCTTTGCTTAAGGCTGACATGTAGAGGAAAGTATCCCTGAAAAACTTGAATTAATTTTTAAAAGCTATATATTTTAAAATTGTTGACAAAACAACCTTATTCCCTTCAATATTTTCTCCATTACAACTAAAAGATTTGTTCCACCCTTGCATACACTGTTAAAAACATTTTTTGCAGCCATATTTAGAAATGGCTGACAGCTCTTCCCTCGTTTTTTCTTGACTTTTTCAGTGTTGTCAAATCAGTGTCCTTTCATGCCCTTTTTTGTGAGTGGAAATAAGAAAAAGTTGCACAGAGACAGGCCAGGTGAGTAATGTGTGTGGGGCAGCAGAACCATGCCATTTTTAGCCAAAAACTGTCTAACAAAGATGACTGTGTGTGCAGGTGCATTGTCATGGTAGAACAACCAGTCTCCTGTGTCTGCCACAAATTGGGCCTTTTTTGACAAACGCTGTTGCACAATCTTGATAAAACTTCCCAATAAAAGGTTTGATTGATGGTCTGACCTGGGGGAACAAACTCTGAATGAACTACACCCTTGCCATAATAAAAAGAAAATCAGCAATGTTTTGATGCTTGACTTGACTTGACCACATTTATTTGGAAGAGGTGATGATGATGTCTTCCATTGGCTTGACTGTTGCTTTGTTTCTGGGTCATAACTATAGCACCATGACTCATCACCAGCAATGGCCTTTGACAGAAAATCTGGATCAGTTTCAAGCTGTTGTTTCAATGCATGACATCTTTCACCTCACCATTCCTTTTCCCAAATCTTCCATTAAAATTCACTGAACCAAGCTCCAAGATAACCCACTAATCTCTGACAGTTGACCAGTTGTCTGTCAATGGTCTGTGAGCACAAGCTCTTGAAATTTTTCAATATTTTCATCAATTCGAGCAGTTGATGGATGCCCAGATCGAGATTTCAATTGACATGTCACCATGGTATGTTGATGATTTTCACTTATGGACCGTCTGACAGCAACTGAATAAAACACAATTTTAGTGCCAACAAACAAGCGTTCAGTGCATAGTGCTGTGGAATGTGGAAAAACAGCAAATTGGCGCTCATAGGAAGAAGAACAAGACCAAAAATGCAACAGGAGCGTAATATGTAAGAAACTGTCTACGCAACCTGCCACTGATGATGCCTTGCAGAAAATAAAGGCGAAACGCGTATGGCACTAAAATTGTGTTTTATTCAGTTGCTGTCAGACGGTCCATAAGTGAAAATCATCAACATACCGTAGTATTACGCGCAACTGAGGAGGACAGGACCACAAAAGTTGAAGATGACATGTCACCAGTTTTAAATGGAGCAAACCACAAGCACACTTGAGTTTTTCCTATAGCTTCAGCTTGGTAAGTTGTTTTCAACATTACAACAGTTTCAGCATCATTTTTACCAAGTAGGAAACAAAATTTCACAGCAGCATGTTCTTCCCTTATACTTGCCATCATAAAAAACTAAATAAGAACAAAACAGTGCTAGCTAACACAATCACTGCAGATGAACAGAATAAGCCAGGTCAACAACACAGGCAGCACTGAACTGGCAATAAGTTGCGCTGTACACACTTAGCAGCAGAAATGTGTACTACACAAGCTCTGTCTATGGCAATGTTATTGAAGGTTTGTTTTTTATTTCATTTTGGTACCCCCTTGTATATCACTCATGGAAGCAAAACAAAATAACAACTATCAATTCTCTTGGAAATATCCCACCAGTTAAGGTAGCCCATTCAACAAATATGTTCACCAGAGAAGTTGACCTAAACGTAAGTTATATTAGAATGAGAAAGACAACAGTAATAGACACACACTATTTCTTAATTATTAAATGAGAAGAAGAAGGTAGCCAATCAACATTTAAAAGCAAATTAAAAGAATTTCTGAATGACAACTTGACAACTCCTTCTACTCAATAGATAAATTCTGAGATATGAAATAGTAACTATTTAATTGTTTTGTGTAAAGAAAACTTATGTTAAAGTGACACATTCCACATCATTACGAGATGTTGTATTCATGATCTATGGAACAAGGATTGATGTATGTATGTATTTCAGAAGGTAACTCCCTCATACACAAAAAAACAGTGAAGAGCATTGCAAGAATGCTGAAACTCATGAAAAGTGCTAGAAAAGGGAAACTTCTTGTAGAATGCACTACCTCCCATCAGGGCACTATGTCTTTCTGTATTGTATACTATTGTATTGTGATACAGTTGCATAACATACGTAATACATCAAAGGTGGCACAACATTGCAGACAGCATGAACAGACAGACTGAAAGAGAAATGAGAGTGAGCATGGACAACTGATTTTTAAAATGTTGTGAAGAAAATGAAACAATGTCCTAAGAAGTCAGAGACATTTATTTCAGTGTTCAACACAAACATTTTCAGAAATTATTACAGTAGCTTTCTGTCTCATGGTGTATTGTGCCTTATTTAAGCAACTAGTTTCAGCACTAGATTATGCTATCTTCAGGCCCCCTGACCGACCTGTAGGAAAAGTCCCACCTCTGGTCCAGTCGAACTAGGGGCCGGCGTTCAGTAACTGGTATCTGCAGATTCCTTCTTAACACAACAGTCCCTCTTATCATCTCTTGCTTAACAGGCAGCAATTCATTCCAGGTGGAACAAGAATCAAGTGTTTCAGATGTCCACCTATATGTATCTGCTGCTAGGAATCCCCTGGTGAATGATATTTTTTTTTTTTGTTCTGTCTAGGTACCTGCCAGAATACTAAGTTATCGTATGAAATCAATGCCTGCACATTTCCATACAGCTTAAAACAGCTACCAATTAACATAGCAGCTTCAGCAGAAACAGCCCAACAACCAGAAGATAAGTTCAAGGAACTAGAAAAGAAGTTGAGTTCCTAACTCAGCTTCTTTTCTAGTTCCTTGAACTTAGGTCCCCAGAAACTTCCTCCACCTCCTCTGTTACTACACGTAAAAAACTTACTTCTACTTGTTTTGCTTCAGTTTCAGTCCAATCAATTAGACTCTCTAGGTAGCCCTTAATTTCTGACTACTTTTAATCTGTTTCATAAAAGCTTCTGTGACAATAATTAAGTAGCCTCCACCCTGACTTTACGTGGATTTCTGGTTTCTTGAACCTTAAAATTGAACTTTTTATCAACACCTGGAAGTCTTGAGAGGTTCATTGCGAGGGATACTGATAGCATCAGCTCTGTAAGTACACAAGAATTTACATATTCTTATAATGCAAAGTCTGTAAGCTGTTCACTCTATCAAACAGAAGCAGAGACTGCTTTGCCGATAAATGCTTCAAAGTCTGTCAAAATATGATAAGAGAGTTTTACAGATATGGTTGTTGTATTCTCCTGTGAAATGTGCTATATATTGCTTTTCTTGCACACTTTAAAAAAATGAGGGAAGATGTTCTTTTGTACCATCACATAGTTTTAAAACATGGGAAAAGCTTAACCCCGATTGACAGATCACGAAGACAGTTATCATAATGTTGAAACGTTCGAAAACAGAAAAGAGCCTGAAATGTGACTACAGAATTGTAAATGTAAAATGGAATGACCATATAAAATTAATCGTCGGTAAAGCAGATGCCAGACTGAGATTCATTGGAAGAATCCTAAGGAAATGCAGTCTGAAAACAAAGGAAGTAGGTTACAGTACACTTGTTCGCCCACTGCTCGAATACTGCTCAGCAGTGTGGGATCCGTACCAGATAGGGTTGATAGAAGAGATAGAGAAGATCCAACGGAGAGCAGCGCACTTCGTTACAGGATCATTTAGTAATTGCGAAAGCGTTATGGAGATGATAGATAGACTCAAGTAGAAGACTCTGCAAGAGAGATGCTCAGTAGCTCGGCACGGGCTTTTGTTGAAGTTTCAAGAACATATCTTCACCGAGGAGGCAAGCAGTATACTGCTCCCTCCTGCGTATATTTTGCAAAGAGACTATGAGGATAAAATCAGAGAGATTAGAGCCCACACAGAGGCATACCGACAATCTTTCTTTCCACATACAATATGAGACTGCAATAGAAGGGAGAACCGATGGAGGTACTCAAGGTACCCTCTGCCGCACACCATCAAGTGGCTTGCGGAGTATAGATGTAGATGTAGATGTAGATGAAAAACAATCAATGATGTTCTTCAATCAGAACAACATAAGTAATTTGAAAAATGAAAAGCTGCATTAATGAGAAGTCTTGCTTGTGTATTGTATTTAGGAAGACAATCCTTGCGCTTCCATTATCAGTGAGAGCATCTTTGTGGAGGAGATGACTGTGCAAATTTCCTTGAAATTTTCAAGTTACTTGTCAAATATGATCCAGTTGAAAGTTATCTTCTTCAAAAAGTTTTGCAAACTGACAGCTATGTTGTGTCTCATCTTTCTGCATGAAGTCAACATGAATTCATCATATTAGTTGGTGATCATGTCAGAACAGAGATGTTTAATAAAATTTCAGAGGGTAAGTATTTCTCCATCATGTGTAATAGTACACCACCTAAAATATATAATGGCTGAATGTCACAAGTAATTCGTTATGTAGGCTACATATTGCAGGTTAGAAGTCATGGTAGAGGAATACTTTGTTGACTTCACTCTGTTACATGAGAAATAAGTTAATGAAATTACAGAACAGATTCGTGACCAGTTGCAAGAAGATGGCCTAAAACTGGAGTACTGTTAAGGACAAGGATATAATAATGCTGCGATCATGGCTGGACACATTAGTGCTGTTCAGAGACGTATTTCAGATATAAAGCCCAAAACAGTGTCTGAATGATTGTTATGTATCTAAATCTTGCTGAAGTACATGCAGCTACTGTTGAAATAAAATCAGTGACTCTTTTGGGCTGCATTCAAAATGTATACACATTTTTCTTGCTAAGCATATTGAAAGTCTTGGCCAAGATAGAAACTTTGGTACTATTGAGGGATGGATCTGAAGGAACCCCGGAAATCAAATTAGATACAGGCACTTTGTTGGTTTGCATTATGTCCTGTCCTTTCTTTGCATTCCTTCATTTCTGAAGCCTAGCACTTTTTGAAGAGAATGATGCTCGGATGTATCTACAAAAAAGAGGGAATTGATGAATGTGTTCAAAAGCTGAAAGTGCTGACTATTCGGTGAGGTAAAGCACAGTTCTCTAGTCACAAAAGCAGCTGAGAAAGCAATGGAGTAATGCAATATATCTGATATTTCAACAGAAAGAACAACTGTGAGATGAAATAAGTGCCAACTCTGGCTTAAATTTAATTCAGGAAACTCTTCAGGAAGAGATTAAGGTAGAAGATAAGCTTATATCAAAATTTTAAAAAAAGTACATTGCAAATGAATATATTTAATGAGTTATTTGCGTTCCTTCAAATTCAAATAGTATTGGATGCAGAGAAAGATAAATTCATTGTTCAAGATGTTCCTTATTTATGTGAGAAATATTCCAAATGAAATGCTTTGACAATAAAAGTTGAAGTACATTGTATTAGACACCACATTTCTTTATTTAAAGAAGTTCATCAAGAAGACATTTTTGTGTGAACCAGTTTAGAATTGTGGTGATTACAGTGAGTACAGTACTAAACTGGAGAGGCTACCACATGAAGCAAAGCCATTATGTGTGACATCACAGTTGCCATTTTAAACCAGGCCAAGATGTCAAATTGTTCTGCTACATAGAAAAAATGCAATTACCATCTATGTACACTATATGATGCCGTGTGTGTGTAGTTTATAGTTCAGTGTTGGTTATTGCCTTGTACCTTCTATCTCTTCCCTGTAAGATCAATTTCACAATTATTCTGATGTGTTTACACACATAATTTCCGTGTTTCTGCTAAGGCTGCTGACAAATTATGTGTCTCAAAATTCTTATCTCTGTGAAACAGATTTTTTTGCTTTCTCTTTTCACATTTTATTTCCTGAATGGCAAAACTATAGTGCAACACAAAATCGAAAACATTGACATGAAAAATCTCTTATTATAGTTATCACACAATATTACATTTGATGCAAAGTGCATTTCTCTCTACACATAATGAGAGAAGTTCTGTACACATCATTAGACAACAGAACTGCTAAACCATTGCTTTGTTGTTAATTTGAGCTGCTAACTGGGGAAAAATCTTTAATATTAATATGAACCACTTTACGGGTTGTAATGTGAACAATTTAGAAGCAAGAATTTTGGGAAAGGAAGGAGGTAGTCAAATTAGTAATGTGTAAGCATCAAATTTTAATTTTTATTTATTGTTTTGCTTCATTCTATAAATATTGTTATCATACACTGGCAAATGTAATTGGCTTCTCCATCCTGTGAAGCAGCTTTTGCTTTTTTTTGTGTGTGCCTTTAATCTGATATGAAGTTACACAGCAGCAGTACATCGTTTTAACTGTGACTTATGCATGTCTTCACAGTCAGTGGCTTTGCAAAATACGTTGGCTCATTCACCAAAGAAACAACAAACAGAATTAATACGCCTGTCATAAAAATGGTTTGAGTTTAAAGGAAGTCTCACTAGAGCAGAATGAAAGTATTTTTCTGTATGCTGCACTATTTTAAACACTGTTACAGATGGGTGAAGCAAATCACCGCCCGTGACAGCCTCCATAGTAAAGGCAACTGGAATTTGCCTTAGGAGTCTTGCAGTAAGTGAAATCATTTGGGCACATGTACAGAACAGAAATAAATTCTTTGTACTCAGCACATCTTAACATTTGGTTGTTCTTTCTCACAATATATCCTGATATGGAATAAATAATAGTCTCCTTCTATTTACCGGATATTGTTGAATCAAGAGCCTCGAAGTAACTAGTGTCTTCACAATCACAAGTGAACTTATAACTTTGTTTCTTATGGCATGTGAATTCTTGAACACCAAAAGAACTCACGTTCTCAACGTCATCTACATTACTCATATCAGTTGCAGTGACGTTGACCTTGAGCAACATTGTTCTCAGAGAAGACTGAAACCGTAATGTGGTGGGATTATTGTTCCCACTAAACCTAGATTTGATGCAAGAAAAAAAGAGAGTAATGAATGATCTTTTAAGAATTTGCATGCTAAAAAAATACTTTAGAGGTTTAGTATCCCGAAACATAAAATCCTGGGAGTGGCTTCCAACACCATTTACGCACATCAAAAATCCCAACACAAATGTGCTGGGAAGAGGCGGTGTTCCAACTTACAAACTCATTTAGATGAGTGTTGCTGACAAAAACGTGTCCCTGAGATTTATTGTATTCTTTGCATTTTTTTATGGCTGTGGGGAGGAGGTATAGACTGAGGGTGGCGAGTTAAGGGGGTTGTTTTTTTTCCCCGGCAGTGATTTGGGTGGATTGGGGTTGGTTTATAGGTAGCAGGTTGTGAGTGTCTTAGGAGACTTTTTTGTTTCTGTTTTCGGTGTGTGTGTGTGTGTGTGTGTGTGTGTGTGTGTGTGTGTGTGTGTGTGTGTGTGTGTGTGCGTGTGTGTGTGGTGACATATGTAGATGGTACTGCTGAAGGCTTTTGTTGGTAAGCTATTTTTTTATTTTGGTTTTATTCTATAGAGATTTTTATGTTCTTTGTGTTGTAAATTTATGGTAGGTTGATTGTGTTTTAATTGCATTTGTTGGCGTGTGTACGTAGGGACGTCATAGTCAGCATTTTGTTTTTGGAAGTTGCTGTTACCATCATATCGATGACATAATGGGTCAAACCAATGGGTGGAATTGGACACTTCTTTGATGCCAAGAATTGCATGAACATAACTGTCATTGGCAGGATGATTGAAGTTAGGGGCAAAATTTTTCAGATTCAGTGAGCACCCAAGATTTTTCAGTGTCTATCGCACTGTCACATGTCATTGACCCCAGAAGAACATCTACAGAAAACAGTTTCAGTATACAAACTCTCACAGTTTCAGTCATTTCATAAGCACTTAAACTTTTCAGTATACGACACTATCCAAAAAACTAACAACACAGTAGCCAGTTCTTCTGCACCTATGTTCACAATGCTGCCCAAATCAACATAGCCTGCATACACTTTTTTGTTGTAGTTCCACACAAGCTGCTTCCTAGTTGACATACTATCAAAAATAAGTGCACTCTCTTTAAGATGTTCTTTGTCACGAGTATTATGTTTTAGATAGCTGAAAACCTCTTGTAGATAGCCAGGTTCACAATTTACTGATAACACCCAACCATGAAGAATACTGGTGTGGGGCAAAAGAAACATAGTGTGAACAAATTTATATGCCCTAGGGAAATAAAAATGCAGAGTGAGGGAAAATTGTTTGGTTAGTTCACTGTATCACTTGGATTGCTTCTCTGCACCACTGTTTTTCAAGGAAAGTCTGAAGGAAAGCCACTGACATATTCCTGAAGAACACTTTCCAGGTTGTCATTTACACAGTTTCTTTTTTTCAGCACTGTAATCAATTCTGTCATTGTTCCCACCTTTTTTTCATGCCGCTTCAGTTTCATATGTGGTTGTTTCACTTTTTTCTTAAAGGCCACAATTCTGTGAGAGAAATCAGTCTTAACACTTGCATCACACTTCTCGTGATTGCCTCAAGATTTACACAATGTATTTGTCATTTGGATCTCATAAATTTCCTGAAAAAAAATTAAAAGAATCCATCAACAACTATTATGAGCTACCAGAGATTCAGAAGGATACATTAACAGCAATGTGTATCACTGTTGCTTGTTAAATACATGGTTTTACCTTAGAAACTGGTGTTTATTCCGGACGAGTTGCCTTCTCTGATTGATTTTCACCTGCAAATGTCCTGGAAAACTGAATAAACTTCATGTAGCATCCTCCTTCAGCAGCTGTCTGCCAGCTCCTGGTTGAACCATATAGCTATCCTTTGTAGAAATGAGAGCTCCACATGACTCTATGTTTCGATGGAGTCCAGTATTTCCTTTGTACTGCACGCGCCCATTTCTTTGAAAGTTCTGGATGTGAATGAGGAAAACTGAAAAGATTTTAGATATCTTTTACCAGTATTTGAATTTCTTGAACACTGTTTCCTTTACCATATATTAAAGCATATGTAATATACTGGTGGAATTGAATACCACCTTATGTTGTCCATCAATTACTCCATCTGTATGCAACATGACTCTTGACTATATTTGTTTAAAAAAAAAAAAAAAGAAACAGAAGAACAAGTACTACTGCCCCATTACAATATGGCCACCAAAGAGTGTCACAATTTTCTAGGCAAAGATGCCGTTGAGTAGTCTCTCCTATTTAGTATTGAGCTCACTGGGTGATTACACTGAGCTCAATACTATACTGGAGAGATTACTATGTGAAGCAAAGTCATCACTCGTGACGTCACAGGCACAGTGTTAAACCAGGGCAAGGTGTCAAACTGTTCTGCCACATAGAAAAAATACAATTGCCATTTATGTATGCTATATGATGCTGTGTGTATTTAGTCTATAGTTCACTGTTAGCTATTACCTTATACCATCTTATCCTCCTCTGCAAGATCAGTTTCGCAGTTATTCTGCTGTGTTTACTTAAGTAATTTCCATATTGTGGCAAAGTCAGATTCAACCCAGAATAGTGAAGGTCGTCCTTTCTTCTAGTGTTCTAGCTATGCACTTCACTGTTATTTTTGGATTGGGACTGGTTATTAATAACAAATTTTGTGAACAAATATGTGTATTGTGAAGGTACTGTGAATATCCCGAGTTCTTTAAATAAGTATCTGCTAGGTGATCTTCGGTGGGCTCCAGCTATTATTCTGATAGTACACTTTTGTGCAATGAATATTTTTTTCTCTTAACGGGGAATTACCCCAAAATATGATGCTATATGAAAGCAATGAATGAAACTAGGTGTAGTGGGCTAATTTACTGATATGTTTATCACCAAAATAGCAAACATAGCTGAACCTAACTATTTCAGCAGTTCATTAATGTGTTTCTTCCAATTAAATTTCTCATCAGTGCGCACACCTTGGAATTTTGGATGATCTGCCTTGGCAACAGACTTCTTTTCAAAGTTTATGTTTATCAGTTATGTTACACCATTTGTGTTTTCTCAAAATCTAGTGAGAGTCCACTTGCAGAGTACCACGTAATAATTTTCTGAAAGACATTGTTCACAATTTCCTCAGCTAATTCTTGTTTGTTGGGTGGATTACTATACTTGTATCATCAGCAAAAAGGACTAGCTTTGCATCTTCATGGATATAGAGTGGCAACCCATTAATATATATTAAAACAATAAGGGACCCAAGATTGAACCCAGGGCAATGCCATTCTTGATAACTCCCCAGTTAGAGGAATCTACTGATTTTTTCAGACTATCTGTACTGTTAATTGTGATGTTTTGCATTCTTCCAGTTAAAAATGAATTAAACCGTTTGTTCACTGTCCTACTCATACCACAATACTTAAGCTTATCTAGAAGAATATCATGATTCACACAGCCAGAAGCCTCTGAAAGATCACAAGATAACCCAGCAGGTAATCTTTGGTTTATTAATTTAATATTTGATCAGTAAAAGCATATGTAGCATTTTCTGTTGAAAAACCTTTCTCGAAACCAAATTGACAATTTGTTAGTACTTAATTTTTAGAAATATGTGAAGCTACTCTTGAATAAATTACTTCTTCAAGAATTTTGGGTAAAGTTGTCAGAAGTGAGATTGGGCTGTAGTTGTTAGCAATCAGATATGTCTCCTTTTTTATGCAATGGTTTCACAATAGCATATTTCAGTATATTTGGAAAAATGCCCTGTTTCAGTGAGCTACCACATATGTGACTGAGAATCCAGCTTATCCATTGGGAACAAGCTTTTAGTACTCTGTTGGAAATGCCATCAGTTCCATGCAAGCTTTTACTTTTGAGTGAATTTATTATTTTCCTAATTTCAGTAGGAGAGGTGTGTAGAATTTCAGCTTCATCAAATTGCATAGGTATTGCCTCTTCCATATACAGCCTTGCATTTTCTGATGAATAGCTGAATCCTATTTTTTCTACAACACTTAAAAAATGGTTATGAAAAATATTTTCTATTTATGAACTTTTTTAACAAACTTTTCAGTTAGTTTGATGGAAATACAGTTATGTTATGTTATGTGGTTTATTCATCTCATTACATACAATTTTCAAATCATTTGATTTGATGTACAGGAGACATGTCAAGGTTTACAAAAGAAACTTTTTTCACTTTTTTAAGAGAACTACAAAAGTTTACATTATATTTTACATTTCTAAGTTACAGCTACACATGTACATAAAATAATAAATGTATTACAATCCCTGTGTTCAGATTGTGAAGCTGTCCTCAATGAATTCATCGACAGAATAATAACACTTTTCCACCAGGAGAGTAAAGAGCAATCTTTTCAGTGAACCAATCTCCATTTTAAATATATTACTGCCTTTTATTTTATTGAAAATTTTTAACCCCATATACTCTGGCGTTTGGGCATAAAGTTTTAAACGATGTGTTGGAAGTTTGAAGTTATCTCTGTGGCGAGTGCTGTAGTTGTGGTCAAAACGGAAATTGTCTAGTGTATGTTGATTTCTATATAGGAACACCACCATCTCATATATGTAAAGTGAGGGGATAGATAGTACTTTTAAATTTTTTAACAGTGGTCGACAGGATTCCCGTTTTTTTGCAACACACATGTTTCTAATTACTTTCTTTTGTAATACTAGGAGCCTAGTGACATTTGCTGAATTTCCCCAGAAGATTATGCCATAACGAATAACTGTATTACTGTGCTTTCAGTTGCCCTATTTTCCTTTTAACAATATTCCAAATTGTTTCAATTTTGTTATCAGAGGTGCTAATCTCAGACAAAATGCACATCCTTCTGGACCTGGACTTCTTAATAACTTTTCTTAATACAATACAGTATTTTTTAAGATGTTTGATTGTTTCTGGATTATTACTCCTTCTAGCTATAAGATAGTTTCCTTTTCTGTTTACACGATATTTTCATTTCTTTAGTAAGCCATGGCTTTTTAGATGGTTTATAACAATTATGTTTCAATGTTTTCTTTGGGAAACTGTTTTCAAATTGTGCATTACTTATTACTAGTTTCGTGCCATCTGAAACAATGACTCAACTTTCCAATCGTCCCAGCAATGCAGAACGTCATACCCGTGGAACTGAGTGTCAGTTATGATGCTCAACATTTTTCCACGGGTGCTACCAATGCAACGAGGATGCTCGTTTCTCCCGTTTTTACTCTGCTGGAACAGATGACCCTAACCCCCTTTGTCATGCTGCAATGAAAGCAGTACACACCTGCATTGATGCCTGCTGCTGGATTATGTGTTCACCTGGAAGTTTCTTCTACATGAGATTCTGGTTTTCTTCTTCTGGAGTTTCTACTTCACTCCACTAAGGACCACTTAGCTGTACGGTTTTGGGGTCCATATGCACAGCTCTCCTCTACTTAGTGTGATCCGTCATTACACGGGTTGTACATCTTAGACACTGACTTCTTGCTGATCGCTCTCTGCCATTTAATGTACCCACTTATGCACTTGCACTGGCCAATGGGACACCAAAGCTGGGATACCCCTTCTAACAATACCACCACTTGCAAAGTAGGTTAGAAATCAGATTAATAATGTTGCTCACCCAGCATATCTTCGCTTTATAGGGCAACAACAAAGTTATTGACGGTGGATGGTATCGCCAGAATGGAAGTAATGAAGTCACTGTACAATCGTCATTAATTTTGGCACTTATCTTCAATGGATTCACACGTAGATTTCGTCGAAGTTGTTATGGCTCATCTTGTTGATTCTAGGGTGATTCCACTTTGACTGCTAGAAGGTCCAGATGTGTATTTCAGCAATATTTGAAGACCTACCCAAATGTGTTTTTCACGAAATTTTTAATGATCAAACAATCCCAGATCAGAACAATGGTATGGTAGAAATAATTTTTGACTTGGTGTTCATGATCCACATTTTTATTAAACTTCTTGTAAACTCACATATACTTCTTCTTAATTGTCACATAATCAAGAAAACAGTTTTGTATCATTCTTCATATATTCCATTTCCACTTTAATCAAACACAAGACTTGACTTTTCATTTACACAGCGAAATAACATCTTAACTTATGCAAAGTGAGACAAAGACTACTCTGTGCTCATTCGAGCCAAAATGGTTACAAGTAAGTCAAAGATTATGACAGTCTCACAGAAATGAATACACACAAGAACCATATCACTGTAATATATCAATACATCAGAGTACCTATACATTAATAAAACCAAATGTGAATATTCTCACAAAAATACGTCTTGTTACTTTGCAGAAAAGTAGTACGATGTTACTTGTATCGAGAACTGGGGTTGGAGTGCTGTAATGGTCACATAAATAAAGAACCATTACACCCTGCATCTACATGACCTACTGCGCAGGCCTTGGGCGTTGTACCACCCGTGGTGCTGCCCCACCACTCAGCACTTAATTGCAATTTCACACCTTCCTTTGGGAATCTACCCATGTTGGTCATCCATGCTTCCACATCTGGTTTCGTTCACTGCCATGTGATGCCCCTCCTACATGGATGACAGACCTCTGGCAGCACGCCTTGGCACCGCTGCTTTTGTTTCACCCATCTTGTTTCATATTTCTTCCATGCAAGCAGTGCTGTGTTCATCATGTGACCACACAGGCGCTTTCTCCATATGACCTATGAGTGCTGGGTACCATATTGCTCCAATACAAGTGCTGGAATTTCATCAGAACATCGCACCTGTCACCATTGCACAGTTCACGCCAATGGATGCTACTTCTGCAAACCCTCGGGGTCCACGGGTGACTGGCTCTGCTACAAGCTCTGCCTCCAGGTCATTTTCTGAAGCTGCCACTGATTCAAATGGACAACCCCATGACATGATTTACCTTGATGGAAAAATTATTCAGCATATTTGGTATTATAGATGACAGTGCTCATTTTGTTTGTTTGGTGAACCATTTACATGGCCACCCTGACCTTATTAATGACTTGTTGCTAAATCCACCCAAGTGTAACAAATATGCTTCTGCTTTAGTGCTCCTCATCAAGTATCTTTCATTTATGGCAGCAGATCCAATCCACGGCATCATTTACAATGAGAGTTAAGGTGACAGAGCCCATTCCCAGCTGTGGTGATGCCTCCGTGCTCAGGTCACAACAGAGGTCATTACAGACTTAGTGATCTGGGCCTTGTGGTTAGTTAAACTGCCACAGAAATTGCAATTACAAATGCTTCATCATACCTCATCAATATGTGAGGATAAACTACAGTTGGCTGACCAGGCATACGCCATTATTCGGCACTGCCATCCCTTGTGCCATACAGCATCATTTACGATAATGGTACGCCAACATCTATACTTCCCCTTTTGGCTGGTAGAGGTCAGGCATGGACTCACCTTGAGCAATGCAACAAACCGCAGTCACCTAATGGCCAGCAACGGGAGCAACTAGCCACTTCTCACTGACCTTCACTGACTACAGCCAAGGTAGCATGGGTCCCCCATCTGCTCCCCTATCCCACTGCCATGGGAGGTGTACGAGTCCCTGCTGAACCACACACAGTGTTCCCACCCAATATACACTCTATGCTGGTTCTACACGACCTTAGGGGTTGCTGCCGCAACTGCCTACAGCCCTCTGCATTCCCAAATGCTTCATGTGTGCCGCAGTACGTACCGTGGCTCATGATGATGGAGGGCACCTACAGATGTTGCATTCTGTTTGATCCTCTACTCCACAAGGCCATCTTGACATCTAAGCAGGCCTTCATTGATGTGAAATGCCTCATATGCTGTCTGTGTCACCACATCTCGACACCAGTGATGCACCTTTTATGACTCCAGCCTGCACTGACGGCATCTCAGGTTAGTAAGTCTTGTGTACTACTAACTCCTGTTCAAAACGTCCCCTTGTGTTCATTGATTCAAATGAACATGTTATAAATGGAGGGTGGGGTTGGTTGGTTCTTTGGTTTATTATGGGGAGGGAACCAGACAGCAAGGTCATGGATCCCATTGGATTAAGGAACGATTAGGAAGGAAGTCTGCCATGCTCTTTCACAGGAACCATCCTGGTATTTTCCTGAAACAATTTAGGAAAATTATGGGAAACCTAAATCAGGATGGCCAGATGGGGGTTTGAACCTTGTACCCCCAAATGCGAGTCCAGTGTGCTAACCACTGTGCCGCCTCACTCAGTATGAAAGGGACAACACAAAGTTGTCATGATAGATGGAACCCCACTGTGCCATACAGCACGCCGCTTCCCCCCCACAAAAACTGCAACTTGCTAAGACTGCAGTGGCTGAACTCTTGTGGGCTTGTATTGTTCGAAATTAGGACAGTAACTGGTTTTCCACCATACGCCTAGTCCCCAAGAAGGGTGGCACAGTCCACATCTGCAATTACTATTGTCATCTCAATGGGTGTACCAGAATAGACCATTATCCTATCACACACTTTCAAGACTTCACCCAACTAATTAGCAGAGCACACATTTTCAGTGTTTTGGAGAGCTGCAAGGCATATTTACAGATACCTATGGAACAGAGTGACATACCAAAAATGGTCTAGATCACCCTTTGGCCTTTTAGAATTTTGTTACATGCCTTACAGCCTCAGAAGTGCAGCTCAAACTTGGCAACATTTCATACACTCACCCAACTAATCAGCAGAGCACACATTTTCAGTGTTTTGGAGAGCCGTAAGGCATATTTACAGTTACCTATGGAACAGAGTGACATACCAAAAACAGCCTAAATCACACTTTGGCCTTTTAGAATTTTGTTACACGCCTTACAGCCTCAGAAGTGCAGCTCAAACTTGGCAACATTTCATACACTCACTGCTTGTAACTGCTCTTACCTAGATGACATTCTCATTTTTTCCTCCTCTGATAAAGAACATGAGCTACACCTGGCCATTGTATAGGACTTGCTGGCATGTAACGGAGTCAAGATTAATGGTGATAAACCACAACTTCAACGCATCTCTGTTACTTTTCTTGAGTACAAAATCTCGTATGAGGATATAGGTCCTCAACAGTATCAGGTCAAATGCCTTTAGGATCTACCACTACCAGTGACTTTTTGCAAATTTTTCTGGTTTTCAACTTTTACATATGCATCTGCCAATGGCAGCAGCTGTTCAAGCCCCTCTTACTGATGCATTAGCTGGCAAATGAACTTCCAGTAACCACCAGGTTCTGTGGTCTGATGACATGGTGAAAATTTTTGAGGATCTCAAAGCAGCTTTAGAATGTGCCGTCACTCTGTCCTGCCCCTTACCAGATGCCCACATCAGTATTACAATGGACACAAGTTATTTCACAATAGATACAGTTCTTCAACAGTCCACTGGTGGCACAACTCAGCCATTCTGTTTTTTTCCAAAAGCTATCAATGGCTCAATGTAAGTGGTCGGCTTTCGACAGGGAATTTTTTGTTGGTGTACAAGGCCATCAAATATTTCCATGCAGACATTAAAGGAAATAACATAACTATTTTATGGATCATCATCCCCTCACAGATGCTACTCTTAATCCTGACATTGACCTTCCTCCATGCAGATTTTGGCAGATGGATCTCATCTGTCAGTTCACAGTAAACATCAGATACATCTGTGGCTCAGAAAATGTGATGGATGATTATCTGTCCAGCATCAATGCATTTTTTTTCTTTTAATTTCAGAGAAGTGTCCCAGTTACAGGACAAAGATATCAAACTTCAGAATGTACATGAAGCTTCTTCCCCTCATTTCAGACAGTTTCGTTCAATTTACTGGGCACAGTCAGCCCGTTATGGTACAATACATCCATGGGCATCACTCAGCCTATTGTCCTAGCTGCTTTACATCGCCAAGTTTTTGCAGCTTTGCATAATCTTTCATACTCTGGCACTAGGGTTACTGCACAATTTGTCACAGAATGCTTTTGCGTGGCCAGCTATGAGGAAGGACTGCTGTGCATTTGCTCATGCCCGTGTGCCATGTCAGCACAGCAAAGTCACCAGACATACCCAGGCCCTTCTAGGCAAATTTGATGTCCCTAGAAGCCTTTTCTGACATGCACACCTATACTTCATTGGACCGATACCTGTGTCTGATGGTTTCAGATATACCATGTCCATCATAGACCATGTTACACAGCGGGTGGAGGCGATTCCTCTTGTGGACAGTATGGCAGATTCTGTAGCACAAGCATCTATATCTTGTAGTGATGACTTTTGCATGATCATGTGAGAATAAAGAGTGTTTGACTGTTACTGTTGGTTATTTCTGTCTGAGATTCATCATCATTAATAAAATAACCACAGAATTGTTAAGGTGGATAATTAAGTGGAAGATGCAAGAGAGTTTAATTAACAATGTTGTGGCACTAATAATTTAACAATCACTGTGTGAAATTTGAAAGAAGTTTTTCCAACTTAGAGCTAATAAAAATCCATCAGAGACTGACTATGAAGCAGGAAAGGTTAAGTAACAGTGATACTTTCTTAACTGGCAGAAAGATAAATGTAAATTTTAACAATGTGATTAAACAGTTCTCAAGAATAAAATGCAGAACATTTTAAACAAATACAAAGTATATACTGAAATGTCTAATATTTAAAGTTTTCTGCTTCTCTGTTTTGTCATACTTGTATCATTACCTGTAAATTGTTATAGTTTGAAAATAACAGTAATGACTTTGGAGAAGTAATTTTATTTTATAGTTACATTTTTAAGTTATGAAAATTAATAGATTTAAAATTTGGATTTGGAACAGAAAAGAGGGCACAATATTCTAAATTTCCCTGGGTGCTCAAACCCCATGTGGTCACACAAACATGCAATAAAACATAGCAAATGTTCAACAAAAATTGCCTTTATTTGTGGAAAGGTTAATTTGTATGTTTTCTGTGAGGGTTTTTTATACCTTTTCTTTCCCTTTTATAAAAATAATGGTTGATTTTATATTGCCTTTTAAAGGGAGTGTTGAATACTACAAGTGAACAGTCACATCCAGAACAATGATATAGTCACTTCTTACAGTAGTTTTAAATCCTATTGACTGGCTCTCTACAGGCTAACAATAGAGGTGTGCTAGCATCAGTTTTCAGGGTTTGTTCAGGCAAAACCAAGACAAGTCTGTTCTGCAGGGTATCAAACATTCTTCATGCTCTGGCATCTCAGTGAAGAACCTAGGAGGGAGAGGATCCTGGTTTTGGGATGGTGGTATGGGAATCTGTCTTTGGGGTACATCTTTCGTTTTTCTTTGGCCCTAATTCTTCTTTCTACTTTCACCCTTCTCCAGCAGGAGTACCAATTCTGTCGCCCCCTCTTCATACAAGTAATAAATTATATGGTAGAAACCCATCAAAACCTCTATCACATAGTGATAGTTACAATCTGGTTTTGAGGAAAGCTAAGGAGTAACACACGCATCAAGATGGGATAGAAACAGTATGTTTATTCCATACTGACAACATGTTTTTAGTGAAATGGAAGGGATTCATCACAATTATAAATCTTAAGGTGTATGACATGTGAGCAACATCACATGAACAGGGGAAAGAGGAAGGAAAATGAACCCATTCCCTAAGTGTAGTATAATGTACTAATATGGGAGTGAAAAGGAATAGTTTAGAAATTCAGTTGTATTGCCACCATAGCAGTAAAATAATGTTAAGGCTGTCATTATCTGCGGTGAGAGCACACATGTCAATGAGTGGAATAATCATCTATTTTCAAATGTGAATATTGAGAAAATATTGAGTCTTTAACCAAGAAAGGGATGTTTTGGGAGGTATCAGATTTGTAGTCATTGTACATAGGCATTACAAGAATACTTAATGGGAAGAAGATTCTTAGTATAAATTTATTCTCTAAGGCTTCTTGGAAGCGATAAATTATAAATCACTGATCATTGATTCACTGAGGTTAGAGGTTAAATAAAGCAGTTGGTTTGTATTCCTAGATTCCTAAATGGATTGAAGAGGATTGATGTGTATCTGTTAGGAACATGTAATATATCATAAACACAACGATATTTGGCTAGGAAGCATACAAGATTATTTTAATATATACTGATCTGAGGTTGTTGAAGTAATGAGTAAACCCTAGAGGTATAACAGAAATGGGAAGGTAGGGAAATTCACTGTACCACGAGAAAGGGACTGTTAATATGTTAGCGGGATGGTAACAAGTTTATAAGAACACATAAGGATGTATAGGTGAAATTGTGTTTGTAAATGACTTGGAAATGGCAGTGTGTAGGCATCGAGGGGAAGGTAAAACTCCGAGGAGAAATTTCTTCAAATAAATGAATATGGGAAAGGATAGGACACTTAATTTATTAGTAGTTTTTAGGATACAGTGTTCCTCATACAGGTGATGAGTTGGAGAAAGGGTAGGTGAACCTATGAAAGTGATGGCCTATGCCTAGGTTAGGTGAACCCATGGAAGGGATGACCTAAACTGCTTTAGGAGAGTAGAATTGGAAGAAAATACACCAGCACCACAAGGATGAAAGGTAATTCAGAGGCATCTTCCCATGGAAAAGGTATAAGCAGTTCTACGGAGATAGGAAGCTGTAACAAAATTTTAGTTCTCATTCACTAGGAATTCTCCATAGTGGCTGAGTATAAAGAGACTTACTGGATAGTGCTGATTTTTGTCAGAGGCATTTCCATTCGTGCTTGACAGAACAGATGTCTGAGATATGCAGTTAGCAATAATAAGTTATAATTACCTTATAACATGTAGTTCCTTGAATGTGGTAACATCAACTATTTGTAAAAGCAATGCAAGCAACATATATTAACAGGAAAAAAATCACAACACCAAAAAATAATTAACAATACCAGGGAGATGATGAGTCGCCATAGGTACAACAAAAAGATTCACACAATTACAGCTTTCGCCCATTAAGGCCTTTGTCAGCAGTAGACACACATGCACACACACACACACACACACACACACACACACACACACACACACACACTCGTGCAAATGCAACTTCCACACATGTCTGCAGTCTCAGAGAGCTGAAACTACACTACAAATAATTAATGTAGAGTAATGAAACTTTGGGAATACATTTGTCTAGGTGACTTAACATTGCAAGATCACAGCTTAATGTAAGCTTGAGATAAGCTATTGCATATGTGATAAGCTTGTACATTAATAAACAGTGTTACTGTCAGAATGTCGAATGCAGGTATGTAAATGTGCATGCATTGTGTTGTATAGGTACCAGATGTCAGTTTCTGGGGATGGAGTTCCATGCCTGTTGCACTTGGTCATCAATACAGGGGCAGTTAATGCTGGTTGTGGATGATGCTGTGGTTATCATCGAATGATGACCCATATGTGCTCAACTGGAGACAGATTTGGTGACTGAGCATTGCAAGGCAACATGTTGACACTCTGTAGAGCATGTTGTATTACAACAACTTTATGTGGGTGAGTGTTTTCTGCCAGAAAACACCTCATCTAATGGTGCTCGTGAATGGCAGCATAACAGGTCGACTCACCAGACTGACATACCAATTTGCACTTATGGTGCATGGGATTACCACAAGATTACTCCTGCTTCATAAGAAATCTTGCCCCAGACCATAACTCCAGACGTAGGTCCAGTGTATCAAGCATACAGACAGGTTGTTGCTGGTACTCAATTGGCCTCCTCCTAACCAATACAAAGCCATCACTAGCACCAAGGCAGAAGCAGATTTCATAAGAAAACATAGCAGATCTCCATTCTGCTGTCTGGACAGCAGTCACTGGAAACCACTGAAGTCGCAAAGATCATACATTCTTGCAACCACCCCTGTCAGCAATCATGTTCCTTGGCTACATTCCTGCAAAGTCTTTGTGCAGTATCAGAGAAGTAACATACAGCTTCTTATAGCCCTATTACATGATGTGCTGATAATGGCATCCTTGTTGCCTTAAAGAAATTCTTGACTAGCAACTCACCATGTCCAATCTCAAAGGTAACTAATGCTCATGACCATTGAAGTGTGTATGTCCTTGTTGCCTTAAAGAAAATTCTTGACTAGCAACTCACCATGTCCAATCTCAAAGGTAACTAATGCTCATGACCATTGAAGTGTGTATTTAAAACCCGCCTGTTTCTTTAGATACGCTGATGATACCTTCGTTGTTTGGCTTCACGGTAGGGAGAATTTGAATGTCTTTCTAGAACATCTGAACTCCATCCACCCAAACATTCGTTTTACGATGGAGGTGGAAGAGGATGGTTGCCTTCCCTTTCTCGACGTGTTGGTTAGGAGGAAGGATGATGGATCATTGGGACATGCAGTCTACAGGAAACGTACTCACACCGACTTGTAATTACAAGCTAATAGTTGTCACCATTCGGCTCAGCGTGAAGGGGTACTTCGTACCTTGGTACACAGGGCACATGTCGTTTCTGACGCTGAGACTTTGCCAGCTGAGCTGTCCCATCTTGAAGTTACATTTCGTCAAAATGGTTATAGTGATAGACAGATTGAACGTGCATTGAGCTATCGACCAACTGTACTTCGGGTGATTGATGATAATTCTGAGTCAACACCTAAGTCTACTGCCTTTTTGCCTTACGTAGGAAACACGTCCAATAAGATCGATGTATTTTACGGAAATACGATGTGAAATGTGTTTTCCGACCTCCATCTAAAATCAGAGCACTTTTGAGTTCCGTCAAGGATGATCTTGGACTGCGTAAGGCGGGTGTATATCGTATTCCTTGTAGCTGCGGCATGGCATATATTGGTCAAACTATCAGGACCGTGGAGGACAGATGTACTGAGCATAAACGGCACACACGATTACAGCAGCCAAATAGATCTGCTATTGCCGAACATTGCTTGGATACTGGTCACCCCATGTTATATAATAAGACCGAGATAAGGGCATGCACGTCCAGCTATTGGGACAGTGTCATTAGGGAGGCAGTTGAGATTAAATTAGCGAGCAACCTCGTTAACAGGGATGGAGGTTTCTGTTTAAACTCTGTTTGGAATCCGGCTCTCTCCCTTGTCAAAAAACAGAGGAACAGAGTCAATGCTGCCTCACCTGCGAATTCATAGTCTCACTATCGATAGCTCTGACTTTGGTCATCTTTGGTGGCACTAGTGTTCAGTGTGTGTGTGTGTGTGTGTGTGTTATCTTTCCTGCTTCTGTCCGAGAACCGAGGTATTAAATTTGCATGTACGCCTCCTGTCCGTTGCAGTTTGCCTTGAAAATGGCGGGGTGT
Source organism: Schistocerca piceifrons (assembly GCF_021461385.2). NCBI lineage: Eukaryota > Metazoa > Arthropoda > Insecta > Orthoptera > Acrididae > Schistocerca > Schistocerca piceifrons. The sequence continues at coordinate 47,723,500 of NC_060139.1, forward strand.
TCTCCTGCCGAAATATCGGCGGTCGCTGAAAGTGTTACCTGGCTGAATTCCCGGAAGTTATTTGAAAGTTGTATACGCCAGGAGAAACTCAGGTCTCAGTGTGTTTATTATTTTGGAAGGGAGAATGACTTGTAAGAGAATGAAACCTGCGCTCCCTAATCGAGTGTCTGGCGTTCCACCTTGTCAGGACAAGATGGAAATTGCCGTATTATTGTGTCACTGTGATCAGCCACATTAGGTTACAATTAGCTATACGAGAATCCCAGGAAATCACTTCTAGAACTGTATGACAATTCTGTAATGAATAAAACTCTGAAGTTCAGATTCCATGGGGGAGGAGCGGTTGCCCCGTCTTGCCTCGCCTCCACCACCCCCCCCCCTCCCCCCTTCTCAATCGTGGACGACCATTTCTCAATCGTGGACGACCATGTATGTACAAGTCAGGACAGGAACGCCAGACAGGGCAGGACGTGCAGAATAAGCCCTGTAGTTAGCCAGAAATTACTGTTATTGCTATCACAGCTTATTTCTTTAAATTACTCATTTTTTCCGGTCTACATTACATTACAAAAAATTAACATACATTTCGATGGCCAATGCCAAAAAAAGTAGTTCATTATATGAAAAAACTAATAAATAATGAACACAAAAACTTGCTTGGCTAAATCAGTAATCTTTCTCAGGTACGCAAAGGTTAGTACCAACTTCAATAGCGTCTGTTTCCTGTGGGGAAACTCGCTAAAACCGTTTTGGGATCGGCAGCTTTTTTATTGGCAAGTGCTAGAAATAAAAAAGCTGCTGTTCTCAGAATTAAAAAACTCATTTATCAGCAAATAAAGTTCCTTACACTCCATTATTTACCTTTCTTTGGTGTAGGCTACGACGCAGAATCTTTATTTTCGAACAGAAACACAACAATGGAGTCGTGGAGCAAGCGACAGCGTTTTGTTTGCGCATGCACCTCGAGCGAAAGTGGGACATTTCAATCAATTGGAGACCTCACGACCAGTTTTTTGAGGGCGGGGACGACACCTATTCCTATGGCCGAACATGTAAAATAATAATTGTTGAAGAAACATTACCATAGGACATCAATTATTACTCGGGCTCTGTGCAAACCCTGAAATGTATTTTATTTTACGATAAATATTGTAGGTGTCTTACAGTTTTCTTGTGACCCTAAAAATTTTGCACCTGGTGCATCCGCCCCAAGGGCCTCGTGGCCCTGCTCCTCCCACACTCCTCCCTCTCCTCCCCTCCCCCCCCCCCCTCCCCGCCCCCTCTCTCCACACGGCATGGTGCTGCACGTGTGGCCGTAGTGTGTGTTACCAGATGGAATGGAGAAGTGAATATCGCTAAATGAAGTATTCAGGACATTCTCGCGAATGTTCTGAAGAAGAGAAAAGTGTGTGCAAAATTGGTCCAACACATCTTGACGCCTGTACAAAATCAAACCTGATTGAAATTAATAATGTGGACACTTATTTTATCAAAACAATCATCACAGGTGATGAGATTTACTGTCAATGTGAACCTATAACACAACGACTAAGTGCAGAATGGGTCTCGGATGGTTAACAATAGCAAAGAAGGTGTGAACTGACACGAAAGTTGAACAACATACCAAAGCAGTTTTCCGACAGCTTCACATGGTTGTATGAATGTTCTGTGTTTTCCACTCAAGTGCCGAGAGACTATGTAGAAAAACCGATGCATGAAAACTATCATATTAACTTTTCTCTGTTTTTTTCTTAATCCAGTCTCACAACTTTTTAGACTGACCATCTAGTTCGTGCGTGGAAGGAGAATTGCTCCATATCTTAAGAGTGGAGCATTAAGAACCATGTACTTGATCTTGGTGTATGGATCCTTGTATATTACAGAGTTTATTGTGAGGTGGTAACTGCCAAACCAAGACTGCAAAATCAACACACTGCAAAAGAGAGCAATAAGAATTATGGCAAAAATGAAGCTGAGAACATCGAGTTAAAACATGTTCATTATTTCTGACAGTCTGACCAATTACGGTACAAATACGTTATAAATAATAATATTACTTAAGTAAGATACTGACATTAAAAATAGGAACTGAACCAGCTTTACGGAAGCGCCCTGTTGGTCCTTTCAATACCAACTGACATTCTGTCATCCTCTGCCGATGGCATCATTTGGAAGCGGTATGGAGGGACGTGGGGACGGCACTGCCCTCCCAACCATAGTTAACTTTCGATATCTTGGAGTCACTGCTTCCCACTCATGTAGCTCATCAGTTATGATTACGAAGCTGAGTGAACTCCATTCCAGTCCTCCCACCAAGGAATAACCTCGTTCCAGGAATTGAACCCAGGTGCTCTGCATACCAGTAAGAAATGCTGACCAAATAGCTACATAGGCGGACTCAAATACGAACACAGAACAAACTTTGTTAAGGTCATCAGTAGGCTGTAAATGACAGCAAGTTTGTATCAAATGAGCAATACTTTGTATTTCATACTAAATCACTGTCTGGGGGTAGTTTTAAAAAAGGGACTTAAACAGCAGTTGTCAGAAGCCATGTGTGCTGTGAATACGACCACTTGATCATCAGGTGCTCTATGGGTACGCATATTAGAGTTATGTTGAATCTATCACTGCAGGTCATATAAAATGACAGATTACACCCTCGAAGCAAACAGGCTAGTTGAAAAATCAATTGCCACACAACTGGAACTCGTCAGGGGCTTCTACTATTGCTTATGGTTGGAGGACCTGAGCATTTCACTTCAGTCATTGTTGAAAAATAGAGTTTTAATCTTGTAAAATAATATTTAGTAAAACAATGTATAAAATTACTCACGACACATAGTTGTCAAGGTTTTAAAACAATTTGAGAAGGAATTTGCATAAATAAAATAGAACAATGATAAGAAAATGAATGGTTGACAGGGTCGCCACCAGCATGATACTTGACAATTATGAACTAGATGGTGCCCAGGCACATAAAGGTCATAAATTACGTTTTCAACCATGATTACAAAACAACATAATCACACAAAAAAGGAGTATGAACACAGACAGAGAACTGTTACTGTGGTGACCCGATGTGACGTGACTGAGAATAGCAGACCTCTTCATACTCCAGATTACTGGTCGTGGTAGTCAGTAAATCCCAAAGCGAACCTTCAAAGACTTGGTACAAGACCGAAGCCAAGAAAAACACGTGCGAGTCTAGAGTACAATCACCAAGTAGATGTTCGAATTCAAATGACAATCTCAATTTTCATAAACATCTTTTAGACCTAGGAAAAGCTCGTGGCATAGTCTTTCTATCCCAACCCAGAAAGGGTCTGAATACTCTTCCAATGAGGGAAGTGGAAGTCTGTTCACCAGCTCCAACCATAAAGTTAAAGAAATGTCAGCCACTGAGATATGTGTAAATGGAAATGGGAAGCGAGTGTCGCCCAGTTCCCATGTCCAGACTTCTTTGTTCGAAATTCAGAAAATTTTGTTAGGCCCATGAGACAGGAAAAGTTTGTTAATATGCTATATATTTTGTAAGCATGGTTCTCGGGCGAGACATCGGATGTCTTTGTGAAAGCCACACAGTATTTCATCGGCGAACCTACCGACATCTTCTGGCTAGGACCGAAGCCTCCTATTAATGACATAGAAGAAACTTTGCAGGCGTGAACGCGCCAAATTTCAGTGACCAAAAGCGCTCCCGCAGAGGGCGCTGGGGCGGCCGACGGCAGCGCACAGTATGACTGACAGCATCTGCACGTGCGTTCATCGTACGTCAGGTGGCGCAGTTGTCTCTTTCGCTACCGATCTGCATATACGTGCTATTGGTCACCGAAATTGGCGCGTTCACGTGTGCGAAGTTTCTTCTCTGATTGTCATAAATAGCCTGACCAGTGTGTTCACCACTCCTGAAGAGGTAGATGCGTCGACGAAATATTGTGAAGTCGACGAAATAGTGTGGAGTTTTCACAACGACATCCGATGTGTTACCCGAGAACCATATTTACAACTAGTCCAGCGGGAAAGCTTCAAGAAACACAAGCTGTGTATTTTGCTTGAGGAAACGTGTCTGGATGACACACACAGCAGGATAACGGCAAGTTGACAGCCGAGGACTCCACCCAAAGTTTACTAACAAGCAGAATTCTCACACCTTGCACCAATGGTTTTCCGTTTTGCCGCTCACTTTCTGCAGAAGCTGAGCCAGGATGAGAATCCTGACTGTCCATTCGACCCCCTAGTGTGGGACCTGCCATCTGAGTAACTGGCAGCTCTTCCACAAAAGCTCCTCCTGTTTTAGTCCCAATGATAACGAGTTCCCCTGATCAAGACCAGATGCATTTAATGGAAAAAACTACTACAAGAATGAAATGTTATTTTAGGTACAGACAGGGGGGTACCCTACATTGCTGCAAGCAATGCAGATGCAAAATCAACAAATAAAAACTTCATCGGAAATAAAATGTAGAAAGAGTGTCTCGTATGCAAACTGGACGAAATGTAAGAAGAAAGATCTGAAACACCACTCTGTATTCCCATCCGAAACGGTTGCCTGGACAGGATTCATCGAGAAACAACTCCTCTCAATCCAGCATTCAACGAGGAAATAAAGATAATAAGAAAAGTTTAAAATGCCACAAGAAAAAAAGGAAAGAACATGCAGACAGTTTCTATTTTGTCTTGTCGAAATTTTCCGCTGATACGAAATTACAAATTTCCTTACACAATAATTCTGAAGTCTTAAGTGAAAGTGATCCAAGCAAAACATAAAAGTTGCTTCAGATAACCACACATTCAACCCAATTATTACGAACTAACTTACAGATGTGAGCATTAAACATAAAATATTTCTCAAATGAAAGATGAAACACAGAACAATAATGAAATATGCGAATGTATAAAAAAATCTTATGGCCCAACAACACTGTCTCTGCGTGAAAAAGTGGATATAAGAACATGTGCACACTGTGTACAACAAAATATGATGACTTTGAATATATGTCGCAGTCAAATATTGGTACACACATGAGAAATAAAATGAAGTTACAGAACATGTAAAGACTTAAATAACGCACAAAAGTCATGAGACACATGAATTTCCACACATTTACAAATTGGAAGAATGAACTTTTGATGTGACATGTGTCACTGTACTAAAATGTCACATAAATGTGACACTAATATAAACTATAACAAAATCACAGATGATAACAAATGTATAATTTAAAAATGATAAAAAAAGCAAAGGTCTGCAACAATTTACAAACAAAAAATATAGCACATAATTCCTTTGAAAACTATTCGTTGAACAGTACGATAATTTTTAAAAGTAACAGATACTGATCATGCCTCGCAGTGACGTCCAAGATTTAGCACATGAAAGCTTCGAAAAATATGTCGTAGAACAGCACGAAAGCAATGAAAAGGAACAAAAACCTATACTGCCTCGTAGTGAGGTCCAACATGTAACACAAGATTACTTCGAAAAATCATTGGGGAACAGTACGAAAAACAAATTAAAAAAGACTGCAGTGCCTCGGAGTGAGATCCAATATTGATCTTTAAAACTTAAGTAGTCGCGTTTAAAGCTAGGCACACGATTTATTGACTGAACTAGCACTGCACACTCGCACTGCTTTGATTTCGACGTTGTGTTGGATCATACTGGCCACAGTTTGTTGCATCATGCGAGCAGCTCTTGTCATCTGATGGACAACGTGTGGCGATGTCAGCTGGATTGTACAGACAGCTCATCTTTTTTGGCAGAGCCGACTGTGGCAGGACAGGTATGAGGACAATTGTATGGTATGGTAACAGTGTAACATGAGGCACAAATATCAGTTTTGATATCAGGCTGTGAACTGTCAACTAAACATGTGATTGTGCGTCAGTACACATGATTTCTGCTGTGAGATCTCAAAAAATGGCTAAAATGTCTCTGAGCCCCATGGGACTTAAATGCTGATGTCATCAGTCCCCTAGAACTCAGAACTACTTAAACCTAACTAAGCTAAGGAGATCACACACATCCATGCCCGAGGCAGGATTCGAACCTGCGACCGTAGCTGTCGCGCGCTTCCAGACTGTAGCGCCTAGAACCGCTTGGCCACTTGGGCTGGCTGTGTGATCTTGCTATGGGAAAACAACACGGAGTGAATTATTAGTTACACTTGTAGCAAACCAGACACCAGGGAGGAGTTCTCTTGCAAGAATAAACAATAACTTTGTTGCATGCTTCACCGTTGTGCATGACGAGTAACATGGAATGTGCTTCTCAGTCGGAGAGAAAAGGAATTCGTATACGGTGTTGCATGGTAACGTAGTTGATTCACTTATATCGACCTTTGACGCATGATGTGGAAACGGCAGAAATACTGAACTGCAGCAGTTTAAGTGTCCTGCCGATAGCTTAACGAGTCCTTGACATATGTCCATTCACTCCTGTTGGTTGGCCGCATGCATCAGCGCAGAAAGGGTCGTTCTTATTGTGGTGACATGAGATGCCCTTGTGAAGGCAAATGCCTTAGAGCCTGCTACCTGGGCCAGGTGCGGGAGAGCCCAGCTGTCTCTGATCATTGCCATGCAGGAGACAAAATGGTCCTCCACTCTCCAAGCCAGATGCCTCTCCACGCATCGTGATACCACCATCGTTCGTGGGGGCCAGTACTCACCCCGCCATCCTCTGTCTGTATACACTTTCACAAAGTAATTAACAATCATGCCACTGATGTTCTACAAAACCATAGCGTACTTACTATTCAAAATAATCCTGCCACTGAACTTTATAAACAAGAAAATTAAACAAAATTAGCTTTATAATTACTGCATCATACTATTTACTTAACAGAAAACACAATTTAACCAAAAATAAACTTTACCATCTCTGTGACATATTGATTACTTTTGCAGAAAAAACTAGTTAAACATATGTTGAGATTACCAGGAAATCAACTTGAAAAGAAACCAAATGTTTTGCGCAAAGACTGGGTGCCATCATTAATGGAGCTGACAACAAAATTCTTTTACAAAGTACTGTGAGTACTTTTAAATATGAGAACATAAGAATATTTGCAAATATAAAACTATGAGCAAAAAGAATCTTTAAAACCTAAACAAAACACACAGAAATGAAATGAACAAAAAGGAAAACACCTGGAAAAAAATCACTCTCATTCACTCATCCGAAGATCCAACCACATGGTTAGTTATGTAGGATTTATGTAATCAGTGGTATACGATAGTAGATCCAACTCTTCATGCCCTGAAATCTAAGTTAGTTCCACTGTACCTGAAGCATGCAGCTGTCAGAAATGTCTACTACTTATCTTAAAGTAAAGAAGCTGTTTACAACGGTGTTTATGAACGTCACTGCTAACATGCACCAAAAGAAAGAAAACCTTAAATATTGCTCCCATGATGTATATAAACTCGTCACCTTATAGACTCCCGCTCAACTATTGCGCTAAATTGGCCGGCCAACATCGATGAATCACTATTTCCTTCTCCTACTGTTGTCGTTGAGAGCAGCATCGATCATCAAAAATATGTATTCACATTCTCCCATACATCTGGAACAAAAACTTAAACAAGCGCGAATGCGCATCTGCATAATATGTACTAAAATAACAAATCTAAAATGCTACATTTGTGACACCTACAATTACCTACAAAACAAGCTATTAGCACAATCATTAACAACGCTCCAAGCTACGCACGCACCGTGGATCTTCACAATGAATGCCGCCTTGAAACCATCAAGGTAGTGTTCAAAAAACACGCCACACGACTATACAGGAACTCGAGACACTCATCCTTACTCTGGGAAACTAAGATCACAACCATAGATGGAAGCAAAGCGGCCAAAGACATTACTAGCTAGGGCATAACCACCTATGGCAAGTTAACATACACCAACAAGCGACAAACGTCGGTAAGCCCCTGCTTATCAGCAGCGTTGACTGGATATACCAGCTGCCATCAAAGCCGACCAACAGGCTACAGCAGGGAAACCGACGAGGTCGCCCTCTGACGCACAAACAAATCGCCAACATCACCCTACACTATGCATCTGATATATGACCTATGGACACAAGAGGATGACGAACCTGTTACAGGTTTGCTGACGCTGACCAAGAGTTCAACACCGGCACCCAGCGGCAGTCGCCGAGTAACAGCACAGCACAACGTCAAAGGCATCGACATGCATGATACCCACTACTAACAAAACCTACCCTTGTATGACCTGTCACAGGCAGAAAAATATCCGCTACAGCTCTTACTACCCGACCTAAGCATCGCAGAAGTTTTTTTCCCTGGGCTCTTGCCTTGGCACTGTTTCTCCTCTGCCCTTCAAACCGCTACCCTTCGTTCGACTTTCGACCCAATCTATCTCCAGATCAGCGCGTATTAATGGTTAACCTTAACTAGACGTAACCAGACATCGCAGTATCCACATCCTGTGATGCCTCATCTTAGTGAAAATTAACCCTTATGAAGAGATGGCAGTAGACCTTTTCGAGATGGCCATCATATCGGTGTGGGCGTGGAGGGCCTCCACCTCTCGGAAAAAAAAAGTACAAATATCATATAGTACCAAATAACTTCGCTCAAAAACATTAATTGGAAGTGAACGTTTTAACAAAAACGCTTGATTTTTCTGCCAACAGTATTATTATCCATCTACTATCATACATTATGGCTAGGCGTTATGACCAATGTCAGTTGCTAATAGCAGTAATGGACTCTCATTGTTTCTCCTGTGTAGTACGATCAGACAGTAGCAGAATGAACAACAAATCCCTTACTGGTTCCCTAACCTTCTTAAGAGCTGCTGGAGATCCCAACGCACTGTAGCGTGGACGGAATGGTCCAGACGTGCACTAACGCAGACAAAAATCAACTGTAATATCTCGTGGTGGTCTGTGTCTCCTTCGACGTGAAGAAACAAAAAATTCTTCATTTTACATCATCTATGACGGCGATCAAATTATGACTTGCTTCAGATACTAAACGTTCCAAGTGACTTCACTTACTCCTGCGTCTTGTTGGAAGGCAGCCCAGGTTTCAGCCGTTCTGCGCATCCCCCTTCATTATCCACTGGCAGCCAATAATATTCATTCTCTTTCCAAGCGGCTAGCGCCGAGTTACAGCTAGACAGCGAGAATCTGGCTGTTGCCGTACTTCGCGACAACCAAATTATTCATTCAGCTGTCAGTTTTTTTTGTATTCTTTTTTTTTCTTGTAGCAGCATAGGTGTGAATTTGTAACTGTGAATGTCTAAGTACGATTAAAAAAAAAAAGAAGCCAGATCACCGCGTTAAATGTAAAGCGCTTCACAGGCAGGCGAGGGGGATTATTTACCGCATTTATAATGTTTTCAAACGTGAATTTCAAAGCAGGTCTCCTACTGTTGACAGTTGAAGACAAAAGAACGAACTCCAGAACCATGTGGTGTCGGCAAGAGAACTGTAAAGAAAATTGTAAATGAATGTGTCAGAGCTGTAGGAACCGTAGAAAAAATTGGTTTCCTGTCGCCTGGAAAACATCGAAATCGCAATGAACCTGTAACAAAGTTTTCATAGGAATTGGTTCTCGGATAATCATTCTGCATGCTGACACTTCTCATTTTGTTTCTGAGAGTAAACTTGTATTTACGTGTAAGAAAAGCAGCAGTGACTACAATATGGAAATGAACGCTGTCAGTTTCGTGACGTGATTCACAATTCTTGTCATACCTTGCTTCGAAGTCGGTCATTGCCAATTATGATTATGCTGTTACAAAGAAAACACCAAGTATAAACACCAGAAAAGCGCATACTTTTCCCTGGTTTAAAAATAACAAATATTAAACACAGATAAACCAGACTCGCGCCGATCTCCTGCAGCTCGCTAACTTATACAAGTTACGTGGCAGAACGTACTTGACAATTGCTTCTATTCAACAGGATTTTTAAAAATGTGTATAATTTGTGTGTGTTGATGAGTTTGACTGTAGTTAAGTGTAATCTCAGCGCATAAAAAAGAATTAGTGGTAGAGAAGACTATCGTAAAAATGGTCAGTAAGTTGTCATATTTTTCGCTGTTAGAGGGCATTGTGTAAGCTAACTAGCCCAACATTACAGTAAGAGACCACATTTATAGTCCAATGAACAAGCAAAAAATTAAGCGAATAACTTCAGGGAATGATGACCGACATCATCGAAAACTACCGATATCTCGACCAGTAGCAGTTACTGTTCGTTTGGGCCTTATTCAGTTTGTGATTTGAAAATGACAAGTGTTTACATGTGGAAACATCGAAGTTTTGGTGAATTTATCCAGCTACGTTCTCACGAGTTATTAACGCATACAGCATGGTGGGGGAAGCTTAACTTATCCTTGGGCAATATGTTGAACATTATAGTCTGCACAATTCAAAGAATTATGTATGCAACTGATATTTCGACAGACACATTTTTTAAACCACGAATCTTTAAAACTATTACTTTGTTCCAAAGCCTGTATCGTAATACCACCGTCACTTCTATTTTAGTCTGTGAACAATCTGATTGTAGATTTACGATTACAGTTTCAAGGCTTATATCCACCATCACTTCCCTGTCAAATTATTCTTTCTGAGGCTTTTCAGCATGCCGCACAGACTGTACCCATGCTACAGGTGAGATGTCTGTTGCCTCATGCACAGGTTCGAATCCTGTCGCGGGCATGGATGTGTGTGATGTCCTTAGGTTAGTTAGGTTTAATTACTTCTAAGTTCTAGGCGACTGATGACCTCAGAAGTTAAGTCGCATAGTGCTCAGAGCCATTTGAGCCATTTTTTGGTTAATCCTGTTAGAATTTAGAATCTGTTAAGGATTTACATTTTGTAGAGTGTGTTTGACATAAGTAAGTCAAGTGAAAGACATACATGTGCAGTGTGAAGCAATAGTATAAGTGTTCGGACACAGAAATGAATATTTGGCGAAAATTAACAAATGTTACACTTTTTTGCCTTTTTTTCATTAATTTTTGTTACCAGTGAGTTATCCTTCTGGTTTCAGGCCAATGTACTATTGTTGTACTGAACCAGAGTTAACTGAAACATGCTTGTGTACTGCTAAACAAAGATTATACATTCACTAAATATATAGGAGCATAAAGTACATTAATAATGTTATGTCCAATGCATACCATAAAGTACTGTTTAAGTAGATAGTGCCACGACTACTTAGTACCAAGAAAGAAATAATTCAGCGAACTACGTCAGGTGGGAGGTTCCTGAGTCGGATTATCCCGCACAAATATTCTGTTAGTGTTTCAACTTTATGATAATACTACAACATGCTGGATTTATGTTAATAAATGAATAGATGTGGAGAGGTACGGAATCAACCAATTGTCTTTATGGATTTTTGAAGTGTATATGAGTAATGAGTAAGGAAACTTGATTTGATTGTTCAATAGGCACAGTGTCTGGCTTAATTGCTAGTGTGGTTTGATTCATTTCTTTATTGATACCAGAAATCCTGTTGTGTGTTTTAGTGTAAAGATATGGGACGAGTCAAAATTACAGTTTGTATGAATCTTATATTAGTCTCGTAGTGATACAAAACAACAGATATGCGACAAATGACAATTTATAATAAACTCGTACCTAGAAAAATAAGAAGTTACAACTGTAAAATGAAATAACTCAGCCGAAAACTAATGGTATTTAAGAAATCATATGACTCATTTATTTTAAACTCACAATAAGGAAAACAACAGTGCCGTCTTTAGAATGAACTAATCACCTACAAACTTATGGTACTTTAGAAAGCCATGTCCAGTCCTACATGCCATAGGATCGGAACTTCAACATCTGCGATGCATTTATGTTTGATTTGCAAACAATACTGTGTAGAAGTGGAGTCTGCTGCCTGAGGTTTCCAGTACCTCCGATTTTCCTTCAGTCTTGTGCAGATGAGCTCCTTTATCTTCAAGCATGCTGTTGTTGCTGTGGCCTGTGCACTTCGATTGTGTATCCTACAGAAGTACCTTTATCTGCTCTTCACAATGAAATTCGTATTTGATGTTAACCAATTTCTTTTTTTCAGATCCATTTTCCTGGTATGCATTTTATAACCTCTCTTCTTTGGTCTTCATTAGTTATTTTAAAGCCTAAATAGCAGACCTCATCCCATACCTTTAGTGTATCATTTTATAACCTAATTCTGTCAACATCACCTAAATAAATTTTACTACCCTCCGATACCTACATCTTCCTCTTTTTAAACTCAATTCGGTTTTGATGTTGTTCATTTTATAACCTCGTGCCAAAGCACTGGCAATCTTGTTCAGCTGATCTTCCAAGTCATGTCATTCTTGACAGAATTACAGTGTCACTGGAAAATCTAAACTCTTTTTACTTCTTCTCCCTGAACCTTAATTCCAGTTCAGAATTTCTCCCTGGTTTCTTTCACTACTTGCTCAAAGAGCAGATTACAATGAGCTGACAAAAGTCATGGGATTTCACGTAATACCGTATCGGACGTGCTTTTGTCCGGCGCAGTGCAACAACTCGACATGAGAATGAGTTCAACAAGTCGTTGGAAGTCCACTGCCGAAATATTGAGCCATGCTGCCTCTACGCTCGTAATAAATGCGAAAGTGTTGCCGAGACAGGATTCTGTGCACGAACTAACATCTCAGTTAAGTCCCATAAATGTTTGATGGAATTCGTGTCGGACGCTCTGGGTGGCCAAATCATTTGCTTGAACTGACAAGAATATTCTTCATACCAATAACAAGCAATTGTGGTCCAGTGACGTGGTGCATTGTCATCCATAAAAATTCCACCCCCTTTTGAGAATCTGATGTCCATGGATGGTTGCAGCTGGTTCCCAAGTAGCCGACCATAATCAGTTCCAGTCAACGATCTGTTCAATTAGACAAGAGGACACAGTCCATTCCTCGTAAACACAGCCCACACCATTGTAGAGCCACCACCAGTTTGCACGGTGCCTTGTTGACAATATTGGTACGTGGCTTCGTGGGGTCCGCACCACACTCGAGCCCTACTGTCAGCTCTTATCAAATGAAATTGGGACTCATATGACCAGGCTACGGTTTTCAAGTAGTTTAGAGTACTACTGATAACAGTCACGAGCCAAGAAGAAGCGCTGCAGGCGATGTCGTGCTGTCAGTCAAAGCATTCGCGTCGGTCGTCTGCTGCCACAGCCCACTAACGCCAAATTTCGCTGCACAGTCCAGACGCATACGTTCGATGTATGTCCCACATTGATTTCTGCGTTTATTTCACGCCGTGTTGTTCGCCTGTTAGCAGTGACAAATCTACGCAAGAGCCGCTGTCCGTTGTCCGTGGTGAGAGATAATGCCTGAAATTTGGAATTCTTGGCATACTCTTGACACTGTGGATCTCGGAATATTGAATTCCCCATCGATTTCCGAAATTGAATCTTCCATGCGTCTAGTTCCAACTACCATTTCGCGTCCACGTTCTGTTAATCCCCGTCGTGGTGCCATAATCACGTCGGGAACGTTTTCACATCACCTGAATAGAGATGACGACTCCACCAATGCACTGCCCTTTTATAACTTGTGTACGAGATATTACCACCGTCTGTATATGTACGCATGGCTATCCCAAGACTTTTGTCGTCTCAGTGTAAATAACATTGCTGATACTCTGCAACACTGTCTCTCTCCCTTCTCAACTAAGATTGCCAGTTTTGTTCTTTGAGACTTTGTGATTTTGATCACGTATAGTCTTCATGACGACTTAAATAAGGTCCGAAGAACACTGGGGAAACTAAATTCAAGATTACTAAGTACACAGATACTTCACGTAGTTTCCAGATGTATTTTTGAAGTACGAATCATTAACCGCGAGTCCCTAACAGATTCGTGTGGATAAGAAGCATCATCATTCAAACAGAACACCGTAAATTCGTGTAGGTTAATGATCTATGGTTTATACGGTACTGTAATTTTCCTCTCTCAAATGTTAATATTCTGATAACTAGAGGTGATTATCTGACATCCGCTCCACAAGTATTGTTGCGTACACGTCAACGAATCGTGTTGGTGATAAGGAGATTACATCACAGAAGCCATGCAGAAGGCATATGATGGCATGTAAACACTCGAAACTGGAGTTCGCTGAGGTGGTCATTCGGTCATTTATCTCCGACCGCTCCTGCGACATCTGCTTGAGGAACTTAGACGCAAGCACGTATGTTTCCATGGAAATGTATCGTTTCCGGAAACTGGACTGCGATAACAGTGTCAGACTGCAACGTCAGGGATTGTTTTCTACAGATAGCAACGTATGGGGTCGATTAGGTTCACTTGAAGTCATTGTGTTCACGATTGCTGGATTTTCTTAAAACATTCAACAAGAGGAATAGACTTCAAATCTCCATTCAGCGAGACAGCCATTTGTACTGCGAGACTTTTCTACAACACTTTAGGCAATGTAATGATTGTTTCTTCAGCAATGTCATGGATGATATTTACACGTATCCTTGTTCAAATGAGCCATTGTTTCGTCAGTAATGGTTCCCACATCGACTAGACGTTAAACTTTATTCAATATATTCCTTTCGTTTACTTTCTTGGCTTATGACATTGACATTACACAGCTATCACAGACCCCCACTTGTCTAATTTCCGTAACAACTGAGAAATACTAAAATAATTTTACTTTCCTTCTTTTCTATAGAAAACTTGACGTGGCACAGGCGGGGCTAACATCAAAGCTCTGAAGCATTAATCCGGTTAAATTGAATTTCTGTACGTGATTTTCAGGAAAGTTTTAAAAGCTGTTCATAAAATGGTAGAAATAGCTCTTGGTGTGATGTATACACTGACAGAGAAAAATTATAACAGGAAAAACGTGGCTGGCCGGAGTGGCCGAGCGGTTCTAGGCGCTACAGTCCGGAACCGTGCGACCGCTACGGTCGCAGGTTCCAATCCTGCCTCGGGCATGGATGTGTGTGATGTCCTTAGGTTAGTTAGGTTTAAGTAGTTCTAAGTTCTAGGGGACAGATGACCTCAGATGTTAAGTACCATAGTGCTCAGAGCCATTTGAACCATTTGAACCTTCTTCTTAATAAGGCCTTCAGTCGTCAGTGTAGCTTGTGTTGCAGTCAATTTTTCAATGTAGGCCTTCAGCCAACAAATGATTTGAATTCTTCTTAATAAAGCCTTCAGCCGCCAGTATAGCTTGCGTCAGTCAATTTAAAAAAAATGATTGTTTAAAAAAAATTATTTCCTTAAATAAAGTGTATGCGTTTACTGTGCAACCAACGGTAACTGATTAGGCCCCGTCCCCACCTTTTCCTGCTTTCCCTACATTCCAAGTTTCAGTGGTAGCAGAGCGTGGTTACGATTGTAATATTGCCATTAAAGTTACCGTTGGTTCGAATTGTATCTCTGTCACTGTTACACGGTATTTGTTTTTGCTATTTGGTTGTTTTAGGTGACCAATTATAATGGCGGTCAGGTAGTGCCCCGGAATCGGCCTGTTGAGGAAGGACCACCTCATTTATGAGCTGGCGATAAGGTGCCAACCTATTGACGCTAGTGACCCGGACTTAGTCGCCAGTTTGCGTGCTACCGTTCTTGAGCCGGGTGACGTCACACCGGATGTTGTGGGTGAGATAGAAGCAGCCACTGAGTTTTTGTGTAAGGCTGTTAGGTGCCTTGAGGACACCATTGGCTTTTTGGAAGGCACTCGACCTAGTGGCAGTCAGTTAGACAGGGTGCGGGCACAGTTAGTACATTTAACCAACCGTATAGCGCATTTAAGGACATTAAAGTTAGAGGATTGTTATAAGGAATCAACCTCTGAATTGGAGCCCTTGATTAATGAATTGCAGTTTAAGATTAAATGTTTAGAGCTTGATGGGAAGAGAACTGGGTTTCAAAATGGTTCAAATTGCTCTGAGCACTATGGGACTCAACTTCTGAGGTCATTAGTCCCCTAGAACTTAGAACTAGTTAAACCTAACTAACCTAAGGACATCACACACATCCATGCCCGAGGCAGGATTCGAACCTGCGACCGTAGCGGTCTCGCGGTTCCAGACTGCAGCGCCTAGAACCGCACGGCCACTTCGGCCGGAAGAGAAACTGGGGAGCAGGACTTGCTGGGAATGCGAGCGGCGGATAAGACGCACTTTGTTTTTCGTGGTCGTCTCTCCACCTGGGAAGAACTTCGTGCCACTTTTGTAGCGATATCTGCGTTACCGCTCAAGGACGATCCATGCCGTGAAGTTAAGGTTCAGCCCGCGGGCGTTATCAAGGACAACTCCGGATTATCTACACCGGCTGAGTTTGCTAAAAGGTGCGGACGGGCAGGTCATTTAGTTCGTTCTTGCGTTCAGCCGCGCGCACCCAGAGACAATAAAAGACGCCAGGCTGGGCAGCGAACTCGGGATCGAGCCTTTAAAACTTGGTGTGCCCGTGTAGTTCCTCGATCATTACCTCCCCTACCTTATATTTGTTCTCGTGCAGGAGGCGAACCTATTTGTGCCCTTTTGGATTCAGGTAGCTCAAAAAATGGCTCTGAGCACTATGGGACTCAACTGCTGAGGTCATTAGTCCCCTAGAACTTAGAACTAGTTAAACCTAACTAACCTAAGGACATCACAAACATCCATGCCCGAGGCAGGATTCGAACCTGCGACCGTAGCGGTCTTGCGGTTCCAGACTGCAGCGCCTTTAACCGCACGGCCACTTCGGCCGGCTCAGGTAGCTCCTTTTCGTTGTTGAGCTTGGAATGGTTTCTTAAATTTGGCCATCTTACGAGACTTAAGTCGATCCCTTCTTCGGTACAGAGACGTCGGGTTGCCAATGGGCAGGTATTGCCTCTGCATGGTTGGGTCCGAGGGAGTATCTCGGTTGGGGATTTCTCTTGGCCCTTGTCTTTGACCTTGGTTAAGAAGCTGTCAGTCGATTTTATTTTGGGATGTGATTTGATCAGTAAAACTGGTCTTGTCTTGGACTATTCCTGATACACCTCCTTTTTTAAGTTTGCATCTGCTCCGAAGTTTGGGTTCTGTGAATGTGCTAAGCGTAAGGTGCCTCGAAATGCTGGCATGCTGGCTGTTGATGCTAGGGTTAATGAGTTTGATCGTAATCATCTGTCTTCACAGCAGGCCTTCGAACTACGGGATTTGTTGCAGAGGTTCCCCGATCTTCTCTGTGATAGACTGGGGGTTGCTAATGTTCTTGACTACCATCTTCGTCTATCTGACAATATTCCCGTCAGGCAGTCCCCATATCGTCTCTCACCGCCTATGATGAAGATACTAAGAGGAACGATCTCTAAAATGTTCGAGCAAGGTGCTATTCGGCCTTCTACATCTGCTTATGCTTCCCCCATATTCCTTGTTCCTAAGGATCAGGGGCTGGATATTCGGCCTGTTGTTGATTACCGGCGCCTGAACACCAAGGTTATCCTCGAATCAGTTATTTGACCTGATCTTTATAACTCTTTTACTTGGTTTGCCGGTGCTAATTGGTTCACCGTGCTCGATCTGAATTAAGCCTATTGTTAGATTGCCTTAGCCGAAGAATGTAAACACGTTACAGCGTTTTGTACTGATTGGAATCTGTTTGAGTTTAACAGGGTTCCCTTCGGTTTGGCTACTGGCGCAGCCGTTCTTACTCGTTTGCTGGATGATATTCCTGGAGACTTGAAAGTAGTCTGTGTTTATAATTACTTGGACGACTTGGAGATTTATAGCCGTTCATTGTTTTCATTAAGTTTACAAACATGAAAATTAACTTTCCTTACTTCACTTAGAACTGATGCTAAAGGTTTGGATACATTTGCCCTTTTGGACAGCTTCTATTGGACTAATACACATTACCCCGCCCATAGTGTGGAATGATCCAAACACATCGATTGTACGTACATTACAGTCGGCGTTGTCAAGAACAAAGTGCTTCAGAGAATTTTGATGAACATATGGTGGATCTTGTAGTAAGACTGATGTTTTGTACCGACGGATGCCCTGTAAGACGCAGAAGTACCCATGTTATGAAGGATACCTACAAGATGGTGAGACCCAACAAGACTGTGTACGTATACGGCCAGTCGTAAATGTAGGGATGAAAGGAAAGATCTCGGTCTAGCACGGGACGTAATTGCATGACAAATGACATCGTCTTTGCGTTTCACAGTTTGTGAACAGCGTCTCTTGCAAATATCAGAAATATAAGTGTTCAGTGTTTCTGGGATGCCTTTCGCGCTGTTCAGGAACGCCGTATCCGCCATGCATCAGTCTGTTGTACCATGGACCAGACGTCTTCGTTCATACAGGCAGCTGCTGCCGTATTCTGGTACGTTCTGCTACAGGATCGTCCTCTCTCTGTCCGCACCAAGCATTTGTGAAAATACTGTGACCAGTACTGCGAAGCCCCACAATTAGTAATGATAATGTTACTCCCAAGCTGATCCTAGAGCATTTTTCGCATGATTTTCTCTGAGTACATTTCACTTCTTGTAGGTAGATAATCACGTAATCGTTGGAACAATCCATTCAAAGAACGTTGGCATTCATCGCAGTCCTCTAACCAAGGAAAAAAAAAAGTTTCTGAAGAGTTTCAGGCTCTTCTTCGTCCTCTGGCCGTCCTTTCTTCCGAGAAGGTGGCATTTTGAAAAACTTCTTGTAGCAGCTTTTGTGGTATCTGGCTTCAGCACAAACTACATCAATAACACTTTCCACTCGAATTGTCACATTTCGACCCCATTCATCATTCCGTGAGTTCGCGGCACTCGGAATAGACTGTCTTCTCTTTATGAATTGCATTTCGTAAACATTTCGGAGGTCCAGAGGCAAATTTTTATTGAAGTTTGTATCATATTCCTCTCCACAGAAGAGGCAGTGCTGTCAGAGTCAGAGGTAGAGACGCTGGATCTCAGTTTTGGAATTTTTGAAGGAGAGCGATGAACGAAAGTCGCAATACTGCTCGGACGTGTGTAGTTCCTACGACGTCTCACATGCACCCGGGCTGTGCAACACTTTCCAGTTTTTCCTGTAATCTTTACGTTGAAAACTGCTTTTCACTAGAGTAACGATACCACGAGTAACAGTCACTGTTTTTCTCTTGTGTCATCGAGGTCTTGTTGCAAATAAGGCACACCTGTTCCATCTCCGCAATGCGAAATGATTGATGCAGTACTCAAGAACCTGAAAAATACAAAAGAAACGTACTTTATTTTAGTTACTGCATCAGCCTGCAGTTAAAGTATACATAGAAACAGATCAACACAAATAAATTTGTAGTTTATTCATGGTTTATCTACCTAGAAATCTTGAAGTAAAATTGACAATAATAAAATATTATGGACATTTTAAAGGTCTTTGTATGCTCAAATATTCTGTTAGTCTAGCAAATATGCACAACGAATAGGAAAATCCGAAGTGGCAGTCTCAGTATCATGGAATGGAAATGAAGTCCCTGCTTCTTGACAGAGCGTAGGGGAACGATGCCGGAGAGCCGCACCTCCGTTCTAGGCAAGGTCCTAGTGGAGGTGGTTTGCCGTTGCCTTCCTCCGACCGCAATGGGGATGAATGATGATAATGAAGATGAGACAACAACACCCAGTCATCTTGGGACAGGTGAAAGTCCCAGAAATTGAACCTGGGACCCCGTGCTCGGGAAGCGAGAACGCTACCGTGAGACAACGAGCAGCGGACTCTCAATATCATGTTCCAGTTAAAACAACGAAGTGCCCAAACTCCTAGTTGTGAAAGCTATAAAAAGTTTTCAGCTCAGATTTCATTAATATCCTTTCCCCTTTTGTTTAAGATATTCAAACGGCTTCTTGGTGAGATGCGGACAATAGTTTGAGGAACACTCCTGTGATGAACTAAACATAAGTTTCACGATCCCTGGAGAATATTCATATATACTGGAAACTCTTAACATAAGATCTAAAAATATCTACCTGACAGATTTCTATTACACAACATTACTCTGGATAGTGAATAATCACAACTTACGGTAAATAAATTCAGCTAACTCTCTTATTATCAGCGATAAGGGAAACATATTGGTATTGTTTTATAGATCCAAGAATGTGTTGCATAACCAATGGAAGAGCACTGTCATTGTGTTGCATAACTTTCTAGTTATTCATAGAGGACTTTTCTCATTTTTCGTTAATATAGCTCAGAAGAAACGTTAGGTATAATTATGTAAGATATTGATGCATAAACTTTTTCAGCTGTTCGTATGGAATTGGGTGTAAAAACGACCCTCTGATGTCAATTCTGTGGAAGTTTATAGCCATTTAAAAACTACTCTAGACATTCTTACGGCGGCCATATTCATGACGTCATAACTCTGATTGCACAGCCCGGAGCTTCGGAGACTTTTAATGTGTTCGACTGAACATCAGGCTAGACTATTGCAAAAGGTTTAATCTCTCCCCTATTTTTTCCTATTCAGGCCTTTTTTTGCATAAAGCTAGTGGGCTGTTAGTAGCAGACCAATCAGAAAGCAGTCATATCACATTTACGTATCACGCAACATCCTATTTAAATTGACTGGAACACAAATTTGGCCACTGCATTTTCCAGATAACAGCACTTCTACTGTAAAGTAAATCCCCACCGCCATTACATTTTATAGGGGTCGAAGCCTGTGGAAACTCAGCACATCGGTCTAAAAAAAGAGACATATAAACGAGAAGTTATGTCGCAACTGGGAATACCGCAAAAGGCAAGTGAAAAGCTACGCTAATATAACACAGTGGAGAGCAAAATGCACCACGGCAAAAATCAGAACGTTAATGCATTCAGCTAGAACTATAGGCAAATAGGAAAACAACAGCAAAGAATTCCTGGTCCACGCCCTGAGAAGCTTATACATGCAAAACGATGTCACTTAACAGTCGAAAGACATTAAGAAAATAAAAGAGAAAACAGTCAAACTTACAGGGCAGTTAATATCTGGATATCGGGTGTCAGCCAGAAAATATTCTATGACACAAGCCGAAAGTTCTTCCACTTACCACCTTGTCGAAGAAAGACGTAGTGCAGAGAGAAAATTAATATCCGAAATAAAAATATTTGTTGGAAGAATTATCAAGACCCATCGAGAAACAATGGTGACAGTGGTAGAACATCTATCCAAATTATATGCAAAAAAATCGAAAGACCAAAACAAATACGAAAGATTGATGAACTTCCTTCAAGAAGATGTCAACGAAGAGGAAAATGCATTATTGATGGAGCAAATCGCAGAGCAAGAGCTCTTCGACTTCATTAAAGCCCCAAGAACAGGGCACCAGTCCATGATGGCTTGCACTAGAATTTTATATGGAATATTGGGAACTGCTGAAAAACGAGCTTACGGATATTTGTAATGAGGGAAATTTGTAATGAGATGCTACAAACGAGTCAGGTTCTGTAAAAATTCGAGACGAGCTGACAGTCATGATTCACAGAGTGACTGAAAACGTTGAAAATGTGGACCACTAATGCTAGTTAACTGTGAGTTGAAGATATTTACCCTAATAATTGCGAAAAGAATGAAAAAATTAGCAAACAGACTTGTCGGCAAATATTAGACCTGTGTTAGGAACAATCTATCATTCATACTATAACCAACGTCAGAGGCTCGTTAACAGTTTTGTAAGCTGTTAAGGTTTAACCGGTAATTCTATCTCTTAGTTTTCACAAAGTATTTGGTCGTGTTATCCATCATTACGTATTTAAATACTTCTCTGAAGAAAACTGGTTTATGTGAAGAATTTTTCCACGTAATCCAGTCGGCAGTACATGATGCTTCGTGAAGCATTCACATTAACGGATTCATAAGCAAACCGATCAAGCGTTTGATCAGACAGGGCTGTCCGTTGTCAACGTTGTTATCCAACAAACTATTAGCTACATTGAATGAAGCAATAGAAAAGATCCAGAGCTAGTTGGCAGCTATTGCAAAGTCTCTAGTGCAACAAAAAATATAAGAAAATCTAGAATTATGAACATAGACCCAAGTGCGAATTGCTTTGCAACTGACTGATTCTATGAAAATTCTAGGCCTGCATTTCATAGGACACCTGCAGCGAGCTTGCGTAATCAACCGGAGACGTGGCTCGGAACTATTAGGAAGACGATTGCAACAATACTCCTACAGAGAAGTTAATACCATGCGAAAGTACAGTGCACAAATAACGTGTCGCTGCCAGAAATAGTTTATCTAGAGAACATATTTTCGATTTCAGCGGGAATAGCGTGCAGAAGTGAAACGTTTGTTAAGCGGTTTGTGCAGAATGCATTCCGCACAATATGATACAGATATCCCATGAAGGAATAGGATTACGACTTTTAGCCCTGAAAGCAAAATGTACTACTGTCTTCCTGCTAAATATGCTACTTCATCCAGCGCAGGCAGAAACCTGTAGTGGAACTGTAGATCAACCACAAGTCGCATGTAACTTTTTTCTTATTTTCACTCGACCAACGCTAGCATCTTCAAATATAACATACCCGAGGGGCACGTAATTACAAATATCGCTCTCTATAAAGCGTTTCAGTCATTCTACATAATTACTGAAGATGGTCGCGTTGGTCGAGTGAAACACGCGAGAATAAAGAAAAAGTTACATGCAACTTATGGCGGCCCTACAGTTTTAATGCTTCATCATCGTCAACGCTTTCAAAGCACCTTTACAAGCTATATTATTAACGGGATAGAGCAATGAAGTACAGAACTGCCAACTGATGTAAGCCACATCAACCACTATCTTGGACACCCACACTCATTCTTCTGAGAGCGTACGTACAAAGAAGAATCAGTTACAGGAAATCATAAAACTTGGAGGATATGCAGTGTAATATGCCAAAAATATATGAGCAAAGCCGAAACAGAGAATAACTGCAACGACTTGAAAAAGATATGGGCAAATATCCACAACCCACTTATCAGTTCAAAAACACTGTCTTTACGGCACAGGGCTATCCACCAAAATATTCTGAAAAACGGCAAAGCGAGTAGAATAGAGCTTAGCCCCTCGCTCTTTGCAACGTAGAGGATACGATACGATACCGCCTAACATGCTATGAGAAGCCTAACGTTTGGAAATGGGGAGACAAAAACTAACGCGTACTTCTCCATGCACGTACAGTTCAAAAGATAATCTACACTACTGGCCATTAAAATTGCTACACCAAGAAGAAATGCAGATGATAAACGGGTATTCATTGGACAAATATATTATACTAGAACTGACACGTGATTACATTTTCAGGCAAACTGGGTGCATAGATCCTGAGAAATCACTACCCATAACAACCACCTCTGGCCGTAATAACGGCCTTGATACGCCTGGGCATTGAGTCAAATAGAGCTTGGATGGCGTGTGCAGGTGCAGCTGCCTATGCAGCTTCAACACGATACCACAGTTCATCAAGAGTAGTGACTGGCGTATGGTGACGAGCCAGTGGCTCGGCCACCATTGACCAGTAGTTTTCAATTGGTGAGAGATCTGGAGAATGTGCTGGCCAGGGCAGCAGTCGAACATTTTCTATATCCAGAAATGCTCGTACAGGACCTGCAACATTGCGGTTGTACATTATCCTGCTGAAATGTAGGGTTTCGCAGGAATCGAATGAAGGGTGTAGCCACGGGTCGTAACACATCTGAAATGTAGCGTCCATTGTTCAAAGTGCCGTCAATGCGAACAAGAGATGCCTGAACCGTGTAACCAAAGGTAACCCATACGATCACGCCGGGTGATACGCCGGTATGGCGATGACGAATACACGCTTCCAATGTGGGTTCACCGCCATGTCACCTAACACGGATGCGACCATCATGATGCTGTAAACAGAAACTGGATTCATCCGAAAAAATGACGTTTGGCCATTCGTGCACCCAGGTTCGTCTTTGAGTACACCATTGCAGGCGCTCCTCTCTGTGATGCAGCGTCAAGGGTAACCGCAGCCATGGTCTCCGACCTGATAGTCCATGCTGCTGCAAACGTCGTCGAACTGTTCGTGCAGATGGTTGTTGTCTTGGCGACCTGATAGTCCATGCTGCTGCAAACGTCGTCGAACTGTTCGTGCAGATGATTGTTGTCTTGGAAACGTCCCCATCTGTTGACTCAGGGATCGAGACGAGGCTGCACGACCCGTTACAGCCATGCGGATAAGATGCCTGTCATCTCGACTGCTTGTGATACAAGGCCGTTGGGATCCAGCAAGGCGTTCCGTATTACCCTCCTAAACCCAGCGATTCCATATTCTGCTAACAGTCATTGGATCTCGACCAACGCGAGCAGCAATGTCGCGATACGATAAACCGCAATCGCGATAGGCTACAATCCGACCTTTATGAAAGTCGGAAACGTGATGGTACGCATTTCTTCTCCTTACACGAGGCATCACAACAACGTTTCACCAGTCAACGCCAGTCAACTGATGTTTGTGTATGAGAAATCGGTTGGAAACTTTCCTCATGTCAGCACGTTGTAGGTGTCGCCATCGGCGCCAACCTTGTGCATATCACAGCATCTTCTTCCAGTCGGTTAAATTTCGCGTCTATAGCACGTCATCTTCGTGGCGTAGCAATTTTAATGGCCAGTAGTGTATCTGCAGACAAGTCCTTTTATCACATAATGAAAAACAACGCAATTATCTGGTTGCTACCCATTTATACTTACTATTCAATTAGTAAGAAAACCGAAATGAGTCTTGAAGGTTAGTCTAACAGTAATGCATAACAAACTTCTTATACCTTGCATGAACTGCAAAAATAACTTTGCACTATTTTTGACAGCAAAACTATTACATTGGCCGTTGGTACTGATCAGAGGTTTAACTAATAAAGAGTAAAAGAAGGGAAAATGTCGACTCCTTGGAGAGTGAATATGATCTTTCTTCCCTCGAACAGAACCTTTTCGTTTTCAAAGAAATACCTAGCTATCGAAAAGCATACTGCATTTTACGAACTACCAGATCTCAATTTTTTATAAAGGATTATTTATAAGATTTTGCAACTCGAGGAAGAAGAATGTCATTTTTCTGTTTTCGTTGCTGAAGAGCAGGCTCACAACGGCGGAGAAACGAAGATTTATTTATTAATAAGAAACGAATTTTAATTTCAAGAATAATATCCTTTCTACATGTAGAAATCATGTCCTTTATTTTCAAGAGAAGATGATTTAGTTTCACAGGTGGAGACACTTACTTTCAAGTTTTACATTATAAAGATAAAGAAACAATAAAGCCACGAAACTAGCCATAGAAGGGAAAGAAGAAGTGTGACTGGGTGGGCTATTAGGAGAGATGAGAGGTTTAAAAATAAAATAAAAACAAAATAAATCGATAGAGCACTTACCGGCGACGAGTAAAGGTCCCAGATTCTAATGTCCGGTTTGGCATATTGTTTTAAAATTCGGGGATACGTTGGGAAAAGAGCAGTTTCGCTTTAGGAAAGGTAAAGAGACAAGAGATGCAGTTCTGGCCTTGTGGTTGATAATGAAAGCAAGAATTAAGATAAATTAAAATACTTTCGTCGGATTTATCGACCCATAATGAGTGTTCGACAACGTAAAATGACGCTGTGTGTTTGAACGTCTTAGAAATATAGCAACAGGCCGTAGGGAGTGAAGTTAATACACGAGTGGAAAATGTTCAATAACTGTGAATGGACAATAAAAACGGAAGAACCGGAAGACCAAGAGATTCGAGCGTACATTAAAAAGTTCGTTAGGCAACGATGTAGTATTTCTCCTTTTTCTTCAACTTGAATGTGGAAGAAGCAATAAACGAACCAACAAAGTCTGGGAAGTGGAATTAAAATTCAAAGTGAAAGGATATCAGTGATAAGATTCGCTGACGACATTGCTGTACTCTGTAAAAACTGGAAAGAATTACACGACATGTTGACTGGAATGAAAAATGTAGTTAACACAGAACAATGATTCAGAGTAAACCAGAGAAATAAGAGGGTAATGAATAAGCGGGAATTGCAGAATAACGCACAATAGACGAAGCAACGAGGATATCAGGAGCAGACGAGCTGAGGCAAAGGGAATACCCCTCAGCAAAAAAAGTCTACTAGTATTGCATATAGGCCATAATTTGCGGAAGAAATTTCTGCGGGACACAGCACTGTTTGGGAGTGAATCATAGCCTGTGAGGAAACCAGAAAAGAGGGGAATCGTAGCGTTTGAGATGTGGCACAGAAGATTGATTAAAATTAACAGGGCAGATAAAGTTAGTAATGGGGAAGTTATACTTTGAATTTTTATTGAACTGAAACTCCCCCAGCTGAGCTTAAGATTTTTTATTTACTTTGCTACTAGTTTCGGCGTTGCGTCAACGTCATATGGAGGACGTGTTGATCTCACCGCTGACTTCTAGACTGAGCCACACGCAAATGATTTCCTCAAAGTGTACGGACCTGAAGATGGCGTTGACGCAACGCCGAAACTAGTAGCGAAGTAAATCAAAAATCTTAAGTACAGCTGGAGGAATTTCAGTTTAATAAAAATTATACCATCTGTGTCCCATCTTCATCCGGTTTAAATATGGATGTACGAAGATATGCTGAATCGTCGACGAAAGGAATACGTGGAAAGCATTGACAAGAAGAAGGGACAGGACGATAAGACAGCTTTTAAGTCATCAGGTAAGAACTTATCGAAGTACGAGAGGGTGTAGCGGAGAATGAAAACTCTAGAGGAAGAATGGGATTGGAATACATCTGAGGAATAATTGAGGATGTTGGGTGCAACCACTATTACGAAGAGAAAAAGTTCGTACAAGAGAGGAAGTCCTTGGGTGTGCTAACAAACCATTTTTTAAAATCTTTTCAAGGGACTGTACCATACAGCAGAATCTCGCAGGTAGCTCTAGGCATTGGCGATGTGGTACGCAGCTATTGTCATCCTAAGCGTTCAGTTCTTCCATCTGAGGCCGTTGCAACGAGGTGACTCTGTCGACTGTGTTTATAAAAGAAGGAAAGGTCTGCAGGGTGTAAGGCTCTGTCGGTGAAGCACGAGCTCGGATTGGGGAAGGAATGAGAAGATAATCGGCTGTTCCTTGTGCTTTTGCATTCAGCATTAGCGATTTAGAGAAATAACGGAGAAACGTAAGTCTGCGGGACCAGACGAGAATATGGGCCGCCATCTCCCCTAATATGAGGCCAGTATCTCACCACTATGCCATATCGCACGCTCGTGCTAACTCCAGCTATGGTTTAGTCAACTTTCCTCTGTTTCATTTATGCTGTTGCGGCTGATGCGACTCCGGCGACGACAGCGCCCACGCGCCAATTGCGGTCTGCGGCATTTGTAGCTTCTGAGTCGCGTACGCTTCGGTCCACAGTGCCTCCAGTATTAGCTACAACAAACGATCTCCAACCATGTACTCGTATGTAGACAGGGCTAGGCCGTTACAGTGTTCCAGCGACGAACCAACTGTGTGGACAAAGATGTACGGTTCGCTGCGATAAGGTGAACAAAATTACGGTCATCTTGTGCTGCGATCGTATTTCGAGGACCACCGCCTATTTGTCACTAATACACTCTTCTTAAGTACGCCAGTTCTACACAAGCACTACTGTCATAGGTAAATGCGCTGGCCTAACGGAAGTGTGACAGTGTGGAGAATTAATCTACTGCAGACTTATACACTACTGGCCATTAACATTGCTACACGAAGAAGAAATGCAGATGATAAACAGGTATTCATTGGACAAATATATTATAGTAGAATTGACATGTGATGACGTTTTCACGCAATTTGGGTGCATAAATCCTGAGAAATCAGTACCCAGAACAACCACCTTTGGGCGTAATAACGGCCTTGATACGCCTCTGCATTGAGTCAAACAGAGCTTGGATAGCGTGTACAGGTACAGCTGCGCATGCAGCTTCAACACGATACCACAGTTCATCAAGAGTAGTGACTGGCGTATTGTGACGAACCAGTTGCTCGGCCACCATTGCCCAGACGTTTTCAATTGGTGAGAGATCTGGAGAATGTGCTGGCCAGGGCAGCAGTCGAACATTTTCTAGACGTTTTCAGTTGGTGAGAGATCTGGAGAATGTGCTGGCCAGGGCAGCAGTCGAACATTTTCTGTATGCAGAAAGTCCCGTACAGCACCTGCAACATGCGGTCGTGCATTATCCTGCTGAAATGTAGGGTCCGCAGGAATCGAATGAAGGGTAGAGTCACTGGTCGTAACACATCTGAAATGTAGCGTCCACTGTTCAAAGTGCCGTCAATGCGAACAAGAGACGTGTAACCAAAGATACCCCATAACATCACGCCGGGTGATACGCCAGTATGGCGATGACGAATACGCCCTTCCAATATGTATGTTCACCGCGATGTCGCCAAACAGGGATTCGGTCATCATGATCCCGTAAACAAAACCTGGATTCATCCGAAAAAGTGACGTATTGCGATTTGTGCACCCATGTTCGTCGATGAGTACACCATCGCAGGCGCTCCTCTCTGTGATGCCGCGTCAAGGATAACCGCAGCCGTGGTCTCCGAGCTGATAGTCCATGCTGCTGCAAACGTCGACGAACTGTTCGTGCAGATGGTTGTTGTCTTGCAAACGTCCCCATCTGCTGACTCAGGGATCGAGACGTGGCTGCACGGGCCGTTACAGTCATACTGATAAGATGCCTATCATCTCGACTGCTAGTGATCAGAGGCCGTTGGGATCCAGCACAGCGTTCCGTATTACCCTCCTGAACCCAGCGATTCCATATTCTGCCAACAGTCATTGGATCTCGACCAACGCGAGCAGCAATGTCGCGATACGATAAACCGTAATCGCGATAGGCTACAATCTGACCGTTGTCAAAGTCGGAAACGTGATGGTACGCATTTCTCCTCCTTACACGAGGCATCACAACAACGTTTCACCAGGCAACGCCGGTCAACTGCTGTTTGTGTTTGAGAAATCGGTTGGAGACTTTCCTCATGTCAGCACGTTGTAGGTGTCGCCACCGGCGCCAACCTTGGGTGAATGCTCTGAAAATCATTTGCATATCACAGCATCTTCTTCCTCTCGGTTAAATTTCGCGTCTGTAGCTCGTCATCTTCGTGGTGTAGCAATTTTAATGGCCAATAGTGTAGCTCCACTCCTCAAAGTCACTCTATGATTTAATTGTCCAATTTAGCATTGTACTGTCCGTGAGTTACTAGGCTATTGTTAACACGAGGGGTTGTTTTGTTCATAAAATTTCGATCATCACCTCGAAATAATAAAGTTACGTAACTTAACTTTAGTTTGATTACCGATACATGTCTACTGTCCGGATACGCATGAAGTAGCACGACACTAAAAGACGAGATAAAAATACACGACGCTGGAATTTCCAGTTTTTGTCCGTGGCCAGTGCCATTCTGTTTTGAATCCTCTAGCGGAGTGCTACGGTATCGCGCAGCAGATATTATAGTGCGTACTAGGAGTGTATGCAAACAAAAAATTAATTTCACCTCCTTATTATTTGGAGGTGATAATTAAAATTTTGACTACCCCTCGTTTACTGTCATTGAGTACTCGATTTGGTGGGTGCTGGGAGGGGAGGGGTGGGGTGCTGAAACAGGTGTAATTCACTTAATTCAACCGAGCGAGGTGGCGCAGTGGTTAGCAGACAGGACTCGCATTCGGGAGGACGACGGTTCAATCCCGTCTCCACCCATCCTGATTTAGGTTTTCAGTGATTTCCCTAAATCGTTTCAGGCAACTGCCGGGATGGTTCCTTTGAAAGGGCACGGCCGATTTCCTTCCCAATCCTTCCCTAACCCGAGCTTGCGCTCCGTCTCTAATGACCTCGTTGTCGACGGGACGTTAAACACTAACCACCACCACCACCACATCACTTAATTCAGCACAGCTCTGACATAGTATTATTTTAGCTGGTAGACAAATAAAATTGTGGGTATTAATGAAAAGTATATATTTTTCTAATATTTATGAGATGTTTGCGTCGTTTTTAAACAGCTACTCCTTTCTTACGAGGTCTCTCTAATTTTCCTGCAGCAGCGTGCATCTTCATCCTCGTCATGCATGGATCTACAGTCTTGCATTTATTCTCAAGCCTTTCTTGCTTAATCATTCTGCACTTACTGTCAATTTCATTTCAAGTTGCCTGTCTTCCGTTTTCGCTGCTTAATTTGCAGAATTTTCACATTTTCCCTTTCGTCAGTTAAATTCGATGTATCATGAGTTATCAAATTATTTCTATAGGGCCATGTTTTTTTGACTATTTGATCCTCTTCTGTCTCTCAAAATTCACTGCTTCGTCTTCTGTTGTACAGTATGTCTTTGCCCTGTTTCAGTCCAATGTTACCTACTTGTCCCCTTGAGATCCTCAAACACCTCTTCATATTTCAGTTTATTCCTTATTTTCCCAACTCTATTTATTTTCTTTAGTTTTTATCTACATTTCGTAACCAAAAAGTTATCGTCAGAGCCAACGTCTGCGCTTGGAAATATTTTCAGTCTGAAATCTGGTTTCGAAATTTTTGGCACTACTATATAACCTATCTCAAACCTTCCTGTGTCTCCAGGACTCCTACACCTATATGGCCATTTTTCATTATTCTTAAGCCAATTATTATATTTTGTTGTGCGCAAAATGCTACCAAATGACTCACCTTAACTTATTCAACTCCCTTGCTTTCTGTTTCATTAAGTACAGAACAGTGCGTACAACTATATTATACCGAAATACTGTTGTCATTTTTTATATGAAACGGAATTACGCCTGGGAATGATGGACGCTCAATAACTGATGGCAGACATCTTATAAATTGAGAACATGCACACCGAAGACACGTTAATTCTGCTTAGACAAAAGATGGTTGCTATACTCCGCCCAGTATGTCCAGTTCACGCAAAGATGCGCTCATGCAAACAGAAACACGTAAATGACGATTTTGAGTTAATGCTGGAAATTTTGTACTGTAAAAATTTTGTAAAATACTTGTAACGGAGTGAAGACTGTATCTGTAACAATTATCGCAGGAAATGTGAATAACCTTTCTCTTATGCAAAGTATGAAAGCTTTCACGACCGGATGACATATCTTCTGGTAAACCTTCCGGGGTGTAAGGTCGTGGTCCATGAAACTCTTCAGCTCCTAACGTTTCGTCCAGAGCTGCGCTGGACATCTTCAGAGGGGTGTTTCTCCTCCGGTGAGTCTTGCCGAGGAGAAACACCCCTCTGAAGATGTCCAGCGCAGCTCTGGACGAAACGTTAGGAGCTGAAGAGTTTCATGGACCACGGCCTTACATCCTTTCTCTTATTGTTCTGAGACCTGTTATAGGTAATATAATGGTTAATCTCCGTTTGTTGCTTCAATTTGCATGAATTGTTTTTAGTTTTTAATTGCAGTTACGAATTTACTTTTGATTTCTCTTTCCATCATCTTTTGAAAATATTAATTACTTATGAGAATGATATTTCTGAACTTCCCACGAAATCCAAGATTAACTTCGTAATTTACCACGTACTATAAAAGAAAAGTACGTTTAAAAAATTAAACAGCTCCTTTAAAAGGGTGAAATTATGTTTTGTATTGATTAAAGACGGTCTACCTGTGGTAATGTATGTAATTTTAACTGAGAAAGGTATTCTGTGTGAATATATTCAAAATCTTTTTGAGGACACAAAAAGAAAATAACTGATGAAAAAAAACACAAAAAAATTGTTTCGGGTATGTGAGAAAAGTGCGATTATTGTGAAGGTAAAATTGATTAGTGATTGACCATGAGACCATTCAGTGTTCATTAGCGTCGTATACTGAAGAAGCGTGAAAAAAAGGAAGGAAAAAATCTTTTGCAAATATTTTTAAAAACGACGATAGCAGACGAAATTTAGAAACAGTTCCATATAAGAACGCGCTGCAACAGGGTTTGTTTATTTTTCGTCGGCTTTCGTACGATCATCTGCTACATAGACGAAGTGGTACAGCCTGATTATCTTTCTTATTGCACGTGTGCCAATTTGGTGACTGAGTTGGCTGAGAATTACCTATCATAAGCCACGATAGTGTGATGTTTCTTTTGCTTCACTGACATGTGTTCGATGTACGTGTGCGTGAGTGTAAGGATATACTACTGTTATAAAGTTGATTTGGTCACTGCTGAAATTTGGTACACAAAGGTCTTCTTTTTCTTTTAGGAATCCAAAGAAAGGCAATATCTCACGAAACACCAGCTTTGAAGGATAGACTAGTTTTCTTCTAAGCGCGATGTAATACTGAATTAGGTAGGTAGGAGACGAGGTACTGGCAGAATTGAAGCTGTGAGGGTGGGTAGTGAACCTTGCTTGGGTAGCTCAGATGGTAGAGCACTTGCCCGCGAAAGGCAAAGGTCCCGAGTTCGAGTCTCGGTCCGGCACACGCTTTTAATCTGCCAGGAGGTTTCAATACTGAATTATGTAAATCTGACATTAAGGTACCTGTGTTGATAAAGACAGATCAGAATCTTCTGCCATTAGACTTATAATTAGATATAGAGTAAGTGTCTCAAGTACAGACTATTATCGAGCAGGTGTACTATGTAATACTAAAAATGCTACGTGAAAGGTATGTAGAACATACTTAGCTGTAAAATGTAATTTGTTGCCACAGTTGACATAAAATAACGAAAATTGTTTAACGAGGAACTGCAGTGTTTCAGCCAATAAAATTTCAAAACGTATCTGCCCAAGTTCTATATCTCTGAGGAGTAAATCGTATTCGCTTGAATTGGATTTCGGGCGTTCAAAATCCTGACGTCGAGCGGCCGAAACATCTTTCCATCATTTATCAGCTGTACATATGTATAGAATTTTTTGTAATTTTTAGCATTTTTTAAAAAATTGATCTACCCTCCTCATCTCGTCCTCCATATGTGAGCATGTGTGTTTGAATATTTTTGCGGTATGAAACAGAAAACTTGTGAAGATTAATCGAGCATCTGATGACTGCAGTTTATCTAAAAAATCACTTATCAAGTGCAATTTATTTAATGTTACTTCTACTTAAACACTTGTCTTTTCATTTGTTATCATGTTCTCTGGAAGTTTCTGATCGTTAACGTGGGAGTACTGTGCATGTGTTGCACAATGTTACGACCTTGTTACTTGCTACGCCCATAATATCAGCTGGGAAGGGGGGGGGGGGGGGAGAGGTCTTTTACGACGACTCACTGCCTGTGTTACTATGTACCTTTTTAAGTGTCACCGAACAAATCTGACAGTTCTCACAATTGGGATGCAACCTTCACATTGATCGAGACCAGACCAACATCATTTCCGCAAACAGAGAGTTCACACATCATGCATGTAGCAAATTAGCAGGAAGTTCAACAGGTCCGCCAACCAAAGCTTACGAACGTTTTCTCAAGACACATTGAAAAAGTAAGAAGATAATGGATGTAAGAAACAAGAGTTGTGAGTGAGCCTATGGTACATAATTTTAACGTTATTTAGACCTGGAAGACGACTGATCCAACAAACGATGATGTGAGTTCTAATCATCTAATGGAGGAGTGGTGTCAACAGAATGAGGCCGGCGGAACGGTGTGGTACAGGGTAAGACATTCTAGAAGGCAGTGGTTACAGTCCCTATCCGGAATCCCAGACTTAGATTTTCCGTGGTTTCCTTAAATCATTTAAGATAAATGATATGTTTCCTGCTAAAGTACACGCCGATTTCCATCTTCATCCTTCACTACACTGAGCTTATACTACTTACGAGCTTATTGTACGAGCTCCTAACTTTGACCCTAAGGCTTTCGCCCAGCAGATGAGGTACTGCCGATATAAAAGCGAAAGAGCGGAGCAGTTGTTCATAATAACTATTTGCAGAATAATAATTTCGTGATAAAAATGTACTTGTATTCTGACAGCTGCAATGGAAACCTCTCACCAGCACCGATATTACTAAACTTTTCAAAGACTTACATCAGTACGAGCGCTGTAAATGGCGCACCGGAAACAAGTTTGTGAATATTACTTAAAATATTGTAGGTGCTAAATGAAGCTTATGCAAAATGAGGCTTATGTCTCGCCAAAAAAATGGTTCAAATGGCTCTGAGCACTATGGGACTTAACATCTATGGTCATCAGTCCCCTAGAACTTAGAACTACTTAAACCTAACTAACCTAAAGACATCACACAACACCCAGCCATCACGAGGTAGAGAAAATCCCTGACCCCGCCGGGAATCGAACCCGGGAACCCGGGCGTGGGAAGCGAGAACGCTACCGCACGACCACGAGATGCGGGCCGCCAAATCTAACCCAGCTGTACAGGTTATTATTTCTAGATGCTAATTATAGCTCGATGATAAGTGACGATGACGCTTAATTTAAGCAAGGTCCAAGAATATATTTTCACTGACCCATAAACTCTGCCCTACAAATAAGTAATGTTTTGCGTTATAATATTTTTATACAAAAAATAGGAATGTTCAGTTAGACACTATAAAGCAAAGAAAATTTCATTTCAAATCCAAACAAATTCCTCATTCACATTAACTGTTACACACACAGAAAGACAATGTTATCAAAATGTTTGAATTTTATAATAAAACAAATTTGCAATCATTACTGGAGTAGCAACCAGATTACGAAAAATGTATCAACTGTTGATTCTCAACAAATAATCTAAAATATCACAGTCACAAAACAGTTTTACGAGATATAATGTTGACTAACAATATCATATTACTATCCACACATTGAACCATAGTGAAAAAAGAGAATACCACCAATAAAAAACCGAAAAGAACAAAATCAGAGAGAGAGAGAGAGAGAGAGAGAGAGAGAGTGCATCTCAGAATGTAGATTCATAGAAAATAATTTTCATTATCGTGTTACATGTAACATTTTTTCAAGTGACGAATTACAGTAGTAACGAGACTGTATAAAATAATTATTTATTTAAAAAAGTATTTTCGAATCTATCAAGTCACAGAAAGATAAATCACTTGTTGGAACTGTGCTGTATTATCGGGTAAAAATGCGTCGTTAGTCCGGGCAAATGAAACCATTAATTTCCATCCTAATGGAGGCCTCTAACTGAACTACGCATTCGTTTCTCAGCTCGATAAATATTTCGTATTTCAGACGAAATCATTAATAACTATGTGAATACAACCAGTAGGTGGAAAACATTTATGTAATGTTGGACGATACCAAGTGAAGGAAGAGTTATTCGCGTAATGTGGGCAGTTCGAAGATAAATCACTTGTTGAAACTGTGCTGTATTATCGGGTAAAAATGCGTCGTTAGTCCGGGACAAATGAAACCATTAATTTCCATCCTAACGGAGACCTCGAACTAAAGTACGCATTCGTTTGTCAGCTCAATGAATATTTCGTATTTCAGACGAAATTATTAACAACTATTTGAATACAACCAGTAGGTGTTAAACATTTATGTAATGGTGGACGAAGACACCAAGTGACGAAAGAGTTATTCATATGATGTGGCCAGTTCGTATTCTCTGGAATACAGAAGTCGTTGACTAGAACATCACTCCATTGACGACATCTGCTTTATATCGAACAGCATAATTCACGGCCCTTGGTAAATACTTAAAATCGAGATGGCAATTGACACAGAAGTGTGTAGAGGATTACGCACTTCTGGAAACTGGAAGCTGCAATCAAACTGTACCAGTAGTTGACGTCTTGTTCTCAGTAGTCACTGTAAGCTCCATTAATCTCTCTTCGTCTATTCCTTGGAGTTACACGTTTATGAAATAAAATATACGTGGTTGGAAAAGAACTTGTCGTCATGTCAGAGGATGGGCACCAGTCACAATCGGGTATGGCTGCCGCTGACAGCAAGTTAACTAATAAATTTCTTATTTCTGTGTAGCACCACAGACTTACAAACTTTCTCAGATATAAAGAACATAAAAAATACACAAGGCGCGGTTAATGCTATGACCTCTGCCATTTCATTTCTTCTTATAACCGACACATTTGAGGAGTGCACACGTGTGTCATATCAAAGCGACTGTGCTCTGCTCAGTTTAAACAATGCTTTCTCCGAGTGTTACAGCACTGTGCAGTTTATGTGACAAACGTCACACCAGGTGCTAGATTGAAAATCAGTGGTAGACCTTACGTAATGTAACTTGGCCCGTGCGTAAAGAAGGGTAATCGTACTTAGCGCTGTTCGTTTCGTCTGTTATAAGGATTAAAAAAAACAAAAAACAAAAAACAAAAAAAACATTGTTGCCCGCTTCGGCATGGCCCCGGCGGCCAACTTGCTTCACTGTGGGTGTGCGCTCTGCAGTCTTCTTTTTGGTAAAAGCATTTGAATCTTTTGCATCTCCTACGCTCACTCGTCAGTTTCGTGATGAAATGCCTATAATTTCGTTAATGGTACTAGTTATTCTGATATTTTGGCATTAAGTGTGTTACTATACGAGACGTAAGTAGTTTGCAAAGAGAAATAGTTGTCGGTATGAGACTGTGTGAAAAATAATATATATATTAAACCAGAACTATCTGGAATAAATGTCTCTATCAAATTAGTAGCGTACAAGAAGGACAGCTATGAAATTTTTAAGTTACCAAGGCTATCTTGTAGCTGAACGTATGTACGTTTCAAGTGCAACAACGTGCCTCTGTCTTCGCGCAATTATAAAATTGATAAATTTTTTAGGAATTAGTGGGTATGATGACATGTAACTAAATAAGAAAACAGTTATTGGTATTAAATATTTATATGTAAGTAATTAAGGAAAGAATTCTTGATATTAACTATTTTTGTATACATAATTAGTAGATTCCTTATTAATAAAATTATTTTTCTAATATGGTACCTACGTTGAAAAGCAGCACATGCACTATGAAATGTATCCTGTTAATATGAAGCATCTCATGAGTATCTAAACAGCCAGCTAATGGCATAATAAATCAGTTCATAACATAATGATGCAATTCGTTGTTTCATTACACAGCACACATTATGTAGACCACGGACGAAGTTGTCGGGTGCGTTATGTATAACATAAATTCAAAAGACACTTTTATCTAATTTACCAGCTGTGATAACTGAACACGTTTAGAGGCCGTATTGATGGTTCAAGTATCTGTTTCTCAGAGCAGTTCTCCTAATGCTGGAATAGCGTGTATCAAAAAGATTCGACTGTTTTCACAAGTCTGTGTCTTCTACATGAATGACGATAGAAACTAGGGGAGAATTTTAACTTACATGTAAGACTACAAAGTTTTTATTTTCAAGAGAATCATCTGATTTTACAGATCATGAAGTCATAACAAATTTTTAGAACATTTTGAGTTAAATAAGCTTCTCAGATTATGATAATCGCCTGGTGTCAATTGTAACTTCATAGATACAAAAACCCTGGATATATTGTAGAAGGTTTGAAATCATAACTCATTCAGCTATCAGAATGCTTCACAAAATGTACTTCAATGTTCATTTATATTGTAAATTACCGCAAGACCTCTACATGTAAATATAATGTGATGATTAAGTAAATTATTAACTCATCATATATTCTAATTTTTTATTTTGAGAGTAAGGCACCTGATATACCCATCTTAGCTGTACTGTCAATGTTAATCTAAAATTCTCCACATAACATTTTAAGTTAACCCTCGAACATATACTATTATCATGTAAGGGAGTTGGTAAGTAACAAATACGACATTGGTGTATTTCTTAAAATTATGTTAAGGATGAACTTTTTCGTAAATATTCAGTTTGCCTCTGCTTGACGCGAAATAAACAACCAGACTTTTTAATAGCATCTTTGGGGTTACTGCAATCACTGCTGTTGCTATGCGGCGTCGCAGTTCATCCAAGGCGATGGAGGCGCACACACGGCGTCTTTCACAAATCGACACAAAAAAGTCACGTACCGTGAGATCATGTGACCCCAGGAGGCCAGTGGTGCAGTGCGAGATCGCTACGTCTTTAATGATCAATTGTTGAGGCACTGAGGAGAAGCAATGCCGTGCTTTCTACGATAATCACGCAACGCAGAACGGCTTTACTTGTTGGTTGTTGCCATCTCGACTGGGTAACGAACGAGTGAGCTAACGTCCCCCCTGCCCCCCCCCCCCCCCCCCCCTACCCCACTCCCTCAACGTTTTTGGAAAAACAGTTTCAATTTTATGAGCCTTCGTTTACAAAAAAATGATACTGTTGAACGAATATATCCAAGCTTAAATAATTACGCACACTAAAAGCTCTCGTGCAGCGAGAATTAATGGCTTGCAGGGTTTTCTAATGTGCTAGTAAATCAAATCCATTTACATTATTCACTAAAACACAATATTCCAAGTTTTAATGCACCGTGTTGGTACGACTGCGAGTTATGAATCTGCTTGATTTTGCTATAAGTTTGTGGGATGAGTGGCCGCGAGGCAGACGGTGAACCGTCAGTAAGCTGAGATTTTTGCGTAGTTTCATTCATTAACGTCATTGGAGTACTGTTCTGGGGTAGCTCATCTTTAAGAAAGAAAGTCTTTACAGCGAAAAAGCGTGCTGTAAGAATAATATATGGTGATCACACACAATCATCATGTAGACATCTGTTTAAGGAGTTCGGCACTCTAACTACTGCTCCATGGTATATTTACGCCCTCATGAAGTTTGTTGTAAATAATCCACTACAGTTCAAAAGGAACAATGACATACATGATTTCAATATCAGAAGGAAAACTGACGTTCTTTACTCCACATTAAGGTTGTGTTTTGCACAAAAAGGTGTGAACGATGCTGCAACAAACATTTTTGATCACTTACCCAGTGATATAAAATATCCGACAGGGAACAAGAACTCCTTCTATTCCGTAGAAGATTTTCTGTTACTGTAATGTGTAGAAAATGGTGGGTAAAAATTACTAATTCACACCTGTGTATCTTTTTTCCTTTTGCAATAAAAAAATAAGAAACTTAGAAATGATCAGAATGTATCCACATTTACAAATTAATTTGCGATGTGAATGTCAAATGACTCGTTCCACTTCATTACTATCTATCGTGCAAAATGATCCATGGGATATGTAACTAACTAACTAACTAACTAACGCGACAGTCACTTACAGTCCGCTGTTGATATTATAAAAATAAAGATATAGTCAGTGCATGCGTCAAGAAGAATTGTTATGAAGAGACTTCAAGGTGTGCATCAATATTGCCTTTTTTAAAAGGCAAAGGAAGGAGCGTTAGAAAATATTTGTTACAAAATATATTCCAATTTACCCAGTTTTACCACTGCACTGTATTAGAACACATACATTATAGGAATTTATCAACTTTTATTTAAAGCTGATAAAACAGAGCAATAGCGTATTGTGTTCTATACATATAATTTTTCCTTCATTCTTCCCTAGAAAAAGGTTTCTGGTAAGTTAACACTTTCCCCATCGTGGCTTCGCTTACTCTACTCAGTATAAGAAAAATACGCTGAGTGAATTACTGGGGTGTACTCTTGTAAAGTAATAGGTTTCCAGCATTCTCCAAGTTGTAAAAACATCTATCTGTACGTTAAACTACGAAATAAACAGTGTTTTCTGGAAGATTATTTTTACTTTCTTAAACTGCTTTTAATAATCAAACCAAGACACATTTAAAAATGTAGAACTCTTTGTCTATTACTGTTTCACTCAACCGACTGAGCCGAAATTCTGCATGAACGAATCTTGTATATATGGAAAGAACTTATGACTATTGCCGTTTCGATATTTTTCGCCATTTCACGGTAATAGTCGATTCAGTGATTTTCATTGTCATTAACAATATGTGAGAAGATGATCCACTGCTTCCACCGACAACAATGCATACACATCTATACAATCAAGAAAGAAAAGCTGTAATTATTGCATTCAAGTTCAATCATTAGTGATTATGTCCTTCACAAACTGTTGCACAAAATCACAGAAAGGCTAAAAACACTATGTCCTTCACAAACCCACAAAATCACAAAAAAATTTAAAAACATGGAAATGACATGCGGTTACATTCTTGTATTGTTCCTCAAATAGGTTGAGAACTCGAAAAAGTACTCTCTTCACCCATATGAAGGATGTGTAGCCAGCTAGTTGACTATAACAATATAGAATATTTCCTATCATTTGAAATCATTTTTTTTTTTGGGTGGGGGGGGGGGGGGAGGGGGAAACTGCAATCAACTGCTGACTTCATTTAGAATTCTGATACTAGTCCCATAAAATGTACGTTCGCATTCAGAGAATTCGGAAGAGGACGCTGGTGAATTTTCGTCTGGAGGAAAATGTGAAGAGCAGGTTCTGTAGCTGCGTTCATTAGCAACTCGTCGCTGCAGCTGCGGAAAAGTTGTTACCGCCTGATGCTGGCTTTACTTGCTCCCTCCTTGTGCAACAATTCCAAGCCGAGTGTTTAGTTTCCAGAAAAGTAGATGTAGAACGCTTCCTTGACTTCACGTATTTGGACTTGGATCTGAAGGAGTAAGCTGCTTTTACTGCATAAAATGTACGAAGACATGTCCTAAGAAAACTCTTGCTGATACAGCATTTATCGCAAAAGGACTTGAGAACTGGAGAAAGGCCGTCGCAAAATTTAAAGTTCACGAGAAGAGTGCCGCTGATTCTGAGGTTGTACTGAGCCATATTCAATTAGAAGCACCTATTGAAGGGAAACTATCTGAAACGAAATTTGAGCTGCGAGGAATTCCTGTAGAATTATTTATGATCGTTATTAGTTATCTCAAATATCTTATCAGACAAGTATTGACTATTTGAGGATACACAAACTTCGGAGGAAACATAATGAAACTGTTGAAACTCCGCAGTCAAGACGAACCGTCTTTGAAACTGTACCTTCAAAGAGAACAAAGTTACTCCCGCCCAAAGACATAAGATGAATTAATTGAAGTTTCCTACGTTGTTTAGTATATAATGCATAACCAGCGGAAAAATACTCCTGTCGGAGCACAAAAAATGCGAATATGTTCCAGGTTATTTAAAAGACTCTGACCGGAAACCTTCAGAATGTTTCACAAAATTCTCGCATGCGATGCAAGACGAAGCGTGTAATATCTACGCTGTGACGCTTTACTTTAGCATGAAGACACTAAGACGACCCTTCTGGTGGGTGTACAAATAGTCCCTAGCCCACGCCCTATCCAACACACTTGACCTTACCTAATAAAATCCGGGGTGTGAGCATCGTAAAATTCCGTTTTTATGCGTGGCGTTTTGTAACATACTAGGTTCGCGTACTGTCACATGCGTACCGATAATCATACACTGTAGATAAATTTAAATGTATTATTATATAACTCTTTTATACTTGGTAATCATAAAATACGTTTTAATCCAGGCTTACATTGATTCAATTTTGGAGTTTTAAATGTCGTTGAAATACAGTCGAAGAAGAAAAAAAGACGCACAACGAAGGAGTCATCCGAATGGGACGGAAATTGTGATGTACATGTACAGCCAAACAAATGATTGCTACTTCAGAAAAATGGTTGATTTATTGAAGAGAAAGATCGTCAAAAAGTGAAGAAGTCAATAACGCCCTTACGCAAGCCGTCACTCTGGTTAACACTTACTGATAGAGTAGTTGGATGTCCTGAGAGACATCGTGTCAAATTCTATCCAATTAGTGCGTTGGATCGTCAAAAGCCTGATCTGGTTGGAGGGTCCTGCCCATAATGTTCCAAACGTTAATTGGAGAGAGATCCGCCGACCTGCCTGGTCGAGGTAGCGTTTGGCAAGTTACCTTGCTGAAATGTAAACCCAGGACAGCTTGCCATAAAGGACAGCAAAATGGATCGTAGAATGTCGTCTGTGTATATGTTACTAATGAGGAAGACGTTTTCTCCGACGTCG
Organism: Schistocerca piceifrons; assembly: GCF_021461385.2. Lineage (NCBI taxonomy): Eukaryota > Metazoa > Arthropoda > Insecta > Orthoptera > Acrididae > Schistocerca > Schistocerca piceifrons. The sequence goes on from NC_060139.1 coordinate 47,765,328, forward strand.
ACCACTAGAGTGACTCGGACACGTTGAACGGAGATTATATTGAAAAATAGCGTTTGTAAGAAAAAGAGGGAAGGGGCAGGTAATACGGTGTGTTGGAATCCTGAATAAAACCAATGTGCTTTCAGAAAAAGAATGTGTTGCCTTACCTACTGAACGGCCCTCGTACGAAAGATGTTGATTATAACACGTGTTGCTGCAGGAGTGAATAAAATATTACATGAAGTTACGAAACGTACCTCATGAAATGTGTTATATATGACATAACATGAGAGAAATAGGCATTAGTCTCTATTCAACAATAACATCAGGGGCTGCCTTTATTTTTAAGGCATCAGCACTTGGAAAGGCGAACTTCTAGTTTTTGCAGTGTTACAAAGGAATTCACCGTCAGTGAATGAATTTCGTAATAATTAACAAATATGTTAAAATGTTATCTTCAATAACCTTAGTTGAAACAGGAAAAAATTTAATTGTATTCACCTCTGTTAGTTGACTTGTACGCAGCATTTATACTTGTTTCACAAGGACAGCACCAGATGATGTGAAGTTACTCCCGCTTGTACAAGGCTGTTGTAAAGTTAACCCAATTCTCATTCTGTACCCACAGTAAACCTTATGTTCACACTATTGCTTACTACTCATTATATCTATGCTGATGACTTGCATGCAGTATTACACAAATATTTTCTTTGAATGATTACTCAGAAACGATTGATTAGAAGAAATTAAAAAAAATCGAGTTTATTGTTTATAAATCTTAGCTTCGGTGTCCAATCTTTATCAGACTGCACTCGCTGATTTTTACAAAAACATCTTTCAAACTTGAAATGCAACTTTTCCAAATCAGCCATCCTTCACTGCCCTCTCGCACAGTTAGCTGGTCCTCAACAAAATTCATTTCTGATCACGGTACATTTGTGATCGCTCATGTGCACGCTCTGAACTAAATATATACTCCTTTATAAAGTCAGGTGGTTGTCGAATGTTGTTACCAAAAACCTCGAAAACTACTTGACCGACTTACTTAAAAAGTTTTGCACGATACTCTAATAAACATTCGGAGGGACAAAGGCTATATTTTTTTAACGTATATAATATATAAATATGTTGTTGTTGTGGTCTTTAGTCCAGAGACCAGTTTGATGCCGCTCTACATGCTACTCTATCCTGTGCAAACCTCTTCATCTCCGAATAACTACTACAACCTACACCCTTCTGAATCTGCTTAGTGTATTCGTCTCATGGTCTCCCTCTACGATTTTTACTCACCAGTGCTAAATTGGTGATCCCTTGATGCCTTCTTCTAGTTAAGTTGTGCCACAAATCCATCTTCTCTCCAGTTCTATTCAGTGTCTCCTCATTAATTACGTGACCTACCCATCTAATCTTCAGCATTCTTCTGTAGCACCACATTCTACTCTCTTCTTGTTTACACTGTTTATCGTCCATGTTTCACTTCCATGCATTGCTACATTCCATACAAATATTTTCAGAAAAGAATTCCTGACACTTAAATCTGTAACCGATGTTAACAAATTTCTCTTCTTTAGTAACGACTTCTTTGCCATAGCCAGTCTGCATTTTATATTCATACTTCGACCATCATCAGTTATTTTGCTCCCCAAATAGCAAAACGAATTTACTACTTTAAGTGTCTCATTTCCTAATCTAATTTCCTTAGCATCACCTGATTTAATTTGACTACATTCCACTATCCTCGTTTCGCTTTTTTTGATGTTTATCTTATATCATCCTTTCAAGACTCTGTCGATTCCTCTCAACTTCTCTTCCAGGTCCTCTGCTGTCTCTGCTGTCTCTGACAGAATTACAGTGTTGTCGGCAAACCTCAAAGTTTTTATTTCTTCTCCAAGGATTTTAATACCTACTCCTAATGTTTCTTTTGCTTCCTTTATTTATTCCTCAATATACAGATTGAATAACATCGGGGAGAGGCTACAACCCTGTCACACTCCAACGTAGGTTTGCCTTTCCGTAACGTATCTTCTCAGATAAGTCGTAGGGTCAGTATTGCGTCGCGTGTTCCAACATTTCTACGGAATCCAAACTGATCTTTCCCGAGGTTGACTTCTACCTGTTTCTCCATTCGTTTGCAAAGAATTCGTGTTTGTATTTTTCACCATGGGTGATATATATATATATATATATGTGTGTGTGTGTGTGTGTGTGTGTGTGTGTGTGTGTGAGAGAGAGAGAGAGAGAGAGTGTGGTATGTAAAAGGAACATGTGTGATATATAAAATAAACATCTTGTTACCAAAAATATCGAAAATTGTATAGACTGCGAGAAAGAAAATGCTGTATTATATGGTGAAATTGTGCGGTTTCTTTTTCTTTTTTGCAGTCGGTTTTAATTACGATAGCAAGGCATATAAACCATTAGACCAATCGTTTGTCACACACATATTCTTTCACTTTATATATTATTTCAAAAAATTGCGTATGCAGCACTGTACTGTTTTGTTTTCTTCCTTACAGTCGGTTTTACGGGAAACAGGAAAGGGGTATATGTGGCTTGTCGGCTTATGGTAGAATATTACTACAGAAACTGAGTCGTCAGAAACTTTGTAGGCCTAACCATTCATAAATTAAAATTATGTGAAGTATTGTCATTGAAGCTACTATCCTCGCAGATCCAGGAGCTGGAGAGGTCTGCCTCATACTCCATATACTAGTGGCCCCAACCAATACATCCATACATTTTAAGTGTCTCAATTCCAATGATAGTTTCGTTTAGAATATCAATAAACAAGACTCAAGGACGGAGAGAGTGGAAAGAGGGTAGAAAGGGCGGGGGGGGGGGGGGCGTAAATCGATATTGCAATGTGGAGAGGAGTGAGGGGGAGATGGATTGGGAGAGGGTGAAGAAGTGATGCACAGACAGACATAAGAGAGGAGGGGAAGATGAACAAAGATATGGGGATGGACGAGATGGACAGCGAAGGAGGGGGAGGAGGAGTTTGAGACGTACACCCAACTCCCACAATAATTTAGCAACTGCCAGGCACTGCCAGGGTCGCTAGTGCTATTACATTTTCTGAATTTTGTGAAGTATGGTGCTTTACATGATTATGTACACTAAACACGAATTCCCGTAACAACAGTTCAAGCACATGGAGGAGAATCGCACTGTGACGAATCTAAGTAGTACACAGTTTGATGACACAACCATAAGGGTAGTCAGCAAGGGTCTCAACTTCGCAGCGACCCCTAGAAATGTGCCCATTTCAGGTTTAATCAGTGCAGTGGAGCAAGTTGCAGCCACACTTCCCCTAACGTGGCAGGGGAAATCCGCCGAGAGACATGCAGGGCTGTCACCAATACCAGGCTTCCAAATGCGAACATCACAACTGAGGAGAGGATTGTACTCAAGAAGCTGTGGGAAGATAACAGTATTGTAGTACTGCCAGCAGACAAAGAACTGTACAGTCATTCTGCAATGGGTAGATTATGATGAAAAAGTATGCCAATTTCTGAGGTACCCTGCATACAGAACTTCTTAGTGTGACCCCAGTGACAAGGTGGACAAGAAGACCAGGGCTCTCCTGAAGGAAACAGGGATGCATGATAAGATCATCACACAACTACGGGTAAAAGCACCAGTGCCACCTAGACTATATGGTCTGTCTAAAATACACAAGGAGGCCGTGCCGCTATGCTCAGTTGTCAGTAATATTGGGGCGCCTACGTACGCAACAGCCACGAACTCGAAAAATCTGCTGCCTCTGTATTTGGGGAAATGTATTCACCACATCCGAAACTCAGAAGACTTCATGCAACGCCGCAAGCAACTACGCATCACAGATTCAGATATCATGGTCAGTTTTGGTTTGGTATCCCTGTTCACTAGGATACCACTGAAAGACTCACCAGAACTGATTGCGGAGAAATTTGGCAGTGCTGTGTTGGACCTGTCCAGGCATACACTGACATCCACGTATTTCCTGTACCTGAACCAGAAATTCGATCAAACTGAAGTTGTAGCTATGGGCAGCCCACTGTCTCCTGTGGTTGTCAACACGTTTATGGAGATATTTGAAGAGAGGGCATTATACGGCCAAATATAAACCCACATTCTTCTTCGGGTATCAGGATGACATCATCGTGATCTGGCCTCATAGGAAGGACAGCCTCAATGACTTTCTTGAACATCTTAACTCATGCCACCCAAATATCAAGTTCAACATAGAACTGGAGAAGAATGGCCAGCTGCCGTTTCTGGGTGTACTATTCAAAAGGAAAGCAGAAGGATTAATGCCACAGTGTGTATCGAAAACCCACACACACTTATTTATACGTGCATGCCAGCAGCTGTGACCACCCTGCGCAGAAGAACGGCGTACTTAAGACATTGGTGCCTAGAGCATGTGCCCTGTCAGACCAAGAGAGTCTACTAACAGAAACAGAGAATCTGAAAACTGTGTTCTGCAAAAGTGGACACACGACCAAACAAATCGAGAGGGCATTCTAACCAGCCACTGCACCACAGGTTCCAGAAACAGACAAGATGAAGGAAAGAAGGTGGCTTATCTGCCCTATGCCGGTTCTATTTCTGCTAGAATCAGTAGGATGCTCGGTAAACACAATTTCAAGTCTGTTTTCTGTCCATCCAGCAAGATCGGGGGACAGGTGGGAGTCTTAAAGACGACCTTGGGTTACGGAAAGCAGGGATTTATAGCATACCTTGTCAATGTGGCATGTCCTACATTGGTCAGACGACAGGAGCAGTGGATATTAGGAGCAAAGAACATCAGAGGCACACCCAGTTAACAGGTGACGAAGTCAGCCATTGCTGAGCACTATTTAGAACTAACTCATGCCATGAATTATGAGGAAACCAACATTCTAGAACAAACACCCAGAAATGGGACAGTGTTATAAGGGAATCGATTGAGATAAAAGTGATTGACAATTTCAGAACCGCTAAGTGGGGTACTAGCTAAGTAGAGCCTGGCATCCTGCTCTGGAATTGTTAAATGAACAACTGGGACGGCTGCAGCATTCCGCGAATAGAAGAACGGAGGGCATGGATATGGAAAACTGCCAGGTGCAGCTGACCGAAGATAAAACGTCCAGGAGCAGATCCGACGGGTGCGGACCGCAGAGGGAACACCCGGAACCGCAGCGAACCGAAAACGGAACGGACAGACAGACAGAGGTAACACACGTGCTGTCCATGCACAGTCGAAGCAGGTTAACCAGAGCCTGCTGTTGCTTATTCGGTGAATCATAGTGTTCCGTTTTCTTCTCTTTTCGGGTCGTCTTCTTGTTTCTCACCTGGTTGTTTTCTTCTTGTCTTGCTGCCGGTTTATCATTCGAGGAGCAGGTCAGGCCATCTGGTTGCCGAGCACCAGTGAAGTTGGTTTCCAAGCGGGTTTCTAGATTTCCTCGCCGACGCGTAGAATCTCGTCGCGAACTCACGGAATCGTCGCTTCAGCTTCGAGATTCCAGCGATGTCTCGAAGCTTCCTCGTGCCAAAGTCTCGAGGCCGATAAAACGCTTGCCGGAGGGCTTTATTCTGCACTCTTTGCAGTTTCTGCAGATGTGTTTCTGCCGCGTTTCCCCACGCCACGGCTAAGTACTCAAGCACCGGCCTGATGTGTGCTAAGTACAGCGAGATTCCACAGTGTGGGGGCAGAGAAGTCTTGGGGTTGAGTAGAGGATACAACAAGCGCACCCTTCCGAGCTCTCGGCCTCTCAGCTTCCAGATGTGTGGTCTCCAGGTCAGGCGCCGATCCAAAGCGACGCAGAGGTATTTTACAGTGCGAGACAATGGGGCCTCCCATGATCCGCACTTACTGTAGCGCATTGGGAATGCGCCTGCACGTAAACATCACAGCTTGGCTCTTCCTAGCATTGAACTTGAGCCACCATTTGGTAGCCCAAGCTTCGATCTCGTTGCAGGCGTGTTGCAGGCGGCTGTGCATCATCTGCGCTCATACTGCGCGTGTAGAGCTCGGTGTCGTCTGCGCAGAGCCCGAGATGAGCTCTCGGCGTCGTCTTCTGGACGTCGACGGAGTACAGAGAGTACAGCAAGGAGCCAAGCACGGACCCTGCGGTACACCATCTCGGAGTTGGCGCGCTGTTGAGACACCACCATCAGCTCGCACATGGAATGTGTGCACACGCCGATAGGACTGAAGCAGGCGTGCTTGCGACACGGGAACCCTCCTCCCCCCCCCCCCCCCCCCCCAATACTAGCAGCTTGTACAGGAGGCCATCGTGCCACACGCTGTCGAAGGCCTTCGAAACGTTAAGCAGGACAGCCCCAAGGTACTCGTGACCTTCGAGGGCCCCCATCGCCTGCTCCAGAAGTCGCAGAAGTGGGTGTTGCGGCGAGTGACCGCGTCGAAAGCCAAACTTCTCGTCAGGAAGCAGGCCTTCTTCACTGACGTGACGAAACGGAACGGCAGCTTTCGAGAAGATCGCAGCGGTCGGGCGTGGATCGCAGAGGGAACGCCTGCAACCGTCGGTGGAGGGGGAAGGCCACTGACAGAAACACTGGACCAGGTCCACTCGAGGAGCAGTCTCAGGTCGCACCTGATGAAGGTTACGAGGTACGTTACCGAAGTATCGGGCAAGTACGACGCGACAGCCCAAGATGCCAACAGTTCACAGTTACTTTTTTTCTGGGTACCACCTAGGAGCAAAAATTCACATAATGTAATAAGATTTTGCAGTTTCCAATACAAACATTGTATAAAACACGTTAACATTGTCGCTAGTAGGCTCTAATGCGATATTTCTTTAATCGTGCGATTAACTAATTTCGACTACGCGTCATTGTCAAGCACATTAGCAACATGTGCATTCCATGTCATTTTCGAATCCCTCTTAAGTACAAGTAAAAGGTATGATTTGAAAATGACATAAAGTACATATGTTACAAATGTGCTTGACAATGACGCATAGTCGAAATTAGCTAATCGCACTATTAAATAAAAATCGAATTACGGCTTATTACGGACCATGTTTACATTTATTTAACATCTGTAGGCTGCGAATCCCCATACATACAAAATTTTAAACAAAGATTGTAGTCATATTTTGATAGGTGCGTTCTAATAAATAGCGTTTCCACAGAAATATTTACTTCGCACTGGAAGATGGTAAATTCACTTACACATAGTTGAATCTTTCGATGTACAAAATTTTCTTCAGATTATCAATATGTTGTAGCGCAGGTAATGATAAAGCTAGTCCTTTAACAAACATGACAATCGTCGACTCCAAAGAAAAATGTTTCAGTTAAACGAAAACAGTTACAAAAGAACTGCTTGGAACACAATTTTTGTTAGGCGTGATCCTTTTGCACAAAAGCCCTTATTTCAGAGGATGGCACTGCGGTACAACGCTTGATGTACTACACTTCAGACTGAGTGCACTGATGACCGAGTCAACATTCTGTTGGAGTTGGGTAGTTGCACAGGAAACATAACTAAATAGATAAAAAGCATCTAACCAGCAACGTCACGCATATCATTGTCTACATAAAGAATGTTTCGCGCTCTTTAGATTTACATTTCAAACGTCAGCCCACTGCAAATCCAACCACACGGAAACGTTTGGGTTTTAAAGTTCTCTGTAGCCTTCTCTCCGTACACATAAGGCCTGAAGGAGGAACGAAGGGAGAAGCAACCTTAGAGTTTAGCGGTCTGTGAGCATCGAGGTCATTAGAGGTGCAGGACAGGCTCCGACAGTTTCTAGGATGGGGAAAAATCGGTCGTGTCCTTTCAAAGGAACCATCCCGGCATTTGCATATAGCGATTTAGGGAAATCACGGGAAACCTAAATCTGGGTGGCTGGTCGTAGATTTTAACCGTCGTCCTCCAGAATGCTAGTCCTCTCCGCTAATCACGTCGCCACCTCACTCGGTGAGCCACTAAGGAAGATTCGTTATCACCAAAAATTCAACGTGCCTATCTATAGAAATAGGGAGAGAGGTGAAGGAGTAGAGGTTGAATTACAGCTCATTTACTATACATTTATAACCAAATTTAAGCGTCTAAGTTTGGGATCGATTCATAATGTATACTTCATCAGATATCAAAGTTGTTTCTGACCCTTTTTTGAAGGTTTCTCTGAACTCAGGTTCTATGACTTATTCTGCTGCCTTATCACCAGAGTGACGTGTGCGGTACGATAGCCTAGGCTGGCTCTAGCCGACCTAGGTTGGGGTTACTTCGATATCCATGGTATGTGAAACTCCTCTGGGAAGAAAATGGTTTACCTGGGTGAAGGGTATGCTTTAGAAAGAAAGAAGGAATTCTGCGGTAGTATGTGACAGGGAGTTCCGACGGCCTGTTGTGGAAAGAGGAGCGCCACGGCAGAGCGCTGACGTTTACATGGTTGAGGCTATGCTGGAGAGAGCAGTTATCTTCCCGTACGGAGTATATAAGAGGAGCAGTGAACCGAAGTAGACGACGGTTCATGTAACGTGTCTCGGAAGGCCAGACACGTGAAGTATAAAAGTAGAGGTCGTGTTGATGGAAAGGTTTACAACAGGCATTGTCGCTCAGTAACATTATACTCTCAACATTTTGGTGAAATATCACTCTCAGGTGCATCTATACTGAAGAGCCAAAGAAACTGGTACACCTGTCTAATATCGTGTAGGGCCCCAGCCAGCAGACAGAAGTGCCGCAGCACGACGTGGCATGGACTCGACTAATGCCTGAAGTCGTGCTGGAGGCAACTGATACCATGAATCCTGCAGGGCTGTCCATAAATCCGTAAGAGTACGAGGGGCTGGAGATCCCTTCTGAACAGCACGTTGCCAGGCATTCCACATATGCTCAATAACATTAATGTCTGGGGTGTTCGCTGCAGTCATGGACTGTGCAGCTGATCCCGGCGGAGGTTCGAGTCCTCCCTCGGGCATGGGTATGTGTGTTTGTCATTAGGATAATTTAGGTTAAGTAGTGTGTAAGCTTAGGGACTGATGACCTTAGCAGTTAAGTCCCATAAGATTTCACACACATTTGTATTTTTTTCTGGGGTGTTTGGTGGCCAGCGGAAGTATTTAAGCTCAGAAAAGTGTTCCTGGAGGCACTCTGTAGCAATTCTGGACATGTGGGGTGTCGCATTCCCCTGCTGGAATTGCCCAGGTCCGTCGGAATGCACAATGGGCATGAATGGATCGGACGATCGGGCAGGATACGTATGTGTCACCTGTCAGAATCGTATCTATACCTATCAGGGGTCTCATATCACTCCAACTGCACACGCCCCACACCACTGCAGAGCCTCCACCAGCTTGAGCAGTCGATACAATTTGAAACGCGACTCGTCCGACCAGGCAACATGTTTCGAGTCAACAACAGTCAAATGTCGGTGTTGACGGGTCCAGGCGAGACGTAAAACTTTGTGTCGTGCACATCAAGAGTACACGAGTGGGCCTTGGGCTCCGAAAGCCCATATCGATGATGTTTCGTTGAATGGTTTGCACGCTGACACTTGTTGATGGCCCAGCATTGAAATATGCAGCAATTTGCGGAAGGGTTGCACTTCTGTCACGTTGAACGATTCTTTTCAGTAGTTGTTGGTCCCGTTCTCATAGGATCTTATTCCGGCAGCAGCGATGTCAGAGACTTGATGTTTTACCTAAGTCCTGATATTGACGGTAAACTCGTGAAATGGTTGTACGGGAAAATCCCCATTTCATCGCTACCTCGGAGATGCTGTGCCCCATTGCTCGAGCGTAAGTCTTGATGCCGTGTGGAGTGGCCGCGCGGTTTAGGCGCTATGTCACGAATTACGCGGCCCATCCCGCCGGAGGTTCGAGTCCTCCCTCGGGCATGTGTGTCTGTGTGTTGTTCTTAGCATAAGTTAGTTTAACTAGTGTGTAAGTCTAGGGACCGATGACGTTAGTAGTTTGGTCCCTTAGGAATTCACACACATTTGAACATTTTTTAACGTCTTGATGAACTACCATTGTAGCAGCAGTAACTGATCTAGCAACTGCGCCAGACACTTTCTGTCTTATATAGGCGTTGCCGACCGCAGCGCCGTATTCTGTTTGTTTACATATCTCTGTATTTGAATACGCATACCGATACCAGTTTCTTTGGCGTTCAGTATATATGATACTGATGAACTTTGTAGTTAAGGGTTGTGTTGTGTTGATTGTGTAGCCTTTTTCTAATAGATTAGATGGCTGCTAAAAACGTCTTCTTCCAATGGTAGTTATGAAATGTGCGTTGTCACTGTTTACAAAATGGCTCTTAGCACCATGGGACTTAACATCTGAGGTCATCAGTCCCCTAGAACTTAGGACTACTCAAACCTAACTAACCTCTGGACATCACACACATCCATGCCCGAGGCAGGATTCGAACCTGCGACCGTAGTGGTCGCGCTTTCACAGACTGTAGCGCCTAGAACCGCTCGGCCACTCCGGCCGGCTACTGTTTACAGAAGAACTTGATGCTCACTTGTGTCAGGTGTTTATTAACAATGCTAGTATCCACTGACGTGACGAAAGTTATGGGATAGCTATATGCACATATACCGATGCCGGTTGTGTCGGGTACGCCAGGTGTACAGGGGCAGTGCACTGTCGAAGCTGTCATTTGTACTCCGGTTATTAATGTGAAAAGGTTTCCGACGTGATGTTGTCCGTATGACGGGAATTAACAGTCTTCGAACGTGGAATCGTAGTTGGAGCTAGAGGCATGGGACACTCCAATCCGCATATCGTTAGGAAATTCAATATGCTGGGATCCACAATGTCAAGAGTGTGCGGCGGGTACCAAAGTTCAGGCATTACTTCTCACCAGCCAGCGGCCAGGACATGACCAGACGTTACGAACAGGGAAGCTACGTTCTACTTCTGTTCCTAATTATGTACAAATGTAAACCGTATGAGCATTTCAGCAATGAAATCAGCTATTCGCCGGTGATCCGTCTACAAATTGTGGAACAGATTTTCTGGCTATTCGCTACAAATTGTTAATTTTTATGTTCGTTGAAATTTTAAAGATTTTATGCTAATTTCAGAAGGCAGAGTAGTGTTTAAAAACTGGTAGAATAGTTGAATTTTAGATGTTAAACTGTGAATTTTATTATCATTGTAGATACTGCTGGAATATTGTCTTAAATATTTTTCTTAAAAAAGTCATTTCATTTTGAAGTTTCCAGAACGAGATTTTCACTCTGCAGCGGAGTGTGCACTGATATGAAACTTCCTGGCAGATTAAAACTGTGTGCCGGACCGAGACTCCAACTCGGGACCTTTGCCTTTCACGGGCAAGTGCTCTACCAGCTGAGCTACCCAAGGACGACGTGCTTGGGTAGCTCAGTTGGTAGAGCACTTGCCCGCGGAAGGCAAAGGTCCAGAGTTCGAGTTTCGGTCCGGCACACAGTTTTAATCTGCCAGGAAGTTTCATTTTGAAGTGTTTTATGACTGCTCTTTTCAAATAAGGAGTAAGTATGACTACTCCCTATCGAATAACTGTAATGAGGTTGTTTTGCGTGGTCGCCAGTGGCCAAAGTTTTGTGGATTTTGATCTTAATAAATGTTAAATGTTGTCACTACTAAGTCAGTCGCTACTCGTTTTTCCTGTTCTGGTTCACTAACACTAGTTTCACGATTTTAGTAGCCTAGTGATTTTTCCACTATGTTGTTGAGCAGATCACTTGGTAGACAGACAAGCTCTCAGAACATTCAGTATTAGTTATTTGGCTAGCCATAACATTTTTATTACTGATTATTAACGCACCTGGTTGCTCTGTCAATACGGATGCGAGAAACGCTAAGGGGAACTCTGGTCTGGTTTTCACTCTATATTGCACGTCCCCTATAGAACTGGGAGGATAAGACAGACAGGAGACGCACCACGTCTAAAGTCACCGTGCTTTACGATGATCGAATAATTTGCAGTCTGATGATAGCACTGGTTTTCAATTGTTTGGTGACTCAGGGCATTTTCGGTTTACGCTGTATTGTTTGGATACATTGGCTGACAAATGCGCGAAAGTGACCCTCTGTCCCTGCTGATTTCCGGGACTTGAAATGTTGTTTAAATCGTTAAAAAGGTTAAATTCAGTTAAAATTACGAGTAAATCTAGTTTGCAGCAATCTCTTGAGATTCTTCAGAGCTCTCTGGTCCGTTCTGGTGGCTAAAATTCAAGATATGTTGTGAATATCAGTGATTTATTTTATTCTGTCTTCCAGCCTCGTTGCAGAACCAAGTATCAGACGCTTTGTGCTCTGATTAAGAGGCGAGATAAAGCTGGGTGATGACACACAAGTACATCAGCAGCTGACTACGAAGACGTAGCCTCATTTCGGCGTGTGGGATTTTCCGTTCCAGTGTGAACCGCTTCCCACCGTTTTTCTATTATGTTGAAACAGACTCTTCAAATCAAAAGGGTTATTGGGACAATTCAGCACTCATCTAGGAAATGAATCTCATATTAGCTACTGCGCATTATGAGAACTCCAAGGCAGGACAAAGTCTGTTTCCAAGTGCAGAGTATGATGCACTCGCAAAATTCAAAGTATTAACGCCGTGATGATGACATGAGATTTAAACCGATCGTGTAATAAAGACAAATGTTCAGAAACCTGTGTACCATGAAATCAAGTCCGAACGGACCCGTGAAAAGATGCAAATGGGGATAGAGTACAGCGTCACAAAGGTCCCTTCTCACGCACCGACTTGCCGGCCGACAGATCGACCGATTTCGCTCCGTCCGATTGCATTCAGCGATTACATCAGCGTCCTGTTGTTATTGTGAGAGGAGGCATAATGTCAATGGGCGTATTGACCTCCAGATATCTGAAAGTGGTACACTGACCAGTAAACGCTATTGTAACAGGTTACTCCTTCTCCATTTATGTCTTTCCAGGCGTGCATTCAGTTCTGACGTCATTTTTACGGATGACAATGCGCGGCCGCATCGAATTCGCCGGTCGAGGAGCTCGTGGAACGGGAGGGTATTTGGGGAATGGACCGGCCCCTAGCTTAAAACCCATCGAGCACGAGTAGTATGCGCTGGGGAGAGGTACAGAAGCACGACCAAATGCAACCACAACCATACCTCAGTTATCAACCCGTTACCAATATTGTACCCAGCATGACAGCACTTTGCACAGCTTGCACTAATGTTTGTGGTGATCACACAACCTATTAAGAACCGTGCCCCGCATTTTGTAATATCCAGGGCCCATCGTAAATCAAGTTGACATCAGTGCAATTTTTGCCTTGAGTTATTTCTGTTCATCTCATTGCGTATTTCTGTCAGTTACCTTCTGTTGTACAGAAATCAGATGGCAGTTATAAGAGTCGAGGGGCATGAAAGGGAAGCAGTGGTTGGGAAAGGAGTGAGACAGGGTTGTAGCCTCTCCCCGATGTTATTCAATCTGTATATTGAGCAAGCAGTAAAGGAAACAAAAGAAAAATTTGGAGTAGGTATTAAAATTCATGGAGAAGAAGTAAAAACTTTGAGGTTCGCCGATGACATTGTAATTCTGTCAGAGACAGCAAAGGACTTGGAAGAGCAATTGAACGGAATGGACAGTGTCTTGAAAGGAAGATATAAGATGAACATCAACAAAAGCAAAACGAGGATAATGGAATGTAGTCAAATTAAATCGGGTGATGCTGAGGGGATTAGATTAGGAAATGAGACACTTAAAGTAGTAAAGGAGTTTAGCTATTTAGGGAGTAAAATAACTGATGATGGTCGAAGTAGAGAGGATATAAAATGTAGACTGGAAATGGCATGGAAATCGTTTCTGAAGAAGAGAAATTTGTTAACATCGAGTATAGATTTAAGCGTCAGGAAGTCGTTCCTGAAAGTATTTGTATGGAGTGTAGCCATGTATGGAAGTGAAACATGGACGATAACCAGTTTGGACAAGAAGAGAATAGAAGCTTTCGAAATGTGGTGCTACAGAAGAATGCTGAAGATAAGGTGGGTAGATCACGTAACTAATGAGGAGGTATTGAATAGGATTGGGGAGAAGAGAAGTTTGTGGCAGAACTTGACTAGAAGAAGGGATCGGTTGGCAGGGCATGTTTTGAGGCATCAAGGGATCACAAATTTAGCATTGGAGGGCAGCGTGGAGGGTAAAAATCGTCAAGGGAGACCAAGAGATGAATACACTAAGCAGATTCAGAAGGATGTAGGTTGCAGTAGGTACTGGGAGATGAAGAAGCTTGCACAGGATAGAGTAGCATGGAGAGCTGCATCAAACCAGTCTCAGGACTGAATACCACAACAACAACAACAACCTTCTGTACTAAAGTGTAGCAGTTCTCTCTCCGAATGGCACACTGGTGCTAAGTTAATTGGCTGTGACACACCGTGCGAAAGTTACTTTCGTCATTACATTTTGCACGCTAGTGTAATGAGTGTGTTTGTGTGTGAATGTTCAAATGGTTCAAATGGCTCTGAGCCTTATGGGACTTTACTTCTGAGGTCATCAGTCCCCTAGAACTTAGAACTACTTAAACCTAACTAACCCAAAGACATCATAGACATCCATGCCCGAGGCAGGATTCGAACCTGCGACCGTAGCGGTCGCGCGGTTCCAGACTGTAGCGCCTAGAACCACTAGGCCACACCGGCCGGCTGTGTGAATGTATCAGCATGATACCATAGTTTTCGCTGAGAAAGAGTGCTGTATTTGCGAAATTAACTCTGTACTTCATAGGGAGAGGTTGCAGTTTCGATCTATGAAAAAACGCAAATAATTAACCATCTCTAGGCTGATGGAAAGACACCTATTGAAATCTGACACGGAGAGGAGAATGGAACCGAATTTACAGCCTTTAGATTCGTGTGGCTTATCATGTTACTGGAGGATTACTTTTAGTTCAAATGGTTCAAATGTCTCTGAGCACTATGGGACTTAACATCTGAGGTCATCAGTCCCCTAGAACGTAGAACTACTTAAACCTAACTAACCTAAGGACATTACACACAGCCATGCCCGAGGCAGGATTCGAACCTGCGATCGTAGCAGTCGCGCGGTTCCAGACTTCGCGCCTAGAACCGCTTGGCCACCGGGGCCGGCTTACTTTTAGTGCTCATGACTTTCCACTTTTCATGATTTGTCGGCCTCTGTGGCCGAGCGGTTCTAGGCGCTTCAGTCCGGAGCTGCGCTGCTGCTGCGGTCGCAGGTTCGAATCCTGTCACGGGCGTGGATGTGTTTGATGTCCTTAGGTGAGTTGGGTTTAAGTAGTTCTACGTCTAGGGGACTGATGACCTCAGATGTTAAGTCCCATGCGCGTAGAACCATTTGAACAATTTTTTAATGATTTAGAGACAACAGACACTTCTTTTGTCATAAAGATATCTTCACGAAGTCATTTTGCAATTCGTTTTCATCATATGATGACCCTACTTGATGCTAAATGACCGCACCATCTGCAAACAACCTAGGAGGGCTGCTCAGGTTGTCTCCATGATAGTTTATATAGATAAGGAACAACAGAGGGTCTCTAACACTTCCCTGGGGAACCCTAGACATTACTTCTGTTTTACTTTTCGTCAGTTATTACGAACTGTGCCCTATCTGACGGGAAATAACGAATACAGCGACACAGCTGCGATGGCGGTAACGTGACAATGTTCGTTCTAGAACACTTTGACACCAAATTGGTACATGAACAGCTCCAACATAAGCAATAGGCTGTATAAGTTTCAAAATACAGTCCATCCTGCCGCATCATCATTATTTTCTGAAAATATTCCCCCTATGCTCATACATTATCAACTCTTTCCATTCCTTGTGTAAGAGGCTATGGACGCAGTCCTCAGCTGCATTCTTGCAGGTAAAGACACATATTAAACTCCTCTGTTTCCAACACTAACATCTCCTCAGTTGAATGTATTTCGTGCGTAAAATAAGGGCAGCACCTTCCTCTTCAGCTCTTTTCCCGCCAATTCACAAGTGGAGGTGGGGAGACAGCCACAGGACAATCCAGTACATGTAAATGAGTTATATAAAACGGCAACTAGTCACTTTTTTGAATAATTATGCTTTATTCCATAAACCGGTTTTCGAACCATTACAGCTTCATCTTCAGATGGTTTCTGGAAGTTACATCATTATGTCTAGCTTAATGCTGGGTGCTGGCTTGCGACAGTATGAGTGGCTTTTTTCGGTTAACGTCCATCTGTCTGCCTCCATTTTGATGTCCAGTTGTTATATCACTGCACACACTTTCATACAAACTATATTCATTTACACTCTGACAGCGAGACTTTGACAGCATCCAGCATGCGCTTTACAACTGTAAACGAATATAGGCGCAAAATATCGCGTTTAGATGATAGGTTAACTCCCAACAAAATTTCTCAACAACATCGTTTGGTTGCAGATGACAAGCTAGATGTAATAAATAATACACAGGTGGTCTTGAAAAATCATGCACACCAAGTGTAAAGGTATTAACAAAAAGAAACGAACTATTGTTTGAACTAAATATCCACATAATTTTGTGATAATTTAGTAAAAATGTTTCACATTGCCGGCCGGGTGGCCGAGTGGTTCTAGGCGCTACAGTCTGGAACCGCCCGACCGCTACGGTCGCAGGCTCGAATCCTGCCTCGGGCATGGATGTGTGTGGTGTCGTTAGGTTAGTTAGGTTTAAGTAGTTCTAAGTTCTAGGGGACTGATGACCTCAGAAGTTAAGTCCCATAGTACTCAGAGCCATTTGAACCATTTGTTTCACATTACAGATTAAATGAAACGGAAACCCACTGATGATGGCACAGTGGTGCTGAAATACGTTTGGGTGCTGAGAAAAAACGGTGGTTTTGCATAACTAGCGGACCTCACATCCTACAATATTTGTAGAATATTATAGGTATCTCATCTAGTCCTGAAGCTTTTCCTCTACTAAGCGATTGTCGCTGCTTTTCAATTCCGCGATCGGTTATCTCAATATCTGCCATTTCGACGTTCGCACGACGATTGAACGGAGGGACAGTGTTACGATGTTCCGCGGTGAAACAACTTCGGAAGACCGAATTAAATATTTCGGCCTTCTCTCTGTGATCTTCCGTTTCGGTGCCGGTGTCGTCACTGTGAGAATGAATAGATGACTTTGACCCACTTACTGATTTTACACACGACCAAAATCTCTTAGGGTTTTTTCTCATGCCGGTTGACCACGTTTTGCTTTCAAAATCATTGAACACTTACCTCATTGCTCTCCTTACGCTCAATTTCGCTTCGTTCAGCTTTTGTTTGTCAGCTAGGCTTTTACTTCTCTTGAATTTGTGATGAATAACTCTTAGTATACGTAGCGCATTTCTAACACGGCTATTAAACCACGGTGGATCTTTCCCATCCCTCAAAACCTTACTCGGAACATACTTGTCTAGGGCATATTGAAAGATGCCTTTGATTTTTGTTTCCATTTTTTCTCCACATCTTCGTTCGCATCACCGAATATTTGATGCTGACTGCTGAGATATTATGAAATTTGTATCCTGTCACCCTTGCTGAGCAAATATATCTTCCTATCTTTTTTAACATTCCTTGTAGGAACCGTCTTCATAGATGCTGTCACAGCCTTATGATCACTGATACCTTCCTCTACGTTAACTGATTCGATAAGTTCAGGTCTATTTGTTGCCAGGAGGTCTAAGACGTTACCCTCACGAGTTGGTTCCCTTATTATCTGCTCAAGTTAATTTCCGGAAAGACATTTAGAACAAAGCCACACGATTCCCAGTCTCTGGCACCAGTTTTGATGGCATAACACTCCCAATCTATAACTGGCAAATTGAAGTCACCCCCTATTATAACGGCATGATCAGGAAAATTACTGATGATATTCTACAAGTTCTGTCCGAAGTACTCTACAACTAAAGATCCTGACCCCGGTGGTCTATAAAAGCATCCGATCACCATTTTTCACCGTTCTTTGATACTCAATTTCACCCAGATTAATTGACATTCGGAATCCATTATAACCTCGCTAGATTTTATAGAATTTTTTACTGCAGTGAATACGCCGCCACCATTGTCGACTAACCTATCCTTACGAAAAACATTCCAATTTGAACGTAGGATTTCATTATCATTGATGTCTGGCTTCAACCAGCTTTCTGTTCCGAATACAATTTGTGCATTATAACCTTGAGTAATAATTCTAATTCTGGGAACTTTCCAGTACCATCTCTTACTAATTTATTTGGTACATATCTCTCAACTGCAAATGACTCTAAGCACTATGGGACTTAACATATGTAGTCATCAGTCCCCTAGACTTAGAACTATGTAAACCTAACTAACCTAAGGACATCACACACATCCATGCCCGAGGCAGGATTCGAGCCTGTGACCGTAGCAGCCTGGTGGTTCTGGACTGAAGCGCCTAAAACCGCTTGACCACAGCGGCCGGCTCTCTTAACTGCCATCGATATTACTTCTTTGAATTTAGGCCGTATCTGGTTTACGCTTACATAATCAGTTTGGAAGGAGTAGAGACTGTTAGTTAGGGAGGAGTCAGGTGCATTTTTATCTGCTTTTTTAAATAGATGTATTTTGCGTTTATTTTTTGTGGGTTTGGATGTTATGGTATTCAGTCTAACTACAACAACCTTGTGGTCAGTAATGCCTGTATCTGTCGTGATTCTCCCTATATTGTCATGATTTTTTGTTCATAAGACGCCAAGTACATTTTCGCAACCACTTACACTTCGTGTGGGCTGCTGAACTACTTACTCAAAACAGTTTTCTGAGAAGGCATTCAGTACGAATTCGGACGACATTGTATGCCTGCTATCAACTTTAAACATGTATTTAAGCCAACATATTGTGGGTAGATTGAAGTCACTACCGACTATAATTGTACAAATGGGGTACCTTTCTGAAATGTAACTCCAGTTTCCTCTGAAATGTTCAGCAACTGTACCATCTGAGTCGGGGAGTCGGTAAAAGGAACCGATTATTAATCCATTCTGGTGGTCAAGTATAGCCTCTATCCAGACTAACACACAGGAATTATGTACTTCACTTTCACTACACGTTAAACTACTTCTGACAGCAATAAACACTCCACTACCTACTGTATTTAATCTTTCCTTTCTGAACACGGTTAGGTCCTATGTAAAAATATCGACTGAACTTACTTTCGGCTTTAGCCGGCTTTCCTTATCTGTAACGATTTGGTATTCAATGCTTTCTATTAGCATTTGCTATGACAGTTTACAAGTACAATATTGATTGTTCCTATGTCTACCTCTTTCATGTGTTCGTTCTGAATTCTTTCAAACTGAAGCCCTTTCTACACTTTCCCTAGATACTCTTACTTAAGAAATCGCCCAGTCCCCTCCACGCAGACCCCGATACCCGTTAGCCGCTTCCTACGCGTAGTGCACTCCTGAACTATTTAGCAGAACCCGCAAATCCACCACCTCTTGTTGCAAGTCAAGGAATCTGCAACATACGAGAGTGGTTTGTAAAGCTCTCGGAATTACCACGAGGGATCAGCGCTAGCGCAACGAGCTGTTGACGTTATATTCATTTAACTATTTCCTGTAAGCACTTGCCACGTCAGTGCTCTTGGAGCAGAGCTGTGGCGGTGACATGACTCTATTGTTGTTCCGACGTAGTGATTTGCGAAGTTTAAAAAATCGAGATTCGAGCAGTGATTAAGTGCTTCGTAAAGAAAGTATGAAACTAAAGGACATTCATGTCGATTTCCAGAATACACTTAAGGACTCTGCTTCTTCATATTCAACTGTTTCCAAGTGAACAAATGAATTTAAAGTTGGTCGAGAGAGCTTAGATGATGATCCGCGCAGTGGTCGGCCAAGATGTGCCACTACCCCAGAAATCATTGCAAAAGTTCACTAAATCGTCATGGAGGATCGCCGATTGAAAGTGCGTGAAATTGCTCACGCTTGCCGCATGTCATATGAAAGGGTATATCACATTTTAACTGAAGAATTAGAAATGAGAAAATTATCTGCAAGATGGGTGCCGCGACTCTTGACACTGGATCAAAACCGCATGAGAATGGATATATCGGAACAATGTTTGGTCCGTTTTAGGAGAAACGAACAAGATTTTTTGCACCGGTTTGTGACCACAGATGAAACTTGGGTGCACTACTATATTCCAGAGACAAAACAACAGTCAAACCAGTGGAAACATGCTGATTCTACGCCGCCAAAGAAAGCAAAGACAATTCCTTTGGCAGGAAAGGTCATTGCATCAGTGTTCTGAGGTGCGAAGGGGATTCTGTTTGTAAATGATCTCTGCACTGAGCAAACAATTATTAGAGAATACTATGCTAACCTCCTGGACAAACTGCAATAAAAGATACGAAAAAAAGGCCAGGTATAGCAAGGAAGAAAGTCATCTTCCATCAAGACAATGCGCGCCCGCAGACATGTGCCGTCGCCATGGTAAAATTACGCGAACTAAGTTATGAACTGCTGCCACACCCACCTTATTCACCTCATGTGGCTCCGTCAGACTCCCATCTCTTCCCAAAACTGAAAATTTTTCTTGGTGGAAGAAGATTCACTTCAAACGAAGAGCTGATAGCTGGAGTTGACAACTATTTTACGGGCCTGGAGAAAACTCATTTTTGAGATGGGATCAAGGCACCGGAATATCTTTGGACCAAGTGCATTAATCTACAGGTAGGCTACATTAAAAAATAAAAATGTTTCGGTGATATAAGCACTTTTTTTCTATTCTGTTCCGAGAACTTTTCAAACCACTCTCGTACATGGTCGCAGAACCGTCTGAACCTCTGATTCAGACCCTCCACTTGGCTCTGTTCCAGAGCTCCACCTACACTTCACAAGGAAGACTGGTAGTCTTTACCACTAAAGCTAACCGTTTGAAACGACAGAGAATCTCTTCCGATCCAAAGCGACACACATCGTTAGTACCAACATGATCCACCACCTGCACTTGGCTGCACCCTCCACTGTTCATAATATCTGGATGCACCCATTCCACATCTGGAATGACTCCTTCCGGTATGAACAAAGAATATACAATGCACTCCTTCCCTTCCTTTGCTGCCAACCCCTAAGGGGTCCCAAAATGCACCTAGCGCTGGAGCTTCCAACTACCAGTAATCCCACGCTCTGTGAATATCAGACCTTAGAGGGCGGGAGGATTCCTCTGGAATAGGGCGAGCGGCTTCATCCAGCTCAGGGTCTTCATCTGCCACAGGTACTGCCCGAAACCTGTTCGTCAGCTGTAATGGGGAGGCCCTCCGATCGGCTCATCGGAATGTCTTTCGCTATCGGCCATGCATTGGAACGACCTCCCAATCGCCCAAGGGTAAGGGATCACACTTAGTGGGGCAGTACCCATGGCAGCAACAGTAGTGACGCGTGGGTCGTGCTGGACGTCCCTTGGATCGTTTTGTCCAGTGCCCCACAGTGATGCTCCCATTGGCAACAGCTTGAAGCTCCGTGACCGTGGCCATCACCGCCGGGAGCTGTGAAGAGTCACTAGCTTGGCTAGGATCTGAACACAGAAATACACTCCTGGAAATTGAAATAAGAACACCGTGAATTCATTGTCCCAGGAAGGAGAAACTTTATTGACACATTCCTGGGGTCAGATACATCACATGATCACACTGACAGAACCACAGGCACATAGGCACAGGCAACAGAACATGCACAATGTCGGCACTAGTACAGTGTATATCCACCTTTCGCAGCAATGTAGGCTGCTATTCTCCCATGGAGACGATCGTAGAGATGCTGGATGTAGTCCTGTGGAACGGCTTGCCATGCCATTTCCACCTGGCGCCTCAGTTGGACCAGCGTTCGTGCTGGACGTGCAGACCGCGTGAGACGACGCTTCATCCAGTCCCAAACATGCTCAATGGGGGACAGATCCGGAGATCTTGCCGGCCAGGGTAGTTGACTTACACCTTCTAGAGCACGTTGGGTGGCACGGGATACATGCGGACGTGCATTGTCCTGTTGGAACAGCAAGTTCCCTTGCCGGTCTAGGAATGGTAGAACGATGGGTTCGATGACGGTTTGGATGTACCGTGCACTATTCAGTGTCCCCTCGACGATCACCAGTGGTGTACGGCCAGTGTAGGAGATCGCTCCCCACACCATGATGCCGGGTGTTGGCCCTGTGTGCCTCGGTCGTATGCAGTCCTGATTGTGGCGCTCACCTGCACGGCGCCAAACACGCATACGACCATCATTGGCACCAAGGCAGAAGCGACTCTCATCGCTGAAGACGACACGTCTCCATTCGTCCCTCCATTCACGCCTGTCGCGACACCACTGGAGGCGGGCTGCACGATGTTGGGGCGTGAGCGGAAGACGGCCTAACGGTGTGCGGGACCGTAGCCCAGCTTCATGGAGACGGTTGCGAATGGTCCTCGCCGATACCCCAGGAGCAACAGTGTCCCTAATTTGCTGGGAAGTGGCGGTGCGGTCCCCTACGGCACTGCGTAGGATCCTAAGGTCTTGGCGTGCATCCGTGCGTCGCTGCGGTCCGGTCCCAGGTCGACGGGCACGTGCACCTTCCGCCGACCACTGGCGACAACATCGATGTACTGTGGAGACCTCACGCCCCACGTGTTGAGCAATTCGGCGGTACGTCCACCCGGCCTCCCGCATGCCCACTCTACGCCCTCGCTCAAAGTCCGTCAACTGCACATACGGTTCACGTCCACACTGTCGCGGCATGCTACCAGTGTTAAAGACTGCGATGGAGCTCCGTATGCCACGGCAAACCGGCTGACACTGACGGCGGCGGTGCACAAATGCTGCGCAGCTAGCGCCATTCGACGGCCAACACCGCGGTTCCTGGTGTGTCCGCTGTGCCGTGCGTGTGATCATTGCTTGTACAGCCCTCTCGCAGTGTCCGGAGCAAGTATGGTGGGTCTGACACACCGGTGTCAATGTATTCTTTTTTCAATTTCCAGGAGTGTAGAAGCTCCTATCCATACTAAAGACAGACTGATAAATACATTACTGGCCACTATAATTGCTACACCACGAAGATGACGTGCTACAGACTCGAAATTAAACCGACAGGGAGAAGATGCTGTGATATGCAAATGATTAGCTTTTCAGATCATTCACACAAGGTTGGAGCCGGTGGCGACACCTACAACGTGCTGACATGAGGAAAGTTTCCAATCGATTTCTCATACACAAACAGCAGTTGACCGGTGTTACCTGATGAAACATTGTTGTGATGCATCGTGAAAGGAGGAGAAATGCATGCCATCACGTTTCCGACTTTGATAAAGGTCGGATTGTAGCCTATCGCGATTGCGGTTTATCGCATTTCGACATTGCTGCTCGCGTTGGTCGAGATCCAGTGACTGTTAGCAGAATATGGAATCGTTGGGTTCAGGAGGGTACTGAACGCCGTGCTGGATCCCAACGGCCTCGCATCACAAGCAGTCGAGATGACAGGCATCTTATCTGCACGGCTGTAACGGATCGCGCAGCCACGTCTCGATCCCTGAGTCAACAGATGAGGACGCTTGCAAGACAACAACCATCTGCACAAATAGTCCGACGACGTTAGCAGCAGCATGGACTATCAGCTCGGAAACCATGGCTGCGGTTACCCTTGACGCTGCATCACAGACAGGAGCGCTTGCGATGGTGTACTCAACGACGAACCTGGGTGCACGAATGACAAAACGTCATTTTTTCGGATGAATCCATATTCTGTGTACAGCATCATGATGGTCGCATTCCTGTTTGGCGAGATCGCGGTGAACGCACATTGGAAGCGTGTATTCGTCATCGTCATACTGGCGCATCACCCGGCGTGATGGTATGGAGTGCCATTGATTACACGTCTCGGTCACCTCTTGTTCGCATTGACAGCACTTTGAACAGTGGACGTTACATTTCAGAAATGTTACTACCCGTGGCTCTACCCTTCATTCGATCCCTGCGAAACCCTACACTTCAGCAGGATAATGCACGACCGCATATTGCAGGTCCTGTACGGGCCTCTCTGAATACAGAAAATGTTCGACTGCTGCCATGGCCAGCACAGTCTCCATGTCTCTCTCCAATTGAAAACGTCTGGTCAATGGTGGCCGAGCAAGTGGCTCGTCACAATACGCCAGTCACTACTCTTGATGCCGGCCGGTGTGGCCAAGCGGTTAAAGGCGCTTCAGTCTGGAACCGCGCGACGGCTACGGTCGCAGGTTCGAATCCTGTCTCGGGCATGGATGTGTGTGCTGTCCTTAGGTTAGTTAGGTTTAAGTAGTTCTAAGTTCTAGGGGACTGATGACCTTAGATGTTAAGTCCCATAGTGCTCAGAGCCATTTGAACCATTTGAACTACTCTTGATGAACTGTGGTATCGTGTTGAAGCTGCATGGGCAGCTGTACCTGTACACGCCATCGAAGCTCTGTTTGACTCAATGCGCAGGTGTGTCAAGGTCGTTATTACGGCCAGAGGTGGTTGTTCTGGGTATTGATTTCTCAGGATTTATGCAGCCAAATTGCGTGGAAATGTAATCACATGTCATTTCTAGTATAATATATTTGTCCAATTAATACCCGTTTATCATCTGCATTTCTTCCTGTTGTAGGAATTTTAATGGGCAGTAGTCTACACAGATATTCACGATATACAGGATTAGAAGCTAAAGAGCACTGACGAAATGTAAAGTAAGTTGCATTTTATGTGAAGCTGTGTCAACGCACAGTACTGTGATCAGCTGCTTCTGCTATCAGTCATCTGGGGAATCTACCTACTACACATTTTTAAAATTATCTCTAACTACTGCGTACAAGTGGCTCTAGAAACACAAAAGAAATTCCTGGGCCGATGCAAAGAGCACTTCTGTGCACTACATCAGGGCTTCCCAACCTTTTCAGCTGGTGGACCCCTTCTTCAGTCGAAAATCCATGGCTGACTCCTAGTCAGTCAAGAGCACAGTAACTTTAAATTACAGAGCGAAACCCACGTTCCCAACCCCCCCCCCCCCCCCCCCCCCTCCGCGAAGTATCAATAGTCTTTGGTTTAGGGATGAATGAAAACAACTTGAAGGTCAAAAATCGTCTTATGAAATAGGTAGTGCACTGACAAAGCAAGTTTAACATTTAATGATGCTCGCTCCGCGCATGCGTCAAAGGTTTCAGCGCACCTACCGCCGTGAGCCGGCGCGCAAACGACGCCCGTATTGTTGCGAAACAGTCGATCAGAGAAGCCGCATTCTCCGGCACTAAACTGTGTATGCGTTCTCACTTAGGAACCGCAAAGGCTGCTTGGGAATACGACCTGAAGTACGAAAAAAAATAGTGATGAATTTGATTTTCACATTTTTATTCAAAAATTTTACTCATTGTTTTACACGATTTGGTGAAGGGCGACCGCGGACCCCCTAGAAAGAGCCGGCGGACCCCTAAGGGGTCCGCGGACCACACATTGGGAAGCCCTGCACTAAACAGTTAATGAAGAACACTGACGATTATGGAGCGTGGTGTACGACCTCAAAGTTAGCAAGCAAGTCCTCGAAAAATCTAGTTTTAAAGGCTCTGCTCTTTGCATCTTGACAGTCCAGGTATTTAACTTTGAAAATGCAGAAAGGTAAATTTATCTTTACGAGGGCCTTTATTATGAATGTAGCGCTATTCGATGTCATTAGCAGTAGCAAATACTATTTTCATGTTCTATCCCCGGAAAAACCTTATTATATTGTAGGATAAGCTGCCTGACAACGCAACTTTTACATATATAAAATTTTAAAACGGATAGGTATGAGCAGCTGCTTTCTCATGCCGGGATGTTTTTTGCCTGTACAGACAGTCAGCGACGAGGGGACTGTACCCTTCATTGAAAGCAACAAACTTCAAATGTTCAAGTTTCTTTGTAAGAGATTTGTCACTCGCGAGAATCTCGGTGATCCGATGTATCAAGGATCCGAAATAACTGATTTCATATTTTTGAGAGTTGTATGAACCAATGGACTTGCCGCAGTGGTAACACCGGTTCCCGTCAGATCACTGAAGTCAGTCGCTGTTGGGCTTGGTTTGCTCTTGGATGCGTCACCGTCCGAGACTGCCGAATGCTGTTGGCAAACGGGGTGCACTCACCCCTTTGTACTATAGTCCGATCTGTATGATATTATTGTCAATGTTCGTGTAGCACAAGAAATAATTAAGATGACTGATTCTCATTATCAATGGTAAATGCAGTTGTAAATGCAGAATACTCAAGTCTACTAACACGTAATGATGTTCTCATGACACGAAAGGTTGCCAATTAGAAAGTGCAACACCATTGAAGCCACCCTAATGGAGCTTTGCTATTTTCAATAAAAATAAATGTACTTTTCATGGGTGCCTTGGCCCCAGACGCTTTAGTTTTCTGAGGGCCTGTCGTTATTAGAATATTATGTTTCGTACCTCTCGACGTTTGCAGACGCGCAGCGTCGCTGTGCAACACGAAGTTTAAATGCTGTGTTGAAGTGCACCAAAGTCTTGACGGTTACGTGAAAGAATTTGACTGTTGTACAAGTAATGTTAATTTCTTTTCAATTGCGAGTTTAAGCAGTCTAGCATGTTTGCGTTTAATGTATTAGACATGAAATGTTGCAAAGCTAAATGTCGCGCACATTAAAATCCGACCAGCTACATTGTTCTGTTAATGAGAAGAGACTCTGGGCTTTCTGTGAGGTTTGCATTGAAATCTTGTTATAGAACTGATTAAAATTCTTTGAAAGCTATTTTCTGTTTACATCTGAATTACAATTATTTTTTATGTAGTGAATCGTGTGAGACCTGATCCGTGCTGACTGGTCCAGGCTCACACAAAAACAGTTTCTGTAATGAAATATTAATTCACTTTCAAGTGAAACACTTAAGCAGATAATTCTCAGCGAGTGAGTTCCTATTTTTAAGCCCTGTGGCGTAATGAAAAACTTAGAATTATGTTCTCGCACGTAATGGCGTCTTTGAAACAAAAACAGCTTAGTATATGAAAACTGAAAATTATGTAGTAACTATTATGGGATGCCTTTCCCTACACTATTGAAAGGAAAACACAAGTTTATAGATTCATAGAATTAATTATTATTATCATAAGAATGCTTTTTCTTACAGTATTAGTAACAAACACATACCATTCTCATCACGAATCGTCAATGGCGTCCCTCTACAATGAAGAACAAAACGAAGAGTAGTTCGATTTTTCTCTTTCTTCCTCGTTAAAGGACTGTCTATTCAATTTTATCTTTGTTCACAGATTATCCTTTAAATACATAGTTTTCGTATTAATAGTAATTTTCATTGTTCTTTTTCTATATTATTTTACAATATTTCACTGCAATAATCACAACACAACGTCTTTATGGCTTTTATCAATATTTTCGTTATTACGATTCTTTTTTATTACGTCGCACTAGTTTTGTAAATTTTCACAATAACGTCATGGGGATGGCACACCTTGTGAGGCCAATTGTAGAGCTACTTGACTGAGAAGTTGCGACGCCGGTTACGAAAACTGACAACGGCCGGGAGAGCAGTGTGCTGTCCACATGCCCCTCCTAGGTGTGTCTTATGGGACTTAACTGCTAAGGTCATCAGTCGCTAAGCTTACACACTACTTAACCTATATTATCCTAAGGACAAACACACACAACCATGCCCGAGGGAGGACTCGAACCTCCGCCGGGGCCAGCCACACAGTCCATGACTGCAGCGCCTAAGACCGCTCGGCTAATCCCGCGCGGCCATGTCCCTCCATATTGGCATCCGGTAACGCCTAACGGATGAGGATAACATGGCGGTCGGTCGGTACCGTTGGGCCTTCAAGGACTGCTCGGACGACGTTTGCTTGTTTCTCTGAGTGTGGCATGAAGTGGCATTTGGAACTGAATCAACAGTTGTGGGCTTGCAGTAAATATTGAAACCTGCAATGTTATCACCACGACAAAGTTGTAAGTCCAAAACATTCAATAGCCACTTCCATTCAAGATCTCACACGTGAACTCCATATTGTCAAGCAGGTCGTTAAACTCTTGAGGCAATAAAAGATTGTCAGAACCTCTTCTATCAAAAAATATTATTATATCCTCTATGTACCGCCTGTAAAACAGCACTGTGCTACAAACAGGGTTCAAATGGCTCTGAGCACTATGGGACTCAACATCTGTGGTCACCAGCCCCCTAGAACTTAGAACTACTTAAACCTACCTAACCTAAGGACATCACACACATCCATGCCCGAGGCTGGATTCGAACCTGCGACCGTAGCGGTCCGCGGTTCCAGACTGACGCGCCTAGAACCGCCCGGCCACTCCGGCCGGCATTTATTATCAAAAGAAAAGTAATTGTATGATGTTAATAGGATCAACAATGTTGTATATAAATTTTAATATCAAGCGAAAGTAAAATGGAGAATACGGAAAGTTTTTTTTTATTCTTTTTATTTTTTTATTGATGCAATGTGTGTATAAGCTGAGCGATGACGTCTTCCGTGAGGGCGTGTGCACGATAATATTGGCGCCACTTCTGCGCACGTTCCATCGACTCTGGCCCTGTCGCATCATCTATGATGAGTTATGTGTTGCCTCTGGGCTTGTGTGGTGGTGAGTGGTGTGTCGGACACGGAGCTGGACGGGTGTGCATGAGTACTGGGCGCCCTGGAAATTGCAACGAGTTCACACCGTTGGCCGTTGGGGTATAGGGGCCAGCGTTTCCCTGCAGTGTTGAACGATGCTACCGCCGAGTTTAGTGGGCAAGGAGCGGCTCTCGAGGCGTGCAATCTTGTTACTACGTGCATTAGTCAGCTGTGGTGTGCTAAATATGCCGAGATGTATTGAATAACTTGTTAGCAGCCACGAGGCAGGACAGTACTATCCGGTGCCTACCTGGAGTCCTTGAGCTATTGGCCTCCTTGGCATTTGTTTGAAATTATCTATGAAGGCTGTTTAGTAACCACTGTGCTTAAAGATTGTTAATTCTGCCCAGTGTGAGCTTCCCCGAGAAGCCATTTTGTTTATGCGATTTGGTGACCCCATTCAATCAGGAGGTTTCTGTGTGCGCCAAGCTAGTACACTACTGGCCATTAAAATTGCTACACCAAGAAGAAATGCAGACGATAAACCGGTATTCATTGGACAAATATATTATGCTAGAACTGACATGCGATTACATTTTCACGCAATTTGGGTGCATATATCCTGAGAAATCAGTACCAGGAATAACCACCTCTGGCCGCAATAACGGCCTTGATACGCATGGGCATTCAGTCAAACAGAGCTTGGCTGGCGTGTACAGGTACAGCTATCCATGCAACTTCAACACGATACCACAGTTCATCAAGAGTAGTGACTGGCGTATTGTGACGAGCCAGTTACTCGGCCACCATTGACCAGACGTTTTCAATCGGTGAGGCATCTGGAGAATGTGCCAGGGCAGGGCAGCAGTCGAACATTTCCTGTATCCAGAAAGGCCCGTAGAGGACCTGCAACATGCGGTTGTGCATTATCCTGCTGAAATGTTAGGTTTCGCAGGGATCGAATGAAGGGTACAGCCACGGGTCGGAACACATCTGAAAAGCAACGTCCACTGTTCAAAGTGCCGTCAATCCGAACAAGAGGTGACCGAGACGTGTAACCAATGGCATCCCATACCATCACGCCAGTATGGCGATGACGAATACAGGCTTCCAATGTGCGTTCACCGCGATGTCGCCAAACACGGATGCGACCATCATGATGCTGTAAACAGAACCCGGATTCATCCAAAAAAATGACGTTTTGCCATTCGTGCATGCAGGTTCGTCGTTGAGTATACCATCGCAGGCGCTCCTGTCTGTGATGCAGCGGCAAGGGTAACCGCAGCCATGGTCTCCGAGCTGATAGTCAACGCTGCTGCAAATGTCGTCGAACTGTTCGTGCAGATGGTTGTCTTGCTAACGTCCCCATATATTGACTCGGGAATCGAGACGTGGCCGCACGATCCGCTACAGCCATGCGGATAAGATGCCTGTTATTTCGACCAACGCGAGCAGCAATGTCGCGATACGATGAACCGCAATCGCGATAGGCTACAATCCGACCTTTATCAAAGTCGGAAACGTGATGGTACGCATTTCTCCTCCTTACACGAGGCATCACAACAACGTTTCACCAGCCAACGACGGTCAACTGCTGTTTGTATATGAGAAATCGGTAGGAAACTTTCCTGATGTCAGCACGTTGTAGGTGCCGCCACCGGCGCCAACTTCGTGTGAATGCTCAGTAAAGCTAATCATTTGCATATCACAGCACCTTCTTCCTGTTGGTTAAATTTCGCGTCTGTAGCACGTCATCATCTTCGTAGTGTAGCAATTTTAATGGCCAGTAGTGTATTTTGTAACCTTAATATTGTACTTGAAATCATGGTTTTGTAATTATTGAGTATTTGATACTACTAACTGTAATTTCTGTTTGTTGTTGACCTCGCTCTTCCTGGGGCGAGTTACTGGATTTAGCCTGTAGTTAAAGTTGTTTGCTCTAACCCTAAACGTAGGCACTTGTGGGTCACATGTGTATGTGTGTGTGTGTGTGTGTGTGTGTGTGTGTTTGTGTATTTGCACACACTCTTACTGCGTATTGAGGACGCCTTCTGGTTATATGTGTACAGTTTAACCGGCCATCTGCCCTTTGGTGCGTATGCCAAATGCAGTGCCTACTAGCCGCTAAGAGGCGCCAGTAAAGGTATAACTTGACTTTTAAAATCTTGTTTGAATTGTTATACAATTATTCTTTTAAATGTCGCTGTACGTTGCTTCTTTTTATTGCTGGGAAGGTTAACTTGCATTGGTACGAGCGGGCCGCTCCCATACCGAAGTTTCAATAGTTGAATTTTAAACTGCCCGTTTAAAATCACTGTCGATATTAACTTTTATCAAACTTGTTTTGCTGTTTGTTGTTTGGTATATGCTGACAGTCTTGTATCGGCCGCAGTTGACGCGTTGCTGTTCTGTTCGTCCGGGGCAGAGATGCGTTTTACTTCTACTTCTGCGGCCTACGCGTCATCGTGCGAGGCCTAAGGCTAGGCGCAAATTGAGAAGCGTATAGCACGTGTGACGTGACACTAGACTACAGCACGACACGCACGTGCCGCACGGGTCGCGCGGGTGCAGCGCATATTGCGACGCGTACACCATACTTCGCACGCGCCGACTGGCGACGCTCTGCGCTGACTGAACCGAAGCGCGCGCAACCTCTTATTTTTCTCAAATGATTTTACAGAAACTATTCTCTGAAAATATATGATTTTTGCCTTACTTGTAGCGTTTCTATGTCAGCTTCGTGACGAAGCGCCCATCACCTCGCTAATGACCATTCTTATTGTGATGTACACATTTTAGTGAGACACTACGCAAAACTCAAAAAGTTTGCAACGAAAATTAGGGGTCGCTATGATTTTGCGTTTGGGGCGTGTTACACCATATGTTGCTGCGTATGAAATTCAGCTATCATGCTGAATTTTTGTTTAGACTTGGGAGGAGATCTCTATCTGCCTCCGATCTCGAGAAAATGGATCCCATGTAGCGCGCTCACTTCCTATCTCACGCCCGCGAGAATGAAATACTCGCAACATCTCTCGTATCTCCTAAACCACTCGAGACATCGAAACGAAAGTTTGGCGAATGATAGCACACAAGGAGAAGAGTGTTTTGCCAATTATTAAACACACGGAACTTTCTTATCTATGGCGGTATATCACTAATTGTACTTCTTTTTTATTTATTTCACTCCAGTGACTGTAATTTTTTAAGAGTTATCGACAGCTAGCGAAACAAGAGCTTCCTAGTATGAAAATAAACATGAAATTTCTTCTTTTATGTTACTGCAAACCGATACTACGAGGTTTTTCGTAAGCTATTGAGCTCTGTGATTGTCAATTACTTGTTTAATGAGGCACTCCGTTTCGGAATTCTGTCTCAATAGCTGATGTGAGATGAGTTTGGCAAATTACATTGTGACAAAGGAAGTACAATTAAACCAGTCACCAAGAGAAATGTGGCCTTTACACATAAATGGTGATGCTTCTTCGAATGAGAAAAGGTTAACAACTCACACAAAAACAGATTGGCAATTCTGTTGGAATTTTGGTGGAATCCCCGTAACCCATCGTATTTTTAGCACTGAGCGACTGGAATGGAAACTTACCAAGGGATTTTATTCCTTCTCTTGATCTGAGCAGTATTAAAATAATGACGAGCGTTCCTTCCGGCGGAATGATAAGCACATGCCAGACACTGTTTACTCACCTAGGGCTTGCCAAACTGACAATGCGTGATCGCGAATAAAATAGTTGTCATTGAGAAAAGTAAACAATTGATCTGTCGCACAACGCAGAGGTGAGTGTATTGTCAGCAGCGAAGGATAATGCGCGCGACAGGAATGCACAAGTTAGCCAAGTGTGCCTTGTGAGATGGAGTTCGAAAAACATTGTCATGAAAGTAGATCTGCCTTTATCGGCAGCAGATTTCAACAAATTAAATATATCTAATCATAACACTCTTTTAGGATACTGCTACTTTCGTAATAATACCGACCATTTTCTTCATTTGTGTAGCCTGTTGTTGTATGATTAGTTTATTAATGCTGATAATGTCCATGCAACAATTGAAATGCTTTTTCTCATCAAGACGAACCAATTAAAACATTGTTATTTGTGACTGCTTTTCGACTGTTTCTAGCTTGCGGTGGAAATATGTTGTTCACATGCATGTAGTACAGTGTGTCGGATTACATTATTACATCCATATCAGAGTATTCACAGTAAACTTCTATACTTCAGATCTTGGACGCTTTTTACTACAAGCACAAAAGGATCACGCCTGTGGAGATTATCCCTTTATAAATTTTTGTAACATATCGTACAGATACGCTAGCTTAGCTAGCTTACTAGGCAGCGAGAATATAACCTTGCCTTACTTCCCTGCCTTGATTCTTAAACACATGATTTTATAATATTCATTGCTTCCTTATTCACTACCCTCTGTCCCTTCTTGCGATCTGAAAACATCGCGGAGGCATATGGTGCAGTTACAGTGGCCAATGGCTCATCGGTTACTGAAGTATACATTTTTCTTGACAGAAGAAAAACAAAACAAAACTATGCAGATATAAATAACAGAAAAGTATAACGTGCTAACGAAGAAAGCTTGAGCGTTTAAGTGGCGAAAAACGAAATACTACCCAATGGCAATAAAATTCAGTGCACAGTAAGGCAAAATTTATCGTATGGGCAATACTACCACCGCTCATATGCACCGTTCCCATGTGAGCATATGGCCGGGCTACTTTTCCGCTCCCCGCCTCAAATTTCCCACGGTGCTAGCGAGGCACGCGCGACGCGAGAAACTGTGCCTCAACCACAACGCCGCGCGACCTGGCGCAGGCGTGTGTCGCGTCCCAGTCGCGTCGCGTCGCAATTTGCGCGGTCCCATTTGAACCCGCAATGTTACAAAAACACGCGCTGCGCTGCGTCACGCCACACGCGCTATACGCGTCTCAATTTGCGCCTAGCCTAAGTGTAGGCGGGTCACATGCTATTCTGCACGTCACCCGCTCTAGTCGAAGTTGAGTAGTTTTTTGTTGTTCTTTTGGAATCGTGCCACAGCAAGAGTGTCGCAGGATTAGGAAGTAATTGACTCAGTATTTCTGTTACTGTAAAGCCCTTGTGAGCGCGTGATGAAAGTGTTTGGGCCAAATGAGACCAGAGTTTCTTGATTTCTTTAAAAAATTAAGGGTTTAATTGTCATTCTCATTTTAATTGTGTTTTAGGGGCCCGATAGTTTATTAAGTGCTTAGTGTCACTGATGTGGCACAGGCTTGTGGCCAATCAGTGAAATACTACAGTTGTTTCGGTTTTAAATGTGGGTAGCCTTTGGGCAGCTTGGCGGTACCTTGCCTGTATGAGAGCGAAATAACCAGTGGAGATGCATGCATTTTTAATGTTTTTTTTATTTAATGTTTATTGAACTTTTATTCAAATCCTGTTGTGGGATTAGCCCACAGGCGTGATGTAATTGCGGGGACAGAGTGGCGCCGCATATTTATTTAATTAATTAACTGTTTGTACTCGGGCCGCCTTTGTGTTGCACGGTTGACATTTTTGAGTACTATTTGTAATTTTATGTATGATGCGAATGTCCTTATACACAGCGAATTTAATTTAAAAATCTTAACTATTTGTACGCATTACGCAAGAATCTTGGTAACTGTCAGTTGACTCACGATTGAAATGTTATTGAATAAAAATATTTGTATGAGAAGGATAAACGACGCATAAGTTGGGCTACCCTTCGACGTGTTTTCCTTAAATTAAACCCAATCCTTGTTCTTGGCCACATATTAAGCTATTTGCGGTTTGAAATGAAGAAATTATTCTTAAGAAACGAATATATTTTTAGAGCAAATACTTCGCCGTTCTTCTTAGCCAAAGCAGCTAAATCTACGTTATTTATGTGCCATCTATCAGAGTAGAATGAGTGCGTCGTGTGTGGGCCCCGGAAATTCATGCACGCATAGTCGCTTTCTCGACCGTTTCCATTGCTTTTGTCGACGTACCAAAGATATTTCCATCTCTCTTATATTTCATATATACAGGGCTATTACAAATGATTGAAGCGATTTCATAAATTCACTGTAGCTCCATTCATTGACATATGGTCACGACACACTACAGATACGTAGAAAAACTCAAAAGTTTTGTTCGGCTGAAGCCGCACTTCAGGTTTCTGCCGCCAGAGCGCTCGAGACTGCAGTGAGACAAAATGGCGACAGGAGCCGAGAAAGCGTATGTCGTGCTTGAAATGCACTCACATCAGTCAGTCATAACAGTGCAACGACACTTCAGGACGAAGTTCAACAAAGATCCACCAACTGCTAACTCCTCTCTGCAATTGTATGCGCAGTTTAAAGCATCTGGATGCCTCTGTAAGGGGAAATCAACGGGTCGGCCTGCAGTGAGCGAAGAAACGGTTGAACGCGTGCGGGCAAGTTTCACGCGTAGCCCGCGGAAGTCGACGAATAAAGCAAGCAGTGAGCTAAACGTACCACAGCCGACGGTTTGGAAAATCTTACGGAAAAGGCTAAAGCATAAGCCTTACCGTTTACAATTGCTACAAGCCCTGACACCCGATGACAAAGTCAAACGCTTTGAATTTTCGGCGCGGTTGCAACAGCTCGTGGAACAGGATGCGTTCAGTGCGAAACTCGTTTTCAGTGATGAAGCAACATTTTTTCTTAATGGTGAAGTGAACAGACACAACGTGCGAATCTGGGCGGTAGAGAATCCTCACGCATTCGTGCAGCAAATTCGCAATTCACCAAAAGTTAACGTGTTTTGTACAATCTCACGGTTTAAAGTTTACGGCCCCTTTTTCTTCTGCGAAAAAAACGTTACAGGACACGTGTATCTGGACATGCTGGAAAATTGGCTCATGCCACAACTGGAGACCGACAGCGCCGACTTCATCTTTCAACAGGATGGTGCTCCACCGCACTTCCATCATGATGTTCGGGATTTCTTAAACAGGAGATTGGAAAACCGATGGATCGGTCGTGGTGGAGATCATGATCAGCAATTCGTGTCATGGCCTCCACGCTCTCCCGACTTAACCCCATGCGATTTCTTTCTGTGGGGTTATGTGAAAGATTCAGTGTTTAAACCTCCTCTACCAAGAAACGTGCCAGAACTGCGAGCTCGCATCAACGGTGTTTTCGAACTCATTGATGGGGACATGCTGCGCCGAGTGTGGGAGGAACTTGACTTTCGGTTTGATGTCTGCCGAATCACTAAAGGGGCACATATCGAACATTTGTGAATGCCTAAAAAAACTTCTTGAGTTTTTGTATGTGTGTGCAAAGCATTGTGAAAATATCTCAAATAATAAAGTTATTGTAGAGCTGTGAAATCGCTTCAATCATTTGTAATAGCCCTGTACATGTTTTGTTCTTGTTGCAGTCGAAATGACGTTTATTTATTCTTCATTTCCAGCGCATTCCGTTTCCTATCGATGTGACATTGCTGTTGTCATTAACTTTACCGTGACATGGAAATGAGCGTTTGGCGTCTTTGGCCGGGAGTCCCCATGCGGGGCATTCGACGCCACATTGGGCGACCTGCGCGACAGATGGGGATGAAATGATGATGAAGACAGCACAACACCCAGTCCCTGAACGGGGGAAAAATCTCCGACCCAGCCGGGAATCGAACCCGGGCCCGTAGGACGGCAATCCGTCACGCTGATCACTCAAGTATCGGGGCGGACAACGTAACATATGCCTCTGGAATTAATTTTAACGTGTCCCCCAGATTTTATACGTAATTGATAATATGGGATACGACCATGCCAGCTGTTCTACGACTACATCTGTATGGATACTCCGCAAATCACATTGAAGTGCCTGGCAGAGGATTCATCTAACCTCTTTCACAATAATTTTCTCTTATTCAAATCTCGAACAGTGAGCGGAAAAAACGAACACTCTCTTTCCTTACGAGCGCTGATTTTTCTTATTTTATTATGACGATACTTTCTCCCTGTGGAGGTTGGACTTCACAAAATATTTTCGCATTGGAGAAATTTGGTGATTGAAATATCGTGAGTAGATTCCACCGCAACGAAAGACGCCTTTGTTTTAATGATGTCCACCCAAATCATGTCAGTGACACACTCTCCCTTATTTCGCGACAAGACAAGACGTGCTGCTCTTCTTTGAATTTTCTCGATGCACTCTGTTAATGCTAGCTTGTATTGATCTCACACCGCGCAGCAGTACTCTAAAAGAGGACGGACAATCTTAGTGTAGGCAGTCTCTTTAGTAGAAATATTTTCTAAGTGTTCTGCTAATAAGACGCAGTCTTTGGTTTGCCTCCCCCACAACATTTTCTACATCCACATCTACGTGGGTACTCTGCGAATCACATTTAATGGGGGTAGGACGTCAAACGGGCCGACTTGGAGCAGGACAGACGTCACAGGACCTTTAATTTCCAGTGTCTACACTTTTACAAATAAATTCATAAAACTTTGTCAGCATCACCAGGAAGGATTCAAGATTCACACTAATTTGGAAGTTCGAAAACATAACAAAATAAATTTTTTTAGGTGTGAAATTTCATCATTTTTTCACTTACTAATGGCTGCATTTGTTGCTATAGGTACACTTTTCTTCATAAGTTACAGAGATTTATCGATGCATTTTGCACAGCATACATACCATACTTACAGGTGTATGAAACTCTATTATTTATTTAATTTATGAAAAAACGAATGATCTGTCGTATTTTAAACTTCACGTTTTGAAAAAAAAAAAACAAATTTTGTAGTTAATTACCTCAATTCTTACCACAGTTTTTAATAGATTTGGAAAATTCTAGAGTTTCATACACCTTTAAGTATGGTTTGTATGCTGCGCAAAATTCATCGAACCATCTCTCTTCAAAATGGCTCTAAGCACAATGGTCATCAGTCCCCTAGACTTAAACCTAACTAACCAAGGGACATCACACAACACCCAGTCCCATCTCTCTTACCTATGAAGAAATTTGTACCTATAGCAACAGATGCTGCCATTAGTAAGTGAAAAAAAAATGATGAAATTTCACATGTAAAAAAAATTACTTCGTTATGTTTTAGAACTTCCACTGCTATAAATGTGAATTCTGAATCCCTCCTGGTCATGCTGACAAAGTTTTATGAATTTATTTGTGAAAGTATGGACAGTGGAAATTAAAATGTCCTGTGGTGCCTCTCCTGCTCCAAGTCGGTCCGTTTGACGTCCTACACCC
The DNA here is from genome assembly GCF_021461385.2 of Schistocerca piceifrons. NCBI lineage: Eukaryota > Metazoa > Arthropoda > Insecta > Orthoptera > Acrididae > Schistocerca > Schistocerca piceifrons. Next base: position 47,803,096 of record NC_060139.1, read on the forward strand.
CTTAAGTGCCTGGCTGAGGGTTCATCGAACCACCTTCACAACTCTCTATTATTCCAATCTCAATTAGTGTGCGGGAAGAATAAGCACCTATATCTTTCCGTACGAGCTCTGATTTCCCTCATTTTATCGTGGTGATCGTTTCTCCCTATGTAGGTCGGTGTCAACAAAATATTTTCGCATTCGGAGGAGAAAGCTGGTGATTGGAATTTCGTGAGAAGATTCCGTCGCAAAGAAAAACGCCTCTGTTTTAATGATTTTCAGCCCAAATCCTGCATCATTTCTGTGTCACTCTCTCCCATGTTTCGCGATAATACAAAACGTGCTGCCTTTCTTTGAACTTTTTCGATGTACTCCGTTAGTCATATCTGGTAAGGATCCCACACCGCGCAGCAGTATTCTAAAAGAGGACGGACAACCGTAGTGCCGGCAGTCTCCTTAGTAGATCTGTTAAAATTTCTAAGTGTCCTGCCAATAAAACGCACTCTTCGGTTATCCTACCCCACAACATTTTCTATGTGTTCTTTCCAATTTAAGTTGTTCGTAATTGTAATACCTAGGTATTTAGTTGAATTTACGGCTTTTAGATTAGACTGATTTATCGTGTAACCGAAGTTTAACACGATCTTCTTAGCACTCATGTGCATGACCTCACACTTTTCGTTATTTAGGGTCACCTGCCACTTATCGCACCATTCAGATATTTTTTCTAAATCGTTTTGCAGTTTGTTTTGATCTTCTGATGACTTTATTAGTCGATAAACGACAGCGTCATCTGCAAACAACCGAAGACGGCTGCTCAGATTGTCTCCCAAATCGTTTATATAGATAAGGAACAGCAAAGGGCTTATAACACTACCTTGGGGAATGCCTGAGATCACTTCTGTTTTACTCGATGACTTTCCGTCAGTTACTACGAACTGTGACCTAACAATCCAATCATATAACAGACGATATTCCACAAACTCGCAATTTCACTACAGGCTGCTAGTGTGGTACAGTGTCAAAGGCCTTCTGGAAATCTGGAAATACGGAGTCAATCTGAAGTCCCTTGGCAATAGCACTCAGAACTTCGTCATGTAAAGAGAACTGTTGTTGTTGTTGTGGTATTCAGTCCAGAGACTGGTTTGATGCAACTCTCTATGCTACTCTATCCTCTGCAAGCTTCTTCATCTCCAAGTACCTACTGCAACCTACATCCTTCTGAATCTGTTTAGTGAATTCATCTCTTCGTCTCCCTCTACAATTTTTATCCTCCACGCTGTCCTTCAAAACCAAATTGGTGATCCCTTGATCCCTCAGAATATGCCCTACCAACCGATTCCTTCTTCTAGTCAAGTTGTGCCACAAATTTCTCTCCAGTTCTATTCAATACCTCCTCATTAGTTATGTGATCTACCCATCTAATCTTCAGCATTCTTCTGTAGCACCACGTATCGAAAGCTTCTATTACCTTCTTGTTTAAACTGTTTATCGTCCACATTTCACTTCCATACATGGCTACACTCTATACAAATACTTACAGAAACAATTTCCTGACACTTAAATCTATACTCGATGTCAACAAATTTCCCTTCTTCAGAAACGCTTTCCTTGCCATTGCCAGTCAACATATTATATCCTCTCTACTTCGACCATCATCAGTTGTTTTGCTCCCCAAACAGCAAAACACCTTTGCTACTTTAAGTGTCTGATTTTCTAATCTAATGCCCGCAGCATCACCTGATTTAATTCGACTACATTCCATTATCCTCGTTTTGCTTTTGTTGATGTTCATCTTCTATCCTCCTTTCAAGACACTGTCCATTCCGTTCAGCTGCTCTTCCAGGTCCTTTGCTGTCTCCGACAGAATTAAAATGTCATCGGTGAACCCCAACGTTTTTATTTCTTCTCCAATGATATTAATTCTTCTCCAAATTTTCTTTTTGTTTCTTTTACTGCTTGCTCAATATACAGATTGAATAACATCGGGGATAGTCTGCAACCACTGCTTCCCTTTCATGGCCGGCCGTGGTGGCCGAGCGGTTCTAGGCGCTACAGTCTGGAACCGGGCGACCGCTACGGTCGCAGGTTCGAATCCTGCCTCGGGCATGGATGTGTGTGATGTCCTTAGGTTCGTTAGGTGTAAGTAGTTCTAAGTTCTAGGGGACTGATGACCTCAGAAGTTAAATCCCATAGTGCTCAGAGCCATTTGAACCATTTGAATCATCTTCATCTAAATTCTCTTCCATTTCCATAATATTGTCCGCTAGAACATCGCCCTTGTATACTCCTTGTATACTCCTTCCACCTTTCTGCTTTCTCTTCTTTGCTTAGAACTGGGTTTCCATCTGAGCTCTTGATATTCATGACGTGGTTCTCTTTTCTGCAAAGGTCTCTTTAATTTTCCTGTAGGCAGTAGCTATCTTACCCCTAGTGATATGCGCCTCTATATCCTTACATTTGTCCTCTAGCCATCCCTGCTTAGCCATTTTGCATTTCCTGTCAGTCCCATTTTTGAGACGTTTGTATTCCTTTTTACCTGCTTCATTTACTGCATTTTTATATTTTCTCCTTTCATCAATTAAATTCAATATCTCTTCTGTTGCCCAAGGATTTCTATTAGCCCAAGTCTTTTTACCTACTTGATCCTCTGCTGCCTTCACTATTTCATCTTTCAAAACTACCCATATTTCTTCTATTGTGTTTTTCCCCCATTATTGTCAATGTTCCCTAATGCTCTCCCTGAAACTCTGTACAACATCTGGTTTAGTCAGTTTATCCAGGTCCCATCCCCTCAAATTCCCACCTTTTTGCAGTTTCTTCAGTTTTAATCTACAGTTCATAACCAATAGATTGTGGTCAGAGTCCACATCTGCCTGTGGAAATGTCTTACAATTTAAAACCTGGTTACTAAACCTCTGTCTTACCATTATATAATCTATCTGAGACCTTCCAGTATCTCCAGGCTTCTTCCATGTGTACAACCTTCTTTCACGATTCTTGAACCAAGTGTTAGCTATGATCAAGTTATGCTCTGAGCAAAATTCTACCAAGCAGCTTCCTCTTGCATTCCTTACTCCCATACCATATTCACCTACTACGTTTCCTTCTCTTCCTTTTCCTACTATCACGTTCCAGTCACCCATGGCAATTCAAATTTCGTCTCCCTTCACTATCTGATTAATTTCTTTTATCTGATCATATCTTTCATTAATCTCTTCGTCATCTGCGGAGCTAGTCGGCATATAAACTTGTACTACTGTGGTAATCGTGGGCTTCGTATCTATCTTGGCCACAATAATGCGTTCACTATGCTGTTTGTAGTAGCTTACCCGCATTTCTATTTTTCTATTCATTACTAAACCTAGTCCTGCATTATCCCTATTTGATTTTGTATTTATAACCCTGTATTCACCTGACCAGAAGTCTTGTTCCTGCTGCCACCGAACTTCACTAATTCCCACTATATCTAACTTTAACCTATCCAATTCCCTTTTTAAATTTTCTAACCTACCTGCCCGATTAAGGGATATGACATTCCACGCTACGATCCGTAGAGCGCCAGTTTTCTTTCTGCTGATAACAACATCCTCCTGAGTAGTTCCCCGCCGGAGATCCGAATGGGGGGCTATTTTACGTCCGGAATATTTTACCCAAGAGGACGCCATCATCATTTAACCATACAGTAAAGCTGCATGCCCTAGGGAAAATTTACGGCTGTGGTTTCCGCTTGCTTTGTGTTTGTCAAATCTTATGGGACTTAACTGCTAAGGTCATCAGTCCCTATGCTTACACACTATTTAACCTAAATTATCCTAAGGACAAACACACACACCCATGCCCGAGGGAGGACTCGAACCTCTGCCGGGACCAGTCGCACAGTCCATGACTGCAGCGCCCGAGACGGCTCGGCTAGTCCCGCGCGGCTCCCTTGCTTTCAGCCGTTCGCAGTACCAGCACAGCAAGGCCGTTTTGGTTAATGTTACAAGGCCAGATCAATCAGTCATCCAGACTATTGCCCCTGCAACTACTGAAAAGACTGCTGCCCCTCTTCAGGAACCACACGTTTGTCTGGCCTCTCAACAGATACCCCTCCGTTGTGGTTGCACCTGCGGTACGACTATCTGTATCGTTGAGGTATGCAAGCCTTTCCACCAGCGGCAAGATCCATGGTTCATGGGGGGGGGGGGCGGGGGGGGGGGGGTCCAAAGAACTATGTTTTCTAAATCTGTGCCGACTGTGTGTCAATAGACCGTTCTCTTCGAGGTAATTCATAATGTTCAAAAACAATATATGCTCCAGAATCCTGCTACATATCGACGTTAATGATATGGGCCTATAATTTAGTGGATTATTCCTACTACCTTTCTTGAATATTCGTGTGACTTGCGGAACTTTCTAGTCTTTGGATACGGAACTTTCGTCGAGTGAGCGGTTGTACATGATGTTTAAGTACGGAGCTATTGCACCAGCATACCCTGAAGGGGACTTAATTGGTATACAGTCTGGACCGGAAGACTTGGTTCTATTCAGTGATTTCAGTTGCTTCTCTATTCCGAGGATATCTACTTCCGAGTTACTCACTTTGGCAGGTGTTCGTGATTCGAATTCTGGATTATTTACTTCATCTTCTTTGGTGAAGGCATTTCGGAAGGCTGTGTTTAGTAACCCTGCTTTGACAGCACTGTCGTCGATAGTATTTCCATTTCTGTGGCGCGGAGAAGGGATTGATTGTGTCTTGCCGCTAGCATACTTTACGTATGAGCACAATCTCTGGGATTTCCCGTCAGGTTTCGAGACAAAGTTTCGTAGTGTAAACTACACACACATCATAAAAAAATTTGCATCATCTCGGTTCCGAGAGTTCCGCAACCTGTACAGGAAATTGGAATAGAGATCGACATAAACATCATTTACGCCCTTTTTATTGCTCATCAAATCCACACATTGGATGTTGTACTACCAGACAGTGAGACCTTCAGAGGTGGTGGTCCAGATTGCTGTACACACCTGTACCTCTAAACCCAGTAGCATGTCCTCTTTCACTGATGCATGCCTCTATTCGTCGTGGCATACTGTCCACAAGTTCATCAAGGCACTGATGGTCTAGATTGTCCTACTCTTCAACTGCGATTCGGCGTAGATCCCTCAGAGTGGTTGGTGGGTCACGTCGTCCATAAATAGCCTTTTTCAATCCAACCCAGGCATGTTTGATAGGGTTCATGTCTGGGGAACATGCTGGTCACTCTAGTCGAGCGATGTCGTTATACTGAAGGAAGTCATTCACAAGATATTCACGATGAGGGCACGAATTGTCTTCCACGAAGACGAATGCCTCGCCAATATACTGTCGATATGTTTGCACTATCGGTCGGAGGATGGTATTAACGTATTGTACAGCCGTTCCGGCGCCTTCCATGACCACCAGCGACGTACGTCGGCTCCACATAATGCCACCCCGAAACATCAGGGAACCTCCACCTTGCTGCTCTCGCTGGACAGTGTCTAAGGCGTTCAGCCTGACTGGGTTGCCTCCAAACACGTCTCAGATGATTGTCTGGTTGAAGGCATATGCGACACTCATCTATGAAGAGAACGTGATGCCAATCCTGAGCGGTCCATTCCGCATGTCGTTGGGCCCATTTGTACCGCGCTGCATGTTGTCGTGGTTGCAAAGATAGACGTCGCCATGGACGTCGGAAGTGAAGCTGCGCATCATGTAGCCTACTGTGCACAGTTTGAGTAGCTACACGTCGTCCTGTGGCTGCACGAAAAGCATTTTTCAACATGGTGGCGTTGCTGTCAGGATTCCTCCAAGCCGTAATTCGTAGGTAGTGGTCATCCATTGCACTAGTAGCCCTTGGGCGGCCTGAGCGAGGCATGCCATCGACAGTTCTTCTCTCTCTCTGTCCGAACAACATCGCATTGGTTCACTCCGAGACGCCTGGACATTTCCCTTGCAGAGAACCCTTCCTGGCACAAAGCAACAATGCGGAGGCGATCGAACGCAGTATCGACCGTCTAGGTATGGTTGAACTACAGACAACAAGAGCCTTGTACCTCCTTCCTGGTGAAATGACCGGAACTGATCGGCTGTCGGACAGCCTCCGTTTAATAGGAGCTGCTCATGCATGGTTGTTCACATCTTTGGGCGGGTTTAGTGACATCTCTGAACAGTCAATTGTGTCTGTGGTACAATATCAAAAGTCAACGTCTGTCTTCAGGAGTTCAGGGAACGGGGGTGATGCAAAACTTTTTTGGTGGGTGAATTATAAGCATCTCGCATTGAAGTCCAAGCTAAATTTGGAGCTTCTGTAAAAGATTTCCAATCTTGGAGATTCTGCGTTCGTTTAACAATGGCATGCTTTTTTCATTGTTTTTGCAACAGTATTTCTGACTTTGTCCGCGCCCTGTGTACTTTCAGATTATCTGTTGGAGCCCTGCCGGCCGGAATAGCCGAGCGGTTCTAAACGCATCAGTCTGGAACTGTGCGACTGCTACGGTCGCAGGTTCGAATCCAGCCTCGGGTATGGATGTGTGTGATGTCCTTAGGTTAGCTAGGTTTAAGTAGTTCTGAGTTCTAGGGGACTGATGACCTCGGAAGTTAAGTCCCATAGTGCTCAGAGCCATTTTCTTGGAGCCCTACCTGGTCAAACACATAATAAATAAATTGTAAATACCCAACGTACGACTGTTTGCAATCCGCCAGCATGGAATGGAATAATTTTTATAGTATTCATGATGTTAGTCACAGTGGCATATTCGTCGCGGCATTAATCGAGGTCTTATAAGGAAGCTTCATTAAATGAACATTTATATGTCGATGAATTCATGCGTGTATTAATAAGCAATCACAGTGAAGTTGTAACCCATGATTAATTCGTCGTTGCCGTTAGCAAGCCGACAACACGCGTCGTTAAACTCGGTGTTGCAGTGCTGTGTTGTTCCAGAAATATGATGTAATGTTCCTTCGGTCCGTCATGCCAGTCCTAAGGAATAGTCAGTGCGATGACTATTGCCGTCATGAAACAGATGAAATGCATTCGCAGTTGCGCATCATATTTCTGAAACAGCACACGCACTGCAATACCGTATTTATGTGCCGATACTGGGCGAGTGATTTTCAATTAAAATGTCTCCCCTATACAGGACTATACATAATGAATGTACGAGTAAGGCTGTAGACACATGGTCACATGGTGAGTCGTGCTCACATAGCCTAATTACAAGACGATTGCTCGCAATAAGCGGGAAATCTGGGCTCGAGTGTCGATCTGGCACAAATTTCATTCCATTAAACAGGTGATGGTCGTCAATATTTGCTACTGTGAATACATTTCATGAAAGAAAAATAATGGTCAATCACAAACAATTTTTGAATCAAACGGTGCTTACTTCAACATAGGTGCGACTCTGGAGATGTCAGTTCATGTAGTAGATACCAGGTAGTGAAGTATGATGCAGTTTTAACGATATGCTGTTCCCCTAATAGCTTGTAACAATGTAGATGCGTTCTTCCACTGATTCAGGGAATGCAGGCATTTTCCTATGAAGGTATAAGTCAAAGACAGACGCGACGCTATCAAAGTTTCTTGATATATATGTCAGGAATGTACCATCATGGTTTTAATTATTATTATTGTTCCTTTTCTAAGAAACATGATGCGTTGCAGCGAGAATTCCTGTGTGATGGTCTGGATAGATGTCTGCCTAATACAAGTGTTTGGTGGGAAGTTAGAAAAAGAAGAGGAGACTCCAATGCGATACGCCCGGACTAGCAGCCTTCCGCTTTAGTAGGCTGAACTAACGCTGCTGCTCGGCTGTTCAGTATTGCAAGAGGTGACTATTGGGAGGCGGAAGCAGAGGTACGGTATGTGATCGAAAGTATCCGGACACCTGGCTGAAAACGACTTACAAGTTCATGGCGTTCTCCATCGCTAATGCTGGAATTCAGTATGGTGTTAGCCCACCCTCAGCCTTGATAACAGCTTCCACTCTTGCAGGCATACGTTCAGTCAGATGCTGGAAGGTTTCTTGAGGAATGGCAGCCCATTCTTCACGGAGTGCTGCACTCAGGGAAGGTACTGATGTCGGTCGGTGAGGCCTGGCACGAAGTCGGCGTTCCAAAACATCGCGAAGGTGTTCTACAGGGTTTACCTCAGGACTCTGTGCAGCGATTTATTGTCGTGTAACCACTCCGCCATAGACCGTGCATTATGAACAGGTGTTCGATAGTGTTTTAAAAACGCAATCGCCATGGCTTATGAGCTGGCGCTCGACCATGAAATCCAAGTTTTCTCAGCTCCTGCCTGACTGTCATAGTACTTGCAGTGGATCCTGATGCAGTTTGGAATTCCTGTATGATGGTCTGGATAGATGTCTGCCTAATACATATTACGACCTTCTTCAACAGTCGGCAGTCTCTATCAGTCAAATGACGAGGTCGGCCTGTACGCTTTTGTGCTGCACGTGTCCCTTCACGTTTCCACTTCACTATCAAATCGAAAACAGTGGACCTAGGGATGTTCAGGAGTGTGGAAATCTCCCGTACAGACGTACGACACAAGTGATACTGAATCACCTGACCACGTTCGAAGTCCGTGAGATCCGCGGAGCGTCCCATTCTGCTGTCTCACGATGTCTAATGACTACTGAAGTCGTTGATACGGAGTACCTGGCAGCAGGTGGCAGCACAATGCACCTAATTTGAAAAACGTATGTTTTTGGCGATGTCCGGGTACTTTTGATCACGTAGTTCCATTGGAACTACTGACGGCCTTGGGAGAGCCAGTCCTGACAAAACTCTACCATCTGGTGAGCAAGATGTATGAGACAGGCGAAATACCCTCAGACTTCAAGAAGAATATAATAGGGTTGTGGCCTATCCCCGATGTTATTCAATCTGTATATTGAGCAAGCAATGAAGGAAACAAAAGAAAAGTTCGGAGTAGGTATTAAAATCCATGGAGAAGAAATAAAAACTTTGAGGTTCGCCGATGACATTGTAATTCTGTCAGAGACAGCAAAAGACTTGGAAGAGCAGTTGAACGGAATGGATAGTGTCTTGAAAGGCGGGTATAAGATGAACATCAACAAAAGCAAAACGAGGATAATGGAATGTAGTCGAATTAAGGCGGGTGATGTTGAGGGTATTAGATTAGGAAATGAGACACTTAAAGCAGTAAAGGAGTTTTGCTATTTGGGGAGCAAAATAACTGATGATGGTCGAAGTAGAGAGGATATCAAATGTAGACTGGCAATGGCAAGGAAAGCGCTTCTGAAGAAGAAAAAATTGTTACCATCGAGTATAGATTTAAATGTCAGGAAGTCGTTTCTGAAAGTATTTGTATGGAGTGTAGCCATGTATGGAAGTGAAACGTGGACGATAAATAGTTTGGACAAGAAGAGAATAGAAGCTTTCGAAATGTGGTGCTACAGAAGAATGCTGAAGATTAGATGGGTAGATCACATAACTAATGAGGATGTATTGAATAGAATTGGGGAGAAGACGAGTTTGTGGCACAACTTGACCAGAAGAAGGGACCGGTTGGTAGGACTAGTTCTGAGCCATCAAGGGATCACAAATTTAGCATTGGAGGGCAGCGTGGAGGGTAAAAATCGTAGAGGGAGACCAAGAGATGTATACACTAAACAGATTCAGAAGGATGTAGGCTGCAGTAGGTACTGGGAGATGAAGAAGCTTGCACAGGATAGAGTAGCATGGAGAGCTTCAGTCTCAGGACTGAAGACCACAACAACAACAACAACAACATATGCAAGGTGCAATACCAATGGCTGAGGGCCACAATCAAAGTTCAAAATTTCAAAATATATTGCCATAATCTTTAAAGGCAGAAGGCAGCAGTGTTTAAGTGTGAAAGATAAATTTAAAAATTAATTTGCAAAATTTTAAGAAACAAACAATAATCATAAGCCTAAAATTTAAAATAGCTGACAATACATAATTAAACACCGGTGGTACTGAGAAGGTCTCCAGGGAGGTCGATCTGCCCTCGTTCACTTAGGTGAGACAGGTGGTGAGCCCAACTATGCTTGATATATTGGAACCCTACCAGGGGGCAGCCACGGACCGACCGACACAATAAATTGCTTCACATCAGTCAGTACATGAGAACCCCAACCGGCAATGTTACAAACGTGATAATCCACAATGGAGTACGTATTAGCTGTCAATATTACACACCATGTTGGACAGCGACAATAGGTGAGGATAGAAGCTGCCTGAAATTACGTTAGTGGCGAGGGCAGGTAACCGGAACACTAACGGCCACTAGGCAGAAAATTCCGCTGGTACACTTGAGTTTGAAACACAGTAATAGTTAACTCGCTCAAAATAACACTGCCTGAATTTACGTCAGTGCCCAGGGCAGGTAAACAGAACACTAACGGCCACAAGACAGAAAATTGCACTGGTGCACTCAGATCCTAGTCGACCAAACTAGTTAATTGCACCGCATGGCGGCAAAATCTCAGCAGTAGAACCACTGTGTGTTGCTCACCGGAAATCCTCCCCACTAGCAAACCACCGAAGCGAACCACCACAACATAAATAGACGTGGCTTGGGTAGTTGAAACCACTACTCAACTTTGACGTCCTGAGTCGGCGAACCACGAAGCTCGTAGCGATCGGACAGCTCCACACACTTTCCGACACTGTGTAGGGACTGCCGGCGGCCCCAGTCGACTGCACCGGGTGGAGAACTTCCTTCGTCCGCAACAACCGACTCACTCCAGACCCCTTTGCGGAAACTATATGCACCAAACCAAAGATGGTACACAGCGCAAATATCGATCCACATCACAGCTGCCACACGTAGAAGGAAGAAGAACGACGACGTAATCGCGACAAGGGCGGGAAACCAAAGACAGATAGACAGTGAAGTTCACGAAAACCGCATAGTTGGGAGAGAGCACAGCTCAGTAACATTTTTATACTTCCTTACAAATTAGTTATTAACCATTCCAGAAAGAGTCTTTTAAAATTTACGTCCCATTTTCGAAGTCACTGTCACTTCTTGATGATGAAATTTTAGCACTGATGAAATTTGAATACTGAATTACGCACATAGCAATGTCTGTACGGTGTCGAACAAAGGTCAAGCCTTTCTGTTTCAGCTGAGAAACTGTACTTGTGTCATTGCTCATCATTATTTCAAATTTATGTTATTTCCTCGTGTTGATCCACCAGTGTTCCTTATCTCCAAAGAGAACAATGCACTAATTATGCGTTCGAGATACGCACTCGGCTAAGTACTTAATATTGGCAGTATCAGATATGAATTTTCAATATTCGTACTCGTACCTGGTGTAATTATCTGATTGTTGATAAGACACTGCTTGTGACTAACATTCGCGACCTCTCAAGAATGTCGACTTGTCACTCGTGTGGACTCAAGCTATTTGTTGCCAACCGGAAGGACTCAATTTCGACATTGCACTGTCCAGACGTGACCGCTCGACAAACGCGCGAATAAACTAACTTTTGCAACGTGGACCACTGCGGTGCGAGCAGGAAGACAGTCAGTGAGGTTGTGAATGCCACCGACAGGAATGTGGAGCCCAGCTGATTCCAGCTGAGCTAGTTTCTCCTGTGAGGACCCATCCCGCGAAAGTCCTGATGAGGTCACCCTATATATTCTAGATTGGGTCTAAATGCGGTAAGATTGGTGGCCAGGGGAGTACGGCAAACTCATCATGGATCCCTTCGAACCGCGCAGTACACTGCGAGCCGTGTGACACGCTGCTTTGTCCTGCTGGTAGATGTTAACCGTGCCGAGGATAAACAAACTGCATGTAGGGCTGGACGTGGTCGTCGAGTATAAATACATACTTATGTTGATCCACTTGTAATATTCCTCCTTTTGACTTGTGTGTGTTATTTACTATCCTGATATGTAAAACCAGATGTAATACTTGCGTGTATTTTGTATTCTCTGAATTGGTTTACAAAATATACTGTGATGCAAAGCCAACTGTAATATTCTTATACTATACTGTTAATAATAACCAATGTAACAAACAGTTACCTATCCGGACAGCAAAACCACAAAAACAAGTGTAATAACTGTGTGTTAACCTAAGGAATAAGCATCAGGCTTTAACTCGTTTCTTCAAATAAGTCATTAGTTCAGAGGTATGGCAAACATTAGTAGTTAGACTACTATTCTGCATCGATAACAATATATGTGGTTGGTGGTACACTATTATTCGCCAATTAATTAGGCACACGTAATGAAGCTGAGTAGGACAGCAGAAAAGATTGCAACTCTCTACTTCCCTAACAGACTTCACTTTAGATTTAGGTAAAAGATGGTTCAGCAATACAAGAAAAGCATAGCCGCTCGAAACAAAACTACAGCACCCAATTGCTTAATGAAACAGACTGGTTTCATGAAAACAAAAGTAAATTTGGACAGGGGGGGAGGTTTCTACATCAACATATTTGGTACTCAACATTTCATTGATTCACTATAAATTGTTTAACGTTACTATTTATCACCATTAATCATCAACTTAGTATTTCCTTTCATCAATACGTAATGTGAAAGCAGCAAACAATTTATCTAATGTGGTCTCTGAATCTGGCATAACCTTACGTAATCATTTTAACACAGAAAATAATAGCAATGTTAATCATGAAATTCTCAGTTATTCTTTCCATCAATTATTTCACTGATTAATCACTGATTTGCCAACAGCGTATTAAAGATTTTACAGTCTTGGCTGAATACAGGTCACTCGGAATTTTCATTTACCATGTTAGGATCCTGCTTGGTTTATGAGCGGGATAAATTACCAGGTGGACACAATTGTTAATTTGGATGATGGTTATTATTCTTAAAGCACATTTCAATTTCCTGGAACACACTATAATACATAGCTAAAATGTCGTACCCTGTAAGCTGTGATCAGCGAACGATTTTTACCCTCCACGCTGCCCTCCAATACTAAATTGGTGATCCCTTGATGCCTCAGAACATGTCCTACCAACCGATCCCTTCTTCTAGTCAAGTTGTGCCACAAACGTCTCTTCTCCCCAATCCTATTCAATATTTCCTCATTAGTTATGTGCCGGCCGCGGTGGTCTCGCGGTTCTAGGCGCGCAGTCCGGAACCGCGCGACTGCTACGGTCGCAGGTTCGAATCTTGCCTCGGGCATGGATGTGTGTGATGTCCTTAGGTTAGTTAGGTTTAAGTAGTTCTAAGTTCTAGGGGACTGATGACCACAGCTGTTAAGGCCCATAGTGCTCAGAGCCATTTGAACCATTAGTTATGTGATCTACCCATCTAATCTTCAGCATTCTTCTGTAGCACCAAATTTCGAAAGCTTCTATTCTCTTCTTGTCCAAACTATTTATCATCCACGCTTCACTTCCATACATGGCTACACTCGATAGAAATACCTTCAGAAATGACTTCCTGACACTTAAATCTATACTCGATGTTAACAAATTTCTCTCCTTCAGAAACGCTTTCCTTGCCATTGCCAGTCTACATTTGATATCCTTTCTACTTCGACCACCATCAGTTATTTTGCTCCCCAAATAGCAAACCTCCTTTACTACTTTAAGTGTTTCATTTCCTAATCTAATTCCCTCAGCATCACCCGACTTAATTCGACTACATTCCATTATCCTCGTTTTGCTTTTGTTGATGTTCATCTTATATCCTCCTTTCAAGACGCTGTCCATTCCGTTCAACTGCTCTTCCAAGTCCTTTGCTGTCTCTGACAGAATTACAATGTCATCGGCAAACCTCAAATTTTTTATTTCTTCTCCATGGATTATAATACCTACTCCGAATTTTTCTTTTGTTTTCTTCACTGCTTGCTCAGTATACAGATTGAATAACATCGGGGAAAGGCTACAACCCTGTCTCACTCCCTTCCTATCCACTGCTTCCCTTTCATGTCTCTCGATTCTTATAACTGCCATCTGGTTTCTGCACAAATTGTAAATAGCCCTTCGCTCCCTGTATTTTACCCCTGTCACCTTCAGAATTTGAAAGAGAGTATTCTAGTCAACATTGTCAAATCTTTCTCTAAGTCTACAAATACTAGAAACGTAGGTTTGGCTTTCCTTAATCTTTCTTGCAAGATAAGTCGTAGGGTCAGTATTGCCTCACGTGTTCCAACATTTCTACGGAATCCAAACTGATCTTCCCGAGGTCGGCTTCTACCAGTTTTTCCATTCGTCTGTAAACAATTCGCGTTAGTATTTTGCAGCTGTGGCTTATTAAACTGATTGTTCGGTAATTTTCACATCTGTGTACACCTGCTCTCTTTGGGATTGGAATTATTATATTCTTCTTGAAGTCTGAGGGTATTTCGCCTGTCTCATACATCTTGCTCACCTGATGGTGATTTTCCTATTCATTATTAAAGCTACTCCTGCTTTACCCCTATTTGATTTTGAATTTATAACCCTGTATTCACCTGACCAAAAGTCTTGTTCCTCCTGCCACCGAACTTCACTAATTCCCACTATATCTAACTTTAACCTATCCATTTCCCTTTTTAAATTTTCTAACCTACCTGCCCGATTAAGGGGTCTGACATTCCATGCTCCCATTCGTAGAACGCCAGTTTTCTTTCTGCTGATAACGACGTCGTCCTGAGTAGTCACTGCCCGGAGATCCGAACGGGGGACTATTTTACCTCCGGAATATTTTACCCAAGATGACGCCATCATCATTTAACCATACAGTAAAGGTGCATGCCCTCGGGAAAAATTACGGCTGTAGTTTCCCCTTGCTTTGAGCCATTCGCAGTACAAGCACAGCAAGGCCGTTTGGTTAGTGTTACAAGGCCAGATCAGTCAATCATCCAGACTGTTGCCCCTGCAACTACTGAAAAGGCTGCTGCCCCTCTTCAGGAACCACACGTTTGACTGGCCTCTCAACAGATACCCCTCCGTTGTGGTTGCACCTACGGTACAGCTATATGTATCGCTGAGTTTTGAAATTTGTCATGAACTGCTATATTTATATATGATGATATCAAGGTAAATACATTGTTTGTTCTTTATTAATATCTTTCATTTGCTAACTATCCCTATCAGTAGTTAGTGCCTTCCATAGTTTGAATCTTTTATTTAGCTGGCAGTAGTGGCGCTCGCTGTATTGCAGTAGCTTGAGCAGCGAAGATTTTTGTGAGGTAAGTGATTTGTGAAGGGTATAGTTTAATGTTAGTCAGGGCCATTCCTTTGTAGGGAATTTTGAAAGTCAGATTGCGTTGCGCTAACAAAATATTGTGTGTCAGTTAAAGGACAGTCGTGTATAATTGTTCAAAGGGGACGTTTCATATGTCGACCCTTAGCCGAGGATACCTCACTGGAATCTTCTGATCTTTTGTTGTAGTTTGTGTAATTAGTGTAGATTTTGTTTATTTCTAGCGCGTAATTGTAGAGAAAATCTCCTTTGTAGTTGTAGTCTTTCATTGTTGTGCAGTAAAACAGTTGTGGCATGCATGTAGATTTGCACCAAGTATTTCGCAGCTGCAATTAACTAGATATTATTTTCAGTGTTATGTTAATGTGTTCTCTTATTTTTGCTCTTCAAATTGTGCTTCTCTGTGTTGTCGTGTGAAATACTGTGACAATAATGGCGTGTGAAAAACGTAATACTAGGTTCCAAAGTAAACTGAGAAATGACAGTGAAAATGAAAGCAGTGTGTTAGCGCCACCGAGTAATGAATTAACTGATGTTCAAAGTAGTAATTTGATAATTATGCATAGGGAAATGGAGCGGGCGGCAAACAATGGAGTGGACAGTGAAACAATTAGTGAAGAGGGAAGCATTATCGATCGATCGGTCGGCAACAGCTCGCCTCAGGAATCCGAAATGACAGGACACAATTTTGCAAATACTGTAGATTCAGGTTTTGCGTCCTCACCGTTTTCCCAAATGAGTCAAGACACGTTTTCCGCTTGTCAAAATGTGAATGTTGCCGGTGCAAATTCACTGCCGAAAAGCACTGAGGAACATGTTTCAGACACCAGTGCATTGTTATTACAGTTAATGCAACAAATGGGACAAAAGCTACAATAGTTAGACACAACACTTGAACAAAATCAGAAACAAATGGGACAAAAGCTTCAAAAGTTAGACACAATGGAACAAAATCTTCAAAAGTTAGACACCACACTTGAACAAACACGTGAAGATTTAACTACTGAGTTACATAAAATCGAATCGAAATGTCAAAAAGTCTGTAACGACGTAAAAACACAAATTTGTGAGCATTTTCAACCTATTTTTTCGCGGCATGAAAATGCATTACAGAATCACGAAGCAGCCATAAAAGAACTGCAAATTATTGTTCATGAAAATCATGAGACCTTGCAAGCTAAAATTGACTCAGTTGCATCTACCGATTCGGTTACGCAACTTACAAAAACTCAGGAAAACTTAAAGGACACAGTAGAAAGACACATGGAGGAAATTAGTTCATTATCAGAGAAAGTAGTTGAACTTTCGGATCAGCTAAATAATTTATCTACGAAGGTAGATGATAATTTGAATGACACAAAACCGGTAGTCTTTAATAACACAGAAGAGAGCGAACAAATTAGGAAACTGAAACAAAATCTGAATCAAATTGATACGCAACACCAAAGAGATATCCGGGAAGTACAAGATCAGCTAACACAGGTAATACAAGAATTACGTATTTCAGAGGACTCTCGCGCCCCAATAAGGGAAGAGGGACATAGAAATACGGAACAGCCACAAAATAATAACATAGGGCATTTCGGAAGTTATGAGAGAAATTGGCAATGTGCACCGAATTTTGAGTTGGAACCGCCGAAGCGACGTAACAATGACCGATATGCGACTCGCCGACATGATGATTTTGACTATAAGCTGTTCATTACTACACGTAAATTCAAAACATTTAAGAATTCTGGCAACGACATTCATCCACAAGCATGGCTCCATCAATTCTCTCATTGTTTTCCCCCCAACTGGTCATTAGAGCACAGATTAGAATTTATGTGTGGCCACTTAGAGAATGAACCAGCTGTAAGAATGCGGTCGGTCATTCACGATTGCCACAGTGAAGGAGAGTTTTACCATGCCTTCCTATCAGCATATTGGTCTCAGGCCACACAAGACCGAGTAAAACAAAGCATCATAATGATGAAACGTTTCGAACAATCTGAATTTTCCAGTCTTATGAAATATTTTGAAGACATGTTGCACAAGAATCAGTACCTGTCAAACCCATACAGCCCCTCAGAACTTATCCGCATTTGCTTAATCAAATTGCCTGAACATTTACGACACATTATTTTGGCAGGACGTTGCAAAGACGACATTGAAGCTTTTCAGGGACTGTTACAAGAATTGGAAATTGACACTGACAATCGCGGAATGCGGAAACAGGAACACAACAATTACAGGTCACATCCGTCACAATTCCTCGATAATAACTGGACGCGACAAGGCTATTATCACAACACAAATCGTGACCAAAACAGACACCACCCGTATGACAACCGTTGGCAGAGTAGTAATAACTACAGGGAAAGATCACCTCTCCGTGGTAATGACTATCGCAGAGACAGTAAGGAAAAAAAAAAAAGTATTTTGAAAGAGGATATGAGCAAAAAAGTAGGGTTTAGGGACAACAGGTTTACGTAGGATTTTCTTGGAAATAAATAATGAGGTAAGAAATATGTGAACATATAAATACAGAAAGCATGCTTTGATAGGATTTTTTTGGTGGAAACAAATTTTGAAATAAGACGAAAGATCTATGGAATGAAGTTTTAGGTTGGACTGCAGTACCAAATGTTACACTGAAAACAAACCCTGCCCTTTCCCTTTTGTGTTATCCCACTATATGTTTGTGTACCCTTGTGTATTTGTTTTCTTCCTGTCCCTGTGTACTGTTTCATAGAACTTTTTTCTCTTCTAATACTAAGTTACATTCACTATGATGAGGAATATTGTTATCCTCAAATACAATTGGCATTAATAATGTGTTATTTACTTTGTAAAGATGTTTAGACATTATTTATTCTGTTTTGTGTTAATGCTCATGTGTGAAGTTGATGTTTCGAAAGTTATTCGATCTTTTATGTATGTACTCATGTCATAATTCCTGTAACACTGATGTATATGACTATTTCTATTCTTTTGTAAAGCCTGTACTACAAATGTTATCTGTATTATTATGTTCTTTAATGATGTATTTTGTACCTTTGTAATTGTATTTTCATGTTGTAAATTTATAAAATTGTAATTGACACCAGTTCATCTTATTATTAACTTGTAAGTTACATTTCACTGCACACGTTTCTGTTGGTCATAGTATATGGACAATATGTGAGAAGTAGGGACTGTTAGTGTTTGCACGTGTGTTAATAATTCAGCAAGGGACTGGATAACAGCATTGCTGGTTCTAAGGACAATTCCAAAAACTTTGTGAGTGCACAAGTGGTGGTTTATGGACTTGCTATATTGTCCGCAAGACTCTTCAATGGTGATTGTGCACCTGCACAGTCACAACAGATGGCTGCTGGCTATCTCTACAAGGACTACAATGGGTCTACATCTTTGATGATCCATCAATACCATTATTTCTACAAGGACTGCAGTGGGTCTGCACCTCTGGTGGCCCACCAATACCATACTCTCTACCAGGACTACAGTGGGTCTGCTCTGTGATGACCTACCTACCAATATTCTTCCAAACTACGACTGACTCTGCTGTGGGTTTGCTCTGTTGTGGCCCATTATCTGTCAGCATGTCACGAGTCAGCACTGTCTTTCCGTTGGAAGGACAACACTACTTCTTCAAGACTGCATGGAAATCCACTACTTCCGTGTGCATTTTCTTTTACTGCTCAGACTTTGAGAAAAACACTGCAATTTTACTGTGACGAATGATGAGGACTGTCTTTATGGACTGTGAGAAATTTTTAGCTGTTGACCAACATTGTATCAATAAGTGTGTGCATTTGATTTCTTTGTTGTATCAATAAGTGTGTGCATTTGATTTCTTTGTTATTGTAATAATGAAAATTTTTTTTCAAATCTGTATTGGCCACTGCCCAATCCAATTTGTAAAAATTTTTTGTGGGGAGCATGGGGGCTATGTAAGTAGGCTGTTTAGGTTTTTTTATTGGTAACGCCACCTCTGTATGAAAATCACTGGCTGTGCTGTGGGCAGTCTGTGTCTGCTTTGCATTGTTGTAATACTCGCCATTGTAGTGTTAGGCAGCTGGCTGTGAACAGCGCGTAGCGTTGCGCAGTTGGAGGTGAGCCGCCAGCAGTGGTGGATGTGGAGAGAGAGATGGCGGAGTTTTGAAATTTGTCATGAACTGCTATATTTATATATGATGATATCAAGGTAAATACATTGTTTGTTCTCTATTAATATCTTTCATTTGCTAACTATCCCTATCAGTAATTAGTGCCTTCCATAGTTTGAATCTTTTATTTAGCTGGCAGTAGTGGCGCTCGCTGTATTGCAGTAGCTTGAGCAGCGAAGATTTTTGTGAGGTAAGTGATTTGTGAAAGGTATAGTTTAATGTTAGTCAGGGCCATTCCTTTGTAGGGAATTTTGAAAGTCAGATTGCGTTGCGCTAACAAAATATTGTGTGTCAGTTAAAGGACAGTCGTGTATAATTGTTCAAAGGGGACGTTTCAATAGGTTAAAGTTAGATATAGTGGGAATTAGTGAAGTTCGGTGGCAGGAGGAACAAGACTTTTGGTCAGGTGAATAAAGGATTATAAATACAATATCAAATAGGGGTAATGGAGGAGTAGGTTTAATAATGAATAAAAAAAACAGCATAGTGAACGCATTATTGTGGCCAAGATAGACACGAAGCCCACGCCTACTACACTAGTACAAGTTTATATGCCAACTAGATCTGCAGATGACGAAGAAATTGAAGAAATGTATGATGAAATCAAAGAAATTATTCCGATAGTGAAGGGAAATGAAAATTTAATAGTCATGGATGACAGGAATTCGAGAGTAGGAAAAGGGAGAGAAGGAAACGTAGTAGGTGAATATGGACTGGGGGTAAGAAATGAAAGAGGAAGCCGACTGGTGGAATTTTGCACAGAGCACAACTTAATCATAGCTAACACTTGGTTCAAGAATCATAAAAGAAGGCTGTATACATGGCAGGAATCTGGAGATACTGATAGGTTTCAGATAGATTATATAATGGTAAGACAGAGATTTAGGAACTAGGTTTTAAATTGTAAGATATTTCCAGGGGCAGATGTGGAATCTGACCACAATCTATTGGTTATGAACTGTAGATTAAAAATGATGAAACTGCGGAAAGATGGGAATTTAAGGAGATGGGACCTGGATAAACTGACTAAACTAGAGGTTGTACAGAGTTTCAGGGAGAGCATAAGGGAACAATTGACAGGAATGGAGGAAAGACGTACAGTAGAAGAAGAATGTGTAGCTCTGATGGATGAAGTAGTGAAGGCAGCAGAGGATCAAGTAGGTAAAAAGACGAGGGCTAGAAGAACTCCTTGGGTAACAGAAGAAATATTGAATTGAACTGATGAAAGGATAAAATATAAAGATGTAGTAAATGAAGGAGGCAAACAGGAATACAAACGTCTCAATAATGAGATCTACAGGAAGTGCAAAATGGCTAAGCAGGGATGGCTAGAGGACAAACGTAAGGATGTAGAGGCTTATCTCACTGGGGGTACATCTACATCTACATCTATACTTACACTCCGCAAGCCACCCAACGGTGTGTGGCGGAGGGCACTTTACGTGCCACTGTCATTACTTCCATTTTCTGTTCCAGTCGCGTTGGTTCGCGGGAAGAACGACTGACGGAAAGCCTCCGTGCGCGCTCGAATCTCTCTAATTTTACATTCGTGATCTCCTCGGGAGGTATAAGTAGGGGAAGCAATATATTCGATACCTCATCCAGAAACGCACCCTCTCGAAACCTGCCGGAAAGCTACACCGCGATGCAGAGCGCCTCTCTTGCAGAGTCTGCCACTTGAGTTTGCTAAACATCTCCGTAACGCTATCACGGTTACCAAATAACCCTGTGACGAAACGCGCCGCTCTTCTTTGGATCTTCTCTATCTCCTCCATCAACCCTATCTGGTACGGATTCCATACTGGTGAGCAATACTCAAGTATAGGCCGAACGAGTGTTTTGTAAGCCACCTCCTTTGTTGATGGACTACATTTTCTAAGGACTCTCCCAATGAATCTCAACCTGGTACCCGCCTTACCGACAATTAATTTTATATGATCATTCCACCTCAAATCGTTCCGTACGCATACCCCCAGATATTTTACAGAAGTAACTGCTACCAGTGTTTGTATATATAATCATACAATAAAGGGTCCTTCTTTCTATGTATTCGCAATACATTACAATTGTCTATGTCAAGGGTCAGTTGCCACTCCCTGCACCAAGTGACTATCCGCTGTAGATCTTCCTGCATTTCGCTACAATTTTCTAATGCTGCAACTTCTCTGTATACTACAGCATCACCCGCGAAAAGCCGCATGGAACTTCCGACACTATCTACTAGGTCACTTATATACACTCCTGGAAATTGAAATAAGAACACCGTGAATTCATTTTCCCAGGAAGGGGAAACTTTATTGACACATTCCTGGGGTCAGATACATCACATGATCACACTGACAGAACCACAGGCACATAGACACAGGCAACAGAGCATGCACAATGTCGGCACTAGTACAGTGTATATCCACCTTTCGCAGCAATGCAGGCTGCTATTCTCCCATGGAGACGATCGTAGAGATGCTGGATGTAGTCCTGTGGAACGGCTTGCCATGCCATTTCCACCTGGCGCCTCAGTTGGACCAGCGATCGTGCTGGACGTGCAGACCGCGTGAGACGACGCTTCATCCAGTCCAAAACATCCTCAATGGGGGACAGATCCGGAGATCTTGCTGGCCAGGGTAGTTGACTTACACCTTCTAGAGCACGTTGGGTGGCACGGGATACATGCGGACGTGCATTGTCCTGTTGGAACAGCAAGTTCCCTTGCCGGTCTAGGAATGGTAGAACGATGGGTTCGATGACGGTTTGGATGTACCGTGCACTATTCAGTGTCCCCTCGACGATCACCAGTGGTGTACGGTCAGTGTAGGAGATCGCTCCCCACACCATGATGCCGGGTGTTGGCCCTGTGTGCCTCGGTCGTATGCAGTCCTGATTGTGGTGCTCACCTGCACGGCGCCAAACACGCATACGACCATCATTGGCACCAAGGCAGAAGCGACTCTCATCGCTGAAGACGACACGTCTCCATTCGTCCCTCCATTCACGCCTGTCGCGACACCACTGGAGGCGGGCTGCACGATGTTGGGGCGTGAGTGGAAGACGGCCTAACGGTGTGCGGGGCCGTAGCCCAGCTTCATGGAGACGGTTGCGAATGGTCCTCGCCGATACCCCAGGAGCAACAGTGTCCCTAATTTGCTGGGAAGTGGCGGTGCGGCCCCCTACGGCACTGCGTAGGATCCTACGGTCTTGGCGTGCATCCGTGCGTCGCTGCGGTCCGGTCCCAGGTCGACGGGCACGTGCACCTTCCGCCGACCACTGGCGACAACATCGATGTACTGTGGAGACCTCACGCCCCACGTGTTGAGCAATTCGGCGGTACGTCCACCCGGCCTCCCGCATGCCCACTATACGCCCTCGCTCAAAGTCCGTCAACTGCACATACGGTTCACGTCCACGCTGTCGCGGCATGCTACCAGTGTTAAAGACTGCGATGGAGCTCCGAATGCCACGGCAAACTGGCTGACACTGACGGCGGCGGTGCACAAATGCTGCGCAGCTAGCGCCATTCGACGGCCAACACCGCGGTTCCTGGTGTGTCTGCTGTGCCGTGCGTGTGATCATTGCTTGTACAGCCCTCTCGCAGTGTCCGGAGCAAGTATGGTGGGTCTGACACACCGGTGTCAATGTGTTCTTTTTTCCATTTCCAGGAGTGTATATTGTGAAAAGCAATGGTCCCATAACACTCCCCTGCGCACGCCTGAGGTTACTTTAACGTCTGTAGACGTCTCTCCATTGATAACAACTTGCTGTGTTATGTTTGCTAAAAACTTTACAATCCAGCCACACAGCTGGTCTGATATTCCTTAGGCTCTTACTTTGTTTATCAGGCGACAGTGCGGAACTGTATCGAACGCCTTCCGGAAGTCAAGGAAAATAGCATCTACCCGGGAGCCTGTATCTAATATTTTCTGGGTCTCATGAACAAATAAAGCGAGTTGGGTCTCACACGATCGCTGTTTCCGGAGTCCATGTTGATTCCTACAGAGTAGATTCTGGGTTTCCAAAAACGACATGATACGCGAGCAAAAACCATGTTCTAAAATTCTACAACAGATCGACGTCAGAGATAGAGGTCTATAGTTTTTGCACATCTGCTCGACGATCCTTCTTGAAGACTGGGACTACCTGTGCTCTTTTCCAACCATTTGGAACCTTCCGTTCCTCTAGAGACTTGCGGTACACGGCTGTTAGAAGGGGGGCAAGTTCTTTAGCGTACTCTGTGTAGAGTCGAATTAGTATCCCGTCAGGTCCAGTGGACTTTCCTCTGTAGAGTGATTCCAGTTGCTTTTCTATTCCTTGGACACTTATTTCGATGGCCGGCCGAAGTGGCCGTGCGGTTAAAGGCGCTGCAGCCTGGAACCGCAAGACCGCTGCGGTCGCAGGTTCGAATCCTGCCTCGGGCATGGATGTTTGTGATGTCCTTAGGTTAGTTAGGTTTAACTCGTTCTAAGTTCTAGGGGACTAAGGAACTCAGCAGTTGAGTCCCATAGTGCTCAGAGCCATTATTTCGATGTCAGCCATTTTTTCGTTCGTGGGCATAGATTTAAGAGGTGCAGGAAATAAAAGAATTAGAGCTATAAAACAAAAAAAATCTCTGATTACAACCGGGTCAGTCGGAACCGACCGACTGCCGTGTCATCCTCGGACAAAGATGTGGTCTGGATGCTGTTTGGAGGCGCGTGGCGCCAGTAGAGCGCTCTCCCGATCGTTGTCGGCTTTACAGATCTTGGAGCCGCTACTTCTCAATCAACTAGCTGCTCAGATGGCATCACAAGGCTGAATGGATACCATTTCAGTCCTCCCAACAAGCAAAAATCCACGACAGTACCATGAAATGAAGCCGGCCCTTCCGCGTGGCAGTCAGCTACAGAGGCTGACGCAGTAAAATAAAAACAGAATAATAATGTGCCATCACAAGATGTCACGCATGCGCGGCCTTTTAAAATCCGCGTTACCCGTGCGGCTTGGATGGTCGACTAACTCAGTGGCGTCACTGTGCCATGTCCGTCGCGACAAAGGCACCGCCGCGAGGACCTTCTGGAAAAGAGGTAGCGGCAGTGGAGTCTTATTTTGGAGAGCGGATGAACAACAAGCAGCGGGCAGGTAACAGTGGAAACGGCCGATGGGTTTGGCTGCGCGCCGTGGCTGCATTGGTGCGACAGCGGCAACAAGGAAGAGTGCGCTGGCCAACACTGGCGATACGTCGAGGCTGGGGACAGTTTGCTTCAGAGTTGTCTGGCTGGTCGTTTCGAAGCAGAACCTGGAGACAGCGAGTTTTCCTGTTCTCTGCAAATGTAAGTTAATGCGGGCTGCACTGTAATTCGGGCAGATCAGCACACATTATGTTACCAGTACTCGCTGTATTGTTAAATTTGTCAGGTCCCTGTTCGGTGCCGCGCGAGATTAGCCGAGCGGTCTAGGGCGCTACAGTCATGGACTGTGCGGCTGCTCTCGGCGGCGGTTCGAGTCCTCCCTCGGGAATGTGTGTGTGTGTTTGACCTTAGGATAATTTAGGTTAATTAGTGTGTAAGCTTAGGGACTGATGACCTTGGCAGTTAAGTCCCATAAGATTTCACACACACACACACACACACCTGTTCGGTTGGCCACTTCCGTTTTGACATCACTTGAGCTTCGTTTGTATTTCTGTAACTAACCCGCTCATTATTTAGTGTATATTTCCTTTTAAGATATGAAGTAGAATCAGTGTCTGATAAAAAATACTTACAGTTCGTGAGCAAGTTAATGAGGTATTGGGTGAAATGAATCAGTTCTTTACAGTACACTTACTTTTAACATATTTTAATTGCGAAGCATCGCTGGTGTTTGATGTACGTTATTTTGTGGTGTAAATGGTTTTTACACTATCTCTTGCACATCTTGTTGTTTCTGTAAATGTTTTCGTTTCGCCTGCTACAGAGCTGACTCGTTAACTCATGTTGTACTAGTTCTTCTTGAAGATGAATCTGCCTTAAAGTATGTTAAAAATTATACTATATATATCTGAACAAATAATTGTTGAGAGGTTGTTTAAATAAAAAAAGTAATTTTAGCAAGCGGCAAGAACCACACACAGCTCAACGTAATCTTACCTAATCCTGCTCCATCTATAGATATAAATAATCATTATGAAGGCTGACAGTTCGAGGAAGCAAATCTTCGAAGAAGTGCGAAATGAAAATCGACTTCTGGGTAACAAATAATACCATGTTGCTCCACCTGTTCACGTGACATGCTTGAATCCTCCTTGGTTTGGCGTCCTCATAGTGGCAGAAACTTCGCTGCTGAAATCTATCTCACTCTACGACAGAGGGTTCGTATGACGACGTATGTTACTGCAAGAACGGAAATAAAGACACCAGATCATTTGAAGTTTATTGTAGTAGTATTTTATTTACTTATTTAATTTGGGCATTCATATTAACGCCAGTTCTAATTAAAGTATTTGCCCGTGCATCGACTTTAGTATTTGCAAGGAAAACAAGTAATATCTCTGACCAAAGTAAGCCTGTGTCATATCTTTGTGTGAAGATCTTTGTAACAAGTAACAGTTCCATATCGCATGCTGGTTGCTGGTAAAGTTTCGTTGTTACAGTGTATATGCGTACATGTTCTGTAAAAGTGAGTGATATGATATTAGATGTCCATCACAATGGAAGCAGACGGGTGAATATTAAAAACAAAAGGGGCCCATATTATCGCAGTAAGTACAAAACTATATTTTGGATCCAAATCGGCACGTAAGCAATACTCATTGCGATACATTTAAGCATGTTCCAACTTCTTGTCAGAGCCAGCACCCAGCATTACGCCTTGAAATAGCTCTGTAACCTCCTGTACACCATTTGAAGGTAAGTTTGAAAGCGTTCGAAAACCGGTTCATGGAATATATAACTATTTCAAAAAGTGACTGGTTGCAGCTTTGTGTTTTTACATTCAATAAAATGGTTCAAATGGCTCTGAGCACTATGGGACTCAACAGCTGTGGTCATCAGTCCCCTAGAACTTAGAACTACTTAAACCTAACTAACCTAAGGACATCACACACATCCATGCCCGAAGCAGGATTCGAACCTGCGACCGTAGCAGTCGCGCGGTTCCGGACTGCGCGCCTAGAACCGCGAGACCACCGCGGCCGGATACATTGAATAAAATCACGAGTTGTAAACATCTGTAATGGATAAGCTTAAAATGAAAGCTATAGGAAAATTCGAGAATTGATGAATAACCTCTCCTGTTCGTAAAAAGTTTATTTTATTCCACGACCGGTTTCGACTTTAATGTTGCAGGCATTTTCTGGTGGAATCTCGAACGCCTCCGTGAAACTGCGGAGTGCTGTTAGTAACAGGCTTATGTAATAAGGCCGAAACCACTTACGCAGTTAAAGTAAATAACTTTTCAGCGACTGGAGTGGTTATCCATCAAAATAAGTACAGAGGTGCAGAGCGGCAGTGCTCTTCAACAAAACACTTAGAAATCTGCACTCTCTGATTTACCGTTCTTATTTACAAAAGATCACGTTCGCAGACCACAACCTCCATTCTCCTTCATGAATTACCATTTCGATCTTCTGCAACTAGCGAATTTTCATCTGTTTTCTCATTATTTTCCATTCCCTCTATTTTCTAAAGAAGTTCAAATGGTTCAAATGGCTCTGAGCACTATGGGACTCAACAGCTGTGGTCATCAGTCCCCTAGAACTTAGAACTACTTAAACCTAACTAACCTAAGGACATCACACACATCCATGCCCGAGGCAGGATTCGAACCTGCGACCGTAGCGGTCGCGCGGTTCCGGACTGTAACGCCTAGAACCGCTCGGCCACTCTGGCCGGCTTCTAAAGAAGTCTTTTCCCTTTGTTCCCTTTTTGTGATATGTGCATATAAATCTGCAAACTGATCTTCATCGTTCGCTTCGGCTGAGCCATGATAAGAATAATGTTTACTGTGTAGCCATAAAATAATCAGCCTGGTCGCGAGGAACAGTTGTTTTATTAATCGTGACCGGTTTCAATCAACTTAGATCATCTTCAGACGATAAGGCATGACCTTCAGCTATCAGTGGAGACGCTGAGCGAAATAGAGTTGTCTGCCGGAAGGCAGCATCTCTGATGGAGATGACTTACGGTCTGAAGAAAAAATGGTTCAAATGGCTCTGAGCACTATGGGACTTAACATATGTGGTCATCAGTCCCCTCGAACGTAGAACTACTTAAACCTAACTAACCTAAGGACATCAGACACATCCATGCCCGAGGCAGGATTCGAACCTGCGACCGTAGCGGTCTCGCGGTTCTAGACTGAAGCGCCTAGAACCGCACGGTCACACCGGCCGGCTACGGTCTGAAGATCTGTATAGATTGAAACATATCATAATTAATAAAACACCTTTTGTTTGTTGCGATCAATACTGATTATTTTATTACAATTTTACTTATATCACTGTTATTCCAAATCAGTATTTCACTCCGTTCGTCGTAATTTCTCTGTTGCCTGTTTCCCTACTCATAACGACTGTCATTTTCCACTGATTCAATATTCATTATATCATCATCGTCATTTTAAAAGAAAGCTCTCTCCTCTTTTGCCGGCGGGAGTGGCCGAGCGGTTCTAGGCGCTACAGTCTGGGACCGCGCGACCGCTACGATCGCAGGTTCGAATCCTGCCTCGGGCATGGATGTGTTTGATGTCCTTAGGTTAGTTAGGTTTAAGTAGTTCTAAGTTCTAGGGGACTGATGACCTCAGAAGTTAAGTCCCATAGTGCTCAGAGCCATTTGAACCATTTGATTCTCCTCTTTTCACTTCACCTTAGACGGCCGCACTTGACAAGACTGTGCCGGTAGCTGCAAAGCAGCAAAACAGTGAACCCGTGGCGTTTGAGGAAGTATTACGATTGACTCTGCTTGTTCCAGCTAGTCAGTTCGCTGAATTGTCAATCAGAGAGCTGTGTTAAACGAAATACAGCCCTGAAAGGACTTGCAGATGAAGACTTTTTACATTCCGGCTGGCAGCATCTGGAGAATTATTTTCATTTTAGCCATTAATACGCAAAACTGGTTGTCAGTTTTAAGTTATCAACACGATAACGTAGTTTCATTCGTTGAGTTCCGTTTTAGACTATTCATAGGTGGTTTATTTCCGCTAACATTATTATGACAGCGCTCTTTATATTTTAATAATGTATAGTTCCTCATTTTTAGACGTTCTTTTTCTTCCCACTCCAACATACTTCGTGCTCCTAAGAACTCCCCTTCCAGCTTTTGTTATACGTATGCTGTAAACAAGCTCTCAGGGTAGTCCTTACAAAGCCATCATTGTTATTTCGACTTCAGTTCTGAAGCAATATAAATAACAGGCGCAGCATGACGTTAATAATAGTTGTGCCACAGAATGGAAATTGAGTTAATGCTTGGAAAAGGTTCAGTTCCCCTGCAGCTTCACGATTTAGGGAGAATCCACAGTGAGAGATTACAGCACAGTATTTGTTTTGGTTTGAGCGAACAGTGTGGAGAATAAGGTTCTGAATAGCTTGGTCACACGTTCCAAACAGTCACTGAGGAACTCTTAGATAGTAGTTACAATGTATGTGGAATTCCGGCGAGGAATACTGAACACGGAGCACTTAAGAGATCGGATTTTAAGCGATATGTCCACATTCCGGCGTAGAATACGTTTGTGGCAGTTCCTTTAGAAATACTGAAATATCAGGACATCTGTATCTGTAAAGGTAAGGAAAGGTATTATCAGCTCGTCAATTATAATTATCCGGGCTGTTATGCCGTTGTCGGTTGATGAATTCTGTGTCAATTCCCAACGTTTCGTCCCCGTCTGTGGAGGACATCTTCGAGGGGGTTTGTAGCTCGATGGAAGGTCCAACACACCCACTGGCTCGCTACTGACTGCCGCTAAATTCCGTGTCCGCGCGCTCCCGCGCCGAGGCGTGACGTCACGTGTTTCGAAAACGTCAGTGCAAGTGGCCGTTGTCCGCTGCCGTCGATCGCCGTTGCAATCACCCAGTAGTGGACGGCTGGTACACATCTTCTTCAACACCGGCATCCATATACCGTTTAATTTCACGCCCTCCTCCTTTCGATTGAAAGTATTAGGGTGTTTGGCCATTTCGATTGCCTCCCTGTAGAGCCTTTCGTAATATCCGCGTGTGGCCGCTAGTACTTGCGTCTCCTCGAAACTAATATGGTGGTTACCTGGCTGGAAAGCATGCTCCGCAACAGCTGATGATTCCGTTTCTCCTCTTCTACAAATGCCCTTGTTGTCTTCCAAACGTTTTGAAACAGTTCTTTTAGTGGTACCCACATAAACACCTCCACAGCTTGGAACGCCGGAAATGCATATCCTCCTTTCTCCATCTATTGTACTATAATTTTTTCCTTTTTTTGTTACCTGAAGATATGACATTTCTGTGTCTTTATATATTGTAATTTTTTACAATTTTTATATATATATTTATGCATTTATGTCGATGTATAATTGGTTTCTTTTGTAAATATTATGTGTATTTTTACACTGGGCCTGACCTAGGGAAAACTATGCTATCGAACGATTACATCGATAGGTCGTGTGGAGAACCAAATTGTTTAGGATCAGACAAGAAAACGTGATAAGAGCAGCGACTGGCAGGCGCAAAAGTCAAAAATAGACTTTTGAATTAACATGCTTATATTGTTATTTATCAACATGTAAAAGCTCCAGCATGTTTTATGGCTCATAAGAACTAGATGCAACACTTGAAACTGAGAGTAAGACGAAACAAGCTTCTGGTGTAAATAATTGAAGCAAAAGCAAAATAACATTGTAGCAGCTAAACTGGACTACAAATATTCCTTGATAATGTCATAATTTTTACGTCATACAAGCTGCTGGATCAATGGAGAAAAAAAAGCCTATTATTAAGAGAATAAGTAGCAGTTAAAGAGGTTCAAATAAGAAATATTTATCACAGTATTAATTAATGAAGAATTCTAAAATTTGTTATAACTATGTTTCAGGACTTTAAGTTCTGAGTAACTGCCCAGCAAACTTGCGCTACTGGCCACTAATTTATTAATAAGTTTCCTACATCTTACTACTGTAAATGCTTCAACACAAAAAAGAAAACATCAATAGTAAGTACCAAAAGCAGGAAATGTGGATAAAAACAGTGAAATGAAAACAGAACTTACTTTTTATTTCTCAAGCACACAAGAAAAATTTTCTTTTAACTGTTATAAAGCTTTAAACCGTTTACTGAATTTGTCTTCAACAATATCAAGTCTTTTATTACTGATGGTGTGTTTCCAATCTTTCACATACCTGTAAGTCAATAGAGGTACACAGTGTCTTAAAATATACTGTTCAGAAAAATGGGCATTGCAAAATGTTATTTCCTCTGGAAACTTAAACTGTGAATAGAATGTGTTCTACAATTTTTCCTGGTGTCCACATTTATCTAAGAAGGCATACAACTGACTATGAACATTTGCTACAAAGGACATTAAGCTGTCACTATCATACAATAATTTTGGGTTTATAGCATCATATTCTTTGAAACTTGTAAATAAATGATGCTCTGTGGATGTTAGTGAGAACAGAGTTGTTTTACAGTCACTACAGTTGGTTTCAGGCGTTACACCCATCTTTCGTAGAATGTAACCAGCTACATATGCTACTGCTTGTCTGTCATTTCTTACATCACCCCCACCACTACCAGCAGCAGCTTCATTATCAGCTAGGGCACAATATAAAGCACTTTGATCCATAATGGAATGGTCTGTTGTGGAGTCAAGAAAGTTGTCATCACTAGCTCCCAAAAATTGCCTTAAATTACTTAATGGCATGCATCTATCATCCCTACAATTACCTAGTGACTTTTTAGGTAAGGAAATGTTATTGACTATAACTGTTTTCAATGCTGCTTTGAACTGAAAGCAAGTTGGGTTGGTGTTTGCAACACCATGCTGCCTCGCACAACAAAATACGTTCTCCACTGGGTCTTGATTGAAAGCCCTCAAGTTTAAAAAATTAAAGCCATTTTTTAAAATCTATTTATTGTAGTTTGCCACCCACTTATGAAATGGAACATATTTGTCTTATCTCTCCCTGTGCCTAGCTCACACAGTTTCCAATTTTCCATTTTCTTTAACAGACTGTACCACATTTCAATATGTGGGGACTCTGCAGAGAGGGCACACTTATAAGACTTGCCATCTTGTGGATAAAAATAGGAACTGTTCAGTGAATCAAATAAACAATCCATTTTTTCAACAAATTCTGCAGTGTATAAATGGTTCAAATGGCTCTGAGCACTATGCAACTTAACTTCTGAGGTCATCAGTCGCCTAGAACTTAGAACTAATTAAACCTAACTAACCTAAGGACATGACACACATCCATGCCCAAGGCAGGATTCGAACCTGCGACCGTAGCGGTCGCGCGGTTCCAGACTGAAGAGCCTTTAACCGCACGGCCACACTGGCCAGCTGCAGTGTATATTGCCTCAGCAGGTAAGATATTAAATGCCACATAAGTTTCAATAACTGCAGCAACTGTATGACTAAGATGGGCTGCAGCTACCTTGACTTTCATTTTAGTAAAAGAATCCTTTAATTCAAAATGATTCCTATGTAGTTTTGGCAATGTCTTAAACATATTCTGCTGACCCAGAAGAAATGCCCAGTGAATATATTCAAAACTGGCCTCTTTTTAAACCCAAACTGTATTTTATTTCCTAGCAGAGCATTTCTAGTATTTTTTAATAGATGTGGGACATCATAAATGACTGCAATAGGTTCATCTCTGACTACAAAATGAAATGGAGTGGACTCAGCAGATTTCTCATAGCAGAGTTTCTTCAGTGCTCTCTGGTTGGTTGCACCCTGGTCACAAACTGTACAAACAACCTTTAGCCCTATTTCTTGCAATTGCCTTATGACAAGGTAATAAGACTTTTTAAAGTGATACTTGAAACTGAGTTGTGAGTGAAATAATAAGCAACAACCTGCTTCCAGCTTTCATGTATACCTCTAACCATGAAAACTAATGCACGATTTGCATGAACATTTGATCTCCCTAAATGCCCTAAATCTTGAAACCCTGAAATTTCTTGTTTGCTTGCATTATAATACAACCCTCTTTCTAAAGACATTTCATCAAACAACAAAGCACAATATTTGTCACTGTTGACCATTATTTCAACTTCTGCTTTCACTACATTCATGACCGAAGTATTCAATCCTGGTTCAAAAGATATAGAAGACAACAGACATTTCAGATACCTCACAGAAGGAAGATAAAAATGAACTGACAAATATTTGTATAGGCGGGGACTTCGTTGGTATAAGGATAAAGCAAATACTTTGTCCTTGGTTGTCCATCACCTTGCATTTGCTGATCGATGAGCATTTCGTAATTGGCTGTTTTTGAAATCTTTGGTAACAGAGTTTAAGTTAGATTCTATGACAGAGAAAGCATTGCTGTCATATAAATCTTTAAGTGCTTTCAGTTCTGATTTTTCATGATGTGGCTTTGCTTTCAGTTTTGATAGCCTTATTAGAGTATTCCTATGAATCTTGTACATTTTTGATTTTGTTGGAGTTAAGTCTACTTTTGAAACCCCTGTTTCTAAAACCCCACTTTCCTCATTACAAAATGTTTCAGATAAGAATGTGTACTCACTATCTGCAGATTCATTTCGAGGGGAGATAAAAAATTTAAGAGGTGCATCACTCAGCGAATTACTCTGCTCAGCACAACCAGTGCTGGGTAATTCTCTAACACCAATTTCACCTCTGGTATTGGCACCTGTATAATAAATATTTTCCATGGTACCACTAGTGCTTGGTAAGTCTAATTCACTATTAACACCAGTTTCACCTGATCCACTTCTGGTACAAACACCTACATGAGAACTACTTGCCACAGCACAACTAAGGCTTTGTAGCTCATTAACACCAGCTTCACTTCTGGTATTAGCAGCTGTAAAATGAACAGTTGCCATAGCACCTCTAGTGCTTGGTAGGCCCAATTCACTATTAACAACAGTGCCACCGGATTCACTACCGATCTTGGCAATTTCACAAGGAACACCTGTCACATGTTTTGGAAACACACCCCTGTTTAGCCTATGCCTACTTTTATTCATAAAATCTTCTTCGAAAAAATGATCTTCACAAACAAAATAAGAAGCACAGTTCACATCTGATGACAGTTTACAAACACTCTTCCACTTTAGAAGCAACTCTTGAGGTCGTTTTGGAAACCTGTAGAAATGCTTGTTGCAAATTTCCTCCGTTGAACCTACGTAATAGCCAGATGAACAGCCGGGGAACTTGCAGGAGTATTTCAACGTCAATCTTTTGTGTTGAATATTCTGAAAGAAAACATAAACGACTTCATTAAATAAAACTACACAGACATATCAAAGTTATTTAAATAAACAAACGGAAACCACACTGCTTAATTCACGATAGAAGAGAATACATTTCATTTATAAGCTATGAGATTATTTAATGAAAAATTAAATGTGTTACCTTACAATTAATTGTGGACATTTTTCAGCAGGAAATTTCTTCAATTCCACGGTGAACTTTACGAATTTAAAGTAAAACATCCGTTTATAATGAAAATGAGTAGTATGTAAATATGAAACAAATACAAAGACGACTGTAACCGAGGACCACAGGCATCAATGCAGAGCAAGACGATAGAATATTTCAAAACAACCACCATTGGAATTTAGACAGCTCTCATTGGTCAATCCCAGCTTCGTTTGACCCCTAGCGCCCCTAGTGGTCTGGAATGGAAATATGTGGCTTGTTGCCTCTTCGCCCCTATAGCTTTCACCCCCATGGTCTGGCTGGAATAGGGCGGCGGAGCAGGTGTGTTGTGTGACGCTCCCGCGAGTTGCCGCACTTTCAGGGTTTGGCAGCATGAAATTGCGCTCGACGTGCTATAATAGTTACTGACATGGTGTCGCGGACGGGAAGCATTAGCTGGCGCACATCAAGGGCTCGTTTCGCCTGGTGACCTTGTCGAGAAGGCGCGCCAACATCCAGCTTCTGCAACAGCGACGGCCGACAATAAGTGATTGTCACCATCTCCTCGATCCTTCAATCAACCAACAAGGAAGACTGAAAGCAGGTTAAGTCTTAGAACTGTGTGGCAGATCTCAGCTTTGCAAACTGTTCCATTTGCATCACAAAAATACACCAACTTAGCATGAACATTTGTTGGTCACTGTCCCAATTGCATTACCAAGCAGGGTCCTTTCCTTTTCCGGAATGAACCCGAGTGTCGTTGAAATTCAAACGCAATCATTAAAGTAATATAATTCCATTTCAAAGCTTTAATTTCAAAGTTCAGTTAAAGTATTCATAGCTGGCTATCCTAACCAAACAGAATTATGTTCAGATTACACAAGCACAAATTAAGAGTACGAGTTTTGTTACCATAATTTAGCTTACCTGTGATTGCAGCTGAGCTTGGTATGTACTAAATTTTACTGTTATTAATTGTTCAAAATCATTTAATTCAAGTTCAGACTTAAATCACTTATTTATAAATTGCGTAGATTCAAGCTGCTTTCGAGGTGATTGTTGAGGTAGCCCAAGACTAACCTTATTTAATTTAATTTCGTAGTGCTTCAGAAACAAAGTTCACTATTAATTTCAGTCACTAAATTAACTTTCAATTATCCGGTTTTATTAATTCTTTTGCTAAATTTAGTCAGAGTGTAGCGAAATTTATTACTTCTGACAAACATTCAGTTTTCACACAACACGTGTCAACCTCCATTTGCCACGCTTTTAGTGCCAATTATATGTGCAGTAACCTTTCCTTTTCAGTTATTATAGTAGCTTGTCCATAGGACTGGCGACCGTAATTTAAATATCTAATTAACGCCAGTTAATTGTTAACGTAACGACCGCACATTTACTTTCTTTATTAACTTTACCCTTTTTCAAAATTAGTTTCCACCAATTTCATTTGCACTTTACCTTTCATTTAGAAGTAACCCTTCCTCCCTCTTTACCAACAGATTAACTTCGGTGACGACTGCTTTCCCCAAATTTCCATTAGGTACACGGGGCTTAATTTTTCACTGTCATTAAGGTCGGTAAGTGAGATCCTACACATTCCAGCTTTTTCCAATGGTTTGCGAGCGTCCTTGGCAGGTTTAAGGTATTCCTGTAACTTCATGGTGGGCTTGTAAACTACGGTAATATTCGGCTTCGTCAAGATCCTCCCTATTCTTTCCGTTACATTTTTAACAAACGGCAGGAAAACCTTAGATTTTGTGATAGCCTGTACGTCACTATGATTTCTGCGTGGCTGTCTCAACGCACGTTTTATTGCTACCTAATCAGACTGTTCGGCATTTAGACGTTTCCCGGACCGTTATCAATTTATCCAAACGTTCGTTATCTGACGATGAGGCATCAGTGCTTGCCAAGGGAGCAAATTTTGCTGTTAGTCTGCGTTTTGTGCCCACGGAAGAAATTATAGCCAGTGTAGAAGCAGGAATTCGCAGTGTGGATTCTATAACAGCTGAAGAAATCCGTATAGAAACAGGGAGAATATTAGCCAATGAGAAAACCGCCGAAGAGTAATATAACTGTGGGTGGGAGAAGAGCTTTAAAACTCCTGAATGACGACGATAGCATTTTGATTCTCCCAGCTGACAAAGGAAGCGCAACGGTGGTTATGTATGTGGCCGACTATCAGAGTAAAATTTCGGATCTACTGGATCCGCAAGCATATAGGAAGCTGAATAAGGCCCCCACTAACAACGTTCTTAGAACTGTGTCGCGGTTAATAAAAAAGTTCTGCATTGAAGAGAGTGTAAAGAAAGGTCTCTGCAATTCGGTTGCGCTACCACAGAGGCTTTATGGATTGCCCAAAAAACATAAAGAAAATGTGCCGTTAAGACCGATACTAAGTGCCATTGGTTCGCCCACCTACACGTTAGCCAAGTTTTTGACTACACTGTTAAAATCACAGGTGGGCCGCTCGGGCTCTTATATAAAGAATTCGACACATTTCATCAGCAGATTGAATGGCATATTGGTCAGCTTCAATGTGGTATCGCTGTTTATCATGGTTCCACTCAATGATGTACTGGAACAGCTGGATCGAATTTTTCCTGCCGATATTTCAGAACTGTTCAAGTGTTGTTTGACGACCATATACTTCAAGTGGAATGAACAGTTTTATGAACAAACGGATGGCGTGGCTATGGGAAGCCCCCTAAGTCCCGTAATTGCAGACTTCTTTATGGAGAAATTCGAAGAACAGGCCTTAGGTACTGCTAGCAAAAAACCAAATGTATGGTTCCGATACGTGGATGACACGTTTCTGCTGTGGAGACATGGGAAGGAGGAGCTAAGCCGGTTTCACGAACATCTGAATAGCATAAACTCGAGAATTCAGTTTAAAATGGAGGAGGAGGTAGACGGCAAATTACATTTCCTCGATGTGCTTGTTTTTAGAAACGAAAATGGTAGTTTGGGCCACTCACTATACCGCAAACCCACGCACACGGACCGTTATTTGCACCGGGATTCCAACCACCCTCACAACAGAAGCGGGGTGTTATCAAGACGTTAGCGGGCAGAGCTAGAAATATTTGTTAACCTGAGTTGCTCGACGCTGAGATGGAACATATTCACAACGCACTAATGAAGAACGGATACTCGCCCTCCGAAATGAAACGTGCGTTGAGACAGCCACGTAGACATCATAGTGACGTACAGGCTGCTGCAACATCTAAGGTTTTCCTGCCGTTTGTTAAAAATGTAACGGAAAGAATAGGGAGGATTTGACGAAGCGGAATATCACCGTTATTTACAAGCCCACCAGAAAGATACAGGAATAGCTTACGCCTGCCAAGGACGCTCGCAAACCATTGGAAAAAGCTGGAGTGTATAGGATCCCATGCAGCTGTGGAGATGTTTATGTGGGTACCACTAAAAGAACTGTTTCAAAACGCTTGGACGAGCACAAGGGCAATTGTAGAAGAGGAGAATCGGAACGATCAGCTGTTGCGGAGCATGCTTTCCAGCCAGGTAACCACCATATTCGTTTCGAGGAGACGCAAGTACTAGCGGCCACAAGCGGATATTACGAAAGGCTCTACAGGGAGGCAATAGAAATCGCCAAACACCCTAATAATTTCAACCGAAAGGAGGAGGGCGTGTAATTAAACGGTATATGGATGCCGGTGTTGAAGAAGGTGTGTACCACCCGTCCACTCAAGGTTACTAAATAATAAGGTTGGGCAGTAAGCGCTCAGCTCTGCCATTGGCTGGCCTAGTGACGTCAGCGTGGAAGCAAGCGCTCACAAGCAGACGACACGACATGCGCGTTTACGTCAAGTTTTTGGCGAAAGATTTTGTTTATACCAGAAATGAGATGCCTAAACTGCTTTTCTGCTACTAAAATATTACAGTTAAAACTGATGAGTTATATTTTTTGGCAGCTTATGCCTCACACATCGGTAAAATGTCAGATCACAACCACACTGACACACACTTGAAATTCGAAACCTCGGTTCAAATAAATCAGAAACTATTCATTTAATCGCATTGAAATGAATTTACTTAAGAGCTCGAAATTACACACACTTGTTTGTAAGAACAGCATTCCTTCTTTCTAAAGCCGCTATAGTATTCATCAAAGTAACTTTATCTGTGTCTCAAAAAAAAAAAAAAAAAAAAAAAAAAAAAAAAAAAAAAAAACTGTCATCTGTACATGTGCTCTTATTATGATGTTTCTTATTTGGTGACAACTTTTCCAGAGTTTCCAGAGATTTCTTATGTAGTTCTCGTTTCTTATACCGTTTGGTTCTGTCTTCTGTTGCGGGTGACACATTGACAGTCGCACTATTACACGGCAAATTGCGCGAAGGAACTGCATCTGGCTTGAGCATTCTTTTTCGGGGTAAATTAAGCAATTCAGACTGTAAATCCCTTAAGTAATCTGTTTCTGCGAAACGGCGAGAACATATTCTTGCATGCGCAACATTTACACTGTCTTTCCTACAACATTTAAACAACCATAGTTTTTGTAATGTTTCATTACGCGGGAAACTGTGATACGTTACGTCAGTTCCCTTTGTGCTCCAGTTGTAGGAAAAACAGCCCGTTACAGCACAGCCTGGCATTGTAAAAATTAATTTTCTCATTCACTTGTAGATTCTCCAATAAGAACTTCACAGGACGAACCATAAACTATAGAGCTGGCGAACACAATGTTGATTCCGCTGTCCACTATCGCTAACTATTTCAGTTCCGAATCAAATATCAATTACAGCAAAAACCGTTAACACTCCCGAATTCCGACTGTTTCCGCTGTTGACTGAGTACCTCAGAAGAAAGAACTCAATCAAAATACTCCTTCAAACACCAAACAACACAAGAAAAACAATTACACACAATTCGAACTGTGTACTGTTTGGCACAGCTGCTTCCACCGTGACGTCATGCGCACAACTGAGAAAACACGTTGCTTTCTGCTCTTAGCTTTCTGCGCCCCCCTGCGTCCACTACTGGGTGATGGCAAAGGCAATCGACGGCAGCAGACAGCGGCCAATTGCACTGGCGTTTTCAAAACACGTGACGTCACGCCGCGGCGCGGGAGTGCGCGGACACGGAATTTTGCTGCAGTCAGTAGCGAGCCAGTGTGTGTGTTCGACCTTCCATCTAGCTACAGACCCTCTTGAAGATGTCCTCCGCAGACGGGGACGAAACGTTGGGAGTTGACACCGACCACGGCATAACAGCCCGGATAATTATAATGGACATGACATTTTCGGCCGTGAAAGTCTACATTTTAATATTATCAGCTCGGTAAGCTGAAACGGGTGCTACCTTACCGACGCGCTCTGGTATGCCACATAGAGTGCTCAGCTGGAGGAATTAACCTGCACCGCCCTAAGAGGCTTTGCCAGCAGGCCATGAGCGACTGACAAGGAAATTCCATCCTTATTTAATGTTAAAGAGGGGCAGATTGTTTGTCTTAAATTGGCAATAGAATAATTATGTTGATGTGCTATTTTTTCAGTTTTATGTGTGTTGTGTTTGATATCATTTGAACTGTATTTTTTTTTATTACTGTTGGCTGGGCCACGTGGGGTAGTCGCGCGGTCTATTGCGCTTCGGCACGGTTCGCGCAGCTCGCCCCGTCGGAGGTTGGAGTTCTCCCTTGGGGATGGGTATGTCTGTTGTCCTTAGCGTAAGTTAGTTTAAGTTAGATTAAATAGTGTGTAGTCTAAGTATCGACGACCTCAGCAGTTTGGTCGCACAGGAACTTACCACCACTGTTGGCCAGTCGGCTCAATTGTGTTAAGTTGTAACGTACTGCAGCATGCAGTGGTTTGGTAGGGAAGATACTATGGTGGCAGCCAATAGGAAGCATGACTAAAAACGTAATAGGGGTAATGCGTAGCAAGCTGGTCTTGGGTGTCGAGATAGGAGGGAGATTGAAGAGTCAAGAGGATGAGGAGCTCCATCTGCATGATGCGAGTTGGTAAAATTTGTGTGATTTTAATTTTGAGTAGGCAGTGATCACAGAGTGCACGTGTTGTCACTTCGAGTATTTCACTACCCCAGTTCACATAGCAACTTAGATATCTGCCGCGAGTGAGACTATAGAGAAACTTCAAAACTTTTCATAGGGTTGTGTGTCGGTGCAGATTGTGTAATTTTGTGATTATCATGGGACTCTTTGAGTCTGTTTTTTTGTGAATTTGGCTGGCTACTAGAGTTGATGACATAAATAGCGCAATTGCAACAGTATTTTGATTTAATGAGTACTGTACTGAATTTTTGTTATACTTTATGTTGCCTAGATAGTTTGAGATAATCAACTCCAGCTACAATCACTTATTTTTATTGCATTTAAAACGTCTCCAAAATACTCACAAATTTATAATTGGAATAGTTTTTTAGCAGTGTGCGATCGGTCTCTAGACTACAAGTGATGGGCCAAAAATAATTCAGGTAAATCTGACCGTTGTAAAGAGTGTGTCAGAACTCTCCATTACACTGAGAACAATGTAGTCATCTTATGCTATTCTTTGCATTGTGTAAGCACTCAGATATCGACAGTAGAACGCGATTCTAAGCGTTGTTGTGAGATGAGATTTGTCTGCAAGAGTGGAAATAGTGTCGGTCGAGAGCTCAGAGACAGAAGATGTGTCACGCTGCCGTCACGTCGGTGATGTCAGATCTTACCACACTCAAGGTCCGATTTCATTTATAGCCAGGAAAGATTTAGATGGCTTAACTACCGAGACCGAGTTTGCAATAATCCCATGTTTTGCTTCTCACTTAAAGAAGCCTCTTTATCCTCCAAATAATAATTATTATTCTCCACATCTAATTAATATATAAATTCTTTCGTTATTAAATGTTAATGTAACTTTGAAATAGGAATAATTTGTTAATCTGGCACTCAGCTATTATTGATACCTAAGTCATTATAATTGTCATTGTCTATTATTGGTTATGGGCTATGATGATTCTGAAGGTTTAAATAGACTTAATTTCTTGAAATCCCTCCTCACAAGTTATTAAATAGCTAACATGACCCAAACAAACTCCTTTTATTAAATTCATTCTTAGCAGAAATAAGCTTTAGCCGCTGCTGCTCCTGCATGCTGCTGCGAATTTCTGTAAGCCACGTGGAAAAAGGCAATCATCTAAAGAGGTGAGAGCTAAACTTAGGGCCAAAACAGAAACACCGACACACCACAACATGTCATGTACTCTAATCCCGTAAATTCCGTTGCACAAGTCAGATTCTGCATCACTTGTAAATTCTTGTTCAGATGCGCCGTGAGAGAGCTTATCCAAATGTTAGTTTTAAGTTTTTCATGTGACGATCTGTTCAAGGCTTAAATGACAGTGAAACTGACGCTCACACAACAGGCACACAATGTTATGCAGGTTAGATTCCGTTTCAGGTTGATTATCGTGTCCATTTTCACAGACGAACATATGCAACATTGGTTGTAATGCGTTACACCATGCGTTTGCTTCCCACCCGAGATACGTTTACCAAACCATAATTGTAGCTGGCAACTATTTATTCAACAAATTTTTATTACAGTGTGACAGTACGTTATATATATAAAAATGAGAAGCAGAATACATCCTCTCAGTAATTCGAGCTGTTCCATGTAGAAAATGCTCATATAAAACAACATTTGATAGTGTGGCGAAAGATCAAGTGAAGTTGGAAAGTTTACAAAATTGTCATGATTTTGTTGTGAACATGATTACAGCCCTTACAAAAACACTCCTGACATAAGAGATTCAGACTTCCGTAGAAACAAAATAAATTTTAACCTCTGTATTTCAACAAAGAATGTGCTGAAATGTGGTGAAGCTAAGAAACGTAGCGTAGATATCCTAGTGCACGAACATGGTAGATCACGAATATTCAACCAAAAATGATAGAAGTGGAAGGTATAAAACTTGTTAGAATGTGGTACTAAAACACTTTCTTTTACATGTGAACGATGTCACATGTTAGTTACTGTATCTTTATTCCAGTTGCTTAGCTTCTGCCGTACTGACAGCTATAATATTCTTTATGGGGAACATGGTAGCATTCGCGTGGTTCCAGATGATGTCTTACGCGGTATTCAGGGTAACTGATTGTATAATGATGCGAATGCTTACTGTATTGTTCACCAAGGCATGTCAATTATACTGGTATATGTGATTTAGACGGTATTAGTTATACATTTCAGCAGTTTTATACAGATACAGCCGGCCGCAGTGTCCGAGCGGTTCTAGGCGCTTCAGTCTGGAATCGCGTGACCGCTACGGTCGCAGGTTCGAATCCTGCCTCGGGTATGGATGTGTGTGATGTCCTTAGGTTAGTTAGGTTTAAGTAGTTCTAAGTTCTAGGGGACTGATGACCTCAGATGTTAAGTCCCATAGTGCTTAGAGCCGTTTAAACCATATACAGAAACTAATCTCTTACTTCTTGTTATTAGTACTAAAGCTTAATGCTACATGGTATTGGATGATAATGTGTTGCTCCAGCACGCCAGCAAGACTTGACTGCATTGAATTTTGCTATAAAATTTCTGTGTATGTGGATATTACTAACTGCGTAGTATTTGTACATTTTTTGAAAAAAAGTTTCTTTAAAGAAGCAATTAGATGATAGTATCATAAAAACTAGTGAATAAATAGTCATAGTACAGCTTCTTCGTGGTCATGTCGTCTTTTTTTCAGATACTTAGAAGCAGTAGCAACGAAAATACGAATTACTGAAGATACTTTTATAAATGCCATTTATGAACGTATCTTCGTTCATCAACGCACCAGGGCAGTGTGTTCTATGAAGTCTTTCACGATGATGAGAAAACAGAGTTAAGAGGGTTCGTCCAGTATTTTTGGGTAACAATTATGTGTCGAGACAGAAACATGTTTTAGATATGATACCCTTACGCTTCCACCAGTTTCTGGATTTACATATCTGAGGTTTCATTACTTTAGGGTCACGTCGACTTTTTCCATAAGTAGTAACGATAGTGGTACCACTGAGGAGTGGTCTCAATGGAAAGTAGGTCAAGTAACGACGGTCAATGAAAGTAAGACATTCATGTGGAGCGATGTAAATGGCAAGCCAAGAGAAAGTGGTCTGTGTAATGATCCTCAACACTTTACAGCAGTGAAATTAAACATGTATGATGATAATACGTAATAAAATTAATGTCACCCCCAGTTTTGTACCACGGATGACGGATGATACAATTTTACATATAATAGTACAACACAACGTCCTTATTTTAAAGTTATTGCCTCCTAAAGAGTTTTTTTGCTATTAATTAACTGCATTCGTGCTTTGGCTCTTTACAAACTCGCAGTTCAATATATATGGTTACTAAAAGTTGCTGATGTGTATGTTGATAAACTTTTCGCGTTATTTATTTTTCGTGTGTTGCTTTACAAAAAGGAAACTCCAGATTTTTCATTCATTCTTTTTTTGTTTTACATGACTTATTTTAAATACATCTTTCGACCAAGTATACCTAACAACTAATTTTTTCGATCTTGGAATTGTGTAGGTCGACCCCTACCCCATACAGACAGCGAGTATATGGTTTCTGAAATGGGTCATAATTGAGAAGAGACTCTGCCATCTGAATCTGTTTTGCGAAACATTTCACAGAAGAAGATTGTGAGCCGTACGCGACTCGTGTTCATGTCGTTTATTACTTGACATCTTGTCTCTGCGGTACTGCCATCCCATTTCTTATTCGATTTGCTGGCGTCACTAAGTTGCTGGCCTGCCTGCGCGTGAGTGGCAGCAGCAGCGCTATCGATAAGAGCACTGTCGTACTATCTTCGGAGACTGCTAGTATCTCCCGGTCGTTGTGTGTCGGGAAGTCAGTCGGGATGGAGCTCCAGTGAGGTCTGCACAGCTATTATTCGCCCGACCGCTGGCGACACACATGAACGGTATGACAGAAGGAGACTTGAGCGGGGATGACCGGTGGTTGGTCGTTCGGTCAGTCGTCTCATCGGGCAACGTGTATTTGGTCTTCCGGCCGCTTCTGGGCCCCTTCAATTGGTCATCTTGCAGAACTTGGGTCGGTTCCTTCCTTGTGCAAAGATATCGGGTGTTCCGTCTGCATGGTTGGGTCCGAGCCAGTCTCTCTGGGACATCGTGCGTCCGAAGAGAGTCGGGATGGAGCAGCAGTGAGGTCTGGACAGCCATGACTCGCCCGACTGTTGCTAAAGCACATGGCTTCAGTGGGGATGATCTTGGTTGGTTGTTCGGTCGGTCGTTTCATCGGACGACGTATATTTGGTCGCCGACCACTTCTGTGTTGTCCACGTGTGTCGACTTGTGATTCGTCCTAGTTGTTCCACAGTGACTGGTTTTAGTATTGTTCGAGTTGTTTGTGGAAGTGTTTCGCGGAACCGTGTGTAGCTTGTGTGGTTTTGACTGAGCAGTTATTTTAATGCTGTCTGTGTGCTGGATGGAGCGAGTCAGTTGGGACCGAGCAGCAAGCGAGTCTCCGTGGCGCGAGGCGAGGCCGGGGCCGCTGGCAGTGTGCACGCACTGTCGGATCGTGAGGCGCTAGCTGCGAGAGCGACAAGTTCGTTGCCCACCGAACCTGGACTCTGAAGTTGAGCGATCAGTTGATCTATTATGAAACCTCAACTGTTGTGACACCTCTTCGTTCATTTGCGGGTTGTTCCTCCCTTGGCTGTTGGAGCTAGCAGCATCGTATGATGTGTTGGAGTCGGCGAAATCTTGCAGTCGTGTGCCTATGTTGTGATTAATTATTAAACTGACCGTTACTTATCAGTGAAGTGCACCAGCGCTATTTTCTGCCCTGTGGCCGTTAACGCTTCAGTTATGTGCCCCGGTCGTTAGCGTGGTTTGTAGGCAGTGTGCCTTTTCCTCGTCGTGTTGTTGCTGTCCAGCAAGGCGTGTAGTTCGACAGCCTTTTA
This sequence comes from Schistocerca piceifrons, assembly GCF_021461385.2. Lineage (NCBI taxonomy): Eukaryota > Metazoa > Arthropoda > Insecta > Orthoptera > Acrididae > Schistocerca > Schistocerca piceifrons. Next base: position 47,847,895 of record NC_060139.1, read on the forward strand.
AGTTGTTTGGTTCATATTTGCTTTGAGTAGTTATTGTTCCCCTGGCTGTTTTTAGACGCCAATTTATGGAGGCGTAGTGCTGTTCGTATTCTCGTCCTCGGCCGATATGCTCCATCTTTGTGACATTGGTTGGACGGAAGGAAACTGGTTAAATTGTTGGTCGGACCTTGGCCCGTCCCTAGTTTGGGTTGCCATCCGATTACCTAACTTCAACTCTTGGCTGGCTGCCAGTCTCACATCACTTTACGTTTGAGCTACCTTCCCAGGCCGACCCTTAGAGCACTTCTGAGTACCACTTGTTCTGCTTGCTTTAAACTGTGATTTTCGTTTTAGTTGAAGTAGTGTGCGAGGCCTTTGGCCGTGTATTGATTCAGTTCTTTTTTAAATTTTACATAAAGGCGTTCAGCCATGTTAAATTAAAATTTTGAGCATTGATTATTTTAAATAAAAAATTTTATTCTTAGAAATTGTTCTATCTGTAATTGTTTGTAGTCCAGGCCCTAAGCCGTTAGTTGTTCCATGTGTTATGTGTGGCTTTCAGCCGAGGATTTGTCTGAACTCCTTAATAAGGTTTCAGCCATGTGTATTTTCTGAAAGAATTTTTTTTTATAAGGAGCAAGGGGTTGATTCTAAATTATTTATCTGACTTGTTCTTCAGGCCTTCAGCCGTTGTTTCAAATTTGTTTGTGGCCTTCAGCCGTGCACTAAGTTAATCAGGTTTCGGCCGTTCTGTTGTAAGTTTAAAACGAAATTTTTTTGCTTAGAAAAAATTGTTTATTACTGTGCCTTAATTATAGTTGTCCTTCAGACGTGTAGTGTAGGCCTTAATTGTTTTCGTTGCATGTTTTTCTCTAATTGTTTACCATCTATTTTTAATTGCTTTTGATTTATAAGCCAGGCCTTCAGCCGTCCTTGTGTTTGCTGTGTGGTTTTGGGCCTTCAGCCCAGAAAGCATCTCAATTTTTCTTTAACTAGGCCTTCAGCCGTATTGTTTAGTAGTGATCTTTTAAGCCAATGTGTAAATAAGTAGTTCTTAGAAAAATAAAGTTGTGTTACTCATAGTGACTGTTTATTGCCCCATCCATTACCTTAACCTTATCCTGTGCGCTCTCTGACTGCCTACTAATCAGATCTCAGATTGCATCATAGTATCACCACTGATAATCATATGGACATACAAATTGCTGATTACAGATAAGTAATTGTCGTGTTCAGACGGAACAAAAGAAATTCGATACGGCAAAGGTCACAGATCATGACTATTATTTATTGAGTTCTTTGTTGATTATGCTACAGAACAGGGTCTTCCTCTAGCAAAATTTTGTTGTTGAAGCTCTTTGGAGTGACCGTAGGTCGTATGTTAGAGACTGGTCGATCCAGCCTGTAAGGAAGACTAAAGAAATATTTATTCTGTTATAAACCTATATTTCAGATGGTGACTGATTGAAGTACGATTTGTACTTGGGTTAGACGCCTGGGTTTGAAGACCGACTCCTCTTTTCCAACATTGTTTCTAGGAGCAGAGGTCGCGATACAAAATATTTTTCGTGATTCAAAAGACTGTAGGTAGATTTCCTCAGCTTAATATGATGTTCGGTGACTATAAAAATTATTTAATCCAGTTTCACGCTAATGCGTACTACAAATAGAAAGATTTACAAAGTATTACAATTAATCGTTGAACGCAGACGTGACTTCCTTGGAGATGGAGTCAATAACTTGATTTCAGAAGTGCCATCCTAGAAGCGAAACTGTCTGGCGTGCCTACGTTACGTGAGGGAATAGTTACACACCAACGTTTGTGTAAATGGAATATTTAGAAAGAATATATGACCAGAATGTTCAATCTTACATCGAGCTCAGGCGGCCAAACAAAATTAAAATGTAAAAGAAACTTCCTTGGATCCCTGTAGACATTGGACAGACGCCGGGAACGTGGGTTGTGAAGGGATAACAGCTTACTGCTGATCGCCTTAGCGTCTGTATTAAGAAAATTACAGTAGAAGCTTAACAAATATTTTTACATGCCTCATGTTTCCAGGAAGTTTCGAATGCCGGTAAAAAAGTGCATAGGTGCTCTAAAAATCCATAGCTGTTTCAGTATCTCGTTAGATGAAGTATCAGGCTTTACCAATAGAGCAAATTACTTGCCCCTTTGCTTACTATCATTTCATGGAAACTTCGCCGGCCGCGGTGGTCTAGCGGTTCTAGGCGCTCAGTCAGGAACCGCGCGACTGCTACGGTCGCAGGTTCGAATCCTGCCTCGGGCATGGATGTGTATGATGTCTTTAGGTTAGTTACGTTTAAGTAGTTCTAAGTTCTAGGGGACTGATGTCCTCAGATGTTAAGTCCCATAGTGCTCAGAGCGATGGAAACTTCGTTTCGATATTTACGAAAATTTCAAAAATTTTCAGGATAACCATGATAGTTGGGCTACCCTGTGTATAAACAGGTAAAATATTACCTGGGAAAACTCGTATAAAAGCTTTGCAGTGGATGATACCAACATGTTTCTGGGCTCATCATCTGTCTCATTATGGTGCGATAGTAAATCAGTTTTTTCAGGTAAGAAAATAGGGAGTTGCAGTTCGCGAAATGAAAATCAAACATTATCATTATCAATTTAAAATCTTTTTTAAAAACTTTTAAATGATGGGAGCGGCCATGACCTGGAAAATAAAAATAAAATACGATGCTGATAAAACTCCCCTAAACACGAACGACGAAGTGCGGAACATTAGCATGAACAAACAGCGGAGTTAGGGCCATGTAAACATATTAGAACATACCGTGTAAGTTGAGAGGAACCGTACGGCAGCGGACACGGCCTGACTGACTGGCCGAAACCCGGAAAGCGCCCACGCAGTGGCGCGAGAATCGCCAGAGGCCGGATGCCGTGTACAAGGTGTGAAGAGTGGGGAGTGCTGAACATTTGATAAACAGTTCCTTATGTCTATTTTTTTTAAAAAGGCTAGTACCATACTAGGCAGCCGATATAAAAAATGGGCAGTTAGTTAAAACTGCACTACTGGCCATTAAAACTGCTACACTGAGAAGAAATTGAGATGATAAACTGGTATTCATTGGACAAATATATTATACTAGAACTGACGTATGATTACATTTTCACGCAATTTGGGTGCATAGATCCTGAGAAATCAGTACCCAGAACAACCACCTCTGACCGTAATAACAGCCTTGATACGCCTGGGCATTTAGTCAAACAGAGCTTGGATGGAATGTACAGGTACAGCTGCCCATGCAGCTTCAAGACGATACCACAGTTCATCAGGAGTAGTGACTGGCGTATTGTGACGAGCCAGGTGCTCGGCCACCATTGACCAGACGTTTTCAATTGGTGAGAGATCTGGAGAATGTGCTGGCCAGGAAAGCAGTCGGACATTTTCTGTATCCAGAAAGGCCCGTACAGGACCTGCAACATGCGGTCATGCATTATCCTGCTGAAATGTAGGGTTTCGCAGGGATCGAATGAAGGGTAGAGCTACGGGTCGTAACACATCTTAAATGTAACGTCCACCGTTCAAAGTGCCGTCAATGCGAACAATAGGTGACCGAGACGTGTAACCAATGACACTCCATACCATCACGCCGGGTGATACGCTAGTATGGCGATGACAATTACACGCTTCCAATGTGCGTTCACCGCGATATCGCCAAACACGGATGCGACCATGATGATGCTGTAAGCAGAACCTGGATTCATCCGAAAAAATGACGTTTTACCTTTCGTGCACCCAGGTTCGTCGTTGAGTACACGATCGCAGGCGCTCCTGTCTGTGATGGAGCGTCAACGGTAACCGCAGCCATAGTCTCCGAGCCGATAGTCCATGCTGCTGCAAACGTCGTCGAACAGTTCGTGCAAGTGGTTGTTGTCTTGGAAACGTCTCCATCTCTTGACTCTTTTGACTCAGGGATCGAGACGGGGCTGCAGGATCCGTTGCAGCCATGCGGATAAGATGCCTGTCATGTCGACTACTAGTGATAGGAGGCCGTTGGGATCCAGCACGGCGTTCCGTATTACCCTCCTGAACCCATCGATTCCATATTCTACTAACACTCATTGGATCTCGACCAACGTGAGCAGCAGTGTCGCTGTACGATAGACTGCAATCGTGATAGGCTACAATCCGACCTTTATCAAAGTCGGAAACGTGATGGTACACATTTCTCCTCCTTACACGAGGCATCACAACAACGTTTCACCAGGCAAAGCCGGTCAACTGCTGTTTGTGTATGAGAAATCGGTTGGAAACTTTCCTCATGTCAGCAAGTTGTAGGTGTCGCCACCGCCGCCAACGTTGTGTGAGTGCTCTGAAAAGCTAATCATTTGCATGTCATAGCATCGTCTTCCTGTCGGTTAAATTTCGCGTCTGTAGCACGTCACCTTCGTGGTGTAGCAGTAATAAATGTTATTCTGGATGCGTAAGCCCCGGAGTTCGCCTAAAAATATATTGGACAGAAAAACGGTTCAAATGGCTCTGAGCACTATGGGACTTAACATCTGTGGTCATCAGTTCCTTAGAACTTAGAACTACTTAAACCTAACTAACCTAAGGACATCACACACATCCATGCCCGAGGCAGGATTCGAACCTGCGACCGGAGCGGTCACGCGGTTCCAGACTGAAGCGCCTTTAACCGCACGGCCACACCGGCCGGCTATTGGACAGAACCTACTAATAAGTAAGCTATAGGGGTAAGGCTATCTGTTTAAGTGATGAAAATTTTCTACACGACCCTTGTGCCTCAGATTGGTCTGGGCATTAAGTGAGGAGCGAGGGGATTTCTTCAGAACTCATTGCCGCTCCCATCATTTTAAAGAAAATTTAAAAGAGAATTTTAAATTTTAACTACGTCTTTCACCAGTGACGGTATACTGGACGTGAATGGTGGGGAGTAGCTACAGGGCAATGTTCAACGTTACTATGTTATAAATAGCGTATGTGAGTAGTTTCTTGTTTCATCCAAAAAACTGGCTATTTAAAAGTTTAATTTACACCTCAGAAATCGCGAATTGAATAGTTTATATGAGCTCATATTATATAATTTTTTGTGCCGATTGCCTGAGGATGCACCGATAAGTACTGCGAAACCGGTCGCAGATTTAATAAAAATCATTGATACAGCCAGCGCGGAATTTTCTTTGAAAAAATCACGGAGACAGTTCATGCTGACGTGTGATATGTGTGTACGAGAGTTGCCCTGTTGAAAAATGTCACTGTAGTACTGTCGCCCGAGAGGTAAAACATGAGGAAAAATGGTTCAAATGGCTCTGAGCACTATGGGACTTAACATCTCAGGTCATCAGTGCCCTAGAACTTAGAACTACTTAAACCTAACTAACCTAAGGACATCACACACAACCATGCCCGAACCTGCGACCGCAGCGGTCGCGCGGTTCCGGACTGAAGTGCCTAGAACCGCTCGGCCACCAGCGGCCGGCCAAAACATGAGGACACAGGAGATCCGTGGCGTACTGTTGAGCAGTCAAAGTTCCCGCTATGACTTCCAGACGTTACCTGAAGTACCCAATGCGCTCCCCACTCCATGACTCCTGAGAAATACTGCTCTGCCTCTCCAGAAAATTGTAAGAATGGGACCTCTCCCCAGACGGTCGTCATACTCGCCGAAAATGGGCATCCGACATAGTGCGAAAACGAAATTAATTTCTGAACATAATGTGGCCCCATTCATCAGGGGTCCATGCTTCTCGAAACTGCACTGCTGCTAAATCAGCCGTTAACGGCAGGCCACCCATGAGACTGTAATTCCCTTCTCTGTATGTTGCTGGTCTCCGACCAACGGTGTCGGATGACACAAAGTGCTGACGAGTGTCCATTAATTGGGTGGCAGGCACAGTTGTGAAGGGGTTACGATGTGCTTCACGCTCAGGGCGACGATCATCCGCTGTGATGGTCAGATGTGGTCAATTGCAACCTTCACGATTATTCCTGCGGTCACGTTCCCCTTGTAGTCCACTATCAAACCACTTGAAACGTCCCCTTGTAACGCTGGAAATGCATATCCTCCTATTTCCATCTATTGTACTATAATTTTTTTTCCTTATTTTGTTACCTGAATATGTGACGTTTCTGTGTCTTTGTATATTGTAATTGTTTTACTATTTGTATATATATGCATTTATGTCGATGTATAATTGGTTTGTTGTGTAAAGATTATTTGTGTTTTTACGCTGGGTCTGGCCCAGGGAAACTATGCTATCGAACCATTACATCGATAGGTCGTGAGGAGAACCAAAGTGTTTAGGATCTTTGGTAGTGTTAACTCTGCCGCGTGGAGCGCGGGTAGAGCAGGGAGAGTCTGGTTGGAGTAGCGAGTAGAGCAGGTGTTGTGTGACGCTCCCGCGAGGTGCCGCGCTTTCTGTTTTTGGCAGCATGTAATTGCGCTCGACTTGCTATAATCGTTTCTGACACGGTGTCGCGGACGGGAAGCATTAGCTGGCGCACATCAAGAGCCCGTTTCGTCTGGTGACCGTGTCGAGAAGCAGGCGCGCAAACATCCAGCTTCTGCAACAGCGACGGCCGACAATGAGTGACTGTCGCCACCTCCTCGATCGACGGCTTCAAACCTTCAATCAACCAACAAGGAAGACTGGAAGCACTTAAAGTTTTAGAACTGTATGGCAGACCTCAGCTTTTCAAACTTTTAAAATTGTTGCATCACAAAATTACAGCAACTTAGCATGAACCTTTGTTGCTCATTGTCCCAATTGCATTGCCAAGCAGGGTCCCTTCCTTTTCCGAAATGAACCTGAGTGTCGTTGAAATTCAAACGCCAACATTAAAGCAATATTATTCTATTTCACTGCTTTAATTTCAAAGTTCAGTTAAAGTATTCATAGCTGGCTACAATATTTAGATTACACAAGCACAAATTATGAGTGCGAGTTTTGTTACCATATTTTAGCTTACCTGTGACTACAGCTCAGCTTGGTACGTACTAAATTTTACTATTGTTAACTGTTCAGAATCATTTAATTCAAGTTCAAAGTTAAATCTCTTATTTCTAAATTGCGTAGATTCAAGTAGCTTTTGAAATGATTGTTGAGGTAGTCCAAAACTAACCGTATTTTACTCAGTTTCAATGTGCTTCAGAAAGAAAGCTCACTATTAACTTCAGTCACTAAATTAACTTTCGATTTCCTGGTTTTATTAATTCTTTTGCTAAATTAAGTCAGAGTGTAGCGAAATTTATTACTTCTGACAAACTTCCAGTTTTTCACACTAAACGTGTCAACCTTCAGTTACCACGCTTCTAGTGCTAATTATACATAATGTGTAATAACCTTTCTTTTTCAGTTACTATAGTAATTGTCCTTAGGACTGGCGACTGTGATTTCCCCCAAATCTCAAATATCTAATTACCGCTAGTTAATTGTTAACGTAACGGCCGCACATTTACTTCCTTTATTAACTTTACCCCTTTTCAAAATTAATTTCCACCAGTTTCATTTGCATTTTACGTTTCATTTAGATGTAACCCTTTCCTCCCTCTTTACCGACAAATTAACTTCGGTGACGATTGCTTTTCCCAAATTTCCATTAGGTACACGCGGTTTAATTTTTCACTGTCATTAAGGTCGATAAGTGAGGGGGAGGTTACACCCTTTTGAACAATTATACAAGACTGTGCTTAAACTGACACACAATATTTTTAGCGCAACGCAATCTGACTTTCAATAATCCCTACAAAAGAATGCCCCTGACTAACATTAACCTATACCTTTCACAAATCACTTACCTCACAATAATCTTCGTTACTCGAACTACTGCAATACAGCGAGCGCCACTACTGCCAGCTAAATAAAAGATTCAAACTACGGAAGGCACTAACTACTGATAGGCATAGTTAGCAAATGAAAGATTTTGATAGAGAACAAACAATGTATTTACCTTAATAGTCATAATTGACATCCAGTCTTACAAATTTCAAAACTCCGCCATCTCTCTCCCCACATCCACCACTGCTGGATGTTCACCTCCAACTGCGCAACGCTACGCGCTGTTCACATCCAGCTGCCCAAAACTACAATGGCAGATATTCCAACAACAATGCAAACCAGCCACAGACTGCACACAGCACATACAGAGCGCTACGTGGCGTTACCAATATAAAAACTTAAACAGCCTACTTACGTAGCTCCCATGCTCCCCACAAAAAATTTTACAAATTGTTTTGGGCAGTGGCCAATAATGATTTGATAAAATTTTTCATAATTACAATAACAAAGAAATCAAAGGCACACACTTATTGATACAATGTTGGTCAAAAGCTAAAATTTTCTCACAGTCCATAAAGACAGTCCTGATCGTTGATCACAGTAAAATAGCAGTGATTTTCTCAAAGTCTGGGCAGTAGAAGAAAATGCACATGGAAGTTGTGGATGTCCATGAAGTCTTGAAGAAGTAGTGTTCTCCTTCCAACGAAAAGGCAGTGCTGACTCTTGACATGCAGACAGGTAATGCGCCACAACAGAGTAAACCCACAGCAGAGTCAGTCGAAGTTTTGAAGAATATTGGTAGGTAGGTCATCACAGAGTAGACCCACTGTAGTCCTGGTAGAGATTGTGGTATTGGTGGGCCACCAGAGGTGCAGACCCACTGCAGTCCTTGTAGAAATAATGGTACTGGTGATTCAGCAAAGGTGTAGACCCACTGTAGTCCTTGTAGAAATAATGGTATTGTTGGGTCATCAAAGATGCAGACCCACTGCAGTCCTTGTAGAGATGGCCAGCAGCCATCTATTGTGACTGTGCAGATGCACAATCACCATTGAAGAGTCTTGTGGATAATATAGCAAGTCCATAACCACCACTTGTGCACTCACAAAGTTTTTGGAATCGTCCTTAGAACCAGCAATGCTGTCATCCAGTCCCTTGTTGAATTATTAACACACATGCAAACACTAACAGTCCCTACTTCTCACGTATTGTCCATATACTATGACCAACAGAAACGTGTGCAGTGAAATGTAACTTACAAGTTAATAATATGATGAACTGGTATCAATTACAATTTTATAACATAAGAATACAATAGCAACGGTACAAAATACATCATTAAAAACATAGTAATACAGACAACATTTGTAGTAATAGGGGCTTTACAAAAGAATGGAAATAAACATATACATCAGTGTTACAGCAATTATGACATAAGTAAATACATAAAAGATCAGAATAATTATTGAAACATCAACTTCACACATGAGCATTAAAACAGAACAGAATTAATAATGTCTAACATCTTTACAAAGTAAATAACATATTATTAATGCGAATTATATTTGAAGATAACAGTATTCCTCATCCTAGTTCATGTAGCTGAGTATTAGAAAAATTCTACAACATAAGTCTTATCTGATAAACATATAAAGACAGGAAGAACATAAATACACAAGGGTACACAAACACATAGTGGGATAACACAAGGAAAGGACAGGGTTTGTTTTACTGCAGTATTTTGCAAACAAAATTTTCTTTACTTCTTGGAGATCTCCCTTCGTTCTTCATTATTTCCAAAAGTCCTATCTATACCTGCTTTCTGTACTTTTCTCGTATAGCCTCTCAGTGCATTTCTTCAAATTCATTGCAACTCATTCTCTTATAGGCTACCCCTCTTAAGCTAACTTAAATCTACTGAGCTCAGATGCTAAACTAAGGGACGAGGCAATGCAGCAGCATAAAACAATTAACACAAACAGCAATGACAAAATATTCAAATTGGCCAAGCAAGCAGCAATATTACAACTAATATAACGCAATGAGCAGCAAACAAGAAAAATAAATCAGTAGTAAAAGTGGCTTAACAGAGTAATGTAAAGTCAAATTCAGTAACACTATGCCTGGCAAACAGCAGCAGCAAATGCAATAACTTATATCTAAACATGACATAGCTCAAGCAGAAAAAATATTACACTAAAGACGACAATGCAGACAAGGGAAATGTATATTCACATCTTAATGTCTATGTAATTAAAGTGGTGCACCACAAGAAGTTATTGTACCAAAAAAATTACCAAGTAGTTGAAAAGAAAATTCCGTATGCAATTCCTGTGAAGGGAAATGTCTTTTTATGCTCCTTCGGTTTTTTTTTAATAGATCATAAAATTATTTACTGGATCTGTAGGCATAAAATATTTATATTAGTACATCTATTAAATTTTATTTTAACCAATGCTGCAGTGCAGCTAGAAACTAAATATTAAACAAAATGAGTAAATAAATACATAAAGCAAGCAATATGGCATTTCTCTCAACTAGCAAGACAATAGCTGTGAAATGTTTCTCATCGTTTCATTAGGCATTTTAGTAAATATCATAAATTAAGAGCTCCACAGTATAATCATATGTTTTCAAGTTTGAGCGTGTCGTATTTGCGATGCTTTCTACAAAGGAATGTCAATAGCGAGGATAATGGCCTCCCCTTTATTTTTCTACCTGTGCCTCTGAAAAGGCACACACTAATGGCTTTTTCTCCAGGCGTCTGACGCAGCTGGCTGCTCAAGACGCAATACGTCAAGGTCACTTGGCTTTCCTACCGAAATATTTACGACACCAGTTTGCACTACAGTGACAGTCTCATATAAAAAAATTCACCGGTCGAGAAATTGCTTTGTAAATGTGTAGAAACAAAATCCTATGAGTATAACAGTGTTCAAAAAGTTTTCGTCGGCACTGTGATACATTTGCGCATTTACACACATTTCATAACCCTTAAAGTACGATTCTTGGTTTCCAACACCCTTTTCCACAAATCAGAGTCTATAACCACTACTCCTTATTCATACACATATTCGTCGACACTTCTTCAATATTTCATCAAAATAAATACGTAGCATTATCAGATTCCTCATTTACGGTAGCATCATGTTATTGATCATAAACATACCTCAACAGCATAATACACATTGTCATTGTAATAATAACATCATAAAAACTCAGTCAAATCTCAAAAACGTCGTAGCTTTCAGCTATAATGTCAAAACCTAAATAAAAAACCTCTGCTCATTTCAACAGTGTCATCTACCTCCAACGTACTTTAAAAATCATGATCCCATACCAAATACATTATTCAGAGCTCTCATAGTATCACAATGGTTCCGAAAAAATATGAACAGTTCACAAAGTACAGACAAAATACCATTTTGTAAGTGTGAAGTTATCCAACTGTGTAATTGCGTAAACACGTGTCACTGATGTAGTAAAAAAAAATGTTTCTCTCTCAGTTAAATGATCAGATAGCTATGTAATTTGTGTGTTAGAGAAATATGGTACCGATGTGTAAAGTTGTATAAGCAAATACCATATTAGCTAGGGCTCCTTGTGCTTGCCAAACACATGGTACACAAAGTAAGCGTGTACCCCCCTGAGGATTGATGTAATTATACCCTCAAGTGTTACAGATTACAGCAATGGAATGAAATGTATCACAGAAAACCTTTGTATCATTGTACTTCAAATATCTTTAAAAATAAATGATTTTAGTACAAAATTAATCACTCAAATACGTGTACTGTAGCGCTAAACTGTGTGTCTTGTTGTGGAAGTGTCGTAGTTATCGTCCTCCGAAAGCTAAGTTCTGCAGAAGCCAATGCACTTACCTCATGATAAACAAAAGTGAAATGCTTTGCGTATAGATATCTTAGTTATTATGCTTATTGCAGTGATGAAGAAAGTACTGTGCTGTAACGTATTGTTGTGCTACGGAAAAGGCTGTCTCATTGTAGCTATACCACAAAAGTTACTACTAAAACATGTTTTACTTTCCAGAATAATACAGAAAAACTGTGCAGATATGAAACAGAAACACTGCAAAAGCAACATTGTAAATTTTCACTCATTAGTAGCGTCGTGATAAAATCGTGTAGCTGTCACATAAACTAACCACTGTGTCATTTGGTATCTCACAGAAAGTACTTTAAACCCAGAATGTATTTTCAAGTAAATCAAAATGTTGCATTAAAATCTCATTAGCAGTACCGGTATATGTTCTAAGTATGTAAGCCTTATAGTCGTTACGTAATCGTGCAACTAACAAGTAAGAATGTACACACACAACAACACTGTGTCGTCTGTTCACTATAACAATGCACTTGTAAATACTGTCTAAATATGTTCCCTAGGTTTTAGATTGGATAGTTAACTTGAAAACATTGTTACATGATAACAGTTTCTCAGTGTGACAAATTGTACTAATAGCATGAAGTGAAAGTTTTATGGCAAAGACTAAGTTAAAAAACAGATTATCTTTCAATAAACGGTTTTACATGTGAACTGTGGTGTAAATCTGTACTCTTCCTAGTACGCAGAGTTTCAACTTCAACGCAATTATCATGTGGTATACGTCGGTAAGGAATGCTAAAATTTTTCTCAAGGTTAGCGTCTATGTTATTTTTCGCTGAGCCAGCCGGCGCACGTGGCTGCCTGCTGTGTGAGTCATTGTCTGTCTCTTTGTTGGCGCGCGTCGGTATTGGGATTAGGAGACCTAACTTCTACAAATTCACCTCGATGAGAAGGCCCTGCCCCGTTTGAAGCTCGCCAGTTCTGATGTCGTTTTGTCGGTATTTTACATAGTTTCTTGTTTGTCGGTCATGTGGTGGAGAATTTCTCCCGGAATCGTAACTGCGTGGTGGACCGTTGCGTCTGAAGTTATCCTGTCTCCCTTGATAATAATTGTTTTGGTTCCCATATTGTCTGTTTCTATTGTTATCTCTGTCATGTTCATTACTACGGAAATGCGATCTTCCTCTGTAACTATTACTCTGCCAGTGGTTGTCATACGGGTGGTGTCTGTTTTGGTCACAATTTGCATTGTAAGAAAAGCCTTGTCGTGTCCACTTATTATTTCTTTCATCGTGGAAATGTGACGGATGTGACCTGTAACTGTTGTGTTCCTGTTTTCGCGTTCCGCGATTGTCAGTGTTTATTTCTAATTCTTGTAAGAGTCCCTGAAAAGCTTCAATGTCATCTTTGCAACGTCCTGCCAAAATAATATGTCGTAAATGTTCAGGCAATTTGATTAAGCAAATGCGGATGAGTTCTGAGGGGCTGTATGTGTTTGACAGGTACTGATTCTTGTGCAACATGTCTTCAAAATATTTCACAAGACTGGAAAATTCAGATTGTTCGAAATGTTTCATCATTATGATGCTATGTTTTACTCGGTCTTGTGTAGCTTGAGACCAATATGCTGAGAGGAAGGCATGATAAAATACTCCTTCACTGTGGCAATCGTGAATGATCGATCGCATTCTTACAGCTGGTTCATTCTCTAAATAGCCACACATAAATTCTAATCTGTGCTCTAATGACCAGTTGGGAGGAAAACAATGAGAGAATTGATGGAGCCACGCTTGTGGATGAATGTCGTTGCCAGAATTCTTAAACGTTTTGAATTTACGTGTAGTAATGAACAGCTTATAGTCAAAATCATCATGTTGGCGAGTCGCATGTCGGTCATTGTTACGTCGTGTCAGCGGTTCCATCTAATTATTCGGTGCACATTGCCAATTTCTTTCATAACTTCCGAAATGCCCTGTGTTATTATTTTGTGGCTGTTCCGTATTTCTATGTCCCTCTTCCCGTATTGGGGCGCGAGTGTCCTCTGAAATACGTAATTCTTGTATTACCTGTGTCAGCTGATCTTGTATGTCCCGGATTTCTCTTTTGTACTGTGTATTGATTTGATTTTGATTTTGATTTTGTTTGAATTTTCTAATTTGTTAGCACTCTTCTGTGTCATTAAAGACTACCGGTTTTGTGTCATTCAGATTATCATCTACCTTCGTAGATAAATTATTTAGCTGATCCGAAAGTTCAACTACTTTCTCTGATAATGAACTAATTTCCTCCATGTGTCTTTCTGAACCAATTTTCAGAGTATCTACTGTGTCCTTTAAGTTTTTCTGAGTTTTTGCAAGTTGCGTAACCAAATCAGTAGATGCAACTGAGTCAATTTTAGCTTGCAAGGTGTCATGATTTTCATGAACAATAGTTTGCAGTTCTTTTATGGCTGCTTCGTGATTCTGTAATGCATTTTCATGCCGCGAAAAAAAAGGTTGAAAATGCTCACAAATTTGTGTTTTTACGTCATTACAGACTTTTTGACGTTTCGATTCAATGTTATGTAACTCAGTAGTTAAATCTTCACGTGTTTGTTCAAGCGTGGTGTCTAACTTTTGAAGATTTTGTTCCATTGTGTCTAACTTTTGAAGATATTGTTCCATTGTGTCTAACAGTTGCTGTGTTTGTCTCTGGTGTTGATCCATTGTGTCTAACTTTTGAAGCTTTTGTCCCATTTGTTGCATTAATTGTAATAACAATGCACTGGTGTCTGAAACATGTTCCTCAGTGCTTTTCGGCAGTGAATTTGCACCGGCAACATTCACATTTTGACAAGCAGAAAATGTGTTCAAAAATGGTTCAAATGGCTCTGAGCACTATGGGACTTAACATCTGAGGTCATCAGTCCCCTAGAACTTAGAACTACTTAAACCTAACTAACCTAAGGACATCACACACATCCATGCCCGAGGCAGGATTCGAACCTGCGTCCGTAGCAGTCGCGCGGTTCCGGACTGCGCGCCTAGAACCGCTAGACCACCGCGGCCGGCCAGAAAATGTGTCTTGACTCATTTGAGAAAATGGTGAGAACCCAAAATCTGAGTCTACAGTATTTGCAATATTGTGTTCTGTCATTCCCGATTCCTGAGGCGAACTGTTGCCGACCGATCGATCGATAATGCTTCCCTGTTCAGTACCTGTTTCACTGTCTACACCATTATTTGACGCCCGCTCCATTTCCCTATGCACAGTTACCAAATTACTATTTTGAATGTTAGTTAATTCATTACATGGTGGTGCTAACACTCTGCTTTCGTCTTCACTGTCATTTCTCAGTTTACTTTGGAGCCTAGTATGACGTTTTTCACACGCCATTATTGTCACAATATTTCACACGACAACACAGAAAAGCACAATTTGACGAGCAAAAATAAGAGAACACATAACATAGCACTGAAAATAATATCTAGTTAATTGCAGCTGCGAAATACTTGGTGCAAATCTAGATGCGTGCCACACCTGTTTAACTGTACATCAATGAAAGACTGCAACTACAAAAGAAATTCTCTCTATAATTACGCGCTAGCAGTAAACAATAGCTACACTAATTACACAAACTACAAGAAAAAAATCGGAAGATTCCAGTGAGGTATCCTAGGCTAAGGGTCGACATATGAAACGTCCCCTTTTGAACAATTATACAAGACTGTGCTTAAACTGACACACAATATTTTTAGCGCAACGCAATCTGACTTTCAAAAATCCCTACAAAGGAATGGCCCTGACTAACCTATACCTTTCACAAATCACTTACCTCACAAAATTCTTCGTTACTCGAACTACTGCAGTACAGCGAGCGCCACTACTGCCAGCTAAATAAAAGATTCAAACTACGGAAGGCACTAACTACTGATAGCCATAGTTAGCAAATGAAAGATTTTGATAGAGAACAAACAATGTTCGCAGGAGAGCTTCTGTAAAGTTTGGAAGGTAGGAGACGAGGTACTGGCAGAAGTAAAGCTGTGAGTAGCGGGCGTGAGGCGTGCTTCGGTAGCTCAGTTGGTAGAGCACTTGCCCGCGAAAGGCAAAGGTCCCGAGTTCGAGCCTCGGTCGGGCATACAGTTTTAATCTGCCAGGAAGTTTCAATGTATTTACCTTAATAGTCATAATTGACATCCAGTCTTACAAATTTCAAAACTCCGCCATCTCTCTCCCCGCATCCACCACTGCTGGCGGCTCACCTCCAACTGCGCAACGCTACGCGCTGTTCACATCCACCTGCCCAAAACTACAATGGCAGATATTCCAACAACAATGCAAACCAGCCACAGACTGCACACAGCACATACAGAGCGCTACGTGGCGTTACCAATATAAAAACTTAAACAGCCTACTTACACACTGCCACATCCGATTGCCCCACAAATGTGGATATATTCACCATTCGACCAGCCGACGAAGTGGGGAGCCACAATGCGACCCCTTTCCACTGTGGAAAACGACAGTCATTACATTAGATACTTACCTGAACTTAAATCTTGGGAACTGCATGTCTCTCAGGATCTTAAAGCGGGTCTTAGATTCAGATAAGGAAACTGAGTGCATGAATTCTTCTGCCAAAAAAAATTTCTCTTGGTAACATTTTGATCAGCTAAAGCATCAACTCTGACGTTAAAGTCCCTTTTTCGTTCACTGTGTCAGTCTCCTCTTCTGGCTGGTCTGATACTGCCGGCAAGATTTAGTTTTAGTGGCAAATTCTTCATTTAAGGGTATCTCATAATCAAAGCCTTCAACTTCTCGTTGAATATATATCAATCTCTGTCTTTCTCTTCATTAGCTGTCCTCCATCCCGCACCCTAATACCGTAAGATTTATTCCCTCTGTCTTAACTAGGGTTCCCCAAACTTTTCTTTCTTCGCCGATTCTGCGAAGAACTTCTTCATTTACTATCTCATCAGTTATTCATTTTCAGCAAAAATGGCTCTGAGCACTATGGGACTTAACATCTATGGTCATCAGTCCCCTAGAACTTAGAACTACTTAAACCTAACTAACCTAAGGACATCACACAACACCCAGCCATCACGAGGCAGAGAAAACCCCTGACCCCGCCGGGAATCGAACCCTGGAACCGGGGCGTGGGAAGCGAGAACGCTACCGCACGACCACGAGTTGCGGGCAAATTCTCATTTTCAGCACCACTCAGTAAACATCTTAAACGAGTCGACTCTCTTCTTTTCTAGTTTCTCATACCAAAAATTACCATTACCATAAATTGATTACGAAGAAAAACAACTGGTAAGAAAATGAGACGTGAGTAAGGTGAATTGATAAATGAGAAACCAGTTTTTCAGTGGCGACGGGATTCGCCGCTTATAGCTGCATCCTCAGGTATACTTCTGGGTAGAAAAAAGGGCGGCAAAACTAAAACAATATTGTCTATAAACCAATTTAAGAAGGAATGTACTCACAATCAGTTCATATAAAATCAAGACCAGGGTTAAATGGACGACCCCACATTCCCAGTGAAATCAAAATAAAACGTTCATGGAAGGAATGGTAGTCAGATGGTACAATGCACAGAACGTTAGTCAACCAACCCAGATAGCAAGGGATCCTACAATAAAAACGCCAAGTGAACTGATAGGGTCTTAAATTCAAAGTCTGAAAATGCGGAATTATAATGAAGGTAATTAATTAAACGGGAATGTAATAGGTAAACACTCCGTTGGGAGAGCTGCATAATACGAAATACGCTCGTGTGGCAGTAGCATACAACGGTACGCAGGTAGAGAAACAGATAAGATAAAAACGATGACCTAAAGTAAAACCAGAGCATTAATAATCAGGAAAGACAGGTTTGAAAGGGGGACGGGGATACCGAGAAACAGTCTAACCAAAAGACTCTGAAAATGTAAGAAAGCATATATTAAGGAACTTACCAAATATGGACACTGCAATTAAGAGCTGTTGCAGTTCTTCATTTGTCAAGATGTATTTCCACATCTGCGGCTGCCCACAGTATAAAGTATTTTGTGAATCCTGGTATAATTATCGGAGAAAAAGTAGAAGATTCAGCAGAAAGTACCAAAGTAGCAGAAGAATGAAATACGATTAAAAACAACATCCAGAGTAACGAACTTCGCCAATAGAAAATATGAGGAAGGCCTGAAGAACTGGTTAAGTGTTCTGGTCCCTTTAGCAAAGAAATACTGTGCCGAAGAAAGCAAGCTTACGGGATGATTAATTTTATATGTCGTATTACATGTTCTTTGTATAGCCTTTTATACGAGAAGATTAAAAGAAAAGAAATGAAGAAGAAAAGGCCGAGGATCAGTGTCGTTTCAGAAAAGAAATAGGAATACTCGATGCTAATGGATATTTCAGGATGATAGGACAAAGAATTTTAGATGTTCAGCAGGGTTTTTCAGCTAGGACAGGAAATGAACACTGCGTCTGGTGCTCTTCTGCCTACTACTGTTCAGTGGCTCCCGTTGCCTAGCAACATCATTGCACTTGACGCAATAGACAGTGAGTTTTCAGTCGATTACCGACAAGAATATAGAAGGATCAGTCCTTTCAATACGTACCATTCAGCAAGGATCTAAAATCCAATTGAAAGTTCGTCTACTGTTTTGGGCAATTTTCCTGCGCCTGTCAGGCTGCGGTTTCAGTCCTGTGAGTACGTATATATCGGAGAGTTTACCTTCGCCGCAGAAAGGCTTCAGGCGACTAGGAAACCCAAATATAAAACTCCCGGGCTTTCATTTGCCTCGTATAATCCGGTGCAAACTTAATCGAATCACAGAGAACAGCTGCTAGTCTCTACATTGTGAGATGTCTTGATGTGGCGGCAGTGATGTTATGCGGACGGTGCCACACATCGATCACGACTGCCCCTTATGCTTTCGCCGGATCACTGGTCGAATTACACCAGGCAACTCTAAAGCAGTTGAGGGTTCGAAAAAGTTGAACATAATACTTGATTTTTCCCTTTTGTTTACTTAATTGGTTGTTTGGAGAAAATTACATTTATTTGCCACTTGTTCCACCAGATATTTATTTTTGTGGCTTAGGTTTCAGGATATTATATAACTGTCAACTACTACCAACAAGGATGTTGCGCACAGTGACACAAAGTAAAACAGCAAAGCAATTACAATCAAAATGTTTGATAATATTAAATACCCAAAATAATACTTTCTTAATAATAGAACACTAAAATAAATTAATACCTGGTAAATCGATTTGTATTGGGGCACAATGTAGTACAGTCTGAATTTATAATAATTCAGTTGTAGCTGTATCATGAAGTCGAGAGTACCTGTTGTCTGCACCACATTTGATAGCTGTTTGTGATGGTAATTGTAGGTTTCTTGATCCCTAGCATTTCAAATATTGGTAATTTCTACTTGTTGTGTCCAGCGAGCAGTATCTCTACATCTGCTACATAATTGCGTCTGCTTTCCGGACAATGGGGCGCACGGGTGGAATCCGTTTTCAGCAGATTCATTCTTCTGTTGTGTTCTTTAAGTCTGGTGCACACTGATCTGTAATATGAGCCAGCTATTAGTTACGGATCTGGAAGATTACAAGTTTGTTCCATTGGGATTGCTCGTCTTCGAGGTTTAAACAAATTTCTGCATAACGTTTCTGTGGTGTAGCAGGTCACTGAAGATATATTTTTCTTCAGAGTATGGCATATTTTGGTTCAAAATCTACCAACAAATGCTAATACAGAGCTTTTTCTGCTGTCATTTGTAGGTTTGTGGGTTGATATCCTAATGATTTAGCTTGAGTGATCTGGTAACCATTGTTTATAGCTTTTGTTTTATTTACGTGTATTTCTTGTTTAAAGTAGCTGGTGGACACTGAAACTGAGAGCAGATGATGGATCATAAAGCGAGAAACAACGTTTCTGTGGGAGGTCCGGTGCGCCGAGGAAGCTGGACTGAAGGAGTCTGTTTCTTTTCTGAGATTAGAGAGAAATTCGGCCGCACCCTTTCAAAGGAACCATTCCGAAATTCGCCTTAAGAGAGTTTGGGGCACCACAGAAAACTTAAATCTGTACTGAAATTGACCCGGCGTCCCCCCCCCCCCACCCCTGCACAGAGTGCTTGTCCAGTGATGAACCCGAAGTAAAGCTGGTATGTTTAAAACACAACGAAGTTACCAGCAGACTAAGACAGCATAGATAGAAATGGCGACCGAGCTGTTGATACCTGTCATAAAGTAGATATGCCAAAGCAGAAGACAATGAAAACTACTTGGGTTATAAATCACATGATTACACGAAGTCACGCGGAGGTTCTTAGGAGTGCCAGCACATTAAACGGCACTTTGCAACCAATGTCGATTGGCATCTACTCTGTATAAGCACATGAACTTCGCTCAGATATTCATGCTGACGTTGCAGTTTTGAAGCTAATGTGTGAGATTACATTGCGTATTTGCGGGTAAAAGGCAATTGTAACGGTGATTCGTACTGATGGTAGGACGTGCAAGCTAGACTAATATCGTCCACTGCTTCACACTTTAATGTAAAGTCTAATTAGGTACAGAATACTTTTTCTCTTACCTAGCGAACGGTAAGAAATGTCATGTAGCGAACATATCCACTTATACATGACTTTTGAAGACTTAGGTGTCTACTCCTCTGTTTGCCGAACACGACAATGACTTTCATAGCAATAACTGCATAATTAACTGTAAGTAAATTCGTGTGAAACAAAAGTTCATTTTTCACTCCAAATTCACTCACATACGGCGAGCAGTTAACACTACCGACGTGCAAAATAAAAGCAATTCCGACTGCAAGTGAACGTGACCTTGTCGGGAATCCATTGGTACACAGCATCAATCTTGTCACACGTCAACGGCAGTCTTATCAAGTTTGAGGGTTAATTTTAGATCTCATTGAGCGTAAACCATCGTATCTCTCCGATTTCACCATTCATAAGAAGTTGTGAGGAGCTTAAGCGCATGCAAGAAAGGGGCCTACTCGGAACTGTTTGTTCTCGGAACTTTGTGAATGAATTCATTGGCATACGAAACGTGTAAAGTGCTTCTCTGATAAGGCCAGCGTAATTTATTGAGAATGTCGAAACAGTGATGGATTATCTGAGGTCACTTCCTGTGTAGACTACGCATGTTGTGCCATTGCGACAATTGCGGGTGTGTTACCTCTAAT
The DNA here is from genome assembly GCF_021461385.2 of Schistocerca piceifrons. NCBI lineage: Eukaryota > Metazoa > Arthropoda > Insecta > Orthoptera > Acrididae > Schistocerca > Schistocerca piceifrons. Next base: position 47,868,690 of record NC_060139.1, read on the forward strand.
AGCACACTACTTCAACTACCGAAAAACGTACATGTTTTAAGTAAGTATGGATTGCACAGAAATGTTTTTTGTTAAAAGTACGTTATTGTTACACTTATAATATCTGTATAAGCACATTTTTGCTGGTCATTTGTTTCATACAGATTTCCACGGGACCAGGACAGACTGAATTTAACAGTAGTGAATCTCCCCGTAGTGCGGCCAGTTTTCAGCTTCGTATTTACTTCTCAGGACTGGACTAGTCTTAAAGCTGTTTACCGTCCTACACAGCGTAAATCTTAATAAGACACATACTTCGGCATCAGAAATAGAAGTTCCCCAAACAGCTGCCGTAAGCAAATTGATAAATGTTACAATGGCGTCACCATAATGTTTTCTGACCACTTGCTACAGTTGACAAAACTGTGAAAAACATGGTTTAATGCCAACGGTTAGCTCTGTGAGGAGCAGGTAATAGACTCCAATAGTAACGCTAGTGAAATATAAACAGTGATTTCCATACAGGTATATTAAATATGAGCCATTTGCAAAATACTATTTTTGTTATTTGGACATATGTTTGACGACAGAGCTGAAAAAGGCATGCAAACAACAACATAAAATCGAAATTAAATGAGGTTATCACAGCTGACTACCTTTCGATTACGAATACGAATTCGACAGGTGGAGGCCCGGATTTGGTCCAAGTTCCTATTAGTTTCCATCGTTTTCTTAGAAACAGTCTATGCATTTTTTCAGGGACAAATGTGACTTGAACATTACATACAGTTTGAAATGGATGTTTTCTTGAACAGCATTGCTTGCATGGCGAATAATTTTTCTCGACATGTGATTTGTGTTCCATGATTCAGTATGATAAATTACTTTTTCTCACAGAGGATGAAACAGCAGCCACTGAAACTATTGTAGACTTGTCGACGATTTCTGTATAGGTGGGGTACTCCATTTGAAGGATCTTGTGGTGACACAGCAGTCTACAAAATATAAAACGAATCTCATTCACCGCCTCCTGCTTTTATGTTTATAGCATAGACTGATTTCAGTCTATAAAAGTAAAATAAAAATTAGGCACCATGCTCATGCTGGAATAATATTATTCCAATGCTAGAGGGTAACTGATACTGCTTAATGTTCCTCCTTTCACCTTGCAGCTTAGTGCAGACACTTTTGATGTGGCGTTCCATGTTATCATTCAGTGTTAAGAATAATGTCGAGAAAAGTTTTCATAACTTTTTTGTTTCGGAGGACAAAAGATTTGCAAGTATGTGCTGCAAACCAATAGATCTGGAACACACAAAGAAATTCGTAAAATGAGGTAACCGGTTTTAGATTTATTTTTTTCCGCATATCTGCAATCACCCTACCTTATCCGGTAACTAATGTTCAAGTTGATCAACACTTACTTCATAGCCTCAGTTTATCACGGCTGTTGACGGAATAATAATAACTTTCACTAAAAAAAGACTAGACAATGCATAATTGGCAACGAATGCCGGGTCATTGTCATCACTGACAGTACTGTTGTCACTAGCAGCATCTTAATTAAATAATATTCGGTAACTTTCTCCTTCAGTAAAGAACCACAGAACCAAAAAGGAGTCGTTGTTGTTGTTGTTGTTGTGGTCTTCAGTCCTGAGACTGGTTTGATGCAGCTCTCCGTGCTATTCTATCCTGTGCAAGCTTCTTCATCTCCCAGTACCTACTGCAACCTACATCCTTCTGAATCTGCTTAGTGTATTCATCTCTTGGTCTCCCCCTACGGTTTTTACCCTCCACGCTGCCCTCCAATACTAAATTGGTGATCCCCTGATGCCTCAGAACATGTCCTACCAACCGATCCCTTCTTCTGGTCAAGTTGTGCCACAAACTCCTCTTCTCCCCAATCCTATTCAATACCTCCTCATTAGTTATGTGATCTACCCATCTAATCTTCAGCATTCTTCTGTAGCACCACATTTCGAAAGCTTCTATTCTCTTCTTGTCCAAACTATTTACCGTCCATGTTTCACTTCCATACATGGCTACACTCCATACAAATACTTTCAGAAATGACTTCCTGACACTTAAATCTATACTCGATGTTAACAAATTTCTCTTCTTCAGAAACGCTTTCCTTGCCATTGCCAGTCTACATTTTATATCCTCTCTACTTCGACCATCATCAGTTATTTTGCTCCCCAAATAGCAAAACTCCTTTACTACTTTAAGTGTCTCATTTCCTAATTTAATACCCTCAACATCTCTGTCAAACTCTTCACGCAGTATCGTATCTCCCATTTCATCTTCATCTACATCCTCTTCCATTTCCATAATATTGTCCTCAAGTACATCGCCCTTGTATAGACCCTCTATATACTCCTTCCACCTTTCTGCTTTCCCTTCTTTGCTTAGAACTGGGTTTCCATCAGAGCTCTTGATGTTCATACAAGTGGTTCTCTTATCTCCAAAGGTCTCTTTAATTTTCCTGTAGGCAGTATCTATCTTACCCCTAGTGAGATAAGCCTCTACATCCTTACATTTGTCCTCTAGCCATCCCTGCTTAGCCATTTTGCACTTCCTGTCGATCTCATTTTTGAGACGTTTGTATTCCTTTTTGCCTGCTTCATTTACTGCATTTTTATATTTTCTGCTTTCATCAATTAAATTCAATATTTCTTCTGTTACCCAAGGATTTCTACTAGCCCTCGTCTTTTTACCTACTTGATCCTCTGCTGCCTTCACTACTTCATCTCTCAAAGCTACCCATTCTTCTTCTACTGTATTTCTTCCCCCATTCCTGTCAATTGTTCCCTTATGCTCTCCCTGAAACTCTGTACAATTAAATTCCCACCTTTTTGCAGTTTCTTCAGTTTTAATCTACAGGTCATAACTAATAGATTGTGGTCAGAGTCCACATCTGCCCCTGGAAATGTCTTACAATTTAAAACCTGGTTCCTAAATCTCTGTCTTACCATTATATAATCTATCTGATGCCTTTTAGTATCTCCAGGGTTCTTTCATGTATACAACCTTCTATCATGATTCTTAAACGAAGTGTTAGCTATGATTAAGTTGTGCTCTGTGCAAAATTCTACCAGGCGGCTTCCTCTTTCATTTCTTAGCCCCAATCCATATTCACCTACTACATTTCCTTCTCTCCCTTTTCCTACACTCGAATTCCAGTCACCCATGACTATTAAATTTTCGTCTCCCTTCACTATCTGAATAATTTCTTTTATTTCATCATACATTTCTTCAATTTCTTCGTCATCTGCAGAGCTAGTTGTCATATAAACTTGTACTACTGTAGTAGGTGTGGGCTTCGTATCTATCTTGGCCACAATAATGCAAAAAGGAGTTATGCGGGATAAACGAAAGTTGCTAGGCGTGTTCAAATAACTTACTGGTTTGCTGCCGGGTGACACGGAGATTCTGGATTGCATGTCCAGCTATTTGGATAGTGTTATTAAGGATGCTGTTGAAATCAAACTATCAAGCAACCTTATAAACAGAGATGGTGGATTTTGTTTAAATGCTGCTTGGAATCCGGCTCTGTCTCTCATCAAAAAACAGAGGGACAGAATAAATGTTACCTCACCTGCTGATTAATAGTCACTATCGATATTTCTGATGTTGGCTGTCTTTGGTTGTGTGTTGACTTTACGGTTACTTGTTCTGCGTGTGATATTTTCCTTGTTTCTCCTCTGTGAACCGAGGTATTAAATTCACTTAAATTCACTTGCACATTGCTTCCTCCTTGTAGTTGTGCCTTGAGAATGGCAGGGTGTGCTCCTGTCGAAACATCGGCGGTGGTCGACGACGTCACCCGGCAGCAAACCCGTAAGTTATTTGAACATTCAATTCGCCGGGAAAAGTTGAGATCTCACATGGTAGGCGTCTACTAAAATGTGGAGCCCATCGCATAAGAATGCCACTAGTAGCGCTACTATGAGGCTTCAGATCAGGTTTCCTTTAAACACACGCTGTAACGGTCGTCAGCGTTATTTACCTTTGAGATTGTACGTGGTGATCTGATGTTAATCAAGAATGCCTTTAAGGCGACAAAGACGCCATTATCAACACCTCACTGAGTTAGAACGGGGTCGTGTAAAAGGGTTACGCGAAGCTGGTTGTTGTTTCTGCGATACTGCAGAAAGACTTGGCAGGAACGTCGCCATTGCACTTGGTTGCTGGCAGCATTGGTCACGAGAATGTACGTTCGCAAGAAGACCGGGCTCCAGATGGTCACCTGACTGAGAGCGAAGACCATCGTGTTCGACGTATAGCTGAGGCGCGTCGTACTGCATGTGGAGTTTGCACAACGATGATACAACGAACTGTTACGAATTGAAAGTCGGTTACTTCAGAGACAGTTCCGGGCCAAAAGCCCTGTAGCGTGCATTCCGCTGATCACAAACCACCGCCATTTGCCACTTCGTTGGTGACAAGCTAGAGCTCGTTGTAGGGCGTGGTAGTGGTCTGTTGTTTTTTCTGATGGAAGCTGGTTCTGCCTTAGTGCTAGTGATGGCCGTGTGTTGGTTAGGAGGCCAGCTGAGAGCCAGCAGCCAACCTGTGTACTAGTCACTCTGGACCTATACTCTGAGTTATGATCTGGGGTCCGATTTCGTATGACAGCAGGAGCACTGTCGTGGTCATTCCACACACCCTGACTGCAAATTTGTACGTCAGTCTACTGATTCGACGTGTCATGCTGTCATTCATGAACAGCAATACAGGGGATACTTTTCAATAGGTTAATCCACGCTCATACTACGGATGTAACCCAACAGGCTGTACAGATTCTTGTATGTCCAACCTTGTGACTGGAGGTATGGGGGCTACGGCCGTTCGCTAGTGTAAGAAAATGAAACACCTGCGGCCGTCCTTAGGATGTCGTTTATAGCGTATCTACCAGTTTGGGTGCTTCAATGTGCCATCTACAGGCCTTAGTTACTGCTGAAGAGGTTACCAGGATCCATATGTACGATGAGTCACTGGTCAACATAACTGGTATATGCAGACTGCCTGTAGCTGCGATGTCGTCTCTCCAACTTCTACAGCTCGTCGACATGTTGTCTTGGCCTCCTCGATCACCAGATATGTCTCCAATCGAGCTCATATGGGACATCATTGGATGACGACTCCATTATATAATGACTGACCAAGTGCAAAAATGGTTCAAATGGCTCTAAGCACTACGCGACTTAACATCTGAGGTCATCAGTCCTCTAGACTTAGAACTACTGAAACCTAACTAACCAAAGGACATCACACACGTCCATGCCCGAGGCAGGATTCGAACCTGCGACCGTAGCAGCAGCGCGTTTCCGGACTGAAGCGCCTAGAACCGCTCTGCCGCAGCGGCCGGCCTGATCAAGTGCAACTAGCATGGATGTCCATCCCATAAACTGACATCCAGCACCTGTGCAATACGGTGTATGCACGTTTGCATGCTTGCTTTGAACATTCTGGTGCTCACAGCGGTTACTAACGTACTGGAATTTTACATTCGCGGTGACTTATTTCTCGCTTACATTAATGTATGATCTTGCAACGTCAGTCACTTAAATAGGTTATCTAGAGGAATGTGTTCCCAAAATTCCATTATCTACATCACTTACTTTTTGGTGCTGTGATTTATTTCCTTGGTGTAGGTGCAAGATAATGGCTGTAGTATAAAAAATTCTGTTTATGGGAGGTCTGCATATGGGACAAAGTATAATTTTATTTATTGAAGATCTGCTTATGGGTCGCCGTATGTCTATAAGTAGTTACTTTACGAAAAAGGTTCATGTCCAAGAACATAGAAACAGGCGACACTCACAAGAATATTTCCTGAGTATAAAATATCAGCTCAAAGTGTAAACAAGCAGCACAAGTTGTGCACGGCGTTTCTCCTGTCATATAATGGAACCTTCATCAACAGCAATCTGTGGTTAGTTTAGAGAACTGCCGTCCGTAGATTGTTATTATAGTCACGATGACGCTCGTCTTATGGTCTATGGGGCCATTACCTATCAACAGGCGGAAGCAACAAATTAAAGCATGTCGCGAGATAACAACCGCCATCCAGGTGCTGGAAAGTCGGCAATAACTTATTCGACCAGAAAAGACACTGAAAAATTTCCTTCATGATCACATCAAATCATCTACCTTGGCCGTATGCGGACGCTTAATGCTCAGCTTTACAATCAACAGATAGCCATTCTTCAGTGGGGGGAGGGGGGCGGTGAATCGGGGCCGAGACTCCTTTAAATGCTGAATCTGGATGGACTAAGATGCCCGAGAGCAGAACCTTCTCATCAGTCCACATAATTTTCAATATTCAGCTTTAACCAAATCTCAGACACTTAGGCTCTTTTCTTTTTCGGTTATCCAACAGCCCAGGACTCACTACCATACGATGTAGCAGTTTGTAACGCCGGAAATGCATACCCTCCTGTTTCCATCTATTGCACTACAAATTTTTTTCCTTATTTTGTTACCTGAAGATATGATATTTCTGTGTCTTTATATATTGTAATTGTTTTACTTGCATTTATGTCGATGTATAATTGGCTTGTTTTGTATATATTATTTGTATTTTTACGCTGGGTCTTGCCCAGGGAAAACTATGCTATCGAACGATTACATCGATAGGTCCTGTGGAGAACCAAAGTGTTTAGTATCTTGGGTAGTGTTAACTCTGTCGCGTGGAGCGCGGGCAGAGCAGAGTCTGGCTGGAGTAGGGCGGTGGAGCAGGTGTGTTGTGTGACGCTCCCGCGAGTTGCCGCGCTTTCGGGGTTTGGCAGCATGTAATTGCGCTCGACTTGCTATAATAGTTTCTGGCACGGTGTCGCGGACGGGAAACATTATTTGCCACACATCAAGAGCCCGTTTCACCTGCTGACCTTGTCGAGAAGAAGGCGCGCCAACATCCAGCTTCTGCATCAGTGACAGCTGACAATAAGTGATTGTCGCCACCTCCTCGATCGACGACTTCAAACCTTCAATCAACCAACAAGGAAGACGGAAAGCACGTGAAGTTTTAGAACGGTATGGCAGACCTCAGCTTTTCAAACTGTTCCATTTGCATCACTAAAATACAGCAACTTAGTATGAACCTTTGTTACTCATTGTCCCAAATGCATTACCAAGCAGGGTCCCTTCCTTTTCCGAAATGAACCCTAGTGTCGTTGAAATTCAAACGCCAACATTAAAGCAATATCATTCCATTTCACTGCTTTAATTTCAAAGTTCAGTTAAAGTATTCATAGCTGGCAACAATATTTAAATTTCACAAGCACAAATTAAGAGTGCGAGTTTTGTTACCATATTTTAGCTTACCTGTGACTGCAGCTCAGCTTGGTACGTACTAACTTTTACTATTGTTAATTGTTCAGAATCATTTAATTCAAGTTCAAAGTTAAATCTCTTATTTCTAAATCGCGTAGATTCAAGTAGCTTTTGAAATGATTGTTGAGGTAGCCCAAGACTAACCTTATTTTATTGAATTTCGTAGTGCTTCAGAAACAAAGTTCACTATTGATATCAGTCACTAAATTAACTTTCAGTTTTCCGGTTTTATTAATTCTTTTGCTAAATTAAGTCAGAGTGTAGCGAAATTTATTACTTCTGAGAAACATTCAGGTTTCACACAACACGTGTCAACCTTCAGTTGCCACGCTTCTAGTGCTAATTATATGTGTAATAACCTTTCTTTTTCAGTTATTATAGTAGTTGTCAATAGGACTGGCGACCGTAATTTTCCCCAAATCTCAAATATCTAATTAACGCCAATTAATTGTTAATGTAACGAACGCACATTTAATTTATTTTTTAATTTTACCCTTTTCTCAAAATTAATTTCCACCAATTCCATTTGCATTTTTCCTTTCATTTAGATGTAACCCTTTCCTCCTTCTTTACCGACAAATTAACTTCGGTGACGATTGCTTTTCCCAAATTTCCATTAGGTGCACGCGGTTTAATTTTTCACTGTCATTAGGGTCGATAAGTGAGGGAGAGGTTACAAGCTCCAAACGTACATTCTTACAAATGCCTTCCTCATGTCAAGGCGAACGTTAGATACTAGCAAACTTCTGTTGGCCAGAAATGTCTTCATTGCCTGTGCTGGTCTGCTTTTGATGTCGTTCTGGTTTAGTCTGTCAAGCGTTGTTTTGCTTCCAAGGTTGTAAGATTTCTTCATTTCGTGTACTTCGTCACTCGCAGTTCTCATTTCTGCTACTTCTCATTCCTTTCGTCTTTTTTCAGTTTACTCTTTGTCCATATTCCGTACTCATTAAACTTTTCTTTGCCGTGCGGTATTAGCCGAGCGGTCTAGGGCGCTGCAGTCATGGACTGTGCGGCTGGTCCCGGCGGAGGTTCCAATCCTACCTCGGGCATGGTTGTGTGTTTGTCCTTAGGATAATTTAGGTTAAGTAGTGTGTTAGTTTAGGGACTGATGACCTTAGCATTTAAGACCCATAAGATTTCACACACATCTGAACATTTTTTGAAACTGTTCTTTCCAGTCAACAGATACTATAATTCTTCTTCGTTTTCACTGAGGATAGCAATGTCATCAGCGAATCTAATCATTGATATCCTTTTATCTTGAATTTTAATCCCATTCTTCAACCTTCCCTTTATTCCCATTATTTCTTTTTCCATGTATAGCTCATCACTATTTTTCTCAAAATTTCTAACATCTTCCACCATTTGACTCTGTCGAATGCTTTTTACAGGTCGGCAAATACTGTGGACGTGTCTTGATTTTTCTTCAGTCTAGCTTCCAGTACCAACAGCAACGGGAGAACTGCTTCTCTGTTATCTTCCTAAAGCAAAAATGATCGTCGTCTAATAGAGCCTATATTTTATTTTCCATTCTTATGCCTTCTGTAAATTATCCTTGCATTCATGAACTGTGAAGCTGATTGTGTTTTAGTTCTCACAATTATCTGTGAATGACACCATTCCGATTTCAAAATAATAAGTGCTCAAGTTAATTTAACCAATAACATTCAAAGTTATAATTAAAAGAATAAACTTTTGGGCCTTACTAAAAATTTAGACCTCTAGAACTGCAGTCTAGAATCATAATAAAATGGAAGACCAAGAATGATTTTTTTTTTGAGTCATCTGTCTTATGACTTGTTTGATGCCACCCGCCACTAATTTCTCTCCTGTGTCAGCCTCTTCATCTCAGAGTAGCGCTTGCAACGTACACCATTAATTATTTGCTGGACATATTTCAATCTCTATCTTCCTCTACAGTTTTTACCCCCTGCAGCTCCCTCTAGCTCCGTCGAAGTCATTTCCTGATGTCTTAACTTATGTCCTACAATCCTCTCCCATCTCCTTGTCAGTGTTTTCCACAATTTCTTTTCTCTGCGATTCTACGCAGAACCTCCTCATTCGTTACCTTATCAGTCCATCTGATTTCCAACATTCATTTGTAGCACCACATCTCAATTGCTTCGATTTTCTTCTCTTCCGGTTTCCCACATCCATGTTCTCCAAACGTACATTCTCAGAAATGTCTTCCTCAAATGAAGGCCTATGTTAGATACTTCTCTTGGCCAGAAATGCCCTTTCTGTCAGTGCTATCTACTTTTCATGGCCTCCTTGCTGCGTAGTCATTGGTTATTTTGCTGCTCCTTAACGTCATTTACTTCGTGACCATCAATCCTGATGTTAAGTTTCTGGCTGTTCTCATTTGCTACTTCTCACTACTTTCGTCTTTCTTTGATGTATTCTCAGTCCATATTCTTTACTCATTAGACTGTTCATTCCATTCAGCAGATCATGTAATTTTTCTTTACTTTCACTCAGGATAGCAATGACATCAGCGAATCGTATCATTGATATCCTTTCACCTTGAATTTTTGTTCCATTCCTGAATCTTTCTTTTATTTCCGTCATTGCTTCTTCGACGTACAAATTGAACGGTAGGGACGAAAGACTACATGCCTGTATTACACCCTTTTTAGTCCAAGCACTTCGTTCTTGGTCTTCCACTCTTACTATTCACTTGGCTCTTGTACATGTTGTATATTATCCGACTCTCCCTATAGCTTACGCCTTTGTTTCTCATAATTTTCAACGCCTTGTACCATTTTACATTGTCGAACGCTTTTTCTAGGTCGACGTTTTTCTTTAGTCTTGCCTCCATTATCAACCGCAACGTCAGAATTGCCTCTCTGGTGTCTTTACCTTTCCTAAAGTCAAACTGATCGTTAACCAACATATCGTCAATTTTCTTTTTCATTCTTCTGTATATTATTCTTGTCAGGAACTTGGATGCATGAGCTGCTCAGCTAATTGTGCGAGAATTCTCGCACTTGTCAGCTCTTGCATTCTTCTGAATAGTGTGGGGGATATTTCTATGAAAGTAGATGGTTTGTCGCCAGACTCGTACATGCTACACATCAACGTGAATGGTCGTTTAGTTGCCACTTCCCCCAGTGATTTTAGAAATTCTGATGGACTGTTAGCCGGCCGGAGTGACCGAGCGGTTGTAGGCGCTACAGTCTGGAACCGCGCGACCGCTACGGTCGTAGGTTCGAATCCTGCCTCGGGCATGGATGTGTGTGATGTCCTTAGGTTAGTTAGGTTTAAGTAGTTCTAAGTTCTAGGGGACTGATGACCTCAGAAGTTAAATCCCATAGTGCTCAGAGCCATTTGATGGACTGTTATCTGTCCCTTATGCCTTATTAGATCTTAAGTCCTCCAAAGCTATCTTCAGTTCTAATCCTTATACGGGATCCTCCATCTCTTCTAAATCGACTCCTGTTTCTTATATCACTTCAAAGAAGTCTTCCCCCTCACAGAGGCCTTCAATGTACTCTTTCCACGTATTCGCTCTCTCTCGTACTTTTAACAGTGGAATTACTGTTGCAGTCTTAATGTTACCACCCTTGCTTTTAATTTCAGTGAATGTTGTTTTGACTTTCCTATGTGCTGAGTTAGTGCTTCCGACAATCATTTCTTTTTCGATTTCTTCAAATTTTACATGTAGCTATTTCATCCTATCTTCGCTGCACTTCCTATTTATTTCATTCCTCAGCGACTTGTAATTCTGTATTCCTGAATTTCCCTGAATATTTGTGTACCTTCTTCTTTCATCGATCAGCTGAATTAATTCATCTGTCACCAGTAATTTCGACACAGTTACCTTCTTTATATCTATGTTTTTCTTTCCAGCTTCTGTGATTGCCGTTTTCAGAGACGTCCGTTCCTCTTCAACTATATTGCCTACTGAGCTGTTCCCTATTGCTGTATCTATGGCCTTAGAGAACTTCAAGTGTAACTTGTCATTCCTTAGTGTTTCCGTATCCTGTGCTTCTTTGAGTATTGGTTCTTCCTGACTAATCTCTTAAACTTTAGCCTACTCTTCATTACTACTACATTGTGATCTGAGTCTGTATCTGCTCCTGGGTACGCCTTACAATCCAAAATCTCATTTCGGAATCTCTGTCTGAAAATGACGTAATCGACCTGAAATCTTCCCATATCCCATGGCCCTTCCCAAGACTACCGCCTCCTCTTGTGGTTCTTGAATAGAGTATTCGCTATTACTAAGTGAAATTTATTACAGAACTCACTTAGTCGTTCTCCTCTCTCATTCCGTGTCCCAAACCCATATTCTCCTGTAACCATTCCCTGTACTCCTTCCCATTCAACTGCATTCCAGTTCCCCATGTCTATTAGATTTTCATCTCCATTTAAGTACTGTATTACCCTTTCAATATCTCCATATACCCTCTCTGTCTCTTCATCTTCAGCTTGTGACGTTGGCATGTATACCTGAACCATCGCTGTCTGTGTTGGCGTGCTGTCGACTGTGATAAAAACAACACTGTCACTGAACTGTTCACAGTGAAACACTCTCTGCCGTAGCTTCCTATTCACAACGAACCCTACTCCCGTTATACCGTATTCTGCTGCTGTGATGTTCCCTATCCTCATCTGACCGGGAATCCTTGTTTTCTTTCCATTTCACTTCACTGATCTCTACTATATCTAGATTGAACCTTTGCATTCCCGTTTTCAGATTTTCTAGCTTCCCTACCACATTCAGGCTTCTGACATTCCATGCCGCGACTCGCAGAACGTTATCCTTTTGTTGGCAATTGAATCTTTATCTCATGGTCACCTCTCATAAGCCAGTAACCTCCTGGAGATACGAATGGGAGACTATTACGGATGATCATGACACTTTTCTGATTACGGGTTACTTGTCCCGCGGATATACGTTATGTCTTTAATGCACTGGTTTCCATTGCCTTCTGCATCCTCATGCCGTTGATGGCTGTTGATTCTTCCGGCCTTAGGGGTTGTTTCTCACACCAAGGAAAAGAAAGTGCCCTGGACCTCTGTCCGCTACTACGCCCTCTTTGACAAGGCCTTTGGCAGTGCGAGGGTGATTTCTATGCCGGAACTCCTCAGCCTCCAATGCTGATTAATAATAAAAATTGAGTGATGGCGGTTTTCGAACCCGGGACCGAGCACGTTTTGATTAATAACCAAAAACTCTTACCAATCCCCTTTTTTTGACCAATAAACATGTGTTTTGTTGTATTTTATTCAGTAAGTTTGCAGCTCTTAGTCACAATCATCTGAACGATCTCTACAATCGAATAAGAAAAGCTGCTCAACAAATGACATTACGATACGTAAACGGTTTCTGTTCTGTCTCCATGATGTGATAAAGCAAATGATTCTAAGAAAATTTTTACAAATCATTTATGACAAAGTTGTACTGATATGTTTTTATCATAATGTTGCAAAATTACAAAACTGTAACAAATTCAGTTAATAAGAATCAAATAAGGAAGAGACCAATTTACTATAAAATCCGAGAAAATTACGTGAAAGAAGGTACAATATTTCAAAATGCTATCACAATGATAAAAACGCACAATATTTTCAGCAATGTTTTAACAGTGCAATGCAAAATTCTGGCAATACAGTGCAGATTATCGTCTGCCTTGACACTATTTTGCACCAAAAATGAGTGATATTTCTTGATCGCTCAGTAAACATTTATGCCTTATATATTGTCAGTCAACACAGAAATAAACTCTGTAATGCATTTGGCACCTGATTTATGAGAACAGAGAAAAACATATTGAAAACTAACATAAAAATATCCAAGAGAAAATTCAGTTACTTGAAAATATCTTCAACAGAAAATAGATGTAAAAAATTAGGAAGTCTTATGATTTTGGCTACGCCAATAAAGAATATGAAAACACACGTCAGTCAACGCAAGTTACATACTTGGCATCAAAAAAGTTTAAAAGATGGGAGTTATAGGTGATGCATATTAAAAGTATCAGTAACAGTAGGATGAAATAATGACAGATAGTAGTCTAATGTGTGAATATTGTTTTAGTGGATATCTAATTATGTTGTTGTAGACTACCACTCGATCTAATACAACAACCATGTCTGTTCTATTACAATGGTTGCAGAACGAAGATAAGCTGTCCAGAAAATAAAAGTTTCACCTTCTCAAAAGAGGATGAACTAAAAGACCAAGGTGTGAACAAAACTCCGTAAATGAAACAACAAAAGGAAACAGTTCACAAGATGTTTAAAATATGTCACCTCCCATCTTCAGAAGACAACCCAAAACTTTCGCCAGTAAATACAATGAAGCAAGGAAAGACGGAAAGAGAATTTGAGAAGTAATAGCGTGCGTGGATTTAATCGAGAGAGCAGCAGCAGTGACGAGTCAGAATAGTACGTAACACCGTACAGAGAAATGGATACAAATGGCGACTCTCGTGTACTAAGAAGAGAACTTTCCTGTCTCCTGTGGCATAATAGAAAAATTAAAAAAAAAAAAAATAAATCAGTAACAGTACTGAACAGACACGAGTAACCCCTAGACCACGGGTCAGTCGCCTGTAGTTTCAGCCATTATATCGCAAAAATGATTGTCCTCAACATACTTATATAACCCGTCTGTAAGATTCTACAAATCAACTTGATTAGTCGTTTGGTTGCCACTTCCGTCGTATACAGTGCTGGCCTCTGCAGTGTTCAACCACCTCATTTCCCTTCTACGTTTAGCATGCCAGGTACAGCCGCTGTCTCACTTACGAGGTTGTTAGTAAACAGACGAGGTAGGGTATTGCATACAGTAGAGCCGCCAGCAGGTGCCACAGCGTCCGGAGGCGCCAAATTCACCACTACGTGACGTGAGCAGTGAGCTCAGTATACGAGGGTTGGAACTTAAATAGTGGCAACTATTTATTCACAACCGATACGAAAGAGTTACATGTTTGCACCTGTTACTGTCCTTCAAAGTAGTCACCAGCGTTGTATGGAACACGTTGCCAGCGATGTGGAAGGCGTAGTATACCGTTAGCAGAGCCTCTTCTGTTGATGGTGTGAATGGAGCGGTCTACAGCCTGTCGAATCTTTGGAACAGTTCTGAAGCGAATGCCGCGAAGTGGTTCCTTCATCTTGGGAATCAAATCAAAGTCACAAGGAATTAAGTCGGGGGAGTATAGTGGATGGTACAGTACTTCCCAGTCCCACCGACCGAACAGAGAAGCCACAGCTTGCGCTGTATGCGCCCGCACATTGTCGAGCAAAATGATGGGTGGCTTGCACAGAAAGTGTCACCGCTTCTTTCACAAAGTTGGTCGCAAGTGATGCTCCAAAAACGAACAGTAATACTGTGCATTGACGGTCTGCCGTGAAGGAACGTAATGCGTTAGGATAACACCATCACAGTCACACAGGCGAATCACAATAACCTCCACCATACTGGGGCTCTGATGCACTTTAGACTTTCGCGGCGACCCATAGTGATGCTATTCGTTGGATTGGCGTTTCAGTTTTGGCTCGTACGATGTGGCCCATGCCTCATCCAGTGTTGCGACACGGCGTAAGAAAGCCTCTCCTTCGCGCTCATAGCGCCCCAAGAGCGTCTGAGCAGCGTCGTAACGCATCCATTTCTGCATTTCCGTCAAGTCATGAGGAACCCATCGTGATGTAGTTTTTCGCATGCCCAGGCTTTCCATCAGGATGCGAAGCACAGTCGTATGTGCTAATCCGGTATCGTGGGCGAGCTCACTAATCGTATGGCGTCCATCGCTGTTCACTAACGCAGCAACAGCGCGCACTTCTTCTTCAGAGACGCTAGGACGACCTGCCTGATGCATGTCTGCCACAGTTTTCCGACCTTAGTTGAAGGCTGTTACCCAACGTGCCACTGTTCTGTACGGCAATGCAGATTCCCTGCACGCCTCTTGAAGTCCTTGATGACACTGTCGTGCTATACGACCTCTGGCACATTCAATCTTGATCTAGCTCCGTTGTTCCAGTTTCGAAAACAAAGTGACACCGTTACGTTAGACCGCTCGCTCACAAGTGACTGTGCTTCCCTCTATTGTGCGCATGCCGAGTCCATTTGCTCGGGGGTGAGGTAGGTAAGTGAACAACGTATGCTATCAGCGACAATAGTAGATTCCATCGCACAGTGTCTCCACAGCAGTGTTGGCACTATTTAAGTTCCAACCTACGTAAATTGGAGAGACTACTAAAAAGCGACGTTGCATACGAGTCCGTGACAGTGTTGTAACAGGTACGCCATATTAACGAGGGGTATCCAGGGTTGTTGTTACTGCTTGTGGTCGCGACTTGCAAGCGATTCTTCCACTGAACTACGAGCTAAACCCAGATAGCGCCACGTTGTGTTAGTAATTAGGAATTTCGTTTCTCCTGTTTAGTACAAAGATTTGACAGCTTGCCCCGATCCATCATGGCCGCTGTAACGTATTGCTTCAGGACTTGGCTTCGCACTCTACTCTCTCCAGTTTAGTACTGAGCTTGTGAGTCGCAACACGCAGTGCTGCGATCGACGGTAACTATCTTACGTCCGCGCGGTCATGTGTTGACGTGGTAGCGCGCCGTATCTCCTTGCAGTCGGCTACATACGTGGTTGCGCGCTCGGCCCAGAGACGACACCTCACCAGAGCGCCAGAGAGCCACGAAACACACCACGTGGCTCACTAGCACAGCGGACGTCCCGAAATTCATGACCAACTTGCAGCAAAAACTAACCACTATCCTCTCGCTTTTGGAGGACTTGATTAAAGCCTTTGTATCGCCGTAAACGGAACCACATCGCCACACCACTCACCTGGGGCTATGAATTTGGAATGCAAACTGCTTAAAGACGAAGAAGACGTAACTAAAGGATTTTATCATGTTGCTTTCATCCCAGAGACGTACGTTCAAATTAGCTACACACACATTTACCGTACGCGGGGGCGCGACAGTGATCCTCGTTTGCCGAGAAATCAGGCTTCACCAAGAACAGTTATCACAGCTTCAGAACATCGGAGCCACGGCAATTACCATCACAAAGGCTATCGGAAGCTTAACATGCATAGCGGCGTACATCGGCTCGAATAAACAGGTACTCTATGACGACCTGCACCGCCTCCTGGGCGGCTTTGACAAAGCACTCCTCGGCGGCGATCTCAGCAGCAAACACATGGCTTGGAACTCTCGGAGGATCCACCCGAAAGGACAACGACTTCTCAAATTAGAAGATGAATTGAAGATTAATGTGATCGGCCCACGGGAACACACGAGGCTTCCGCCTTTCATACACCAATGTCTAGATGATTTAGTGTGGTGTGCGTACTGTAAGACACACACCATCAGATTATTTGACTTGTGGCTTTAAAGAAGTAGGCGAGTGTCAGCAACATGTCTCGTGGTCGAATCGTGGCGTGTTTATCTTCTGCCGTTAGGTCAGACGATTGAAATGCCACTTGCACGCTTAGAGTAGCAGATTGATGGTGACCAACTTTAAACAGAACTTGATTAATTTTCAAGCACATTTATTAAGATAATAAAAAGCATAGAAACAACCTAACTTGATTCTGGATGCTGTTTACAATTGACAATCTGAAGTTCCTTTGGTCTTGGTACGTTAGTCTTATTCTCACATATCTCTGATACTTGACAAACTGTTTATTAATTTATCTTCATGGCTGTGTACTGGAATATGGTAATCTTATTAGGCGCAGACTGAATCTTGACTATAGACTGGTACAGACAAATGCAGACTAATGCAGACTGGTACAGACAAATGCAGACTCGTACAGACTAATGTAGACTGATTAATCGGAGGTCTGTACACTCGTTACAATACCTCGCGCGTTCATGTATCACTGCGCGAGTGTAATCCGCGAGGGGAAAAGGTTCTACGTTAGCAGCAAATCTCATTGTCTGCGTTACATATTAATACGCGGATTGGCGGAAGCAGAATTTGGTCCGTCTCTATGGCAGCGCCATCTCGTAGTGCGGAGACGGAAGAGCATTGCACCTGCTCTGCTGTGCTTAGCGGGGCGCGCTCTAGTGGGAAAGTTGTGTACGCGCTGACTACGCGGAACTATGTACACAACATTTAGACATAACTATTGTGATGAACATCAATGCCAATCTCCAATTAGGGAAATAAATGACATCTCATCACACCATAATCCGATGACTGGAGTTCTGGAACGAGCATCGGTACATCTACCTCCCCCCCCCCCTCCCCCAGAATCAAGAGGACTGTCGACTGGGACCAATTCCAACATTATTTGGCCAGCAACGTCAGGCAGACTACGGACGTCTCCATCGACAACGCTATACAAACTCTCACCACCAAAATAAGGACGGCGAAATCCAGAGCAACCACACAAGTATTTTAGCCGGGTATTAACTTCGAAACCTTCCCGCCTACACTTCAAGGTAATGAGACACAACGGAACCGAGCCTGACGGCATTTTATCAGGTTCCGAAATCCGGTAGACAGACGAGTATTTTACTGACTTAACAGAGAGCTCCACAGATACCTGACTGAATGGCGACAGGAGGTCTGGGAGCATAAAACGTCGGACTTCTTACTTCGCACACGGGAGGATCGGTAGATTGTCAGAAATTTACGACAGCAGCCGCTACCGAAACGAGCCATACGAGGCCCTCAAGGGATGTCGTTCGACGCCCTGGCACAAGCAGAGCTTTACGCGGAAACATATCTACACAAAAAGAAGACGTCCGTACTGGCCTGGCGCCTAGAAAGTGGCATACATTACACCGATGCCAAAGCCGCGCAAATATCTGTCGCAGCCCAATAATTATCTACCCATTAGTCTTCTACAGATTTGGGGAAAACATTTGAAAGAATTCTACTCAACAGAATTAATGCCGACCTGACTCAACATGAGGTTATCCGCCCTGAACAATACGAAACAATAAGAAAGCTACCGTGGAATATAAAATTATAAATAATGTAGCAACCAGTCGCGGAAACGTAATTTATCTTGTTGCACATCGATTTGGACTGATATCAGTCGTCATCGGTGCATTTTTCTAACCGATACATGCCGTAAGTAGAAGTGCAGTCCTTGGCAGATTTCCATCATGATCTGCCAAGGACAGTACTTCTACTTATGCACCAATGATGACTGATATAAGTAGAAATCGATTTGCAACGAGATGAATAAATTATGTTTCCGCGACTGGTTGCTACATTCTTTATAATTTCTGAACAATATAGTTTTCAGTGCCGCTTGTAAGCGAAACTCCAACTTCTACGCACTACTCAAGCCACACAGGACCACTTTAATTAACGAAAGATGACACTTGGGTGGTTTTAGATCTGGAAAAACTTACAATAAGGTATGGCGAGACCACCTCATCCTCAAACTCCACCAAGACACGCCAACAGCAGACTGTTATGTTACAACGCTGGACAGTTACCGTAAGAGCGGCAACTCTACGTTCGAACTGCAGGCAAAATATCAGGGAAGAAATTGGTTGTGGCTGGGATACCCTCACACTGTTCAACATCTAGGTAAATGATATTCCGAACGTACTTCATCTATCAATCAACCTCTACGCAGACGACACGGTCTTCCATACCACTGGGAGAAATTTGGACCAAGTCATCACACAGATGCAGCGACAGATCAACCTGATGGGATAGTGGGCTCGGATGAACCAAATCTCTATCAGCCTGACGAAGTCTGTGGCTATAGTTTTCACAAAACAGAAGCCACTCCTGAACACGAGGCTCAAATCAACACTTAACCTATTCTATGGTCCCCAGTGTGAAATACTTGGGAGTCCATTTGGATGGGCGTCCATTTGGATAAGAAACTTCCGTTCACACACACTACGTGGCAGAGAAGGAAAAAGCGGGACTACATAAGCACCCAGGACCCAGATAGTCCGGTCTTACAGGAGAAATAAATAAAGAAGTACAAAATCGGCAAAGTCGAGAACGTTGAAGTCACCACCGCCCATAAAAAAGAAACATCGGCCCAGAGGCGGCCACACCCGTCTCGGACTCTGACGGACTAAGAACCGTGATCGCTGCTGCTCCGAGTTGTTCTGTCTCGCCGTGAGCTACATCCGCCGCCACATCCGCTCACGAGGCACAGTTTCGCCGCGGATACCAGCTATGGAATCTCAGGAACAACAAGAACAATGAAGGCACACGTGCCTTAAGCTCAGGATAATTAATGCAGTGTTTAGACAACATTTTTGTTCACTACAGAAAGTGCTAAAAATAGTGACCTCCAAATACAGTACAGACATATAATCTTTGTAGAAAACCCTGGCGCTCTTCCCTATATAAAACCCTTGTTACGTGACACCAGTTCCCGATGGAACTCGCAGGATATTTGCAGAGTCTGATAAGGTAAGCACGGAGCCTTGTGTACACAGCAGAACGCGTCATAATTTTCTTAGTAGATGTTATGCCAGTACTGAATGTGGCATTCACTTTTTGAACACTTCCTATAACGTGCAACGTCGTTGAGTGAAGCGTACTTCGTTTTTCCTGAGCTTAAGGTGCGTGAGACGTGTGCGTTGATTGTCCTAGTTGGTGCTAACATTCCGAAGCTTTCACTGGCTCAGGGTCACTCTCAAGACCGTAAGTTTCTACCCTAGAATATCATTTCAATTCCGCTATCAGCTGTTTCAATTTATATCAAACCTTTTGAATCACCCTGTGTAATGCGATCATTGCCTGAGTAAATGAAGGTCATGGACAGTTTTGCATTGTTACCAGGCAACTGGACATTGCGTCTGCTGAACAAACACTGGTTCCTTCAGTGTCTCTGTCAGGTGATGGGGAATACTTCCTGTATCAGAATCATTTTTCCTCACGCTGTACTATTCACCGATGAGACCCTGAAAAAGAAAGCGATTGTCATCATCTCTATATACTATTATATATGTGGTTTCTGTTCTTTAGGACACGTCCGAAAGAGCAGACACCATTTTGAATCTGCAGCCACTATGGATTAAGACACGAAGGAATTACAGACACTGCTGCGAGTGGATATTGATTTAAATCAGTTATCTACACACTGCTAATGTAGTACCCTTTGCACATTATCCCCTTTCCTCGCGGCATTTCCCCGATTCAGATGAGAGTTCTAGCCGGCCGTAGATCCGCACTGAACAGATCATCGGCCATCGTGGCCTTAATTGTGTACCTGGAGTAGAAGTATGAAACCAGAATTTGATTCCAATTGTTACACGTCTGTTGTTTGAAACTGATACAAAATATTTTATTCAAAATAATATCCACTGCTAAAACTTCCTGGCAGATTAAAACTGTGTGCCCGACCGAGACTCGAACTCGGGACCTGTGCCTTTTGCGGGAAAGTGCTCTACCAACTGAGCTACCGAAGCACAACTCACGCCCGGTACTCACAGCTTTACTTCTGCCAGTATCTCGTCTCCTACCTTCCAAACTTAACAGAAGCTCTCCTGCAAGTTTAGCAGGAGAGTTTCTGTAAATGCCGAAATGCAGGCGTTTTAGCTCACGCAGGCTCGCGTGAGGAGGAAAGGACTATACTTAACTTTAATCCATTAATGATGAACGTCACTCTTGACTGTACATGACTCTCAATATTATCTGTTCAGAATACATTCTTCAAGAATATGGCGCCTTGCTAGGTCGTAGCAAATGACGTAGCTGAAGGCTATGCTAAACTGTCGTCTCGGCAAATGAGAGCGTATGTAGACAGTGAACCATCGCTAGCAAAGTCGGCTGTCCAACTGGGGCGAGTGTTAGGGACTCTCTCTAGACTAGACCTGCCGTGTGGCGGCGTTCGGTCTCCAATCACTGACAGTGGCGACACGTAGATCCGACGTATACTAACGGAGCGCGGCCGATTTAAAGGCTACCACCCAGCAAGTATGGTGTCTGGCGGTGACACCACAAGAGATCTGGAGAATGTGCTGGCCAGGGCAGGAGTCGAACATTTCCTGTATCCAGAAAGGCCCGTACAGGACCTGCAACATGTGGTCGTGCATTATCATACTGAAATGTAGGGTTTCGCAAAGATCGAATGAAGGGTAGACCCACGGGTCGTAACACATCTGAAATGTAACGTCCACTTTTCAAAGTGCCGTCAATGCGAACAAGAGGTGACCGAGACGTGTAGCCAATGGCACCCCATACCATCACGCCGGGTGATACGCCAATATGGCGATGACGAATACACGCTTCCAATGTGCGTTCACCGCGATGTCGCCAAACACGGATGCAACCATCATGATGCCGTAAAAAGAACGTGGATTCATCCGAAAAAATGACGTTTTGCCATTCGTGAACCCAGGTTCGTCGTTGAGTACACCATTGCAGGCGCTCCTGTCTGTGATGCAGCGTCAAGGGTAACCGCAGCCACGATCTCCGAGCTGATAGTGCATGCTGCTGCAAACGTCGTCGAACTGTTCGTGCAGATGGTTGTTGTCTCCCAAACGCCCCCATCTGCTGACTCAGGGATCGAGACGTGGCTGCACGATCCGTTACAGCCATGCGGATAAGATGCCCGTCATTTCGACTGCTAGCGATACGAGGCCGTTGGGATCCAGCACGGCGTTCCGTATTACCCTCCTGAAGCCACCGATTCCATATTCTGCTAACAGTCATTGGATCTCGACCAACGCGCGCAGCAATGTTGCGATACGATAAACCGCAATCGCGATAGGCTACAATCCGACCTTTATCAAAGTCGGAAACGTGATGGCACGCATTTCTCCTCTTTACACGAGGCATCACAACAACGTTTCACCAGGTAACGCCGGTCAACTGCTGTTTGTGTATGAGAAATCGGTTGGAAGCTTTCCTCATGTCAGCACGTTGTAGGTGTCGCTACCGGCGCCATCCTGGTGTGAATGCTCTGACAAGATAATCGTTTGCATAGAACAGCATCTTCTTCCTGTCGGTTAAATTTCGCGTCTGTAGCGCGTCATCTTCGTGGTGTAGCAGTTTTAATGGCCAGTAGTGCAGTAGTGTAGATGATGATCGGACGGAGCCTAGTCAGGAGAATGAGCCGTCTTTTTTTTTTTTTTTTTTTTTTTTTTGCCATCAGTCTACTAACTGGTTTGATGCGGCCCGCCACGAATTCCTTTCCTGTGCTAACCTCTTCATCTCAGAGTAACACTTGCAACCTACGTCGTCAATTATTTGCTTGACGTAGTCCAATCTCTGTCTTCCTCTACAGTTTTTGCCCTCTACAGCTCCCTCTAGTACCATGGAAGTCATTCCCTCATGTCTTAGCAGATGTCCTATCATCCTGTCCCTTCTCCTTATCAGTATTTTCCACATATTTCTATCCTCTCCGATTCTGCGTAGAACCTCCTCATTCCTTACCTTATCAGTCCACCTAATTTTCAACATTCGTCTATAGCACCGCATCTCAAATGCTTCGATTCTCTTCTGTTCCGGTTTTCACACAGTCCATGTTTCACTACCATACAATGCTCCAGACGTACATCCTCAGAAATTTCTTCCTCAAATTAAGGCCAATATTTGATATTAGTAGACTTCTCTTGTCCAGAAATGCATTTTTTTTTGCAATAGCGAGTCTGCTTTTGATGTCCTCCTTGCTCCGTCCGTCATTGGTTATTTTACTGCCTAGGTAGCAGAATTCCTTAACTTCATTGGCTTCGTGACCATTAATCCTGATGTTAAGTTTCTCGCTGTTCTCATTTCTACTACTTCTCATTACCTTCGCCTTTCTCCGATTTACTCTCAAACCATACTGTGTACTCATTAGACTGTTCATTCCGTTCAGCAGATCATTTAATTCTTCTTCACTTTCACTCAGGATAGCAATGCCATCAGCGAATCGTATCATTGATATCCTTTCACCTTGTATTTTAATTCCACTCCTGAACCTTTCTTTTATTTCCATCATTGCTTCCTCGATGTACAGATTGAAGAGTAGAGGCTTAAGGCTACAGCCTTGTCTTACACCCTTCTTAATACGAGCACTTCGTTCTTGATCGTCCACTCTTATTATTCCCTCTTGGTTGATGTGGTGGTGGTGGTGGTTAGTGTTTAACGTCCCGTCGACAACGAGGTCATTAGAGACGGAGCGGAAGCTCGGGTTAGGGAAGGATTTGGAAGGAAATCGGCAGTGCCCTTTCAAAGGAACCATCCCGGCATTCGCCTGAAACGATTTAGGGAAATCACGGAAAAGCTAAATCAGGATGGCCGGAGATGGGATGGAACCGTCGTCCTCCCGAATGCGCTCTTGGTTGTTGTACATATTGTATATGACCCGTCTCTCCCTATAGCTTACCCCTACTTTTTTCAGAATCTCGAACAGCTTGCACCATTTTATATTGTCGAACGCTTTTTCCAGGTCGACAAATCCTATGAAAGTGTCTTGATTTTTCTTTAGCCTTGCTTCCATTATTAGCCGTAACGTCAGAATTGCTTCTCTCGTCCCTTTACTTTTCCTAAAGCCAAACTGATCGTCACCTAGCGCATTCTCAATTTTCTTTTCCATTCTTCTGTATATTATTCTTGTAAGCAGCTTCGATGCATGAGCTGTTAAGCTGATTGTGCGATAATTCTCGCACTTGTCAGCTCTTGCCGTCTTCGGAATTGTGTGGATGATGCTTTTCCGAAAGTCAGATGGTATATCGCCAGACTTATATATTCTACACACCAACGTGAATAGTCGTTTTGTTGCCACTTCCCCCAATGATTTTAGAAATTCTGATGGAATGTTATCTATCCCTTCTGCCTTATTTGACCGTAAGTCCTCCAAAACTCTTTTAAATTCCGATTCTAATACTGGATCCCCTATCTCTTCTAAATAGACTCCTGTTTCTTCTTCTATCACATCAGACAAATCTTCACCCACATAGAGGCTTTCAATGTATTCTTTCCACCTATCTGCTCTCTCCTCTGCATTTAACAGTGGAATTCCCGTTGCACTCTTAATGTTACCACCGTTGCCTTTAATGTCACCAAAGGTTGTTTTG
Source organism: Schistocerca piceifrons (assembly GCF_021461385.2). Lineage (NCBI taxonomy): Eukaryota > Metazoa > Arthropoda > Insecta > Orthoptera > Acrididae > Schistocerca > Schistocerca piceifrons. The sequence goes on from NC_060139.1 coordinate 47,892,966, forward strand.
ACTTTCCTGTATGTTGAGTCTGTCCTTCCGACAATCATATCTTTTTCGATGTCTTCACATTTTTCCTGCAGCCATTTCGTCTTAGCTTCCCTGCACATCCTATTTATTTCATTCCTCAGCGACTTGTATTTCTGTATTCCTGCTTTTCCCGGAACATGTTTGTACTTCCTCCTTTCATCAATCAACTGAAGTATTTCTTCTGTTACCCATGGTTTCTTCGCAGCTACCTTCTTTGTACCTATGTTTTCCTTCCCAACTTCTGTGATGGCCCTTTTTAGAGATGTCCATTCCTCTTCAACTGCACTGCCTACTGCGCTATTCCTTATTGCTATATCTATAGCGTTAGAGAATTTCAAACGTATCTCGTCATTCCTTAGTACTTCCGTATCCCACTTCTTTGCGTATTGATTCTTCCTGACTAATGTCTTGAACTTCAGCCTACTCTTCATCACTACTACAGGGTGTTTCAAAAATGACCGGTATATTTGAAACGGCAATAAAAACTAAACGAGCAGCGTTAGAAATACACCGTTTGTTGCAATATGCTTGGGACAACAGTACATTTTCAGGCAGACAAACTTTCGAAATTACAGTAGTTACAATTTTCAACAACAGATGGCGCTGCGGTCTGGGAATCTCTATAGTACGATATTTTCCACATATCCACCATGCATAGCAATAATATGGCGTAGTCTCTGAATGAAATTACCTGAAACCTTTGACAACGTGTCTGGCGGAATGGCTTCACATGCAGATGAGATGTACTGCTTCAGCTGTTCAATTGTTTCTGGATTCTGGCGGTACACCTGGTCTTTCAAGTGTCTCCACAGAAAGAAGTCACAGGGGTTCATGTCTGGCGAATAGGGAAGCCAATCCACGCCGCCTCCTGTATGTTTCGGATAGCCCAAAGCAATCACAGGATCACCGAAATATTCATTCAGGAAATTAAAGACGTCGGCCGTGCGATGTGGCCGGGCACCATCTTGCATAAACCACGAGGTGTTCGCAATGTCGTCTAAGGCAGTTTGTACCGCCACAAATTCACAAAGAATGTCCAGATAGCGTGATGCAGTAATCGTTTCGGATCTGAAAAATGGGCCAATGATTCCTTTGGAAGAAATGGCGGCCCAGACCAGTACTTTTTGAGGATGCAGGGACGATGGGACTGCAACATGGGGCTTTTCAGTTCCCCATATGCGCCAGTTCTGTTTATTGACGAAGCCGTCCAGGTAAAAATAAGCTTCGTCAGTAAACCAAATGCTGCCCACATGCATATCGCCGTCATCAATCCTGTGTACTATATCGTTAGCGAATGTCTCTCGTGCAGCAATGGTAGCGGCGCTGAGGGGTTGCCGCGTTTGAATTTTGTATGGATAGAGGTGTAAACTCTGGCGCATGAGACGATACGTGGACGTTGGCGTCATTTGGACCGCAGCTGCAACACGGCGAACGGAAACCCGAGGCCGCTGTTGGATCACCTGCTGCACTAGCTGCGTGTTGCCCTCTGTGGTTGCCGTACGCGGTCGCCCCACCTTTCCAGCACGTTCATCCGTCACGTTCCCAGTCCGTTGAAATTTTTCAAACAGATCCTTTATTGTATTGCTTTTCGGACCTTTGGTTACACTAAACCTCCGTTGAAAACTTCATCTCGTTGCAACAACACTGTGTTCTAGGCGGTGGAATTCCAACACCAGAAAAATCCTCTGTTCTAAGGAATAAACCATGTTGTCTACAGCACACTTGCACGTTGTGAACAGCACACGCTTACAGCAGAAAGACGACGTACAGAATGGCGCACCCACAGACTGCGTTCTCTTCTATATCTTTGACATCACTTGCAGCGCCATCTGTTGAAAATTGTAACTACTGTAATTTCGAAAGTTTGTTCGCCTGAAAATGTACTGTTGTCCCAAGCAAATTGCAACAAACGGTGTATTTCTATCGCTGCTCGTTTAGTTTTTATTGCCGTTTCAAATATACCGGTCATTTTTGAAACACCCTGTATATTGTGATCTGAGTCTATATCTGCTCCTGGGTACGCCTTACAATCCAGTATCTGATTTCGGAATCTCTGTCTGACCATGATGTAATCTAATTGAAATCTTCCCATATCTCCCGGCCTTTTCCAAGTATACCTCCTCCTCTTGTGATTCTTGAACAGGGTATTCGCTATTACTAGCTGAAACTTGTTACAGAACTCAATTAGTCTTTCTCCTCTTTCATTCCTTGTCCCAAGCCCATATTCTCCTGTAACCTTTTCTTCTACTCTTCCCCTACAACTGCATTCCAGTCGCCCATGACTATTAGATTTTCGTCCCCCTTTACATACTGCATTACCCTTTCAACATCCTCATACACTTTCTCTATCAGTTCGTCTTCAGCTTGTGACGTCGGCATATATACCTGAACTATCGTTGTCGGTGTTGGTCTGCTGTCGATTCTGATTAGAACAACCCGCTCACTGAACTGCCCTACCTTCCTATTCATAACGAATCCTACACCTGTTATACCATTTTCTGCTGCTGTTGATATTACCCGATACTCATCTGACCAGAAATCCTTGTCTTCCTTCCACTTCACTTCACTGACCCCTACTATATCTAGAATGAGCCTTTGCATTTCCCTTTTCAGATTTTCTAGTTTCCTTACCACGTTCAAGCTTCTGACATTCCACGCCCCGACTCGTAGAACGTTATCCTTTCGTTGATTATTCAATCTTTTTCTCATGGTAACCTCCCCCTTGGCAGTCTCCTCCCGGAGATCCGAATGGGGGACTATTCCGGAATCTTTTGCCAATGGAGAGATCATCATGACACTTCTTCAATTACAGACCACATGTCCTGTGGATACAAGTTACGTGTCTTTAATGCGGTGGTTTCCATTGCCTTCTGCATCCTCATGTCGTTGATCATTGCTTATTCTTCCGCCTTTAGGGGCAATTTTCCACCCCTAGGACATGAAAGTGCCCTGAACCTCTATCCGCTCCTCCGCCGTCTTTGACAAGGCCGTTGGCAGAATGAGGCTGACTTCTTATGCCGGAAGTCTTCGGCCGCCAATGCTGATTATTTATCAAAATTTAGGCAGTGGCGGGGATCGAACCCGGGACTGGAGACTTGTTGATTATGAATCAAAGACGCTACCCCTTTTTTTTTTTTTTTAGACGCTACCCCCCCCCTTTTTTTTTTTTTTAAAGACGCTACCCCTTTTTTTTTCTTAAAAAGACCCTTAGGAAAATGGAACTAAAAAAATAAATAAATAAAAAATAAAAAAAACCTAAGTGCCACCGCCACTTGTCATCCTATAACAAAAAAATCTGATCCACTTCAGGCGTTGGCTCCTGAGTAAACCCACCCCAGAGAGCTGCCCATAGACCACAGGAAGTATGGGAATCATGGTTAGGGCTATTCGTTGCCACTTTTTCTTATTTTTTTTATGTCATTACATTTAGGGAGCGTGTACAAATGAGAATTCTAGTAACTAAGTGTTACAAGTAAGTGTTACAACAACACAGGTGGCATAAAAGAGTAATCAAAAAAAAATAAAAATATAAACCACTGATGTAATTCTAACTAAAAGGTTCTTCAATAATGTAACTGGTTCCACTTGGAGCCTTGCCATCGTTATTTGAAATCTCCAATAGCGCCTTTGAATGGCATCTGCAACGGAGGCATTCTGCTTCGCTAGTGCCTCAAGGAAAACAGTATCCTTGCAGCAGCTTGTCTCTTCCTTTGGTCATGGCTGACAGGGCAGAACGTTGAGCCGTTAGTGTGATGCGGCACAGCACATTAACCACAGCCTGGCACTCCCCAGCTGAGTGGGGGGTTAACGAAAACGCTGCGTAAATAATTTGCGAAGAGCGTACGGTATTTCGGTGTGCGTTCGAGGGCATTGTGAGCATTTTGTAGGAACCACCAGTAATCAAGCTGCTCTTTCTCTCCGTCGCTAAAGATGTAGGCGACGGTAAGTCCCTTGAACCATGTAAGCGCATGATATTTTGCAGCCGGAAAGTAAGTTTCATCGGGACAGAGTAGGGTCTGCGGGTCAATCATGTCAGGTGTGACCCGGAGGTAACAAGCCAGTATCTTCTGTGTTAGTCGCCAAACTCCGGACGATGATGCGCAAGTAAAACGATGTTCATCGGTATCCAAAAGATGACAATCTGGGCAATAAGGGGAGTCTGCCAGTCCAATAGTGTGAAGTCGCTGGCGTGTGGCATATTTTTTGTTGGCGATCTGATACCACTTCGAACGCACCGTGGATGACAGAAAGTGGTGGTGTATCGTTTTCCACACTCTTGGCCAGTGAACCGTAGGGTACTTGTTTTCCACCACGTTATGGTGAACAGCCCGCAGAAGGTTGGTATAAAAATCTTTCGCCTTTGGTGGACGTGTGGCGGAGAGGTTCAAGCTGACATAGCTGTAATCAAGAATGAAGGTCGACACATGGGAGAGCTGTGGTGCGACGTGCGCAACAGACACCGGCGGGACGTTAGAGGCTGGCATCAGAACCTGTAGTAAACGACCCGTGAGAGAGGCATATTGACTTTTCCATCGTTTCCTCATGTTGCTCATGTAAAGGGCAGCTGCTCTCGCCCTGACGTTGACCAATCCCAGCCTTCCTTTGTGGACTGGGAGGGTAAGAGTGTCGTATCGTACTTTAAAGATATGACCTGCGGAAACGTAGTAACTGAAGGCCGCCTGAAGCCGGCGACCTATCTGCAGCGGTAGTGGGAGGACCTGTGCCACGTGGTTGAGTTTGGATGCTACGTGGAGGTTCAAGTATTCAACACGTTGTAGCTGATTCAAGTCCCGGAGCAGGTTCTGTCGCACCATTGCGCGTATGATCTGTAATAACCGTCGGTAGTTTGCTGCAGCTGTTTTACGTACATCTTTCTTGAACGTGATGCCCAAGTATCGCAGATCAGAAACTGGTGGGAGGGGAGCGAGGGCTTCCGATCCGAGACCACGCCCAATGTCCAACGCCGCCGACTTGTTGATGTTCAGAAGACTGCCTGCGGCCTGTCCGTATCGCTCAATCCAGGTTAGTACGCTTTGAACTTCGTCATTGGAACGAACCAGCAGTAGCAGGTCGTCAGCGTATGTCCTATAGCGAAAGGTGACGTCCCGCAGCGTGATACCAGATAGGCGGTGGTTAAGGCCCCCTAGGAGTGGCTCGAGTGCGATTGCATAAAGGTAGGTAGAAAGGGGACAACCCTGTCGTAGAGACCTCTTGATGGGTACTGGTCCTACCGTCCTTCCATTGACCTGGACGTGTGAGCTGGCTGCGGTCCAAAGACGCCGTAGGGTGTCGATGAGGCCCGGGGGGAATCCCATACAGTCCATCACTCGTAGGAGGAAGTTTTGGTGCACTCTATCAAAGGCGCGGTTGAAATCGACGGAGACGATCGCCGCTCTCAGACGGCACGCAGAAGCGATCGCTATTAAGTCCCTGCAGTCACCGGTGGCCATGTGTATGTTGGCTTCTCCCCCCTGCGACGTCTGTTCTGGAGCGAGGATCATCGGCAAAGTCGTCTTAATACGGCTCGCCATAATCCTGGTGAAAATCTTGTAATCGGCGTTCAACATTGTAAGCGGCCGATAGTCGTTAATCGATAGCCCTCCACCTGGCTTGTGTACTGGTATGAGGAGACCTTCTACAAACGCTGGCGGCACAACACAGTCTGGAGACATAAGTTCGCGGAACATTATAACCCAGCGGGGCATCATGATGTCACGGAAAGTCCGGTAGAATTCGATGGGCAATCCATCAGGTCCAGGAGATTTATTGGCCGCACCTTTGTCCACGGCGTCTTCGACTTCTTCGAGTGAGATTTCCTCTGTTAGTGCATTCACGGTAGCCTCGTCGATAGTACGTGTTATCTGCTGTAACACTTCAGTAGTGGCCTCGTCAATGACGGTTCTTTCCTTGTAAAGATGACGAAAATGATCCTCCACCGCCTTTACTATGGTTGCTTGGGTCGTACATAAGCGACCGTCGTGTGTCCTGAGTTGCGTGATTAAATGTTGACGTTGTCGGCGCTTATCCGCCACAACGTGGTGCATAGTGGGTTCCTCTGCAACCGTTCGGTCGTGCCGTCGCGAGCGGACTACTGCACCTTCTAGTCGACGCTTCGTCAATGATAGTATGTGAGCCTTGATTCTGCTTTGGTCATGTTGTCTCTCCGGGGAAGGGGGTAAGGCGTCGAGGTCCCTGAGTGCCGCGTAGTAAAAATCGAGGGTCTGTCGGTGCCACGCAGTCACGTCCTTGCCATATCGCATAAGTGTCCTACGGATTGCTGGTTTGGCACAGAGGAGCCACCACTCCAGGGTCGAGGTGTATCGTGGGTGGCGGCGTTCACAGTCAGCCCACGTTGCTGCAACTTGCCGACGGCAATCCAGATCCTGGAGATGAGTTATGTTGAGCTTCCAAAAGCCATTGCTGCGCCAGACTTGTTGGGGGCGTAGGTGTATAGTGCAGATATAGGCACTGTGATCGGAATAGGCTTGAGGCCATAATTCGGCGTCCACCACATCTTGTGTGAGATCTTGTGACACATATATGCGGTCAAGTCGGCTGGCCGAATGACTGGTAAGATGAGTGTGGCCAGAGCGGTTACCGTGGACTTTTTCCCACGTGTCGCACAAGTGAAGTTCTTGGATCATCGCACCCAGTTCCGGACAAGGCATGTAATGTGGGATTTGGTCCTTGAGGTGAAGTACGCAATTAAAATCGCCGGCGAAGACGCTGTGGTCGTATCGTCCAAGGAAAAGGGGAGCGACATCTGTGGAGTAGAATCTGGCGCGGTCGTGACGTCTTGTGGTACCCGACGGCGCGTAAACATTAATGAATCGGGTGTTGAGTGCCGTAAATGCTATTCCTCGCGCGGAGGGAAGAAACGTGACGTCGGTAACTTCAATACCTTCACGCACTAATATCGCCACTCCGGTTTCTGCAGGGCCACCGGGCGTCACATGTGTGGCGTAACCGTAAAAGTGCGGGAGTGCAGTCGTTTTCACTTCTTGTAGGAAAGCAAAGTCAACTCCCATGGCTCGTATGGTTTCTTTCAAAAGTTGGATCTTGACAGGAGAACTGATCATGTTGATATTCATTGTCGCCAGGCGGTAAGCCTGGCAACGCGTTGTTTGGGCGAGGTTATCCATGTTGAAGTTGGAGAGAAGCGAACATCGGAAGTAATGTCACCCCCCTCCAAACGCGGTCCTCCCTGTGCTGCTTATGCTGCATGATCCGGCGGCGCCTCAGCTGGCCGCGGGTCGGGATCTTGTGTCTCGACGTCCTCGGCCCACGAGGCGGGCGCGGATGTCTGTTCATGTTCCATAGCCTCGGAATGTTTGGTAGTAAGGGACCGGGCGACTTCGCTGCCTGCACTGGTACCTTCCCGCTGCTCACTGTTTCTGTCAATGGGCTGATGTTCGAAAGCTACATGTTTTTCTGTCTGTTCTGCAAGGTTGGAGTCAGTGGAAACAGCCCCAGCTTCGCGGCTGGCTTCTTGAGGGGTCAGTTGTTCTTCCCCGGCCGAATGCGAACCGCTGTGTTCCGACACGGTCCGACGACGGCGCTTTCGGCGTTTCGGTGATCGCTGTTTCCGTACATGGCCTTCATTGTCAGAAGACGGCACTGACTCACGCTCCGCCGGAACAAACGCTTCGGTCGGTACAATAAGGGAATCAATTGCCATCTTGCCGGCGTCAATATCTGTCGCGTTCGGTAGCTCCAGAGTCGTAGTACTATTTTCCACCACTGGCCAGGTCGGCGGATCATCCAGGTTTTTGTCCGTGGAAGGTGATTCTTGTACCGCTGAAGCGGTCGGCCGTGTCTGTTGTGTGGAGAACGTCGTGAGTGCCGCCGCGTAAGTCACGGGTAGAACAGTCTTCGCCGCTGGTGGTGCAACGTCCTTCGGTGGGAGTTGTGTGATCCGACGCTGGAGGCACTCGGAACGAAGGTGTCCTTCTTTGCCGCATCCGGAACACGTCTTCGGCTGGCCGTCATAAATAACTATGGCCCGGCATCCTCCTATCTGTAGATAGGATGGCACGTGTCGTTGGAGATCTATGCGCACTTGGCGTACTCCATTGAGTACGGGATACGTCTTAAACTGGGTCCATTTTTCAGCCACGTGTTCGTGTACCGTGCCGTAGGGGCGGAGCGCCGCTACAACTTCTGCCGCCGGGAGTTCAAATGAAAGTTCGAATATGCGGATAGTCCGCAGTCCCATTGCGGCATGGCCAACCTCGACATTGCCAACATTGCCATCTGCGTGGCAGAAGCGGAGTTCTTGTTTCATCTCACGAAGCACCTTGTCGCATGTAGTTTCGTTTATGAGCTTTACATAGACCGTGCTACTGACGATCGAAAAGTGAATGCCGACAATGTCGGCAGCCGGGATCTTGGCTTCCTCTTTTAAAAAGCGTTCGACTTCGAGCGCCTTTGGTCGGGTAAAGTCGTTCCGAAATGTGAATTTCAAGGTTGATCTTCTGTATTGGTTTGCCATGGTCTTGTAGCGCTACGGCGTCACGTTAGTGTCGGCCGAAGAAAGTAAACAAGGCGCGCGGGCCCTCTCTGACAGCGGAGAGCACACACCGCACGTCTGCTTCGCTCGGCTGCGAGAGCCGCACTACCCCTAGACCACGGGCGTACGCTCTAGTGTTTCCCAACTGAACGCTTCGCTCGATTCCTGACCCATTTTGCTGAGAGTGATGGTGCGTTATCATGGAGCAATATGACTTTGTGTTGCCCTTTTCCATGTTCCGGTCGTTTTTTCACGTAATTCTCGATTTAAATCGATCATTTTGTGTTGGTAGTTATCGGAGTTAACGGTTTCACCAAGTTTTAGTAGTTCATAATAGATGACACCCTTCTGATCCCACCAAACACAGGGTATTGTCTTCTTTCCAAAGAGATCTGGTCTTGCAGTGGATATCGACGGTTTCCCTGGATTCACCAACGATTTACGATGCTTAGGAGTCACAAAATATATCCATTTTTCATCACCTGTCACTATTCGACGAGAAACGACTTGTCCTTTGTTTCTGGCGAGCAGCATCTCACCAGTGGCCTCTCGATTTGCTTCCCGTATTTCATTCAGTTTATGAGGAACCCGTTTTCCCGCTTTCTGTACCTTTCAACCACAGAGAAACGGCTTTCTGCGTCACGTTAAATTGTTCCGCGAGTTCCTGTTGAGTTTGAGTATCATATTCATCCAATAAGGCCTGCAATTCGTTGTCTTCGAATTTTTTCGCTGGTTCACCAGCACTTTTGAATTTTTTGAACCATTCGAAACACTGTGTTTTCCCAAGAGCATGTTCGCCTAAGGCTTCGACAAGCATTCGATGCGATTTTGCAGCAGTTTTTTCCAAATAACAGAAAACCAGTGCTATTAGCAAATCATAGTTCTTAAGCACAAAACTCGAGATGTTAATGGGTTTGAAACAGATGCTGATGTATGGAACTTGAGATACTGTGTGTTGATATCCTTCGTCAGCCGTTACAGTTAAAGGAGGCGAATGGCGCTGCAGAAGCGGTCTCACGGGTCCTACACTGACGGCTAACACCATCTATAAGGCAATTCCGGTTTCATACTTCTACACCTAGTATATGTGGTGCCTGCTCTTTCGGGCATATCAGAAAGAAGCAATATGTAGATAAGTCGAGAATCTGAATCTGACGGGAGGCGTGCTAGGTTAGTGCGTTCAGTTACAATGACCACTGCGTCAGCGTGGCTCAGTGGTTTTCGGGCAGAGGGTTATCTGCCCTCTGTAATAGAAGAACTGAGTGAATGAATCAACAATGAACATGAACGGATGTCAAAGGACGTGCGCCCCCAACAAATGTATCAGACAAAAAAAAGAAGTCGTTAGAGCATATGGTTAGTATACCGGAGACCCGGGTTCGAATCCCACACTGGCACAAATTTTGGACTTTCCCCATTGATTTAAATCAGTGTCCACTCGCAGCCAATATCTGCAATCCTTGTATCTGTATATACAAGAACTCTTTCTAATTTTACTCACCATTTGCAAGGTGTATGATGAAGGGAATAACAGGCTTTTCCACTCACCAGGGCTCTCGGGACTATGATGAGAGTAAATATATACGGCGTGGACTAAGCCTTTCTTACGGCGTCTTCTACCTGAAAGTACTTTACACTTCTGTAACGTTAACTAACCACCTTATTCAAATGAAAAGGATGCTTTCGGCATCTAGCTGGAAATTTAATTTTTACACCAGAAATAACTGAGAAATGTGTGATTCGACCATCCGATCCTGATAATGAAGCCATAGACTTCGAAACGCATTGTACATAGTAAGTGCAATGTAAGTGTAACTCATAGCGAATTTCTTGCAGTCATACATTAGAGTAAACACAACATAACATGAGATACAAAATAAAAAGGTGATAATCTTGTAGTTAACCAGAAAGCACAAGTGTATTCAGGCAGGTGTACTTGCGTGAGTCCGCCTCGTTACAGTTCCTGGAAACATTCTTTCGATAGCACTTTGATTAGATACTATGAAGATGATGATAAACAGTTTACAGTAAACAAAATGTGAGCAATAAAAATACTTTTAATTTTGTATTTTCCGTATGTGATGACGTTTTACCCTCTAACGACACATATTTCATGAGCCAATAACGTAATGAAAGATCCACTCAGAGATGGGAGACATTTGATACTTTATGAGAGCAATGACTGTAAACAGAACTCTCAAAAAAGTTAGCTCTTCATCCGTTGAGAACGCGATATCAATTGGGAAGCGTGGCTGTAAAAAATAAACAGTTTCCAGGTTACAGCTGGACCACTGAAAGAAGAAATGAACTTGTATCAGCGTAAGATTTTAATGTTATCTTTCCGACCTCAACAAAAATGAGCTTCCGAATCGTGAAAAATACGAAACATCTCGTACAAATTATCACGAAATGAGCTTTCTGAAACATACAAATTTACGTTACAAAGATTGCAGCAAACAAAAGAAGTATTGTTGCAATTAAGGTAAACAAGCTAAATTATGCCATTCGAAACAGCAAGGAAACTGTCTTCGTCGGTAAACATCACCATATAAAATCCGGAAATATTGCCATTGTTTGTTAGACCAACGATCTTTAATTTGTCATATCAGTTCAGCGAAGTCCGACATCGAAATAAGGACGAATTACGGAAGACAAGTTCAAGATAAAGTAAACCACTGTTGATAATAAAACTATATGTAAATTGGGTTATCAGCGAAGAACAAAATTTTAGTTAACGAAGCTTCGTCGATACCAGAAATAAGGTTTAAGATTACTCCAGGTATGGATTTGTACTGGTGACAGAATGTGAGGTTATTGATTGGCGATTCCATAGTGTCCTGTGCACTACGACCAGATAATGGGTATACTTGGAAGGAGAGACAGCATTGGTCGTATATTTTTGTTTATTATCGCAAAATCGTTTTTCGGTCACTTAGTGACCATCTTCAGTGCTGTAATTATAACTTAAATTAGTAAGCACTGGTGTCAATAAGCTTACGGCGACCACATAGAGTCTATGTGATCGCCGTAAGCTTATTGACACCAGTGCTTACTAATTTAAGTTATAATTACAGCACTGAAGATGGTCACTAAGTGACCGAAAAACGATTTTGCGATAATAAACAAAAATATACGACCAATGCTGTCTCTCCTTCCAAGAATGTGAGGTGCTGTACTGGATGATATTACGTAGTGGATAACGGATGATAATTGAAACATCAGCTTGTTTGAAACGTCACAACAGTTTATTAGTAGAGGGGGACTGATTCTAAACGGCCGGGGTGGTCGAGCGGTTCTAGGCGCTACATCTGGAACAGCGCGACCGGTACGGTCGCAGGTTCGAATCCTGCCTCGGGCATGGATGTGTGTGATGTCCTTAGGTTCGTTAGGTTTAAGTAGTTCTAAGTTCTAGGGGACTGATGACCTCAGATGCTAAGTCCCGTAGTGCTCAGAGCCATTTGAACCATTTGATTCTGAACTTTGTACTGTCGACCACTGATCAGACCTTTCACCTGATGACCTTGACGAAGAGGAATTTTCACTAAAAAATCGCAACGTAAACAAGTGTTGGCAGCAAGTTCATTCCCAACCGTTGTTTTTAGTGAAGGTACCCGCTGGGCTGCATGTAGTGTCCATAATATACGCCGCTCCTCCTTTCAAATAACTTAACATAGAGATATCTTGCGACTTTGTTTCTCTTAACTGAAAGCCACACAAGTGTCATGAAATTCTTCCAGAAAGAAGGACAAATCTGATACAGTTTTTTCGTCGTTTTTTCAGTTTCACTCTATTCGCTCGCGCGCACACACGCAAGCACGCACACACACACACACACAAACACACACACACACGAGAAACAACTGTCGCGTTATCAGCAAAAAGACAGATAACTTTCGCAGCGAAAATACGAGCGATATTTTTAAATAACGTTTTATGATATTTTCTTATATTTTGTCTCTTATTTGTTAGCAGGTTAAAAGTTGAAACCTAGAGTTTCTCCAGGAACTTAATGTCTCTTAGAATTTCAGTACAATCTCTTGTTCGGCAAATACTAAAATTATGCGGCTCTAAGTATGTAGTTAATTTTCGATCGGAACATAATTGTACAAAAGGTTAGGCAAGTCAACGTCATTAGAACATTGTGTTGCATCGTTACATCTGTTTGGTAAGCATCAGAGTTTGGATCCTTCAGTATCTTATCAGGGTGTAACTTTTTGTAGTTTATCCTGGCCATTGTTGCTTCATATTTACTTCTTAATTTTGTTTCAAGAAAAGTCAATTTAGAAGATACAGTAACGCGAAATCTCATACATACAGGATTTTTCTGGATTCTGTACAAAATATAAAACACAAAGTAGCGCATAAAGCCAAATTGTGTAAAGATAAGCAGCTCTCATATACAGAGACATTAACGCGACATACTTGGCACCGGTCATATCCATAGAGCTAAGAGTTACTCTGAGGAAAAATAATTCGTAATTTTTAGGAAACTCTAAGTTAAATATTTCTTGGATGATTGCATTTCACCACATTCTAATAATAAACCTACAATGTCCTCTTCAATGAGACCAGAATAACATCCAGGAGAGGGTATTAGTTGCAACAAGTGTTTCATTTGATAGTGTCTGTGTCACTTTATAGTGTCTGTTAACTCCCTTTGTTTGTTAACATCAACAATTTCTTTTCTCACGATCTCCAAGTTAAAAGCCTAAGGACTTCAAGTTATCTATTGCTGTATCGGCAAGTGCCATGTGATTTTGATGTTACGGTCCAATTCCACTAGCATCGTCTGTTCCCTTTTTGAGTTATTAACGAATGTGATACAAGAATCACCACACGGTGGGAATATTTCGGTAGGAAGTAGGTGTTGCAGCTTTTCCACCAGTCGGTCTTTGCATTCATTGCCCCTGATACCAACATCACTCGGTATCTGCTATAGGTGAATCGGGTAACGTAGCTCATTTGCCCTGTTGCGACCTCTCAGTATATCCTGGGGCAAGAGAACTGAAGTTTAGTCTTCTGCTGCCCTCGTATGACTGTAGAGCACGCATGGAGTCAATTCATTTCGCAGATTTGTAAGTAGACTGTGTAAACCGTAGTTTGTGTTACTGTTTACCTTTACGCATTGCCAAATGAACCCAGATTCAGAAATTTTGGTTAAAATATGTTCTTGTATAGGGGGTGAAAAATCTTTTAATGTGTTGGTTAAGGACTCTAAACGGCCTGAACTCTAATGAGTGCAGAGCTTAATATCATTTTGGAAGGTATACAGGGTGGTCCATTGATCGTGACCGGGCCAAATACCTCACGAAATAAGCGTCAAACGATAAAACTACAAAGAACGAAACTTGTCTAGCTTGAAGGGGAAAACCAGATGGCGCTATGGTTGGCCCGCTAGATGGTGCTGCCATAGGTCAAACGGATATCAACTGCGATTCCTTAAGTAGGAACCCCCATTTTTATTACATATTCCTGTAGCAGGTAAAGAAATATGAATGTTTTAGTTGGACCACTTGTTTCGCTTCGCGATAGATGGCGCAATAATAGTCACAAACATATGGCTGACAATTTTAGACGAACAGTTGGTAACAGGTAGGTTTTTTAAAGTAGAATAAAGAACGTAGGTACGTTTGAACATTTTATTTCGGTTGTTCCAGTGTGATACATGTACCTTTGTGAACTTATCATTTCTGAGAACGGATGCTGTTACAACGCAATTATCTGTAAATACCACATTAATGCAATAAATGCTCAAAATGATGTCCGTCAACCTCAATGGATTTGGCAATACGTGTAACGACATACCTCTCGACAGCGAGTAGTTCGCCTTCTGTAATGTTCGCAAATGCATTGACAATACGCTGACGCATGTTGTCAGGCGTTGTCGGTGGATCGCGATAGCAAATATCCTTCAACTTTCCCCACAGAAAGAAATCCGGGGACGTCAGATCCGGTGAACGTGCGGGCTATGGTATGGTGCTTCGGCGACCAATCCACCTGTCATGAAATATGCTATTCAATACCGCTTCAACCGCACGCGAGCTACGTGCCGGACATCCACATGTTGGAAGTACATCGCCATTCTGTCATGCAGTGAAACATCTTGTAGAAACATCGGTAGAACATTACGTAGGAAATCAGCATACATTGCACCATTTAGATTGCCATCGATAAAATGGGGGCCAATTATCCTTCCTCCCATACTGCCGCACCCTACATTAACCCGCCAAGGTCATGATGTTCCACTTGTCGCAGCCATCGTGGATTTTCCGTTGCGCAATAGTGTATATTATGCCGGTTTACGTTACCGCTGTTGGTGAATGACGCTTCGTCGCTAAATAGATCGTGTGCAAAAAATCTGTCATCGTCCCGTAATTTCTCTTGTGCCCAGTAGCAGAACTGTATACGACGTTCAGAGTCGTCGCCATTCAATTCCTGGTGCATAGAAATATGGTACGGGTGCAATCGATGTTGATGTAGCATTCTCGACACCGACGTTTTTGAGATTCCCGATTCTCGCACAATTTGTCTGCTACTGGTGTGCGGATTAGCCGCGACAGCAGCTAATACACCCACTTGGGCATCATCATTTGTTGCAGGTCGTGGTTGACGGTTGGCACGTGGCTGAATACTTCCTGTTTCCTTAAATAACGTAACTATCCGGTGAACGGTTCGGACACTTGGATGATGTCGTCCAGGATACCGAGCAGCATACGTAGCACACGCCCGTTGGGCATTTTGATCACAATAGCCATACATCAAAACGATATCGACCTTCTCCGCAATTGATAAACGGTCCATTTTAACACGGGTAATGTAACACGAAGCAAATACCGTCCGCACTGGCGGAATGTTACGTGATACCACGTACTTAATACGTTAGTGACTATTACAGCGCCATCTATCACAAAGCGAAAAAATTGGTCCAACTAAAACATTCACGTTTCTTTACGTACTACACGAATATGTTATAAAAATGAGGGTTCCTATTTAAAAAAAACGCAATTGACATCCGTTTGACCTATAGCAACAGCCGGCCGGGGGTGGCCGAGCGGTTCTAGGCGCTACAGTCAGGAATCGCGCCACCGGTACGGTCGCAGGTTCGAATCCTGCCTCGGGCATGGGTGTTTGTGATGTCCTTAGGTTAGTTAGGTTTAAGTAGTTCTAAGTTCTAGGGGACTGCTGACCTCAGAAGTTAAGTCCCATAGTGCTCAGAGTAATTTGAACCTATAGCAGCGCCGTCTAGCGGGCCAACCATAGCGCCATCTGGTTTCCCCCTTCAAGACAGACGAGTTTCGTTCTTTGTAGTTTTTTCGTTTGATGCTTATTTCGTGAGATATTTGGCGCGGTCACTATTAATGGACCATCCTGTATATAGAGACGTCTGAAAACTATCTGACCTGCACATGTTACTATATTGCCTGTGTTATTCTGATTACGATGCAAAGTTTCTTTGGACAGGTATGCATTTTTAATCAGAATAAGACAGGCACTGCAATATGGTATTTATCCACCGATACCGGAAAAGTGACTTTCCAGTACGACGTCTGACCTGTGCGGGAATATACGTAGTTGAATGTACGAGTACAGGTGGTAGACGCATTGTTGACGACAGTACTATAGTTTGGGTCTGGCCGTGGATCGTGTACGGACAGTCAAATTTTAGGGAGACCGCTCGCGATAAGCATGAAATCCTGGTTCTAGTCCCGATACGGCACGAAGTTTCACTGTCGTCATTCGATTCCACTGCTGATGGTTGTCACTGGCAATTGCGAATTCATTCCTGCACATACTGCAAGTTTTCGTATTAGAATATGATAATCTTCGCCACCTGTGGACTATGGCTGACAAATTTCTGTCGAAAAAATATTTTTTGACGAAGCCTTACGTATACTGTTCTGCAGAACTTAGATACGAAATGCATAAAGCACAATAATATACTAATTACTCGGTGGAAATGAACGATAGTGTGGGAGCAGACTCTCAGTCGTGCAAGAAAGCTAGACGTCACAATGTGTGAGGTCAACGTGACTGTAGGGCCGAACGAGGCTGGCCCCGCAACACGAGGCAGTTAAGGAAACGGGAAACGAAAGTGTGTGTCAGACGGCGAACTGTGCCCTGTGGTGATATTCTTCATTACAACTTGGCCTGGAGACATCTGGATCGCTTCACACGGGGAAGAATCACCGGAAACTGGAAGAAGAACGAAGTTGACGAATGTAGCCCAGAAGTTTGGTATTGATCACAGCATTGTTTCACGTACATGGCGAGCGTTGCGAACCACAGGCAGTGCAGCCCGATGGAGAGGCGGTGTTCGATAATGATCAAGTGCAGCAGCAGATGACCGCTACATTGTGCAACACGTTATGAGGGATCCTCGTCAATCAACGGGTGCAATTTCAATCTCATTCAACAGGACTGGGAGCCACGCAGTTTCCACAGTGGCACGTGGTCTCTCTGCCCGACGAAAAGTACTTTGCGTTCCGTTGACACCCGCACAGTGGCGGCACCGATTACGAAGGCGTCAAGAGCAAAGGGACTGGACCATCGATGAATGGGATCGCGTATTCTTCTCGGATGGGAGCAGATTCAGTCTGAGTAGTGTTCCTTGACGTACCCGCAGTTGGTGAGGGGTACGAAGACGTAATTCACCAAGGGATATGGTCGAAAATGCTCTTTACGGTGGCCGAGCTGTTACGGTGTACAAATGCATTATGTTTCACGGGCCTACTGACGTCACAATCTTTGAACACAGCACACTGACCAGTCAACTTTTCTGTGACACCGTTCTCCTTCCGCATGTGCTTGTTTCGAGGGGCACTTTCCGGCCTGACTTCATTTTTATGAATGCCATTGAGTGATCCCGTCAAACAGCGCAGCTGAAGCAGTTCTTGGAACAATAGGATATTCGGGAATGGTTTGGCCTAGACTTTACCCTGACTTAAATAACTGTCGAGTACGTATGGTATGCGTTCGGGAGACGCAGTGCAGCAGGCCAACCACGCTGCTACCACTTTTGTGACCACGACAGGTGCACGTTGTAAAGCATGCAGTGCTATCTGCGGTGAACACACACTCCCGCCTTTTGTAGTACCTAGGGGTCCACCATAAAACTCGTTGACATCATTGTAATTATTGGCTTTGAATAAAAGTGTCATTTCTGCTCGTCTCATTGCGTATTTGTTTGATTGCCTTCTGCGCTGCTGTGGTGCACTGTAGCGGTTCTCTCTATGTCTGATCCAAGATTCATCTAGCTATATTACTTGGCAATGACACATACGCGTATATTACTTTCCTCCATACGTTTTGCACACCAGTGTATCAATGACTACAAATTCCACCGAGGAAAAACGAAAGAGAGAAAGAAAGTCAGTTAAGCAACCCTCTACGATAGTAGTCAGACATGATAAGCTCTGATAATATTATATCTCGTTCAAACAGTACCGTTGAAGTACCTGATTTACAGGAAACTGTTCACAGATAAAACAAATATCATCAGCTGTGACACACGCAAAGTCTGAGGTATTTAGTGCCCTCCATTCAAAGTCGAGAAGAATTTCGTACTCACGTCCGTGAAAGTCTCGCTTTCTGCGAGAAATTAATAACGCTAACCTTCTTTAGGTTCAAATAGCAGAGGTTTTGTGTTCGAGTCCTGCCTTGAGCATAGATGATAGTTGTGAATGCGCCGTGTGTGTGTGTGTGTGTGTGTGTGTGGTGTGTGTGTGTGTGTGCGCGCGCCTGTGTGTACGCGTGTGTGCGTGGTGGTGGTGGTGGTGGGGAGGGGTTCCTATAAAATATGCACAGAACACTTTTGACTCAAATAATGTAACACCAATTCTATTACTGTGGTTCTAAACACGATAGAATCAAATGCGAATAATACGTTGTCTTCGAATCTGAATTGTTGAATTTCGCTGGCAAGTAAGAGAAGAGAATTATCATGTTAAACACCAGGCATCATTCGCACAAGTTGCGATCAGCCTAGAAAATGCGGAAAGCGGCGCAACCAAATGCAGCCATAATTTTCAGGCAAATGTATTCACTATTAAAGAAAATTTAGTATGAAAAAGGTAAATACATAACTTTATACTCGAATATGCGCTAGTACTACCAGAGATGCAATTAGCTGGTTCCGTACTAAATTTTTGGGACTTTCCCTTGGCTGCATGGTAAAGGACGGAACTAGAAATCCGTTCCTGAAGTAATCCCAACAGAGATTTCGAAGGAAAACTTAATCAGGATGGCTGGATGAGGAGCAGTGCATCCAACCTCTCGAACACGAGATCACTCTGTTCAAAAGAGTGCTACCTCGTTCGATTTACCCCTAGTGTACAACACTGTCTTACAAATAAATTGTCTAACAGTGTAAGAGGCTAATGCAACATTGTTAATCTACTTCTCACTCCCAGTCACGGCACCCACTTCACACACAATACACACATTGTTTCATAATACTACACACGCTATCAGTTGACGTCAGGACGATTTTGTGTACCGCAACGTCCCATTTGATAGTCTGAATAGCTGAGTCAGTATCCCTCTACAACAGGAGAGAGTTTGTGCTCAGAAAGAGAACCACTTGTTAGTAAATGAAATTAAATGAAATGATCGTATGACATTGGTAGCCGCGAGTCCCCACTGGGAAAGTTCGGCTGCCGAGTTGTAGTCCATTCAGTTGACGGCGAATTGGGCGACTTGCGTGTTGATGATGATGATGACATGATGATGACAACATAGCACCCAGTCCCCGAGTGGAAAGAAATCTCCGACCCGGCCGGGAGCCGAACGTGGGCTGCATGACAGTCAGACGCGCTGACGCGCTTAAGGTGGCGGACAACTTGTTAGTATCATATTAGGTTGGTGCATCGGTTCGCAGCGTTTTTGTTATGCCTACTGGTATTCCGATTGTTGTGGGTTTCTATACCGACTGTCATTTTTTATTTGTATTTCATTGCTCCTATCTGAATTTACATATTGTCGTTTTGACATTTTGTGATAGTGAGTGGAGCTGTGGATGCTACGAAATGAAATGCCAAGTGGAAAAATCGTAACATTTCCGACATATTCTACTTTCTACTGTTTGAGTACAATAGAGGGGTGACAGCAGCGGAGGCAGCCAGAAACATTTGCGCTGTGTATGGGGATGATACCACTGGACGGACTACGGAAATAAGATGGTTTTCTAGTTTTAAGGAGTGTCGTTTTAATATTTGTGACTCTCCATGTTCAGGAAGACATCCGGGGTTTGATGAAGGTCGTTTAGAAACATTAATACACAACATCCACGACAGTGTACTCGAAAACTGGCAAATGTGATAAGCTGTGATCATTCCACTATTGTGCAACATTTGCATACCGTGAGGAAGGTTCGAAAATCGGTTATATTGGTAACGCATGCTCTAAATCAAAATCACAAGAGTCAGCGGGTGGCCATACCTCTGCTTGCTCGACATGAATTGATTCATGGGAAACACCTACCATTCCTATCCCGTATCGTTACTGCTGACGGGGAATGGCGTCTTTATGCTAACACGAGGAAAAGAAAGGATTGGTTGAGCCCAAACAAAGCAGCAACTCACCATACCAAGACTTGAACGCCGGCCGGTTTGGCCGAAAGGTTCTAGGCGCTTCAGCCTGGAACCGCGCGACCGCTACGGTCGCAGGTTCGAATCCTGCCTCGGGTATAGATGTGTGTGATGTCCTTAGGTTAGTTAGGTTTAAGTAGTTCTACATTCTAGGGGACTGACGACCTCGGCTGTTAAGTCCCATAGTGCTCAGAGTCATTTGAAGACCTGCGCACTCGACAGAAAATAGCGTTATGCATCCGGTGGGACAGCGACACTGCGGTGTACTAGGAATTGCTTCCCCGAGGTGTAACCAGCACTGCTGACATTTACTGTCATCAACTGAGACGTCTCGTAGATGTCACCCAAAAACGACGACGAGGAAGACTGTAGGGAAGCAGCCTACTCATGCCGTAATAAATTCACATCAGTCTTTCCATTGCGTGCCAGCCAGTCTGCTGTAACTAGCTCTGACGTCATAAATATTGCGCAATACTTTAAAAATCAAGTAAATAACCTGAAACGGTTCTAGCATGTCAGGAGTAATACTAAATTAATGTGTTGAATATCAGTTCGATAACTGTAACCATTTGGCTGTTTTTCTGTAAAAATCATTGGCGCAACAGAAAAGAGCTAGAGATTTAAAATTTTATATTTAGATTCCTTTTTCACAATAATTTAATAGAAACAGTACTTTGGATCTCACAAATTAAGATTTTAGTTGAAATTCATAATTTTCTGGTTTTTGTCTTACAAATTAAGGAAGCAAGATAGATTAAGTAGGCTAATAAATAAGGCTAGGTTGTTTAAATTTAAGTAGAATGGAGATCCGCTATAACCATAAAGATGTGAGAAGCTTCATTTGAATAACTATAAAACTATAGCGGTAGCGTATCTCCAAAGGGCAAGTTCAGAGCTCGTCTACCGCGTGCAGTGTAATTAAATTAATTCTCTCGCCCAAAATATTTAACTTAGCCATGTTAAACTTTTATTATGATTACTTACCTGTGTGCTGAATGCACATTTAAATTGAGGACTTCATCGGCCATCAGCAAAAGAAGCTATGATTTATTCGGTAACTTAAAGTGGTGCATTACTAGCCCAGCGGCTAGTCGGGAGAGCCGATTTGATCAGGCGTTCTCTTAGCCGTTCGCACCGCGGCTTTATATATAAGAACGCTGCGTGAGGAAATAAGGCCCCAGTTCTCTCCAGACGCTGAATAGCACACCATCTGTGTCGGGAGTAGCGCCGCGTCGGTATCATTGCTATAAACAGCCTCGGATGCCGTATTAAGTTACTCGGGATACGCGTAACCATGAAATAGTTTTCGAGTGAAGTGTTAATTCTGGGATGACTTTAATTATCTATCTTCAGTTTGCGTATGTCGTATTTTCACGTGCCGCCGCGGGACAGACATTCTACCATTATTTAGCGTGGCGTTTGATGAACATTATCATCAAATTATGGCGAGCATTCACTCAAACATTTAATTTGGACAGTTATAGTTGCATCAGCGCATTAGACTCTGAACTGCTCTGTTAGTCAGATTGTGTGGATTCTTTTTTTTTTTCATCTGTGACTTTCAGAATATAGCGAAAGTTTTTTCACGATCGTTTTTGATTATGAATCCCAGACAATCTCCTAATTCCTCAGAGCTATAAGCTGTAGCTATAAGTGTATTTCTCAGATGAAGTGGGCACTAGGAATTCTAATTACAGGCTTCACGTTTTGCTAATCACTTTGTGGTTGCCAATATTGTAGTTAGAGAGCCAGTGTTGAGAACGGCAAAAGACAGCATAAATAATAGGAACATTTATATAACAATTAATTCCACCCGCCGCCCCACATCTGGTTAAAACGGCAGGGAATTGCATAATTTCTATACATTACAAAACATTTATATAAACAGTTTAATTCCACCAGCCGCCCCACAAGACGGGTGAAGTGCTGTTAGTCCACGATAACGCCCGCCAGCATTCTGATAAACTGACAAAAAAACACTATACAGCAGTTTATTGGCAAGTCGTTCCACTCCCACCGAATTCGCCTGACCTTGCACACTGAGAATTTCCCCTTCCCCGCTCTCTGTCGTATAACCTTCAGGGAACTTCTATTCCGGATGAAAATGTGCTCTGAAAATGGTTCAGCGAGTTTTTCGTCTCAAAACTACGTCATTTCCACTGTTGCGAATAGAAAAAATACCCCAGCGTTGGCGGGCTGTTGTAAATAGCGAAAGAAAATATTTGTGACTGAAATCTCTCTTAGGTATACCTGTTGTGTTTATGAAACTTATAGAAGAACGCTACGGGCTTATACATCAAACTAATATATTGGGTAGCTTTGGCAGTAAGCTTTTCCAGAAAAGAGAAAATGAAGGAAAGAACGTACTGTGAAAGTTTATTTGTAGTTTTATTTGTGTTTAGTTTTGTACTACACCTCTACTTCGTGTTACGTAAGTAATCATCGTTGCATAGAATGTATACATTAACAGGTACGTTTAGCTGCCTTTGTTAATAATTTTCACTTAGCAATTTCTTTTCCTTGGTGGAAAATACTGTTTTGAGATTTATGTTCATTTATTATTACAATGTCTGTTCCTTCAGACATGCCCTCTTTAACTCTGTTGTTGTTATTGAAATATTCTTTATTCAAACGCTTTATTCTTCTTTCAACTTTCATAGGAACCTGTACTTCGCGCGTATGTGCGCTTTATTTTCTTTGAATACATAAACGTTTTTCGTAAATCGCCGTAATTCAAGAACTATATAATGTAAAAGCTATCGCAAAGGAAAATCGGAGATATGACATCAGACTGAGACTGAAGCAAAACAAATAGTTTGTCTTTCACTTGTCTTTCCGTAAGAGCTCAGCTCTGCATAGTTTTCGTATGTGTTCTTCCTAGGCCTGCCTTAATGAGCAGACGCATATTGTGCGATCATTTGATGCTTGTTAGTTTCGCTCTGATAATTAGATGTAAAGTAAATGTAAAAAAAAACCTGTGTTATTATTCTCATCGTTAAGCCGTCCCAGCGTGGATATTATATTACTTGTTTGTGTACTGTTTCAGATCGTTTGGGTTGAAATATCGAAGTCAGCAAATCATTGTGAAGAGACATAAGGAGGGACATGCACTGCGTTCAGTCATTAATTTGTTATTGCTCATAGAAAATCGCGGCCGTGAGATTGGATGCCGATCATTTTAATGTTCTTGTGCTTGTAACGCACAACAAATTATCACGAATGATTCTGTCGAGCTTCGTTTCTGTCAGATAGCTGCCCCACTAAATAATATTGACGGATGGTGGCTGATAAAAAGTAGTTCAGGTATTTAGTGGTAACATATCAGTAGCCTTTTATCTAGCGTACTTCGTGGTTCAAAAAATGGTTCAAATGGCTCTGAGCACTATGGGACTCAACTGCTGAGGTCATAAGTCCCCTAGAACTTAGAACTACTTAAACCTAACTAACCTAAGGACAACACACACAGCCATGCCCGAGGCAGGATTCGAACCTGCGACCATAGCGGTCGCGCGGTTCCAGACTGTAGCGCCAGAACCGCTCGGCCACAATCGGCCGGCGTAGTTCGTGGTCATACAACGCTTAATAGCGGTGCGTTATTAAGTCCATATTCCCACCATCAAAATGATGTGTTGCTCTCGCTGGTGATAGTTGCATTATTTTTGAAAAATTTCATTTATATCACTTTCTATAAAGTTAAGCTGATTGCCACATTTGCGAACTTAACGCACAACGGAAACTATTATTAAATTATTTTCGTGTTTTACGTATTTTATACAACCAAACACGGTAGGACAAAACCTGTAAAACAAAGAGACGATTGATGTCAGTGTATTAATTACGTAGAATGGGAATGATATTTTTGGACAAGGAAGTGTTTATTATGACGCAAAAGTAAAATGTAAGGAACGCGAACATAGCTAATCCGCCTTTTCGTGTTCGACAATATTCAAGAATATTCCTAAGTAGCTCTCGATTCATTTTGGATTCTGACTAGCAAAATGTATTATGTGTAAAATGATTTAGTATATTGTGGTGCAGAATCTGATCCGCACTTTCGGAAGATGGAGTGGTAGCAGATATTGTATTATTTAAATGGACATCTATCTTGTCTGTCTGTCTGTATTAGCCAATAATTGCTGCGGAGCATAGCTGTTGAATGAATGAACTTAAACTCTGCGAATAATTCTGTTTCTTTGAAGCATTACGATGACTATGAGGCTTAATTACGACAAAATTCGGGCAATCAGAAAAGATGGAAATGTAAGCCGATACAGAGAAAGAAATTCATGGCGACGGCGGCATCACCGTCGATCCGCCATCAGAAGCCCCAGTTGCTATGTTAGTGGTTTGTTCGAGGAGGCTGACTTACAGTTGCAAGTGTTTGTGGAAGTTACGCCGAACAGACAACCTCTTACGTAGTACGATGATTTATCTGAAAAATTAATGGAAATGATGACTTCTCTGGATTCCAAACTAAAGAATGCGTTAGCTTCTCGAGATACGAAACTAAAGACTGAACTGAAAGAAAACTTTTCTCGGATCGCAAAAGAACAGTATACTAAACTGAATGACAATTGTTTTCGCAGTGCAAAGGGACAATGCATTAGAGTGGACCAATAGTGCGATGAAGGAGTTAAGGATATAAATAGTCAGATTATCACCAATTGAGAGTCCGTAAAAAATGAAATATCAGGTCTTACTGAAGCATACTGTGAAATATGGGTGTATAAGCCAGCTGTCTGAAGATGTTACGAAATTGAAAAGTACCCAGACTATAATAGAAATTAATATGTCAAAATTGACACAAAATGTTATCAATTTGTGGCTTGCACAAGAACAGAAAAGAATCTAAACATTGTCCGTTAGAATTGAACAGTTTAAGAAGACATTTAACAAAGTGATCTGAGAGAAAAATGCTAACATTCTTAGAAAAGTCGAAAAGGAAATTCATGCCTTGGGACTGTCTGTTGGCGCGGAGGTCCTGTCGGAACCGGGGACTTCAGGAGAAACTATAGGAAATGAGCTCGCTCGGATAAGGCAGATATTAACTCGTAACACACTTGACTGGCGTGACACTGTCGACACGCCTACATCGGCATGTCCGCATGAAAGGAATGGTAACACGAATCGTGTTTTTAAGTCATCAGTCTTCTGACTAATTTGATGCTTTCCCCTACGAATTCTTCTCTTGCGCCAACCTTTTCACCTCAGAGTAACTCTTGCAACTTCGGTCCTCAGTTATTTGCTGGATGTATTCAGATCTGTGTCTTCCGCTACAGTTTTTACCATCCACAGCTCCCTTTAGTATCGCAGAGGTTATTCCCTGATGTCATAACAGGTGCCCTATTATCTGCACCTTCTCTCTGTCAGTGTTTTCTATATATTCCTTTCTTTACCGATTCTGCGCCGAATCTCCTCGCTTCTTACTTTACCTGTCCACCTACAGTTCAACATTCTTCTCTAGCATCACATCTCAAATGCTTTGATTCTCTATCGTTCCAGTGGCCCCACAGTCCCTGTTTCACTAACATACCCCAAACGTACATTCTCAGAAATTTCCTCCTCAAAATGCATGCTGTGTTTGGTATTAGGAGAATTGTCCTGGGCAGGAATGATCTCTTTGTCATTGCTAGTACGCTTGTCATGTCCTCCTTGCTACTTGGATCATGGGTTATTTTCCTATTAAGGTGGCTGAATTCCTTAATTTTGTCTCCTTCGTAATCCCGCGTTATGATGTTAAGTTTCTCGCGTACTCATTTCTGCTACTCGGCATTACTTTCGTCTTTCCTCGATTTACTCCCAATCCATATTCCGTAGAGTGTTCGTTACATTCAACAGATCCTGTAATTCTTCTTCAGTTTCAGTGAGGATAACAATGTCATCAGGGAATCTTACTATTGATATCTCTTAACCTCGAATTTCGATCCCATTTTAGAATCTTTCTTTTATTTCCTTCATTGTTTCTTCGATGCATACAGTGAACAAAGGGGGCGAATGACTACATCCCCCTCTTACACTCTTTTTCATCCGAGCATTTCGTTCATACTCTTCCAGTCGTATTGCTTCCTCTTGGTGCTTGTACATACTGTATATCACCCGTCATTCTATACACATCAAAAAAAGTTTTGCATCACCTCGGTTCCGAGAGTTCCGGAACCTATGTAGAAAATTGGAATAGAGATCAACATAAAAATCATTTTCACCATTTTTATTGCTCATGAAAACCACACATTGCACGTTGTACCACCATACAGCGAGACCTTCAGAGGTGTTTGTCCAGATTACTGTACACACCTGTACCTCTAATACCTAGTGGTACGTCCTCTTGCATTGATGCACGTCTGTATTCGTCGTGGCATACTATCCACAAGTTCATCAAGGCACTGTTGGTCCAGATTGTCCCACTCCTCAACGACGATTCGGCGTAGATCCCTTAGAGTGGTTGATGGGTCACATCGTCCATAAATAGCCATTTTCAACCTATTCTACGCGTGTTCGATAGGGTTCATGTCTGGAGAAAATGCTGGCCACTCTAGTCGTTATCCTGAAGGAAGCCATTCGCAAGATGTGCACGATGGGGGCGCAGATTTTTGTCAATGAAGACGAATGCCTCGCCAGTATGCTGCCGATATGGTTGCACTATCGGGCGGAGGATGGCACTCACGAATCGTACAGCGGCGTACGTCGGCCACACATAACGCCACCCCAAAACAGCAGGGAACCTCCGCCTAACCGCACTCACTGGACAGTGTGTCTGAGGCGTTCAGCCTGACAGGGTTGCCTCCAAACACGTCTCCGACGATTGTCTGGTTGAAGGCATATGCGACACTCATCGGTGAAGGGAACGTGATGCCAGTCCTGAGCGGTCCATTCGGTATATTTTTGGACCCATTTGTACCGCGCTGCTTGGTGTAGTGGTTGCAAAGATGGACCACGTCATGGGAGTCGGGAGTGAAGTTGCTCATCATGCAGCCCATTGCCCACAGTTTGAGTCGTCACACGACGTCCTGTGACTGCACGAAAAGCATTATTCAACATGGTGGCGTTGCTGTCAGGGTTCACCCGAGCCATAATCCATAGGTAGCAGTCATCCACTGGAGTAGTAGGCCTTGGGCGGCCTGAGCGAGGCATGTAATTGACAGTTCCTGTCTCTCTGTATCTCCTCCATGTCCCAACAACATCGCTTTCTTTCACTCAGTGACGCCTGGACACTTCCGTTGTTGAGAGCCCTTCCTGGCACAAAGTAGCAACGCGGATGCCATCGAACCGCGGTATTGACCGTCTATGCACGGTTGAACTACAGATGACACGATCCGTGTATCTACTTCCTGGTGGAATGACTGGAACTGATCGGCTGTCGGACCCCCTCGGTGTAATAGGCGCTGCTCATGCATGCTTGTTTACATCTTTGGGCGAGTTTAGTAACAACTCTGAACAGTCAAAGGGACTGTGTCTGTGATGCAATATCCACAGTCAACGGCTATCTTCAGGAGTTCTGGGAGCCGGGGTGATGTATTACTCGTCGTTCCCTACAGTTCATCCCCATATTTCTGAAAATTTCAATCATCTTGCACCAGTTTACATTGTCAAACGGGGTGAATTCCAATGAGCGTGTCTAGATTTTTCTTCGGTCTTGCTTTCATCATCAATCGCAACATCAGAACCGCCATTTTGCTGGCTTAACTTTCCTAAAGCTAAACTGATCGTCATCTAACAGATCCTCATTTTTTTCTCCATTCTTCTATATAGTAATCCTGTCAGCAACTTAGATGCGTGGACAATTAAGCTGGTTATGCGATATTTCTTGCACTAAGCGGCTCTACTGTCTTACGGATTTTGTGAATGAAGTTTTTCTCAAAGTCTGGTGGTATGACGCCAGTCTCATACATTCTGCACACTAATGTGAATAGACGTTTTATTGCCACTTTCCTCAGTGATTTTAGAAACTCTGATGGACTATTATCTATCTCCTCTAACGTATTTGATCTTAAGTCGTTCAGAGCAGTTTTAAATTCTGACTCTAATACTTGAGCCGCTACCTCCTACCTGTTGATTCCTGTTTTTTCTTCTATCAGGTCAACAGACTAGTCTTCCCCTTAATAGAGAGAGGCCTTCAAAGTACTCTCTCTCCCCCTAGGCGCTGATTTAGCAGTGGACTTCCCATTGCACTCTTAATGTTACCGCCGTTACTTTTAATTTCACAGAAGATTGTTTTGTTAAGTCAGCCATTTCAACGATAATTTCTTTTGCTATTTCCTCTCATTTTTCATGTAGTCATTTCGCCTTAGCTTCCCTACACTTCCTATTTATTTCATTCCTAAGTGAACGTTGTTTATCAATTCCTCAGTTTCCCTGAACATTTTTGTACTTCCTTCTTTTGTCGACCAACTGAAGTACTTCTTCTGTTACCCATGGTTTCTTTGGGTTTACTTTCCTTACACCTACGTTTCTCTTTCCAATTTCTGTGATTTTCCGTGTCCATTCTTCTTCAGCTGATCTGCCTACTGAACTATTCATTGTAGTATTTATGACCTCAGAGAACTTCAAGCTTATCTTTTCTTGCCCTAGTACTTCTGTATCCCACTTCCTTGCGTATTTATTTTTCGTGACTAGTCTTTTAATATTACTAAACTACGGTCTAAGTCTATATCTGCTCCTGAGTACGCCCTACAATCCAATATCTTCAGAATCTCTGCCTGTACATGCTATAATCTAACTGGGCTCTTCCTGTACCTCTCGGCCTTTTCCAAGTAAACCTCCTAATTTTGTGATTCTGGAACGGAGTATTCGCTAGTAATAGCTGAAATGTATAGCAGT
Source organism: Schistocerca piceifrons (assembly GCF_021461385.2). Taxonomy (NCBI): domain Eukaryota; kingdom Metazoa; phylum Arthropoda; class Insecta; order Orthoptera; family Acrididae; genus Schistocerca; species Schistocerca piceifrons. Next base: position 47,921,895 of record NC_060139.1, read on the forward strand.
AGTCAATTAGTCTTTCTCCCCTTTCATTTCTAGTACCAAACTCAAATTCTATGCAACCCTTTATCCTAACTCCTTCTCCTGCAACGACATTCGAATTTTCCTTGAGTATTAGATCTTCATCTCCATTTACGTGCTGAATTACCCTGTCAATGTCATCACATATTTTTTGTACCTCTTCATCTTCTGCTTGCGCTGTCGATATTTAAACCTTAGCTATTGCTGTCGGTGTTGGTCTCCTGTTGATTCTGATGAGAACACTCAACTGTTCGCAATAGCTCACTCTCGGCCCTACCTCCCTATTCATAACGAAGCCTATTCCCGCTATACCATTTTATTTTTGCTGTTGATTTTTACCTTACACTTTTCTGACTACAAATCCTTGTCTTCTTTCCATATCACTTCACTGTGCTCCCCTATCCCCAAACTGAGCCTTCGAAAGTCATTATAGTCAGTTCATTTCGCGTTATCCTGGGCTTAGTAACCCGTGTCCGGAATGTTCGTATGATTCTGTGTGGGTGGCACCCCCGTAAACCGCAGTGCATTTACAGGAAAGTTTGCTCAAGCGCCGAAAGTTCCAAGTTTTCACGCCTGAGAAACTTTATCCTCATTCCGACATTTTCGTTAGAAGTTTTAAGGAAAGCCTACCTCAAACTCGGTGTGAGAGACAAAAAAATTCAGTGTGCAGTACCACACTTGAAAGAGGAAGGCGCGATGTGGGCCTTCTGGCAACTTCTGAAACCTGTTCAGCTTTCGATGAATTTGAACAGACTTTTCTTCCGAAGTATTGGTCAGAACATGTCGAAGCTCGCTTACTGAATCCTGAGACACACAGCCCGAAACAGAGCAGTCTGAGAAAATACTTTGAGAAATATTAAGGGAAAACACGCTACTGGGGCAACCCAACAGCACACAAAGATACCACAGGAATACCGAAAGATAAACTGCCGACCAGTGTTTGTGACAAATTAATTCATGCACCGGAGGACACTGTGGGAAACGTTTGTCTGTAGTAGATTCACTCGATATGATTCATGAAGACGCCAAGCATGTTCCCAGGCGCGAAGACACTGCATTCCGCGAACCGCAGCAATAATGGTGGGAAGAAACATGTCTCTTGCGGCAACGGCGCTCCACCTCCAGCTAGCCCTAGAAATGTAAACAGTCACAGTCAGAAGTAAAACGGATCAGGGATCTCTAGGTGAAACAAAAATAATCAGCGTCGGTCCATGCTGGATACCAGACGGGTAGGAATGTAATCGGGGGCACTGGGATCCTTCACACAACGGAAACCAGTGGGAACCGAATTTTCGCGGACTACCACCGATACAGGATGCGAATGGTAACCGTAATAGGCCTGTAAATTATTCAGAACCACCTCCTGGGTGGCCTCAGCAACCTACCGAAGATATACGAGTTGTTGAGGTCACTGAAGAACGGCCTTCAACTTCTAATCAGTCAACAAACTAGAGGCGGTCTTATACTGCTCACGCGTAGTGACCGCGGAATGGGATGGGGGCACACGTTATGACGCAGCAACACACGTGACGTTACATAGCGATGGAACGGATATACCGATGAATGAGCCTATGTCGTGTACGGAACAGTCTGAAGGCGAGATTCAGACCGCAGTTCACGCTACTATGGGTGAAATACCAGTCACGGTAGTAATAGACACAGGAGCAAAACTGAATGTCTCGGCGAGTCATCTTTGAAAAAGATCTGTGAAACTGTTAAGATTCCGACGCTGCCGGTACAGAATTGTACTGTGTTGGAGGCTTTTGACGTCCGTATACAGAGGGTAGGAAAGCAGTCACAGATGGGGTTATAAATTGAGAACGGAGCCTTAGGGTGAAAATTTTTATTTGTGAAGGAGTTGTCTGTGCCATGCTTTGTGCGCTTGGAATTTCTTCAACCGGGGGGGGGGGGGGGGATGCAAGAGTCGACGTCCGAAGTGGAACTTGCCTACTGAATACTGGAGAGAAGGAAATGTGTAAAATTTAATTCGCACTCGAGCACGTTAGGGCAGATTCTGCAGAATCATAAGGTAAAAATAATAGCCGGGAAAGTGCTGTGGGCCTATGATGACCTTGTTGGCTGCGAATACTACGAGCCCGTGTCAACGGCTAGAGAAAGCGATTTGACTGATACCAATATGATTTACGCCAAAGAGCAAGAATCTGGGTGCCTTAAAGAGCATCAGAAGGCTGAAGTGGTAAACATATTACTGTAATTTGTTCAAGTATTCTCCCGTAAACCTAGAGTGATGAGAGGTTACGTAAGCCATATTAATGTCGTCCTCCATGATATCTTTTCACTCTAAACGTTTCCGTTCCCTGGGCACAAAGGGTAGCAATGAAGCAGGAGTTACTTCGGATGACTGTTGAATTCTTCTCGGGTTATCAGCTGAGTGTCGGCGTCGTCTTGTCGCAACGTTTCAATGAGTTTCGCACCCATCATCTTCGGGCGAAGATGATGGGTACGAAACTCATTGAAACTTTGCGACAAGACGACGCCACCACTCGGCTGATAACCCGAGAAGAATTCATCAGTGGAATACGCCGAGAAAGACTGAAATCGCATATACCTCGGATGACTGTTATCGACTGTAAAATGAAACCATTGTTTACTATCATGTTTTAAAACTCTGCATGAAGAATTGAAAGGTTGAATGAAGATACCTACGAAAGTAGATTCCAAACCACGATCTAATTTAGTTATATAATAAAAAGGCTCGTAGCTAGTAGGCAATTTAGTGCTGCTTCTGTAAATTGCTTTATGTTGTAAACACCGATTTCGAATTTAGATTTATCTTATTAGTAGACAGTGAAGATGCTCATTCAGCTAAACCCTGAATATTAGAGAAAATTTAAACCCATATCTCGCCAACCACCATAATCTATTTGTTATACAAGGCCCTAGCGCTAAGCACTACACAGAATTGAGAAGCTTCCGCCTGTAGCAGAGTGCTGTGTGTACACTGAAATGGCCGTGCGAAAAATTACGCACGGTGCCATTCCTTCGTTTGGGTAGCAACCCAAGGGCAATAGCTTCTTCGATTGTAAATATATTTATTAATGCACTTTAGACTTTAGTAATGACTTGTCTTCTTCTTGTAGTGGTGTTTCCATTATTTTATTTGTACTTGTCATTGTAGACAAAAGGAGACATGAGTTGTTTTGTGAAAGATGTGAACACAAAGTAGCCAGGGAATTTCTTTTACACTTTGACCGCGTACTTAGTTGTTTGCTACTTTATATCTCATTCTGAAAGGCTGAGTATCTTAAATCACTTCATGTATGGGTCAAACCCTGTTCACATTATTTCTGTTATTTAGAGCACAGGGCCAAGTTATTAAGTGTCTGACCAATATATTCTACATTTGGAAACGCATTCAATAAGTAACGATATACATACTTAAAAATCAATGTCTACCCTATCATTACTTTCTAAAAGAAAATTATGTACAATGTCAAAGTACTTTGTATAGAATTATTATCACGATCCGGGGGCTGGAACGAAAGTACGAGTAATTCTAGCTTCTGTGAAGCTACGGTGGACGTGCTATGGTGCTGTGTGCAGAAAGCCGCCTCACTTACGTGAAAACGAAGTGCTGTAAAAAATATGAATGTGCGCAGTGAAAAGGCTTACCTCTGCTATTAGTCCAAGTTCTTTTACAGCTATATAATACTTTTCCCTGGCCATATTTGTGACTGATGCAGTCGTTAGAGTAATCCTTGTTGAACTGTTACCAAACGGGCCATGCCAAAACTTTGCAGGATGTTTATGAAGATGGTACTAGTTTCAGTTACGACACTTGTGTTTATATTTATGTCTCTATACAAAGTTGTGATGACTCTTATACTTGAGACTGTATCTAGAATTTTGTTAATTTGTTGGAAAAAAGGATCACACTGCCCCTTGGAGGTCGATACACATACAAAACGTTTAATTTCTTTAGTGGTATCAAGCACTGTTAATTTAATTGCTGGTATTTGAAAATGTTTGTCATCATTTACTGTACTAAGTTACTGCCTTGATTTGAACTATTTTCCTTTCCTGATATCAATGCACGATCCTCATCCTTTGAAGTAGACCTACAGTCAATGACTCTAAGTACTGCACTTCAGCGATTCGATATCAACTTCAGATTGTTGTATTTTATATTTTTTGACAGCATATCCTGATGAAGAATTCTGTGGAATGTCTCATGTTATTTTTTTCCAGTGGATTCTTTTTCGTTATGACAAGTTCTGTGTGTGTGCCATTCGGTGTGTTAGATTCTATCTCGTGAATTACTTTTTGAGACTTTTTTAAACTGCTGGATAAATTTTGAGGCAAGACAACTCGTTGTTTCTATTTATCCTATAAAAGAGTTACTTCTCCTATCCGCGACATACTGATAAGCAGGATCCCACTGTCAGAGTCTTTGCAAATCTGATTCGATTTTGTAGTCACTGAAATAACGCGAAACACCATCTCAACCAGGGAAGTTTGATTTCGTTTCCTCCTCTATTTCTGGATGCTGCACTTCTTTTGTCCGGCAGTTTAGTTTCCATAACGGTTTAAGCACTGAGTAAGTCTGGAAATTTCTTAACGAATACGGCTCGTCATTATAATCGGCTACCGTAGCGAAAATTTAAATCTTTGAAAATCTGTTGTGCTAGAACGCCCACTGAAAACAAGAAGTGTTGGGCCATCAAGGAAGCACTCAAATACGAAATTATTAGTACATTTAAATTAGGAGATTGTACGTACATGACTAAAAGTATGGGGTCCTCCTTTTACGCTGAGGTTTTAACATAAATAAGGAGCTATAGGAAAACGGCTCAAGTTCTGTACTGTCTACGGGCGATTGATGTTCCACCACGGATGACTGTGACTTATCTACATCTACGTCTACATACACACTCCGCAAGCCACCATATGGTGCATGGTCGAGAGTACATAGTACCAATACTAGTCATTTCGTTTTCTGTTCTACTCGAGAACGGAGCGAGGGAAAAACGACGGTGTATATGGCTCCGTACGAGCCACAATTCGTGTTATCTTATCTTACTGGTCCTTACGCGAAATGTATGCAGGAGGCAGGAGAATAGTTCTGTAGTCAGCTTTAAATGCCGATTCGCTCTATTTTTTTTGAAAGAGTTTGTGGAGAGGAACGTCGCCTTCCCTCTAGTGATTAACTTTAATTTCACGAAGCATCCCCATAAAATTTCCGTGGTGATCGAAACTACCGGTAACAAATCTAGCAGCATGCTTCTGAATTGCTTCAATGTTTTCCTTTCACCAGGCCTGGTGGGGATCCGAAACACTCGAGCAGCACTCAAGAATGGATCGCTCTATTTTTCTATATACAGCCTCCTTCACAGATGGCCTACACTTTCCTAAACTATCTCAATTAATTGAAGCCGACAACTCGCCTTCCCTACTACGGTCTTTACATGCTCGTTCCATTTCATACCGCTTTGCAACATTACGTCTAGATATTTAATCGACGTGACTGTATGAAATAGCAATTACGTTACGGGATCGTTTACTTTCTCATCCACACCAACTAAAATTTTTCTACATTACAGCTAGCTGCAGTTAATCAAAACAGGTAGAAACCTTGTCTAACTCATCTTTTATCCTCTTTCTGTCACTCAACGATTACACCTTTCTGTACACCACGGCATCATCAGCAAACAGCCTCAGACTGCTGCTCATTACATCCATCACATCATTTATGTGCACAGAGATAGCGAAGAATAATTGCGGCATCCCTAATGATACCCTTCTCTGTGATGTACACTTTCCGTTGGGGACAATGCGCTGGGAAGTGGTCGCACCACTCACAGAGCTGGGAACTTATTCCATATGCTCGTACCGTCTTCAACAGTCTGTAGTGAGGCAGTGTTCCAAATGCTTTTCGGAAATCTAGGAATACGGAATCCGGCTGTTGCCCTTCGTCCATAGTTCGCAGGATATCATGTGAGAAATGGGAAAGCTGAGTTTCACACAGCGGTGTTGATTTGTGAACAAAAGCTTTTCCGCCTTGAGGAAATTAATCATAATCGAACTCAGAATTCTGCACCAAATCGATGTCAGGGATATTTGTCTGTAATTTTGCAGGTCCGTTGGCTTACCCTTGTTACATACAGGAGTCACCTGTGCTTTTTACCGGTGGCTTGGGACTTTGCACTGAGCAAGAGATTCGAGATAAAAGCAAGGTAAGTAAGGGGCCAAAACCAAGGAGTATTCTTTGTTTTCAACTCTTTGAACTGTTTCACTACGCCGGGGATGTCTATTACTGTGTCCTCCATACGAGAGTCCGTACAGTGGTCAAACGACGGTACTATGTACGATTCTGCTGCGTGATTTCTTAAATGTGAAATTTAAAACTTCGGGTTTCCTTTTGCTGTCTTTTACTGCCATACCAGAGTGGTCAACAAAGGACTGAACGGAAGCCTTCGACCCGCTTATTGATTTTACCTAAGACCAGAAATTGGTCGGGTTCTTAGCAAAATCTTTTTCTATCGTATGACGGTGGTATTCTTGTATGCTTCGCGCATCGATCTTTTTACAGACACACAAAACTTTACTAACTTGAGCCGGTCGTCATTTGAGCGTTCACTTTTGAACTGAGAGTGCTACAATCTTTATTTATTCAATGTTTTCCGTCCTCAGTCCACTTACTTGGGACATGCTTACGCAGAGTGCGGTTTAGAGACCGTTTAAATTTCGCCCATAATCTACTTGCAACCATCGTACTGGAATTAAAGGATTTCCATTCATTTTCTAAGTGGATTGCTAACAACTGCTTGTCTGCTCTTTCTAGCAAACATACTCCCCTTGTCTTCTTGATTGATTTTTAACTTCAGTAACCATAGTCTCCATGATTACAGCATGATCACTAGCCACTGTCTTTATGCTGACACCATGGATAAGGTCAGGCCTATTTGTAGGTACAAGGGATATAATATATCCATAGTGTGTAGGCTCTCGAAACAACTATTCAAAACAGTTTTCGGAAAACGTATTCAAAAGTATTTCACAAGTCTTTCTGTCTGTTCCCCCTGTAATGAATCCGCAGACGTCTCGCCTATGCACTACAGGTTAAAGACACCTACAGCTAAAGTGCGCGTCATTTATGATGGCGGCCGAGTTTAGGTTCGTTCTGCGCATCTGACGTCACAAAACACAGTCAGCCAATGAACAGAGAACGATGTTGCCAGAGCTCGACTGCAGTGCAGAGCACAGACGAGTGTCTTCAGTTTTAGAAACGTTCAGTCATAAATAAAGTAATTGAACAAAAGCAATGTCTTGATAGCAGACTTTCTTTTATAGAAAGTTTGGAAAGAGCATTCTTTATACCAATTGAATAATATTCTATTAATTAATTAAACCAAACAAGTAATAAGCCTCCTAATTCAGGTGATAGCAAGGAAAGGTGTTTGTATCATTCTCACTAACCGCCTTTTCGCAATAAAGAACAGCGGTAATTGTTAATTTCCTATTGTACTTCGACGAAACGTGAGTAATTCATAGTCATACCAACAGTGTTTGTCGGTATTTTGCGTGATCTTTTGAATTACGAGCTACGTTAGCGTAATGGGCAGTCTGCCTTCGGCAGGGCAACAGAGCGGACGCGTCCGTGTTGACTGCGTGCGGAGCGCAGCTCGCCTTGTTTACATTCTGACGGCCGTTGCTTAAGTGCCGGCTTACCTTGTACGATCCATGGCGAGCCGTTACCGTAAATCAACAGTCCGATTTACTTTCTGCAACGATTATGCCCGACCCAAAGCACTCGAGGTAGAGCGTTTTCTGCGAGAGGAAGTGAAGATCCCAGCGACCGATATTATCGGCATACATTTGTCAATCGTGAGCAGCACGGTCTATGTTAAAATCATTAACGACGCGGCGTGCGAATGCATACTACGTGAGACCAAACAGGGGCTCCGCTTCTGTCATGCTGATGGCAATGTGGGGGAGGTAACCGTCGACCACGCAGGTTTAGGTATGCGAACGATACGCATTTTTGAATTGCCATTCGAACTTCCTGCTGAGGAAGTCGTTGCGGCACTACGCCCATACGGCACAGTCCATGGCCACACTGCAGAGAGGTGGACACAATTTCGGACGTATCCTGTCCTAAACGGGGTCCGACACGTCACCATAGATCTCCGGAGTCCCGTCTCGTCCTACTTACAGATCGGCGGATGCCGTGCAATAATTATATACGACGGCCAGCCTCGGACCTGTTCCGGGGGCGGCAAAGAAGGCCACCTTAGACCCGAATGCCTACAATGGCGTATTACGCAGCTTCCAGCTACCGAAGAACCACCCACGTCGCAACCTACAGTGCTACCGGTGACCGACGCCGCTGCTCTAGGTTCTCCTACCGCTTTGCAACGTCGCCGGTCACCACAAACGACGCCACAAACAAGCCCGACCAAACTCCGACGGAGAGCGCCTCGGACGACCCGCCGCCTCGGCCGGCCATTGACGCCGCTCCGACGATGCCGACGCAACCGGACGCTGACCCTGACCTCGGCAACACGATGGAGATCGAGTCGCTCATCGTTCCTACAGCGGCCTTTCTGCCAGAGCGACGCGACTCCCTTCCGTCGTCGGACACGGAGGGTCGCACAAGGAAACAACGTTGTCCGAAACGTCGCAAGCCAAGACTTCGCACAGTTTCTGGCCAAGAGGAGACGTTACAAGCCGAGGACGACGCAACCGTCGACCAGCACGAGACCTCAGAACCCGCTACTGCTGACGAAGACGTTATGAGCGCGGAGACATCTATCGGTGTGCCTGCGCCCCGTGCTGACCCTGAACTAAATCATGAACGTATCACAGGCGACAGTACACCACGCATCATTACAACATCTTCTGCAGACAAAATGGAAGATACACCAGTGTCCGCTTCCACGGCCTGGCACGAGGAGGAGGTCGAGGAGCAGGAGCCGTTACGGGACCCTGCGCCGTCACGGCCGCACCACTAATCATACTCTCCCCAGACACCCCTGCGGGCCAGCGGGATAACGTTCCGCTGCGACGCCCGCGCCCTTGCGCGGACGGCGGAGTGGACCAGCCTCCAGCAGTCCGACACCAGGCCTGCCGGATAGCAACCATCAACACCAACAACATCCGCTCCAGGGTGAAAATCTGCCTTATGCAGGAGATATTCTGGGCTTCGCATATTGATTTCGCCCTTCTGCAGGAAGTTCACTTGGTTGGTCTCCCGGATATCAATGGCTATACCGCCCACGCCTCCGCGAATGATCCTATGGGCCGCGGAGTGGCCATCTACGTCCGCCACGGGATTTCTGTGACCGATGTCGCCTTCCTTCCATCAGCTCGGGGCTTGGCACTCACTGCCATGGGGACACGCATCATTAATGTCTACGCTCCCTCAGGCACCGACCGACGGCATGAAAGACCCCAGTTTTATTCCGAGGAAATTGCTCTCCTGTTTTTAGGACGTTATGACCACTGCCTACTAGGAGGTGATTTTAACTGCGTTCTGCATCCCAAAGATCAGATTCCCCACTACATGCCAGGAACTACGTATAGTGGTGCGAGACCTCCTGGTTCACGATACCTGGGAAGTTCAACACGGCGACCGTTCTGGCCATACCTTTCTTACCAGTCATTCCTCAAGCCGACTAGACAGGATATACGTCTCACAAACTCTTAGATCTGCGATACGGGACGCCGAACGCTGGCCGCTGGCCTTTTCCGACCATTGCGCTTACATCTGTACGGTCCTCCTTCCGCCGCAATCAGTATGGCGCAGCCGTGCGTCATGGAAACTCAATACTTCACACTTGCATGACCTGGCATGTCGCCAACAAGTCACTGAAACGCGGGCAGCCTGCGAACGACGCCTTCCCCGCTACCGCTCGACATTGACATGGTGGTTGGACTGCGCCAAGCCGGCGATCCGAAGGACAGTGATGAGATACGGTAAGGACATGGCCGACTGGCACCGCAACACTGTTGATTTCTATTATACGATTCTCCGAGATCAGGACGCTCAACCGCCAACCCCGGACAACCAGTTGGAACGGCAAAGAACTAAGGCGAAGATAATTGCGCTGGCACGCCGTAAACTGCAAGGGGTCGTGATACGGACGCGACGCCACGATCACGCGGATTTAGAAATTCCATCCATGAATCATATAGCGTCCGATGAACGACGGCGTCGTCGGCAGATCATCAGCACTCTGACCATGCCTCATGGCACGCAGGTGACCACTCAGAATGACATCGTCCACGCATTCGTCGAGCACTACCGTCGTACTTATAGTGAAGAAGACGCTGAAACTGCAGCAGACGACTCCATTTTGCATTACGTCACGCGCACCCTCCCCCACACGGAGGCGGATGCTTTGACAGTGGCGGTCACGCGAGACGAAGTCGACAACGCAATCGCCAAGGGTGCTGTCAACAGATCGCCCGGCATTGACGGCTTACCGATTGAGTTTTACCGTATCTTTCGGGACCTCATGGCACCACGGTGGACGACTATGTATCAAGAACTGATGACATCTGACCAAGCAATCCCACCCGCCTTTGCTGAGGGCATCATCATACCAGTCCACAAACCAGCCCGTTGTTCAATGGTCACGAGTTACAGACCGCTCACCCTACTCAATGCCGATCGCCTGGAGGACAGGTTAACATACAGACTGCCACAGGGGAATGCCGCGACTTAATTGCGATGGCGGCGGCCTGCAGACTCCAGTGAAGCGGTCGTCGCTATAGACTTCGACAGCGCCTTCGATAAAGTGCGTCATCGTTTCCTGTTTTCGGTGGCAGCCCGAATGGGCATCCCCCCTCCGTTTCTCGACGTCATCCGGCATCTTTACAACAGTGCCAGTTCACGTGTGCAAGACAATGGACGTTTAGTAGGGCCGGTACTTATCTGCCTTTCGATACGGCAGGGGTGCCTCCCTTTCTACCCTCCTGTATGCCATTGCCCTTGAGCCCCTTATTGGAGGCTTGACGACCAAGCTCTCTGGCCTCACCCTACGCCAATACACTTTTCGCTGTCGGGCATTTGCTGATGACCTCCTACTCCTCATTCGCTCCGGCTCTGAGATTCGAGAAGTCCTCGAATTGATTACCCGTTATGGAGCTGCCGCTGGCAGTGCCATGAATGTCGCCAAATTTTCTGCAATGCACATTGGACGAGGCCTCCAGGAGGATGAAGTGGCACCCCTGCCGCTTGTGCGGAATTTCCGGTACCTGGGCATTACCTTTACCCCCACGGTCACACGCACAGCGGCAACGAATTTCCGTCGCCTGTTACACGTCATCTGCAACGACGTCCGCCAGAACCTCTTGCGCCGCCAGGACACACTTCAACGGGTTGAGTTTCTTAATCTTTATGTGGCATCAAAATTGGTTCACATCGCGCAAGTTCTCCCTCTGCCAACTGCAATTGGGCGCAACCTTCAGGCTGCTTTTGGCTATTATCTCATGGCTGGTTCCATGTTTAAAGTCCGTTATGAGACACTTACCCTGCCCTCACGGGATGGTGGCGTCGGGCTCGTCAATTTCCGTATGCGAGCTGCAGCCTTGTACATGAGTACCATGAGAAAACAGTGGATGGGCCAGGGTACATCTCTATCACGCAGCTTGCTTGAGGTCCTCCTACCTGCTTCCACATCACCACCGGTATCTGTCGGCCGTATCGTGCCTCATTTGTCCCATATTTCGACCTTTTTTGTCGACTACAGTTACATACATACTAGTCTCCCAGATACGCGCCCACCCAGGACTAAGGATTTTTACAGTTTGCTGATGCGCTGTGTTCCCCGGAATGTGATGGAGACCAAACATCCATCCATCCAGTGGCCCTTAGTGTGGACTACCGTCCACCAGCCCTTCCTCCCTACGAACGTCCGGGCACTGTGGTATCACATGGTCAACAGGAAATTTGCCACGAAGCAGCGACTGCACAACATTGGCATGTCAGAATCCCCTCTTTGTCTCCTTTGCCAGCAACTGGACACTGATGTACACCGTCTGACATGCGCCTCATCGCAAGATGTATGGCTCTTCGTGCAGCAAATCATTGCCTGCTATCTCCGGGTGCCACCAGACAGAATCGAACCTCGGATGTTTCTATACCCGGAGGACAGACATTTTCCCGCCGCCAAATGTCATGCTATTACGTGGGTGAAAGGGTGGGCGGTCACTTATCTCTTTCATGAGGGACCTAAATCCCGCCTCGACTTCTGGACCTATTTACGAACAGCCCTTGCAGCTCTCGAAAACACGCCACGTTACCGAACACTATTTGCTAACTATCTTCGAGTGGTCTTTGTTAGACCTCCACTGAGTTGGGGGGTGCCTGGCTCAGAGGGCACCTACCCCTCCTCCCCCGGCGGTGTCTGAGTCTAAACCGCCTACGATCGATTCTATTTCTGACCTCCGCGAATGGGAGAGCGCGTCGCAGATTGCGCGGATTTTATTTCTTTTTGCTTTTCCTTTTTCTCTTTCGCCGATGTGTTCACGTAATTTCATGATAATAGTGAATGTTACAAAAACACATGCAAATAAATAAATAACAACAACGCCTTCCACTGCTGTTGTTTACTGCGTCTCCCACTTCCCTAAGCACCACTGGCTCGGTGGTGGTGAGGGGGACACTGTGGCCAGGCCTACGGGTTTCGACCCCTGCCCACTTTGTCCCCCGAGCCCCCACCGGTCCACTACCACCCCTTTAAAAAATATTTAAGAAAATGGTTAAAGTGTATAGCTGCTAAGCGAAAGGTTATGAGTTCAATCCTTGATCGGTGCTTAATATTTTCGTTATTTAAAAACAATATCGAAGTGTCTTACTTCATGAATTTTATTCGTTTGAATGTAATTTTTTGAAATTTCTAGTAGTAACTAAAATCGACCATAGCGAAAGTATACGCTATGGACTTTTACCTCTGCAAACTCTTCAAAATTTCGTGCAATGGTTTACTACATCTAATGCTGCACAATAACTGCGTTGAACATCGAAACAAAATTAAGTCATTTATGGGGGGAAGGTATCAGTCAAGAAGATGTGTAAAAATCAAATTTTTGGGCCAAACAGTTTTTGTGAAATCGAATCATAAAGTGTGTCAAAGCGGTCGAAACACCATGTGTCTGCACAGGCGAGCAGTGCAGTGATGACAAAATGGCGCTCATCGCGGAATGCGGGGAGCACGTCTCTGTAGCAGCGAAAGGGTTATTGCGGCCGTGGTGGCTTTACTTCATAAACTGCGCGCCCCCCCCCCCTAAACGTAAGTTTGCGAACTATACTATGGCGCTGCTTCTCTTGGCGCGTACAACTGGCAACGCAACATCTCCCGCGTCTGGGCGGGCATGCGCGAACCGCCAAGATAAAAGAATTGAACTTATAACACTGCATAATGTGGGTATTTCCGTGCTATTGAGCGTAGACTTCCTTTGAATTATTCTTTAAGTGTCACGCCGAAATCGGGTGTCCGGTAAAAATATCCATCAATTAGCTTAATTTCACCTTGACCTGTTATACGTCTCCAGACAACTTCACTGTCACACTCAATTTAGACCTCAACAGACGCAGTATTTTTATCCGCTGCAAAGAAAAGTACCTTTTCTGTGGCGTCTAATCTGTCTTTCCTACAACTTGCTAAATATTTCAGAGCTTTACATTCTGGTTTTCAGTCATTTCTCGGTGCCAAGAATACTTTGACCGCGACAAATTTCCTAGAGGACAGTAAATTAGGGAATTTTGTAATGAATACTTCGACAATTTGCTGATGTCTTTACTCTGAATGTGATCTGATTTCGCTTTCTCAGTGTTGACTGGCGAGTGTTCATCAAAGTACGTCAAACTACCACCTAGCCTAAAAAACCATAATGAGTCCTCCACAAGTACTCTGTTACCCGAGTAGTTGTATCGTTCATGTAGTGCACCCTTGACCTATTAATTGGAGTCCTACAAATCTCCACCTGATTACGCGGGTCCAGAAATCTGCAGCTAAGACCCTCATAGAGTCGATAAGGATTTTCGTTGAGGATACTTAAGCGAGGCTTGGAGGAAATGGGACGAGTTGCAAATAGTCCAGTGTGTCATCTACATCTACATGTACACTCCTGGAAATTGAAATAAGAACACCGTGAATTCATTGTCCCAGGAAGGGGAAACTTTATTGACACATTCCTGGGGTCAGATACATCACATGATCACACTGACAGAACCACAGGCACATAGACACAGGCAACAGAGCATGCACAATGTCGGCACTAGTACAGTGTAGATCCACCTTTCGCAGCAATGCAGGCTGCTATTCTCCCATGGAGACGATCGTAGAGATGCTGGATGTAGTCCTGTGGAACGGCTTGCCATGCCATTTCCACCTGGCGCCTCAGTTGGACCAGCGTTCGTGCTGGACGTGCAGACCGCGTGAGACGACGCTTCATCCAGTCCCAAACATGCTCAATGGGGGACAGATCCGGAGATCTTGCTGGCCAGGGTAGTTGACTTACACCTTCTAGAGCCCGTTGGGTGGCACGGGATACATGCGGACGTGCATTGTCCTGTTGGAGCAGCAAGTTCCCTTGCCGGTCTAGGAATGGTAGAACGATGGGTTCGATGACGGTTTGGATGTACCGTGCACTATTCAGTGTCCCGTCGACGATCACCAGTGGTGTACGGCCAGTGTAGGAGATCGCTCCCCACACCATGATGCCGGGTGTTGGCCCTGTGTGCCTCGGTCGTATGCAGTCCTGATTGTGGCGCTCACCTGCACGGCGCCAAACACGCATACGACCATCATTGGCACCAAGGCAGAAGCGACTCTCATCACTGAAGACGACACGTCTCCATTCGTCCCTCCATTCACGCCTGTCGCGACACCACTGGAGGCGGGCTGCACGATGTTGGGGCGTGAGCGGAAGACGGCCCAACGGTGTGCGGGACCGTAGCCCAGCTTCATGGAGACGGTTGCGAATGGTCCTCGCCGATACCCCAGGAGCAACAGTGTCCCTAATTTGCTGGGAAGTGGCGGTGCGGTCCCCTACGGCACTGCGTAGGATCCTACGGTCTTGGCGTGCATCCGTGCGTCGCTGCGGTCCGGTCCCAGGTCAACGGGCACGTGCACCTTCCGCCGACCACTGGCGACAACATCGATGTACTGTGGAGACCTCACGCCCCACGTGTTGAGCAATTCGGCGGTACGTCCACCCGGCCTCCCGCATGCCCACTATACGCCCTCGCTCAAAGTCCGTCAACTGCACATACGGTTCACGTCCACGCTGTCGCGGCATGCTACCAGTGTTAAAGACTGCGATGGAGCTCCGTATGCCACGGCAAACTGGCTGACACTGACGGCGGCGGCGCACAAATGCTGCGCAGCTAGCGCCATTCGACGGCCAACACCGCGGTTCCTGGTGTGTCCGCTGTGCCGTGCGTGTGATCATTGCTTGTACAGCCCTCTCGCAGTGTCCGGAGCAAGTATGGTGGGTCTGACACACCGGTGTCAATGTGTTCTTTTTTCCATTTCCAGGAGTGTACATCAGTACTTCGCAAGCGCCCGCCCCCCCCCCCCCCCCCCCCAGCCACGCCTCCCAACCTTTGACTAGTAACCGAAACGTCCTGTGTCCTGGCTTTGAACACAGCTAGTGACAAAGTATTGACCAAAACTCAACAACAACGGCTGCCAAAGACAACCCGGCAGAAGAAGTCACCCTTGTTCTGGAAGTCACCCTTGTTCTGCCAATGGCCTTCTCAAAAAGCGATGAGGAGCGGACAGGGGTTCAGGGCACTCCCTTGTCATTTGGGTGCGTAAATGTCCCAAAAAGGCGGAAGAATCAATTTGATCAACGAGATGAAGATGCAGAAGTTAATGGAAACTACTCCGTTAAAGATACATAATGTTTATCCATAGGACATGTTGCCTGTAATCGAAAGTAAATGTCTTGACGATATCTCCATTAGTGAACTATTTAGGATTGGTCACCCAATAGGATCTCCGGGAGGGGACTTGCGAGAGGAGGTGTCCATGAGAAAAAGATTTAATAACCAACGAAAGCGTAACTTTCCAACGAATAAATAGTTCAAATGGCTCTGAGCACTATGGGACTTAACATCTGAGGTCATCAGTCCCCTAGAACTTAGAACTACTTAATCCTAACTAACCTAAGGGCATCACACACATCCATGCCCGAGGCAGGATTCGAACCTGCGACCGTAGCAGTCGCGCGGTTCCGGACTACAGCTCGTAGAACCGCACTGGGTGCACCCGACTGCAAATTGTTGCTCATGTCGGCACCAATGACTCCTGCCGTCTGGGTTCAGAGGTCATCCTCAGTTCGTACAGGCGGTTGGCGGAATTGGTGAAGGCGGAAAGCCTCGCTCGCGGGGTGAAATCAGAGCTAACTATTTGTAGTATCGTTCGCAGAACCGATCGCGGTCATCTGGTTTGGCGCCGAGTGGAAGGCTTAAACCAGAGTTTCAGACGATTCTGCGGAGATCTGGGGTGCAAATTTCTCGCCCTCCTCTAACGGGTGGAGAAATGTAGGGTCCCCCTGAATAGGTCAGGCCTGCACTACACACCGGAGGCGGCTACAAGGGTAGCGGAGTACGTGTGGAATGCACATGGTTTGTTTTTAGGTTAGATACTTCCCTCCCTAGGCCCGACAAGACGCCTCCTGAGACGCGGCAAGGTAGGAGTAGGCAAAATGCAACAGGGAATAACAATATTAATGTGCTAATAGTAAACTGCAGGAGCGTCTACAGAAAGGTCCCAGAACTGCTCTCATTAATAAACGGTCACAACGCCCATATAGTATTAGGGACAGAAAGTTGGCTGAAACCAGACGTAAACAGTAATGAAATCCTAAACTCAGATTGGAATGTATACCGCAGAGACAGGCTGGACAATGAAGGGGGAGGCGTGTTTATAGCGATAAGAAGTGCAATAGTATCGAAGGAAATTGACGGAGATCCGAAATGTGAAATGATTTGGGTGAAGGTCACGGTTAAAGCAGACTCAGACATGGTAATTGGATGTCTCTATAGGCCCCCTGGCTCAGCAGCTGTTGTGGCTGAGCACCTGAGGGATAATTTGGAAAATATTTCGAGTAGATTTCCCCACCATGTTATAGTTCTGGGTGGAGATTTTAATTTGCCGGATATAGACTGGGAGACTCAGACGTTCATAACGGGTGGCAGGGACAAAGAATCCAGTGAAATTTTTTAAAGTGCTTTATCTGAAAACTACCTTGAGCAGTTAAACAGAGAACCGACTCGTGGCGATAACATATTAGACCTTCTGGTGACAAACATACCCGAACTATTTGAAAAAGTTAAAGCAGAACAGGGAATCAGCGATCACAAAGCGGTTACGGCATCGATGATTTCAGCCGTAAATAGGAATATTAAAAAGGGCAGGAAGATTTTTCTGTTTAGAAAAAGTGACAAAAAGCAGATTTCAGAGTACCTGTTGGCTCAACACAAAAGTTTTGTCTCAAGTACAGATAGCGTTGAGGATCAGTGGACGAAGTTCAAAACCGTCGTACATAATGCGTTAGATGAGTATGTGCCAAGCAAGATCGTAAGAGATGGAAAAGAGCCACCGTGGTACAACAACCGAGTTAGAAAACTGCTGCGGAAGCAAAGGGAACTTCACAGCAAACATAAACATAGCCAAAGCCTTGCAGACAAACAAAAATTACGCGAAGCGAAATGTAGTGTGAGGAGGGCTATGCGAGAGGCGTTCAATGAATTCGAAAGTAAAGTTCTATGTACTGACTTGGCAGAAAATCCTAAGAAATTTTGGTCTTATGTCAAAGCGGTAGGTGGGTCAAAACAAAATGTCCAGACACTCTGTGACCAAAATGGTACTGAAACAGAGGATGACAGACTAAAGGCCGAAATACTAAATGTCTTTTTCCAAAGTTGTTTCACAGAGGAAGATTGCACTGTAGTTCCTTCTCTAGATTGTCGCACAGATGACAAAATGGTAGATATCGAAATAGACGACAGAGGGATAGAGAAACAATTAAAATCGCTCAAAAGAGGAAAGGCCTCTGGACCTGATGGGATACCAGTTCAATTTTACACAGAGTACGCGAAGGAACTTGCCCCCCTTCTTGCAGCGGTGTACCGTAGGTCTCTAGAAGAGCGTAGCGTTCCAAAGGATTGGAAAAGGGGACAGGTCCTCCCCATTTTCAAGAAGGGACGTCGAGAAGATGTACAGAACTATAGACCTATATCTCTAACGTCGATCAGTTGTAGAATTTTGGAACACGTATTGTGTTCGAGTATAATGACTTTTCTGGAGACAAGAAATCTACTCTGTAGGAATCAGCATGGGTTTCGAAAAAGACAGTCATGTGAAACCCAGCTCGCGCTATTCGTCCACGAGACTCAGAGGGCCATAGACACGGGTTCACAGGTAGATGCCGTGTTTCTTGACTTCCGCAAGGCGTTCGATACAGTTCCCCACAGTCGTTTAATGAACAAAGTAAGAGCATATGGACTATCAGACCAATTGTGTGATTGGATTGAGGAGTTCCTAGATAACAGGACGCAGCATGTCATTCTCAATGGAGAGAAGTCTTCCGAAGTAAGAGTGATTTCAGGTGTGCCGCAGGGGAGTGTCATAGGACCGTTGCTATTCACAATATACATAAATGACCTTCTGGATGACATCGGAAGTTCACTGAGGCTTTTTGCGGATGATGCTGTGGTGTATCGAGAGGTTGTAACAATGGAAAATTGTACTGAAATGCAGGAGGATCTGCAGCGAATTGACGCATGGTGCAGGGAATGGCAATTGAATCTCAATGTAGACAAGTGTAATGTGCTGCAAATACACAGAAAGGTAGATCCTATATCATTTAGCTACAAAATAGCAGGTCAGCAACTGGAAGCAGTTAATACCATAAATTATCTGGGAGTACGCATTAGGAGTGATTTAAAATGGAATGATCATATAATGTTGATCGTCGGTAAAGCAGATGCCAGACTGAGATTCATTGGAAGAATCCTAAGGAAATGCAATCCGAAAACAAAGGAAGTAGGTTACAGTACGCTTGTTCGCCCACTGCTTGAATACTGCTCAGCAGTGTGGGATCCGTACCAGATAGGGTTGATAGAAGATATAGAGAAGATCCAACGGAGAGCAGCGCGCTTCGTTACAAGATCATTTAGTAATCGTGAAAGCGTTACGGAGATGATAGATAAACTCCAGTGGAAGACTCTGCAGGAGAGACGCTCAGTAGCTCGGTACGGGCTTTTGTCAAAGTTTCGAGAACATACCTTCACCGAAGAGTCAAGCAGTATATTGCTCCCTCCTACGTATATCTCGCGAAGAGACCATGAGGATAAAATCAGAGAGATTAGAGCCCACACAGAGGCATACCGACAATCCTTCTTTCCACGAACAATACGAGACTGGAATAGAAGGGAGAACCGATAGAGGTACTCAAGGTACCCTCCGCCACACACCGTCAGGTGGCTTGCGGAGTATGGATGTAGATGTAGATGTAGATGTAGAACCGCATGGCCACCGCGGCCGGCTCCAACGAATAATGTAAGAAGTCTTAACGTGGTAGGGAAGCAAGGAAATCTGAAAAGGGAAATGCAAGGGCTCAATCTAGAAATAGTAAAGTGAAATGGAAAGAAGACATATAAATGTCAACATCATAAACAGAAGATGAAGTGGTAGAGAAAGTACATCAGAATATTGAACGGGTATTTCAGTAGGTAAAGGGAGATGAAACTCTAATAGTCATGGGGGATTGGAATGTGGTTGTAGGGGAAGGAGTAGAAGGAAGGGTTACAGGAAAATATGGGCTTGGCAGTAGGAATGAGAGGAGAAAGAATAATTGAGTTCCGCTATAAATGGTGATGGTAGAAGCGAATACACTGTTGCAAAATCACAAGAGGAGAAGATATACTTGGAAAGGAGCCGGAGAACGGTAAGATCCCATATGGATGACATCACGGTCAGAAAGGATTCCCAAAGCCGATATTGGAATGTAAAGGGTACCGAGAGGCAGAAAAAGATGGAGACAGCATTTGGTCATGATGAGAGTAGAATGAAGTTTAAGAGAATCGTTCGGAAGAATTAGTGTGGAAGGAAGTGGGATGCTGAATTACTGAGGTGTGATGAGGTATGTTTGAAGTTAGCTAAGGATGCTGATACTCTGATAAGGAATACCTGAGTTGACAATTCAGTTGAAGAGGAGTATACATCTCTAACAACGACAGTCACAGATGTTCGATAGACAAACATAGGTATAAGGAAGGTAACTGCGAAGAAACCTTGGGTAACTTAAAAAATAATGTAATTTATCGATGATAGAAGGAAGTACAAAAATGTTAAGCGAAAGACAGAAATACAACAGTATAAATCCCTTAAGAATGAAATATACGAGGGTTGGACTTTAGTAGTGGCAGCTGCACTATGTGATCAAAAGTATCCGGACACCTGGCTGAAAATGACTCACGAGTTCGTGGCGCTCTCCATCGATAATGTGGAATTCAGTATGGTGTTGGCCACCATTAGCCTTGATGACAGCTTCCACTCTCGCAGGCCTACGTTCAATCAGGTGCTCGAAGGTTTCTTGGGGGTGGCAGCCCATTCTTCATGGAGTGCTGCACTGAGGTGCGGTATCGAGGTCGGTCGGTGAGGCCTGGCACGAAGTCGGCGTTCCAAAACATCCCAAAGGTGTTTTGTAGGATTCAGGTCAGGATTCTGTGCAGGCCAGTCCGTTACATGTATGTTATTGTCGTCTAACCTCTCCGCCACAGTCCGTGCATTATGAACTTTAAGGGTTGTTTACGAGTGCGGAAATCTCGCATACAGACGTATGTCACGAGTGACACTCAGTCACCTGTCCTTGAGTTCTGCGGAGGTCGTTGATAACGAGTACAAGGACTTAAGTCCGGGGAGTATGGTGGATGGTACGGTACTTCCCAGTCCCATCGACTGAACAGAGCAGCCACAGCTTACGCTGTAAGCGCCCGGGCGCACTGTCGTGCAGAATGATGGGTGGGTTGCGCAGAAAGTGTCGCCGCTTCTTTCGCAAAGCTATTCGCAGGTGATGCTCCAAAAACGAACAGTAATACGACTTAATTCCTTATGACTTTGATTTGATTCCGAAGATGAAGAAACCACTTCGTGGCATTCGCTTCAGAACTGTTCCAGAGATTCGACAGGCTTTAGACCACTCCATTCGCACCACCAACAGAACAGGCTCTGCTAACGGTATACTACGCCTTCCTTATCTCTGACAACGGGTTCTACCAAACGCTGGTGACTACTTTGAAGGACAGTAACAGGTGCAAACATGTAACTCTTTGTATCGATTGTGAATAAATAATTGCCACTATTTAAGTTTCAACCCTCGTATTTAAGGACAGTGTGCAAGTACTGCTGTTGGATGAAGAGGTTGGTACAAGAGAGGACATCGTGGGAGATCACATGAAACCAGTCGGAAGACTGATGACACAAAGAAAAAGTTAGATCAGTCTCGAACTTATGTGGCAGAATCTAGTAGTTTGGCTGTAATGCGTTAGTGTGTTATAATTCGGTCACACTATAACCTTCAGGGTTAGTGTCCCATGAAACAGTCTCACGGCTTAAAGAAGTATGTTATTTCTGTTAAGACTTAGAGTTAGGATCTCCAAATTGCTAGATCATGAGGACCACAAATCAAATTTTAACTCTCCGTGTGGGCCAAATAACGAGATTATCAGAAATAAATGAAGAAATTTGTTGCTGTTTAACACAAACATAGTATTCAGTCAAAATCTCAGGTACACGCTACTTCTCTCTAGTACACTTTGGATTAAGTATCAAATTAGTCTTTTGAATCCAAAATTTTCTCAAAATGTGGCTTTCTCTTTTGCATGAATAAAAAATCTCTGGCAGGTCAGCGCACACTCTGCTGCAGAGTGAAAATATCATTCTGGTATCATGAAAGTTCGTCACGCAGATTACTTCTCTATTTCGATTTTGTAAATTTCAGGAAAGAAAATATTTGTTCACTTCTGTAGGTAATGAAACATACAGGTAACAATGCTCGCTCAAAATCCTCAGTCTTGCGGTAGTTTTGTCCAGGAAGAAACTCGTAAAACTGAACAAGCCGTCCTCTTTTAAAATTGTTCTTCATGGTATCATCAGCTAGCAGATCAATGGCCTCCATTTGCAGTGCTGCCTGAAAATCTCCTACTTCAGGGAAGAGGGGTTCCAGAAAATTTGGATATCGTTGGAATGAGTATCTACGTCTGGGAGCCAGGAAGAGAAACGTTTCTTTGGATCACCATGTAATTCCATTATAAAAAAAGTCCAAAAGCTGAACCACGTTCACCCTTTAATAGGTGGCACCCTTTAATGACTTAAATTACAGAGAGTGAGAAAATATGCTTCCTGACGTTGCGTTCAAAAAGTATCATTTTCTCTCTGAAAACTTTAATATATGACAATAGGTTACAAACAATGTAATCCTCCCCTTGAGTTTTTTAATTCAATGCAGAGCAACATCAGTCACGAACGCTAGTTCGCGTAACCATTCTTTGCCTGAAAGGGCTTCCACAGGGTTGTATCTCTCATTCAGAAATATTAGGTTTGTGCGCTACGTTCCTTGCGTTTTTACTTTACATGTTGGTACTCCGTGTGATATGGGTTTATTTATCGAATTTCAGTTTTTATTTGTAATGCACTGTTATGTGAGTTTACCTGTTGTCATTTTGTCATTTGGAGATAGTGAGTGGAGCTGTGGACGCCAGAAAATGGAGTGCCAAGTGGAGAAATCGGAACGTTTCCGATGTACTCTTCTGTGTCAGTTCAATAGAGGGGTGACTTCGGCAGTGGCAGCCAAAAACATTTGCGCAGTATACGGGGATAACGCCACCGGACACAGCACGGCAAGAAAATGGTTTTCGGAGAATCGTTTTGAATTAGTGACTGTCCACATTCAGGAAGACCTAAGGGTTTTGATTAATATCATTTAATCACATTAAACCACAATGGTCCAGGTCAGTGTATTCGAGAACTGGCAAATGTGATGAACTGTATTATTTTACCGTCATGCGACATTTGTTTGCGATGGGAAAGGTTCAAAAATCGGGTCTATGAGTACCGCATGCTCTAAATCAAAATCACAAAAGTCACCAGGAGGCCATATGAGCATCTCTCCTTCCTCGTCATCATTTGACTCGTGAACAACAGCGACCATTGCTATCCTGTTTGACCATAAATTGTGTCTTTATGCTAACATAATGAAAAGAAAGGAATGACTTAGTCCAAATAAAGCAGCAACTCGTCGCACACATCCAAAAAACATGTTCTGCATCTGGTGAAACAGAGATGATGTGGCGCACTACGAATTGCTTCTCCAAGGTGTTGCCATCACTGGTGACATTTATTGTCAACAACAATCCAAGAACAACGACCATAAGACTGCGTAAAGAGTGTTCCTTCTTCACGATAACACCCGCCCGCATTCTGCTAGACTGGAAAAAAAAAGCCAGGAGTGTGGTTGTGAAGTCTTTCTGTGTCCGCCTTATCCACCTGATTTTGCGCTCTCAGAATTTTACCTTCCTGCTCTCTGCCGGACAAGCTTCGAAAAACTTCTTTTCCGGATGAAAATGCGGACCGAACATAGCTGACGAGTTCTTCGTTCCAAAATCACGTGATTTCTTCAGTCATAGAATCGAAAAAATAACTAGCAGTGTAAGATTGTTGTAAATAATGGAGGATAACTTATTATTGATGACTAAAGTCTCTTATGTGTATCTGTTACAGCTTACGGAAAACCGCCAGGAACTTATGCACCAACTTAAATATCTCCGTTCTCAAATAAAAGAAGCTTGACAAAATTTTGCCACTGGTAAACCACTTTCTTGCCACCTGGTGTAAAAAATCACTTGACAAAGAATCTGCTTCTCCTAGGAAAACCTTGAATTGATAGTGTTTAAGTCCAGGACATCGGGTGAAATTAACAACAGAATTTACAGGCTTCATTACACATTACACATTGACTTTTGGCAAAGTGCTGATGAAGAACGCAGTGTTGTCATGTGTTTGGTAACACCATTTGTTTCACATCCTGATTTTAGTCTTTCAACAATACCTGCAGATTTGCCACGTATATTTCTCCTCCCATCTGAATAAAAGGTGTCAGTCAAGAAAGAGGACAGTTGTACTTTTCAGCTAAAGAGTACTGTACCCCTTGAAAGATATCCTCGCGTTTTGCTGTACCATGCAAGGTTATCAGTTACGGTGAGTCTTCAGTAACTTCGGTAACGTTGTCAAAAGCCCTAAAAACAACAGTACTTGAGCAGCACCAGAAACGTTTGTAGATTCAACCAGTGTTATTGAGTACCGAGCAAACTTGGATGTCTTCAATATAACTGATTTGATAAATTACTGGCAATACTTCAACTCAGCGAATCACTGCATTTACTGAAAGAGTATCTACTTTACATTGTTCTGTATTGTCATGGAACAGTTCTTCAGCTGTAACTCAAATGAACCTCTTTATGTAATCAAGGTCGGTGAAGGCGTTGCCTTGTTTGGCAGTTTCATTGCCAATTTGGTAACATGCCTTCGTAGCGGCTTGCCTTTCCTAAGTCTTTTTTTGTTGAAAACAAAGTCCCCATTTCAGTGTCTTGAGTTACTGTTCATGTACCATGCCCTTTAATTTATCAACCTGTGAACCATGATTTATTTCGTAGAGGAGACAAATATTGTATTCCTTAAGAATAGTAATACACGTCGGGTAGTTGTCTTCTTCTGTAACGAAATATTTCACATCCCACGTTCCACTGAAGATGAATTAACTACCCATTTTTCTTAGTTTTAATTGATGTATTGCACACGTACTGGAACGAAAGAAACTTGAAATAACAACAAAGCGAACACAGCTCATCCGGTGCCGTATCTATTATTTATGAAGAAACGAAAACAATGCATCTAGCTGCCACTCAAGAATTAAACGAGTGGCAAGGATCGCTCGCTAATTTAAAAGACCTTCATTCAGGTACGGACCGGACTCAATCCACTCGAGTGCCGAATATGGCCCGCAGGCCGTATTTTGGAGATCCATGACTTAAGTATAAAACTTATCACGTGCGGGGTTAGTGTTCTCTTTAGTACGTAGGTAATTTCCGCTGCCCGTCTAGTAATTGTTTTCTTACCAGGAAGATTCTTAGATAAATGAATCTACAGTCTTTGATACTAAAGTAGTGGTATTGTAGATCATCTTTCGATTTGTGACCCGAGACGTACATGCACTGCAGTGTAATGAGCGTCTTTTGCGAGGCAGGCTCGGAGAGGAGGAGTAGTGGAAAAATGTAAGGTATGAAACATACACCATCAGTATTTTACTAGTTACACAAACTACAGGAGCTGAAGTACTCGTTCATTGGTACAGGGTATTCTGCACTGTGTACCCACGAAATGTTACCTCGATCGTTAATCGTTATCCGAAATCCAGAGTGCATCAGTGCCGCACGGATTACGTAATATTTCTATGAAGGCACCAAAGGCGAGCCGACTGATTAGATAATCGGCAATCGACTACAGCAGTGGCGCCCTACAAGTTTCGCGTATAAGTACGCCGTACACCTGCAGCGATGGCGGAAGAAGGCACCGTCGTCTTCTGCCTGCTACTGTGGAAGCGGCGCCGCTTTCAATGCGTCCTCTGTGTGGCTGTCCTGCCATGTTTACAATACTCCTACTACTGTCGTGTTTCGGTAAGCAGCAGCTCATATTGTGTTTACTGTTGACTGGTAGACACACAGCATATTTTAAAAGCATAGGGCATCACTTACACATTTTATTTCACAAACAAATTAGAAGGGCTACCAACTGTACCAACGGTCAGCAAGATTAGGAGAAATTACATAAGTATATGTTATTTTATTTTTGTGAGGCGATCTCCTTCTATAAGCTAAACAAGTAATCCTCTCCAGGTTTTAGCCATTAAGCTATTTTTCAGACATCACAACTTGGGTCAACATCAATCATGATGTTCAACAATAGCGACATGGCGTAAAGTCTGCAGTAAAGAGGACTTACGGGACGTTGTGCATACATTTGAGAAGTTGCTGTAGTGACAACACCGATTCCCGTCAGACCACCGAAGTTAAGCGCTGTCGGGCTGGGCTAGTACTTGGTTGGGTGACCATCTGGTCTGCGGAGCGCTGTTGGCAAGCGGGGTGTACAGCCGTTGTGAGGAAAACTAAGGAGCTACTTGACTGAGAAGTAGCGGCTCCGGTCTCGTAAACTGACATACTTCCGGGAGAGCGGTGTGCTGATCACATGCCCCTCCATATCCGCATCGAGTGACACCTGTGGGCTGAGGATAACACGGCTGCCGGTCGGTACCGTTGTGCTTTCATGGCCTGTTCTTGCGGAGTTTAGTTAATTTTCAAGTTGGTTGAGAACACAAGTACTAAAGAAATGATGGAATAAATGTCATTATTTAGGGTTAGATTCAGTTTTTAGCTATTTCTGTATTCTGATGTGGCGAATAAAAACACGGGAAAATGTCAGTGTGATTACAACGATTTCGGTTGTGAAGATTTCACGAGACAGTTTCTCTTCATCTGTTTGCAGTCGTCTGGAATTCTGGTGTCTTTTGTGTCACTTGCATTAACTGTCTGGTTGTGGACGGCATCTGTTGCAGCAAAAGTCGCGTGTTTAGTATGGGAGACGGTATCGTCTCTTACTTCGTGGCACATTTAGATGCCGCCATAGCCTGATCTGGTGTCATTCAGGTTCGGACTAAGTTTTTGCAGTTTCTCTTTCGCTTCAGTTTTCTGTCAATTGCATTTCGTTGATTCTTCATCTCGACTGTACGGCGAGAAGAGATTTTTCCACCTTACTGACAGTGGTCGAAAACAGTGTGACTGAAATCAGATAGATGCAAGTATCAATGGAAATCACGTAGGAACTGAGAGAGGAGAGGATTCATTATAGATCCCGCCTTCTCTTACTGTAGGAACTGTCTGATTGCTGGTTTGGTGCTTTGCCCAGACAGTTTTTGAACGGACTAACGACAATTTTCTTTTCCTAGAGATCGTCATGTGTACTGATTTTAATTCTGTGCAAATACAGCGTTACACGCTTCAAAAATCTCAATGATTGGGAAAAGGCAATCTCCCCAAAACCGTGACGATGGTCAGAGATGTATGACATTATCGTCAGAAGATATAAATCCAAGAAATCCGTATCAGTGTAAAAGTTCTAGTACACTTCCTGAATGAAGCCGTGCGGACCGGTAAATAAAATTTCTTTATTTAATCTCTTATTACGATTAAAGAAACGTAGAGTGACAAGCGTTATACAAGCTACAAAAGACGAAAAATTCAGAATTAAACGAATATTTTTTTATATAAAGTTCACTCGCCAAAACGGTTAGAACATGCTAAACAAAGTTAAGAGTCAGTATTAAAAAACTATCAGTAATCGGCTCGTCAACCCACTGCTTTATTACTTTCTTCTTTTCGTACCTATCAAAGTCAGTTAGTCTTAAAAATTTGAATATTCAAAGTCAAACTCCAAAACACGACTTAAATGGCTATACCCTTGCATACTCATTCAATTGGCTTTTCAGATGGCGTCAATTAGTTCATCAGTAAAACTGGAATAGGGTTTTAATACTGACATTGAACCGCATTTTTCAAGTTCTAAGCTTTTTAGTGAGTGAAATTTAAGAAATATGTTTTAATTTTTTCGTCCTTTATAGATTGGTGCTGTATAACGAACGCTTGTGGCTCTATATGTTCCTTTAGTCTTAATTGCAGGTATGTGATGGCCGCAGTTGTCTAAACGGCGTAATAAATAAAGGAATTCTATTTAGCGATGTGGACGGTTGTTTAGTACGAGACGAGGTATGGTATGGGTGGCGCCTGAAATGCCAAAATGCACCTGCAATAAGATCAGGCTGTGATTCCAGCGGCGCCAATCCGTACTGGTCAGCAGGAATACAAGAAGAAAGAGTTTGATTCCGGAAATCACGAGGGGAATTTTGCGTTTGGAACGCGGTTTCAATTCCGCGAGGGTAGCACTGGGAGTCGTGGTCCGTATGGGGTGAAGACATATTTAAAGTGTTGCCTGTATCATGTCGGTAATGAATGATCTCTGTGACCAGTAAAGAGCTTCTCTCTGTGCAGAAACATTCGAATGAATAGAAAATTGCGTTGCCGTGCGTGGACGTGGAATTTCACTGTGTAATTTGGAAGTTTGGTTTAGTTGGTGGGCACGGTAAGAACAGCTCGAATGGCAGAGCAGGGAGCCATTAGTTAGCTCGGGATGTTGTTAAATGAACAAGGTGGACCTCGTTAGGCGTAAGAGAAGACAATAAATTATCCCTTTTGAATTTAGCCTGTTATCATCCTTTTTTATGGAGAAGGTCATCAGTGGAAGTTGCTGGAAACCAGTTGTTGTAGTTAATATGTTAACAGAGTCTTCCGACGGTTCTTGGTAAAATAACATTGTAATAAATGAAAAGCACCAGTTTGTTTTTGTTCTATAGTATTGCGGAGCAGATTGATTCGGAAACAGCAAACTGGTACTTTCATTTATTATAATGTTGTAGTTATGTTTGCAGAGTTCGTTTACCGCTTCAGTTGTCTCAGAGACTTTTGATAATCGATGGGTTGCTATAGGGCATTTGTTAGTGACGTTAAAGTAGAGGCAGAAAATATCACTTCAGTTGTCTCAGAGACTTTTGATAATCGATGGGTTGCTATAGGGCATTTGTTAGTGACGTTAAAGTAGAGGCAGAAAATATCACTTCAGTTGTAAGGGCTTTTTTATTTTTATTTTTTTATATTTTTCATTACTTGACCTACGGACTCTGCGCTCTGCGCTCGCTACTGGTACGCTGCGTCCTTTACTCCCCACCACGGCGCTCAAGGTCACAGAACAAAATTATCACACCTGATGATGGGCATCTAATAGCTCGAAACCGGTCTTGGTTTAAGCACTAAAAAACAAAATTAAAAAATCTTACAACTGGAGCGATATTTTCAACCCCTAGTATAATGCTCTAGCAGGAATTTTTTGCACTGACATAAGAGCTGTGATAATTTTAACTCTGTCTCAGGGGGTCAAAGCGAGGTTGTCGACCCTTATTAAGACTTATTTAAAGGTGTGTCAGTGATGGGATCCGTTCCGAGTCAATCTGCAGGGCAGTACGTCGCGTAATTGGTCTCGCGCGTCGCACAAAGAGCGCACAGATCCTGGCCGAGGCGTGGAGGGGACTTCTAACCACCTGCTACAATGCTGAACTATAATGAATCCAGAAATGCAAAAGTTCGCAAATTGAAAACTAGATTTTAAATCCTTTTGCGAAATATTATAGTTTTATCGTAGAGGTGGTAGAAAGTAAAGAAATTTAACTCATTTGACTCTGACAACAGTGTCCAGCAGCTGCAATAGAATGGAATGACTTCTTAATAATCAGGTTCGTGTTTTATTTTCGCGAGTGAAACAAAATTACTTTATTCAACTATTCGATGACGTGCGTCCACATCCGCATCGTCAAATCTGTTTTTTTTTCTGACACAGAGGAAAAGTCGAACAATCTTTGCATTGCATTCGTAAAACCGTTACATAAACATAGCTCTATACATCAAAACTGTCTTCTTCCAGAACAGATAACCAACTGCACTTACGAAAACTGCCGTAATGGTGAGATTACAAATCCAATGGCATAATTATAGCAAACATAAACATTTACGGATTGATATGAGTATAAATTCTCACTGTACTTTTGACTGTTGACAACAGAATCAACACTAAGGTATCGATTTGTTCCACTTGGTTCTTTTTACTTTACAAAAATATATCATTTCATTTATTTTTGCTTGAATTGGACGTGAAAAGAGGAACAAGAAGACTAACTTATTGGAGGGCTTGTATTCGTGTTTAAAAAATATAACGAATGTTGTCAACAACTTTTAGCAGTTTGTTAATAAACACGGCTACCTGGCTAAAACCCAGAATCGTGCAAAATCTACCAAAAGTGGTATCGGGCGGATATATACGGAGAGACCGCCATCGATAGAGTCAGTTTTGAAAAGAGGATTGTTACAGACTTCACGCGACGCTGCAGAAGTTCTGTGGATGAGGCGGAAGGAATGTTTCAAGTTACTGGTACAGTAATGCTGTCTGCTGGGCCAGGGATCGACGCCAGATACTGATATTTTTCGGAAAACACTCTTAGTTTAGAACACTTTTCATCCGTGATAAAGTTTCCCGTCAGCGCTACTGAGAAGTAGATTAATTCCAATGTCAGAAATCGCAGTTTGCGTCCTGCAAATGTAGTGGATCCCCAATATCTTACTTTCGTAACGGACTCACTACTCCAGCTTTGCTCCAATCTGCACTGGACTGACACAGTACTGAAGTGCATTAAATTCTTATCTTAGGCCTATGCCCTAAATATGTCACTATGGAGGACGTTATGGGGCCAGGGACAGCCTCGTCCCATCGAGTGTTTTAAGGGACGACTAGCGGCGATCTGCTTTCTCTTATCCCGTCAGTTACGGTGTGGATACGGCCCTCGGACTTCTTCAGTTATCTCTTTGAACCGTGATTCGCAGTTATGATTCGCAGTTATCTTCTAACTGATAACTGCGAGAGACACTCGAAGTATTTAGTCGATTGATTAAGTTCTCGTGATTAACTTGCGTCACTTACGACGAACAGTGTCGATGAAAGTCCATATTAAAGGCTAAGCAAGTCGTATAATCATTTTCTGGCTCTAAATTCAAGGTCACTTTAGACTTCCGATGGATAATTTTCGGATCTACAACTAAATCAGACATTCAAATAAATAAAATTAAAGCAATAACGCCGGCCGGTGTGGCCGTGCGGTTCTAGGCGCTTCAGTCTGGAACCGCGTGACCGCTACGGTTGCAGGTTCGAATCCTGCCTCGGGCATGGATGTGTGTGATGTCCTTAGGTTAGCTAGGACATCACATACATCTAAGTTCTAGGAGACTGATGACCTCTGATGTTAAGTCCCATAGCGCTCACAGTAATTTCAATCATTTACTTTGTAAACGGTCGCTGACCACGCAACCATGTTTAAAACTCAAATAAATTCTTTTTGCCTTAAGATAGATTCAGTTGCGGAGCTTTAACACACATACTGACAATTTTTTCACTTGTGCCTGCAATTAATGAAGTGATTTTAATATACCTCAATGCTTTTTATACTTGTCAGACCCTTCATATCAAGACTGACTTGAACAACTTGAAGTCATGTAACTGTAATCTAGATTAAGGTTGACTGGTACTGTATGATGACCTTAGAACAGCGAATAGTGTCAAAAATACACATGGATAGACTTCTAGTTTACTGGATGCGTATATCATTGACAACTAAGGACATATTAGGACATATTATTGCACTTCCCTCAGTATTTTGCAATCTTAAAATACTCAATCATACGAGATTAAGAGTCATACTTATGTTATTTCAACCGTTGTTTACATTAACGCAATCTGTTTGTCATCCGTAACAGCGTATACCTGGTTTTGTACAACTCTTGGAAATCAATCTCTTATATGATAGCTATGCTGGTTTAAATTTTATTTGTGTATGCTATGTTTATCAATACTTTTGCTATTTTCCCTAACGTTGCCTGCAGAGTGATACAAGAGTGTACTTCGTCGACATAACGACATGTTTTCGTATTTGAGATCTGCATTTTGCTCCTTCTGATGTTTGTGTATGTGTATGTATGTGTGTGTGTGTGTGTGTGTGTGTGTGTGTGTGTGTGTGTACGGTGTGTGAATATTGAGAGTCGTGCATAGGCTGTATATATATCAAAGAAGATCACCAAAACCGCATGTTTTCAGAAGTTATTGGTTTATTTACACGATCAGTTTCGGCATTCCATTAATGCTATCGTCAGGCCCCTGTTCACTCGTTGTACAGAAAATCAAATACATCGATGCTTGCATGACTGGAGCCATCAGTACATGGATTCAGTGGAATTACTGTGGAGTGTACACTTCGAAGACTTGACAACAACTGGTAACAACTTGTTGTCCAATCCTCGAAGCACACACTCCACAAAACTTTCTCGGAATCCAGGTATGAAAGGGTTCGGTTTTACAAGCATCAATGTATCTGATTCTCTGTACATGAAATACATAACGGCTTGAAGACGGCCTTAATGAGATGCCGAAACTGGTAGCGTAAATAAAATTCCAACTTCTGAAAACATACGGGTGTCTGGTGATTTTTCTTTGGTAAATATATGATCGGCCGGAATTCCATATCCATGATGGATGGAGGAGGAGGAAATTAGTGTTTAACGTCCCATCGACAACGAGGTCATTAGAGACGGAGCACAAGCTCGGTTTAGGGAAGGATGGGTAAGGAAATCGGCCGTGCCCTTTCAAAGGAACCATCCCGGCATTTGCCTGAAGTGATACAGGAAAATCTCGGAAAACCTAAATCAGGAGGGCCGGACGCGGGATTGAACCGTCGTCCTTCCGAATGCGAGTCCAGTGTGCTAACCACTGCGCCACCTCGCTCGGTCATGATGGATGAACAGAGACTGGTGTAGACGGGACGATAGATATTTTCCTTCCTATAACGAAGAAAGACACCGTCTGGGACATTTGTATTTTAATGAGGACGATTGGTTTCGACCCTTATTACAGGTCATCCTCTCATCGAACATCTAAAAAGGAAGAGAAAGGCGCACGATACTACATAGCTGGTCATAGTACACAAATAAAAAATAAAACATCATTAAGCAATTAATATTTAATTACTGCGATGCACAGCTAGTATGACGCAGATCAATTAAAATTGGGGAGGTTGCGCAAGTGGAACCATAATAAATGTTATGAACATTGTATTGTTGGTGACAACGTACTCTAGCGCCCGCATATAGTTGAAACCATAGTCATAATAAGTCATAAGTTAAATAAGTTATAAGCTTAAACAAAATTAAGATTGAAATGATTTATCGTTTTGTTTCGTATAAATTGTTATACAAAAATTTAAAAATGTATAAGTTTAAGAAAGAATATATCAATGTAGGCACAAGAGGGCACCACCCTCAGTTAGGTGATAGAGCGTAGAGCGTCGAGCGTGACATAGCGGGTTTACACTCGATGCAGCCAGCCGATGGCAGACACCACTTAAATAACAGGCATGTCTGCGATTATGAAATCAGGAAAAAACATCATAAATGGTAGATTTTGCAGAGAACCTCACCGTATATGTTTAAACAGGAACGCTGAGAAAACAGGTACTGCTGACTCAAAAAAAGTGTAGGTTCTTTTCTTTTTGCAGAATATATTTCAAGATCCTCCAGCTTCTCTAGATACCTCCATACTAGGTTTTGTGGTAGGTACCCATCTTGTGTCAACGACCGAGATTATATGTTTGGCTGTTGTCATAGAAGTATATGTGCGCCTTTTAGTTAGGTACGATGCTCTATTTTTAATTTCTATAGTGCCACTTTTTGTATTTTGTATGTCACATTACGATCAGCTACTTGCTCGGCAACCATTGACCAGACGTTTTCAGTTGGTGAGAGATATGGAGAATGTGCTGGCCAGGGCAGCAGTCGAACATTTTCTGTATCCAGAAAGGCCCGTACAGGACCTACAACATGCGGTCGTGCATTATCCTGCTGAAATGTAGGGTTTCGCAGGGATCGAATGAAGGGTAGAGTCACGGGTTGTAACACATCTGAAATGTAACGAGCACTGTTCAAAGTGCCATCAATGCGAACAAGACGTGACCGCGATGTCGCCAAACAGGGATGCGACCATCATGATGCTGTAAACAGAACCTGGATTCATCCGAAAAAATGACTTGCTGCCATTCGTGCATCCAGGTTCGTCGTTGAGTACACCATCACAGGCGCTCCTGTCTGTGATGCAACGTCAAGGGTAGCCGCAGCCATGGTCTCCGAGCTGATAGTACATGCGCTGCAAACGTCGTCGAACTGTTCGTGCAGATGGTTGTTGTTTTCCAAACGTCCCCATCTGTTGACTCAGGGATCGAGACGTGGCTGCACGATCCGTTACAGCCATGCCGATAAGATGCCTGTCATCTCAACTGCTAGTGGCCTATGGGATCCAGCACGGCGTTCCGTATTACCCTCCTGAAGCCACCGATTCCATATTCTGCGAACAGTCATTGGATCTCGACCAACGCGAGCAGCAATGTCGCGATACGATAAAACGCAATCGTGATAGGCTACAATCCGACCTTTATCAAAGTCGGAAACGTGATGGTACGAATTTCTCCTCCTTACACGAGGCATCACAACAACGTTTCACCAGGCAACGCCGGTCAACTGCTGTTTGTGTATGAGAAATCGGTTGGAAACTTTCCTCAAGTCAGCACGTTGTAGGTGTCGCCACGGGCGCCAACCGTGTGTGAATGCTATGAAAAGCTAATCATTTGCATATCACAGCATCTTCTTCCTGTCGGTTAACTTTCGCGTCTGTAGCACGTCATCTTCGTTGTGTAGCAATTTTAATGGCCAGTAGTGTAGTTATTCCACTCGTCCTCTCTTCTCCCTCCCATTCCTTACGCTCTAGGACTTGGAGCGTTGACTTTCATATGTCCGTGGAACAGCAACAGATTGAGCTAATCATTTGTTATTTCTGACTGTTGCAGCCGCAGCAGCCGCATCCGCAGGCGATTCTCTGTGGGCGTCGCCGCCGCCTGCTCGCTGTGGGGGACCTAACTGTAGCCGCTCTGCCACGCAAAGTGTTCACTACAGCAGTGCCACGTTGTCGACTACGCCGGAGCTGGCGGTGCTGAACGACAGATCTGACAGCACTTTCTCAGCACCACGGTCCGGTACGAGGGACGCTGCCAAGACGCTGCGCAGTCTCCACCACGGGAAACTGGGTGGCGGCAAACGGAGCAGCATGCCGTCAGTCCCCACGTCTTTCGCAATACACGACGAGTTGCGCGGAGAGACATCAACTGCAGGTCACCACCAGACACCGTCAACATCTGGTGTCTTCACTTCAGCATCTGATGTCGTCAGTGGTCAACACCTCTCCGATAAGTTGGAGACTTATTTCTCGAGGAAACACGTAGAAAAACTCGGGGTAAAGTATGTAACTGATGAAGCAACGACTATGTCATCTGTTTACTCGCAGAGAAGCAACCACGAGAGACAAGTTTCGAAGGCTGGTCTTCTAAACAAGCTGTACACGGATGTAACTCTGAACGGACGTCATTGGTCAGAACGGCTAGGTTATAGAACCAGACCCAAGCAGAACAAGCAGACGTCATCGCAACAGGGAAACGTTTCTACCCGCAAGTCGTCCGACTCGGACGACCGGCCGTTCGGTGGAGCTCTACGTAAGAGATTTTGGAAAGATTACAATAGCATGGCTCCCGCTGGAGAACTGGCACAGACGGTGAAAGAACACCCTGTGACACTGACATCTGTTGACAATGACGTCATCAGTCTAGGACACAGTGCCGCAGCCAGAAAAGAGCAACCTGAAAGTGAGTCGTCACATTCATCGGCGAGAAAACTGGGAATCAGTCCCCAGAGTACAAACGTGCCATCTCTTCTACAACCTACTGCGTCTGCTCTGCAGCCGTTCCGAATCAGCGTCGAGGGACAGCTTTCGGGCAATTATCGACCATCGGGAACTCCTGACACACATGAGCGAATAGACCAGGGCGAAACAGCGGCCTCAGAATCAGAAGATATTAGTACTGACGCCACAACGCTTCCGTCAACAAGTGTCAGCGGAGATGTCGTAGGCCAAATCGATGCTGGAGGAATCGAACCTCCAGATCTCCTGGAGCAGAAAGAGGAAATAGAAGAGTCAATTGCCAGGGATGCTACACTCATAATCGTGTTCGGTTGTCTTGCTGTGGCGAGTCTCGTAATGTGGAGAATTATCAGGTGCATCACTATCCATAAAATAAAACAATATGAAAAGAAACTGGAGGCAGAGAAAGCTACTACTGTCTGAAAAGTTGATTAATTGAGCCATACTACAAAGATCACAAGAGTAATCTGTGTATTCCCAGTACGCAACAAGAAAAAGAGGGGTCCTATTTCACGGTTTAGTCAGTACTGCAGTAATCTGAAATGTGTTTCGGTTTTGGAAATGGTTATGATTTTATGTTATTTTTGCGTTAAATGCAATTCTTTGTCTCATTCGTGAAGCAGTATTGGAAGAAACGGAAAGTTAGGAAACAAGACATTTGGACACCGTTACACACAGTAAAGTGAAAATGTTCTAGTGGCATGCTTAAACTTTAATGGTCGAAGGATGCCGTCTAATTCTGTGATGTTCCTTCTGTAGATCTGATATACGATTTTCAATTTGGAAATTTGTGATTTTAAGAAAAGGATTTCTGTGAAATCGTTACATTATTTACTTATATCTTGCTGTGCAATCACAATTCGCTACAATTACGGCATTTTCACTGCCATTAATAACATGATTGTTAAAATAAAACTATATATTTTGACAACAGACATGTTTTTTATATTTACCGCACGTGAGAAAGATACCTCAAAAATTCCTACCCAAAATATTCCTGTAGGTCATAAGTCGCCTCACGTTAGTTAATAGTGCAAACTGTAACTCAGTTGTCTTTCAGTAGAAAATGTAACGTATGAAATTGAACTGATATTCCTAATAAACAGTACGCCCTTAATATTAGTTCTACAACATTAAAGTTTGTAGAGCCTGAGACTTTCACTGACAGAAATTACTGTTTTTCAGTAGTAATTACCTTTACTTTCTTTGAGATGATAACATAAACGATAGAGAGAAATGGAAAATCGGTATTTAAAATTAACAAAAACTGCAGTTTAGGCTAAACTGCATTTCGGAGAAGTAACTTCTACGCCTGTTTAATACCTCTTTATTTTTCATCGGTCCACTAACATGGGTGATCTGCAATATGAAATCCCTAAGATTTAACGTATGAGATATCTCTCAGATTCTAGTGAAGATCAGTCGATCATCTCACAATAGTTGTTGTTGTTGTTGTGGTCTTCAGTCCTGAGACTGGTTTGATGCAGCTCTCGATGCTACCCTATCCTGTGCAAGCTTCTTCATCTCCCTGTACTCACTGCAACCTACATCCTTCTGAATCTGCTTAGTGTATTCATCTCTTGGTCGCCCTCTACGATTTTTACCCTCCACGCTGCCCTCCAATGCTACATTTGTGATCCCTTGATGCCTCAGAACATGTCCTACTAACTGGTCCCTTCTTTTTGTCAAGTTGTACCACAAACTCCTCTTCTCCCCAATTCTATTCAATACTTCATCATTAGTTATGTGATCTACCCTTCTAATCTCCAGCATTCTTCTGTAGCACCACATTTCGAAAGCTTCTATTCTCTTCTTGTGCAAACTATTTATCGTCCATGTTTCACTTCCATACATGGCTACACTCCATACAAATACTTTCAGAAACGACTTCCTGACACTTAAATCTATACTCGATGTTAACAAATTTCTCTTCTTCAGAAACGTTTTCCTTGCCATTGCCAGTCTACATTTTATATCTTCTCTACTTCGACCATCATCAGTTATTTTGCTCCCCAAATAGCAAAACTCCTTTTACTACTTTAAGTGTCTAATTTCCTAATCTAATTCCCTCAGCATCACCCGACTTATTTCGACTACATTCCATTATCCTTGCTTTGCTTTTGTTGATGTTCATCTTATATCCTCCTTTGAAGACACTGTCCATTCCGTTCAACTGCTCTTCCAAGTCCTTTGCTGTCTCTGATAGAATTACAATGTCATCGGCGAACCTCAAAGTTGTTATTCCTTCTCCATGGATTTTAATACCTACTCCGAATTTTTCTTTTGTTTCTTTTACTACTTGCTCAGTATACAGATTGAATAACATCGGGGACAGGCTACAACCCTGTCTCACTCCCTTCCCAACCGCTGTTTCCCTTTCATGCTCCTCGACTCTTATAACTGCCATCTGGTTTCTGTACAAATTGTAAATAGCCTTTCTCTCCCTGTATTTTACCCCTGCCACCTTCAGACTTTGAAAGAGAGTATTCCAGTTAACATTGTCAAAAGCTTTCTCTAAGTCTACAAATGCTAGATATGTGGGTTTGCCATTCCTTAATCTTTCTTCTAAGATAAGTCGTAAGGTCAGTATTGCCTCACGTGTTCCAATATTTCTACGGAATCCAAACTGATCTTCCTCGAGGTCAGCTTGTACCAATTTTTCCATTCGTCTGTAAAGAATTCGCCTTAGTATTTTGCAGCTGTGACTTATGAAACTGATTGACCTGCTTTCTTTGGGATTGGAATTATTTTATTCTTCTTGAAGTCTGAGGGTACTTCGCCTGTCTCATACATCTTGCTCCCCAGATGGTAGAGGTTTGTCAGGACTGGCTCTCCCAAGGCCGTCAGTAGTTCTAATGGAATGTTGTCTACTCCTGGGGCCTTGTTTCGACTCAGGTTGTAACGCCGGAAATGCATATCCTCCTATTTTCATCTATTGTACTATTATTTTTTTTCCTTGTTTTGTTACCTCAAGATATGACTTTTCTGTCTCTTTATATATTGTAATTGTTTTACTGCTTGTATATATATATTTATGCACTTATGTCGATGTATAATTGGTTTGTTTCGTAAATATTATTTGTATTTTTACGCTGGGTCTTGCCTAGGGAAAACTGCTATCGAACGATTACATCGATGGGTCGTGTGGAATCAAAGTGTGTAGGATCTTTGGGAGTGTTAACTCTGCCGCGTGGGGCGCGGGCAGTGAGAGTCTGGCGGGAGTAGCGAGTGGAGCAGGTGTTGTGTGACGCTCCCGCGAGTTGCCGCGCTTTCGGGGTTTGGCAGCATGTAATTGCGCTCGACTCGCGATGATAGTTTCTGACATGGTGTCGCGGACGGGAAGCATTAGCTGGCGCACATCAAGAGCCCGTTTCGCCTGGTGACCGTGTCGAGAAGAAGGTGCGCCAACATCCAGCTTCTGCAACAGCGACGGCCGACAATGAGTGACTGTCGCCACCTCCTCGATCGACGGCTTCAAACCTTCAATCAACCAACAAGGAAGACTAAAAGCACGTAAAGTTTCAGAACTGTATGGCAGACCTCAGCTTTTCAAATTGTTCCATTTGCCTCGCAAAATTACAGCAACTTAGCATGAACCTTTGTTGCTCATTGTCCCAATTGCATTGCCAAGCAGGGTCCCTTCCTTTTCCGAAATGAACCCGAGTGTCGTTGAAATTCAAACGCCAGCATTAAAATAATATAATTAGATTTCACTGCTTTAATTTCAAAGTTCAGTAGCTGGCTACAATATTTAGGTTACACGAGCACAAATTTAGAGTGCGAGTTTTGTTAGCATATTTTAGCTTACCTGTGACTGCAGCTCAGCTTGGTACGTACTAAATTTTACTATTGTTAATAGTTCAGAATCATTTAATTCAAGTTCAAAGTTAAATCTCTTGTTTCTAAATTGCGTAGAGTCAAGTTGCTTTTGAAATGATTGTTGAGGTAGTCCAAGACTAACCGTATTTTACTGGATTTCGATGTGCTTCAGAAAGAAAGCTCACTATTAACTTCAGTCACTAAATTAACTTTCGATTTTCCGGTTTTATTAATTCTTTTGCTAAATTAAGTCAGAGTGTAGCGAAATTTATTACTTCTGACAAACTTTCAGTTTTCACACTACACGTGTCAACCTTCAGTTGCCACGCTTCTAGTGTTAATTATATGTGTAATAACCTTTCTTTTTCAGTTACTATAGTAATTGTCCTTAGGACTGGCGACCGTGATTTCCCCCAAATCTCAAATATCTAATTACCGCTAGTTAATTGTTAACGTAACGGCCGCACATTTACTTTCTTTATTAACTTTACCCCTTTTCAAAATTAATTTCCACCAGTTTCATTTGCATTTTTCCTTTCATTTAGATGTAACCCTTTCCTCCCTCTTTACCGATAGATTAACTTCGGTGACGATTGCTTTTCCCAAATTTCCATTAGGTACACGCGGTTTAATTTTTCACTGTCATTAAGGTCGATAAGTGAGGGGGGAGGTTACAAGGTCTTTCAGTGCTCTGTCAAACTCTTCACGCAGTATCGTATCCCCCATTTCATCTTTATCTACATCCTCCTTCATTTCCATGATATTGTCCTCACGTACATCGCCCTTGTATAGAACCTCTATATAGTCCTCCCACCTTTCTGATTTCCCTTCTCTGCTTAGAACTGGGTTTCCATCTGGCCTCTTGATATTCATGCAAGTGGTTCTCTTTTCTCCAAAGGTCACTTTAATTTTCCTGTAGGGAGTATCTATCTTACCCCTAGTGAGATAAGCCTCTACATCCTTACGTTTGTCCTCCAGCCATCCCTGCTTAGCCATTTGCACTTCCTGTCGATCTCATTTGTGAGACGTTTGTATTTCTTTTTGCCTGCTTCATTTACTGCATTTTTATATTTTCTCCTTTCATCAATTAAATTCAATATTTCTTCTGTACCCAAGGATTTCTACTAGCCCTTGCCTTTTTACCTACTTGATCCTCTGCTGCCTTCACTACTTCATCCCTCAGAGCTGCCCATTCTTCTTCTACTGTACTTCTTTCCCCCATTCCTGTCAATTGTTTCCTTATGCTCTCCCTGAAACTCTGTACAACCTCTGGTTTAGTCAGTTTATCCAGGTTCCATCTCCTTAAATTGCCACCTTTTTGCAGTTTCTTAAGTTTTAATGAAGTTAGTGGAGGAAACAATTAAGATGCAACACAGAGTAGTATAATGGGGCAACCAATTTTGAGAAAGCTTTTAACTCAAATTTGAACAGATTCAATGTTAACGTCACTGATTATACCTAAATTGGTAAGTTCAAGTGTAAATACATCTATTACACTGCTTCTATTAGACTGCACTAGAAAAATGGGAAATACAGAACCGAAAGGGGTGTCAGACATGGAAATTTTTACATCGCCAAAAGTGACTTATAGCATTCCTAGAATTATTCAGAAGCAAGAATAAGTACCTGAAATACTGTTTTCCTGTGGCACAGATAAAGTTCAGCAATTACTGGAAAACTCCGTAGAGCAAGTTTGAAAGTAGACTTGAAAATCAATTACATTAAAATGATATAAAGTAGTGTAACGTGATCAGGTGGAGAAGGAGACAGTAAGGCATTAGGAGGGCAGTCGCAGAGTAAGGTGATGAGCTTTTGTAGCGAGGTCACTTATAGACGTCTTGATTGTCAGAAAAAGTGATACAAAGAGAAGTAAAAGTAATCTGCTGCAATCAGATCCAATCAAAGGATTCAGGAAAATATGAGGAAAACAGTTAAAACATCTAAATGCACTCACTGATACACAGACACACTACGCAACACAGAAGAACCTACAAGTATGGGCACTCCACAGACAACCAAAAACATATAAACATAACAGGCTGATCAGTCCAGTTATAAATTTCAGAAAATCTACAACATTTCACATGGCCAAATATCACCACAAAAAAATCACAAATCACTATCAAACAGAAAATTATAGGCAGTGATGAGAGTATGAGGCCTAACAGAAGACATAAAATATAGTCGTACCACACACAGTATCACTGATTTCATTTGACATAGAACAAATGTACACATACCACCGAGCGAGGTGGCGCAGTGGTTAGCACAATGGCTGGCATTCGGGAGGACGACGGTTCGAACACGAGCCCGGCCATCCTGATTTAGGTTTTCCGTGATTTCCGAAAATCGCTTCAGGCAAATTGCGGGATGGTTTCTTTGAAATGACACGGCCGACTTCCTTCCCCATCCTTACCTAACCCGATGTGGCCGCGCGGTTTAAGGCACCATGTCACGGACTGCGCGACCCCTCCCCCCGAAGGTTCGAGTCCTTCCTTGGGCATGGGTGTGTGCGTTGTTGATAGCAAAAGTTAGTTTAAGTAGTGTGTAAGTCTAGGGACCGATGAAGTCATCAGTTTTGTCCCTTAGTAATTCACACACATTTGAATACATTTGAACAATCCGATGGGACCGATGACCTCGCTGTTTGGTCCCCTTCCCCCAAATAAACCAACCAACACTTACATCCGCATCAAAGAACCGTTGAAAATCATAGAACAAATATCACATCCCATAGTAATGTCACCGGAGCAGTAATAACAGAAATAACGATTATGCTCAAACTGATTACTGAACACAAATATAGGGTGCTTCAAAATGAATATATGAGTTTAATGCTTTGCAGCATTTACGAAGTATGTCCCCATAGTAAGTTCCGTTTGATTATATAAAACAAAGGTGTACAGATACAGAAGAAATATTCATTGCACAAAAATCTGAATCTGTTTAACTACTTTTCTACATAGCTTCTGAAATGTTGTAGGTACTTCTCATAGCGTGGCACAAGTTTTTGTATGCCTTCTTCATAGAAGGATGCCGCCTGTGTATTCAGCCATGTGGTAACATGTTCTTTCAGCTCGTCGTCGTCGTTGAAGTGTTGATCACCAAGGACAGATTTTAGGCGAAAGAAGAGATAAAAGTCGCTAGGAGCGAGGTCCGGGCTGTAAGGTGGATGATCAAACGCGTCCCAGTGAAATTCCCGTAAGAGGTGTTTGGTCACATTCGCCGTGTGAAGTCGGGCATCATAGTGGAAAAAAACAACACATTTTGACAGTAATCCTCGGCGCTTGTTCTGTATTGCGCGACGGAATTTGTTAATGGTCTCGCAGTAACCATGTGCATTGATTGATTGGCCTCGTGGTAAGAAATCAATCAGCAGAATGCCTTTGCTGTCCCGAAGAACGGTGCACATGACTTTTCGA
The DNA here is from genome assembly GCF_021461385.2 of Schistocerca piceifrons. Lineage (NCBI taxonomy): Eukaryota > Metazoa > Arthropoda > Insecta > Orthoptera > Acrididae > Schistocerca > Schistocerca piceifrons. The sequence goes on from NC_060139.1 coordinate 47,964,685, forward strand.
AGTGTCAAGATTTGCTTAGGCATAACCTTCGTTTGGGATGAAGTGTGCCTCCATTCCACTGATTGCCGTTTTGTTTCAGGGGTGTCGTACGATGCCCTAGTTTCATCCCCTGTGACTATCCGAGAAAGAAAACCATCGCCTTCTTCATTGCAGCGTGTCAAAAACTGAAGGCCGCTGCCCACCTTTGTTTTTTGTGTTGTTCGGTGCGAATTTTGGGCACCCACCATTAGCAAAGTTCTCGAAATTTCTGTTTTTCAGAGACAGTTTCATGTGTTAGTAGTGATCGTGAAATTCGCGGAACTTCCATAGCAAGGGCTCTAAGTGTAAACTTACGGTTGTGCTTAATTTTCTCTTCAATTGTGTGAACCAGTTCATCAGTAACCACAGACGGGCGTCCACTTCGTTCTTCATCGTGCACTTCATCACGTCCTTCATTGAACAGTCTGACCCATCTTCTAACCATTGAATCACTCACAGCATTTTGTCCGTAAACCTCGTAGATTTGCCGATGAATTTCCTTTGGTTTAACTTTCTTTGCATTTAGAAAACGAATCACAGATCTGATTTCAAACGCGGCCGCATTTTCAGTTACGGCTGACACATAAAGAAGCACTACAGAGCACACGTCGGCAGCAGAGATCTGAAAATGGCGTATATATGGCTTGTCCTTAAGTCAGAGTAACTGCCGCGCATGCTCGGAACTGCGATCGTAGTGCTGCCGCGGATAGAAATACACTCCTGGAAATGGAAAAAAGAACACATTGACACCTGTGTGTCAGACCCACCATACTTGCTCCGGACACTGCGAGAGGGCTGTACAAGCAATGATCACACGCACGGCACAGCGGACACACCAGGAACCGCGGTGTTGGCCGTCGAATGGCGCTAGCTGATCAGCATTTGTGCACCGCCGCCGTCAGTGTCAGCCAGTTTGCCGTGGCATACGGAGCTCCATCGCAGTCTTTAACACTGGTAGCATGCCGCGACAGCGTGGACGTGAACCGTATGTGCAGTTGACGGACTTTGAGCGAGGGCGTATAGTGGGCATGCGGGAGGCCGGGTGGACGTACCGCCGAATTGCTCAACACGTGGGGCGTGAGGTCTCCACAGTACATCGATGTTGTCGCCAGTGGTCGGCGGAAGGTGCACGTGCCCGTCGACCTGGGACCGGACAGCAGCGACGCACGGATGCACGCCAAGACCGTAGGATCCTACGCAGTGCCGTAGGGGACCACACCGCCACTTCCCAGCAAATTAGGGACACTGTTGCTCCTGGGGTATCGGCGAGGACCATTCGCAACCGTCTCCATGAAGCTGGGCTACGGTCCCGCACACCGTTAGGCGGTCTTCCACTCACGCCCCAACATCGTGCAGCCCGCCTCCAGTGGTGTCGCGCAGGCGTGAATGGAGGGACGAATGGAGACGTGTCGTCTTCAGCGATGAGAGTCGCTTCTGCCTTGGTGCCAATGACGGTCGTATGCGTGTTTGGCGCCGTGCAGGTGAGCGCCACAATCAGGACTGCATACGACCGAGGCACAAAGGGCCAACACCCGGCATCATGGTGTGGGGAGCGATCTCCTACACTGGCCGTACACCACTGGTGATCGCCGAGGGGACACTGAATAGTGCACGGTACATCCAAACCGTCATCGAACCCATCGTTCTACCATTCCTAGACCGGCAAGGGAACTTGCTGTTCCAACAGGACAATGCACGTCCGCATGTATCCCGTGCCACCCAACGTGCTCTAGAAGGTGTAAGTCAACTACCCTGGCCAGCAAGATCTCCGGATCTGTCCCCCATTGAGCATGTTTGGGACTGGATGAAGCGTCGTCTCACGCGGTCTGCACGTCCAGCACGAACGCTGGTCCAACTGAGGCGCCAGGTGGAAATGGCATGGCAAGCCGTTCCACAGGACTACATCCAGCATCTCTACGATCGTCTCCATGGGAGAATAGCAGCCTGCATTGCTGAGAAAGGTGGATATAAACTTTACTAGTGCCGACATTGTGCATGCTCTGTTGCCTGTGTCTATGTGCCTGTGGTTCTGTCAGTGTGATCATGTGATGTATCTGACCCCAGGAATGTGTCAATAAAGTTTCCCCTTCCTGGGACAATGAATTCACGGTGTTCTTATTTCAATTTCCAGGAGTGTAGAAACGGAACTGACTATGTGGACGACCCTCGTATTACATTCAACTTACAGTTTTAGATAATACATCAAAAGAAAGAGCAACTGAAACAGTTTTGTTTGTATTCCTCTGTGCAGAGGGAGGAACATAGAATGACAACGAGTGATAGAAAAACCTGTTGAACGAATGAGAGTCTTTCACACGCAGCCTCAACAAATCACTTAGGAAGGCTAGCTGTGAATTAGCGGTTCCATTGAAGTATGTGTGAAGACTTTTAAGGAAACGCGTGCAGCTATGCCCTTAACATCTGCAGTTGTTACGAGTTCTAAATTCTAAAGACTATGATTTATGTATCAATATTGCAAACAAAATATTGCTACATGACAGTGAATATTTTCTGGATTGTGTCGTCTTCAATGGTGAAGTAACAGTTCAACTAAGTGGAAATGTGAACACATGCATCTGGGACCCAAAACACCCTCATGCGACGGTATAGCTCCAGTGAGACTCCCCTAAATTGAATGTTTGCTGTGCGGTATCCCGGGAGTAAGTATACAGGCCTTTCTTTCTCGGCAGAGCAACGGTACTGGTGTCTCTTGTCTCGATGCACTAGGCCTAAGGCTTTCTCCTTATCAGGATGAAGCTGAAGCACAAACTTTATTTGGCAGCAAGGAGGTGTACCACATCTCTGGCATAACTCAATATGCGATTGGTTAAGCCGGCCGGAGTAGCCGAGCGGTTCTAGGCGCTACAGTCTGGAAACGCGCGATCGCTACGGTCGCAGGTTCGAATCCTGCCTCGGGTATGGATGTGTGCGATGTCCTTAGATGAGTTAGGTTTAAGTAGTTCTAAGTTCTAGGGGACTGATGACCACAGCAGTTAAGTCCCATAGTGCTCGGAGCCATTTGAACCATTTGCGATTGGTTAAATGACAGTGTACCCGATGGCTGGATTGGCCACAAGAGGCCGGATGACTGATTTTGCATGACCTACACGCACACAAACGATCTGATACCACGTGATTTTCACCTTTGGAGGTTCATGAAGGATCATGTGTGTATGCCTCCGCTACCAGTTGGTCTACTTGACTTTAGAAACAGCATTGTTGCGTCTATTAATCCAGACGCACTGAGCAAGGCTTGAAAGGAACTCGCCTATCTGATTGATGTATGATGAATTAATATTAACATTAAAGATTAAAATTTGTAAGAAAAGCTGTTTGAATTGCTCCTTCATTTGATTAATTATTTATCATTGTAAGTTTAATGTTATAAATGCTACACTGCCATAAAACACATGTAAAACTAAACTCTGTCCGAACAGGCCTTGGAAGGTCCAACGGTACCGACCGGCCGCCGTGTCATCCTCAGCCCACAGGCGTCACTTGATGTGGATATGGAGGGGCATGTGGTCAGCACACCACTCTCCCTGTCGTATGTCAGTTTACGAGACCGGAGCCGATACTTCTCAATTAAGTAGCTCCTCGGTTTGCTTAAAACACATATTATTCATTTTGAAACACCTGTACTTCCCGTCTAGAATGAATATTATCTGCAAAGTGAGGGACTATCCACGGGATGCCAATATCAAAAATCTTAGCCAACATTTCTCCTATCTTCAGAAACCAAATTTTTTAAAAAAATGCCACTGTTGAAAGATTAACAATCCTATATTGCCGTAGGTACGTGGATGACTTCATTTGCCTGGTAGTTAAGCCAAATGGAAAAGTACATGAACTGCACTGAGAAATTAACAAAGCAAAAAAGAAAACCAAATAAATTTTCTTAACATAACAGTAATAAAGCAAATGCCAAACACTCTTTTTATAGTAGTAGGAAAGCAACAGCCACAGACACAATAATACATTACACAACCATTTATCCCCAAAGCCAGAAGCTAACTTAACTAAGACACATTTTATTAAGAATAATCAGGATTCCAGTAAATACGAGGAACTATGGAAATGAAATGAGTACAGTCATACTGTACAGATAGCTAGGCACATTGGGTATAACACACTTGTTGTACACAAATTCAATCAAAAATATAAACATAAATACGAAACAAACACAACACGTCCAACACATACAGAATGCAGGAAAATTCACAAGACCCAAACCTGCAACCACATAAAACACAAAAAAAAAAAAAAAAAATGGTTCAAATGGCTCTGAGCACTATGGGACTTAACATCTGAGGTCATCAGTCCCCTAGTACTTAGAACTACTTAAATCTAACTAACCTACGGACACCACACACATCCATGCCCGAGGCACGATTCGAACCTGCGACCGTAGCAGTCGCGCGGTTCCGGACTGAAGCGCCTAGAACCGCTCGGTCACCGCGGCCGGCATTAAAAACACCCACACAGAATGACAGCACCACACAAGATCAAAGCACATGGTACACTATGACTTATACATATAAATTAGCACACAAAGTGGCGCATATACTAAGGAAACAGAGCCCACATATAAAACATACACTCCTGGAAATTGAAATAAGCACACCGTGAATTCATTGTCCCAGAAAGGGGAAACTTTATTGACACATTCCTGGGGTCAGATACATCACATGATCACACTGACAGAACCACAGGCACATAGACACAGGCAACAGAGCATGCACAATGTCGGCACTAGTACAGTGTATATCCACCTTTCGCAGCAATGCAGGCTGCTATTCTCCCATGGAGACGATCGTAGAGATGCTGGATGTAGTCCTGTGGAACGGCTTGCCATGCCATTTCCACCTGGCGCCTCAGTTGGACCAGCGTTCGAGCTGGACGTGCAGACCGCGTGAGACGACGCTTCATCCAGTCCCAAACATGCTCAATGGGGGACAGATCCGGAGATCTTGCTGGCCAGGGTAGTTGACTTACACCTTCTAGAGCACGTTGGGTGGCACGGGATACATGCGGACGTGCATTGTCCTGTTGGAACAGCAAGTTCCCTTGCCGGTCTAGGAATGGTAGAACGATGGGTTCGATGACGGTTTGGATGTACCGTGCACTATTCAGTGTCCCCTCGACGATAACCAGTGGTATACGGCCAGTGTAGGAGATCGCTCCCCACACCATGATGCCGGGTGTTGGCCCTTTGTGCCTCGGTCGTATGCAGTCCTGATTGTGGCGCTCACCTGCACGGCGCCAAACACGCATACGACCATCATTGGCACCAAGGCAGAAGCGACTCTCATCGCTGAAGACGACATGTCTCCATTCGTCCCTCCATTCACGCCTGTCGCGACACCACTGGAGGCGGGCTGCACGATGTTGGGGCGTGAGCGGAAGACGGCCTAACGGTGTGCGGGACCGTAGCCCAGCTTCATGGAGACGGTTGCGAGTGGTCCTCGCCGATACCCCAGGAGCAACAGTGTCCCTAATTTGCTGGGAAGTGGCGGTGCGGTCCCCTACGGCACTGCATAGGATCCTACGGTCTTGGCGTGCATCCGTGCGTCGCTGCGGTCCGGTCCCAGGTCGACGGGCACGTGCACCTTCCGCCGACCACTGGCGACAACATCGATGTACTGTGGAGACCTCACGCCCCACGTGTTGAGCAATTCGGCGGTACGTCCACCCGGCCTCCCGCATGCCCACTCTACGCCCTCGCTCAAAGTCCGTCAACTGCACATACGGTTCACGTCCACGCTGTCGCGGTATGCTACCAGTGTTAAAGACTGCGATGGAGCTCCGTGCGCCACGGCAAACTGGCTGACACTGACGGCGGCGGTGCACAAATGCTGCGCAGCTAGCGCCATTCGACGGCCAACACCGCGGTTCCTGGTGTGTCCGCTGTGCCGTGCGTGTGATCATTGCTTGTACAGCCCTCTCGCAGTGTCCGGAGCAAGGATGGTGGGTCTGACACACCGGTGTCAATGTGTTCTTTTTTCCATTTCCAGGAGTGTAAATTTGTGTAAACTGTCCAAACAAACCTAAGCCAACCAATACTGAAGATAGACAGCTTCCAGGGATCAGGAAATACAAAATTTAATGTCGAAACTGTGACGTAGTGTGCCTAGGCATGACAAGCAGGAGTGTAAAACATGGTAAGAAGGACACATCAAGTGTTGTCAATGTGAAACAAATTATTCTACATTTCCAGAATGCCTAAAACACCGTGATAATCATCATATTAGATCCAGATATAAATATCATTAGGAATATAACCACTACAAAACTTATGGGAATGGAGGAACGCTATCGTATGTAGGATGTCAAAGCAGAAACAAACATATGACAAATGACCAAACGCAAACCAAAATTAAAAAATCCTTTCGTACATATAGCCACGTTAAAACAATACAAACAACCATGTTAAAATAAACGTACACACACATGGTCACACAAACACGCACACTCACACACACACACACACACACACACACACACACACACACACACACAGGCATATACCACTGTAAACAAATATTCATTTCCTAGTGCTGTGAAAACTGAATCTCATATGGCAGAAATCATCGGTGCAGTTGTAAAACGGTAAAAAGAACACGTTTGGTCCAGCAGCTGGAATTTATAACATCACAACATTATAGGTCAGCAGAAACTGCTAATACACTTAGTAAACACTCTAATTAAAAGAACAACTGAACCACGGAGGAATTATCTGAATGGGACGAAATTTGGTGGATGTGACGAACAAATGGTTCAAATGGCTCTAAGCACTATGGAACGTTAACATCTGAGGTCATCAGTCCCCTAGACTTAGAACTACTTAAACCTGACTAACCTAAGGACATCACGCACATCCATACCCGAGGCAGGATTCGAACCTACAACCGTAGCAGCAGCGCGGTTCCGGACTGAAGCGCCTAGAACCGCTTGGCCACAGCGACCGGGCGTATTTAAAACCTCTGTTACACGGTGTGGGGCGGCGGTTAAGTTTGTAAAAACAATTAAATCTGATTGCTGGATAAATGCTTGCATGTTGAATCAGTTTCTGGCTTTTAGAATGTTGTTAATGCTGTCTTTCGCCGTTCTCAACACTGGCTCTCTATTTACTTTTTGGCACCCAGAAAGTGATTTAATAAAACATGGAACCAGTAATTAGAGATCCTAGTGCCCACTTTATCTGAGAATGTTATTATAGCTGCAGCTTATAGCTCTGAGGAATTAGGAGATTGTCCGGGATTTCTAATCAAAAACGGTTTTCCAAAATAGTTGAGTATATTCTGAAATTCACTGATAAAAAACACAAGTATCCCTACAACCTAACTAACAGAGCAGTTCAGAGTCTAATGCGCTGATGCAACTATAAATGTCCGAATTAAATGTTAAAAAGAATGCTCGCCATAATTTGATGAAAATATTTCATCAAACGCCACGCAAAATTTTTGGTAGAATGTCTGTCCCGCGACGGCACGTGAAAATACGACAATACGCAAACTGAAGCTAGATAATGAAAATCATCCCACAATTAACACTTCACTTGAAATGTTTTCATGGTTCCGCATATCTCCAGTAACTTAATACGGCACCCGAGGCTGTTTGTAGCAGTGACACTGATGCGACGCGACTCCCGACACAGATGGCGTGTCATTCAGCGTCTGGAGAGAACTGGGGCCTTTCTTCCTCGTGCAGCGTTCTTATATATAAAGCCGCGGTGCGGACGGCTGAGGGAACGCCTGATCAAATCCGCTCTCCCGACTAGCCGCTGGGCTAGTAATGCACCACTTCAAGTTACATAATAATTTGTAGCTTCTTTTGCTGATGGCCGAGGAAGCTCTTAATTTAAACGTGCATTCAGCACGCAGGTAAGTATTGATAATAAAATTTTGACGTGGCTAAGTTAAATATTTTGGGCGAGAGAATTAATTAAATTACACTGCACGCAGCAGATGAGCTCTGAACTGGCCCTTTTGAGATCCGCTGTCGCTATAATTTCATAGGTATTCAAAAGAAACTTTTCACATTTTCATAGTCATAGCGGACCTCCAACCTATTTAAATCTAAACATCCTAGCCATATTTATTAACCTACTTAATCTATCTTGCTTCCTTCAGTTTTGAGACGAAAACCAGAAAATCATGAATTTCCACTAAAGTCTTAATTTGTGAAATCCAAAGTACTGTTTTTATTAAATCATTATGAAAGATGAATCTAAATATAAATTTTGAAGTCTCTAGCTCTTTTCTGTTGCGCCAATGATTTTTTTAGAAAAACGTCCAAATTTCGAAAATGGCTGAAGTTATCGAACTGATATTTAACACACATTAATTTAGCATTATTTCTGACATGCTAGAAAAGTTTTAGGTTCTTTGCTTGATTTTTACAGTATTGCGCAACATTTATGACGTCAGAGCTAGTTACAGCAGACTGGCTGGCACACAATGGAAACTGATGTGAATTTACTACAGCGTGAGTAGGCTGCTTCCCTACAACGGTACACCTATGGAATACAAATCTGCAGCAACGCACCTAACGCTCATGTCTGGAACTATAGATTGGTTCACGTCTGACGATTACACGATACACGCAGGCTATTCATGGCACGAATCGGCGCATGCGCACTAGATAGAATAACGTGCGATACTAGAAGCGGGACATGTACAGGCAAATCAATCATTGCAACTTCAGAAAAGTTGGACGATTTAATCAGAGCGAAAGAGCTTAACAAATTGGGCGAGTCAATAACGTGTTGGTCCGTCTCTGGTCTGTATGCATGCAATTACTTGGTTTCAAATTCTGTCCAACTTGCCTGTTGGGTCGCCAAAATCTCGAGCTGGGAGGAGGTCCTTGCCCTTAAAGCTCCAGACGTTCTCAGTTGGGGGGGGGGGGAATCCGGCGATCTTGCTGGCCAAGGTAGGTGCTGAAGTGTAAGCCCAGGATAGCTTGTAATGAAGCGCAACAAAACGGGGCGTACAATATCGCCGATAGACCGCTGTTCTCTAAGGGTGTCGCGGACTATTCTTTAAGGGTGCCGCGGATGAGAACCAAAGGCGTCCTGCTATGAAAAGCAATGACATCTCAGAACATCAGTCCTGGTTGTCGGCCATATGAAGCATGCCAATCTGGTTGGTTTCCCAACGCTGTCCAGGGTGTCTCCAGACACGCCTTCGCTTGTCACTGGGGCCTGGAATCCCACTGACTGGAGCAGAATTGTCTTCATTGATGAGACCCGCTTCAAACTGTGCCCCGATAACCAACGAAGTCGTGTCAGGAGGCGCCCCAGACAGTGGTGGGATTCCAAACAACTGCCGCCTGCCATATAACATGAAAACCAGGAAAAGCAGGATCTTTGGTTGTGATTCGCGGTACACTTACAGCAAAGCAGTATGTCGACGACAATCTATGCCCCGTTTTGTTGCCATGCAAGGCAAGACATTGTAGAGAAGCAGCCTACTCACACCATATAGAATTCATATGCTTGCCATTGTGTGACAGCCCAGTCCGCTGTAACTAGCTATGACATCACAAACGTTGTGCAATACCTTAAGAGGAGCTGGAGGTGCCTATGCTGCCCATGTTAAAATCACTAAGTTTGAGGAACATTTATGAATAAACTACCAAATAGAAAAATTTGAACTTTTTTTAACATATAGAGTGGTTTAGTACTGCAGTTATGACAGAGGGATTTTGGAGTATCTTTTCTAGTTTCCTTACAATTATTTTTTTTATTAATGACCCAAATTTTTTTACAAATAATTGCTTTATAATTAAACTGAAATGAAACTCCTGAACATATTGCCAAATGTCTGTGTTACAATGTAAGTTTGACCACTAGGAGTGCTGTATAAAAATTTCATCTCTCTAGCTTGAGTGGATTTTGAGAAAATGTTCCTTATATTTGAAAAATTCTAATTTACGGGAAATGGCTATCAAAGTACCTCAATATATTCCTGCACTATAGGATGGATTATGAGGGTCTTCTTCTTCATCCTCCAAAAGCTTTCTCTTCTGTCTTCTTTTCTGGCCTGTTGTTCCATCATACTTCATATGCCTTTCTCTTCTTTCTGCTCCTCTTATCCTTTCTCTGTCAATATTTCTTAGTGCTCGTACAGTGTTCACCCCAGCTGTAAATCCTAATGCCTTCAGAACTTCACACTTCACACTGTTCCCTTGGTTGTAGGTTGCTATTGCATCATAAATGCCAAAGTGCAGTGTTTTTATGCTTAAAAACACCCTTTTAGGAATCACTTTCCAAATAAAATTGTTTACGCTCTCATTAGGATTCTGCGTCTTTCCGTGTAGACATTTGTGTAACAATTCTGGTTGTAATAAGTAATGAAAAATTGGTTTTATTGCATTTATCACAGCTGCTGGCAAACCATGTTTGTGATCATAGTCCTTTTTTGCATTATATTTGCACCAGGAATCTTTTGGGCACAGGCTGTGTTGACGGTGTTCATTGGAAGAGACAGTATGAAGGAACAATGCCCACACTGCTTTTCGCATGTCACTAACATTACAAGTATTTTGCCTTATAGCATACCCATAGTATCTCTGTAGACGTTCAATCACCTCATCAGTAAGCCTGCCTCTCCCTCCTATTGTCTTTCCATCACTAAGCTTACTTGAACCCAAAGTTTGTTTGAGCCTTCGAAGCCGTGCACCCATACGCTTTTGCACATGCCCAATGCATTCCAATTTTTCAACTACAATTTCATTTCCATATGGTTTCAGTTCCTCTATAGTCTTGAAACCTTTGGAGTCACCATCCCCAAGTTAGTATTTGTACCTAACGTTGTATCTGGGAACTGAACGTTCAAAAATTTGTTTCACTCCATCCACTTCCAATGCTCCACTTGATCCACTAAAATTTGCCTCACAGGTTCCACTGTGCTCTCCTTTGATTTTATTTTTGCACCTACAATGTTTTGATAATATTGTAACATCTATCACTTTTGCACTATCACCAAAAGTAGCAGTTACAACCCCATTCAGGGATTTATGACCCCCCATTTGCCAGGAACCATCTAATGCCACTACCAAATCCCTAGAACCACCGTTCATTTCTACAGATTCCTCCACTGCTTCCTTCATGGTTTTCAAAGCCACATCTTCAACAGAGGATCCTACCAGTTCACAGTAGTACCCAAATTTGCTTGGAGGCGATGGCAAGTTCATAATACCACAAAACAGTTTACCAGCAGCAGACCCTTTTCCAATGGATCCAAGGCCGTAAACAAGTCGAACATTCACATTAAACACTCTAGATCGTCCATTTTCACCAAAGAGACTGGCATGTGAATTGTAGAGAGTCACTTGATACTTGCAAAATGCACAGATTATCTTCATCTCACAAGCTAAAACAAAGTGCTTTGTTATCTCTAGTCCCACTCCTACACTTGAACACATTTTGCACAGAACACTTTCTTTCAGCACAGAAGATAATAATCCAATATTCAGTACTTCGTTAATATCATCACTGTCACTAACATATTCACGAAATCTGTCACTTCCACCAGTCAGCTTCTTGCTAGAAGATGTCACAGGGCTATGGCCAGCCATGTGTTGCTTAGCAGATGGACGCACTGTTTCAGTAATTGTAGAATCGCAACTTGGTATTAGTGTTAATTTTCTTTCCCTACGTTCTTCCTCTTCTTATATACACGGTTACTAAAACGTGGCATCGTAACCAGAACAACGCTTTACACAAGAAGTATAATACTACCAACAACAGGCGCAACACTGAACTAATTCGACACGGTAAACAGCAAAGAGACGATGTTCCGCGCTCTTAGCGCTTCATTTGTCACAGAAAACAATGTAGCCAACCCTTGCACACTCGCTGTATGCGTAACATAAGGCGCTGTATGCGTAACAGGCCAAGAAAATCCCAAGCAGTTCGCTAGGAAGTCACAAGAGGGTGTAAGATGCATTCAGCGGCCGCCCATTTCCACTGCAGGCGTGGGGGAAAATGGTAATAATTCCACTTCTAGGGCGAGTAGACCAATAATTCAAAGTTTACATTAAAGAGGAAAGTTCCAATTAATTTTCGGTAGCAAAAAAAAAAAATCGTAATTTTTTGGATTTGACCACCTCCGGCTCTCCTTAAAAGTAAAGTAAATAATCTGAAAAGTTAGTAGCACGTCAGGAGTGTTGCTAAAATGATAATGTGTTCAGTTTCGGTTTAGTAACTTTAACAGTTTTCGAAATTTGGACAGTTTACGTAAAAATCATCTGCGCAACAGGAAGGAGCTAGAAACTTCAAAATTTATATTCGGATTCCTTTTTCATTGTAATTTAATGGAAACAGTATGCTGGATCTCACAAAGTAATGTTTTGGTTGAAATTCATGATTTTCTGTTTTTGTGTCCTAAAAGATTGGAAGCAAGATACATTAAGTAAGTGATTAGATAAAGCTATGATGTTTAGATTTAGGTAGAATGGAGATACTCTAAAAAAACAAAGATGTGAGAAGTTTTCAAAAGATAGCTATAAAACTATAGCTGTAGCATCTTTCCAAAAGTCAAGTTCAGAGCTCATCTATTGCATGCATTGCAACTAAAATAATTCTCTCACCAAAAGTGTTTAACCTAGCCACATCAGAATTTTATTAGAGATACTTACCTGTGTGCTGATAGCACAATTAAATTGAGAGCTTCATTGTTCTTCATCGAATGAAGCACTTAATTATTTAGTAACTTGAAGTGGTGCTTTACTAGCCTGAGTGGCTGGTTAGGAAGGCAAATGTTGTCGGCTGCGCCTTCGGCGGTCCGCAATGCGGCTATGTAAATAAGAGTGCTGCGAGCTGGAGTGAGGCCCCAGTTCCCTTCTAGATTCGTATCAGTACGCACTCTGTGTCGGAAGCTGCGTCGCGTCTGTGCAGTTGCAAGGAAGAGCCTTGGATGCTGTATTATGTAACTCGGTCTGCACGTAACAATGAGTTCGCATTGTGGTAAAGTTTTAATTGCGGAACGACTTCAATGGTTTATTCTCAGTTTGCGTATGTCGTATTTTCACGTGTCGCCACAAGACAAGTCCTCTACCATTACTAGAGTGGCATTTGATGAGTATTAACATCAAATTTTGGCGAGCATTCACTTTGAACATTTACATCAGTAACGGTTATTGAACAGTTTCGTTGTCTAGGGATAACATGATCCGCGCAATAGACTGAGCAGCTCTGATAGTACAATAACTGATAGTAGCAATGCTTGGGTAAACATTTGTATTGAAACGCGTACGTTTCATATGTATTCATTACCAGCGATGGTGAGGCATGATAGAATCTCTGACCAGAGAGTTATTTATCGTTGCTAGTCTGCGCTTGACTGCGCGAGAGTTCAGTTGCGAGTTGCACTCTGTCACTCTGCAGTAGTTGTCAGTCGGCAGTAGTTGTACCGAGCGGACGGTTGTACTGAGCAGGCGTCGCCATGCGTCGACGGCGTGCTGTTATTCCGAATCTGGTCAGGATTGTGGTGGACGATGTGTATTATTATTGAAGGTAATGAAGCAGCATCGCGCTCAGCTAATAACGTGTGTTAATTGTAATTAATCTGTTCAAGAAATGCCCCAATAATAATTTTTTTTATAAAGTAAATCTTTTAAAGAAAAGTAACCATTTCAACTTAAAAAATTTTTCCACTTTTTAAAGAAAAAGATTCATTTCAATTTAAAGAATATTTCCTATGCATTCCCTCCAAGAATCAAAATTAAATGTAGGCCAGCATTGCACGGAGCTGTGCCGAAAAATAAGAGCAGATACAGATGCAGTTTTATTGAGGTAAGAATTTGTCAGGTTTAATTATTTCACAGGGCCGAAGGTCAGAGCAGCTGCCCTTATAAGATATATCAGGTTTAACTATTTCTGTTCAGATGTTACACTCAGTTCATGGTTCATTATTTAATTAACAATATTGTGTGGTTTTACGATCAATCTTCATTCCTTAATTTTGTGGGGAGTTTACATTTGGGCCATTATTATTCTTTAATTTTGCAAGGAGGTTACGCTTGGCGCATTTTATTATTCAGTTAATATTGACTAACTTTATTGCGGGGAGGTTACTCTTGGCGACATCCGGACCAGGATCGTATTTCTTTGAGAATCTTCTGAGAGGTAGTCAGATATCTGCTCTTATTTACTTAAATATAATTAGCATTTGGCGCAATGCTTTTACTAATTTTGTCACTTTCTTTCACAGATCATCGGCAATTTGTTGCTCTTTGTTGTAATAGTGTTTGTTGGATTTTGCATTGTCTTTGTTTCCTTATCGAATAATTGTGATTTGTGTAAAAATGCCGCGAAAAACTGTTAATAGTACATCGCGAGGTATAGTGAGTGAAATAACCGAGTTAAACAACTTGACCGATAGTACTTGCGACATGCAGCATAATGATGACAATCCTCCGTTTACTGACAATCAGTGCGTACCGATCACTAATAATGATTTTGATCCCAGTGATGAACAGACGAATTTAATTGTGTCCTCTGTTAATTTAACGACAATTGATGACGCGGGGCGTTCTGTTGCAATGACCGCTGCCCAGCTTAACACACTCGGTTTGCAGGATTTACGTGACGAACGGACAGATTTTTTTAATGAAATGAACAGTGTAATCAGAATGCGTCGGATTTATTTAATTCCGATTTAGTGACCAACAGTATACATCCGATTAGCAAACATTTTCAAGAATCACAGAATGACCAAATGGTCACACAAAACGTGACAATTGCAGGTACACCACTAAACAACACAGAGAATAGAAATGCTAATTTTGGCTCGGATCAAATGATGGCATTATTGCTACAAGTTCTTGAAAAACAAGACAATCTTAATAAAGATAACAAACAATTTAAAGAAGATTTCAAACAACAACTTAATGAAAATACCAAACAACAGAATGAAAGACAAGACGAAAATTTCAAACAACTTAGTGAACAGATTACAGCCATTGCCGCGCGATGTCATGATACTAAAGAACAATTACGTGTGGAAATTGAGGCTTGCGCTAGGAAAAGTAGTGAAGAAATTAGATCTGTTGCTCAAGAATTAAGGGATATGCAAACAGCTTCAACAGAATCACTTAGAGGCGAAATTAGTGCAGTCGGTAAACAATGCTCTGAAAAAGCAACACAGTTACGCGACGAGTTTCAATTGACGACAGCAGAACTTTCGCGCACAATGGATGCAAAGATAGACGCGAAATTCGACCAACAGAACACTCAAATTGACGAACGTTTTAATCTTCACCTACAAAACAGTGATACGCGTTTCCGTAAATTTATACAGGAACAGAATAAAGTAAAACGACAAGTCATGGAAACAATCACCGCACAGAGACAGGAAGATAAACGTAAATTGTTTGCAAAAGCAAAAACATACATAGACAACAATATTGCTACAGTGTCCGACGAAATTAATACCATCAAGCAGTTGAACACAGAATTACGTGATGAAATTTCCGATCTTAAATCGAAAACAGACACACATACAGCAGACTTTCAGACAGTGACAGACAAGCTCGAACAATTAGAACTAACACTGGATTCTGATGTCATCAAAGCTGACGTTAAAAAATTGAGCGAAACCACACGTAAAATACAAAAGCAAATTAATGCTTCTGACACTAAATCCGATGAACAGGTAAAAATACCGACTGAAAAATGTGATTAATTGGCCAGTTGTATTGATGTTATTGAAAGTAATAATGACAGCAAATCAGACGATACTGCACCAATTTTGTTTAACCAAACACCTGAATTCCAAAATTTACAGCAGTCAATCTATGAGATCGATTTGTCTAATAACACATTGCGTAGAAAGTTGTCAAGTCTACAGCAAGAGGTAACAGAGATAAAAAATATTTCAGTTAATAACATACGGCGAATTCCGAACATTTCTCACACTCACACAGCCAGTATAATTTAGGTAATCTACAAAGAGTACGTGAGCTAGATTCCGAACAGTCCCAGTCAAATAGATTTTCATTCAATCCTGAACCGGTTCCGACATACAGAGACGATAATTTTGATTACAAACATTTTCTATCAGTGAGAAAATTTAAAGTATTTAAAAATGGTAGAACACAGATTCACCCCCTGGATTGGACACAACAATTCAGCTTTGCTTTTCCACCGACTTGGCCCGTAACACATAAACTTGAATTTATGTGCAGTTTTTTGGAAGGCGAACCGGCAACTCGTATGAGACCGATCACGAGACAATGCTATTCGGTAGAAGAGTTTCAGAATGCTTTTCTCTCAGCGTATTGGTCGAAGACGACACAGCGCGGAATTAAAGATCAACTAATTAGTTTACCAAATTATGAGAACTCAAATTTTCCCAGTGTCACACAATATTTTGAGCATATGGTCCAACAAAACCAGTACCTAAGTGAACCATATAGTGAATCTGCACTCATTCAATTATGTATTTCTAAATTGTCACGATCATTAAGAGTGTCACTTTTAACGGGTCAGCAAAAAGAAAATATCTCGGCATTCAGGGATCTGTTACAGCTTTTGGAAGTGCAGCAATCGGATTATTCCTTTATAAACAAAAATTTTTCATATAATAACCATGGTCAACAAACATACAGCAATTATGATCAGGCACGCAATTTCAATAGCAAAGCTAATAGACACTTTAGGAACGACAACCACCAGAACTTTAATAACAGACACAATTCTAATTATCAATATCGTCAAAATTATCAGCAACAGGAATCACATTTCGGTAACAATAGACGTTTTTTCCTGCAGCAGCAACAAAACCAACCGGTTAGCATACCTAACCAACAATGTAATGTACAAGATCAACCAGGCTTTAATGTTTCGCCGCGTGCACGTATAGTCTCAGCCTCAACAAATAGTAACACACAGCAACAAGGGAATCAGTACGTACAGAAGACACACTACTTTAATTCCTATCGCAATGCACCGTATAAGAATGACTATCACGACAGACGTAAAAACAATGAGCACAATTATCAACATACGTTTAATAACAGTCAGTCTTACCAACAGCAAAATCATCCGCAACAACATATTCTCATGAATGAACCCGACAGTAGATATCATCCAGAGCGTAATACGTCTGGAAGAAATAACAGAACAGTTCAAATAGTGGAAATGCCACAGCATCCTCCTGAAAATAATAACATGTCGGATAGAATTTGACTAGATACAGTACAGGTCGCATCTTCCAGTAACACAAGCACTACTTTTGACACGCAGAATGTTGTTCACGAAAACGTTATTACTTTTGACGACATACGAGACACTCTTTTGCAGGAAAGACCAGTTGTTCAGAAAACCATTTCACATCCTGTCATCGAAATTAAAATTGGTTCATCGAAATTTTCAGCAGTAATCGATTCCGGATCACCTATGTCAGTAATAAATGAAGAAACTTTCAACGGGTGTAACAAAGAGAATACCTAACCGACATTAGCATTAGGCAAAACGAAAGTGAAAGGAGCAGTATCGAGTAAAGGAGTAGACGTTAAATTACAGACACATTTATCATTTTTTATTGCAGGTCACACATTTCACTCAAATTTTTGGATTGTTCCTTTATTGACAACAGACGTTATTTTAGGTACTAATTTTCTAGTACAACACGACGGAGTTATTGATTTTCAAAATTCTTATTTAATGTTAAAGGATGAAAATGTACAATTGGCTTTAGAATTTCAGCACTCTTTATCTGCGGAAGAACAAACAATTAATCGCACAGAGGTCATTTCCGTATCACGTAGCATAGACTGTAATTCCACATTGTTCACAGATACGTACGTACATAACTATAATACTCCAGACGAAGCTGACTATGACGTAATACAGATGATTTCTGATAAAGTTAAACAAAGCAGTGCAAATACAGACGACGAACGCACTCAACTACACAAAATTCTTTTACAGCAAGCTCCAGTTTTTGACAATGTTCCTGGTACTATGTCCGGTTTTATGTATGAATTTCAAGTCAAACAGCACGATACATTTAAAGCCAAGCATTATCCCATTCCATATATCCATAGAGAACAAGTTAAGAAGGAATTGCAAGCTATGCTTGACCAAGGAATTGTTGAAGCGGCAGTTAGTCCGCACATAAACCCGCTCCATATTGTTAAGAAAAAAGATGGTTCACTTCGCCTCGAGCTTGATTCACGTCACATCAATGACATTATTATTAATGAAACAGATCGCCCACAGACATTAGAAGAACTACTACAGAAATTTCATGGTACTGCTATTTATTCTACATTAGATCTGAAATCGGGATTTTGGCAAATTCAGCTCCATTCGAACTGCAGAAAGTACACAGCATTTCTCTGTTTTGGTGACTGTTATCAATTTTGTAAATTACCATTTAGTTTAACTATTTCTTCTGCAGATTTTATTCGCGGTTTGAATACAATACTTCCGACAGAACTTAAAGACAGAATTACAACGTACGTAGACGGCATTCTTATTGCAGAAGCTAACTGGTCTGAACACAATCTGATTCTTGAACAACTGTTGCAAACTTTTCGTGCACAAGGACTCACAGTTAATCTCAGTAAATCGCACTTTGGTAAAACTTCTATAAAATTTCTTGGACACGTAATTTCAGCAGAAGGCATTGCGCCTGATCCGGAAAAACTTCAAGCTTTACGTGACATTACTGTTCCTACGACGAAGAAACAACTACGCAGCTTTTTGGGATTAATTAACTTTTTACGTAAATTTATTCATTACTCTGCTTTAGACACCCCTAGATTATGCCAATTGACAGGGAAAAACACTATTTGGTCCTGGGATAGGCAAGCACATTCTGAATTTATGAATCTAAAACATGCTTTTTTGAATGAACCACTTTTATCGCACCCAGATCTTACTAAAAAATTTTCCATTGCCACCGACAGCTCTAACACCGCTTTAGGCGTACATATTTTTCAGGAAATTGAAGAAGATGGTTGTACAGTAATTAAAAACATCGCATGTGCAAGTCGCATTTTGTCACCTGCTGAACGAAATTATTCCGTTACAGAACTTGAAACATTATGTGTTGTTTGGGCTTTTACGAGATTTCGGCATTTTCTTTATGGAAGACATACTACTGTTTATGCAGACCACAGAGCGATACAATTTTTACTTTCGGCTAAATTTACTCACGACAGATTAAGTAGATGGAAACTTTATCTACAGGAATTTAATTTTACAATAGTTCAAATTCCCGGCACACAAAATGTTGTAGCAGGCGCACTATCTCGTTCTCTCGGCAAAAATCAGCAAGACATCGCAACTAACTTCTGCAAAGCAAATTTCAGCGTCATGTACATTCAAGTTGCATTTGAAAATTTCATTTCGTCGTCGTTACAAGACATAGCACAAGAGCAAAGTAAAGAATACGTGTGGAAAGAGATTAAACACCTCTGGCAAGATAGGAATAATGTTACCATTAGAAACCATTACACTGTACGGAATAATATTCTGTTTCGACACTCTCATCCTAACAGCAACAATTGGTTATTATGCATTCCTGATGAACTTGTTAACAAATTAATCTGGTATACTCATTTAAGTTACGCACATTACGGAGATAGAAAATGTTTTCTTATACTGAGACAGAACTGTTCTTTTACCAACATGGAGAAACGTAATCGACGAGTTTTAGCGTCATGTAAAATCTGTCAGAAAGCTAAATCAGATACGACTTCACATATTCCTCCATTACATCCCATTGTACCTGTTACATTGAGACATATGGCCGCTGTAGACATTTTTGATCCGATTCCCAGAACTAATAGAGGTTTTTGCTACATCTTTGTCGCTGTGGAACTCGCTTCAAAATTTGTTACCTTCACCCCGTTACGCAAAGCTACTGCTAAAACTGTTTCGAAAGCATTTGTAAAACATTTTCTGTTTCATGTAGGGCATGTGTTGAAAGTAATTTCTGACAATGGATCACAGTTTCAATCTGCTATATGGACACGTATGTTACGAGCTAGAAACATTTCTCCGATCTACATATCCAGGTACCATGCTTCTTCGAACCCTTGTGAACAATTAATGAAAGAAATTGGTAAACTGTGTAGAATATACTGCCATAAAAGACATATTGATTGGGACACACACATACACTCATTCCAGGATGTAATTAATTCCATACCAAATGAATCCACTATGCTATCTCCGTCTGTTATACGGAAAAATGTTGAACCAAATAACAAAATTAAAGAATTAGTAACATTTCCTACATATCGTCGACTACGACACCATGAAATAAATGACATTGCGCTGAACAACATCAAACGTGCCGCAGAGCGCCGGAGAAGACAACAAAAACAGGTTTGTATACGCCGTGACTTTCACGTTGGACAGAAGATATTAGTACGTACACACTATTTATCCAACAAAATAAAAGGTAGGTGCAGTAAATTTGAACTTCTATACGCAGGTCCATGTCGGATTCGCAGCATTCCTCACCCCAATGTAGTACACGTCGAAACTTTGAGAACCAAAAAATCCAAAGGAAACCACCACATACCGAATATTAAACCTTTTATTGAATGAAAATACTTTATGATTTAACATGCTGTAGTGCCATTTCCTAATTTTTATGACCACTTATGCAATTATATTCACATGAATACTTACTGATGATTGTCGTATTTTTCTTGGCAAGTGCCCGGTAAGGTAAGGTTAGCAGGCCGCTTTTCTTGTCGTTACACATCAGACAGTGCACATTTTCCATTTTTTATGTATGTATGATTGTTTTCCTGTTTGTTTGTATGCATTATGAAATAGTTAAGATAAAGCAAACATCAGTTGACTTTGAGATTTTTGCCCTACGATATCTCAACATCGTGACTATTTTTACATTTTTTGCTGCTGCATTATGATATTTGTGTACATTTTTGCATCTGAACACTGTCTATATTTTTTGACATAATACGTTTTCTGCCATGCTATGCTGTATGCTTAATTATATCACTATAAACCAGTTTTTATCTAATGGGTATATGAATTAAATGCAAGACATTAATCTTTGTTCATCATTTTCAGAAAGAAATAACGTGTACAGGAAATAAATTAAACAGATATGGGAATTTCACCTACGGAATAAACGAAAGAAGATGCAAAAACCTTATGAGGAAGAGTAAATGGATCAGAATTAACAAGCATTAACAAGAATGTACTATACACATCGTAGAATAGCAGTCTTAACTAATTTTTTCTTTCAGAATACGAAGCGATTGATGCAGGCAGTCAGACAGAACTTCACATCTTAGTTTTAGTGATGAAATATGCTAGGAATAAGGATTAATTGTGTAATGAATAATGAAGTGATTTTTTTTTGCAGATGATAATGAATGGTGATGAATAATGATGAAGAATATGCAGCTATGAATAATGAAGTTTTTTTTACAGGTGATGATTATAATGGAGTTATGATAATATGGATAATGAGGTGATGGATAATGAAGTTTTTTTTTTTTTTTTTTTTTTTTTTTTTACAGATGGATGTTGCAGTTTATGTATTTATGCTATGTAGTTATTTAAGTATTTGTTGCAGTTCGTTTTGACAGTATGTGTTATATTGCATAGTAGGATGACTGAAGGTTTTGGAAAGGACAGCTAGGGAACACATATTTTTTATACACATTTCACTACCTGTTAATTCGAAGTTCACTACTTTTCAGTATAATATGCATTTCTTCTTTCAGTTTCATAATCCATTTTGTATATTTTGCAGGAGAAATTATTCATGAAATTAATGTGGTATAAATAGTTGTTTATTAAACCTACGTCGTTTATGAATGTGATTACATATACTCTACTTGTTTCATAATCTTGATACAGATGACTCATGATGAATGACGTTACACATCTTCATTTGCAGCAATAACTCAAAAGCAAATATTGTTATTGATTATCGATCCCAACGCAATGCATTGCTAGCACAAAAAAATGCTTTGTAACTGGCAAATGAATGCCACTGATTAATGTAATAAGATGAACTATGAGGACAATGTTTACTATAATTAGATTAATTATGCCATTTATTAACTCATTTTCAATAATGACTTCTGATGGTTTGTAATTGGGCAATGAGTGCCAATGTTCTCTGTAAATGACTTCTGATGGTTTGTAATTAGTCAATAAGTGCCAATGTTCTCTGTAAATGATTTCTGATGGTAATTAGGCAATGAGTGCCAATGTTCTCTGTAAATGATTTCTGATGGTAATTAGGCAATGAGTGCCAATGTTCTCTGTAAATGACTTCTGATGGTTTGTGATTAGGCAATGAGTGCCAATGTTCTCTGTAAATGACTTCTGATGGTTTGTAATTAGGCAATGAGTGCCAATGTTCTCTGTAAAGTTACTCATGAACATTATTCTGTAAAACTACATACATGGTACAGAAATGTTCAATGACTGGGCAATGAGTGCCACCCATTACTGGTGTAATTCTCAATGAAGACTAGTATTTAACTTAATGTCCTTCACCTTCTAACCTAATAACCTGGAATTACTGCAATATCCGTTTGTCCTGTATATCCTCATGATCATGGAGCACTATATTTGGTTTTTGCACTAATTCTACGTTGCTGTAACAGACAAGAACGTGGTGTTGACACGACATGCTGTCCACCACAATGAGCGATGAGATGCTATTATGGTCCCACTGTTTGGTGTACATAATGTACTACCAAAAGGATAACATGGAATATTACTACGGCATTTCAGTGTCTTGGGTACGCTGATTAATACTTCTGGGAAAAGACCTTTAGATTGCCTCACCTGGTGTTGTGCTTCTGTAGAAAGATATGGACTTTCAGTGCAGCTGCGTGCAACCTAAAGTGCTACAACCATGACGCAATCCTTCCCTTTCCTATCCTAATTCTTGTGACATAGTAAAAAAAAAATCTTTTTGTTATCATGATTTGTATTTATGGTCTATGCATTTTTGTGATTTGCAAATATGTTCTAAACTGCAGTGCATGTGCACTTTTGTCATTTGTAAATATGATTTCTACTCATTGCATATACATTTTTGTGATTTGCTCTCAACTACAATGCATGTGCACTTTTGTCATTTTATTAACATGATTTCTACTGATTGCATATACATTTTTTGTGATTTGCTGATATGTTCTGTACTCATTGTATGTATATATTTTGCCTGATATGTTCTGTACACAGTACATGTGCATAATATTTACTTCATGTTCTACACCTATATATATCTGTATATATTCTGTAATTGTAAAGTTAATTAGTTAAGAAAAAAATTGTTGCTCATGGCAAGTCCAAATGACTCCACCATCGCTGCCAAATTTTTGCCCCCCCCCCCCTAGTGGAGGGTTATGAAACGCGTACGTTTCACATGTATTCATTACCAGCGATGGCGAGGCATGACAGAATCTCTGACCAGAGAGTTATTTATCGTTGCTAGTCTGGGCTTGACCGCGCGAGAGTTCAGTTGCGAGCTGCACTCTGTCTGCAGTAGTTGTCAGTCGGCAGTAGTTGTACCGAGTAAACGGTTGTACTGAGCAGGCGTCGCCATGTGTCGACGGCGTGCTGTTATTCCGAATCTGGTCAGGATTGTGGTGGACGATGTGTATTATTATTGAAGGTAATGAAGCAGCATTGCGCTCAGCTAATAACGTGTGTTAATTGTAATTAATCTGTTCAAGAAATGCCCCAATTATATTTTTTTTTATAAAGTAAATCTTTTAAAGAAAAGTAATCATTTCAACTTAAAGAATTTTTCCACTTTTTAAAGAAAAAGATTCATTTAAATTTAAAGAATATTTACTATGCATTCCCTCCAAGAATCAAAATTAAATGTAGGCCAGCATTGCATGGAGCTGTGCCGAAAAGTAAGAGCAGATACAGATGCAGTTTTACTGCGGTAAGAATTTGTCGAGTTTAATTACTTCACAGGGCCGAAGGCCAGCGCAGCTGTCCTTATAAGATTTATCAGGTTTAATTATTTCTGTTCAGATGTTACACTCAGTTCATGGTTCATTATTTAATTAACAATATTGTGTGGTTTTACGATCAATCTTCATTCCTTAATTTTGTGGGGAGTTTACATTTGGGTCATTGTTATTCTTTAATTTTGCAAGGAGGTTACGCTTGGCTGATTTTATTATTCAGTTAATATTGACTAACTTTATTGCGGTGAGGTTACAGTATGAAACTTTACGCTTTATCATTTTCAGAATATAGTGACAAGTGTTATAGTAAACTGCGTTTTCTATGAATCCCAGACATCATCCTAAATCCTCAGCGTAATGAACTTCAATGATCAATAAATTTATTTCTCCATCAGAGTAGGTACAGTGAACTTTAATTACAGGCATCACGTTTTCGCTAATCACTTTCTGGTTGCCAACATTATAGTTAGAGAGCCTGTGTTGAGAACGGCAATAATAGAAAAACTCACCAACCGCCGCCCCACAACATCCTGGGCTCATATTTCAGCACATAAGGGCCACCCGCACGCGGCAAGAGGTTCTACTGTTTGTCTCCGTGCTTGCCGAAACCTACTTTGGCCAGCAAGGCTGTCAGATCTCTCCCCAATTGGAAACGTGTGACGCCTTATGTGCAGGGTCCTGCAACATCTCGGTTTTTTGATGATGCCAGTTGGACAAAATCTGTCACGCTATTCCCAGGAGAACATCCAACAACTCTGTCAATCAATTAATGCATGACAAGCCGAGAAACTACTTGCATAAGGGCCAGAGGTGGATCAACGCCTTATTTACTTGCTCACTTTGCGAAGCTATTTCTCTTGAATATATCATCTGGTTTTTCTGAAATTGCAATCATGTGTTGGTCTGTCCACGTACGTCACGTCTACCGATTTCCATCCCCTTCGGATTATTCTTTTGTAGTGCACCGTTTCTTTCTGTCTTAGAGTGTATTGTGGTGTCACCGCCAGACACCACACTTGCTAGGTGGTAGACTTTAAATCGGCCGCGGTCCGTTAGCATACGTCGGACTTGCGGGTCACCACTATCAGTGATTGCAGACCGAGCGCCGCCACACGGCAGGTCTAGTCTAGAGAGACTTCCTAGCACTCGCCCCAGTTGTACAGCCGACTTTGCTAGCGATGGTTCACTGTCTACATACGCTCTCATTTGCAGAGACGACAGTTTAGCATAGCCTTCAGCTGTGTCATTTGCTACGACCTAGTAAGGCGCCATATTCAGTTACTATTCTGAACAGATAATATTGTGAATCATGTACCGTCAAGAGCGACGTTCATCATTAATGGATTAAAGTTAAGTATCAAACTAATTACGTCCACTTTCTGAATTCTAATTCCTTGTCATGTTCCAGACCTCACGCCAGTATAGTCCTTCCCTCCTCACGCCAGCCTGCGTGAGCTAAAACGCGTGCATTTCGGCCTCCACTAGTAACACGGTGTTGGCTCTTCTGCCAGCACAACATGTATAATGTCCAAAATTGAAAGAAAAATGCTTTAAACAAAAATACGTGTATATTACAGGTCACTGAAGAGGGCTTGCAAATAACAAAGGCCAAACGCATATGGGAAGGAATCTTCGTTTAATTCTGTTGTGATTAGACGGATCTGAAGTAATAATTATCAATATAACATTACACGCAACAGCAGCGCGGAGTGGCCGTGCAGTTTGAGATGCCATGTCACGGACTGGGTTGGGTTGTTTGTGGGGAAGGTGACCAGACAGCGATGTCATCGGTCTCATCGGATTAGGGAAGGACGGGGAGGGAAGTCGGCCGTGCACTTTCAAAGGAACCATCCCGGCATTTGCCTGGAGCGATTTAGGGAAATCACGGAAAACCTAAATCAGGACGGCCGGAAGCGGAATGTCACGGACTGTGCGGCCCCTCCCGCCGGCGGTTCGACTCCTCCCTCAGGCATGGGTGTGTGTGTTGTTCTTAGCAAAAGTTAGTTTAAGTAGTGAGTAAGTCTAGGGACCGATGACCTAAGCAGTTTGGTCTCTTAGGAATTCGCACACATTTGGACATTTTACACGTAACATAAGCCGACAGGACACAAATATTTAACGATGTTAATGCGTTACGTTTGGTTTCTTACTCTGATTAGCTATATTTTTTATTGCACTGGAAATAGTGCACAACAGTACAAATGTCGATGGCATTTGCTTTCTGTCTTGTTTGGAAACAAAGTTGTTCCATTCAGGCACGGTATTTGCTGTTGACAACAGTAACACCCACTTTGGCTCTCGGGCCTGCAGTCAGCGCTGCTCTGTTATCTCTAAGGTTTGTTTTCCCGGCAATGTTAGCTGTACGTTAACAGTGATAAACAGCAGTAGGGTTGAATTAAGTGATGAAGAGTAGGTCTCGTACTGGCGATCGCTGCATGCAATGGAAGAGCGTCACTGTTAGAATGAATCCATATTCCAGTCATTATAGTTCATATCAGGGTATTTTCACAGAAACAAGGGTGACTGGGGTCACAAACTGAATACATTTTAGTTACTTTATCACCCTGGAATGAGCTGCAGGATATCATAGGTCCCTTGTACCAAAGTACTGAGAAGGTATTCCTGAACAACCCCTAGAAGTTTATCGGTGGAGTTCTAGATCACCTTACATATGACTGAATTTTCTCATGTTGAAAAATGAGAAGGATCGATTTGTTTTACTTGGTAAAAACTTCCTAAATCCAAGTTCACATAAAATTTCTATATTTATGAACTGTTTGTTTCGACAGACTTTGCTATCGTGTTCAACTGTTCAAAAATTTTGTTATACAGATGTTATAAAAGTGTGAAGTTGTAACTCATACCAGTACATAATAAAATGTACAGTGTCACATCTGTGTACTTCAGCTAGAAATGTTCTGATCATTGCAAACGGCATGTAAGATACAAATTGTACCTTACACGCTGTCTGAGGTGGATCTGCTAAAGTAAACAGATGTGCTGCTGCGTATTTTATTGCGTCCTGTGTTTTTTTATGAAGTAAGAATCATCTATTGAGCGCCACATATATGGAAAGGGCACGTGCAAAAGATGCTTTCTCATTTTAAATGTTTTATTTATGACAAACCTGCTACATTTTATCCACATGACAACTTGGCGTGAGGTCCAGCTTAAAGTAAACACATGTTACAACAAAAATTTGAAGACGAGAAGTTAACGGTTGTTTGAAAATAAAGAATTTCTTATGCTATCTTGGCCTTAGAAAGTTTACAAACTGTATATGTATCGGCGGTGGCAAAAGTCCAAATTTCGAAACAGTCATACCCAGAACATTTTAATAGTGGTGTGGTCCATTTTTCATAAGTTTGAAGCTTGGCCCTTCTGTCCACTGCTGACCGAAGAGGTGCAACATAATTTCGGTACCGTGTTAATGCTTCAATATTGGCTTCCTAACAGGTAGATTTGGGAAATCGTGACGCTACCATGTTATAGCTTTCGACGTGGACTTAAAAGCTACACTGTACTCACGTTCCTTACCCCGAATTCAATTCCTTCGATAGTTTTGATACTTCATAACTCACCCTTTGACCAGGTCACCGACATCGTTTCGAATACTTATGTACACTTCTCTCTTAAGCTGTACCCAGCCAGTGTCCACATCTAAAATTAAATATAGGTGATGATTTCGTAATGACACTACAGACTTTCAGGGATGATAAAGAAGTGAAAATGTATCAGTTTGAGATAAGAGACTACGGTCCGCAAACGACCAAGTCTAAAGGTATAAGCGAGCTCTTCTATTGCAAGCTCTTTGCTTTCCGTATTTCCGTCGGAGGGAGTATGGATCAATACAAGAGAAATTATCCAGTGAACATGGGATCTGAAATGCATGTTTTAAGAGATATCAGCACTTGTTAGGTAGAAGAGATATGTTTCATAGTAGTAAAGATGAACAAGTGCTCATAGCCCTTAAGGTACGCACTTTAGAGCCCATGTTTACCGGAGTTTTCATCTTGTTTTGGTTCATTCTACCTCCTGCCAAAATAAGGAAAGCAATGAACTTGCAGTAGAATAGGATCGCTGTCAGAAGTATCAGAACGATTTTCGCTTGTGACTTTCGACATTGTCGTTTCCGGACCAGCGTCACTTACTTCGGATTGATAATTGATACATATAGGCTTCTTCATCATACCTGAAAGTTTTCAATATCATGAAAAAATAGCCTGTATGTCGAGTGTAGATGCTTAGACACAGCGCTGTGATTGGCCAATAAATGCATTGCCGTATTCGGAGCGAATGCGACAGTTTCCAAATTTGCGGGGCGCTAATTTATCTTTCGCAGATTTCTTATTTTTGCATGCGATCCGAAGGTGGATTTTTCCTTTGTTGGTCAAAGGAAGTAGGGACTGCTTATGTATGTGTTAGTATGGTAGTAAGACGATCTCTTGTTCCCTTTCTTCGTTCTTGACGCGTTTTCAGGGCAGTTTGTGAGGGTTGTGTGGAGTGGCACCTTTTCGGAAGTGGAATGCATTGACATTTCCGCGTTGCCCAAGACCTAATAGTTTTTGCTTTCACGTAAAGTGGCCTCGCCAACTTACAACCAAACTGTCACATACCAAACTAACATGTACTTTACATAAAGATAGGCAAACCTGCCTCATAATGTTAGCAGCAAAATAAATTAATAAACTATTATAAAAAGTGACTTGTCGCAATTTTTCAACCATACATTAAAAATAATTTCGAGAAACAAGTGGCGTAAACTACACCATGTTATGATTCACTACCCAATGAATTAAAAAAAAAAAAATGCCTCGAGCACTATGCGACTTAACTTCTGAGGTTATCAGTCGCCTAGAACTTAGAACTAATTAAACCTAACTAACCTAAGGACATAAGACACATCCATACCCGAGGCAGGATTCGAACCTGCGACCGTAGCGCACACTCGGTTCCAGACTGTAGCGCCTAGAACCGTACGGCCACTCCGGCCGGCAATGAATAAAAAGAAGTGTATGAGTATACTGTTTTAAGGCGCCCATTCCAAAAACCGTAATTAGCTACAAGTTTTACAATGATCCTCTGTACACACAATGTTAAATTTTATGTATTTGTCCTTTGTGGATTAATGTCGGTGCCGATGGGTTTGAAAATACTGAAGAACGTCTCTTATCTCTGCATTCCGTAGTATTTCTTTTCTGTAATTTAGTTGTGGTCCTCACAACTCCTACTGTTTCCGTGTAGCATGGATTCAGCGATCGGACGTGATTTAGCGTTCCGCCGTGATGCGCCTTTTGTACAACAAAATTTCACAGATAAATAAGTAAAAGACTTTTGCTTTTAGCAACATTGGCAATTATACACTCCTGGAAATGGAAAAAAGAACACATTGACACCGGTGTGTCAGACCCACCATACTTGCTCCGGACACTGCGAGAGGGCTGTACAAGCAATGATCACACGCACGGCACAGCGGACACACCAGGAACCGCGGTGTTGGCCGTCGAATGGCGCTAGCTGCGCAGCATTTGTGCACCGCCGCCGTCAGTGTCAGCCAGTTTGCCGCGGCACACGGAGCTCCATCGCAGTCTTTAACACTGGTAGCATGCCGCGACAGCGTGGACGTGAACCGTATGTGCAGTTGACGGACTTTGAGCGAGGGCGTATAGTGGGCATGCGGGAGGCCGGGTGGACGTACCGCCGAATTGCTCAACACGTGGGGCGTGAGGTCTCCACAGTACATCGATGTTGTCGCCAGTGGTCGGCGGGAGGTGCACGTGCCCGTCGACCTGGGACCGGACCGCAGCGACGCACGGATGCACGCCAAGACCGTAGGATCCTACGCAGTGCCGTAGGGGACCGCACTGCCACTTCCCAGCAAATTAGGGACACTGTTGCTCCTGGGGTATCGGCGAGGACCATTCGCAACCGTCTCCATGAAGCTGGGCTACGGTCCCGCACACCGTTAGGCCGTCTTCCGCTCACGCCCCAACATCGTGCAGCCCGCCTCCAGTGGTGTCGCGACAGGCGTGAATGGAGGGACGAATGGAGACGTGTCGTCTTCAGCGATGAGAGTCGCTTCTGCCTTGGTGCCAATGATGGTCGTATGCGTATTTGGCGCCGTGCAGGTGAGCGCCACAATCAGGACTGCATAGGACCGAGGCACACAGGGCCAACACCCGGCATCATGGTGTGGGGAGCGATCTCCTGCACTGGCCGTACACCACTGGTGATCGTCGAGGGGACACTGAATAGTGCACGGTACATCCAAACCGTCATCGAACCCATCGTTCTACCATTCCTAGACCGGCAAGGGAACTTGCTGTTCCAACAGGACAATGCACGTCCGCATGTATCCCGTGCCACCCAACGTGCTCTAGAAGGTGTAAGTCAACTACCCTGGCCAGCAAGATCTCCGGATCTGTCCCCCATTGAGCATGTTTGGGACTGGATGAAGCGTCGTCTCACGCGGTCTGCACGTCCAGCACGAACGCTGGTCCAACTGAGGCGCCAGGTGGAAATGGCATGGCAAGCCGTTCCACAGGACTACATCCAGCATCTCTACGATCGTCTCCATGGGAGAATAGCAGCCTGCATTGCTGCGAAAGGTGGATATACACTGTACTAGTGCCGACATTGTGCATGCTCTGTTGCCTGTGTCTATGTGCCTGTGGTTCTGTCAGTGTGATCATGTGATGTATCTGACCCCAGGAATGTGTCAATAAAGTTTCCCCTTCCTGGGACAATGAATTCACGGTGTTCTTATTTCAATTTCCAGGAGTGTATTTTCCACACACAAGCATTTTTATCACACAGCACTGTTGTGTCCACTTGGTAAAACCAGCCCTCTCACCACAGACAGAGGAGGCTAATCTAAAACAATGAATGTAGTCGTCAGCTTCCATTTGCTACTTCACCGATATGTCTTTGGTACTCACTACTCCGTACCGCAATAAAGTACGTCGTAAAAGTAATAGGAAAAAAAAGACTGTTTTTTCGTTTGTTGCGTTGAGATTCATGGCAACTGCTATACAGGAAACAAATTCTTAGTGTGCCCGTATGGCACGTGCGACAAGCAGCTTACCCTAGCGAGAGCCCTTGGCTTCGCAGAAACGTAACTTTGCTCGTATTCCAAGCCTGCATCGGACTACTGTCACGAATTAACGCCTTTAGTTGTCTGTCTTTTCAGACGACCCGACTCAGCCGATACGTGGTCATACTCACATACAATTTCTTGATTGTGTTAGCATAGACAGAAACTGGTCGACAATTTAGGCGCAATACAACAGTTCTCATCGTGAGAGCTTAGACTCAGGTTAGATTAGTCACATTCCAATCTAAATACAACGCACTTATGGACCAGAAGGAAACATTAACTTGAATGAGACAGCAGTTCTTCGCTTGAAGTGTTGATGAACTACGGATTACTAAGAATCTCAGCTGCCTGTCATCAGAAGAAAGGGAAAGTCTGCAGCTTATTAATTAAAACTTCAGTCTGGGTTTGGAAACAAAATCAGTCACAAAGCAATCTAAGAAGAGTTCATTGTATTTAAGTCTACAGTTTTTCCCTTGTCTTGATAATTTTGCTCAACAGTGAGTGTTGTCGTCAAGACAGTCGATACAATAACTTAAAAACTAATAGTTTAATGCTATTTTGGCCTGCTGATTTACTTATGCTGTCCTGTTTCACATGCCTGAGAGACAACAGACTTTCTGAGTGATAATGATACCAATAAAGCATTGTAATGACGTAAACGCAATATGACAAAGATACAGTGGCATTGCCAGGTGCTGACGCAGCAGTTGGTTTTTTTTTTCATTATCTCTGCAGAACTTTCCCATGTGGTTGATCATCACGCCGAGCGCATTACAATTTCACTATCGGGTCAGTACAAGTTTCATCACAGTTTATCGATAGCACCAGTGACAGGTGCTATGTTGTCTTGACTTCACCCACAAACCAGAAGAAACAGTGCTGAAAGCTGCATATTGAAAGTAAAAACATTTTTCGCTTCAGGTACTGAGATATCTTTAAGATATATCGCAATCAGCTGCGTGTACTGATAAGATAGGCAGTCCAGTGGCGGCGCCAGTTGGAAGATATCGTAAGATCAAATACCACGTTGCCACTGGCAAACAAGATATAGATGCTATAGGGACTCGGTTTTCGTTAGAAGACATGGAAAAAAAGTGTAAATTAATATTTATATAGTCCAAGTCGCCCTTCTATCCATTGTTAGTGACGGGTTTCGGCTAAACCATCTTCTTGCAAGTTCTCTACGACGAGACAACGGAACCGTTCCGTTGACGAAGCAGTATCTGATATCTTCAACGAAGCCCACAACCTGCAGCACTTTCCCCTAAACTGATCCTGGCCCCTTGTTTCTCAGTCGAGTGAAAGGTTTAACCAGACACTCGAAGTTTCTGTGACAGGCTAGGCTGCGAATGTCTGGATCTGCGTCATAGGGTTGAAAGTTTTGGGTTTGTCCTATATGGTGCAAAGTTGCTCTACACATCAGAGGGTGCTAGCTAATTTTGTGTCGATGAACATACGAGTTTTTTTATGATTAGGTTCATCTCTATTCAGTCCAGACAATAACAGCTGTGGGAGATCCCGAAGTATCAGCGATACAAACAAATGCTCGCCACAGATGATACTGTTACAATACTAGTGATCAACTGCCGAAGCACTTGCTACAAAATGCCAGAGTTGGAAATATTCCTGAAAACCGGTGTAGCTAGGTAAGAAAGCTGACTAAATCCAAAAATCAAGAGCAGTGAAATTTGAGCAAAACTTTGTATGAAGGGTAGTTATAAACTTACGATAAAGTTGCTATGGAATACCACATTCTTCCCTCAATTGTAGCCGAAAACGTCAGAGAAACCCTGAATTTGTACATACAAATGTTCTAATATCATACTGTCATGATCCCATCATACAACAATCGATTAGGATTATAACAGTTTATATTTGGTGGGCACGACAAGACATCCTGCCAAACATTACTAAATGTTTCTCTGAAATCTTCTTAGAAAATATAGTTCGGAAGCTCACTCGTGATGGATTTATATGAGGTCTTACAGCAAGAAAGAGACCGCGAGGAAACTGGTATCAGCGACCATGAGACAGTTGTAGCAACAATGATTACCGAAATACAAATTACATTTAAGACAGTCTGCAAGATTTACGTGTTCTGTGAAGTAGATAAAGGCGCAGTATTGTCGCCCTCAGTGAGTAACTTCATACACGTTTATTTCTTGGAAGATGTATGTGGGGGAACTATGGATCGAGTATGGAAGAATAGAAGAATAGCTGACCAAGTACTGGATACCTATATATCTAATAAAACCCACTGAGCTATAAAGTCTCTAGAGAAAGAGTGACCACTACACAACGTATGTGAAAGGAAGCTGAAGACTGTAGATATGCTAAATGAAATGCATTTCGTTATCAAACGGGCAACGAGTGAAGCTTGCAACGACTACAACAACAGACTCTAAAAGTACGACCTTTTACAAAACCCTAAGAAATTCTGGTAATAAGGTTGTTAGTAGCACCGAAGTTAGTATCCAGACTCCCCTTGATAAAACAGGAGCTGAAATTCGGGATAGCAACCAAGAAACAGAAACGTGGAATTACGTTTTCAAATGTTCTTTTACAATGAAAGTTCCAAGAATACTGTCCCAGTTAATTATCGCACCGCTGCAAAAAAGTGTGGTATAGATATAAATGACATTGATAAACAGCTAAAACTACTGAAATTGAACATGGTCCCAGGACCCGACGCAGTTCCTATCAGATTATACACAGAATAACAAGGATGGCTGCCCCCTCTTTCATTAACATACACCGTAGATTTCTCGAACGCAACGCTCCGCCCTGTGGTTTGAAGAAACCACAGGTCACATCCAGTTATGAAGAGGGTAGCAGAACTGATCAGCAAGCAACCGTTCAATATTATTGACATCTGTATGTTGTAGAGTCGTAGAATACGTCCTGAACTAAAATGTGACGCGTTATCTTGAACAGATTTACCTCTTCAACCGAGGTACATAAAACATGGTTCATGGCGAAACAGACTTGGACCCAGACCAACGACGTGACTGCTTGACGAGTTATTAGTACGGAGGATGTATCATGTTATCTTGGATGGAGAATGGTCGACGTAACTGTATGTAAAAGTAGCTTCAGGCGGACCTCATGGATGTGTATTGGCACCGTGGCTGTTCTTGTAGAATATTAAAGTCCTTTTAGGTAATATATGTGAATTAATACTACACCAAGTTTATGCAGCGTTCCTTGTCGTCAAATAATGATATGTTTATGGTTTCAGCGCCTGTGGATCCATCAGGGACAGTACGCGGAGCTGCTTATCGTATCTTATATACAGGGCTATTACAAACGATTGAAGCGATTTCATAAATTCACTGTAGCTCCATTCATTGACATATGGTCACGACACACTACAGATATGTAGAAAAACTCATAAAGTTTTGTTCGGCTGAAGCCGCACTTCAGGTTTCTGCCGCCAGAGCGCTCGAGAGCGCAGTGAGACAAAATGGCGACAGGATCCGAGAAAGCGTATGTCTTGCTTGAAATGCACTCACATCAGTCAGTCATAACAGTGCAACGACACTTCAGGACGAAGTTCAACAAAGATCCACCAGCTGCTAACTCCATTCGGCGATGGTATGCGCAGTTTAAAGCTTCTGGATGCCTCTGTAAGGGGAAATCAACGGGTCTGCCTGCAGTGAGCGAAGAAACGGTTGAACGCGTGCGGGCAAGTTTCACGCGTAGCCCGCGGAAGTCGACAAATAAAGCAAGCAGGGAGCTAAACGTACCACAGCCGACGGTTTGGAAAATTTTACGGAAAAGGCTAAAGCAGAAGCCTTACCGTTTACAATTGCTACAAGCCCTGACACCCGATGACAAAGTCAAACGCTTTGAATTTTTGGCGCGGTTGCAACAGCTCATGGAAGAGGATGCGTTCAGTGCGAAACTTGTTTTCAGTGATGAAGCAACATTTTTTCCTTAATGGTGAAGTGAACAGACACAATGTGCGAATCTGGACGGTAGAGAATCCTCACGCATTCGTGCAGCAAATTCGCAATTCACCAAAAGTTAACGTGTTTTGTGCAATCTCACGGTTTAAAGTTTACGGCCCCTTTTTCTTCTGCGAAAAAAACGTTACAGGACACGTGTATCTGGACATGCTGGAAAATTGGCTCATGCCACAACTGGAGACCGACAGCGCCGACTTCATCTTTCAACAGGATGGTGCTCCACCGCACTTCCATCATGATGTTCGGCATTTCTTAAACAGGAGATTGGAAAACCGATGGATCGGTCGTGGTGGAGATCATGATCAGCAATTCATGTCATGGCCTCCACGCTCTCCCGACTTAACCCCATGCGATTTCTTTCTGTGGGGTTATGTGAAATATTCAATGTTTAAACCTCCTCTACCAAGAAACGTGCCAGAACTGCGAGCTCGCATCAACGATGCTTTCGAACTCATGCTGCGCCGAGTGTGGAAGGAACTTGATTATCGGCTTGATGTCTGCCGAATCACTAAAGGGGCACATATCGAACATTTGTGAATGCTTAAAAAGACTTTTTGAGTTTTTGTATGTGTGTGCAAAGCATTGTGAAAATATCTCAAATAATAAAGTTATTGTAGAGCTGTGAAATCGCTTCAATCAGTTGTAATAACCCTGTATTGTAATGGACACACGCTGGAACTAAGAAAATTGTGTATTTGACGGCAAGAAACATTCCGTAAGCGTGGTGTATTGTTAAATCGCGCTTACTACTTGCAAGGTTCTAAATATTCGACATGAATAGCCAGTGTCCCAAAACACTCCGTGTGGCACGACTGAAGATTTTTTTACAGGAGGTTTGCCGACCACTGTTCTTTCTAGCTCGCACAGGAATTTTGAACAACTGCTGGTGTTTACCTAAACTGTATTACGAAGATCTTCAGCCGCCTGCAGACAGTGGTTGTGAAAATTTTCTGTTCGCATCTAATGTTGCCAAGTATGTAAACAACACCGGATATACAAAAACTGTCGTGATAATTTGTTCGGTAAGCAATGACTAAGTGTTCTACGACGGTGGTGAATGGCAAGTGAAAGCTCATTCATGCAATGAATTCACTGACGGAATACCCATAAAGCATCCTTCACGTGATTCTAGTCTGAGGTGACAAAAGCCATGGGATACCTCCCAATATAGTGTCGGACCTTCTTTACCAGGCTTAGTATAGTAACCCAACGTGGCATGAACACAACACTTCGCTGGAGGTTCCCTCCAAAAATAATGAGCATATGGCTTTTATAGCCGTCCGTAACTGCGAAAGTGTTGAGGGTGAAGGATTTTTTGCACGAACGACCTATAGCTTACGACACATAAATGTTTTATGTGATACATAACAGACTATATGCGAGACCAAACCATTCGCTCGAAGTGTCCATGATGTTCTTCAAACCAGTCGTGAGCAACTGTGGACCGGTGACACGGCGCATTATGGTCCGTAAAAGTTCCATAGTTATTTGGGATCATGAATCGATAAATGGCTCCAAAGGGCCTCCAAGTAGGCGAACATGCAGAAGACGGAGTCCATTCCAAGTAAACATAGCCCACAGCATTATGGAGACATCATCAGCTCGCAGAGTGCCTTGTTGACAACCTAGGTCCATGGCTTCGTGGGGGCGGTGACACACTCTATCTCTACCATCAGTTCTTACCACTGAAATGGTGCCTCATCTGACCAGGCCATGTTTTTTCCAGTCGTCTAGGGTCCAACCAATATGGTCACGAGCACAGGAGAGGAACTGCAGGCTATGCCGTGCTGTTAGCAAAGGCACTCGCGACGGTCGTATGCTTCCATAGCCCAATGATGACGGATATTGGCTAAAGAAAACATTCGTCATACGTCCCAATATGACCTCTGCGGTTATATGATGAAGTGTTGTTGGACTTACCGTGTTTTCTCCTGTCTGGTTAATAGACTGTCAGAGAACAGACAAATAATAATATATAATGATAATAGTACAGGGTGTTTAAAAAATGACTGGTATATTTTAAACGGCAATAAAAACTAAACGAGCAGCGATAGAAATACACCGTTTGTTGCAATATGCTTGGGACAACAGTACATTTTCAGGCGGACAAACTTTCGAAATTACAGTAATTCCAATTTTCAACAACAGATGGCGCTGCGGTCTGGGAAACTCTATAGTACAATATTTTCCACATATCCACCATGCGTAGCAATAATATGGCGTAGTCTCTGAATGAAATTACCCGAAACCTTTGACAACGTGTCTGGCGGAATGGCTTCACATGCAGATGAGATGTACTGCTTCAGCTGTTCAATTGTTTCTGGATTCTGGCGGTACACCTGGTCTTTCAAGTGTCCCCACAGAAAGAAGTCACAGGGGTTCATGTCTTGCGAATAGGGAGGCCAATCCACGCCGCCTCCTGTATGTTTCGGATAGCCCAAAGCAATCACACGATCATCGAAATATTCATTCAGGAAATTAAAGACGTCGGCCGTGCGATGTGGCCGGGCACCATCTTGCATAAACCACGAGGTGTTCGCAGTGTCGTCTAAGGCAGTTTGTACCGCCACAAATTCACGAAGAATGTCCATATAGCGTGATGCAGTAATCGTTTCGGATCTGAAAAATGGGCCAATGATTCCTTTGGAAGAAATGGCTGCCCAGACCAGTACTTTTTGAGGATGCAGGGATGATGGGACTGCAACATGGGGCTTTTCGGTTCCCCATATGCGCCAGTTCTGTTTATTGACGAAGCCGTCCAGGTAAAAATAAGCTTCGTCAGTAAACCAAATGCTGCCCACATGCATATTGCCGTCATCACTCCTGTGCACTATATCGTTAGCGAATGTCTCTCGTGCAGCAATGGTAGCGGCGCTGAGGGGTTGCCGCGTTTGAATTTTGTATGGATAGAGGTGTAAACTCTGGCGCATGAGACGATACGTGGACGTAGGCGTCATTTGGACCGCAGCTGCAACACGGCGAACGGAAACCCGAGGCCGCTGTTGGATGACCTGCTGCACTAGCTGCGCGTTGCCTTCTGTGGTTGCCGTACGCGGTCGCCCTACCTTTCCAGCACGTTCATCCGTCACGTTCCCAGTCCGTTGAAATTTTTCAAACAGATCCTTTATTGTATCGCTTTTCGGTCCTTTGGTTACATTAAACCTCCGTTGAAAACTTCGTCTTGTTGCAACAACACTGTGTTCTAGGCGGTGGAATTCCAACACCAGAAAAATCCTCTTTTCTAAGGAATAAACCATGTTGTCTACAGCACACTTGCACGTTGTGAACAGCACTCGCTTACAGCGGAAAGACGACGTACAGAATGGCGCACCCACAGACTGCGTTGTCTTCTATATCTTTCACATCACTTGCAGCGCCATCTGCTGTTGAAAATTGTAACTACTGTAATTTCGAAAGTTTGTCCGCCTGAAAATGTACTGTTGTCCCAAGCATATTGCAACAAACGGTGTATTTCTATCGCTGCTCGTTTAGTTTTTATTGCCGTTTCAAATATACCGGTCATCTTTGAAACACCCTGTATGTGATCAGGTTACACAAACTTTGGGAGCTTGACAATGGCTTCTTGCCTGGGGTCCGTTTATTGTTAAGTTTGACCGTGAGTGATATTTCCGAAAATATATCTTTATCGGACTTCGTAGATTGAATAATTCCAAAGCGGTGGACCTCTGATATTCACTACTGACATTAAAATTGCTTCACCACGAAGATGACGTGCTACAGACGCGAAATTTAACCGACAGGAAGAAGATGCTGTGATATGCAAATGATTAGCTTTTCAGAGCATTCACACACGGTTGGCGCCGGTGGCGACACCTACAACGTGCTGACATGATGAAAGTTTCCAACCGATTTCTCATACACAAACAGCAGTTGACCGGTGTTCCCTGGTGAAACGTTGTTGTGATGCCTCGTGTAAGGAGGAGAAATTCGTACCATCACGTTTCCGACTTTGATAAAGGTCGGATTGTAGCCTATCGCGATTGCTATTTATAGTATCGCGACATTGCTGCTCGCGTTGGTCGAGATCCAATGACTGTTAGCAGAGTATGGAATCCGTGGGTTCAGGAGGGTAATACGGAACGCCGTGCTGGATCCCAACGGCCTCGCATTACTAGCAGGCGAGATGACAGGCATCTTATCCCCATGGCTGTAACGGATCGTGCAGCCTCGTCTCGATCCCTGAGTCAACAGATGGGACGTTTGCAAGACAACAACCATCTGCACGAACAGTTTGACGACGTTTGCAGCAGCATGGACTATCAGCTCGGAGACCATGGCTGGGGTTACCCTTGACGTTGCATGACAGACAGGAGAGCCTGCGATGGTGTACTCAACGACGAACCTGGGTGCACGAATGGTGAAACGTCATTATTTCGGATGAATCCAAGTTCTGTTTACCGCATCATGATGGTCGCATCCGTGTTTGGCGACATCGCGGTGAACGCACATTGGAAGCATGTACTTGTCATAGCCATACTGGCGTATCACCCAGCGTGATGGTATGGGGTGTCATTGGTTACACGTCTCGGTCACCTCTTGTTCGCATTGACGGCACTTTGAACGGTGGACGTTACATTTCAGATGTGTTACGACGCGTGGCCCTACCCTTCATTCGGTCCCAGCGAAAGCCTACATTTCAGCAGGATAATGCACGACAGCAAGTTGCAGGTCCTGTATGGGCCTTTCTGGATACAGAAAATATTCGACTGCTGCCCTGGCCAGTACATTCTCCAGATCTCTCACGAGTTGAAAACGTCTGGTCAATAGTGGCAGAGCAACTGGCTCGTCACAAAACGGCAGTCACTACTCTTGATAAACTGTGGTATCGTGTTGAAGCTGCATGGGCAGCTGTACCTGTACACGCCATACAAGCTCTGTTTGACTCAATGCCTAGGCGTATCAAGGCCTTTATTATGGCCAGAGGTGGTTGTTGTGGGTATTGATTTCTCAGTATCTATGCACCCAAATTGCGTGAAAATGTAATCACATGTCAGTTCTAGTATAATATATTTGTCCACTGAATACCCGTTTATCATCAGCAATTCTTCTTGGTGTAGCAATTTTAATGGCCACTAGCGTAATTTGTATCGCGGAAGCCTTTTCCTTGCCAAGACGCCGGTTAATTGGAAGAACGTAAATGAAACGCAAGATTAAATAAAGAATATTATGCTAAATTAAATTACATAGGCACTTACATTAATTCTGTTTCTGTGTGCAACTATGAGTACGCCTAGTGAGTTAGCGCCTCAATAAAATATAATAATGGAGGTGTGCCAAATAATTATCTGCAGCGATGGCAGATATGTGTCTGATCAGGACGGATTCCGGAACAAAAATGGTGCCGTCTTCTCGCCTAGCCAACTGAACTGCGTAATTATTCTAATGTTTCAGCTGTTGCACGCCACAATCGTTACAATCGCTTATACAAATTAATATCTAAAGTAATTCTTTATTCACATTCTGAACATGTATCTACGTTTCGCAATATATCCACGGCCATCCTGCACATGTGCGTTTAAAGTCGCTAATCTGTTAACACTGACAACTCTACGTCAACGTCGCCGCTCTCAGCCGTTGAGTGATGGCCGTCGGTCACTGCGTTGTCCGTCCTGAGAGATAATGTCTGAAACGTGGTATTCTCTGCGCACTCTTGACACTGTGGACCGCGCAATACTGAATTCCCAAACGATTTCTGGAATTGAATGTCCCATGGGTCTACCTCCAGCTACCATTCCACGTTCAAAGTCTGTTAATCACGTTCAAAGTCTGTTACTTCCCGTCGTGAGGCCAAAATGACGTCGGAAACGCTTCCACGTGAATCCCCTAAATGACAGCTCCGCCAGTGCACTGCCCTTTTGTACCTTGTGCACGTGATAGTACCGCCATTTGTGTATGAGCACAAAGTTATCCAATGACTTTTGTCACCTCAGTGTGTTGGATGTATCATGCGCTGACACTTGGATCTTCTTCGACAGCATGCAGGTGGTGAGACATACGAGAAAATCTTAGCCCACCTATCTCCCTCGTTTGGGGTACTATGTATTCTGTTGCAGCAATGGAACGATGTAACCACCGATTAATGGATGATTCGGTTCACATTTGCTTGGCCTCAGGTACATCATCCTTGGGGCGGTAGGTAAAAATTGTAATTCCCATTTCTAATAGTGAATATGCTATCATGGTTTAGCAGAAGACTTATCACTTAATTCTCGACAACTGTATGCTTGAAACGTTCAGAGTCAAAGCAATCTCGAGTGACTCGAATGTCAAATGTAAAAGGGTCTCCACAGCACACATTGCCTTCCAATATAATATACTGGGTGATCAAAAAGTCAGTATAAATTTGAAAACTTAATAAACCACGGAATAATGCAGACAGACTGGTAAAAATTGACACACATGCTTGGAATGACATGGGGTTTTATTAGAACCATCCCATATTGCTAGACGCGTGAAAGATCTCTTGCGCGCGTCGTTTGGTGATGTTCGTGTGCTCAGCCGCCACTTTCGTCATGCTTGGCCTCCTAGGTCCCCAGACCTCAGTCCGTGCCATTATTGGCTTTGGGGTTACCTGAAGTCGCAAGTCAATCGTGATCGACCGACATCTCTAGGGATGCTGAAAGACAACAACCGACGCCAATGCCTCACCATAACTCCGGACATGCTTTATAGTGCTGTTCACAACATTATTCCTCGACTACATAGTGAGCGCATTATTGTGCCCAAGATAGACACGAAGCCCACGGCTACTACAGTAGTACAAGTTTATATGCCAACTAGCTCTGCAGGTGATGAAGAAATTGATGAAATGTACGATGAGATAAAAGAAATTATTCAGGTAGTGAAGGGAGATGAAAATTTAATAGTCATGGGTGACTGGAATTCGACAGTAGGAAAAGGAAGAGAAGGAAACGTAGTAGATGAATATGGATCGGGGCTAAGAAATGAAAGAGGAAGCCGCCTGGTAGAATTTTGCACAGAGCATAACTTAATCATAGCTAACACTTGGTTCAAGAATCATGAAAGAAGGTGGTATACATGGAAGAACCCTGGAGATACTAAAAGGTTTCAGATAGATTATGTAATGGTAAGACAGAGATTTAGGAGCCAGATTTTAAATTGTAAGACTTTTCTAGTGGCAGATGTGGACCCTGACCACAATCTATT
Organism: Schistocerca piceifrons; assembly: GCF_021461385.2. Classification (NCBI taxonomy): domain Eukaryota; kingdom Metazoa; phylum Arthropoda; class Insecta; order Orthoptera; family Acrididae; genus Schistocerca; species Schistocerca piceifrons. Next base: position 48,006,901 of record NC_060139.1, read on the forward strand.
GGTTATGAACTGTAGATTAAAACTGAAGAAACTGCAAGAAGGTCGGAATTAATGGAGATGGGACCTGGATAAGCTGAAAGAACCAGAGGTTGTACAGAGTTTCAGGGAGATCATAAGGGAACAATTGACAGGAATGGGGGAAATAAATACAGTAGAAGAAGAATGGGTAGCTTTGAGGAATGAAATAGTGAAGGCAGCAGAGGATCCAGTAGGTAAAAAGACTGGTAGAAATCCTTGGGTAACAGAAGATATACTTCATTTAATTGAAGAAAGGAGAAAATACAAAAATGGAGTAAGTGAAGCAGGCAAAAAGGAATACAAACGTCTAAAAAACGAGTTCGACAGGAAGTGCAAAATGGCTAAGCAGGGATGGCTAGAGGACAGATGTAAGGATGTAGAGGCTTATCTCACGAGTGGTAAGATAGATACTGCCTACAGGAAAATTAAAGAGACCTTTGGAGAAAAGAGAACCACTTGCAAGAATATCAAGAGCTCAGATGGAAACCCAGTTCTAAGCAAAGAAGGGAAAGCAGAAAGGTGGAAGGAGTATATAGAGGGTCTATACAGGGGCGATGTTCTTAAAGATAATATTATGGAAATGGACGAGGAGGTAGATGACGATGAAATGGGAGATATGATAATGCGTGAAGAGTTTTACATAGCAGTGAAAGACCTAAGTAGAAACAAGGCCCCAGGAGTAGACAACATTCCATTAGAACTACTGACAGCCTTGGGAGAGCCAGTCCTGAGAAAACTCTACATCTGGTGAGCAAGGTGTATGAAACAGGCGAAATACCCTCAGACTTCAAGAAGAATATAATAGTTCCAATCCCAAAGAAAGCACGTGTTGACAGATGTGAAAATTACCGAACTAGCAGTTTAATAAGTTAGAGCTGCAAAATAGTAACACGAATTCTTTACAGACGAATGGAAAAACTGGCAGGAGCCGACCTCGGGGAAGATCAGTTTGGATTCCGTAGAAATGTTGGAACACGTGAGGCAGTACTGACACTACGACTTATCTTAGAAGAAAGATTAAGGAAAGGCAAACCTACGTTTCTAGCATTTGAAGACTTAGAGAAAGCTTTTGACAATGTTGACTAGAATACTCTCTTTCAAATTCTGAAGGTGGCAGGGGTAAAATACAGGGAGCAAAAGGCTATTTACAATTTGTACAGAAACCAGATGGCAGTTATAACAGTCGAGGGGCATGAAAGTGAAGTAGTGGTTGGGAAGGGAGTGAGACAGGGTTGTAGCCTCTCCCCAACAAAGGAAACGAAAGAAAAATTCGGAGTAGGTATTAAAATCCATGGAGAAGAAATAAAAACTCTGAGGTTCGCCGATGACATTGTAATTCTGTCAGAGACTGCAAAGGACTTGGAAGAGCAGTTGAACAGAATGGACAGTGTCTTCAAAAGAGGGTATAAGATGAACATCAACAAAAGCAAAACGAGGATAATGGAATGTAGTCGAATTAAGTCGGGTGATGCTGAGGGAATTAGATTAGGAAATGTGACACTTGAAGTAGTAAAGAAGTTTTGCTATTTGGGGAACAAAATAACTGATGATGGTCGAAGTAAAGAGGATATAAAATGTAGACTGGCAATGGGAAGGAAAGCGTTTCTGAAGAAGAGAAATTTGTTAACATCGAGTATTGATTTAAGTGTCAGGAAATCGTTTCTGAAAGTATTTGTATGGAGTGTAGCCATGTATGGAAGTGAAACATGGACGACAAATAGTTTAGACAAGAAGAGAATAGAAGCTTTCGAAATGTGGTGCTACAGAAGAATGCTGAAGATTAGATGGGTAGATCACATAACTAACGAAGAGGTATTGAATAGAATTGGGGAGAAGATGAGCTTGTGGCACAACTTGGCTAGAAGAAGGGATCGGTTGGTAGGACATTTTCTGAGGCATCAAGGGATCACCAATTTAGTACTGGAGGGCAGCATGGAGGGTAAACATCGTAGAAGGAGACTGAGAGATGAATACAGTAAGCCGATTTAGAAGGATGTAGATCACATAACTAATGAGGAGGTATTGAATAGAATTGGGGAGAAGATGAGCTTGTGGCACAACTTGGCTAGAAGAAGGGATCGGTTGGTAGGACATTTTCTGAGGCATCAAGGGATCACCAATTTAGTACTGGAGGGCAGCATGGAGGGTAAACATCGTAGAGGGAGACTGAGAGATGAATACAGTAAGCCGATTTAGAAGGATGTAGATCACATAACTAATGAGGAGGTATTGAATAGAATTGGGGAGAAGATGAGCTTGTGGCACAACTTGGCTAGAAGAAGGGATCGGTTGGTAGGACATTTTCTGAGGCATCAAGGGATCACTAATTTAGTACTGGAGGGCAGCATGGAGGGTAAACATCGTAGAGGGAGACTGAGAGATGAATACAGTAAGCCGATTTAGAAGGATGTAGGTTGCAGTAGGTACTGGGAGATGAAGAAGCTTGCACAGCATAGAGTAGCATGGAGAGCTGCATCAAACCAGTCTCAGGACTGAAGACAACAACAGGAATGATGATGGACATATTGAGCATTTCCTGTAAAGAGCATTATCTTTGCTTTGTCTTACTTTGTTGTGCTAATTATCGCTATTCTGATCAGATGAAGCGCCATCTGTTGGACATTTTTTGAACTTTTGTATTTTTTTGTTTCTAATAAAACCCCATGTCGTTCCAAGCATGTGTGTCAATTTGTACCTCTCTATCTACGTTACTGTACGCAGCTCGTGGTCTCGCGGTAGCGTTCTCGCTTGCCGAGCACGGGGTCCCGGCTTCGATTCCCTGCGGAGTCAGGGATTTTCCCTGCCTCGAGATGGCTGGGTGTTGTTGTGTCGTCTTCATCATGATCATTCACCCCCATTACGGTCGGAGGAAGGCAATGGCAAACCACCTCCGCTAGGGCCTTGTCTAGTAAAGCGGCGCGGGTCTCCTGCGTCGCTCCCCTATGCTCTGTAAAGAAGTATGGGACTCATCATCATCATCATCTACATTATTCCGTGATTTATTCAGTTTTCAAATTTATACTGACTTTTTGATCACCCAGTATATTATCAGATTGACTTGTATCGATATTACATTCAATAATTTGCAAAAATGGTCTTAATAATTGCCTAAAATTGTTGTCATTATAAAAACATGTACTTAGCATATACTAATGACATTATGCAAGGGCGCCCATACTCGAAGACAAGGGGAGCCACCCTCTCCCCTCCCAGCATTCAAAGAAAGGGAAAAAATAAGGTGTAGGCAGGCGTTTACTGAAAATTCGGTATTATACGTTTTTTAATAGGGTTGTAACTGTATCTTTTATATGGCTGCTTGCAAGTCCCAATGTCTCTTCCAGAATATTAAAAATACTTCACACCCCCAAATCTAGCCTTTCCCTAGAAACTGTATTGTGGGCGCTATTGACATCATGTGTGCATTTTGATTACCATTTAAACGTAGTAATCTATCTAGAATAATATTCAAGGTACAACTATTAACCATTTCGAATAAGGTAAGTTTTGCATATCTCCTGAAAAATTATATTATTCAAGAATATCATGTCTTGAAAGTAACAGACTCAGTTACATGAAAAATTACTGTTACGGAATTTTACCCTTCCTCTCCCGCCTCCCATTCCAAATGTAATTCTGCCGCTTGGTCTCGTTGATGCCATGGTTCTTTACTGCAAAGTGATTCTGAACTCCTACCTCGATTTTTATGAATTTTCCAAGCGTTAAACTGTGACTAAATTGTTTTCTTACTACAATCACAACAATTCTTCGGCAGTCAGACTCAGTTTTCTTGTGGTGTTGAGCCCGATTCAAGAACATAATGATTCCTGCTGTAACTAAAAAGTAATTAACAAGAGAAACGTACATACTTGTACACGGCAGGCTCCTACTATCTAGCCACTGCACGCTCTTGTAAAACTGAACCCCATCCTCCACCCCCTCCCCCTACCTTCCACGCCCCCTCCTCAAACACACACACACACACTCACACACACACACACACAAACACACACACACACATATACACAAAAGAACCTGGAACGTACCAACACAGTTTCATATGAATACATCTTTCTCTTTCCCAAGTATAAAATGAAGATTTATCATTCTCGCTTCTTGACGAGCGCACTTTCATCAGATAACTCCGTGATTATAATGTTAATATGTAAATGCTGTAACCTCTGGATACGATAGGGCAAAGGGGATTGGCGAAGACAATGTTGTAAAAGTAGCCTCTCGCCGTATGGTACTGCGTATGCCAAATTTCACAGGCATAGTTAGGTTGACGTACCAGTCCTAAGCGGTGCGTTATTCTAACAATGTCTTTGAAGCTTGGTATGCGCGGCTGCATGCTGTGATCGCAGAGAGATTATTCGGCCGCTAAACGGGTCGTTACAGGCGTGTTTGAGCCGCGACTGCACGAACGTGGATTTGTGTAGCGCGATTAAACAGTATGTGAGTTTCTCGTAACTGCTACACTCGTGGTTTGGAGAAAAAACTCCCGTTGCAGTTTACGCCACTGCCCAGTGCTAATGAGTTGCATTGGCGTAAACATCGGATTGTGGAGTAGTTCTGGACTACTGTCGCTGTCAAACGACCTCTCCACAATACTACGATGTTCGATGAAGCTTAGTGTGATCAGTAACTTAAACCGTAAATCTCAGTGACTTTTTGAAGGCAGTAACTTTTCTATAATATATCTTTTGTACGAGTGTAAATTGTGTGTGGTGGAATAAATTCAATGAAGAACTGAGTACGTGGGGTAGGGGCTACTCTGAGAAGAGGAGTTTTGTAGTCGAGTGTTTTCTATATGATATTTTTGAATGGAAACATTGTCTTGTTATAATTTAATAAGTGGAGTCCTTAGCGATATATGTAATGCTTCGCTGGCACAGGGAATTTTTCCAGACAGATTGAAATACGCAGTTGTCGAACATCTTCATAAGAAAGGGAACAAGAGTGACTTAAATAATAATAGACCAATCTCACTGCTGACTTCATTTTCTAAAATATTCGATGAAGTTATGTATTCAAGAGTGGTCTCACATTTAAGTAAAAATAATTTACTCAGCATGTCACAGTTCGGATTCCGGAAGGGCTACTCGACTGAGAAAGCTATCTACACATTTACCCATTAAATAGTACAAGCCCCTAAATAACAACTTATCGCCACTTGGTATTTTTTGTGATCTCTCCAAGGCATTTGACTGCGTGTAACGTGTCACACTCTTAGAAAAACTCAGGTTTTATGAAATTGAAGGCTATACACACAGCTGGTTTGAATTATACTTAATGAATAGAAAGCAAAAAAGTTGTGCTGAATATTACAAATAATGTTGGGAGGGTGGTAAATTCTAGTGAATGGGGAGTTATCACAAAGGGAGTCCCACAGAGTTCAATTTTAGGTCCTCTGCTGTTCCTTATTCATGTGAATAACCTCCCACTTAATTTTGAGCAAGCGAAACTAGTATTTTTTGCAGAAGACACAAGTGTTATAATAAACCCCACTCCAGAAAAAGCAGCTGAAGATATCGGTAAGGATGTCTTTCTAAAACTAAAACTAAAACTAAAACAGGAAATAATGACAGTGAGTTGTAATCGCTGTAAATGGGTAGTGATGGACATAATACAGGCTATTTCATGTGCAGCAGTATATTTTGCAGAGGACGTTTGTATGAACGATTTCGAGCTAATGATTGCAGTGAAGATATAGCAAGCTTAACTGCACACACAAAATTCCAACAGTCCTTCACTCTAAAAAAAAGAATACAGGAATTCCTAATCTCTAAATATAATGGGACTACTGTTTCAAGTTGATTGTCATTGGTAGTACAAGTATTTAGTACGGCGTACGACAAAACCGTCCGTCGCTTCTTTAGGCCTACATGAACCCACGTACACAAATTTAGAATTATAAGTTTATGTAAGACCGACCCATTTTATCATTTTAGTAACACTTTTTATCAATTTTAACTACGAAAAGGCATTAGCTTACGCACCTGTGAGCTGATCGCCATATTTATTGCTCGGATGGTATACTGAGGTGACAGAATGAGTGGGATAGCGATATGCACGTATGCAGACGTCGGTAGTACTGCGAGTACAAGGTGTAAAAGGGCAGCGAATTGGTGAACCATGTGAAATGTTACCGACGTAATTATGGCCCTACGATGGGAATTAACAGACTTTGGGCGGAGATTGGTAGTTGGAGGTAGACGCATGGGACATGCCATTTCAGAAATCGTTAGGAAATTAAATATTCCGAGTTCCGTAGTGTCAAAAATGCGTCGAGATTACCAAATCTCAGGCATTACCTCTCACCATGGACAACGCAGTGGCTGACGACTTTTACTTTACAACCGAGAGCAGTGGTTTCTGTGTAGAGTTGTCATTGCCAACAGACAAGCAAAACTGCGTGAAGTAACAGCAGAGTCCAATGCGGGACGTACGATGAACGTATCCATTAGCACAGTGCGGTGAAATCTGGCGTAACGGCTTATGGCAGCAACGGCAGACGCGAGTGCCATTGCTAACAGCAGGACATCGTCTGCAGCGCCTCTCATGGGCTCGTGACCATAGCGGTTGGCCCATAGATGACTGGAAAACAGGGCCCTGTCAGACGTGTCCCGTTCTCAGTTGTAAGAGCTGGTAGTGGGGGTCGAGTGTGGAGCAGACACCACGAATCGGTTGCGTTGTTGTACGGATATCAGAGGGCTCTTCACCTACAGTGAATACTATCGTTAGAAGTATCCCTTTTGTTTCTCCTTTCTCATTTGAGTTTTCCATTTTCCATTCATTTACTTATTTCAATTTTTGTTTACATTTCACAACTCATACTGATTTTTTTTTTAGATTTGTTACCAAAAAGCTCTCTGTGAATAACTTGCCACACATTTCAATTGTTTTTATTTAGTTCTGTTTTTAAAGGATTCCGATTATGTGAAATATTGACCAGCTATTCACAATTACATTTTTTCTGTTCATGTATTGTTGTTACGATGTTATATTCATCAATAAATAAATTAAAAATAAGCGCGTCCCTCGGGAGCATAATTTTTGGTAATCGGGATTGCGTTCGCGCTGTCCTGAAAATAAAAAAAAAAAAAAAAAAAAAAAAAAAAAAAAAAAAGCTGTGGAACCATGTTGTCACCAAGGCATTGTGCAAGCTGGTGGTGCTCGATAATGGTGTGAGCTGCGTTTACACGGAATCGATTAGGTCATCTGGTTCAACTGAACCAATCATTGACTGTAAATTGTTATGCTCGGCTACTTGGAGACTATTTTCAGCCGTTCTGTACTTCATGTTCCCAAACAACGATGGAATTTTTATGGATGACAATGAGCCATGACACCGTGCCACAACTGTTCGCGACTGGTTTGAAGAACATTCTATACCGTTCGAGCGAAAGATCTGACCACACAGATCGCCCGAAATGGGACATAATCTAGAGGTCAGTTCGTACCCAAAATCCTCCACTGGCTACACCTTCGCAGTTATAGATGGCAAGAGAGGCAGCATGGCTGAGTATTGTTGCAGGGGACTTCCAACGACTTTTTGAGTCCATTCTACGTCGGGCTGCTGCACTACACCGGGAAAAAGGAGCTCCGACACGACATTAGGAGGTATCCTAATGACTTTGTCACTTCAGCGTTTAGCGCGAGGAAATTGTTTACTCTGAGGAAGGTTACAGACTGCGCCGCGTTGCGCTGTGTCTTTGGTGAGCGTGTGCGCCTCTTTCTTGCCGCTGTCGCTAGTAGCGCGACTGCCACAATACATTTTAGCCACCTGCCCGATCTGACGCGTGTCGCAACCCTGTAAACTTACTCTGTTACTCTCCCAGTAGAGCCGATAAGTGTTCCTTCAATTAACAATACGGAAGCCAACTTGCCTTTTTAACTACAGAATATTTAGTGACGTTTTGACCATATTCTTAATGAGTCTTCATAATTTGACAAGGCACTTTATACTACCGACAATTGTTACCAAAACGTAGAGCTAAGCAGACAGTTTGATCCGTGACAGAGCACTGCTTCAATCGTCACACGAAGTAACACGCTGGCTACCTTACACAATACATCAACGCATCGTTATTCCTATCAGCCTTCGCAACAGACGTAACCTCTGAAAGGCTCGAAGAGAGTGACCGTCGCTTAGTGCGAGAAATCCTCTGAAAATCGAACTAAAAATGCGAAGATCTGAAGGAGCGAATGTTATTCAACGTTTCAGAAGGAAACCTGAAACTAATTAAATATTCAGCTTTAATTTATTAGAGTTCTTTGCTTTAAAGAAAATATTTATACTTTAACTCAATTGTTTGTCCGCCCCCCGGTAGCTGAGTGGTCAGCGCAACAGAATGTCAATCGTAAGGGCCCGGGTTTGATTCCCGGCTGGGTCGGAGATTTTTCTCCGCACCGGGACTGGGTGTTGTGTTGTCCTAATTATCATCATTTCATCCCCATCGACGCGCAAGTCGCCGAAGTGGCGTCAAATGGAAAGACTTACACCCGGCGAACGGTCTACCCGACAGGAGGTCCTAGTCACACGACATTTGCACTCAATTGTTCACATATTTTTATGTTAAATTTCTGCAAAGTCGAACACAAGATGGATAAGCAGACTTCACTTGTAGCATCATCATCATCATCAGTTATCTGCTATATTAGCAGGTCCTTTGCCCCTCCATTTTCTGCGCTCCATTGCTTCCTTCTTAAGGCTGCTGTATGTTGTACCGTCCATCATGTCATCCAGTATCTGGTATCTCTTCCTTCCTCGCTTCCTTTTCCCTTCTACATAACCTGCTAAAACTGTTTTTATCAGTCCGTCATTCTTTCTTGATATATGCCCAATCCAATTTCTTTTTCTTCTCTTTATTACATCTAGTAACTGTCTTTTCTCTCCCACTTTTCTCAGTACCTCTTCATTTTTTACTCTGTCCATCCAACTTATTCTTTCCATCTTCCGCCATGTCCAGATCTCAAAAGCCTCCAGCCTTTCTCTGTCTTTTTTCCTCATAGTCCATGTTTCAGCGCCATATAGAAGAACACTCCGTACAAGACATTTTATGAGTCTTTTTCTGAGTTTTCTGTCCAGACCGCTGCAGAAGATTCTCCTTTTCTTATAAAACGCCTCTTTTGCCATTGCTATCCTTGTTTTAATTTCTGTGGTGCACTTCCAGTCGGTCTCTATCCTGCTTCCAAGATACTCAAAATTTTGCACCTGTTCTAGTGTTTCTCCATTCAGCACAATTTTTATTTCCTTATTTCCTCCTATTGCCAATACTTTTGTTTTACTTGTGTTAATTTTCATTCCATATTTTTTTCCGTTAGTTGCAATGGTGTCCACCAAATCCTGTAATTCTTTTTCCCCTGCGGCTAGAAGGACCATGTCATCAGCAAATCGCAAGCACCCTACTCTTCTTCCTCCAATTTCTACTCCTTTGTCATCTAATGAGCGTTGGTCAATCATATGTTCCAAGTACAGGTTGAAAAGAGTAGGTGATAAACAGCATCCTTGTCTTACTCCTTTCCCTAGTCTGATTCAGTTTGTACTTTCTCCTCTCACTTTAACTGAAACTTTTTGATTAAGGTCTAATGAGTTTATAAGTCTTCTGGTTTTCCAGTCCACTCTCTTTTCCCTCATAATAGTCGCCAGCTTGTTCCAAACCATATTGTCAAATGCCTTTTCTAATTCGATGAAGCACATTTATAGGTCTCTTCCTTTTTCAATAAACCTTTCTCCCAAGATTCGTAGGAGCCCTATTGCGTCTCTGGTGTCCGTATTCCGTCTAAAGCCAAACTGCTCCTCGCCGAGATTCTCCTCTATTACTATTTCCAGTCTTTTATTAATTATTCTTAACATCACTTTGGCTGCATGTGAAATGAGGCTGATTGTCCTGTGCTCGCTGCATTTCTTGGTTCCTTGTTTTTTCGGTAATGTAATCATTACTGTTGTCAAAAAGTCCTCAGGCCACTCACCAATGTCATATATTTTATTACATAACCTCAATATTTCTCTTATTCCATTGTGGTTCAAGCATTTTAGTATTTCTCCCGGTATTGTATCTGTACCTACTGCTTTGCCATTTTTCATTGCAGCAATGGCAGACTTTACTTCTTCCATTATGATGGTCGGTCCTTTCTCTTCATCACTTACACTGTTGTGTGATTCAAGTTCCAGATTTTCTGGTTTGCTATTTGTGTCATATAGCTCTTTTATATATTCTTCCCATCTCTGGAGGACATCGTCACGATCTTTGTACACTACCTCTTCGTCTTTACTCAAAAATTTCCATAGTAGCACTTCCTGCTCTCTTCTGTTCCCATGTCATAGTTGTATAGTAAGTCGTATCTTCCCTTCCTGTCCAGTTCATCAATTTCATCACATTCCTCTTTTAGCCATTTTTTCCTATCCTGCTCTGTTTCTCTTCGCAGTTCGTTATTTAACCTTCGGTATATCTTTCTTGCATCTTCAGTGTTCTTGTTTTTCAATTTTCTTCTCTCCTCCATCTTGGAAATCATTTCTTGTGTGACCCATGGTTTTTTTGACCTTTTCCCTTTTACATATCCTATATTTTGCTGTCCTGCTTTAATGATTCCTTCTTTCAGCATATCCCAGTACTCGTTGGCATTATCAGGTGCTTCTTTGTATCGTAATGTGTTTAGAAAGTCCCGAGACAGCATTTCTGTAATTTGTTCTTTGTTGGACCTTATCTTCTCTAAATCCCAGTTCTTCACCATTGTCGCCTTGTTCAGTTTTTTCATTCTTATTTCTATTTCTGCCATAAGTAAGTTGTGGTCACTATTTATATCTGCACCTGGTAATGTGTGCACCTTCTTGATTCCATTCCTGTATCTTTCTTCTACCAGTATAAAATCGATTTGGTTTCTGTATTTATCCCCTGGTGATATCCAAGTGTAGAGCCTCCTCTTATGGTTCTTGAACCATGTGTTTCCCGCTATCAGCTGCCTTTCCCTGCCGTAGTCAATTAACCATTCACCTCTGTCATTTCTCTTTCCAAGACCATGACTGCCTACTATGTTTCCCTCTTTCCCTTCTCCCACAATGGCGTTCCAGTCTCCCATTACTATTTTGCAGCATTTTTTTTTTCGTCCATTATTCTCTCTATTACACTGTACGTTTCCTCTACAATTTGGTCATCATGTTCTGAAGTTGGCATATACACCTGGACAATCAGTAAATCTTTTTGTGCTCCTTTCAGCCTTACACCAATAACCCGGTCATTTGCATAGTCTACATATTCCACACATTTAGCCAATTCCTTTGTCATAATCATTCCTACTCCATTAATTCCTTTTACTTCTCCTCCTGAGTAGTAGAATACATATTCATCTGACTGCAACTCTCCATGTCCGTTCCATCTTACCTCAGCAACTCCTACGAGGTCCATATGATTCTTTTCCCTCTCTCTTTGAAGGTTTTCTAGTTTTCCTGTTTGTAGCAGAGTTCTGACATTCCAGGTACCAATTCTCGTTTTGATTTTTTGCCTCCTTTCAAGTTGTCCCCCCCGGAGATCCGAATGGGGGACTATTTTACCTCCGGACACTGATTTAACATGAGAAGAAGCCATATTTTGTGCATAAAATGGAGACTGCATTATGCAGGGAAGATAATCTGCGGTGGTATTCCGTTGCCTTTCGCAGTTCTGGAGGCCGCCCCTAACATGGGATACAGACGACTTTTGCAGCCGCCCGCTCCGGGTCAGACGCTGCATGAGAAGTATAGGTTGGAAAATGAAAGGCCCCTAGCCCTCGAAACCTAATAGCGTCAGGGTCGGAAAAGAACAGGAGCTGGCCGAGGGTGGCCAGATAGGAAAGATAAAAGTGAGGAGCCTGGCATAAGTAAGTGGAAGCAATGCCAGGACTCAGGTCGGGGCCCCGTGGTCGCCAGCCACGTATCACTAGGTGTGACTCCCTGAGGACACTTGTAGCATACTCGGTACTAATACAGAATTATGCAGCGCAATGTGACCAGAAAAGTTATTGTGTTACTAATCACCTTAATATAAATCTTTTGTAAAAATTACTTTAATAGAAATACGTTTCCGGCAAACTTAACTTAGAGGAGTGACCAATGAATCCAGTTATTGTTCTTTAGCTCTGAGGGAGCGTTCAGTGTCGTATCCTTAAGATATTTATGTTAAGTAATAGCCGTAAATGCACGCTTTGAAAAAGCACATTTACATACTCAAATCGTCAGGTGATGTTAGTTGAGTACTATAGATGGGAACTTGTTCCAATAAACAACTATTTGAAGGGTCCAGAAACGAAATGTAGTGAGTGCTGCAGAACGTGTTTTACAGGAAACACAGAAAAATTCTTTCTTGCTTCATTTGCAGATATTCGTATTTCCTTTTCATCATAGATTTACGTTGACCAAAGGAGTGTAATTCTGACAATCCCCGAAATATTCGGCTTTTATTGTACTAGATGTAACCTAAAATAATTTGGATTTACTGTCTTTTTCTTCTGTTCCCACGAATTTATGGAGTTTTGCTTCCGTGCATATAGATGTACATATATTTTTTTATCATAATGTATATGTAAAATGACACCTTAGTAATGGTAGAAAGGAGTAAATACCGTTCAACGACAATTGACTGTGATTACAAAGTATGTGACATCGAACAAAGGTCTAAAAGTACTTCAAACGCCACAACCTCACGTCTAAAGGACATTGGCAAGTTATTTGAAAATCTGAGTTCCCCATTTCACTTTTCATAGCTGTTTGACAATCGATTATATTCTTATAGAGAGAAATATTTTCGTTATCTTCCCAAGTCTACTCGAAATGCTTTTAAGCCTTCAAGAATCCAGAGAGGGGTAAGGAGTGCGAATAGAGGATAGACAAGGAGAGAGGACGAGCAGGTAAGGAGAGGGGTGAGGAGGGAATGGACAAGTAGGCTTTTTCTCGTCTGTATATCCTTTTCCTTTACCAGCATCCATTACGTAGGTCACTTCACCTCTTACCACTGCGTTTCTGTTATTACTTCTGGCGATTACAAACTGTTTTACAGGAGAAATTCTTCAATTCACTACCACTGACTAAGTGGCTTCATTACTTCAGCAACTACGTCCTTCTGGCAACTATTGTCGTCATCTGTTCCAAACTGGAGAACTATTCCGTGATTCTTGAACAGTTCGTTGTAGTATTGCAATCAGCCAGTGACGTAATTATGACTTTAGTGCTGAATACCTTTTCTATTCGACCAAACATTCTGGCCACAAAAGCGGCCACCTTCACCCCAGTCGCCACCTGACATCATCTTCTGGTGACAGAATACAGGAAGGCCGTGCAAAAGGCTGAAAACCATCTCGCAGAAGATGTGGCAGGCTCCCATCATGGCACTCCCTGCACGCAGTCCGAGCATCAGCTTCCTGCCCTCGCCATTCATGTTAAGCAGGACTACAAAGGATTCCTGCAGCCTCTCACACGTTGGATATTCACAACTCACACAGCTCCAACAGGAGGTAAGGTACAGAGAATGTTTCTGTAGAACCTGGCGGATCGACTTGCTTCAGCCTGCATGGAGGGATGAAAGAAGGAGTGAAGGAGGCAGGAGAGGACGGATAAAGAGAAGGGGAAAGGAGGGTAGGGGCAGAAACAGGGGTAAGAGGAAGACAGAGAGTGAGTGTGGAAGAGACAGAGAAGCTGGAGGAGCAAAAGGTGGACACCACAATGATGGTACAGGAGATGTGTAGAGTGAGGGTTGAGGAGGGGATGGGCAGAGAGGGGTAAGGAGGGTGAGGAGAGGATGGACAAAGAGAGAAGAGGAGCAGGTAGGGAAAGGGGTGAGGAGGGAATGGACAAAGAGAGGGACAGGAGGATATAGTCAGAGAGAAGAAGAAAATAGAAAGGGGTGAGGAGGGGATGGACTGAGAGAGAGGGAGCTTGCGACATTGGCACATGTATCTAAAGTGTAGTTCGTGTGCTGCCGGTTCTGATGAGAAAAAGAACTGTTCAAAGCAATTCGCTCTCTGCCCTACCTTCCTATTTATAACGAATCCTACTCCCGTTATACCATTTTTTGCTGCTTTGGATATTATCTGATATTCGTCTTTCCATTGCAGGTAACTGTCCCCCAATATATCTTTTCAGATTTTCTAGCTTCCCTATCTAACTTCTGACATTCCATGTACCAGCCTGTAGAATGTTACTGATGTGTCGACAGAAGTGCCGACACAGTGTGATTGGAGGAGACCGAAATACACGCTATAAAGAAAAGTACGTAGCTGCTGGAATACTTAACTTTAATCCGTCCTTGTGGTACATCGCTATTGACGATACAAGTGAGACTCCATAGATACATGCAATGTTACTAATGGCGCCTTGCTAGGTCGTAGCCATTGACTTAGCTGAAGGCTATTCTAACTGTCTGCTGTGCAAATGAGCGAGGCTTCGTCAGTGTGCATCGCTAGCTACGTCGTCCGTACAACTGGGGCGAGTGCTCGTAAGTCTCTCGAAACCTGCCGTGTGGTGGCGCTCGGTCTGCTATCACTGAAAGTGGCGACACGCGGGTCCGACATGTACTAATGGACCGCGGCCGATTTAAAGCTACCACCTAGCAAGTGTGGTGTCTGGCGGTGACACCACAGTTACCCTTGCGAGTCTCTTTCCAGAAATCTTAATCCAGAATCTTTTGCCAATGGAGAGATCACCATGACACTTTTTCTGTTATAGGCCACATGTCCTGTTGTTACACATGTAGCTAAGCTACACCAAGATGGACATGTTCGAATATCTGCAGAGCACACGCATGAACAATGGGTTGAGTTTCTCTCGAAATTAACAGTAATCCTGCCATTGGCGGAAACCACAAGAGGGAAATTCAAACTGTGTGATTTACATCAACGTCGTAACACTTTACAGTATCGGTAATTACAGATAAATAAAACAATAATAATTTATTAAGGTGTAGCAATAACTGTTCAGAGTTAGTAAGAAAATAAATCACTCAAAAAGTTAATATATTCAAGTGAATTAACAGTGTAGAGGATAGCCAATCAGAACGTTTCACTGGGTGAGGCTAGAACACTCGCGGAGCATTTTGAGGGGGAGGGGGAGAGGCAGGGTAGAGTCGTCTTTTTCAGAAGGTGGCAGGTTGCCAGGGTGTTTGGAAGAGATATGTAACGGTGGAAGCTGCCGACTCCACCACCACAGCTGATGGACTGAAAGTAATAGTATTTCCAGCGCAGTCTTTCACCAGGGGCAAAGGGTCTGTAACATCCTTACAATCCGCCGGGTCAAGCCACTAAACCGTGTGGTGGCGTACTCTAGTATCTCATAAGCACGGCTAATAGTTTCGGTTACTATCTATGGGGAGAAATGTACAAGTGACTGTCGAAATTGCCAATGACAACAAACTCATAACTACGAAACTATTTTGACACGAAATTGTCAACGAAAGAAGAATTTAAAGTGGTAGCTATGTGTTAAGGATATGTCTACACTGACTCGATAATTTAGTTGCCTGAAATGTGTATGGATAATTTTGAAACAATAGGGTCGTCAGTCCAAATGTACAAATTTACAGTATAATAAGTTTCAAAAAACTTCCGGGAATTTAGCCAGGTAACACTTTCAGCGACCGCCGATATTTCGGCGGGAGAACAGCCCGCCATTTTCAAGGCAAACTGCAACGAACAGGCGACGTACATTCAAATTTAAAAATCGGTTCTCGGACTGATGCAGGAAAGATAACACACACACTGAATACTAGTGCCACCATAGGTAACCAAAGTCAGAGATATCGATAGAGAGACTACGAACTCGCAGGTGAGGTGGCAATGACTCTGTCCCTCTATTTTTCGACAAGGGAGAGAGCCAGATTCCAAATAGAGTTCAAACAAAAAACTCTATCCTTGTTAACGAGGTTGCTCGCTAATTTAATCTCAACTGCCCCCTTACTAACACTGTCCCAAAAGCTGGACGAGCATGCCAATATCTCACACACATGGGGTGACCAATATCGAAGCAATGTTCGGCAACAGCAGATCTATTTGGCTGCTGTAATCGAGTGTGCCGTTTATGCTCAGTACATCGGCCCTCCACGGTCCTGATAGTTTGACCAATATACGCCATGCCGCAGCTACAAGGAATGCGATATACACCCGCCTTTCGCAGACCAAGATCATCCTTAACAGAACTAAAAAGCATTCTAATTTAAGGCGAAGGTCGGAAAACACATTTCACATCGTATTTCCGTAAAATACGACCGATCTTGTTGGAAGTGTTTTTGATGATTGATGATTACTGAGTCGACACCTAAGTCTACTGTCTACTTCCATCAAGATCGGTCGTATTTTACGGAAATACGATGTGAAATGTGTTTTCCGACCTACAACTAAAATTAGAGTGCCTATGAGTTCTGTTAAGGGTGATCTTGGTCTGCGTATGGCAGGTGTATATCGCATTCCTTGTAGTTGCGGCATGACATATATTGGTCAAACTATCAGGACCGTGGAGACCGGTGTCCTGAGCATAAACGGCACACACGATTACAGCAGCCAAGTAGATCTGCTATTGCCGAACATTGCTTGGAAAGTGGTCACCCCATGTTGTATAATAACACCGAGATATTGGCATGCACGTCCAGCTATTGGGACAATGTTATTAAGGAGGCAGTTGAGATTAAATTAGCGAGCAACTTCGTTAACAGGGATGGAGGTTTTTGTTTAAACTCTGTTTGGAGTCCGGCGCTCTCGCTTGTCAAAAAACAGAGGGACAGAGTTAGTGCTACCTCACCTGCGAGTTCGTAGTCTCACTATCGATAGCTCTGACTTTGGTCATCTTTGGTGGCACTAGTATTCAGTGTGTGTGTTCTCTTTCCTGCTTCAGTCCGAGAACCGAAGTTTTAAATTTCCATGTACGTCGTCTGTCCGTTGCAGTTTGCCTTGAAAATGGCGGGGTGTTCTCCCGCCGAAATATCGGCGGTCGCTGAAAGTGTTACCTGGCTGAATTCCTATAAGTTATTTGAAAGTTGTATACGCCAGGAGAAACTCAGGTCTCAGTCTAATCACTTGGTTATAACAGTATTTGATGCAATCTTCAGTTCAATGTAGAACTGGATTACGTAATTTTGTATCATCCCTGCTGACGCACATATACCTGGGCTGTGACTGCTATAACACTTAAATGACCTTCATCTTGGCAGTACATGTTGCACCACACTAGCAATTACCTACAAAAAATTTTGATGAAATTAGTAGAAAAGCCGGCCGTTATGGCCTAGCGGTTCTAGGCGCTTCACTCTGGAACCGCGCGTCTGCTGCGGTAGCAGGTTCGAATCGTGCCTCGGGCATGGATGTGTATGTTGTCCTTAGGTTAGTTAGGTTTAAGTAGTTCTGAGTTCTAGGGGACTAATGACCTCAGATGATAAGTCCCATAGTGATCAGAGCCATTTTTTAGTAGAAAAGAAAAATAAAACTTTCCAGTTGCTGAAATTCATTATGAAGTATTAACTGTTACACAACGCAGAAACACGGCACACAACACGATCAACACTCAAGAAAGTAGAAGCAATTGTAAATTTCTCTCAATTTTTAGCTCTTTTAATGACAACATTCAAATTAAATCGTCATTACTTTCAAACAAAACACTACTAGCATGAATATTAAACGTACTGGTTTTTAGTTAACTTTCATTTACTCATGAATTTTTCACAGGAAAAGTATTTGATAGCAATTCCATAAACTCAGTAACATATTTACGATATTCTGTCACGCAAACAGGAATCTTATAATCAGAAGCCTACAGCACTTAGTGAAGATATAGGTCAATAATATCCCTGTCATCCCCTAAAGGTTTTACCCTCCACAGCCCCCTCTAGTATTCCTGTAAGTATTTTGCATTAAGTTCATTTCCTATACTACTATTCATTTACTATATAAGTGACGTATTAGTGGTTTCTTCATTCACCTCTGCCTTTCTTGTGTTGTGACCTGATATTTGTGAGTGTTTCGTATCGAGCAACTTAACCTCTTGCCTGTATTTACATTCCGCGCTGACCAGTTGCAGCTGTAGTGGCGCATCGAAAGCTGAGTACTAATTAATTGTTTGTGTATAGTGATTTATTTAGGAACTTTAGTAGTCTTCAACCGGTGTTCTTGGTGTTTTCTGGTGAAATAATTTCAGAAGAACCTTTTGGGAACTGTTTTCAGCTTCGTTACTGTGTCATTAGACGTTTGATTCTCTTTCTGTATAAGTCTTTTGTTATATTCACATTTGTTGTTTATTAATACTGTTAATAATAGTAGTTACTTCCCTTGTAGAGTAAGTTTGTGATTATTGTAGTCAGGTTTTTAACATCTTCTTATTGTAGTAGCGGAACTTAGAAAAAGTAAAATTTTACCATGAGTGAGAAGTGTGGGCTTTGCCGTAGGTTCGTGAGTAGTGGATTGTGGTGTGAGACTTGTTCGAAGTATTTTCACTGGGGGGAATGCAGTGGGGAAGCCAGTGGGCATTCTGGTGAGATCCTCTCCTGGAACTGCAGGTTATGTAGCAAGAGTAAGTTGATAGAGGAGCAGGCGCGTAAGATCAGTGCCCTTCAGGTGCAGTTGAAAAACGCACAGGAGGAGCTTGATAGGATGAGGAGGGAGAAGGGGGTTGGGGAATGGGAGCTGGCTGTTGGCAAGAGATCTGCTAGGAGAAGGAGATTTTCAGATAGTTTTACTATTGGTGTTTGTAATAGATATGACCAACTGTCAGAGTCTAGTGGAGAGGAATCTCTAGTAGCTGTAGATGTAGGAAGTATGCAGCAGACCTCAGTAGTTACTGTGCCTAGAACAGTTGCAAAATCGAAGAGGAAGAAGAAGGTTCTGCTGTTAGGTAGTTCTCATGGCAGAGGTGTAGGCCAGCAGTTGCAAATGGCTCTGAGCACTATGCGACTGAACTTCTAAGGTCATCAGTCGTCTAGAACGTAGAACTAATTAAACCTAACTAACCTAAGGACATCACACACATCCATGCCCGAGGCAGGATTCGAACCTGCGACCGTTGCGGTCGCTCGGCTCCACACTGTAGCGCCCAGAACCGCACGGCCACTCCGGCCGGCAGCAGTTGCAGGAAGTGCTGGGGAGAGAGTACCAGGTCACCAACATTGTGAAGCCTAATGCAAGGTTGGCTCAGGTGACTGTTAACATAGGGGGGTTGTGTAGCGATTTTACTAAAGAGGATCAGGTAGTGATTGTGGGTGGGGCTGGTAATAGTATTGATGGGGATGGGGAGTATAACATAGATGGTGACCTGGAAAAGATAGCCGCCCAGATTGGCAACACGAATGTGCATTTCGTGGAACTGTTTCAGCGTCACGATCGGCCTCATCTTAATACAGCCGTCAGGCGTAATAACAAGAGACTTGGGGGTGCGCTGATGACAGAAAGCATGGGTTACATTTCAGTGGTGTCGGTGGAGTCAATCAGCAGGACAGGTTTCGCTAAACATGGCCTGCACCTCAACAGGTATGGGAAGGGGAGGTTGGCAAAGCTTATAGGTGACAGCATAGGTGGGGTTGGTGGGATCACTCATGGGAAAATTCCTTCAGTAGTGGGTATTAGAGCTGCATTGAAGTCAGCTGATAGGTATTCCCGCTTAAGGGAAGTCTCTCTAACAAGGGAATCACTTTTGACAAAGCTTAGGTATCCAAGTAATGAGGGAATTAGTATATTTCATCAAAATATACAAGGTATTAGAGATAAAGTTAATGAACTGCTTATAGATGTTGACTCTGAAATTATTGGTATATCTGAACACTTCTTAAATAAGGAGATAATTCAGAGGCTTCCTCTACCAGGATACAGGTTGGCTGGCAGCTTTTATAGGAGCTCTTTGCAGTGTGGGGGAGTAGCCATGTATGTCAAAAACGGCATCCCATTTGAGTCAATTGATGTTTCAAAGTAGTGCACTGAAAAGGTGTTTGAATGTTGTGCAGGTGTGGTTAAATTTAATGGAGCTAAACTTCTAACTGTTGTTATTTATAGATCCCCAGACTCCGATTTCACAACACTTTTGCTAAAGCTAGAGGAGGTTCTTGGTTCACTTTATAGGAAATACAAAAAGTTAGTTATATGTGGTGACTTCAATATAAATTGTATAAGTGATTGTGCAAGGAAAATGATGCTGGTAGACCTCCTTAATTCATATAATCTTTTGCAAACCGTATTCTTTCCAACTAGAGTGCAAGGGAACAGTAGAACAACCATAGACAACATTTTTGTTCTTTCCTCATTACTAGAAGGGCATTCTGTTAGCAAAAAGGTGAATGGCCTTTCAGATCATGATGCACAAATTTTAAGTCTAAAAGATTTTTGTGCTGCAACACGTGTTAAATATAGTCATCAGCTGTTCAGGAAAGCTGATCCAGTTGCTGTAGAGACCTTTCTAAACCTTATAAAGGAACAAGAGTGGCAAGATGTTTATAGCGCTGGTACAGTAGACGATAAATATAATGCTTTTCTCAAGACTTTTCTCATGCTCTTTGAAAGTTGCTTTCCGTTAGAACGTTTAAAACAGGGTACTAGCACAAACAGGCAGCCTGAGTGGCTGACTAGAGGGATAAGAATATCTTGTAGAACAAAGTGGCAATTATATCAAAACGTTAGAAACAGTCAAAATCTAAATGCAGCAGCTCATTACAAACAGTATTGTAAGGTGCTTAAAAATGTTATTAGGAAGCCAAAAAGTATGTGGTATGCAGATAGAATAGCTAAGTGTCAGGATAAAATTAAATCCATATGGTCAGTCGTAATGGAAGTTGCTGGTCTGCAGAGACAGGTCGAGGATATAGAATCAGTGCGTAGTGGGAATGTCCGTGTTACTGATAAGCCACATATATGTACAGTATTTAACAATCACTTTCTGAATATAGCAGGTGAACTAAATAGAAACCTAGTCCCAACAGGGAATCATTTAGCGCTCTTAGAAAAAAGTGTTCCGACACTGTTACCTGAAATGCTGCTCCATGATACTGACAAGAGGGAGATTGAGTTAATAATTAAATCACTAAACACAAAGAACTCTCATGGATATGACGGGGTATCTAGCAGAATACTGAAGTATTGTTCTATGTATGTTAGCCCAGTTCTCAGCCATATCTGTAACTTTTCCTTTAGGAATGTCCGGTTTTCTGACCGATTAAAGTACTCGGTAGTGAAGCTACTTTATAAAAAGAGAGGCATTGATAATGTTGACAATTTTAGACCTATTTCTATGCCATCGGTGTTTGCTAAAGTTATCGAGAAGGTTGTATATACAAGGTTACTGGAGCATTTAAATTCACATAATTTGCTGTCAAATGTTCAGTTTGGTTTTAGAAATGACTTAACAACTGAAAATGCTATATTCTCTTTTCTCTGTGACGTTTTGGACGGATTAAATAAAAGGTTGCGAACGCTAGGTGTTTTCTTTGATTTAACGAAGGCTTTTGACTGTGTTGACCACAAAATATTACTGCAGAAGTTGGACCATTATGGAGTAAGGGGAGTAGCTTACAATTGGTTCGCCTCTTACTTTAAGAACAGAAAGCAATGGGTAATTCTCCACAATATTGAGAGTGGTAGTAATGTTCAGTCCCAATGGGGCACTGTTAAGTGGGGCGTTCCCCAAGGGTCGGTGCTGGGGCCACTGCTGTTTCTTATTTATATAAATGATATGCCTTCCAGTATTACAGGTGATTCAAAAATATTTCTGCTTGCTGATGACACCAGCTTGATAGTGAAAGATCTTGTGTGTAATATTGAAACAGTAACAAATAATGTAGTTCATGAAATAAGTTCGTGGCTTGTGGGAAATAATTTGATGCTAAATCACAGTAAGACTCAGTTTTTACGATTTCTAACTCACAATTCAACAAGAACCGATATTTTGATCAGACAGAATAGGCATATTGTAAGCGAGACAGAACAGTTCAAGTTCCTAGTCGTTCGGATAGATAGCAAGCTGTTGTGGAAAGCCCATGTCCAGGATCTTGTTCAGCAGCTAAATGCTGCTTTATTTACGATTAGAACAGTATCTGAAATAAGTGACACTTCAACACGAAAAGTAGTCTACTTCGCATATTTTCATACGCTTATGTCGTATGGTATTATTTTTTTGGGTAATTCTTCTGATTCAAAAAGGGTATTTTTGGCTCAAAAACGTGCTGTTCGAGCTGTAAGTGGTGTAAGTTCGAGAACCTCTTGTCGACCCCTATTCAAAAATCTGGGAATTCCGACATTGCCCTCACAGTATATATTTTCTTTAATGTCGTATGTTGTTAGCAATATTAGCCTATTCCCAAGAGTTAGCAGCTTTCACTCAGTTAATACTAGGCAGAAATCAAATCTGCATGTAGAATGCACTTCCTTGACTCTTGCGCAGAAGGGAGTGCAGTATTCTGCTGAATCCATTTTCAATAAGCTACCACAAGAACCCCCGCCCCCCCCCCCCATGAACCATGGACCTTGCCGTTGGTAGGGAGGCTTGCGTGCCTCAGCGATACAGATGGCCGTACCGTAGGTGCAACCACAACAGAGGGGTATCTGTTGAGAGAGCAGACAAACATGTGGTTCCTGAAGAGGGGCAGCAGCCTTTTCAGTAGTTGCAGGGGCAACAGTCTGGATGATTGACTGATCTGGCCTTGTAACATTAACCAAAACGGCCTTGCTGTGCTGGTACTGCGAACGGCTGAAAGCAAGGGGAAACTACAGCCGTATATTTTCCCAAGGACATGAAGCTTTACTGTATGGTTAAATGATGATGGCGTCCTCTTGGGTAAAATATTCCGGAGGTAAAATAGTCCCCCATTCGGATCTCTGGGCGGGGACTACTCAGGAGGAAGTCGTTATCAGGAGAAAGAAAACTGGCGTTCTATGGATCGGAGCATGGAATGTCAGATCCCTTAATCGGGCAGGTAGGTTAGAAAATTTAAAAAGGGAAATGGATAGGTTAAAGTTAGATATAGTGGGAATTAGTGAAGTTCGGTGGCAGGAGGAACAAGACTTTTGGTCTGGTGATTACAGGGTTGTAAATACAAAATCAAATAGGGGTAATGCAGGAGTAGGTTTAATAATCAATAAAAAATAGGAGTGCGGGTTAGCTACTACAAACAGCATAGTGAACGCATTATTGTGGCCAAGATAGACACAAAGCCCATGCGTACTACAGTAGTACAAGTTTATATGCTAACTAGCTCTGCAGATGATGAAGAAATTGATGAAATGTATGACGAGATAAAAGAAATTATTCAGGTAGTGAAGGGAGACGAAAATTTAATAGTCATGGGTGACTGGAATTCGTCAGTAGGAAAAGGGAGAGAAGGAAACATAGTAGGTGAATATGGATTGGGGGGAAGAAATGAAAGAGGAAGCCGCCTGGTAGAATTTTGCACAGAGCATAACTTAATCATAGCTAACACTTGGTTCAGAATCATAAAAGAAGGTTGTATACCTGGAAGAATCCTCGAGATACTAAAAGGTATCAGATAGATTATATAATGGTAAGACAGAGATTTAGGAACCAGGTTTTAAATTGTAAGACATTTCCAGGGGCAGATGTGGATTCTGACCACAATCTATTGGTTATGAACTGCAGATTGAAACTGAAGAAACTGCAAAAAGGTGGGAATTTAAGGAGATGGGTACTGGATAAACTGAAAGAACCAGAGGTTGTAGAGAGTTTCAGGGAGAGCATCAGGGGACAATTGACAGGAATGGGGGAAAGAAATACAGTGGAAGAAGAATGGATAGCTCTGAGGGATGAAGTAGTGAAGGCAGCAGACGATCAAGTAGGTAAAAAGACAAGGGCTAATAGAAATCCTTGGGTAACAGAAGAAATATAGAATTTAACTGATGAAAGGAGAAAATATAAAAATGCAGTAAATGAAGCAGGCAAAAAGGAATACAAACGTCTCAAAAATGAGATCAACAGGAAGTGCAAAATGGCTAAGCAGGGATGGCTAGAGGACAAATGTAAGGATGTAGAGGCTTGTCTCACTAGGGGTAAGATAGATACTGCCTACAGGAAAATTAAAGAGACCTTTGGAGAGAAGAGAACCACTTGTATGAATATCAAGAGCTGAGATGGCAACCCAGTTCTAAGCAAAGAAGGGAAGGCAGAAAGGTGGAAGTAGTATATAGAGGGTTTATACAAGGGCGATGTACTTGAGGACAATATTATGGAAATGGAAGAGGATGTAGATGAAGACGGAATGGGAGATAAGATACTGCGTGAAGAATTTGACAGAGCACTGAAAGACCCGAGTCGAAACAAGGCCCCGGGAGTAGACAACATTCCATTAGAACTACTGATGGCCTTGGGAGAGCCAGTCGTGACAAAACTCTACCATCTGGTGAGCAAGATGTATGAGACAGGCGAAATATCTTCAGACTTCAAGAAGAATATAATAATTCCAATCCCAAAGAAAGCAGGTGTTGACAGATGTGAAAATTACCGAACTATCAGTTTAATGAGTCACAGCTGCAAAATACTAACGCGAATTCTTTACAGACGAATGGAAAAACTGGTAGAAGCGGACCTCGGGGAAGATCAGTTTGGATTCCGTAGAAATGTTGGAACACGTGAGGCAATACTAACCTTACGACTTACCTCAGAAGAAAGGTTAAGAAAAGGCAAACCTACGTTTCTAGCATTTGTAGACTTAGAGAAAGCTTTTGACAATGTTAACTGGAATACTCTCTTTCAAATTCTGAAGGTGGAAGGGGTAAAATACAGGGAGCGAAAGGCTATTTACAATTTGTACAGAAACCAGATGGCAGTTATAAGTGTCGAGGGGCATGAAAGGGAAGCAGTGGTTGGGAAAGGAGTGAGACAGGGTTGTAGCCTCTCCCCGATGTTATTCAATCTGTATATTGAGCAAGCAGTAAGGGAAACAAAAGAAAAATTCGGAGTAGGTATTAAAATTCATGGAGAAGAAGTAAAAACTTTGAGGTTCGCCGATGACATTGTAATTCTGTCAGAGACAGCAAAGGACTTGGAAGAGCAGTTGAACGGAATGGACAGTGTCTTGAAAGGAGAATATAAGATAAACATCAAGAAAAGCAATACGAGGATAATGGAATGTAGTCAAATTAAATCGGGTGATGCTGAGGGAATTAGATTAGGAAATGAGACACTTAAAGTAGTAAAGGAGTTTTGATATTTAGGGAGTAAAATAACTGATGATGGTCGAAGTAGAGAAGATATAAAATGTAGACTGGCAATGGCAAGGAAATCGTTTCTGAAGAAGAGAAATTTGTTAACATCGAGTATAGATTTAAGTGTCAGGAAGTCGTTTCTGAAAGTATTTGTATGGAGTGTAGCCATGTATGGAAGTGAAACATGGACGATAACTAGTTTGGACAAGAAGAGAATAGAAGCTCTCGAAATGTGGTGCTACAGAAGAATGCTGAAGATAAGGTGGGTAGATCACGTAACTAATGAGGAGGTATTGAATAGGATTGGGGAGAAGAGAAGTTTGTGGCACAACGTGACTAGAAGAAGGGATCGGTTGGTAGGACATGTTTTGAGGCATCAAAGAATCACAAATTTAGCATTGGAGGGCAGCGTGGAGGGTAAAAATCGTAGAGGGAGACCAAGAGATGAATACACTAATCAGATTTAGAAGGATGTAGGTTGCAGTAAGTACTGGGAGATGAAGAAGGTTGCACAGGATAGAGTAGCATGGAGAGCTGCATCAAACCAGTCGCAGGACTGAAGACCATAACAACAACAACAACCACAAGAACTCAAAAATCTTAGCAGTAGCCCAAACACTTTTAAGTCCAAACTGAAGAGTTTCCTCATGGCTCACTCCTCCTATTCTGTCGAGGAGCTCCTGGGAGAGCTGAAAAATTAAGCAAATTCCAGTGTTACATTGTTGATTTTCTTCATTTAAACTTACGACTTGTCACCTGAATATGTTTTTTTATATTTCATTTTATCTGTTTCTAATATCGTGTTAGAATTTCATGTATTGACTCGTTCCATGATCATGGAGACTTCTCCTTAATTTGGTCCCACGGAACAATAAATAAATATATAAAATAAATAAACTCTGCGGAGAACCTCGTCAATCACTATTTTACCAGCACACCTAGTTTTCGACACTGCGACATAGTGAATTCTCAAGCCCTATGCTTGATAGTAGTGCGCAACCTTAGGCCAGGAATGTCCTCTTTGCCTATATCAGTCTGCTTCTTATGCGTCCTTTCTTTCATCTGTTATTTGTTATTTTGCTTCCAAGGTAAGACAGTTCCTTCATTTCGCCTACTTTGTGGTCATCGATAATGTCATTTCTGTTACTTTTCATTATTTTCGTTTATCTTCGGTTTACTCTAAATCCATACCCTGCATTCACTACACTGTTCATTCCATTCAACCGATCCTGTAATTCTTCTTCGCTTTCACTAAGGATAGCAATGTTATCACCGAATTTTATCATTATTCCTTCACCCTGGATTTTAATCACACTCATGTAGCTTTTTCTTATTTTCGTGTTTGGTTTTCCAATGTATAGACTGAAGAGTAGGGGAGCAAGTCTCCATCCCAGTCTTATATACTTTTTAATCGGTGCAGTTCATTCTTTGTCTTCCGTTCTTATTGATCCCTTTTTGTTGTTCGACATTCTGTATATTATTCGTCTTTCCATATAAATTACTCCTACTTTGCTTAGAATTTCTAATACTTCAGTTTATTTTACATCAATGAACGGTTTTTTAGGATCGATAAATCATATGAACGTGCCTTGATTTATCTTAAGTCTTACTTCCATTACCACGCGAACGTCAGAACGCTCTGGTGCCTTTATCTTTCCGTAAGTCTAACTGATCGTCATCTAAAAGATCTTAAATTTTCTATTGTTCTCCTGTGTACTATTCTTATCAGCCACTTGGATGCATGAGCTGTTAAGATGAACATGCGAAAGTTATCGGTATTATCTGCTGTTGCTGTCTTCTGGACTGTGCCGATGATTTTTTTCCGACATATGGCATATCACCGGACTCATACATTTTACAAACCAACTTTATAGTCATTTGGTTGCCACGTCCCATAATTACTTCAGAAATTCCAAATTCCAAAATAAGGTTATCTACCTCTTTTGCCTTATTTGATCACAAGGCTTACAAAGCTCTGTCTGTCTAATTCGGATTTTATACCGACACGCCATGAAGCAAGCCTTTTCTCTTGTAGAGGTCTTTGATGTACCATTTTCACCTCTCTGCTCTCTTCTCTGCGTGTAGCAATAGAATTGCCATTGTATTGTTATTGTTGGCGCTTTTACTTTTAATTTCGCCTAATACTGGTTTGGACTCTCTGTATGCTAAATCAGTCCTTTCGACGACCATTTCTTTTTCGAGTTCTTCATATTTTTCCTGCAGCCATTTCGCATTGCTTTCCTTTCTGAGCACTCGCTATTAATCTCATTTCCAAGAGTTTAATTGACACATTCCTGCTTTTCACTGAACATTTTTTTCTTCGTCTTTCCGTCTACTGCTTGTGTTACCAAAGGTTCCTTCGCAGTCACCATCTTTGTACCTACATTTGTCTGTCCAACTTCTATTATTGCCTTTTTTTATACATGTCCATTCCTCTTCAGCTCAGCTGCCTAATACGATATTCATAATTCGAATATCCACAGCCTTACAGGAAACGTGTCATCATCGCTCATTTTTTCAGTGTCTCACTGGTCTTTACAGTGATTCTTTCCAACGACTCTCTTCAGAGTACTCTTCTTCATTAATAAATTGTCTATATATGTTCCTGGGAAAGTTTTAAAATCCAATATTTGATTTCGGAATCTCTGTTTCACCACGATGTGATCTATTTGGAACCTTCCGGTGTGCCCATGCCTTTTCCAAGCATACCTCCTCCTCTTGTGATTTTTGAAAAATGTGTTCACTATTTATAGCTGAAATTTAACGCCGAACTCAATTAGTCTTTTCCTCTCTCATTCCCCCTATCAAGCCCACATTCTCCCTCAATACATTCTTTTCTTCTTTCCCCTACTACCGCAATCCAATCCGCTTTGATTATTAGATTTTCATCTCCCATTACATACCGAATTACCCGTGAAATATCCTCTCATACCTTCGCTCCTTCGTCTGCTGTGATGCAGATGTTGTTGATGTTGGTCTGGTTTTTTTCTGATAATAACATCATTATCACTAAACTGTTCGTGTTAACTCACTCTCTGCTTTACATTCCTATTCATAACGAATCCTTCTCCTGTTATGCAGTTTTTGCTGCTGCTTGCATTTCTATTTATTCATCGAACCAGAAAGCATTATCTTATTTCCATTCCCTACTATATCTAGACTGATCCATTACATATGCATTTTCACATTTTCCAGTTTCCCTGCCACATTCGAACTCCTGACATTCCTTACTACGACTAGTAGAAATGTTCCCTTTCGTTGGTTATTCTGTCTTTTTCTCACAGTTATCTCCCGCTTGGCAGGCCTCTCTAGATCTGAATAGGTAACCAATCCAGAATCTTTTGCCAATGGAGAGAGCATGATGACACTTTTTCCTTGACAGGCCATATTTTCTTCGGATACATCTTATGTGTTTTTAATACAGTGGATTCCATCGATTTCTGCGTACCCTGCCCTTGAACACTGCCGATTCTGCCGCCTTTAGGGGCAGTTTCCCATCCCAAGGACACGAGAGGGCCCTGAACCTCTGCCCTTTCCTCTACCCTCTCTGAAAAGGCCGTTGGCTGAGCGACAGTGACTCCTTATAGCGGACATTGTTAGCCTACACTGGAGATAATATTTATTCGAAATTTAAGCACTAGCTGGTCTAAACCCGGGACCAGGGACGTTTCTGATTACCAGTCGAAGACGCTACGGTAGATCATGATGGCATTTCGTTACATCTTATTTCACTGTAATGCCGCATAGAAGTAAGACTTCGTGATTATCAACCAGAAAAACGAAACTGATTTTTTTTTTGGATCCATCTGTGTTCAATCTATAATAAAAGGTCGTGATATTTGTGAAAAGAGCATGTCTGTGTTATCTGTACTAGTCCAAGGAAAAGAATAAAATTCATGTTAGAATATAATGCCTGATAGTCACAAGAGGCATTTCAGTCTCTAAGCGCCGGACGCTGCTCGCTCTATACAATTTTATCTCAATAATACACATCAATATATGTAGTGATAAGGAGTTATCTACTTTAGATGTTTCACAGATTAAAGGAGAGATAGTTATTGAGTGTGATAGAATTGCTCATTTGTTTTCAGATTGATGCGATAACAAATGATGAAGCAGAAGTATCATCGACCCCACACTTAACAAGAACATAACAGAAAGTAAAGTTTTAAAGGAGATGTAGCGGTCTTGCCATCCTCTAGTCGAATATATACTGTATCTCTATCTTTTCTTAGTACAGTGTGCTACGTCCAAATTGCTTTGTGCTCCTCACATTCTATTTCCAAAGAAACTAAGGTAAATTTAACAGCACTGTGAGAAACAAGATAAACCATCGGTCCGATTATACTATTATTACACTGTCATAAATCCAGTTTCTTTAGAAAGTCATTTATACGCTTAACAAACTTAACTCAGCAAAACACAGATTTATTACTTGCTGTGGCAGGTGGGTCGTTTTCTTTTTCTTTAGTTGATGATAGTTTTTCTTTTCTGTGAAAAGTGATCCAGGTCACTTTGCGCGCTTGTAATGTTGCATAGTATTCGACCCAATTCCATATAAACGTGTAAAAATGAAAGACTATAGGAACTGCAACAGCAGATAATACTCTGAAATATATTGACAGTGATAAATGACGTTAATCATGTTTAAAAACTACAGTACGATCAGGCATCCAGAATATACAGCGCAGACGACTTACTATTTGATTTACAGAAAAAAACCACTACAAACACACTAGCACAATGCACACATGGATATAAATGTGAGGACTATCAGGTACTATCTTTGGTATGACACCTCTAAGATGTTTATCAAAATAATATAATGTAGACTAAAAATAAGTAATCTAGCACAAA
This sequence comes from Schistocerca piceifrons, assembly GCF_021461385.2. NCBI lineage: Eukaryota > Metazoa > Arthropoda > Insecta > Orthoptera > Acrididae > Schistocerca > Schistocerca piceifrons. Next base: position 48,036,919 of record NC_060139.1, read on the forward strand.
GTAAGTTACCATAGACCCAACTCTAAACCAGAAATCGGAAGTGGAAGAGAGGCAGAAATGAAACAAAAGTATCGTTACACCATTTGCAAACCTATGTTGAAGAACATTCGAAATAATGAAAAAATATAGGTGAAGTACAAAGAAAGGTGAATGATACTCTTACAGTTATAATTTTTAACTATTTTGTTTTCAGTTGTGACTGATTCCAGCTCTCACTGGTAATCTTCAGAAATGGTGTGAAAGAAGAAAATAATAAACTTTACAACAGAATATTGCCTAGTTACAAAGCTAGCCAACGTAAAGTACGAAATTTGACTTACTGTCCGTTTATAGTAGGGAAACGGGGGTTTGTATGGGCCGGTGGGAAGCATGGGCAACTTGGTACTTTTCTGTTTTACAGTTAGACAGTGAAAACGTGCCATGCTTATAATAAAAAGCTCAGACGCTACTCCACCACTTGCAAGACCCTGAGTGATGAAGCTGCTGAGATTGTGTGAGAAATAAATTTTATTTGTTTTTAGTGTCGAAGCTGGTGAACGATGTAATTTTCAGCATCGGTTATTACTGTTGAAGGCAAGAAGTAATATTATCATATTAGTACGAGTATTAACATTTAAGTCTAATGAAGGTCGTATTGTAGTACTGAAACCCCATACAATCAAGCCGGTTTCCATTTCTGTCATGTTGAAAGTGCAGTGTCAGCTGGATAGTACGGGCGACAGAAATTCGGGTGTTACGGACCACATAAGTAAATCTTTTAATTGTTTTTGGGGCACGTTGTAAATTTTCAACCCTATCAGTGAGAGTTCATTAATCGCAGTGGCTAGCGAGTAGTGGCTTGCCGGTCTTTTGGCAACCCATTACAAATGTTTCTCAGTGTGCGAGAGATCATGAGAACGGGCTGCCCAGAACAACAGTCGAGCACCCTCCGCTTAGTGTTGAGTCAGGACGGCACGGGAACAATGTGGTCTTATGTTAGACTGTTGAAAGATCTCATCACGGAACCTCGAAGATAAGGCACAGCCAGCGGCTTTACAGTGTCGTTAAGTGAAACGACGGATGCTCAGATTACCATCTATGCGAACCAGTGATCGTATAATGTGCCCAAAGACTATCCACACAGTCATACAAAGTGAGCATGACGACTGCAACTTGACAACGTCTGTTCTCCTCAGAGCCTCCACACATGGGTACGTCCACTGTGATGTTTTACACAGAACCGGCACTCACCTGAGATGAAGACGTGGTGACGCTACTGCTGGGAGTACCATTGTTGACAATTGACGAGTCTCTCTCTCCTGCTGTGTCAAGGTGAGCCGCAACAATGCGGACTGTCCGCAGCCTTCCATACGTCTTCTTACTGCCCGTGTGGATACTTGTCTTGCTGCAAAAATCCCTATGTTTCCTTACTCAAGATATGTGCGTGGTTGTTCTCTCTGGCGCTAGTCTCGTGGGGTACACTGAGAGTCTTCATGGCGTTGAGTTTGGCTCTCCTGATTCCTTCAATTCCATATTCGCGTGAGAGTCATGGGATCGTGACCAGTGCGGGCAGCAATATTATAAAACGATAAGCCGGAATCTTGATGGGCCACGATCCCATTCTTCTAGGGTTGCGACAGATGCTGATAATGTTTTTCCTACTTACGCAAGGAATAACATGAGTTTCTCACAAACAACATTCAAAAGGAATCAAAACTGAGAAAACCACTGCGTAATCTTTCCTTATAAACAGAATATAAACGAAATTGGAATTATATTAATACCTTCAGCTGCTAACGGGCGTTGATATATATCAACGGGGACAGGTGAAAATGTGTGTCCCGACCGGGACTCGAAACCGGGATCTCCTGCTTACATGGCAGACGCTCTATCCATTTTTTTAGTGTAATAATCTTTATTGAACAAACTAACAGTACACACACACACACATATATATATATATATATATATATATATATATATATATATATATATATATATATATATATAATGCAGCAGTTCTTCAAGGTACCATTTAAACATATATAAATGATGGTTAGTTAAACAAAAATATTAGAAAAACATTAAATATAGCGAAATATAACATATTCTGTCTTCTTTCTTTTTTTTGTTCGATACATGAGAACGTGGATAAGGGTGTTGCATCATGTGACGGGTAGGCATGGCACTCCACAACTTTGAAGGGGGTCAAGGAAAACCAGAAGATGGTTTTCGGGAGAGGGTGCTATGCGCGGTCACAACTTTGTACCAGAAGTCAAGGACTGTATGCGGACCACTTTGAAAGAGGTATTCTAAAGCCTGTCCTCGAAACCAGATGAGTGTGTGGTGTTTAGCAAGAGGGAAGTGAAATGTCTCGGGCAACAACAAGAAATACGGGGTTACCGTCGTTGGCGGGGCACGGAGGTAAAAGCCCACGATTCGTTGGATGAGGAGCCATGCGTTTTGTTTGAGGAGGCAAGTAAGACGGTGCTCGTCGGTGTCTTCGAGCTGACAGTCAGGGCAGAGTGGGGAGGTGGCCAGTCCTATGCAATAAAGTCGACTATTAGTTGGGAATTTTCCATAGACTAAAACATACCAGAGTGCAGACACAGACGACGGTAAAAATGGTGCATGCACACACCCCCAAACCGTTCGCCAGTTAATGTCAGGCTGCTGTAGCACCATGGGGTCGCAAGGGTTAGACAGCATCAACAAACTATAATAATCTTTTGTGCGGGGAGGACGGGTGACTGTAATAACGTAGCTGAGGTCTATGAAACAATTGGCGACGTGGCACAATAATGGAGAAATAGGTGCCACATTGATCGGTGGATCGAAAGAAGCTGGTCGGAGGATATCTAAGAGACTGCGCGTTAAGGACGGGACCGGCCCGTCCATCTGAGCCACCGAGGGCACAGAGGATAGCGCGACTGCAGGGACTAAGGTTCAAATGGCTCTGAGAACTATGAGACTAAACTTCTCAGGCCATCAGTCCCCTAGAACTCAGAACTATTTAAACCTAACTAACCTAAGGACATCGCACACATCCATGCCCGAGGCAGGATTCGAACCTGCGACAGTAGCGATCGCGCGGCTCCAGACTGCAGCGCCTAGAACAGCACGGTCACACCAGCCGGCCTGCAGGGACTATCTCGCGCACGCCTCCCGCGAGACCCACATTCTCACCTTGTACGTCCACACACTACATTCGTAGTGTCCCACCCCAACACACTCATTACTCGTGGAAGACATTCTTACAAAGACCCGTAAGAGTTCGGGGAATATGTGTGCATCCCCACAGAAGAAGGTCATGGCCGGTGTTGCCAGAACCATACACTTATATGGATATGGTGTCTGTTCTTTCGGACATGTCGCTACTCCTCCCTGATTTTGTGCGTTTGCGCTGAAACGCTAATTATGTGCATATCCAAACTTGTAATGTTCTACTTGCTTGTTGACGTATGCTGATGCAGATTTAATGGTCACCACTGCACTTCACTCTACATGCAGTGAGGTGACAAAAGTCATTGTGCCAATACAAACATTGCAGTAGTATCACGTACACAAGGTACAAAGGGCAGTGTATTGGTGGAGCTGTTATTTGTACTCACAAGCGAACGTCCCCATTGCACCCCCCTCAGATTTAGTTATAAGTTGGCACAGTGGATAGGCCTTGAAAAACTGAACACAGATCAATCGAGAAAACAGGTAGAAGTTGTGTGGAACTATGAAAAAAATAAGCAAAATATACAAATTGAGTAGTCCATGCGCAACATAGGCAACATTAAGGAGAGTGTGAGCTCAGAAGCGCCGTGGTCCCGTGGTTAGCGTGAGTAGCTGCGGAGCGAGAGTCCTTGGTTCAAGTCTTCCGTCGAGTGAAGAGTTTACTTTCTTTATTTTCGCATAGTTATGATCTGTCCGTTCGTTCGTTGACGTCTCTGTTCACTGTAATAAGTTTAGTGTCTGTGTTTTGCGACCGCACCGCAAAACCGTGCGATTAATAGACGAAAGGTCGTGCCTCTCCGATGGGAATCGAAAACATTTGATCGCAAGGTCACAGGTCAACCGATTCCTCCACAGGAAAACACGTCTGATATATTATATACGACACTGGTGACGGCATGTGCGTCACATGACAGGAATGTATTGTCAACCCACCTAACTTGTACACTTGGGAATGGGTAAAAAGATTCTTCTACCTTGCCCGATTTTGGTTTTCTTGTGGATGTGATAATCACTCCCAAAAAAGTGATGAAAATATAAGTTTGTTACATAAACTGCAACAAATGAATTCAACAGTTTCACAGTCGCACAGTTTTCCCTGTGCTCTCTCAAAACATATGTTTTTAACGTTTTCAAATTTTTCCGTGTGTAGACCGTCAAATCCTGCATATCTCCAAGCAAGTCTGAACATGTCCTGGAATTTTTGAGAGCGAAGTTGATTATGTGTGAGTGCCTGAAATTTGATAATTGTCTGAAAATAAAAAAAATTAAACTTTTCACTCCAGGGAAGACTTGAATCAAGGACCCATTCCGCAGCTGCTCACGCTAACCACGGGTCCACAGCGCTCCTAAGCTCACAGTATCCTCGATGTTGCCTATGTTGTGCATGGACTACTCAGTTTGTATATTTTGCTTATTTTTTTCATAGTTCCACACAACTTCTTCCTGTTTTCTCGATTGATCTGTGTTCAGTTTTTCAAGGCCTATCCACTATGCTCGGTATTAGGTCCTATACTCTTCTCTCTGTATGTCAATGATGTGTCATCGGTTCTGACCTATTGCAAATACCATATGTATGCTGATGACCTTCAGTTGTATCTAAGTGCGAAACCAAGCAATCTCAAGAAAGCTATTGAAAATTTCAATACTGACCTCGATGCACTGTCAAAATGGGCACAGGACGTAGGTCTAAACCTAAACCCATCTAAAACCTAAGCGGTACTTGTTGGTCACTCTAAGCTCATTAGCCCAAAACATCGGGAATCCGTACCACCTCTTGTCCTAAATGGAACAAATATTAACTTCTCTCCCTCAGCAAAGAGTTTGGGAGTAATAATAGATGAAAATCTCAATTGGACAGAGCACGTAACTGCAGTGTGCAAAAAAGCATCAGCATCCCTTCATGTCCTACAAAAATATAAAAAACTCTTCCCTTTCGATCTGAAAAAGAAATTAGTACAAACGCTTATACTCCCAATCATTGACTACAGCGATATTATCCTACAAGGCCTCTCTCAAGAAAATTCCCGACGTCTAGAACTGGTCATGAGTGCCTGCGTCTGATATATCTGTGACGTTCGACCTTTTGATCACATTTCACCAGCATATGCAAAATTGTCCTGGCCGCGTGCAGACAAACGCAGAGATTTCCATACACTCTGTCTCATCTACTACCTTATAAATGTACACTGTCCCTCATATCTCTCCTCGTCCCTAACGCTCATGTCAGAACAACATGACAGAAACACACGTTCCCATTATAATAAAATCCTCTCCGTTCCACTGCATCGTTCAGTCACCTTCTCCAAGTCCTTTACAGTAGCGGCAACCCGACTCTGGAATAACCTCCGTCGTTATGTTAGAGAACTTAAAAACATGTCCGGCTTCAAAAAACAGTTAATGACGTATCTACTTAAGCAACAGTAATGCCTTCCTCTGTATATGAATGCACTTCACCTCATTGCTTCCCTCTTTCCCCCTCCTTAAATCTCCCTTCCACAAAACTCGCTATACTAGTAAACATCTACTTTACACACCAAGATATTATGTATATCTGCACAAACCTTCATTACTATTGCCAATCCTTCCTATGTTTGTCATTATTATTTGATTTTTTTTTACTGTTATTATTATTGCTTTTATCATAATCTGTATGTATAGCACCTGTTGTAAAAATACTGCCAGCATTTACTTTATTAGGTCTTTGTCATATTTATCATTATTATTTGATTTTTTTTACTGTTATTATTATTACTTTTATCATAATCTGTATGTATAGCACCTGTTGTAAAAATACTGCCGCACTTACTTTGTTAGGTCGTAGTCGCTACTCTTTATTCATATTGCCACTAGAGGAAGCTAATTTTCTCATTTAAACTATGGTCATGATGTAGCTCTGATGTTTGAAATGCTGCATGAGTGGAACACTGGTCCGATGTAAGAGAGGGCCCGATGGCCCTAATCTGATCAGGTTAAATAAATAAATAAATAAGTAAATAAATAAAAATAACTAAATCTGAGGGGGGTGCGATGGGGAGGTTCCCTTGTCAGGCGATTCATATGAAAAGGTTTACGACGTGGTCATGGCCGCAAGACGGGAATGAACAGACTTTGAATGCGGAACATTAGTTGCAATTAGACGCATGGGATATTCCATTTCGGAAATCGTTAGGAAATTCAATATTCCCATATCGACAGTAGTTGCAATTAGACGCATGGGATATTCCATTTCGGAAATCGTTAGGAAATTCAATATTCCCATATCGACAGTGTCAAGAGTGTGCGGAGAATACCAAATTTCAGGCTTTACCTCTCACCACGGACAGAGCAGTGGCCGCACTCAGACCGAGAGCAGCGGTGTTCGCGTAGAGTTGTCCGTGCTAACAGACAAGCAAACTGCTAGCAATAACACTAGAAATCAATGTGGGGCGTACGATGGACGTATCTATTAGGTCAGCGTGGCAAAATTTGGCGTTAGTGGGCGATGGCAGGAGACTGGAGACGACCGACGCTAGTGCGTTTGCTAACAGCACGACATCACCGGCAGCGCCTGTCGTGGGGTCTTGATGATATTGCTTAGACCCACCCTAGACGATTGGAAAACCGTGGCCGGATCAGATGAGTCCATATTAAAGTTGATAAGAGCTAATTGCAAGGTTCGAGCGTGGTGCAGACCTCACGAAGCCAAGGATCCAAGTTGTCAGCAAGGCACTGTGCAAACTGGCGGTGGCTCCATAAAAGTGTCGGCTGTGTTTACGTGGAGTGGATTTGGTCCTCGGTACGTCCGGTTACTTGGAGACTATTTTCAGCCTTTCGTAAACTTCATGTTCCCAAACTAAGACAGAATTTTTATAGTTGACTTGTCACCGGGTTACAGTGATTAGCGATTGGTTTGAAGAACATTCTGGACAGTCTGGACATTCTAGACATGAACCCTATCGCACACTTATGAGACATAGTCGAGAGGTTAGCTAGTGCACAAAATCCTTTTCCGGCAGCGCTTTCGCTATTATGGACGGCTATAGATGAAATATGGCTCCAAATCTTTTTCAGAGAACTTCCAACGACTTGTTGAGTCTATGTTACGTCGAGTTGCTGCACTACACCGAGCAAATGGGGGTCCGACGTGACATTGGGAGGTAGCCCAAGACTTTTCTTACCTCAGTGTATAGTGTCATACACTTGTACAACCAGCTGCTTGCTATGACGTCTGATACATGCACAAGTCAAGGATTGTTACAAACAGTGCAGATTAATGGCTGGGGTTCCCGTTTAAGGATTACAGTAGCGGCCTCAGGTATGTTAGTTACCTAGTAACACAAAATAACTTTAATACCAGCGAAGTTACATAGCATAATCTTATCGTTCTAAGGTCAGTCAAAATTTAAAAAAAATTATAAAACTATCTTAAAAATTTAACGGCTCTTAGCTGACATCGTATTAAAGGACATGAGTAACAGGCATAATCATGGAAATTTAAAATTAATATTTTAACACTTTTTTGTTTTCAGTGAAAGCATCATGGAACTGTATTTATATCTACTGAAGAGCCAAAGAAACCGTTACATCTGCCTAATATCATGTAGGGTCCCCGCGAGCACGCGGAAGTGCCGCAACACGATGTGGCATGGACTTGACTATTGTCTGAAGAAGTGCGGGAAGGAATTGACACCATGAATCCTGCAGGGCTGTCCATAAATCCGTAAGAGTACGAGAGAGAGGGGAGATCTCTTCGGAACATCACGTTGAAAGACATCCCAGATATGTTCAATAATGTTCTTGCCTGGGGAGTTTGGTGGCCAGCTGAAGTGATTAAACTCAGAAGAATGTCCCTGGAGCCATTCTGTAGAAAATCTGGACACGTGGGTCGTCTCATTGTCATGCTGGAATTGACAAAGTCCGTCGGAATGCTCAACGGACATAAATGGATGCAGCTGATCAGACAGGATGCTTGCGTAAGTGTTACCTGTCAGAGTCGTATCTAGACGTATCAGGGGTCCCATATCACTCCAACAGCACACGCCCCCTACCATAACAGAGCCTTCTCCAGCTAGAACAGTCCACTGATACAGTGTCCATCGATTCATGGGTTTGTCTCCTTATACCCACACGTCCAAACGCTCGATGCAAATTGAAACGAGAAATGTCAGACCAAGAACACGTTTCCAATCATCAACACTTCAATGACGGTGTTGACGGGCCCAGGCGAGACGTAAAGCTATCTGTCGCGCAGTCATCTAGAGTACTTGAGTGGGCCTTAGGCTCCGAAAGCACATATCTATGATGTTTTGTTGAATGGTTCGCACGCTGACACTTGTTGATGGCCCAGCATTGAAATCTGCAACAATTTACATAAGAGTTGCACTTACGTCACTTTGAACGATTGTCTTCAGTCGTCGGTGGTCCCTTTGTTGCAGGATCTTTTTCCGGCCGCAGCGATGTGGGAGATTTGATGTTTTACCGGATTCTTCATATTCACGGAACACTCGTGAAATGGTCGTACGAGAAAATCTGCGCTTCATCGCTACCACGGAAATGCTGTGTCCCATCGTTCGTACGCCGACTATAACACCAATTTCAAACTTACTTACGTGTTGGTAACCTGTCATTGGAGCAGCAGTAGCCGCTCTAACAAATGTGCTAGACACTTTTTGTCTTATATAAGCGCCGGCCGCTGTGGCCTAGCGGTTGTAGGCGCTCCAGTCTGGAACCGCGCTGCTGCTACGGTGGCAGGTTCGAATCGTGCCTCGGGCATGGATGTGTGTGATGTCCTTAGGTTAGTTAGGTTTAAGTGCTTCTAATTCCAGGGGACTGATGACGTTAGATATTAAGTCCCATAGTGCTTAGAGCCATTTGAACATCTTATATAATCGTTGCCGACCGCAGCGTCATATTCAATCTGTTTACATATCTCTGTATTTTAATACACATGCCTATATAAATTTCTTTGCCGCTTCAGTGTATGGGGTAGTATATAAAGAAAGGAACCAAGAATGCTAGTACTTTGGTGAATACTTAGCAGAGGCGCTCCACTTCTGATTTGTTTTCCTTCCCTCCAGAGGTCCAGTGCTGATGACGCGGAATGCACGCACCAGACCAGCACCCATTAAAGATCAGGGGGTGCTGTGCAGACAGCCCTCTCGTTTTGCAGTGACGGTAGGTTTCAAGCTGTTATCATGCTTACAGCTAGAGATTAATCAAATCAACGCTAGATAGCGATAGATGTATTAAAACAAGCTTTCCTGCAGAACCCAAAATAATCAACTGAAGAAACTGTCTAGCAGAGCGCTAGTAAAATTAGAATTTCTCACAAATCCATATCCGAAATGACAAAAATCACAATGAGCCCCAAAATTATAAGCTCACATTGATATATGATTTTACAATAAATCATTAAAAAGTTTTTGCCATGCATTATGTTTCCATTCAAATGCATAATTAATTTTTACCTTCGGATATTTTCCCAAACATATTAATGCATTCAGTTGTTAGTCCTGCCACAAGAAAGGTCCGAGCCTGTTCCATGGATTCCCGGATATGTAAGTGGCTGAACATTTCGTAAGTGACAGAATCCTTTTCCTTGTCCCCAACGGCGAGTGAACATCAGGGCAAAGGGTACCGTCAGAATTGCCCCAGCGAAGTGTGGTAAAATCACTATTGTTCTCTCTATACAGGGTGGTCCACTGATAGTGACCGGGCCAAATATTTCACGAAGTAAGCATCATGCGAAGAAACTACAAAGAACGAAACTCGTCTAGTTTGAAGGGGGAAACCAGATGGCGCTATGGCTATCAACTGCGTTTTTTAAAATAGGAACCCCCATTTTTATTTCGTATTCGTGTAGTACGTAAAGAAAAATGAATGTTTTAGTTGGACCACTTTTTTCGCTTTGTGATAGATGGCACTGTAATAGTCACAAACGTATAAGTACGTGGTATCACGTGACATTCCGCCAGTGCGGACGGTATTAGCTTTGTGTTACATTATCTGTGTTAAATGGACCGTTTACCAACTGCGGTAAAGGTCGATATCGTGTTGATGTATGGCTAGTGTGATCAAAATGCCCAACGGGCGTGTGCCCGGTATGTTGCTCGGTATCCTGGACGACATCATCCAAGTGTCCGGACGGTTCGCCGGATAGTTACGTTATTTAAGGAAACAGGAAGGGTTCAGCCACGTGTGAAACGTCAACCACGACCGGCAACAAATGATGATGCCGAAGTAAGTGTTTTAGTTGCTGTCACGGCTAATACGCACATCAGTAGCACACAAATTGCGCGAGAATCGGGAATCTCAAAACGTCGGTGTTGAGAATGCTACATCAACATCGATTGCACCCGTACCATATTTCTACACACCAGGAATCGCATGGCGACGACTTTGAACGTCGTGTACAAGAGAAATTACTGGACGTAACAGATTTTTTGCACGTGTTCTATTTAGCGACGAAGCGTCATTCAGCAACAGCGGTAACGCAAACCGGCATAATATGCACAATTGGGCAACGGAAAATCCACGATGGCTGCGACAAGTGGAACATCAGCGACCTTGGCGGGTTAATGTATGGTGCGGCATTATGGGAGGAAGGATAATTGGCCCTCATTTTATCGATGGCAATCTAAATGGTGCATTGTATGCTGCTTTCCTACGTAATGTTCTACCGATGTTACTACAAGATGTTTCACTGCATGACAGAATGGCGATGTACCTCCAAAATGATGGATGTCCGGCACATAGCTCGCGTACGGTTGAAGCGGTATTGAATAACATATTTCATGACAGGTGGATTGGTCGTCGAAGCACCATACCATGGGTCGCACGTTCACCGGATCTGACGTCCCAGGATTTCTTTCTGTGGGGAAAGTTGAAGGATATTTGCTATCGTGATCCACCGAGACCGTCTGACAACATGCGTCAGCGCATTGTCAATGTATGTGCGAACATTACGGAAGACGAACTACTCCCTGTTGAGAAGAATGTCGATACACGTATTGCCAAATGCATTGAGGTTGACGGACATCATTTTGAGCATTTATTGCGTTAATGTGGTATTTACAGGTAATCACGCTGTAACAGCATGCGTTCTCAGAAATAATAAGTTCACAAAGGTACATGTATCACATTGGAACAACCGAAATAAAATGTTCAAACGTACCTACGTTCTGTATTTTAATTTAAAAAACCTACCTGTTACCAACTATTCGTCTAAAATTGTGAGCCATGTGTTTGTGGCTATTACAGCGCCATCGTTCACAAAGCGAAAAAAAGTGGTGCAATTGAAACATTCATATTTCTTTACGTACTACACGAATATGTAATAAAAAATGGAGGTTCCTATTTAAAAAAACGCAGTTGATATCCGTTTGCCCTATGGCAGCGTCATCTAGCGGGCCAACCATAGCGCCATCTGGTTTCCCCCTTCAAGCTAGACGAGTTTCGTTCTTTGTAGTTTTTTCGTTTGACGCTTATTTCGTGAGGTATTTGGCCCGGTCACGATCAGTGGACCACCCTGTATATAAACAGTCTGACGGATGTGGTGACAAGCAACCTGTGTCTGTTTGACGTAACATAGACTCAACAAGTCGTTGGAAGTTCGCTGAAAAAAATTTTGAGCCATATTGCATCTATAGCCGTCCATAATAGCGAAAGCGATGCCGGAAAAGGATATGACATGAAGGTGTTGTTGAGTGTCTCTAGAACGATACAGGATGACTTACACAGAATATCTATTTGCTGTGACGATTGGCAGGTTGATGTAAATGTAGAAATGTGTAAGTTAGTTCAGGTTGGTTCAAATGGTTCAAATTGCTCTGAGCACTATGGGACTTTACATCTGAGGTCATCAGTCCCCTAGAACGTAGAACTACTTAAACCTAACTAACCTAAGGATAGCACACACAACCATGTCCGAGGCAGGATTCAAACCTGCGACCGTAACGGTCGCGCGGCTCCGGACTGAAGCGCCTAGAACCGCCCGGCCAGTTCAGGTTGGTAGGAAGAACAAGCCTGTTACGCTCAAATTATTTGTGTGTGCTGCATGACAGAGTCACGTCACTTAAATATCTAGACATAACGTTATAAAGCAATATCAAATGGAAGGAACACGTAAGGTGGCCAGTAGGGTAGGCGAATGGTCGACTTCGGTTTATTGGGAGAGTTCTGGGGTTAGAGTCTACAAGAATGCTGGGACCCATTCTTGAGTTCTGTTCGAGCGTTTCGGATCCCCATCAGGTCTGATTAAAAGACTACATCGAAGCAGTTACAGAGTTATTTTATGCATAATTCCCCTTTTAACGAATAAGAACATATATTCAGAACTAATATCATCCATGAAATGCTAATGGTGAAATACTTTGTATCAGCTATCAAATCACGTTTTACTTTTGTAATGTTTTGCCACCGACATAAAACAAGTGGAACAACGACACAGTAGAAATCTGCTATCATCTAAATTAAATCTTTGATACTCAAAAATCATTTGAGACTGTTCAACAGTGATAAATCGTCTCTTTGTGAACACCAACTAGAGTAGAAGTAAGTATACTGTACGATATGATCTGAAATAATATCGACTGTACAGATAAAACTGCATTTACTTCAGTCTCAAATAAACCAATGATCATTACCCATCAAGTGAAATATCAGATCACCATTTTCGACGGTTCATTTTGAGATGGAATCGATATGTTTGATGATAGAAGTATTAAGCTGTTTAAAATGAATTTGCATTTTTTAACGAAGTCAGATAACCTTGTTTTTAAAACATTTCGTGTATGTTAGGTACTGTTAATTACCTTACACGGTCAGGCGTCATATTACATATTGCCAACCATCACCGCACTTTCGCTTATACTAAATATGGAACTACATTGAAAGAAATTAGTTGAAGAGGAAATATGCTGAACTGAATGACTTTATCATCCTATATATAATGTAACAGTCAGTTCCATATAATTCTTTGAACTTTTCGAGAAATATTTTGTATGTCTTAAAAATAATTCAAAGGTAATCAGATCATGGAAAGAGCGTCTCAGATGTCGACCATGTATATCTGAATAATTAAAAGTAATTTTTATGTTACGTGAAATTACGTTAGGTATGCTTTCTTTTAGATGTTCTACAGCTATTGACTGAGGCGATCGCGTGGGAATAGTAGCAGAAAATAAGGGTAAAAACAATAATGAAATATGAGAAAGGAGAAAGAATAGGAAAATCTTAAATAAAATAATTTTTGGAGAATTTAGAAACAAGACTTTGTTGCAGTGCCGAAGGTAGGATATGATGGCTTACGTGCTTATCATTGCATGTTATGGTTTAAGGTTCACATAGAAAATGATTGATGAGTGACAGTAATTTTCAAAATTTTAGGCGGAATAGTAATTCGTAATTACAACGGATATTGATTTACTAACGAGATCACGGCTAACTTCGTGCATTACATGAACAACATGCAACCGAGTCGTTAGTTTGTATTTCGCAAACGAGCATTTCCTTTATCAGTGATTCTAAAAGAGAGTCAATAATATTTACCGTTGGTAGTACTCAGCCATCTTAGTGGAAAGCAGCAAATTAATATCCATTAATGGGGTCATGACGAATAGGCAAGATGTAAGCCATAGAATCAAACGAACATAGCGATGACGATCCATAAACTGACTGCAATGAAACTGCATATGCGGCAATAATTAATCCGGAACGTTCACCGTATGAAATGGAACCAGAAAAGGAGGGAGTTAGAATAATACTACAAACGAGTTGTAAAGTGAATCTCTTCATGGAATAATGCCGTCGATTAGAAGCAATGGTAAAGTCTAATATTCATAGTTTATCATTAAAACAGGAAAAAATAATGAAGCCTAGACTTGATTACATATAAATGGAACAAGAAGGATTTAAGGGTACTTTAGGCTGAGTTAAATCACACCAAGGCCAAATCAAGTACAAGTTGGAGATGTTACAATCTAAGTTGAATACCATTCCGGATGTAATTAAAAAATTAACTGAAGGGATGGTTGCATAAAAAGTTCTCGGTTTACTTGCCGCGTCAAATTTGGATAAAATCCCAAGCTTTCGATGACTACCTCCGTCATCTTCGTCATCTTCAGTCAGTTTTACCCCTGGCGAAGATGGTGGAGGGAGTCATCGAAAGCTTGGTATTTTATCCAAAATTGACGCGACAATTAAACCGATAACTTTTTATGCAAGGACTCCGTTGCGAAAGACTTCGTAGTCATAGAAGAGATGGGTTGACTGAGAATGGAAAAGACTAGTTTGAAAGCAACAGTAAAGCATTATCAGAACAAGTTAACAACTTGGCTGCTTAACAGGAAAAAGGAATTAAAACAACGTTTTCAAATTCAGAGTCAGCAATTTGCAGAGGATGATGCGAAATGAATCTAATTAAAAAATTAACTGAAGACGTGGTTTGATTGCGAGTATAACAGACTAGCTTCGAAGCTATTGTACAGCAGCTGTCAGAACAAATTAACAATTTGGTTGCTAAACAGGAAAAGAAATGAAAAGAACGTTTCCAAGTTCAGAGCCAGCCATTTTTCAGAGGATTTTTCGAAATGGATAGATCAAACGGATAAGAAAATCAGTGAAAAGTTGGACTCACAATTAAGGGTAATGATACAGCAAGAAGATGCCGAAACATTATCAGAAGGTGGAGTTTCAGGGTAGTAATTCAAAAGGTATTAGATAAAAAAACAGACACTTAGTGAGGAGAAACACAAATTACATAATTAAGTAGCTACACATGTTAACGAAGTGAGAAAGAAGCTATCTGTTGTACAAAAGTAGTTTATGAAACACCATCCCTCAGCTCTAGGATAAGTGACACTTACAATGTAATTATCAGTTCGAATGAATGAACAGAGCGAAGATGTATCATAGCCTTTTTTAACCAAATCGTATAGGGTATGGGACAGCAAACTATCCGACCTTATCATGAATCTTATTAGATTGAAGTCTGCTTAAACACAGGCAAGTTCAGATGTTTTTGGCTGATAAAAAGTCTACCCACCCTGTAGTCTTAAAAAAATCATTTAAGGGTCCATTACCCAAAGCACGGAACAATAGCCAGAAAACAAAATTCACAACAGGAAAACGCACTATTATTAGTGACGGAACCACTGAATGTTGTAAACCATATTAGAAATTCGAGAGAGATTTCTTAGCAAAATATTGGTCAATTTGTGTGCGACAGAGATTAAGGAAAGACATATTTAACCCCAATCCGTGTAAGACTAAAAATGGTATTTCACGGAAGTATTTTGAGCATTCTTTAAACAAAACTCTATACAGGGATGAGCAGCTTTCACATTGGATGTACTGAGAATCCTGAAAGCTAATTAGTATTTGATAGCAGAGAGAAACTCTTACGTGTCCCGGGAACTAATGTGGAAATTGACCTAAATTACGTGATAGATGAGAACTCGAAGGTGGGTAATACAAACGGCAATTACAAACCAAGCCAATAGCCTTGCCGCAGAAGTAACACCGGTTCCATTCAGATTACCAAAGTTAAGTGCTACCGGGCTGGGCTAGCACTTGGATGGGTGACCATCCGGTCTGCCGAGCGCTGTCGGCAACTGGGGTGCACTCAGCCCCTGTGAGGCAAACTGAGGAGCTGCTTGACTGAGAAGTAGCGACTGCGGTCTCGTAAACTGTCATACGGCCGGGAGAGCGGTGTGCTGACCACATGGCCCTCCATATCCGCATCCAGTGACACCAGTGGGCTGAGGATGACACGGCGGCAGGCCGGTATCGTTGGGCCTTTGTGGCCTGTTCGGGCACAGTTTAATTGCTAGCCAAATCAGTCAGGCAATCATTACATGGGAATAATCAAAATAATGAGCGACTTCAGTTAAAGGAGCCACAGAATCAAGCAAATATATGGGACCACAGTCATCACAACAGATGGAATCCTAACACGAGACATACCCCTACCACTAAATATGAATGTGGGGACTGAAAGAAATCATCAAATTTAACATGAAGAGAGTCAATTTGTCGTAACCAGAACGAAGCAGCAGGAGTATCGAGGTAGTTGAGGATGGCCACCCCACAGCTTCAGGTCGGAAAATAAATGCGATCCTACTTAGCCATTAAATGTCAGTCACGGGGCAGCAAGAGGGCAAAAGTAAAAAACAGTTGCATCTGTTGTGTTGTAGTGAAGGTATAGACCACAGAGAAGAGTTTCGAGCTGATTCTACCCCATGTGGGAAACAAATGTTCAAATGTGTTCGAAATCTTATGGGACTTAACTGCTAAGGTCATCAGTCCCTAAGATTACACACTACTTAACCTAAATTATCCTAAGGACAAATACACACACCCATGCCCGAGGAAGACTCGACCCTTCGCCGGGATCAGCCGCACAGTCCATGACTGCACCGCCTAAGACCGCTCGGCTAATCCCGCGCGGCATGTGGGAAACAGCATGAAGACTTAGTGAAAGCTGCAATCAAACGAGTGGTTGAAAATATCCCCACTATTGTTGTTTTAGACAATGAATCTACGACTAGCGTTATGTGCATTGTACTATTAACAAAAATTAATGAGATCTCGATAGTACCGATTTTACCCATCCAGAATTGTAGTTGTCCCAGGGTTTCCCGATGCAAACACAAGTTGGTACAAATACTGGAATTGGAGCCATGAATTGCACGTTCTTGATAAAAAATTTCACTGTGAGTTGCATTTTAGGGAATGAGTACTTGTGAGACAGGAATGCAAGGAGTGACCTTTCGAATGTCAAATGTTACTTGGTAGTAATGGAAAGGAAATGGTAGTATACCTGATAAGAACCAAAGCAAAATCTTTTCAGAAGTTTAAGGTCAAAGTAAGTGGCACTAAAATCTCAATCAACGACTGCAAAATAATAAAAGGCAATCCACCGAAGCCCAAATAAACGACAAAGTTTCTGAATCTCATTGTCTGAATCTGTAACTGCAAGCGGAACTAATTTGTTTGTTAACTAGGTACACAAATGTGGCGTATACAATCTTCAAAAAATTTGCGGGAATTCAGCCAGGTAATATTTACAGCGACCGCCGATATTTCGGTGGGGGTACACCCCGCCATTTTCAAGGTACAAACTGTTTGTGGCTTTAAAGTGGAAGGGTGTACTCCCGCCGAAATATCGGCGGTCGCTGGAAATATTACCTGGCTGAATTCCCGTAAATTGTTTGAAACAGGTACACAAGTGTATTTGCTGAAGGACCTGACATTATTATGGGCTCTGAATATCTGTTGAAGATGATATCACACGAAATATGTTATCACACATTTTACTCCATCCCATGGCCCAAAAGGGAAGCAGTCAAGAAAGAGATACGTAAAATGCTTCTGTGAAATATGTTAGTTGACTCGGACGGAGAGGACTCGTCCTTAACTTTTTCACATTCATTAACTCACACAATTCTTTGATCGATATGAAGTTCGTTTGAGGCACTACAACTTCAGTATCCAATTATTCACAAGTGCTTGTGCCACTGTTTCTGCCTGCTGGTTTGGCGTCACGACCATTTCTACTTATCTTGAGAAATGAAGTATGATAGTGAGTACATACATGCAGGTGTTTTACTGAACGGACATAAAACGTCAATCCCCGGAAATTAGAATGGTGCTAATGGTTCAGGTAACCTCTGAAGTGGTACTCTTGTTCAACACAAATCTGCTCTCTGTGTGAACTGTATGCAACTCCGCACATACTGGTTTACTTCCGTCTGCCTACTCCTCCACCACCATCTTTCTGCTACTATTTGTTGGTAATCAACAACCTTCATGCCCCGCTGATATGTGATCATGAGCTCCTTACAGCTCTCGACTCGGTAGCTTCGCTGATAAACTACCCTCGGTCCCAAATTGGCTTCTCTGCATAGCAATCCACTCTGCATACAAAACTGTGACTGCTTAAAATACTGCTTACATTCGTCGCCCGCTCTGTGTGCAGTTGCCATTCCTTATGCACGTTACTCCCAATACGTAGCCGGCCGAAGTGGCCGTGCGGTTAAAGGCGATGCAGTCTGGAACCGCAAGACCACTGCGATCGCAGGTTCGAATCCTGCCTCGGGCATGGATGTTTGTGATGTCCTTAGGTTAGTTAGGTTTAACTAGTTCTAAGTTCTAGGGGACTAATGACCTCAGCAGTTGAGTCCCATAGTGCTCAGAGCCATTTGAACCATTTGAGCCCAATACGTAATGCTGCTAATTATCTATTGAAGCCATTCGCATTTCGACGCTTCTTTCCAGGTTTATGTGCGACTTTGAAATGAAAGTCACTTAGTCTTACTCCCAATGAAGGATCCCTTAACCCTAACAACCAATTTAATGCCGCATGGCAAGTTATTACTCTAATTTTTTTTCCATACAGCTAATGTTTGCAATAGGCCATTATATAAATAAAGATTAACATCTCTTTCTCATTCGTGGAACAATTTCTTTCTGCAAAAGTTAGTTGTCTTTATGCATAAGGTACCGCTCCTCAAAAGCATGATGACCCACTTCTACGGCACAAATTTAGTATCTATATGTCAATGATCTGGAAATACCTGCAATTCCTTTTACAAACCGGCGGTAATAGTTCGCGAATCCTAAGACCGATTGCAACTCTTTTACAGGTTCTGGTACAGGATGTACTCATATAGCTCTAATTAATCTTGAATTGTCTTAACCCCATGTTCTACGTCGTCCATCAAAAAGTTACGCTTTTCTGTACTCAGTGTTAACTTTTCTGCCTTTAACCTTAAGCATACTTCCCTTAATCGCTGCAGAGGCTGTCCCATATCACCGCCATTGACGTTTATATCACCGAGATATCCTAATCATTGTCGTACTTTTCAACCTTGGAGTACTCCGTCCAACAATCTCTGAATGTTGCTGGTGCATTTTTTAATCCGAATGCCAGTCTTCTGAATTGGTAGTGTTTCCAGGGTACCAAGAACGCTGTTTTGTGTCGATCCTGCGGTGAAACCTCTATCTGGTGATAAACGTTCTTCAGAACCATTGTTGAAAAATATTTGCATTGTCCTAAATGATCAAAGGTGATGTTTGGTAAAGAATAAGCGTCCGTTATGGTTTTCGCCTTTAGGTGCTTGTAATCACAACAAAACATGTATTTCCCAGTTCCATTCGTTGATTTTTTTGACACGACGACTATTCCTGCCACCCCCCCCCCCCCCCCTACCATGCACTATTACTTTCTTCTCAATTATTCCATTTTTCACCTGTTGATCGATAAATTCCTCCAAAACTGGCTGCAAGTACCTAGGTATTCTGTATGGTTTGCGGTAGACTGGCGATTAATTTCCTGTTGCTACGCAGTGCTGTGTAATATGCGTAGCTGGTAAAGGCCCTTTTGGAAAAAGTATATCCTTAAATTCTAAAAGTAATTTTCCATCCGTTCCCTATTGCTTTCCTCTAGGTCAGGGCCGATCAGAAACTGTTCATATGTACTGAGCTGGAGCACATCTGCAACTTCCTGGTCACAGTGTGCACATATACTAGACCTGTAAACAGGAAAACGGAACCATCACTGCTCATTTAGTGTGTCTTTATAAGCACACGTGTCACCACTTAGCTTTACCGTCCACAGGTCGTGGTCGTGCGGTAGCGTTCTCGCTTCCCACGCTCGGGTTCCCGGGTTCGATTCCCGGCGGGGTCAGGGATTTTCTCTGCCTCTTGATGACTGGGTGTTGTGTGATGTTCTTAGGTTAGTTAGGTTTAAGTAGTTCTAAGTTCTAGGGGACTGATGACCATAGATGTTAAGTCCCATTGTGCTCAGAGCCATTTAAACTTAGCTTTACCCACTAGCTCGAATACACTGTATGTCGGGCACACTCGTGCTCTTTTCACAATATGCAATTCAATCCTGGGAACGCAAGGTGTTATTACATGTCAACAAATGTCACAATTCTAAAACAAAACATAAAAACAAAAGGTGCTTAAATATGCAGAATCGGTTTTTCGCACACGTTAGGTACCTTAATACGCTTCATGGCAAGAGTCTCAAACAAGTCTGACAATAAAGGATAATTTTTATGTATGTAAGTATACCTTGAACAACGAGTTGAATAACAAATTTTTCAGATAACACTGATTGCCTACTTACCATGGAGCAGGGTGAGGCACAGTCAGCAAAACAGTTTAAAATTAGAAAAAGAAATAAATCCGAAACATGATTATCACTGGTGATGAGAAACTCACTCACTCCGTCTTCAGGCCACGAGTGGCCTACCGGGACCATCCGACCGCCGTGTCATCCCCCGCGTAGGATGCGGATGGGAGGGGCGTGGTGTCAGCACACCGCTCTCCCGGTCGTTATGATGGTATTCTTGACCGAAGTCGCTACTGTTCGGTCGAGTAGCTCCTCAATTGGCATCACGAGGCTGAATGCACCCCGAAAAATAGCAACAGCGCATGTCGGCCTGGATGGTCACCCATCCAAGTGCCGGCCACGCCCAACAGCGCTTAACTTCGGTGAACTCACGGGAACCGGCGTATCCACTGCGGCAAGGAGAAACGATGAAGGTAGTGTTGCACACACGGCGCATTTATGAAGGGAAGCAGTTGCGAAGATCTTCGTCATTAATACTCGATTGAAACCTTGATTTATTCATTTTCATTAAGGAGAAAAATCTTTCACACGCATAAGTAGATTCAATCAATCCAGTAAGAAAACACTCGCAGCTACATGTTGCAGGCGTGGAAATTCTTGCTGTGGAAAATTTTCATAAGACTCCTTTGTACTTCGTACTGCAAAGAATTTGTCCTTCAGCTGTGTATTTCACTGCACGTCGATCAATTCCATCTGCAGATAATTCGAAGCATCTTCAGCGGATGGTAAAAACGGCCTTGCAAAACAACGAATAACAGGAGACACACTCATAGCATCTACAAATTGTGCTCCCCAATTTTTGCAATTATTGACATGTATTCTTGAAGTTTAGCAGTTTTGTTATACAAACCAAGGATAGAGAAATGTGCAGTGTTTTCGGACAATAGTTGGCTCTCCGAAAGAGCAAGCCTTCTTTCAAAAGAGTTTACTTTTTCCAACATGTAAGAAATGAAATTATTTTCACATTGCAAACTGACGTTCAGCTGTTAATACGAGACATAATGTCCACGTCAAATGCATGATCTGATATCCAACGCCAAACGTAATTCAAAAAATCTTTTTAACGTTTTACCTCGGCTGGGCCACCATACTTCGGGATAGTGAGATATGTTGCTGTACTCCTCTCCTAGTTCCTCCAAGAAATATGGCGATGCGTAACCCCATGTGCCTTCATATAGTTTACAGTACGCGCAACAATTTGCATGACGTTTTCTAACGTTTCTGATTTTGCATAAAGCGCGTCGCGGTGTAGAATCCAGTGAATTCCGTACAATCTCTCTTCTGTGCGCCTTAGCTTTTTGCGCATCAGTGCTATGAGCCGTCTCTGATGGCCTCGTATTTCCAGTTCGCCATCCGTGGTCATCCAGAACGTCCCCTATCACACACGCAGAGTGTTATCAACATCTCGTATATATGTTACTACCTGAGCTGTACCTGTGAGATCTGTTGCTTCATCCAACGCAACAGCGCAAGCGACAATATCCTTACCCTTATTTATTAACTGCCCGAGCACATCACTGGTCATAACACCTATACGTCCTCACTGTTTGTTGTGAAAGGCCGATTTTTTGAAACCTGATAACGTTCTCGCGGCCCAAACATTCTGCAGCATCAGTGAGACAGTATTTTACAAACTCCTCTTCGGAAAACGGTTTCCCGTATCTTGCTACCCTTAATGCAATTTTGAAACTCGCTCGCAGTGCAGATGTACCGTGTATGGATTCTGGGAAATTGAAAACAGTACTTTGTATAGTAAAATAGAAATGACAGAGCAAGCCTTGCTCACGCCATTGCCATAACTACGAGTCACTCGTTCTCTTCGGTTTCATATAAACATGTCTCTTCTCTAATGAGTTTTCATAGATTGTCACAAAAAGTCTGTGTCATTGATAGATTTTTTTCTACCTCCATTGTTAGTGATTTATCCGTCTGAGGTAGGCATTTTTTAGGAAATTAATAGAGAAAATAGAATTTGCAAATCACTACAACCATAGTCACTGCAGTCATCCATACATTTTCCATTGCGACTCTGCAGTTTCGAAATCTTATTAAATCCACTTCTGCATACAGCATAGGCCGGCGTTAAAGGCTTTCTCTATAGCAGTGTTGTATAAAACTGTAGGAGACAACAAGGCGTCGGATGTCAGCTATAATAGTGCATAACTATTGTACACACAGATTTTTTGGTGTATTCTGAAATTTTATCTGTGAAAATTATAGGCAATATTCAGTAACAGTTTTTTCTTTTTCTCTGTCTTTCTTTATTTAGCAATGACGTAGCTGTAAAACTTACTATGCATGCCGTAGTATCAGTATTTAATATTAGTACTACAAAATTGCACCAGTTTAAATTATATTAATAGCCAAATATGGAGAAAACGCAGTGAATACTCATTCAGAGTTATCTCCACGGGGGCTGAGCAAGGTGGTGTAGTCGCTAACACCCTCAACTTGCGTTCCAGAGATTCGGATTCAGTTCTCGGGTCGTCCATCCAGATGTCGGTTTTCTACAGGCACCCACATATCTCTATGAAAATGCCAGGACGGTTCCTTAAAGGACCACGGCCGCTTCCGTCCCCTCCAGTAATAAGAAATCGAACTAAAACTCTGTCTCTAATAATCTTAACTGTGGACGGGACGTAAAATCCCAGTCTTCCTTCCTTGCTTCTTGTTTTGTCTGAATATTAAGTGAGCAAATTCAATTGAGTCGTTGCTGTGAACGTTTTTGTCCGAGAAACTAGCAACTCCACAACTTGCTATTGGAGTGTACCACGTTGTGTGTTCACGCTGTGAGCAGCCAGTCGAGGCCAAACCAGCCCTGTTGATGTTTTCTTTCTGTGAAGAAAAGGCGTGTTTCGACAAAATTAACTATTCTCTTCTGAGTCGTACTGGCCTTGACGACTGGCGAGTGAAACACCTGAAGTTCCAGATAATTTTTATCTAGTCTTCGACCCTCGACCATCGTTCATGGTCCAGAACGTCGCTGTCTGCGGGCCACAAGTAGGCCACGGCCCGTGGGTTGGGAACAGCTGCTCTAGAGCATATGTAATATTTTTTATGGGTGTATGCTTTCTTTCCTTACTGATGACTTCTCATGCAACCAAAGTCTTGCTGAGAGTATTGAGTAGAAGGCTTTATGGCAAGCTGGATAGAGGGATTGCAGAGGAGCAGTTCGGATTTAGAAGAGGAAAAGGAACA
This sequence comes from Schistocerca piceifrons, assembly GCF_021461385.2. Taxonomy (NCBI): domain Eukaryota; kingdom Metazoa; phylum Arthropoda; class Insecta; order Orthoptera; family Acrididae; genus Schistocerca; species Schistocerca piceifrons. The sequence goes on from NC_060139.1 coordinate 48,060,440, forward strand.
AGAGTTACTATTGGCCTGTTAAGAACTATAGGGGAAAGATAAATGGAAAAAGGTAGAGAAATCTTTGCTGTTTTTGTAGATCTAGAAAAGGCTTTTGACAGTGGAACAAGCTGATGGATATTTTGAAGAGGAAAGGAGTAGATTGGAAAGAGAGGCGACCGATACAGAGTCCATATTTACACCAGAAAGTAAGGATAAAGATTAGAAATGAAATGTCAGGAGGAAGCATCATTGGACGAGGTGTTTAGATAGGGTTGTTGCCTTTTCCCAGTTTTGTTTAACGCATACCTTGAAGAGGTTATTGTGACAGGTTTAGATGGGAAAAGAGGAATATGTACAGGTGGAAAGAGTATAGAATGCATAAGATTTGCAGATGACATGGTGTTAGTGGCAGAAAGTAAGCGGACAGTGAATAACATGCTGAAAGATGTGAATGAAGTGTGTGCGGAATATGGGATGCAAATACACACAACAAAACCAAAGAGTATGGTCATCAGTACAAGACGCACACCGTCCAATATTAAAATAGGGCAAACTACCATTAACCAAGTAAGTATATTTAAATATTTTGGAGGCATAATAACTGAAGACTTGAGATGTCACCAGGAGGTGGAAACTCGAACTGCCATAGCGAAGGAGGCATTCAACAGAAAGAGGAGACTCTTATGTGGCAAATTAGAGGAAGGTCTAAGGAAAGGGTTGGCAAATGTTTTGTCTCGAGTGTAGCACTATACGGGGCAAAAACATGGACGCTGAGACGAGAGGATGAAAAAACGATAGAAGCAATTGAGATATGGATGTGGAGGAGAATGGAGAGAATAAGCTGGATGGAAAGAGTGAGTAATGAAAGACTACTGGAAAGGGTTGGTGAGAGAAGATGTCTGTTGAAGGTTGCAAGGGAAAGGAAACAGAACTGGTTGGGACATTCATTGAGAAGGGAGTGCTTGCTAGCAGATGCTTTGGAAGGATTGGTCTGTCGGAGAAGACTGAAAGAAAGAAGGAGATACAAGATGATAGACGACATAAAGAGGAGAGGAAATTACGCAGACTTGAAGAGGATGGCAGAAGACCGGATAGGCTGGAGAACTACCATGCGAAAACCTGCCTTTTGGTAGAACACTGATGATGATGATGATGATGTGTAATTTGATACTGTAAACTGAGATGTTGTTGGTGCATGTATGGAAATCGACATTCGGAAATTTTAGAATACATACGAAAAAGGTGGAGAAAAGTTGCTCTGAGGTACACAGGCAGAAGACTATGAAAGGGAAACTTGGAACTTGTGCGCGAAGAGTGCGCATCAGTCGAGTACTTTTGGGGACTCGTACAGCAACTACCAACCCATAAGCATGTCTGTTCAGAGCGAGGCGTTATAAGTGCCAACATTTGGCTCCATGTCTTGCGAGGTGGGTAAGGCAACCTACGTTGCATAACATACTGCAAATATTGAGAAAAACTACTTGTGGGACGATTAGGTACTGGAACTATGTGCATGGTATGGAGATGACGAGGAATCATCTCTTCTCTTCATCGCCTTCGGGCAAAGTACTGATTTAGTGCCGTAATACACAGGCCAGTCTTTCAGTGTGTCTTTCTGGATTCAGTGTTCTGTGTTACCTCGGAAATGTTTTGTGGACAATGAAGTGTGTACTACCTGGAACATGTTCACCGTTACAAAAATCCATTGAACTTTGTGGTCATTATAATCGTTTCAAAATTACACTTGATTAAGTAAAGGAGTTGTTCTATAATATATCTAGATTCAAACATTACACCTTGTTATGGGGAATGATTCATTAATTGTCTTGTCATTGCTAAAGAAGAGACAATGAATTAATCATCGTAGCAAGGTGTTCATAGCTGGAAATTTTCTTTAAGTGTTTAATAGAAAGAGAAAATTAATAGTCTGCATTGAGTTTGGGTTTATACAGTGATGAAATGTTTAATGTGCTGGATGTCCAACTTGCGTGGGCGACCGTAGCTATACTTTCCATCATTTTTTTATTTCACCCCCATGACAAATTCGTAATCCTCGGTAATTTGGCTATTTTGTGTTTCGTATTCTATTCCAAAAATAGTTTCAAGGATGTCCGCTTCTTTCAAAAATTCAGCATTATATGATCACGATCAAAATTCGAGTTCGCTGCGGTAGTTCTTGAAGAATAGTCGCAACATGCACATAATGGTATCATTTTGCAGATAGCTCCTTACATTAATCACGCTGCAGGACAATAAGAGACTACTGTTATGGATACTGAACACCATGTACGAATCTCCACGGTTTCTCATGACTAGCAGCGGAGATTGACAGTCACATAGCTCTCCCAGAGACTGGATTGGGCAACCACGTTATATACCTGTAATAATGAAATGGGATTATTTCCGACAAGGCAAGTATACATACGCCCTGTGAGACGTCTGGCACGGCACGGAGTGTCAGCATGGCGGCCATTCTAGTTGCTTCCCTTGACGTGTCAGAAGAGAGAGCCACCACGCGAGACGCCCGGCGCTAACAATGGGCACAACAAAGGAAAGGCAAGACAATTTACATTCAGTAGAAACTTGGTCTTTTGTACAACATCGCGACAGACGTATACTCGTGAGGCGGCTCTGATGGGAACGAAAGTTGTCCGATACGGTTCGTCATCTTAACAGGGGCTCAACACGTGTCGTGGTGGTATGGGGTGCCATTGTGTGCACAACAAGCTCCGCTCTGGCTCTTGCAGATCAGGGCTGGCCACGGTGTGCCAAATCTCACGCGTGCCCGATGTGCAGGCCGCTTACGGTCAAGTTTTGACCTCTGTAGGCTTTTCTCAGTCCGTATTGGAGGTACACGGTACAGCGTGACGCATCACTAAGTACTGCGGTGCGGCATTTCTCAGTCGCCACGACTCTCTTCAGTTCGGCAGAATCGTGATGTCGTTGCTATTTACCCTTCGCTGTTTGTTCACGGTATAAAGGACAGGACCAGTGGCTGTACGCACAAAAAGAGGCAGTCTAGCGATCAGTCATCACAAGCCTCTAAAAATGAATAACAGTGACAGAAGAGAGGGTTGAGAATTCTGTGTATCTATTATGCAGTCCTATAACCGACCAGTACTGCAGAATTCCTATGAAGTGCATTACAATACCATGCAGAAAAGATGTAAAAGTTAGGTTGACAATGAAAGGGCAAAAAATTACAACGATCGACAGAGGCAATTTATTGCTCCGTACATCAAGAAGCACTTTGTATTAAATATGCGGGCATGGAGCGCGTGATAAAAGCGGTGGCACGGTGGGTAAAAACTTCTGTAGTCGCACGCATTATTCCACTGTCAGTTGCAACACTTTTCGGCGGAAGTGAACGAAGAGTATGCAGACTTTATATTTGAGGGGTGTTGAATAAGTAATACAACACGTTTTTTTCCTCAGGCAGATTCAGTTGAAAAATATGCGGAATTTACTGAGGGACATCGTGGAATGTCCCTATAGTTTTATGATGTTCTGATAGCTGGCGGCGCTACAGGTAGCCTTAAGATGACCAAAATCAAATTTACTGCAGTAAGTGACATTTAAAAAATGTTACCACTCTCATTACTCTCTGAGACAACTAACACTTGTAACTCAATCACATAAATCATTCAGTAATACTCGAGGAAACTATTGTGAATAAGAGATTTTGCAACGACGCCTGGACTTCTAAACTTCTAAGACAGTTCCAAATATACTTTCTATATAAAAGATTTTCCAACCAGAATGAGATTTTCACTCTGCAGCGGAGTGTGCGATGATATGAAACTTCCTGGCAGAATAAAACTGTGTGCCGCACCGAGACTCGAACTCGGGACCTTTGCCTTTTTTAGGGGGGGGGCCGACGCACATAACTAAAAACATGCTAATAGTTGTAGAAAAAGGCATAAAGAAATAGAGCAAAGTGCGGGGCTAAGGAAACCATGAAACAAAACTGAAGGGTGGAATCCATACCACCATTAACCAGTGCTACATCTTGCACCGGATGGGAAACAAAAACTGGGAAGACCTTTTCGCACCTGGGACAAAAAGAGGAAATGGGGCAAATACCGCTACAGAGTGTGAGGTTTCACAACGAAACTATCCATCTGCTGTATCATCCAGGTATGACTTCTCGTAATGACCAAAGTAGATCCCACGTTGTACCGTGTAGTGCTCTATCATCGTCTTGTAATTTTAGCTTCTCTTACCCGTGATGTTCCAGCTTCGTGGAGGGTCGTGGAACGCACTCCACAAATAATTGGAAAAATACTGTCGATACTTTGGGTTACGGAGGATCTTGCAATGTCGTTCCTGCAAGTAGTTCCAAAAGTCTAAAGTGTCCTTAGTGCCGTCTTGAAACAAATAATGCACTGCATGTCCACGAAGCCACGTCATTGCATTAGTTTTAGTGCGTGGGTCATACGTCTCATCCTGGAATAAGATAATCTTGGGGTCGATATGATTCGCTGTTACTCGAAGGAAGTATGCTGACATTTGCCTCGCTACAGCTAAGACGGTGTTCATCGTTGTCTTGAATGCCACAGCTCGTGCACGTGGGTGAGTCTACCATGTGGATCGCATCTAGCCTTGATCTGGTCACCTGCTTACCGTTGACATTGATATACCACATCGCCGTGATGTCAGTGTCCAGTGTTACGTGGTGAATTGTCCTCCATCATACACGCCAGTTGACGTTCGGGTGCTTCCTCTCCACGACGTTATCGGGTCGTCCAGGTTGCAGGACCCGATAAACCGTCTTTGCCGTCGCCAGTTGAGTCGCGGGTAAGGCAAGTCGAACGTAACTTAGTTCGAGGTAAAAGATACCGATGTAGAAGAGCGAGGAGGGCACGTGGTGTATCGGCACAGGTGGCAACAGGGAGGGCGGTGCTAGTTCTTCTATTAACAAACTCGTCAGACTGTCCGGACGGCGGTGCCATAGTTTGGCTAATGTGCTCACAAATAGGGCCATCGCTCTGTCATGAACGTGATAAAGGCCAAGCCCTCCTCGATCCGGGGGAAGGGTGAGAGTCTCATATTTGATCTTGAAAAGCATTCCTGAACTCACGAAGGACCCAAAAGCCGCAAGTATACGGCTAGCTAACATCACCGGTATAGGTAATATCTGGGCGATGTGCGGAGTGCGCGACGCTAAATGTGTGTTGACAGACTGGGTCCTTTGGACGATGTCCAGGGCTCGTAGGCGGTTGTTGGCAATTCTAGTCCGAACATTTCGTAAAAGCCGTCGAAAGTTGTGAGCAGCGGTCCGTCGTATATCGTCTGTAAAATCAATGCCGAGACATTTCAAACTATCTCTGAGCTGTAAGGGGGTGACACTGTTCTCAGACAATCCGACCCCGATGTTCATCGCCACCGATTTTGCGACGTTGATACGACTACCAATGGCCATGCCATATTACGCTATCCAATTTAGTGCGCTAGCGGTGTCGTCACCGTTGCGGTGACAATCACCAGGTCGTCAGCGTACGCTTTACACCGGAAAGTGTGGCCTCGTAACGTCATACCTGTTAGTCGTTGGCGCAGGCCGCAGAGGAGCGGTTCCATGGCCACAGCGTAAAGTAAAGTGGACAGAGGGCAGCCTTGGCGTATCGATCGAGAAATGGTGAGGGGCTGCGTAGGTCGGCCGTTGACGATCACCTTGGACGTCGCGCCACGGAGTAGTCGCATGACGACAGTGACGAATGGCTGTGGGTACCGTATATGTTGGAGGACCGCTTCCAAATAGTCGTGGCCCACTCGGTCGAAAGCTTGACTAAAATCGATTGCCACCAGTGCACCCTTCAGACGACATGCCCTCGCCAGTGAGATCAAGTCACGATATTCACTGAGTGCTGTTTGAATATTATTGTCGCCTCCTAATGACGTTTGATCGGGTGAGATAACATTTCGTAAGGTCTGGCGTATCGGCGCCTCCAACAGTCTAGAAAAGATCTTAAAGTAGCAGTTCAATAGCGTCAACGGGCGGTAGTCCTGCAGTTGTGAGCCACCGGACGGTTTGTGAATAGGAATAATCATCCCTTCCACAAGGGCCGCAGGGAGTGGCACTTCCGGGGATAGTAGTTCGCGACAGATGTCCGTCCATCGGGAGGCTAATAAATATTGAAAAGTCCGGTAAAATTCCAAGGGAACGTCATCAGGACCCGGAGACTTGTTGACAGCTCATTTTCTAATGGCGTCGATCACTTCTTCTTCTGTAATTTTTTCCATCAAGGCCGCTTCCATTGTCGGGGTGACGGTGCCGTAAATCGTCTGAGAGACGTCCTTCAGTTTTGTTGGATCAGGGGTCTGAGTGGAATAGAGTTGGGAATAATGATTGTAGAACATTGTGTTTATGTCTTGTTGTGTGGTGAGGCGACGACCGTACTCCGTGTCGATGAAGCGTATCAGCGCACGTTGGCGTCGTTTACGTTCACGAAGAACGTGGAACATTGACGGGCGTTCGCTCGGTATCCGATCCTGCGTCCTCGAGCGGATGACTACCGCCTCTAGGTGGTGTCGCATATGAGCGAGGATCTGAGCCTTAGCACGGTGGACCGCCGTTTGTCGTTCCGGAGACGGCGCCATAGCATCGCAGTCGCGCAGTACCCTGAAGTAAAAGTCGAGTGTATGTCTACGCCAAATAGCGTGGTAGCGACCGTAGGTTATCAACGATCGCCTCAGTGCCGGTTTGGCGCAGTCCAACCACCAGCGGATAGTTGTGGGATATGCACGGAGGCGATTTTCACACGAATGCCACATATCCTCAACGGCTTGGCGGCAATCCGGGTACGACAGGTGAGCGATGTTTAATTTCCACGGGCTGCGGCTTCTCTACACTTGTTGCCGCCGCAGGGTGATGGCACAAATGTAAGCTGAGTGGTCCGATAAGGCTGCAGGCCACATTTCTGCATCCTGTGTTCCAGCGGCGAGAGAGCGTGATCGATACGAGCGTGATAAATCCGATCGATACGACTGGAAGAGTGACTCGTGAAGTGTGTGAATCCCGGTCGGTGGCCGTGAAGATGTTCCCAAGTGTCCACCATCTGCAGGTTCCGAATTAGTGTCTCGAGTTCCGTGAACGGATTATGTCGTGGAAGTTGGTCTCTGGGCGCCAGTACGCTATTGTAGTCACCTCCAAACACCAGATGGTCGTGGCGGCCTTGGAAGAGAGGGGCGAAGTCTTCCGCAAAGAATCGTGAACGTTCGCGACGTTTGTCCGTCCCGGAAGGTGCGTAGATATTGATAAGGCGGACACCCAGTACTGTGAGTGCCATTCCTCTTGCCCCAGGCAGAAACAGGACATCGTCCGCCACTATCCCTTCCCGAAGAAGTACAGCGACACCGCTGCCTGTAGGGGAAGCTGGAGAGACGCAAGCATCGTAATCGTACATGCGTGGGAAGGGCTATATCGATGGAAGCAGAGTTCAAAATTTCCTGAAGCAAGGATAACTTAGCGCGCGTCCGTATAGTGTTGATGTTGACAGTTGATGTTGATAGTCTATCCATAGCACCCGTGTTGGCCATCAATACCCTTGTAAGGCTGTCTCGTCACTGTATCTGATGGCGCAAGAGGATCAACACTGGTGCGGTGAATTTCCCCGCGTGTCGTCCAACACGATGAGCAAGGAGTTTTCCTCACAGTCGTCCGCCCAGAAGCCATGAAATACCATCGGCTGTTGGTGGCTGTTAATGGCTGCTGCGGCACCCGGCGCTGACTCCATCGGCTCTACTGGCTGGGAATCGGCAGCGGCTGTCTGCTTGTGATCCTGCTGATCTGTGGGGTCGGAGGGGCTGAAGCCGTCACCACGGCGAACTGTTGAGTTTGATGTTACAGCGGCCTCTGTACCGCCGGTACCGTCGTCGGAGTGTCCACAGTCCATGTCAGACGATCGCTGCAAACTCTCGTCCGATGGAGCACGCCGCCGTCTCTTGTGTTTTCGCGGGGAACGCTGTTTACGGACGTGTGTTTCAGTATCTGAATGTGGGTGGATTTCTTCAGCTGCTCCGGTATCTGGAAGAAAAGCCGCTGTCGGCGCAACCCGTGGGTCAATGTCCACCCTGGCATCCACGCCTTCTTGCAAGGTCGGTCGGTGATTACCTTCAGGTGGGGGCGCCGTTGTAGAGGTCGGATCCTGTGCTGCAGAATCCATCATGGTCTCGCTATAGGGGGCGGCTATCGGACTAATGTGGTGTAAGTACGCTGTTTCACTGATTACTGAAATGGGACTGCCAGAGTCAAGTACTGCCGTAAATTTTACGTCATTTACTGTAATGTGAATCACAGGATATGCAATGTTGTTATGTTTTACGTCGTGTTCTTGGAGTAAGATGTCCCTAATGTCTTCCATTTTTACGTAATTACTAGCTACGGCAGCTGCGTCGTTAGTTTCATACGTGCGTTTTGTGGCTGCCTGCGGTATGAGTCATTGCCTATTGTCTCTTTGTTGGCGCGCGTCGTTATTGGGATTTGGAGACCTAACTTCTACAAATTCACCGTGACGAGAGGGCCCTGCCCTGTTTAAATCCCGCCAGTTCTGATTCAATTCAGGTCTGTCGTTACGATCACATCGTCTGTCGTCATGTTGGTAGTTCCTGTAGTTTCTTTCTTGTCGGTTAAGTGGTGGAGAATTTCTCCCTGAATCGTAACTGCGCGCTGGACCGTTGCGTCTAAAGTTATTCTGTCTCCCGTAATAATAATTATTTTGGTTCCCATATTGTCTGTTTCTCTGATTGTCTCTGTAATAGTCATTACCGCGGAGAGGTGATCTTTCCCTGTAATTATTACTACTCTGCCAACGGTTGTCGTACGGGTGGTGTCTATTTTGGTCACGATTTGTGTTGTGAGAATAGCCTTGTCGTGTCAAGTTATTACTTCTTTCATCGCGGAATTGCGACGGATGTGACCTGTAATTGTTGTGTTCCTGGTTTCGCGTTCCGCGATTGTCAGTGTCAATTTCTATTTCTTGTAAGAGTCCCTGAAATGCATCAATGTCGTCTTTGCAACGTCCTGCCAAAATAATATGTCGTAAATGTTCAGGCAGTTTGATTAAGCAAATGCGGATGAGTTCTGAGGGGCTGTATGGGTTTGAAAGATATTGATTCTTATGCAACATGTCTTCAAAATATTTCATAAGACTGGAAAATTCAGATTGTTCGAAACGTTTCATCATTATGATGCTATGTTTTACTCGGTCTTGTGTGGCTTGAGACCAATATGCTGAGAGGAAGGCATGGTAAAACTCTCCTTCACTGTGGCAATCGTGAATTACCGATCGCATTCTTACAGCTGGTTCATTCTCCAAGTAGCCACACATAAATTCTAATCTGTGTTCTAACGACCAGTTGGGAGGAAAACAATGAGAGAATTGATGGAGCCATGCTTGTGGATGAATGTCGTTGCCAGAATTCTTAAATGTTTTGAATTTACGTGTAGTAATGAACAGCTTATAGTCAAAATCATCATGTCGGCAAGTCGCATGTCGGTCATTGTTACGTCGTTTCGGCGGTTCCATCTCAAAATTCGGCGTACCTTGCCAACTTCTTTCACAATTTCCGAAGTGCCCTGTGTTGTTATTTTGTGTCTGTTCCGTATTTCTATGTCCCTCTTCCCGTATTGGGGCACGAGTGTCCTCTGAAATACGTAATTCTTGTACTACTTGTGCCAACTGATCTTGCAGTTCCCGGATTTCTCTTTTGTACTGTGTATTGATTTGATTTTGATTTTGTTTGAATTTTCTAATTTGTTCATACTCTTCAGTGTCCGTGAAGGCTACAGGTGTTGTGTCATTCAGATCATCATCTACCTTTGTAGATAAGTTAGTGAACTGATCTGAAAGTTCGGCTACTTTATCCGATAGTGAAATCATTTCCTCTATATGTTTTTCTGAACCAAGTTTCAGAGTGTCCATTTGTGTTGAAATCGTATCTACTGTGTCCTTTAAGTTTTCCTGAGTTTTTGCAAGTTGCATAACCGTATCGGTAGATGCAACTGAGTCAAATTTTGCTTGCAAGGTCTCATGATTTTCATGAACAATGGTTTGCAGTTCTTTTATGGCTGCTTCGTGATTCTGTAGTGCATTTTCATGACGCGAAAAAATAGGTTGGAAATGCTCACAAATTTGTGTTTTTACGTCATTACAGACTTTTTGACATTTCGATTCAATGTGATGTAACTCAGTAGTTAAATCCTCACGTGTTTTTCAAGAGTTTGCTCCAATGAGTCTAACTTTTGAAGATTTTGTTCCATTGCGTCTAACTTTTTAAGATTTTGTTCCATTGTGTCTAACTTTTGAAGATTTTGTTCCATTATGTCTAACTTTTGAAGCTTTTGTCCCATTTGTTGCATTAATTGTAATAACAATGCACTGGTGTCTGAAACATGTTCCTCAGTGCTTTTCGGCAGTGAATTTACACCAGAAACATTCACATTTTGACAAGCAGAAAATGTGTCTTGACTTATTTGAGAAAACGGTGAGGATCTAAAACCTGAATCTACAGTATTTGCGAGATCGTGTCGTGTCATTTCGGCTTCCTGAGGCGAGCTATTGCCGAGCGATCGATCGATAACGCTTCCCTCTTCACTAATTGTTTCACTGTCCACGCCATTGTTTGCCGCCCGCTCCATTTCCCTATGCACAATTACCAAATTACTACTTTGAACATCAGTTAATTCATTACTCGGTGGCGCTAACACACTGCTTTCGTTTTCACTGTCATTTCTCAGTTTACATTGGAGCCTAGTATTACGTTTTTCACACGCCATTATTGTCACAGTATTTCACACGACAACACAGAAGAACACAATTTGAAGAGCAAAAATAGGGGAACACATTAACATAGCACTGAAAATAATATCTAGTTAATTGCAGCTGCGAAATACTTGGTGCAAATCTACATGCATGCCACACCTGTTTTACTGTACAACAATGAAAGACTGCAACTACAAAGGAGATTCTCTCTACAGTTACGCGCTAGCAATAAACAAAATCTACACTAATTACACAAACTACAAGAAAAATCAGAAGATTCCAGTGAGGTATCCTAGGCTAAGGGTCGACATATGAAACATCCCCTTTGAACAATTTATACAAAACTGTGCTTAAACTGACACACAATATTTTTAGCACAACGCAATCTGACTTTCAAAAATCCCTACAAAAGAATGGTCCTGACTAACATTAAACTATACCTTTCACAAATCACTAAATCACTTACCTCACAATAATCTTCATTTCTCCCACTACTGCAATACAGCAAGCGCCACTACTGCCAGCTAAATAAAAGATTCAAACTATGGAAGGCACTAACTACTGATAGGGATAGTTAGCAAATGAAAGATATTAATAGAGAACAAACAATGTATTTACCTTGATATCATCATGTATAAATATAGCAGTTCATGACAAATTTCAAAACTCCGCCATCTCTCTCCCCACATCCATCACTGCTGGCGGCTCACCTCCAACTGCCCAACGCTACGCACTGTTCACATCCAGCTGCCGCTGCCCAACACTACAATGGCAGACAACAATGCAAACTAGCCACAGACTGCACACAGCACAGCCAGTGATTTTCATACAGAGGTGGCGTTACCAATAAAAAAACCTAAACAGCCTACTTATGTATTAATATCTTTCATTTGCTAACTATCCCTATCAGTAGTTAGTGCCTTCCATAGTTTGAATCTTTTATTTAGCTGGCAGTAGTCTCGCTTGCTGTATTGCAGTAGTGGGAGAAACGAAGATTATTGTGAGGTAAGTGATTTAGTGATTTGTGAAAGGTATAGTTTAATGTTAGTCAGGGCCATTCTTTTGTAGGGATTTTTGAAAGTCAGATTGCGTTGTGCTAAAAATATTGTGTGTCAGTTTAAGCACAGTTTTGTATAAATTGTTCAAAGGGGACGTTTCAGTGGTCAGCATCGGAAAGGATTGCTGCCCGTGTAACTTCGGCGTAATTGAGAGGAAGGGTCGTCACCGTAGAAGGAGTCATAGATTCACCTGTCGGGATTTGAGTAAGCCGTCGTCGGAGACAATCCGACCGGACGTGCCCTTCTTGGCCACAACCAGAGCAAGTGCGTGGCTGACCGTCAAATGGCTCTGAGCACTATGGGACTCAACTGCTGTGGTCATAATTCCCCTAGAACTTAGAACTACTTAAACCTAACTAACCTAAGGACATCACACACATCCATGCCCGAGGCAGGAGTCGAACCTTCGACCGTAGCGGTCGTGAGGTTCCAGACTGTAGCGCCTTTAACCGCTCGGCCACTCCGGCCGGCGGCTGACCGTCATACATAATGATCGCCCTACATCCGCCGATGACAAGATATGACGGAACATGTTTGGTCAGTTCAATTTTGATCTGTCGTACCTCGTTAAGAACGGGGTACGTTGTAAAGGTGGTCCATTTTTCGGCCATATGGCTGATCACTCTGCCGTAGGGCTGGAAAGCCGCGGTGACTACGTCCGGTGGTACTTCGAAAGGGAGTTCGAAGACGCGTATCGTACGGAGGCCAAGCCCCGCGCGATCGATAGAGACCGCCCCAATATGGCCATCAGAATGTTTTAATTTAAGATCGTTCGCATGTGCGCGCACGATTCTGTTGCACAACTCGTCACTTACTAACTTGACGTAGACAACACTGCTCGTGATAAGAGAGACGGATACCAATTATGTCTCGCGGTTCAATTTTAACGTCGTCACGTAGAAAACGTTCCACTTCAAAAGCTCGCGGTCGTGCATGATCGGGTTGAAACTGATCTTGATGGTGGTTTGTCTGTATGAATGTGCCACGTTGCGTCGGTAGTGATGGACTCGAAACTAGCGGCGACGCAGTAGTAAACAACTACGGGCACTCGCGAACGCGCGGACGGGACGTAGAACAAGACGTCCTCGCCGCAGCGCTGCGGAAAGCAGACTGCCTTTCGAGGGGCAAGTGCTCACCAACTGAGCTACCCAAGCACGACTCACGCCCCGTCCTCAGAGATTTACTTCTGTCAGTATCTTCGTCTCCTACCTTCCAAACTATACAGAAGCTCTCCTGTGAACCTCACAGAACTAGCACAACCACATCTTCACCGTAGGCTAATAGCTTCCAAACTTTACAGAAGCTCTCCTGCGAACCTTGAAGAACTAGCACAACCACATATTCACCGTAGGCTAATAGCTGCGCGTGTTTTTTTAAACTGATCAATTGCCTAAGTTGTCTAATGACCCTCCCTTGGCCCCTAGAGAAATTATTAAGTATTCCTGATAAGAGCAAAAAGAAAAAAAAAAAAAAGAAAAACAAACAAGCAGCCTCGAAACTTTCCGCTGCAAAATTAATGGTAACTACTGTTCCCTACTCTTACCAGGCCCTTTTTTCTTCCTAGCAATAAATGATTTAAAAAAATCTCACCTCTGGTGTTACTTTTTAATTTTTAAATTGAAATTGAGCTATTCACCAAAAATCACATATTTAGTTCTGTGGATCTTAATTACTGTCTTCTTGGCTGAAAAAGGTAAATTATTAATTTTTTCTTAATGCGTGGCGTCTCCGGAGTGCAATCGAGTGCGCTCAAGGTTTAAGTTCTTCTTAGCAGCCAGGGTAAGAAACAGCTTTCCAGGATCTGCGTCGTAATGTAGCTCTGAAAAATTCTTGACGCCGTTATTGAAGAGAAAGGCAGATGGATACGATTCTGAACAACTATGATAGTCTGTGTTGGTAGGGCAAGTTCCACAAATTTTCGCTTTTCACAAAAGAGAATCTGTTCATTTCAAAAGACCGTGATATTAAACAGGGACCGCACAGTACTACCTAGCATTCAAAACCCTAAGTCTTTTGCTGTGCTTGCACTTCTTATTGTAATTACTAGGAGAGGAAAGATGCCGGCCGCGGTGGTCTCGCGGTTCTATGCGCGCAGTCCGGAATCGCGCGACTGCTACGGTCGCAGGTTCGAATCCTGCCTCGGGCATGGATGTGCGTGATGTCCTTAGGTTAGTTAGGTTTAAGTAGTTCTAAGTTCTAGGGGACTGATGACCACAGCTGTTAAGTCCCATAGTGCTCAGAGCCATCATCAGAGGAAAGATGAGCATAATATTTACTTCAAAAATTGCCAAAAATTTTACCTTTTAAGATAACAATTATTATTTCATAAAACGTTCTTCTCAGTGCTCAACTATTAAGAGATTCATCTTCTTAAAAGAGCATATACTGAGAAAAATTAACACAGGGGTAAGTCAACTATTAACCGCAATTTAATTATATTTTTGTTTATTTTGGTAGTACTGTTTTTTATGTTGATGACGCATGCTTTGTTTATTGGGAATTATATCTTTTCAATTTTCAAGCTGCTAGGTTAGTTTCGTTATCGCTGCCGTGCTGTTAATCATGGCTGCTCCGCTGTCTATTAGCACCAAGGAATAGCAACGTTCAGTGATCCGTTTTTTGTAGATGTAAGGCGTATCAGGGGCCGAAATTCATCGAAGACGTTCGATACAGTACGGAGTGTCTACGAATGGATTGAAAAATTCCGAAATAGTCACACAAGTGTCAAGCACGATGCAGGAGCTTTACGACCGTTTACAGCCACAAATAAACCATTGAGCGTTCACGTGAAATGATTCTCTTAGACAGACGAGTAACTATTGACGAAGTGGCACATCGTCTGAAAATTAGTCACGGTTCTGCCTACGAAATCATCCACAACAGACTTGGGTTTCACAGAGTTTGTGCAAGATGGGTCCCAAAACAACTCACCCAGTTGCATAAGCAAACGCGCTTGGACTTCTACAAAAAACATTTGGATCACTATGGTAACGAAGGGGACTCCTTCTTAGACAGGATCATACTGGTGACGAAACATGGATCCATCATTACGAGCCGGAGAGAAAATAGCATATTATGGAATGGAAACATCCAAATTCGCCGTGCAAGAAAAAATTCAAGACCCAACTGTCCGCCGGAAAACTGATTCTTACGGTCTTTCGGCGACGCACAACAACCACTACTGGAACATTCTGGGGAAAGGGGCACAACAATAAACAGTGAACGTTACAGTGAGATGTTTACTGCCAGGATAAAACCTGCAATTCGAAGCAGACGCCGAAGATTTGTGTCAAAAGGTGTTGTGTTGTTGCATGACAAGGCCATCCGCATACTGTTGCCCACACTGCTGGAACACTCCAGAAACTCAAATTTGAAGTACTGGATCACCCTCCATATAATCCCGATCTTGCCCCTTCTGACTATCACTTGTTTGGTCCACTCAAACAGGCATTAAGGGGCCGTCGATTTTCGTCGGACGAAGCAGTGAAGGAAGCGTGGCATTCCTGGCTCGCAGCTGAACAGAGAACGTTCTTTTATGACGGCATCAGGAAGCTTGCTCAACGATGGACCAAGTGCGTTGAAACGTAAGGATACTATGTCGAAAAATTATGTTCTTCTAAGTTTCCTATTTGATTACAATAAAATTTTATAACTTATTTGCCGGATAATAATTGACTTTCCCTCGTATTTTCTTATATCTCGCAGCAATGGCGGCTGTCGTTCCCTTTTTAACGACAGAAGTACATCTGCTTTTCAAATACGTCCTTCTGTAGTCAAGTCTACTATCAGAGAGAGAAAAAAAACCACTAATAAAGTCACGGAATACATAAGTGTGTTAAAAATCACGGAACGCAAACAAGCGTAATTCAGGTTATGAAATAGTACTATAGTTTTTAAAAAACCCAATTAACATCGTCAAGCGCTCTATGACAACGTTAGCATCAATGGCATATGAATAATAATTTCACTGCATTCATGATGGCATGCGGACCCAGGTGCAGTTCCAAAGCCACTTATAGGTCCCATTAACCAACAGAGAGTAACGTTAAATACCTAAGCTATTCATAAAAATACAGTTTTGCAAATGCTGGAACTGTAAATGACGTGAGGAACTGTGTTTTGGATATGGATTTACGTTTCACAGTTAGCTCATATTCTACGAACTTCTCCAGTGTATAACGAAATTTTCACTGTTACTATCCATCTGCGGATCAGTTGCAAACCACTGGCTTTACTTCACACGTTGCTTCGATCAGCAAAAAACCTGCCGAAAACCGAGATGCTGATCGTCATCAGTAGGAACACTTCATATCACAAATTATTCATAAGAGCTTTCTTCTTTGACGATTTTCGTGACTCAGTTACATCTTCTTACATAATGATGCAGATAAATAACAGTAATACAGTTACATTTATCAAAGGACATTTTATTTATACTTTCAGTGTTTCTATACTGCGGTAAATGTAGAGATAATTGTAATAATCAGGTAGAATTCATGTAAAACACGGTGGTGTATTCAGTAAGCATAAGTAATCAAATACTCCCATAAAATTTAATCTAGTGCGTGATAAATTTATGTCATTATTTGAAAATAGCTTTCTAATCAAAAAAGGACATTAAAGAGCCAAGTACACAACCGTGGAACCTTAGAGGGATTGAAGTATCTCATGAAAGGAAAAGGAAAATGTATCCATTGGCAAGAACAAGTAGAGACCTACAGTAGTTGCACACAACAAGAACTGCTCAAAATTACCGAGAGAAGTTATTAAAAATCAAGGAATATGGACATTACGTCGGAAATCGGTAATTCTGACAGCATATTTAAGGCTGTGTTGAATGTAGTGCATCGAGAGGCGGGGCAAACAACCACAGAACAGGATAACATTACTAATGAATGGATGGGACATAAATGAGGACTCAAAGGTAGCAAATATGTTTAATAGTCATTTGTTAAATATAGTGGAAAGTACAGGGACAAGTAATTGAAGAGAAAAACCACAGCAGAATACTGAGAAAGCAACTGTCATAGAACTGATTTATATTAATGTCACTAACTTGTCCTTCCAAAATTAAGAAAATTTATACGTTCTCTGAAAAATAAAAGCTCATCTGGATTTGACCGTGTTAACAACAGAGTACTAAAGATTTCTTTACACATAATGAGCCATGTCTCATCTGAAATCTGTAATGCATCATTAAATCAAAGCCTATTTCCAGAACGATTGAAATATGCCTTTGTTAATCCCTCTATAAGAGAAGTAAGAGGAGAAATCTCAATAACTGTTCGTGTTTTACTACCAATATCATTTTCCAAAAATTTTTAGTAGGTGATGTATTCTAAAATAGGATCCCAGCTGAGCAACAATCATATACCCAACAAATCACAGACCGAATTTCAGAAGAATTGCCCTGCTGAGAATGCTGACTCACATAATTTTACCGGCAATAAATAACAAAATACCACCGGCTGGTGTTTTCTGCATCCTACGTAAGACACTTGCCTTTGTGAATCGCAACATTCTCCTAGATAAACTGAGGTTTTATAGGATTGATGGTATAGTCAACTAATGGATGATGTCATATCTAACCAAATGATGCATTAAACAGTACTTAGTAATTCAATCAGTGCAACCAGGGGAGATTCTTCCGACTGAGGAAATCGCATATGTGTTTCTCCAAGGCTCAGTCTTAAGTCCGCTATTATTCCTCACATATGTAAACAATCTACCGTCTAATATGCATCAAGCAGAATCCGATTTTTGCGCAGATGACAACACTACTGCACTCATTCCAAGTATGCATACAGAAACAGAAGAGACATTAAACAATGTTTTTAAAACTGCAGTTGACTGTTTTTCTATGAATGGTCTCACTCTCAATTGTAATAAGGCATAAAGTGTTCAGTTCTACACATGTTATCGCTCTACACCAATGATATGTTTTACACATGGCGAGGAAATACTAAACAGCGTGGAAACTTCAAAAGTTTTAGGTGTGTATATCGATGAGAATTTAAACTCTAAGAGACACGTTTTAGAACACCTACGTCAGTAACATAGCTCAATCAAACTTGGACTGTACATAGAAAGAACTGCTACAGTATATTACGAAGCGTAAATGAATAAATTGGGGAGACATATTGCAAAACATCGACATGTTCCAGCCATAAGCCAGCAGTTTTCAGCAGCGGTGGTGGTTGTAGACTGGAACGCCCTGCCACAGGAAATTCTGGCCAACCTTGTGGCCAGCGTGAGAGCACGCTGCAGGGCGTTCATTGCCGTCCATGGTGATCACACACCCTACTAAGAACAACGTCCCGCCTTTTGTAATTTCCATGGGATTTCCTTTACTTATCTTCTGTGTAATACTATAGGAGGTTCTTTCTGTGTAGTATTCAAGTTTCATGTAAACAGCAACGACACATTACCTGTTCTACTGTTTTGTAGTTAATAATTATTGAAGCCCTTGTTACCTGATCAGCGTGTGTAGCTTCTGTTTAATATCTGATCAACATAGTATTTTAATCAACATTATATTTATATGTAGCTGTTTCTGCTTTTTGTTAGATACTAAAAGATGTGGTTAATATTGAACACCGATGGGTAAGACCTTGTTTTAACTTCATCTGTGTACATAAAGCTAACATTCTGTTTAATGCAATTTGTATTGCTTACACTGCGCGTTATATGAATCCATTGTCCAGAAGGCTGGAAAGACTTTCCCTTTTTACTTTGTCAAACACATTTGTTGATCAATGAAATCTATAGAAACTGAAAGCTGTATTCTGTGTGCCTTCAATATGTGATATTACGGTTATCAGTTTGGACATAATGAAAGTATTCGTGCTATTGCACACACTCGTTTTTGAGTTACTCTGGGAAATATTTTGTTTGGTATACAAAGTCGACGTTTACCGAATAATTAATCTCCTTTCTTACATACTGTTGCTTTGATCCAGCTCTCCAGCACCAGCTCACATGCCCAAATACTATTTAAGGGGGTCAGCTAATGAGTTTTATAACATTTAATGCTGTGTAATATTTTTTCGCCTGTTGCCTACAGAACTGTTATTATTACGTTGTACTTAGTATTTTGCAATTCATGATTCTTGTTAAGAGGTGGCGCACTTCCCAAACATTTGTTGCAAATATCTGATGCTGTTTCATTTTAAAAGCTTTCTTTAATTTTTTTGTTGGTTGATGGTTTTCTTAGAAGCTCACTGACTCTTACCGATTCCAAAATCTGTAATTAACAGATACAACCGGTTTTAATAAAGACTTAAAAATCAGGAAATTAAAAATTTTGGGAAGAGATTGTTTTTCTGTTTCTTGACAGAACTGTCCGTTCCTGTCTCGTCTGCTACAGTTTCCAGCATTCCCTGCCGTTGTGTTGAGATATGAAATATCCCTTACGTGGCTCATTAAAGATGTTTACGATACATCGAACTGCTGACCACTGGAACATATAGCTATCTGCTCCCAAATTATACAGAAGAAAGGAGAGAGAGAAGCGCTCTATAAGAGACCTCAAAACTATTAAATTTAAAATTAAAAGATCAGAGTGTTTAACGCAGGAAATTGTTGCACTGATGTAAATGTAAAAAAGGGAATCCGCTGGAGGCTACTGCAACACAGTACGGAGTATAGCGGCTGTAATATTTAGCAGCCATTATAAAACAATCTGAAATGAATATGGGTTGAGACGCGTGCTACTTACGCGATTATCTAAAATCAGATGTGTCCGGAAAACCAAAGATATGGATGTAAGAATAAATGGCACAGGCAGAGGGAAGCCTTGAGACTTTATCATACACGCTGACAGGTAGGAGAAGAGAGTGCTCAACTGACTGACGTTTGACCCACCTCATTACTTGTTCAGACTTGTATGAACTCACATACACACAGTGGACTACTTTTAGAAATAAGCAGACATAATAACAGAGGATCATATTTCACCCCTGCATTAGCAGGGCTATACAGCAAAATACAATGTAAGAGGTCGTTATGAGTATGGTGACAGGATTTCGACCGTGGCAGGTAAGCCTTACATCAAAATCCAGCCACGTATCGGAAAACGGGCTGGTTCTGAGATGTGTTACATGTGACTTTGGAAACGTATGACACGCAGAGAAATGCGCAGCGGTGTTACCCGTCACGATTGCTTCTTTACAAAATATCATAAAAGTAAATGTGTGGCTAAAAATGTGCATCAATAATAGCTGAAGAATTCGTGCCTTTAACGCATTTTAAAAAGTGTATCAGCAAAAGCTGTAGTTTAAAACTTGTTTCATTTATGTAACAAAGAACCTTCAATAAAAAAAAATACTTTTTTAGTGGGCATTAGTTTGAACTGTACTTACTGACAACCCGCAGTGTTGTCAATAATTAGTTGAAATGATGATAAACGTGACACACAAAAAACGACAAATACTAAAGGTTATGAAAATAAGATTGTTCACTGTAGAGAATTCGACATTTTTTAAAATTTTACTTTTTATTTCAAAAACCCACATAAATTACATGTTAAGTTACTTATGAAGTTTGAACACGAAAAATCGTCTATATCAACTTGGCCAACAATTTCTTTGCATGTGACTCCGCTATGTGTACCGAAGAAAATATAATGTTACAGTAATTCATTCATAAAGTTTAATAAATGCATTTATTGGCGCTATCTCGAAAATATTGTATTTCGTGCTCTTACTCTGATATTACTTGTGTTTATAAAACCGTACCGTTCTAGTGTTTGCAGAAGACGCTACTTTATTATTAGTAGTGTGCTACCGGTGGATATTCTCTCTTTGCTCACTGTGGATGATACAGATTCAATGGATAATCGTAGGATGGAGCAGCTGCAACTTAGGGCTTCGATATTCTTAAAGGATTATATTTTCGCCCTCACACACCATGTGGCGACGGGGTAGGCGGGTGAGAGAGTGGTGGTAAGGTGGAGGGGACAGCAGTTTAACAGATAAATGGCGTGCAGATTCCTTAATATACTCTGGTGCTCTATTACAGTATTCTGCTCACTCTTCCCTCCATGTGCCCTGTTTTACGAGCAACATGTACAAAATATTAATTTACAAAATTGCAGTTCAGTTTTAAATAGCTTGATTATGTGTTTGGCAGCTACTGGTTTCCTCTTTATCAGTCTTTTTCCACAACATATTCAGAATGATAGAATTAACTTCAGTGTGCATGTTGAAGACCTTTGATACTGGTTGCTTTGTTTTAGAGTATGAAATTCACCTATGCAGTGGAGATATAATTCCTTTTTAGTTAAAATTAGTTGCTATAGCTTTCTAGTTTTTGATGATGACGACTTTAGCGTATGAATGTTTTCGTAAAATGGTCTCTCAATTAATGAGACATTGTATCAGTGTCTTTGGTAGAATCATATTCCAACAAACCTTATCCGCATAGTTGGTCGCTTATAGTGGATTCGGAGGACAATCTGCATTGGAAGGTAATACATCTTAATGGAGCTTCAGAAGCATATAACATGAAAATAGCGGCATTCTTATCGAAAATGAGACCACTACATTGAAGATACTTGCGAAAATTTAGAATGGTGATCGGTCAGAAAATGATTAAGTAATTGTAGATTATATAGTATCTGACAAAATATTAATTAGCATATTTATTTTATTATTTACTTCGATGCCCACTTAGTTGAAAAATAAATCTGATGGATGTATAAATAAACTCTGAGAAATGTCTTAAAGCAACTGTTATCTGATAATGAGATGTGGAATTGAAGGCAACGAGACAAAATAATTGCAAAACGACGATAATTATTATGAAGCACAATGAAAGTGCCTTCGATAGGCAAATTTAGAAACGACGACCCAATATTTCTGAAACAGGCAGCTACCAAAATCGAAGGATCTCATATGAAGAAATCACGGTGTATGAAAACTAATTTTCACCAATTCAAAGAAAGATGAGATGTCAGCCTATTCCAGTTAAGCCAATGTGGGTAGGGGAGATCACACACTGTTGTTCGGAAGGAGAATATAAAAGGAAAAGAACACCCACAATAAGAAGAAAGCAATTTTAATAAACCATGAATCTCGTTCACATTAGACAGAGTGCTGAACCAGACATGCGTTGAATACACGGGGCGGATTAACAACCACTGATGTGATAAACCGGCCAGCATGTGGTTTTCCAGGCGGTTTTCCGAGCTCGTTTAGGCAAGTTCTCAGCTGGTCTCCCATATTTGTCCCGAAAACCCGATACAAAAACAGTTAAGATATTACAACACACAGAACGAAGTTTAGTCGAGGCATAGATTTAGCACAAGACTTTCCTCCGTTGAGATTAAACGACATTGAGACGAGGTAGGATATTCAGTCACAAAATTAATTTAAATAGATTTTACAAATCGTGAAAACAGTGGAGTTCGTGCGACGGAAAATGGTACGAATCTTGTTCCCGACGTAAAAGCTGAAAAAGATAGTGGAGTTGTTGAGACTCTGGTATAGCAGTTGGGGGCGTCAGATCACCACCTCAGAACCAACTCTTTAGCTCTAGTATTGTGTTTGAGACAAACTTCTTCCTTTTTAAGTAAAAACGCTCTGATTACTGTGGTGTCTAGGAAGCCTGCATACTAGGTTCGCTAGAAAAACATTCAAACAGGTAGTATTAATGAGTTTTATAACAATAAGAAGAGTACAATACTTAAATTTTGCAATTACAGAGATGTGTCGCAAGGAAAGGGTGACATACAAAATAATCAGTCTTCTTCAGTACAGACAATTCCAAGTCTGTGCTACATAGACAGTACAAACGAAGTGAATATGGAACGACCATATAAAATTAATCGCCGCTAAAGCAGATGCCAGAGTGAGATTCATTGGAAGAATCCTAAGGAAATGCAATCCGAAAACAAAGGAAGTAGGTTATAGTACACTCGTTCACCCACTGCTTGAATACCGCTCACTAGAGTGGGATCCGTACCAGATAGGGTTGAAGATATAGAGATAGAGAAGATCCAACTGAGAACAGCGCGATTCGTAAAAAAATGGCTCTGAGTACTGTGGGACTTAATCACACACATCCATGCCCGAGGCGCGCTTCGTTACAGGATCATTTAGTAATCACGAAAGCGTTTCACAGATGATAGTGGAAGACTCTGCACGAGAGACGCTCAGTACATGAGGATAAAATCAGAGAGATTAGAGCCCACACAGAGGCATACCGACAATCTTTCTTTCCACGAACAATACGAGACTGGAATAGAAGGGATAACCGATAGAGGTTCTCAAAGTACGCTCCAAGACACACCGTCAGGTGGCTTGCGGAGTATGGATGTAGATGTAGATGTAGAGCTAGCGTTAACGCTGCTATCCAAGTCGCTAGTCTTGAAGCTGCTATTGAACTGGGCCGTCACCAGTCGGTCGCGGCGCTTATGTCCTCTTCACATAGGGCCCGCCGCTTTCGCGTTGTCGTCCTGGAGGGTGTTCTGGTCGACGTGCTACTGGCTGACTTCTTCTCACAGCCTTCTCTTCCCTGTCGTTCCCTACTGGTGTGCCGGCGCTTGACTTTACGCCGTAACAGTTACCACTGCACATCAGTGTGCTTCTACATTTATATTTACACTCCACGAGCCACCTCATGATGTGAGGTGGAGGCTGCTTTGATCATATTATGGAATATTGTTTTCCACACTCATGAACTTGAGATTTTCCTGTGTCATCTTCTGCAATTATAGTCAGTTGTTATTTCGGCCCTGTTTCATCTGACAACAATTCTATTTTTGCCATCGCTAAGTATCAATAATCGAATTAACAAAAAGAGGAATTTAACTTCGTTGCATGGAATCAGTGAGTTCCTGCAAAATATTTTCTTTTAAGGAACAACTAGAAGAAATATATATTAATTAGTTGTGAATGAGGTACTTATACAGATCTGTTGTCTGATCCTGTTCCAAGTTGACAGGCAGTACACACCTTCAGTATTTGCAGACATTCCGCTGTGATCGCAAATCGTGGATCGCTGAACCAAGGGGCTAACACTGGTCCGTTTAGAGACGTCTAATAGCAACGAGCTCTCAGATTAAGTACTTCGGTGGTTGGAAGCAAGACAGCACGTCACGGCTGTGAGGCTGCGTAGGAGATCATTGGCAAGCTCACAAAGGAGCAAGTTCTTTCACGTACTACATGTAGAATCGTATAGGACCAAAATCCTTGTATATAATCAGCACGTTCGGCTCGGCGTCGCAAAAGCCGATGATGAGACTACGTCATAGTGAGTGTGTGTGTTAAAAACAGTCGCATAAGCACTGCAACGTCCGTTGATGTTTTACATATTTGTTAGACAGATTTGTCGCACAAATATCCGTACTTCCATTCTAGAGTATTTAACTAAATATGATGTCGTGACGCACTCCGAAAAATATCGGAAAGTGTTACTCCTCTAGGCGAATATGTGCGACATCATAATGTCCTCCAATCACATATCGTGATTTTTAACTGTACTGTCGTTACATATTCCAATTTAGCACTCATAACCAGAAGCAACGCGAAGATCATGTGATCAACTTATAATGTGTACATTGCGGTTTTCAGTGTGTTGGAAGTAGTTAGTACCATCCATTTGTAACCTATGTTTATACTGCGATACTCCCTTCCAGTCTTTTGCATTATCGACGAGTATGGATGCGGTATGTTGGAACGTGGTGGTACATGTTGCATGCCATATTGTGCAAGAACGGCCGTGACAAGCACACGCGTAACCCATTTTAAACAAACGACGCACGTTAAATTCTTACTAACTATACATTACTGGTGAGTGGAGTTGCTACAGGACACCCAAGTACTCTTGTAAATAAACGACGGAGAAAATATAAAAAATTGCTATAAAAAACAATTATCCCTAGTAACACAGGATGGCAACAGAACAGACAAGCACTTTATGTGAAACAATTTATGATGGTGAACAGCTACATTCAATCGTCCACCTGATTCAAATGGCTCTAAGCACTATGGGAATTAACATCTAGACTTAGAACAACTTAAACCTGACTAACCTAAGGACATCACACACATCCATGCCCGAGGCAGGATTCGAACCTGCGACTGTAGCAGCCCCGTGGTTCCGGACTGAAGCGCCTAGAACCGCTCGACCACAGCGGTCGGCCGTCCACCTAGTAGAAGGCTGGAACGACACTGCCGCACTTGCCTGTTGGCGCATCAGATGCCAAGGCCTCACACATATAGCGTCCCACCAAGGAGAGAACCATAGTCTCCCCTGTTCATTCTGCTGAAAATAGTCTGCCTCACGATGAAGCACCTGAGATGATGCTAGCGGGTTTCCGTCCTCGGAGTAGAGAAGCAACTTAAATCACTTAATAAAAATAAGTCTTCCACTGGACTGTATATCTATTACTTTTCCATCTGTAAGTATACTCCGCAAATAACATTTGAGTGCCTGGCAGAGGGTTCATCGAATCTCCAAAACAGTAATTCTCTATTATTCCTCTCTAACAGAGCGCAGAAAAAACGAACTGCTATACCTTTCATGTGACGTCTGATTTCCTTAGTTTATTATGATGGTGGTTTCTCCCTCTGTAGGTCGGCGTCAACAAAATATTTTCGGCCAGCTGTTATGGCCGAGCGGTTCTAGGCGTTTCAGTCCTGAACCGCGCAACCACTGTGGTCGCAGGTTCGAATCCTGCCTCGGGCATGGATGTGTCTGATGTCCTTAGGTTAGTTAGGTTTAAGTAGTTCTAAGTTCTAGGGGACTGATGACCTCATATATTAAGTCCCACAGTGCTCAGAGCCATTTGAACCATTTGAAACAAAATATTTTCGCATTTTGAGGAAGAAGTTGGTGACTGCAATTTCGTGAGAAGATCCCGTCGCAACATGAAAACCATTTGTTACAATGACGTCCACCCCAACTCCTGTATCATGACCAAGGCACTCTCTCCCCTATTTCTCTATTATACAAAACGTGCTGCCCTTCCTTGAAATTTCTCGATGTGCTGCATTAATTCTATCTGGTAAGTATCCTAACTGCGCAACAGTACTCCAAAAGAGGACGAACAAGCATAGTGTAGGCAGTCTGTTTAGTAGATCTGTTGCATCTTCTAATAGTTCTGCCAATAAAAGGCAATCTCTGGTTCGCCTTCTCCACATTTTCTATATGTTGATACCAATTTAAATAGTTCGTAATTGTAATCCCTAGGTATTTAGTAGAATTTAAGACCTTTGGATTTGATTGATTTATCGTGTAACAGAAGTTTAATGGATTCATTTTAGCACAGATAAGGTTGACCTCACACTTTTTATTATTTAGGGTCAACTACCAATTTCCGCACAATGTATACACCTTTTCTAGATCGATTTTCGATTTGTTTCATGTTCTGATGACTTTACTAGGCGGTAAAAGATAGTATCATCTTTAAACAACCTAAGACGGCTGCAATTTGATTATAAGCCACCTGTGGCGTACAGTATCAAAAGCCTTCTGGAACTCTAGAAATACGGAATCAATTTGAAATCCCTTTTCAGCATCACTCAGCACTTTGTGTGAGTCAAGAGCTAGTTCTTTTTCACAAAAAGGATGATTTCTAAATCGGTGTTGACTGTGTGTCAATAGACTGTTCTCTTCGAGGTAATTCATAATGTTCCGAAATCTTGCTTCATATCAACGTTAATGATATGGAGCTATACTTCATTGAAGTACTCGTTCTTGAATACTGCATACTCTGAAAGGAACCTAATTGGTATACGGTGTGGACGGGACGATGTGGTTCGTCTTCTTCGGTGAAAGAATTTCAGTGGGCTGTATTCAGTAACTCTGCTTTAGCACCACTTTTATCGGTATTCCTTCCATTACTATCGCGCATAGAAGGCACTGATCGTGTCTTACAGCTAGTGTACTTTACATATGACAAGAATCTCTTTGGATTTTCGACCAGGTGTCGTGACAAAGTTTCATTGTGGAAACTATTATAAGGAGCTCGCACTGAAGTCCGCCCTAAATTTCTAACTGCTGTAAAAGATCGCCAGTCTTCGAGATTTTGCGTCTCTTTAAATTTGGCATGCTTTTTTCTGTTCTGCCTCTGTTTGTGTATCTAGGGTGATCAGATCCGTCATTTGTTAATTTATTTAGTATAAATCTTCCAACTGCTCTCGGTGGTATTTCTTTGAATTCGAGCCACAGCTGGTCTACCCTTCCATTGTTAATTTGTAAGGAGTGGAGAATGTCCCTCAGGAAAGCGTCAAACGAATTTTTATCTGCTTTTCTGAACTGGTATACTCTCGTTTATTTTTGGAAGATTTGGAAGTTGCGGCATTCAGTCTCACTACGACAACCCTGTGCTCACCAATCCCTGTATCCGTTAGGATGCTCGTTATTAGCTCAGGATTATTTGTTGCTAAAGGGTCAAGTGGGATTTCACTACCGTTTATTGTTCGCACAAAATCTTAAACAAATTGCCGTAAGTAATTTTCAGATAATGCGTTTGGAACAATTTGGATGATGTTTTACGCGTACCTCCTGATTTAAAATGTATTTCCGCCAGCATATCGAGGGTAAATTTAAGTCATCACCAACTACACTGAAGCGCCAAAGAAACTGGTACAGGCATCCGTATTCAAATACAGAGATATGTAAACAGGCAGAATGTGGCGCTGCGGTCGGCAACGTCTATGTGAGACAACAAGTGTCTGGCGTGGTTGTTAGGCCGCTTACAGCTGCTACAATCGCAGGTTATCAAGATTTAAGTGAGTTTGAACGTGGTATTATAGTCGGCGCACGAGAGATGGGACACAGCATCTCAGCGGTAGCGATGAAGTGGGGAATTTCCCGTACGACCATTTCCGAGTGTATCGTGAATATCAGGAATCCTGTAAAACATCAAATCTCCGACATCGCTGCTGCTGGAAAAAGATCCTATAAGAACGGGACCAACGACGACTGAAGAGAATCGTTCAACTTTACAGAAGTGGAACCCTTCCTCAAATTGCTGCAGATTCCAACGCTGGGCCATCAGCAAGTGACAGCGTGCGAACCATTCAACGAAACATCATCGATATGGGCTTCCGGAGCCGAAGACGCGTGCAGTGTGCAGTTGGAGTGATATGGGACCCCTGATAGGTCTAGATACTACCCTGACAAGTGACACGTTCGTAATGATCCTGTCTCATCATCTGCATCCAATCACGTCTATTGTGCGTTCCGACGGACTTGGGTAATTCCCGGTGGACATTGCGACACCGCACATGTCCAGAATTTCCACAGAGTGTCTCCAGGAACACTCTTCTGATTCTAAACACTTCCGCTGGCCACCAAATTCCGCAGACACGAACATTATTGACCATATCTGAGATGCCTTGCAACATACTGTTCAGGAGTAATCCCCACCCACTCGTACTCTTTTGGATTTATGGACAACCCTGCAGGCTTCATAGTGTCAATTCCTTCCAACACTACTTCAGACATTATTCGAGTCCATGACACGTCGTGCTGCGGTGTACATATTAGGCAGGTGTACAACTTTCTTTGGCTCTTCAGTGTATAATTGAATCAGGCAAGTACGTGTTTGAAGTTAGACTCAAGTTGTTTTCGAACTCTTCAGTAACTGTGTAATCCGAGTCTGGAGGTCGCTAAAAGGATCCGATTGTTATTTTATTCCGGTTGCCTGGTTGCTAGGTTCCTTTCAGAGTATGTTGATACAGTAGCTCCATACTTAACAATCATATACAAGTAGTAGTTCGACGAAAGATCCCTACCCAAAGACTGCAACGTTGCACAGGTCACACCAATACTGAAGTTAGGAAATAGGAGTAATCCATTGTCCATTGAATTACGGGCCCATATCCTTAACGTCGATATGCAACAGGAGTTTGGAGCATATATTGTGTTCGAACATTATGTATAACCTCGAAGAGAAAAATCTATTGACACACTCAACACGGATTTAGAAAACATGGTTCTTGCGAAACTCAACTAGCTCTTTACTCACAGGAAGTGTTGAGTGCTATTGGCAAGGGATTTCGAATTCAATCCGCTTTTATAGACTTCCAGAATGCTTTTCACACTTTACACCACAAGCGTCTTGTAATCAAATTGCCTGATTATGGAACATAGTCTGAATAAGGAATCTATTAAACTTCGGTTACACGATGAACCAGTCAAATATAAAAGTCGTAAATCGAACTATGAGTAAATATCTAGGTATTACAGCCACGACCAACTTCAACTGGAAAGAAAGCGTAGAAAATTTTGTGAGGAAGGCGAAGTAAAGACTACCTTTTATTGGTGAAATACTGAAGATTCAACAGATCTACTAAAGAGACTACCTACACAACGCTTGTCCGTCCTTTTTTGGAGTACTGCTCCGTGGTTCAGGATCCTCACTACATAGGAGTGCATCGAGAAAGTTCAAGGAAGAACAGAACGTTTTGTATTGTTGAGAAACAGGTGAGGGAGTGTCTCGGAGATGATACAGGATCTAGGATGGACGTCATTGAAACAAACGCGTTTCACATTGCGGCGGAATCTTCTCACGAAATTTCAATCACCAACTTTGTCCTCGGAATGCGAAAATATTTTTTTGACTCTGACCTACATAGGAAGAAAAGGTTATCACAGTAAAATCAGGGAAAACAGATCTCTCACGGAAAGATATGGGTGTTCGTTTTTCCCATGCGCTGTTCGACAGTGGAATAATAGAGAATTATTGTGTTGGTGGTGCCAGGCACTTAAGTGTGATTTTCAGAGTATCCTTGTAGATGTAGTCAGAGAAGCCAGCAGTCATTCTGATTTTTCTTTTACATGTCTCTCTCTGAAATACTGAGAACGTTTCCTGTGATGAGATGTTATTAACAATTTGCCTGCTAGCAGAGGTCTCCTGTACGGTAAACATTTTGTTTCTTTCGGCTTTACTAGTAAAAAAAAAAACAGACGTCAGCCGCCATATAATAGTTTGCATTAGACTCCAGTCCTCAAACGCAGTGGTTTAAGTCAGTTCCTCATTGTAGTTCCTTTTCTTAAGACCTACAAAATACCATTGCTTTTAGGACTGGTTCAAATGGCTCTGAGGACTATGGGACTTAACATCTATGGTCATCAGTCCCCTAGAACTTAGAACTACTTAAACCTAACTAACCTAAGGACATCACACAACACCCAGTCATCACGAGGTAGAGAAAATCCCTGACCCCGCCGGCAATCGAACCCGGGTACCCGGGCGTGGGAAGCGAGAACGCTACCGCACGACCACGAGCTGCGGACGCTTTTAGGATTCATTTACAACTTTGTAATACCCTTTTCTGACGGTGTTGCCGAAAAATTATGTTTCTCTTGCTGCATTAATGTAACACCTGTGCAATGGCATTGGCGTACTATTCGTTTACTGGTTTACGCACGACATCCGATCCGACCAGTAGTTGCATCTCATATTAGCGTCCGTCTACAGTTTCATATTCCACCTTCTGCACAGGTCCTAACAAGTTGGGGCTTGCAAAAGTACTTAGCGAGTCAATACTTTAACAATCTTCGGTAAATCACCAGCTCTGTAGAAATACATGTGTGCTCTCTTCAGGAAAGGGTGAGGCTTGCAAAAACGCGAGTTCAGGCTTGGTGTTATCAACATGTGTGTCATAACGCCAAACAAATACTCTTCAAATCATACTCTAACGTACAGATATCAGCGGCTCACTGCCTGTCACAGTCACTAACGTAGAATGTAGACCACTCACGTTCGAACACTCGAATATTTAATGTAAATGCACACAGAAGGATGAACAGAGGCAGTGTGGCGGTGTTTCTCTACAGCAATGGTTTGTCTTTTACTTAGAGTGGGAAATTGGAAATTTGTGGTATGTACTACGGGACCAAACTGCTGAGGTCATCGGTCCCTAGGCTTACACACTTTTTAATCTAAAAAACTAATTTACGCTAAGGAAAACACACACACACATACACGCCCAAGGGAGAACTGAAACCTCCGAGGGGGGAAGCCACGCGAACCGTAACAAGACGCCCAAGACCGCACTGCTAGCAAGCGCAGCCTTAGAATGGGCATATGTGTGAAAAATTGAGCTACAATTATTAAAAAGTACAAAAAATGCCCATTAGTTCGCTGCTAGTAATGTCAATTGAGGTACGAAACGTGAAAACAGCCACTAAGTATGGTAATGTTGCCCACCCGGCCAGCCGCGCGGTCTAACACGCAGCTTCCCGAGCGGAAAGGCGTGCCAGTCCCCGGCACGAATCCCACCGGTGGATTAGTGTCGCGGTCCGGTGTGACAACCAGCCTGCGGATGGTTTCTAAAGCGGTTTTCCATCTGCCTCGGCGAATGCGGGCTGGTTCCACTTGTTCCGCCTCAGTTACACTATGTCGGCGATTGCTGCGCAAACACTGTCTCCACGTACGCGTATACCATAATTACTCTATCATGCAAACATTTGGGGCTACACTCGTCTAGTATGAGAGGTTCCCGTGGTCGAGGTGGGGGGGGGGGGGGGCAATGGGGGCCGAACAGCACAATAACCCTACGTTTGGTGTGGGGGCGACGGTGGGGTGGGTGGACTGCTGTGGCCTGTTGTACGTTTGTGAACCACTGAGAGCTACAGTGGGGCGAAGCCTCTCGTCGTTTCTAGGTACCCGGTTTAATACACGATACACACAATGGTAATGTTGGCCAGCATTTTTATGGGTGCTAACAAAAAATTCAAATGGCTCTGAGCACTATGGGACTTAACATACGAGGTCATCAGTCCCCTAGAACTTAGAACTACTTAAACCTAACTAACCTAAGGACATCACACACATCCATGCCCGAGGCGGGATTCGAACCTGCGACCGTAGTGGTCACGCGGTTCCAGACTGAATCGCCTAGAACCGCTCGGCCACACCGGCCGGAGGGGGCTAACATTTTTTTCGTCATTTTGCATAATTCACCACGACATTATTAAATTATACACATACACGATAATGTCAAAGTCTCTTACACAAATATTTACTGACATTTTACAGACTATGCTGTGATTTGATTAATTTATACTGGCGAAGTGTCTTACTTTGTAAATTATGTTAATTTTGGCATCCATTTTTTAACACTCCTGTTCATATTCTCACTACAGCTTACAGACCTCGAATGACAAATAATAAAATTAATTATTTTCAAACTTTTTAGTTATAACAAAGACCCACATCCTGATCCTCTCATTACAGAGCAAAGGCCTAGAGTGTAGAGCAAATTGCGTGAATGCAGTAGAGGCTCACAGCTACTGGCCAAGTGCAGCACTGGATGATAAATAATTCAAATCACTGTCGTACTTTTGAGCATAGGCTACATAATAGGACGAAAGCCTGATGACGTTGGCCTGGACCGAAATGGCGGAGGGGTTGTGAAGGGCAGTGACATTGAATGCAACTAGTACAATTGCATCTGCACACTGTAAGTGTTAATTATCACTAAAAATAAAGTGGGCTGAAATCTCCACCCTATTGCATAGCTTGACCAGGAAATTTATTTGCACCGTTCTGCACGATTTCTCTATAATTTTCCAGTAACAATAGTCTTGAGGCAAGGTCTCTACAGAAGCATTTTCTATCCATCTTTGACATTTATCTTCACTTTAATTGTTTCGAGTTCGTAATATGTGCTCATCTCACTAGCTAATAACGCTTGCACCACCGGAATCAACCAACGTTTGCGATATACTTTCCAATTTGAATTTAAAATTTCATTGTTATTAGCATCTGGCTTCAACCATCTTTCTATTCCGACTCCGATGTGAGCATTATTACCGTTTATAAGTCAGACTAGTTCTGAGACCTTTTTATAGACGAACCTGTAGTTAACTAATAGTGCATTAACATTTCATTTTTCCGATATGTCATGAGGAATACAGTCCTTATTAATTTATGATGGTGGTATTACTCCCTGTCTGTAACAAAACGTATCTTATTGGATCTGTGCCGTGATTTCTCTATCCTAAAAAACCACATGAGCTCGCAAAATTCGAAAGTGAATCAGGAGACAGTAAGACTCAGGACATCTCAAATCCGTTAGAAATTCAAGAAGTCTTTTGAAAGCTATGAACTGGCATCCGACAACATAATGAATGAATATGTGTCATAATGATGGTATCGGTGAATAAAACAAATAGGGCATCGAGAGGAATTCATAATAGTTCTTAAATCCAGTATATACAAACCCGACCGCGCGGTGAGCACAAATCCTTTTCGAAAAATATGTCAAGAATACATGAGAACTGCATCACATAAGAGTAAAACTAATTAACAAATGCACTGATGCGCTATAAAGAAGTTCTTCTGGAAAAACAACCACATGTCCTAAGAATCCTCGGTTGATTCCTCGATACAGATCACGAGCAGAAGTTTCTGGAACACGGCGTTCTCGGCGCTGTGTCTTGTAAATCAGCTGATATCCAGTCACTCCGCACAATGTCAGGTAAGTGTTTTTTCATGTCGCTTCTGGATTAGTTAGATATATTTCATAGTGCTGTCAACCGTACTTCTCGAGTTAATTTCTATGGAGGACTGGTGGCCGTAATAATGTGATTGATCAGTATACAGCATGGCTGCATTCCACTGTATTTTTCTGAATGGTCAGAATTCACGCGAAACAAATCTGTCATTTCAGGCGTTTGCCCACTATGCAGTAGTTCATGAATGGTTGCAGACATTCCCACTTTGCTAAATAATTTGAACTTCGTTTTATTAGTAGTTGTTTAAAATTTGATAAGATAGGGAAAGAAAGAATAATGTCCGAACATTAGTAGCGAGTAATTTGGTCACTGGCAACGCTATTTTGTAGCGTCCTTCAGTGGCAAATGATCAATATTTCTGTGACATCTAGTTGCTGATCAAATAATTCCTGCTCTAATCCTGTTTGCCCTCTCCGAATCCTATTGGCAAAGTTCCAGAGCAGATTAACAGTATTTGTCGGTGGACCGGACAACTCAGTTATTTGAAGGATGTCCAAAAGTTTCGCCTGTCTGTGGGAATTACTTCAGGCTTCCCTCTACCGACGGCTGGCGGGCGAGTTTTCTGCGAAGTGGTAGTTTCTTCCTCCTGCATTCTCAGTAATTCTGCGTTGTAATGCGCTCATAAACAAAATCTCCCACTCAGAATTATCTTTTTATCGTGTATCATGACGACCTTGAAACACTTCCTTATTGTTAGGTTTTCCTCCAAAGATTTTCGTCTGTGCGCGACATACCTATCTCTGATCTAAATACGTTTTCTACGAAGGCCCCATTCGAATGTGAGCTATGTTCCACAGATGCACTAGTTAATCTCAGAGGTATAAAAATGCATTTCTACGGCTATTTTGAAACATCAAACGGCTGATATAGTGGCAACAGGGCATGCGGTTTAGCATGTAATAAGAAATTCAACATGACGTGTTACAGTGATGTTGGAGACATTCAGACCCCAAAATATTTTAGTATGTGGTTTGATAAGCCACTGGAACATTTTTGCTGTGCCCTCTTGGATGGTAAGCTTGATTATTCCAAGGATTGTATAAAGAATTTCAAGAATGTACAGCGTACAGTTCAATATTGGCACCCATCTGTATTGGATGGTGTGTCGAATGCGATTGAAAATGGAGAAAAATTAGTTTCCTGCTGTTATTGAACATTTTTACTTGAACTGTTGGACTGCCACACAAATGAAAACAGAACTGTACGATGTTCACGCGGACTCTGCAACATCATTGGAGACCATTTACTTTTGGATTAATCAGATTAAACTTGGGCGAATGACCACCGAAGACTAAGTGTGGTCTGGCCATCCGATTGATATCGCCACGGAGGAATGCACTGACAAAATCGACGACATGGTAACGCAACCGAATGAAAATTCGCGAGATTGCTTTGACTGTACGCATATCAACTGACCGAGTCCATAATATCCTGAGTGGATAATTGGCTATGAAGAAACTCTGTGCAAGGCGAGTGCCGCGATTGTTCATAGTCGACCTAAACCGCATCCGGCACAGCATTTCAATACAAAGCCTGGCGTTGTTTAATCGCAATCCGCAAGACTTCTTGCGCCGATATGCCACTGTTAATGAAACCCGGATCCATAATTACACGCCAGAATCAAACAGCATTCAAAATAATCGACAGAGACTGGTGAAAGTGTACCGAAGAAGGGAAAGGCCATTTTGTATGCTGGTGATGTTATGGCCACTGTCTTTTGGGATTCCTACGGAATAACTCTAATAAATTACTTGGAAAAATGCAAACCCATAACAGGTTTCTGTTATCCATCAATGTTGGATTGTCTAAAACTTGCGTTGACAGAAAAGAGACCAAGGTCGGCACGCAAAAAAGTGCTCTCTCACAAGGACAATCCACCATCCCAGACGTCAGCGACAACAATGTCTAGAGGGCATGAACTGAACTGGACTTTGAGTTGGTTCTTTATCCACCCTATTCACCAGACGTATCCCCCAGGTGGCTTTTTCCTGTTCCATAACTTGAAACTTCGGCTTTCTGGGAAGAAATTTAAATCAAATGAAATTATAGCTGCAGTCAACGAGTATCCAGCAGAGTTTGACACAACTTTATTTTTCCGATGGGATGAAAAAGTCGGAGGATCGCTGGACCACGTGCATATCCCTCAAAGGATACCATGTCGAGATGTGAATTGTTTATGAAACACACATTTTTTCTTACATTTTTGCTAAGCATATCAAACCACCCTTCTAATTTTGTTTATGCTTACTGAAATCCTTCGATTATTCTGCACTTTGAAAATATTTTCAAAATCATTGAGCCGTGGCGGTTGTTATATTGGCAGTATGGCATTCCACTGACGCTAACAACAGCTTAGGTTGCCAATATCGATTCGATCGTGTGTTGCCGACTAGGGTATTTGGTCGAGGTGTGTGTGTTGTTGGCTTGGGGGGCCTGCAGAGGTCAGTTGGCTGAGGGGGATGTGGGTGGCAAGTAGTGGCATTTCGGGGATTCCGGCTGTTCGGCGTGGGTCTCGAGGAACGGCATAAGGTTATATCGGTTGGTGGCAAGCCAGGCCGGCTCGCTTAAAAATTGGTAACAGCAGGTGGTGCGAAGACGGGCGGACGTCGCGTGCAACCTGGTGGACAAGTTCCCGGCCTACTCTTCAAACTTAACGTTTACTCTATCTCTAAGATCGCCTGTGTGGTTTGGAGGCTCGGCTCTGAGCACTATGGGACTTAACAGCTGAGGTCATCAGTCCCCTAGAACTTAGAACTACTTAAACCTAACTAACCTAAGGACATCCATGCCCGAGGCAGGATTCGAACCTGCGACCGTAGCGGTGGTTTGGAGGCAATAACGCCCTTGCTGGAGTCCTGCAAGTCGCGTCTTCTTCGCACGTAAGTGGAGTTAAGTGTTGTTTTCTTATTTTGAGTACTTGATATTGTAAAGCCGTGTCTGTGTCATATGGATTGGAGCCTGTTATATTAACGCTCCTACCAGTGTTCGAGAGTGTGACCAACGGTCAGTGTTACTAATTCCAATTTATGTTCCAGGCCAAATCTCGTGCAAGTGTAAGAGCTTTTCCTGTGATAGTTCTCGTGAAGGGAATAAATTGTGGCTCGATCTGTGCGAGAGGGAAGGTGGTATATGAGTAAGTACCTGTTATTGCATCAGAAGGCGCTGATATAATTTATAGTGAACACTAGCAACTTTTTGAACAATCAGGATCAGTTATCACACCCTTACTGTTCAACCTATATCTATCTGATGTACCTGACACTTCGTCCAGAAAATACTGCTATGCCGATGACCTGGCTCTAGCCGTAAAACACCAGGAAATTAAGACAACAGAAGAGATTCTAACCAATGACTTGTCTGCATTAGATAATTACTTCAAAATCTGGAGACTCCAACCCAGTGTGAGTAAAACAGAAGTGTGTTGCTTCCATCTAAATAACCGGTTGGCGAACGTAAAACTGGAAGTAAATTTCAGATGCAGAATTCTTCGTCAAAAGTTGAGGACTCGAAACAACATCCTCCATAAGCTATGCGGAACTACCTGGGGATCTTCAGCAACTACCCTACGAACTTCAGCTCTGGGCTAGGTGTACTCAAGTGCTGAGTATTGTGCACCTGTTTGGACGAACAGTCATCATACAAGGCTTGTTGATACCCAGCTGAATACGACAATCCGCATAATATCTGGCGCAATCAGATCTACTCCAGTTTATTGGCTTCCACTGTTAACCGCTATAATGTCTCCTGATCTATGCAGATGTACTGCCCTTATGAGAGAATTCCACAAGATCTCCAGGAATTCAAACCTACCCGTGCATAGCGACCTGCCCCTTTTAAATCGCAAGAGAATGAAATCACGCCATCCAACTCTGTACGTTGCTGCTGGCATGGTTGCTGAGGATTTCAAACCTCTTGAAGAATGGAAAGGTCGGTGGGAAGCAGTGATGGACTTGCACCTGCATAACATCTTCTCAGGTGCTCAACTTCCAAGTGGATTCGACCTACCACGCAAGACCTGGGCTACTCTCAATAGAACCCGTACCGGCCATGGCCGATGCAGGGATGCTCTCTTTAAGTGGAAGAAGTTGCCTGATCCAGCCTGTTACTGCGGGGCTCCATACCAGACTGTTCACCACATTGTCAGTGAATGCAGGATTCGAGCCTATCACGGCGCCAAAGAGGACTTCCTGATAGCAACTGCAGATGCAGTGCCCTGGATTGAAGGACTGGATGTTCAGTTGTAAAGACAAACTTAAGTTTTTTGTGTGTCAATATGTAAATATGTATATGTAATTTAATTTCATGATATGTCTGTATTAGCCATACGCTAAATAATAAAAATAAAATAATAACTACCAACTTTAAGGAGTGTTAAATTTAACCTATTGGTACCTGCTTGCCATTAATCTATATTTTTCTCCCTAAGAATTTTGCCTGAAGCTTTATTTGCCCAGATTACTGTTCCCTGGTGACGTGTATTGGCATGGTAGCTTTGGCTGGGCCCAGAGCACAGGCGTGTTTGTTGGCGCGGCGGCGCTCTGGCGTCGCACGGCGTCCAGGGTGACAGGCAGTCTGCAGCCCCTACCAGTCGCGTCGGTCGGTTTGGCTCAAGTGAAGTAAAGTTGATTGTTTCATGTGTGCCACAGCGGATTGTGGCCGTTCATGCGGGAACCACTAGCTAGATCCGTTTGGTGAATTTAAAGAGCTCAGGAGGATAAGATGGGTTTTTGAGATTCCTCCACATTATACGTCTGTAAGTGCTGTTTTACAGCTGGCCCTTATTACGACTTCCCAGTGTTTTAGGTTTAAGACCATGTCAGATCCCTTAATCGGGCAGGTAGGTTAAAAAATTTAAAAAGGGAAATGGTTAGGTTAACGTTAGATACAGTGGGAGTTAGTGAAGTTCGGTGGCAGGATGAGCAAGACTTCTGGTTAGGTGATGACATTGTAATTCTGTCAGATACAGCAGAGGACCTGGAAGAGCAGCTGAACGGAATGGGCAGTGTCTTGAAAGGAGGATATAAGATGAACATCAACAAAAGCAAAACGAGGATAATGGAATGTAGTCGAATTAAACCGGGTAATGCTGCGGGAATTAGATTAGGAAATGAGACGCTTAAAGTAGTAAATGAGTTTTGCTATTTGGGGAGTAAAATAACTCACGATGGTCGAAGTAGAGATGATATAAAATGTAGACTGGCAATGGCAAGGAAAGCGTTTCTGTGGGAGAGAAATTTGTTAACATCGAGTATAGAATTAAGTGTCAGGAAGTCGTTTCTGAAAGTATTTGTATGGAGTGTAGCCATGTATGGAAATGAAACGTGGACGACAAATAGTTTAGACAAGAAGAGAATAGGAGCTTTCTAAATGTGGTGCTACAGAAGAATGCTGAAGATTAGGTGGGTAGATCACACAAATAATGAGGAGGTATTAAACAGAATTGGGGAGAAGAGAAATTTGTGGCACAACTTGACTAGAAGAAGGGATCGGTTGGTAAGACATATTCTGAGGCATCAAGGGATCACCAATTTAGTATTGGAGGGCAGCGTGGAGAGTAAAAATCGTAGAGGGAGACCAGGAGATGAATACCCTAAACAGATTCTGAAGGATGTAGGTTGCAGTAGGTACTGGGAGATGAAGAAGCTTGCACAGGATAGAGCAGCATGGAGTGCTGCATCAAACCAGTCTCAGAACTGAAGACCACAACAACAACAACTTATCAATGTAAACTGGCGAACCTTACGGTGATCCAGAGTCATTAGCTACTTCACTTGCTGTGACATTTGTCCGCTCTTTCCATGTTGGCTGTGATAGCCATGTGCTGTAGCTCTCAGTTTTCTTTGAATTTTTGGCTATTGTATGGTTATTAAGGATTGTGTCTAAGTTCCTACTGTTGTGTACCAGCATGTAATTTATCTCATCTTGAATTTTGGGTAATTGTATCGTTATTAAAGCTTGTGTCAAAGTTTCTGCTGGTCTGTACCATTTGAAGTACATTTCAATTGCAAGTATTTCAACTTATCTTCAAATTTCGGCAATTGTATATTTATTAAGCGTTGTTGTTAATGCTTGTTTGCAATATATGGGTGCGTATTTATATTTAAATTTTTACCTTTCCAGCTGATCTGTTTGAGGGACTGCGTATTTTATTGTCTAGGGCATTTCTTATTGAGGGTTATTCATTGCTAAGCGGCCTACCAACAGCTACAATCTGTGGTGGATCTTGTGAACATCCAGGTTGAATGTTGTCTAACTGTGTAACGGTCATCTAGACTTGCAATTTGTTAGTACATTTAACAACTGTTACTCTAATTCACTTGGCTGATAAAATTTTTTTTTGAACCTGCTTGCACCCACACTCAGTTAATGTAACTTTTCTTGTTTTTCGGAACTCTGTACTTCCGCTTTTCATGTCCTTTTCTTAATAGTAAGATTGTTAATGTTGCATTTTAAATGAATTGAGCAGTACTTAGTACATTTAACGGCTGTTATTCTAAGCCATCAGCTTGATAAAAACTACTTGCACCCACCCCAAGATGATGTGTCTTTTCTTGTTTTTGGGAACTCTGTGCTTCCGATTTTCATGTTCTGTGTTAAACAGTATAACTGTTAGCTTTTTTAAAATAATTTGAGCCTGTTCAACTTTTGCTCAGATTTCTGATTTTTTTACTAAGTTTTTAAATTGCAATTTTAAGATTGTCATTGAGAAATAAACGGTATTACACGAAACAAGAATTGACTAATGTGTGGATCCACCTCTCATTTTCTTACCATAAGCTATCCCAAGTTTAGTTGTGAGGTATCAATCATTGTTTTGATTTCTTTGATAGCATTTGTCGTCCACGCGGAGTGGCCGTGAGGTTAGAGGCGCCATGTCACGGATTGCGCGGCCCCTCCCGCCTGAGGGCCGAGTCTTCCCTCGGGCATTGGTGTGTGTGTTGTCCTTGGCGTAAATTAGTTTAAGGTAGCTTAAGTAGTGTGTAAGTCTAGGGACCGATGACAGCAGTTTGGTCCCTCAAGAATTCACGCACATTAGTATTTGTCTATAATTAAGTAGCGGCAATATTTAGCATGCGAATCAATGCTTTCCATCAATTTTTCGTTCAGTGCCTTATGAAATAATGACCGTTGTAGGGAGGGAATAATTCATACTTTGAGAACTGTCGGTATACCCACTTTTGGCCATTTGATTCAGGCTCGTAGCGTGTGGCAGCACCATTCACCACGACAGGAAGCATCAATACATCGTACTATTGATTCCACAACACAGCGAAAGTGTTTGAGAAACGTCCTTAGCCCTCAACCGTCAACAATCGATTGTCACTTGTGGACAGAGCCCTCGAGACAGCTTCAAATCAAGTGTACCTTGCTGGGTCGAAGACGTACGCAGTAGAATTTAAAATCATCACCGTACAGAATCAGTACGAAAAGACCTCAGGAGGTGATATAAAAAGCGTCAATGAAACCACCGCTTTCTCTGGGGTGTTTAATTCCACACATTGCGCAGTGAAAAACAACAGTTCGTAGCGCGTTGAGTGACAGGAAGACGTTCCATGCAAACTTTGACATTGCTGACACCCTCTGGAGCTGCACCATTCTGTAGCGACATTGTGGAGAGTGCGTCCCCATCAGAGGTGATCGTACCCGTTAGCAGCGCAGTGCGACTACAATTTTTATTCTCGTGTGCAGGTTGAACCACTAAGAACCATTCAAAACAATCCGACGAAATTTGATCGTGATGCGAAGTAGCGTATGGCGTTTAGCTTCCTCATCCCCTCCTACTTCGCGATTTCCTGTGGCGGGGAGGGATGCCACTTTGACACAGAATCGGCACGAAAAGACCGCAGGAGGTGAGATAAAGGGCATCAATGAAACCATAAAATGGCGGAGGGTCTCTCTAACAAGCCACCTCCCCCCCGCCTCCCCCCCCCCCCCCCCCCGTAGTTCGATAAACGCTAGGCAGCAGAAGAGCAGCAGCATACCCTGCCAGCAGGGGACTAGGACTCTTGGCACGGGTTCTGTCTATACAGGTACTTTTGTTAACATTTCCGCGAGTTTTGTAAAGGCCTCGTCGATATTGCTGTGGAGGCCGAGTTGCCACTATTGTTACGGTAGGCCGAGTTTATGGGTTCGTGAAACGGCTTCTGGTGCAGTACTCTGCTACGAAAATTTCTCTCTGCCACTATTACACAGCTATGTCTCAGGGTCAAGTAACAGGATAGGAGAAAGAAAGGTCTTGTTATTTGTGTGGCTCAAAAATAGAATATAAAAACAAAATCGAGAATGCAGTGAATATGGAAGAAACGTCTGTCTACGACATTTAACCACGACAGTTACGTGCAATAATTGTTGTCAGCCTCAAAACGAAAATGAAATGGATACAGACTGATCAGCATTTTTCATCTCACACAACTGTTTGTGACGTTTTCAATCGAAAATTATTTTTTCAAAGCAAAATTATCTTTTCTTGTGACGAGTTAAGACAGTGAATAATTCTAGTCTCAAGTATTACATTATATAGTCCCAAAACATTACAATTAAAAAGATGTTCTTATATTTCATTTGGGTATTAGGCTTCCTTTTTGTATTCCATTGTATATTTTACTGTTAAATAAATAATTTTGATTACAAATGTGTTTGCAATATTGTGTGAGATATCCTATGTCGATATTTTATGGAAATACGACCTTTAAAAACGGAAAACCTCAAGAGATTGATGGAAACTCTTGGGCGGTCGGCCGACCGCCCGCGCGGGCGCTCGCGTAACTACACTCCTGGAAATTGAAATAAGAACACCGTGAATTCATTGTCCCAGGAAGGGGAAACTTTATTGACACATTCCTGGGGTCAGATACATCACATGATCACACTGACAGAACCACAGGCACATAGACACAGGCAATAGAGCATGCACAATGTCGGCACTAGTACAGTGTATATCCACCTTTCGCAGCAATGCAGGCTGCTATTCTCCCATGGAGACGATCGTAGAGATGCTGGATGTAGTCCTGTGGAACGGCTTGTCATGCCATTTCCACCTGGCGCCTCAGTTGGACCAGCGTTCGTGCTGGACGTGCAGACCACGTGAGACGACGCTTCATCCAGTCCCAAACATGCTCAATGGGGGACAGATCCGGAGATCTTGCTGGCCAGGGTAGTTGACTTACACCTTCTAGAGCACGTTGGGTGGCACGGGATACATGCGGACGTGCATTGTCCTGTTGGAACAGCAAGTTCCCTTGCCGGTCTAGGAATGGTAGAACGATGGGTTCGATGAGGGTTTGGATGTACCGTGCACTATTCAGTGTCCCCTCGACGATCACCAGTGGTGTACGGCCGGTGTAGGAGATCGCTCCCCACACCATGATGCCGGGTGTTGGCCCTGTGTGCCTCGGTCGTATGCAGTCCTGATTGTGGCGCTCACCTGCACGGCGCCAAACACGCATACGACCATCATTGGCACCAAGGCAGAAGCGACTCTCATCGCTGAAGACGACACGTCTCCATTCGTCCCTCCATTCACGCCTGTCGCGACACCACTGGAGGCGGGCTGCACGATGTTGGGGCGTGAGCGGAAGACGGCCTAACGGTGTGCGGGACCGTAGCCCAGCTTCATGGAGACGGTTGCGAATGGTCCTCGCCGATACCCCAGGAGCAACAGTGTCCCTAATTTGCTGGGAAGTGGCGGTGCGGTCCCCTACGGCACTGCGTAGGATCCTACGGTCTTGGCGGGCATCCGTGCGTCGCTGCGGTCCGGTCCCAGGTCGACGGGCACGTGCACCTTCCGCCGACCACTGGCGACAACATCGGTGTACTGTGGAGACCTCACGCCCCACGTGTTGAGCAATTCGGCGGTACGTCCACCCGGCCTCCCGCATGCCCACTATACGCCCTCGCTCAAAGTCCGTCAACTGCACATATGGTTCACGTCCACGCTGTCGCGGCATGCTACCAGTGTTAAAGACTGCGATGGAGCTCCGTATGCCACGGCAAACTGGCTGACACTGACGGCGGCGGTGCACAAATGCTGCGCAGCTAGCGCCATTCGACGGCCAACACCGCGGTTCCTGGTGTGTCCGCTGTGCCGTGCGTGTGATCATTGCTTGTACAGCCCTCTCGCAGTGTCCGGAGCAAGTATGGTGGGTCTGACACACCGGTGTCAATGTGTTCTTTTTTCCATTTCCAGGAGTGTAATTCTAGCGCGAGCGCATGAAGGTTAAGAGCCACATAGAAAATACAGAAGAAAAGTGAACACCTGAACTGATATCATTAGAAAAATAGGAGGATCAGGATGGGGTGCAATCGCAGATACTCTCCAAACTGCTACATTAACATTGGTTTGCTCTACTTGGACGAAAAGATGATGTGAAGCTAAATTATGTAATGGGAATAGTTAGTGGTACTACTAAATCAACACCACTTCCATGACTAGTCGTGTTATGTAATACTGCACCACCATCAGTTGGACTAGAAGCAGCAGCTCTAAGAGAATTCCGAAAGTGTGCTACTCGTCAAAACTCAAGTCTGTATAATCAGCTGCAGAATATAGCTCCCAGCAGACATAATTCAGAAAACCATCCTGGACGACGCAAGATGCTTCATTTATATCTGATGTGTGTTAAGAATGAAGAGGGGGTTGGCAGAACTTCCTTCAGCAAAATCTCGCCTAATTGCTGATCGTACAAAATTTGTAAATTGATTTTGTCTTCCCGGGAAACTATGTGCAGCTCTGAATGGATTCCATCCAGGGCGTAGAAGATGTGGTGCCTAATTGATTGACTGGTGGTTCAAAGATGCCACAACGTGCGACTGTGCTAACTATGCAGCACTTGACTGAAGAGTGGCTGTCACGGAACTTTGCTGGTGGACTCAGTGAACTGCATTTGGTGACACCAAGATCTGCAGACTGGTTAAGAGACTCAGTTAT
Organism: Schistocerca piceifrons; assembly: GCF_021461385.2. Classification (NCBI taxonomy): domain Eukaryota; kingdom Metazoa; phylum Arthropoda; class Insecta; order Orthoptera; family Acrididae; genus Schistocerca; species Schistocerca piceifrons. The sequence goes on from NC_060139.1 coordinate 48,104,644, forward strand.
AAAATTTTCGAGTGTTTTCTGGGCTCCATACATCAATAAGTCAGAATGGTACCCTTATAGGATGACTTTGTTGTCCACCTGTCTAACTGTATGTCTTTCCGGATGTTGAAAACCATTTTTCTTAGTAACGGGTAGAGGTATCAAGTCGAAACTTGCGTCACGTATTAATGTCTATGGCCCCGTGGTGATGCAAAAATGTAAAGCTTCTTAACCAATGCACTCAAAAGATATGGCCATTTATGACACATACTTTGATACTAGCAAACTCACTCAGGAAAATCTGCAGGAAATGAATTTTATCCGTAGTGGATACTGTCGAACTCCGTGACTGTTCCTTTATAGGGTGTAGAAAAATATCCGCTACCAGCCACAATAAAAGGTTATTTATTTGTCACACGACCGGTTTCGGGCTTGCGCCCATCCTCAGGTGTTTATACATTGATGTACATGTTTATACTGTTGGAGATCACTGTATAAATACAAAAAAAATTATTTTCTGGTAAATACACAGATACAAGTGGGACACTAAACATGTACATGAATGTATAAACACCTGAGGATGGGTGCTAGCCCGAAACTGGTCGTGTGACAAATAACTTTCTATAGTGACTGGTAGCGGATATTTTTCTACACCCTAAAATCTACAGGGTACTTCCAGTTGACCTACGATCTTGAAATTTGCAAAAAGTAAGATTTCACACTACAAAAAAAAGGAAAATCCGAAAACTTTGAATTTATAATTACATCACAAGAAAGAAGTTCGTCATTTTTAATATTATATTTGCTTTTTGTAGTATGTATTTTTATATATTTATATAAGATTGTAAAGTGACCATGTAAACCATGCGAATTATAATAATAATAATAACAATACTAATAACCCATTACTTCACTCAAGTTATGCCATAAACTGCTTTTCTTCCCTGTTGTGTTCAGTTCCACCTGATTGTATACTCGATCTACCTATCTAATCTTCAGCTTTCTGCTGTGGCAACACTTCTGAAAACTTCTGATTCGTTCTTGTGTCAACTGCTTATGGTTCATATTTCGCTTCTGTACAAGACTACAACATAGGAAAATGCCATCATGAAAAACTTCTTTACACTAAAATCTACATTTAACATTAAAAAATTTCTCTTCCACTGAAACGCTTTTCTCGCCATCGCCATTCTACATTTCCATCATAAGTTATTTTACAGCCCAAATTGGAAAACTCATCTTTTACTTTTAGTGTTTGATTTGCTAAATTTATTTTCTCAGCATCGAATGATTTAATTACACTACATCCCATTACTGGGAGATGAAGAAGCTTGCACAGGATAGAGTAGCATGGAGAGCTGCATCAAACCACTCTTAGGACTGAAGACCACAACAACAACAACAACAACAAACAACATCCCATTATCCTTGTTCTTCTTTTGTTAATCTTCATGGAATATCATCCTTTTAAGTTACTGTTGGGGCTGTTCGACTGAACTTCAGTACTTTGCTGTCTCGGACAGAATTACAGTATCATCGGCACACTGAAAAGTTTTTATTCTTTCTTCTTGAACTTTTAATTCCTACTCCAAATTTCTCCTGGCTTTCCTCCACCCATAAGTGTTACAGCACCGATATCTATGGTATCAACTGAAAGTCTTTCATTGATGTTAATCAACGCTAAACTGTGAGTAATTAGCAGAGAAACTACTTAAATGTTCACAAGAAGTAACATTCGTCACAAAAAAATAGATTAATGCGACAGAAGTGCAACTATCCTAAAACATAGCACATCTAACAAATTTATCATTCATTACAGAATTGTTTTTGTGTCTAAAAATTATATTTTTGGGGCTAAAGTAACATTTCCGATAGTTTTAATTACTCATTTATGATAGAGAAGCTGCCACAACGAACTCTGAGTTACTAAAAGTTCATCTACATCAAAGGAGTGAAGTAAACTTTTTATCGCCGTAGATTTCCAAGAGCGCGATAATGGCACTCTTGCATAGAATTTTGACGTCAGTCATTCAGAAGGATGCAAATGCGGGAAGCTGACAGTGGACACAGATTAGAGCGGTAATTGATCCGTGTAACAGTAGACAGATTACCATTATCTCTCGAGATTATACACCACGTAAAACTGAGCAGACGTATGAAATGACTGAATCAATACATAGCAGTTAGGCCTCTCTATTTTGGAATGTAAAATGAGTTGCCAGAGAACTTTTATACATGATCAGACGACCACAACAATAGTGATACTCAGTTTATTTTCAGCCCTTTTTGCTTGACGTAGTCGAGCTTGTTTTGTGATGAAAGGTAAACGCTTCTCCCATAAGTAGTTATAGTCAAGTCACGAAAGATTCAAGCAACGCGGAAGGTGTAATTCTTAAGCCGCAGAAAACAATTTAGAAACGCTATCTGACTCGTAAAGGTTAACAGAAATAGTCACGCACACACTTTATTCGCTCTCACTCTTCGATAATTAAGCTTAACAAGTGTTAGCTTCATGCTTATGTGGTCCAGCTGTGCATCTGAGGATATTTCCCCAGTTTTGTAATCATTGACTTTAATTTGACACAGAATAATTAACCGTCAGTACCAACACATAATTCGTGAATACAATTTTCATGTAACTTCACAGGAATGTGTGAGAGGAGTCTGTGCAATACTCAGCAAGCAGTAATCTTCGAAACATTTCCCTCGACCTACCTTATCTGTGCCTGAAGCCCAACAGCATCCAAAGAAAAAGCTGCTTATCACTAATGTTTTGCAACTGAAACTCAAAATGTGGTTCCCATATGGTAGAATGTACACAGACCGCGAGACGAATCCACGCACCATGATGCTGAGCATGCAACACTACACTATATTATGCATCTGTAATGAGGAGTAATCTGGTTTAGATCGAAATGATTACTAAAATGAGGGAAGTGGATTAAAAGACCACATAGAGTTACAAAATGTCTTCGCAACAAGAAATTGGAACATCACGTTCGGAGACCAACGCTTCGAACAAAGCAAAAACTGTTTAATAATTTAGGATGTGAAGTTTTGTACTTACAGAACAGCGAAATGGAAAGATACTACAGGGCGCTATAATCAGCTTCCATTCAATCATGTATGAGCAGTCTAGAGTTTCCAGTGTACCATGCATAAGCACACCGTCGCATTCCTCAGCGCAGAATGGTAACGACCAAGCAACACGTTATCTAAACTTCTCCAAGGCAAGTAATTCAAATGCTGTCACTCAGTTCAGTCAGTGTAGAAACTCCACACGCGCACAGATCGCCAACAACAAAGGCAGTCTTCCTCCGAAGCAGGAAAACAAAACAGGACTCAAAAACGCCACCAGAAACTACACTAATGGCCATTAAAATTGCTACACCAAGAAGATGACGTGCTACAGACGCGAATTTAACCGACAGGAAGAAGATGCTGTGTTATGCAAATGATTAGCTTTTCAGAGCATTTACACAAGGTTGGCGCCGGTGGCGACAGCTACGACGTGCTGACATGAGGAAAGTTTCCAACAGATTTCTCATACACAAACAGCAGTCGACCGGCGTTGCCTGGTGAAACGTTGTTGTGATGCCTCGTATAAGAAGGAGAAATGCGTACCATCACGTTTCCGACTTTGATAAAGGTCGGATTGTAGCCTATCGCTATTGCGGTTTATCGTGTCGCAACATTGCCGCTCGCGTTGTTCGAGATCCAATGACTGTTAGCAGACTATGGAATCGGTGGCTTCAGGAGGGTAATACGGAACGCAGTGCTGGATCCCAACGGCCTCGTATCACTAGCAGTCGAGATGACAGGCATCTTATCCTCATGGCTGTAACGGATCGTGCAGCCACGTCTCGATCCCTGAGTCAAGAGATGGGGACGTTTGCAAGACAACAACCATCAACACGAACAGTTCCACGACGTTTGCAATAGCATGGACTATCAGCTCGGAGACCGTGGCTGCGGTTACCCTTGACGCTGCATCACAGACAGGAGCGCCTGCGATGGTGTACTCAACGACGAACCTGGGTGCACGAATGGCGAAACGTAACTTTTTCGGATGAATCCAGGTTCTGTTTACAGCATCATGATGGTCGCATCCGTGTTTGCAAACATCGCGGTGAACGCACATTGGAAGCGTGTATTCGTCATCGCCATACTGGCGTATCACCCGGCGTGATGGTATGGGGTGCCATAGGTTACGCGTCTCGGTCACCTCTTGTTCGCATTGACGGCACATTGAACAGTGGACGTTTCATTTCAGATGTGTTACGACCCGTGGCTCTACCCTTCATTCGATCCCTGCGAAACCCTACATTTCAGCAGGATAAAGCACGACCGCATGTTGCAGGTCCTGTACGGGCCTTTCTGGATACATAAAATGTTCGACTGCTGACTTGGCCAGCACATTTTCCAGATCTCTCACCAATTGAAAACGTCTGCTCGATGGTGGCCGAGCAACTGGCTCGTCACAATACGGCGGTCACTACTGTTGATCAACTGTGGTATCGTGTTGAAGCTGCATGGGCAGATGTACCTGTACACGCCATCCAAGCTTTGTTTGACTCAATGCCCAGGCGTGTCAAAGCCGTTATTACGGCCAGAGGTGGTTGTTCTGGGTACTGATTTCTCAGGATCAATGCACCCAAATTGCGTGAAAATGTAATCACATGTCAGTTCTAGTATAATATATTTGACCAATGAATACCCGTTTATCATCTGCATTTCTTCTTGGTGTAGCAGTTTTGGTGGCCAGTAGTGTAGAAGAATGGCGAGTAATATTCCAAATAGGCAGGCCTCGTGGCTTGCAACCAATGGAGTATCACTGTGTTTAATGATTAGTAGAAGCTTGTGACACGGCATAGTGTAAAGAGGTCAGACGTGATTGGTTTTGGCGTGCGCAGCATTTGGTTCGTGCTCGCCACGGCGCTGATGTCGGCTGGCGGAGCTCTGGCAGCTCGCAGGAAGGAGGGCTCGCCCTGTGAGACACTGAGAGCATGAGGGCCCATCAGAATTCTCATGGGCTCGGATGTGGCGTCATCTCCCCCTACCCCGGCAGGCAGGCACAAAAGACTAACTACAGGCAGAGATGATTCAGCTGGCATGTATTAGGTTGGTGCATAAATCTGGAGTTTTTGTTTTGTTTTGTATGTTGTCATTCCTGTTGCTATGGATTTATATATCAACAATCATTTTTTACTATTAGTTCACTGTTGCAGTTTGTGTTTTTACATTGTCATTCTGTCATTTTGCAAAATAGTGAGTAGAGTTGTGAGCGCTAGAAAATGGTGTCGAGTTCAGAAATCGAGAGATGTCAGACATATTCGTCTGTTTGAGTTCGGTAGAGGGGTGACATCAGCGAAGGCAGCGAGAAACATTTGCTCCGTGTACGGAGATAATTCCATAGGACAGAGCACGTCCAGAAATAGTTTTCTTGTCTTAAACAGGATCGTATTGTCGTTAGTGAGTCTCTACGTTCAGGAAGACCTTCGGGGTTTGATGAAGATCGTTTAAACGCATTAATCCACAATAAACCACGTCAGTGTACTCGAGAACTGGCAAATGTGACGAACTGTGGTTATTCCAACTTCGTGGATACATGTATGCAAACCGAGCGAGGTGGCGCAGTGGTTAGACACTGGACTCGCATTCGGGAGGACGACGGTTCAATCCCGCGTCCGGCCATCCTGATTTAGGTTTTCCGTGATTTCCCTAAATCGCTCCAGGCAAATGCCGGGATGGTTCCTTTCAAAGGGCACGGCCGACTTCCTTCCCCGTCCTTCCCTAATCCGATGAGACCGATGACCTCGCTGTCTGGTCTCCTTCCCCAAACCAACCAACCAACCAACATGTATGCAAAGTGGAAGGTTCGAGAACGAGTACCCATTGTCGAATGGGTACCACGTGCTTTAAGCCAAAAACACAAAAATCAGCAGGTGGCCACATGCGCATCTCTACTTTCTCGTCATGAACTGACTCGTTGACAACACCGACCATTCCTATCCTGTACCGTTACTGACAACAAGAAATGTTGTCTTTACTCTAATATAAGGGAAAGAAAGGAATGGTTGAGCCCAAACCAAGCAGCAACTCCCCCTGCAAAGACCCGTTAGTCAACAAAAGATAATGCTACGAATCATGTGACTCACAGTTGCTGATATTTACTGTGAACAACTGAGACGTCTTGCAGACGCGATCCGAGAACGAATACTAGCAATACTGTGCGAAGTTATGCTACTCCACGATAAATGCAGCTCGCCTTCTGGTAGACTGACAAAAAGCAACCATAGAGGAGACGCGTTGGGAAGCCACTCTGCACTCTCTCTATTCCCCTGATCTTGTACCCTCAGATTTTCACCTTTTCCGCTTTCTATCGAACAACCTTCAAGGAGCTTCTTTTCGGGATGAAAATCGCTCCAGACATGGTTCGATGAGTTATTCACCTCAAAACCATGTAATTTCTACAGTCACGGAATCGAAAAGTTACTCCAGCCTTGGCAGACTGTTTTAAATAGTGAAGGAACTGATGATGACTTTAGTCTCTGTTACGTGTATGTGTTTTGTTTATTAAACTCATGGAAAAATGTCTAATAGATTATGAAAGTGATATGTGCAATTAGTTATAAAGCAGAGAAACTTTATTTTCTGGAATTCCACTAAATACTTGATAAATAACCGGTGTAATTATGTATCCACAAAAGAGATTGACACATCATATTAAAACACTCATAGATACGCATCGACTGAGCTGTCTCTATGCTCAGTTACATTGCCAATTTACCTGTGTGACGCAACTTAATGAAACATTCAATTAAAGCCAGCTTAATTAAAAAAAACAAATATACTATCAGCATGGCATATTTGGTGGCAAATATTTATACGCTTCACATGCAAAACTTTTACATACTTAATAGACAGTTTTAATTAATTACTCAAAATTTTGCGTTGTTTCGCCTGCAGTTTAAATTCAAAAAAGATACGTGAAATTAGATTGCAGCAGTGAAAAGAGCAGATCAGTTCCTGCAAGACAGTTGTGCCATACATGTGTACCATAATTATGCAAGACATATTGAGCAAAAACTGAAACTGGCCACTGCAGGTGAGATATGTAAGTACACCACTTACTCTTGTGGACAAACTGCTTTATGTATTATTAACTGTAATATGTCATTTAAAACATGTTAATAGCGAGCTTCTAGTGATGGATGTATATTTAACCTTAGAGTGGGCGCCCCCCCCCCCCCTTGAATAACGGAAGGCATGTGGTGTAGTATGTACACATTGATGACAAGTGGCTATTTATTGCTGTTGCCTTATCACTTATCACTGATCGCCATAACTTACAATGCCTCATACACTGATTGCAATAGCATTTCAGCTTACATTTAACTATAGTTTTATACGTGTTACAAATGCTAATTAGTTACTATTGTCTAATTTACTTGCAAATTAATTGTCTTTCATCTCTGGTGACCTTGTAGGAGAATGATTTTTACAATTAATGTAAAAATCTTATTGCTATTGAGCTTTTTATTGCTCTACCACAACTTCCACATCTACCTTTTTCTTCATTGTCTGCCCTTGTGTATGCATCTCTAGAACTTTTTAACGATGCAGATACATGCTAACATCGGCTGATGAACTTGGTAACACAAATATTTCAATAAGATCTATTTTTTGATCCTTTCAATTGCTTGAAACAGCACCTGCACATTGATACCAGTTACGTTCAGCAATTCGTACCATGTAGCCATTGTCCATCTTCTTGCCTTTCATGTCACTGAATATTTATTGCTCACTTTTTCAGCGGTATGAACTAGAGATGGGGGATCCGCTCCTGAACTGATTCATTGAGTTGAATCTTTCAAACGAGTGAACAATCAGTGACTCAGAAAAAAAGAACGGTAGCTCCAAACGTTTCCCACAGCAGAGAGAGAGAGAGTCAGTGCAGATCAGCAGGGCCTCTGCTGGTCAGAGCGCACTGCACGCCATACAACACAGCCAGCGCCGGCCTCTGCTCTGCTTCTGCCTTGGTTGCCTGCATTGTGCAGTGCTCCATTGGATTTTTTGTTTCACATAAGCCATGCCATCTCCGTGCTTCCTCTGCAGCGTGCAGTGTCTGGCGCACCTTAACTTAGCATCGCACTCCGTCGGCGATCGTTTCAGTCGCATGTCCTGCCCTCTGGGCAGTTGACGTGAGCAACAGGACAGAGAGCCTCCTAGTGGAGAACATAAGAACTACTTGCAACAGCCTGCTCGCAAGAGAACGGACGATTTGTCTCGGAGTGGGTGACTGGTGGCTGTTCACCGCTCCCCCCGCCCTCGGGACTCGCCCGCTCAACGCTCACCCTACCGTTCTCGACTCTAGCCAGAGCGTTGAGCAAAGCAACTCAGGTGTCACTCTGGTCCCTGCGGTCTTAGCTCACGCAGTAATACAGCTCGCAGCTCGACCTGCTTGACTCAGCGCCTCTGCATCAGAGTTCATATCTACTGGATATTGTTCTTCGTAGTAATACCGGTATGTATATTACATTATTATGTTATGTATACATCATTTGTTTTTATTTTATTTTAATTTGTTTAAACTGATCAGATTAGGTTCCTGACGACTACTCTCAGTATAGGATTTTTTATTATGGACACTCGAATTTACGCTTTAATTACGAGCGAACCGATAAACGTATCGCAAAATGTGATACACCAATATTTTCCTTGTTTTATTCTGCGTAAGGCTATATGCAGCACTTTGGTCTTACAGTCAAATATATATATTTTTTTCTTATTGTAGTACGGATTTTGCGATTTTAGGCGTCTTCGGAAGGAAATGTTCACTTTACAAATATATGGCTTGCGATGTATTTGTACGAGGTTAATGAAACTTTAATACGTTATAGCCAAATATATTGCTAATGTAAATCTCAAGTTACAACATTTTCAGATCACCAAAAAAAAAGTTATTATTTTCGTAAAGTAACTTTTTCTTATCACAGGATAAATATATAAAAGAAATCGTGGGTTCGTTTTGAAGGTCTCTTTCGTGGTTGTAAGAAGCTGTAACCATTGCGTGGAGTATGGATTTTGTACAGAGTGATATTTGATAGTGGTTGTGTGCATGTTTGACCGTGCAGTTAGCAGTGTCCAGCGGAGTGCAGCGTTGTCACGTACCGTTTCCTACCCCTGGCGGCTGGGAAAAACAGCCACAGACAAAGCAAGCTCACAGGCGTTAATACATTCCGTGCTGCCACTGTTACGCCTGAACGCGGCAATGTAGCAACTGACTTCCCTACCGCACGCACTATTAAACTCATGGTCAAGCACGCTCACAATCGTTATTCAATATCACTCTGTATAAAATCCGTATCCCACTTTATCGTCACAGTGGTTGCAGCTTCTTACAACCATGAAAGAGACCTTCAAAACAAAAAAACAAAAAAAACAAAAAACAAAAAAAAATGGCTCTGCGCACTATGGGACTTAACATCTATGGTCATCAGTCTCCTAGAACTTAGAAGTACTTAAACCTAACTAACCTAAGGACAGCACACAACACCCAGTCATCACAAGCCTTCAAAACAAACCCACGCTTTATCCTGTGATGAGAAAAATTTAGTTTACGAAAATAAAGAACTTTTTTTGGGTGATCGCAAAATGTTGAAACTTGAGATTTCCATTAACAATATATTTGGCTATAACATATTAAAATTTCATTAACCTGGAACAAATACATCGCAAGCTGTATATTTTTAAAGTGAACGTTTCCTTCTGAAGACGCCTAAAATCGCAAAATCCGTTTTACAATATGAAAAAGTATATAAATTTGGCTTTAAGACCAAATTGCTGCATATAGCCTTACGCAATATAAAACAAGGAAAATATTGGTGTACATATTTTGCAATACATTTATTGTTTCGTTCGTAATTAAAGTGTAAACTCAAGTGTCCATAATAAAAAATCGGATAGTAGCTTGGCCAGGTCAGGGAACTATAAAACGTAGAACATCACAGCTACTTAACAAATATATTATAACATATGTCTTCTTTATGCATGTACTAGGCATTATTATCTTATGCCACTTATAGTAGAAAGGATCATACTCTAACGGAAACGAGTATTTCTGCTGCGTTGTCCAGGCAAGAGCCTTTAGGTCTAAGGAAGTAACGAGCAGTAGTTATAGCGTAGTATTGTGTCAGTAATAAACTTGATCATTTGGACTGTGATGCCATCCTGTACAGAGGATGCTCATCTGATACAAATGATGGATTTATCGATAGTGTTTCCAGCTTAAGAAAGAATTTTTCACAACTAATGTTATTTACCTCTGTGAAATATTCGTTTAGGACAATGGGTCAGCTGTAGCTTTTACTTTGCCTTCACTCAGTCAACGTTTGTCTTGTAGATTCATGTATCAGCTTGCCTGTCTTTTTTCTCAGATTGATTGACTCTTGTCCTTTTTGCTTGTAATCTATTTGTAGGTTCGATTTGTAGTGTGAGATTCATCTGCTGTTAGAATTCATCCGTTAGCCAAGGCATAGGTTTTCCCTTAAGGTTTCCATCTCCTGTGGGCCATATTTAACTTGTAGTCGAGTTACTTTCTTAGTAAATCCAAGTTTGTATCTATGTCCGGTAACAGAATGGAAGTAGTCTCCTGAACTCTCTCTTGTGCCCCTGCAGCAAGACTAGATACAATGATGCACTTAAAGTCTCTGCAGTGAATTGTGGTTTCTTTCCTGGATATTTTAGCGAGTAGAGCCAACATCTCCAAAACTGTCAGGAGCAGAATTCCAAATTTTAATGTTTGAGAGGTATAAATTGCGCTGTTTGGAGATTTCGTTTCAAATATATCTATGAAACTGTAACTGTTTGCTGCATTATGGATGGGTCCAAGTGGAAGTAGGCAAGTAGCGTCATATTTGAAGAGAAAGCTTATGCTTGAATTTCACAGTGGAGATACTGAAAAATTATGTTAGCGTCACCATCATTAATTGTATGCTCTGACGCCAATTCTAATCTTGAAAGGACAGTTTCGAAACACTCTGCATTCAGAGGTTTGTAGAGGGTACAGTTTGAGGGGCCCAACCATGATCCATGTGAAAATTTGGCCTTACGTAATGAAGTCAGCTTTTCTGCTAAATGAAAAAAAAGTCTTCAGATTTAGAATGTTAATAGAATGACTGCATTCACACTAGCGCTGTCGAGAGCACCTTCACCGATAGCTCTACACTCCCTTCAACCACACAGCTTTGATGAATACCTGTGCAATCCTTCTCCACGTCATCCGACAACAATGCAGATTTCCATTTCTCTTGCAGGCGGCCACTGCTTATGCCGAAATACCGGCACCAGAAACGTTTGATGTCTCCCACCGGAGGGGTATGCCTTTTGCCTATAATACTATACAAAGTGCCCTGCGTAGGCGGAGATCCACAGATAGCCCGTGGTGACAGCCTTTAACCCTTCACATTAACATGCAGTTGGGAATTTACACTGTACATCTTGGGCAGGTTTGCATAAAGGGCCCTAATGTTTTCAGTATCAGTAATATGACGCAGAGGGCACTTTTCCAACTGTGAAATCTACTTTGGCATACACAAGAAAGGCCTTTCTGAAAGATGTGGAAAAATAGATGGTAATTTTTTTATAATGGGGTCAATTAAAACCAAATCACATTTGATTTAATATTACCGTAATTTTAAGTCGCACCTAATACATTGTTAGATTCCTGTTTTTTAGTTCTATTTTGTACTGGTTTTAGATACAGGTTCATCCATTTTAAATGCATATTTTCCTTGTTTAAGTGTATATTTTTGGTATTTTTGTCCATATTTTAACTATAAATCCGTACATTTAACATGGCAAGGCCAACTTGTGATCTAGCTGGGGCAAAAGCACCATCGTCTTGACATGAAAAAAGATTTATTGAGATTTTATGAAATCTAGTCCAAGTTGTATTCTTAAAACTGGGTCTTCACACTTTACACTCCATACAAAGAAATCATTGAATTAAAATGTGTTTTTTTACCAACTCCTAAGCCCATGCAAAGTCGCAGGTATGCCACTACTTAGTATACTGTTGGCCTGTATGTAAATAGATTCACAAAAACCTCATGCCACCGTTTTGATCAAAACTGTATAAAGTCATAGAAAGTGTAGTCGAAATTACATTATACAAACAAGTAGGGGTGGGCCCAAAATCGCAGAGAGCCCTGAAATTCCTTAAAACTTCCCAGCCCCACCATAATTTTCGCTTACAAATATTAATGCATGTGCATTTGTTGTCATTTTACGTTTTTGCTATTTAAGAGGTCTATCTGAAGAGCAAATACTTTAATTTCCAATGTACTTTTCAGTACTGGAGGACAGTATGTCAGCTACATTGCCTTCGCCTAGAAGAATTTGGAGCGACATATGGTACCATTTTACCAAAATGGAAAAAAAATGAAAATGCCGTTATTGCCAGCAGATAATTTCCATTTCCTCTGGCTCCAATTCAAACCTGAAGAGACATCTAAAATCGAAGCATCCAACAATACCTGCGGAACGGTGTGGGTCAAGAAGTCGATCAAGATCGCCATCAATGGTTGCAGAAATTCAAGAAATCATTTCTTGCGAATCTACTTCCACCTCAAATGAAGGTATTCTCCCAGAAAGCCAAACTGAGTCTCAGGCTGTATCCAGCCCATCAGTGTCATCTGGTTCTGGACCAAATCCTGATTTATCTTCTTTTGTGACCCCCTCAACTCCAACTGCTCATCATTTGCAACAACCCATAACTAGATTTGTTAATATTATGAAGCCAATCACATTAAACAAAAGTATGGCATTAGATACACAACTTTTGAAAATGATTTGCAAAGAGTATCATCCTTTCTCTATAGTTGAAGATGCAGAGTTTGAAAAATTTATGTCTATGCTTTTCCCAAATTATAATTTACCGAATCGAAAAACATTATCAAACTCTTTAATGCCCAGATTGTATCACGAGTTATTTGAAAAAAATTAAAATGATTTGGCCGCTGCAAAGGCAGTTTGCCTTATATCTGAAGGATGGACAAGTGTAAATAACATAAGTTTCTATGCAGTCACGGCACATTTCATAGATGTGAACCGTCAGCTGAAGTCACACCTTCTAGAGTGCTCACAGTTCGAAGAAAGACACATCGCAGAAAATATATCGAATTGGGTAAAGGCTATTGTTGCAAAATATAATATCAATTTTAAAGTCACTGCAATGATCACAGAGAATGCATCAAACATGAAAGCAGCTGTCATGCTTCTGAAACTCCTGCATATCCCATGTTTTGCACATACATTAAATCTCATTGTGCAACACGCGATACACGAGTCAATTAAGAAAATTGTTGATGAGGTGAAATAGACAGTAAAGTACTTCAAGAAGAGTTCTTTTGCATTAAACAAATTTTCTGAAATGCAAAAAAATTTGAAGAAAGACAAATTGAAACTGATACAAGATGTGCCATGAGATGGAATTCTACTTACGACATGTTAGAAAGATTCGTATTGAAGAAAGATCTCATCATTTCTGGCCTAGCTAATTTGGGTGGAAAGTCGATTATTTTAAACTTGAAAGACATTGACTGGGATATAATTCAACAATGTATAAGAATTTTGAAAGTTTTCAGTGAGGTAACCAAAGAGATGTCCTCAGAGAAAACAGTCTCCCTGTCAAAAATGAAGATCTTGCCAAGATTAATGGCATGGCAACTACAGTCTTTTAAAGACAAAAATGAAAAATATCCTGAAGAAACACATGCATTAATAAATAATTTGCTGAAAGGCTTGTCAGAACAATTTGGGGTCATCTTCAGCAATGAAGTGGTTGCACAAGCAACTTTTGGACCCCTGGTACAAAAACAAGGATTTTCTGATGAGTCGACATTCCATGACTGCTACATGAGTGTCATAGCAAAAATGAAATCACTGCTAGCTCAACAAGAAGAAACACATCAACGATCTGAACCAGTTACCACCATAACAGGCGAGAGCTCTTCAATTTGGGAGGACTTCGATAAAACAATAAATCAGCTCCAAGGAAGTCATGACCTGGGATGTGCAGCAATTGTTGAACTTGACAAATATTTGTCTGAGGCCTATTTGTGTAGAAACAGCGATCCATTAAACTGGTGGGGCACTAGAACGTTGCTGTACCCAACACTGTATGAACTAGTTCTGCAAATGTTATGCATCCCAACTACATCAATTCCCTGTGGGCGTATCTTCTCAAAAGCAGGACAAATATGCAATGACAGAAGGAACAGAGTCACTTTGAGTAAAATTGAACAAATTTTATTTATAAACCAGAACATTGATTAGTTTTTCCTATAACATATACTCATTGTGTGTGTCGACTGTGCATACTGAAATATATTACAGTTTTTGTATGTTACTTTTTATGCAATTAAATCTTGTTTAGATAATATGAATCAGTCTTATTTTCAAAATTTCCCTACCTGATAAAAATACTTAGAATTTTATTGTAATATTTTTATATTTTCCACGAGAGAAATGTATAACTTTTCTATCTCAAAGTGACTAAGGATGTAATATGAACCTATCAGTGATTTTTCCTTCATTGCGGACTGCAGTCATACTGTACTTTATGAATGAAAGTGCAACCATCTGATTAAGTTTCAATATTACTTCATCTCACACTATCACTATTTAGATGTGGAGGTTTGTTTCGAGGGGAACTCAAAAGTGTCGTTATCAGCATGCTATTTTAGCTTTGTAGCCATTATCATGTGCAAAGCTGAAATATTTATTACATATCTGACATGTCTGAATGATTATTGTCACAATATTACAATCATTCAGACATGTCAGACATATTATGACTATTTCACCATTCACCATGATAATGGCTACAAAGCCAAAACCACGATTGTGCAAAATAAATCAATAACCATAAACTTTGTCATATCGTGGAAATGTCAATAAACAATACAAAATTCTTACTCATTATCTGTGTTACTTCAACATAGGATCAAATAAGATCAAATTACAGGTATAGTACTGGAGTAAACCAAGTTTAAAGGGCAATGTGCCTCTCATTTATTTTCTATTGTGAATGAGTGGTGAGTTATGAAAAAGAGCTGGTTCATTTCAGGGAATGAACAGTTCTGATCCGATATCTGAAAACAACAGTTTTGCCCATCTCTAGTATGAACTGTATCATTTATCTTATTATAATACAGTATCATGTGTCGTTTGTTACTGGCCTCACCTACTACATCACTGTGTACCTTTCCTGAATCCAAAACAGCCGAACTGATTTCTCTATTTTTGTTGGACAAAACTTCAGGAAAGATTTATTTTTTATCCTTTCTTGTGGTTCCTACAACATTGATTTTATTTTGCAGCAGAGAAAGAGCCAGTGGATAGATAGTATACCAGTAATCTACTGTCATATTTCTATTTGTGCCTTTTATCGGCTCAGTTAGTCAACGCATAAGATCAGATGGCTTATTAGATAAAAAATGATTCAAATGGCTCTGAACACTATGGGATTTAACATCTGTGGTCATCAGTCCCCTAGAACTTAGAACTACTTAAACCTAACTAACCTGAGGACATCACAAACATCCATGCCCGAGGCAGGATTCGAACCTGTGACCGTAGCGGTCACGTGGTTCCAGACTGAAGCGCCTAGAACCGCACAGCCATGGCTTATTAGAGATACAAAACTGTCCTATTGGATGTTTTTCACAGTACGCTTCCAACAAATCAGTATAGACTGACTTAATGTCGCACACAGCAAATATTTTGATGCCATGTTTAGCCGGTTTATTGGGAATGTGTTGTTCGAAGCTCCAGCAACTTCTGACTGCTTCTACTGTCTCACAAATAGTAACAAATTATCTAAGATTGTAACTGTTATTAAGTTTTTCACACATGCACCGACGAGGCTCCTAATAGCTACTAACTTATCTCTTTTATGTCTCTTCTCCCTAATTTATTTATTATCAAATCTAACATAATAGAAGCAATAAAAATCCTTTTAACTCACATGGGATCTCAGTACAGTCAGTCATGTTCTGTTATTTTACCTAAGTTGCAATGCATTTGTGTGATTTCCATCTTTCAGGTCAATCAAATAAAATTACTTAATTCTGAGCACATTTCATTTCGATCTGTCATAATCTCTAGAACAATTGGAAACAGAAATTTCATTTTCAGCTAATGAAGTACACTGGTCGGCATATTGCCGAAAATTGAATACTGAAAGTTGGGTTCCAGAAATACGTTATGGCATCGGTTTGTTTGTAATATAATTCTAGCGGAAACACTCCACGTTTGTACCATGAGGAGTCATTACATGCAGTGTATGGCTACCAGGTTACGGGTAACCATCACAGTACTTGTGTGTCATTACGAGAGTTGTGTTGCTTCAGGACGGTCGGACAAAAGTGACTTTCGATGAGAGGCTCTGTATAGTTACTCTAATGAAGCAGGGAATAAGATGGGTGGATGCCACTGCGAGCCTGTGAGATGCCTCCGGAAGCAGGAACAAGTTTCTAGCGACAGGATAAGCTGAGGATTGCCACAGAAGTGGCCTTGGAAGGAAAACGACACGTGGGCAGGCCTGATATCTGCATATAACTGCAAGCAGTAACTATCTGGTATGGTTCAGAGTACCCTAAGGCGATTATTAGATAGACAATTCGTTAGTAAAACTGTACAGTCGCAAGCTGAGAATAGAATAAACATGTAAAGTGCTGCAAAAATGTCATGACCTAATGGGAAGAAATGGAAGTACTGAATGAACGTGCAATTTCCATCACCTCCCTGCTAAATTGGACAGAATTTGAATGCGCTCTGGAGAAGACCACCAGAGAATGTTGCAAATTATTGCAACACATTTTGAAAAAGAGAGAGTTACTTAGTAGTGAGTTTAATTTAAAATGATTATTAATGAAAAGTGAACCAAAATAACCTCATGGCAGCACCTTGAAAGGTTACTAGGCCATGATTCCCTAAAATCTATGCTTGATGATTTTTGTATGTCTTCATCTACAGCTATATACAAACTCCATAAGCCACTATATGGCGCATGGTGGAGGGTACCTTGTATCACTACTAGTCATTGTCTTTCTCGTTCCACTTTCAAACAGAGCAAGAGAAAAACTACTATCTGGAAGCCTCTGTACGAACCCTAATTTCTCTTATCTTGTCTTTGTCGTCGTCACACAAAATCGTAAAATGTGCATTAATGGTAGTCCGATCGTTCTGCAGTCGATCTCAGATTCCAGTTCTCTAAATTTCTTCAGTAGTGCCTCCTGAAACGGACATTCTCTTCCATCCAGGAGTTCCCATTAGATTTCATGATGCGTCTCTGTAATACTTGCATGCAGATCGGACCTGCCAGTAACAAATCTATCAGCATGCCTCTCAATTGCTACATTGTCTTCCTGCAACTCATCCTCAGGGGGGGGGGGCGTGGAGGTTGGGAGGGGGGGAGGGATCCCAAACACTCGAGCAGTACTCCAGAATGGGTTGCATGAGTGTTCAACATGCTGTCTCTTTTATAGATGAAACACACCTCCCAAAATTCTCCCTATAAAATGAAGTCAAACAATTGCCTTCCCATCACCAAACTGACTTCATGGTTCCATTTTGTATAGCTTTTCAGTGTTGTGCCGCTGCCCACCTGGTCGTTTTTCAGGCCTGTAATACAAAATTAGTCCATGTGCATAACGTTTTGGAAAGTTGAGTTTAAAGCCCATTACTCTAACATTCAGAGGAAAAGTAAGTGAATAGCGATTAAATGGAACTCCTAATAGTAAAATGATTCATACTAATCTGATTAACATTGAAAAAAATTAACTCTTAAAAATCCCTGTCGTAACTTTTAACGAGAAAAATATGATTTTCAGTAGGTCATAACAATGAAAATAGTATTTATTCACGTTCCTGAATAGAATACATAGTAAATCAAACATTTAAAATCCCTACATACACGTTCTTAAGTGAAAAACTTCAAAACTGAAATCATATATGAGTGTCTGTAGTCTGTGATATATACATGAGTTGTGATTGAGGAAACACTCTGAACACCTCGAGAAAGCCATGCCCTCACGAATCCTTTTTTAAAAAGTGTCTTAAAATCGTACATATATTCCTACTTATGTAAGATAACATTTGTCAAGAATAGCAAAATTAACTTCGAGTTAGGGAAAAAGCTTTTAGAGATCCAAAATTATTTTCACACGAATAGTGCAGTGTCAATTATGTATCTCAGATTTGAACTGATTAATTTTTCTCACTATTTTCTTTGCACTACTTAGAGCATTCAATTATCTGTTGTGCATTGTATCTTTCCTTAAAATAGTCACAAAGTTCTTAATACACAAATGATGTATGACTAATGAATTTTGTAAATATAAAATACTTTTTCTTTCTGCCATGTCTTGTTTTCTTCCTGACGCATTTTCGTCTTATACTTTAAGACATCTTCCTTGGAATCTAGGATGATACAGTACTGTTTTGATTCCACTGAAAATACCTTAAAGTAAAATTACTGCAGAACAACTAAACATTAGACCACAAATACCAGTGTCCAAAGAAGAAAAACAGAAACGATGTGCTAGCAGACGAAATTTCCCGATGTAATCGAGTAATGAAGCAGAAATCACTGTAATTACAAATCAACATATTGTTAACTAACTTTATTTCGATCTTAAAGCTAATCAAAACGTAAATAACTTAATTACCAAAATGCGTCTGATGAAAAAACACACAGTTTTGCAGTTGCAACAACAGAACAAAAATACCCTCAAGAATTGTAAAACAACTACAGACAACATGGCCACATAAATGAGAAACTGGATGTACATAGAGCTGCTGACACTCATCGGAGTTCTGGCCAATAATGCAGCTAGCACCTCATCATGGCACCCAAGTGCTTGCTGCGTGATGAGTTTGTTTCAACTTGCCAGATTCATTGTCTTATTTACTCTTTGCTAGAGATACATCTGTGGCCTAGGTCAACAGCTGAACAGCCAGTCCATATTTAAATTGTTAGCTAGTGTCTCTGCCTCTGTCCTGTTGTCATCTGTATAGCTTGATCAATGAAAATAACAAAAGAATTAGCCTAAGGGCTTCATGTGCCACATCATAATCCATGTATATTATTTACACATAAACTCTCCAGATGTTTCTATATTAGATTTGAATTGTTGCCCTGTTCCTTCACAACTCTGTGAATCCTTGCATTTCACAGTAACATACATAATGTTCACTATTCATAGTTTCACTAACAATCTATGTATATAATATCAAAAGATAATTCTCATATCAAACAAAAAATATATACAAGACTCATGATTGCTACCAAAGTGTCATGTAACCCAAAATGATAAACAAGATTCATGTGATAAATGACCAATTCATGGATCCATGATGTAAAGATCTATCCTATAACTCACATGACATGACTCACTACTGCTTCAAAAATTCTGACTAAATCGCAAGCATCTCAAGCCTACAAAAATACTAAATCTTTTATGTCTAAGAAGTTCTATCGCTAGCTACTACACTTCACTCCTTCTTTGCCTGTAGAAGCACTTGAAAATATTAGTCAGACAATATATCGGGCCAGAGTTGCACAGACTCTCCTTTTATCCTAAAACTAGGTAATTCTTATCATCAGTATTGTATTTGTAATGAAAGCGGAACCAAAACGCATTTACATTCATCATTGTAGCAGTCCTCCAACTCTCCTCTGCTTCTATAAAATATAAACCAATACTAAAAGCTTCTCTTCTCCGATATTAGTAAGAAATGCGAAAGCCACAGCATAGTATTCATTGATAAACAACCGAAGTGTTACGTATAAAATGACTTAAAATGGTATACATATACTTATTCCTTCCTAAATATGTAAGAAAAATTACATAGTTTAGCGTTATAATCATGCTTAAACAGTCCTCTATGACTACTTATGGTTTTATTAGTAATTCACTACGTAGTTCTCTCTCTTTATCTACTTACCAGCTCTGCACTACATGTTTTTCGTTCTTTCCTTCGTGCAAAGCGTCATCTATCACACATCTGTGAGTTTCTCTGAATACTCTTATTCGCTTATACCCACATGGTATTTAAAATGTTTACATACATCTACTGATCTGCAAATTTCAATACACATTGGCCAAAATTGATACAACAGTAAATGTAATTCAAAAACCGATCAGTTAAGAAATTTTAGTTCTCCACAACTCTATTATGACTAGAATTTTTTTATTTTCCATTTACGATACCTTCCCTGCAAATTCTTACATTTTAGAGTTTCAACTTCCACTGTGGTTTGGTGCACCATCCTTTTCTCTCTCTATGGTCGCAAGCATACAGTAAAGAACTTGTTCGTGAGGGAGTACTATTTAGTGGATGGTTAATGTGACCTTTTTAACCCTTTCATTCTTGCCCTAAACGACTTCACAAATCACTTATTCTTTTGACATTTTCTAGAAACCTCAGCAGCCTTTCTCATATTTTCCAGTGCTAACCTCACTAGATGTCTATCTTGAAATGTAACAAAAACTGTTACATATTTTCCCATGTCTGATATGATGGAAGCTGATTATCCAATACTAAAACCGGTGATTAGGATTAGCATTTCTTTCATGACTGCTTCAAACAAATGTATATATAAATCCAAAAGTTTATGTATATTTGGCAATAAATCCTGCATAACTGATCAAGATCTTTCCTGATATTTTCAGAAAGTTTAGATTCAGGATGGTAGGATGAAATTTAAATTGTTTTTATCCTTCTGTTATGAACTACTAACTCGAATTGTGAACCAATATCTGATATACTTTGTCGACACGACCAGCCTTATGTAGAAAGTGATTCAGAAACACTCAGTGGCGAGAGTGATACGAACTTGGATGTCAAATCAGCAGCAAGAAAAAACACACTACTACCCTATTTTACAGACAGTAGGAGGTTACAGACTATAAGATGCAACTTAATTTTAAGCATTTTTATAAAGAAATAGCATTTTACCATTTTTAGTATTAGATATAAAGCCAGACTAAAAAAACTCTTGGTTTATGAAACGGAACTGACCTCAAAAATCCCTGAAAATCATCATCTAAACTTTGTTCTTCTTCTTTTTCTTCTTCTTCGTCGTTGTCACTGCTATTCTCTTCATATATAAGATGGTCTTCACTGCCATCGAGAGTGTTACTTATGCCACACTTCTTGAAAGATTTAACAATAATGTCTTCTCTCACTCTATACCACGAATGTTTTATCCACTGACGCACCTGCTTGACTGTAGGTCGTTTTAAAGTTCTTTCAGCGTGAATTCATGTTCGGTTTTTCCACTCCTCTCTCATATACACTTAAAATGGTTTACTTATCGAGACATCAAGAGGTTGCAGCTCTGAAGTAAGCCCTCAGAGAAGAAAAGCAAACACTATATCTCCCTTTCTCAATTTCTCTTTCAAGAAAGTTTTCAAATCACTAATGAATTGATCTAGCAAAAGAAAAGAACTCTTCTTCAATGAAGCACCTTTTCTTCTCTCTAAAACTCTGTTAATTCATAATTTCACACCAGCCTTGTCCATCTAAACCTTGTCATGTATGTGGACAATAACACCTGGCGGTATTTCAGAAGGTTTTGGCATTGTTTTGCGCTTGAAAATCATCATTGGATTAAGTTTAGCACCGTCAGCGCAACATGAAAGGACAATGAAGTGCATTTTTTCATGTCCACTTGTTTTTATAGTTACAGTTTTAGCACCTTTCAGGGCAACAGTCCTGTTACTCGGTACATCGAATGACAATGGAGTTTCGTCCACATTCGTTTTTAGCTTTGATCCACAATGGTTTTCTGCCCATGTTGAGTAATAAAGTGATGGAAAGGTAAAATTTTCTCTTCATGCTCCTGTGCATTTTCTGAGAAATTTTTGTTTTGGTTCGCTTGCTAAGTTCCTGACTCCTCATAAACCTGTTGCACCAACCAACTCCACCCTTAAAATTAGTTAATTTCCACTCTAGCGCTGTAAGACGAGAGTGTATTTGAGTGATTTTTATATTAATCCCAGTGCCATTTTGACGGTGCCCTTGGATCTATTTGAGTACGCCATCTTACGTATTTGGCCATTTTGCATTGACTTCTCTATATGCACATTTAGTCTTCCTAATTTATTTCAGTTCTTCTTTACTAGACCGCCAACCGAGAATGGTTTTTTTCTATTGGTGGAGGGCCGAAATGCCGCTTAGCTGCTCTGTTTTCATGTTCTTCTGCATATGCTATTACTTTCAGTTTATAGCCCTCCCCACATGAATACTTGTTTCCGCTACGAAACTAACTACTAACAAAAATATTGTACTGTTACCTATAACATAAATCACTTTATGATCAAGTTCACTGGCACCCTAGACTGCAATGACGCATCTTAGGCTATACAGCGTCCTGGATTTGTAATGGCGGGGTGGGAGGGAGACATTGTTAGCAAGCTTATGAATCCCAACACATGTTGAAAATGGTTCAAATGGCTCTAAGCACTATGGGACTTAACATCTGAGGTCATCAGTCCCCTAGACTTAGAACTACTTAAACCTAACTAACCTAAGGACATCACACACATCCATGCCCGGGGCAGGATTCGAATCTGCGATCTTAGCAGCAGCGCGATTCCGGACACAAGTGCCTAGAACCTCTCTGTCACAGCGGCCAGCTAAGTCCTTCAAAGCTCTTCTCAATTCTGATTCTAATACTGGATCCCCTGTTTCTTCCCTATCAGCTCCTGTTTCTCCTGCTGTCACATCATCATATAACCCCTCCCCCTCATAGAGGTCCTCAGTGTGATGCCACCTATGCTTTTAATTTCACCGAAGGTCTTTTTACTTTTCTGTATGCTGAATAAGTCCTTGCGACAATCAGTTCTGTTTCGACATTTTCACGTGTTTCGTGTAGTAATTTCGCCTTAGCTTCCCTGCACTTCCTATCTGTTTCATTCCTAAGTGACTTGTACCATTTTATTCCTGAATATCCTTAAACACTTTCGTACGTCCTTCTTTCATCAGTCAGTTGAAGTATTTCTTCCGTTACTCATGGTTTCCTCACAGCCATCTTTATGTACCCGCTTTTTTTCTCTCTAGCTTCTCTCATTGCCATTTTAGACATATCTGAACTATCTACTGAGCTATTCATTATCGCATTATCTATAGCCTCAGAGAAGTTCAGGCGTACCGCTTCATTCTTTAGAACTTCCGTATCCCACTACTTTACTCATTGATTCTTCCTGACTACTCTCTTAAGCTTCAGCTTACTTTTCATCATTACCAAATTGAGATCTGAAACTCATGACTACGCTTTATAATCCAGTATCTGATGTCGGAATCTCAAACTGACCATGATGTGATGTAGCTGGAATCTTCCTATATATTCCGGCTTTTTCCAAGTACACCTTCTCCACTTGTTGACCTCGAACGGAGTATTCGCTATTACTAGTTAAAATATATTGTAGAGCTTAATTAGACTTTCTCCTCTCTAACTTCTCGTACCATGCCCATATTCTCCCGAAAGCCGTTATACTATTCCTCCCTCCACAATAGTATTCCAGTCCCCCATGACTTTTAGGTTTTCATCTCACTTTACGTTCTGAATTACCTGATCAGTTTCCTCATATAATTTCTCTATGTCTTCATCTTCTGCTTGCGACGTTGCAATATATACCTGAACTACAGTTGTCGGCATTCGTCTGCTGTCGATTCTGATGAGAACATAATCACTGAAGTGTACGCAGTAGCTCACTCTCTATCCAACCTTCCTCTTCATAACAAATCCTACCTCTGTTATAACATTTTCTTCTGGTGTTGATGTTACTCTATCTCATCTGATCAGAAAGCCTTGTCTTCTTTTCATTTCACTTCACTGACGCCGACTGTTTCTATAATGAGCCTAAGCATTTCCGTTTCCAGATTTCCTAGCTTCTCTACTATTGTAATGTCCCCTTGGAAAAATTATGAATGACTGTGCTGGTCAACCTCTTAGGTTATTTGATTTTCAAACAGCTGATCAAAACTGAATGTACTCACACTTTTATCTCTTTACTTATTCTGATCCTCACTAAACTGACTCACAATATTTTTTTTAGTGCAACGCAATCTGACTTTCAATACTCCCTACAAAAGAATGGCCCTGACTAACAATAACGTATACCTTTCACAAATCACCTACCTCACAAAAATCTTCGTTACTCGAACTACTGCAATACAGCGAGCGCCAATACTGCCAGCTGAATAAAAGATTCTAACTACTGAAGGCACTAACTACTGGTGGGCATAGTTAGCAAATGAAAGATTTTGATAGAGAACAAACAATGTATTTACCTTAATAGCGTTCAAAAATCATAAGATATATATACAATTTTGTGACATCCAATTAAACATATTTCCTTTCTCTGAAGGACACACGTCCAGATCGTCCGCTTAAAACTCTGGCATCTCTCTCTCCACATCCACCACTGCTGGTGGCTCACATCCATCTGCCCAACACTACAATAGCGAATATTCCAGCAATGCCAACCAGCCACAGGCTGCACACAGCACAGTCAGTGATTTTCATACAGAGCGCTACGTGGCGTTATCAACATAAAAACCTAATTAGCCTACTTACACTATGTTCTAACTTCTGACGTTCCACGCTCCGTCACGTAGAATCTTTTGCTGGTTATTTAGTTTTTTTCTCATTGTCGTCGTTTCCCCCCACCACTCCCGAAATTGGCAGTCCCCTTCCCGATATCCGAATGAGAAAAGAGTCCTGAATCTTTTGCTAACGGAGAGACCATCGTGACAATTTTTCACTTAGAGGCCATATGTCCTGTGGATACACGTTATGTGTCTTTAATGCAGTGGTTTCCATAGTCTTTTGCATCCTCATGCTGTTGAGCATTGCTTATTCTTCCGCTTTTTAAGGGCAGTTCCTCTCCCCAAGGGAAGAGTGAAAATTTATCCGCTCTTCCGCCCGTTCTGACAACGCGCTTATAGTCCGTGAGACGAGTGATCGGTAGTGACAGTTCCGGCGGACAGACGGCGCTGTTGCCGAACGTGGCTCACAGCACGCGGCGCCCTGTCTGCTACACGCATTCTCTAGCAGCAGAAATAAAAGCGAGACAAAATACAAGTCGTATTGGTACGCGTGAATTTATTTAAAGTTGATGCTTGAAATATATTAACTCGAAAACTGATAAGAGCTATTTAGTACAAGTATCTAAGATGCTGAAACATAATAAAGTTATTTGTTAAACTTCACAACTGAAATGAAAACTATTTTCGCAAGTTGTTGAACATTAGCAGTTTTGGTTTCCTTTGTTAAATATCAGCATTATTTATTTGTTCTACTACAAGCTACAGAATAATTGGTCAGTGTATTAAGAGTTATAATCTGAAGAAAGTACTCACAATATGATGATCTGGTTGTAGATAGATAGCAAACTCCCTCCTTACATTCCTGAATACGTTGTAGTTACTGTAATGGAAAAACACCACTCACATCACTGTCAGAATCTGATTTGACATTGTCTTCCTCAGCACTACTCGAACTATCACTGCTCTCTCCCAGATGTATAATTAAATTTTCGATGCATTCTTCCACAACCCCTTCGGTTTTGGCCGCCTCTCTGATGGCACTTGCAGTGCTGTTTACAATTTTAGCCCACGTCTCGCTTGTCACTTTATTGATAGCTGCTGGAATGAGAGTTTCCACTTCAGAGATCGTGAATTTTTTATTGTTTGCAGCAATGTAATTTTTTATCTGCGCCCACACTCCTTCAATTGCATTGAAGTGACAGTGGTATGGAGGAAGCCGAACGATTTCATGCCCGTGCCTTTTAGCAATCTCGTCAATACATATGTTGGAAATTGGGGTTTCTTTTGTGCCACAATTTCGAGCAGTTCCGCCTTCCTTAAATCTTCTCTGAAATCTACTTTTGGCCGTTTCAGCCACTGAATGATATCGTCTTTTTTTGTTGCCAAGGTTGGTGCCTTATCGTGAACAACGCAATGATAAGGCGCATTGTCCATAACAATCACTGATGGACTTGTCAGATTCGTCATAAGCGATGTCTCGAACCATTCTTGAAATACTACACTGTTCATTTCTTCATGGTAATCTCCCGTCTTTTTTGACCGAAACATTTTCAAGCAGTTTGGCACAAAACCTTTCGATGTTCCTGCATGTAAGACAATAATACGCCCTCCTTTGCCAACAGGCACTGCCATTGTCCCCTCGGGCGTTCCATCATTCCAGCCTCTGCGTAAAGAATGGCTGGCATTGACCCACGTTTCATCTAACCACACTATACTTTCGAATTCCACACCCATGATCCTGCGCAGAAATCTGCACCGCCATGCAACTACATCTGTCCTTTCCATTAATATTTTGCGTCCGTTAAACAGTGAATAGCTGAAGTCTATGTCTTTCAACACTGTACGCAATGAAAATTTGCTCCCTTTAAAAAGATCGTCTTTCTGAAGCGACACCAGTAATTTAGATAGAGTGGGATGTTCCCTTCTCTTATAATAGCTGTATATATGACGACGAATAGCATCTTTCTGAAAATCGTCCAAAGCTGTCACCTGCTTATTTCTCGGTCGCTTCTTTCCTGGTGTGTGCAGCTTTGTTGTGCCACTCTCGTCACAATCTACACTATACTGTTCTTTCCCTATCTTTACAACAGTGTTCTTACTTATTTTCAATGCTGCTGCAATTTTCTTCACAACCTGAACAACAGGAATTAAGGGCCCACCTTTGTCCTTTTCTTTCTCAAAGTAATCCCTCACAGAGCACACGAATTCACGGGCATGGTTGTGTAGCACACTTTTCTTCCTCCGTTTCACTTCTTGTGTTGGGCTAGTACTACCCGCCGCACTACACATTGTTTACAACGAAACATAAACAAAGAAACACTAAAACAAAAACGAAATAAACTGCGAATTCAACTTCAGACAAACGACGAACGACCGCACCGCCTGCACGCGAGACACTGGTAAGTTTCATAAGCGTGCGCGACCGGGTTTCAGAGCGGCAACGTGGCCCTTGCTACCCGCTCAAAGTCAAGCCGTCATTGGCTGCCTGCCTGCGGTCGCTAGGCAACGGAAAGAGCTGTCAATACCAAAGACTCGTCTCCCAGATTATAGAGGAATGATGGTGACTTTTTATGCTGTAAGTCTTCGGCCGCCATTGCTGATAACTTCTATTTAAAATAACGTTTTCATTACTAAGCAATGACGTTAACTCCTTTTGGAACCTTTAGTCTCTCTCTCTCTCTCTTTTCCCTCAGATGTACATGTTACGGGATTGGTTTCTTTATTTCATGTTCTTTATTATATTTTTAAATTTTTTCTTCATTTCGTTTTTATTCTTTTATGTAAAGAAAACTTGACAAACATAAATTCCCAAATTCCACGACTCAAAAGAAAACAATTTTCTCTCTAGAAAGAACGCAACGTCAGGAGGCTCTAGAACAAGGGGAAAAAGCAAAGCTCTCCAATTCCTTGACAATGAAAGACAAGCTGCAGCATATTTGCAAATAAAGCACGGTACCGTGGAAGTCTCTGCCACTTCCAATGAGCGTTCACCATATATTGGAGAAAAACGTGTAGGCGGAGATCGTTGCTACATCCCTACTACATAATGGACATAGTCTCCAAGGAGCCCTACGATCTAATTAGTCTTCGTCCGAGCGAAAACGGAAAAGTCCTGATACAGAAGAAGCCCAACCGAGAAAGCAGCTTCAGCTGATTAGGGAAAGAAAGACAGTTGTCGGCGAATCCAGTACCAATCTTCTCGTCCGAAAGGGACAAACCTGTGTGGTAATGTATCAGGTTGATGACACGTGTCGCAAAGGCCAGTCGAACTAAGACCAATGCGACGGAGGCGTTCGTTCAGTGGGATCAGATTGCGAATGGCCCTCTATCAAAATCAGGATAGACAGACTAACGTGAAACTACTCACTGTTTTCCAGCATATCAATGGCACGGCCATTCAACAGGGAAGAGAGACGACTGTACTCACGAACGAGAATGCAAAGATCTGGTGGTAAGGTGTGTCACTTATAAAATTTTCAGTTCCCGATAACGTATTATAATATAAAATTCATTGACGTACCGCAATTTAGAGTTGCTGTGACCAACATCGGCAGCGGGAGCCAGACTGGTCGATCAAAGGCGCGTAAATAAGCAAGATGTAATAGAATGAGTTGCTAGAGTACATGTTAAACAGTACGCCGTATAAACAATACTGAAACCTTCACTTTCATATTTGGATGTTCCAAGCCTCCAACGGGATGGACACTTGTATGCAACTTCATATGGAAGGGAATGACCGGAGAGTTGAAAGCCGTTGCATCGTTTAATCATTGATATGTTTCCGAATGATGTTAAGTGTTATTGTCTTTTGCGACGGGGCGGTAAATAAAGAAGTGCGCTTGCAGACCGTTCTCACGAATGCGCATATGCAAATGTTGGTTAAAAAATGTTATTGCAAATTTTGGCCCTCGCGTAAGTCTCAGGGGATGATTTCCACACTTGGTACATTAGTACACTTGTAACGACAACTGTACATATAATAATTTTTTTCTTTATGAATTTAGATAAATTAATGTAAGCAATGTTTTGAACTTTTTTTTCGGTTCGTATCGTTATGTTAAAGGGACTGTGAGGAACTTTTGAAATGAATATTATTATTTATGTTAGATTTCAAATAATGTGGTAATTAAAGGAAAGTGTATTTAATGTTAAAACTATTGTAAGATGTGAAAATTGTAATTTATACACTTGGTCCATACGTAGGTAATGCATTAGGATATGTGTAGTAGAAAACCTGTGGTGAGTACCCTACCTGTAGGGGGAGCGGGAAAAGGTGGAGGCAGGCGAGGCGGGAAAACGCACACTGGCGCGGTTCGCCACAACGGGCACAGTATTACAGTCGGAGGCGAGCAACAGTCGGAGTTGGGCATCGTTCGGAAGTACACGTACTGTACCGAGGAGGCTACCCAGGAAAAGTGGATTTCATTGAGCCTCGGATGAATCGATTCCGACGACTACTTGGCATGGCTATATTCTGAGGCACAAAGTTGGAAAGATTACGACGCTAAGAAGATGGAAAGTGCCGATGTTGTGTGAGCCTTAGCCGTGCTTGTAAGTGTGCCGTGCTGCCCGCTATCTCACTGCTCGCCATCCGCCGCACCGACTTGCACAGGTCAAACATTTATTTCATCTTTAGAAGTGTATCTGTGTGGACCAGTGTCGAAAATGTTTCTGACTGTTCAATAATAACGTGACTTTTACCAGCATTGCCTTAGCCGTGACTTATCCTGATCACTGACCTAGACAGGGTCCTTACCTCGTATTGTGCAACCCGAGTATCCTGAACTGAAAGTTTAATGTTAGTGTTAATGAAAATTATCAGCAGATTAATCTATGCCATAAAGGAGTCTAAAGTTCTGTGTGTTATTGCAAATGTTGGTAAAGAACAAAAGCATGACTAAATTGGAAGAGAGGTTTTTGAATTGAGTTAGCGATGTTATTTAATTAATTTGAGACAGAAATAATGACAGTTAAATTATTCAGAAGTAAGACAAAAGAGTAGTTATCCATAGATTGATAATTTTGAGTGTTAATTTGCCTGCAGTACTTAATGGTTTCAATTTAACGACCATAACAGTTTCAGACTCCCCCCCCCCCTTTCTCTTGTCCATTCTTTCAAACCTTGAAATGTGTTGATCAGATTTGACCAGTAAAGCTAAGTCTACATTAATCCTAAGTGTATTAGTGTTTTTCCATCATTAATAGTGATATTGTGTGTGTACTTTCAAGATTGTCGATGCTAGGGCAATCTATGCCCGATTTCAGTCTGCTCAACATACAAAATGCAGTTCGTAGTAATCATTACTGTGTGGTGTTGTGTAATTTTAGCTCGTCCAAATTAATACAAAAGGAGAAAACTTTAGTTCAGTGGATTTTTTTTTTGTTCCAAACTTTACCATATAACGCAACGTTACTACGTGTAGTTATGCTTGTACATGCACCCACTTGTACAAGGAAAAACTCACTCATTGCCTAAGTAGGCTGGCTACCGAATTATTAATTATAGGTAGCATCTACTGTGTGTACTTCTTGTCCATGCGAATGAGTAATTATAGTTTACATTTGCTTGATGCATCACTGTAGTTATTGACTGAGTATAAGTCCGATCTTGCTTCTATTAGGTACACGCGGTCAACTAATGTACTAAAATCCTTGTTTATAAGGTGAAGCCCGTGAACTTATTGCAGTACAGGCTTTATAGAGCTAACATACGTCCGAGCAGGGCGGTAGCGTTACACACTTCCACACCCGCGCATTTGTTATAGGTTTTGAATTAATTATTCGGTCAGACGTAAGTACAGTTTATGCTAGGGAACAAGAATTAGGCGATTATTATTCTAAAATTAGTTTTTCACAGACACGGTTCAATCACTATTTATTGGCGTTGTCCTTTTCTTTCACACAATGAAATTAGCACAGGTGAGACGGTTTACAGTTTTACTTTAATAATAATTTGACTCCGAGCCCCCAATAGCAGTAATGTAGGCTGCTATAAACGAAAATTACTCACTCAATTCGAACAGAACCACAAGCCCCACTGTCCTCTTTGTTCTAGCAGTTTTGGCGCGAAATCACAGTTCGCCGAATGTTCACTTACGACGATGTGTACCTCGTAAATCGTACTCTCACAAATAATCGTAGCACTTCCAGTTCACCAAATATATGCTTGCACACTTGCACTATTATACAATACTCTTTGTCGAAAGAAATCGGCGTGAAAAAGAATTATCAAATGACCACATGGGCCACCCTCAAGTGGGGCTTGCTCACCACCCAACCCCCAAATCGACTGACCAACGACTGACCCCTGCCCAAGATGGTCGATCGCTTATATCGGCTCGGACGTCAACCCTCCTGGTTGTTTAAGTACCAATCTCAACAGTTACGGTTACATACATACATCCCTCGACAGAAATAAGCACACCATCGGAACCGTGCTAAAAAGTACATCCTATTTACTATGTTCGCCCGTAAATCAAGTTTTAGTCGCCACTTAGCGAAAATTAGTTTTTTGACATCTGTGGCGCAAGATTTAACATAGAACTGCATATAGCACCGTTTTTAGACGTAATCTATAGCGATCTACACATTGTGCTGCTCTAAATCTTCATATCTATAATAATTAATAAATTATGGGCGATAAATATTAGTAATGATTTGCAAACAATGAAAACTATTACAAGTTAAGTGTATAGTATAACTTAACTAGTTTAAAGTAAGTGTGATGCCACCCAAAATATTATATAGTGCCGTCCTTTACGTCATGAATTTTCTATTGAATTTTATAAACAATTTTCCCCTAAACTTTGTTTACTGCTCTTTACGGGCTTAATTATTTATGAATCTTAACATACGACTACAGCACTTGATCCGCTATGACGAAACGTTTTTAATGAGTGTTCGCTCATCTCTGTAAGTTGTTATTTACTATTTTTATTAATCTTTCAGTATTCGTGATATTAACCGATTTTGAGGTTATTATAACTTTAGCGTCTCGTGACTTGAAATAAAGACCGATCTCTCAGAAGGTGCATTTTGGTGACCACAATCCACTGCCGCATCGCTCTTCACCGTAAGTTATATAGTTTTCGCGTAATGCGCGAAAAACTAAACAATGCCCCAAGCTGCGGGCCACGTGGCCGCCCGGCGGAGAGACCATCCCAGCGACCGTTGCAAATCTCGCGCGGGCCCGCCACGCGCTTCCGCGAATCGCGCGCCATCTAGTGCGCTCGCTCTTCACAAAGCAATCCTTGCATACTAGAAATATCCATCTAGTAACGGGGGCTTTTTACCGTCACAATTCACATGAAGAAAAATAATATCTTCTCAATAATCGTCAAATCGTGAGCTACGCCCTTAATTTCTTTTTATGAAATAAGTGAGTTTACTCATGGCATTTTTGTGGCCTGCCTCTGGTGTCTCTAAAATTAATAATCAAACTAAGTGATTTAATAAGACTGCTGAACGTTGAATTGCTGACGTACCTTTGTATTACCGCAAAAATATAGAAAGGTGAGTAGTTGAAGAAGTATGAATGAGAACAGCGGCATGTTTAAGCTCACAAAGATAATTACATGTTTTTATTCATCCTATTAAAACTACATCGAGCTGATAAATCTTACAAAAAGAGAAAGGAGGCAAACACACATCAGAAAAGGGATGGTGCTTGATTGGCAAGGCATTCGTAATTTACTGTGAGGCCTAATTCTATTCAAATGGAATCAACTGCGACCAAGTACACCACAAAC
The DNA here is from genome assembly GCF_021461385.2 of Schistocerca piceifrons. Taxonomy (NCBI): domain Eukaryota; kingdom Metazoa; phylum Arthropoda; class Insecta; order Orthoptera; family Acrididae; genus Schistocerca; species Schistocerca piceifrons. Next base: position 48,136,998 of record NC_060139.1, read on the forward strand.
TATGGTACACGGAGAACAGGGAGCTGTGACTATCAGTAAACAACGCTACGCCAGTGCAGCAATACTTTACCCTTTTACCTTGATTCAGGCTGCAGCAGGAAACCGCACGCTGTGGGCGAGGAGCGGCGCAATCCACGAAAATTTGCAAACTATGCGGAATCGTGTTCTAGTTATTAGAACGTGGGAAATCTCCGTATCAGAGCCCTGGAATACTGGCAGATTTCAGAGTGAGGAGAGCCCGTTCTATTGTCTGGCCAAACCAATTTGACTCACAGGTACGACAGCGCGTGCTGGTATTGTTCAAATGGCTCTGAGCTCTATGGGACTTAATATCTGAGATCGTCGGTCCCCTAGAACTTAGAACTACTTAAACCCAACTAACCTAAGGAGATCACACACATCCATACCCGAGGCCTGATTCGAACCTGCGACCGTAGCGGTCGCGTGGTTCCAGACCGTTCGGCCACACCGACCGGCTTGGTATTGTCAAATATCAGTCAGCCGACGAGGACGAATAAGTTTATCCTTGTGACAAATGATATGTCCGAGATTAGATGCGGTTCCATTGTCAGTACAGTTGAAAACTGTCACTGGCTCCTAGTCCACCGCGAGTTGCAGGCCACAAGTCTCACTCACTAGGGAAAGAAGTGCAAGTCTCCACTAGGGCAGGACCAGAAGACGAAGAAGGCAAAGAATCACAATCGCATTCCGCCAACCCTTGGTACACGAACCGAACTAGCAAAAAAAAAAAAAAAAAAAAAAAAAAAAAAAGAAAAAAAAGCCACCTCCACATTTTACAAACGATCGAAGTATCCTCTACTCACTGAATCTCCACTCCTGACTATTCTGTTGGCCTGGTAGAAAATCCAGACACAGCAGTGGGGTTCCCACGCTGGAGGAGCAAGTCTCTGCTTTGCATAGCCTCAGAGGAGCCAATAAGCGACTCAGCATCTCTCTTGTGTCAAAAAAGATGATTTTCGATATGGGAGACGTCGTTCTCACGGTAAGCATGGCCATTTTTCGACGAAAAACGTCTAGCTGGGTGGGACCAAAATCCCTCATTTATGGAGAGATCTAATCTTTCCCAAGCTGACCATTTTCAGTTCTTGAAAGAAGGCTGTTAAGCTCCACAGACAGTCTTAACCGTGAAATATATGTTTTTGCCGCTCGCTAACAGAGCCTGGCGGCTTCCTGGCATCAGGGAAGTTACAATCTTGCCTCCACTAAACACGCGCACCAGCCGCTCTGTCTGTACTGTCCCACCTCCTAACATGAGAATGCTTGGAGTTGTGTGACTGTCCCACCATTGGCACAAAAGTTCGTATTGCAGCATTCTCTCTCAAATGGCTTCCTCCACCCATTTTCCGGCAGCTGGCCACCTATGCGATAGTCTGTCGCCGGGCCCGGGTAAAATGCTTGTGCGAGACGGCGCCCTTCACCTCCAACCCTAATTGGGAAGGGGGGATTGCCACGGCCCGAAGTCCCTCTGCAGGTACAATCGCCAGAGTGCTGATTCCCAGAATCATTCGCACAGTCAGATCGCTGGACGCGGCATTTATGACCCACAATCCATACATCCCCTTGTTCTCCGTCACCTCCACTATGGTCCCCCGGGTACAAGTTTTATACAGGTTACACATACAGTTATAGGAACAGTCTGCCCACAATTTTCTTACGTAAAAATTCATAAAAACACAAACAAAATGTAGTACAGGGGACCACCGAAATGATGACATAAAATGCTAAAGTAACCTGACTGACAACACTGCAAAAGTAAGAGAGTGGTGTGCCACCTCTCACAGCCTTTATGTTTTCGAGTGATTTCTTCATGGGGTGTGGTCACTACAGTAAACTGATTAGTGTGACATGGAGAAGAAGGAATTATAACACTCTAATGGGTCTTGGAGAATGACATGCTGGATCATGACAGCTTTGCCAAAAGAAGAAAAAAACCACGCCCTGTCTTGACCTCATTCAACCAGGGATCATATACACATTCACAGTTGATGTTTGCATATGTTGGTGATTAGCTTGGTCTCATTAATGCTCCTGTGGAGCCTCAGGTATTTGGCATACACCCCTGTCCATAATTACATTTAACCAACCCATTTACACTGAAGATGAAGGCAGTAAGGGACAGGGGACCTTGGCTGGTTAACTAACTGTCAATGTTAATGAAATTATGCAACAGCCACGTACCTTAAAATGTTATTTTATTTTATTTTAAAGGCTACCAGTTTCAGCATTTCACTATGCCGTCTTCAGGCCCCATATGCATCTCTCCAAGTAAACGAACATGTAATAGAGCCATAAATCTCTTGATGTCGTGAATTCAATCGTTACACTAGTGTTTCATTTGAAGAAAGCAACATCCAGGCATTTATGGCTCTACTTGACATTTTCGTTTATTTGGAGAGATGCATATGGGGCCTGAGGATGGCATAGCGAAATGCTGGAACTGGTAGCCTTCAAAGCTAACGAGTGCTTCATTTGAAGACTTGGTAGCAACATACAGAGATTTATGGCTCTATATGACATTTTCGTTTATTTGGAGAGATGCTTGTGGGGCCTTAGAATGGCGTAGTGAAATGGTGGAACTGGTAGCCTTCAAAGCAAAATAAAATAACATCTTAAGATACATGGCTACTTGTGAATTTAATTGACATTGACAGTTAACAATACAGTATCATTGAGCATTGTCTGCCTCAGAGATTTTGTTGTCCCTGACGAAGTACTCACAGTGACTCAATCTTCTACAGAGGCAATAACATGACAAATCCTACCCACGCTTTCAGCAAAACTATTTCTTTTGGTACAATATAGTAAATGATGTTAACATAAAATAATCAAAATTTAAAGGACATGTGTAACATAGTGAGACTTTACACAAATGACAAAGACGAAATAAATAGATGAGTCAATTTCAAAAGGTTGTTCGATTATTAGTGTATTCGTTGTGTCAGTCTTAGATTTTAGATGCTAGTGATCTTGTACCACAGTACACATGGTGTTGTCCCTTAAAAGATTACCTTTAACTTAGTAAAATAAATTCAGCAAAGCATGCAAAAATAAGAATTAAGAAACACAAGCATATTTTAAGCCTCCTACTGCTCCCTTCTCAAAGGTCTTTAGTGAGTCCAAAAATTAACTTTAACCTTAGAAAGGCAAATAAACACAGCACTGCACTCAAGAGGTCTGGAACAGGTTGGATGTGTCAGGTGTGGAGGAAGGGTTACCCCTTTACTTAACATTGTTTGTGGTGGAAGTGGTGTCGGGGCAGGACCTGTCTCCAGTCTATTGCAGCAACATGTAGTCATCTGGACTTTTGACAGACCAGAGATGGGACAGCAAATAACAAACGGTCGCTCTTGTTAAAGACAGTCCTCGAGCAGCAGTTGTCAGTGTCATAGCAAGTGCCGACAGATGTCAATAGGTTGGTCTGGCGCTGTCGAGTCCCTCCTTTATGGTCGGCAGTGGCGTTAAATTCGGGTCAGCTTCCTCAAGACTCTTGCATCCAAAACGGTGGCCCCAGATGGACGCGTGAGATAAGGGACGAGCCTCCGTTAAATGCTGACTGCAGGCGAGGTAGTCCTGCAGATGCTCCCATTCTCCATTGGCAAGAGTCAAGGGGACGACCAGCATTCCGTCACCGCCTCCATCGCCCTTGAGCTGCCCCCGTGTCATAACATCCGCTGGTTGCCTACCCTGTCGCCCCAAGGTGGGGGAAGGTGTCGGCTGTACCTCACAGCTGCCGATGTGGCCCTGTGGTGAAGTCACATCAGCTGGTCTCATGCCGAAATCCATTATCGGATCACAAGTGAATTTCTGTGGCACCTGATCGTGCATACGTCCCACCGGCAATGCACACAATATTAACGAAAGAAACCAAGCCATTGCTACATTCCAAGATGAATTCTGAGAAGAATTTTGTCTCCAAGATTTGTGCAATTATTTCTGAACCCCAAAAAATGCAATTTTCACGTTGTTACAACACATACCTTTGCTGTGACGTGACAAGCTTCTAATAAGGCAATGCTCAAATGTTGAACCAACCAGTTATGTCAAAACCACGAGATTGTTGTTGATAATTCTTCCGGGTTATATGGCCGTGGTCCATGGAATTCTTCTGTTCCTAACGTTTCGTCCAATACTGCGTTGGACATCCTCAGAGGTACGGCTGGTCCTGCTGAGTCCTGCCGACTCAGACCAGCCATACCTCTGAGGATGTGAGGATGTCCAACGTACTATTGGACGAAACGATAGGAATAGAAGAATTCCATGGACTACGGCCATATAAACCGGAAGAGTTATCAACAACAGTACCATCCGGTCGTGAAAGCCTTCATTGTATGATTAAAACCCCGATATGTTTCCGCGGAGAAATCGGCGCATTTCTATCCACGAAATAAATTTCTGTCAGTAAAACATGAGAGCATACAGTACATCACAAATCCTCTTCTGAATTAAGCCCTTTTATAACGCAATCTGAACTTGTTTACATGACTCCACTGTAAAGCCCAGTTCTACTTAAATGGAATCAACTATGACTAAGTACACCACAAAGTTTGGTTAACGGGGAACAGGGAGCTGTGAATATCAGTTTACAACCCTACGCCAGTGCAGCAATACTTTACCCTTTTGCCTTGATTCAGGCTGCAGCAGGAAACGGCGAGGAGCGGCGGGCTGCGGCAGCTGTAATTTCCTGATATGTCCAAGTAAATTTTCAGCCTACTGGGACTAGCGTTCTGATTATTAGAACGCGGGAAACTTCCCTATCAGACCTCTGAAATCATGGCAGATTTCAGTGTGAGGTGCATCCATTCACTGGTCTGGCAAAACCAGTTTGACTCAACGGTGTGTGCTGGAATTGCCAAATGACGGAAGGCCAGCTCAGGACGAATTCTACTGTCGCTACAGTTGGAAATTGCAGCTGGCTCTTAGTATACCACATGCTACAGACCACAAATCTCACCCGCTAGGGAAAGACTTGAAGTTCTCCACCAGTGGAGGCCAGAAGACGAAGAAAGCCAAGAATCACAATCACTTCCCATGAAGCCAAGTTACAAGAGACCAAAGAGACCAATTAAAAAAAAAAAACAGCTCCTCCACATTGTACAAACCATCGAACTATCCTCTACTCATTGAACCTCCTCTCTTGACTGTTCTGTTGGCCTACTAGCCAGTCCAGACACAGCACCGGTCTTCCAATGCTGGGGGAGCAAGCCCCTGCTTTGCATATCGTGAAAGGAGCCAATCAGCAATTCAAAATCTCTCTTGTCTAAAAAAAAAAGAAGATTTTAGACTAGGGAGGGGTCGTTCTCATGGTAAGCATGGCCATGTTTCAGCAAAATTCGTCTACCTAGACGGGACCACAGTCATCCTTCTACAGAGAGATCTAATCTTTCCCAGGCCGACCATTTTCAGTTTCTAAAAGAACGCTGTTGAGCTTCCCAGACAGTCATGCCCATGAGATATATGTTTTTGCCTCTCGCTAAAAGAACCTAACGACTTTCTGGTGTCAGGGGAGTTATAGTTTTGCCTCCACTAAACATGTGCACTAACATCTCTGTGCGTATCGTTGCAGACTGTAATATGAGAATGCTTGGAGTTTTATGAGCGCCCCACCATTTGCACAAAAGCTCATATTACAGCAGTCTCTCTTATATGGCTTCCTGGACCCATTTTCCGCCCACTGGCTACTTTTGCGACGGTTTGTCATCTGGTCCAGGAAAAATGATTTTGCAAACTGGCGCCCTCCTGCTCCAGACCTAAATGGGAAGAGGGGAGTGGCACGGGCTGACGCCCCTCTGTAGGTACAATCCAGATAGCGTTGTTTCCCAGAATTACTCGCACAGCCAGGTTGCTGGCCCTAGCGTTTGTGGCCTGCAATGCGTCATTCTCTCCGTTCCACATCGCCACCGGTTGTCTTCGGAATTAGAACGATTTTAACAACCCTGAAGGGGTTAGGTATAAACCCCCCCCCCTTCCCCCCCCCTCCCACCCGGATCATCTCATTTGCCAGTGACGTAATGGTATCACCTATAAGAGGCCAAAAATTTACAAAAAGTTCCTCAGGAATACCGTCCAGTCCTGGTGATTTTACGATTGTGAATCAACAATAACGTGATATATATCATCGCTAATAAAATCTCTTAGAAATTTATTTTTTTATTCGAGAGTAATCACGCAGTCAAGGAGGGAAGTAAATGCATCAGGAGCAATATCAGTAGCAGGGACATCATAAAGGTCGGTAAAGTAACTGTAGGTCGCTCTGGAAATGTGATATTGGGACGTCAGTAAGTGACCGTTGGTGTGAGTAAGCAACGCGATACATGCTCTTTCTCCACTCGCCCGCAACCGGACGAGGTGACATAAGGGGTCAGTTCGTCCTGTAGGAAGGGGCGGGATTCTGATCGCATCCTGAGTCCTTCCACTTGTTGTTTCTCTTATGATGACGACGAGCGAGTCGTCGCCAATGTTGACTGGTGGCCGATGCTAAATAGAAACACATAAATCACAGCAGGTTTGTCAGTACCGTCGATAAGGTGCTGGCTGCATGGTCTGGATCTGCAACGACTAAAATAGAAATCGTTTGTAAAAAATAATATATGTTGCACTTAACTGGTTGTACAGGATTCTTCTTGACTGCGTACATATAATTATAAACAGATAGCTATTGACGCCTCACTTCTGCCTTACCTTACTAAGCGCCTTGTTAGAGGTTGCTTCTTATCAGCTGAATGCTATGCTACTTTATTACTTGACGTCCCGAGCAAGAGTGGACGAGAGCTCGCTAGAAACTCGATACAAGCCGCGGAGCGGCGCTGGTAGCGACTCGCGGGTCCAACGATACTAACACGGACCGCGATCGATAACTGAAACTCCTAACATGTGTTGTATCGAACGTTGATATTACAGTTCCGTTAACTGAATAAGCTTCGCCTTAACATGACGGACGTCTGTAACCGTTAAGAAAGCTTGTCTGGCTCCGTCATAAACTTGTCGCAAGACAGGGTAATAAAATCCCTGGGTCCGACGGAGATCCTGCGCCATCTCAGCGCTATAACACGTTAACGCTTTCTGTAGCTAAGGTTTGACATACCCTGACCACCATTCCATAAGAGAAGGAGAACGCTTCTGCGAATGCAAGCTACGGGCCCAAACGTCTCGGACGATAATCTCGAGGAGAGGACCCTTTAAGAGGGACATGTTCAACATCCAGGGGAGGCGACAAGGTGTTACTGGTTGTGGAGCTTGATTTCTGATTACAGCTACGGCACAGTGATCAGTGAAATAAGTGGGTATCATGTCTATCACTAACAGCTATCCACGTAAAGAATCAGAAAGATAAAAGAGATCGAGTCTGCTGATGGAAGTAGTTGTAAAATGTGTATACCTGACGACAGTGGGACAGTGACAAATTCACGCATCGTGTATTTGTGAATTGCGCATCAAGTCGTCTAGTTCCTTACTGAAATTAAAATTATGGGCCTGATCCAGAGAACGCCAAACACACATAAAATCTCTGCCCAACAGAAGTTTCTGCCGATTTTTATGAAAGAAGTAAACTATATCCTCTTTATAACGTGATGACTGGGTGTTGTGTGCTGTCCTTAGGTTAGTTAGGTTTAAATAGTTCTACGTTCTAGGGGACTGATGACCATAGCTGTTAAGTCCCATAGTGCTCAGAGCCGTTTGAACCATTTGAACCTCTTTATAAAAGGCGCACGATCTGTGGAACGGTCAAGTCCTGGAAGGGCATAAAGAAGAATCAAAGTAAGGTCACAAAAGGTGCAGCCTGTTGCCTGGCCGTTCTCGGGAACTTCGAAATCAGTCAGTGTTATAATTTTAATAAACATTTTTGGAATAGTAATCAAAAATTAATTTTTTTTAAATTCAGTCTTGACCACACCACGTATGCTACAAGAACATAGGTGACCAGTTTCGGTCATATCACATGACCATCATCAGACCCATGGCATCCTTCGAAGATGGTAGCTGGAGCACTCTTCTCAGCTGCTCTGGAGTTGGCATCGCAGCACCTGAGAAGAGTGCTCCACCTACCATCTTCGAAGGATGCCATGGGTCTGATGACGGTCATGTGATATGACCGAAACCGGCATACGTGGTGTGATCAAGACTGAATTTTAAAAAGAAAAGTTTTTTAGTCAGTGTTATTCCTTCTATGTGAAATAACACAGTACCAGTAGATAGTGCAGGAGCCACATTACGGAAATTAGAAAAGCCTGGAACAGAGAAATGGTCAAATAATATATCTTCCAAAAATATCTCGTCTGCGCCTGAATCGTAAATAAATTGCCGCAGTGCAGAAAGTCTCAGCTAGGGATTAATTTGGTTCACATTTAAGGCAAGAGAGATATAGGCCTGCGTCGATTTATTACAAATACTATGCAGTTGATTATTTGCAAGTTCAAAAATGGCTCTGAGCACTATGGGACTCAACTGCCGTGGTCATAAGTCCCCTAGAACTTAGAACTACTTAAACCTAACTAACCTAAGGACATCACGCACATCCATGCCCGAGGCAGGATTCGAACCTGCGACCGTAGAGGTCGTGCGGTTCCAGACTGTAGCGCCTTTAACCGCTCGGCCACTCCGGCCGGCATTTTATTTGCAAGTGACATTTAAAGTAGTGTATCACAGTCCTTAGGGGAATCTACGAATGACTTTGAATATAAAGAGATGGATTCCTCTCTTCCACCCTCTTTCTGTTTTTTCTTTTTCGCGATGCCGCACGCTCAGGTTGAAACGCTGTTAGTCGCGACAGTGCGGGAAAGCGACTGTCGCGTGGAGCGACAGGGGAGGGTCCTGCAGAAATGCAGTTTCAGGCACATAACATACATCCCACCTTTCCACAGGTTGGCGACGCAGCTCCTGGAATCAACGGAAACGAAAACTGACGGTACTTTTTTACCGTCACCACATGTCCAAAGGCACAATTTTGCTGATATGGCTCTGACCAGCAGCAGCCTGTGGCAGGTGGGAATACGTTAGGAACTCTGGGATGTCTGGCAAGACCGTCGATAAAGTACGGACCTCCAGGACAGATCCATCCTCATGTGGCTCCGAGGAGGCGGTCTCCGTCTCGGGAGTCAAATAGAAGGCAGTGCTGTACGCTTTCAAATCTTGAACAGCAACCAGCATGTTTTATCATCTGGTCTGAACTCCGGTAGAGGACAGGTCTCCTCTAGAGGAATCTTTTCAGTTGAGCAGAGAAGGCAAGGGGAATCGTCTGACTCGTCACCATCTTGGGAGCGTCTACGCTTGTGTTGAAGTATAAGAGGTGGCGGCGCGAAAGGTACAGTGGCGATGTCCCTCCGCGAGGTTAGTGGCGGAAATACGCTAGGACCATGCTCCTCAGAAACATGGGTAGGCACAATGGCTGTCACTTGAGGAACCATATCCGCTAAAGCTAGCCTTTTACGTTGCTCATAAATGGATTTTCAGACCGTGACACGATGCGGGTAACTTGTGTGGAGGTGGAACTTCCTGGCAGATTAAAACTGTGTGCCCGACCGAGACTCGAACTCGGGACCTTTGCCTTTCGCGGGCAAGTGCTCTACCAACTGAGCTACCGAAGCACGACTCACGTCCGGTACTCACAGCTTTACTTCTACCAGTACCTCGTCTCCTACCTTCCAAACTTTACAGAAGCTCTCCTACGAGACATGCAGAACTAGCACTCCTGAAAGAAAGGATATTGCGGAGACATGGCTTAGCCACAGCCTGGGGGATGTTTCCAGAATGAGATTTTCACTCTGCAGCGGAGTGTGCGCTGATATGAAACTTCCTGGCAGATTAAAACTGTGTGCCCGACCGAGACTCGAACTCGGGACCTTTGCCTTTCGCGGGCAAGTGCTCTACCAACTGAGCTACGAAGCACGACTCACGTCCGGTACTCACAGCTTTACTTCTACCAGTACCTCGTCTCCTACCATCCAAACTTTACAGAAGCTCTCCTGCGAGACATGCAGAACTAGCACTCCTGAAAGAAAGGATATTGCGGAGACATGGCTTAGCCACAGCCTGGGGGATGTTTCCAGAATGAGATTTTCACTCTGCAGCGGAGTGTGTGCTGATATGAAACTTCCTGGCAGATTAAAACTGTGTGCCCGACCGAGACTCGAACTCGGGACCTTTGCCTTTCACGGGCAAGTGCTCTACCAACTGAGCTACCGAAGCACAACTCACGTCCGGTATTCACAGCTTTACTTCCAGTGGTACCTCGTCTCCTACCATCCAAACTTTACAGAAGCTCTCCTGCGAGACATGCAGAACTAGCACTCCTGAAAGAAAGGATATTGCGGAGACATGGCTTAGCCACAGCCTGGGGGATGTTTCCAGAATGAGATTTTCACTCTGCAGCGGAGTGTGCGCTGATTTGAAAATTCCTGGCAGATTAAAACCGTGTGCCCGACCGAGACTCGAACTCGGGACCTTTGCCTTTCGCGGGCAAGTGCTCTACCAACTGAGCTACCGAAGCACGACTCACGTCCGGTACTCACAGCTTTACTTCTACCTGTACCCCTATTCATCAACGACGGACGGAAGGTTTTCGTATATTCAGACATAAAACAAATACGATTCAGAGTCAAAGTAAGCAGTGTGAATCTATTCAGAGGTGGTCTTGATCCTATTTACAAATGAATCACGAATTTCTAACGAACTTGGCTACACAAGTTGCGTGAACTTGTCAAAACTAAAACTGATGGTACCTGTGCGTGGAATGTTCCTGGGAGCCAAGGTTCAAATGGCTCTGACCACTATGGGACTTAACATCTGAGGTCATCAGTCCCCTAGAACTTAGAACTACTGAAACCTAACTAACCTGAGGACATCACACACGTCCATGCCCGAAGCAGGATTCGAACCTGCGACCGTAGCGGTCGCGCCGTTCCAGACTGAGGCGCCTAGAACCGCTCTGCCACATCGGCCGGCTGGGAGCCATGAACGGCACCACGGGGCAAGACAACGCCGCGTCAAAACCGAATCACAAACGCGAGCCACAGAGAGAAAAACAAAGGTGTGACACACACAACAACGCACGTGGCACTGGGGATAAACAAAACTCTTGCGGCTCCACGATAGAGGCTGGAAGAGGCAGAACCTACTCGCCCAGCGTTCAAAGTAGTAATGGACACCCAAAAGCCACAGCTACTAAGACTAGTGACACCTAACAAACTTTATGATGTTGCAATATGTCACGCGCTGATAGAATGCCGTGTGTCTCAGTTTCATCACTGCGAGTAGATGCGCTAATAACGATAATTCTGCAAACATAGCGCTTTTGCAATGGGCGGCTACAGTCAAGAGGCTAAGCGAGATGCCGATAACATTATTGGACTACACTCTCATGGATTACGGACCAACAATTCGGGCGTCGAAGACTCGCCGACAGCATCAGCTAAGTGAACATTGGCTTTATAGCTGAAAATCTCAACCCTAGAGAACTATTACTCCAAAAAACTTCGTATTCGAGTTCTCAATTACGGTATATTACAGTTCATATTTTGGTCATTGTCTTTCAAATAATGGAAAATTCTACTTAACGTTGAACAACAATTTTTTCAGTAACACTCGGAAATAAAGATCAAATTCACTTTTTTTCTGAACATCAATTGATTTTACAGGCGTCATTTCTTTGCAAGTTCGCTTTCTTCTTACATAGTCCTCATTATGGCAAATAAATGCTGTTCTACATCTACATCTACATTTATACTCCGCAAGCCATCCAACGGTGTGTAGCGGAGGGCACTTTACGTGCCACTGTCATTAGCTCCATTTCCTGTTCCAGTCGCGTATGGTTCGCGGGAATAACGACTGCCGGAAAGCCTCCGTGCGCGCTCGAATCTCTCTAATTTTACATACGTGATCTCCTCGGGAGGTATAACTAGGGGGAAGCAATATATTCGATACCTCATCCAGAAACGCACCCTCTCGAAACCTGGCGAGCAAGCTACACCGCGATGCAGAGCGCCTCTCTTGCAGAGTCTGCCACTTGAGTTTGCTAAACGTCTCCGTAACGCTATCACGCTTACCAAATAACCCTGTGACGAAACGCGCCGCTCTTCTTTGGATCTTCTCCATCTCCTCTGTCAACTCCATCTGGTACGGATCCCACACTATTGAGCAATACTCAAGTATAGATCGAACTAGTGTTTTGTAAGCCACCTCCTTTGTTGATGGACTACATTTTCTAAGGACTCTCCCATTGAATCTCAACCTGGCACCCGCCTTACCAACAATTAATTTTATATGATCATTCTACTTCAAATCGTTCCGCACGCATACTCCCGTATATTTTACAGAAGTAACTGCTACCAGTGTTTGTTCCGCTATCATATAATCATACAATAAAGGATCCTTCCTTTTATGTATTCACAATACATTACATTTGTCTATGTTAAGGGTCAGTTGCCACTCCCTGCAACAAGTGCTTATCCGCTTCAGATCTTCCTGCATTTCGCAGCAATTTTGTAATGCTGCAACTTCTCTATATACTACAGCATCATCTGTGAAAAGCCGCATGGAACTTCCGACACTATCTGCTAGGTCATTTATATATATTGTGAAAAGCAATGGTCCCATAACCTACTAACAAGATCGAAGTTATTCAGTCCGTGTTTTTCATTCATTTCTTAATTGTGTGTGTATATTTATTTGTGTTATTTGATAGCGTTATTTTTTTATTTGCGTGTTCTTCCGTTTTTGTGCCAATTCTCTAGTGGATTATTGTGTGTTGTGAAGTTGTGCATTGCTCACGATTACGTTAGCAAACACTAGCTCACGACCACTTGCCTAGTGGGTTTAGGTAGGGGAACAATTTTGATTTTGAGTTTGGCTGATGAGTGAAAACTGTTCAGCTTTGAGAGACTTCGTGCGAGAGACACCTAATATATTTGCCTGCGAGAATACAACATGAATTTGGCCCTGTTTAATAATCTTTATAAATATGTGCAAACTAATTAAATCCTGAATATTAATATTAATCTCTTTAATTAAACAAAGTTGTCCTTGTGTGTTAATGATCTGCCTAATAATGCTGTTCATGAAATGCTCCCTTTGTGTTTATAATTTTCGTAGCAAACAGATTCTGAAATGAAAGTATCTTACCTCGTAATGTAATTGGATGTGACGGCAGTGCTTGCTGCTCTCTGTGTGCTAGCTGTAAATTTGTAAATGCAGTTACTGTGAGGCTCGTGCAATGCTGCAGACAACAAGTAAACTATTTTATGCACATCACTGCGTGAGACACTACTTCAAATAAAATTGACTTGGATCGAGCATGTGGACAATGCTCTTAGGTGAAATATTCCTTTAAAAAACTGATTTTCATTTATCTTATATATTATTTACATATATGAAATTCATGTTCCAGCACTCATTGACATTGACTAAGGGCAGCATTGATACCAATCTCTTACGTTCACAAGTGTTCGGCAAATCACTAATAAACCTGAAAAATACCTTACAGTGAAAATTACTCATTCTTTAATGGAAATCTAAACGTCCCTGATATGGATGTCTCATTCAACAATGATTCTAACTACTCGCGACTGCAGTGCCAATAAAAAAATTACCTTCATTCCTCCTTCTACTCTTTCCATTCTAAATCACTAACCAAGTCCTGCTCCGCTATGTCGCAATATTCAAACATGTCTCATTTTACGTAAACACAGATGCACTTAACTTTACATGTACATTTCCACGACTCTGTGTCTGTATCTCACTACTATTCGCGCTCCTCGCTGACAAGCAGCGATTAGAAACGACGCACATCTTCCAGCGACAGAGCTACTCTGACTAAAGACTGCGGACGAATAATAAGCGATTCAAAATTGTCTCTTAGCGTTTGAGACATCCAAAGCATGTACAAGTTCCAGAAATTCAAATAACAATCTCCCAATAGACCTGTTTCGGGACTGCTAAGACAAAATTTAGTGGGAAGAAATTAGTGTACAAAATGAACAGGCAACTTTCAGTAGGTACACTTACAGTGAAAAACTAGACCATTAATATCTTCTGTTACTAGGTAACTGTATTTCACATTGACATTGTGTTGTGCGTAGACTGTACATGATTCCAGTCAACTGCCTACTCATATCAGAAAAAAGTAACATATCCACTGACCTACCGACTTCACCATGCTATGACGTGGGTCCAGTATACCGCATGGCAATTACATCTGAAGGAGAACTGATACCTGACAGTGGAAGTTTGTTCCAGAAAGGTGTCACGTTATTCTTTGAATAACACTGTGACTCAACACATACTTTATATGCTCTTAAATAATTATGCATATCATCAAAAGCAAAAGTATTCGGTCAATAAAATGACTACTCACGATTCTATCGCAGTTAAAAATTGGGTTATTGCAACTAGAAATCTTGCTTGGTAATAGATTCTAGATTTGTAACGATGTTTGATTATATACGTAATTCCTGTTGTACCCTTCATGTAATAGAGCTGTTACAGACTGAGTGCAGGTAAGCTGATTTTAAACAATAGCAGTGAAAATACTGGAATTAATTGTAGGCAGTAGTCTTGAGTTCGAATTCCGATAAGTTAAAGGTGAAAACCATCTTTTAAATCCAGGTAAAAATTGTCCTCTGGGGCGATAGCTAGTGCCACACCACTGTAATCGTCAATAGTGAATTTAGAGCGTTAATCGTATTCATCCAGTTTCTCATAACACTCACCCAGATACAGAAATGAGGTTAGTGTGCCTCTCAAAACGTTCATAAAAGAAGAAATGATGGGGATAATATGCTACAGAACGTGACGGTGTACCTTTTATACCCTAAAACTTTCATTTCTATCTCCTTCTGCATTTCCATGTTGGCCTCAGTTTTTGATTCTTCCACTTTAAGGGAGAGTAATATTCCAACTGAAGTAAAAATAGGTGATTTGAAATGCTATCTGCTTCTTCACTATTTGTTATAAGTTCATACAGAATGTCTCTCCCTCAGAGTCCAATATTTCCTGAATGTTGGAAATGGTTAACACCGAATATGGGATCTCTATATTAGAAGTCAATGATGTAGCAGGAAACATCGGTGATGGTCAACAGGCTTTTGACACCATGTGCTCTGTTAATCCACAACGGTGCGGTGGTGCTCGACTCGGTGGATAGCAGGTTCGGGCCGTAGTCGTGTAAGAAGATTTTACCGCTAATATTTATCCAACTGTGGCCAACGGCCTCGCCGCAGTGGTATCACCGGTTCCCGTCAGATCACCGAAGTTAAGTGTTGTCGGGCTTGGCTAGTGCTTGGGTGGTGACCATCCGGTCGGTCGAGCGCTGTTGGCAAGCGGGCTGCACCCAGCCCTTGTGAGTCAATCTGAGGAGCTACTTGATTGAGAAGTAGCGGCTCCGGTCTCGTAAACTGACAAACGGCCGGGAGAGCGGTGAGCTGTCCACATACCCTTCGATATCCGCATCCAGTGGCAGCTGTTGGATGAGGATGACACGGCGGCCGGTTGGTACCGTTGGGCCTTTCGAGGCCATATCGGACGAAGTCTAGTTTAGTTTTTTAGCCGATTGTCCTGGTTTAACTTACAAATTTTTCAGCAGACTCTCCAGAAGGCATGAAAACGGTCAATAATGAAAGCGAGGATTAAGAAGAAAAAACTGTCAGTAATTAAAGCCAGGATTAAGAAGAAAATATTTTGGAACTCAGCCAATAATGAAGTTCGCTTCAGATCACGGAAAGGAACCGGAGGATTAATTTTGATACTACGTCAAATTTTGGAAAGCAGGTCACATCTAAACAGAAAAATTAATGTAGCATTTATTGACTTTGAAAAATCATTTATAGTTGTTGCTTGAAAGTTACTATTTGAAGCAATGCGCAAAGTAGGTGATTCATTATGAGTACAGACATAAGTCAGAGTACAGAACTGGCTAACAAGGTTAGCAGGAAATGAAGAAAAATCAGGAGTGTAAGGCAGGGGTGCCCTCTATTACCTTTTCACAAGGCAGTGCCCCACAGTTTTAAAAAAAAAAATGGTTCAAATGGCTCTGAGCACTATGGGACTTAAGTTCTGAGGTCATCAGTCCTCTAGAACTTAGAACTACTTAAACCTAACTACCCTAAGGACATCGCACACGTCCATGCCCGAGGCAGGATTCGAACCTGCGACCGTAGCGGTCTCGCGGTTCCGGACTGTAGCGCCTAGAACCGCTCAGCCACCTCGGCCGGCCACAGCACTCATATTTTACAAAATAGCTCTCATATATTACCTCCTTAAGCTGCCGGTAGAATAATCTATTTATACAACCTGTTTCAGTCGTCTGAAAATCATGAGGTTCGGAAAAGTATTCATAGCATAATGTTAGGCGAAATATAAAATGGTTACCGTTAGATAAATTGAGAACGTTATTTGTATTAACATTTGATAACAGTACATTACTCATTGTTTTGCTACCTGATGATGACGATTTTATATTTCGCCGAACATGAGACCGTGAATACTTTTATTAACGTGATGATGGTCAGACGACTGAAACTGGTTGTATAAATCATGTACTCTACCAGCAGCTCAAGGCGGTAATACCATAATTTTCAAAAGAGAAGATGACTGGAATCAATATTAAAGGTATTCACATTCAATGCATCAGATTCTCCGAGAACACTGCAGTAGTGGCAGACTCAGAGAAAGAAGTAACTGAAACGCTTCGATTCAGACCTTCAGCCCATTTTCCCCTTGTTAAATCGTCAGTATTGCCGAGGCTCTCCAATATTGGAATAGCACACCAGCTTTGAATTAACGTCTTTGTTAGGAAGGGCACTGGACTAGGGTGGTCCGTGCAGCTGTGGTAGCCAAAATGCTTAGAGCTTTAAATCAGGAGATAAGAAAACTAAAACTGAAAATAAATCCCAAAAAGACAAAACTTATAGACAAAAAAGGAGATGGAGTGAGTGAGCAACTCGAGGAAGTAACAGAATTTCATTGTCAGTTTCACTCTCGCTGCAGCATGATGGAGGAAAACAATAGCTGTCTCAAGGAAATCAAGAGGAGAATAGCACTGGACAAGAGTACATGCTAAAATAAGAAGAACCTGCTACTGAACAAACACATCAGCTTCCACCCAAAGGGAAGACTTGTAAACAACTTTGTGTGGAGTTTCGTGGCATATGGATGCGAAATCTGGACGTTAGCGAAACAAAAGAAAACTTGCCTCGAATGAAATGTGGTTCTGGAGGAGAAATACTAAAACACACTAGAATGACAGAAAAAAGAATTAAATGGTTCTGCAAGAATAGGAGAGGGGGCACAGCTATAGAAACTTTCAGGTCAACGCAAAGCAAAACTAATTGGAAACATTACTTGACATGATATGTTTCTGCAAAATGTTTCCAAAGTCTTGATCGTTGGGGAGAAACGAGGGGACGAGTGAGGATATCCTGTTTAAAAATTATGATTCGTGAGATGGTATGTTCTGGACACATGGAGATGAAGAGGACTGCTAAAGAGAAAAATTTGTGGCTGCATGGGCAAGAAGAAAGCTATGTGACTGTATCTGGTGAAATCCTCTCCCTTCTCTCATACCAAGAATACAAACACGGCACTTCACTAGACTTACGTGCATTGTGCGGCATTCAATTTCTGCGAAGAAAAACTCCCAGCCGGCCGCTGTGGGCGAGAGATTCTAGGCGCTTCGGTCTGGAACCGCGCGACCGCTACGCTCGCAGGTTCGAATCCTGCCTCGGGCATGGATGTGTGTTATGTCCTTAGCTTAGTTAGGTTTAAGTAGTTCTAAGTTCTAGGGGACTGATGACCTCAAATGTTAAGTCCCATAGTGCTCAGAGCCATTTGAACCAAAAACTTCCAACCCTTACAAAGAGAGAAGGAGTATTTGTAATTAGGCTGCTGAACATACCCATCGGTTTCTCCCAGCCTTCTATAGCAGAGGCCATACTTCATTTCAGTAATCTTGCCAATGTATTATCTAACACAACCATGTCTTTTTATTGGCACAGTGGATTTTTAGGTCGCATAAACATAAACATGTTACTGCGCGTATAACCTTGCACCCATTCTCACGCATGCAACGATTTTCTGTCATTGTTCTTATCGGGTACTTCAGCTGTCACTTTGTTATCATTGCGAACGTACCACCGTATAAAACCAATAGCACGACTGACCTACCTAGACCGTACATTAAGAGATCCGTACCTGCAGCAAGGATGCTCATAGACACGTCTTCAACCAAGTGAAATTATTCCGTAGCCAATGCTGATGTCACACGGACTTACGCAAATTTGAGAGTTACTTTACATACAGCTAGTTGTTGGGTGCTAGTACATTTACTTACCAGAAAGTTCGTGAACTGTCAGATAATGAAAAACGTGACGAAGAAGGTAAGTAGTATTTAAGAAAGGCTCAGAACACACCGTATCTCAAGTGTTACTAATCGATAGCTTTATCCTGGGGAAAAAATCGAGTTATCAGCTATCTAGAACACAGAAAGCGTCCGGGGATGCTGTATCGATTCCAGTGAGTACCGCCTAGTCTCGGGTCTCGGAACGTCTGTCGCTCTTCACGAGACGAGACGAGGTCAAGAGGATGTTCCGACTCTCTCGAAACAACAGGTAATACGAGCTCTGCGCACAGAAAATACGAGGGCTCAGAGTCGAGAAATTCACTGACAAGCCGGACATTAGCTTTTCGAGAACATAATTAGAGCTAATCGCTGTTTTAAACTAATGATGAAATTCCGTAAATGTTTTGGAAGTAGCTTTTCATTAAGAATTCCCGGCGACGATGCTTTGGAAAGAAGTGCTGGGTGCTTGTAAATACAGTGCTCACCCGGCAGGTCACCCATGAATAACGAACGAACTGGACTTTCGATTTCCCCGTTCATAGATGACTATTAGGTTAGTGTAATTTGAGTTTGTATTGCTGTAACAAATAATGAAAACAATTACATAACGCCAGCGCGTCTGCATCTTACGTAATAGCCAAATACATTTGCGTTCCGACTCGAGTAGCTACAACGTAATTGCCATGGACCCTCTCACAAACTGAACTGTGTTTTGTTCTAAGCGAATTCGTCAAAAGTGTTGCGAAACTGTTATAATGGATCATCGTTCTTACATTGAGATCTCTTCTTGTCGGGTCGTTAGATCTACTATACATGCTCGAGGGAAAAATACCGCGGATTCAGTGCTTTGGTTTCATGAAATTTCATTGACCGTATGTTCCCGTACTTACCTGTTTCAAATTTTTCTTACAGCCCTTTCCATATAAGCGATGGTGAAAATTAAAATAGATGAATTACGCAAATAGAGAACAACTACATAAAAATACGTAAAGGGCTGTTTATCATGAATGTATTTCGTCAATTACGAGGCTTTAGTGTTTCTGGTCGCGTCAGAGTTTGGTGTAGTATCTTACCTCACGCTTCCAGCTCCCATT
This sequence comes from Schistocerca piceifrons, assembly GCF_021461385.2. Classification (NCBI taxonomy): domain Eukaryota; kingdom Metazoa; phylum Arthropoda; class Insecta; order Orthoptera; family Acrididae; genus Schistocerca; species Schistocerca piceifrons. The sequence continues at coordinate 48,156,438 of NC_060139.1, forward strand.
AATTTGTATTTACTTTCTGAGAGAGAGGCATGGGAGCATCGCAAATCTGCGTAGTTTACGGCAGCTCTGAAGCTGACTCTGAACTTTAATGTTATTACTGACCATTTCACATAATAACACAACCGTAAATACCAATTTCAGTTATTTAGGAAAGAAAACAATTGCAGCAGACTACCGTGAGTGATTTAACAAGGGCTTGATCATGCCGGTTGTTATATGAAGGTTTGTTCGCCCAGTTTCGTTTAGTTCAAGGAGGCAGGAGAGATCTGGTGCTAAGATCACTTTACTTTCTAGGGAAATATTCTTGACGGGAAACAGGACTGAACGTACTGCAAGGTTCATGATGATTAACTGTAGAAGTTTACGCACCGAATTTGTCCGTGAGTTCAATGAGGCCACTGCTAAGTAACAATATGCGCATATAGATTATCAATTTGAAGTTATAATTCCATTTAAATTACCCAAAGCTGAAGAGCGTTCTGCTGTGCTGCCTCGAATAAAAAAAATAATAAAAAAAATCGAATTGTCGGATAATGTTCGGTACAGGTCAAGAATGTGGAGTATTTCGGGGTACTTCATTTTAGTAAGAGGTGTGTCCGTTGTATCCAGTCTTTTATGTAATACTGCGAGCGCCACTGAGTGAACCCCGCTGTTTCCACGTTGAGACCATCTGTCGGGCAATGAGGGGACATAAACATGAGTTACCAGAAAATCTAGCAAGTACCACAGGAGTGGGGAAAATCGTATTTGTATGCTGTAAGAGGGATCTAGTGTGGTGACCGAAAAGACCCACCTTGGTTTAACAACGACATTAATAAACTGCTGAGGATTCAAGGGCTGTTGCATTCTCGGTTCAAAAGTGAATGCGCAAATAACGACAGGAAAATGTTAATAGAAATTGTCTACAAAAATATCGATGCTCGAAGCTTACAATAACTACCACCGTCATACCATAGTAACCGAGGTCCAAGAGAAAGTCAGGCTGCGTCGTGTACATCACGAAGGGAGGCCTGAGCTCGCTCACTAACTCACCTGAGCATACAAACTACATTTCTACACCTGCTAACTCGTAACTAGATGTGTACGTGCAAACGAGAATCGCATCTTCTGCTGGAATCCGCTATTATGAAGTGTTACTGCTATTAGGCCTACAATGATCGGAAGTTCATAGGCCTACTTATAATTTGTTATGGTTGTGGTTGTACTGGGGTACAATAAAATTAAAATCACGGCAAAATGATTATCAGTTGCTTAAGGAACCACTTCCTGTACGAAATGAGGACTGTTAAGCAGAAGGGACTATAACGAGTATTGATTTTAAATTAAATTTTGCTGTGGTACTGTTAATCAGTAAGGTCGTAATACCAGATTCCTGTAGAAGATGCAGTTCTCGTTAGTACGTACACGCCTACCTGCGAGTTAAGAGGTATAGAAACGCATTTGTCTGCTGAGGTGAGCGAGCGTATTCAGGCCAGCCTTCGTGACGTGAGGCCTGCCTTCCTCGTGGGCCTCGATAGCAACATTCCTTGTTGAGAACCCGAGGAAATTCCGGTCCAGCGTAAAATCGCTAAGTGGATCTAAGGTTTCTATCCAGTCCCTCATTGCGCTGAACGTTCCATCGCGTTTGTTGTCACGTCATTGACTTCTCCTTCTCGTGGAACGTAAACCACAACTTGTCGAGTGCGGTCACGCGCGACTATAAAGTCGTCTTCACACGGGATGTGTTTCTCATCGCGAAGCACGCCAGACAGTGTGTCCGTCGTGGCTGCTGCAGCGTCTGAAACTGCCGGCAACATTTCGCGGAACGTGCTCCTCATTGCGATTTGCGACGACAGCGCTCTTCAGAGGCAGTCTGCAATATCACATAGTTATTTTTATTTTTTTATTTTTTAAAGAAACGGATGCGGCTAAAGAGCTCCGTCAACTTGGTTAGTGGTTGTCGAAGAAAAGCAAAGGAAATCGCGACGAAGATTCTGGATCCGTTGATGTCCTGAAGAGCGATTAATGTTGTACAACGATCTGGCATACAGGAGTATTCTAATAGAAGTTATTCGTTAACTCAACTGACTCCTCATCTCATTTTCAATTTTAAATTGAAATAGTTGAAGTGTAGTGTCTAATGTGAATTTGAGCGCAGAAATATCCATATTCTCGATGTTCCATTAACTACAATCACTGAGAAGCACGAGTACCGGACTTCATTATATACACTACTGACCATTAAAATTGCTACACCACGAAGATGGCGTGCTACAGACGCGAAATTTAACCGACAGGAAGAAGATCCTGTGATACACAAATCATTAGCTTTTCAGAGCATTCACACAAGGTTGGCGTCGGTGGCGACATCTACAACATGCTGATATGAGTAAAGTTTCCAACCGATTTCTCATACACAAACAGCAGTTGACCGGCGTTGCCTGGTGAAACGTTGTTGTGATGCCTCGTGTAAGGAGAAGAAATGCGTACCATCACGTTTCCGACTTCGATAAAGGTCGGATTGTAGCCTATCGCGATTGCGGTTTAACGTATGGCGACATTGCTGCTCGCGTTGGTCGAGATCCAATGACTGATAGCAGAATATGGAATCGGTGGGTTCAGGAGGGTAATACGGAACACCGCGCTGGATACCAACGGCCTCGTATCACTAGCAGTCGAGATGACAGGCATCTTATAGGCATGGCTGTAACGGCTCGTGCAGCCACGTCTCGATCCCTGAGTCAACAGATGGGGACGTTTGCAAGACAACAACCATCTGCACGAACAGTTCGACGACGTTTGCAGCAGCAGGGACTATCAGCTCGGAGACCATGGCTGCGGTTACCCTTGACACTGCATCACAGACTGGAGCGCCTGCGATGGTGTACTCAACGACGAACCTGGGTGCACGTCGTTTTTTCGGATGAATCCAGGTTCTGTTTACAGCATCATGATGGTCGCATCTGTGTTGGCGATATCGCGGTGAAAGTACATTGGAAGCGTGTATTCGTTATCGCCATACTGACGTATCGCCCGGCGTGATGGCATGGGGTGCCATTGGTTACACGATTCGGTCACCTCTTGTTCGCATTGACGGCACTCTGAACAGTGGACGTTACATTTCAGATGTGTTACGACCCGTGGTTCTACCCTTCATTCGATCCCTGCGAAACCCTAAATTTCAGCAGGATAATGCACGACCGCATGTTGCAGGTCCTGTACGGGCCTTTCTGGATACAGAAAATGTTCGACTGCTGACCTGACCAGCACATTTTCCAGATCTGTCACCAACTGAAAACGTCTGGTCAATGGTGGCCGAGCAACTGGCTTGTCACAATACGCCAGTGATTACTCTTGAAGAACTGTGGTATCGTGTTGAAGCTGCATGGGGAGCTGTACCTGTACACGCCATCCAAGCTCTGTTTGACTCAATGCCCAGGCGTGTCAAGGCCGTTATTACGGCCAGAGGTCGTTGTTCTGGGTGCTGATTTCTCAGGATCTATGCACCCAAATTGCGTGAAAATGTAATCACATGTCAGTTCTAGTATAATATATTTGTCCAATGAATACCCGTTTATCATCTGCATTTCTTCTTGGTGTAGCAGTTTTAATGGCCAGTTGCGTACATTTCAAGATGAATATTTGTTTCGTACTTTCATTTGAATGGGAGACGAGATTTTTTCGAAGCTGCTCACTATACCTGAAAACGATATTTACCGGCAAACTACAGACATGAGGTAGTGGAAAATACCAAGAGACAGGTATCTATATAATACAGATGGTTTCATAATAGCAGGAACTTCCAGAGTATGACTTGTGTTTATGTCATGGCCTGGCGGTCTGGTTAAGATTTTTGGCCACTGGTCAAACATTCCAGTCATTGGCCTTTGCCGCCGTAATTGTAGCAAATACTTTCTAACAAATAACATCGATTTCTGCAGACAAAACTTCTATTAAATTAGTGAGAAAGTCCCAGAGTCTCTTAGTAACGAAACGTTAAAAAAGAATACGTGCGATCGGCGGGACACGGATCTGCCAACATTCTTTTCAAAGTTCATAGCTCTCGACGCTGTCAGATTTTTTATTTTATTTTTATTTTTTTCGGTTGCAAATTTGAACCTACAAAGAAAGTCGTCTGTTTGTCCCGGACATTTTTGCCCTGAGAAAATATCTGCACCACTCAGCCGTTGGCCCCTAACAGCGCCTATCCCAGCAATTCCCTCTAAAGTAAGAACGCAGGGAAGGCAAGGGGGAGAGTAACAAATGTGTGTAACAGAGAAGAAGCTTTTTTCCACTCAGACTTTTGGAGAGAAGTCCATGAAAACCACCTGTTGAAAAATCCATGCACGTCATCTCGAAACGAAGGGGACTGACGTTGGGAATCATAGCACCAAAAATAGTGCATGGGATCGACTGCCCATTTGCAGGGACATTCCAACTAAGCGACCGGCCGTAGAAAGCACTCCAAAGCAAGCTGCAAACGTACTGCCTGTATTCCGGATTATGGAGAATGCGCAGTGTCGTTCGTTCACATAAGTTCAAAATCAAGATTACTCTTCTCGCCTGTGTCGAACTGCAAGGTCACAGAACCAATTTATAGACAGACTCTTCGTGTGCGTGTACAACTCATCATCTGGGAACAACAGCGTGGTCGTTTGAGGAAGGCCAGAATTCGCTGGACCAAGCGACAGACATCTACCGTCGGGCCAAAAACAGAACGATGATTGTCAGTGTCCGGAACCCCACACGCGACGTAAAGCGGGGAGTGAGCGGGATGAACTTGATGGAGAGAAGAACGGTTTAGTTGTTTCCCGTTGACGGTGGCATACCGCTCGGAGCGTACAGCAGTGTCAAGAAAAGTGGCGTTCACCGAACGTCATACACTCATGCTCATAAATTAAGGATAATGCTGATACATGGTGAAACAACGCTCTGGTGGGCGGTTTGCGGGTTTTAATCACCTCGGGGTATGACAATGCGTGCATTTGACCTGCGGTCGTCGCACGGTGGCGGTAGCAACAGTCCACATACGCAGAGGTGTGTTGGTGCATGTCAGGGTACTGAGCAGCGATTAAGTCTGCAGACGTTTTCAGACGTGCTAATGGTGATTGAGCGTTGAAAATGGCTCAAAGAACACATGTTGAAAGACGTATGTATTCATTACCAGCGATGGCGAGGCATGACAGAATCTCTGACCAGAGAATTATTTATCGTTGCTTGTCTGCGCTTGACCGCGCGAGTCGTCAGTTGCATGTAGCGAGTCGGCAGGAACAGTTGTGTGTAGCGAGTCGGCAGGAACAGTTGTACCCTGTCTGTAGTAGAAGTCAGTCTGCGCTTGTCTGCGCGAGTCTGCAGTAGTAGTCAGTCGACAGTAGTAGCGAGTGGACAGTTGTACTGAGCAGAAGTCGGCATGCGTCGGCGGCGTGCTCTTCTTGCGACTCTGGTCAGGATCGTGGTGGAAGATGAGTATTGTTGTAGAAGGTAATGAAGCAGCATTACGCACATCTAGTAATGTATGTTAATTGCAATTAATTTGTTAAAAAAATGCTCCAGTAATAATTTTCTATAAAGTAACTCTTTTAAAGAAAAACATTCATTTCAATTTAAAGAATATTTCCTATGCATTTCCTCCAAGAATCAAAATGAAATATACGCCAGCATAGCACGAAGCTGTGTCGATAGATAAGAGCAGATATAGTTGCAGTTTTTATTGAGGTAAGAATTTTGCTTTTGTTATTCAGAATACAGGGCCGTAGGTCAGCGCTGCTGTCCTTATAATATTTATCATGTTGATTTATCAGACATTATTATTTCTGTTAGGAAGTTACATTTCCTACATGGTTCATTATTTAATTAATAATATTGTTATAGGTTTTTGGTCAATTTTCATTTATCAATTTTCTGGGGAGTTTACGCTTGGTTCCATTTCACATTTTTTATTAAACATTATTCTGTTGGGAGGTTACATTTGGCTCCATTTTCCATTTTCATTTAAACAAAATTTCTGTGGGGAGGTTACACTTGGCGACATCCGGCCAGGATCGTATTTCTTTGTGAATCTTCTGAGAAGTAGTCATATATCTGCTCTTATTTACTTAATATAATTAGGATTGGCGCAACGCATTTTTTAATTTGTCAATCTTTCTTCCACAGATCATCGGCAATTTGTTGCTCCTAGTTATGATAGTGTTTGTAGGATTTTGCATTGTCATTGTTTCATTTGTGAATAATTGTGATTCGTGTAAAAATGCCGCGAAAGATTGTTAACAGTACATCGCGAAGTATAATGAGTGAAATAGCCGACTTAAACAACTTGACCGATAGTACTTGCGATATGCAGTATAATGATGACAATCCTCCATTTGCAGACAATCAGTGCGTACCGAGCACTAATGTTGATTTTGATCCTAGTGATGAACAGACAAATTCAATTGTGTCGTCTGTTAATTTAACGACAGTTGATGACGCGGGGCGTTCTGTTGCAATGAGCGCTGCCCAGCTTGACACACCCGGTTTGCAGGATTTACGCGACGAACAGACAATTTTTCTAATGAAAATGAACAGTGTACTGAAAGTACGACGGATTTATTTAATTCCGGTGTAGTGACTAACAGTGTACATTCGATTGGCAAACCTTTTTGTAAATTACAGAATGACCAAATGGTCACAGAAAACGCGACAACTGCAGATACACTATCACACAGCACAGAGAATGGAGTTGCTAATTTTGGCTCGTATCAAGTTATGGCATTTTTACGACAAATTAATGAAAGTCTAGACAACTATTTCAAACAAATTATTAAAAAACTTGATGAACAGAACAAACAACTTAAAGAACAGAACAAACAATGTAGCGAACAGAACAAACAATTTTCGGAAAGTCTTAAATAGCCGAACGAAAAACACGAGAACCTCAACGAACAGAACAAACAAGTTAGTTAACAGATTACAGCTGTTACCGTGCAACGTCACGACACGAAAGAACAATCATGTGAAGAAAGTAAGGCTCATGCTAGGAACAGTAATGAAGAAATTACATTTGTTGTACAGGAATTAAGTAGTACATGCGTAGGCACAACAGAATCACTTTAAGACGAAATTAGTGCAGTCGCTGAACAATGTGCTAAAAACGCAACACAGATACGCGACGAGTTCAATTTAAAGTCACTAGAAGTTTCACACAATCTGAATACGGAAGTCGATAATAAAAGTGAACGACAGAACTACCAAATTGACGAACGTATTAAAGTGACAGAAATAAGAAATGGTTCAGTCACTAATACGTCACAGAATACGCCACGTTACGAGCAATTGTCACACTCACACAGCCAGTGTCATTTAGGCAATTTACTACGTGACTTAGAATACGAAGTGACAGAGACAAATAGATTCTTATGTAATCGTGAACCTGTTCACACGTTCAGAGACGATAACGTTGATTACGAGCAATTTTTATCCGTAAGAAAATCTAAGGAATTTAAAAATGACAGAGAACACGTATACGCTTTGAACTGGATACGTCGATTTATTTTTGTACTTTCACCAGCTTGGTCTGTAACGCAGAAACAAGCTTTGAACTGGATACGACAATTTGCTCTTGAATTTTTACCAACATTTCGTGTAATGCAGAAACTACAATTTTCTTTCGAATTTTCACCGGCATTGCCTGTAACGCAAAAGCTAAAATGTATTTGCAGCGCGTAATTGACCTCAGGGGATTCATTACACTTCGATGAATATGTACCGTAGCGTGCACAGGGCCCCGAGTCGTAGTAGTGCTGTTTCATCTTTAGTTTTCTGCACTGCTGCCTTCTCTTCTACTATCCTTTATATCTGTCAAAACAGCTCTTCAACTTTTGCTCTATCTAGGATTAAGAAAAGTGTAAAGAAAACCCGATATGACAAATTTTACCGAAAGTGACAGTTCTCTTTAGACACTCCCGAAATGACAACTATCGCCGTAACTTTAATAACAGACAAAAATTTAATCATCAGTATGTGTAAAATTATCAGCAATAGGAACCACATTTTTAGTAACAATAGCGGTTTTTCACCGCAACAGCAGCAAAACCAACCGGTTAGCATACCTAACCAACAATGTAATGTACAAGGTCAGCCAAGCTTTAATGTTTCGCCGCGTGCACATATAGTCTCAGCTCCAACAAATAGTAACGCACAGCAACAAGGAAATAACTACGTACAGAAAACACATCATTTTAACTCCTAGCGCAATGCACCGTATAGAAATGACTATCATGACAAACGTGAAAATAATGAGCACAATTTTCAGCGTACATTTAATAGCAGTAGGTCTTATCAGCAGTAGAATCATCCACAACGACAGACTATCATGAGTTAACCAGACAGTAGGTATCATCCAGAACGTAATACGTCTCGAAGAAATAACAGAACAGTTCAAATAGTCGAAATGCCACAGCATCTTCCCGAAAATAATAACACGCCAGATAGAATTTGATTAAATACAGTACAGGTTGTATATTCCAGTAAAGCAAGCAGTACTTTTGACACGCAGAATCTTGTTCACGAGAATGTTATTTGAAACATGCTTTGTTGAATGCACCACTTTTATCGCATCCAGATCTTACCAGAAATTTTTCCGTTGCCACCGACAGTTCTAACACCGCTTTAGGCGTACATATTTTTCAGGAAATTGATGAAGATGGTTCTACAGTAATTAAAAACATCGCTTTTGCAAGTCGCATTCTGTCACCTGCTGAACTAAATTATTCTGTTACAGAACTTGAAACATTATGTGTTGTATTGGCTTTTACGAGATTTCGACATTTTCTTTATGGAAGACGTACGACCGTTTACACAGACCACAGAGCGATACAATTTTTACTTTCGGCTAAATTTACTCACGACAGATTAAGCAGATGGAAACTTTATTTACAGGAATTTAATTTTACAATTGTTCACATTCCCGGCACACAAAATATTGTAGCAGATGCACTATCCCGTTCTCTCAGCAACAATCAGCAAGACATCGCAACCAACTTTTGCAAAGCTAATTTCAGCGTCATTTACATTCAACAAGTTGAATTTGAAAATTTCATTTCGTCGTCATTACAAGACATAGCACAAGATCAGCGTAAAGACAACGTGTGGAAAGAGATTAAACACCTTTGGCAAGATAGGAATAATGTTACCATTAGAAACCATTACACTGTACGCAATGATATTCTGTTTCGCCGCTCTCATCCTGACAGCAATAATTGGTTATTATGCATTCCTGACGAACTTGTTAACAAAATAATCTGGTATTCTCATTTACGTTACGCACATTACGGAGCCAGAAAATGTTTTCTTATACTGAGACAGAACTGTTATTTTACGAACATGGAGAAACGTATTCGACGAGTTTTAGCGTCATGTAAAATCTGACAGAAAGCTAAATCAGATACGACTTCACATATTCCTCCATTACATCCCATTGTACCTGTTAAATTGAGACATATGGCCGCTGTAGACATTTTTGGTCCGATTCCCAGAACTAATAGAGGTTTTTGCTACATCTTTGTCGCTATTGAACTCACTTCAAAATTTGTTACCTTCACTCCGTTACGCAAAGCTACTGCTAAAACTGTTTCGAAAGCATTTGTAAAACATTTTTTATTTCATGTAGGGCATGTGTTGAAAGTAATTTCCGACAATGGATCACAGTTTCGATCTGCTATATGGACACGTATGTTACGAGCTAGAAACATTTCTCCGATCTATATATCCAGGTACCATGCTTCTTCGAACCCTTGTGAACGATTAATGAAAGAAATTGGTAAACTATGTAGAATATACTGCCATAAAAGACATATTGATTGGGACACACACATACTCTCATTCCAGGATGTAATTAATTCCATACCAAATGAATCCACTATGCTATCTCCGTCTGTTATGCTGAAAAATCGTGGTGGAAGATGAGTATTGTTGTAGAAGGTAATGAAGCAGCATTACGCACATCTAGTAATGTATGTTAATTGCAATTAATTTGTTAAAAAAATGCTCCAGTAATAATTTTCTATAAAGTAACTCTTTTAAAGAAAAACATTCATTTCAATTTAAAGAATATTTCCTATGCATTTCCTCCAAGAATCAAAATGAAATATACGCCAGCATAGCACGAAGCTGTGTCGATAGATAAGAGCAGATATAATTGCAGTTTTTATTGAGGTAAGAATTTTGCTTTTGTTATTCAGAATACAGGGCCGTAGGTCAGCGCTGCTGTCCTTATAATATTTATCATGTTGAATTATTTCACAGGGCATAAGGTCAGCGCTGCTGTCCTTATAAAATTTATCAGACATTATTATTTCTGTTAGGAAGTTACATTTCCTACATGGTTCATTATTTAATTAATAATATTGTTATAGGTTTTTGGTCAATTTTCATTTATCAATTTTCTGGGGAGTTTACGCTTGGTTCCATTTCACATTTTTTATTAAACATTATTCTGTTGGGAGGTTACATTTGGCTCCATTTTCCATTTTCATTTAAACAAAATTTCTGTGGGGAGGTTACAATGTTGATGACTTTATGAGGGGTAGAATACTAGGGCGATTGGAGCCTGGTCAAACACAGCAGGTCGTAGCACAGGCCCTCCGTGTGCCACAGTGTGTGATCTCAAGACTATGGCAACCATTCCAGCAGACAGGAATCGTGTCCAGGCGCTACAGTACGGGACGTCCACAGTGTACAACACCACAAAAAAGACCTATATCTCACCATCAGTGTCCACAGACGGCCACGGAGTACTGCAGGTAGCCTTACTCGGGACCTTACCGAAGACACTGCAACAGTTGTCCCCAGACATACAGTCTACAGACGACTGAACAGACATGGTTTATTCGCCTGGAGACCTGCAACGTGCATTCCACTGACCCCTGGTCACAGGAGAGCCCGTAAAGCTGGGTGTCAAGAACACAGTACATGGTCATTATAACAGTGGTCCCAGGTTATGTTCACGGACGAGTCCAGATATAGTCTGAACAGAGATTCTCGCCGGATTTTCATCTGGCGTGAACCAGGAACCAGATACCAACCCCTTAATGTCCTTGAAATGAACTTGTATGGAGGTCGTGGTTTGATGGTGTGGGATAGGTTTATGATTGGTGCATGTACACCTCTGCATGTCTTTGACAGAGGAACTGTAACAGGTCAGGTGTATCCGGATATTATTTTGTCCCAGGGGTGCAGTGGGTCCCACCTTCCTCTTGATGGATGATAATGCACGGCCCCACCGAGCTGCCATCGTGGAGGAGTATCTTGAAGCAGAAGATATCAGGTGAATGGAGTTGCCTACCTGTTATCCAGACCTAACCCTATCGAGCACGTCTGGGATGCTTTCGGTCGACATATCGCTGCACGTCTTCAAACCCCTAGGACACTTCAGCAGCTCCGACAGGTACTGGTGCAAGAATGGGAGTCTATACCCCAGCAGCTGCTCGACCACCTGATCCAGAGTATGCCAACCTGTTGTGCGGCCTGTGAAGGTGTGCTTGGTGATCATATCCCACATTTATGTCGGGGTACATCTGCAGGAAACAGTGACATTTTGTAGCACATGTGTTTCGGGACGGTTTTCTCAACTTATCGCCAATACCGTGGACTTACAGATCTGTATCGTGTGTGTTTCCTATGTGCCTATGCTATTAGCTCCAGTTTTGTGTAGTACCGCGTTGTGTGGCACCACATTCTGCAATTATCCTTAATTTATGAGCATGAGTGTATATTGCGCCACCTGTAGTGCGGAATCTTCTGTTCTGTCACATTGGGAGGCGCGGACCTGATGCACCTCAGTGCAGATCGCCTTCGTCGGCAACAAGTGCACAGGCCACAAGAGGCAGAAAGGTAACTGTGCTCCAGATAATGTTCGATGTGACAGAAGGGCACTGGCGTGTCTGGCAACTTCACCGGAGGAACGAACGAGGCCGGGGCATATGCATCGAGCAGTAAGCTGTGAGCTGAGAGATAGGCTCTGACAGGAGAACCTCCCCATCGCACCCCCCTCAGATTTAGTAATAAGTTGGCACAGTGGATAGGCCTCGTAGAACTGAACACAGATCAATCGAGAAAACAGGAAGAAGTTGTGTGGAACTATGGAAAAAATAAACTAAATATACAAACTGAGTAGTCCATGTGTAACATATGGAACATCAAGGAGAATGAGAGCTCAGAAGCGCCGTGGTCCCGAGGTTAGCGTGAGCAGTTGCGGAATGCGAGGTCCTTGGCTCAAATCTTGCCTCGAGTGAAAAGTTTACTTTCTTCATTTTCGCAGAATTATGATCTGTCCGTTCGTTCATTGACGTCTCTGTTCACTGTAATAAGTTTCTGTGTTTTGCGACCGCACCGCAAAACCGTGCGATTAGTAGACGAAAGGACATGCCTCTCCAATGGGAACCGAAAACATTTGATCGAAAGGTCATAGGTCAACCGATTCCTCCACAGGAAAACACGTCTGATATATTCTATACGACACTGGTGACGGCATGTGCGTCACATGACAGGAATATGTTGTCGACCCACCTAACTTGTACACTTGGCGAATCGGTAAAAAGATTCTTCTACCTTGCCCGATTTAGGTTTTCTTGTGGATGTGATAATCACTCCCAAAAAAGTGATGAAAACATAAGAGTTAGTCACATAAACTGCAACAAATGAATGCAACAGTTTCACAGTCGCACAGTTTTCCCTTCGGTCTGTGAAAACATATGTTTGTAACGTTTTCAAATCTTTCCGTGTGTAGACCGTCAAATCCTGCATACATCCAAACAAATCTGAACATGTCCTGGAATTTTGGAGAGCGAAGTTAATTATGTGCGAGAGCCTGAACTTTGATAATTGTCTGAAAATAAAAAAATAAACTTTTCACTCGCACTAAGACTTGATCCAAGGACCTCTCATTCCGCAGCTGCTCACGCTAACCAAGGGACCACAGCGCACCTGAGCTCATGCTATCCTTGATGTTGCCTATCTTGCGCATGGACTACTCAGTTTGTATATTTTGCTTATTTTTTTCATTGTTTCACACAACTTCTTCCTGTTTTCTCGATTGATCTGTGTTCAGTTTTTCAAGGCCTATCCACTGTGCCAAATTATAACTAAATCTGAGGGGGGTGCGATGGGGAGGTTCCCTTGTGAGTTCTGTCCAGAACCTGGTAAAAACCCACTCTTCCTCGAGGATGGATAACAAAGGAACCCACAGTAGTTAGCATGAGGCGAGACACGGTGTGCGTGAACGAAAGAGCTAGCGCCATGTGAGGGATCCGCAATGCTGTACGGGTGTTGACATAGCACGTACATTGCAGAAGTCAAAGGAGTGGACGTGATGTTCAAGGAGTCGAAACCTGACCCACTGCAGCAGCCGTCTAGAAATGAGGGCCGCAGAGTGTCGCAGGTCAGCCGTAAAATCCATGTAGAGGCAGCTTAAGGTATCGGGTCAATGCACCCCTGAGACAGGCCTGTACCGATGATGTACGAGTACAGAGCTCACGATTTACCCATGGCAGATTGCCACTCACGCAAGCGCCGCTCGGGAATCGTCAGCACTTCGAAGGCAGACGACCAAATCCTCAGCAAAGACGATCCATCAAAATCGATGTCCACCTTGCGACTTCCCCGTCAGTGTTTGTCGTACTCCACATAACAATGTTTCTCGGGCGAAGGCGTACAGCAGCGCCGACGGGGGTACCACTGTTGCACCGTTCGCCTGACCAGGATCTGTTGTGTGAGCCTACCATTATACAGCACAAGAGATTTACCGCCTCGCAGGAGAAGTAGGACCATCTCTACAATAGTTTCTGGATATACTTTACGACGGAGGACGACAATAAGAAAACACTGATCCACCCGATCAAATACCAAGCTGAAGTCTAAGGATGTCAAAGCCGCGGGCAAATGTTGAACTCAAGCAGGGGCAACCAGATCCCTGTAGCAGCAGGACGCTATCTGTATGTTGTACACTCCGCCTAGAGACGCCTGTTCATAGGACACCACGTGACAGGCCGTCCTCTGAAGTTGCGCCCCCGAAAGAGTGAACGGGTGACACAGTCACAAATGTGCGGCCCCTGTGGGGTTGAGAATAGAGGCAAGGAGGGCCTCTAGAAAGGCATCAGGGACGTTCACCGCAGGGGACATCACGCTGTGACTTCACCAGCACCTCGTCCATATGGGTTTTTATGTCCCATAAGGGGTCTGCTGAAGGTATGTGCAGGCTGCAGCCTCACAACTCTAAGGTCTCCTTTATTCGAGGATTTAAAGATTTAGGGAAAACTTTTAGACACTTCCTGAATTCGGAAGGTAGGAGGGTGAAAATACAGGGGGCAAAAGGTTATTTAAAAATTGTCAGATCACCTGGCCTGGCATGTATACAGGTAGTTCATCTGTAGGTTCTGGTGGGTAAGTTCGCAAGTACCACGGTATGTGACGTATATGACCGTACGTTTTGATCGTATTGACTTACAACCTCAAATGTTTCACACCGTCTAGGGGCTGTAGCCCTTATCATAATATAAAAATTTTAATTTGATACCTCTTCCCGTTTCTGAGAAAAGCAGTCTCAACAGTCCGCCAGACAGAGAGACAAGCAGACAGACGGACATCAAAGGGGATTCCGTTTCTGTCTACTGAGTTACAGAACCCTAAAAGCTGTAAAGGTTCAGTATTTATTACAGTCATTACAAAAATCATTGAAGATTATTATGCTTTAGTGAAACTTAAGGCATCACGTGTGTTGTAATAACATCAAAATAATACATAAACAGTGCTATATCCAGAGTTGTTACAACACCCGATCGACAAGGAGTCGATGTCTAATCGTAGAGATGATGTTTGGTTTCACTACAGTTGACCTTAGGGCGAACAAACCTTGGGCAAGGAAGAGACATGGGCTATATTATCAGTCTACAGATCAGCACAGTCACAGTTCCGTGTTAAGAGATAGTCTAGGGGTACTTATACTTTTAAATTATCGCTCTCTGGCACCGGGAACGGTGGGAGTAGCTACTGACTGGGAGTTGTGTAGAAGTAAAGGTCTTAACCAAAGGTAAATGAACTGCACGAAACAATTTAACTCAATATCATAACGCAGACCGCATACACCGGAAGGAACAAACCAGGAAATAACACACAGTACAAAACTCTCGCTTCACTTCAATCATCGTGTTTACAAAAGGGGCAGGGATAAAAATAAGAATACAAAAATAAGAAAGCACTAATTAAATGCCCCACTGAGATCGAAATTTTATAATGAAAGGATCACGAATTATCATACAGATAGCCTGCATACATACCAACAGCATAACACAAGGATACTTAATGACGCAATACACTCACCCTGCCGCGCGGGATTAGCCGAGCAGTCTAGGGCGCTGCAATCATGGACTGTGCGGCTGGTTCCGGCGGAGGTTCGAGTCCTCCCTAGGACATGTGTGCGTGCGTGTATGTGTGTGTGTTTGTCCTTAGAATAATTTAGGTTAAGTAGTGTGTGAGCTTAGGGACTGATGACCTTAGCAGTTAAGTCCAATAAGACATCACACACACACACACACACACACACACACACACACACTCTCACTCACCCAAGACCGACACATTAAGCAAACTACACAGAGAATGCAAATGGACAGACACAGTCAACAGTGAGCCTTTAAAAGCATACCGCACAATAACAAGAAGAACAGAGAACGCAACAGCAGTAACAGGAAAATTCTGCCTAGAATACAACTCAGTCAAACCGAGCATAGCCATACAACACCAGACCTAACTGCCGTCTCGTTATGCTCCAGCAACTTGAGTCTTTGATACTTAGGTAGGTAAACTTAACTGCTTTGTCGACGATATTTTACCAGCTAACTAAAAATAGGAAAGCCTTGAACCCCTTTGTTGTGGTTGGCAGGAGAGCCAACACCGGGTTACTAGAGGAGGCCGAAAGGCACGCGTTTTAGCTCACGCAGGCTGGCGTGAGGTCTGGAACAGGACAAGGAAATTAGAATTTAGAAAAACGGTAGTAGCTGGTGGAATACTTAACTTTAATCCATTAATGGTGAACGTCGGTCTGGCCGGTACATGATTCACAATATCAGTGGTAACTGATAATGGCGCCTTGCTAGGTCGTAGCAAATGACGTAGCTGAAGCCTATGTTAAACCATCGTCTCGGCAAATGAGAGCGTATTTTGTCAGTGAACCATCGCTAGCAAAGTCAGTTGTGCAACTGAGGCGAGTGCTATGAAGTCTCTCTAGACCTGCCGTGTGGCGGCGCTCGGTCTGCAATCACTGATAGTGGCGACACGAGGGTCCGACGTATACTAACGGACCGCGGCCGATTTAAAGGCTACCACCTAGCAGTGTGGTGTCTGGCGGTGACACCACACCCTTCCACTAAATTTAGTTAGTATTAAGATTCTTTTACAGGGAGTGCTGTGGAGCTGACGCTGAAATCATTAAGTATTTGGTTATATCATCGCTAGTCTCACTGAACTCTTCTGAATTCTACATGTCATGTGTGGTCTGACGTCTCCTTACCAGCAACAGGTCCCAGGTTCAAACTAGTCAATTCCCTAAAAAACACGCTCAGAGCGTCGTTGCGCGAAAGTAGTAGGGAGACACGATATAGAGCAACAGACACCACGCAGAATGTTAGAAAATGGCGACCCTGCCAGGGTGATAAAATACCATGATTGAAGGTCGACCACATGCCTAACTAGGTCAGAAAAATATCCTGTTGAAAAATTTTCGTAGTACAAAATTTTTTCTTAAAGTTATACATAGTCGAAAACAGTAGCTGCAGCGATAGATAGTGAGACATTCTAGCAGAGACAATAGCATAATTAAGTTATGAATTTTAAAAATTGTTAGAATTAAATTTTCTCTCCAATGCAAGCGCACAGGTGGCGGATACATCGTTGACAACTTGGTTCTGACCCAACAAGTAAGTGAATTGATTGTCAAGTCGTGTGAACAAAAAGTTTATGAAACGCGTGAGATCGTATGAGCGCATGTTGACTCGAAGTAGGGCGCGTGAATTGCTTTTAAAACAGAAAATAAGGGATTCGGAAAGATTAGCAATGGCAGATCGAGACCTTGACCGAATTGAGGTAGAGTCCCAGCATGAAAATGGACAGAGAATAGAGGACATTACAACAGACGATGCAGTATCGCGAGAAATAGGACATATAACGCACCATAACGAGGATAATGTACGTCAAGGCATAGAAAACATAAGTCAGCATACGACAGAGGAGCAGGAAAGTAGAGAGACAGTCGATGAGGATTCTAACTTGCGTCTTGAATACATAGAACCCATAGCACAAGTAATCAGAGCTCCGTCACCACAGAGTACAAGGAATGCGAGCAGAAACGTGTCACTGCACAGTTCAATGCAATCGGTTGCGAACCAACACTTGGGCGAAAACACAGAGCGTAGGGCGTCGGAAGAAAACGCAATAGGACCCACCAATCTGGCAGAATTATTACAACAAATGACGGAAACCATGACAAGACAAAATAAAGACATAGCGAACCAAATTCAAATTCACAATGCAGAAACCACGAGACCAATGCGTGAGATTAAAGAACAAAGCAAAAAAATTCAGTTACACCTAAGTCATATTGAAGGCGAGGCAAAAGAAGCTCGAGAAGTGATAGGAAACTTAATAACAGGTCACAATCAATTGAGAACAGACACTGACAAGGTACAAGAGCACGTACAAACATTGCGTAATGACATTCAGGAGCCGGCCGGAGTGGCCGTGCGGTTCTAGGCGCTACGGTCTGGAGCCGAGCGACCGCTACGGTCGCAGGTTCGAATCCTGCCTCGGGCATGTATGTGTGTGATGTCCTTAGGTTAGTTAGGTTTAAGCAGTTCTGAGTTCTACGGGACTGATGACCTCAGAAGTTAAGTCCCATAGTGCTCGGAGCCATTTGAACCATTTGACATTCAGGACGAGATCAAAACATTACGCAACAACACCCTGGGAGAAGTCAAGAAACTAGAGTAACAGATAAACGAAATTACTAGACAAGCTGCAGGTACAGCGCGTGAAGTTGTTGAAAACAGTGTGTTAGACAAACGTATCACAAAAGCAGCGCTGAAAAGATATGATAACAGATAGTCAAAATAGAAGCGCAAACGAAGCGACAATTTCAGAAATTGCGTACAGAATTGTTGCAAACCACTGAAGAGCGTAGTGAACAGGATCGAACAAGCACAGAGTCTGCAACCACATCCGTGTCTGTAACAGCACCAGAAAACAAGCAATTAACGAAGATATTAAGCATTGGCGATTCCAATCACAGGCGGAAAGTAACATACGTGAAATCAGACAGCCTGCACAGCAACAAACACGTTTCGAAATTCTTGATGAACAAACGTCATCACAAACACATGCGGAACCACAAATGTATGTTTCAAGACAATTTGGATCGTGCAATGAAGCAGCAAGGTTAGCCAGACAAGATACCGAACCAATACCTGACAATGGAAAGCCAGGTCGCGAAGAGTACAGTGCAATGCATTCAGCTACACGTTCACAACCGATGGAAGAAAATTATTGCGTACCACTCCAACGATACTACGCAAGGGTAGGCGAAAGTTACAGTGGACAATATCCAATGGATCTACCACAACCGGAAAGAACGACGGGAGAAATGATCAGAAAGAAGAATCGCGAATTTCATATGGAACTATGACAAAGTACGACAACGATCATTTCCTCACACTCAGAAAATTTCAACACTTTCGAGAAGGAAACTCATTACATCCACGAACTTTTATTGATCAATTCCGAGTAGGATTACCAGAACACTGGACGCTAGCACACAAATTAGACTTTATATGTGCACACATGTCAGGAACAGCCGCAGAAGCCATGCAGAATGTTGCAGCGACATGCCGATCGTACAAAGATTTCAGAGAGAAGTTTCTCTCACGATATTGGTCCAGCGAAGCACAGAACAGAGTGAAGTACGAATTATTACAGAATCCATATTTTGAAAATTCAGGAGAGAAGAGTCCCGTGAAATTTTTCGAATTAATGGCAAAGAAAAATCAATGCTTAGATGTACCATACAGTGACGGAGAGTTGATTAAATTATGCGCGATGAAGCTACCATTGAAATACCACCAACCATTAGTAGGTAGCGGAGGCAATGACGCCAAAGCATTTAAAGGTATTCTAAGGGAACTAGAGTTCATATTTTCGGAAGATGACGCAAGAAAAAGACGAAGCGCACGTGAAAACGAAAGCAAAAAGCAGTGGAATCCACAAGACGCAGTACGAAAAAACAATAATTACGAACCATGTGATAACTTCGCACCAAGAAACGACAATAGATTTCAACAAAGAACCGGATATGGATTTAGAAGAGAATATGGCAATAACTATAATTCACCCAGGAACGGCAACAACTATTACAGAGGGAATAACGACAACCGGAACGGGTACTGGAGAACCAATAGACCGACAAATTATCAACAAAGAAACCACTATCAACAAGCTGAACAAGAAAAGAGAATACAGATAGAAGAGGTGGAGGTAAGACCACCAAACCCCGATAAACGTTCGAATTGACAGCTAAGCGCCCATGCCAAAGAGAATGACGCACCGACCCAGGACAATTGCAGCACCTTGAACAGAGAAATAAATACCTTATCACGAGAAGAGAAGAAGGAAGAAACAAAACCGCAGGGACCAGATGAAAACGAAGACAGGAAAAGAACATTATCGTGTTGGGACGAAATTAATTGGGAGAATACTGACGAGGAAGATGAATTACCAGAGGCATGCACAACGAATGTAGGAGGAAAGGACGAAGTAATGAGTATTGCAGAGCTATTTGAGATGGAAACCAGGGAAAGCGAATTCAATGAGGATAATGCGCAGTCGACAGAAGTTGAAAATAAGTTACGAGTGGGCACACAACCCAATGTATATAATGAAGGAAGATATGAAGCGATAATTAGAGCATTTACACGCGATTATGTGGAAATAGCGACGAAGGAGAAGATAGATGAGGATGAGGAAAAAGTAGAGGATGTTGAAGAAAGCGTAAATGAAGGAAGAAATAGAGAAGGGGAAATAAAAGAGAGAGAAGTAGCAGTCGAAGCTTATCCTACAGAAAGTTCGAATTCACAAGGGAAATTCCTAAAAAGACTCATGTATGATTCAGTGGAGGATTCGTTGATGCAAGAAGAAGAAGAACAGAAACAACCCTTTCAAATTCAACCAATTGTGAAGGCCATGGTAAAGCACATCCCAGTCAATATTGTAATTGATAGCGGAAGTGAACTGACTGCGATCTCAGAAAATTTATTGGTTCAAATGGCTCTGAGTACTATGGGACTCAACTGCTGAGGTCATTAGTCCCCTAGAACTTAGAAATAGTTAAACCTAACTAACCTAAGGACATCACGAACATCCATGCCCGAGGCAGGATTCGAACCTGCGACCGTAGCGGTCTTGCGGTTCCGGACTGCAGCGCCTTTAACCGCACGGCCATTTCGGCCGGCATAAAATTGATTCGTGCAGTGTAATGCCAGTGAAGAATTGCCAGTTCTGAAAACACGTAAGATTAAAGTAAGAGGTCCTATTAGAAACAATGCTGCGGAAGTTACTAGACAAACAAGGTTAACTCTTTCGTGTCAAGGTCAAAACATCGAAGCCAACTTCGTGATTATACCTAAACTAACTGTAGATTTGATTATAGGTGCAGATTTTTTAAATGAGAGACCAGCGATAATACATATAGGGAAAGGTAGTGTAACATCCGGGAATGTCACACTTCTCTTTGAGAAAAAGCTAAAATTAGAAGAAATACCAGTTATAAACAAACAATTAAGAATGCTGCAAGATAAAGAGGATGAAGAATTAGAATGGTATGCACAAAAGGGGGAATCACCTCAACTCATGTTGAAATCGATGAAAAATTGCAAGAAGTTCAAGGTATTTCGGAACACAGTAAAAGAGAATTAGAGGGTATTTTATGAGATAAAGCAGAGGTATTTTTACCTAAGACTGGCAGTATTAAACACTTTCAGTACATGGTAGAGCACTTGCCTGTGAAAGGCAAAGGTCTCGAGTTTGAGTCTCAGTCGGGCACGCAGTTTTAATCTGCCTGGAAGTTTCATATCAGCGCACACTCCGCTGCAGAGTGAAAATCTCATGCTGGAAACATCCCCCAGGCTGTGACTAAGCCATGTCTCCGCAATATCCTTTCTTTCAGGAGTGCTAGTTCTGCAAGGTTCGCAGGAGAGCTTCTGTAAAGTTTGGAAGGTAGGAGACGAGATACTGGCAGAAGCAAAGCTGTGAGGGACAGGCGTAAGTCGTGCTTCGGTGGCTCTGATGGTAGAGCACTTGCCCGTGAAAGGCAAAGGTCCCGAGTTCGAGTCTTGGTCGGGCACACAGTTTTAATCTGCCAGGAAGTTTCACTTTGAGTACAAGTTTGAAGATTAATTTTATTACTGGTAAATAATCAGCACAATATTTCCAGATTACGTTGCAGGTAAGATTGTCAGGAGAAAGAAGAATGAAGAGAGAGGAAGATGGGAAAAAGAAAGTAGTTTCAATAAAAACAAAAACAAAAATAACACCAATAGTATCATAGATTAAGGTGAAGGGATAAAGCGTAGATAGTCTAACAGCATAAATAACTAAAATGCTATACAACATGATACTACACAAAAATAAAAAACGAATTTGAGGTTTCTTGTATAAGTTAAGACTC
Organism: Schistocerca piceifrons; assembly: GCF_021461385.2. Classification (NCBI taxonomy): domain Eukaryota; kingdom Metazoa; phylum Arthropoda; class Insecta; order Orthoptera; family Acrididae; genus Schistocerca; species Schistocerca piceifrons. The sequence goes on from NC_060139.1 coordinate 48,178,156, forward strand.
AAAATATCTTAGAATTGTAACATGGAAAGGGCGCCGAAATTTGTAAAGCTTTTTAAGAAGGCGTAAAACAATGTAGGTACTAGACATATGTTAGATGATTATAAGTAAAACTTTTTGTAAGAACCATTGCAAAAACTCCAACAAAGACCAGATGCAACAACCCACAAGTTGCAATCCGAGAAGTATCAACAAAGAAAAGGACGTAATTAGCAAGACACCATTCCTACAAGGCAGAAGCGTCGAGAGAAGGGAAAGAACAGCGAGACCAACAGAGGGCTCTTGTATCGGAAGTGGGCAATAAATCTGCCCGCTAAGCGGAACCCTGCTGGGACAGAACACAGAACCCTGCAGAGACACGACAGGACACTGAACGCCAGAAGGGTCTCGGAATGCCCCCACTCAGCGGAGCAAGCAAATAACGGCCCAACTAGAAGACCGCTTAGGCAAGCCACCACTGGCAAAAAAGTATGTGTAAAAGTCACACAACTGCTATTAAACAGCACGCTGATGCATGAAACTGAAGAAAACTTCCACAAAGTAAAAATGACACGCCCAAACAATTTATCAAACTGTTACTAAGAGGAAAAATTGAAATCGGCCAGTTATCAGTAAATATTTTCATATCCTGCCCAGAGAAGAACGAAGAATCAAGTAAGAAGCAGAGAAAAAGCAGGAAGAACAGAATTTGACGATTTGCAAGATTGAGACCAAGAAAGAAGATGGGTGAAGAATAGACACCATACCTTCCCAAATCCCTATCCTAATGTAAACTAGTCGTCTACGAAGTATTACAACGAAAACGACCGCTTTCAGCGACACATAACGATGACTTTCACGCATACAAAGCCAGTAAACCACGAGATTCTGCACTCACAGCTCCATTCCATTATGGGACCTCCACAACAGCAACACACACTTGCAAAGCCAACAAGGAATGACGAACGAAGCTGTACATCAAATACTTGCCCACATCCACCTCGTTCAAGTCCATCACCTTCGTGCAAAAACATTTGCCAACCTCATGCTTAAACATCCATAGGATTGTGTGAATGTGTGAAATCAAATTATGTGAAGTAGGAATTGTGCAAAAGAAACGTGTGAAAAACTAAATAAGTTAAGCACACCAGACAGCTAATAAACTACAAAATAACAGTCATTGACTATGGACTTAAGTAAAAAAATAGACTATCGATAAAAATAAGTCATTAGTTCTGAAATGGACAGTATATAATGAACAAAAGTAAGGCATAATAAACACTAAAACTATATGCCACTTATTTTCTCCTCATAAAAATAAAAGAATAACTATATTTCACTTATTTTCTCCTTATAAAAACAAAGAATAAAAAATTATCTTGTTGGATGTTTTCCATTTTTTTAACATTTGTACCATTTGTTAGGACAATATCTCAATACTTGTATATGTATATTTCTTCGTCAAAGCAATTCTTGGAAATAATTATTATTTGTTAGTGTAACAATGTTGAAATGACTGTCTAGAAACAAAAACATTTTACTTGTACATGATATTTAGAAAATGTGTTAGGAATAGATTTTACTTAATTACTACATTTATAAAAACAATATTTCTAAGAAAATCGATGTGAAAGACTCCTCACTTTTGATAACAAACTACTTAAAAAACAAACTTCACAATTAAATAAAGAAAGAAAATAATTAAAAAAATATAAATTAGTAATACAAACTAGCATAGAACAGAATAACGTGGCTGAACAGTAGGCAACAAAATTTAGATATCGGAATAATTTTTGACTGGCTTACAGAACGATTCAATCATTGCCTAACTTCAGTACAAAAATTAAGTTCGAAGGGTGGTGATATGTAAGGTGTCAGGCAAATCCAGAACCTTCCATGAAAACCCTGACATGATAAGCAAATCCAGTAGTATGTCACATAGCTCTGAATAAATCGTGACATTAAATTAACCAAAGTAATACGAGTAACGAGTGAGCAAATGGAATACCACAGACTAACACAAGAATGCCTAAATGCATGTCATACCTTCCCACCGTGAGACAGACGCAGTTCCGAGAGGAGAAACGAGAACAGATGCCGAGAGCAGAACCGTGTTAAGCTGAAGGCCGTACAATAAGGGACGGACACCCATGTCGCCAGCTAACCGCTAGGACCCCCCGCACCCCATGTTAAAAGCTAGAGCTCTCCAGAAGAACAGTATAGATCTTACGATAACACTAAAAGGACCACACCAGCTGCAAGTTTTAGCGTGAGACTTTTTTCCATCTCTGTTACATTGCAAACTTTAAAAACATTGCCCCACCAGGAAAAGTATAACGTTTCTCATTGGACAGACAGAATTTTTGTAGGCAGAGCTTAAGGTTAACATTGAGACCCTGATTAGTCAGATGAAAACACAGCCAGATAGTTTCTTTAAACCAACTTCGGTAAATTGTAGTAAGGAGAAGTTAGGAGAGAGTTGCTTCCGAGACGGCGAGCTGAGCGGAGCTGTGCTGCCCGCCGCCCCCTGACGAACGCCGACAAGGTAATGAACGCACGCGATGCTGCATAACAGCGCATAAAGCTTCACTCAGAACTGCAGAAGTCTCATCTGTTACACCCCATTTTTGCGTAATACTAGTGTCGATCGTCAATTAAAGCTCATGGTGTTCAAATTTGCCACTTGAAGTAAAAATCTGAAACGCGATGATTTTTCTGTTATATAGGTATTGAGAAGCCACTGTAATTTACGACAAGTTAGATAAGTAATTAAAGATAATTGAGGGTCACTGTAGACCATTTTGATAGTTTTCTCTTTTGTGAAACTTAATTTAAGCCTAGATTATAGATGTGATATGGCATAGGTCATCCTTAGATCCATTGTAGAACTTGGAAACCCATTCAGGGAATATTCGTTCACATTTTTGTTGAACACAGTTGGTTTTTACCACCCTGTATTAAAACATTTCCGTTTATCAATAGTGCAATTTATAAACAATGTTTTGTGAATAGAATAAAATTTCCAATGGTAAACTTAACTGCTTTTTCGACGTTATTTTACCAGCTAACTAAAAATAGGAAAGCCTTGAACCCCTTCCACTAAATTTATTTAGTATTAAGATTAATTTACAGGGAGTGCTGTGGAGCTGACGCTGAAATCATTAAGTACTTGGTTATATCATCGCTAGTCTCACTAAACTCTTCTGAACTCTACATGTCATGTGTGGTCTGGCGTCTCCTTCCCAGCAACAGGTCCCAGGTTCAAACTAGTCAATTCCCTAAAAAACACGCTCAGAGCGTCGTTGCGCGAAAGTGGTAGGGAGACACGATATAGAACAGACACCACGCAGAAAGTTAGAACAGTAAGGATTCCGCAAGCATAACACAAAATCTGATTGCATAATGTTGTCCTGAGTTCCGCCGTTCCATTTTCGTAAGACACAACAAAAACCCAACTTCACTCTCAAAAGTCCCGTGGTGGCTGTACGGAGCTGAGCCTCAGACTGAGCATCTGGAAAGGATGAACACACCAGTCTACACTAGAGGAACAACACAGCGTTGCCAAATCGCTCAAAATGTTGTTAGTCTCATTACTTTTCTCACACATCTCACAGCTCCGCTCCACTGTACTGCACTCACTTTCTCCCATTGCTGCCAAAGGCCACCCGTCCTCCATCTATAGGGAAGTATACTCTTACCAATACTTCTTGGGCCATCCATGCCGATACCTGAACAAGCTTGGCAATCGCCCCATACGTCGCCCTGTAGATGCACCAAAGGCTAATCAGTTGTTACCCATGGCAGCACGGTGCTCTCTTCAAGACGAAGTAGCTTCTTCAGTTTTGTACGTCAAATATTAAATTGCTCTGACAGCATGCTGCTTGTCACCTCGCCAAGATACTGTGGTCGGCAAGTAGAAGGAAAGCGTGTCCTGTGGTGCACCTGGCAAGCGCGATAACCACTGGTGCAGCTGCTACGTGGAATGGGAATTCAAGTGTGCCGTGGAATTGCTGCGACACTAAACCCCTCCCGCAAAACTGGCCGCCACGCCCAGTCGCACAAAATGGTGTGATAACACTACAAAAAACTAAAATGATTTACGACAGAATAAACACAACGCAGTCTAACACCAGCGCCTACTGCAGAGACACAGAAAAAGAAACAAAGTACCTCAGTTCGCAGAAGCGTCGATTTAAGGGAGGAGATGTTGACACAGCTTTCTCTAGATGCGCTCCCCGTCATGCGGGCCGCTTAAGCCGTCGGCTCACGGACCGTGCATCCGAACGTTGAACGTTGAGGTTGCCGAGTTTCTGACGTCATAGCGTGGAATAGCAGGTTTGGGAGTCTTTCCGAACGTGCAGAGCAATATCTGGCATTTTATATATTCTGAACGTGCGTCTGAGCGTTGACCAATGAGATGGCACAACGCTACCTACGTCATATGCACGCCATCTCCCTTCAGCCCAGAGTTGTGAAGCGCCATATTGGCATTCATTTCAAGCCTATACGTATATATGCCGTTTCCGAGCACCAGCAAATTGAGAATTATTCGAAAACCCCTTATTAACCGTGTGATTCGTTGCAATAAAATAACAAGAAACATCATATTTTCCAGAGTGAGATTTTCACTCTGCAGCGGAGTGTCCGCTGATATGAAACTTCCTGGCAGATTAAAACTGTGTGCCGGACCGAGACTCGAACTCGGGACCTTTGCCTTTCGCGGGCAAGTTGGTAGAGTACTTGCCCGCAAAAGGCAAAGGTCCCGAGTTCGGGTCTCGGTCCGGCACACAGTTTTAATCTGCCAGGAAGTTTCAAACATGATATTCATGGCAAAAGAATTATTGTAGCTTGCGTATTATAAGAGTGTGCTATTTGAAGGCAACGACACACTAAGGGGCCGCGAAAAACGCATTGTTCTTGGTACAATTTGTTATAATTACATTTCAATTAGTGACATAGCTACGATTAAAGCTTTTAGGATTGGGTACTGCCTTTGCGATGTTGATTTAGCTCCGGCACGGTAGCTCAGCGTGTTCGGTCAGAGGTCTGCTCGCCCTCTGTAATAAAATAACTGAGTAAAGAAATCAACGATCGACTTGAACCTATGACTTGTGACGTCCGCCCAGACCAAACGCAACGAAACAAAAGGCGTAGTGAGTAGCGTCTCTGATCCTTAACGAGATGCGTGGAAGGACGGTGGTTCGCGTCTCTCCATTTCTAAATTTCTTTTCCTAACATTAGTGTTTTTATTAGGTTCTGATCCTTTACTATAGTTTAATATAAGTATATACTATAATATTTGATGTAATATACATATAAGTTCACTGTTTTTGTAGGACGGAGTTTGTTCGATTGTCTTAATCTACAGGAAAGCTTGCACTACGTGTATAAAGATATTTTGCTCCTTTTCCTTTTATGTTTCGTAATTCACATGTTGCAAAGGTTCTGCTACTGGGTAGGAACAGTGATTAAGTGAGACTGACATTGGGGTTTTACTAAAATGCGGGAATGATGAAATAATGTTTGTCTTATGTGGAGTACTATTGCAAATTTGTATCGCACTGTTTGTAATGGAACTTTTAAAGCCTGTGTCCTTATTGATAGGACATGGTACTTTCCTTTTCGTTTTAAAACATGTACATGAATATCGAAGTTTTTATTTGTGTGTATTACATATAGAACAACGTGACTAGCATATGGACAATGAAGGAAATGTGCGTTTTAACAGAACTAACGTGGGAATCTTACGCGCGCCCGTTTACTAAACAGTGTGATTTACGAACTAGAGACATCCCTCAACTGCCGCTGGAGTGCGTTGTGATCGCGTACACCACGATGGGGCCCACTCACCGGATGCACAAATCGCATCATTTCTGAGCGTTCAGTAGCACGTTGAACTTGGCACGTCCAACGTTGACGTTCGAATGCACGGTCCGTGTGCCGACGGCTTTAGAATCGCGACCGAGCAGAGACCTCACGCTGCTCCTTTGTACCACCATCTCCACCGGTGTCTTCCTTTACTTTGGACAAACGCGTCTAATGAGGTTAGTAGCGCCGTAAGGGAACAATTACTTGGCCTCAACTCCTTGAGTCCTCTAACCTTCCGTCTATTCCCACTGGCTTTCTCAGTCTCTACCTCCCTTCCTTGATCGAGGTACCGAATGCCCTCTATTTTGTAGGCTATTTCCAACAAATACCAGACTGTTTCAGAGGGTACAGAAAACAATATGTGCGACCAATCTGCTGGAGTAATTCCTTCTAGTATTTGAAATTATTATTAAATTAATCTCTGCCAGCAAGAATGGCTTTTAATTGCTTCTGCTACGTTCGTTACCTTCCTGTGACTCTGTCCCTGAAAGATGCAAGAGTCTGACAGAGATTCGTACCCTACTGATACATTGTCAGGACGCTTTCTTCACTCACTGTTAATTTTTTCACAGGCCTATATCGGATCACCTTTCTATACAGCTGTTACTGGAACATACTAATCGATTCTTTTGCAGTTATAGCTCAGACTACCCCCTGCATTACATTTCACTAGTCTGCGAGTATAACATGCGCTAAATCTCTGAAACACCTAATCCGAATACCTGCTTCTGATCTTTCAATGACACCAAGTAGCATAAAAATGCATAGTTTCTGGAATCCAATCTACGGTAAACCCACTCTCTTATCTCATTCCTAGCAGAAGATACGGTTACGTGGTTACTTCTTTAGTCTACTGTGCGGTCTCAACGCTTGGGGCTATTAATTCTCTCACCTGACTACTATCGTCCCTATCCACCCTGATTCCTTGTAACATTGTAGCCGACAATCATTTAGTCACAACGGAATTACAGGCATTGGCTGTGAGTGGGAATTTATTTAAATCAATTGGAAAAATTGAAAATTTGTGCTGGTTTTGGCACTTTTTTGTGGTAAGTTCCTATGGGACTAAACTGTTGCGGTCGTCGGTCCCTAGACTTGCACACTGCTTAATCTGACTTAAACTAATTTATACTAAGGACAACACATTTGCCAGAGGGTTGGACGCGAACCTCTGATGGGGGAGCCGCCCGAACCATCAAGGCGTATCAGACAGCGCGGCTACCCTGCGCTGCTGCCGGATCTGGATTGGAAGCTGAGTCTCCTGGTTACTAAGCAGGTCCTCTGACCACTGAGCCATCCGGACATCCCCGATGAATGTAACTTCGACACCATGTAATGGTTCACATGTTTGTAGTGACGGTAATAGTTCTGTACCTGAGTCATTGAACTCACTAACTCATGCTATACCAGATGATAGAATGAATCATGGTAGAGGTGAGATAGCAGAAGAAATGAGATTAGGGATGAAGAGCGGAAGTAATCATTCCCCGAAATTTGAGCCAAGAGGTACAGTACATCCTGTGACATTATGCGTACATGGGCATTCTGATTTAAATAAGAAATTTTGTTTAGCAGTTGATGCATCAATATATGGGATTGGTTGTTAGGTGTTACAAGAGTATGGAGTGGGTGGTGAGTGTCAAATACTGACTCTTGCATTCGCTAGCAGAACGCTAAACGTGAGGTGAGTGAAAGGAATAATTCACTCATGCAAAAGTAACATTGGCCGTGGTGTGCTCGGTAAAAAAGTTGAAGTATTTATTTTATGGACCCAAGTTAGTAGTATATGGGGACCACAAGGCTTTGAAGTTTTGATGTTCAGTAAGGTCTTACATGACCGACTAATACGTTGGGCTTTATTCCTTCAAGCTTATGACATAGAAATACGGTGCGTAAAAGGAGTATAGAATCAAGTACCAGACGCTTTGTCACGTTTACTCATAGGTATGAAAGGGTCCTCAGATTGTATAGAATATGGTGAGGAACTTACAGTACATAAATATTCCAGCTGTTAGAGTATGAGCGGGAATTAAAACACTGGCAAAGAATTCGTGCCAGGAACAGGAAGACGACCCTTGGGTTCGTAAAGTGGAAGCGAGGCTAGTAACCGAAAATTGGACACAGTGAAGTTCATAGACAATTCGTTCAATTGTTTAACTTTCTGAGCTTGTCGACTGTCAACAAAACCTCCATAGCTAGGTCTGCGATCAAAAGCATATGCTGTAGTCAATGTCTAATTATTTCTTTCGTAGCGTTCTTTTAAGTGAAACTTAATTCCTTACATACAGACGTAATAGAGTTCGCTCTTGTAAAATATAACTTCTGCCATAGTGGAGATTTATTAAGCTATTTTCGAAGTAAAGTGTTCTCTGTATGTCAATCGGTAATAATTCCGTCAGAGTTCTAATTATCCTGTCTGCTAAAACAGTCAGTCGCTATCTTTGAATCGTTGCTTACGATTTCAAGTTCCATACTGTCACGATACTAACAAATCAGTGTTGATAGGCGCCGCAAAAATTTGAAGAGTTCTCGCAAAACACTGCCACCAATATTCTTTTTTCAAATAAAGACACGGTAATATCGTTTAAGCCAGACTGAATACTGTCAGTTAATTACCAAACGAAATCATTATCTTTCTCTTCCAAAGATAACCTCCCTTTTCATATTTTCGTACTTATCTGTCAAAATCAACCATTCTATTACTTCAAACCAAATTGAATAATACCAGCCACTATCGTATGTAATACTACTTCAAATAAAGATTCCTTTGATCAAAGCTACACATAATATATCACTGTACGGTAAGGGGAAGGCAACAAAGACAAAACAAAAATCCTAAATTCCATCGCTACTTTGCACCATAACCTCACATTAACATTCATTCAAAAATTACAAAGCTAAACCTCTTCAGGCGTAGACGAAGGGCGTATCTTTACAATCCTCAGTGAAAAATTTAAGCAGCAAACCCCACCTTCATTAACTTGCAAGTCTCAGTATCGCTACGCGCTTTATATTGATGGTTCCTTGATTTCTCTCAACTTTAAAACAACCAAACTGTGCTAAGGTGCGATTTAAAATACTTTCAGGGGACAACTTGAACGCAGGCCAAGCAAAATATGTGAATATCTCTGTTAGTGCCAAACGATGAACTAATAGGTAACTGCGGAAAATCGAACGATTCCGATAGCGCAAAATACCTCATCAATAGGAAACACTAGCACATGGGCTTCCTATTCTATACATGTGACCCTTCGTCATTACAAATATTAATGTACCCTCTCACCAAATCAAAACCCCACAAATCGTCCTTGTCACAATTGAGATATTTTGTAGGAGCGGAACGCTATTGTTGGAACCTAGCCAAACAAAAGTTGATCATAGGTCTTCACGAAAAATCATTCGAAGTCACTATCCGCGTATTCATCAGCATCTCAAATCACCACACAGTAAATCTGCACTACAGCTTGTCTGACCCCACCAGGAATCAAATCCAAATCTCTGCTGAACTCCCGCCTATGATCAGCGGTGCACACAGTTCCCCAAAGAAATTACGATGAGTGCCTATCTCGTGCAGGTTTAGCGAACAACGCCCTAGCCTCTGTGCAAAATTCAATATGAAACTACAAAAATTAGCAAACGCCTAGCGCAACTTCGACTTGTGACGATCCATTATTTGGTGATGTGTGCCGGCCGTGGTGGTCTAGCGGTTCTAGGCGCGCAGTCCGGAACCGCGCGACTGCTACGGTCGCAGGTTCGAATCCTGCCTCGGGCATGGGTGTGTGTGATGTCCTTAGGTTAGTTAGGTTTAAGTAGTTCTAAGTTCTAGGCGACTGATGACCACGGTAGTTAAGTCCCATAGTGCTCAGAGCCATTTGAACCATTGGTGATGTGTAGTGGCCAGCTGCATCGCAATGTCGTTTAATTTCTGGAGACTGGGCTGTCCAATGGCTGATTTCTGCTACGACTTGCATTCTCAAAATGGTCAAGATACAAAGGTGGTGGATCTAGAGCACGTTCACATACATGCAGTTAACAACTTATGTGTACGATTAGAATTATACTGCAGCTGTTTTTCCCACACGTGTGATGGTAATCTGTCTAATGTACTTGACACTGTACAACCCACGGAAGGTTTTCCAGAACACGCTGCAACGTATGCCCTAGTTCTAAACGACTGTTTTATTAACTATTGCCCGCTCACTATGGTTGTGCAACGAGCTGTATAATTGAACAAGTGCATTTCACAATGGCATCTTAATGTGTGAACATCATAACAGACGGTCAGGGTTTCTGTGAGATGAACATAGACAGTGCATACTTAAAGATTGTTGCATTCGTGTCATACACAGAAGATGCTGGTATAATAGAGACATTCTCAGGAAGCGTTGCGTTGCCGACGTCCATCTAAGATGTGAAATGTCCTAAAACACGAAGGAGTGTAAAGTGGTTAACATGTTTCTACCATTGAATTTACTAGGATGAATCTAATATACCCTATAAAGATACGGTGAGGTCGCTTCTATTATTCGACAACACGGATACCATAATCTATGACAAATACGAGAAGATGATTACATGTATGCGTCGAAGGTTCAAGTTTGCTGCTATTCAAGACGTGAAATTTTACGGGTGTTCTGTTCTCCATTGCCTGAAGAAGTTGTGTCTGATCATGAGAATATAAAATTGCTGTTAAGTTAAATGAAAAATAAAAGATATTTTACCCGACAATCCATTGCCTGAAGAAGTTGTGTCTGCTTATGAGAATATAAAACTGCTGTTAAGTTAAATAAAAAATAAAAGAATTTTTGCCTGATAATCTGTGTACTTTTCTTTCACACTTTGTTAGTACGTAACTTTACCCAGAAACGTCTGTGGTTCTCCTCAAGCAAAGGAGATACAATTTTAAACATATTTGCTATATGTCTCTGGAAGCGGACACGGTCATGTGCTGCCCGCTCCCATAACGAAACACATGCTACATGACAGGCATAATCTAATGCAAGCATTAGGTATATTTTGTTATTCTCCAACTGAAGCTTTACCTCCTTAACAGCACTGATGTTTAAAACTAATGTCATCTGTGTCTTGCAGATCGGTTTTCTGTAAAAGACAAAAACAAAGACGTAAGGTAACGAATTTTTCTTTTATCAATTCTCACAGGTAGAGTTTGATTCTTCACGTATATGTTGCTTCTTGAGATACAATTTAGCTCTTGACATGCAATTTGGTTCTAATGTTTCAATGCAGAGATATTAGTAACTATAGCTCGATACAATCTGGTTTTAATATTTTCAGTGCAGAGATACCTTAAACTTACACACTATTACTATTGCTGATAACTATGACTAGGAAAAAAAACCTTCCACCGTCCATTCAACATTAGTTGCACCATGTGCGGCGGCTGCCGTGGAGCACCACCAGCGCCGCTATACAGACGCTGAAATTCGTCTTGAATCTCGAGAACCCCTGATGCCGTACGACGCACATACTTCTCCCGCCTCTGGGGGCACCTTCCAGTATGCGATACGCTTACGTCTTGCATCTCACACACGCGAACTCCACAATCGGTGACCCATTCGCCTAGTCTTGCATTAGGACGATAACCTTTTTGTTCTGTGAAACATTATCTACATCTACATTTACATCTGCATGATTACTCTGCTATCCACAATAAAGTGCCTGGCAGAACGTTCAATGAACCTCCTTCAAGCTGTCTCTCTACCATTCCACTCTCGAACGGCACGCGTGAAAAACGAGCACTTAAATTTTTCTGTGCTAGCCCTGATTTCTCTCATTTTATCGTGATGATCATTTCTCATGGGTGCCAACAGAATATTTTCGCAATCGGAGGAGAAAACTGGTGACTGAAATTTCATGAGAAGATCCCGTCGCAACGAAAAACGCCTTTGTTTTAATCATTGCCACTCCAATTCACGTATCATGTCTGTGACACTATCTCCCCAATTTCGCGATAATACAAAACGAGCTGCCCGTCTTTGTACTTTTTCGACGTCATCCGCCAGTCCCACCTGATGCGGATCCCACACCGCAGAGCAATACTCCAGAACAGGGAGGACAAGCGTGGTGTAAGCAGTCTCTTTAGTAGACCTGTTGCACATTCTAAGTGTTCTGCCAATGAATCGCAGTCTTTGGTTTGCTCTATCCACAATATTATCTATGTGATCGTTCCAATTTAGGTTATCTGTAATTGTAATCCCTAAGTATTTAGCTGAATTTACAGCCTTCAGATTTGTGTGACTTATCGCGTAATCTAAATTTAGCTGATTACTTTTAATACTCATGTGAATAACTTCACACTTTTCTTAATTCAGGGTCAACTGTCACTTTTCGCACCATACAGATATCTTATCTAAATCATTTTGCAAGTCATTTTGATCATCTGATGACTTTACAAGACGGTAAATGACAGTATCATCTGCAAACAATCTTAGACGGCTACACAGATTGTCTCCTATGTCGTTACTATATATCAGGAACAATAGAGGACCTATGACACTTCCTTGGGGAACGCCACATATTACATCTGTTTTACTCGATGACTTTCCGTCTATTACTACGAACTGTGACCTTTCTGACAGGAAATCACGAATCCAGTCGCACAACTGAGGCGATACTCCGTAGGCACGCAGTTTGGTTAGAAGACGCTTGTGAGGAACGGTGTCGAAAGCCTTCTGGAAATCTAAAAAAATGGAATCAATTTGACATCCCCTGTGGATGGCACGTATTACTTCATGAGTATAAAGAGCTACTTGTGTTTCACAAGAACGACATTTTCTGAATCCGTGCTGATTAGGCGGAAGTGTTCTGCAGCTGTTCCCTCTTTCCCTGGCTTTTTGATAATAGTTTTTGTTCTTTTAAATTTTTTCTGTAATGTCGCTGAACGAAGAATTTCGTTAAAAAGGCAAACTAGCCAATTTCGCGTTACCGGTCCACTGTGCATCAAAAATTCAGGGTAAAGCCCATCTGCACCTGCAGCTTTTCTAAATTTCGTATGCTTAAGGGCTGTCTCCAGTTTAGTGATTGTAAATGGTGAAGAGGATTCCAGGGTATGTTGCAGAGATTTCTTGACTTCCGTAAGCTCTCTCTTTACTTGCCGAAGATTTGCTTTATGTGTTGGGACCTTGGAAACTCTCACTTAGTGAGAGTTGCATGAGACCGTTGAGTTTTCTTTGTTGTGGGAAGGGTCTTCTCCAAGTTGGTGAATCGGCGTCCATTCTTTTCTACTGGAGTGCGTGAAATCGAGGTCCCTTGTTTCTTTATGCCATTTTTCTCTTCTTTGTTCATTCAAGGAATTCATAAGGTTCGTAGCTGTTTCTTGGTCTCCACTTTCCTTGAATTGGTTAAACAGCTGGTTGATCTCTTCATTCCAGCCAGGAATGTATTCTTTCCGGCATCCTCTGGGTATGCTCTTTTTGGCAGTAAATATTACGATCTTTAAAAGCTTTGAGTATGATTTTGGAAGTGCAGGGACCTGTGTAATTAACTCGACCAGCAATTTAGAAAATTTATCCCAATCTGCTTTTTGAAAGTTCCAGCGGGATACAGGAGCAGATCGCACTGGGGGAATGTGTAGCCCGTAGGAGATGAGAATGGGGCGATGTCGGCTTCTGGGAAAGTCACGCAGGACCTTTCTGATGATAGTTCCGCCACTACTCTCCGAAGGGTCCATAGCTGACAGGCAGAGGTCAGGTGTGCTCTCTGTACCCCCTCTTCCAGACCTGAATGTGCCTTTTTCCATCATAATGGAGCTTTAAGTTGTTTGCTTCCATCCATTCTGCCAGACTTCTACCATTTTCATCCTCTTCGGCATGGCCCCACTCATAACTATGGCTGTTAAAATCGCCTACATATATTGCAGGATGTTCTAGCACTGGGAGTTGTTTGCGCCAAGTGCTATTCGGTGGTTTGTAGATATTTGCTATTTTTATATTTCCGATCTGAATCACCGCTACCATTACGTTTTCTTTGTCTGATTTCTCCTCGAGAATAACTGAGACATCCTTTAAGTTGTTGCGGAGAAAGCTGGCAATTGCAATTGAGGGTGGTTAATTCGAGACACTAATTTATAGCCTGGGATGCGCCCTTGCTTCCACAGAGCGATGTCATCTCCCTCTTGCAGCGCTAAGACGTCCGCGTTATTCTCTCTCAAAATTTTAGATAGTATTTCGCCCTTATTTCTGGACAGTCCCTCAATTTTCAGTTGACATATTCTGAGCACGTTTCCAGGTTGGCTCTGAACAGGGCCGTTTCTATAGGGTTTCATGTTCTTAATTTCGTAATCACTGTTGGAATTATATTTAAATCGCCTTCTGCGGGAGTAAGCCTAATTGTAAAGGACCAATTAATTTTCCAGGGAGCACCGGCAGTGATCAAGGCACGTGAAGATGCATTCGAAGGCGAAAACAGTAACTGCTCACGTGGAGGTCTCTCGCTTGCTCCCAACTTCTGTGATGGCCCTTTTTAGAGATGTCCATTCCTCTTCAATTGTACTGCCTATTGAGCTATCCTTACTACTGTATCTTTACCCTTAGAGAACTTCAACCGTATATCGTCATTCCTTAGTACTTCCCTATCCCACTTCTTTGCTTATTGATTCTCCCTGACTTATGTATTAAACTTCAGCCTACTCTTCATCACTTGTATGTTGTGATCTGTGTCTATGTCTGCTCCTGGGACACCTTACAATCCAGTATCTGATCTCGGAATCCCTGTATGACCACGATGTAATCTAACTGAAATTTTCCTGATACAACCGGCATTTTCCAAGTATACGTCCGCCTCTTGTGATTCTTGAACAGAGTATTCGCTATTACTATCTGAAACTTGTTACAGAACTTAGTCTTTCTCCTCTCTCATTCCTTGTCCCAAGCCCATATTCTATTATAATATTTCATTCTACTCCTTTCCCTGCATTCCAGTCACCCATGACTAATAGATTTTCATCTCCCTTTATGTCCTGTACCATCCTTTCAATATCCTTATATACTTTCTCTATCTCTTCATCTTCAGCTTTCGACGTCGGCATGTATACCTGAACTATCGTTGTCGGTGTTAGTTTCCTGTAGATTCTGATAAGAACAACCAGGTCACTGAACTGTTCACGTAACACACTCTCTGCCCTACCTTCCTGTTCATAACGAATCCTACTCCCGTTATACCATTTTCTGCTGCAGTTGATGTTACGCTATACTCATCTGACCAGAAATCCTTGCCTTCTTTTCACTTCACAGACCTCTACTATAACTAGATTGAGCCTTTGCGTTTCCCTTTTCAGATTTTATAGTTTCCCTACCACGTTCAAGCTAATGACATTCCAAGCCCTGACTCGTAGAACCTTATCGTTTCGTTGATTATTCAATATTTTTCTCATGTTTATCTCCCCCTCGGCTGACCCCTCCCGGAGATGCGAATGGGTGACTATTCCGGAATCTTTTGCCAATGAAGAGGTCATCATGACAATACTTCAATTACCGGCTACATGTCCTGTGGATACACGTCACGTGTCTTTAATGCAGTTGTTTCCATTGCCTTCTGCATCCTCATGCAGTTGATAATTGCTAACCCTTCCGCGTGTAGG
This sequence comes from Schistocerca piceifrons, assembly GCF_021461385.2. Taxonomy (NCBI): domain Eukaryota; kingdom Metazoa; phylum Arthropoda; class Insecta; order Orthoptera; family Acrididae; genus Schistocerca; species Schistocerca piceifrons. The sequence continues at coordinate 48,193,598 of NC_060139.1, forward strand.
GGCATTTTCCCACCACTAGGACAAGAGAGTGCCCTTAACCTCTGTCCACTCCTCCGTCCTCTTTGAGAAGGCCGTTGGCAGAACGAGGGTGATTTCTTATGCCGGAAGTATTCGGTCACCAATGCTAATTATTAATCAAAATTTAAGCAGCGGCGGGATTCGAAACCGGGACCGAAGACATTTCGATTATGAATCAAAGACGCTACCCCCTTTTTTTGTCTTTGATCTTATTTTTTTCGATGTTGTTCGTTGCATTGGTTCGGTACGGATGTCCCATGACATGCGTTCAAGTTCAATGTTCAGCCGTTGACTCATTTTTTTTTTTTTTTATAGAGGGCAGCTAACCCTCTGACCGAACACGCTGAGCCACAGCGACGGCATATTTTTCTCATGTTAAACCGCTAGACCACGGGTCTGACTTGAAGAGACCATACCAGCTGAACACGAGTGCAGTCGTAATGGCCACCGTGAACCCAGGACTAGCAATTAACCATACAAATCTAGAAAACGTGTCAAGAACCATCAAAATACTTCGGTTCGCCTTCTTGGTACGAGGAAGAGGCCCTACGTAATCAATAAAGAGTTTGTCCTCAGGGTTCTCCTTATGCTCTGATTGTAACAACCCCTTCGGAGGACTATTACTCGATTTAGCCTTCTTACAGGCTCCACACTCACCCACTTATCTCCTGATATACAACGTGAGCCACGTGAGGTGAGCCTTAACTTTTTCCAAGGTTTTATAGAGGCACAGATGTGTTCCCACTACAGAGTTGTGAAAATAATGGAAAACGGGAGGCACCAGCTCCTGAGGCAACCAAAGTTTGAAGTTTCCAGCTTCTTTAACGGGTTTACATAGTATGCCATTCCTGATGGAGTAGTTGCTAAACTCTACACCAGATAAGAGTTGCTTTCTTAACGGACCCCACAATAGATAATGACCCCGTCTGGTTTTAAGGTCCTCAAACAATTAGGGAACCTCAGGCAGAACGGTACACAGAACCAGGTGAAACTCACTGAAGTCCTTTTTCTCTACAGCCCCCTCCTCCTGAAACATGCGACCGACGGTGTCGCCGACTTGGTTGTGAGGTCCTTTTACGTGTCGCATCTTGAAGTGAAATGTAGAGGTGCAGACCGCCCATCGGGCAATCCTACCAGTGTTCCTTGATCGAGCCAACACCCAACTTACGGCCTGATTGTTCATCTCGAGATGAAAGTCCCTGTGCTCAGGATGGAAGTGGAACTTCTCTAAGGCGAAAAGCAGAGTCAGAGCCTCGCACTCATAAACGGAGTAATTAAGCTCAGGACCAGACAACCTTCTAGACGCAAAAGCTAATGGGCTTCTTATACCTTGATCCTCTTGCAACAGCACCGCAGCAATAACGGCACTGGAGGCATCAGTTTGAACGATAGATCTTTTGTCGAAATCCGGAACGGCTAAGACCGGCGGGTTGGTGATAGCGGTCTTGATAGCTTCAAAGGCCGCCTGCTGGCTCTCAAACCAGAAAAATTTCTTCTCCTCCCTACGTAGTTTATTCAGGGCAGCGGCCATCTGGGCATAATCAGGGACAAAACGGCGAAAGTAATTCGCCGTTCCAATAAAACTGGCTATCCCCTTCATATTTCGAGGCTGAGGAGATTTCTTCAGTATCTTAGTTCGTTCCTGGTTAATCCTAATGCCGTCCCCGGAAATTAAATGGCTCAGAAAGGACACCTGTTTACTAGCAAGTGTAATCTTGGACTGTTTAACGGTCAACCCTGCATCCCGAAACTTGGAGAGGACCTCCAGAAGATGGGAAATATGATCTTCAAACGACTGACTATAAATGAGAGCATCTAATAAACGAGACAAAACAGCCGTCCCAGTGAACAAGCCAAACGGCACACAGTAGAAATCTTAACGGTTCTAATCAGTGCAGAAAGCAGTGACATGTTTAGACTCCTCGGTAAGAGGAATCTGATTCTAAGCTTGGTTGAGATCAAGCACCATGAACCACTTAGCCCCCGATAACAAGATAAAGCTGTTATGGAGATCTGGCAAGGGGACAGATTCTAAGATAACCTTTATATTAAGGATCATACAATCAACCACCGACATGTAGTCCTGATACTGAGCTTTTAGGAAGGAGAAAAATCGGTGACGCGTAGGGAGATTGTAACCTCCACACAAGAAAGTTCCGAAACCTCCCAACAGTAAAAAATATAATTATGTCATTCACATTCAGTATAATCTACCAACAGAAAAATTGCGTAACCTATCAATAATAAAATGTGACTAATCTCTCAATAAAAAATTTGTGGCTCTCTTATAACCTTTCAATAATTGACTGCGAATTTAAACTGGTAAATTTTGGGCGTCAGCAGCGCTGCGTCATGGCCCTGAAAGATCATTCTGAATAAAAAAAATGAAAATTCTTACTTCAATGAAGTCGCCGGATAACGCATATATGTCTGCTCTTATAATAAACATTTCTGGCATAGCCCAGTGCAATGCTGGCCGACAGATTTGTCATGTATAAAAGGAAACAACTGATTTTTCTTTACAATAATCGGTATGACCATGGATTGGAGAAATTAGTAAATTCTTTAAATTGAGTTGAATGATTGTCAAAATTTAATTTTTATAACAAACATTATTATTAAGAGATTTCTTTTTAAAAACATTTACATGGGACTTGATATAACAATAATACATAAGCGGCACGCTGCTTTTACCTTATACTACAACGCTCAGGGACCGCCATCGCTCCCCCACGACCGGCCCGGCCAACTCCATACACACGACTGCTAGCTACTACTTACTCCTACTGCCACACAATTACTACTGCAGTCAACACTGCTCTCTGGCCTAAGATTCTCTTATAGCTTACATATCGCAGGCAGCGCGTGAGCAATCTATCGAAATTGCATCTTCTCGAGTGCGCTAGCAACAAATTCCATAATCATGGACCTCTTACAAGATGTTCACGGCCTAATGACCCCCTCCTTCAACTTACTCGCCAATTTCTGTATCAAGATTTTCATTTTGGGTGGCTGGAGGCGATGAAGAGACTGTCACACCGGAATATCGTCAGCAAAGTGTACGATGTTAGTGATCCCCGATTTGCTAGAGAAAATCTCGGGAAACTCCCGCAACACATTCAACAACAGTCCTGCCTGTCCCAGCTCAAGATGGACCACATCAAATTCACCGGAGTTACAACTTACTACCACACTGGTGCAACTGCAAGAGCAAAAGAATATCTTGTCACTAGCCAAATAATCCACTTTTCTGAATAAAATCTCTCCTGAACAACAAACTGAGCGTTAGATCTTTAACAAGCAAGAGCGTAACGGGCCACGAGAAATTGCAAATGGACAAATTACGGTGCACCTCGCCGACCAGAGGCTGCTCTTGCCGATTGGCTACACGATATCTCTGAGGGCGGGGGTGCACGGAAGATAATTTACATAAATTCACAAACTCCAAATGTTGTTGTTGTTGTGGTCTTCAGTCCACAGACTGGTTTGATGCAGCTCTCCAAGCTACTCTCTCCTGTGCAAGCTTCTTCATCTCCCAGTACCTACTGCAACCTACATCCTTCTGAATCTGCTTACTGTATTCATCTCTTGGTCTCCCTCTACGATTTTTACCCTCCGCGCTGCCCTCCAATACTAAACTGGTGATCCCTTGATGCCTCAGAACATGTCCTACCAACCGATCCCTTCTTCTAGTCAAGTTGTGCCGCAAACTCATCTTCTCCCCTATCCTATTCAATACCTCCTCATTAGTTATGTGATCTACCCATCTAATCTTCAGCATTCTTATGTAGCACCACATTTCGAAAGCTTCTATTCTCTTCTTGTCCAAACTAGTTATCGTCCATGTTTCACTTCCATACATGGCTACACTCCATACAAGTACTTTCAGAAACGACTTCCTGACACTTACATCTATACTCGCTGATAACAAATTTCTCTTCTTCAGAAACGCTTTCCTTGCTATTGCCAGTCTACATTTTATATCCTCTCTACTTCGACCATCAGTTATTTTGCTCCCCAAATAGCAAAACTCCTTTACTACCTTAAGTGTCTCATTTCCTAATCTAATTCCCTCACCATCACCCGACTTAATTCGACTACATTCCATTATCCTCGTTTTGCTTTTGTTGATGTTCATCTTATATCCTCCTTTCAAGACACTATCCATTCCGTTCAACTGCTCTTCCAAGTCCTTTGCTGTCTCTGACAGAATTACAATGTCATCAGCGAACCTTAAAGTTTTTATTTCTTCTCCATGGATTTTAATACCTACTCCGAATTTTTCTTTTGATTCCTTCACTGCTTGCTCAATATAGAGATTGAATAACATCGGGGAGAGGCTACAACCCTGTCTCACTCCCTTCCCAACCACTGCTTCCCTTTCATGTCCCTTGACTCTTATAACTGCCATCTGGTTTTTGTACAAATTGTAAATAGCTTTTCGCTCCCTGTATTTTACCCCCGCCACCTTCAGAATTTGAAAGAGTGTATTCCAGTCAACATTGTCAAAAGCTTTCTCTAAGTCTACAAATGCTAGAAACCTAGATTTGCCTTTCCTTAATCTAGCTTCTATGATAAGTCGTAGGGTCAGTATTGCCTCACGTGTTCCGATATTTCTACGGAATCCAAACTGATCTTCCCCGAGGTCGGCTTCTACTAGTTTTTCCACTCGTCTGTAAATAATTCGTGTTAGTATTTTGCAGCTATGACTTATTAAACTGATAGTTCGGTAATTTTCACATCTGTCAACACCTGCTTTCTTTGGGATTGGAATTATTATATTCTTCTTGAAGTCTGAGGGTATTTCGCCTGTCTCATACATCTTGCTCACCAGATGGTAGAGTTTCGTTAGGCCTGGCTCTCCCATGGCTGTCAGTAGTTCTAATGTGTAAGGGGTCCGTAGGCCCTTACTATAGGTTTGCACTCGGGACAGGTCGACAGGGCAAACAATCGATAGTGTCATGTTGCGAGAGCGAGTGTAGAGTTGAAGGCAGTTCCCAGGTTGCGGGCCGAGCGGTGTGGAGGCCTGTTGCTGTAGTGCAAGGCTTTACCGACAAAGGGAGTGGCCATCGCCGCGGTTTAACCCCTGTGTGTTAGAACAATATGGGAAAGTGAAAAAGCATAATTACTAGAGTGATCAGTGATATTTTGTGCCGATAATTTTGGTTTCACGTCTACCGCGCTGGCATCATTTGGATTGCAGTGTTGGATTGCAGTGTTGGATTGCAGTGATTGTATTTGCGTGTGACGATTATGAATAACGGAGAAGCCTGTGCTGAGATTAGCCGTAATTAAATATGTATGACGAAGGCAGTAGCTGTCTCCTTTTTCTTGTGTTTTTGAGACGAATATAGGTCTTGATTAGTGAAGCTGTGTTGTTGTTGTTCTTCTTGTTACCAGACATTACATTATTACAGCATTTGAGAAGGACAAAATGGAATGTAACAACTCCGCAGCAGTCCATTCCGATTGCCAGCCCCATTAGGTACACGGTCACATTAATTAAATATTTATTTGGGCTGCTATTCAGATCCCGATCGAGCGGGATACATAAATCGGAGGTGTTACACCCTTGGCTTACCGTGAAAGGACTAATGCAATTTTCGGACGAATAGTAAGAACAATAGGTAATTTTATCTTGCTTAACGTGAGAAAATATTTTTTCCGATTTTTAATCGGGACAGAGCATAAACTTTAAAATCGTGACAAGAATCAGTGCATTTTTGAACAATACGAACTAATAACATCTTACAATTGTGAGTAAACTTTCTTTTCTTGCCATATTAAATAAGAATAATAGTGTCGTTAAACTGTGTTATAATGTGCAAATGCGTAAATCCGCGCGAAAAACTGTGAAAAGTGGACACTAAAGAAAGACATGTGTGAACATTACTATAGCAAAACGAACTAAGAATTCGTCACGGAAGCTTTTAAAGAAGTGTTTAGTAGTAATATTGTGACTGGAATTGCTCTTTGAATAGTGAAAATCGGACAGCTTCATGTGGACCCATAAACTGTTATGCAGACGACAATTTATTGTGCCGACGCAATTGTTGAGTGACGTCACGCAGACCCGTGTAGCAGTTGCGCCAAAGAGCTTCGATCTGCGAGGTGTTTTCACACGTCATCCCAACTACCTGTGCAAGGAGTAGTTCAAGCACAGATGCACTACACCGACGGTCTTCAGCGCGACTTCGAGACACCGAGCGCCGACCCGGCATCTAGTGGCCGAACTACAATTACGCCCGCCTGCAGCGCCATGGAGCGGCCGGCTGAGAACTACGACGTCCCGCCACAGCGAACTGCGCGACTTCAGGACACCGAGCGCCGACCCGGCATCTAACGGCCGAACTACAACTACGCCTGCCTGCAGCGCCACGGAGCAGCTGATGGAGATCTACGACTACTCGCCACAGATCTTCATGCAGCTCCGGCAGCAGTACAGCGCCACGCCTACTTCAAACGTCAAAGCATCGCGACTCGTGGTAACGTCAGTTGGTGAGTGAAGGCGACTGGTTGACATAACATTAAATTGTAGTGCGCAGTCTTCGCGGTAAATAAACAATTGTAAACGGAAGTTCACATTAGGAAAAGTGCCAAATTACAGTAATATCCGAAAAGTTTGTGAAACTTATTTATGCATACTGCACAGTCCAAATGGTGATTATACAGATATGCTTATTGTTTTTGGGGATTTTACATTTATAGATGTTATGAGTGGTGTGATTTGTCTTATTTAAAATATTTCACATAAACTCTGTATGTGAGAATTGGTATTTGAAGTTATTAGGTTTGAGAGTTGTTATGTTCGGTATTCATACGTATTGTATCAATTTTGGGATTAACTGAAAATACTGCAAGTACTGTTTGGTTAGTTTCATGCTAATTAGGAGTGTTTTGGGTTACTAGAGGTTATTCTGTATTACTTGCCTGTGCATTAAAAATAAACCAAACATGTCTACTGAAGATAAGCAGGTTTGTGAGGCAGTAGTTGAAAGGAAAGGGATAGGACAGGGAGACAGAGATGATTCAGGAATCAGTGATTATGGATTGTCACTAGATAGCCCATTAGCACATTCAACTAGTTATCCTGAGACACCAGGACAAACGACGAGAGATAAGCCTGTTTCAGAGGATGCAGATTTACGGTCGATGTTGGCAGCCTTACTAAAAGAAGCTAGAGAAAGGGAAGAAATATTCCGCAAATCATTTGAGGAAGGTTTCAGAGAATCATTAAAGGAAGGTTTACGAGAAAATAATGTATCGTTAGAGAAAGGTTTCAGCCCATCATTAGAGAAGGGTTAACAGGAAACAAGAGAATCACTAAAGGAAGATTTACCAAAAACTAGAGAAGAGGGAAGAATATTCCGAGAATCATTAGAGAAAGGTTTACAAGAGATCAAACCATCGCAAATGAAGATGGAATGTAATGTGAAGAAGGAAATGCAGGAGTTACAAGAACGAATGAAGATGGACATCGACGAGAGAGAGAGAGGAAGCTACAGAAGAGCATAGACCAAGTCCAGGGAGACGTGGAGAAGGTGGAAGGGAAGTTAACAAAAAAGACAGAAGACGATATTGAAGAAACGATAGCCGAATTGGGAGAAAGAATCAACGAAGTGGAAACAAATTGCAATCATCGAATCGCCGAGGTGACGCAGATGCAGACACAATGCAATGATGTGGTTAAGGGGATAGGAGATAGGCAAAACCCACTGGCTGTCAATCTGAGAAATGCTATAGCTGTGCAACGAGAAGAGGATAACAAGAGGGTTGCAATGGAGGTCAGGCAATTACAACAGGGAGTGCAGCAATTGGAGAGCAAGACAGAAGAAATCGATAAACGAATTAGCAATGCCACCTTAACCGTTGGGGAAGGTAGAGTCGTTACCTTGATGAGCAATGATAATCGATACGTCCAAAATAATACAGGGCAGAAATTTAGACCGAAAGGAGGGTTGCACCCAATGATATTTATGAAATGGTTAAAAGGAGTTTTCCCAGCACATTTTAAAGACTCAGACAAGATTCAATTTGCAATAGATAGGATGGAAGTTGAGGCCTTCACTTGGGGAGTCAGGAAGAAGGAAGGGACTACTAGTTATGATCAGTTTGAAGAGGAATTCTTGAAGAAATACTGGTCCAAAAGTCATCAGTGTGCAGCAATTGACGACCTACTCCACTGCAAGCCACTTAGTACATGGAGAGGAACGTTGAGAGAGTTTGCCGAACATTTGTGGAAATTGAACGAGACCTTGGAACAACCCCTGAGTGATGATGTAATGATATCAGCGATAAAAAGAAGAATGAGCCGGAGAATGCAAGAAACTGTATCCGGGAGCCTAATTAAAGATAGGGAGGCCTTGATGGAAATACTGGAACAGTTGGAATCTGTTCGATCACAGGAACACAATCAAGCTAATGATCAAAACCGAAGGGGAAGTAATTACCCAAGGAATCATTTTGGTAATTCGTCTAATTATAGAGGAAGAGGTGGTGGCCATAGGTACAGGAACCATGGTGGTGAACGGCAATGGAGAAATGATTGGAGAAGGAGTGAAGAACCAAGAAATCATGAGGGAGGATGGGATAGGCGAAGGAATGACACAGTGCATATAGAAGAGGCGGAGAGACCGGAAAACTGAATGACACTCCAGATGAGGTCTGGTCAGGAGTGAGAGCTACAAGGACCAGAGTAAACCTACTAAGACACGACAATGGTGGAGATCTGAGAGAAGATCTACTGGAGGAAAGAAGTAGGATTCCCAAAGAACCCATGTTACCCATGATAGGGATCAAGCTATGTGGACTGAATATCGAGGCATTAGTCGATACAGGAAGTGAAGCATGTGCAGTATCCAAAAGGTTATATGAACAGATACTAAAAGCAAATATTAGCTTGCCTAGTTTCCCGGTGAGTGGAGTGAGAATTGTGAATGCGTTGGGTGCAAGGAGTAAACCTATTAAAGAACAAGTGTTGATTACCTTCGAGATAGAGGGAGAAGAATACGAAGCAACAATTTTGGTGGTGGCCAGATTGAACACATCAATTATTTTACGGATAGATTGGTTGAATGAAGTTGATGCAGTAGTGAGTTTTGATGAAGGTACTGTCAAGGTCAAAGGAAGAAAGGGAGAAGAGAAGAGGTTAAAGTTTGCTGAGGGGAGTGCAATCGAAGAAGAGGAGGAATTCAAAAGAATAAATTTGTGTCATGAAGAAGAACCCACCGTGGGATACAGGGAAGAGGAACTAGGAGAAGAAGTGTTGATATACCTTGAGGGATTAGCACAAGAGGATAGACATAAAGAGGATAAGATCAGTAAAAAGTTGGAGGAGATGACACACCTAGATGAGGGGACTAAGAACAAATTAGCCACAGTATTATACAGGCGTTGTAAAGTATTTTCTCAACGACCAGGTGTCATGAAAGGGGTGGAGTGTAAGCTAAAGATAAAGAACCATAAACCGTTCAATATAAAACAGTATTCCATTCCCCAGGCGAAACGAAGAGCAGTAGATGAAGAGATACAGAGGATGATGGACCTTGGTGTTATAGAAAGGGCCAACAGTCAATATAACAATCCCCTATTTGCTGTTGATAAGAAGGATGGAAAGGTGAGGATAGTTTTGGATGCACGAACAGTGAACAAAATCATCGAGCCGGAGTGGGACGAACCTGAGACTATAGAAGAACTGATTCAAAAATTCCGAGGAGCAAAGGTGCTTAGTAGTATCGACTTAACTGCTGGTTACTGGCAAATACCATTGGCCGCAGAATCCCGCCAGTATACAGCATTTACTTATGGAGGAAGATGCTATCAATTTAGAGTGTTGCCATTTGGGCTTAATGTGTCAGTGTTTGAATTCATAAGAGCGATGGTTAAGATACTATGCGAGGAGTTACTTAAAAAGGTCACCGTTTACGTGGATGACCTCTTGATAGCAAGCGAATCATGGGAAGAACATTTGAATAGATTGGATGCAATCTTGACAGCTTTTGAAACCGCAGGGGTAACTGTAAACATGGACAAGTCGGAATTTGGCAAATCAAAGATAAAATTCCTGGGCCATGTAATATCCGAAGAGGGTATCTATCCTGATCCTAGTAAAATGGACGCTATTAGAAATTTTCCGACCCCCCCATAGTAAGAAGCAGTTGCGACCATTCTTTGGGGTTTGTGAGTTTTATAGAAAATTTGTCAAAGGATCTGTACTTAATGCCCCGAGTATGAGAGAATTGACCAAGGCGAGGATACTGTGGCATTGGAGTGCAGAGTGCCAAACCGAATTTGAGAATATCAAGGAAGCACTATATAGTGCAGACATATTGTACCACCCGGATTTTTCCAAGGATTTTTATTTAGGAGCAGACAGCTCTGACTATGGACTAGGAATACATTTGTACCAAATGGAAAGGAGTGGAAATGGTGAGAGTGTAAGATCAATAGCGTTCAGTAGCAGAAGTTTAAATGCTTGGGAGAGGAAATATTCCATTACTGAAAGGGAGGCATTGGAAATTGTGTGGGGGTTTAAGCGTTTCCGATATTATTTGGCTGGAAGATGTGTGAAAGTAGTGACTGACCATAAGGCCCTTACATTTCTGACTACAAGCAAGTTGAGGCATAGCAGACTAACGTGATGGGCCCTGGCATTACAAGACTATGACTTCGAGATAATTTATGAACCAGGAGCAACACATATAATACCTGATGCTTTATCAAGATTACCAGCTGACTCGAGAGGAATGTTGGTGGACAGGCCAGAAGGAGAAGGAGTTAGAATTAACCTGATGAAGGGAGTACAGTATGAAGAATTCATAAGGAAATTCCTAAAGAATGTGCACAGGGAACAGAACGAGGACGAGAAATTAAGACAATTAAAAACAAATACAGGTGTGCAGGAGAGGTAAGGATTCGCACATTTTATTATATTCATAATGGGATACTTTATAAAAGAAACAAGGAGAGTGAGGAGAACTGGAAACTCTGTGTGCCTGAGCATGTGGTAGAAAAATTAATTTGGTATACACACTATAGTAATGCGCATTATGGACCGAAAAAGTGTCTGGAAAAGTTGAAGTTAGATTGTGCATTCAACAACATGGGAAGGCGTATACGTAAGATACTGAGTACTTGTGACACCTGTCAAAAATCTAAAACGACTACAGTACAGCTCAAAGGATATATGCATCCAATTGTACCAACAGCAATTAAGGACATAGTTGCAGTGGATCTCTTTGGGCCACTTCCTGCCTCACGAGGGAATTACACACAAATCTTAGTAGTGGAAGAACTGGTTTCCAAGTACATAAAATTTTACCCGTTGAAGAAAGCTACTAGTAGAGCCATCATTAACCATTTTGAGAAAGACTATTTTCAAAAGGTGTGTATTCCTAAGCGAATTTTGAGTGATAATGGGTCACAATTTAGATCAAAGGAGTGGACAGAGATGCTTAATGAGCACAGAATAGAGCAAATTGCTATTTCTAGGTATAGGCCAGCTTCTAACCCTGCAGAACGAACAATGAAGGAATTGAACCGTTTATGCCGAACATACTGTCATAGGAAGCATGGTTCATGGAAAGAATATCTGGAAGAATTTGAGCGGGTCAGGAATCACCTCCCACATGATTCTACAGGGTTTGCACCATGTGAAGTATTGCTCAATCAAGAACCTGACAGTATTTTTCGTGAGTTGTTAGTCTACCCACCAGGAAGTTCATTGACTTGGGAAAGGAAATTGGAGCTAGTGGAATTAAGTATGAAGGAGAAGGCTAGGAAAAGACAGGAAAGACACGACAAGCTAGTGAAACCGATAACTTACCGAGTGGGAGATCTGGTACTAGTAAAGGTTCATGCAAAATTCAAGAAAATAAACTCTGAAATACATAAATTTAACCACGTTTATAAGGGACCGTACAGGATTATAAAAATTGGTCATCCTAACACTGTGGAGTTGGAGTATGCACGGACAAAGAGAGTGCATGGTAAGGAACATGTGGAGAACATAAAAAGGTTCTACTCACACGAGAACAGGGATAACCCAGATGAGGAAAGGGAACTCGATTAGGGCAAATGTCTGAAATGAGAGTGTTCAACCTCCTTGATGTAGTTGAGTAGGACATGTTGAGAACATTTAGTTGTTAAACGGACATTTGAAAAAGGGAAATGTTTAATTACATTGTGTTTTCTGATGTATTATAATTAGAACTGCATATTTCATATCGACGATTACCTGAGAATGGGTATAAAACCTGTAACAACTAATTTGTAGTATAATAATTCATATATCATGTGTTCAAGTAATAATTTTTGATTGTAAGTTGTGTGTTTCATTTAATATTGGACTATAGAGGACTATTGCTGTTTGATATAAAAAAATTGTAATTTGGACAATGCCATGTTTATGAGATGTAATAACCTTTTGTAGAATATTATTGTGGAGGCAGCCCACTGCTGGAGTCGAGGGATTATTTGGTGAATTGTAATTTCATTAATTAATTACACTATGTGCTTTGTTCCGATGTAGCAATGTTTAATTCCCTTGCCGATTCTTTTACGCCGGAGGCTCCAAAGAAGTTTTCAAGGGCGGGGATGTAAGGGGTCCGTAGCCCCTTACTATAGGTTTGCACTCGGCACAGGTCGACAGGGCAAACAATCGATAGTGTCGTGTTGCGAGAGCGAGTGTAGAGTTGAAGGCAGTTCCCAGGTTGTGGGCTGAGCGGTGTGGAGGCCTGTTGCTGTAGTGCAAGGCTTTACCGCCAAAGGGAGTGGCCATCGCCGCGGTTTAACCCCTGTGTGTTAGAATAATACGGGAAAGTGAAAAAGTATAATTACTAGAGTGATCAGTGATATTCTGGGCCGATATTTTTTGGTTTCGCGTCTACCGCGTCGGCATCATTTGGATTGCAGTGTTGGATTGCAGTGTTGGATTGCAGTGATTGTATTTTCGTGTGACGATTATGAATAACGAAGAAGCCTTCGCTGAGATTAGCCGTAATTAAATATGTATGACGAAGGCAGTGGCTGTCTCCTTTTTCTTGTGTTTTTGAGACGAATATAGGTCTTGATTAGTGAAGCTGTGTTGTTGTTCTTCTTGTTACCAGACATTACATTATTACAGCATTTGAGAAGGACAAAATGGAATGTAACAACTCCGCAGCAGTCCATTCCGATTGCCAGCCCCATTAGGTACACGGTCACATTAATTAAATATTTATTTGGGCTGCTATTCAGATCCCGATCGAGCGGGATACATAAAGCGGAGGTGTTACAAATGGAATGTTGTCTACTCCCGGGGCTTTGTTTCGACTCAGGTCTTTCAGTGCTCTGTCAAACTCTTCACGCAGTATCGTATCTCCCATTTCATCTTCATCTACATCCTCTTCCATTTCCAAAATATTGTTCTCAAGTACATCGCCCTTGTATAGACCCTTTATATACTCCATCCACCTTTCTGCTTTCCATTCTTTGCTTAGAACTGGGTTTCCATCTGAGCTCTTGATATTCATACAAATAACTCTCATCTCTCCAAAGGTCTCTTTAATTTTCCTGTAGGCAGTATCTATCTTATCCCTAGTGAGATAAGCGTCTACATCCTTACATTTGTCCTCTAGCCGTCCCTGCTTAGCCATTTTGCACTTCCTGTCGATCTCATTTTTGAGACGTTTGTATTCCTTTTTGCCTGCTTCATTTACTGCATTTTTATATTTTCTCCTTTCATCAATTAAATTCAATATTTCTTCTGTTACCCAAGGATTTCTACTAGCCCTCGTCTTTTTACCTACTTGATCCTCTGCTGCCTTCACTACTTCGTCCCTCAAAGCTACGCATTCTTCTTCTACTGTATTTCCTTCCCCCATTCTTGTCAATTGTTCCCTTATGCTCTCCCTGAAACTCTCTATAACCTCTGGTTCTTTCAGTTTATCCAGGTCCCATCTCCTTAAATTCCCACCTTTTTGCATTTTCTTCAGTTTTAATCTACAGTTCATAACCAATAGATTGTGGTCAGAGTCTACATCTCCCCCTGGAAATGTCTTACAATTTAAAACCTGGTTCCTAAATCTCTGTCTTACCATTATATAATGTATCTGAAACCTGTCAGTATCTCCAGGCTTCTTCCATGTGTACAATCTTCTTTTATGATTCTTGAGCCAAGTGTTAGCTATGATTAAGTTATGCTCTGTGCAAAATTCTACCAGGCGGCTTCCTCTTTCATTTCTTACCCCCAATCCATATTCACCTACTACGTTTCCTGCTCTTCTTTTCCTACACTCGAATTCCAGTCACCCATGACTATTAAATTTTCGTCTCCCTTCATCATCTGAATTCTTTTATTTCATCATACATTTCTTCAATTTCTTCGTTATCTGCAGAGCTAGTTGGCATATAAACTTGTACTACTGTGGTAGGCGTGGGCTTCGTATCTATCTTGGCCACAATAATGCGTTCTCTATGCTGTTTGTAGTAGCTTACCCTCATTCCTATTTTCCTATTCATTATTAAACCTACTCCTGCATGACCCCTATTTGATTTTGTGTTTATAACCCTGTAGTCACCTGACCAGAAGTCTTGTTCATCCTGCCACCGAACTTCAGTAATTCCCACTATATCTAACTTTAACCTATCCATTTCCCTTTTTAAATTTTCTAACCTACCTGCCCGATTAAGGGATCTGACATTCCACGCTCCGATCCGAAGAACGCCAGTTTTCTTTCTCCTGATAATGACATCCTCTTGAGTAGTCCCCACCCGGAGATCCGAATGGGGGACTATTTTACCTCCGGAATATTTTACCCAAGAGGACGCCATCATCATTTAACCATACAGTAAAGCTGCATGCCCTCGGGAAAAATTACGGCTGTAGTTTCCCCTTGCTTTCAGCCGTTCGCAATACCAGCACAGCAAGGCCATTTTGGTTAGTGTTTCAAGGCCAGATCAGTCAATCGTCCAGACTGTTGCCCCTGCAACTACTGAAGAGGCTGCTGCCCCTCTTCAGGAACCACACGTTTGTCTGGCCTCTCAACAGATACCCCTCCGTTGTGGTTGCACCTACGGTACGGCTATCTGTATCGCTGAGGCGTGCAAGCCTCCCCACTAACGGCAAGGTCCATGGTTCATGTGGGGAAGAAACTCCAAATATCAATTTTAATTGAACAAGGACATGGAGCTAAAGAATCGAGCAGCACACACAAGGGTTGTTGACCTAGACGGGCACAGATAGAAAGGTGGGCAGATCTGGAGGGAGCACGAATACGCGCGCACCACGGCGCATGGGGAAACAATCTCCCACTTGTTCACCTGGCAACATTTGCCGGGGCTATGAGCTCGTGATGCGGGACTCTCGCGCAGCAAGTGATCGTGGCCGGCGCACCGAAAACAACCTTTCGTATGAAATGTGTTGGATGCTTGAGGAGCCCAATTAATTCTCGAGGTGGGTGGAGGAACCTCGAAGCGCTCGTCTCGCCTCCTCTCCTCATCGGCAAAACAAGGATTCAATGGAATCAGCGGGGCGGAAAGAAAATGCCAAGCGTGACTTTTCCTCGCGATGCATGCGCTCCAAAATGTTTGATACGTATTGAGTTCCGAAACCGACACACCAAGAGCCAAGGTGGCTAGACGCACTCGCTCGACATACTCGCTCTGCGGTTCAAAAGATGCCTGTACCCACCAGTATATTTGCGTTCAAGCTCGTTCCGCATCGGCTGCGAGAGCTTCCTATCGACAATCAGTCCCCTCAGTCCTTCGCTTCAGGACTTCAGATGTACGTAAAATCAATCAGAATACCTTTCGCCAAGGGGTATAGTAATGCTAGTATCCCATGGTGAGGCGTCCCCAATGCGTCCGCATAACATTCAAATCTACATCTACATAGATACTCCGCAAGCCACAATAAGGTGCGTGGCAGAGGGTACCTTGTACCATTACTCTCCATTTCCTCTCCTATTCCACTAACAAATAGAGGGAGGGAAAAATGACTGTCTGTACGCCTCCGTATGAATCCTAATGTCTCGTATCTTATCTTCGTGGTCCTTGAACGCGATATAAGCTGGCGGAGAATAATCGTTCAGCAGTCAGCTTCCAAAGGTAGTTCTCAAAATTTTCTCAGTAGTGTTTCCCGAAAAGAAGTATTTGAGTTCCGAAGCATCTCCGTAACATTTAAGTTTTGTTCGAACTTACCGGTAACAAATCTAGCAGCCCTTCTCTGAATTGCTTCGATGTCTTCGTTCAATCCGACCTGGTACGGATCCAAAACACTCAAGCAGTACTCAAGAATAAACCGAAGTCGACCATTTGCCTTCCCTACCACAGTTTTCACATGCTCGTTCCACCTCATATCGCTTTGCAACGTTACGCCCAGATATTTAAACGACTTGACTGTGTCAGACAGTACACTAGTAATACGGTATCCAGACTTTACAGCTTTGATCTTCCTACTCATCCGCATTAAATTGCATTTTCCCGTATTTAGGACTTGCTGCCATTCATCACATCAACTGGAAATTTTCTCTAAGACGTCTTGTATATTTCTACAGACACTCAACTTCGACACGTTACCGTACACCATGGCATCATCGGCAAACAACAGCAGACTGCTGCCCACCCTGTCCGCCAAATCATTTACGTATACAGAGAACAAACAGCGGTCCTATCACACTTCCCTGGGGCACTCCTGATGACACCCTTGTCTCTGATGACCACTCGCCGTCGAGGAAAACATACGAGATCTATTACTTAAGAAGTCTCCAAGCCCTCACATATCTGTGAACTTATTCACCAATAGCAACGACAGCCACAAAAATTGCAGGGCACGGCCCAAGGTATCGAGTAAAAGCTCTGAAATACCGTTAAGTAGGCACATAATTTGGTTGCGTAGTCTAACGAAATGCTCAGACGGACTGCTGCCTAAACTTTGGGACCCAATCGCTAGATCAAAGAACTGATTCGTGGGGGTATCTGCTTCCGCTTCCTGACTTTCCAAGCTTAAGGACGCAGCTTGGCCCTGCAAATCCCTCACTAGACCACTCAGCCATCCAACCCTGGTAACTACAGGCTGGCTAAGTTACATGGAGGTGATGTCCCTCAAACAGTCCCCCAAATATGCTGGGTAGACCTGAATTTGAAGAATTTGCCTAATAACTGGTTGACTGTCTGTAGAAAGGACAGGTTCCGCTAATCATCATCAAACGCCGCGGAAACATTATCGAGAGAAACATCTACCTCCCCAATGGTATGCGCCGGAACACAAAGCACGCACCCTGGCCGCCAGCTGTGGAACACTATCCTAGGTGTTAAGCTCCCGAATTCTAAGTTCACAAAGAAAGTGCTCCTTTTTTTAGATGCCCGATTGCGGGGCAGCATTTCGATCCATCCCTGCGCACAACGGAATAGATTAATACAATGCTCGAGAGACAGTAAGAGCACTGAGGAAATGATCACAGGAAATCATAAATCACCAGAGAAACGGTAAAACCCACCCCTGTCAACAGAACGCAACCACGCTCTGTGAATATCAGTTAAAATCTAGGATGGAGGGATGCAGGACCAAAGAGTAGAGCCCATGTACAATCATGTGTCTCTACCTGTTACTACCTTATTGACGTAAATACCTCTGAAACAAATAGGCCTTTGACAATCACATTTAAGTTCATTACAACAAAGACTCAGTAAGATACACTACGTGATTAAAAGTATCTGGAAACCCCCAAAACATACGGTTTTCTTATTACGTGCATTGCGCTGCCACCTACTGCTAGGTACTCCACATCACCGACCACAGTAGTCATTAGGCATCGTGAGAGAGCAGAATTGGGCACTCCGCGGAACTCACGGACTTCGAACGTGGTCAGGTGATTGAGTACACTTCTGTCATACGTCTGTAAGCGAGTTTTCCACACTCCTAAACATCCCTAGGTCCACTGTTTCCGATGCGATTGTGGAGTGGAAACGTGACGGGACGCGTGGAGCGCAATGGCGTACAGGCTGACCTCGTCTGTTGACTGACAGAGACCGCCGATAGTTGAAGAGGGTCGTAATGTGTAATAGACAGACATCTATCCAGAATATCATACAGAATTTCCAAACTGCATCAGGATCCATTGCAAGTACTATGAAAGTTAGGGGGGAGGTGAGAAAACGTCGATCTCATGGTCGAGCGGCTGCTCATAAGCCACAAATCGGGCTGTAAATGCCAAACGACGCCTCGCTTGGTGTAAGAAGCGTAAACTCTGGACGATTGAACAGTGGAAGAACGTTGTGTACTTACCATTAGATTAAGTAAAGGCAGACCTACGTTTCTAGCATTTGTAGACTTAGAGAAAGCTTTTGACAATGTTGAGTGGAAATCTCTCTATCAAACTCTGAAGGTGAGGAAGATCAAATACAGGAAGCGAAAGGCTATTTACAATTTGATCAGAAACCAGATGGCAGTTATAAGAGTAGAGGGACATGAAAGGGAAGCAGTGGTTGCGAAGGGAGTGAGAAAGGCCTCTAGCCTATCCCCAATGTTATTCAATCTGTATATTGAGCAAGCAGCCAAGGAACAAAAGAAAAATTAGGAGTAGGAATTAAAATCCATGAAGAAGAAATAATAACTTTGAGGTTTTTCGATGACATTGTAATTCTGTCAGAGACAGCAGAGGACCTGGAAGAGGAGTTGAACGGAATGGACAGTGGCTTGAAAGGAGGATATAAGGTGAACATCAACGAAAGCAAAACTAGGATAATGGAATGTAGACGAATTAAACCGGGTAATACTGAGGGAATTAGATCAGAAAATGAGTCACTTAAAGTAGTAGATGAGTTTTGCATTTGGGGAGCAAAGTAACTGATGATGGCCGAAGTAGAGAGGATATAATGTGTAGACTGGCATTGGCAAGGAAAGTATTTCTGAAGAAGAGAAAATTGTTAACATCAAGCGCAGATTTAAGTATCAGGAAGTTTTTTCTGAAGGTATTTATATGGAGTGTAGCCATGTATGGAAGTAAAACGTGGACGATAAATAGTTTAGACAAGAAGAGAATAGAAGCTTTCGAAATGTGGTGCTACAGAAGAATGCTGAAGATTAGATGAGTAGATCACATAACTAATGAGGAGATACTGAACAGAATTGGGGAGAAGAGCAATTCGTGGCAAAAGTTGACTAGAAGAAGGGATTAGTTCATAGGACATGTTCTGAGGCATCAAGGGATCACCACTTTAGTACTGGAGGGCATGTGGAGGGTACAAATCGTAGACGAAGACCAATAGATGAATTCACTAAGCAGATTCAGAAGGTTGTAGGTTTCAGTAGGTACTGGGAGACGAAGAAACTTGCACAGGATAGAGAAGCATGGAGAGCTGCGTCAAACCAGTCTCTGGACTGAAGACCACAACAAACAACAACATCGTTTCATAGTATAAACACACGTTGTATGTTGAAGTGCTAACGTTTTTCCGAGGAAAAGTGACGAATAGATTGGTAAATGTCTCAAAAAGTAGACTATGGCGCCAAAACGAAGTGTTTTTGAGACACGTTTGTTTCGTGGTAACAGATTTTCGAGTAAACGGAAACATTGTGTTCAACATGTGGCAAGTGAAGTTACAGACAATGAAGTACAGGCAAACTTGTCAGTATCCAGAGAATCACCCATTAGTGTTTCGAAGATGAAAATAAAACTTTGTGATACACAGTTTTCTCAAAACGAAAGTGATATAAATGGTGTGTTAGGTTATATTTTGATAGATTTACACTTCCTAACAAGGGTGTTAGGTGAATATGTGTGTTGCAAAATATGTGGAGGGCCAGTTAGTTTACATGAAGACAATAAGGTATCAAATGGACTAACCAGGAAACGTATCATTAATTGCGCCAGTTGTAAATATACTCATTCATTTTGGAATTCTGGTGAGTGTAAAGATAATTATTTTGAATTATAATTATTTTGAATTAAATGTTAGGTGGTTTTATGGACTGAGAGCTATTGGCAAAGGACACACTGCAGCTGAAAGTATGCGTGCCGTGATGAATATGCCACGCCCACCTTGTAAAATCGACAAGTATGCAGGATTTATTGGAGATGCTGTGGTAACTGTTGCATGTGAGTCAATGAAGGGTGCTGCAAACGGAGATGTTGAAATAAATGATGGTATGACTGACATACCAATAGCTTTTAATGGCACGCCGCTTATCAGAAGTGCGGCCACAATTCTAAGAACTCTGTTGCTACAGTGATCAGCGTGGATACTGGAAAGGCAATAGCTTTCCAGATTTTAACCGAACATTGTTATAAGTGTAAATCAGGGAATGAAGAAGGACACATCTGTGACAGAAATTATGAAGGAACAAACGGTGGCATGGAGGCCTCTGCAGCTACTGAAATTTTTAGTCGATCTGTGAACGAAAGAGGAGTGTGTTACACTAAGTTCTTAGGTGATTGAGACTCAAATGCATATAAGAGTGAAGTAGCCGATCAGCCCTATGGTGAGAAGATTACCACAAAACTGGAATGTGTTGGTCATGTCCAGAAGAGGATGGGCACCAGCTTGAGGAAATTGAAACAAAGTTTGAGAGACAAGAAACTTTCCGACGGTAAAACCATACGAGACAGGCTGACAGAGAAAATTATTGATGAACTACAGCAGTATTATGCCCATTAGAAATAATACTGAGGATCTGTCGAAAATGGAGCAGGAAGTATGGGCTACCTTCTTTCACAGACCGCCAACTGATGATAAACCAGTACACCACCTTTGCCCTCCTGGACCTGCTTCATGGTGCAATTACTGCAATGTCCAGTACTCAAATAGTTCATACAGCCATAAACATATCATCTCAGCAGCTGTCATGGATATCATTAAACCTATTTACAGAGACCTGGCAAATCCTGAATAACTGAAGAAGTGTCTGCATTGTCAGACTCAAAATCCCAATGAGTCGTTCGATAACCTTATGTGGACTCGTTTACCAAAAAAATGTTTTTGTTGGAATGAAGACACTAAAGTAGGGGTCAGTGATGCTGTTATTGCTTTTAATGATGGCAACACTGGTAGGATGGAAGTGCTACAGCATATGGGAATTAGTCCTGGACCAAACTGCATCAGAGAACTTGAACGGATAGTCAAGGTTCGCATTGATAAAGCAGAGTATGTATCACAGTTTGCCACTAAGGAAAGATGAAAAGAAGAAAAACCGTAGGAAAAGATGAAGAGGATGATATACGGTATGGTGCAGGGTGCTTCTGAGTGACTAAACGTAATTAAAAGTTAAGTATATATTATGTTAGTTACAGTCTTTTGAAACTTTAGAAGCCGTTCCTGAAAATTTACGTTTTCTGTTGCATTTTTCCCTAAATCTCAGAAACCACTTCGAGTAGAGTATTCAAATTTTCAGGGAGTAATGACACATTTCCTGAGTATACTGAACTAAAGTAAGAACATAATGTTACGTATAATTAAAATTATTTGGGATAACGTACAGAAAAGTACACAAAATATTAACCTTGTAATTAAAAAGTTGTATTTCCAAAAACATTAGCTGAAATGCAATTATTGTCGTTCAGTTAACTCAGAATATACAGTTTAAAGTCCTGCAAAAGTTTCATTTCAATGGCTACAATGGTTTCTGAAATAAATGGGAAGCCAAGTCACTAAATTTAACATTGTCGGGCTAGGGCGTTCCAGATCTCCATAAAGAAGATTCACGTATTCATTTCTAATAAGGCTGTTGTTGACATGTCACTGTAGTACTGATGCGACGAGCCTCCTATTCAAGTGAATAGTAGAAGTCAGTCTAAATACTCGTTATATGAAATTTCAACGAGAGCAACTGAATTTCAGCTGGGGATTTTAGCACTCAGATATAATGATGTAGCAGGATTACTGCTTCGAATTCGTCAGCCTTTCAATATCGATTCGTTCGAAGGTGTTTTGACTGACTAACTGTAACATTCGAGTTTAGTGATGCAGCAAGATTACTGCTTCGGATTGATGAGAGTTTTCGTATCGATTAGATTGTAGGTGGTACGACGGACCAACTGTAAATTAACAGATCTGTCATAGTTAAGGAAGGTTTCCTTCCTGAATAACACAGTAAAAAGGCTTTCAGCAGTAGATCATTTCCACTAACAACTGTAATTTGAGAACAGAACAAGATATGGGAAACGTTGTTTTACCTTCTAGAAGCATCTCTAGAAAGATCCGTTCTTAACGTAGAATCACATGCGCTACAAGGCAAATAGCGTACTGTGATACATATTCCGTCAGACCGGTCTAGTTACTCGCACAGTGAATTAAGTACGTGATTTAACATTGTAGAGAAACACGAGGCGTGGCATCATGGGGATAGGAAGGAGATACTGAGTTAAATTGAATTCATGCGATTGTCTGGTATACAGGCTACTGCCAATATGTCTTTCAAACTCATCACAAAAAATTAATTTGCACCTCGGAAAGTGTTGACAACTGAAAATGGTTCAAATGGCTCTGAGCGCTATGGGACTTAACATCTGAGGTTATCAGTCCTCTAGAACTTAGAACTACTTAAACCTAGCTAACCTATGGACATTACCCACATCCATGCCCGAGGCAGGATTAGAATCTGCGACAGTAGCGGTCGCGCGGTTCCAGACTGAAGCGCTTAGAACCGCTCGGCCACAGCTGCCGGCCGTTGACAACTGAAAACAGAACAGTTTTCGCGGAAACTATGGAGTTGGCATACACTAATCTCCCTTTTAGCTTTCAGTAGATGGAGTAACAGGAATTACATTTGATCACATAAATGTAATGGTTGCAAAATTCAGGATAGGTGTGTCTCCGACCCCAAAATGGAGTAAGCACCCAGGAAGACACTGTCTTTCGTCTGTGTCAACGACTGAGCGGAGTACTTGTTCACTTGTTACGTGAGGGTTTTTCAGGTGAAAGTCGATGACAGTCCATAGTAAGCTCCTTTTTTAGTAGCAAGAGGGTCGCAGGTTTTGATGTGGCAATGTGGCTCTAAGCTCCTGAAACACTGGGAAATTGGTATTTGACAGTGGTCAATGACGAACGATATGACGCCATATTTCTTCCCTTCCAGACCAAATACTGTCGACGAAATTTCCTCACATAGGTTAGAACCAAATACCTACAGACGCGGAAGCACATTACTATCGCAAAAATAAACAAGGCTCCATTTCTTTAATCATGGGTTGGAGGGCAGACACGTTATCACAGATAAACAGCAAGTACTAGGTAGTGCAGGAAAGACACATACAAGTGCTCGTGGTGTCGTATGCTACGGCTGACATTTTTATTGCCTGTCATACGGCTTCAGGGAAAAGCTCATGATTTTTCACAACAACTTCAGGGTTTCTAAGAGGGAAAATGGATTGTGCCAAGGTGAGTGGAATCATGCATTCATATCTATTATTACCTTGTTATATGACATTAATATTGCCGATGAGATAACTACTTGGTTACATACTAACATGTAAGGTAAGGTACTGATAATCAAACAAACAAATAGATTGCTCTTGAAAATAACAACTTAAGCTTCTTCTCTGATGCAACTTGTGTTTCATCCGCAAATTTTTGATAATACCCTGTTTACTTCGTAACATGCTTATCGCGCTGGCTTTTTCCAAACTATAATATCCAGCCCTTCTGAAATATTCACGTCCATCTCTGTTGCCCCCGGGCTTGCAACCTCATCCTGAGTTATGCTTCGCTGGACCTCCTAAGTAAATTAAAGTGGATGTCACGTTCGGTCGTTTATCAAGGCAACTCTTCATAATTTGAAGTTAATAGTTCGTTCTTAGTGACTATTCTGTTTATGGTACCTTATACCATGATGCAGGGAACATCTAAAGTATCTGGCTAATATAATTCTCAGTGAATGATTATACACATCGTTCAACAGTTGCTAAAGAACTATCAGCTACACCGAAGGAAAAAAAGTCGCAGTACCATGAAGGAGTTACGCCACATAAACTTAAGGTGGTCGACGTGTTTCTAAATCTGAAAGACGACCTGTATTCAGTTTCGTGCCGGTGGCATAAGAGGGCGTTAGTAGCGCCACTATAACGATGCAAATCATACATGTTTTAACGGTCGCAAGCATTAGATACCTTCGAGATACGACGTGTTGAGTTGATGTTAGTCAAATCTATTAAAATCTTTGCTAAAAACTGAGATATTAGTTTTTTGTAAACATGAAGTTTAAAATGTAACAGCTCATTCACTTTTTCATAAATTAAGTAAATTCTAGAGTTTCGTCCACCTGTAAGTACAGTTTGAATGCTGTGCAATATTCATCGAAGAACCTCATTTACTTATTAAGAGAAGTGTACCTACAGCAGCAAATGCAGCCAATAATAAGCGAAAAAATGATGAAATTTCACATGCAAAAAAATTGTTTTGTAATGTTTTTGAACTTCCACTGCTATGGGTGCGAATCCTGAATCCTTCCTGGACATGATGACTAAGTTTTATGAATTTATTTGTAAAAGTATAGACAGTGGAAATTAAAATGTCCTGTGGTGCTCTTGTGGAGATTTTTTTAAATATTTATATTTTGATTAAAAATATTATTCTCTTGTGAAGATTCAGAAATCTGTCGCGAGTCTTGCACCACTTCTTGGAGGGAAGAGTAAAGACTTTTCAAAAAAACTTAAGTAGTGTATGTGATAGTTTATATGTCACCTGAAATCGATTGCAAAAGGCGTAGCGTTTTCAAGATTGAGAACAGAGTTCGCATTGAAACTTAATTTATTTGTGTCGTGATCATGTTCTATCACGACCGGATATGAGACGTAGCAACTACGAACAGAGAAACCTAAGGGACCAAACAGAGCTGGAAATTTTCTTTCCTGTATTACACCACACGTTAAAAGAAATGGGATTTAAATCACAAACAAGGTAAATAACAATGCGCCTTCTGCCTTAACTAAAACTGTTCAAATGTGTGTGAAATCTTATGGGACTTAACTGCTAAGGTCATCAAAAAAATGGCTCTGAGCACTATGGGACTTAACATCTGAGGTCATCAGTCCCCTAGAATTTAGGACTACTTGAACCTACCTAATCTAAGGACAGCACACACATCCACGCCCGAGGCAGGATTCGAACCTGCGACGGTAGCGGTCGCGCGGTTCCAGACTGAAGCGCCTAGAACCGCTCGTCCACATCGGCCGGCTAAGGTCATCAGTCCCTAAGCTTACACACTAGTTAACCTAAATTATCCTAAGGACAAACACACACACACCCATGACCGAGGGAGGACCCGAACCTCCGCCGGGATCAGCCGCACAGTCCATGACCGCAGCGCCCCAGACCGCTCGGCAAATCCCGCGCGGCTCTGCCTTAACTATGACATTTGCCGACACGCAGTCGGTCCCTGGTAGGTGTATGAAAACTATAAAAACACCGTTATTTCTTTTGCCATTAATATGAGATAAATAGCACAGAAACAATTTAAGCAATGAGCAGGCACTGCAGCATTTGAGAGGACAATTGAAACGTCCCCTTTTTAGAACAATTATACCAGACTGTGCTTAAACTGATACACAATATTTTTTAGCGCAACGCAATCTGACTTTCAAAAAATCCCTACAAAAGAATAGCCCTGACTGACATTAACCTACACCTTTCACAAATCACTTATCTCACAAGAATCTTAGTTACTCGAACTACTGCAATACAGCGAGCGCCACTACTGCCAGCTAAATAAAAGATTCAAATTACAGAAGGCACTAACTACTGATAGGCATAGTTAGCAAATGAAAGATTTTAATAGAGAACAAACAATGTATTTACCTTAATAGTCATAATATATATAGCAGTTCATGACAAATTACAAAACTCCGCCATCTTCTCCCCACATCCACCACTGCTGGCGGCTCACCTCCAACTGCGCAACGCTACGCGCTGTTCACAGCCAGCTGCCTAACACTACAATGGCGAGTATTACAACAATGCAAAGCAGCCACAGACTGCACACAGCACAGCCAGTGATTTTCATACGGAGGTGGCGTTACCAATAAAAAAACCTAAACAGCCTACTTATTGTACATAGTTGCTTATTTCATTTGATATCTGGTTTCCAGCTGTGTTGCAGCATTAGTTTTATAAAATAAACTTAGATGCATTTGCTAATGTGAACACTTTCTGTCAACAGATCTATTAAATAACTATTTTATGATCAACATTATTCGAAAAAGGAGCTCTTGGAATGGAAATAACAATAAGAAGGGACTGATAACAATAACTGCATGTATAATTTTCTTTTCAAGTACTTGGTAATTTTTTGTAGAATTAGTTTTTGTGGTGCATATCTTTAATGGTAGCTAAGTATGACAGGAAGAACATAAATATACATGAGTACACAAACACAGCGGAATAACAGAAAGGGAAAGGACAGGGTTTGTTTTACTGCAGTATCTTGCAAACAAAACTTTCTTTACTTCTTGGAGATCTCCCTTCGTTCTTCATTATTTCAAAAAGTGCTATCTATACCTGCTTTCTGTATTCTATTCATATTTCTTTCAAAATAATTATTTCTCAGTGTACAATACCCATTTTGGCCCAAATCTTTTTCATATAACTTCTCAATGCATTTTTTTCCTATTGTCCATAATCAGTTTCTTATATAGTCTACCCCCTCTTAAGCAAACTTAAATCTACTGAGCTCAGATGCTAAACTAAGGGACGAGGCAATGCAGCAGCACAAAACAATTAACGGAAACAGCAATGAACAAATCGCTTACCTCACAAAAATCTTGGTTACTCGAACTACTGCAATACAGCGAGCACCACTACTGCCAGCTAAATAAAAGATTCAAACTATGGAAGGCACTAACTACTGATAGGGATAGTTAGCAAATGAAAGATATTAATAGAGAACAAGCAGTGTATTTACCTTAATATCATCAAAAGTCATAATGTAAGATGGTTTCGCTTTTTGACAAAGTTTACAAATAGACAAGACTCTTCGAATTCTCTTTTCCATATTGTTAAAATAACAAGTTGTTCGACGAATATGATAACATTTTCGTGGACCAAAATGTGCGTAGCTGAAATGAATGTACCAAATGAGCTTATTAACAAAATCGTCTGGAATGCAAAGTACCCATAGCTTGTCATCAACAGTGCAGCGTTTGAAGAGTATGTTGTTTCTAACCAGGTAATAATGCCGAATCTGTGTGTGTGTCTTTTCATGCCATTTGCTCTTGATGTCTTTCCAAATCGGATCTTTATCTTGTTCATGAGCAATGTCCTTTAAAGATGTGATGATGAAGTTTTCAAAGGCGACATTCTGAATGTAAAGAATACTGAAATTTTTCTCGAGGTTGCCTTCTGTGTTACTTTTCTCAAGCCCAGCCGGTGCGCGTGACAGTGCGTCCGCAACAATGTTTTCCTTGCCGGGAATGTAGACTATTGTCAAGTGGAATTCTTGCAGAAACAATGCCCAACGTCTTAACCTGTCATGATTTAGTTTTGAAGACATAAGAAATTGTAATGCACGATGATCACTGCATACTTTTACGTGCTTACCAGAAAGAAAGGAACGGAACTTGTTAAATGCCCAAACGATGGCTAAAGCTTCTAATTCAGTAACGGAATAATTTTTTTCAGATTTTGTTAGCACTCGGCTAGCAAAAGCAATGGTTTTCTGAACAGTAGTGTCATTTTCTATGGCTTCTTGAAATAAATGGGCACCAAGACCGACTTTAGAAGAATCCGTGCTAAGGCAGAAATCTTGTGACAGATCTGGATGAGCTAGTATTGGCGCGTTAAGTAGCGATTCTTTCAAAGAATTGAATTCCAACTGTGCTTGTTCGTCCCAGTTCCAAATAGTATTTTTTCCAGTGAGAGAACAAAGTTTTGGTGTAACAAGAATTTGCATATTCAGAAAACGACGGTAAAAATTTACGAGACCTAGAAAACTGCGGACTTGTTTTTTTGTGGATGGAACTGGAATGGCTCTGATTGCTTCTAACTTGTCAGGATCCGGCTGAATGCCTTCAAAAGAAATAATATGTCCCAAAAACCTCACCTTTGACCTACCGAATTCAGACTTTTCCAAGTTAACTGTAATTCCAGATTCTGCAAAAATACGTAACAAACTTTTGAGGATACGATTATGCTGTTCCCATGAAGCTTCTGCCATTAGAATATCGTCCACATATAAGGTGATGTGACGTTTTAAGAACTCAGGTAATATGGAATTTAGCCCGCGAATGAATGCAGCTGAAGAAATGTTCAAACCAAAAGGAAGTTTCCTAAACTGATAACAAACGCCGAAACAAAGGAAAGCTGTGTATTTTCTACATTCTGGATGAAGTTCGATCTGATAAAAGCTGGATCTGAGATCAATGGAAGACAACACTTTTACACCATCAAAATTTTGAAGAAGTTCTTCCAACGTTTGCGGCCTGTCTGTTTCAGGAATAATGATAGTATTGATTTGTCTCGAATCTAAGACAAGCCTGATCGATCCATTTTTCTTCTCAACAACATGTAATGGATTGTTGTATGAGCTTACTGCAGGCTCAATAATGCCCTCGTCAAGCATAGATTGTATTTCTGTTCTAACACGGTCCCTATAATGTGCTGGAATTACATATGGTCTAACACAAAATTTAGTATGCTCACGAACACGAAATTGGTATTGAAATCCCTTGATTGTTCCTGTTTTATGAGTAAAAACTGTGGAATGTGCTTGTAAAATCTCAAAAAGGTCCTGCCTATCAGTGTCATTACAATTCTCAATTGTTTGAATTTTATTCTGAATTAACTCATTAATTTCAAATATGCCGTCGATATCATCCCTGTCAGTACTTGCAGAGTGATTGTTAGTGTCTAGTTCCGTAGAAAATTCCGAACTGTTGCCCAACAGAAGATAAAGCCGATTAATTTCTTCGTCATGGTTTGAGAGCCAATCTTCAAATCTCAAAGCTATTGACTTACCTTCTTTCTCTAAACTTATTTCAGCATCATGAAAGTTTAAGATTGCTTTGTATTCATTCAAAAAGTCTACTCCCAATCTAATTTCCGTCGACAGTAATGGAACAATGAGAAAGTTCATAGAGAAGCTGTGGCTTTGACAAAAGAATTCTAAGTTGGTTTGTTGGCGTACATCTACACTTTTTCCAATGATTGCACCTTGTAATTTAATCTTACGTAACGGAAGTGTGGGGCAATAGTTCGATTTGTTGCACTTGCTAAAAGCTGTTTCACTAATTACTGAAATGGGACTGCCAGAGTCAGGTACTGCCGTAAATTTTACGTCATTTACTGTAATGTGAATCACAGGATATGCAATGTTGTTATTTTTTACATCGTGTTCCTGGAGTAAGATGTCCCTAATGTCTTCCATTTTTACGTAATTACTAGCTACGGCAGCTGCGTCGTCTGTTTCATACGTACGTTTCGTGGCTGCCAGCGGTAAGAGTCATTGCCTATTGTCTCTTTGTTGGCGCGCGTCGTTATTGGGATTTGGAGACCTAACTTCTACAAATTCACCGTGACGAGAGGGCCCTGCCCTGTTTAAATCTCGCCAGTTCTGATGCATTTCAGGTCTGTCGTTACGATCACATCGTCTGTCGTCATGTCGGTAGTTCCTGTAGTTTCTTTCTTGTCGGTTAAGTGGTGGAGAATTTCTCCCTGAATCGTAACTGCGCGCTGGACCATTGCGTCTAAAGTTATTCTGTCTCCCGTAATAATAATTATTTTGGTTCTCATATTGTCTGTTTCTCTGATTGTCTCTGTGATAGTCATTACCGCGGAGAGGCGATCTTTCCCTGTAATTATTACTACTCTGCCAACGGTTGTCATACGGGTGGTGTCTGTTTCGGTCGCGATTTACGTTGAAAGAATAGCATTGTCGTATATTATTTCTGTCATCGCGGAATTGTGACGGATGTGATCTGTAATTGTTGTGCTCCTGTTTCCTCGTTCCCCGATTGTCAGTGTCAATTTCCAGTTCTTGTAACAGTCCCTGCAAAGCCTCAATGTCTTCTTTGCAACGTCCTGCTAAAATAATATGTCGTAAATGTTCAGGTAATTTGATTAAGCAAATGCGGATGAGTTCTGAGGGACTGTATGGGTTTGTCAGGTACTGATTCTAGTGCAACATGTCTTCAAAATATTTCACAAGACTGGAAAATTCAGATTGTTCGAAATGTTTCATCATTATGATGCTATGTTTTACTCGGTCTTGTGTAGCTTGAGACCAATATGCTGAGAGGAAGGCATGATAAAAATCTCCTTCATTGTGGCAATCGTGAATGACCGATCGCATTCTTACAGCTGGTTCATTCTCCAAGTAGCCATACATAAATTCTAACCTGTGCTCCAATGACCAGTTGGGAGGAAAACAATGAGAGAATTGATGGAGCCACGCTTGTGGATGAATGTCGTTGCCAGAATTCTTAAATGTTTTGAATTTACGTGTAGTAATGAACAGCTTATAGTCAAAGTCATCATGTCGGCGAGTCGCATATCGGTCATTGTTACGTCGTTTCGGCGGTTCCATTTCAAAATTCGGTGCACCTTGCCAATTTCTTTCATAATTTCCGAAATGCGCTGTGTTATTATTTTGTGGCTGTTCCGTATTTCTATGTCCCTCTTCCCGTGTTGGGGCGCGAGTGTCCTCTGAAATACGTAATTCTTGCATTACCTGTGTCAGCTGATCTTTTACTTCGCGGATTTCTCTTTGGTGTTGCGTATTAATTTGATTCTGAATTTTGTTTGAATTCCCTAATTTATTCGCACTCTTCTGTGTCATTAAAGACTACCGGTTTTGTGCCATTCAGATTATCACCTACCTTCGTAGATAAATTATTTAGCTGATCCGAAAGTTCAACTACTTTCTCTGATAATGTACTAATTTCCTCCATGTGTCTTTCTACTGTGTCCTTTAAGTTTTCCTGAGTTTTTGCAAGTTGCGTAACCGAATCGGTAGACGCAACTGAGTCAATTTTAGCTTGCAAGGTCTCATGATTTTCATGAACAATAGTTTGCAGTTCTTTTATGGCTGCTTCGTGATTCTGTAATGCATTTTCATGCCGCGAAAAAATAGGTTGAAAATGCTCACAAATTTGAGTTTTTACATCATTACAGACTTTTTGACATTTCGATTCAATGTTATGTAACTCAGTAGTTAAATCTTCACGTGTTTGTTCAAGCGTGGTGTGAAGATTTTGTTCCATTGCGTCTAACTGTTGCTGTGTTTGTCTCTGGTGTTGTTCCATTGTGTCTAACTTTTGAAGATTTTGTTCCATTCTGTCTAACTTTTTTAGCTTTTGCTGTGTTTGACTCTGATTTTTTTACATTGTGTCTAACTGTGGCTGTGTTTGTCTCTGATTTGCTTCCATTGTGTCTAACTTTTCAAGCTTTTGTCCCATTTGTTGCTTTAATTGTAATAACAATGCACTGGTGTCTGAAACATGTTCCTCAGTGCTTTTCGGCAGTGAATTTGCACCGGCAACATTCACATTTTGACAAGCGGAAAATGTGTCTTGACTTATTTGAGAAAACGGTGAGGACGCAAAACCTGAATCTACAGTATTTGCAAAACTGTGTCCTGTCATTTCGGATTCCTGAGGCGAGCTGTTGCCGAGCGATCGTTCGATAATGCTTCCCTGTTCACTACCTGTTTCACTGTCTACGCCATTGTTTGCAGCCTGCTCCATTTCCCTATGCACAGTTACCAAATTACTACTTTGAACGTCTGTTAATTCATTACACAGTGGTGCTGGCAAGCTACGCTCGTCGTCACTATTATTTCTCAGTTTACTTTGGAACCTAGTGTTACGTTTTTCACACGCCATTACTGTCACAATATTTCACACGATAACACAGAAAAGCACAATTTGAGGAGCAAAAATGAGAGAACACATTAACATAGCACTGAAAATAATATGTAGTTAATTGCAAGCGGAGCTGCGAAATACTTGGTGCAAATCTACATGCATGCCACAAATGTTTTACTGTACAACAATGAAAAGCTACAACTACAATGGAAATTCTCTCTATAATTACGCGCTGGCAATAAACAAAAGCTACACTAATTACACAAACTACAAGAAAAAAATCAGAAGATTCCAGTGAGGTATCCTGGCAGGGTCGCCATATGAAACGTCCCCTTTTTAGAACAATTATACCAGACTGTGCTTAAACTAATACACAATATTTTTTAGCGCAATGCAAT
The DNA here is from genome assembly GCF_021461385.2 of Schistocerca piceifrons. Lineage (NCBI taxonomy): Eukaryota > Metazoa > Arthropoda > Insecta > Orthoptera > Acrididae > Schistocerca > Schistocerca piceifrons. The sequence continues at coordinate 48,225,783 of NC_060139.1, forward strand.
CTGACTTTCAAAAAATCCCTACAAAAGAATGGCCCTGACTAACGTTAACCTATACGTTTCACAAAGCACTTACCTCACAAAAATCTTGGTTACTCGAACTACTGCAATACAGCAAGCACCACTACTGCCAGCTAAATAAAAGATTCAAACTACTGAAGGCAGTAACTACTGATAGGCATAGTTAGCAAATGAAAGATTTTAATAGAGAACAAACAATGTATTTACCTTCATAGTCATAATATATATAGCAGTTCATGACAAATTACAAAACTCTGCCATCTTCCCCCCACATCCACCACTGCTGGCGGCTCACCTCCAACTGCGCAACGCTACGCGCTGTTCACAGCCAGCTGCCTAACACTACAATGGCGAGTATTACAACAATGCAAAGCAGCCACAGACTGCACACAGCACAGCTAGTGATTTTCATACAGAGGTGGCGTTACCAATAAAAAAACCTAAACAGCCTACTTACACAATAACCAATTTATTTACCTTAGTCAGTATTGCTAACGATAGGCTCCGTACAGTTTCAATGTTATATCATCTTTGATGGACACATAAATTCTTACATGACAGTGAACAATAGTAATATTTTATCATAAGTAATTAGTGATTGCGGACTGCGCCATATACGCGTCCGCCGTCTTTAAAAAATATATCAGGACTGTGGTAACAGAAGAGGATTACAATTCTTCAGCTGTGAAAAAATAAGAAACACAAAATATCTCTATCGATACAATTTATGAACGATTCGTATTCTGCGCCGTGGCGCGTAAGATATTCTTTGAAATATCACGTGGTCGCTACTCAGCCAAGATCAAAGAAATTTTTACACAAATTGTGTGGTTTCTATGATCCTGCATGGTTAGATTATCGAATGTAAGTTTATTTAAGCTATCGAAACAGATACTAATATTATCTCTCCTGCTCCGAGTCGGCCCGTTTGACGTCACACACCCCTTAAGGCTACAAAGACGGCATTTGTCAACACTTCATTGAGTTTGCACGAGGGAGTGTAAGAGGGCTAAGAGAAGCTGGATGTTCCTCCAGCGATAATGCAGAGAGGCTTGGCAGGAATGTAGCCACTGTTCAATGTTGACGTTGGCGGTGGTCGCAAGAAGACCGGACTTCGAACGGCCACGTGGTACTCCTGAGAGGGAAGGACATCTTGGTTCGGCGTATGGTTGTGGCGCATACTACTGTGCCTGCAGCAGTAACATGAGCAGCAGTTGGCATCTCAGTGACACAATGAACTGATATAAATCAGGTACTTCAAGAACAGCTTCGAGCCGAACGCCCTGTGGCGTGCATCCCACTGACTCGAAACCAACGCCATTTGCGAGCTGCGAGAGCTCATTGTAGGGTAGGTTCGAGGTCGATTGTGTTTTCTGATGAAAGCTGGTTCTCCCTCGGTGCCAGCGATGGCCCTGTGTTGGTTAGGAGGCCAGTTGAGCGAATGTGGCCAACCTGTCTGCGTGCTAGAAACACTCGACCTACACGTAAAGCTATGGCCTGGCGTGCGACTTTGTAAATACACTGCTCGCCATTAAAATTGCTACACCAAGAAGAAATGCAGATGATAAACGGGTATTCATTGGACAAATATATTATACTAGAACTGACATGTGATTACATTTTCACGCAATTTGGATGCATAGATCTTAAGAAATCAGTATCCAGAACAACCACCTCTGGCGGTAGCGACACCTACAACGTGCTGACATGAGGAAAGTTTCCAACCGATTTCTCATACACAGACAGCAATTGACGGGCGTTGCCTGGTGAAACTTTGTATGATGCCTCGTGTAAGGAGGATAAATGCGTACCATCACGTTTCCGACTTTGATAAATGTCGGATTGTAGCCTATCGCGATTGCGATTTATCGTATGGCGATATTGCTGCTCGCGTTGGTCGAGATCCAATGACTGTTAGCAGAATATGGAATCGGTGGGTTCAGGAGGGTAATACGGAACGCCGTGCTGGATCCCAACGGCCTCGTATCACTAGCAGTCGAGATGGCAGACATCTTATCCGCATGGCTGTAACGGATCGTGCAGCCATGTCTCGATCCCCGAGTCAACAGTTGGGGGCGTTTGCAAGACAAAAACCATCCGCACGAAGAGTTCGACGACGTTTGCAGCAGCATGGACTAACAGCTCGGAGACCATGGCTGCGGTTACCCTTGATGCTGCATCACAGACAGGAGCGCCTGCGATCGTGTACTCAACGACGAACGTGGGTACACGAATGGTAAAAGGTAATTCTTTCGGATGAATCCAGGTTCTGTTTACAGCATCATGATGGTCGCATCCGTGATTGGCGACATCGCGGTGAACGCACATTGGAAGCGTGTATTCGTCATCGCCGTACTGGCGTATCACCCGACGTCGTGATACGGGATGCCATTGGTTACACGTCTCGGTCACCTCTTGTTCGCACTGACAGCACTTTGAACAGTGGACGTTACATTTCAGAATGTGTTACAACCCGTGGCTCTACCCTTCATTCGATCCCTGCGAAACCCTACGTTTCAGCAGGATAATGCACGACTGCATGTTCGACTACTGCCCTGGCCAGCACATTCTCCAGATCTATCACGCATTTAAAACGTCTGATCAATGGTGGCCGGGTAACTGGCTCTTCACAATACGCCAGTCACTACTCTTGATGAATTGTGGTATCGTATCGAAGCTGCTTGGGCAGCTGTACCTGTACACGCCATCCAAGCTCTGTTTGACTCAATGCCCAGGCGTATCAAGGCCGTTATTATGACCAGAGGAGGTTGTGCTGGGTACTGATTTCTCAGGATCTATGCACCCAAATTGTGTGAAAATGTAATCGCATGTCACTTCTAGTATAATATACACTCCTGGAAATTGAAATAAGAACGCCGTGAATTCATTGTCCCAGGAAGGGGAAACTTTATTGACACATTCCTGGGGTCAGATAAATCACATGATCACACTGACAGAACCACAGGCGCATAGACACAGGCAACAGAGCATGCACAATGTCGGCACTAGTACAGTGTATATACACCTTTCGCAGCAATGCAGGCTGCTATTCTCCCATGGAGACGATCGTAGAGATGCTGGATGTAGTCCTGTGGAACGGCTTGCCATGCCATTTCCACCTGGCGCCTCAGTTGGACCAGCGTTCGTGCTGGACGTGCAGACCGCGTGAGACGACGCTTCATCCAGTCCCAAACATGCTCAATGGGGGACAGATCCGGAGATCTTGCTGGCCAGGGTAGTTGACTTACACCTTCTAGAGCACGTTGGGTGGCACGGGATACATGCGGACGTGCATTGTCCTGTTGGAACAGCAAGTTAACTTGCCGGTCTAGGAATGGTAGAACGATGGGTTCGATGACGGTTTGGATGTACCGTGCACTATTCAGTGTCCCCTCGACGATCACCAGTGGTGTACGGCCAGTGTAGGAGATCGCTCCCCACACCATGATGCCGGGTGTTGGCCCTGTGTGCCTCGGTCGTATGCAGTCCTGATTGTGGCGCTCACCTGCACGGCGCTAAACACGCATACGACCATCATTGGCACCAAGGCAGAAGCGACTCTCATCGCTGAAGGCGACACGTCTCCATTCGTCCCTCCATTCACGCCTGTCGCGACACCACTGGAGGCGGGCTGCACGATGTTGGGGCGTGAGCGGAAGACGGCCTAACGGTGTGCGGGACCGTAGTCCAGCTCCATGGAGACGGTTGCGAATGGTCCTCGCCGATACCCCAGGAGCAACAGTGTCCCTAATTTGCTGGAAAGTGGCGGTGCGGTCCCCTACGGCACTGCGTAGGATCCTACGGTCTTGGCGTGCATCCGTGCGTCGCTGCGGTCCGGTCCCAGGTCGACTGGCACGTGCACCTTCCGCCGACCACTGGCGACAACATCGATGTACTGTGGAGACCTCACGCCCCACGTGTTGAGCAATTCGGCGGTACGTCCACCCGGCCTCCCGCATGCCCACTATACGCCCTCGCTCAAAGTCCGTCAACTGCACATACGGTTCACGTCCACGCTGTCGCGGCATGCTACCAGTGTTAAAGACTGCGATGGAGCTCCGTATGCCACGGCAAACTGGCTGACACTGACGGCGGCGGTGCACAAATGCTGCGCAGCTAGCGCCATTCGACGGCCAACACCGCGGTTCCTGGTGTGTCTGCTGTGCCGTGCGCGTGATCATTGCTTGTACAGCCCTCTCGCAGTGTCCGGAGCAAGTATGGTGGGTCTGACACACTGGTGTCAATGTGTTCTTTTTTCCATTTCCAGGAGTGTATTTGTCCAATGAATACCCGTTTATCATCTGCATTTCTTCTTGGTTTAGCAATTTTAATGGCCAGTAGTGTATATCCGTTCGCAGCACTTGGTGAAGGACTCGTCTAAGTTCTTTAGCAGCGAGAGCCTCGTATCATGCGGAGAGTCCACATTGGATCAGGAGCGACAGCTTTAAATATCGGTCGCATTCCACCTTGAATTCCAGACACTGAGCCATCTCCATCTCTGTTTACTCAAACGCACGATATTTTTCGAATGAATACGCGTTTATCATCTGAATGTCTTCTTGGTGTAGCAATTTTAACAGCCAGTAGTGTAGTTGTGATTCAGAAATCTACAAGAGTTGCACAAAAGTTATTTATTGAGAAAAAACCTGGACCGTTGTCAGGCCAGACATCTTCAACGGTAAATAAAACTACTGAAGATAAACCAGAAGTTTTGGAAACATTTATTTAATGATCTATTCGGAGTAAGTGAAATTTCCTTTCTAAGTCATAACATAGATTCTGTTAGTAGAAATTTCGTGATGCTCAGCTCTCTCTGTTCGTCCTTGACATACTAAGCATAACAGATAACAGTGCACAGCCTGATGCCATGTTCTTTGACTTCCGGATAGCATTCGACACAATTCCGCACTATCTGTTAATGAACATAATAGGAAAACGTGGAATATCGAACGACCTTCAGGACTTGCGTGCAGATGGAACTCAACACGCTTTGCATAAGATGGTGAAATCCCCAGACAAAGAAGTAACTTCGAGAGTTCCCGATGCGAGCGTTTAGACGATGACTATTCACGATATACGAGGGTGTGCTGAAAAGTAATGCCTCCGAATGTTTTTTATGTGAAAACTCTAAAAACGTTTTAAATAAAACAAATGTTATTAACATTGTGCATCTTTATTCTTTATGTATACATATTTGGAGCCCGTTGCCGCTAGAGAGCTCCGAACTGTTGCGTGTAATACGGCGGTAAGTAAGGGAGCTACGTCGCTGGGTGAGAAACAGCTTGTCTAATCGAGTTTAGAATTCGAACAGTTCGTCCGCTCATGGGGCCCCCTCGCCTTCAGCAGACCACGCACGAGCGCTGCGACATCTGCAACAGTTCGAAGTCTTGGACCCACTCATCGATCATCTCCATACACTCTCGACTTGACCCCATCCGATTTTCATCTGTTACCAAAATTTAACCACCACTTTCGAGGACCTCACTTTGACAGCGGTAAAGCGGTGCTACCAGAGGTGAAGTTGTGGCTCCGTCAACAGAGTCAAACATTCGACAGTGGCGGTATCAACAAACTGGTCCCTCGCTGGGAGAAATGTATCCGCGACCAGGGTGACTATGTTGAGAAATAAATATGTAGACATAATGAATAAAGTTGTAGAATATTATTAACGTTTGTTTCATTTAAATGCCTTAAGAATAGCCTTTTCAGCAGTTGCAGGGGAAACACTCTGAATAATTGTCTGACCTGGCCTTGTAAAGTTAACCAAAACAGCGTTGCCGTGCTGGTACTGCGAAGGGCTGAAAGCAAGGGGAAACTACAGCCGTAATTTTTCCCGAGGGCATGCAGCTTTACTGTATGATTAAATGATGATGGCGTCCTCTTGGGTAAAATATTCCGGAGGTAAAATAGACCCTATTCGGATCTCCGGGCGGGGACTGCTCTGGAGACGTCGTTATCAGAAGACACAAAACTTTGGAATGTCACATCCCTTAATCGGGCAGGTAGGTTAGAGAAGTTAAAACGGGAAATGGATAGTTTAAAGTTAGATATAGTGGGGACTAGTGAAGTTCAGTGGCAGGAGGAACAAGACTTCTGGTCAGATGAATACACGGTTATAAATACAAAATCAAATAATGATAATATAGGAGTATGTTTAACAATGACTAAAAAGTAGGAACGCGGATAGGCTACTACAAACAGAATAGTAAACGCATTATTGTAGCCAAGATAGTCACAAAGCCCAAGCCTACACCACAGTAGTACAAGTTTATATACCAACTAGCTCTGCAGATGATGAAGAGATTGAAGAAATGTATGATGCGATAAAAGAAATTATTCAGATGGTTAAGGAAGATGAAAATTTAGTAGTTATGTAGGACTGAAATTTGATTGTAGGAGAAGGAAGAGAAGGAAAGTAGTAGGTGAGTGTGGACTGGAGGTCAGGAATGAAAGAGGAAGCCGCCTGGTAGAATTTTCTGCAGAGCATAACTTAATAATAGCTAACATTTGGCTTAAGAACCATGAAAGAAGGTTTTATATGTGGAAGAGACCTAGAGACCCCGGAAGATTTCAGATCGATTATATAGGGGTAAGACAGATTTACGAACCTCGTTTTAAACTGTAAGACAATAACATAGGCAGATGTGAGTTCTGACCACACTTTATTGGTTATGAACAATAGGTTAAAACAGAAGAGATTGCAGAAAGGTAGGAATGGGACCTAGATAAACCAAAGGAACCAGATGTTTTTGAGAATTTCAGAAAGAGCATTAGGGAACAGTTGACAAAAACAGGGGAAAGAAATAGAGCAGGAGAAAAATGGGTAGCTTTGAGAACTGAGGTAGTGAAGGCAGCAGAGGATCAAGTAGGTAAAAAGACGAGGGCTAGTAGAAATCCTTGGGTAACACAAGAGATATTGAATGTAATTGATGAAAGGAGAAAATTTAAAAATGCGGTAAATGACTGAAGCGAAAAGAAATACAAACCTCTCAAAAAATGAGATCGACAGGAAGTGCAAAAAGGCTAAGCGGGAATGGCTAGAGGACAATTGTAAGAATTTAGAAGCATATATAATTAGGGATAAGATAGATGCCGCCTACAGAAAAAATTAGAGAGATCTTTGGAGAAAAGAGAACCTCCTGTATGAATATCAAGAGCTCAGATGGTAAACCAGTCCTAAGCAAAGAAGGAAGGCAGAAAGTTGGAAGGGTTATGTGGACGGTATATACAAGGGTGATGTACTTGAGTACAATATTTTGCAGTGCAAGAGGACGTAGATGAAGATGAAATGAGGGATATGAGACTGCGTGACGAATTTGACAGAGCATTAAGAGACCGAAGTAGAAACAAGGCCCCAGGAGTAGACAACATTCCGTTAGAACTACTGATAACGTTGGGAGAGCAATCCCCGGCCAAACTCTTCCATCTGTTGGGCAAGTTGAATGAGACAGGTGAAATACCATTAGACTTGAAGAAGAATATAATAATTCCAGTTACCAAAAAATCAGGTGATGACTGGTGTGAGAATTACCGAACTATCAGTTCGATTACATTATAATTCTGTCACAGACTGCAAAGGTCTTGGAAGAACAGTTGAACAGAATGGACAATGTCTTGAAAAGAGGACATAAGATGAACATTAACAAAAGCAAAACGATGATAATGGAATGTAGTCGAATTAAATCAGGTGATGCTGAGAGAATTAGTTTAAAAATGAGGCAGTTAAAGCAGTACATGAGTTTTGGAATTTGGGCAGCAAAATAACCGAGGATGGTCGAAGTAGAGATGATATAAAATGTAGGCTGGCTCTGCCAAGGATAGCGTTTCTGAAAAAGAGAAATTTGTGAACATCGAGTGTAGATTTAAGTGTCTGTATGGATGTTATATATGGTCGATAGCGGTTTAGACAAGAAGAGAGTAGACGCTTTTCAAATGTGGTACTACAGAAGAATACTGAAGATTAGGTGGATAGATCACATAACTAATGAAGAGGTATTGAATAGAATTGGGGAGAAGAGGAGTTGTGTGGCACAACTTGACTAGAAGAAGGGATAGGTTGGTAGGACAAGTTCTGATGCATCAAGGGATTACCAATTTAATACTGGAGGTAAGCCTGGTGGGTAAAAATCGTAGAGGGAGATGAAGAGATGAATACACCAAGCATATTCAGAAGGAGGTAGGTTACAGTAGGTACTCGGAGATGAAGAGGCTTGCACAAGATAGCGTAGCATGGAGAGTTCATCAAACCAGTCTCTGGACTGAAGACCACAACAACAAAGAATTTTCAAACAATTCAAAGGTGTTACTTATCAGCGCGGCCCTGTACATCAGAGAGTTGCTTGGTAACATCGGAAGCTGCTGCCATTCGCGGATTATGTAGTTGCTCGTAGGGAAGTTGCAACCCAAGGAAACAGGTGCCCAATGCTGGAAGACTTGTCGGGGATTGAGAATGGCAGTTGACCCTAAGCGTAAATACGTGTAACTAATGGCGCGTAAATATCGGGAAAGACTTGTTACTGTTTGATTACATTACTGGTGACAAGTGAATGGCAACAGTTAATAACAATAAAATATCCAGCCGTATTCGTCCGGAGAAAAGCTATTAAAACTGAATATGAGCGCAGGTAGTAGCAGGAAAAGCAGATGGCAAGTTGAGATACTGGGGCATAATCAAAGAAGGGGCGTATAAAAGACTCGTTTGACCGATTCTTCGGTACTGATTCTCAGTGTGGGACCACCATCAGATATCTTTAACAGAGGAGTTAGAGGATATCAAATGAAAAGCGGCACGTTTCTTCAGGAGCCAGAAGTAGTTGCTGATTGTGATGGACAACAAGGCACATGCTGTGAAACTAAGTACCCATCTGTGACGCTCCTCCTTCCGGTCACATTTGCATAAATGACGTCTTACTCAAGCGTCTGTCTATAGGATATAGACACGTACCCATAGCGTCTTGATTCGGAGTGAATACACATCGCTCTGTGGTGCCTGTAGCGTGCACATTGCAGTACGTCATAGTTTAATGTAGTGCATTTCATATTAAGACGAGGTGGCACTAATTGATTGAAAACTAGGTATACACGTGAGAGTTTTTTTTTACTATCAGTGAGCTTTTGCGAGTAATGAGTGTAGTGTAAACAGCGTCGAGAGTCAGCTCGCCGGTGGGGGCCGAGAGTGGGGCAACATCTCAGATAGTCGCGCTCTGAGAGATTACACGTCTCGTGTAGACGCTAATCTCCACCTCTCGAGAGAAGCGCACCTTTACTGTCAGATAAGAAAAGCTATACTGGTATAACAGTGCTCGGGGAGCGCTGAGCGGCAATATTGTGTCCCAGCTTTGTGCCGTATTTAACAGTTTTGAACGGTACCAGGCCTTGGTAATAGAAAAATGGTTCAAATGGCTCTGAGCACTATGGGACTTAACATCTGAGGTCATCAGTCCCCTAGAACTTAGAACTACTTAAACCTAACTAACCGAAGGACATCATACACATCCATGCCCGAGGCATGATTCGAACCTTCGTCCGTAGCAGTCGCGCGGTTATTGACTGAAGCGCCTAGAAACGCTCGGCCACAGCGGCCGGCCCTTAACAATAAATAAAAAATATCACATGTTATTAATGAAGGAATAAACACGTGTGTAAAGAATACTGTTTTCAGTGCGTTACAATTTAAAAATCACCATAAAATACAGATACAGATAATGTTAATAAAACAAGCCACTGCGATCGTGGCTGAAGGCCACACAAGCCAATAATGGCAATAAATTAAGAATGCTTTCATAATTCGCTGCAATTACAACTTACAGGTATCGAGATGTTAAAAAGTAAATGGCCAGAAACACAGAAGAAGGTATCAGACGCCAGGAATGGCAGTAAATAAGGTTTTATGGATTACTGCTAAAACACAAATATCGACTTATTTTTTCAAAGCAAACGACCACAGTCACAGCTGAAGGCCTTTCATGTCAGGAACGGCAATTATATTAAAAATTTAGAAACCTGCTGTAAAACAGCAAACACAAGCAAAGGTTAATGAAAAGAAACATGCAGCTGACCAAAAAATGGGTGAAATAAGATGAAGGTAACCTTGTAACACAACATTACACTGCTAAATTTATTCCAGAAGGCGACTGGAACTATTAACTAGATAAACATAACTTTTAATGTAGGCATTACAAGGTATGGTGATAAATAATACAGTAATAAAATACAAGGACCAGCCACAGACGGTGCTCGAGGAATCGACCTCTGAGTAGGTCTGGCAACAAACACTTTCGCGAGCGATGAGATAGGCAGCCAAGAGTTGAATTCACTTCACAAGATCGTAGCTCATACTAGTGGCAGTGTAACGAGTGACTAATGATAATCTTGCTGAAGCTACCTGACGTCCAGTAAACCAAATGCAGGAATGGAAACTACACGCCAAAGCCGGAACCGGTGGACTGCAGTACGCCCCCAAGTATACTGTGCTTAGAGCGCCTGGAACGAGAAGGGAATCACTACCACTAGAGTAGAAGAATCACAAACGGCCTACAATCAAGAAAGCTGTCAAACCGATACGCCTTACCAGACAGCAGTGGCATGGCGGGGAAACTTACACTGCTGTTACATACACTAACCACCAGGACAGGTAACTGGGGCGTTAGCTTTCACCAGGCAGGAAAAGTGCCGCTGGTTGAACTTAACAAATTGTAACAAGCTGAACGCAGTGAAGTAATAAGAAGTCTTCACCTGAGCGACACTACGAGCAGCAACATGAACACAGGTCACTGGAGAATGGCGTGATGTCACAGTGGTGGAGGTTTCTCTCATCTTAAAGCCTGCAGGATCTGCTTCTACGATGATGTCGTGCACCCTCCTGATCACAGTCCTTCCATCTGGCAGTCCATGCGCACCGCCAGTGGTCCCGGCATGTTCTCACACTGCGCAGACCTGGCTCCTCCTGACTCCCTAACCGAACTGCCACACTCACACGACACGGAAAAACAACGACGTCGTCCCAAACATAGGGCATCAGTTACTACATATCGATAACCACCGCTGCCGCCACTAGCGGACAGGGAACGCTTGCGAAACGAGTGGCGCCAGTCAAGACGAGAAGAAGACAAACGACCGCAACCATGCCAACTAAATGATGCGGTCTGGCCTACAACAGAGGGTGGAAACCTACAACTCGAGCAGCATCACGGCTCAACCTCCCCCTGTCACGGAGAAACCCCGGGGGTGTGTTAGAAGGCCCAAGTAGCGACCTAACCAAACTTAATTTGAATAAGGTGGACCCGGTATTGCTTACCGGTACGGTTTTCCTTAAACAGAAGTTTAACTGGGCCTAACCTCCCCATAATCATGCACAGACCCAGAAAATGGGGAGTAAACTTACCAAGGTTACCAACATGCACCTCCCTCCCTGGAAAATTACGGACATACACCTGATCTCCCAGCTTACCCATGAAGGCTTGCCGATTACGGTTATAACAACCAGCTTGTCCATTGTGGGCCCTGAGAATATTGCGCCTTTCACGATTCCAGTTTACTTTGACAACTTGAGAGGTTATCTCCACAGGGATTAGATCTTGAATCCCCCATAAGTTCGAGGGGGGGGGGGATATTAACAGGATAAGCAAACATCAAGGAAACCGGAGGACCGAGCGGGGTGGCGCAGTGGTTAGACACTGGACTCGCATTCGGGAGGACGACGGTTCAATCCCGCGTCCGGCCATCCTGATTTAGGTTTTCCGTGATTTCCCTAAATCGCTCCAGGCAAATGCCGGGATGGTTCCTCTGAAAGGGCACGGCCGACTTCCTTCCCTAATCCGATGAGACCGATGACCACGCTGTCTGGTCTCCTTCCCCAAAACCAACCAACCAAACCGGAGGAGCCTTCAGAGCCTCATGGCTGGCGGTATTGAAGGCAAAGATAAGGAAAGGCTGACTACAGACTAGAATCCCACTTACAGGGAGACCTCTGATGAAAGATAATCAGTGCGGATTTAGGGTTACGATTGACCTTTTCTGCAAGGAACCCCTGCGGATAATGCGGAGTGGTAGTTACATGCTTAACACCACTTCGAAAACAAAATCCTTGAAGGGAGCTGACAGAAAGGCCGGCGCATTATCTCTAACGATTTGCTTAGGAGGTCCAAAAACTCTAAATACGTTAGTTAAATGCGCAATGGTGGTGGCAGCAGTCACATTACGACTCGGAAGAAGCCAGGCAAACCTCGAAAACGCGTCAATAATAACTAACACATACCGATGGTCTCGTTTGGTGCGAGGTAAGGGGTCCCCATAATCAATATAGAGTTTGTCCATGGGGCAAGATTCATGCTCAGAACCAAGGAACCCCTGCTGAAGAGCGTTATTTGGCTTGGCAACACAGTACAACTGACACCGGAAACCATTTCTCTAGCGTTTCGGTCAACTGACAGCCAAATAAGATGCTCCTTAATCTTATAGGTTTCTAAATACCCGCCACTCAACGAGTTGTGAAAATACTGGAAATCGGGGCGCACTAGGGTGCCTGGTAGACAGATCTTAATCTCCTTGTTACGTCCCACCCTTTTACACAAAATGCCTTTCCTGATAATGTATTCATTCAAACGCTTCCCCGCTGAAAGCCGTTTCTTATCGGGTCCCCAAGTGGGTCCTGATACTGACGGTCGGCAATGTCACTAAACAAAAGAGTAATATCACCTAACACGACACAACTAAGACTGCCTTCCGAAACTTCCTGGGCGCCCTCACTAGATGGCTGTTCAGAAAACATACGGCTGGGGACGTCAGAGAGCACATTCTCAGTGCCTCTAATGTGCTTAATCTCGAACTGAAACTTCCAAAATGCGTACCGCCCACCTAGCGATACGGCCAGTTTTACGCGGCCCGGCTAGCACCCAGGTTAAGGCTTGATTGTCGGCCTCTAGCTGAAATACTCTATGCTCGAGATAAAACCGGTACTTATCCAGAGCGAACAAGACGGCCAATGCCTCACATTCGTAAACAGAATGTTTAAGCTCGGCAATGGTTAACCGACGAGACGCGTATGCTAACGGCTGCCTTTGATTCTCTGACTCAAGAAGGAGAACTGCCGAAATTCCCGCATTAGATGCGTCGGTTTGGACAATAAATTTCCTATTAAAATCAGGCATTCCGAGAACCGGAGGATTGGCTATAGCCGCTTTAATGTGCTCAACTGCGGCCTCTTGTGTAGGTCCCCACTCAAAACGCACCCCTTTTAGGCGCAGTTCATTTAGAGGAGCCGCCAACTGAGCAAAATTAGGGACAAAACGCTAAAATAATTCGCCATCCCTATGAACTTGGCAATCCCTTGCTTATCAGTGTGTGGCGGAAAGGCTCTCAAGGCCTCAGTGCGCTCCTGATCAATGCGAATACTCTCGCCTGATACTAGGAGACCTAAGAAAGACACTTGCTGCCTGGCTAATGTCACCGTCCCCCCTGCAGCCTAGCAAAAACTTACTGGATATGTTCGAAATGCTCTTGAAACGAACGCCTATAAATTACTGAATCGTCCAGGTAATTGTTAACACAGACTAATTTCAAGTCTCCAAGATATTATCCAGCTAACGAGTAAGGACTGCTGCGCCAGTAGCCAAACAAAAGGCGATCCTATTAAATTCAAACAGATTCAAATCAGCACAAAATGCTGTAACGTGTTTACATTCTTCGGCTGAGGGAATCTGATAATAGGCTTGATTCAGGTCGAGCACAGTGAACCAATTAGCCCCAGAAAACCAAGTAAGAGTTATGAAGATCAGGTAAAGTAAGCGATTCGAGGACAACCTTCTTATTTAGGCGACGGTAGACAACAACAGGCCGAAAGTCCTGCCCCTGATCCTTAGGGATGAGGAATATAGGGGAGGCATAAGCGGATGTACAAGGCCTAATTACTCCCTGCTCAAGCATTTTGGGGATCTTTCCCTTTAGTATCTTCATCTTAGGTAGTAAGAGACGATATGGGGACTGCCGACGAAAATATGATCAGACAGACGAATATGGTATTGGTTCAAATGGCTCTGAGCACTATGGGACTTAACTGCTGTGGTCATCAGTCTCCTAGAACTTAGAACTACTTAAACCTAACTAACCTAAGGACATCACACATATAAATGCCCGAGGCAGGATTCGAACCTGCGACCGTAGCGGTCACGCGGTTCCAGACTGTAGCGCCTAGAACCTCACGGCCACTCCGGCCGGCGAATATGGTATTCGAGAACATTAGTAACCCCAGTCTACCACAGAGAAGACCTGGGAACCTCTCTAACAAAGCCGCTAGTTCAGAGTCCTGCTGGCAAGCAATATGTGTGAGATCAAACTCACCAACCTTTGCATCAACAGCCAGCATTCCCGCATCTCGACGCACCTTACGTTTAGTACACTCAGAGAACCCAAATTTCTGACCATAAACGAACTTAAAGAAAAAGGTGTACCCTGAATAATCCAAGACAAGACCAGTTTTACCGATGAAATGACATCCCAAAATCAAATCGACCAGAATCTCCTTATTCAAGGCCAAAGACAAGGGTCACGAGAAATCCCCAACCGAGGTACTCCTTCGGACCAAACCGTGCAGAGGCAACACCTGCCCATTAGCAACCGGACGTCTCTCCACCGAAGAAGGGACCGGCCTAAGTCTCGCAGGATGACCAAATTAAAGTAACCATTCCAAGCTCAACAATGAAAAGGAGCTACCAAAATCCAAAAGGGCACAGATAGGTTCGCCACCTACTCGAGAACACATATAAGGCAGGGGGGGGGGGGGTGACGATCGAGCAGCGACGTGGGCACACCAGGGTTTAAAGGCTCGACCCCGGAGTCACTGCCCAACCAAACGTCATTTACTGAGTCTGGGTGTCCACGGCTGAACGCAAGTACGAACTAAATGCCCTGTTCGACCGCACCTGAAACAACGCCGCGATTCCCCTTTAGCAGACTCAGCTGATGTAGGTAATCCGGAGTTCCCTTCGGTGACGCCCACGGGCTGACCTTTAACTTCACGGTGTGTATTGTCCGAGAGCGGCAACGCGGATATCGCTACAATGGCGGCACGAAGTTCTTCACAAGTGGAGGGAAGACCACGAAAAACAAAATGTGACTTGTCCGCTGCTTGCATTCCCCTCAGGACAACTGGAACTAACTCCCGTTCTGGGAAGTCGACTAACAAGGCTAAACAGGCCGTCTCAACCATTTCCACATATTGATGCAACTCGTCCCTATCTTGCTGCATCTGCCAAACATAGCGACACTCGAGCTGTTTACGAACTCCCGCGGTCAGTCGTTCGCTGATCACATCATCATCATCATCATCGTCATTTAAGACTGATTATGCCTTTCAGCGTTCAGTCTGGAGCATAGCCCCCCTTATACAGTTCCTCCATGATCCCCTATTCAGTGCTAACATTGGTGCCTCTTCTGATGTGAAACCTATTACTTCAAAATCATTCTTAACCTAATCCAGGTACCTTCTCTTCGGTCTGCCCCGACTCCTCCTACCCTCTACTGCTGAATCCATGAGTCTCTTGGGTAACCTTGCTTCTCCCATGCGTGTAACATGACCCCACCATCTAAGCCTGTTCGCCCTGACTGCTACATCTATAGAGTTCATTCCCAGTTTTTCTTTGATTTCCTCATTGCGGACACCCTCCTGCCATTGTTCCTATCTACTAGTACCTGCAATCATCCTAGCTACTTTCATATCCGTAACCTCAACCTTGTTGATAAGGTAACCTGAATCCACCCAGATTTCGCTCCCATACAACAAAGTTGGTCGAAAGATTGAACGGTGCACAGATAACTTAGTCTTGGTACTGACTTCCTTCTTGCAGAAGAGAGTAGATCGTAGCTGAGAGCTCACTGCATTAGCTTTGCTACACCTCGCTTCCTCCTATTTGGCACTCAATCCGTTTATATTTCTTTCCCACTGACATTACTTTCGTTTTGGAGATGCTAATCTTCATACCATAGTCCTTACATTTCTGATCTAGCTCTGAAATATTACTCTGCAAACTTTCAATCGAATCTGCCATCACAACTAAGTCATCCGCATATGCAAGACTGCTTATTTTGTGTTCACATATCTTAATCTCACCCAGCCAGTCTATTGTTTTCAACATATGATCCATAAATAATATGAACAAGAGTGGACACAGGTTGCAGCCTTGTCTTACCCCTGAAACTACTCTGAACCATGAACTCAATTTACCGTCAACTCTAACTGCTGCCTGACTATCCATGTAAAGACCTTTAATTGATTGCAAAAGTTTGCCTTCTATTCCATAATCTTGTAGAACAGACAATAACTTCCTCCTAGGAACCCGGTCATATGCCTTTTCTAGATCTATAGCGCATAGATACAATTCCCTGTTCCACTCATAACACTTTTCCATTATTTGCCGTAAGCTAAAGATCTGGTCCTGACAACCTCTAAGAGGCCTAAACCCACACTGATTTTCATCCAATTGGTCCTCAACTAATACTCGCACTTTCCTTTCAACAATACCTGAGAAGATTTTACCCACAACGCTGATTAAAGAGATCCTCTGTAGTTGCTACAATATTTTCTGTTTCCGTGTTTAAAGATTGGTGTGATTACTGCTTTTGTGCAGTCTGATGGAACCTGTCCCGACTCCCAGGCCATTTCAATTATCCTGTGTAGCCATTTAAGACCTGACATTCCGCTGTATTTGATGAGTTCCGACTTAATTTCATCCACCCCAGCCGCTTTATTGCACTGCAATCTACTGACCATTTTTTCCACTTCCTCAAATGTGATCCTATTTCCATCATCATTCCTATCCCATTCTACCTCAAAATCAGAAACATTACTGATCGCATTTTCACCTACATTGAGCAACTCTTCAAAATATTCCCTCCATCTGCCCAAGGCATCCGCAGGATTCACCAGCAGTTTTCCTGACCTGTCCAAAATACTTGTCATTTCCTTCTTACCTCCCTTTCGAAGACTGCTAATTACACTCCAGAATGGTTTTCCAGCAGCTTGACCCATAGTCTCCAACCTGTTTCCAAAGTCTTCCCACGATTTCTTCTTGGATGCTGCAATTATCTGTTTGGCTTTGTTTCTTTCTTCAACATAACTTTCTCTGTCTACCTGGGTTCTGGTATGTAGCCATTTTTGATACGCCTTCTTTTTCCTTTTACAGGCTGCCTTGACTGTATCATTCCACCAAGCTGTTTGCTTCATCCTACTTTTACACACTACTGTTCCAAGACATTCTTTAGCCACTTCTAGTACTGTGTCCCTGTACCTTGTCCATTCCTTTCCCAATGACTGTAATTGACTACATTCAACTAACTGGTACCTTTCTGAGATCGCTGTTATGTACTTGTGCCTGATTTCCTTATCCTGAAGTTTCTCCACTCTTATCCTCCTACATATGGACCTGACCTCCTGCACTTTCGGCCTCACAATCCCAATTTCACTGCAGATTAAATAATGATCAGTGTCATCAAAGAATCCCCTGAATACACGTGTGTCCCTCACAGCTTTCCTGAATTCCTGATCTGTTATTATATAGTCAATGACAGATCTGGTTGCCCTGCCTTCCCAAGTATACCGATGAATGTTCTTATGTTTAAATAAGGAGTTTGTGATTACTAAGCCCATACTGACACAGAAATCCAAGAGTTGTTTCCCGTTCCTGTTGGCCTCTATATCCTCTCCAAATTTACCCATAACCTTTTCATACCCTTCTGTTCGATTTCCAATCCTGGCGTTAAAATCACCCATGAGCAGAACACTGTCCTTGTCCTTTACTCTAACAACTACATCACTGAGTGCCTCATAAAAACTATCCATCTTATCTTGATCTGTCCCTTCACAATGCGAATATACTGATACAATCCTAATTTTCTTGCTAGACACTGTCAAATCTATCCACATCAGTCGTTCGTTTACATACCTTATTGCAACTACGCTGGACCGAGCGAGGTGGCGTAGTGGTTAAACACTGGACTCGCATTCGGGAGGACGACGGTTCAATCCCGCGTCCGGCCATCCTGATTTAGGTTTTCCGTGATTTCCCTAAATCGCTCCAGGCAAATGCCGGGATGGTTCCTTTGAAAGGGCACGGCCGACTTCCTTCCCAGTCCTACCCTAATCCGATGAGACCGATGACCTCGCTGTCTGGTCTCCTTCCCAAACAACCCAACCCAACCCAACTACGCTGGGTTCCATTTCTTTCCTGATGTAAAGCCCTACACCCCATTGTGCTATTCCTGCTTTGACTCCTGACAGGTAGACCTTGTATTCTCCCACTACCTCTTCTTTCTCACCCCTTACCCGAATGTCACTAACAGCTAAAACATCCAGCCCCATCTTACTTGCAGCCTCTGCCAGTTCTACCTTCTTCCCAGAGTAGCCCCCATTGATATTAATAGCTCCCCATCTCATTACCATTTGTTTGCCAAGTCGTATCTTAGGGGTCCCTGGTTTGTCAGTTAGAGGTGGGACTCCGTCACCTCCAAAGGTCTGAGGCATTTTGCTCTGATTGTTGCCAGCATCATATTTAAAGTACCAGGGAAGCAGGTTGCTAGCCTTACTTGCCCCGAGTCCCATTGGGTTTTACCCCTAACGGCTGAGGGACTAACCGGTGGATTTGGTAGTCTTTGCCGTATGAGCACAAAGGTGACCACGACTCCGAATATGTCCAAGATTCCCAGCCTTATTCTGAAGTAACTGGTATCCCGACTGTCGGGACCACTTACTTGGCCACTCATACGTTGCCCATGGTTCATGAACTAGGACATGACTACAGGAACCACACCATGAGCTGTTGATTCCTTATCACAATCCTCTAACTTTAAAGTCTTTAAATCAGACATCCGGTTGCTTAAATGTATCAGCTGTGCCCGCACCCTGTCTATCTGACTGTCACTAGGTTGAGTACCCTCTAAAAAGCCGATGCTGTCCTCGAGACTCCTAACAGCTTTAAACCAAAACCCAACGGCTGCATTTGTCTCACCGACAACATCCGGCGTGACATCGACAGGCTGAAGAACTACAGCACGCAAGCGGGCTGCTAAGTCGGAACACTACCCTCAATAGCTACCAGCTCGTAAGTGAGGTGGTCTTTCCTCAATAGGTCGATCCCGGGGCACTGCCTGACCGTCATTAAAGTGTTGATCACCTAAAACAGAAATCCAATACCAAAAGGCAGAAATCACACAACACTAACAGAGTTTAACAAATAAAACCAACAATAACTGAAATGGAGATATTACAATCGTAACCACGCTCTGCTACCAGTTGAAAACTGATAGTCAAGGGAAGACGATTCGTTTACGATTGTGGACGTTGCCATAATCAGTTACTGTTCGTTGCCTTTTACAGTTACACACATTTATTTTTAAAACAGTTATTCCAGACTCAACAACAAATAAAAAAATATCACACGTTATTAATGAAGGAATAACCAAGTGTGTAAAGAATAGTGTTTTCAGTGCGTTACAATTCAGCAAATCACCATAAAATACAGATAATGTTAATAAAACAAGCCACTGTCATCATGGCTGAAGGCCTTACAAGCCAAGAGTGTCAATAAATTAAGAATATTTAACAACTAGCTGCAATTACAACTTACAGGTATTGAAATATTAAAAAGTAAGTGGCCACAAACACAGCAGAAGGTATCACACACCAGGAATGGCAGTAAATAGGTTTTTAAGGCTTACTGCTAAAACACAAAGACCGAATTATTTTTTCAAAGCAATTGGCCACAGTCACGGCTGGAGGCATATCATGTCAGGAACGGCAATTATATTAAAATTTAGAAACCTGCTGTAAAACAGCAAGTACAAGCGAAGGTTAATTAAAAGAAACAAGCAACTGACCACCAAATGGGTGAAATTAGATGATGGTAACCTTGTAACACAAATGCACACTGCTTGATTTATTCCAGATGGCGACCGGAACTACTAGCTGATACTTGTGTTTTATTATTGTATTATTTATCACCATACCTTGTAATGCCTACATTAAAGGTGCTCAAGGAATCGACCTCTGAGAAGGTCTGGCAACAAACACTTCCGCGAGCGATGAGATAGGCAGCCAAGAGTTGCATTCACTTGACAAGATCGTAACTCATACTAGTGGCAGTCTAACGAATGACTAATGATTATCTTGCCGAAGCTACCTGACGTCCAATGAACCAAACGCAGAAATGGAACAATACGCCAAAGCTGAAACCGGTGGACTGCATTATTCCCCAAGAATACTGTGCTTAGAGCGCCTGGAACGAGAAAAGAATCACTACCACTAGAGTAGAAGAATCACAGACGGCCTACAATCAAGAAAGCTGTCAAAATGATACGCCTTATCGGACAGCAGTGGCAAGCCGAGGAAACGTACACTGCTGTTACATACACTAACCACCATACACTAACCGGGGCGTTAGCGACCACCAGGCAGGAAAAGTGCTGCTGGTTGAACTTAGCAAATTGTAACAAGCTGAACGCAGTAAAGTAATAAGAAGTCGAGGAAAGCTAATCAGATCCGCCCTCCCCAAGCACTCCATTCGTTGCTCTTTACCTCGGCGACATTACGACCAGCAACACGAACCCAAGTCACTGGAGAATCGCGAGATGTCACAATGGTGGAGGTTTCTCTACTTGAATTGAAATGCACTCATCTTAAAGCCTGCAGGATCTCGTGTACGATGATGTCGTGCACCCTCGTGACCACAGCCCTTCCATCTGGCAGTCCATGCGCGCCGCCAGCGGTCCCGTCGTGTTCTCACACTTCGTGGAGTTGTCTCCTCCTGAGTCCCCAACCGACCTGCCACACTCACGCGATACGGAAAAACAACGACGTCGTCCCAAAGATAGGGAACAGTTGCTACATGTCGATAACCGCTGCTGCTGCCACTAACGGACAGCGAACGCTTGCGAAACGAGTGGTGCCAGTCAAGATGAGGAGAAGACAAACAACCGCAACCATGCCAACTGAAGGATACAGTCTGGCCTGCAACAGAGGACGGAAACCTACAACAGCACCAACGCGAGCTGCAGCATGGCTCAGTTTAATTCATAGGTTGACTGCCGAGTATGGATACTTAATGAACAGCTAAGTCAGCAGTTACAAGCCTTATTGGCAATCAGTATCCACAGCTAGGTCTGAAAGAAGTTAAAACTGTAGTGAATGTACCACTTTCATTATGTTGATCCTTAAGCCGCGAATCTGATAACACCCATAACTGCCGCACGGGATTAGCCGGTTGGTCTAAGGTGCTGCTGTCGTGGACTGTGCGGCTGGTCCTGGCGGAGGTTCGAGTCCTCCCTCGTGCATGGGTATGTGTGTTTGTCCTTAGGACAATTTAGGTTAAGTAGTGTATGAGCTTAGGGACTGATGACCTTAGCAGTTCAGTCCCATACGATTTGTACACACACATTTGAACACCCATAACTAGTAAATCAACACGAACGTCATAATACTAGGAAAACAACAGAGGAAGGTAGTGAGTTTATAAACGATGTGTTATCGATGGTTCGAAGAAACATGTTTGCGGATGGCTAGGTTATGTATCACGGGTGAGGTCAAGAGATATATTCGTTCCTTGATAAGACATCCACATTTGTAGAATTGGCAGAGGCTTTATGGCAAAGATATAGAATACAAAATAGTGTACGGTTTTTTAGGGAAAATTTCAACAGCTTAACACAGAAAGCGATAAAGCAGTTGATTCGTTTTCTGAGAGGATACAGAAGGTAAATTAAGAGACCTACGAGATAACACACGAGCCAGACGCGGACACGGTCATGCTAAAACAGGCTGACAGTAGGGCACTAGGAGTTTTCCTAAGAGGAATTTCCACAGATTTGCCACTGTAGATGAGAATGGAGAATTTAGCTGCGGCACTTTGCATTTCCACACAAGAAATAGATACTACAGCAAAAATGCGTAGAGATTTACGTCCGGTAAGTGATTATACCGTTGTGCCCAGCAGGAACATTTGAAGGCGCATGGTCGGTAACGACAGTGCAGTAATTGCCAACGCGTCTGGCATACGGCTCAGGATTGTGAATCTGGAAATCAGGGCGAATAAAATGGTGAAAGACAACAGTTAAACACCAACGGAAATTTTCCTTTCATCGCGAAGCATATGCAGAGACGAACTCTTGCTCGATAGGAAGGGTGAAGAGAAGAAGTACAAATTTCTAGTGGATACGGGGCACACATATCAGTTGTAAGTCTGGAACAAGAGGAGACTGGAAACTCTGCAACACAAACTACGTACGGTAGGCGAAAATGCGACAGGGAGTTTGAAGTAGGAAACAAATGTTTTCATGAGCAAATAGAAGTGTTGCCAACTGTGGGGCAGGTGTTTTCTGAAATACTTGGATTAAACGATAATGCGACAGGGAGTTTGAAGTAGGAAACAAATGTTTTCATGAGCAAATAGAAGTGTTGCCAACTGTGGGGCAGGTGTTTTCTGAAATACCTGGATTAAACTTTCTGGTTAGGTATCATGCTAAAATCAACCTTTGGCAACAAACATTTGAACTCTGTGCGTATTCATTTCTGATGGTTACAAGAGGAAAGCCAATTCGGGTTACAGTAGATCTGGATGTACCACAGCAAGCTTAGGCTTGATAGAATCTATTTCCAGTAATGACGTTTTGGATAAACAGCATTGTTTAATATAAAGAAGTATAGCATACGTACCAGTTATAAAGGAAGCAACCACAGTTTCTCAGGCATGAAGGTTTACTGTGTAGATTAACAAAATGCAGACCATGCGTCGCTGTTTCTGAGGCACTCCAAACCGAAGCGTTCGGACAAGCAAATGGCCGAGTACTCTTGGGACATGGAGCTAAAGGGCTATTGACAGATGGATTGTAGAGAGGTTTTGATGGAGAATATGATGTAGTGATGTGGATCAATATGTTAGAAATTGCATGCTTTATGCTCATTGTGCAGATTTAAATCGCAAAAAGCCGGCCGCGGTGGTCTCGCGGTTAAGGCGCTCAGTCCGGAACCGCGCGACTGCTACGGTCGCAGGTTCGAATCCTGCCTCGGGCATGGATGTGTGTGATGTCCTTAGGTTAGTTAAGTCTAAGTAGTTCTAAGTTCTAGGGGACTGATGACCACAGAAGTTAAGTCCCATAGTGCTCAGAGCCATTTGAACCAACCAAATCGCAAAAATGTACAACTCCAGAGCTTCTCAGAATCAGAGAAACTTTTACAAATAATAGGAATTGACGTGTTAGCACCGTTTAATAGAAGTTTAAGAGGAAATAAGGACTGAGTATGATCGATCATTTTTCGGGGGTGAGCGATACCAAATCAAAAAGGAAGCACTGCAACTCAGTCAACAGTTAGCAGTTGGGGACCAAAATGTGGGGTACCCGAAACTAAAGTTCCAGATCAAGGAACTAACGTTATTTCTGATCTGATAAAGAAGTTATTTCACCAACTGAAATTTAAGACACTATGTTGTAATACGTTCCACCCACAAGCAAATGATCGTATGGAGTGAGTCCACTTTTATCACAGCGAAAATGTTGAGTGGCTATGAGAATAAGCAATTCTTGGTATGAACATCAACAAAAGCAAAAAGAGGATAATGGAATGTAGTCGAATTAAGTCGGATGATGCTGAGGGAGTTAGATTAGGAAATGAGACACTTAAAGTAGTAAAGGAGTTTTGCTATTTGGGGAGCAAAATAACTGATGATGGTCGAAATGGAGAGGATATAAAATGTAGACTGGCAATGGCAAGGAAAGCGTTTCTGACGAAGAAAAATTTGTTAAGATCGAGTATAGATTTAAATGTCAGGAAGTCGTTTCTGAAAGTATTTGTATGGAGCGTAGCCATGTATGGAAGTGAAATATGGACGATAGATAGTTTGGAGAAGAAGAGAATAGAAGCTTTCGAAATGTGGTGCTACAGAAGAATGCTGAAGATTAGATGGATAGATCACATAACTAATGAGGAAGTACTGAATAGAACTGGGGAGAAGAGGAGTATGTGGCACAACTTGACCAGAAGAAGGGATTGGTGGAGGATAAAAATCATAGCGGGAGACCAAGAGATGAATACACTAAGCAGATTCAGAAGGATGTAGGCTGCAGTAAGTACTTGGAGACGAAGAAGCTTGCACAGGATAGAGTAGCATGGAGAGCTGCATCAAACTAGTCTCACGACTGAAGACCACAACAACAACAACAGTGTGAAATATGTATTTAAGCTATGCCGTGAGTGCATACAAGTCTAAAATCCGAACAAGGACAGGTCTTTCGCCATATTAAGTAGTGTATGGGCGAAAGATGCCATCAACTCTTGGCGTGATACAGCCGAAGATGGGTACACAGGGCGAACACATGAAGCAATTCGCTAAAACGTTAAAAGAGACATGGCAAAGGGTAAAACTATGGAAGTCTTTACTAAGTTTCAAGAACCATATCAAGTAGTTGAGATGATTTCAGTGCTCAATGTCAAGTTGCAGGAGTCGATGAAAATATCGATAGTACTTGTCAGTCGGATGAAACCTTTTAAGAGTACCATTACTACGTTCCTGTAAGTACTGTCACTGTTGACGCAAAAGAACAAGTTACCAACTCAGAATAAAAGTAGGGCAGAATGTACCATATGGACTTAAATGTAGGGATAAATTAAAGAGTGACAATATAGTGTCATTAATGTTATACTTGGTTACCAGGTTAATGTCATTTTATTTAGTTCGCTGTAGTATGGCCGGCAGCTGTGGCCGAGCGGTTCTAGGCGCTTCAGTCCGGAACCGTGCTGCTGCTGCGGTCGCAGGTTCGAATCCTGCCTCGGGCATGGATGTGTGTGATGTCCTTAGGTTAGTTAGGTTTAAGTAGTTCTACGTCTAGGGGACTGATGACCGAAGATGTTAAGTCCCATAGTGCGTAGAGCCATTTGAACCATTTTTGCTGTAGTATGTGCAGTTTTCGGTAAATTACAGCTTCATCCTAAGCAGGGAGGGTATTCGTGTTATTCATTTCTCCTACGTCGTCTCGAAGATGATGGATAGGTATATTATTCAAGGCGCAGTGTTACTACATGAATATGAAGCGGATCTAATTAATATTGTAATATAAAAGCATCAGACTTAGCAAGGGTAATATTAATGCCACAGCCACACTTAGGGCAGCGTGACAATCAGTGGATCCACTCCATGTTCTCATCAGAAAGTGTAACAATAAATTGATATAACAAGAAAACATTTATAGCTATGACAGAAGTAGAGTTAAGGCAGAATGGGTTATTGTTTAATGAAACAAAGTGTAACGTCGCCGAAACTCTGTTTCACCTTCCTTCTACAATTACAGTACCACTGTAATTACAGGAACTCGACCAATGTCGTATTTGAAATCTGTAGGTGTATTACCCTTACAAAATCTAACTTTTCTGAACGGTACCAAGGATCCCACTTACCTACA
Source organism: Schistocerca piceifrons (assembly GCF_021461385.2). Taxonomy (NCBI): domain Eukaryota; kingdom Metazoa; phylum Arthropoda; class Insecta; order Orthoptera; family Acrididae; genus Schistocerca; species Schistocerca piceifrons. The sequence continues at coordinate 48,251,238 of NC_060139.1, forward strand.
GGTGGGAAAATTTTGATAAATCAAACGTTACAGCATGTACGTAAACATCAAGCGAAATGTAGAAGGAAGGTGAGTACTATCTGCGTATGAGTCACTAGTGTTATCAGGATACTAGCATTTATTTGTACAGTTTATTTTTTTCGAAGAAAGAAAATCACTGATACAGAAGAGGCTACTTTTCGTGAAATTCACAGTCAGTAGATTCGTAGTAGTAAATAAGAGCATTTAGAGGTCACAGGATACGATGAAGCAAACTAGGAAGATAACACTAAACCAGGATGATATTTTTGTTTCTAAAGGAAGGCTCAGGGCAAATGTAATTACCTAAGAGAGTTCAATAGTATGCTAAGAAAGAGTAAAGTTCGGACAAATTTAATTAAAGTAGAGGGGAATGTTACGAATCAAGAATGTAAGGGAATGTGAGAACAGAGTGGAACTGCTCAAGCATATCAGAGTATCAACATGAGCCAGCTGCTTGGCGCAAAAATTAGCAAACGGTTAGTCGGTCACCAAGAGCGCGACGTCGACACTTCTCTGTTGAGTATGAGTGAGCGAGCTCAGCGGAAAAAGGTCAGAAGAGTGCATAGCAACCTGTCTCCGTTACTATAATAACATTGTGTAAGAAGCGATAAGGAAGATGCCACAACACTCATCAATATTTTTAACAAGCAGTTAAGACACTGAAACAAACTGGTTAAGCAAATGTAGCAGAACAGAAGACTGGTGACTCTTCACAAAGGGCATGATGTATGATATCAAAAAACAGAGCCCGTCTTCGACGTGACAAATACTCTACTTTGCTATAACGTCAATCGATCGGGACGATCGATAACGTCCGTGCTGTTCACACTCGATTCTCTGATTATTGTACTGTAACATATTGTGAATGAGATTGTTCCAGTACAGGTCACACTCCTGCCACCTTACAACACGACTAAAAATCTGTAGCCACAGATGATAGAACATCGACATGGTAGTCCACGGGCAATAACCTGGGAGAGACAGAGTACTCCCAGGACAGCGTGTGAAATGTAACATACATGCTCCGTGGTCATCGTCATCTCCGAGCAAATTTTCTTACCGGGTACACTTCCGCACCATGCGCAGCTGTTCGTCTACTGGAAGTCACCGAACAGAGCACAGGGCTTATGTTGCAGTATGCTGCAACCTGAGCGACCCACTGGATTCAGCAGATCCCTCTGAAGCACACTAGGCCACAGCCTAGGATACGGCGTTGATATGTATTCAAATGAAGTAATATTTAATCCTGTTTTATTGCGTCTGGCGACTCCACACAGGGCCCTCAGCCTACATCCAGACAAACGTCAGGAGTTTCCAGCGCAGGAGTGGGCGACCTCTGCATATAGTTAATTGTAAAAGAATTTCTGGTGTACCAGCTGCAGATCGAAGCGCACTGGTGAAATGCAGCCCGCCGGAAGGGAACGATGTCACAATAATACACCATCTAATTTTAGAAACCGTAACAAAATGTATATTGAAATCAGAACAACTTGTTTAAAATACTGTTTCCCAAAAGCATACAGTCCATACTAATTACTCCATACTGCACTGCTGGCCATTAAAATTGCTACACCAAGAAGAAATGCAGATGATAAACGGGTATTCATTTGACAAATATATTATACTAGAACTGACATGTGATTACATTTTCAAGCAATTTGGGTGCATAGATATTGAGAAATCAGTACCCGGAACAACCACCTCTGGCCGTAATAACGCCCTTGATACGCCTGGGCATTGAGTCAAACAGAGCTTGGATGGTGTGTACAGGTACAGCTGCCCATGCAGCTTCAACACGATGTCACAGTTTATCAAGAGCAGTGACTGGCGTATTGTGACGAGCCAGTTCTCGGCCACCATTGAGCAGACGTGTTCAGTTGGTGAGAGATCTGGAGAATGTGCTGGCCAGGGCAGCAGTCGAACATTTTCTGTATCCAGAAAGGCCTGTACAGGACCTGCAACATGCGGTCGTGCATTATCCTGCTGAAATGTAGGGTTTCGCAGGGATCAAATGAAGGGTAGAGCCACGGGTCGTAACACATCTGAAATGTAACGTCCACTGTTCAAAGTGCCGTCATTGCGAACAAGAGGTGACCGAGACGTGTAACCAATTGCATCCCATACCATCGCGCCGGGTGACGAACACACGCTTCGAATGTGCGTTCACCGCGATGTCACCAAACACGGAAGCGACCACCATGATGCTGTAAACAGGACCTGGATTCATCCGAAAAAATGACGTTTTACCATTCGTGCACCCATGTTCGGCGTTGAGTACACCATCGCAGGCGCTCCTGTCTGTGATGCAGCGTCAAGGATAACCGCAGCCACGGTCTCCGAGCTGATAGTCCATGCTGCTGCAAACGTCGTTGAACTGTTCGTGCAGATGGTTGTTGTCTTGCAGACGTCCCCATCTGTTGACTCAGGGATCGAGACGTGGCTGCACGATCCGTTACAGGCATGCGGATAAGATGCCTGTCATCTCGACTGCTAGTGATACGAGACCGTTGAGATCCAGAACGGCGTTGCGTATAACGCTCCTGAACCCAACGACTCCATATTCTGCTAAAAGTCATTGGATCCCGACCAATGCGAGCAGCAATGTCGCGATACGTTAAACCGCAATCGCGATAGACTACATTCCGACCTTTATCAAAGTCGTAAACGGGATGGTGCGCATTTCTCCTCCTTACACGAGGCATCACTATAACGTTTCACCAGGCAACGCCGGTCAACTGCTGTTTGTGTATGAGAACTTAGTTGGAAACTTTCCTCATGTCAGCACGTTGTAGGTGTCGCCACCGGCGCCAGCCTTGTGTGAATGCTCTGAAAAGCTAATCATTTGCATATCACAGCATCTTCTTCCTGTCGGTTAAATTTCGCGTCTGTAGCACGTCATCTTCGTGGTGTAGCAATTGTAATGGCCAGTAGTGTATACCGATTTCAGAACAACTTGTTTAAAATACAGTCTCCGACAAGCATACAGTCCATACTGATTGCTCCATACTAATTACCCAGATCATGAACCACTGATGATGATGAATATATCTCGAAATTTTAACTAGGCTGATAATAGCAAACGTGTTAGATCTTAACACAACATGATGCTTAAGAGAAGTTTGGTACAGTCGGAACACATACCGGGTGTAGATGTATGAAACAGGAATTTACATATAGATGGTGCTAGCCGTCAGTGTAGCACCCGTGAGACCGCGTCAACAGCGTCATCTGCTTCCCATAACGGCTGACGATGAATGTCAACACACAATTACGCAAGTTCCTTACACCGATATCTGTTTCAAACCCGTACACATGTCGAGTTTTGCGCTTAGGAACTACGATTTGCGAACAGAATTGGTTTTCTGTTATCATTTGAAGAAAAATGCTGCAGAATCGCATCGAATGTTTTTCGAAGCTCTTGGCAAACATGCTCTTGGGGAAACTCCGTGTTTCCAGTGGTTCAAAAAATTCAAAACTGCTGATTTTGACGTGAGAAGCATGAGCGCGGGAAACCACCGAAAAAGTACTAAGACAGCAAACTGCAGGCCTTAATTGGATACAGATGATACACGAACTCAAAAGGAACACGCGAAAGAATTGTACGTGACGCGGAAAGCCCTTTCTGTTCGGTTGAAAGCTGTCGCAAAGGTGCAGAAAGTGGGAAAATGAGTTCCGTATGAACATAATGAAAGACAGAAAGCAAATCGAAAGGCCACTGTCTTGTGAAATGCTACTCGCCAGATACAAAAGAACGTCGTTTCTCCATGAATAGTGACAGGTGATGAAAAGTGGAGAAACTTTGAGAATAAAAAAAAAAAAGTCTCTGAGCACTATGGGACTTAACATCTGCGGTCATCAGTCCCCTAGACTTACAACTACTTAAACCTAAGTAACCTAAGGACATCACACACATCCATGCCCGAGGCAGGATTCGAACCTGCGACCGTAGCAGCAGCACGGTTCCGGACTGAAGCGTCTAGAACCGCTCGGCCACAACGGCCGGCTTTTGAGAATCCTAAGCGTCGTAAATCATGAGTGTATGCAGACAAACCATCGACATCCACTGCAGGACCAAATCGCTTTGAAAAGAAGACAATGCTCTGTGTTTGGTGGGATCAGAAGGGTGTCATCTATTATGAGCTAGTAAAACCTGGTGAAACCAATAACACTGAACGCTACCAACAGCAAGTGATCCATTTCAATCGAACATTACGTGAGAAACGACCGGAATATCGAAAAAGGCAAGACAGTCATACAGCTCCGTGATAACGCCCGATCACACACAGCAAAACGGGTCATGGAAACGACCGAGACTTTCAGCTGGAAAATACTAGGGCATGCGGCTTATTCTCCAGACTTGGCTCCGTCCGTTTATCCTCTATTTGCATCACTGGAACACGCTCTCTCTGAACAACGCTTCAATTCGTATGAAAATAGCTCGCTGACTGGTTCGCTTCAGACGAACTGTTTTTTTGTTTTTTTTTTTTTTTGTTTTTTTTATTGGCATTCATAGTCTGCCGGAGATGTGGGAGAAATGTATAAAAAGCAATGAAAAATATTTCGAATAAAATTTTGTTCGTCAGTTTCAAGCAACAGACTAGTAATTATTGCAACCAAATTCCGATTGCATAATTCTACGCCTGGTACATTAAAGAAACGCAATACATAATTTCTATTAAGTTGTTTATCATGTTTTTGATGATTACAGGCCGGCCGTTGTGGCCGAGCGGTTCTAGGCGCTTCAGTCCGGAACCACGCGGCTGCTACGGTTGCAGGTTCGAATCCTGCCTCGGGCATGGATGTGTGTGATGTCCTTAGGTTAGATAGGTTTAAGTAGTTCTAAGTCTAGGAGACTTATGACCTCAGATGTTAAGTCCCATAGTGCTTAGAGCCATTTGAACCATGGTTACAGTGCACATTTTTCTTGTTGTCTTGTTAATTCGAAACACGTATATTGACGATATTACCTACGTCTAAAGTTGATGTTGCCGTATCTCAGTGACTATAAAAATCTCCCACGGCAATGATGTTCCAAATGTATTTGTTACGTCTTGATAAGAATGTGGGCCGATAGCTCCAGAAGTATAAGTGTCTCCGCAATTCAGAAACAGGACTGATGCATAAAAAAGTTTAGTCTCCACAACGATACAGATTCGAAAAATAATGAACTAATTCAGTCTTGTAGATCCTTTTATCTCAAAGAAGGAAAACCCAGAGATCTTCCTACTGCTGGTTACGTAAAATCAGTATAGTCCCAAAAATTACAATTTTCTTGAAACAAAACATCATCACAATTATATCGATCTTTTAATGTTCTCTCTGAACGTTTTATTTCAGTTTTCACACTAATTAGGACTATCACAACTGGGTAATTCATCTTCTGAATTTAGAATAAGTATCTTCAACTATCATGTGTGTTCCCGTAATACTATTCAGATTATCTCACTTTACGTGAATAAACATAGTAGCCAGAGATATTACTTCTCATAGAAATTCAGTATCCACAAGTAATTTTATTGCCTTTCGAAATTGATTAAATCGACCATTTCACCTCACGCAATGTATCTAGCGATTACTGAAAAGCCTGTCGAGGTTACATAACTCTTAGTGAAGTCCACTACACATAAATTTCAGTCAGCACTTCCCAGACGTACTGACTGGTTATGTAATCTATATGAAACACATTACAAAATGTCTCTTGACTTTCCAGTGTTACGAATTATTTCTATCTTCTCGACAGTTGTACAGGACTATTACAAATGATTGAAGCGATTTCATAAATTCACTGTAGCTCCATTCATTGACATATGGTCACGACACACTACAGATACGTAGAAAAACTCATAAAGTTTTGTTCAGCTGAAGCAGCACTTCAGGTTTCTGCCGCCAGAGCGCTCGAGAGCGCAGTGAGACAAAATGGCGAGAGGAGCCGAGAAAGTGTATGTCGTACTTGAAATGCACTCACATCAGTCAGTCATAACAGTGCAACGACACTTCAGGACGAAGTTCAACAAAGATCCACCAACTGCTAACTCCATTCGGCGATGGTATGCTCAGTTTAAAGCTTCTGGATGCCGCTGTAAGGGGAAATCAACGGGTCGGCCTGCAGTGAGCGAAGAAACGGTTGAACGCGTGCTGGCAAGTTTCACGCGTAGCCCGCAGAAGTCGACGCATAAAGCAAGCATGGAGCTAAACGTACCACAGCCGACGGTTTGGAAAATCTTACGGAAAAGGCTAAAGCAGAAGCCTTACCGCTTACAATTGCTACAAGCCCTGACACCCGATGACAAAGTCAAACGCTCTGAATTTTCGGCGCGGTTGCAACAGCTCATGGAAGAGGATGCGTTCAGTGCGAAACTTGTTTTCAGTGATGAAGCAACATTTTTTTTTTAATGGTGAAGTGAACAGACACAATGTGCGAATCTGGGCGGTAGAGAATCCTCACGCATTTGTGCAGCAAATTCACAATTCACCAAAAGTTAACGTGTTTTGTGCAATCTCACGGTTTAAAGTTTACGGCCCCTTTTTCTTCTGTGAAAAAAACGTTACAGGACATGTGTATCTGGACATGCTGGAAAATTGGCTCATGCCACAACTGGAGACCGACAGCGCCGACTTCATCTTTCAACAGGATGGTGCTCCACTGCACTTTCATCATGTGTTCGGCATTTCTTAAACAGGAGATTGGAAAACCGATGGAGCGGTCGTGGTGGAGATCATGATCACCAATTCATGTCATGGCCTCCACGCTCTCCCGACTTAACCCCATGCGATTTCTTTCTGTGGGGTTATGTGAAAGATTCAGTGTTTAAACCTCCTCTACCAAGAAACGTGCCCGAACTGCGAGCTCGCATCAACGGTGCTTCCGAACTCATTGATGGGGACATGCTGCGCCGAGTGTGGGAGGAACTTGATTATCGGCTTGATGTCTACCGAATCACTAAAGGGGCACATATCGAACATTTGTGAATGCCTAAAAAAACTTTTTGAGTTTTTGTATGTGTGTGCAAAGCATTGTGAAAATATCTCAAATAATAAAGTTATTGTAGAGCTGTGAAATCGCTTCAATCATTTGTAATAAACCTGTACTTTAGACTTCATAGTTTAAGTACAGACTATACTTCCACATTACGATCACCCATCCTACTTTCGATACACGGTTTATAATCACAGATATTACCGTACTTAAGAAATTATTTTTCACATTTTTACATTAAAGACATATTTTTCTCCTTTTCTGAAACTCGAATCATCTTCCCACGCCGAATTAACTTTTAATCAATTTGAAGGATTAGTCTCTCCTGAATATCAAGTCTAAAATTATTGAACTTTCCAATTATGTCCCGATAGCTTATAAATATCCTTTAGCAGTCATTTATAGTGCTTTAACTTTAATAACAGTTTAGAGAGACACAGACTGAATGAAAAAGTTTAACGTTCACAGACCGAGCATTTTTACAGAAGTGGTTACAACGTTATACGTCGTCTTTTATTTGGACATTTTTCACAATCTGATACGAGTATCTGGAAGCCGTCCAAGGCGTTCTCCCGTCGGCTGTCTGTCTGCTAGACTTCAGTATCGACCGTCTCCGAACAGGGTCGCGAAGGCAGCACACCTCTGGAAAAACTTGTCGCCCTCGTGGATGTCACATGAAACAAAACGAAACAAATACACTTTTCTTAGGTACAACAACGCGGAAAACAATTACAACTACAACCAACATAGATAACCTACTGATAACAGACAGCAGAAATAACCATATGGGATTTAATGGTTCTTTCTCACACACTGCCAGTCTTAAGTGCTCCGCTCGTGAATCGATATGGACTGAATCACTAAAGACGAAGTAAATCCAGATTCAATACTCTTAAGTACTATGTTTCCATGTACTAAACAAACATTACACAAAATATCTACAAGATAACGCAATCTCAATGAATTCTAAACACTATGATCAAATCATGCGCCATTTTCTACCATTATCTAATTACTAAAACGAGCTTACCACCTGATGCCTTGTTCTATCATTTTTTCGCAACCTTCAAGCGATGTGCGATTACTGGAAAGTCAACATCATCATCAGTGCTAGCAACAGCAGCCAGTGAGATTTACTGCTAGATGAAGATTACCTCTAGACTTTTCTGTGCGTGACGACAGTCACCATTCATTATGCTGTTCCTCCGTGCCTTCTAATTCCTTCTACCTACCTTCCACAACGTCCTATATCCAGTCTTTTCATATCCCTTGATCCATATATTCTAGTGACTAAATTCGACACAGTGTGTCTCTTTAAAATGGTTCGTCTATGAGAGTTCCTAGGCCTCGTACGAGGTGCGACAATAAAGTAATGAGACTGATGTGAAAAAAAAAATATTGCTTACCGTTCTAGTCAAGTTTAGCGTTGTCTCCTTCAAAGTAGTTTCCTTCTGACTGCACACAATTTTTCCAGCGCTTCTGCCAAGACCCTCGACACAACTTTTTGGACATCTTGTGTTGTTTGGAAATGGTGTCCCTTGACCACCGTTTTGACTCTTGGAAATAGAAAAAAGTCGCACGTGTGGATATCTGGTGAATAAGGTGGTTGTGGTAGAACTGCAGTTTGTTTTGGGGGTAAAAATTGCTGTACTGACAGAGCAGTATGGGATGGAGCATTATCATGATGCAGAATCCAATTATTATTAGATGAATCGTTTCTCGATTGACGTTCAGTTCTTCTGCAATCATTTTCACGGATAATCTTCGATCAGATCGTACGAGTTCACGCACCCTGGCTATAGTTGACATTCATCTGTGAGGTTGATGGTCGTCCACTGCGGTCTTCATCTTCAACATTCGTTCTGCCTTCACTAAACATTTTATGCCAATGAAAGACTTGAGATATTGACATAATTTCCTCTCCAAAAGCCTTCCGAAATTTACCGTAAGTTGTCGTCGCGTTTTCACCAAATTTAACGCAAAAAGAAATGTCACACCGTTGCACAATATTATGCGGTTCAATTTTCGTGACGAGAGGCACAAACACGTGTTAACTTATTACAGCACAACTCATGACTGAGGAGTTGCATCGATGTGCCGCTTGGACTAGAAGCAGCTTATAGACCAATGCGAAAGATATTGTGCCTACGCTAGCCTGCAGGGTTGCCACATATTGCAAAGAAAATCAGTCTCATTACTTTATTGTCACACCTCGTAGAAGTTGAGATGAACGTCAAAGAAACTGTTTGAACTCAGCTTACGTCAATGTAATTTTTATTCGACAGAAATAACCGCCATCAAACAGATGGAATGGTCATGGGTTGCCCGCTGTCACCTGTGGAAATCAAGAAGCCTATGGAGGTATTTGAAGAAGAAGCCTTCGAGTCGGTAGTCTACAGGCCCTGAGTTTCTTCCTCCAGCAATACCAGTATATGTCCCACCAGGACAGCACAGTCATGAAGGGAACACGCGAAATATTGGACCAAGAGAGTCTAACAATCGAATTGCAGCACTCGCAGCCTATACGATCGGTTACAGCAACCGCCAAATGTAGCTTTCGTTGAGACCAAAGCAGCGGGGGTCAAATCCTAATGAGTATGAAATGAAACCCGTCGCTACGATGATTATCCCATACATCGGGAGCACATCAGCAAAAATCGGAAGCAGAAGTAAAGCTGTGGGCACGGGGCTTGAGTCGTGCTTGGGAAGCTCAGTTGGTAGAGTCGTAGAGTCTCGGTCTGACACACAGTTTTAATCTCCCAGAAAGTTTCATATCAGCGCACACTCCGCTGCAGAGTGAAAATCTCATTCAAAAATCGGAAGAATTATCTGGAAATATAAGGTGAACAGCGTGCTCCGCTCAACAGCCAATAGGAAAGCCTTGTTTGGATCAGTCAAGAATGATCTAGGACTGCAGGAGGTGGGAGACTACCGTTTCCGTTGCCAGTTAGGGAAACTGTATGTAGGTCAGACAGTCCAGACGGTGCAGCGGAGACGCATAAACCAAGCCACACAAAGAACGAATAGGCGACAAAGTCAGCTGTGGCAGAGCACCGCATCTCCTACGGATATAATTACAACGGCACCAAATTGTTGCACCAGTCCAACGCCTCTTGGTGGGACTGTATTGCAAAAGAGGCTGTAGAGGTCCAGTTCCACGAAAACGAGATTTTTCCGTTAAGAAAGACCTGGGCCTCAGCCTTGAGCTTGCTCGAACCATGGCAACTGAAGGAGACGAGGACATATTGTCACCGTTGCAGTATCCTACTGAAACATGATGCACGCAGAAAACACGAGGGGCCCTACGTAGCAATGAATGAAAACAGTTTATTTCTCCAAGAAAGCAGTCAAGAAAACAAGAACAACAGAAACCAGAGTTTTTCGGTGAGTCTCGACGACGAAGTCTTCTCGGGTTATCAGCCGTGTCAAAGCGTCGTTCTGCGGCAACGTTTCAACACGTTTCCTACTTCTCATCTTCAGGCGAAGTGTCGGGTTCGTGTCCTGTCCACTTCTTATCTACATCTACATCTACATCCATACTCCGGAAGCTACCTGACGGAGTGTGGCGGAGGGTACCTTGAGTACCTCTATCGGTTCTCCCTTCTATTCCAGTCTCGTATTGTTCGTGGAAAGAAAGATTGTCGGTGTGTCTCTGTGTGGACTAACCTCTCTGATTTTATCCTCATGGTCTCTTCGCGAGATATACGTAGGAGGGAGCGACATACTGCTTGACTCCTCGGTGAAGGTATGTTCTCGAAACTTTAACAAAAGCCCGTGCCGAGCTACTGAGCGTCACTCTTGCAGAGTCTTCCACTGGAGTTTATCTATCGTCTCCGTAACGCTTTCGCGATTACTAAATGATCCTGTAACGAAGCGCGCTGCTCTCCGTTGCATCTTCTCTATCTCTTCTATCAACCCTGTGTGGTACGGATCTGACACCGGTAAGCAGTAGTCAAGCAGTGGGCGAACAGGTGTACTGTAACCTTCTTCCTTTGTTTGCATTTCCTTGGGATTCTTCCAATGAATATCAGTCTGGCATCTGCTTTACCGACGATTAATTTTATATGGTCATTCCATTTTAAATCACTCCTAATGCCTACTCCCAGAAAATTTATGGAATTAATTGCATCCAGTTGATGATCTGCTGAACTGAAGCTAAGTGATAAAGGATCTTTCTTTCTGTGTATTCGCAGAACATTACACTTGTCTACATTGAGATTCAATTGCAAATCCCTGCAAAAAAAAAAAAAAAAAAAAAAATGGTTCAAATGGCACTGAGCACTGTGGGACTTAACTTCTGAGGTCATCAGTCCCCTAAAACTTAGAACTAGTTAAACCTAACTAACCTAAGGACATCACACACATCCATGCCCGAGGCAGGATTCGAACCTGCAACCGTAACGGTCGCGTGGTCCCAGACTGTAGCGCCTAGAACCGCTCGGCCACACTGGTCGGCCCATTCCCTGCACCATGCGTCAATTCGTTGCAGATCCTCCTGAATTTGAGTACAATTTTCCATTGTTACAACCTCTCGATATACTAAAGCATCATCCGGAAAAAGCCTCAGTGAACTTCCGCTGTTATCCACAAGGTCATTTACATATATTGTGAATAGCAACGGTCCTACGACACTCCCCTGCGGCACACCTGAAATCACTCTTACGTCGGAAGACTTCTCTCCGTTGAGAATAACATGCTGCGTTCTGTTATCTAGGATCTCTTCAATCCAATCACACAATTGGTCTGATAGTCCATATGTTCTTACATTGTTAATTAAACGACTGTGGGGAACTGTATCAAATGCCTTGTGAAAGTCAAGAAACACGGCATCTACCTGTGAACCCGTGTCTACGGCCCTCTGAGTCTCGTGGACGAATAGCGCGAGCTGGGTTTCACACGATCGTCTTTATCGAAACCCATGCTGATTCCTACAGAGTAGATTTCTAGTCTCCAGAAAAGTCATTATACTGGAACATAATATGTGTTCCAAAATTCTACAACTGATCGACGTTAGAGATATAGGTCTATAGTTCTGCACATCTGTTCGACGTCCCTTCTTGAAAGCGGGGATGACGTGTGCCCTTTATCAATCACTTGGAACGCTACGCTGTTCTAGAGACCTACGGTACAACGCTGCGAGAAGGGGGGCAAGTTCCTTCCCGTACTCTGTGTAAAATCGAACTGGTATCCCATCAGGTCCAGCGGCCTTTCCTCTTTTGAGAGATTTTAATTGTTTTTGGTCACAGAGTGTCTGGATATTTTGTTTTGATCCACCTACCGCTTTGACATAAGAGCAAAATTTCTTAGGATTTTCTGTCAAGTCAGTAAATAGAACTTTCTTATAGCCGTTGGACCGCAGGCTCCTCTGTCTGGTTTGCTACGCAGCGCAAATCGCGCACCTCTGGAAGGGGAGTCGCGGCCTGTGGTGACGGTGACTCCCTGCGTGCTGGCGTGGTGCGGGCGTCGCGTCCTGGTGGGGCTTTTCCATTATGTGAGCTGCCTTTGCCGGTTGCGCATTGGAGCGTTCTTGTCATATTTTTGTTATCTCTGTATCCAATGTGGTGCTAAGTTGGAAACCGCTATCTTGATGGATAAGGTTATCATGGATTCGCATCTCCACAGCTTCTTTGACGATCGAATCATAGAACCCGTTCACCATGCGCAGCAGCTTTGTTTGTTCGAAATGAAACGTATGAGACTAAGTTCAGCCACTGCAGATTTCTCCGGCGTAAGCGAACGCTCCTTACCTGCTCTCAGCAGCGCTAAAATATACATCTCTGCGTCTGGCTCATGTACTGTTTGCCACACTTGCAGCTGATTCCTAGTTCTTCTTTCACTGAACTCAGCATATTCCTCATTTTGGCTGAAGAGCGAAATGTGGTTTTAATGTCACTCTATTGTACACTACTGGCCATTAAAACTGCTACACCACGAAGATGACGTGCTACAGACGCGAAATTTAATCGACAGGAAGAAGATGCTGTGATATGCAAATGATAAGCTTTTCAGAGCATTCACACAAGGTTGGCGCCAGTGACGCACCTACAACGTGCTCACATGAGGAAAGTTTCCAACCTATTACTCATACACAAACAGCAGTTGACCGGCGTTGCCTGGTGAAACGTTGTTGCGATGGCTCGTGTAGGGAGGAGAAATGCGTACCATCGCGTTTCCGGCTTTGACAGAGGTCGGATTGTAGCCTATCGCGATTGCGGTTTATCGTATCGCGACATTGCTGCTCGCGTTAGTCGAGATCCAGTGACTGTTAGCCTAATATGGAATCGGTGGGTTCAGGATGGTATTACGCAACGCCGTGCTGGATCCCAACGGCCTCGTATCACTAGCAGTCGAGATGACAGGCATCTTATCTGCATGGCTGTAACAGATCGTGCAGCCACGTTTCGATCCCTGACTCAACAGATGGGGACGTTTGCAAGACAACAAACATCTGCACGAACAGTTCGACGACGTGGACTATCAGCTGGGAGACCATGGCTGCGGTTACCCTTGACGCTGCATCACAGACAGGAGCGCCTGCGATGGTGTACTCAACGACGAACCTGGATGCACGAATGGCAACACGTAATTTTTTCGGATGAATCCAGGTTCTGCTTACAACATCATGATGGTCGCATCCGTGTTGGCGACATCGCGGTGAACGCCCATTGGCAGCGTGTATTCGTCGTCGCCATACTGGCGCACCACGTGGCGTGATGGTATGGAGTGCCATTGGTTACGTCTCGGTCACCTCTTGTTCGCATTGACGGCACTTTGAACAATGGACGTTACATTTCAGATGTGTTACAACCCGCGGCTCTACCCTTCATTTGATCCCTGCGAAACCCTACATTCCAGCAGGATAATGCACGACGGCATGTTGCATGTCCTGTACGGGCCTTTCTGGATACCGAAAATGTTCGACTGCTGCCCTGGCCAGCACATTCTCCAGATCTCTCACCAATTCGTCTGGTCAATGGTGGCCGAGCAACTGGCTCGTCACAATACGCCAGTCACTACTCTTGATGAACTGTGGTATCGTGTTGAAGCTGCATGGGCAGCTGTACCTGTACACGCCATCCAAGCTCTGTTTGACTCAATGCCCAGGCGTATCAGGACTGTTATTACGGCCAGAGGTGGTTGTTCTGGGTACTGATTTCTCAAGATCTATGCACCCAAATTGCGTGAAAATGTAATCACATGTCAGTTCTAGTATAATATATTTGTCCAATGAATACCCGTTTATCATCTGCATTTCTTCTAGGTGAAGCAGTTTTAATGGCCAGTAGTGTAATATCCCGGCAACCGAGATAGCAGTTTCCAAATTAGCAACACACGGGATGCAGCGATTATATATATATACGACAAGAACGCTTCGATGCGAAACCGGTGAAGGCAGCGGACAGAATGGACAGGTCCCAACGGGTCGCGATGCTCGGACCCGCCAGAACGCAGGGATCCCAACCACCACCATCAGGGGCCACGACTGCCTCCCCACGTCACGGTCCGTGACACCCTTTCCGGAGGAGCGCGATTGGCGCTGCCGATGCAGTCGAGGCAGAGGGAATTGCGGTCCAGCTGCTGTAAAGAAACGGATAGGACGCGAACCCGACACTTTGCCTGAAGATGCCATGTAGCAGACTTGTTGAAACCTTGCAGCAGAACGACTCCTTGAGTCGGCTGATAACCCGAGAATACTACATAATAGGAACCAGATTCTCAATTAAAGGAACCTTAAGAGATCGTCGTTACGTATTAAAAGAAATGGCACTCTTTGAATGCAGTTCCAGGAAGGTGCGAGGGAAAGCAATACAGTCTGTCACCACAGACTACACTGCCGTAGGGGAGGTCAGAAACGGTAGCGGTCACAGTCTGTGGTTGCATCAGCGTAGTCATAGTCCTGGTACGCGGTATCAGAGACTCGTATGGTACCTGGAATCATACTCGGATTCGCGGTCGGTTTCAGACTCGGCGCCAGACTGCTGGAGAGCTGAAGACGGCTGTCCTATTAAACCCAGTCAGGGTATAAATGCCAGGAAGTGGCCGGCTTCGCAGATGCGGGCTTGTGTTCGCTGTATATGGAGATCATGGCGCCATCGTTACCGCTGTGGATGTCGCAATGAAGTTGAGCTGCATCGACTACAGGCGTCTGACGAAACAGCAACCTGCAATACATTGCTATGTGGCGTGTGGCTTGATCGTCAGGCACCAGCCACACGCTGCAATACTACATCTACGTCTACATTTATACTCCGCAAGCCACCCAACGGTGTGTGGCGGAGGGCACTTTACGTGCCACTGTCATTACCTCCCTATCCTGTTCCAGTCGCGTATGGTTCGCGGGAATAACAACGGCCGGAAAGCCTCCGTGCGCGCTCGAATCTCTCTAATTCTACATTCGTGATCTCCTCGGGAGGTATAAGTAGGGGGAAGCAATATATTCGATACCTCATCCAGAAACGCACCCTCTCGAAACCCGGACAGCAAGCTACACCGCGATGCAGAGCGCCTGTCTTGCAGAGTCTGCCACTTGAGTTTGCTAAACATCTCCGTAACGCTATCACGCTTACCAAATAACCCTGTGACGAAACGCGCCGCTCTTCTTTGGGTCTTCTCTATCTCCTTC
This sequence comes from Schistocerca piceifrons, assembly GCF_021461385.2. Taxonomy (NCBI): domain Eukaryota; kingdom Metazoa; phylum Arthropoda; class Insecta; order Orthoptera; family Acrididae; genus Schistocerca; species Schistocerca piceifrons. The sequence continues at coordinate 48,266,858 of NC_060139.1, forward strand.
GTCAACCCGATCTGGTACGGATCCCACACTGATGAGCAATACTCAAGTATAGGTCGAACGAGTGTTTTGTAAGCCACCTCCTTTGTTGATAGACTACATTTTCTAAGGACTCTCCCAATGAATCTCAACCTGGCACCCGCCTTACCAACAATTAATTTTATATGATCATTCCACTTCAAATCGTTCCGCACGCATACTCCCACATATTTTATAGAAGTAACTGCTACCAGTGTATGTTCCGCTATCATATAATCACACAATAAAGGATCCTTCTCTCTATGTATTCGCAATACATTACATTTGTCTATGTTAAGGGTCAGTTCCCACTCCCTGCACCAAGTGCCTATCCGCTGTAGATCTTACTGCATTTCGCTACAGTTTTCTAATGCTACAACTTCTCTGTATACTACAGCATCATCCGCGAAAAGCCGCATGGAACTTCCGACACTATCTACTCTTCCCTTCGGAGCGAGACGGCGAAGCCATATCAATTTGTAGGCAGGGGCTGTGGCTCACGCTACTGTAAGTTGTGTGGTTGGCATACATTTGTCTCTGTCGGGTGTGGTAGGATATGGCTGCCAGAGTTATGCTCTTGCATTTTTATTTAAACACCATCTCGCGCCGTGCTGGACAGTTGCGAGTGCTGTGTCGCGCCAACTTTCCTGCTGCCAGAGCGTAGCAAAAGCTGTGGCCTACCCCATGCCGCCGAGTGATGGGAGTCCACTACCACAATCCTCAGGAAGATACAGTGCTCGTACCCAGCCGGCCGAAGTGGCCGTGCGGTTAAAGGTGCTGCAGTCTGGAACCGCAAGACCGCTGCGGTCGCAGGTTCGAATCCTGCCTCGGGCATGGATGTTTGTGATGTCCTTAGGTTAGTTAGGTTTATCTAGTTCTAAGTTCTAGGGGACTAATGACCTCAGAAGTTGAGTCCCATAGTGCTCAGAACCATTTGAACCATTTTGCTCGTATCCAGACCTCAGCAGAGGCCGGGACCAAACAGGAAATAACTCAGACGATTCCCTGAATTGTGGTTCGAACGATGACTATTGGGCTAATTAAAATCCAGAACGAAAAGCGAGTACGTCCTAATCCAACAGGGAACATGTACAGCAGGATCTTTCAGTTAGAAAGTGTAAAGCGAATGTCGTTTCCTAAAATCAGAACACGGATTGCATAAACGGAAGAAATATTTACACGAAGTACGAAATCGGGGCCAAAACGAATCTCGTAAAAGTGTGAAAAAAGTATTATTCAAAAGATTTAGAACTGTTCGTGATAGTCCATGTGCTGTTAACGGGGGAAATTTACGAGACTGGGCACACTTGTTTGCAAATGAGATGAACATTACTGGTTTCGAGATTTTTTGACCTCAAGTCAACTGGTAAAGGAGACGTCATTATTCGGTAATACTATAGATATATTCGTAGCTAGATAAATTCGTAGCTTACTTAAAACAGAAAGCTTCTCGTTATCATCTAAAATCCTGAGTATAAAGTAAGTCAGTAAGGTTTAGTACACATTGCAATTGATCATTGTGAGCGAAAAAATGACTGAGTCGCTTATATAGTCTATGAATGCTGCGACACATTTGTTGTTTATGAAGCTTTAGATCCGTCTTCAGGAACATCGAGGCACGTTAGAACCTAAAATTATAATTAAATACTGTTTAGTTGCAAAAATCTTGTAATCGACGAAGCCCAATTTGGAAAAATGGGACAGAATGATTTTCAATGTTAATCCTAAACGTCTTCGTACCATCTGCAGAAAATTATTAACTATCTTTGTTGGACTCTTGGCTTGGACATAGTGACACTTCTGCCTTTAGAAGCCCAACAGAAACTGATAGGGCAATTCACTTTCTCGATCAAAAAATTGCAACAGTCTAAAGCATTTATCAGAACTGAAATAATGCTAAGCAAGTTGAATTCATTAATATTCTCGTAAAAGGCATGCAGAAGAAAGGCAAAGGATGATTTGGGGTTGCAAAAAAATTTCGCAGAAAAGTTTATACTTAAAGCATCACGAGGATTCTGCGATTGACTTTCAAAGAACGGATTTAATTCAAGTGCGGTACTTCGTATTCCGTTAGCTGAATTTTGACCTTTGAACAGATCTCGGAAGCTACAAGTGAACGATATGCTCCCAGTAAAATTGTATAATAATATATTTGTATTCGTATGCTCTCTTTCCAGGTTGCCAGTATCAATAGAGGTGTAACCTCATCCTGGCCAATCGAGGGAGAGGATACGAACAAAGTAACCCACTCGTATACAGCGCAGTATGCAATAACCCTTGAAAAGTATTGGCAACAATCTACTTATGCCAAGATGAGAGTACTGGCATTTTGGACCGAGGATTCAAAAAACGTGCTTGAGTATGGGACAAAACATAGGAATTTTGCTATTTTTTCAACAAAATCTGGGAACTTTTAACAATCATATATAAGCTTTCTCTTACTGACTATATGAAGCTTTACGTGCAGGACTACAAATTTCTTCAGTTAACTGACTCATGGTAAGGACAAACAAGTCCACATTTATTTTCAAGATGAAGATAGGTTGCCATTAAAGCTATTAACGTGAATCTCTTCTCGCCCAAATGTACTCCGTTAGTGCAAACCTTCCATGCCTTTTTGTCGCCAGGTAGAGAATTTGATACAGAAGCTTCACAACTGCTCTTTCGTAATCGAGAGAGAAAAAGATACCACATCCCGAGGAGAATGCATCAAAAATCATTCCACTGTACATCACCAGCTAGGTCAGCCAGTATTTGGCGAAATAATAAGTTAGGCGCAGTTTGCACCGAAACTGTGCGATCAGCGAGAACTGTTTTTGAATGTAAACGAAGTTTGTTTTTCAATAGAAACATTAAAACGACCATGTAACACAAAAAATGCGACATTTATAACGTATGCAACATGTCGACAAAATTACTGCTTTTCTGTTTCTTACGTTATATATCATCTCAGAAAATATGGAACATGAGCTGTAAAATAACAAAAGCATCTAATGTCTTGAACGCCTTACAATCCCGTCCCGGAAATTTATTTCCAGTATCAAATTTTCCGTTGCGTTTCCTTTACATGCCTTTTATGAATATTTTATTAGTTACAATGGATACTGAGCATTATTTCGGTTTATTTGCAGTGTAAGTAACGCAGAAATGGAAAATTCCACATTGGAATTAGAACACATGATTACTGTTCGTTATTCATCCTGCTACGTTAACAGCTGCTTGGAAACTACATTAACAAAAATTGTTCATTCCTATAATGAGATTTTCACTCTGAAATAAAGTGTGCGCTGATATGAAACTTCCTGATATGAAACTTCCTTTCTTCCAGGTGCGCAGGAGAGCTTCTGTGACGGATGGAAGGTAGGAGACGAGGTACTGGCTGAATTAAAGCTGTGAGGACTGGCCGTGAGTTGTGCTTGGGTAGCTCAGATGGTAGAGCACTTGCCCGCGAAAGGCAAAGGTCCCGAGTTCCAGTCTCGGTCCTGCACATAGTTTTAATCTGCCAGTAAGTTTCACGGTTCATTTCCGGCCGACCTGCACCAAAAATGCGGCCTTTTTCTAAACGCTTGGCCATCTGGATCTCCCTCTTACGTCAGTTTCATTTCTCGCCGGGCCCTGCGTATACGATAAAGCTGGAGGAGTCCATTCTTGCCGTGCCATTTTGACTTCTTTTCAGTCTCATATTTGAGGCGTCTGTATTCCTATTTGTTTGCTTTATTGCTGGTGCAGGGGGGGAAAGATGGAAAAAATAACGAAAATTTTACCAATATACGGCGCTGTAAGCGTCTTAACGTAAACAGTTTTAATTGTCCTTGGGTCAAAAACTGCTTAGAAACCAAAATGACATCGGCTTTAAGTGTCCTGAGACTGGCGCAAGACATGTTGATTTTGCTGTCCACCGTCTTTTGCCACAAGCAAAGATCGAGAAACAGCGTGTTACACAACAAGTCATAGAGTGCGTTGCGAAATGTGTCCCTTCAATTCAGCTATGTTCGTAATTGGAGAACTAAATACACCTTCTCTCAAATAAAGCCACAGCCTGAGGTCACACGGATTAAGATCGGGTGATCTGGATGGCCAGGCTGATAATTGTAGCATTTCCTAAATGACTGCAGCAGTTTCTTCAGTGCCTGTGGAGTGTGTGGAGCAACACCATCTTGCATAAAAATGATCTTACCGACACGTCCGCGCTGTTAAAGATTTGGTATGACGTTGGTGCGTAAAAGACTCTAATAGCGTTCACCGGTACAGCTAACAGGGCCCGCAAGACTCATCTTCTCGAAAAAAACACGGCCCTACGATTAGCGATGTCGGAAAACCCCATCACATATTCACCTTTACAGAATGAATTTTCGTGAGGATTTTTCGTTGCTGGTATTCTGCAATTCTGTGCATGGTCATGTCCTTGGAGATGGAAAAGGGTTCCGTCTGTTCACAGAATCTCACAAGCTGCGACATCGTCGCGAAAAACACAGTGACCCGTATATGTAATAAGTTTCCTTTAATTTGCGTCTATGGTCGCAATCTGTTTTGTTTAACAGATTACCGGTATCGGTCTTTAATGACCATCATCAGATCTGCAGCAAAAATGGGAAAAATATAAACATTTTTATATTTTTCCCATTTTTGCTGCAGATCTGATGATGGTCATTAAAGACCGAAACCTGTAATCTGTTAAACAAAAAAGATTGTGACCATAGAATCAAATTAAAGGAAACTGTTCACAGAATGTCCATGGCTATTCATTGTCCATTTCCATGCGAGCAAGAAAATCCAGAGCGAACGGTTGTCTTACTGGCAGGTCAGCAGAAATCAGCTCCTGAACATGAGAGATTTTGTATGGGTAGCAGTTCAGGATCTTTCATAGGATTTTATTCACTGTGCTTCCAGGCATGTCTACGACTAATGGTCGGGAAATTCCCCATGCACTGTATGTTTGCACACCACTAATCGACCCCTCCTGCAATGCTGTGGCCACACCTTCGACAGACGTCGGATCATCGGCTTTGCTCACTCTGCCACCTTGCAGTTCAAAATTATTGGAATCATTTTCTAAAAATGGCTCGAATGGCTCTGAGCAGCTGCTGAGGTGCCGGCCGCGGTGGTCTAGCGGTTCTGGCGCTGCAGTCCGGAACCGCGGGACTGCTACGGTCGCAGGTTCGAATTCTGCCTCGGGCATGGGTGTGTGTGGTGTCCTTAGGTTAGTTAGGTTTAAGTAGTTCTAAGTTCTAGGGGACTTATGACCTAAGATGTTGAGTCCCATAGTGCTCAGAGCCATTTGAACCATTTTTTGAACTGCTGAGGTCATCAGTCCCCGAGAACATCGAACTACTTAAACCTAACTAACCTAAGGACATCACACACATCCATGCCGAGGCAGGATTCGAACCTGCGACAGTAGCGGTCGCGCGGCTCCAGACTGTAGCGCCTAGAACCGCTCGGCCACTCCGGCCGGCGAATCATTTTCTCCACACGCTTAGCAGACGTTGGATCAACGCCTTTTGTCCATACCTTTGAGGGTCCGGAACTTTTTCAGGGCTACTGCCGCACATTCTCAGTTCCTGTAAAAGAGCCTTACCAGTAGCGCGCAATCCTTACTGGGGCGCTTCGTAAGCAAACTGAGGAAAATTATCTGTTGGTTAAATATTCGTTTAATTTAGTTTTATTCCATGATGTTTCGCCCTTTGTCAATAATATGCTGTTCAAATTTAACGACATTCTGAGCAGTTGTTCTTTTTCTACAGCGTTTTGAAACTATGGACAAAAAATGGTTCAAATGGCTCTGAGCACTATGGGACGTAACTTCTCAGGTCATCAGTCCCCTAGAACTTAGAACTACTTAAACCTAACTAACCTAAGGACATCACACACATCCATGCCCGAGGGAGGATCCGAACCTGCGACCGTAGCGGTCGCGTGGTTCCAGACAGTAGCGCCTAGAACCGCTCGGCCACCCCGGCCGGCAACTATGGACACCCCAAATATTGGTGTTTTGGGTTTAATGATGAAGTGTCTGTAGTAACTCCAAAAATAAATTGTTCGGCAGGTAGTGAATATTATCGGTCCTACTAACACGATCCGTCGGAACATGAATACTTGCTACGGCGTCCAAGTCCTTGCGTGTTGCTAAGCACGTAATCCCTCGCAAATATATCGTGTTCGAATATGACACTACACCGTAACGATGTCTCAGACGTTACCAAAATTAATTATGTAATTTTCTTGATAACTTTCTCTGTGGAAGCTAACGGACGAAGCTGTAAGCTGGTGTGACGACCCTGACGTGCCTCATTTCCTTTCGACCACTATTGATCCTTATTATAAGACCTACTCCTACACTATATTGGATTGACAACACAATGCTAATAGAACGCGAATTCTTCAGTAACGGTATTTTTCGTTACACAGGCGTAACAGTTTCACATGTCTAACGGTATCTTATTTTTTATTTCCGACATATGTGATAGCGATAGAAGTTGTGTTACGTGAATTTATAAACTTTGGGAATATTCATAAACTTTTTCAGTTCATCTGTCTGTTTCCTCAGACTGAAATGAAAAAAAAAATTTTTTTTCTTAAATGTTCCTTGTAACCTTACTTTACTGCGTCATATCTTAGACAAAAAATTTCGATGTGTACTATTTTTGCCAAAATTTCTACTAACATTTGAAATTATCACTGAATAGCCAAGCCGTAAGCTGGTCTGACGACCCTGACGTACTTCGTTTTCTTTCGACCACTATAGTTACTTATTATAAGACCTACTCCTCCACTATCTCTATTTGATTGACTACGCAATACTGATCTCACCAGAACTCCTGTTCTTCCTGCCATAGCGCTTCATTAATCCTCATTATATCTAGCTTCAATCTATCCATACCTGTTTTTGAATTCTCTAACATAATTAACCAGATAAGAGATCGAATGTTTCGCCCTCCAACCCATAGAACTCCAATTTGGTTTTGTTGATTTGATGTGGTGTCTGTCAGTTAACTCAACTTTAGTGGGGCCACATTTCCTAGTGATTTAAGAAGTCTTTTGCAACCTAATTTGAAGAAAAATAAGTGTTTGTGTTTTCAGCTACATTCATGGTTGCAATCTCCTGAACACATTTTCTAAGACTAGTCTGTTTTCGCCAGTTATACCTAAGCGTAGACTTAGAAGAGCTTACAGCAGCATACTTGTCGGCACACTGTTAAGTGAATACAAAATTACTGTTTTTTCACCATCTGCATAGCAGAAAGAATCGAAACTAGTCCACACTAGTATTTTTTAAAGCTATTTAACATTCACACTCTCGTTACTGAATAAGCTGTGAGTATGAGGCGGCTATCGATATAACAATGGGTCACGTACTTTTCTTTGCGCCATAAGGCCCAAAGGACTGCGCGCAGCTGCAAGGCTCCTCTTCAGCTGGGTTGCAGGAGGACGAGCTGAAGTAGTGCCTTCGCAATTTTATGTGAAAATTATTAAAGATTTTAAAGCGAAAGAATGTTATTAACATTCTACAGTTTTATTCTTCATGTACACATATGTATTTCTCATCGTATCCTGGCGACAAAAAAATTTCTAATTTTCTCCCAGCAAGAGACCAGTTTGTTGATACCGTCACTAAAGAATGTTTGACGGAGCCGCAACCTCGCCTCTGCTTCACTTCAAAGTGAAGTGCTGGAAGGTGGTCTTTAGTTCCTGGAAATATATGAAAATCGGAAGGCGTCAAGTCAGGACTGTACGGAGGATGATCCATCCTCCGTACAGTCCCTACAGTGAGCCCAAGACAACGGATTCGAAAATCGATTACAGCATCCTGTTTCTCACGCACCGACGTAGTTACCTTACACGTCGCCATGTTACTCGCTACAATTCGGAGCCCGCTAGGGGCAGAGGGCTGCCAATATACCCCCATGCTCATAAAGTAAGGATAATGCTGATATATTGTGAAACAATTCTCTGGTGGGCGATTTGATGGTATAAATCACCTCAGGGTATGACCATGCGGTGCATGTGACCTGCGGTCATTCGCACGGTTGCGCTGGCAGCTGTCCACATACGCAGAGGTGTGTTGGTGCATGTCAGAGTACATTGCAGCGAGTAAGTGTGCAGACGTTTTCAGACGTGCTAATTGTGACTGTGTTGAAAATGTTTCAAAGAATACGTACTGATGACGTTATGAGGGATAGAATACTAGGGCGACTGGAGGCTGGTCAAACACCACAGGTCATAGCAAAGGCCCTCCGTGGGCCACAAAGTTTGATTTCAAGATTATGCAACGATTCTAGCAGACAGGAAACGTGTCCAGGTGCTACAGTACTGGACGTCCACAGTGTACAACACCACAAGAAGACCGATATCTCACCATCAGTGCCCGCAGACGGCCACGGAATACTGCAGGTAGCCTTGCTCGGGACATGGAATAGTTTTATCCAGACATACAGTCTACAAACATCTGAACAGACATGGTTTATTCGCCCGGAGGTCTACAAGCTGTATTCCATTGACCCCTGGTCACAGGAGAGCCCGTAAAGCCTGGTGTCAAGAACACAGTACATGGTCATTGCAACAGTGGTCCTAGGTTATGTTCACGGAAGCGTCCAGGTATAGTCTGAACAGTCATTCTCGCCGGGTTTTCATCTGACGGGAACCAGGAACCAGATATCAACCCCTCAATGTCCTTGAGAAGGACCTGTATGAAGGTCTTGGTTTGATGGTGTGGGTGGTATTATGATTGGTGCACGTTCACTCATGCATGTCTTTGACAGAGGAACTTTAACAGGTCAGGTGTATCGGGACGTCATTTTGCACCAGTATGTCTGCCTTTTCAGGGGTGCATTGGGTCCCACCTTCCTCCTGATGGATGATAACGCACGGCGCCCTGAACTGCCATTGCGGAGGAGAACCTTGAAACAGAAGGTATCAGGCGTATGGAGTGGCCTGCCTGTTCTCCAGACCTAAACTCCATCGAGAACGTCTGGGATGCACTAGGTCGACGTATCGCTGCACGTCTTCAAACCCCTACGACACTTGAGGAGCTCCGACAATCACTTGTGCAAGAATGAGAGGCTATACACCAGCAGTTGCTCGACCACCTGATCCAGAGTATGCCAACCTGTTGTGCGGCCTGTGTACATGCGCATGGTGATCATATCCCATATTGATGTCGGGGGTACACGCGCAGGAAACTGGCGTTTTGTAGCACATGTGTTTCGGGACGGTTTTCTCAACTTGTCACCAATACCGTGGACTTAAAGGTCTGTGTCGTGTGTGTTCCCTAGTTGCCAATGTTATTAGCGCCAGTTTTGTGTAGTGCCACGTTGTGTGGCACGACAATCTGCAATTATCCTTAATTTATGAGCGTGAATGTGTATCTGAGAAGCCTAAAGATGTAGCATGTTAACAATGTTTGTTTTATTTAAGAAGCCTTATCTATTTTCACATAAAAAATTCGGAGACATTACTTTTCAGTACCTCCTCGTATTTCCTTCTTTCTGGCGCCCGTCATCCTGCATGTAGATCTGCATCAGGTCCTCACAGAGTCCACAGCCCCACCTTTTCCTTGGTCTACTTAGTGGTCTTCTTCCGCAGGGAGTAAAATCTATGTATTTCAGAATTCATCGAGGTTTGTTCACCCGAGCCACGGGACCTACCCATGCAAGACGTTTGGTTTTCATGAGGCTTACAGCGTTTGGTATGTGAGCTCTCACCCAGATCACAATTCTGAGGGATCCTCATTTCTCCAGGGATCTCAATTTGTATCAAACCATGGATACTTCTTAAGGCTTTCCTCTCAAAAACAACAACTTATGTCTTTTCTTCGGACACTCCAAGTTCACCACCATAAATCAGTACGTGTTGAACCTTACAGAAGTCCGGCTGCAGTTTCAAATTCCTTGACAGATTGCGATACTGAAGCATACAGAGCACTAGTGCGGCCTATTCCTCAGTTTCGCACAAGGGCGTGGTATCCCCACATCGAGGGTGTGCTCCTACACGTGTTACCGGCAGTTTCGATCAGTGCGCAGGTATTAAGTACGCTACTGGCCAGTAAAATTGCTACACCACGAAGATGACGTGCTACAGACGCGAAATTTAACCAACAGGAAGAAGATGCTGTGATATGCAAATGATTAGCTTCTCAGAGCATTCACACAAGGTTGGCGCCGGTGGCGATAACTAAAACGTACTGACATGAGGAAAGTTTCCGACCGATTTCTCATACATAAACAGCAGTTGACCGGCGTTGCCTGGTGAAACGTTCTTGTGATGCGTCGTGTAAGGAGGAGAAATGCGTACCATCACGATTCCGACTTTGATAAAGATCGGATTGTTGCCTATCGCGATTGCGGTTTATCGTATCGCAACACTGCTGCTCGCGTTGGTCGAGATCCAATGACTGATGGCAGAATATGGAATCGGTGGGTTCAGGAGGGTAATACGGAACGCCGTGAGGATCCCAACGGCCTCGTATCACTAGCAGTCGAGATGCCAGGCATCTTATTCGAATGGCTTTAACGAATCGTGCAGCCACGTCTCTATCCCTGAGTCAACAGATGGGGACGTTTGCAAGACAACAACCATCTGCACGAACAGTTCGACGAAGTTTGCAGCAGCATGAACTATCAGCTCGGAGACCATGGTTGCGGTTACCCTTGACGCTGCATCACACACACGAGCGCAAAACGTCATTTTTTCGGATGAATCCAGGTTCTGTTTATAGCATCATGAAGGTCGCATCCGTGTTTGGCAAAATCTCCGTGTGCGCACATTGGAAGCGTGTATTCGTCATCGCCATACTGGCGTATCACCTGGCGTGATGGTATGGGGTGCCATTGGTTACACGTCTCGGTCACCTCTTATTCGCATTGACGGCACTTTGAACAGTGGACGTTACATTTCAGGTGTGTTACGTCTCGTGGCTCTACCCTTCATTCGATCCACGCAAAACCCTAAATTTCAGCAGGATAATGCACGACCGCATGTTGGAGGTCCTGTACGGGCCTTTCTGGATACAGCAAATGTTCGACTGCTGCCCTGGCCAGCACATTATCCAGATCTCTCACCAATTGAAAACGTCTGGTCAATGGTGGCCGAGCAACTGGCTCGTCACTATACGCCAGTCACTATTGATGAACTGTAGTATCGTGTTGAAGCTGCATGGGCAGCTTTACTTGTACACGCCATCCAAGCTCTGTTTGACTCTATGCCCAGGCGTATCAAGGCCGTTATTATGGCCAGAGGTGGTCGTTCTGGGTACGGATTTCGCAGGATGTATGCACCCAAATTGCGTGAAAGTATAATCACATGCCAGGTTTAGTATAATATATTTGTCCAATGAATACCCGTTTATCATCTGACTTTTTTCTTGGTGTAGCAATGTTAATGGTCAGCAGTGTAGATGCTTCGTGAACTGAAGTGGGAATCCCTGGAGGGAAGACTGTTGCATCTAGGAGTCCTGCCTACTCGGTTCGCTAGAAAATCAACTCGTATTAGTGACTTTTATTACAACAAAACAATACACTACTATGTTTTGATGTATTTGTCGCAATCCAGGGATGACATACAAAATAATCACTTCTCTTCAGAGAAGAGAAGTACAAGTCTGTGATACATAGAGATTCCTAACGATGTTGCTAACGTTGACGCTGCTATCGATGTCGCTAACACAGAAGCTGCTATCGAAGTGGGAGCAGCCAGTAGCGCGGCGCTTCTGTGCCCTTCAAGTAGGGACCGCTGCTGTCGCGTTGTCGTCCTGGAGGGAATCCGACAGCGTGCATTTGGCTGACCTCTGCTCACAGCCGTCTCTTCCCTATCAGTCTCGACTGGCCAGCCGGCGCTGACTGTACGCCGTAACAAAGGCGATCTCTGCTCGCGAGCCGCCCTTGAGATAATTTATTTAACAGGCGTTTGAGGCTGACAGCGGAAAGATTCTACAGCTGTCTACGTGCATTTCGCGTAAGGAACTTGAAGATAGTGGAAATTGGGCCTTGTACTAAGGCAATTCTACAGTCGTTTTACCCTTTCTCATTTGCAAATGGAACAGGATAGGAAGTGACTAGTAGTGGTACAAGATACCCTCCATCACATACACTATGCTGGTTTACGGAATATTGTGTAAATGTGGAATGTAGATGATCAGTTCTCGGCTTGGATCTTCATTACCACGCGATGTGACGGCTGCGAATATCACTGTTAGGCATTTAAAATCAAGAAAGCTTTAGTAGATCCGCAGTGGGTCTCGTGAATAGGCTTGAGTCTGGTTATTTAAACGTGTGTTGCAACATGTGAGCAGGGGAACTTTGTTCATTACTGGACGTTACTTTTCTAGGTCGTTTGCAGAACTAGCACTCCTGAAAGAAAGGATATTGCGGAGACATGGCTTAGCCACAGCCTAGGGGATGTTTCCAGAATGAGATTTTCATTCTGCAGCGGAGTGTGCGCTGATATGAAACTTCCTGGCAGATTAAAACTGTGTGCCCGACCGAAACTCGAACTCGGGACCTTTGCCTTTCGCGGGCAAGTGCTCTACCATCAGTTCTGCAAGGTTCGCAGGAGAGCTTCTGTAAAGTTTGGAAGGTAGGAGAAGAGGTACTGGCAGAAGTAAAGCTGTGAGTACCGGGCGTGAGTCGTGCTTTGGTAGCTCAGATGGTAGAGTACTTGCCCGCGAAAGGCAAAGGTCCCGAGTTCGAGTCTCGGTCGGACACACAGTTTTAATCTGCCAGGAAGTTTCATATCAGCGCACACTCCGCTGCAGAGTGAAAATCTCATTCTGGAACGCAAATTTAATCTACTCTACGCAACTAATCCGGATAACATCAATCCCACAATACCTTATCTGATGCGGGTATTTCTGGCAGACCATCAGACACCTCGTAAACGTAATCAACAATCAGGCTTGCCATTTGCCCACATACGAGTGGAATATGACAGTGATGCGTTGCTAGGTTGTGCGACCTCTCGAGAGGTCGCACGTGTGTGGGCAAATCGCAGATAACAGCAAACGATCGCCTGAACGGCTGTAAGGTGCCTCTTACGTGAGGAAGACATTTTTACCAACTTTAATAAACTATTGTCTCTTATTGATGTATTCACGATAGTTAGGAAGTGCTGTAGTTCGTAGCCGTGATATTAGTCACTCCAAAGCTCTATATTTATTATTATTATTATTAGTCACCACTGCTGCTAAAAATAGTTCAGTTTTCATGTTTAAGAGACAGTGGTGCTCAAAATACTGGTTTAACTTTTAGATCGCTCGTTTGTTGTCGGGTCAAAGAGAGTGATGTACTGCAATCGATATTTTGTTTGTAGGGTCCTTCATATTGCAGTCAGCCCTTTATACAGTACTCTCTTCTGCCATAAAATATTAATCAACAACTTTAATAGATTTATGGAAAAAATAATAATATACATTTACAAAACTGTAGCTTGTGATCTCTGTCTTTATTCCTTGGAAATCGATGTGAGTACAGATTCTTTCTCTTTGGTAGATGGAGATGTGTATGGAAAGCAGGACCAAGGACTAACCGCTTTGACCAGGACCCGGCATTTTAGATTCGTAGTGGAAGGCAGTCACTGGAATTGCGAGATGACTTCTCAGAGTGGAAAGTCGGCGGATGCAGCAAGCTCGGCAATATCAGAGGAGAAGAGGCCATCAGTCGGGAACGTTTCACCGGCCCCAAGAGAACCACGCAGGTAATCGAATAACAGATTACGGGTCAATTCTAGTGTCCGATACCACCCGTCGGCTTTGACCAATGACGTAATGGGTGATGTTACTTTGTTTGTGCCGCAGACTGCTGTAGATGAACGTTAAATAATTTCTCTGGATTTCCTCGTTACGCGCGTATATTAAAAATTCGATGTAGATTGTTTTGTTTACGTTTCGTAATTTGTTTTCGGCATCTTTTGTTAATGAAAGTAGTCGTGATTTATAAGTAGTCGTGATTTATAAGGACTTGATTTCTCACGCTGTTCGTTATGGTTGAGTCAGCTGTTTTTACTGCAAAAATTCTGCTTCAGAAAATGAGTGACCGTTAATCAACTATAAAATTTTTGCAATGATTGGGCGTCATTGCTGAATTTTGCAAGTGCATTGTCTGTGGAAATTATGTGGCTTTGACGAAGGATGCGTCATCACGAACTTCCGACGAATACATGTGGAGGTGCAGAGAAAATAACATATGCAGTTCCATAGGCAGAGGGACCTGGTTCGAAACACAGAGGCTGAATTTAGAAGTAATTGTCATGCTAACCTACTATTTTTGCTATGAATATTCTTTCAAATCTGTCATGCACGAAGCAGGGGTTTCGTGTGGCACTGTAGTCGACGACTGTTTCTCGTTTTGTTGAGAAGTCTGCGGGGAATTTATAAAGTATGGGGGGGGGGGGGGCGGCAGGGGTCATAGTTGAAGTAGATGAGTCAAAATACGAAAGGGGGCACGAGGTTGTTGGGCTTTGGGTTTTTGGAGTAGTAGTTTCTGGATGAGATTAGGGTTGTACCAAATCGGACAAAGGAAGCCCTGACATCTTTAATGGAAGAATATGTGGAAGAAGGTTCTATAGTCATGTCGGATGGGTTTGCTTCGTACAAGAGGTTGGGTGAAAGGGGTTATCATCACTTGGTCGTGAATCGCAATAGTCAGTTTAAAGATTAAAAGACGGGGGCATGTACTAATACTATCGAGGGGTATTGGGGGGCTGAAAATCTGTTGTCTGGCGGGAAAAGAGGATTTCAGTTTTGCAAGGCCATTTAGATGAATACTGTTAGAGGAAGAGTATTCCTAAAGGTTATTGTTCATTTCCTGGATTTATGAAAGTAGTCAGCAAAATGTACAAGCCTCGTTTTGTTAGTTAGGTGTTGGTGGGTCTGATAGTTTTTTCTTGTTTTGCGTTTCGTTTTTTAATGTTACTGTATTGTGCGAGTGCTACTTTTTTGGTTTCTCTGGAGGGATGTTTTCTGTCCTTTTAATATTTTCTGGTTACAATGGTGGGCCGAGGGGTATTGTTGTGTCTTTGCCGGAGGGTTTGTGTGAATGACTCGTGGTTTCATTTTTTTTATTTTAAAATTTTGCGTCTGATTGAGAGCAGGTGATAGGGAACAACTGATTTGGGTGGTACATCATTCGTGGCTGGCAGTTTGTGTTTCTTATTATTATTTTTTCATTTGTTATTTCGTTACAGATTGGCCTTCTAGCATTATTATTTCTTGTTATGCCCTTATTTCTTTCTTTTCAGCCTCGACCTTTGACTCCTTTGGAAGTACATATGCGGTAGGTTTCTTTTTATGTAGCCACTTTTACGTTTTCCTTATCGATGTTTCCGCTACACTTCTCTTATTTTAACTGTCACTCCTGGTGTATCGATTTTACTGAGTGTTATTTTGAGCTACTATAGCTGGTGTGAGTTTCGTGTAGTATAGTTATCAGTTGCAAGATTTGTCATTTTTGCGTTTTATTTCTTGGCGTGTGCAGTAATGTGTGTAAGGATTTTCATTTTTTGAAAGTATAGTCGTATTTTGTAGTTCAGTAACAAGATCATTTTTCCAGTTCGTTTCTGATATAAGATTTTTGCGCTACAAACAGTAATATTGAAATCGGTAACCAGAAATAACCTCCTACATAGGTTGCTTCTGCTTACCGATTCCAACTGTTCGACGGTTCATTATTTAGATCGTTTTTGCAGTACGTGTGCAAAATATAATATAATATATGCACTCATAATTGCTCTCGTGTTCTTATTTATTTCAGTCATCTTCAACTCGTCTAAATGAAATTCGCGCGTAAATAATAGTCGCGTTAAATGTATTATTTTATGGCATGCCACATTCGTTTGTTTACGAGTATGATCCGTTCCATTCATACATTGTCCATTGCAGCATCTTTGCCTTACGTACGACGTCATTCGTCAAAGCCGACGTGTGGTATCGGAGAATACTACAGTCAAGCAAACGGATACGAAGGAGATGCCTTAACGGAACAGTTAGTATGGATAATGATTTTCATTGTAAAATTTTACAACGCGGCATTCACTCAATAACACTGCAGTGTTTGCTGCCACTTTCTGTATTTACTGACTCTTGTTGTTTCCGTTATTGATATGCGGAGCATTTGTTTCCAACTTTTATATTGAAATGCTTTATAGTGAATTAATACGAAATATGGATTACCTATTGAGATAATGTACAGATGAGACTTAATTTGTACAAAATATGGAATTTTTGGTAACAGTCGCTTACGAATTATTATTCGTAATGGAAAGGAGGTCCTACCGTCACTTTCTGCTTTTTCCGCATGTAAGTCTTTGTGTTGTTGATGCCAATCGTTTATTCGCACTGTTTAGTTTGGTTAATAAGTAATGAAGTTGCCTGAAATATGAATCATTGCTGTTCCATTAATAAAATAAGCGAATTTTGGTTTCACGAGGACAGTATTATCATAGCTGGAAACAACCTTGGCAACGAAGTGCTAAAAATTTTATATGTATTGTCATGTACATGGAAGAAAGTAATTAACTCAACAGAATATATTCCTAAAACTGAACTGATTCTTTAGCAAGTGTATGTATTTTGTAGTTACTACGTGAGGATGGGGGTCAAGAGGAATTTGCTATAGTAATGGTCGACGTTGACCGGTGACGAAATAGTAAAAACGGCTGTGAACTCATTTCTTGGTGCGGCTTTTGAATTACACATCATTATAACGCTATTGTTGTCACACATTTGTTGGTTTTAAGAGAGACTAGATTTTTTATCTCTACTATCTATGAGAAAAAGAAAGAGTCTATTCTTTTTCGCAGGACATTTCAATATTTAATCGATTTATCAGTTTCATTTTCTTTTCAGTAAGTGTCTCTATTTTTAGTAAGTGGTATTTATTGTGGCGTCCAGTACATCTGCAGCATTTCGTTTATGCTGTTTGAGTCATCTTCTTTCCGATAAAAAGTTAAAGTTATTTTCGTGATAATAATTTCCATTTACTCACGGTACAACACACATTCGTAACTGCGTATCATAGTGTAAACTTCAGATATATAATTAGAGTATTTTTAAAAACTAGCTTCAATTTCTTTACGGTGAAGTTCATTTAATTTCGTACTAAGTGTCGTGATCCTCAGTTAAGCTGTAGGGTCTTTTTTGCAATTCTCGATTCGTTTTCTTCGAGATCAATAGTTGGAGTTCTTCTTGTGATAGTATTTCGATTTACTACTGATAAGTACATATATTCGTATTTGTGTATTCCGAGATAAATAGATTTTCAGCTACCTTGGAAATCGGTCTGTCACCAGAACCCAAATTTAGCATTCACATATGTAGGCTGCGCCAATTCACAACATAACTAGCCTAACGTAATCGAGACCTCAAGCTACGCTACAGATCGGTCTGCCACCATAACGCAGATTTCACCTTTCAGACTAAATCATTAAAAATATTCCGACATATTGTGAAACTTGAGCAAAAGTAACTCAGCATGAGCAGAAAGTAGAAATTGATTCTAGGGCTGTCGACACAAACCGAGCAATTCATATCAGCCTGTCAGCATTACCGGAAGTTCGTATTTGATACTAATTAATACGTAGCCGATCACCGTGAAGCTGAAGCAATGTTTCAGCGGAATTCACTAATAACTATTTCTGCATTAAATGTAAAAGGAAGCGTTGCAAATGCAGAAAATGTTGAAACAGTCGTCCACACACCGCGAAGAATGCGAGTAATTCGTATAATCGTTTGGTTTTTGTAACACAACCACGTTGCGTAATCACAGATGTTCATAAATAACATTTCAACATGGCGGTCTACAAGACATGAATAGTTAACATATTGCTGGGATAAAGACGTAGGCCATATGGTCAACGGCTCTTAATTGCCTACCACATACTATCCTCCCGTTTATTGCCTCTCACCTGGCACGGAGTCACATTGACAATATCTCTTCTATACCAGGAACAATCGCAGCGTTTGAGCAGCACTTTGTAAAATTTAGCCCAAGTATCTGCTACTGCTTTATACAGTAAACTGTTTGACTACTAAACTTACATATTAACCCGAATGGAAGGAAACCAGGCACCGATAAATGAAGGACTCTGTATCGTACGTTTCACACAAACTATGGACTAGTCTTGAATTGTCACATATGTAGCCTCTTTTACGAAGAATTATCCGTTAGGAGATTATTTCGTAAAAAAATGCAGTAACTGAGATGTGCATGGGGAAGTTATTCACTGGTGTATGACTTTACGAGGAATATGTGTGGACTACAGATCTGGTAACTAGGTTGAGACCAAACAGGTACCTTAACCCTCTGAGTACCAACGCATTTTCATTATTGCGCATTCGGGAAATATTGTCAGTATAACCGACTTTCTAAGGAGTCGCTTAATGTGAAAAACCTTTTCTTGCAGAGGGGATGTTGCAACGACCTTTCATAGGCAACGTTCCGTAGTATTAGTTACAACTTGAGGCTAATCACAAACAGGAACCCCAGTCGTACAATTATAACTTGTGGTGACTTCTGTTCAAATGGCTCAAATGGCTCTGAGCACTATGGGACTTAACATCTGTGGTCATCAGTCCCCTAGAACTTAGAACTACTTAAACCTAACTAACCTAAGGACATCACACACATCCATGCCCGAGGCAGGATTCAAACCTGCGACCGTAGCAGTCGCGCGGTTCCTGACTGAGCGCCTCAACCGCGAGACCACCGCGGCCGGCGGTGACTTCTGTCTAGCGTCGATTTGTTGACGAAAATACGCATTCAGAGCTGGTGTTAGGTATAAAACAAGGTCAGAAATTGCAGTAAATGCTTTCTCTGAAATTTATTTTGAGCAGTCAGATCAGGAGCCCCCTCGAAGTGTAAATGGTCGTGAAAACATATTTGACCTCTTAGTTACAAATAATCCTGAGCAGTAGTGAGCATCATCAAGGATACAGGATTAGTGATCACAAGATCGTTGTAGTGAGACTGACCATCGCAACATCTAAATGCACTAAAACTAAACGCAAAGTACAACTGTTTAATAAAGTAGACAAAAATTCGTCTGACGCCTTTCTAAGAGACAGCGTCCCCTCCTTTCCAACTAACTGTATGATAATAGACGAAAAATAACTTAAATTCGGAGAAATGGTATCTGAGTCAGTTGAGGGACTTATACCAAATAAATTAATAAAAGATGGTGTAAATTCCCCATGGTACGGAAAACAGGTGAGAACGCTGTTGCAGAAGGAACGAAAAAAGCATTTCAATTTAAAGGAACACAAAATCTCCCAAGAGCGGCAAAGTTTTATTGACGCTCGAAACTTAGCGCGGACTTCAAAGTGAGGTGCTTTTAATAGCTTGCACAAAGAAACACTGTCTCAAAACCTGACAGAAAATACAAAGAGATTCTGGCCGTATGTAAAGTACACCAGCGCAAGATACAATCGATACCTTCACTGCGCGATAACGACGCTAATATTACAGATGAGAGCGATGCTAAAGCGAAGTTATCGAACACAGTTTTATGAAATTAGTTCATCAAAGAAGACGAAGAAAATATTCCAGAATTAGAAGAGAGAACAACCGCAAACATGAGTAACTTAGAAGTAGCTCAAATGGCTCTGAGCAGTATGGGACTTAACGTCTGAGGTCATCAGCCCCCTAGACTTAGAACTGCTTAAACCAAACTAAACTAAGGACATCACACACATCCAAGCCCAAGGCAGGATTCGAACCTGCGACCGTAGCAGCAGCGCGTTATGTTGATGACATAAGTCCATACTTAGCATCCGCTTGCGCGACGATAGATCTGTAACGAAAGACTGGAAAGTTGCAGAGTTCACAGAAGCACTCATGAAAGGCAATAGGAGTAATCCGCTGAATTACAGACCCGTATCACTGACATCGATTTGCTGTATGGTTTTGTGACATATACTGTGTTCTGACATTGTGAATTACCGTGGAGGTAACGGCTTACTGACACACAGTCAGCACGAATTCAGGACATATATTCTTGTGAAATACAACTAACTCTTTATTCACACAAAGTAATGAGTGTTATCGACAGGGGATCTCAAGTTGATTCCATATTTCCAGATACCTAGAAGGCTCTTGACACCGTCAAAAACGTCTTCTAATCAAATTGCGTACCTGTGGAGTATCATCTCAGTAGTGTCACTGGACATGTGGTTTCCTCTCAGAAAGATTACAGCACGTAGTAATCGACTGAAAATCAACGAGTGAAACAAAAGTGTTATCCGCTGTTCCCCAAGGAAGTGGTTTGGGCCCTCTGCCGTTCGTGACCTACATAAGCGATTTAGCAGCTGATCTGAACCCCCTCTTAAATTTCTAGCAGTTTATTCTGTCATTTTCCACCCAGTCACGTCATCAGAAGATCAGAACCTATTGCAAAATTACTTATACACGATATATAAACGGTGGAAAAAGTGTCAGTTATCTTCCAATAAGGACAAGTGCGAGGTCTCCACATAAAACGAAATATAAATCCGCTAAATCTCGATTACACGATAAGTAACACAAATCTAAAGGTCACCGGTTCTTCTAAATGCATAGGAATTACAATTAGGAACAACGTAAGGTGGAACGATCACATAGATAATGTTGTGGGGTAGGAAGGCTGCGTTTTATTGCCCAAGCACTTAGAAGTTGCAGCAGGTCTACTAAAGAAACTGTCTAGATTGCTCTTCTTCGTCCTCTGTAAGCTCTAGCGTGGTCAACCACATTTTTCCCAAGAAGTGTTGGAGGATATGCTGTACAGGCTCGGTTCGCGTTCCGTCTGCTTCTAACCATTTATTCATATCTGTTGCATCCAAACAAAATCGGCAGTCTCCACATCCACTGGGTTTACGTGTTATAAAACGGCATGTGACATTTTAGTCTGCTCCATTACTTGTATTGTCTGCAGTTCGCTATATCGTCGTTAGAGTTGCTGCCTCTAGATGCTGGGGTTCTGGGTTCGATTCCTGTCAGGATCGGATTCCTTACTCCGCTCGCGTTCTGGTTTCGTATTGTTCTCATCATCCATTGGTCGACATCATCGCCGCACAATTCGCCCAAGTGGCATTGTATTCTTCCTCTTTTCGTCTTGACAATGTGCGTCTGGATCCCACACTTCTAACCGCAGAAGACCACATGCAAATGTTAAAAAAGCTGTTCACAGCAAGTTTCGCTTCACCTGTCAAGCTGCATGCGCCTACTTCATCTGAGGTTCCACAGTGTGTCTGAGTCCAAACTCTCCCACACTCCTGACAATCGACAGACCAAAGGCTGGGCGCCAAGAAGTTTTATTCTCCTGGCGTTGAACATGGATTACCAAGACGCACCGGAAGGTCATTCACCTGTGGGCAGAAAGATGTGTGACCCTACGCGTATCTCACACATGGGGCGAGGGAAATGGTGGTTTGGGGGGGGGGGCGGCCAAACACCTTTCTGATGTTCACTGTGTATCAGTGACTTGCCTTAAGAAAGCGAATAGGTAACGAAGTATTGAACTGAACATTTTCTTTAGTGCGAAACATGCTTAAACTTCCGTGAAATCTAATGAACAAACATGAAATTGCGTATCAAAACACTGGTATAATTTTCCTTGGAGAGTGACCAAAACTTCCAGGTAGTTCTGCATCTACATGGATACTCTGCAAATCACATTCAAGTGCCTGGCAGAGGGTTCATCGAACCACCTTCAGAATTCTCTATTATTCCAATCTCGTATAGCGAGCGGAAAGAATGAACACCTATATCTTTCCGTACGAGCTCTGGTTTCCCTTATTTTATCGTGGTGTTCGTTCCTCCCTATGTAGGTGGGTGTCAACAAAATATTTTCGCGTTCGGAGGAGAAAGTTGGTGACTAATTTCTTCAGAAGATTCCGTAGCAACGAAGAACGCCTTTCTTTTAATGATGTCCAACCCAAATCCTGTATCAATTCTCCGACACTCTCTCCATTATTTCACGATAATACAAAACGTACTGCCCTTCTTTGAACTTTTTCGATGTACTCCGTCAGTATCTATCTGGTAAGGATCACACACCCCGCAGCAGTATTCTAAAAGAAGACGGACAAGAGTAGTGTAGGCAGTCTCCTCAATAGGTCTGTTACATTTTCTAAGTGCCCTGTCAATAAAACGCAGACTTTTGTTAACCTTCCCCACAACATTTTCTATGTGTTCTTTCCAATTTAAATTGTTCGTAATTGTAATACCTAGTTATTTAGTTGAAATTACGGCCTTTACATTAAACTGATTTATCGTGTAATCGAAGTTTAACGAGTTCCTTTTAGCACTCATTTTGATGACCTCAAACTTTTCGTTATTTAGGGTCAACGCCACTTTTCGCACCATTCAGATATCTTTTCTAAATCGTTTTGCAGTTTGTTTTGATCTTCTGATGACTTTATTAGTCGATAAAGGACAGCATCATTGCAAACAACCGAAGACGGCTGCTCAGATTGTCTCCAAAATCGTTTATATAGATAAGGAACAGCAAAGGGCCTGTAACATTACCTTGGGGAACGCCAGAAATCATTTCTGTTTTACTCGATGACTTTCCGTCAATTGCTACGAACTGTGACCTCTCAGACGGCAAGTCACAAATCCAGTCACAAAACTGAGACGATATTCCATAAGAACGCAATATCACTACGAGCCGCTTGTGTGGCACAGTGTCAAAAACCTTCCGGAAATCCAGAAATACGGAATCGATCTGATATCCCTTGTCAATAGCACTCAACACTTCTTGGGAATAAAGAGCTAGTTGTGTTTCACAGGAACTATGTTTTCTAAACCCAAGTTTTCGTCGAGGTAATTCATTATGTTCGAACGCAATATATTTTCTAAAACCCTGCTGCATATCGACGTCAACGATATGGGCCTGTAATTTAGTGGATTACTCCTACAACCTTTCTTGAATATTGGTGTGAACTGTGCAGCATTCCAGTCTTTGGGTACGGATCTTTCGTCGAGTGACCGGTTGTATGCGATTGTTAAATATGGAGCTAAAGCATCAGCATACTCCGAAAGGAACCTAATTGGTATAGAGTCTGAACCAGAAGGCTTGCTTTTATCAAGTGATTTAAGTTGCTTCATTACTCCAAGGATATTTACTTCTACGTTACTCATGTTGGCAGCTGTTGTCTATTCGAATTCTGGAATCATTCCTCCCCTTCTATTGTGAAGGCATTTCGGAACGCTGTGTTTAGTAACTGCTTTGGCAGCACTGTCTTCGGAAGGCTCTCCATTGCTATCGAGCAGAGAAGGCATCGATTGTTTCATGCCGCTAACATACTTCACATACCACCACAATCTCTTTGGATTTTCCGCCAGGTTTCGAGGCAAAGTTTCATTGTGGAAACTGTTATAGGCATCTCGCACTGAAGTCCGCGCTAAATTTCGAGCTTCTGTAAAAGATCTCCAATCTTGGGGATTTTGCGTCTGTTGAAATTTGACATGTTTGTTTCGTTGTTTCCTCAACAATGTTCTAACCGTCTTGTGTACCAAGGAGGATCAGCTCCGTCGTTTGTTAATTTAGTTGACCATTCAACGTCCGCAACAACCACACAAAAATCCCTATATTCAAAACGTTTACTCTGTGATTTACTAGTGGATTTACAGAAGAGTTATACCACGGAATTTTTCTGTTTCATCCTGCTATTCTGGCGGAAAGAAGTAGCACACTTCCATAAAAAAAAGAAAACTACCGTGACGCTTGCATCTCGAATATAAGCGAAGTTGCGAGAAAACATTGCTGTTTGTTTCACGTGCCCCTGGTCTCTATTCGTCTAGGTGAAAACAGAT
Source organism: Schistocerca piceifrons (assembly GCF_021461385.2). Taxonomy (NCBI): domain Eukaryota; kingdom Metazoa; phylum Arthropoda; class Insecta; order Orthoptera; family Acrididae; genus Schistocerca; species Schistocerca piceifrons. Next base: position 48,290,650 of record NC_060139.1, read on the forward strand.
TACAAATGCTTCGAACGTGGAAAAAGTAATATGGGGTGAAGCCAGGTGCCTCGTCCTGTGTATACATTATCGTAATGGGTTGCGGGAAAACGACTGCCTGTAAGTCTACGGAGGCACTCTAATCTATCTTATTCTTATCATACCTCTGTGGGATAGTTGCAGGAAAAAAAGACGCACAGTGTTCCTCATATACTGGTTCAGCATGGATTCTCGGGATCTAAGGGACATTTTTTCCATAGATTACGGAACGAAGGGCGGAGATATGCATCACTGGACTCGTATTCTGGAAGACGGCGGTTCGAATTTCCTTCCAGCCATTCTGATTTTGATTTTCCATGATTTCCCTGAATCGGGTTAGAGGGAGACCGGGACGGTTTCTTTGAAAGGCTGAAGCTATCCCATCCCTTTGATTTCTTAGTCGTAGCTTGGGCTTCATCTCTAATGACAGCTACCCTTGAGGGTCGTGAAACCATTACCTTACTTCCATCTTCCATGGACCCTCATTTAACCTCCAAGAGCATGTCTGTTAGTTTATTGTACATTGTGACGCCGTCTTCGCAGTCTTCGTAAGTCTCCAAGTGTTGGAACAATACTGTAGAATTGTCCACAGTAGCCTCTTGTCCGGAAATTCCTTTACAGGCAGACAATGTCTTCCCAGAACCATTCCGGTGGGAGGTGGTGGGGAAGGTGGATGATGGAAGCAGCTTATGATTGTTACGCAGTGAATACCTGAACAGTTTTGAGGTCTGCGACAAAAGTCTCCCTGTACAGTTGCTACAAGTTGCTACAAATCAGTACCCGACTGAAGTGTCTTATAATGAGAAATGAGAAGAAGCGGTCTGTATGTACACTCTTTGACATAAAACTCGGCCGGCGGCCGGCCGCTTCTGAGGCTAAGTCCGCGCCGATCGCGACATAGGACAAATTAACTGGCCAACTCGCTAATTCTCTAAGTCCGGCAATCTGCACAATCTGGCAACACTGTAGATTGCGGCACTTCCTGGAGGACGTCTTGTCCCATATAAAAGAAACCATACACTGTTTACGCCCGTGGTATAGCGGTACCATGCGTTGTTTCTGTCTACGATGCCTGTGGATCGAAACTAGCTGGCGAAAAAATTTTTTATAGCCTTGTAACGCTTCGCTTTGGGGCACGATACTCATTAAAGCCTGTACTATGGTAAGTTGACGGGCTTCACGTTATGAGAAAGGATTTTTGTATAGAAATTGACCGCGTGTACCTGAATGGAGGCAAATCAGACTTACACCCACTCTGTAATAACAATGATACGTCAAGCAAGTCCGAAATGCAACTACACGTCAGGACGGACAAGAAACAACACAGAAGATGCTACCAATTTCTTAATAATACGGTCGCCAGCCTAATTAGGCATTAACTGAGTTTCTTCCCTGTACAAGTTGATGTACGTTCAAGCAAAACAACACGTAGTAACACAGCATAATATGGTAAATTTTAGAACCAGAAAATATATTGAACTGATAATTTCACTTTCTGTACTGATAGGGATAAACCATAAATACATAACACTACACTATAATGTTTACTGCAAAATTCGTACTGTCTATTGATCTGATTAAAATCGGGCATAGGTTATCCTAGAAATAGCACTTTCGAATCACACACACAATGTCAATTTTGATAAAGGTAAAACACTGATAAATTTTGGTTTTTTTATATTGACTTTAACTTTGCTGATCAAATCAGTCTAGAACACTTCAGAATTCAAATGAATAAAAAAGAGGGGGGGGGGGGACCCTGAAACTGTTATGATCACTGTATAAAAAAAATCGATTACTGAAATCATTATGTGCTCAAGATTTCCAATATATTAGTTACTACTCTTTTCATTTTATTTCCTGCTCATTTAAATACCATTATATCTGTCTCGAAATGATTAAACTTCACTACTAAATCAATATCAAAATTATCTTCCAACTTTGTCAGACCTTTGTTATTCGTCTATTAGTTCATTAACAAAAAAAGTTCTTTAAACATCATTCTAACATAGCTAGGTCTGCAGGTAATAATTATTAACACAAACTTTAATTTTTCATCTCGGGACACTCGGATTGCACAACATGTGGAAAGGACCCTGTCTAGGTTAGTTGTGAGGATAATTAAATGATAGGACAGTTCCGGTAAAATTTAAGTTGTTATTGAACAGTATGGAACAAAAGTAACATTGGTCCACACGAATACAGTACTAAAAGTTTCAACCTGTTCGTATCGATGTGGCGGTGGGCAGGCGGCGAGATGGCGAGGCACGGAGCACACGTACAATCACAGCAATGGCTCTTGATGTATCGGCACTTTACTTCTTCTTAGCGTCACAATACTTTTCTGTTTAGTGTCTATGGAATTTTGCCATGCTGTATAGGCGTCGGAACGGCATATCCGAGGCTCAATGAAACTACGTCTTCCAGGAGAGCCTCCTCGATCCAGGACGTGTAGCTCAGACCGATGCCCAACTCCGAATACTACTACTGCTGAGCCCGTTATGCCGTGCAACGCCCGTGTGCATTTTCCCGCGCTCGCCTGCCATCCACCCTTTACCGCTCCCTTACAGACAGGGTATTCACCCGAGGTTTTGCATTCTACATATCCTAATACATTGCCTACGTATGGACCAGACGCACAATTACAACTTTAACATCTTACAACAGTTTCAACATTTGTTACACTTCAATTCTATTACAATATTGCTTGAAATTTGACATAAACATTAATATCCACATTGAAAATTGTTTACAGTTTTCTTTAACATAATGGCATGAAATAAAAAAAAAGAAATGAAATCAGAACATCGATTACACTAATTTATCGAAAATCAGAAGAAAAAATTATTATATGTACAATAGTACAGCGTTGTTGTTGTTACAGCCTCTTCCAACTTAATGCTGAAGACATGAATGTAATGGTAATGCAGATTCAATATATTTCACTTTCTATCACACCGATTACAAACTTTTATCCAGTAACCATTTTGCAGCAGATTTCTTGCAGAGTGTCCTCCTCTGCACGTCGCATGCTGCAGAGCTCCGGGATCCACTTGCTCGCTACTGGCAGCGGCCGTGGCGACAGCAGTGGCGCTGCACTCCCCAGTTCTTTATCGAAAGCGCATGCTGCCGCTCATCGCTTTTGATAATTTAAAACGCTTTATTATTATTAAATGTTGCTCCGTAGAAGATTTCTACGATTTCCATTCACGCTCGAAAGCAACATAGACCGACGCCCTGATTAGTAGATTGGTACTGTATTACATTCAAAAATGTTCAAATGTGTGTGAAATCTTAAGGGACTTAGATGCTAAGGTCATCAGTCCCTAAGCTTACACGCTACGTAATCTAAATTATCCTAAGGACAAATACACACACCCATGCCCGAGGGAGGACTCGAACCTCCGCCGGGACCAGCCGCACAGTCCATGATTGTATTACATTAATCGGCAAGAGCTGCGTATGGTCCGAAATTAATTTTACAGACTTCGACGAAATCAAACCACCTCATTACATTAGATGAATTTATAAATGCTTCATATATCTTTCTTTTCCTTTCAAAGTCCATTATTAGTGCAACTTTTGGCCAATGTTCGGATGTTTCCGTCAAGCCAGAGTAAGCGACTGTGGTGTAAAGTGTATTACAGTTTTTGTTTCATTCCTTATGGTAAGTCTATGAGATAAACTGTGTGAATACCTTGCAATGCATGCTCTGTAGCAGTGCAGGAACACTGCACATTTGGAGTTCCATGTATGGATTCAGGACGTATTTAACGTTGATCGGTAGTGATATAAAGGTCATCAGATTTAAACCAGAAAAAGTTATCGATTTTGAGGTTTCATAGAATGGAAACGAATTGCTAACGCCGGTGTCAGCAAACGTCTACAGTTAAATGCTATTGCAAAATTTAGAAGAGAGGAACTATATTTATCTACATGTTCACTTCATAAACAACCTCCTGACATGACAAACAAAACTCAAATTCGAATCATTGACAGTAGGTTTGAATCTTTTTGGAAACTATTTTATGGTGAAGCACCTTGGCATTTGCAAAACAGACATTCATGATATTAACATAATTTACTAAGTCGAAATTGCAAGAAGACTTATGTGTAAAGGCATTCTCCAGATTTAGCAGTTTGCAGCTCCATTAGTTAAAATTGGTTGGAACTGCCATTTCATATAGCACCAGCATCGCAACGCTTAAGGGAATCTCTGAGCCAACGACACACTTGCGGCAACAGGCGGACTATAGTCATTGCGATATTGCCTGAACCTCAAAACGCAACATTAAACACACAAACAGGTGTTACTTATGTGAAGAATGCCGTTCTTGGAGTCCAGAAATGAAATATACTTTCTAAGTGTCTCATCTTACAGTGGATTATATCGTATGAGCCTTCGATCTGAAAAACTAATTCCAAGTGAATTTAGCGACGTAATTCCGGGTCCGACGCTGCCAATTCTCAGCTCTCTTACGAGGCAGCTCTTTAGCGAAATGCTTGTCGTGATTGTCCGATACGGTTCTTCAGAGGGAAGACGCGCGCGCACGTTTGGTTTTTATGCGGCGTTCTTCCCTGATAGTTTCTGTCGCCGCCTTGTGGGCTATGTATACATTTGAGGCATTCAATTATCAATAATCAGAATGAATTAAGTTTCAGCTTCCGGCGTGGAAGAAGGCTGTTGACGCCGACATTATATCATTACAACGCAGGGAAAGCAAAACGGATGATTCAGTGTTTCTCAGTCAGTATAAAGCATGTGAGATAATTTTCCGTAACGTTCGTAATCATCTCAAAATACAAACGAAGTAAAAATACATCGAAAGCTTATTTTAACTGAGTATAATGTAAAATATCAAACACTTTGCACCTCGATGTCGAATGTGTCCACGTGCAATCTTTGGCAGCATACATATGGAATGTCATGATTATTTCGAGAATGAAGAAATAAGTTAGTAGGGATGGAAGCAAGAAGAGACGCAGTCAACAAATATTCTATTCCACACGGCATTCATTTCATTTGAGAGAGGCCGGCCGGGGTGGCCGAGCGGTTCTAGCCGCTAAAGTCTGGATCCGCGCGACCGCAACGGTCGCAGGTTCGAATCCTGCCTCGGGCATGGATGTGTGTGATGTCCTTAGGTTAGTTAGGTTAAAGTAGTTCTAAGATCTAGGGGACTGATGACCTCAGAAGTTAAGTCCTGTAGTGCTCAGAGCCATTTCATTTCATTTGAGATTTAAGAAGAAGTAAAGCGGTATAATACTATCGTTAACACGAAAGATATGCCGCACATATGGATAACGAGGAAGATTGTGTCTTCACACGTTTCCTCCTTGAAATGTCTACGGTCTATTATAGCATAATAGCAGAATAGCTGTGAAAATAATAATCTATAAAAATAGGCTGATCGTTGATCTGGCACACTGCAAATATCTTTTAGCATTTTGTTACTGAATTTAGTCCTGGATGTTTGCAGAGAAAAAGGAAAATTCGGTACTTCTCGCTAGTGTAATACAATGTGAACCTGCAACTACCCTTTTCTTATAACACGACTCAAGCAGGTCCCCCACTAGTTACCAAGGCATTGCTGCGTTCTGTTCCCTGACATTGCTCTGATGACGGTTAATGTAGATAGTTCTGATTACGAAAAACAAAACATATTGCACGTTAGTTCCTTGGATCGTAATATTAAATTTGCGTATTAGATGGCAAATGTACATGACGACTAACCAGATGACTCATAAATATAAAAAGTCAATATTATTACAATTTAGCAGGATTACTCAACATGAAACGTCGTCAAGAATAACGAAGTCTCAATCGCACTAACAATATGAAGATCGTCTTCGACAGCACACCACTTTCACGTTGCTATCTCCACCCCACTCCAGACAGCCCTCGGTGGAGCTGCACTAAGTTGCCGATGTAATTGAAGGCCTTCAAACCGACAACAGACCACAGATTGAAAAATACAAGCAAATTCTCTTGCAGCGTAAGCTTATTTTAACTAAACCTCAAATGATTGTCCTATTCAAAAAAGTAAAATGTTACACACTGTTGACGTCAAACGGACATTATCTACGTTCTGTCTTGTGTCCTGCTCATCTATATTATCAGGTGTACCATCAAAATGATTAGTTTTAATGGTTGCTAATGTAAAGCGTTGATACCAGATGGTGGGTTCACAATAATATTGGTTCAAAAATAAAACACAAGGTCGCAAAAGCGCAGTTGTGCATTTGCGTACGTTTTCACCTCCAGATCTACCACAGATAATTCATACTAACAAACTTGGTCATTGTCCTTTAATTTTTGCCCTCTTATTTCAGACCGAGTTGATGAACAAAGTAAAATTCTTTACTCTCATAGATGCTTCGAATCTGTTCAGTAATTTTATCAGTAATTTTGATGTGACTCGAGATTAGTGAGGTCTACGATCATGGCAATTCCTGCCAGTTTGCTAGGACACACTTACATGTGACAGGTAGCATCTGATTTAAAACTTACCGAAAGGAATTGATAAGACACATCTTTTGCAGTAAACCTGGAACTGCTTTCGGAGGCAACTACTGTTTTACAAAGTCACTACTTTACAACTATGATGCCAAGGAATTCCTGCATAAACTCACTCATTGCCATAATCGCGGCTGTAGCAGATAACTGACAACTCACAATGTGAAGGATGAGACAAGGGATAGATTCTGCATGAAATGACCTTGTACTCACAAAATATTACTAACTCAATAAGATATCATCAGAGGGAGTATTCACAGTATTTCATACAGATGACAAGAAAATGCCAGGCGAATGTAGCAGTAGAAATCAGTCCCACAGGTGCAAATCATTGTTATGCCAACAGCGTTGCCAAAGGATGCCTACAACATTGCAGTCTGGATCACGCTGACAGCAAGAAGAACGTGTTTTCGTAGCCTGAATATTTCTTGGTGTTGGTGGTGGTGGTGGTGGTGGTTAGTGTTTAACGTCCCGTCGACAACGAGGGCATTAGAGACGGAGCGCAAGCTCGGGTTAGGGAAGGATTGGGAAGGAAATCGGCCGTGCCCTTTCAAAGGAACCATCCCGGTATTTGCCTGAAATGATTTAGGGAAATCACGGAAAACCTAAATCAGGATGGCCGGAGACGGGATTGAACCGTCGTCCTTCCGAATGCGAATCCAGTGTGCTAACCACTGCGCCACCTCGCTCGGTCGAAAATTTCGTGATAGGATCCAGACATCCAATTTGTCACGAGAGAGTCTGCTCTCCAAATTTGAGATATGTGGTGTGGCCATGTGCCTACAATTTAGTAATAACCCTCTGACTGTTATTCCCATTTATGTGATTCTGATGACGAGAAAGCTCTACCATGGGTTATCTATATGTCTACTGAAAGCAAGCGACATAACATAATAGCAGCAAGCCTATCATATACTTTCAGATAAGGTTTCCTGAGCGTCAGATATATATATATATATATATATATATATATATATATATATATATATATATATATATATATATATATATATATTAGCATCCTTACCGCATCAAAAGATTTCTTGTTATTGAATTTTACATACATTTTACTACTGAAGGCCTCAGGTGTCTTGCTTCCCACATAGCAAACAATGGCTACCACTCTCGCTGTCACATGTCATAACCTAATTCTTTCGGTATCATCTGGTTTAACTTCGACTACAGTTCGTTATCCTTAGACATATGCCTTTACTTCAAAAACTACAAGTGTCATCTATAGGTCGTGTTCACTGCCGGATTACTCAAGAAGCTTTTCGAATAGAAGCGAAAATCGTTTAGCGGATGAGAATTTTAATTCGTGGTACACCTCAGAACGAAAGAAACAAAATAACAATAAGAGCAGCAGGCTCATCATATCGAGCGTGGGCACGGTCAACGCAGCGCCCTGAATTTGGCCATATTCCTCCGAATTTACATCCTGATAGCCAGAAGGCGCTGTACTTCAAAAATATCAACCTATTCGCACGGGAATTGCTATCCATATGTAATTGCTAAAATATGTTGCTACGTCAGATATCAGGTATCTGTTTTCAGACGCTCGATCTGAGCTGTTGATTTTTATTGAACCAACCTACTGTGTTTAGGAAATTGATCAGAGCAACTGGATGAATTTATTATTTTTGTATAATGTATGAAAAACCCCTTTTTCCACTTATCTTATCCTAAATAGTCCACGATTGGGTTGAGAGCAAGGTAAATAGTATGCTTTGTGGACAGAATGTGAGTGAATATTGAAACGAAATTATTAGAATCATGGGAAGGCAATGATGTATCGATATGCAGTGACATGAGAGTTTTCTGACAGGGGAACCTCCCCATCGCACCACCCTCAGATTTAATTATAAGTTGACACAGTGGATAGGCCTTGAAAAACTGAACACAGATCAATCGAGAAAACAGGAAGAAGTTGTGTGGAACTACGAGAAAAATAAGCAAAATATACAAACTGAGTAGTCCACGCGCAAGATAGGCAACAACAAGGACCGTCTGAGCTCGGGAACGCCGTGGTCCCGCGTTAGCGTGAGCAGCTGCGGAGACAGAGGTCCGTGGTTCAAGTCTTCCCTCGAGTGCTAAGTTTAATTTTATATTTTCAGACACTTATCAAAGTTCAAGCACTCACACATAATCAACTTCGCTCTCCAAAATTCCAGGACATGTTCAGATTTTCTTGGACATATGCAGGATTTGACGGTCTACACACGGAAAAATTTGAAAACGTTAGAAACATATGTTTTGACAGAGCACAGGGAAAATTTTTCGACTGTGAAACTGTTGCATTCATTTGTTGCAGTTTATGTGACAAACTCTTATGTTTTCATCACATTTTTGGGAGTGATTATCACATCCACAAGAAAACCAAAATCGGGCAAGGTAGAAGAATCTTTTTACCCATTCGCCAAGTGTATAAGTTGCGTGGGTCGACAACATATTCCTATCATGTGACGCACAAGCCGTCACCAGTGACGTATAGAATATATCAGACGTGTTTTCCTATGGAGGAATCGGTTGACTGCTCTTGCGATCAAATGTTTTTGGTTCCCATTGGAGAGGCACGTCCTTTCGTCTACTAATCGCACGGTTTTGCGGTACGGTCGCAAACCACAGACACTAAACTTATTACAGTGAACAGAGACGTCAATGAACGATGGGGCAGATCATAACTTTGCGAAATTAAAGAAACTAAACTTTTCACTCGAGAGAAACCTTGAACCAAGGACCTCTCGTTCCACAGGGGCTCACGCTAACCACGGGACCACACCGCTCCTGAGCTCACACTCTCCTTGATGTTGCCTACCTTACGCATGGACTACTCAGTTTGTATATTTTGCTTATTTTTTTTCTTAGTTCCACACAACTTCTTCCTGTTTTCTCGAGTAATCTGTGTTCAGTTTTTCAAGGCCTATCCACTGTGCCAACTTATAACTAAATCTGAGGGGGGTGCGATGGGGAAGTTCCCTTGTGAGGTAAAGGTCTGTCTCTGACATTGGAGAGAAGGGGGCTAGGTTTGTCTCTATTCTTACGTTAAGCTCATTGAGTAGAAAAGCGCGGGCAGATTTCATTGTGTGCTGGGGAGAAGACAGCCGGGAGTTTCAAATGCTTGAAATTCTGGAGCCTTGATTGGCCAGGATGCACACCACCTTCGTCGTAGGCAGGGGGAGAGTGGTAGCGTGGTAAGAGAAAGAACTTGCCAGGGGACGACTGAAGCAGCCGGATGGACTGAGGAAGTGGCGGAGCAAAACGCTCTTCGCAAAGGGAAAGGAAATGAGTTATTTAAGGCTCTAATGTTCCACCTTACGTGGTAACATTCTCTTTCAGAGTATATTTAATTTAATATAATATTTTTGAGGGAACAAAATTGTTTATAGACAGGTAAATGTGGGAATACTATGTCGCAACCGCGAAGCGTAACTTGAAAGTTAACAGAATTTGATATTTCGATTGAGTAATTTGGTGAACAGTAAAGTGTTAGAATTCAATTGTAAAGCAGGTACGACACAAATAAGATACATGTGCCGAGCTATTATAGTCTAAAGACCTGGCAATCAGCACACGGGGCTGATGAAGAAAATTATGAAGACTGGATGACTGAGTGCTAGGAACCATTAGTTTATAAGTATGAATGTGTTGATTTACCATAATTATTTTTAGTAATGGTCAATTTAAATTGATGATTCTGGTTAGTTTGTTTCACACTCTGATCTGGAAGTGTAGGAAAATATTATCTCGTCGCTTTAACTAATCAAGTTGGTAACAGAAATTCATGGTAGAAAGTAATGCTCTTAATTTTGATCTGAAAGAATTAGTTTTCAAAGAAGCCATTTGTAGCTTGCGTGTGTTTTAATTTGTAGTTTGTCGAGTTTCTGAAATTCATGGATAAAGGCAAGGTTGCTAATTTAATATGAAAGAATAAGAAGTCATCTTTTGTGGAATGAGTCAGCAGAAATTTACGTGTGAAGCTGATTTTTAGAACAACTGGATTTGAAAGATACGTGGGAATCACTGAGATCGCTTTCCTGAATTAAAAAAAGGGGAAACAGCATAATAGTAATTTGTGTTGCCATGCTATCCACGCTGTACACGAACTGTAAGTACTGTGAAAAGTTCTGTGTGTGTATTTATGTATCTTTTCGAGGGGAGGCTTTGGATGGTATATTATTTAACGGTGCCGACATATAATTAGGAAATCAGTCTAGGTAATTTGTGGAGGGCATTTTTTCAGTTGAAATAACGTGCCGTGCACGAATATGAGGGGGACGTAAATTTCGGAATCGCGACCGCGTGAACTTTCCAGCCACGCGGGACTTAGTTAACATCGAGGCACGTCAATAAATGAGAGGTTTGATTAAGAAGTTAGACTTTTTCTAGTACTGGTCCGCGTGGAGATACGATCATTGCTTTGCCCAATGGTAATAGGAGTGTTAGTGAGTTGCTGTGACGTTATGAATCAAGCATTGTGGGCTCTCCTCCATTCCTTCCCGTGGGTGAGAAACCATAGGAAGTAAAATATCTTAATATGTGCTGTTACAAGATCAGCTGTTAGGAAATTTTATCCTGTATGTTACTGGTAATACCGTTATTATGTTTTGAGAGATGGAAGTAAGACAGAATGAAAAGAAATAGCTTACAGAACGGAGGAAGAGTTATTTTGCAGGCCCAGTTACGATTCCTATTACTTACGTATTTTCTTTAAACACAGTCGGGTGATTAGCAGTGCACCAAATTTGGGGTTAATACTACAATTAGTAATTGTTATGTGTAAGAATCACGTAGTGACACATTTAATGAGAATACACATGGACCATTTAGCATTAGTAGGTTTCCGGAACACTTTAGGACCTCCAACTGAATTGCTCGAAGGCGTCGGGGAAATGATAAGGCTAAATTCATCGACAGATTGTGATGATCGTTTATCTCCCACCAAGTATTCTCTATATTTTCCCACACATTTTCTGAATTCCTTGACCCAGGTGGTAAAGACCTCGTAACCTCAGCCCACATATTTCCGCCGGCCGTTGTGGCCTAGCGGTTCTAGGCGCTTCAGTCTGGAATCGCGCGACCGCTACGGTCGCAGGTTCGAATCCTGCCTCGGGTATGGATGTTTATGATGTCCTTAGGTTAGTTAGGTTTTAAGTAGTTCCAAGTTCTAGGGGATTGATGACCTCAGATGTTAAGCCCCATAGTGCTCAGAGCCATTTTTGAACCACACATTTTCAGTGGGGTTGAGGTCTGGTGATTTTGGCACGAAAAGAAGAAGTTTTATTCTCTACTGACCTTGGAACCAGTTCTGGACGGCTCTGCTATTATGAATCGGGCTATGGTCCTGTAAAGAAATGATCATCCATTAACATAGAAATTAAATATTTCTGGCTAATACTATGAATTTCCATACTGTGAAAAAATTCGACAACTGCATTGGCTGTGTAGTCTAAGCTACAGGCTTATAAATTATTCGGAGGATTCCACATTGCAAAATCCTTTGCTGATAGCTGTTGACAAAAACCTACATTGACAAGGGGAGGGTGCTGGGACGGGGATCAGAATATAGTTTAAGGCGTCAGTTACAGGGCGCAGGTAGGACTTCTTTCAGAATATGCCGTCCTCCTATGCTTTGGTAATGATGAGGTGGGGTGTAAGTTGTTCAATACAGTGCAGCAGTCTGTTGAACTGTTGGACACTGTTGCATGGTTGTAAATCTAATCTGCTTCGCTTATTCAAAACGATTGCTAGCCTTCACTATACAATTCTCTTTTCTATCTTTCCACTGACAAAGATATATACACTCCTGGAAATTGAAATAAGAACACCGTGAATTCATTGTCCCAGGAAGGGGAAACTTTATTGACACATTCCTGGGGTCAGATACATCACATGATCACACTGACAGAACCACAGGCACATAGACACAGGCAACAGAGCATGCACAATGTCGGCACTAGTACAGTGTATATCCACCTTTCGCAGCAATGCAGGCTGCTATTCTCCCATGGAGACGATCGTAGAGATGCTGGATGTAGTCCTGTGGAACGGCTTGCCATGCCATTTCCACCTGGCGCCTCAGTTGGACCAGCGTTCGTGCTGGACGTGCAGACCGCGTGAGACGACGCTTCATCCAGTCCCAAACATGCTCAATGGGGGACAGATCCGGAGATCTTGCTGGCCAGGGTAGTTGACTTACACCTTCTAGAGCACGTTGGGTGGCACGGGATACATGCGGACGTGCATTGTCCTGTTGGAACAGCAAGTTCCCTTGCCGGTCTAGGAATGGTAGAACGATGGGTTCGATGACGGTTTGGATGTACCGTGCACTATTCAGTGTCCCCTCGACGATCACCAGTGGTGTACGGCCAATGTAGGAGATCGCTCCCCACACCATGATGCCGGGTGTTGGCCCTGTGTGCCTCGGTCGTATGCAGTCCTGATTGTGGCGCTCACCTGAACGGCGCCAAACACGCACACGACCATCATTGGCACCAAGGCAGAAGCGACTCTCATCGCTGAAGACGACACGTCTCCATTCGTCCCTCCATTCACGCCTGTCGCGACACCACTGGAGGCGGGCTGCACGATGTTGGGGCGTGAGCGGAAGACGGCCTAACGGTGTGCGGGACCATAGCCCAGCTTCATGGAGACGGTTGCGAATGGTCCTCGGCGATACCCCAGGAGCAACAGTGTCCCTAATTTGCTGGGAAGTGGCGGTGCGGTCCCCTACGGCACTGCGTAGGATCCTACGGTCTTGGCGTGCATCCGTGCGTCGCTGCGGTCCGGTCCCAGGTCGACGGGCACGTGCACCTTCCGCCGACCACTGGCGACAACATCGATGTACTGTGGAGAGCTCACGCCCCACGTGTTCAGCAATTCGGCGGTACGTCCACCCGGCCTCCCGCATGCCCACTATACGCCCTCGCTCAAAGTCCGTCAACTGCACATACGGTTCACGTCCACGCTGTCGCGGCATGCTACCAGTGTTAAAGACTGCGATGGAGCTCCGTATGCCACGGCAAACTGGCTGACACTGACGGCGGCGGTGCACAAATGCTGCGCAGCTAGCGCCATTCGACGGCCAACACCGCGGTTCCTGGTGTGTCCGCTGTGCCGTGCGTGTGATCATTGCTTGTACAGCCCTCTCGCAGTGTCCGGAGCAAGTATGGTGGGTCTGACACACCGGTGTTCTTTTTTCCATTTCCAGGAGTGTAGAAGAAAGAAATCCGTTATATACCGAGATATTCTCTACGAACTTTGCACGCGCTCGTTCGCTCGATGTGTTGCATTTACTGAAGGAGACCGTGGCCGCCGACGTCGCCTGTTCACACCTCGTGTCAAAGCGGCCAGCGCTCGGAGTAAACGCCTACAGTTGAGATAAACAGCTGATTTCATGAATGTTAGTGAAATAAGTCATCCCTTCATATTATTGAGAACTAAATACCACTACGAGTACATATCTTTATGTAATGCTCATTGCTCAAGAACAATTCGTGTATGCACCGTTGCTGTTATGGCTAAGATCATAAAATCTGTAAATTGTGACCCAATTTATATATGTGCATGCGCCTACGGAGTATTAAACATGAAAACAATTTGTTTCTTTGTCATATAATTTTTAATCAAGGCAATGCAGGCAGTTGTCAGCTGATATCAAAACTGAATGTAAAGGAGGAATAAAGAAAAAGATTTACGAGAAACAAATCTCGTGAACAACTGTGTACTATTTTGGAAACGTGCTGAGGCGGCTATCTCACAATTTCAAAGAAAAAGAGAAAACCATCCTGTCCAGTTTCCGAGGACGGTATTTCCTGACAGAAAGCACACTAGGGTGAACGGCTTTAGGTTGAGACACCAGGAACCACAAACTACGTCCCAGTACGTTCACTCTCCGATTCCTAGCCCCGTAATCAGGCACTTCCCATGTGAAAGCGGCTGGCATAAACGAGCGCGAACGACCTGGAATTAGATGATACAGACCTCGCCTCTCCTGTTTGACAGATGTGTTATCATTCACCCATGCCAGGGGGTGAGAAAATACACTTACGAAACGTTGAACACATTTTAATTTTACGTGTGCACATTACTGCGCAATTATATTCTAAGTTACGAGAAGCGACCTGGAGAAAAAGAGTGTATACCTTGGGGAATATGTTATAGATCACGATTGTAATTTTAGTAAAGTACTGTAAAGTATATTTTATCTTATGCTTAACTTTAAAAGAAAAATCAGCCAAGGCATTCAACAGTGAAAAGTACAGCATGCCTCCAAGAAACATAGGAATATCGTACAATTTTAATAAAAGGAAATATAGATCGGTTTATTTGGACAGGCCTATTCGGGAACAAAATAAGAATAACTAAATCAGTCACCTGTTTGTATATGCTGCTAGTTAAAAGAGAAGAAATGAACCGATAAAGAAATAATTCCTTCATTGATATAGGAATGGTTCGAAATGGAAGGTATAATTTTACTATTATAAAAAACTGGCCTGGACTGAGTTGATTGGTTCCAATTTTTGAATACATTAGAGCCCAATAAAAAATACAAATGGAATAAAATAGGAATATAAAGTCTGGAAATGAGTATGGACGTCCTTTGTCTACATATCTGCTTCGGATACAGGATATTAAAAACAAATAATCCACATTTCGAGAGATGATAGGATGGACAGAAACAAGACAAACATATCCACTAAACAAGAGAAATGAGTCTGAAATCAATATCTTAAGAGCATTGAGCACTTCTTCACCTTTACTACTGTGAAACACATCTGTTGTTCTACTTAAAACACTTCTCTTGTACTGAAGAAGTTGTAGCTCTTACAATATGCAGGTTGTCTTCTTTTAGTCCATACTACCGACTCGCAAAGTATTGAATACCACTTCACTTAATATCGTATATATATATATATATATATATATATATATATATATATATATATTACAGAAGCAGTACAAGTAACGGAACAGGAAACATTAACAGTTAAATTCAATTGTGAAAAGATACGCTGCATCACATTTGTTAACAATTTCCTGATAGTTCCAGATTTAGAAACACAATGAACAACATTTTGAAGGTATTATCTGAAAATCGAGAAAAGAATAACACTGGAATGTGAGAACAACAGCAAATGGCAATGACAATGAGAAAAAGTAATAAACATATGAACACAGCAATAAAAACTGATGGCATTAAAAGTACAGCACTTCAGGACCAGAATGAGAGAGAAATAGATGCTTAACAAAAGTAAAGCGAAGAACAGCGATGGCAAACCATTTATGTTTACGAATAATATTCTTTGAAGTAAACATACAAGTGATAGAAATATAGAAACACACTGCAAAATGGATGATGTGGAGTACTCTTTTCTTTGGAAGTGAAAGATGGGATCCGAAAAAATAAAGTATGGTCCACCTACAGGTCACAAGATACTGAATGTAGCGGAAAATGACCAAAACAAGGTAGAAGGAGCTAGAAACGAATTGCAGAGTCGTATAAGAATTAACTGTGGACAGAAACCTAAGAAGAGAAAATGTAATGGCTGGAAGCATTATCCTCGTGGGCGGTATACCAAACGCTACAAGCATTTGCGTGTTAATGCAAATATTCACAAATTCAAGGGTCACATTTATTTATCAGATGAGGGATGAACTGCTAAAATCATTGTATAGGGAACTGTTTATATTTATTATTTTCTGCCTACTACAAATGTAAAGTCACTAACAGCATAAACTGATAACTCTATGGAGAAAATTTCGTGTCTCACTTGAACAGGGGCGTCGCTACAGGAAGAAAATATTTTATCATCCGAAAAGATTACTCTACTCCAGTCAAAGTCGAAATATTCTGCTGAAAAAGCGATGCGGTCAGCCCTCTGATAATGGGTTAATAGCTGCTTTATAACAGCTCTCCGACAATATAATCCGATGTCTTTCAGTCTCCTCGTAACAGTCTTTCCGCTGCCGGGAAACTGAGATAGCTCTTTCAGGGCACGGTTACTGAGGAATTGATAGGCACATATATTCACCAAAACAAGTTAATCTTCTGCTGCGGTAGACACACGGAGCCGTCCACTTCCTCTTTTCCGCCCTATATAGCCCCTATCCTTTTATCCTTTCAAGCAGCGTCTAGCTGTTCTTGCCGGTACTCCACACTTTTCCCCGGGTTCTGATGCCGAATAGCTGCCAAGCTCAATCAGTGCAACCACACGCACCCTGCTCTCTCGATTCCACTACGATTGCACTGCGACAGTTGCCCTCGTGACGCTACTACGCGTTTTATAAAGAGAACCCTTTACAACTCAGTGGAGAAAGGAAGACTATCAAAATATAAGAATATCTTGTTTCAGTTATCTGTCACACACAAATATAAACTTCGTTAAAATGCTTTGTCAAGGATCACTACTAAGAAAGAAACGACAGTCAATAGGCAAGATATTAAACGAAGGATTTGTTTGATAGTCTTGTGCTGATTCTGTCTGAATAAATTATGCCAGTAGATAAAAAACGGTTTAGATTTGAGACCTAACCCTCGAGGGGGTCTGCTTAATGAATTCCAAGCAAATACACAAAAAACATATCAAAAAGGGTTCGAACAACTACTTTCATGCAGGGACATGCATTTGGAATCTGTTCACCGTTTAGGGGCCAAACAAGAGGATAACATCATCGAAACAATGATCAGGCTACTTAGTATATAATAGAGCATACACATTTCAAGGAGGAAACTTGTGAAGACACAGACTTCCTCGTTATCCACATGTGCGGCATATCTTTCGTGTTAACGAAAGTGATATACCGCTTTACTTCTTCTTAAATCTTAAATGAAATGAATGCCATGTGGAATAGAATATTTGTTGACTGCCTCTTTTCTTGCTTCCATCCTTACTAACATAATTCTTCATACTCGTGATAATCATGACATTCTATATGTATGCTGCAAAAGATTGCACGTGGACACATTCGACATCGAGGTGCAAAGTGTTTGATATTTTACATTATATTCAGTTAAAATAAGCTTTCGATGTATTTTTACTTCGTTTGTATTTTGAGATGATTACGAACGTTACGGAAAATTATCTCACATGCTTTATGCTGAATGAGAAACACTGAATCATCCGTTTTGCTTTCCCTGCGTTGTAATGATATAATGTCGGCGTCAACAGCCTTCTTCCACGCCGGAAGCTGAAACTTAATTCATTCTGGATTAATGATAATTGAATGCCTCAAATGTATACATAGCCCACAAGGCGGCGACAGAAACTATCAGGGAAGAACGCCGCATAAAAACCAAACGTGCGCGCGCGTCTTCCCTCTGAAGAACCGTATCGGACAATCACGACAAGCATTTCGCTAAAGAGCTGCCTCGTAAGAGAGCTGAGAATTGGCAGCGTCGTGCCCGGAATTACGTCGCTAAATTCACTTGGAATTAGTTTTTCAGATCGAAGACTCATACGATATAATCCACTGTAAGATGAGACACTTAGAAAGTATATTTCATTTCTGGAATCCAAGAACGGCATTCTTCACATAAGTAACACCTGTTTGTGTGTTTAATGTTGCGTTTTGAGGCTCAGGCAATATCGCAATGACTATAGTCCGCCCGTTGCCGCCAGTGTGCCGTTAGCTCAGCAATTCCCTTATGCGTTACGATGCTGGTACTATATGAAATGGCAGTTCCAATCTCTGTGAAGGCCGCTGAACACAACGTTTTATTTTCAATTTTAACTAATGGAGCTACAAACTGCTAAATCTGGAGAATGCCTCTACACATAAATCTTCTTGCAATTTCGACTTAGTAAATTATGTTAATATCATGAATGTCTATTTTGCAAATGCCAAGGTGCTTCTCTGTAAAATAGTTTCCGAAAAGATTCAAACCTACTGTCAACGATTCGAATTTGAGTTTTGTTTGTCATGTCAGGAGGTTGTTTATGAAGTGAACATGTAGATAAATATAGTTCCTCTCTTCTAAATTTTGCAACAGCATTTAACTGTAGACGTTTGCTGACACCGGCGTTAGCAGTTCCTTTCCATTCTATGAAACCTCAAAATCGATAATTTTTTCTGGTTTAAATCTGATGACCTTAACTATGACTTCCGATCAACGTTAAATACTTCCTGAATCCACACATGGAACTCCAACTGTGCGGTGTTCCTGCACTGCTACAGAGCATGCATTGCAAGGTATTCACACAGTTTATCTCATAGACTTGCCATAAGGAATGAAACAAAAACTGTAATACACTTTGCACCACAGTCGCTTACCCTGGCTTGACGAAAACATCCGAACATTGGCCAAAAGTTGCACTAATAATGGACTTCGAAAGGAAAAGAAAGATGTATGAAGCATTTATAAATTCATCGAATGTAGTGAGGTGGTTTGATTTCGTCTAAGTCTGTAAAATTAAATTCGGACCACGCGCAGCTCTTGCCGATTAATGTAATACAATCATGGACTGTGCGGCTGGTCCCGGCGGAGGTTCGAGTCCTCCCTCGGGCATGGGTGTGTGTGTTTGTCCTTAAGATAATTTAGATTACGTAGCGTGTAAGCTTAGGGGCTGATGACCTTAGCATCTACGTCCCTTAGGATTTCACACACGTTTGAACATTTTTGAATGTAATACAGTACCAATTTACTAATCAGGGCGTCGGTCTATGTTGCTTTCGAGCGTGAATGGAAATCGTAGAAATCTTCTACGGAGCAACATTTAATAATAATAAAGCGTTTTAAATTATCAAAAGCGATGAGCGGTAGCATGCGGAGCTTCGCCGCATGCGACGTGCAGAGGAGGACACTCTGCAAGAAATCTGCTGCAAAATGGTTACTGGATGAAAGTTTGTTATCGGTGTGATAGTAAGTGAAATAGATTGAATCTGCAGTACCATTACATTCATGTCTTCAGCATTAAGTTGGAAGAGGCTATAAAATTTTTTTTCGCCAACTAGTATCGATTCACAGACATTGTAGACAGAAACAGCGCATGGTACCGCTATACCACGGGCGTAAACATTGTATGGTTCCTCTTACATGGTACAAGACGTCATCCAGGAAGTGCCGCAGTCTACAGTGTTGCCAGATTGTGCAGATTGCCGGACTTAGAGAATTAGCGAGTTGGCCAGTTAATTTGTCCCATGTCGCGATCTGCGCGGACTTAGCTTCTGCAGCGGCCGGCCGCCGGCCGTCGGCCGAGTTTTATGTCAAAGAGTGTACCTTGAAGATATTTTTAAAGCCAAGATCGCAGTAAAAGTTGTTTTCCATTGACCGGTTTCTGCAGGTACTACTGCCATCTTCAAATTTTAAAAGCTCTTTTAGTTGTACATTTTGAGGCACAATGGAACATGATGTACAACCAAAAAGTTTTTAAAGAGCTGAAAATGACAGTCTCACTTCTCGAAACTGGCCAATAGAAAATAATTTTGATCGCTATATTTGCTATAAAAATTTCGTTAGTTAGTACCTATTAGATGTTTTAGTTTTATTATGAATAATTCCGACGTGATTGTTATGTGTATCTGGCGAGAAAAGATGCAGGTTCTGGCCACCAAGGGCTGTTGCATAACGATTTGATTCACGGATCCAGTTATATGGCTCCTTCCACGTATAGTGATTTTACGGCCTTGACGTGTGGGCCTGAAGATGGCATCAATGTAATGCCGAAAGTGGTAGCACATAAAACGTTCATAAAATAAATTTCTGCAATACACACAGCTGTTGGTAAATTATTGCATAAAAAACAGAAAGATGTGGGTTCGATCTGTTAAGCTTCTTTCAGGTGCTAGGTACGCCTGTGCCCTTTAGTAAAACTCCTAAGTACTTTCTCTTGATATTCGCCAGAAATTTTGTAATCGATTTGTTTCCGGTTTCTTTTTCTTTGTTATAGTGATTTACATTTATGTACCTTTGACGGGGCTTGCAATTCATTATTCCACGTGGAAATTTTATCCAAGGTGTTCTGCATTCCCTTGAGACCGACCAATGGTGATACTATCCTATAGATTACAACATCGCAATGAGATATAAGGTCCTGTCACTCTAATACTGGACATGGGATAACCACGCACATATGGTACGTGGCAGCACTAGCTGTGGAGAGTATATAAAGCATACCGGAGGGACGTAGATCCCAGTGTACTCATTCCAGAATGAAACTTTCACTGTGCAGCGGAGTGTGCGCTGATATGAAACCTCCTGGCAGATTAAAACTGTGTGCCCGACCGAGACTCGAACTCGGGACCTTTGCCTTTAGTGGGCAAGTGCTCCACCATCTGAGCTACCGAAGCACGACTCACAACCGGTCCTCACAGCTTTAGTTCTGCCAGTACCTCGTCTCCTACCTTCCAAACTTTACAGAAGCTCACCTGCGAACCGTGCAGAACTAGCACTCCTGAAAAAAAGGATATTGCGAAGACATGGCTTAGCCACAGCCTTGGGGATGTTTCCAGAATGAGATTTCTACTCTGCAGCAGAGTCTGCACTGATATGAAACTTCCTGGCAGATTAAAACTGTGTGCCCGACCGAGACTCGAACTCGGGACCTTTGCCTTTCGTGGGCAAGTGCTCCACCATCTGAGCTACCGAAGCACGACTCACGCCCCGTCCTCACAGCTTCACTTCTGCCAGTATCAGCCAGTATCAGCGCACACGCCGCTGCAGAGTGAAAATCTCATTATGGAAACATCCCCCAGTCTGTGGCTAAGCCATGTCTCCGCAGTATCCTTTCTTTCAGGAGTGCCAGTTCTGCAAGGTTCGCAGGAGAGCTTCTGTAAAGTTTGGATGGTAGGAGACGAGATACTGGCAGAAGTAAAGCTGTGAGGACCGGTCGTGAATCGTGATTCGGTAGCTCAGAAGGTAGAGCACAGGCCCGCGAAAGGCGAAGGTCCCGAGTTTGAGTCTCGGGCGGGCACACAGTTTTAATCTGCCAGGAGGTTGCAGTGTGCTCAGGTCGCCATGCGGAAACGGGTTTATCTGACGTCCAAAAGGCCGTTATCATTGTCTTTTTGGCCAAAAGCTGGAAACATTTCCGAAACGGCTAAGTTTTGTAATTTCTTCACGTGCTGCCACGGTCAAAGTATATGATGCATGCTAAAATGGCGCTATTCGAAACCGGCACCGAGGCAACTGTAGGGCACCAAGCGCCGTTGATGACAGTGGTCAAACGTGTAGGTCAGTCTGTAGGGGCTAATAGACATGTCAGTTAAGTCCCATAAGATTTCACACACAATAGACGTGCAACTGTTGAGGAACTGACCAACCAGATGAATCAAGGCGCTACCAACAGTCTCTCTCCAACGAACGTTCAGTGAACGTTGCTGCGTATGGATCTCCGCAGCAGACGCCTGGTTCGTGCACCCATGCTGATTGCTGCTCATCGGTGATGTATCTGCACGCTAATGCCACAACTGGACGTCCATTGTGTGATGACAGGTCGTCTTTTTCGATGAATCACGTTATATGCTCTATCGGAGTGGAATGTTTGAAAGGAAACACACTTCAACAATCTAAATCTACAAATATGTTCCGCTAGCCACCAAGCGGTGTGTGATAAAGGGTACTATTGGCGCCAAACTCATATTCCCCATCCCTCTGTTCCACTCGCGGATCGCGGGAAAAAGACTGAACGCCTCAGTACGAGCTCTAATTTCCCTTATCTTTAGTGCTGATCATTGCGCGATTTGAAAGTTGGCGGAAATAATATATGCTCTACATTCTTGGCGAAGTTCGGATTTCGGAATTTAGTGAGCAGTCCCTTCCATTTTGTGCGCCGTCTATCTGCAAGTGTGTCCCGCTTCAAACTTTATATGAGATTTTTAACGCTCTCGCGATGCACCAGTCACGAATCTTACCGCTCTTCTTTGGACCTTCTCAATCTCTTGAATCAGACCCAACTGGTAAGGGTCCCACACAGACGAACAATACTCTAAGACTGGACGAACTAAAGTATTGTAAGCAATTTCCTTTGTTTAAGGACTGCATCGCTTCAGGATTCTACCAATAAACCGCAAACTACAGTTCGCCTTATCGGTTACTTGTGTAATATGATCGTTCCATTTTAGATCATTTCGAATAGTCACACCCAGACACATGACGGATGTTACCGCTTCTAAATATTGGGCATTTATTTTGTACTCGTACATTAATAGGGACTTTCGATTTGTTACACGCAGTTGGTTACATTTACTAATATAGAGATAACTGCCAGTCATTACACCACGCATTCATTCTCTGCAAATGATCATTGATTTTTTCACAACTTCCGTGTGATACTACTTTTCTGTAGACTACAGCATCATCGGCAAACAGTCTAATGCCACTGTCAAAACCATGAGACAGATCGTTTATGTAAATCGTAAAAAGCAGCGGACCGATACGCTACCATGGAGCACACCTGAAGTTACGCTTGTTTCTGTTCAAGTCACCCCGCTCAGGACGACAAGCTGCCCTCTGTCTGTTAGAAAACTTTCTATCCAGCCGTATAAATCACAGGATAGACCGTAAGCGCGCACTTTTTGGAGCAAGCGACAGCGCGGAACTGAGTCGAACGCCTTTAGAAAGTCGAGGAATATGGCATCAACCTGGGAGCCGGCATCTAGAGCCTGTTTTATATCACGCACAAAGAGGACCAACTGTGTCTCTCATGACCGCTGTTTCCTAAAACCGTGTTGGTTTCCGCAGATGAGCTTCTCAGAGTCTAGAAAGGTCACTATGTCTGAAAACAAAATATGTTCCATGATTCTACGACAAATCGATGTCAGTGAAATTGGCCGGTAATTATGTGCATCCGATTGTCTACCCTTTTTATACATTGCTATGACCTGGGCCTTCTTCCAGTGATGTGGAACTTTCACCTGTTCCAATGATCTCTGAAAGATGGCCGGCCTCTCTGGCCGAGCGGGTTTAGGCGCTTCAGTCCGGAACCGCGCTGCTGCTACGGTCGCAGGTTCGAATCCTGCCTCGGGCATGGATGTGTGTGATGAACTTAGGTTAGTTAGATTTAAGTAGTTCTAAGTGTAGGGGACTGATGACCTCAGTACTTGGAGCCATTTGAACCATTTGATTTCTGATAGATGATGGATAAGAATGGTGCTATATTTTTAGTATAGTCAACATGAAATGTTACAGGGATACCGTCTGGGCCACATGTTTTCCTGGCATCTAGGGATATTAACTGTTTTACAATCCCAGATACACTAACCATTATGTCAGCCATCCTTGCGTTTGTTCGATAATTGAAAGGGAGAAAGGGGGAATGGTGCTGCAGTCCTCTACCGTAAACAAGTTTATAAAACCTAGATTTAGAATTTTGGCCTTCAGTTTGTGATCATCCGTTACATTACCCGCACTGTCAGCAAGAGAATGTATTGAAGGGTCGAGGCTGGAGACCAAAGGAGAGAGCATTATGAGCTGACGAGTGTTTTCGGGCATTCTTTGGGTGTTCTCGCCATTCGTAGATCAACATAAATAACATTTGTCTTTGGGAACCATGTCCACCTCTCCATGCAGTTCGCTTTTCCCTCGGCGCGGCCGGCCGCGGTGGTCTAACGGTTCTAGGCGCGCAGTCCGGAACCGCGAGACTGCTACGGTCGCAGGTTCGAATCCTGCCTCGGGCATGGATAAGTGTGATGTCCTTAGGTTAGTTAGGTTTAAGTAGTTCTAAGTTCTAGGGGACTGATGACCACAGATGTTAAGTCCCATAGTGCTCAGAGCCATTTGAACCATTTGAACCCTCGGCGCGATGGCACCTACCAACAAGACAATGCAAAGTGTGACATAGCTCGCAATAGAAGTGCATGGTTCAGCACCAGGGCGAGTTTACAGCGCTCCCGTGGCCACACAAAACTCCCTGGATTTAAACCCAACCGGGAATGTGTGGACTACTTCGATCGGGCTGTTTACGCCATGCATCCGCAACAGTGAAACCTAGCGCAGCTGGTCACGGCATTAAAGTCGGCACGACTCCATATCACTGTTGATGACTTCCAGAACCTCATTAACTCTCTTCCTGCACGTCTCGCAACGGTTGAGAATGGTTCAAAAGGCTCTAAACACCATGGGACTTAACATCGGAGGTCATCAGTCCCCAAGAGGTAGAACTACTTAAACCTAAGAACATCACACACATCCATGCCGGAGACAGGATTCGAAGCTGCGACCGTAGCAGTCTCGCGGTTCCGGACTGCGCGCCTAGAACCGTTAGACCACCGCGGCCGGCCGCGCCGAGGGAAAAGCGAACTGCATGGAGAGGTGGACATGGTTCCCAAAGACAAATGTTATTTATGTTGATCTACGAATGGCGAGAACACCCAAAGAATGCCCGAAAACACTCGTCAGCTCAGCAGCAGCGCGGTTCCGGACTGAATCGCCCAGAACCGCTCGACCACGGCGGCCGGCTTCTCGCAACGGTCCGCGCTATAAAAGGCGACTATTGAAACCTCTGGCAACTGGTCACATTGACGTGACCGGACCGTGTAATATACACTACTGGCCATTACAATTGCTACACCACGAAGCTGTGATACGCAAATGATTAGCTTTTCAGAGTATTCACACGTCTCGGTCACCTCTTGTTCGCATTGACGGCAACTTGAACAGTGGACATTAGATTTCAGATGTGTTACGAGCCTTGGCCCTACCCTTCATTCGATACCTGCGAAATCCTACATTTCAGCAAGATAACGCACGATCGCATGTTGCAGGTCCTGTACGGGCCTTTCTGGGGAAAACGTTCGAATGCTGCGCTGGCCAGCACACTCTCCAGATCTCTCATCAATTGAAAACGTTTGGTCAATGGTGGCCGAGCAACTGGCTTGTCACAATACGCCAGTCACTACTCTTGATGAACTGTGGTATCGTGTTGAAGCTGCATGGGCAGCTGTACCTGTACACGCCGTCCAAGCTCTGTTCGACTCAATTCCCAGGCCTATCAAGGCCGTTATTATGGCCAGAGGTGGTTGTTCTGGGTACTGATTTCTCAGGATCTATGCACCCAAATTGTGTGAAAATGTAATCACATGTCAGTTCTAGTATGATGTATTTGTCCAATGAATACCCGTTTATCATCTGCATTTCCGCTTGGTGTAGCAATTGTAATGGCCACTAGTGTACAAACTACGGTTTGATGGAACAGAGAGTCATGAAGTGTGCAACACGTCTCACTTTCGGCAGGTGCGCGTGGAACTTCTGCCTGGCGAGGGTGCCGTTCAACCTGGAAGAGCACCTGGAGCGGCGCCACGCGCCGACGCCGGCCCCCGTCCCACCGCCGCCGCCGCCCCCACGGCGCCTGCCGCCCCTGCACCGCAGCCAGCGACGGCACTTCCCCAAGCTGGCCTCGGCGTCGCATCTGGACGGCATCTTCACTGGGCGCGACCCTGAAACCAGCGCTTAGCCTGTCGAATGTACTATCGTCGTGTACTAACATAAATTAAATCTACCACATTTCATGTACCTACTATTCGCAATATGTGTCTGTCGATTTATCCCTTAAAACGTACAGTAACATCAAGATAGAGCAAAGAAACTGGATAGTTTCATTCTGCAGTAAAATATAGAGTGGTTGTAATTAAAACGCAGCTACTGACAGAGGTCCAATATGGGATTAATTATCGTCTGGCAGAGAAACTTGGTAGGTAGTCTAATGTATTAATTTGGAACCGATTTACGCTAGAAAGAAATTAGTTCTACTTTTGGCCGCGAGGTGCAAATCTGGCTCTGGGAATGCAAGAAAGACTTATGGAAATGCTTCCATACGTAATGGATTAGGAACGAGATATCAGTGGAAAATGTCAAACAAGAGAGAAATTCAATAAAATAATGTTGATTTTATCACTAACTGCTGCTTACACACTTTGTTCAATATGAGCACATGAGACATCGAGGAGCTACTTTACAGCAGCAGATTTGCACCTGGTGGCCAAAATTGGAACTAATTTTTCCAGCATAAATCGGTTCCACATTAACGCATTAGCATATCTACCTAGTTTCGCTACCATATGGCAATGACAGCTCACGCTGGATCTCCGTGACTAGCTACACTGTTATCATAACCACCTGCTTCAGTCTCACAATCCAGACCTTTTTCTGTGTATTACTGATATTACTGGCTGTAAATAAAGAAATCCTTCTTTGCGTGGATTACAATGATACTGGTTGCTACAAATTTCTAACAACAACAATCAACTAAAATAATTTTTAATTATATCTCTGTTAACAAGCTGGCGTTCAATAATTGTAACTCTTCAGCTCAGTTTGCGAAATGCGGTAGTTTCAAACTGTGACACTAATTCAGTTGCCCCAGTGACTGACTAAACTCATTAGAAACTCAATAATTTTGCTGTCAGTCGTCTATGTTCGATGAACTGTTCGCCTTTAAATGACGTCTGCCTATTATACGGCGTTTTGCCGCTAGTGACCACAATTTACTCTGCTCTCAAAATTTTCCGTTTAATGGGTCGTACATTATGGACTACATCTCGACCGTCCAGTCCCTTGTTTTTATTTCGCATACTGATGTTCCTTTAGGTAATTACTGAGCATTTGACTTGCTGACTGTGACTTTAGAAACATGTTAAAAAATTATTAGATATTTAGAGTGGACACATACCATATTTCATGCTTCGTACATTTTGCATAGTAAAAGAATATCCATAAACAATGTGAGATACACAAAAAAATTCAAAGTTTCTTGAATAAAATTATTTTATACTTTCAGTCGCGGTTATATAAGACATTTTACGCTTTTACCACCTGTACTTTTCTTCACACATCTGAATCACTACTTTCTGAATTTAGTTCTGACTCACAGCATTTATTTTGGTGAAGCACAAATACGGATTAAGATGTAAAGTAGAATTAGATATGTTAAATTAAAGCTAGATATGTTAAATTTTTCTTGCTTTCGTAAGTTAATACACACACTTAAAATATCTGTACGAATGAAGAAGCAACAATGAATGTTCTCCTGCTCAGTCACAAAATTTAAACTATGGTCATAGGTGTACCTTGCTAAGCAAACGTCTCGCCATGCTGTAGGAGACACCGTTATTTAAAAAGTTATTTAGTTACATTTTGAATACTACATTTTTTGTACGTTTCTGTCGAATCGACGTGGAACGTGATAAATAGCAGGATAAGCATATATGAGTTGTTTCTGTGCGGCTTTAGCTGGTTATTTGATTCGATTTGAACAAGCAGATAAAACCACGGCAGTCCTAGACCAACACTGCCCGCAACAAACAAGGTTTATTGTGTGGCTTTATTCCCTGTGATTCTAGTAAAACCAACCTGTTCAGTAGAAGAGTAGTAGAAGGCCATTCACTAGCTCTTTCTATTAGAAGATTAGAAGTGATGCGGTATCATCACCCTCATCGCACAGCCTTCATCTAGTGGCTTCTTCTTCTATACTCACCATGTGTAGCTGTTTCTTAAGGTTCTCATGCCTGTTATTAGTCCTGTCACGAGTATGGTCTGTCTCCTGTTCAAACCTAGTATTACTGAAATTGTCGTAACTCTTGCCTTTGTCGTCGTTTTTGTTTTTGGATCATAGTCCAATATTCTTTATGCTGCCTTCTGACCCAGAGCAGTAGTACTTATTTTACAGACGCCTTAATGATGTTTAGAAAAGATTTTCGTCCAATAAATGGAGCCATCGCAGCTGTCCTGGGTCAGTGCCACTGACACCTGAGTGACCACAGAGCCACATCAGGCTTACCATGTTACTTCATCCTAGTCTCACAACGACCTCGTGGCCTTCTACAGCTATCTTTGATCACGTTGCATAGGTTGATAAAGATGTCAGAGCTGTTTGGCTGTCTGAATAAATGGTAGATGCCAAGATCTTTGTGGCGCCGACTGAAATTCTCTTCTTCAATCGCTCATTAGCGAGCCTGCCACAATCGACAGAGGTTACCAATGCCAGCATACTACCTGGAGCTGCTGTTGCGAAGTCTTCCTGTCGCAGCTACGTATCCTACAGACATGGCACCAGATTGTTGAGACTCGGTGAAGCCACCTTACCGCTTACCTTATTCACTCATCTGTAGTCTACCTGTTCGTATAATCTGTGTGTGCAGATTAATATTCCTTTTTGTTGAAACTAAAGCCCAGAGAAAGAATATTTTACTTACAAGCTGTTGCCACTGAAAATAAAACAGTTACTCTTCATTTACTTCAACACAAATCGACATAATCCTCTCGTAAACCAGTAGTACATCTAAAATACAGTTTCTTCTTTTTCGGTTTCAATTTCACTAATTTCGACAGTAAAACGTCCTTGTTTCTATAGCTCTAACATTATGCACAGTTTATAACTCAAGTTCCTCCATCTTTCAAAAAATACGGGGTTACCCAATGAATGATCAATATACTTAGATATGACAGCAATGCTCATTTGAAGCAAGGAATTTCAGATAAACTTTTGCATTAGTGCGAATGGTTTGCGAGATAGAGATAGTCGGCTAGTTTTTGGGCTGACGTAGCCTCGCTTACACGGAGTATATTCAACAACACTGGTAGGAAGGTGGGTGGGAGGGGGGGGGATATCGGGATTGGTGAAAGTAGATGGAATTACTTTGGAACTAACGATTCTTTTAAAACTTTTGGAGCGGGATAGTTTGCATACAGTGATACTTGAGTGGAACGCCACTGGACGATAGAAATACAATACATTTATTAACATCATTTAAGGAACATACATAGGCACTTAGAGCATTCAACATGATTACTTATACCGTGAGTCCAAATCATGACTGGCTTTTCTAAACAAGAAAGAAGACAGTTAACATTACTGATTGGCAGCAGAAAGCCACATAGATGGTTTTTAATAAAACTAGCAACATTTTTTAATGACATTAAAAAATAAGGTAACAACAACATACAACATCCAATGACATCCTGACCTGCAGGCAATGGATACAGCTTCAGATTTCCAAAGTGGCTGCCCTCTGTATTATTTTGAACCTAAGACAAAACCAACAGCCATTAGTGCATGCGACTAGATAAGAGGTATGCAACTATAATGGTTGCACAAAGCCAAACAGTAGCCCCTTTAAAATTTCTTATTTAACTGAGAAAAATCTGTGGACTACAAAAAATGGCACTAGCCCCTTCAGCAAAGCATAGAAAGTTTAAAAAGAATTTACTTACGACAAGAAAAACTTTTACACCAAAACTGCATGAACACGAACAGTAGTCCTTGGGAATTAACGACCTAAAATTTAAATCTCAAATTTAGCAAGTTTTCGAAAATGACCAATACTGAACCAAGACATTACAACACACATTTTTAGACACGGACTGTAAATGACTTAAACTTCGGACCCTAGACCTCCTTGAAACTGTTCCCAAAGCAGCCCAAATCTATGGCGCAATGTAGTTCTCCAAACTCCTGGACCAGCCAGTTTGAACCATAAGTTAATGGCCCTGTTTCCCTTAATGGAAATGCTAGTAACAAGAGTAAAGATAATGTCGGTTTGAAATTAGTAACCACGAGAGCAACACAATAAGTGTCGTCTGATGTAGCGAAAACAGTGATGAAAAAAGAGCTTTTGCATACCTAGCTCTAATCCAAATAAAACTGTAAATCTTGTTACTAATTATTAATCCACTTTCTTTCTTCCTCTCCCTGAACCACGTAAATATAGACATACTAATTTTCTTAAATTTATCTTTTTCCTTCAAATATTTCTTAAAAAGAAAATCTGGCTCTGTTTGTCCACTGATCTTCTCCCATAACGTCCATATTTATTCTTAAATGATTTTTAAATGACTTTGTCTCTAGCTTTAACTGACATCCACGACACTTTTCTCCTTAAAATGTGCACTGTTATTTACATTTTAGGTCACTACCGCTTGCTTTCGTAGAAAAATGTCATAGTCTGATACCTCTACTGAAGATTGTATGATTATTAACTTGTCTTTCCACAATGACTTTACACTCTACAGTACAGAAATATTCAATGATGTATAACGGATTTGTAATTTTATGGTACTTCACTTTTGGCGTAGAACATAGATGGACTGTTAACATTCCTGTTTAAAATTTCCCTCTCACACTTACCACTGAATCTTACAGTCTCAATGAGCGAGAGATACATATTTATATTCGTACCCATCTGAAAAGTAATTATCTCCAAAAATTCTCTCCCACTTACCTTTCGTCATATGCACACCTTGTATAATCGCAGTCTCATTCAAATTTACAGCACAGAAAAATACCTCGTGCTCAGATTCTTTAGACTATATTTGCTTAGCAATACATAACTAAATCTCTTGCTTAAATAATTGTGTTAGCCTCATAAATTACTCACACTCATCTTTTGCAACAACAACATAGATCGACAAAATGCATCTCATTAATACTGAAATTCAAGAATGCCTCTCTGATAACTTTACTGCTTTTTGTTTCATTCAGTACTCGTATCTGTAATCCAGTCACTGCATACTAGAGCACAATGTGTCCTCCAATGCTGTTCCTAAAATCTTCTTGGACTAGGCTAAAAGTACTACCTGAATCAAGTACAATGCCAACTTATGTATTACTCACCATCTCCTTGATTGTATATCTCACAATCCTTTCCCTTCTCCTAAAACATCTTCTGTCTACGTCGCTTGAATTTGATAATGCATTACATGCCATTCATCTGTCCACATTCACATTGCTTGTATAAAATTTCATGACTTACTTGTTATTCATCAACATTGTTACTGCTAATCGCACCACCTCGCATAACATTCTCGTTTCATCATCATCAAGTTCCGTGATCTGTTCTCCCTTGGCTCGTAATACAGTCCTTCCACCTCACTAACTACGTTTTGTAGCCATTCGATTGACTTTCTGAAACTGTGGATACTGTATAAGCAAATGGATGTCCTGATGTTGGCTCATATTTAAATTTTACTCACACATTGTGCATAGTGGTTCACATTTAAAGTTAATCTTGTTGCACACCAAGTATCTCTTGACTGATAAATAGTATATTCTTTTGTTGCCTTTTCAGTAGTCTACTACTAAGAAAAACTGTACACCTAGCATGGAGAAATTCCATACTATCTATCGAAAATCACACTGTCGCCTCGACCTACACCTTTTGCTCGCATTTCTCGATGTTCTTTGTAAATGTATTCCCCTAATTGATAGAACGTTGCTCCTCCCTGCCTTTTACTCCAATTCAGAAATTTTTATCTGTTAGACATATATCAGACCATGAGTAAATTAATAAATTTACCGTTATGTCATTTATTTGCTCTTCAAGAAAAAGATGAGACTGATCATGTTCTCTCTCCTTTTCTTCCCACAAAGTGTTGCTCAGTAGTTCTTCCTCTTGACAGCTAATGAATGCTGATTGGTATATGTATCTTTCCGCTCACTGGGTTCCTCACGATATGCTTGATAGCTTCAACAATGTAATTCTGATCCGCTGGCCCTTCCAAATTCGTTGTCCTATTTGCACACTGATTTTGAGTTTTGCCAACAATGTCTGTGTCCCTCATATCCACCTCCTCTCAAATATTTCATTTATTTTTATTTATTTACACGTCAAGTTCCGTAGGACTAAATTGAGGAGCAAATCTCCAAGGTCATGGACCGTGTCAGTACATGAACTTACAACATAAAAGTAATAACAGATAAAAATAAATGTTCATGAACCTGCAAGAAAATCAGTCCATAAGTTTAAGCAAACGCTATCAGCTATACAATGAGAATCTGCTTAATTTTTCAAGGAACTCCTCGGAAGAATAGAAGGAGTGACCCATGAGGAAACTCTTCAGTTTCAATTTGAAAGCGCGTGGATTACTGCTAAGATTTTTGAATTCGAGTGGCAGCTTATTGAAAATGGATGCAGCAGTATACTGCACACCTTTTTGCAGAAGAGTTAAGGAAGTCCGATCCAAATGGAGGTTTGATTTCTGCCGAGTATTAACCGAGTGAAAGCTGCTTATTGTTGGAAATAAACTAATATTGCTAACAAGAAACGACGATAAGGAATATACATATTGAGAGGCCAATGTCAAATTACCCAGACTCGTGAACAGAGTTCGACAAGAGGTTCGTGAACTCACACCACTTATTGCCTGAACCGCCCGTTTCTGAGTCAAAAATATCCTTCTAGAATGGGAAGAGTTACCCCAAAACATAATACCATATGACATAAGTGAATGAAAATAAGCAAAGTAGACTAATTTACGTCTCGAAGTATCACTCACTTTCGATACCGTTCGAATAGTGAAAATGGCAGTATTAAGTCTTTGAACAAGATCCTGAACGTGGGCTTTCCACGACAGCTTACTATCTATCTGAACACCTAAGAATTTGAACTGTTCAGTTTCACTAATGATATGCCCGTTCTTTGAGATTAAAATGTCAGGTTTTGTTGAATTGTGTGTAAGGAACTGTAAAAACTGAGTCTTACTGTGATTTAACGTTAGTTTATTTTCTACAAGCCATGAACTGAGGTCATGTACTGCACCACTTGAAACCGAGTCAATGTTGCACACAACATCCTTTACCACCAAGGTAGTGTCATCAGCATACAGAAATATTTTAGAGTTACCCGTAATACTAGAGGGCATATCATTTATATAAATAAGGAACATGAGCGGCCCCAACACTGATCCCTGGGGCACCCCCCACTTGACAGTACCCCACTCAGATCCCACATCACAGCCGTTATCAACATTGTGAATAATGACCTTTTGCTGCCTGTTGCTAAAGTAAGAGGTGAACCAATTGTGAGCTACTCCCCTTATTCCGTAATGGTCCAACTTCTGGAGCAATATTGTGAGATCAACATAGTCAAATGCCTTTGTTAAATCAAAAAATACGCCAAGTGTTAAATTTTTGTTTAGCCCATCCAGTACCTCACAGAGAAAGGAGAATATAGCATTCTCAGTTGTCAAACGACTTCTAAAGCCGAACTGTACATTTGATGGTAAATCGTGTGATATAAACTGATCCATTAACCTTACATACACAGCCTTTTCGATAACTTTTGCAAACACTGCTGGCATAGAAACAGGTCTAAAATTATCTACATTATCCCTTTCTCCCTTTTTATAAAGCGGCTTTACTACAAAGTACTTTAATCGCTCAGGAAACTGACCATTCCTAAAGCAAAAATTACAAATATGGCTAAATGCAGGGCTAACATGTGCAGCACAGTACTTTAATATTCTACTAAACACTCCATCATAACCATGAGAGTCCTTAGTCTTCAGTGATTTAGTTATTGACTCAATGTCCCTCTTGTCTGTATCACAGAGGAGTATTTCAGACGTCAATCTTGGAAAGGCATTTGCTAAGAAATTTATATGATTTCCAGTAGAAACTAAATTTTTATTTAATTCAGCAGGAATGCTCAGAAAATGGTTGTTAAATACTGTACGTATATCTGATTTATCAGTAACAGAAATATTATTGCTGCGAACTGACTTTATATCATCAACTTTGTGCTGCTGACCAGATACTTCCTTCATAACTGACCATATGGCTTTAATTTTATCCTGCGAATTAACTATTCTATTTGCATACCACATACTTTTTGCCTTGCTAATAACATTTTTAAGCACCTTACAATACTGTTTGTAATGGGTTACTGTAGTTTGATTGTGACTACTTCTAACATTTTGATATAATTCCCGCTTTGTTCTACATGATATCCTTATCCCACTAGTCAGCCAACCAGGCAGTCCATTACTGCTAGTACCCCGTTTAGAATGTTCTAATGGAAAGCAACTCTCAAAGAGCATGAGAAATGTGTTATGGAAAGCATTGTATTTATCATCTATATTATCGGCACTATAAACATCTTGCCACTCTTGTTCCTTGACAAGATTTGAAAAACTCTATTGCTGTTGGATTAACTTTCCTACGTAGTTTGTAATTAAATACGACATTGGTTTGAGTACAAAAACCTTTTAGTGTTAAAATTTGTGCATCATGGTCTGAAAGACTAACTAACAGAATGCCCATCTAGTAATGAAGAACGAATAAAAATATTGTCTATGACTGTGCTACTGTTCCCCTGCACCCTAGTTGGAAAAAACAGTTTGCATCAGATCATATGAATTTTAGGATATCTACCAACATCCTTTTTCGTACACAATCATGTACAAAATTAATATTGAAGTCACCACATATAGCTACTTTCTGGTACTTCCTACAAAGTGAATCAAAAACCCTCTCTAGCTTAAGCAAAAATGCTCTGAAGTCGGAGTTAGGGGATCTATAAAAAACAGCAATTAGAAGTTTAGTTTCACTAAATTTAACTAATGCTGCACAACTTTCAACCAGCTAATCTGTAGCCTGGTAAAGGAAGCCTCTGAATTATCAAATTATTTAAGTGGTGCTCTGATATACCAATAATTTCAGAGTTAACATCTATTAGCAGTTCACTAACCTTATCTCTAAAACCTCTTATATTTTAATGAAATATGCTAATTCCTTCTCTGCTTGGAAGCATTGCATCCTCTGGAGGTGAGCCCTTAGTTAGAGGCACTTCCTTTAAGCAGGTATACCTATCAGCTGACTTCAGTCTAAAAAAGGTGCAGCTCTAACACCAACTACTACAGGAATTTTTCCATGAGTGATACCACCACCACCACCACCACCACCCACTACACTGTCACATATAAGCTTAGCCAGCCTCCCCTTCCCATACCTATTGAGGTGCAGGCCATGCCTAGTGAAACCCCATCTACTGATAGACCCAACTGGCACCACTGAGATTTGCTCCATCCCCTCCATCATCAGTGGCCTCCTCAGCCCCACATTAACGCACCTAACAGCCACATTAACGTGAAGCCGATCATGACGCTGAAACAGTTGCACGAAATGCACATTAGTGCCACCAGTTTGAGTAGCTATCTTAACCAAGTCACCACTGACATCATATTCCCCTTCCCTATCGAGACTGTTCCCTGCTCCACCCACTATCACTACCTGATCCTCTTTCGTAAAATTCTTACATAACTCCCCTATGCTTTCAGTCATCTGAGCCAACCCTGCACTAGGCTTCACAATGCTGGTGACCTAGTACTCACTCCCAAGCACTTCCTGCAACTGTTGGCCCACACCTCTACCGTGGGAACTACCTAGCAGCAGAACCTTCTTTCTGCTAGACTTTGCAACTAACCTAGGCATCCTAATTGCTGAGGACTGCAGCAAGTTACCTACATCTACGGCTACACGAGGTTCCTCTCCACTCAACTCTGACAGTTGTTCGTATCTACTGCATGTATGCAAAGTAAAACTGTCTGAATACCTCCTCTTCCTAGCTACCTTCTTGCCAACTGCCAGTTCCCATTCCCCACCACCCTTCAGCCTCCTCAACCTATCTAGTTCCTCCTTTGCGCATTGTAACTGCGCCTGAAGGGCACAGATCTTACGCTCCTGCTTCTTTATTAACTTGTTTCTACTACAGATTCTACATAGCCAGGAGAGGATCTCCCTAAAATTACCACTGGCTTCCCCACTGCATTCCCCCCAATGAAAATACTTTGAACAAATCCCACACCCTAATCCACTACTCACAAACGTACGACAGAACCCACACTTCTCACTCATGATACAATTTTGCAGTTACTGAAAAAAAACTATACGTCTACGTTACCAAAGTTCAGTTACACCAGTAGAACTATCTAAGAACTAACAATAATGATCTCGAAATTCTCTGCCTACTAAGAAAGCAGCTACTTGTATTAATACTACTACAACACAGCCGATACCGATACCAGCAAAACTTTACAAAATTATTAGTTAAAACCAAAAAATTAAAACGACCACTGTAACACTAAGCGAAGTTAAAACACTACATGAAAATTTTACTGAAATATTTCACTAGAAAGAATAATAAACGTCAGTTGAATACTAAAGCACAAAATTTACTAAACGACTTCAACACACTGAAAACTCTATAAAACACAAGGAGCGAATGATTACGAAAGTTTATTAAGTCGTTAATTCGCCACAAACGGCACGCAACACCGCTGAAATCTATTAAATTTAATAACTGTATTACAGAGCACAAATAAGTTTGTCAGGACTTAGCTTACATCCGCTACAGCTGCAGTGCACGCCGCAAAATGTAAACACACTACTGAGGCGCGAGGCTTAGACGAACGACGAGAGCAGACTCACAAATAATAGACCACTCGAGTCAATAACACAGGAAGAAAGACTGAGATTAATGAAAATCCACTAATAAGTGACTTTTACGGCAAATATTAAAACAAATAAACTTTAAAATAAGTAAATGCAGTCTAAAATTTATAAAATATTAACGAGCTATTTCAACAGCAGTGCAGCACACTTGACGTCACACCAAAGATTAGAATGTCTGGTCTGTCGTACCTATGACCTCTAAATGTAACAAATTTGGAGATGGAGGTGGATTACGTCCTATTTGAAACTGTCAGCTCTACCATTTGCCCGTCTCCCTAGCTTATTTTAATTTATATTCCATTTACTGCTAGTAGTCAAGCTGATCCAGAAATTCCAATGACAGTGAAACATTCCCCGAAGTTCGGCAAATTAGATTTTTTTTTAGCTATCCTTGGAGATAGTCCAATTAGTATTTCATTTAAATGTGATTCATCAGTTCCTTGTTCTACATATTAGACTGGATTTATGTCACATTGTACAAAATTTCTCTATCCACCTCATGATTTGTTAAATCTCAAGGCATAGTAGTTGTAGCCTTAAATGTTTCTGGGTTCCCGATGGCCAACATTTCGTTTTGAGATCCCTCTCGGGTTATTCATGTTACACATCTAACAGTCTACATTGCGATGCACTACCTTCTTAATGGTTAGTTAAAAATCGTATTTTTCTTTCACGATACAATGAAGTGGATAAAGTTTCTTCTAAAGGTCCCAGGAACCAAACTGGATGCATTTCAGCTTCATGATCAGAGATAGAAAATTTCAGTGCTATACCTTTCCCCAGTTGAGAGCGAAACTTCTCCCACCAATCACGGCTCCCATCTGAATCCACACTTTGGAATTAACACTACCTACACATCCCTTCTGACTGACACTAGTTTTCACTCCAGGCTCTTTAGGTTTCCCCATTAGTCCACTGTCACCTTCTGGACTACTTACTTGTGGAGTATCATTACTTTCACCTATTTTTTCACATTAAGACACAATATATCCCTTACGGTGCTGACATCAACAATCAACTCACACTCTCTCATTTTCCTAATTGTCGCATTTGGAACATCAGTAATAGCTTCATTTACCTTCTGATACATGAACGCTAATCCCGTTTTGATACTTTCACTTTCCATTTTAAATATCTCTGTTCTCTTTTCTAAATTTGCTATCTCATGTATTTCTGCTTGTTCGCTGACAGTCAGATCAGTTACCAAAGCATTCAATGTTACCACTGTTTTAATATTATGAAAAGGAAAGTTGTCACTCACCAAATTGCTGAGATGCTAAATCGCAGATAGGTACAACAAACGGACTGTCACAAATAAGTTTTCGGCCAGTAAGGCCTTCGTCAAATATAGACATACACACACACACACACACACACACACACACACACACACAAACGCAACTCTCACACACATGACTGCAGTCTCTGGCGACTGAAGCAGTGTGGCTTCAGTTGCCAGAGGCTGCAGTCATGTTTGTGGTGTGGGTTGCTTTTGCGTGAGTGCGTGTATGTGTGTGTGTTATGTGTGAGTATGTGTGTGTGTGTGTGTGTGTGTGTGTGTGTGTGTGTGTGTGTGTGTTTGTGTGTGTGTCGTCTATTTTTGAAGAACGACTTATTGGCATGTGTGTGTGTGTGTGTTTGTGTGTGTGTCGTCTATTTTTGAAGAACGACTTACTGGCCGATAGCTTATTTTGTGATCGTCTTTTTGTTGTGCCTATCTACGACTCAGCATCTCCGCCATATGTTAGGCGGCAACTTTCCTGTTCATAATATTGTTACATTCCATCCTGGATTTTACATTGTTTGATTTTTACCACTGTTTTCTCTATTTCGTTAACTGTTGATTCTTACTTTCGTTCATTTTTTCTCCAACCTCATCAAATGTTTTCTGAAAATGTTGAAAAAACTATCTTCTCTCTACTTGGCTGTCCTTCCCTCTCTCCTGCCCCTCCTCTTGTCTTTCTCCACCCATCTACTGCCTTTGTTCCTCTGCCTACTCGGTCAAAGAGACCTGAACCTCTTCTGTGTCACTGATTTTAAGGTGTATTTTAGTACACAAATCTTAAATGAATACTGAATGGTTCTCACGATACACACAAGACTATAATTACTGAAATCAAACAGATGTACTTCATAAGAAACAAGGATACACTAATGAAAAAAAAACTTTGCAGTAAAGCCAAAACTTCTCAACTTTTTCTACAGTCAGTGCCCGCTTGCTCATACCAGTTACCACTGCTAATACGGCCGCAAGAAGCGTCGATAATTTTTGACCTTTCTCCTTTTTCACGTTCAGGTCCTCTCTAGTCTTGTTCCGCTTCAGTTACTTTTAATGGCCAACAGTCCTTTCACTCGTCCTTTTCATTTGTTCAAATCTAGAAAAAGTGTAGTCCCTAAGCATCAAATAATCATGCGGCTCAGCTGGAAGCGGAACAATCTGGACAGTAGTACACAAAAATAGTTATATCTGAATGAAATGTTAAGATATTATCCTAATACTATTATTGTAAGCGAACTAAGGTCCGTATTTTATACTATTCAGTCAGTACCTCTAAAGATGCGGGTTTCCCAGAATATTTGTGGAAAATATCCCGTGAATAACTTTTCACATCGTTTGTGTGGTAATTAAAACTTCATTTATTAATTAGTGAGCTGACCACTGTTGACGGAGTTTATTAGTGCCAACGTAACACCTGAAGCTTCTGTTAAGAAGTGTGTATGTCGCAGCTACATGTCCTTCAGACAGACGACGGGATAATCCCAATAAAGCCACGCTACTGCTTTCTTTGGTCATTCATCTCCAGCAAATTTGTAAATATCGACCGTGTTTACTGATTAATATTTTTATTTATAAAACTAGTACCTTGAGCAAGAATATGAAATAAAAACGAGGAGATTTCAGTGAGCTTAAAAGTTGATGCCATTTAAAATAAAATATAAGTTTCTTCAACACACATTCCGTTTCGTTATTGCTTTCACAGAGTGGGCCTCCTTTGACTAGTCATGATACTTTGCCTGCCAGACTCTGTGACGACATATTAAATCACAAAAAAACGGCTTTATAATCTATTTTCAGTCTTCATAAACACACACACACACACACACACACACACACACACACACGCACACACATTCCTCAGTCGTTCCAATATAAAATGTTACGTGGTTTGCACTGTGCGACAGCATATTTACTTTCCTACAAAGACCAATTATTCTTGCCGACAAGTGCAGTCAATAAATTTTATCAGCAGGGGTGGCCATGTGTCTTTTGTAATGTTAAAGAATAAATCTTGAAGTATTTTGGTTTCTTTAAAGCTTGGCACGTATTTTGAACTAAACTCATCCACTAGTGCTGCTTAACCTGTAGCTTTTATCAGTAAGCTATTATGTGAGCCATGGGTGTTTCTTTTAGTTTTAGAGAACAAATGTGTTTTGTACTAAAGATGTTATATGTTTAGATAAATAATTTTATTTTGAAGCAAAGATAACATTTTTGAGGTATAGAACTTTGCCACTTGCGTATGAAACATTGTACGTCATCGTCTTTAGCCATTTTTAAATTGGTATTTTGTGCATTACGAAAGTATATTACGAAAATATATAGTTTAGGTTATACAATACAAAATCTCTTCATACCGCTTTCTTCCCTAGCCCCTCTCCCATTCCCCAACCATAAAAAGGTGCTTTTTCAACTCTTTTGTTTTTGGGAATGAAATGTTCACCCTGCAGCTGAAAGTGCGCTGATATGAAACTTTATTTCAGATTGAAACTGTGTGCTGGTCCGAGACTTGAACTCGGGACCTTTGACCTTTCTGGGCAAATACTCTACCAACTAAGCTACCCAAGCATGACTCACGACCCATCACGACTAAAATAAATTGTTGAGTGCCTGCTGAGCATGTTATTCTTAACCATATGTGTCTTGTGCAGTTACAAAACGATTACGATGTGTTTCCAGCATTGTGTTTCTTAATTTGAGAGTTCACAGTCATGTTTAAGACGTCAGACGTTAATTGCAGAGTTCCAGTGCTTGACAGTTGCAGAACATTAAGTCAGATTGTTTTTTGTTCGTTTACGTTCCTGCTTAACACAGAATCTTAGCGAACATGTGTTTTATATTGTTACTGGCTTGGACAGTCCGGTTTTCTCCATGGCCTCATTTAGGGCTGGGATGAAATTCAACAACATGTTTAGCATATTATTTTAGAAGAGTGTGTTTTGTACATTTCGATTACATCTTTATAGTGTAGAACTCTGTGCCTTATCTTCTACCCCACTATAATGGGGCTTGGTGAGGTGCAAATTACTGACAAATATGTTAAAAAAACTCGGATGATCACGGTTCAGGCTTTGCACCAAGAGCAAAGTAACCTCAAGTGGGCTTAAGTTCGAAGTGATGCGTGTACATTAATAGAAGAAAGATTGTTGAAAAATGCTGCGTAATCTGTAAGACAAATCACTAGTACTACACATGACAGTACTTCCAATATATTTATGTATTTTTAATAAATAGTCGATTGCTTTCAAACATGGCGTCAATGTACACAGAATAGAGCTGAAGCGTAGATATTTTTTTGACGTGGAAATACTGCAGTATTGTTAATATTTTTACGTATTTTGATAAATAGTGCAAACTATTTGGACATTATTTGACATGATGTGAAAGTAAGATACACTTATGAGCATGGCAAGACAATGGCTATGAGCACAACTGGTATAATTACGACATTTTGGATTTAAAGAAGAAAATTAAAATTATTCTGTAAAGTTAGCTGTAACACAACTGGTTTAGTTGATCCTTCTTACATTTCTGAATTTTCTCTAATGGCCACCTAAGATTTCCTGTCAGTGCCATCTTGGCTTATACAACTTTAGCGCTGACTAGCAGCAGAATGCTTGAACTGTGTTCAGTAGGCCCCATAACCATAGTACTACCTCCCCGTTGGCAGTCCCCTCCCAATGGTTCGATGTGAGTTAAATTGGGAATCTTTTCTCATTGGAGACATCATCATTTCACATTGCCAATTACAGGCCTAATGCCCTATGGATACACATTATGTGTCTTTAATGCAGCCGTTTCTGTTACCTTCAACAGTCTCATGGAGTTGATCATAGCAGCTCCTTCTGCCTTTTAGGGGCAGTAACGCTACACCATGTGTGCGTGTAGGTAGGCGAGCGAATGTTAGATGAAACAGCGTTATACATATTGCAAGAGATAAAAAACGACTGAAAGGCGAACTAACTGAAAGTAGTTTCTTGATATAAGAAACATGTTTGAGCAATATGGGTACATGCAGCTGAAAGACACAGTGCATGGGAAAGCGTAGGTCGTATGATGTACTGCAAAATGAATATGGTTTTTTTTGGAGCTACATACATATATATAAAATTCATAAATTTTGATGGTTCATCCAGGAGCTTCTTTCAGTTTTCCCAGGTTTTTATTTTCATTATGATAATCGCAGTTATGCTTTCTGTGTGTGATCCTGAGATGATCTGTATGCTCACTGAATTTACCAGTTGGCGATTGGTTTTTTTGAGTGACTTGCCTTGTTTGTTGTGGACTGTCTGTCCTCCAATAAATTGACTCCAGGCTGCACTGAATAGCTTATTTTCTATTTTGATCCACAGTGGTAATTTCGGTTGTAGTAAACTGCTTTTTAACCTCTTAATTCTCAATGCTGGAGTCAAAATATGAGGTGCCAGATAGGGTATTTCCGGAAGTCTGTTGTTCTGGGCGCGCAGTTCCTCTGCTTATCCACCTAGCTTTGATTAAAAACTCTTCTCCTTCTATTGGGTTTCTAAATAAATAAGGATAGATCTCTGAGTGTGGTGAAGCAGCAGAGGACATCTATGTGGAACACTCTGAGAAAGAAGAAACTACGTTTTGCTTGTAAGTATCTGTCCTACCTAAATCACCTATAAGTAATAACAATAGAATAACTTCAGTATGATTAGCAGGTATGTTGTGGAGTGATATTAATATTACACACCACATTCTAGCAATATAGACAGAATGTTTTAATTAGTGTGTCTTCACCTAAATACTCATCTATCATAGTGCAGTGAGATTAAATTAGGTTCATTCAAAATACAGCAGTAGTCAGATATTTCAATATTCGTGTATCTGGTAGACGTTTATATTTCCATTGGCATTGGGGTCCAGTTTAAGATAACTTTTAAAACAGCGATCTTATGAAATGATACGTCAATAAATACAAAATTGTATGAAAACTATGTTTCACTAACAGTGGGTTAAAAAGTCTTAGAACATCAATTTTTTGTACATAATATAATGTGAAAATATGTTGTCAGATATCAAACCAGGCTAATTCATACTGTCTAGTACTTATTATTCTTGGATACACCGTAATTTTGTTTCTCTAAATGAATTATAAATTTCTTCACACACTCAAGTAATGGATATTTAAGCAGT
The DNA here is from genome assembly GCF_021461385.2 of Schistocerca piceifrons. NCBI lineage: Eukaryota > Metazoa > Arthropoda > Insecta > Orthoptera > Acrididae > Schistocerca > Schistocerca piceifrons. Next base: position 48,333,776 of record NC_060139.1, read on the forward strand.
AGCTTAGTTTCTATTACTACAGCACTCTCTAGCACACGATTTACATTTTCCAGTCGTACAGTTACATCTGCTGTTAAGGTATTAATTTCAATGGTAAGAAAGGAGAGGTATTAGTTTCAAAATGTTGCTGAGTGACACAGGAAGGGCTAAAATCGAAAAAATTCTATCATTAACATTTTTGGAAAAAAAATCTGACGCACATGTGGTGGAGGTGTAGAGAAATGATCCAAACAGCACAGAGATTACACCTCGTTACTGCATCTGTTTTATGTATATGAATATATCTGGGTATGTCCAGGATGTGATCCAAAACTCCGTGATCGATTTCAACCAAATTTGCTACAGAAATAGCAGGCCTAATGAGTACCAGCGCTGTGGGATTTATAACTATCTATCTCCAATAGGAACAGAGAAAAAGGTATTTCCCACCCCCAGAGTGTATGCTGACCTGCACGACAGGCAAGTCGTATGGGAACAGTACTGGTTTTGCTAAATCAACCCGCATTGCTGGACGGGTCATTGGGGCCCAGTTCGAAGCAGGACTCATCACCAAAGAATCCTTCTTCGAACTGAGTTAAGACGTGTCAGGAGATGCCCCAGATACAATCCTATCAACCGCCATAAGGCGACATCTGGGACCCCTTTGGCTGTTGCGGGGGGTATGCTTACAGCACAGCGGTATGTCGACAATATGCTACACCCCTTTTGGTTGCCCACCGTGCCAAGACATCCTGGGCTTACATTTTCACAAGGTAACACTCTCTTGCACACGGCGAGAGTTTCTACTATTTGTATTCATGCTTGAAAAACCCTACCTTGGTCATCAAAGTCACCTGACCTCTCCATAATGAAGAACGTTTGGAGCATTCTGTCCAGGGCTCTAGAACCTGCTCGGTATTTTGATCACCTGACGCACTAGTTGAGCAGAACCTGACACGATAAACCTCAGGAGGACATTCAAGAACTCTACCAATTTCAAGGGCATCAGGGCAAGAGGTTGACAGAAGCGACGTTGACTTGTTCAGTTTCTGAACCTCGATCTCTTGAATAAATCATTTAGATTTTCTGAAAATGTAATAATTTCTTTGTATGTACATGAAAATCACATTTATAGATTTCCGTTCCATTCAGATAGTTCTTTCGTGGTGCGTCGTTTTTCCTGTCTTAGAGTGTACTTACCCAGCTAACAGCATAATATATCAGACTAACACTTGATCAAATGTCTGCTTGTAACACTTATCGACTAAGCATCCAATAGAAGTCCCATCACAGACTGGAAATACTAAAACTACTAATTGGTCGAATACGGGGTTAAATCCATGAGTATCACACACCCTTAAAGTACGCTTATTCGTCTTTTACACAGCTATGCAAGTATTGCATGGATCTCTACCCGTCGAAAACTTTGCCATTTATCCCAAGTTCTTGGACGTGTTACAGCGCATAGCCTTCCGTTTCCGCTCACACTCCGCCATGAGTTTCCTGTACCTCCTGATAAGCTTTCCGCATCCCCGAAAACATCTGGGAAACAGTCGATACCCACATGAATCCTGCAAAATCTAATACTTCATCCTACGTAGTCTGTTCTGCTGCCAAACCTGATCACCACAGTTTTCCTTTCTCACTTCTCAATACTCATTACTTCGCATCCCTGGATAATTTAATATATCTTCTCGTACCAGACCACGACATTATTCCTACCGAGCGAGGTGGCGCAGTGGTTAGCACACTGGACTCGCAGTCGGGAGGACGACGGTTCAATCCCGTCTCCGGCCATCCTGATTTAGGTTTTCCGTGATTTCCCTAAATCGTTTCAGGCAAATGCCGGGATGGTTCCTTTAAAAAAGGGCACGGCCGATTTCCTTCCCAATCCTTCCCTCACCCGAGCTTGCGCTCCGTCTCTAATGACCTCGTTGTCGACGGGACGTTAAACACTAACCACCACCACCACCACCACCATTATTCCTAAGGTCAGCCCAGCCTATCAACTATAATTTAACCTACCTCTTCCCTTTTCCAAGGGAAGAATAGAGTCCTCGCTTTTCTTGGAAAACTGTAATGTTTTTCGAAGTTAGTGAGGTCGCGTAGTGATTAGACACTAACTCTTTTTAAATGTCAGAGACTTTTAACTTCCCCATCCGCCTGTGTATTAGATTGGACGTTAAACACTAATCTTCCTGCCTTTCGATTTTGGTTCGTCCCATTGCTCAATCCATGTCAGTTCCATGTCTCTTCCTTTTAAACCGTGACTGTATCCGATTCCCTTATCAAGAAAATATTAACAGCAGCCCTCAGCCCCATCACGCTTATGGCATCCATGATCAGCCACATAATCATCTCGTCAATTACGAGTTCATAATGTCTGCAAAACGGGCATTTATAATTACTGTCAATACATACTCTCGAAGGTTAATTTACGGAATGACTGATTAACCCTATTAAGCAACACATTTAGTGTTAGCTATTAATCTCAATCTTGCACAAAAAAAATTTTCTTCGTATAAATAATGTGCTATGTTTAATGATATGAGTTGTCCTACTGTTTATTAAGGAAAGAAAATTTCGTAGTATTTATTGTATCACTGGGTTTTATGTTTCTTGGATGACTAATGTTCTTGTTATATTGATGTACATTAAACCCGATGATGGCGCATGTGTCACCGAAACTGGACGAATTTGAATAAGTGTATTTAAACTCATGGCTGAAGGTGTTAACATTAGTGGTTGTATACTGACCAATCGTCTTCCAGTTCCCCATCCGAAAAAGAAGATATACGAAACAAATTATTTGTGTTAATCTGCTGAATACTAAACTTCGCTTTAAAGTCTTTACCACTGGCAACACTAGGTTAATAGTACCTTTATGACTATGCGCGTAAAAAGACTTCACATTTGGTCTTTCGCAGACAGAAGCAAAGGAAATACACGACGATGTAATAAGGATCCATAATAAAGTGCTGAATTTTGTGCTTACAGCCGTCTGTTAGACATTTCTACGTATTTTCTGTGGCAAACCTAGCGCGATTAGGACGATACTACTATTTGATCCGTCCCTCTTGACACCGTTATCGACGGGATGTAAGTCTCGCATGCTCTTATTCACATATAGCAGTATTACAGAACGCAGTTTGAATCGATAAGTGTAATTCCCTATGAAACAAACCTTGGCGAGCAGATTAAACACGCGTTACCTTGTAAGGCTATTGTGACAGTGCTTCAGTACACAATATCAGTTAAATGACGGACTACATTACAATATGAAGCTGTTGATCACAATGGCATTTAGGGCATCAAACTAGTTTCCAGAGGCCATACTGCAGTACACAGAGAGGAGTGTGTCTAAATGGCATAAAACGTTAAAATACTCGTCTTACGGGTATAGAATATTTGGCTGTTAAAGACATTATTAGCCATGGCAGCTTCCTCCGACAATATGTCACTTATTTCAAAGCGATTTTTATCTTCTATCTGATCGGATAGTTAACCCTAGCAACAGTAACGCATTTTACATAACGTGCGTTATCAAGGGGTGGGGCGTACTTTGTACCTACCCTAAACAAATTAAAAAACCGAAATTAACTAACTACTGTTAGATTATATTAACAACACACTTTTAACAGAGGTGCTGACGTATAAGTATGTTCCAGAACGTAAAAATTTCCTTTAGCACACTCTTAACAATACCAACGCACGTTCGATAACGTATGCTACTTGGGGGTGGGGCGACTTCATGACCATCCAAAAAAAGTAAAAAAATTAAAATTTTGTTGACTGCTCTTGACTTCTACTGACACCATATCTTTTCAAAGAGATGCTGATGTGTAAATAGGGTTCTGAACCTGAAATTATTGAATTTCACATTCATTGGAGGACGTGACATCTACTAAGACTTAAATTTTTGGCTAAGTTCCAGTGAAAAATTTTAACATTTATAGTTTCTGGTAGCAGAGATCATTAAAAAACAATAAATAGTTTCTTTCAGAATTTTAAGGTATGAAGTAACTGACTAGATTACAATATTTTCGAAAGGTTGGCATAAAGTACCCCGCCGCCGCTCCCCTTTGGTACGTCTAGGTTAAGAGAACATCCCAGATGCCTATGAGACAGAATGATTCACTGACCCGACGCTCACCAGCTTCCAGCTCCAATACTCAGCCAATTAGGCTGAGTTCCAACAGGATCTGTCCATTTGCCACGATCTTAGAGGCAAGGGTACGAAGCGCACTACCCCCACAGGTTAATACTAATATGGGAACCTCTCTCACAGGTGAAATGTGACACGGAGCATACATTTAAGCTTTCTTAAGTGGTTACAGTGTAGAGCTCTGTCGTAAAATATGTCTACAAAATGCAAGTAATTTCCAAAAGTATAAATTGTTGAGAAAATAGGTGTCTTGAATATACATTAAATTTATGAACGTAAAATACACGAATACAGAAAATTATGACTGTGAAAATTAAAAGTAGAAAGATCATTTTGTTATTAGATCCGTTATGTTGTTGTAAACGTTCAACATTGTGAGTAAAAATGTAATTATTAACGAAGAAATATACCATAGAAGTTATAATAAAGTAATGGAACACGAGTATTAAAACCCCTTCAGTGCCACACACTCTTTAATACACAGGAATTGTGGCTGCTCTGAAATCACTTGGTAATTCACAATTCTAGTCAGTGCCGGGTCGTCGTGAATTGTAGAACACAGCAAGAATCCGTACAGTCCAGGGTCAAGCAAAACCTACAATAATCGGTGAACCGGAAATCGATGAGGTAGTTCAGGTGGAATACAGTAGAGAGCCAGATCACGAAGGTACGCTGTAAGCGAGATAGAGACAATAGCACAGCACGATCTGAAGGGCAGAACACACCAAGAATCCGTACAGTCCAGGGTCAAGCAAAACCTACAATAATCGGTGAACCGGAAATCGATGAGGTAGTTCAGCTGGAATACAGCAGAGAGCCAGATCACGAAAGTACGCTGTAAGCGAGATAGAGACAATAGCACAGCACGATCTGAAGGGTATAGTAGATTTTATCTGCAGCTTAACGACGTCAGGGGACAGGCGCATGTGACGGTGGGCACGTGTTACCGGCCGATTTAGGAGTCGTTGATAGCAGACGTTGCAGGATATCAATCTCGCTATCGGATTACAGAGATATAGTAATCATAGTTGAGAAATAGTGTTAGATGAGTGAAAACTAAAGAAAACTTAAGCTATCAAGTACAGTTGAAGATATGTAATAGAAATTCCGAGTGAGAATAAGATTTCTGTAAACTAATTGGTGAGTTGGTTTAACGAAACAGGCTTCTGATGGCAGAAGAATAGTGAACACAGAAGAAACAAGAACGTAGGCTTCCGCGGCCGGTGTCATTGTGATAAAAATTCTTCTTGGTATTATGCCGCGTCATTGCTAAAAACTAACAACAATAATACACTAAAACCGACGTTTCGGCCGAGTTGCAACGGCCTTCCTCAGGGAACGACTGGTTTTGCATGGGTATAGGTACTTCTATTTATTACAGACTATCGATGTCTGACGTCACTGTTGTAAAACTTTTAATTGGACCTCTAATATGATTGGCTAGTCATGACGTAAGGGAGGATGGAAGGAAAGAGGCTATTCGTGGATGTCCATGTCGTCAACGATTGGTAGCTGTCCGCCAATCAGCGTTCGGATTCTGATCGGCAAGTTTTCCTCCTGGTGTGCGCGGAAGTGGACTGACAGTTGCTCTACAGCTGTTAGTGCAGATACGTCCGTTTCCCGCGACCGCTCGCTGCCCGTTGGACTGGGATGGCCGGCAGCCAGGACGCCGGGACTTTGTAGCCATTTTCTCTGTTGATGTTGTCAGGCTGCTTAATAATTTCGATCGCCTCCCGTATTTGGTGTTCTCGCTTCCAAGATTCTTTCACCAGCATTCGTGTTTCCTGGACCTGATAGGTTGTCCACAGTCACGGTGGTATTCCGCTATCGCCGATTTATTATGTTGTGGTAATCGTACATAGCGTTCGTGTTCTGCTACTCGTAAGCTGACAGGTCTCCCTGTTTCTCCTATGTAGGTAGCTCCGCACTCACACCATAGTTCGTAAACACCTACAGTGTTAAGATTGTTGACTTCTTCCTTGGTGGAACCTATCATTTCGTGGATCCTGTGACTGCTTCGAAAAATCAGTTTGAAACCTCGTCGGCGGAGGACGTTGGCTAGCCATTCACTGCCGCCTTTTACATATGGTAAGTGTACTAGTGCAAGCTTCTCTTCTTTGCCTTCTTCTCGTGATCTGCTCCCTTTGGTTTTAGCTACTTTTCTTATGATGTCGTCATCAAAGCCATTGGCCCGAACCGTGTGTTGTAGTTCCTTTAATTCTTCTTTGATGTTATTTTCCTCGCTTATCCGGTAGGCTTGGGCAGTTAACGTATGGAGAACAGAACACTTTTGAGCTGGGTGGTGGTGGCTCTCCGCATGCAGGTACCGATTAGTGTGCGTTGGTTTCCGGTAGACTTTGTGTCCCAGTTTACCTTCGGCAGCTCTGTATACTTCCACATCCAGAAGTGGCAAGATACCATTGTTTTCAGTCTCATGTGTGAACTTTATATTTTTGTTCAGGCTATTTCATTGCTGGAGGAAGTTTCCCAATTCCGCTTCACCGTGAGGCCAGATAACAAATGAGTCGTCCACATATCGTAGCCAACAACTGGGACGTAACGGAGCAGAAGCTAGGGCCGTTTGCTCAAAGGCTTCCATGAAGCGTCGATGTTTAACTGCAAATCACTTTCTAAATGTTATTCATATAATTTGAGCCGTGGTAAAAATTGCTGTTTTGAAGAGCGCGCCGCAGCGCATAGTGTGAAGTAGTCGCCCTCCATTCTGGATGTGGCGCCGCTGTGGCAATCGCAGCTTTGGTGTCTCCCTCTGGTGGGAAAGGGGAAACGTTGCCTGTTCACGTGCATTTTAGGGGGCGCTATGAGCTCACCAGTCGGTCAGTTAGGCGCTTGGTCAGTGGGAGTGAGGCTGGGTCAGTCTCGCATCACCAGTTGCTGGTCTGTCTCTCGTTCGCATTTGTGCGGCAGTTAGGGTCTGTCTGTCGTCGGAGTGCTAGTATGTCTGTTGTTTGGATCAAACTTTAAAGCCTGTAAATGAGAGTCTTGCCACTCCACCAGTAACAGATCTCAGCTAGTAGTCGGGGCTGAATTCCTGCATCTGAGTCTGCGCATTAGCGCGCCAGTCTGCTCGAGTTGCTCGGGCAACGGTCATTGGCAGATGGGTTGATCGGTTGGTTGGTCGCGCACTGAGACACAAGACGACTTGTCCGCCTTGAGCGTCGGCGCATGTGAGGTCGCTACGTGAGTCCAGTGGGCCGCGGCGTATAGCGAGGGGTAGTGGCTTCGCGGCCGACACGAGAGCAACAGGAGTCAACCCACGACATCGGGCTGGCCGGTGCGAGCTGCGACGCCGTGAGACGGGAGATCGGCGCGCCTTCCTGCGTCCATTGAAGCGGCTGGCAGCGGACGGTTCAGGAGAGCGTTGGGGGATGCTGCACCAGGTCTTCGCCAGAAACCGTAGTTTATTAGAAGTTAAATGATTAGAGATATGTTGTTTCATGTACTTGTTAAATTCTACTTGTTTTCTTGGTGAGGTCACCAGCCGCTTTGTTTTGGGGTCGTCCCACCATTCTTCTCCATTTGCCCACCTGCGGGAAGGTGGTTATATATGAATTGGGTGGTCTGTTTCTCCCTTGTGGAGTAGGGGTAGGTTAGAGCAACCTGCGGTTCGGGTTGTTCAGTAATGTCCCTGTCAATCTGCCATACGTTAATAGCTGCCTCTGTCATATTTGTCAGATTCGGTGTTAACGAATTTATTGCTTGAATGTAACGGCTGAATTCCTGAAATATGTTTTTACATTGAGAGGCGGTATATGTGTAATGTAGAGCATGTTTTCATATTTTGTGTAAGACTGCAATTCATGGTTTTTATTTTGCTCATTTTAGTACATAAAGTTGCCACCTTTCCACCATAAGAGTTTTTTTTATGTCAAGTTGCACCTTTGGTGGCAAGTTAATTTTTTTAAATGTTAGTGTTTTGTACCATTTCTATCCCTCCTATGGGGTGCATAGTTTATGTGCATGTGTGAGTTGTTAAAATTTTTAGTTTAAAGTAATCTGGTGTGTTGCAGATTTGCACCAGTGCAGTCTTTCAGTGGTTGTTGTGAGCGGTCATGATTACGGCCATGTCAAAAGGGAGCGGCAAGGTTTTCAGCCCAAAAGCTCATACTGTCAAAATTGTTAAAAAAAATGGTTCAAATGGCTCTGGTAACTGTGGGACTTAACATCTGAGGTCATCAGTCCCCTAGAACTTAGAACGACTTAAACCTAACTAACCTAAAGACATCACGCACATCCATGCCCGTGGCAGGATTCGAACTTGCGACCATAGTGGTCGCGCGGTTCCAGACTGTAGCGACTAGAACCGCTCGGCCACAGCGGCCGGCAAAATTTGCTCTTTCTGCCTCTGAATAAATTGGAACTTGATATTTAGAGGGTGCTTTCTGATAATAATTTTAAATTTGTTTTTTTAAAAAAAGGGCTTTTAGGAATTTTCATTTGTTGAAAGAAATTTAGTTTGTTTTCATCAGTTACCCACTGGCAACTACTTCCACACTCACATAGAGTGATTAAATGTGTTAATGTTCTTGATGAATCGTTAGTAAATAAAGTAAATTCTTAAGAAAAAGTTTTGAAAGCAAATTCACAGTTCATTACTGATACCGCCTGCTGGTGTACTGATAATCGTCTGTCTCCGTCTGTCTTCGTGAGTTCCTTGTCTTCCTCTCTCGTTTTGTCCTGTCCTGTTCTTTTCCTTCCTTTTCCTATCTCACCATGACTACACCCACCACCACTACCACCACCACCACCATCGTCTATACCTCTCCGTCCACTGCCACCACCATGATTACGTGGTGTACACAGTCGCCCCCCTGATTCCATCCCCACGTTTCTCATTCTCCCCTCTCCTGCACTCTTTGTCGCCCCATCCTTTCCCCTGCTCCCCCCCCCCCCCTTAACCTGCTCCTCTGATCCCTTCCCTCCCCTCCCTCACCATGTTGCCACCACCCCTGCAGCCCACCAGGCCCACCTGCGGCCCACACACAACTGTCACCATCGCCATCGCCTTCACCATCACCTTCACCGACACCGTCACCGTCGCCATCTCCAGCACCAGCACCAGCACCCACACCGGGACCTGCCACCTCCTGCCATCTCCCGGTTGCTCCCATCCCCCATGCCTCTTCTCACCCTTCTGTCGCTGTTAAGCGCCCCAGTGGCATCCCCACCTCCTCAGCTCCTTAAAAATCCCAGCCTCTTCCTCTTCCCCCCCCCCCCCCTGGATGCCATGGATGTCTCCTCCCCTGTCCTTTCTGCCGCCTCCTCTTCCTCCTCCCCCTCCTCCTGCAAATACCTCCTGTCCTGTCCTGATTCCTCACTCCTTGACACCCGGAACCTCACCCTGCTCCTGTGCCAACACTTTCCCGGAGCCCCCATCTCCCTCTTCACTCCCCATCATGACTCCGTTCTCAGCACCTCCCCTATCCCCACCCTTCATTCTGACATCCTCTCCAGAATCCACATCACCCGCTTTGGCCCAATGCTTCCCTCAGCCCTGCTCCTTCCCTGTCCCCCTCCTGCCTGCCCAAACCCCTGCATCGCCCGCCGACCCTCACCACAGTGATCACTCGACTTAGCCCAACGATCGCAGAGGAGGCGGTGTTGGCAGAGCTCAAGGCGCACCCATACCTGGAAATATGTATGGTACGCCGGATTTTCAATCCTGCCAGTCCCACCCGCCTTATGCAGGTTATAATGAATTATATAATGTTATTGGGAGAATATCTTTATATCTATATTACTGACTGATGAATATATGTGAATGCAGCTTGCCGCTAACTTGGTGTAATGTTTTGTCTGTACAGAGGTGTATCTGTCGCCTTTATTACCCCTTCACTCTCACACATAAATCGGTACAATAAAGTTAGGGCCTCCTGTTTTATCTTTAGGCTGATCCGTGATAAGACAGGCAAACAATTATACTAATGGAGGATTCTGAGTATTTTCTCGAATTTCATTCGCTCTCTCTCTCTCTCTCTCTCTCTCTCTCTCTGTCCTTTCTCTATGTACAGTTTTAAATATAATATTTCATTTACGTGAAATCAGCCCAATAGAATCTCTGGTGGAGCCCTTCGTCTTAATATTCAGCGGCTGGCTTGCTGGAAAAGATCTTTACATTTGTTGTTATTGTTAAGCGCTGCATTCAGTTGGGAAAATCGATCGTTTGAACAATTCGTTCATTTTACGACAGATTTAGAATTTCAGATGTGGACGAAGCCTTTTTGGACGATTTTATAAAAACTCGGTGACTGCAGGCTCTCTTCGACACAGCTGAAACTTCCCCACTAATTACAGGGCCAAGGCGATCGTCAATGATTCAGACAAAGAACTCATTCGTCATTCACTCTAGAAAAAAAGGGTCACAAACCTTATTTCTGAGGAAAATTGTATATTCAATCCATCTCCATTACATGTTCCGTTTTCTGTTGATTCCAAGTCTTACTTAATTTACGTTTACAGTCTTTCTCTCTCTTCAAATAACCCGCTAGTGGCACAAACGTTAATAGCTCGCTTTAGCGAGAAGAAAAGCAAATATGTCTCTTTTAGCAAGCCGACAATCTTCCAACAAATACTTCCGAAGCTCTCCTAGTTATCCGTCCATAATAACCATGGAGAATACATATATGTATCTCTGTTATTCCAAAGAATGAACGTACTAGAAAAATACCTTGGCGTCGACGAGCTGTCGGCGCATATATTACTAGAAAATCCGATCAGATACTTTTCAAAAGTGAATAAATGTGGATGATTTGATTGACCATTATTAATTATTGCGTGGTAGAGGGTAATTTTCCGTGGGGAGATTACAATGCCCCTCGCAGCGAGCGAAGTTTGTGAGCTCAATTTTGATTTACCGAACACACTTCGCGAGCTATCTATTAGTGTGGATAACCCGGAAGTGATGATTGTCAGTCCTCCGACTGAAAAAGAATATTATGTTTAAGACAGACGAAGAAAAGAAATGTTGAAAACAGAAGAAATGAAGAGACAGGTACCGCGGCTGTATTGCTCTTACGTGCATCTAGGTGTTATGTTTGCTGTGCACAACCAAGGAAGATGATCTTTCATGAAACTGTTATCAGGGTCTACCGATTTGGAAACTTTCTTAAGCAGGGAAATCTTGGAAAACCTCTTAAGCCTAGACCCCCCAGCCTATGCTACATAGAAGATAGGAAAGCCTATAGAAGAAAAAAAAATAATTTTGAAATAGATCTCTAAAGGAAAGACAGGGATCAATTTATATCACGATTTGGAGAAGAGTGATTTGTGCCTCCAGCAAAAAAAAAAAAAAAAAAAAAAAAAAAAAATTTTACAATAAATAACGTGAATTTTCGTTATACAATCTTGTTCCTAGGACAATATCTTGCGGTGCTAAAACTCCCCCGGGTCTTGCATGTCCCCGACGTCCACATTTGTAGTCGGTCTTCTACGCGGCCCACTTTGTAGTCAGTCTTCTACGCGGCCCACAATGGGAAGAGTAGAAGGGACAGGGATACTCGAATTCACATGCAACATTCATTCCAAAAGAATTAGCAATGACCAAAAGGGAAAGTCTTCCTGTAAGACAACTGGTTAGGTTGCACCGTCCAAGATTCTCCTTTTTGAAAGCAAAATACTTATGGCTTCATGCATCCTTTTTGTTACGACGTACTTCAAGGAATTGAGCCATTAACTAATGATGTTGCCAAAAGCATCATCATATTTACTCTCGTTTGAATACTCTTTTTGACTTTGCATCCCCACTTGTGCTTATAAGTCCAAAAGTTCTGACACATTTTCTATCACTGATTTGTTCTTCGTAATTTAAAGGATTCATGCAACTTACAATAGATTTTGGATTCAAATCATCGAATAGTAGCTCATTTTATACAAAGACATAATCCATCATTTCCTTGAAAAGTCATATAATTTATCTATACTCAAAAACTTTTTATTCTAAATACATATATTTCTCCGCTTGATTGCTGTAATGTAAAAGTTATTAGCATTGAGGAATGCGGATTCACTTCTTTCATTTATTCTCTGATTCATACGGCGTTCATACATGCACATATATGGAAATGGATTTTTCAAACAAAATTCCCAAACGAACATGAACCATTAAATAACTACTAATTCTATGAATATTACTTTCTTTAATCATTCATTAATAAATTAAAAACTCTTAACTTCTAATTATAACACCTTTTATTTTTAAAGTTCAACATGAATCAGTTTACCCTCGCGTTTGATGCGAGTCTCTTACAAAGCATATCTGTGTCGTCTATATCGATTTTAACTCTCGCGCCGACGTCAACTGTTTTGCGCGGGAAATTATCTTTGCGGCGTTAACCGTCACTCACGATTCACTGCCTCAACACATCCCTTCACACGTTTACACATCTAAGCGTGCACTTGATATTATATATTAACATTCACTCGGAACCTCTTTTGATTATTCAGCGTCATTTGCGGGAAACATTTCATTCTTCTTGAAGGTCAGTTACATCCTTTATAAATCTTGATGACATTAGCAATGCTAAAGTGCCATGTTCACCCAAACCATAGGTGAAGCCTATCTCCACTATCTTCTTTACAACACTCGATAGTAATAGTTAGTCACTATTTCTATAATCTATGTCACTGGTTAACTATTTCAATTTAAAGTTTTCTAACACCACACACACAGTTTATTGTTATGTTTTTTTTTTACGAGCGTTCATCTCTGTCACTCGCAACACCATTCCTCCCTATCTTCTAATCTTCATTAAATTTTTCAAGTCGTTATGGGAAAATAACCCTTTTATTTTGTTCGATCCCGGGTATGCTAACAGATAAGCCCCAGGATTCGGAATTTGTAGGATAATGTATGGGCCAGTATATAGTAACTCCCATTTCTTTATACTTTTCTTTATTAAGGATGATTTGGTATGTCTTTTGACTAGTACCTTCTCTCCGACATGATATGTCTGTACCCTCTTGATTAATTTGTCATATTGTTGTTTTCTCTGATCAGCCTTTTTCGTCATATTTATGATGGCATGTCTTATTTTTTCTTCCCAAGGCATCTCACTTTCCTGAGTTTTGGGCATATGGTCAGTCCAGAAGTTTTCCTCTTTTGCTTCGAACATCAATTCACGAGGTGTATATCCAGTTGAGGAGTGGGGCATGTTATTGTATATCTGCTCAAACTCTTCCACATAATTTGCCCACACAGTCTGCTTATTATGGCAATACGTCCTCATAAATCGATTGAATTCTCTAAAAATTCTCTCAACCAAATTGCCTTGTGGGTGGTAAAATGATGTTAGTATGTGTTTCACACCGACTTGAGACAGAGTCTGTTTCCATCGGAGTCCCGTGAATATTTTAGCATTGTCTGTTATGATCGCCTTAGGTGTACCAACATGTGGAAGATAATCCCTTATCAATCTTAATACAATTACTTTGGCTGTAGCCGCCTTTATCGGGTATAGCTTTACGTATTTCGTACACACATCGAGAAATGCCAACACATATTTAACACCACCTCTTGAAATAGGTAACGGTCCACACAGATCGCACGAAATTAATTCTTTTGGTTCTTGGACTAATATAGAGCATAATGGGTGCTTAGTCCCTTTTGAATCCAGCTTTGTTTTTTGACAGATTATGCATCTCTTTAAGACCTCATGCACTCTGCGCTTTATGTTGGGAAAATAACAGTACCCGCGCCTCAGGTATACAAACACACCAACGGACTTTGTTTGGCCTTCCACAGCGGAAAAATAATACGCCATTTACCAGCTTGTAATAATTTGCCATCTGATCCGAAGGTTGCTGTTGTAACCTTTGAATGACACTTCCCCATTGAGCATCTCTTTTCTGTAACTAGGCCATATGCGCACACAAATTGACGTAGTACGTCTTAAATGGATTTTCCTGCAGCAGCAATACAGGGAATTCTGAGTTATTATTTACTTCAATCTCTTTGGTTAAACCCTGCGGTGACCTCGATAGAGCGTCAGCAATAATGTTTTGCTGCCCTGAGACATGTACGATCTTAAATTGGTATTGTTGCAGAGCGAGAGTCCATCTAGCCAGTCTGGGGTGTAACCGTTTACACGTTTGTAAAAACGTTAATGATTGATGATCGCAATATGTGATAGTCTTTGACCCATATAGATAATAATGAAATTTTTTAAATCCCCAGACGACCGCAAGAGCCTCTAATTCTGTCGTCGTGTAAGTTCGTTCACAGTTGGACAAAACACGACTACCAAACGCAATGGGACAGAAGGTAATTTGTCCATTTATCTTGCGTACTTGGAAAAGGCGCGCTCTAAGACCCACATTCGACGAATCTGTTGACAAGTAAAATTCTTCTTGCATGTCCGGATGGTACAAAAGCGGTGCATTTACTAATTGTTTCTTTATCTCGTCGAATGCTTCTTGACACTCTAATGTCCAGAGCCAGGGCTCATCCTTCTTCAGCAAACTATTTAGAGCTGCTGCATTCATGGCCTGATTTGTTATAAATCTTATAAAAAATGAGGCAAGACCCATAAACCCTTTTAATTGCCTCCTATTTCTGGGTGTTGGAAACTTACTAATCGCAATTAGCTTCTCCTTGGTTGGTAAAATTCCCTTTGCGTCAATTATATGCCCCAGGAACTTGATTCTGTTTACTGCAAAATGGGATTTCTGTAGGTTAGCAGTTATTCCCATGGTTTTGAACACGTCCAACACCCGTCTCAGTAAGCAAATCATCAACAAACACTGTTATCCTGGTTCTTAGTTCTGGGCCTAGTGCATAATCTAGAGCTGCTATAAAGATTCCAGCACTAATGTTGAGTCCGAAAGGAACTACAGTAAATTGGTAACTTCTTCCGGAATAAATGAAAGCCATATATTTCATTGATGACTCATCCAGCTTGACTTGCCAATAAGAACTCCGCAAATCATTGCTTGTCAAATATTGGACATCCTGGAACCGTTGTATAAGTTCGTCTATGTTTTCCGGATGTGTTCTCACTGGAATTATAATTTTATTTATTTCTCTGGCGTCGAGTACCAGTCTCACAGTCCCATTTGCTTTTGGCACGACCAACAATGGGGAGCAGTATGGGCTTGTAGAGGGTTCGATCAAACCCCATTTCAACATGCGATCTATTTCTTTCTGAACTTGAGCCTTTAACCTCCAGGGAACAGGATAGAAAGTTCTACAATACGTTTCGTGCGGCTTAACGTAGAGATGGCATATGTATCCCTTAATAACTCCTGGCCTTTCATCAAACACGTTTTCATACGCTAATAATAATTCTTTGAGCTGCTTCTTCTGATCTTCAATAATGCAGTCGGATTCATTTAACTTCTCATACACTAATTGACCGAAATCTCCTTTGACTTGGAACTCATTAATTACGTGCTGTTTAGAATTTTGTGCCGTCCTGATTACTTGCGCACTGATCCCACTATTATATTTTCAGGTAAGGCTTTCTTTTTTCAACAAGTCCAACTCAATTTCTTGTTTATTTACATTTAACCAAATTTTTCCTGTTTTAAAATCTATTCTGCATCCGTATTGACGTAGGCTGTCGACTCCGATAATGCAATCTACCACCAAATTTTTCACAACAAGGAATGTGCTTAATATTGCTACATTTCCGACTTCTACACTAAGTAGTGACTGCACTTTTACATTAGCCGATCTAGCCCCAAAGGCGCCTATTATTCTGCAATTTTGAACTGGAAAAATTGGTACTCGTCTTATATTTCTGATCTTGTTGAATAGCGCCTCCGAAATAACATTTGTGGTTGCAGCTGTGTCTAAAACCGCCACTATAGGTACAGTCTCCAAAATGACTTGCACTTCGTCTACTGCCACCTGTTCCTTATCCTCATCTTGGGGTTCTAAGTCCTCGGTCAATTCATCTGCCAGTAATCGTCCATCATTGTACGATAGCATGGGTACACATATCCTGTTGCCCCTCAACCAATTGTTGACCGCTCCTCCGGGGCACGAGTGGGTCCTTACAAGTTTGTTGGATTTTGATTTGCCTGCTGGTTGACATCATCCGTCACTTCGGTAATTACCAGTTGATTCGTAGATGTCCGTCCCCACTGATGTTGGTTATTTGAGTTCATTCCCCCCGGTTGATTCCACTTTCTATTACTGTTATTATTCCAGGCTTGAGGTCTGAAATTCCTTTCGTTCCCCCACACGGGATTGTATCTTTTCCCATTCCTGTTGTTCCTTGAATAGCCCCTCGCAAGACTATTGCCGGTATTACTATTGAGATTTTGAGGGGTTTCTCCGCTATTTAACGATCTCTGTCCATTCCCTTGCCTACCGTTTGGCGGAGGTTCTATCTCCCTATATTGGAATCTGTTATTACGGGCTTTCTGGTTATTCTCTTCAATAATATCTATATGGTCTAACGTGGTGAGGTACGACTCCAAGTCTTTATCATTGCCGTAAATCAATTGATTCCGGATGCTAATTGGTAGTCTTGCCTTAAGTATGTTTATTATGTCTGGCAAGGGCATAGGTCTGTCCCAGTATCTAGTTTTATTTATATATTTTTCAAACTACTTCCTAAGGCTTCCTTTTGAAAAGGAGAAAGGCTCTGGGTAGAGCACCTCCTGCCTTAGGCGTTCCTGTACCCCTTCTGACCAGAACTTTGCTAAAAACGCCTTCTCAAAATCGTCATATGGCGAGCAAACAGAAGTCATGTCCGAGGCCCAAATCGCCCCCGAACCTTGTATATATCCTGTAACGAAATTGATCTTCTGCCACTCCGACCAATTTCTGGGTAGCACTCCTCTGAAACTTCGAATAAAAACAATTGGATGGACCCCCCTTTTGTCAGTGTTAAAAATCTGGAATTGCTGATGCTTTATCATTTTTTCTTCGGCATGGCAAAGGCTTTCGTAATCTCCGTTAGATAAGACTTCACGCGAACAACTTGCTCGAGGCAATTTAATGTTTGAGTTACTTACACAAGTAGGTATCGTGTGCGAATGTGCAGTAACTGGCTCTACAGTCGCTGCCAACTTCTGCTGCTGGCCTGTATTCATTTGTTCTGAGCCTTGTTGTGAAACGCGTATCGACTCTTCTATCGTTTGTTTCCAATGCTCGAAATCAGCACCTAACTGCTGTCGCACTTCCTCAAGTCCTTTCGCAAACAAATTCTCTTCCTGTTTGCCAGATGGACTCTGGAATGCTGCCTTAACATTTTGCTCAACGTTTTCACACATTAGCCTTTTGTTTTCTAATGTGATTTCGGATAATTTACCCGTTAATCCGTCTTCTATTCGCTTACCACATTACCAATTTCTTAGTATTACCTGGAAATATCTATTCGATGTGACGAGCTGAAGATGCTGACCACTAATTTGGCAACGAGATACTATCTGAATCCTCTTTGTTGCAGGCATTGCCTTAAAATCATCCATATCTAAAACAATCTTTCAATACACTAAGTGGATATTTTTTTCCAAACCCTGCTGTTTTCCTTACGGTAGTGTACCGAGGATCGATGATACTTTTCTGTACAGAATAGCATCGTAAGCTAACAGTATTATAGTGATACGGATCTTGACTGGTAAAGCGTTTGTGTCCACATCTCCATCGTAATTGCATCACTTACAATCTACGTGATATATTACCGAAACAAGAGACAAGTACCTAGCTTAGACTCAGCTGCCATGTACCACTTAAGTAACACTTCGGAAACTATATGCAAATCATACTGTTATCCTGAAAATGACAGTGCAGCGCCACTAAGAGTGTAATGAACACCCAGAGGAGATGGAATACTGCCTCGATTTCCTTAGCCTCTGACGGACTGGATGGTAACTGTACTAACAGATAGATCTACTATAATCATGTTCACTTGCAACCTTCTATGACTGTATTTTTTTCCACTAGTGAATGCCGTGCAGTTTTATGCTCTCCGATTCCCTGATATGTCACTGTAGTTTGATATCGATCCGAACACTGAATATCCTTTCCAGGTTTGTTACCAGATCGACGATTCTCTTTACAGAATATAACAGTTGCGTGAAAGTCTTACAATACAGGGAAACACCTCCACAATACATTAACCAACAGAGTTACAAAAACGCTTATTTCATGTTTATAGAGGAATGCAAATATGCCTCATCTTTTCGTACTCTACAAAATGATGTTAACAGGATAACACACCTGCGACCTACTTCATTGCTATAAAAAGATGAAAAAGTATTTACTGCTTAGTGCTCTTTTCCGTTTTATCATATAAACCGTCTGATCGGCCCGGTACACTAAATCAGTGTAGAAGCATGTCCTTGCGGTTACGTGAAGCGATTAATTTTATTCATGTTTTTTTCAAGTACACGTACTCCTGAGAAAGACAACTTCAAATTTTTCATTGAACGTTCTGTGGAATTGCATTAAATGACTTTTTTAAGAAAGCAATTACTCGTGGATTTGCTGACGGATGTTTATGTACACTGGATAGGTATTCTGAAAACTCAACAAGCACAACATAGTCTCGAAGGCAGTTATTACGGCAACTACAATCAAGGCAATGTAAAATTATTACTGCAGCTACGATCAGTTCAGCTGTGTAACGTATGTTTACAGAAGGCAACTAGTTCTCTAGCATTTAACAGTAATACACTGACATTACCATTTTAAACTGAGGGCATGCGGTCCCGCTGTTTTAAAATGAGAACGCGTGGTATGCCGTTTATTGCAGATTTTTAAAGCTGCCCATCAAATAAAATTAACTCATGCTGCTCCAAGATATTGTTGCGTGGTTCGGTATTTTCTGGGTGAACACAATCTTTTTTATGTTTAGCAAGTCAAAGAAGACGATTGCTTTCGAAATACTAAAGCCTGTTTACTTGGTTATGAACACTATTTTGTACTGGTCAGTGCACAAAACACAGTGTAAACTGTTCGTCAGAATGCCAATTGAGCTACTGGGAGCATGTAATCCAAAGCCAATGTCTTTCTCTTTAACTGATCACTGGTGAGAGATAAATGAGTTTTATTTAACTACAATGGTATTCCATATGTTAAGTATGATTAGTTCAAATGTGCTGTGGACATTTCGTATCACTGTCAGGTGACGTCAGTGAAATATTAATTGACAGGGATCTAAGGAAAACGGTAAGTTACCCTTTTAATCAAAATGTGAGGGATTTAGGGAAATACAGTTTTTTTCAGAGAATTCTTTGGTGGTCTGTACATTATCTGGAACGATTATAATTTAGTCCCCTACACAATTCACACACTGACCATAATTGAGTTTCACCAGTCAAACTGTTAACCGGCCAATAGAAGGATATCAGTCCGACACAGGAATTTGCCCTATTACGGGCGTTTTGTGGCGTTATATACTGCTAACAGACAGCAATTTCCATCTAATCGTATGATCTGCGGTAGAGGGCTTTCGACATTTTAAAACACTTGTGCTCAGCAACTATGTTGAATTAAGGTGAGGTTTGTTATTATAATATAGACCGAAGCTATCTAACATGAATATCTAGTCACAGCTTTTCGTAGCTAGTACTGGACACTAACCCACTCTTCATTGGCCTGCTACCGCAAGACCTAACCAAATCTATTATGACCAACATTGCATGAACATTAATAATAAAAGCATATGGACGGAAAACAACCAAAGAAACTACCGTTAATGGTGTTCTTGAAACAATTGTTAAGTATTTTTTCACAAATTTTGAGAAAACACACTATATCCTTTTCTCTACAACAAACAGGGCCATACCAGTTATGGATATAGCCCATGAACAGCAATCAGTAAACAGGGCAGAATACTCCAAATTTTTGAGGATACTTAGTGACGAAAACTTGAACTGAAAGAAGCATATTACTGAGCTCCTCAGAAAATTAAATTGCTTTCGCTCTTTGCATATTTCGACTCAGTAATGTGTTATGGAATGATGTTGTTGTTGTGGTCTTCAGTCCTGGTTTGATGCAGCTCTCCATGCTACTCTACCCTGTGCAAGCTTCTTCATCTCCCAGTACCTACTGCAACCTACATTCTTCTGAATCTGTTTAGTGTATTGGGGTAACTCATCACTTAGAAAAATAGTATCAATTGCACAAGGGCGAGCAGTAAGTACCATATGTCGTGTTCATCCCTGATAGCTATGAAGATACCTCTTCAAAGAGTTGGGCATTTTAATTGCACCATCACAATATGAAATCAGTCACAATTTCAGAAGATTAGTAATGTTCACACTTACAATACTAGAGGCAAAATGAACTTTGTTGCCCATTATGAAAGCTGTCAGTGCCACACAGGGGATTCAATACACCACAACAAAAATTTTCATCACTTCTCCAATATCTTAAAGCCTTACCTTTGATACACGTATGTTGTGTGGCGGCGATGGCGAGGCATTGCAGAGTCTCTGACCAGAGAGCCATTTATCGTGGCTAGTCTGCGCTTGACCGCGCGAGAGTTGCGAGCGGTACTCTGTCAGTAGTAGTCGTGCAGTACAGTTGCGAGCAGTAGTTAGTGGGCAGTCTGTGAGCAGTGCAGTCTGTCGGTAGTAGCAGCCCGGTACGGTTGTGTGTGAGGAGTCAGCGGGCGTCGACATGGCACTCTGGTCAAGGTTCAGGATGAGGTATATTATTTTCAAATGCGCTCAGCTAATAATGTAAATTTACTGTAACTAATTTGTGCAATAATCGCCCCAATAATAATTTTTGGTTTTCAAAGCTATTTTTTTAACAAAGAATTCTTTAATGAAAGAAATATTCCCTTGATATTCCTTAAAGAAAAGCTTCCCTTAAATTCAAAATTTTTGCAATCAATTTCCTCCAAGCGGCGGCCAACAATAAGAGCAGAACTTTGACATGCAGTTATACTGAGGTAAGAAATTAATTCTGATTTTTGCACAGGGCCAAAGACCGATATTTTGGTTTCATTGAGTTTACATTGTCACTGAAGTCTCATTAGCATTGAATTGTTTTTCATCATTTTCGTGACAGCTTACACCTTGAGTCAGATTGCGATCCTCATTTTTATTGTCATTAAATTTAATTGCTAGGGAGGTTACGCTTGGTTACCATTCATTTATTATTTCTGTCTTTTAAATTTCTGTGGGGAGGTTACACTTGGCGACACCCAGTCCAGGATCGTATTTCGTTGAGAATCTTTTGAAAAACAGTCAGATATCTGCTCTTACTTGCTTAGATATAATTAGGATTTGGCGCAACGCTTTTACTAATCTTGTGACTTTCTTTCTACAGGTCAACGGCAATTCGTTGCTCTGTTGTATTTGTGTGTTGCTTTTGCATTGTGCTTATTTGTTTTGTGAATAATTGTGACTATTGCAAAAATGCCGCAAAAGACTGTGAATAGTGTATCGCGAGGTATTATGAACGAAATTACTGACTTAAACAACGTGACCGATAGTAATTGTGACAATCCTGCGTTCACTGACAATCAGTGCGTTCCAACCATTAATAATGATGTAGACCTTAATGATGAACAAACGAACTCGATTGTGTCTTCTGTTGATTTGACGACAATTGATGACACGGGGCGCCCTATTGTAATGAGCGCTGCCCAGCTTAATACACCCGGTTTGGAAAATTCAAATAATGTACAGACAAATTTTTCTAATGAAAATGGACAATGTACTGAAAGTACGACGGATCTATTTAATTCCGAAATAGTGACTGACAGTGTAAATCCGACTGGCAAACCTTCGTGTAAATCTCAGAATAACCAAATGGTTACAGAAAGCGAGACAATTCCAGATCCACCATTAAACAGCACAGAGAATAGAAATGCTAATCTTGAGTCGGATCCAATTATGGCATTGTTGCTACAAATGAGTAAACAACTTAATGAAAATAGGGAAAATTCCAAACAACAGAGTGAAGATCTTAAACAACTTAGTGAACAGAACAAACAGCTAAATGATAAATTAGACAACAGTTCCAGACAGCTAAATGATAAATTATACAACAGTTCCAGACAGCTAAATGATAAATTAGACAACAGTTCCAGACAGCTTAGTGAACAAATTAGAGCCGTTGCCGCGCAGTGCCATGACACTAAGGAACAGTTGCGCGTGGAAATTGAGGCTTGTTCAAAAAAAAGTAGCGAAGAAATTCGGTCTGTTGCTCAGGAATTAAGGGAAATGCAAACAGCCGCGACAGAAACACTTAGAGACGAAATTAACGGAGTCGCTAAACAATGCTCTGAAAAAGCTACGCCGGCCGAAGTGGCCGTGCGGTTAAGGCGCTGCAGTCTGGAACCGCAAGACCGCTACGGTCACAGGTTCGAATCCTGCCTCGGGCATGGATGTTTGTGATGTCCTTAGGTTAGTTAGGTTTAAGTAGTTCTAACTTCTAGGGGACTAATGACCTCAGCAGTTGAGTCCCATAGTGCTCAGAGCCATTTGAACCATTTTTGAAAAAGCTACACAATTACGGGACGAGTTTAAAGCAATGACAGCAGAACTTTCGCGCACAATGGATGAAAAGATTGACGCGAAATTTGAACAGCAGAACACTCAAATTGACGAGCGATTTAGTCACCACATACAAAACAGTGATACGCGTTTCCGCAAATTTATTCAGGATCAAAATAAAGTCAAACGTCAAGTCATGGAAACAATCACTGCTCAGCGACAAGAAGACAAACGTAAAATGTTTGCGAAGGCAAAAACGTATATAGACAATAATATTGCTACAGTGTCCGACGAAATTAATTCCATCAAACAGTCGAACACAGAATTACGTGACCAAATTTCTGACCTTAAATCGAAAACAGACACATACACAACCGATTTTCAAACAGTGACCGACAGACTCGAACAATTAGAACTAACACAGGATTCAGATGTCGTCAAAACTGACGTTAAAAAACTGAATGAAACTACGCGTAAATTGCAAAAACAGATTAATGCGTCCGATTCTAAAACCGATGATCAGGCAAAAATACTGACTGAAAAATATGATGAATTAGCCAGTCGTATTGATGCTATTGAAAGTAGTAATGACAACAAATCAGACGATACTTCACCGGTTTCATTTAATCAAACACCTGAATTTCAAAATTTACAGCAGACAATTAATGAGATCGATTCGTCTAATAACACGTTACGTAGAAAGTTATCGAGTTTACAGCAAGAGGTAACAGATATGAAAAATATTTCAGTTAATAACTCAACACAGCAGACGCCACTTTACGAACATTTGTCAGACTTACGCAGTGCGTATAATTTGAGCAATTTACAGCAACTACGCAACTTAAAATCCGAAAAGCCACGCGACTTAAAATCTGAAAAGCTACGCAACTTGAAATCCGAAATGACACAGACGAACAGATTCACACACAAACCTGAACGTGTTATCAAATTCAGTGACGAGAACGTTGATTATAAGCAATTTGCATTGGTAAGAAAATGTAAGGAATTTAATAATGACAGAACACAGATACACGATTTGCACTGTATACGACAATTTATTTTTGTACTTTCACCGCTATTACCTGTAATGGAGAAACTAGCTTTGAACCTGAGGCGACAATTTGCTATTGTATTTTCATCAGCATTACCTATTATGCAGAAACTGGAATTAGCAAGAATACAGCGATTTACTTTTGGAATTTTACCGCTATTGCTTGCAACGCAAAAGCTAAAATTTATTTGAAGTGCGTAAATGACCTCAGGGGATTCATTACGCTTTAATGAATATGTGCCGTAGCGTGCTTAGGGCCCCGAGCTGTAGTAGTGCTATTTCATCTTTAGTTTTCTGCACTGCTGCCATCTCTTCTACTATCCTTTATATCTATCAAAACAGCCCTTTAACTATTGCTCTATGTAGAATTAAGAAAAATGACTAAAGAAAACCCGATATGACAAATTTTTTACCGAAAGTGACAATTTTCATTAGGCACTCCAGAACTACCACGAGAATATTAATAACAGGTAAAAATCGTAATCATCAGTATGTGTAAAATTAACAGCAAACGCAGTTTTTGGTAACAATAGACGTTTTTCACTACAACAGCATGAAAGTCAGCCGCTTAGCATACCTAACCAACAATGCAGTCTACAAGGTCAACCAAACTTTAATGTTTCGCCGCGTGCACGTATAGTCCCAGATCCAACAAATAGTAACGCACGGCAGCAAGGAAATAACTACGTACAGAAAACTTAGTATTTCAATTCCTATCGCAATGCACCGTATAGGAATGACTATTACGACAGACGTAAAAATAATGAGCACAATTATCAGCGTACATTTAATAACAGTCTATCTTATCAGCACCAAGAACATTAGCAACAACAAGTAATCATGAATGAACCAGGCAATAGGTGTCATTTATAGCGTAACACGTCAGTAAGAAATAACAGAGCAGTTCAAATAGTCGAAATGCCACAGCATCCTCCCGTAAATAATAGCACGTACGACAGAATTTGACCAGACACAGTACAGGTTGCATATTCCAGTAACGTAAGCACTAGTTTTGACACGCAGAATGTTGTTCACGAAAATGTAATTACTTTTGACGACATACGAGACACTCTTTTACAGGAAAGACCTGTTGTTCAGAAAACCATTTCACATCCTGTTATCGAAATTAAAATTGGTTCATCGAAATTCTCAGCAGTAATTGATTCCGGCTCACCTATATCAGTAATAAATGAAGAAACCTTTAACGGGTGTAACAAAGAGAATACCTATCCGACATTACCTTTAGGCAAAACAAAAGTGAAAGGAGCAGTATCGAGTAAAGGAGTAGACGTTAAATTACAGACGCATTTATCATTTTGTATTGGAGGTCATACTTTCCACTCTAATTTTTGGATTGTTCCTTTATTGACAACAGACGTTATTTTAGGTACGAATTTTCTGGCAGTTATTGATTTTCAGAATTCTTATTTAATGTTGAAGGATGAAAATATACAATTTGCTATAGAATTTCAGCACTCACTATCTGCGGAAGAGCAAACAATTAATCGCACAGAGGTCATTTCCGCAACACGTAACATTGACTGTAATCCCACATGGTTCACGAATACGTACGTACACAACTATAATACTCCAGACGAAACTGACTACGACGTAATGCAAATGATTTCCGATAAAGCTAGACAAAGCAGTGCAAATACAGACGACGAACGCACGCAACTACGCAAAATTCTTTTACAGCAAGCTCCAGTTTTCGACAATATTCCTGGTACTATGTCCGGCTTTATGTATGAATTTCAAGTGAAACAGCACGACACATTTAAAGCAAAGCATTATCCCATTCCATATATCCACAGAGAACAGGTTAAAAAAGAGTTGCAGGATATGCTTGACCAAGGAATTATTGAACCGGCAGTTAGTCCGTACATAAACCCGTTACATATTGTTAAGAAAAAAGATGGCTCACTTCGCCTTGTACTTGATTCACGTCACATTAATGACATTTTTATTAATGAAACAGATCGACATCAGACTTTAGAGGAACTTCTACAGAAATTTCATGGTACTACTATTTATTCGACATTAGATTTGAAATCGGGATTTTGGCAAATTCAACTTCATCCGAATTGCAGAAAATACACAGCTTTTCTCTGTTTTGGCAACTGTTATCAATTTTGCAAATTACCATTCGGATTAACTATTACTTCAGCAGCTTTTATTCGCGGTTTGAACATAATACTTCCGACAGAACTTAAGGACAGAATTACGACGTACGTAGACGACATTCTTATCGCAGAAGCTAACTGGTCTGAACACAATCTGATTTTAGAACAACTGTTGCAAACTTTTCATGCACAAGGACTCCCAGTTAACCTCAGTAAATCGCACTTTGGCAAAATTTCTATAAAATTTCTTGGACATGTAATTTCAGCAGAAGCCATTGCGCCTGATCCGGAAAAACTTCAAGCTCTACGTGACATTACTATTCCTCCAACGAAGAAGCAATTACGCAGTTTTTTGGGCTTAATTAACTTTTTTTGTAAATTCATTCATCACTCCGCTTTAGACACTCCTAGATTATGCCAATTAACAGGTAAAAACAGTATTTGGTCTTGGGATAAGCAAGCACATTTTGAATTTGTGATCCTGAAACATGCTTTGTTGAATGCTCCACTTTTATCGCACCCAGATCTTACTAGAAATTTTTCCATTGCCACCGACAGTTCTAACACCGCTTTAGGCGTACATATTTTCCAGGAAATTGAAGAAGATGGTTCAACAGTAATTAAAAACATCGCATTTGCAAGTCGCATTTTGTCACCTGCTGAACGAAATTATTCCGTTACAGAAGTGGAAACATTATGTGTTGTATGGGCTTTCACGAGATTTAGGCACTTTCTTTATGGCAGACATACCACCATCTACACACACCACAGAGCGATACAATTTTTACTTTCGGCTAAATTCACACACGATAGATTAAGTAGATGGAAACTTTATTTACAGGAATTTAATTTTACAATAGTTCACATTCCCGGCACACAAAATGTTATAGCAGACGCACTATCGCGTTCTCTGAGCAACAATCAGCAAGACGTAGCAACCAACTTCTGCAAAGCAAATTTCAGCGTTATGTACATCCAACAAGTAGTATTTGAAAATTTTATTTCGTCGTCATTACAGGACATAGCACAAGAACAAAATAAAGACAACGTGTGGAAAGAAATTAAACACCTTTGGCAAGATAGGAATAATGTTACGATTAGAAACCATTACACTGTACGCAATGACATTCTGTTTCGCCGCTCTCATCCTGACAGCAACAACTGGTTATTATGCATTCCTGACGAACTGGTTAACAAATTAATCTGGTACACTCATTTAAGTTACGCACATTACCGAGCAAGAAAATGATTTCTTATACTGAGACAGAACTGTTATTTTACCGACATGGAGAAACGTATACGACGAGTTTTAGCGTCTTGTAAAATTTGCCAGAAAGCTAAGTCAGACACCACTTCACATGTTCCTCCTTTATATCCCATTGTACCTGTTAAATTAGGACATATGGCCGCTGTAGACATTTCTGGTCCAATTCCGAGAACTAACAGAGGTTTTTGCTACATATTTCTCGCTATTGAGCTCACTTCAAAATTTGTTACTTTCACTCCGTTACGCAAAGCTACAGCTAAAACTGTTTCGAAAGCATTTGTAAAACATTTTCTATTTCATGTAGGGCATGTGATGAAAGTAATTTCTGACAATGGATCACAATTTCTTTCTGCAACATGGACACGTATGTTACGAGCTAGAAACACTTCTCCGATTTATATATCCAGGTACCATGCTTCTTCGAACCCCTGTGAACGATTAATGAAGGAAATTGGTAAACTGTGTAGAATATACTGCCACAAAAGACATATTGATTGGGACACATACATATTCTCATTCCAAGATGTAATTAATTCCATTCCAAATGAATCCACTATGCTATCTCCGTCTGTTATACTGAAAAGCGTTGAACCACCAAACAAAATTAAAGAATTAGTAAACTTCCCTACTTGTCGTCGACTAAGACACCACGAAATAATTGACATTGCGCTGAACAACATCAAACGTGCCGCAGAGCGCCGGAGAAGACAGCAAAAACGGGTTTGTAGACGCCGAGACTTTCACATTGGACAGAAGATATTAGTGCGTACACACTATTTATCCAGCAGAATAAAAGGTAAGTGCAGTAAATTTGAACTTCTATACGCAGGTCCATATCGGATTCGCAGCATCCCTCACCCCAATGTTGTACACGTCGAAACTTTGAGAACCAGAAAATCGAAAGGCAACCACCATTGGTCAAATATTAAACCCTTTATTGAATGAAAACACTTTATGATTCAACACACTATGATGCCATTTACTAATTTTTTATGACCACTTATGCAATTATATTCACATGACTAATTACTGATGATTATCGTATTTTTTCTTGGCAAGTGCCCGGCAAGGTAAGGTTAGCAGGTCGCTCTTCTTGTCGTTACACATCAGACCGTGCTCATTTTCCATTTTTTTGTGTGTATGATTGTATTCCAGTTTTGTTTGTATGCACTGTGAAATAGTTAAGATATAACACTCACCAGTTGACTTTGACATTTTTGTTGCCCTATGACATCTCAAGATCGTGACTGTTTTACATTTTTTGCCGCTGCATTGTGATATTCTCTGTACATTTTGCCTTTGAACACTGTCTATGCTTTTGACATATTACGTTTTCTGTCATGTTATGCTGTATGCTTAATTGTGTCACCATTAAACCAGTCATTACTTAATGAGTATATGATTTAAATGTAAGACATTAATCTCTGTTCATCAATTTCAGAAAGAAATGATGCGTGTACGAAATAAATTCAATAGAAATGGGAATTTCACCTACGGAATGATCGAAAGGAGATGCAATAACGTTATGAGGAAGAGTAAATGGATCAGGATTAACAAGCATTAACAAGAATATACTATACTCATCGTAGAATAGCAGTCTTAACTATTTTTTTCTATCAGAATACAAGGTGATTGATGCAGGCTGTCAGACAGAACTACACATCTTAGTTTTAGTGATGAAATATGCTAGGGATAAGGAATAGTTGTGTAATGAGTAATGAAGTGATTTTTTGCAGATGATAATGAATGCTGATGAATAATGATGAAGAATATGCTGCTATGAATAATGAAGTTTTTCTTTACAGGTGATGATGATAATGGAGTTTTTGATGATATGGATAATGAAGTTTTCTTTGCAGATGAGGATAATGTTGAAGTTATATTTAGGCTATGTAGTTATTTAAGTATTTGTTGCAGTTCGTTTTGACAGCAATTGTTATATTGCACAGTATAATGACTGAAGGTTTTGGAAAGGACAGCTATGGAACACATTTTTTGTACACATTTCACTATCTGTTAATTCGAAGTTCACTACTTTTCAGCATAAAATGCATTTCTCTTTTCAGCTTAATAATCCATTTTTATATATTTTTAGCAGGAGAAATTATTTATGAGATTAATGTGCTATAAGCATTTGTTCATTAAATCTATGAATGTATTTACATATACTCCACTTGTTTCATAATCTTGCCACAGCTGACTTATGATGGATGACGTTACACATTTTCATTTATACCAACAAACCAGAAACAAATTTTTTTCTTCTTGCTTTCCCTTATAATTACCCAAAGCAATGCATTGCTAGCACAAAAACAAAATGTATTACCAGTCCCAAATAATGTTACTAGTTTAAGAGAATTCTGAATAATACTGATCAGCTGTGAATAGTATGTCACTTCAGTAATGACTTCTTAATGATACAAAAAAAAAATATATAAAATAATGCTTTGTAATGGGCAAATAACTGCCACTGTTTATTGTAATGAGACTACTTATAATGCCCATGATTATTAATGCTATGACTGTAATTAACTGATTTTTAATCATGACTTCTTAATGGTGTGTATCACCAGTTTCAAATAATGCTACTCATTTAAGAAAGTTCTGAATAATGCTGAATGATGAACAATGTTTTATACTATTCAATACTTACTGGCCACTGAGTGCCAATAATTAATCTAATTAAGTTAATTATGACCTTTCATGTTTTGGTAACTGGCCAATGAGTGCCAATAATTAATGTCACTAAATGAATTACGTTAATAATTATGCTATTAATTAGCTCTTGTTTTCAATGTTGACTTTTCATGTTTTGGTAAATGGCCAATGAGTGCCAATAATTTGTATCACTCAATGTACTATGTTAATGCTAGGCCAATAATTGACTCTCTTTTTCAATTAAGACTTCTGATAAACATTATTCTGTCATACTAAATATGCTTTGTAACTGGCCAAGGACTGCCACTGTTCATTGTAATACGATTACCCATGATGCCAATAATTTAATTTTATGAACATTATTCTGTAATACTACATACTTGGTACAGAAATGTTCAATAACTGGGCTATGAATGCCGCAAACTACTACTGTAATTCTCAATGAAGACTGTTATGTGACTTAATGTCCTTCCACTACTGACCTAACTACCCTGGATTACTGCAATATCCATTTTGTCCTGTCTATCCTAGTGATCATGGAGCACTATATTTGGTTTTGCACTAATTCTACGTTGGTGTGCCTTGTAAGAGCGTGGTGTTGACACGACATGCTGTCCACCACCGTGAGCGATGAAGATGTTATTATGGTCCCATTGTTTGGTGTACCTAATGTACTGCCAAAATGAAAACATTACTACGACAGTTCAGTGTCTTGGCTACGCTGATAAATTCTGATGGGGAAAGAACTTCAAATTGTGTCACTTGGTGTTGTACTTCTGTGGAAAGATATGGACTTTTAGTGCAGCTTCGTGTAACCTAAAGTGCTACAACCATGTTCCAATCCTTCCCTTTCCTATCCTATTAGTGAAAATCATTTTTTTGCTAACATTATTTATGTTCATGGGATATACATTTTTTTCCGATCTACTGAACTCCAGTGCGAGTACACTTATGTCACTTGTCGACATGATTTTTTTTTGCCATTATGTTTATTTGTTGTGAAAAATGCTAAAGACATTTTTTTCGATTTGTTCTGAAGTACAGTATATGTGCACTCTTGTCTTTTATATTGTATATACATTTTTATTTTGATGATATGTTCTGAACTACAGTGCATGTGCACTTATGTTATGTGTTAATATGTTTTCTACTGAACTTCAGTGCCTGTGCACTTTTCTCATTTTTCAATATGATTTGTACTCATTCAGTATGTTCAATACTTCAGTGCGTATGCACTTATGTCATTTGTTACTCATTGTATATACATTTCGTCATTTGCTGATATGTTCTCAACTGCATTGCATGTGCACTCATGTCACTTGTCAACATGATTTTTTTGCCATTCTGTTTATTTGTTCTGAAAGTGCTAAAGAATTTTTTCAGTGCGTGTGCACTTTGTTATCTGTCAAATAATTTGTATATTCAGTTTTCTGATTTGCTACTATGTTTTGTACTCATATCTTGTCTTTGTCTGGAATGTTTTGTACTCGGTGCATGTGCACAACATTTAATTCATGTATCTAAATATTCTGTAAATTGTAGAAGTTTATTAATTAAAGAAAAATTTTGCCGCGCTTGGCAAGTCCAAATGACTCACCATCGCTGCCAAATTTTTGCCCCCCCAGTGGAGGGTTATGAAACACGTATGTTGTGTGGCGGCGATGGCGAGGCATTGCAGAGTCTCTGACCAGAGAGCCATTTATCGTGGCTAGTCTGCGCTTGACCGCGCGAGAGTTGCGAGCGGTACTCTGTCAGTAGTAGTCGTGCAGTACAGTTGCGAGCAGTAGTTAGTGGGCAGTCTGTGAGCAGTGCAGTCTGTCGGTAGTAGCAGCCCGGTACGGTTGTGTGTGAGGAGTCAGCGGGCGTCGACATGGCACTCTGGTCAAGGTTCAGGATGAGGTATATTATTTTCAAATGCGCTCAGCTAATAATGTAAATTAACTGTAACTAATTTGTGCAATAATCGCCCCAATAATAATTTTTGGTTTTCAAAGCAATTTTTTTAACAAAGAATTCTCTAATGAAAGAAATATTCCCTTGATATTCCTTAAAGAAAAGCTTCCCTTAAATTCAAAATTTTTGCAATCAATTTCCTCCAAGTGGCGGCCAACAATAAGAGCAGAACTTTGACATGCAGTTATACTGAGGTAAGAAATTAATTCTGATTTTTGCACAGGGCCAAAGACCGATATTTTGGTTTCATTGAGTTTACATTGTCACTGAAGTCTCATTAGCATTGAATTGTTTTTCATCATTTTCGTGACAGCTTACACCTTGAGTCAGATTGCGATTCTCATTTTTATTGTCAGTAAATTTAATTGCTAGGGAGGTTACGCTTGGCTACCATTCATTTATTATTTCTGTCTTTTAAATTTCTGTGGGGAGGTTACACCTTGGAGCAATTCTTCTATATCATTTTTTAAAAACTAGTCGCCTATAAAACATTTTACTTTTTAAATGTAGTTGCATGATTAGGATTAAAAGTAATATATTCACTAATGTAAACATATTCTGTATACTGACTCACTCCGCATCATTTCGACAAAAGAATCTTTCTGATGATCTAAGAAAAATATAAAGAACTAACAAAGTAACTAGCTAGCAGTGAAGAAAAAACTGTGAAAACAGGCACTACGTACCTCTATAATACCAAAAATTGTATAAAATGAAATACATACACGTATTTTCTCGTACTCCAAGTGAAGCAAAATGTAATTCGGCTGTAGTAAACAAATATTTGTATTTCGGATATTCATTATTATTATATACAAAATTATCTTCATTCAGCATTATAGTCTTCTGACTCTCGTCAGATTATAAAACATATTTCTTTTATTTTGGTAAGAGTTTTCACCCTGATGTACAGTTCATCTTCATTTCCGAAACTAGCTATGAAAAGGATTCTTGAGGATGCAAAAATATATAAGAAAATAATGAGTGACCCAGACAGTGATTTTTCTTTATTGTAAAAATGGTCTCGGTTTCCTTAAACATTGTACGTTTAGTTACGAAGTGTCTGAGGATATCCGTACTTCCTATCGTAGTTCTTTGTATTCACACAGAAAGAGGAAGGTTTTTCGAACGTGACAGGACAGCCTAACGCTGGGAGCGAACTTAACCACACCTTAGATCAGTAGACAATGGATGCTCAGAATGCAGCTCTATCTATCTTTTCTAGAGAGGTAAATGCATCCATGTCCGAATCTATACTATTCTAAGATAAATTCTAGTTGCTGTTTTTCGTTATGACACACAGGTAGTCAGATACACAGTGAAGTGGCATATGATGCTACGTACTGAAATATGCCACAACTTTGCATGAAGGGATTAGTTAGACATGTTTTACACATCCAGCAAGTGGACTGTCAAACAAAAGAACCCTGACTTTGTCACTAAGAAATACATTGCTCCGTTGAAGCCTCAAAGGGAATTTCAGAGATTGATCATGATTTCTATGAAATCAGATCATGATGACAAATGTCTACAGTAAGAGCAGTAGGGACAACCTCGTCCAGAATTATTCTTCAGGCCTCACAGGAGGTAAGCGAGTGAGTATTACTTTGGTGATTCAGTCAAAGAATTTTTGTTATGTTTTTCGCATTATTAGACCATCTCGCGCCTTTTAGGAGCCTGATACTTCTGCTTTAACTTGCAGTGATTCGTACAATTGCTGGTAGGTCACACGCAAACAAATACATCACATTCAGTGGTGCTTTAGATTTTTCATTATAATGAACATCGGTGTTACATATTGTCTCCGTTTTTAACTTCGAATTCTCGTTGTTCATAATCACATATTCTCTTCGTTCTTAGCGATTGCCAGAACCTATATGACACGTGTGTAATATAGGCTTTCTGGAAGAGTGTAGGTGTTAGTTGACTGCAAGCTGCAGCAACTCTTTATTCAAGTACATGTGTGACACAGTATACAGGGTGTTCCAGGAATGTTACGATCAACTTGGAGGGGTTGTAGAGGTTGTCTTGAGGAACAAATCGACGATAGAAAGCCGTGTCCGGAAACGTTATCCAACAACGCTACAGAGCGTCGAAGTTACAGGCGTCGACACCTGCCATTACGCTCCCTCTTCGGCAACAAATGTGACTTGCTACGCTGACGGACCCCAGGCGAAACGTGTCACTGTGTAGCCTATTATTCAGTGGTCGAGACTGATTGCCGCTATCGCCAGTGGAGAAGATGTAACTAGCTGCTATGCACACGTGCACTGTCACCTACGAATTCGATGACGTGTTTGTTGTCTTGGTGGGTGACTGTTTCGGATACGGGTTTACATCTGCAGTTTATTTTTCTCCTGTGTATCGATAAACTCTGAAAATTGTAGAGGATTTCAGGAGAAAAATAAGCAGATGACGGAAACTCGTGTCCGAACGGGTCATCCACGGAGGTAAAGGGCAATCGTATTCTTAGGGGACAAGACCCTCCTACGCAGAAGCTAGCTCCATCTTCTCCACTGGCGTTCGTGGCGATGTCGCGATCATTGAAAAACAAACAACACTGCTAGACGTTCCACCTATGATCCGTCAGTACAGAAAGTCACGTTTGCTGACGAAGGGTTGGCCTAGTGGCAGGCGACGCGCACACGGCACAATGACCACTTTAGGCGGCCAAAAATCGATTTTCACACTTATAGATTAGGTCTAAACGTCCTTGTATTCTTCACCTCGAGTAACTGGTCCATCGCACTGCCGTAAAATATCCTTAGTTATGTTGATAATAATGGCGTGTGGGGGTCTGACAGGCAAGTTGCATTCGAAACTCGAAACTATTATAACGTGAATTTTTTGATCATCTCATGCGAAAAACTCAATATTTATTATGGAGGTGGAAGCCACAGGTGTGTTCATTAAATAGACAACGTTACAATTCATTTTTTTTACCCTTGTTAATGGTAAATGACGATTTTACAAAAAAAACATTTTTCCTTAGACTTTCAAAAAAAGTTCCGCTTAGTACCGCTTTCTGTCCTAAGTATTTACACTTGTGCATTTGTTGACTATTAGTATTGTGACACCAGACTCTTTTCTTTACAGATAGTCGGAGTGGACCAAGTCACTCGGAATGAAATATGAGGAAAATGGATCTAGTTTTATTGTTAAAAAAGGATAACTTTTACAAACAATCACAGCCTAAGTGTATAGAACGATTAACGACTCACATATTGAATAAATTTAGTGGATATAAACAGCCAAAAGACAGTGTATGTAAAATTAAGTCAATTTTAAAAGTGTATGTCTCACAATTGCTACAAAAGTGGAAAAAATCCAATTCGCATATGCAACGATTTACCAAATACAATTCAGAATGGTTAAAAAATGACTTTGTCTTGTCAGCTCTAAGCACTACAACTACAAACAAAGATTTACACGTGAAAAAACCCCCGAGGAAAACCTGCAAAATCTTTTGAAGGGAGCTCTCAACGATCAAAACGAAGAATAGCGCAACCAATTATTACTGAGTCAACCCCAGAGCTTTTGTGTACTGCTGCTCAAAGCAGCCTTAATAAGAGTGGAAAAAGAACAGCTGCACAAGTAGTAAACTTAGCCCTAACCACAAGCCCTCGCAGATACAAACTCATGAAACACATTCACGAAAAGCCATCATATTCGATTATGAAGCCTTACTTACCAGAAGAAGCCTTAGCGCTCATTATTGACTCTGGCATGGGAAAAGATTATATTCATTGGCAAAAAGGAGTGAAACCTCGAGGCGCGAACATCTATCCACCTTATAATGTCATAGCACAAACAAAGAAGCAATGTTACCCGAGTAACATAACAATCACGGAGACCGAAGTGCAAATTGCAGTTCAAGATATTTTGGACCACACAATCAAAAGACTTGCTCATGTACAGCAGCATGTACTTCTGTTACACCATGGTCACACTGCAAACGCAGCAACTGAAGTCATCTACAAGTGGGGTCTTGACGGTAGTGGTGGACATTCCATTTACAAAAAATGTGTTGCAACAACTCACTGTATGGAGATACCAACATAAATCTATGTGCTATAGTTCCATTGCAAATGTCAGAGGTCACAACGGATGGTAAACAGATTTTCTGGCAAAACCCGAGTCCTTCTTCGTCGAGATATAATCGCATCATTCGCCTGCAGACTGAAAAGGAGACAAAGGAGTCCGTAAAACTCCGGTACGAAGCAATTGAGGAACAAATCTCAAGTTTGTAGCCTACTGAGGTGACCCTTGGGGATAAATCTTACACATTTAAACATCGTGCTGTATGTACAATGATGGACGGAAAAACGTGTAATGTACTCACAGACACTTCGTCAACACAAGCGTTTAATGTGTGCAGGGCAACACCCAAAAAACTCAACAACCTTGAGTTACTTTTCCATAAACTATATTCTACGACTATGTGCATTTTCAACTTCTCGCGGCGTAATGAATAATCCATTAATTAATGCCAGCAATTTAATGGATTATTCTACAACTAGTTCATTTAAGTGTGGGATATCTGTTTTACACTCATATCTTAGATGTTACGAGTACTTGTTACATATATCATATAAATTGGAACTGAAGCAGTGGCAAGCAACAGGTAAAGAAGCCAAAGAAAATATAAAAAGAAGAAAAGAAGAAATAACCACTAAATTCTATTGTGAAATGCGATTAGTGGTAGACCAGTCCATGCAAGGAGGAGGTAACTCCAATTACGGGAAGACTGCAAGAAAATTTCTTGCAGAGCCCACGAAATCTGCGACTATAACAGGTCTAGAGCCCGAAATTATACAAAGATTTGCAAACATCCTAAGCGTTTTGTCTTGCGGATTTAATGTTAATTAC
The DNA here is from genome assembly GCF_021461385.2 of Schistocerca piceifrons. Taxonomy (NCBI): domain Eukaryota; kingdom Metazoa; phylum Arthropoda; class Insecta; order Orthoptera; family Acrididae; genus Schistocerca; species Schistocerca piceifrons. The sequence goes on from NC_060139.1 coordinate 48,370,261, forward strand.
AGTAATTTTAAAAATTATTGCCTCGAAACAGCAGAAACCTGTTTGGAAACGTACAAGTGGTGCAAAATGAGTGCATCTGTGCACAAGCTGCTAATACATGGTGCAGACACAATACAGGAACTACCTTAGCCTATGGGGCTTTTTTCAGAAGATGTCTTGGAATCTAGTCCGAAAGAATATAAGGTTTAAGACTTTTCCATGCAAGAAAAACTTCAAGAATACATACCAATACGCATATTGTCCACTGGATGCTGATAGCTTCAGATCCTATCATTGCGTCCAAGAGGAGGAGGCACATTAAAAAAAGAAAATCCTTTCCTAAGGACGTACTGTTAATGTTAGAAGAACCTGTTGTGAAAATGCTTGAAGATAATGGTGACGAAGAAACAATGGATGATGATGATGATGATGACGGCGACGACGACGGAACAATGGATGATTATGATGAGAGATACTAACTGTCTTACTGTCTGTAAACTTTAAGTAAAATATGCTAATTGGATTTTCATTCTTCTTTTTCATTTTTAGCTACCTATAAATCACCTTTTAGGTTGGTAGGTACTTTCAGAATCTTGTCAAGTCTGAATACACATCAACCCTAACGTCACAAGTCTTTCTAAGTATAAAGGCACATATTATTCAACATATTTGAATTTTGGCCGCCTAAAGTGGTCATTTTTCCGTGTGTGCGCCGGCACAGTAGCGTATTAGGATTACGTTTCCGGACACGGTTTCCTATCCTAGATTTGTTTCTCAAGATACCCGCTACAACCACTCGAATTATTCGCAAGAGTTTTGGGCACCCTGTATATCTACTAGCTCCACGAATGACGAAGAGACTCAAAACAATGTAGGATATGAAACTTCCTGGCAGACTAAAACTGTGTGTTGGACCGAGACTCGAATTAGAGACCTTGGCCTTTCGCGGGCAAGTGCTGTAAAAGCTGTGCTACCCAAGGACGACTCACGAACCGTCCTCACAGCTTTACTTCCGCCACCACCTCATCTATCTTCAAAATTTCACAGAAGCTCTCGTGCCGGAAGTACAGCTCTGAGGAAGTCATGAGTCATGCTTGGGTAGCTCAGCTGATAGACCACTTGCGCGCGAAAGGCAAAGGTCTCGAGTTCGAGTATCGGGATGGCACGCAGTTTTAATACGCCAGGAAGTTTCGTAGTAGTGGACACTATGCTGCAGAGTGAAAATTCATTCTGGAACGTACGATATGCCGAAATAAGTAGTCAGTGCACAGAGAAAGTCGAAAATTTTAATTATGATAGGAAATGGAATTTTATAGTAGGAAAAGGAGGGCAAGTAAAAAGCAATGAATGAGTTTGGAATGGGAGAAAGGAAGAAGAAAGGTAAGTAATCGAAAAAATTTTCACAGACCACATTTTAATCATTTATAACGATTGTTTTAAAGAAAATGGGAGAAGAGCGCATCTAGTATGTGATAAAGAGGAGTTAACCCCTAGATACCAGTATAAAAGGAGGTTGTCAGTAGAGAAGGAATAACTGCAGAATTGGTCGGTCGTACAAGAGAGCCGGCCGAAGCGGCCGAGCGGTTCTAGACGCCACAGTCTGGAACCGCGCGACCGCTACGGCCGCAGGTTCGAATCCTGCATCGGGCATGGATGTGTGTGATGTCCTTAGGTTAGTTAGGTTTAAGTAGTTCTAAGTTCTAGGGGATTGATGACCTCAGATGACATTTGAATTTGAATTTCTTACAAGAGAGCTCATTGACCTCGAACGTAGCCTAGTCGTTGGATAGCACTTGAGAATCACATCCATCAGGGACATTTCACTCCTTCTGATGCTGCCGAAGTCGACTATTGGTGATATGACTGTGAAATGGGAACGCGAGTAAGAACGACATTTAAACAATTACCAAGCAGATGTCATTTACTGACCGCGGCCGTGGAGTGTTGCAGAGTTTGATGTAACAAATCGAGTGACGTCAGTGGAAGGAATCACTGTTGAGTTCCAAGCTGCTGTGAGAAGTGAAGCTAACACAATGGCTGTGCTCATGCCGCTCCTGAAAAGCCATAGATTTTGTGCCGTGCGTCCGCCTTTACTTTGGCGTAATTTCCGCGGATTTGAAATCCTTCCGGCCGCAAGAGCGCATGGAGCGTTACTGTCGCCGGTAGAGGACAGGTCGGACGAGAAGGTAGTTAAGGGTTGCGGCGACCTGGAGAAGAGGTGAAGAGCACAAGTTAGGCGGCGTGTTGTTGTGGCCAAGCGTCTACCGTGGTCCATTGGGAAGAGTGGTGCCTTTGCTTACTGCGGATTTGGCGGGGCCTAGTGTTCTTCGCAGCCGTGGACATAGCACGTTGAAAGCTGCTTCGGCAGGACGCACAATATTCGGCGAGTCCTCTGCTACCGAAACTGAAAGCAGTTTGTGTCCATTGTGGTGCCGGGCTGGAGTCCGGTCTGACCTTTGCGAGGACTGGACGCGGTGGTGACTACTGGATGATACCCGTGGGTTTCCGACAGCAAACAGTCGTTGTTACATCCTTCACTCGCCGCTCCTAAGCAAGCGTTTATCAATGGGCGCTGTATTTTACGAAAAATCACGATGAGCATCCGATTAGTGTGCACGTCACTTGGTGTCGTGTGGTGGCTATTTTGACTCCGTATCCTGGTAGCCCGTTGTTATGTATATAACTGTGTTGTTTATGAAGGTTTGCCTGGTACTACTTGAGGCCAGTTCTGTCAATGTGTGTGGGCTTGTGGTTGTCACTATTCCAAACTGATTTTAGAATCTAAGGGTAGAGAATGGAGATGTAATTCTTCTGATTTACGAATTGTACTTTATCGTCAGTGAAAACTGTTGAAGCTAGGTACCTTATTTCTGATGCACGTCTAAAGTTACGTGTAGGCTAGTACCACCAGCTCGAGCTGTGTTTATTAAACTGTTTGTATCTACCAGAAAAAAACGAAAGAGGAACTTCTGCATTTGCAGTACGAGTATGTAAATTTTTACTGGAGAATTAACGAGTTGTCTCTGTTACAGGATAAGTGATTGTATATCTTGTTAACTGTGATCTTGCTAAAGATGCCTGAGCACCATGACTGAAAAATTTAATGAAGGTTGCTAGTATGGTCGTAGTTGCAACCGCCGTCCAATTTTAGTAGAGAAGAAGGAACTTTTGCTAGTGGCGTCGCCTCTGCCACCACCTCTATCATCATAAATGTGAACCACATTTGTCACTAATTTTGGCTACTACCACGGCAATGACTTGAGATTTGAGACATAATCAGTTTATCGTATGTTTTGCTGTTTCTAATGTAAATGTATTTTTTACTTCATTTAATATTCTTTACGAAAAGGAAGTGGTTTTATACTGTTGCCCTTTCGAGGCGTTTGCGACCAGTTGGTTATCGAAATTTTGTCTTTCCAGTTTATGTTATTCTTGGATGTTTACTTTTAAAAATAAATCCATTAGTGCTTTTAGGAACATAGTACCGCCACTTGCGACTTCAATGATGTCAAGAGAAAGCATTTTGCCGGACAGGCTGGAAGTCTATTGTGTTTTCCGATAAAAGTTGATACTGTCTCGGTGCCATTGATGGCCATGTATTGGTTAGAAGGAGGTCGGTTGAGGGACTGAAAAAGAGTCCGCGTGCTAAACACACTGGACCTAAACCTGGCGTTATGGTCCAGAGTGCGGTTCCATATGACAGCAGGAGCACTGCCGTGGTTATCTCACGCACCCTGGCTGCAAGTTTGTATGTCAGTATAGTGATTCGATCAGTTGTGCTGCTATTGGTTAACAGCATTCCAGGCGGTGTTTTCCAACACAATAACGCTCGTCCACTTATCGCTATTATAACATAACATACTCTAAAGGGCGTCGACATGTATCCTTGGCCTGCTCCATCACCAGATCTATGTCCAATAGAGCACATATAGACATCATCGGACGACAACTCCGGCGTCATCTACAAACAGTACTAACCGTCCCTGTATTGATCCACCAAGTGCCACAGACATGGAGCCACATCCCACAATCTTACATCCACCGCCTGTACAATACAATACTCGCACGTTTGGATGCCTGCACTCAACAGTCTGCCCATCACACTGGTTATTAATGTACCTGCATTGCAAATTTGCAATGGCGTACCTCGTGTTTACATTAACCGGTGATTCTGCAATGTAAAACACTTCAATATATTTCCTACGCAAATGTATTCCCGAAATTTTATTAATCTACTTTAATTATTTTTTATGTTTCGATCTTTTTTCTGTCAGTGTATAAAGTATATGGAAAACTTAATAACAGAAGATAATGTTACATCTTAGCTGGAAGACAAAGCAACGTTTAGAGAGTATCAACAATGCAGAGAAGTCATACACTCCTGGAAATGGAAAAAAGAATACATTGACACCGGTGTGTCAGACCCACCATACTTGCTCCGGACACTGCGAGAGGGCTGTACAAGCAATGATCACACGCACGGCACAGCGGACACACCAGGAACCGCGGTGTTGGCCGTCGAATGGCGCTAGCTGCGCAGCATTTGTGCACCGCCGCCGTCAGTGTCAGCCAGTTTTCCGTGGCATACGGAGCTCCGTCGCAGTCTTTAACACTGGTAGCATGCCGCGACAGCGTGGACGTGAACCGTATGTGCAGTTGACGGACTTTGAGCGAGGGCGTATAGTGGGCATGCGGGAGGCCGGGTGGACGTACCGCCGAATTGCTCAACACGTGGGGCGTGAGGTCTCCACAGTACATCGATGTTGTCGCCAGTGGTCGGCGGAAGGTGCACGTGCCCGTCGACCTGGGACCGGACCGCAGCGACGCACGGATGCACGCCAAGACCGTAGGATCCTACGCAGTGCCGTAGGGGACCGCACCGCCACTTCCCAGCAAATTAGGGACACTGTTGCTCCTGGGCTATCGGCGAGGACCATTCGCAACCGTCTCCATGAAGCTGGGCTACGGTCCCGCACACCGTTAGGCCGTCTTCCGCTCACGCCCCAACATCGTGCAGCCCGCCTCCAGTGGTGTCGCGACAGGCGTGAATGGAGGGACGAATGGAGACGTGTCGTCTTCAGCGATGAGAGTCGCTTCTGCCTTGGTGCCAATGATGGTCGTATGCGTATTTGGCGCCGTGCAGGTGAGCGCCACAATCAGGACTGCATACGACCGAGGCACACAAGGCCAACACCCGGCATCATGGTGTGGGGAGCGATCTCCTACACTGGCCGTACATCACTGGTGATCGTCGAGGGGACACTGAATAGTGCACGGTACATCCAAACCGTCATCGAACCCATCGTTCTACCATTCCTAGACCGGCAAGGGAACATACTGTTCCATCAGGACAATGCACGTCCGCATGTATCCCGTGCCACCCAACGTGCTCTAGAAGGTGTAAGTCAACTACCCTGGCCAGCAAGATCTCCGGATCTGTCCCCCATTGAGCATGTTTGGGACTGGATGAAGCATCGTCTCACGCGGTCTGCACGTCCAGCACGAACGCTGGTCCAACTGAGGCGCCAGGTGGAAATGGCATGGCAAGCCGTTCCACAAGACTACATCCAGCATCTCTACAATCGTCTCCATGGGAGAATAGCAGCCTGCATTGCTGCGAAAGGTGGATATACACTGTACTAGTGCCGACATTGTGCATGCTCTGTTGCCTGTGTCTATGTGCCTGTGGTTCTGTCAGTGTGATCATGTGATGTATCTGACCCCAGGAATGTGTCAATAAAGTTTCCCCTTCCTGAACAATGAATTCACGGTGTTCTTATTTCAATTTCCAGGAGTGTATTTTCCTTCAAAATTCTGTTTGAGGGAATACGAGAATTTAGCATCGAACTACATATTGCATTCATTGACAACGGAAAGATCATTGATTGAGACAAAGAGATAAATTTTGTGTGTTGTTATGACCAAACAGGGATATCCTCTCCTTCTTGTGGATGTCACAAGGAGTGTATAAGCCTGCAGATAAAAAATATGCAAGTATAAAACTGCAAGCTGAAGAAATTTGTATCAAACAAGGAGCATGTCAGGGCTGTAGTGCATCCGAGATGACGGAAACTTAGAGCAAGACAGCGTTGTTTCCTGACGATCAGGTTATTGTGCAACAATCTCAGGGATGACATTCAGAGATCTGTGTTTTACCTTCGACGTGCTCTGGTATACATAAATATTTCTCCAGAGGACACCTAGACTAAGGATTTTAGAAGCCAATATCCAGTGAGAAAAATAACACTTTGAAAAGAGGTAACATGATGAACGTCAACAAAAGTAAAACAAAGGTAATGGAGTACAACCGAATTAAATCAAGCAACGATGAGAGCCTTAAATTAGGAAATGAATCACTAAATTTAGCGAATGTGTTTCATTATTGAGGCAGAAAAAAATGTAGATTGACGAAGTATAGAGGATTTCAAATGCAGATGGGTGATAGCGAGAGAAGAGTTTCTGATAAAGAGAAATTTTTCTACATTAGATGTAAAGCTCTTAGGAAGCCTTTTCTGAAAGGGTTTGTCTACAGTGCTGTAGTGTAGATTTGTTTGGAAGCAAAAAATGGTTCAAATGGCTCTGAACACTATGGGACTAGGGGACTGATGACCATAGCTGTTAAGTCCCATAGCGCTCAGAGCCATTTGAACCATTTGAGCCACTATGGGACTTATCAGCTGAGGTCATCAGTTGCCTAGAACTTAGAACTACTTAAACCTAACTAAACTAAGGACATCACACACATCCATACCCGAGGCAGGATTCGAACCGGCGACCCTAGCGGTCACGCGGTTCCAGACTGAAGCGCCTAGAACCGCTCGGCCACACTGGCCGCCTGTTTGGAAGCAAAACGTGGGCGATACGCAGCACAGGCAGGAAGAGTATAATTTTCGATGTGTTATATTACAGACGAATGCTGAAGATTCGATTGCATCGGATGTGAAAGGATATTATATAGAACTGGGGATAAGGGCTTCATGGCAAAACCATATATAAAGAAGGGACACATTAGTAGGACACATTTTTAGGAAGCAAAGTTTTGAAAATTAGGAAAATTTGAGGAGTAGAAATAGAAGAGCGGCACGAGGAATTGAACACAATAAGCAGGATCAAGCTGATGTACAGTCGTGTTCAAAAGTATCCGAACGACCTGAATTGCATTTCGCCTGATTCGCATGCATCCCACATAATGCAGCTGTCTAGCAGGTCCTCTAATCGCTCCTTGGTACAGTCGTTTGACTATTGAAAATGGTTCCAACAAGTCACCACTAGAAAACACTGCGCTGTATCGCAATAACTCTAGACGTAAAGTAATACTACGATACTACAAACACCAGGGAACGCCTCATCACAGGTAACACTGTCCTTAAGGCTTGTAAACTCACATTTATTACAATAAATGACATGCCTCAATGTTATCACTCTCATTATTACGTCAGATAGGTAATGCACGTTCAAATGGCTCTGAGCACTATGGGACTTAACATCAATGGTCATCAGTCCCCTAGAACTTAGAACTACTTAAACCTAACTAACCTAAGGACATCACACAACACCCAGCCATCACGAGGCAGAGAAAATCCCTGACCCCGCCGGGAATCGAACCCGGGAACCCGGGCGTGGGAAGCGAGAAATAATGCACGTAGTAAGTTCGTCGTATTCATGATTTCCTCTTCAAAGTAACATACCGTACTTATTATTTAACACAAAATGACATTAAAAATTTAAGTTATTCACGAGCAGCTAGTTGAGAATATGTATGAACTTCAAATGACACGACGAACCGTCTCGTTCTGCATATGGATTCAAACCCAGGTCATGCAGACTAAGCCGATTTCATGACTGACGGAAACTAAGAGTCATTCCTGATTAGGCATACAGAGAGTGATATCCCTCGATTTTAGACAGTATCAATTAGCAAATACCAACTTTAAATTACATGACGCAAACATTTTTAACGGACCCGAATTACTACCCAGCACCTATTGTCCCTCTTAACGAACTACGGGAGATGTTAAATATTGCTTCTTAAGTAACTTACTTAAAATGTCGTGAGGTAAAGCTTTGTGTTGGACAGGCATTCGAACCCAGAACCTAATAAGATAGATATCGAAGCACAATCAACTGTGACATATCGCATTTTCTTGGCAGTAGCTAGATGTTTTAACTGAAATGACGAGACGAAACATTAATTTTTTCCTTCCCAGGACTCCAACCCGGCACCTGTGACTGTTTTATTCTAAAGAAAACGAACGTTAAATATGGGTTTGTTGCACCAGCAGCGACATGTGAGCATGTTTGAACTAGAAATAATATGACGAAGAGTTCAGTGCTGACTGGGAATAGAGCCCCACACATATTGTTATTGACTACACACAAAGAGACATCAGCTACCGAATTTTTCTCCACCAGCAGCTCGGAATAACATCTTGAACTTACAGTGATCTCTAAAATAGTTCTGTGTCTCACTGGGAGTCAAAAACGTCAAATATCGTTAGTGTTGACAACGAATGAAAATACATTAAAAATCGAAATTATTATCCACCAGCAGATAGGTGTTCTCATGCTAGATCTTGATAAAACATACTGAAACCTTTAGTGCCGGGCCAGGATTCGAACCCATTCACGCGAAATATGTGGAGATGTTGAGGAATCTGCAGTTTTGAACAAACAACAAATTGTAGCCGAGCTGTATTATCACGAAGGGAACAAATTCCGCGTTAAGGGTGGTCTGAGTTGCATTCCCAGTTCAGAACCAATATTATCGACATACAGAAGCTCAGATAAAAGATGGAATAAGTGTCCTGTGAGCCTACATAGCGTTTGTATCGTCACTAGAAATAAATAACTAGTATAAGAAAGGTTACTGGTGATGGAGTTTCTACATGTCGTCACTCCAGACATTATTGTGGCTCAACCTAACGTCTACATGGTAGAGAAGGAATATCATTTTCAATGTGCATTTCAGACAACAATGCCATTATATGTTCTTCACTTGGTGTAGCCAGAAGAGAATGGAACCTGTCTCTCCCTACCTAAAAATCGCTGAGTGAAGTTGGAATAGAACCCAAGCCTTAGATATACGAACCTCTCATTACCCCAACAGACCACCAAATCCTCTTCTCAGTGGCTCATTTTTCTATCATAAAGCCGTTGTGCCACACTGGCTGAGAATTCTGACACACAGGCTCCCTGTATCAATTTGCAGCATGTTCAGTAAATTCATTTACTTGGTTGACCGAATCACCATGAACTAGCTGTCTCGGATACCCAGTGCATTCATTCAACTTTATTTTGTAATCACCAAAATAAAATCATGTAACTGCCATCATCACAGAACTGCCAACAGTGTAGGATGCAGAAATTTAAATAGGAAGTGTTCCTTTCCACTTGAGCTACTCTATTGCGTTATCTGTTTGTTGAAAATGACGTGCAGTTTAAAAGAGAGGTATACCTGTTTGTGTTTCATAAGTATTGACCTGGTGACATGAATTATCCCACAGCGCTGTGGAATACAGTTCTGGAGGAATTGTCGTTGTGTTCTGGAGCTGCTGTAGCTACGTGTTGGCTAGTAGCGTAGTGGTAAGTACCGTGTACAGTAGATAAAATGTCGCGAGTTCGAGTACATTCACCGCTATATTTTTTAAAACGCCATTCTGCTGCCTGCTAAAGTTATCTATCTAATGGATCTTGTAACATAATTCCCTTCACTTCTCAGCCCAAAATAGTCGTATGTGGAAAAGGGCTAACATCTGCGGCATTTTGTTCATTTCAGGTTTAACAGATAGCCAGAGACTGGATGCATCTCGAAACACAAGCGTGCCTCTATCGACACGAATTGGGAACATACTACTCCCTTAGATTTTGATTGGGTCTGTGTTTAATTGGTATGCTGTGTCATACTCAAGATGTGTGCAAATGTGGCATTTCATAAATAAAGTTATGTATTCCTAGAAACCCAAAATTTGCTTGTCAGCAGCGGAAAGAGGCGTTACCTGTTGTAAGTATTTGACTAATTGCACTATGAGCCGAAAGTATTTTCTTAGGATTTCTTTATCGACGTTTGATCCGACTGTTTGTAGCTCTTTCATAGAAGGGATAAAAACGATACACTCAGTAAGACTGGAACTGCGAACCATAAATCACGCTGATTCAGAAGTCAGCACGTTACCACAGAGCTGGCGAATGAGTATGTGCTTTGTTTCGTCTTACAAGACCAATAGTGACTAGAACTCGCAAAACGCTATTTAAAAGACGAGATTAGTTGCGTTTTCCACGTGAAACGACTTTCCTGATCTGAAAACCGTAAATTTACGATCTTTTGTTACACCTCAAGCGATAATAACTCAGATTATTCAACGGAAATGACAGGAAAAATCATGTGAACTTTGAGGCTTAATTCCGTGCACACCAGGAAGTAACTCGTCGATCACAGAGTTGCCAAACATACACTGCCTTGTTGCCAAATCTCAGTTACAATACCAGCAGGAAGAAGACGAACCGATGTGATCTTAGAGCGGGCTGGGAAGTGACCATAGCTGGTGTCCAAGTCGCGGCTGCTACGGCCTGGAATACGTAATGCGTCTGATTCACATTTCTGTAACTAGGTTTAGGGACTGGAGCGTAGTTACTAATAATACTGACAACTGACTGCAAACTAACCATCATAAATCAGTAATTCTCATAGTTGTTTTTATATTTGTTTTGTAAGTGCACTCAAAACTAAGAAACTCATTCACAAACCTTTCCGTGCCGAGCCGATAGTCGAGCACAACAAACAAATAAAAATAAAAAAAAGAATGTGTGTGTGTGTTTCTGTGTGTGTGTGTGTGTGTGTGTGTGTGTGTGTGTGTGTGTGTGTTTTTGTGTGTGTGGGACAGAGAGAGAGAGAGAGAGAGAGAGAGAGAGAGAGAGAGAGAGAGAGAGAGATAAAAATCAAAAAGAATGCGAGAGAGAGATAAAAATGAAAAAGAATGAGAGAGAGAGAGAGAGAGTAAAACATTGTAAATACATTGAATCATGGTATGCAAAGAAAATATTCATTAAAATGACACGTTCCACACCATTACGAAATGTCGTATTCGTGATCTATGAAACAAGAATTAATCTAATGTAATCTAATCTAATCATTTCATATTGATGACTAGCCATGAAGAGTCATGAATTACCGAAATTTTTGCTAATACCAGTAACCAAATCTAAACTTGAAAATAAAAGACGACAATTTTTGTAATAAACCGGGACTTCTGTGAAGACGCTTTCGTCCCTCATAACTAACCACGAAAGATGTCTGATATACCTCTATTCTGAAGTAACAAAGCGTGCATGCATTTAAAGATGAAGTGCATGATGTGAAGTTCTGTGACGGAGATATGAACCCAACACGTAATCGTATTATTGACTGAGTAAAATCAAATGTTTCGTATCGGTTTTTGTTACCAGCTGCTAGGTGTTTGAATCTAAAATAGGGATACAAACTTTTGTGCCTAAGCGACAATCGAACTGCACCGTTTATCCACGAATATAGCTTAAGTATCTGTTGCTTACTCACCAATAGTAAGATGTGTGCATGTTTGACCAGAAATAACGACACCTATTGCAATTGTTGGCAACACATGAACAGAGATTAAAAATGTACGTTAATTTTCACTAACAGGCCGGCGTGCACGTGATAGGGCTTGAAATGAAATTATGAATATTTTTGCACTGGATCAGGATTCGGACCCACATACTTACCTTTTGGAGGAGACCTAGAGAAGATTACAGTCTTGAGAAAAGAACGAAATGATTGAACTATACTGTTCCGAGAGATTCAGATCCTCGAAAGAGGAGATACGAATTCGAATCACAGTCCAGCACCAAATTTTTCAACGTCTCTAGTTCACTCAAGTACAAGTAAAGTAAGAGCCCAGTTCCTTTAAATGGCTATCGGTTCATCAAATAAAACAAAATTTTCTAATGTAAGTAGGTTTACTGGCGACTATATTTCTGTTTACTATGACTTCCGCTGTGTCATTTCCCAACGTAAACCGGCTCTGCCCAGTTGGTATTGAAGGAACGTGATGTTTAATGCGGAGTCTGGATTATAACGTTTTTCTCTTGATGTTACCTGGGGTAAAGTAAAACTCTTTGCGCCTCTTAAAAGCAAATGCCTGAACCCACGCATTGCACCTGTCATAGTTTGTTCCGTCAGACCATTGTGGCCATATTTCCCAGCCCCCAGGAGTGTGCTGTAACAGATGATGCGCTTAGCTTACAAAATTAGTCACGGTGGAAAAAACGCGAGTCTATTAAATGGTTAAGTAGAGGCAAGTTACTGAAGCAGATATTATGCTATTCTCATGTCAGCAGGATGTAAAGACTCTTCTAGGCATCATAGGCTCTATGTGAAGCCATTTTGAAATTTTCACAAATTCAGCAAATTTCTTAGTTCGAAAAAATCCACTGGGAAGTGTGAAGTTACCAGATAATTCGATTATTACCGTCATTATTACTATCATTTTCTTCATACCGCTGCTGAAACACTGTACTTGATGATCATGTGATGCCTTTAGAAGTAGTTTCCGAAGAACAGGTTCTTTCCCTATCTACGGAATCCTTTTCATGTTAATATCAAACATCAGTAATTACTCGCAGATTACATAAAAACTAAAGTAATTGATGAATATGTTACTTGATAACAAAAACGCGCTGCCTTTCTTGATTTAGTTGCACCTAGAAATGGCTATCGAGTACTGCCAAACCAAAAGGCAAGAGATCATACTGCCTTCCGATATACGTCGCTGTCAGTTCTTCCATATGATTTGATCGACATGACCTGTTTCAAGTTGTGTATGACGGACAATGTTTTAGAAAATCAATTGTTTTCGTTTGAAATAAACAGAAAGATTTTCATTCTAAGTATCCAAGTACAAAATTTTAGCAATATTAATTCATATTTAATATTCGTTTCTATAATGTAGGAAAGTATTTCACAGTTGCAAAACTCGCATCCGACTCATTGACCATAAATTCTAGCTCAGAGTGACACCAGTTTAAGTAACCTAATGGAGCGAAGACTGTTAGTCAGTGCTCTTTCTCACCGGAAAATACGCAGTTCACCCATTGGGCTCCATAAGTACACTGCAACAGTAATTTCTGTTAGTATGCAATGCATGCGGATTAGAATTTAGTGGTGCTCTCTGTTCCACTTCTGTATACAATATGCCTGACCTAAACGGGCCCTTTATCATTACAGGCCCTGGGCAGTACAACATCATACTGACAACAGTAATGTGCTTATACTGACAAACCGACTGATTTTTTAATCATTTAAATAAAACAACATGACCTTCCAGTGGGAGACATTTCGTCCCCCTTTTCCTTCTGTGAAATGTGTCAGTAAGCTCTTTGCCTTCCAACCAGTGAAATGCGGCAGAGTACGGCCGGAAAATGATTCACAAACCACGATTTAGTGCCGTTAAGACGATTTATTTAAACGTCAAAAGACTGCACATAGGTGCAATCGATTTCGAGGAGCAAAGTGTTTGTTATCTTTCTTTTATGACAGGTGGGCATAGCCGGCCGAAGTGGCCGTGCGGTTAAAGGCGCTGCAGTCTGGAACCGCAAGACCGCTACGGTCGCAGGTTCGAATCCTGCCTCGGGCATGGATGTTTGTGATGTCCTTAGGTTAGTTAGGTTTAACTAGTTCTAAGTTCTAGGGGACTAATGACCTCAGCAGTTGAGTCCCATAGTGCTCAGAGCCATTTTTGAACAGGTGGGCATAAATTATTTCCAAAGACTTTTTATTGTATTGAAATAATATTTTGTTACAAAGTAACAAGGTATGTGTTTTATCCGCGTATATTTTGTAGAAAACTGAATTCATGATGGAAGATTATACACCTGAATGTTTGACACAACTGGTAGGAGAAAACGCTGCATGTTAACCAAACCCCGCGCCTCCTCTCCATATCCTCCTGTGACACGAGCACAGGATTCTCCTCGCATACCGTTACAGAGCTGTTCCTAGCACAGCTGAGAATTGGCAACATCGTCAGAAACATTAGGCAACACTGTGACAGTGCAATCACTTCCGCGTATGGTACTGAATTGACTCGCTAAATTCATTTGATATTCCCTTTCCATTTGAATGACTCAAGCTATATAATCCTCATGTAAACTAAGACACTGAGAGAGAAAATTCAGTTTTTTGCCTAAAGAAATGCTATTCTTCACGTAAGTGACAACTTTTATTATCTTTCACGATGCGTTATGAGGCTGAGCGACAAATGTCATGATCAGAGTGGCGTACAGGCAGCAGTGTGTCCGTAGCCCTGTGGTGCCGCCCGTGTCTTGCGTCAGAACGGCCCAATCAGTCGTCAGTTTTAACCGTGGTAGGGGCTAGCGTATGCGAGCTTCTTTTTTCTGACTGCCAAGCTGCTTCGAATTACCAGCGTCTCTGAAGAAATTCGAATCGACCATCAGCGATACGAATTTCAATATTGTTCTTCACTTAAGACTCACATGCCAGGGTGATAAGTATGAAGAAAATGAACCTGTTGATTACTACAGGGCCTCTATGCTAAATTTCCACAGTAGCAATTAGGAACTCTCTGCAGACATTTGCTAACAGCGGCTCTAGCAACTTACTTTTTCTCTGGGTAGCTTCAAATATGGGCAATTTTTTCGCCTTAAATCCAGTTGAATATTTTAAATATCACTTGTGAACAGCGTTCACTTCTCCATTAATTAAGGTATAGACCTCAAAAAAAGCAATTTGCCTGAGTAGCTATAGAGCAGGTTCTGATAGGTATTGACACAATCTTTTACATCCATTTACCATAGAAAATCAAAGAAAGAAATCAAACACATTACATTGCATTTACTCTCTGTGCCTTGACTAACACACATGAATCCATGACAATAATAAATTATTTGAGGAACTTCCCGTGAAAGGAAAAATAACAGAATGTGTCGCTTTAATTGTAATGCACTCGATCAGAAACAACGAAATTAATTCTGTGCCACATTGATGTATTGCATTCTAGTGTAATAAAATAATCATCAAATAAAAACGGTTTTGTGCCTCCTTTGCTATCAAGAGTGAAACACAAATCGTAGGCGCTTCAGTCTGGAATCGCGTGACCGCTACGGTCGCAGGTTCGAATCCCGCCTCGGGCATGGATGTGTGTGATGTCCTTAGGTTAGTTAGGTTTAAGTAGTTCTAAGTTCTAGGGGACTGATGACCACAGATGTTAAGTCCCATAGTGCTCAGAGCCATTTGAACAAATCGTAGACAGATTTTATGGGTCACCACTCAACAACATTAAAGCATTTTAAATGGTCGAGAGTGCGGAGTGGAGCAGACGTCGGCAGAAGGCGAGACAATGCAGTGCCTCAGCCTCTGCCGGTAGGCAGTAAACGGGTCCCAGAGAACTCAGACGCATGCAGTGTTCAGAGGCAGATGGTCGGCAAAGAAATCTTTCGCTAAAACATTGTTGGACCAAACTGTTATTATCAGTGTGACAGAAAGCGAAGTCTATTGTAGATTCGCTTGAATTACACTCATAGCTTCAGCACTGAGAGTAAAGGGGCGATAAAAACTTTGTCGACGTGTGCTTTTAGTTATCAGACGTCCTATTAGCTAGTCTCGCGTTTTTCCTCAAGACTACGGTCGTAGTCAAGAATAAAGTACTAAGACTGAAGTCAAGACTTCCTCTGGGAAGTGCCGCAGTCTGCAATGTTGCCAGATCGAGCATATTGCCGGACATAGGATACTGAGAGGAGCACGACTGTAATGCCCACCTTACGTGAACGACTCGGCGGTCAATTTTTTGCTCTAAGACTGTGTCTACAACACATATTGCACGCTGAAAACCCAGAAGAATTAAAAAACTAAAGTAGTTTATGAGAGCAACGTTAACTATAGCGTTCGAAGTATTCGTAGTATTGTATACGTGTGTGTAAATGACTTCCAATGCCCACTCAAGGAAGACAAGGATACGCAGTCTAGCTTCCATATTATAAATTCGCCTCAGTTTGCGGATGAACTCAGACTTAGGTTGATAATCATTTAGAATATTTAGCAGTACTGTACCCATTGGTGTTAAACTCGTTTTCAACCAATGAATCCCACAGCTACAGGAACACTACTTGTGATGCCTCATAGACAAAATACTCACGCAGTGCTATCAGACGAAAAGATCAACCCGACACAAACTGTGGGAAGTTTGTTTTACAACCGTCGTACCTGGATAATGAGCTTTTTCCTATTTGAGATGTCTGTGAACATTGCTGATTGAGACGATTTAAGACAAAACTAAATTCCTTCCGTTACGACAGTGTTTAAAGAAATCGTCTTAACGGCAATAAACCGTGGTTTGTGAATCGTTTACCGGCTGTACTCTGCCGCATTTCACTGTCTGGAAGGCAAAAAGCTTACTGACAAATTTCACAGAAGGAAAAGAAGGACGAAATGTCTCCCACAGGAAATTCATGTTGTTTTATTTCAATGATTACAAAATCAGGTAAAAACAACAGTCAGGTTGTCAGTATAAGCACATTACTGTTGTCAGTATGATGTTGCACTGCCCAGGGCCTGTAATGATAAAGGGCACGATTAGGTCAGGCATATTGTATACAGAAGTGGAAGAGAGAGCACCACTAAATTCTAATCCGCATGCATTGCATACACACAGAAATTACTGTTACAGTGTACTTATGGAGCCCAATGAGTGAATTGCGTGATTACGGTGAGAAAGAGCACTGGCAAACAGTCTTCGCTACATTAGGTTACTTAAACTGGTGTCACTCTGAACTAGAATTTATGGTCAGCGACCATGTGTAAGGTCAATGAGTCGGATGCAAGTTTTGCAACTGTGAAATACTTCCCTACATTATAGAAGCGAATATTAAATATGAACTGATATTGCGAAAATATTGTACTTGGATACTTAGAATGAAAATCTTTCTGTTTATTGCAAAGGAAAACAATTGATTTTCTAAAAATTGTCTGTCATAAACAACCTGAAACAGGTCATGTCGACCAAATCATATGGAAGAACTGACAGCGACGTATATCGGAAAGCAGTAAGATCTCTTGCCTTTTGGTTTGGCAGTACTCGATAGCCATTGCTAGGCGCAACTAAATGAAGAAAGGCAGCGCATTTTTGTTATCAAGTAACGTCTTCATCAACTACTTTAGTTTTAATGTAATCTACAAGTAATTACTGATGTTTGATATTAACATGAAAAGGATTCCGTAGACAGGGAAAGAACCGTGTTGGGTTCGTATCTCTGTCACAGAACTTCACAATCTTGCACTTCATCTTTAAATCCATGCACACTTTGTTACTTCAGAATAGAGGTATATCGAACATCTTTCGTGGTTATTTAAGAGGTACGAAAGGGTAAAGGGTCTTGACAGAAGTCCCGGTTTATTTACAAAAATTGTCGTCTTTTATTTTCAAGTTTAGATTTGGTTACTGGTATTAGCAAAAATTTCGGTAATTCATGACTCTCCATGGCTAATCATCAATATGATATGATTCGATTGGATTACATTAGATTAATTCTTGTTTCATAGATCATGAACACGATATTTCATAATGATGTGGAACGTGTCACTTTAATGAAAGACTTCTTTACATACCATGATTCAATCTGTACAATTTTTTGCTCTCCCTCTCTCTCATTCTTTTTGATTTTTATCCCTCTCCCTTTCTCTCTCTCTCTCTGTGACACACACACACACACACACACACACACACACACATACACACACACATTCTTTTTTTATATTTATTTGTGTGTTGTGCTCGACTATCTGCGTGGTCCGGAAATGTCTGTGAATGAGTTTCTTAGTTTTGAGTACACTTACGAAAGAAATAAAAAAAACAACTACTAGAGTTACTGATTTATGATGGTTAGTTTTCAGTCAGTTGTGAGTATTATTAGTAACTACACTCCAGTCCCTAAACCTAGTTACAGAAATGCGAATCAGACGCATTACGTATTCCAGGCCGTAGCAGCCGCGACTTGGACACCAGCTATGGTCACTTCCCAGCCCGCTCTAAGATCACATCGGTTCATCTTCTTCCTGCTGGTATTGTAACTGAGACTTGGCAACAAGACAATGTATATTTGACAATCTGTGATCGACGAGTTACTTCCTGGTGTGCACGGAATTAAGCCTCAAAGTTCACATGATTTTTCCTGTCATTTCCATTGAATAATCTGAGTTCTTATCGCTTGAGGTGTAACAAAAGATTGTAAATTTACGGTTTTCAGCCCCGGAAAGTCGTTGCACGTGGAAATCGTAGCTAATCTCGTCTTTTAAATAGCGGTTTACGAGTTCTAGTCACTATTGGTCTCGTAAGAGGAAGCAAAGACACACACTTCTTCGCGAGCTCTGTGGTTAGTTCGCCGGCGGACGGCGTGGAGGTAGGACGTAGTGTGGCGTGCGCTGCGCCGTCTGTGCTTCCGCGTGGTAAGTCTTGCGCTTGCTGCGGCTTAAAAATAGAACACTTCGAGAAGTAATGAGTAGCATGCAGTGATGGCTCAACCAAGTCGAAAAGATACGTTGAAACTTACCTTTGATCCTCGATATGCAAGACCCAAGCCGTTTGAAGTAGAAAATTGGTTAGAAGAAGATGTGAAGCTCTCCTTTAATGATGTAATTGGGATCCACCTGTCGATTGTAGCCTGTGTCGTGTTTGTTAAAATGCGTAGTTCCGAATTGTGCGAGAAAATAGTTGAGTCTTCCGGAGGTGTCATGAAATTTAAGCACTCAGATGGTAACGTCGGTGAAGTCACCGTTGCACATGCTGGTTTTGGCATTCGCACAATTCGAATCTTCGAGTTACCTTTTGAGATTACAACAGACCAAATTAATGCTGTAATTTCACCCTTCGGGAAAGTGCTCAGTAACTTTGCCGAGAAATGCTCATGCGCGCACAAATTCCCAGTACTAAATGGCGTACGGCAGCTTCGAGTCGAGTTACAAAAGCACATCCCGTCGTACATAAATGTCTGCGGATATAGAGAGATAGTAATTTATGACGACCAACCGCGAACCTGTGCCGCCTGTAACAAGCCGGGGCACGTTCGCGCAGAATGTATACAGCGGCGCGTTGCACGGCTGCCGGCCGGCGAGGCCGCCAGGCCACCGGCGATGACAACACTGCCGGGAACTTAACGCCGCCGTCGCACGCGAACGGCCGACTGCTTCCTCAGCCCCTGAAATACAAATTCTCCAGACACTGAAATTCCGATGGACGTCAGTGCCGTCATCGCTGACGACCTACAAGAGTCCCGCCAATCTACGGAAACAGTTGAAGTTCCACCAAAACATGCACCCGCCACTGTAAAGGCAGCAGATCCGCCGGAAGTTGAAGACCGACACACCTTGCAGGAAAGCGACCCTAACATGGATACTGAAGAAAGTCCGTCTAGAGGCAATTCTGGAAAGAAAAATAAGAAACGCCAGCTGGCGCGCAAAGGTGCAGAGGAGACAGCTCCCACACTCCGACAAAGAGCGAAGGAAGTAGGTAGTACCTTAAGCCAACAGATCTATAGCAACACGAAAGCGACACCAGTTTCTGAGGAGCGTTCCCCTTCTGGGCTGGAAAAACGAGACGTCCAAGGAAAGCCAACAAAGAAAGCATCCAACCACCCCCAAGAAACGAGTCACTCTCACGAAGCTTCACTCGTCCCACCCACGACGACAACCCCAACCAGCTGGGCAGACGAAAGCGACCATAACAATGCCGACGAAGAAATGACAGAAGTTTCAGAAACTAAGACAGACTGTAAGCTAGCCCCACACGTGGCTGATTTCTTCAACGACGACGTCTTCGCGAACGAACATTCTAAAGAACAAGAACACAACGCTGAAACATTTGCTACCGGTGAATATAATTAAAATGCATTTTAAAGCGGACGCTTGCGAGACAAGACAGAAGAATGTTTAATCATAGCGTGTAGGCTTTCACGGCCGGCGTCTTCAGTAATTAAAACTTCCGGGCTAAGAGGCCGTGGTCCAATAGTAGAAATACTTCTCCCTGACGTTTCGTTGCCAGCTGCGGGCAACATCATCTGAGGTGAGTCTACGACTGGCTGCTAGGCCGTGGAGGTCCTGTTTATATAGAGCGCGTAGAGGGCGCCACCACTCGTCACGTGTTGTCAACAGTAAAACTACCTCTGGCTGGCGTCATTACTCTCGATCGAAGGTAATCGATTGTCACATCTTTGGTGCAGAGTCGATCGCCATATCTTATCTAGCTTCAAGCCTTCTTCTTTCCTGTTAAAATTATTGTGGTGTTTAAAAATCTCTACAGCCTCTCTATACATACGTGTATAATAATGCGATGTCTTAGCTAGCACGGTCGTCTCACTAAATTTTATTTCATGGTTGCCCGTTTCAAAACCATGTTCTGCTGTCCCAGACGACAATTCCTTTTATGTTCAGTTAGGCGAGTATTGATACTTCTTTTTGTGGTTCCAATGTAAACCTTCCCACAACTACACGGAATCTTATAGACACCAGGAGTAGCTAGAGGGTGTCGTGCATCTTTCGCCGATCTTAAGCATTCACTAATCTTCTTGGTGGGTCTGAAGATTGTTTCAACTCTGAACTTGGCCAGCACTTTCCCGATACGGTCCGTAATATTGTGGATGAATGGAAGAAAAACTTTCCCCACCGATGGTTGTTGTTGTTGTACGTTTTCGGACATTTTTCTTCTGGGATGGAGTGCTCTATCTATCTCCTTGCCAGCGTACCCATTTTTCTGGAAAGCGGTTCGCAAGTGGTTTAGTTCCTCTTGCAAATAAGCTGGCTCACAGATTTTATTAGCCCTGTCCACCAATGTCTTGATAATACCTCTCTTCTGCCTAGGATGATGGTTTGAATCCTTATGAATATAACGATCGGTATGCGTATCTTTTCAGTAGACTTTGTGACCCAGAGTCCCATCTGCTCGTTTAATTACTGAGACGTCCAAAAAATTTATCTGACCATTACTTTCTGTCTCCATAGTGAATTGTATTTTTGAATTGATGCTATTCAAATGCTTCAAAAAACGGTTCAGTTCTTCTTCACCGTGATTCCATATGACAAAAGTGTCGTCCACATACCGATACCACTTCAAAGGCTTTTTTCTGGCTGACTGCAGTGCTTGCTGTTTTTTAAAGTTAGATCAAATAGAACGAAGAATGTCTGACATACAAGCATACAAAATCGCGACAGTTAACCTTAATAAGATTCATAGTTCCTTTAAGCTACAGAACTTAAAAGATTTTATATATGCTTCTGACAGTGACATTATACTTTTACAAGAAGTGACAGATATTGAGCTTGGTAACGTACCTGGCTTCAACGCCATTACAAACCCAGGGCATAGAGCGGAAATGGGCACGGCTCTGCTCACAAAGGAGGGCATAGTAGTCCAAGATGTAGTCAAACTACCAAACAGTAAAGGCATAGCGGCCACAACAAACAAAATACGACTCATTAACGTGTATGTCCCTTCAGGATCCAGTAACACCGCAGAACGGAGTTCTTTAAAGAAGAAATTGTCCCACTATTGGAACTCGATATGAACACCTTATCCTGGGAGGAGATTTTAACTGTGTTTTGCATGCCAAAGACCAAACTCCCAATTTCAACAAGTGTACTGAACGGGAACGTATAGTTAATGACTTAAGACTAATACACTCTTGGGAACATATGCACGGTGCAGTCCCTGGCTTCACCCACGCCACAAGTCACTCGGCGAGCCGTCTCGACAGGATATATGTAACGCACAATTTGAAACACCTCATTTTGCCGTCAGAAGTAAGGCCTACCGTTTTTTCAGATCATGCTGCATACATATGCACGATCAATCTGATAAAACAAGGGACATTCAGAGGTAGAGGCACATGGAAGCTCAACGTGTCACATCTGGAAGACCATGCTTGTCAGAAGGCATTGTACAAGGTATGGAGGGAGTGTGAAAGCAAATTTAGCTCGTACAACTCTGGCACTGACTGGTGGCTGAAACATGCCAAACCTAAAATACGGAGGTTTTTCATAAACTACTCCAAAGACAAAAACCTTTGGTACAAATCAACTACAGAATTTTACTTTCAATGTCTAAGGGATTTGTACACGTCCGATGCAACAGTTGTGGACAACTACGAAAGAATTAACAAAATAAAAGCAAAAATTTTAGCACTACGGCGTAAACAACTGGAAGGCTACCAAATAAGATCGCGTGCCCAGAATATAGCACAGCACGAGGTCACTTCCCTTTATCATGTCATTCGTGAAAGCAAAAGGGTGTCTCGCAAGATATTATCTGAAATAACAACTGATGATGGAAGGAAGCTGACGAAGCAAAGAGAGATTAAAGAGGCAATCGTACAGCATTTTGAATCCTTAATGTCTAGTCAACCGGTTGACGAACAGCTTCAAGACGAGTTAATGATCAACCTCCAGGGCAAAGTATGCCACGCGGTAGCACAAACTCTCATCTCGGAAGTGACTGAAGAAGACGTCGAAGAAGCTATATATGGAAGCACGAAAAATAAGGCTCCAGGGGCAGATGGAATTCCGGCAGAATTTTATCGCAGATTCAGTGGCCTCGTAAAAGGCAAGTTTACTCTCATTTGCAACGAACTGCTAAACTCTGAAAATGACATCCCGAAAGAATTTCGTGAGGGACTCGTAGTGTTAGAGCCAAAACCTACCAATACGAAATTTGTAAGCGCTCTGAGGCCAATTACGCTTTTAAACAGCGATTACAACATCTTTGGCCGCATCCTCGCTCGTAGGCTGAAAACCACAATGACCAGCGTCACTGGCCCTTATCAAACAAGTGTGGGCAAAGACAGAAGAATTCTTCAGACCCTCTGTGACTATAGGGACCTAATCTCAACGGCCGACGTCTGCAAAATGAAATGTGCAGTCGTCTCACTCGACTTTGATAAAGCCTTCGACAGAGTTAATCATAGTTTTCTCCTTCGCACCAAGAGCGCAATGGGCTTCCCACCTCGCTTAATTGCCGTAGTAAGAAATACATTAACAAACAACTCAGCCAGATTTGTCATCAATGGACACATTAGCCGCCCAATTGACGTCACCAGCTCCATTAGGCAAGGGTGTCCAATGTCAATGGCACTCTTCGCCATCGCCATCGAGCCCCTGCTTGCCTCCCTTATGAAACATCTACAAGGACTACAAATACATGGAGAAAAGATGGTGTGCAAGGCATACGCTGATGATGTTGGCTTCCTAGTCGTGAATGGCGCTGAAGTACAGAGCGCACTACGAATAGTAACAAAATATGAACAGGTATCTGGTGCAAAACTTAATAGAACGAAGTCGGGGATTTTCAACATCGGCCGTGGAATTGGGACGCACACGCAGGATCTGTTACGCGAACTTGTAACCATGAAATGTCTCGGCATAGATTTTAAAAGAAATATCAAGCACACTATTGCTGCGAATTACCGAAAATTACTTAACAGCATACGCGCCTCTGTACAAGCACATAGTATTAGGAAACTCGATGAACTTCAAAAAGTAACAGTGGCAAATGTATACAGCTCATCCAAAGTTAATTATGTAGCACAAGTTCTGCCACCACCTGCGACTTTGTTGAAAAGCATCGCATCTGCACTAGGACACTTCGTGAGCCGCGGACGTATTTTCAAAGTCAAATATGACATTCTGATGCTCCCTACGAAATGTGGTGGGTTAAATCTCACCGATGTCAGCAAAAAAGCGCAAGCTTTATACCTTGCTACCACACACAAACAATGGAAAGAGCCAAGTGGTACCCTTGCTGCACATTTGTTAAATGAAATAGCTCCTGCTGACGACAGTGCACCTATAAATGTCCGACACATACCCAACGGACTATACCACTTGAAATACTTTTTCGTAGAATACAGCTACATACAGGCAAGGATTCCTGAAAAAGACATCATGAAAGTAAAAGAACTTTACAATAACTTGATGAAAGACAAACCCAGAAACGACGTAGAACAAAAGTATCCTTTTTATAACTGGGAAACAATATGGGAAAATATTCACTGCCGGAAACTACCAACGTATGTCAAATCGACCTGGTACTTTGCTGTAAACAGAAAAATTACGACGAACTCTAAACTTCACTCTATTCGATTGGCCGAGTCACCGCTGTGTACATTATGTAATAGACATGATACCGAAGAGCATAGATTGCTGTGTGACAGGGTAAAAGGAATATGGCTCTACATAAGACAAAAGACAGCGAGCGTCAGCAGAACTACGCCCAATGCCGTTACGACTGCTGAATTTTTAAACCCTGGCGGTATACCTTACCCTAAAACAAAACGAAATGCAATTAACTGGTTGAAAGGCCAAACGATGCATTACATCCTAACAAAAGAATCAAGCAATAGGGAGGACTTATGGGTATATCTTACACCTGAGCACCACAAGTTGATGTGTACTAAAAAATACAAAGAAAATTACCAAATTTTTTAACTAAAACAATCCTGTAACCAATAGAAAGGCGTAATTTACATTACACATCCAAATATTTCGTATATTAGACGAATGATTTTTGGTTAAGGTTCGTACTTCACGTAGCAGGAGGAGGATTTCCAACAGAACGTAATCAGAGAAGATCATCAGTATAGACCAGTTAAGCCTATGTGTATCTATAACTTTGTTTTCGGGGAGGCACAGTGATGAAACTGGTATACACCCTTTATTTAGTTTCTGTCTTTCTTTCCTTTTCTTTTCACAAGAAGACACATTTATGTTAATTATGTGTAAACTCAAGCAGAAGAAGCCTATTTTACTTCATTACCTTCTAAAAAAGGAAATTTTACTTATCAGCAGTAATGAGTTTGCTTCTTTCCGTTTTTCCACGCACGGAGAACGATATTTACAGATGCATTTACATTTCCATAACAATTGTGTGACTGCCATCTCAATGGAATTTACATTTATTTTTATTCAAGCAATGTTGCCAACAAAGGCAACAGAAGGGGCATACTTCGTTTGTCGTTCAGAAGAAGCTCGTTTCCACATCATCAAGTTACATTCATTCCTTAAAGGCGGAGAAGCCGGGCCGAGAAGGCAACACTTGGCGAGCGTAAAGGACGGGTTGAAGGGGAGGATGGAGACCCCCCCCCCCCCCAAAAATAAAAAA
Source organism: Schistocerca piceifrons (assembly GCF_021461385.2). Taxonomy (NCBI): domain Eukaryota; kingdom Metazoa; phylum Arthropoda; class Insecta; order Orthoptera; family Acrididae; genus Schistocerca; species Schistocerca piceifrons. Next base: position 48,395,406 of record NC_060139.1, read on the forward strand.
TAAAAATGTGGTACCGTGCTGACCTGTGAATCAGCGTGTGTTATGGTTCACAGTTCCAGTCTCACTGAGTGTAGCGTTTTTATCCCTTCTATGAAAGAGCTACAAACAGTCAGATCAAACATCGATAAAGAAATCGCAAGAAAATACTTTCGGCTCATATTGCAATTAGTGAAAAACTTACAACAGGTAACGCCTCTTTCCGCTGCTGACAAGCAAATTTTGGGTTTCTAGGAATACATAACTTTATTTATGAAATTCCACATTTGCATACATCTTGAGTATGACACAGCATACCAATTAAACACAGACCCAATCAAAATCCAAGGGAGTAGTATGTTCCCAATTCGTGTCGATAGAGGCACGCTTGTGTACAGATACTCAGTGTTATTAAAACCGACTTTCTTCGTAACGTTATTGTGGGTAGCTTTATTACATCTCTTGCAATACAGCACACAATTTTCGTAAGGTATTCATTAGTGTTGATAAAACAATAGTAAACATGAGAGAGAAATTAATCATCAACGATATATGCGATTTCGCTGATGTTATCTATAACAGTCTGAAAATGCACATGCGGTTTATTGATTATATGCACGTAGAAAACTTGTTCTGAGTTAAAGCTCTCAAACAAGGTTTGAAGAAGAATAAAATGCCATTACCAGACGCCAGCTAATGTAGAAAATACTTTTCCGACGTATTTTGGCACGATGTGCTCTCCCCATACATAATACAAAAGTTTCGAGATGCATCTACTCTCTGGCTGTCTGTTAAACCTGTAATGAACAAAATGTTGCAGAAGTTAGCCCTTTTCCACATACGACTATCTTGGGTTGAGAAGTGAAGGGAATTATGTTACAAGTTCCATTAGATAGATAACTTTAGCAGACAGCAGAATAGCAGTGAATGTACTCAAACTCGCCACATCTTATCTACCGTGTACGATACTTACCGCTACGCTACTAGCCGACACGTAGCTATAGCAGCTCCAGAAGTCAACAACAATTCCTCCAGAACTCCTGCATTCCACAGCGCTGTGGGATAATGCATGTGGCCAGGTCAATACTTATGAGAGACAAACAGTTATACCTTCTCTTTTGCACTGCACGACGTTTTCAACAAATAGATAGCGCAATAGAGTAGCTCAAGTGGAAAGGAACACTTCCTATTTAAATTTCTGCATCCTACACTGTTGGCAGTTCTGTGTTGGTGGCAGCTACGTGAGTTTATTTTGGTGATTACAAAATAAAGTTGAATGTATGCACTGGGTAGCCGAGGCAGCTAGTTCATGGTGATTCGGTCAACCAAGTAAATGAATTTACTGAACATGCTGCAAATTGATACAGGGAGCCTGTGTGTCAGAATTCTCAGCCAGTGTGGCACAACGGCTTTATGATAGAAAAATGAGCCACTGAGAAGAGGCTTTGGTGGTCTGTTGGGGTAATGAGAGGTTCGTATATCTAAGGTCTGGATTCGATTCCAACTTCAGTCAGTAATTTTTACGTAGGGAGAGACAGGTTCCATTTTCTTCTGGCTACACCAAGTGAAGAAGATACAATGGCACTGTGGTCTGAAATTCGCATTAAAAATGATATTCCTTCTCTACCAAGTAGATGTTAGGTAGAGCCACAATAAAGTCTGCAGTGGAAACATGTAGAAACTCCATCACCAGTAACCTTTCTTATACTAGTTATTTATTTCTAGTGACGAAACAAACGCTATGTAGGCTCACAGGACACTTATTCCATCTATTATCTGAGATTCTGTATGTCGATAATATTGGTTCTGAACTGGGAATGCAACTCAGACCGCTCTTAACGCGGAATTTGTTCCCTTCGTGATAATACAGCTCGGCTACAATTTGTTGTTCGTTCAAAACTGCAGATTCCTCAACATCTCCACATATTGCGCGTGAATGGGTTCGAATCCTGGCCCGGCACTAAAGGTTTCATTATGTTTTATCAAGATCTAGCATGAGAACACCTATCTGCTGGTGGATAATAATTTCGATTTTTAATGTATTTTCATTGGTTGTCAACACTAACGATATTTGACGTTTTTGACTCCCAGTGAGACACAGAACTAATTGCGAGATCACTGTAAGTTCAAGATGTTATTCCGAGCTGCTGGTGGAGAAAAATTCGGTAGCTGACGTCTCTTTGTGTGTAGTCAACAACGATATGTGTGGAGCTCTATTCCCAGTCAACACTGAACTCTTCGTCATATTATTTCTAGTTCAAACATGCTCACACGTCGCTGCTGGTGCAACAAACCCATATTTAACGTTCGTTTTCTCTAGAATATAACAGCGATAGGTGCCGGGTTGGAGTCCTGGGAAGGAAAAAATTAATGTTTCGTCTCGTCATTTCAGTTAAAACATCCAGCTACTGCCGAGAAAATGCGATATGTCACAGTTGATTGTGCTTCGATATCTATCTTATTAGGTTCTGGGTTCGAATGCCTGTCCAACACAAAGCTTTACCTCACGGCATTTCAAGTAAGTTACTTGTTAAGAAGCAATATTTAACATCTCTCGTGGTTCGTTACGAAGGACAATAGGTGTTGGGCAGTAATTCGGGTCCTTTAAAAATGTTTGCGTCATGTAATTTAAAGTTGGTATTTGCTAATTGATACTGTCTAAAATCGAGGTATATCACTCTCTGTAGGCCTAATCAGGAATGACTGTTAGTTTCCGTCAGTCATGAAATCGGCTTAGTCTGCATGACCTGGGTTTGAATCCAAATGCAGAACGAGACGGTTCGTCGTGTCATTTGAAGTTCATACATATTCTCAACTAGCTGCTCGTGAATAACTTAAATTTTTAATATCATTTTGTGTTAAATAATGAGTACGGTATGTTACTTTGAAGAGGAAATCATGAATACGACGAACTTACTACGTGCATTACCTGTCTGACGTAATAATGAGAGTGGTAACATTTCAGTTATCTCATTTATTGTAATAAATGTGAGATTACTGTGGTGTCACCGCCAGACACCACACTTGCTAGGTGGTAGCTTAAATCGGCCGCGGTCCATTTAGCACGTGTCGGACCCGCGTGTCGCCACTGTGTGATCGCAGACCGAGCGCCACCACAAGGCAGGTCTCGAGATACGGACTAACACTCGCCCCAGTTGTACGGATGACTTTGCTAGCGACTACACTGACGAAGCCTTTCTCTCATTTGCCGAGAGACAGTTAGAATAGCCTTCAGCTAAGTCCATGGCTACGACCTAGCAAGGCGCCATTAGCCTTACATAGTTTGATAGTTATCGTATGAAATGTCTCATCAAGAACGTTGTAAACCAATGACGGATTAAAAGTTAAGTATAATAGCAGCTACTTACTTTTCTTGCTACCATTCATTACGTATCCTGTTTCAGACCTCTATCTAGGCTAAGTGAGATTACGCGTGCCTTTCGGTTACTTCAGTGTGGCGTAGCTGTCTTGTTACGCCACAACAGTTGGCGACGAGTCGACGAAAAGGGTCTTGTTCTTTCTGATTGCTTACATTTACTTGTGTCATGGCTTCGCCAGATGTACTGTCCGAATTTTATCGCTTGCAGAATCAGCAGACGCAGGCGTTATTGGATGCCCTTGGACAGCTCGTCCAGGGTCAACGTGCACTGCACAACGATGTGGCCGCCGCCGCTTCACCGCTATCGCAGCCACAACATGCAGCTGCACCGCCGTTTCGCAGTTTTGACGCGGCGCAAGAGACATGGACTGAGTGGTCACGCCAGTTTGGATTTCATCTCGCCGCCTACAGAATTCAAGGTAACGAGCGGCAGCCTCGCTTATTGTCTTGTGTCGGCGTGCAAACGTACCGTGTGATAGTGAAATTGTTTCCCCGATGCGACATAGCAACTCTGACCTATGAAGAAATTTTGTCGGCTTTGGACGCCTATTTCAAAGAAACAGTTAATGTGGTTGCAAAAAGGTATACTTTCTTTCGTACAAAACGTACGGCCGGTCAGACTAATAGGGAGTGGGTTGCAACATTGCAAGGCCTTACAAGGGATTGTGCTTTTGAGTGTGAATGTGGACTCCCTTATTCAGATACAATGGTTCGTGATGCAACTGCACAGAACGTTTCTGATGTTCGTATACGGGAGCAAATTTTGAAACTAGTTAATCCCTCCCTTCAGCAAGTGATAGACATATTGGATAGGCAGGACATGCTTGACTTTGCTCAGGAATCATTTGCAACTTCGCCAGCCGTGTGTAACATTAACCGGCCGGGCGCGCTGCGCGGCCTGGTAAACTGCCCTCGCGCACGTCCGCGCAGCTGCCGCCACGCTCTAAACCAGGTGTGCCGCGCCAGCATACAAATGCAGTGAAATCATGCCCGCGGTGTGCTACTAGACATTCGCGTGAACGTTGCCCGTCACGCCAAGCTATTTGTTTTTACTGTAATAAAAAAGGACATGTTCAAAGTGTTTGGCAGAAAAAGCTCAGATCAGACAATCACAATCATTCCAGGCCCTTTGCTTCGTGCCGGAATCGAACCAAGAATACTCAGGCTCGTGAACCTTCGCCCATGGACATTCATGTAGTTAATTCCACTTCGTCCAGTGCCACTTTCTCTATCAGTGACTGTGTTCATCCCACAAATACTGTGCGTCGACGTCACCGGAAATCACTTCAATTAGCAAGTGATGCTGTACCTGTATCAGTTCAAAGTGCACGAGACAGTCGCTCTTGTCGTCAGCAGGGCAATAAACTTTTTGTAGATTTGGACTTTAATGGCAAGGTCATACCATTCCAGCTCGATACCGGAGCTGCAGTTTCATTGCTCAATCACGACACGTACCAACAACTGGTCAAACCTCCGTTGCGTGCCGCAACTGTTAAGCTCACTACATATTCAGGACAGAATCTCCCTGTGTTAGGACAGTGCACCCTTCTGGCAACATACAAGGGACAAACAAAACTTGTGTCATTTTACGTTCTTCGTTCTGCTACTGCAGTGAACTTGTTTGGTTTAGATTTATTTCAGTTGTTTAACTTGTCTATTGTAAATCAGGTCCTATCAGTGAATCAGACAGTGCCTTCAGACAGTGTTTCTCGGCTATGTGACGAATTTGCAGACATTTTTGCACCGGGCTTAGGTTGCGCTCAGAACTATGAAGCCCATTTGGAACTGAAAGTCGACGCGCAACCGAAATTTTTCAGAGCGCGCAATGTTCCTCACGCATTGCGTGATGAGGTCGCAAGAACATTACACGATTTAGACTCACAAGGTGTGAGTGAATGTGCGCAATGCCTCTTCCATTTCAGCTCCGCTTCATCGCTTACGCCGTACAGGTGTTCCGTTCGTCTGGAAGACAGAATGCAAACGCGCCTTTCGCCAGTTGAAATCGGCGTTGATTTCTAATACTTGCCTTACGCCATTCGATCCCCAGAAACCCCTTTTGTTGATGGTAGATGCATCTGATTTCGGGATCGGTGCTGTGCTTGCGCACAGAGATGGGTCGCATGATCGCCCTATTGCCTTTGCGTCAAAATTGCTCTCGTCTGCACAAAGAAATTACTCGCAGATGGAGAAAGAAGCTTTGGCTCTCGTGTTTGGTGTTAGTAAGTTCCATGATTTCTTGTATGGTCGTCACTTTACCATCATCACAGACTACAAACCTTTGACGTCGCTTTTTCACCCGAACAAGCCTGTACCTCCGCGTACAGCGGAGAAATTCATTCGCTGGTCTATTTTCCTCTCGCAGTACCGCTACGATATCTTGCATCGGTCCACTGATAAGCACGGAAACGCCGATGCGTTGTCCCGTTTGCCTGTTGCTGAAGATAGAGCATTCGATTCTTCCGAACTTGCTTGCATGTTCATTGATGCGGAAACCGATGACGTGGTCGACTCGTTTCCGATTGATTTTCGTCGTAGCCACAGCTGCTGACCCGGTCCTTGCTACCGTTTTGCGTTTTGTTGCTACGCAATGGCCTTTGTCAAAGTCTCGGATCGAGGATCCGTTGGTTCACCGATTTTTTGCTCACAAGGAGAGACTTTTTGTTCGACGTGGTGTTTTGTTGTTGCGTTCTGATAATGATCAGCCCAGAGTCGTGGTCCCACGTTCGTTACAGTCCTCTGTTTTACGGCTTCTTCACCAAGGACATTGGGGTATAGTGAAACAACTTGCTCGTCAGCACTGTACTTGGTTCGGAATCGATGCTGCGATTACGCATATGTATTCTTCTTGCATGGCGTGTGCCGAACAACAATCCGCACCGCCGCGGAAAGTCTTTGCATGGCCAAAAGCCACTTCCCCTTGGCAACGCTTGCACATAGATTTTGCTGGTCCATTCTGGAATGCTCGATGGTTGGTTCTGGTAGATGCCTTCAGTAATTTTCCTTTTGTTGTCCGGATGTCTTCCACGACGTCCTCCGCCACCATCCAAGCGTTGTCTGCTATCTTTTGCATTGAAGGTCTTCCACAGACTATTGTTTCCGACAATGGCCCACAATTCATGTCCGCAGAATTTCAGTCATTCTGCCAGGCCAATGGTATTCAACATCTGACATCCCCGCCGTTTTCGCCTCAGTCAAACGGTGCCGCTGAACGATTGGTCCGGACTTTCAAGTCACAGATGTTGAAGTTGAAAGAGTCGCATTCTCGGGAGGACGCGTTGTTGTTCTTTTTGTCTTCGTATCGCTCTCAGCCCCGAGATAGTCGCTCGCCGGCTGAGTTGCTCCACGGTCGTCCTCATCGAACCTTGATGTCTTTGCTGCACCCGCCGCATCAGGTTCCTGTGCAGTGGCAGACTTCTGCTTTTGCTCCAGGCGACGTTGTATTCTATCGCAACTATCGAGGTTCACGGCGTTGGCTCGCAGGGCGCATTCTTCGCTGCCTCGGCCGCGCGATGTATTTGGTTTTGGGGGCCTCTGGTGAGGTGCGTCGGCATCTCAATCAGCTGCGCCTCTGTCGTCGCACGGGTTCTGCCGCTCCCCGTCTGCTTTCAGCGACGGTGCCGTCCGGTCAGCGCCCTGGGGACCCATCTACTGGCTCGCCTCATCCCCAGGTGTTACCGACGATGCCTTCCATTTTGCCCCATGGCGACGCGCCGCCGCAGCCGCCGCCGCCGCCGCATGTTCTCCCGCCGGCGCCGCCCGCATTGGACGCTTCGCTGCAGCCGCCAAGCGCCTCCCTGGGTCACGCGCCGCCGATCGCTTCCCGTGACCAGCTGTCCTCCGCCATGGAACTCTTGCCCGTGTCGGACCACATGGCGTCTTCGCGCGTCGGATACCCCGACGCAATGGAGGTCGACCCTTCGGCCCCTCTTGTCTCTTTACGTGCGCATGCACCGCATGTTGACGTGCACCCTGGACTAGGTTTTCAGGCGTTTCCTAGATCCCCTCGGACCGAATGGCCGGGTGCGGGTGGCACAGCCTCGCCTGTTGTTAGGCTCCCCACCTCATCGCATACGTCAACTTGGGGTCCTCCCCACGGCGGGCGGAAGCCTTATAACACGACCGTTCGCCGATTTGCGGGGGAGGAATGTGGTGTCACCGCCAGACACCACACTTGCTAGGTGGTAGGTTTAGATCGGCCGCGGTCCATTTAGTACATGTCGGACCCGCGTGTCGCCACTGTGTGATCGCGGACCGAGCGCCACCACAAGGCAGGTCTCGAGATACGGACTAACACTCGCCCCAGTTGTACGGACGACTTTGCTAGCGACTACACTGACGAAGCCTTTCTCTCATTTGCCGAGAGACAGTTAGAATAGCCTTCAGCTAAGTCCATGGCTACGACCTAGCAAGGCGCCATTAGCCTTACATAGTTTGATAGTTATCGTATGAAATGTCTCATCAAGAACGTTGTAAACCATTGACGGATTAAAAGTTAAGTATAATAGCAGCTACGTACTTTTCTTGCTACCATTCATTACGTATCCTGTTTCAGACCTCTATCTAGCCTAAGTGAGATTACGCGTGCCTTTCAGCTACTTCAGTGTGGCGTAGCTGTCTTGTTACGCCACAACAATTACAAGCCTTAAGGACAGTCTTATCTGTGATAAGGTGTTCCCTGAAATTTGTAGTACCGTAGTATTACTTTACATCTTGAGTTATTGCGATACAGAGTAGTGTTCTCTAGTGGTGACTTGTTGGAACCATTTTCAATAGTCAAACGACTGTACCGAGGAGCGATTAGAAGACCTGCTAGACAGCTGCGTTATGTGGGTTGAATGCGAATCAGGCAAAATGCAAATTCAGGTCGTTCGGATACTTTTGAGCATGACTGTACGTCACAGCAGCTCCACAGCGATGAAGTGACTGTGTAGGATAGACTAGCGTGGAGAGGTGCATCAGACCAATTGCCAGTCTTAAGGAGCACAAAAAGAACATGTATTACATATGATATAAAGTCAGCTGATAAAGGTTATGGGATACTTTCTAACATCGTGTCGGACATCCTTTTGTCCAGTGTAGTGCTGAAAATCGACGTGGCATGGACTCAACGTGTTGTTGGAAGTTCCATTCCGAAATATTGAGCCACAATGCGTCTTACATGCGTTTATATGAGAGAAGAACGTGATGGTTTCCATTGATTTTTTGTGTGGACGATGTTCGACTTTCATGTTCTTACGTCAGTGGTGGCGCTCTAGAGATGTGATATTAACACTGTTTTAATACTTGACATTTGTTTTTATTAAAACCACGGCAGCTATGAAATTGCTCGAGTAGTATGATTACCGTGAGATTTTAAGGAAAGAGTGATGTCGAAAAGCGAAAATTTCTTCTGAGGCTTTCGTTGGGTGATTTCTAAAATTTTCGATGATTTCTAACCTAACAAAAATGTCTTGAGTCGTTGGTAATGAACAGACTACAGAAAATAATCTTCACTTAAAACTTCCGGGCTGATAGGCCGTGGTCGATGTATAAAACTCTCCGCTGACATTTCGTCTCCTACGGCGGGAGACATCCTCTCAGGTAAAGCAGCGAATATATCTGCCGCAGTCTGAGACGAAACGTCAGCGGCGAGTTTTATACATCGACCACGGCCTATCAGCCCGGAAGTTTTAAGTGAAGACAATACCGGTCGTGAAAGCCTACATTGTACAGAAAATGTTTACAGTTGATGTATGGAAATTCTCAAAAAATTCGACTGAGGAATGAAAATTCCATGTAGGGGTCACAACCGGACATATATTTGTGCGAGTCAGAAAACGAAGCCGCTTTAATGGTATTGGGCCTGCTCAATCATCTCCAGGAATATAGATACTTCTGCCCCAATATGGGGCATGCAGGACCGGTGGGATGGGATCTTCCAGCGAGAGTGGAATCAAGAATACTTCATCAATAACAACATTTTGTAATAAGAGCTGATTCCTTACAGGAGGTCGGTGAATGCGCCCAGGGACCTGGTGGACTGTATACTGAAGAGACTTCTTATTTGCCCGTTGCTCATTGCTTGCGACACTTCTGTATTTCACATTGTTAAGTATTGTAATTTATCTTTCTGTAATAAAAATTTATTAATGCTACTTACTTGAATTGTTGTCTACAGCCTGCCCCGGATGGGGAATTGAAATTCAACAAAGAAAAAAAAAATGTTGTCTAGTGATCCCAGAAAGGTTTCCTAGGCGCCCCATATTCGACGAGTAGACATAATACGACAGAGATCCGAAGTAACAAAACACTGGTATACTGAAGGAAAAATTTTTCGGTGATGATAACTGTTTATCTATGTCTGTCTATTTTGCTGATTTCTTTGGCAGGCTTCATGTTTTGAATATGGATCTACAGCGAAGAGGCACAACAGCTACGTTAGCGGGTAACAAAACATTATCTTTCAAAAGAAAGTTGACTCTTTTTAGCTCACAAGTACTGAACAATAACCTTACGGCATTGTCTACTCTTAAATCATTTTGAATGACAATGAACTACCTCGCATGGAAGATTCAGTTCGTAACACTATTACATATTTAGAGGTCCTTCACAAATGTTACGGGTAGTTCTTTCCTAAATATTGCACAAAATATAACTGGATAAGAAATCAGTTTTCTGGATAAGTATCAGAAGAAGTAACAATCATCAGCGTAACTAGCTACAGTTCAGTAGAATGTGCTTTGAAATAGAAAACTCTGCTTTCTTTTTGGATGGGAGGAAAAACCAAATACGGTACCCTTCTATTCTGAAATAAGCAGTCCTATTTTTGGTGCCGTCAGTTGCTTCTTACATGAGTGAAATGGGTTTTCTGAGCTGCTGTTCATTAAAAATAAATTCAGAAGCAGCGTTATTGTCGAAGAAAACTTGGGAGTGATGTTTAGCTCAATCAATCCAGATTTTCGATCTCCGATTAAATATAAGAAGCAACATACTTCCATCTGAAACATGTAGAACTTTCATCAGGACCTAAATTTGAAAACCGTCCAATCACTCATTTTGAAGTATGATTTAGAGCAAAGTTTGATTTTGTCCGGAATTTTTTGCTTTTTAGGCTCTAATTTGCTACACTCATTTTCAGTGTATTTCTCTTTATCGCAGCTGGCCTATATTACTTTCAATGTAAAAGTTTAATATATATTTTAACTGTTGTTCCTCTATTTCTGAGTGAATATTTTATCAGAACTATCATAATTTGATATTATGTTATTTACCGTAAATAAATATCACATGTGAGCGTGAAAAACGTTTTAAGAAATGCTTCCACGAAACAATAGTATTTGTGCACGTGTGGGTGTGTGTCACATTTCTACCACATATTATAGTCGATCGGTACGACGAAGAACCGCACGTGTGTTGTCGGTACTGAGAAAAACAGCGAAAATTATTCCTCCCGTACCGTTTGTCGTAACTGCGGTCGTCGCCACTCAAGCTTTCGCACCTGCCCTCGCCCACCCCGTGTCCGTTATAAAGTGAACAAGATGTATGTTGTACACTCAAATTCCTAAACATGTTGTATGGTGCGCAGTAGCAATAAGTCTGGGAACCCCTTTTCTGAAGCCTTACCAAAGTCAGTCTGTGGAATTTTTAAACATTTCAATTCGTGTAGTTCCTCACTTTTCAGATTACGTATTAGAAAACGCATGTTATAGAAAATCACCTTACTTACACCACTTCCATTCTGCTTTCTTAACACACAGCATTTATGATTATTTTAGTCCCACAATCAATGGCGCAACATGTCAACACCGAAAATTTCACATGTTCATTGTCCCTCCGACAGCTCAGAAAGGAACTTCACAAGCACAAATTAAATAATTTTTTCAAAGTTAAGTAGCAAAACTGGAATCACCCAATGAAAACCTTACAGAAGGCGGTGAAGATGTTAAAAATACAGGAAAATAGTTCTAGTTACACTTCTTGTTGTGAGTATGGTGTAGACAGTTGAGAAGATAGATACGACTGTGTTAATCGTTCTCCATTTCCTTCTCCACCTGTAAAAAAGAGACATTTTTACGTTTGTTTATAGAAGTGGCTTAACGGGTGATGACCAGTCTGAACTATTAAACAATGTATGGGTAACTGTTGGTTGGTTGGTTTGTGGGATTAAAGGGACCAGACTGGTAGGGCCATCGGTCCCTATGGGTGTGTTGAGAAAGAAAACATGACAGTCATGTCATATAACATGCAGCGTACAGAGGCTAAGTACTAACGATTTACATCAACGTCAATTAAAATGTCAATTTTTCTGCTGCAGTGCTCCATTTCCATTTATTTGTGCTAAAAGTTTCAGAAGATACAACTTTTTATACCAGTTATAAACGTTGAAACAGTGGATACTGATCTGAATGAAGTTCTTGTACTTGAACAGAAATAAACCCCCTCCTCCTTCTGAAGAAAAAATTATCTTTGCCCCTGTCAGTAAGTAAAAGAATTTCATTGAGCTGCTGTACGTATAAAAAAATATTATAAACCTGAACATGTAAGTGGGTTAATAGTATCAAGTTTTATATTGCGCCGTAAACTAGTAAAGAATTTCAAACTGAATGCCTTGGAAAGACGTAAAAGAAGGGCGACCTTGTGATAAGGCACGTTTAAACGGCCTCGCAGTTCGAGGAATAGCGCCGCCAGCCAAATTAAAAGAATGTTCGTTAGTCGCTTCTGGGAAGTGTGAAGATATGGTGTTCCAACTGTTGAGTGTAGCAGGGAGCGTACTTTTTTATGTAACCAAGATATTCTTTAAAATCGAGAATAAGTGGCCTACGGTGGAAGTAAATGAGCTTTTTCACCTTGAAACTGTATACTCCCTATTCACAGACTATAAGTAGGAAATTCATATTCGACTGTACTTGTGAAATTAGTGTTTGGGCAGCACAGCTGAACTCTATTTTGAAGGAAAGGCCTTCAGCGTTACCTATTCTGTGTTTTGTTGTTTGTAATATACGATTACGTTTATGGGATAAATATCAAGAAATGTTAAATGAAACGAAAGCGTTTGCATAGATTCCGCTCAATGACATAAAAGCAACAAAGAGCCCGACAGAGTGGCGTCCTTTTTTGTTACCAGCCTTTCGAATCCTTTGCCTTAATGTCACTCTAGATATATTTTCATCTTTTGCTAAGTGTTTCGTCCCTGCTTCGCTACAAAGCCAACACTATTTATCATCCGTTTTGTGCTGCCTGTTCTTCGCCCCTACAAATATTATTTTCCGCTACTCCTTCCAGGGTCTAAATTGATGATTCCTTAGTGCTGTAGGAGACGTCTGTCTAACCTGTCCCGTATTTCGTACTGATTCTTTTCAGTGCGGCTTGCTTTCGTATCTAATATGCCCACTTCATTTTTTGTAATAGAACTACTTCTCAAATGCTTGTGATTCTTCTTCTCAGAAGTCTCCATGGCCACGTTTCACTTCAAAGCAAGCTCTGGCCCACTTGTGTAACAGGTGTTTCATGTACTACAAAATGCTGCGTTATCTGTCTAGTGTTGGAACCAGTACCGTCTGAAACAGCATCCAGTTACTAGCCATGCTCTGGCCTGTTCGTTAGACTTTACAAGTGGCGCGTAAGTTTCAGCAGAACTAGACAAGTTAGCAGTGTTACGGCATAAAGAGTGAGAATGTATAATAGTTATTGACTTTTATGGGATGGGCTTATTTTCTTTATATACTAGCTATTCCAGGCCACGTGTTCCTGTGGCTCAGTGAGGTTAAAATTACAAGAAAGAGAAGAGAAAGCACACGTTTTTAATGTATGAGACTCCTTCTCTCACAAGTCTTCGTCCATCTCCTCCTACCCCTCTCTTTGTCCATCTCCTCCTTCTTCTCCTGCTCTCCATCGTCTCCTGCTACTCTTTCTCCCCTATCTCTGTGTCATCCACTGCGGTAGTAGCCCTTGGGCGGCCTGAGTGAGGCATGTCATCGACAGTTCCCGTCTCTATGTACCTCCTCCATGTCCAAACAACATCGACTTGGTTCACTCCGAGACGCCTGGACACTTCCCTTGTTGAGACGGGATCGAATCACAGCATTGACCGCCGAACCACGGCATTGACCGTCTAGGCATGGTTGAACTACAGACAACACGAGCCGTGTACCTCCTTCCTGGTGGAATGAGTGGAAGTGATCGGCTGTCGGACCCCCTCCGTCTAATAGGCGCTACTCATGCATGGTTGGTTACATCTTTGGGTGGGTTTAGTGACATCTCTGAACAGTCAAAGGGGCTGTGTCTGTGATACAGTATCCACAGTCAACGTCTATCTTAACTAGTTCTGGGAACTGGGGTGATGCAAAAGTGTTTTCGATGTGTGTATATAAGCAGCGTTAGTGTGTATTCAAATCACCTGTATTGCTCTCATTATGTGTCGTACCCCTCAGGTAATTAGGAGTGACCTCTGACATCTCCTCAATCCGACGCTGCTCTATTCCCTTCTCCTCCATCCATTGTTGCATCTCACCTGAACCACTTTGGATCCATCGGACTAGCTCCCATACATCGTCTACAACACCGTAGTATTGATTTAATAAAAGCATGTACACACAAAACTGGAATATTTTTTTAGAATGGACACTTACACAATAGCCATAACGGGGAAGGCATCGTAACCCCTAACCTTCCCTGCTCCTCTTTCTCAATCTCATCTACAACAACAAACACTATGTATTAGACAAAATATATTACGTATGCACATAGCACTACAATGAAATTTTAGAAGGATTTTTTTAAATACGTCTCAGCGACGTATTACGTAAACACACAATATTACAACAGATGAAAATATATACTTACGACGATGCTGCTGCTGCTGCCGCCTCTCAGCTTCCAACTGATCCACGATTTGGAGGATATAAGCTGAAACAACAAGAAGAAGACGTATTCAATACTACCAAATTCTTAGTCAAAGAACCGTGAGAAGGAAAAGTTAGAGTTATCGATCTGAATATGTCTTACCTGGCAATTCTCCTTGCCTAGGGCTTTTGCCACTAAGAATACTGACGTTAACTGCCTACCAAGGAAACACGATCCATTATTGTTTTCATCAGAAACATATGTCGAAGCTGTCAAGAATCCTGAAAACCATTAGAAAAATAAATTGGAAGAATAAGTAAATGAATAACAGAATTCTATTTCAGCAGACATTTTTGTGATAACTGTCACTTACACTGAGGTTATAAGCAGCATGGGATAGCAATTTCCACTGTGGTCGAGCGGTTCTAGGCGCTTTAGTTCGGTCCCGCGCAGCTGCTACTGTCACAGGTTCTAATCCTGCCTCGGACACGGATGTGTGCCATGTTCTTAGGTTAGTTAGGTTTAAGTAGTTCTAAGTTCTGGGACTGATGACCTCAGATGATAAGTCCCATAGTGCTTAGAGCCAGTTGAACCATTTGGATAGTGATTTGCACATATGCAGATGGCGGCAGGATCGTGTACACAAGGTATAAAAGATCAGTGCATTAACAGAGTAGTCAGTTGTACTCAGGTGATTCCTGTGAAAAGTTTCCGACGTGACTATTAATTAACAGACTGTGTACCCAGAATGGTAGTTGGAGGTAGACGCACAGGACATTCGATTTCGGAAATTGTTTGGGAATTCAGTATTCCGAGATCCACAGTATTAGGCGTTACCTCTCACCACGGACAACACAGTGGCCGACGGCATTCACTTGAGGACCGATGGCAGCTGCGTTTGCAGAGAGTTATCAGTGGTAACTGACAAACAACAACCACAGAAATCAATGTGCGACGTACGACAATCGTATCCGTTAACACAGGCGGCGGAATCTGGCGTTAATGGCCTATGGTAGCAACGGCCGACACGGTATTTGGAGGCAGCCGATGACTTTTTTCATCTTAATGTATGAAATCTGAGATCATAAAACACCACGACTGTCTTGCAGATATACTACTGGACATTAAAACTACCAAACCATGAAGGTAGCATGTAACAAACGTCAGAATGGCGACGTGGTTAGATATTCAAACGATTAACCCATCAGTGCAGCCGCACGAAGTATGTAGGAAAAACATCGTCTACATTCCGTATTTGAGAATGATTATGAAGCTGGTTTCACATTAAGAGACCGAATGACAGTGTTCTTTGTTTGAGGTACAGCTGTTTAGCATTCCACAATGTTGCTGCTAGCTTTGATCCGGATCCCTTGACTGTTGTACGAATATCAAATAGGTTCAGAAGCACCATACTCGACGCTATGCAGGATGTCTACAGCTCATGGCGACTAGCGCCTCAGAGGACATACTACTGTTCGCTTGGCCATGCAGCATCGTACAGCCATGTCAGTTACCCTTAATCCAGAAATTTCCTAGTTGTCCCTGACGATTGGTATCAGTTTCTTTTCTTTTTCTTTTTTTTTTTTTTTAAGGATACAACGTGATCAGACATAACCACTACTCTGGACAATAGGCGTTACATTTATGATGTACTAAGGCCAGTGGCTGCGCCTTATCTGCGAAATCCCTGAGGGTGTTAGCTTACAACTTCACTGAGGAAAAAATCGAAACACCAAAAAATAAATAATGTAGAATAATTAAATTTCGGGAATACATTTGTCTAGGTATCATACTTTAGTGATTAACACTGCAAGATCACAGGTTAATGTAAGCGCTTGATAAGCCTTTCCGAATGTGAAATGCTGATAGATTAATAACGGATGTAACTTCCAGAGAGTTGAATGCAAGGAAGCAAACGTGCATACATTGTGCTGTGCAAAGCCGGACGTCAGCTCATGGTGTGACCTGGTGGTCAGGGAGAGGCAGGATAAGGCAACAATTGCGGATGGAGCCGTAATCAGCTACCGTTGGCTACAGTAAACACATACACTTTATTTGAAGAAATAACTTTCAACAATCATTTTAAAGGAATTTTGAACACTGACGGCCTTACTAAGAAAGAATTCAAAATTATTTATCGGCTGAAGGCCACAAGCAACTTCAGAATACTCTATAGCTGTAGGCCTGAATTACAAGTGAGGCTGGCAATTGCACGTTAAACATACTAAAATCTTTTTTAAACGATCATAACAAACTGTAACGAGCTACAGTGACGGCTGAAAGCCTTATTAAGACAAAATTGAAAATTATTTGTCGGCTGACAGCCACAGACAATGTTACAAACAATTAACGGCTGATGGCCTGAATTACGAGTGAGGAAGGCAGTTACACTTTAAAACATTAAGGTAAATTTTAAACAATTATGAGAACTTGACCAAGTAAGACGGAGTGATCCACATACAGTGCTTCAAGGATCGACCTGAGGAAGGTCACTACATTTGTGCGAGTGGTGAGACTGGCAGCCAAGAGTAATGTTCACCTAAGGAGGCAAACTCAAACTAGAGACGGTTTAAACGCCGATCAACCCTCTTACCAAATCCACCTAACGCCAGATAACCAGTACAACGATGGAGTAATTCCGGCGGTGGCGAAGTGACAGACACCACCGTGTCTCCAGAATCCGCTGTTTAAAACACCAAAATGCAGAAGCAACCACTATAACCAAGGTAGACAAGGAAAGCAGTTATCCATACCCCAGTCAAGGAAGCTGTCAAATTACACGCCATGCTGGACAGCATCGGCAAGACGAGGAAAAGTACACTGCCGCAAATTACGCTGAACTCCAGGGCAGGTAACAGGGGCGTTAGCGGCCACTAGGCAGTAAGATACCGCTGGTTGCGCTTCACCAATAACAACACCAAATTCAAACTAATATTAAGCAGTAGAAGGCGGCTAATAGCTGCCGCCAACCTGACAGACTCCACTTGTTGCAGTTGGACTCACCTACCCTGGGAACAGCAACACGCAAACAACAGCGAGATCTCAAACAGTGGAGGTTTCTCTACTGGATACGATTCACTCAACTTCAAACGTCCTGGGTTCGGACGTCGGCTACAGCCCCTCGGTCAGACAGTGCCTGCATGCCGCCAGTGGTCCGGGCCTGCCCTCGCGCTGCAGGCCTCCTCGCTGCTCTGTCCGAAAACGAACTGCCTGACACACACGACGACCCAGAAATGCAAGTGGTCGCGCCAAAGATAGTACCACAGTACTGGCTATCGATAACCGCTGCTGCTGTCACTCGTGGACAAACAATACTAGCAAACACAGTGGCGTCATTACCACAAGAAGGAGAGACGGCACTACCGCTATAACAAGACGCCAAGTTATGAACGGCAAGAACGCGAGCCGCACACGACTCACATGGGATGGAACTCCTTGCCTGTTGCACTTGGTCGGTCACTGCAAGGACGGTTAGTGCTGTCTGTGGATGACACTGGAGTTGTCCGATGATGTCCCATAAGCGCTCGATTGGCGACAGATCTACTGATCAAGCAGGCCAAGGCCACATGTTGACACTCTGTAGACCATGTTCGTTTACAACAGCGGTATGTGGGCGAGCGCTCTTGCGCTCTTGTTGGAAAATACCTACTGGAATGTTGTTCTTGAACGGCAGCATATCAAGTCCGAACACCAAACTGACGTACACATTAGTTGTAAAGAAGCGTGGGATAGCCACAAGAATGCTCCTGCTGTCATACGAAATCGCGCTCCAGACCATAGCTCTAGGTCCAGTGTGTTTTGCACCAGGGCGGCTTCGTTGCAGGTCCATTACTAGCCTCCTCCTAACACCGAGACAGAATCAGCCTTCATCAGAAAACACAACAGAGCTCCAGGTTACTCTCCAATGAGCTCTCCATTGACACCACTGAAGTCGTAAATGTCAGTGGCTTGGGATCAGTGGAATGCACCCTACAGCACGTCTAGCTTGGAGCTGTCCTTAAAGTAACCGATTTGTAACAGTTCGTTGTCTCACTGTGGTGCCAACAGCTACTGAAACTGCTGCTGCAGACGCAGTTACGATGCTCCAGATCCAGACACCGTACACGATGGTCACACGGCCATCTGGAGCCTGATCTTCTTGTCACCGTGCATTCTCGTGATCACCCTGTAGGCAATAACGTACAGTGCCTACATTCTAAGTCTTTCTGCAGTACCGCAGAAGAAACTTTCAGAGCTCTGTTACACTACCTCGGTCACTTAGTGAGGCTTTTGTCACCCTAAAGGCATTCATGACTAACATCAGCTGACCGCGCCCAATCTCAAAGTTAACTAATGCCCATGACCGTTACAGCGTGCATTTAAAGCAAACACATTCTCATGTTTATAGCGGCGCTTTTAGCGCCACTCTTATGCGAATAGCGCGAAATCGGGATAGAGATCATCTCCATTTGTGGAAACCCGCCTCTCAACTTTATGTCGCACAACTCCTTCCTCGTGCTGTTTTTTTTTTTTTTTTTTTTTTTCTTCACTGTAGTTCAGAACTGAAATCTATGTTGAAGTTGCTACTGAGCTAGTGCTTGGCTAGGGCCGTGGTCTAAGAGTCAGTCACCCGCTCCGCTAACTGCGTGGGGGACATCTCCCAGAAGCGAGTGCCGTGATCGTGCGGGAGCGGTCGGGAAGGCTGCGGCATTGCCCGTGAGTGCGGGGCGTGACCGAGCCGGAGGCAGCAGACGAGGATCTTGAGGTAGGCTACGTTAGGAGAGTGGAGCAGGAAATGCGGCGTCAGCGCGTCAACAACATGGGCCTCTACCAAAAGCACTCGTGGTTGCCGAGTCATGGCGAGGCACGAAACCATTATGAGGATGGGGGGATGGTGGTCCACGCTCGCCACTTTTCAGATCAGCGCAGCAGAAGAAAACTGTGGCAGTGACCACAGCCACATCTGCGGGGCTCAGGGGTGGACATTTTCAAAGTTAGTTGATGCACGGACGGGAAAGAGAAACCTTATCCAGTCTGGTACGCCAAGAAGCATCTCTTACAGAATCAGTTTCTTGCTCGTTGTCAATCAAATACGAACGAGTTTGAAGGCGCTTACAGAAGCAGTTTCTTGTTCGTTGTCGATCAAATATGAACGAGTTTGAAGGCGCTTGATAAACTTTTAAGGTTGCCTATACATATAAAGGTCGTTTGATACTTGTTGTAACAATGAAGATCAGTAAACAGCCCCATAACACTGGAAATTCGACAAAAATTCATATAAACACACGTGTCAGTTTATCACATTACCTTTCAAATGCAGTATGTACGAAGTAATGTGACTAGGATCTAAAAAAAAAAACTAAAAAACACAGAGGGACTCGATCAAGCGATACACAGATCACGGGGCTTTCACGATGACCACGTGACCGCCTCCATCTCATGCTCAGCGTCGTAATTCACCGGTGCATCATAAGGCGCTCAAGCTTAATACTTCTCTTGTGATTTTCTCGGAATCGCCTACGTAGTACGTCTTACTGCTTGCACGTTACGGCCGGCCGGTGTGGCTGAGGGGCTTTAGGCGCTTCAGTCGGGAACCGCGCGACCACTACGGTCGCACGTTCGATTCCTGCATCGGGCATGGACGTGTGTGATGTCCTTAGGTTAGTTAGGTTTAAGTAGTTCTAAGTTCTAGGGGACTGATGACCTCAGATGTTAAGTCCCATAGTGCTCAGAGCCATTTGAACCATTTTTTTCCACGTTATGTTGTCCCATTGATCCACTAAAAGTGTACAAATTCTGAACTAAATCCACGATCCGAACGTCGTGACTTCACCTTGTAAGTTCACTTCGACAAGACGTCCAGAAGCGTTTCAATCATTGTTGCTGCTAGAGGTGGTAGCCTTGTATAATGGATTTCACACCCTGTATACCATCACATCAGGAGTAAATTTTCGTCGGATAAAAGATTTCTCGGTTTTCAGGCCGCGTAACTTCGAATAACACACTGAAAATTTCTATAGATGCGTCCGCCATTGTCTTCATTACCTCTTCAGTCTCAAGCACAAAAGTGCAAATGAGCTACATTTGCGGTAATTGCTTTTTGTTAATGCTAGTTGACTGGTTGGTTGGTTGGTTGATCTAGCGGAGGGGACCAAACAGCGAGGTCACGAGTCCCATCGGTTTGAGGAAGGATGGGGAATGACGTCGGCCGTGCCCTTTCAAAGGAACCACCCCGGCATTTTCCTGAAGCGATTTAAGGAAATCACAGGAAACTTAAATCATTGTTGCTGGACGAGGGTTTGAACCGTCGTCCTTCCGAATGTGAGTCCAGTGTGCTAACCACTGCGCCATCTCACTCGGTTTTAACGATAGTTAACAGTGAACGACTCTCTAAAATTGTTTTGATGCGTTGCGAACTTTTGGTAGATGGTACCATATATGATACCACCTACAAAAAATTCACTAGGGACATAAGCAGGACAATTACACACACAACTATGCAGTTTCATGTTGATTTATTTCAAAAAAGGAATCATAATTGTTACACATATTGCTCATATTATCTGCAGATTTCATTATAGGCCAAACTGCAAACATTGTGCCAAAAATTTCAACAACTGTAAGTAAAAAATTCTAAATATTTAAACAAAAATTTTGTGATGTACTGTCTTGAGTAAAACAGTAAATATTTTACTAACACTTCTCTTACTTCATCTTTATGTTTTCGGAACTCATTTATTACTCAAATTTCAGCATCTATATCTTCTTTTGATGCACTGTATCGAAGCATCATCTCTGTCAACAGATTCGTCAGTCTTTAGTTCTGGTTTAGTTCTGTTGACCAACTGAATGATCTCTTCATCAGTCATGTCCGGGAATCAAGTGGGAGAAAATATATAAACACGATGCAACTGACATAAATAAAGTAGGCGCTGAGTCCGGGGGTATCATATATGATACATATAAGTTTAAAGCTTATAAATCTGTTATAACGTTAATTCATAGTGCGCTACTAACTGAGGGATGTCTGAACAGCTTTTATACGATATTAAAGCATGTCAAACCACATGTTATTAGAAAAAGTTATATCTTTACCTCTATTTTACCAAGACCTGCTGTGCAGTCAAAGAATCCGTAGTTTGCCATTAGTGGTGCCACATCATGACGCTTGGAAGCAAGACGAACAAGCGAGCTGACTCAAGCGCGATGTCTACTGTACATGACACCACAGACAATTAAAAGTTCAGCCGCGTACACGAGCTAGAAGAAAAACCTGGAGTTGTCATATACGATGCCTCCGAACTGAAGGGGCTCAGAAAAAAATTTCTGTCCTTCGACATTTTTCACTCCTGATGACGACGGCAGAGGCAGCTGTCCAATGCTCCAGGGTTTTTTCGAACTGACTCGGCTTTGAAAAACGAGAAGATTTTATTCAGGTAAGCCTGTGAAATTCGTTATTTCTCTGTCCTTCCCGGTGTTCTAATTTCAATTGCGAGCAGCGCCAGAGCACAAACTTCACTTATCACGGATGTACACAACGCTGTTTAAGAGCATGTGCTCTAGGGAGGTTAATCGCAAAGTGTGGAAGCAGGCAGCGATCAATGCCGTATCGCCTGCGACCGCGTCCCGCCGGAGCCGTTTCCACCTCCACGAGTGTAATTTATCCCTAATTGCAGGGCGCGGCCTCCCAGAAGGCTGAACCAATTCATCACAGAGACCGTCACGGCGCGGCTAAGCAGGTGCTTACGCGGTTCGGAAAGCATATCACGCCGTTATCTCGTTACACGGGTGACCTATGCACGTGCCGCGTAATTTGTTTGCGGCTGGGAGCAAATACGCGAATGAAAATCTGTCAGTGGAGCCGCTTCTGCAAATGAAACCTATACTTACACACCTGTTTGGCACCAATTTGCAGATTAGAATGGAGCCTCTGTGCAACTGATATAGCTTCCCTACCTTAAATTATGTAATTCAGATTGTCATACATAAAGAAACATACACAAACACACACACACACACAATAAAAGTAAAAAGAAGATAATAGAATGTAATGGAAAAAAATCAGCTGACGCTGAGGGAATTACAAAAGGAAATGCGACACTTAAAGTATTAGATGAGTTGTGCTATTTGGGAAGGAAAACAATTGATGATGGTCGAAGTAGGGAGGGTATAAAACGGCAAGAAAAGCGTTTCTGAAGGAGAGAAATTTGTTAACGTCGTGTATAGATTTAAGTGTCAGGACGTCCTTTGTGAAATTATTTGTGTGGAGTGTAGCCACGTATGGAAGTGAAACATAGGCGATAAACAGTTTAGACAAGAGGGTTCAAATGGTTCAAATGGCTCTGAGCACTATGGGACTTAAATGCTGAGGTTATCAGGCCCCTAGAACTTAGAACTACTTAAACCTAACTAACCTAAGGACAGCATACACATCCATGCCCGAGGCAGGATTCGAACCTGCGACCGTAGCGGTAGTGTTGAATAGAACTGGGGAGAAGAGGAATTTGTGGTACAGCCTGACTAGAAGAAGCGATCGGTTGGCAGGATACGTTCTGAGGCATCAAGGGCTCCCCAACTTAGTACTGGAGGGAAGCGTGTGGGGTATAAATCTTAGAGGGAGACCAACAGTATACAGTATACAGTAAGCAGATTTAGAAGGATGTAGGTTGCAGTACTTAACTCGGAGATGAAGAGGCTTCCACAGGATAGAGTAGCATGGAGAGTTGTATCAAACCAGTCTTTGGACTGAAGACCACACACACACACACACATATATATATATATATATATATATATATATATATATATATATATATATATATATATATATACTCCTGGAAATTGAAATAAGAACACCGTGAATTCATTGTCCCAGGAAGGGGAAACTTTATTGACACATTCCTGGGGTCAGATACATCACATGATCACACTGACAGAACCACAGGCACATAGACACAGACAACAGAGCATGCACAATGTCGGCACTAGTACAGTGTATATCCACCTTTCGCAGCAATGCAGGCTGCTATTCTCCCATGGAGACGATCGTAGAGATGCTGGATGTAGTCCTGTGGAACGGCTTGCCATGCCATTTCCACCTGGCGCCTCAGTTGGACCAGCGTTCGTGCTGGACGTGCAGACCGCGTGAGACAACGCTTCATCCAGTCCCAAACATGCTCAATGGGGGACAGATCCGGAGATCTTGCTGGCCAGGGTAGTTGACTTACACCTTCTAGAGCACGTTGGGTGGCACGGGATACATGCGGACGTGCATTGTCCTGTTGGAACAGCAAGTTCCCTTGTCGGTCTAGGAATGGTAGAACGATGGGTTCGATGACGGTTTGGATGTACCGTGCACTATTCAGTGTCCCCTCGACGATCACCAGTGGTGTGCGGCCAGTGTAGGAGATCGCTCCCCACACCATGATGCCGGGTGTTGGCCCTGTGTGCCTCGGTCGTATGCAGTCCTGATTGTGGCGCTCACCTGCACGGCGCCAAACACGCATACGACCATCATTGGCACCAAGGCAGAAGCGACTCTCATCGCTGAAGACGACACGTCTCCATTCGTCCCTCCATTCACGCCTGTCGCGACACCACTGGAGGCGGGCTGCACGATGTTGGGGCGTGAGCGGAAGACGGCCTAACGGTGTGCGGGACCATAGCCCAGCTTCATGGAGACGGTTGTGAATGGTCCTCGCCGATACCCCAGGAGCAACAGTGTCCCTAATTTGCTGGGAAGTGGCGGTGCGGTCCCCTACGGCACTGCTTAGGATCCTACGGTCTTGGCGTGCATCCGTGCGTCGCTGCGGTCCGGTCCCAGGTCGACGGGCACGTGCACCTTCCGCCGACCACTGGCGACAACATCGATGTACTGTGGAGACCTCACGCCCCACGTGTTGAGCAATTCGGCGGTACGTCCACCCGGCCTCCCGCATGCCCACTATACGCCCTCGCTCAAAGTCCGTCAACTGCACATACGGTTCACGTCCACGCTGTCGCGGCATGCTACCAGTGTTAAAGACTGCGATGGAGCTCCGTATGCCACGGCAAACTGGCTGACACTGACGGCGGCGGTGCACAAATGCTGCGCAGCTAGCGCCATTCGACGGCCAACACCGCGGTTCCTGGTGTGTCCGCTGTGCCGTGCGTGTGATCATTGCTTGCACAGCCCTCTCGCACTGTCCGGAGCAAGTATGGTGGGTCTGACACACCGGTGTCAATGTGTTCTTTTTTCCATTTCCGGGAGTATATATATATACCAATTGTTTGTCTTTGGACTGAAGACCAGAGACCACAACTATCTATATAATTAATTGTTTGCAATGAATATAAATATGTGGAAAAATCTTATTGTCAGAGAAAAATAGCTTACTCGCATACCCACTCTGTCATAAAGGACGTACGCAAGTAATCCATAACGTTTATAACTGAAGAACTTTCACATTGAGCTTGTATGTTTTATGGGACTATATGCTACCTTGCATGGTACTAAAAAATAGATTACGAACAGGACATATCTCATGTGACATTTGTTCACGTAGTACTGGAAAGGTTTAATAGCTGCCGCGAAACATTCCCTGACTGGGTTTGATATTTCGACATTAGAGATACGATAAGTCTCAGAAAATCAACTTCATCTTTGTATCTTTATTATCCTTAAAATCATTTTCGATCATTTTTCGGGAAACTAATAGAACTGAAATTTCCTTCCCATTTTTCCTTCGAGCATCGCCGAGATAACATAGTATCCTTCTTCTAACTTGTATTTTATGTTAAATAATAATGCTACTTCAGTTACTTCATCTTTATTTTGGCTGCAAAGTACGGAACCCTGAGTTCCCATACTAATGGAGTAGGTTTTGTTTACTTCTTGGTCTGTAAATTAGTTGGAAGTATTCAGGTTGGTGACGCGACAATCGCGTGTCATAAACGCGCTATCGTCTTCCCATTTCAGTATTTGCAAGTCCAACCTGCAGCCTATGCTCTTTTTAGAAAGTCCGATTGTCATTACTATTATAACGCAAAACTAACTTGCAATAACGGTTAATAATAACACGGTTTCATGTCACTAAGCCCGCTGCTTTCCGGCGACTGCGTCGCGTCAAGCAAATTCTTGCATGAGAAGTAAACTAAACTCTTACAATTGAGAATCATTTTATGCAGTAAGAAAAGATTAAGAAAACCAATACCTTCTTACCAATTTTATGATTACATGTTTTCTCTTCTTATCGGCAATGTGATGTATCCTTTCTTCGCTAGCACTTTTTATCTCACGAATAAATTTAAAATAACGAATCTCATAATGAAGAAGGAACGTGATACATAATTCAGCACCGCAAACCAGGTCCTACATTCAGGAGAAGAGGTCCCACAAATGTCTGTACAACAGTACCAAATAAAATCGAAAACGTAATTCAGGTACAGTTCATGTATTTCTTAATATATCTGTCGCATCATCAAACGCTCAAAATATTCGTCTTGAGCAAAGAGACAAAATATAAAGCGATGACGGTGATACCCGTAGTCTAGGACGGCGTGTTTGACTAGCAATCAAAACGTCATGGGTCCTGGTTTCCAACCTAGCCATTGCTATTATTTTGATTAAAAACATCATCGTCGTAGGAAGTCACCCTGATTCTGCCAACAGGCTTACTGGACATTACTGAGTTTCAGGTGATTCTCTTGTCCTTGGGATGGTTTCTAAATGACGTATGAATTGACAATGATCAACATCATGAGAATGTAGAAGACAATGGGAATCACTGCATTAAAGACACAAAAGGTTTATCGACAGTACAGATGGGCTGTAATTCAAAAACTGTCATGAAAATCCCTACACTAGCAAAAGATTCCGGTTTAGTCCTCCATTCGGATCTCCGGGAGAGGAAAACAGACAAGGAGGTGGCAATGAGAAAAAGATGGGATAGCTAACGATAGGGCACCATTTTACGAGTGGGAAATCTGAACGTGTCACGAAAGCTAGAAAATCTGGAAAAGGAAATGCCAAGGCTCAATCTATGTACAGTGGGTGTTAAGTGAAACCATTGATTGTTTCCCGACGAAAATGGATTCGCTCAAATGGAGATCGGTTAGGGGCAAAATACAAGGGACGAATCTCGAGCATGAGCACTGCTCTCTTATTTTACTTCCAAAAGTCCGCTTATCAGACACCTATGACTTGCGTAAAGCGTACTGTGCGGCACAATTTTTTCCGCTTCCTGCGATGATAGCCCGTAAACTAAAGCGATTACCTGGACGTTTCCTATCGAAACCACTTTTTTCGAGTAGGATATGAAATGATGGCAGGACCCTGTCCTCTTGCAGGGACGGAGCTTCCTGAGATACAGGTAACGGCTTCAGTATGATTTATCCGGCGCACTGTTTTAACATGTGCTTAAGTCGCTCATTCACTCACGTCTCGACTCATCAGGTTACCTTCCATTCGGGAAGTGTATGCACTTACCGACTGTATATGACTTATAAATTATAGAGTGCAGCAATCATTCGTCCTTTTTAGATTTTATTATGCAAATCCAGATTTCGGCTAGTAGCTAGCCATTCTCCATGCGCTATTTTTTACTCAAAGTACTCAAAGAACTGTGTCTGATGACCGAACAAAAGGGACTTACATGCTTTGAGAATAAAAAATGGTGCACTGAGAATGGCTAGCTAATAGCCGAAATCTGTATTTGTGAAATAAAATCTAAAACGGACGACTGATCGCTGCACTCAGTAATTTATAACACACGTCTCGACTGTTTACCTCCGGCCGGTCAGTTTAGCTCATTCTGTCGATTTTGTCCGGATGAATTTCGAACTGCAGCATTTTATATCGGTGTAAATTATTTGTGGGCTGATATCCTCTCAGTGACATATCTCACGACCAGACTTTTGTTCCATCACTGGGGAGGACTTGCTTGCCGCCGGCGACGTCGTGAAAAATATTATTGTTGCAAATTGGTCATCCTATTCTACCGTTAGACGTGACATCGTTGTGGTATAAGGTCATTCACAAACTTGTACCAACCTATGAACGTCTTTTTCGTATTGGTCTAAGTACGATGGACCAGTGCTGCAATTGTGTCCAGACTGATACGTTATGGCATAGGCTCGCCTCTCTTGCGGTCGAGATCACTGGATCTGTATTTGACAGCAACGGGCTTTCCTCACTCGATCGATTGAAAATGCCGTTTCGGATGACGTCCTTCTACGTCCATACTCTTCCTTTTACCGCGGACGAAAACCAATACGATTATATGGCTCGTAGGCCATTACATTCAGCATAACGTGGGAGGCGAGAAGGTTTCAGACCCTCATACGTTCCAGACACATATCGTTACCCCCCACTGGAATTGGCAGCGGATGCGACGTTATTGTTCTTTATTTGGCAATATGCTGTCTCTCGTATTTAATCTCCGGAGAGTGGATAATTTAGACTTACGGCACTGTAATGTTTCAAGAACCATTCCCACCCTCTTATTCAACTTATTGTGGTAATTGTTCGGGTTCATGGTTGCGGAGATTATGCTTTTATGTAATCTGTTATGTTTCATAATGAAAAACAGTGTAATTGTTCGGGTTTATGGTTGCGGAGATTATGCTTTTATGTAATCTGTTATGTTTCATAATGAAAAACAGTTACGAAAAACGGAAAAAGGGTTTCGCATATGTCTCGCGGTACCAAGGCGGAAATGAAACCTTTCTTTGAAGTAAAACATCGTGATGTGTGTGATTGGTGGTCGTGAAAGTGTGTGGAATGTATTGCCTGTTATTTAAAACGTGATACATGACGCGCTACGATAGGACATACGTAAATAAAAAACAAATAAAAAATAGAAAGAAAAAAAGTGTAATAATTTGGTTAAGGCGACCGCTCTCGTCAAGCGTGAAACACGTGTTCGACACCCGGTCCGGCACAAATTTTCACTGCCGTCATTTGATTATACAGCTGATGGTTGTCGATATTTGCTACTGCGAATACATTTCATGTTTACTTTTGTGTCATGTAATAGCCGGCCGAAGTGGCCGTGCGGTTAAAGGCGCTGCAGTCTGGAATCGGAAGACCGCTACGGTCGCAGGTTCGAATCCTGCCTCGGGCATGGATGTTTGTGACGTCCTTAGGTTAGTTAGGTTTAACTAGTTCTAAGTTCTAGGGGACTAATGACCTCAGCAGTTGAGTCCCATAGTGCTCAGAGCCATTTTTGTCATGTATTAGATTAATTCCGGCAGGATTAAATGTTCACCATCAAAATCCACCGTAATTTAAAAGGTATCAAAACTAGGACACGCCTGATTCCATAAGGGAAAAGGGAATTTTTTTTACACTGTTGCTATAAATTATGAATTTTAGGCACTGTTAATTAATGAATAGAATTGTGAAGACATAGTGATCAGAGTTTTGTCAATTGTGGTTGAATAATTTATCGCAGAACATCCTACAACAATTTATTTTAAACAGACCGAAAATGTGTGTCTGTATATGTAATATGACTTGATCTAGCCACAATGATATAAAGTTTGGGCAGTTTTACTGGTATGTAGTTTGTGTTTAAAGAACGGTTATTAAAAAAATCCAGCTCGCAATTGCTTAAGGCCAGCCAGTGGCTTTGTGGGACCTTTAATTTTGGACCACGAACCTAGCAGCGTATGCCAGGTAGATTACAGAGTTTTAAATGCGCGCGATCTCAGAACTTTACGTGTTGGGTCACAGTTCGGACTGTAAAAATATTTCGTTGGTTTCCGGACTTCAAAAATTTTCTCAAATGCTGTACTGAGAACGTATAGCATTTTTCAGCAGTAGATGTAGGGTAGAAGTTTGTAATATTTCTCTAGTTAGGTGAAGTTGAGAGTTAACTTGATTTGTTTTGAGCTTCAGTGCTCAAGACTTATACCCTATTTCGTCAAAAGTATCCGAAACTAACCAGTAGATGCCACGAGCGGCGGACCCTCCACTACAAAAGGATTCGGGGTGTATTGTTGGTAGAGAAAGAGCAACAGCAGAACCGGTGTATCAGGAGAATTCAGTAACTTCGAATGACGACTAGTCATTGTATGTCACCCGAGAGACAAACATATGAGCAACATTTCAACTCTTCCAGAGCTGTCGAAGTCAATTGTTGGCGATGTGATTCTAGAATGGAAAAGTGAAGCAACAACTACGGCTAAACCAGGGCCAGGATGACCACATGTCCTGACAAATAGGGACCGTCCAGCATTGAGGAGGATGGTTGTAAGAAATGCAGTGAAACAGGTGGAAGGGGGCACTTGTGAGTCCCAAAGTGCTACCCAATTAGTATGTTGGTTGATTTGGGGGGGGGGGGGGAGGAGACCAAACTGCGAGGTCATCGGTCTCATCGGATTAGGGAAGGATGGGGAAGGAAGTCAGCCGTGCCCTTTCAAAGGAACCATCCCGGCATTTACCTGAAGCGATTTAGGGAAATCACGGAAAACCTAAATCAGGATGGCCGGACGCGGGTGCTACCCATGATCCATGACAAGACTAAGACATGTTATACGCTGGCCGGCCGGAGTGGCCGTGCGGTTCTAGGAGCTACAATCTGGAACCGAGCGACCGCTACGGTCGCAGGTTCGAATCCTGCCTCGGGCATGGATGTGTGTGATGTCCTTAGGTTAGTTAGGTTTAATTAGTTCTAAGTTCTAGGCGACTGATGACCTCAGAAGTTAAGTCGCATAGTGCTCAGAGGCATTTGAACCATTTTGTTATACGCTGGTGAATCAGAACAATACGACCACTGCCCGTTGGTGATGTTGCGTGAACGTAACGCGGGAATAAGGTATGTCAGCTGAGTTGCGACGAATGGGGAATGATTTTAGCGACGATACGGGCACAGTTATCAATATAAAAGAATTTTGACAATGGGCAGCTGCCAGTATGTGTGATGTAGAAGTACACCACTGGCCATTAAAAATGCTACACCACGAAGATGACGTGCTACAGAAGCAAAATTTAACCGACAGGAAGAAGATGCTGTGATATGCAGATCATTAGCTTTTCAGAGCATTCACACAAGGTTGGCGCCGGTGGCGACAGCTACAACGTGCTGACGTCAGGAAAGTTTCCAACCGATTTCTCATACACAAACAGCGGTTGACCGGCGTTGCCTGGTGAAACGTTGATGTGGTGCCTCTTGTAAGGAGGAGAAATGCGTACCATCACGTGTCCGACTTTGATAAAGGTCAGATTGTAGCCTATCGTGATTGTGGATTATCGTATCACGACATTGCTGCTCGCGTTGGTCGAGATCCAATGAGTGTTAGCAGACTACGGAAGCGATGGGTTCAGGAGGGTAATACGGAACCCCGTGCTGGATCCCAACGGCGTCGTACCACTAGCAGGCGAGATGACAGGCATCTTATCCGCATGGCTGTAACGGATCGTGCAACTACGTCTCGATCCCTGACACAACAGATGGGGACGTTTGCAAGACAACAACCATCTGCACGAACAGTTCGACGACGTTTGCAGCAGCATGGACTACCGTTTCTGCGGTTACCCTTGACGCTGCATCACAGACAGGAGCGCCTGCGATGATGTACTCAACGAAGAAACTGCGAGTACGAATGGCAAAACGGCATTTTTTCGGATGAATCGCGGTTGTATTTACAGCATCATGATGGTCGCATCCGTGTTCGGCGACATCGCGGTGAGCGCACATTGGAAGCGTGTATTCGTCGTCGCCATGCTGGCGTATCACCCGGCGTGATGGTATGGGGTGCCATTGGTTACACGTCTCGGTGACCTCGTGTTCGCATTGACGGCACTTTGAACAGTGGACGTTACATTTCAGATGTGTTACGACACGTGGCTCCACCCTTCATCGACTACTGCCCTGGGCAGCACATTCTCCAGATCTCTCACCAATTGAAAACGTCTGGTCAATGGTGGCCGACCAACTGGCTTGTCACAATACGCCAGTCACTACTCTTGATGAACTGTGGTATCGTGTTGAAGCTGCATGGGCAGCTGTACATGCACACGCCATCCAACCTCTGTTTGACTCAATGCCCAGGCGTATCAAGGCCGTTATTACGGCCAGAGCTGGTTGTTCTGGGTACTGATTTCTCAAGATGTATGCACCCAAACTGCGTGAAAATGTAATCACATGTCAGTTGTAGTATAATATATTTGACCAATGAATACCCGTATATCATCTGAATTTCTACTTGGTGTAGCAATTTTAATGGCCAGTAGTGTAGATATCCTCGGAGTAAAGAAGCAACATAAATCGCTTAAGAAAAGGAAGTCTTCCGGTCCCAACTGTATGGCAGTTACGTTCCTTTCAGGGTATGCTGGTACAGTAGCTCGACACTTAACAATCATATACAAGCATTCGCTCGACGAACACCATTATTCAAGAAAGGTAGTAGGGGTAATTCACTAAATTACTAGCCCATCTAATAACGTCAATATGCACTAGGATTTTGGAACATATGATGTGTTGGAAAATTATAAGTTAACGCAGAAAAGAGAACGGTCTATTGATACACAGTTAACATGGATTTAGAAAACATCGTTCTTGTGAAACACAGTTAGCTCTTTACTAAAATGAAGTGCTGAGTGCCATTGACAAGGGATTTCATATTGATTTCGTATTCCTACATTTCCAGAACGCTTCTGACACTGTAGCATACAAGAGGCTTGTAGTGGAATTGCGTGCTTATGGAATATCGTCTCAGTTATGTGACTGGATTCGAAATTTCCTGTCAGAGAGGTCACTGTTCGCAGTAACTGAAGGAAAGTCATCGAGTAAAACAGAAGTGATTTCTGGGGTTGCCCAAGGTGGTGTTATAGGCCCTTTGATGTTTCTCATCTATATAAACGATTTAGGAGACAATCTGAGTCTTAGGTTACTTGCAGTTGATGCTATCAGTTATCGAGTAGTGAAGATATCACAAGGTCTAAATAAATTGCAAAACGATTTAGAAAAGACATACTTATGGTGAAAAAATTGCCAATTGACCCTAAATAACGAGAAGTGTAAGGTCATCCACATGAGTGCTAAAACGAATCCGTTAAACTTCGGTTACACGATAAATCAGTCAAATCTAAGGGCCGTAAATTCAACTAAATACCTAGCAATTACAATTACGAACAACTTAAATTGGAAGGAACACATAGAAAATGTTGTTGTGGAGGCTAACCAAAGACTGCTTTAAATTGGCAGGACACTTAGAAAATGTAACAGATCTACTAAGGAGACTGCCTACACTACTCTTGTCCGTACTCTTTTAGAATACTGCTGCACGGTGTGGAATCATTACCAGATAGGTTTGTCGGAGTACATCGAGGAAATTCAAAGAAGGGGAGGACGTTTGTCTTATCCCGAAATAGGGGAGAGAGGGTCACTGAAACGATAAAGTATTTGGCCTGGATATCAAAAAACAAAGGCGTTTTTCGTTCCGACGGAATCTTCTCACGAAATTTCTGTCACCAATTGTCTCCTCCGACCGCTAAAATATTTTGTTGACGACGACCTACATAGGGAGAGACGATCATCATAACAAAATAAGGGAAATCAGAGCTCGCGTGAAAGGATATAGGTCTTCGTTTTTTCCACGCGCTGTACGAGATTGCAGTAACAGAGAATTATTGCGAAAGTAGTTCGATGAACCCTGTGCCAGTTACTTAACTGTGATTTGCAGAGTTTCCATGCAGAGTTAGATGTAGACCACTGGAAACGAGCATCTCGGAAATGGCGAAACTGGTCGTCTGATCTAGTGCTTCTGTAGTGAGCATCTATGCAGTTTGGTTTAAGGATGCTGAAACCGTGAGAAAGCACTGGACGTCTACGCCTCGTCACAGAACTTGGAGGTCGGAAGCTTGTCTGCTCTGTAAAGAAGAATGGACGTCAATGTGCAGCAAATCTGACCAAACGGTACAATTCTGTAGCAGGCACAAGTGATTCGTAGCACATTTGTCGCGTGCTCTGGATCGACGAGATTCGATCATGGCTCTATGGAAACGAATCGCATTGTCGGATGAATGATGTTTCTTTAACCAGATCGCTGGTCGTACCAGGATAGGCTGCTATCGAGGCGAACGACTGCTCGAAATGCACGACGCCAAGTAGGCAGGTCGATGGTGTAAGCAATATGTTACGGGGAACGTTTACCTGGGCCTTGATGGAACCTGCCATAAAAACTGAAGGCGCCACGACAACGGTGGACTGCGTCAACGTTATAGCTATCCACCTGCATCCCTTCGTACTTGGTGACTTCAAACACGGCGTGACGTCTTCCAACAAGATAACATTCCGTGTCACAGCGTTTTCTGGAACGTGATAGTGAATTCACTGCCATGTCTTTTCCAATGAATTTGCCTATTCTGCAGCCTATGCAACGCATCCGGTACTCTATCTGGCAACAGCTCGACGTCCGCAAACAAGCGGCCCATAGTTTACAGGCAGTGCGTGGTCTGTGCTTACATATCTGGTGCCATGTATCCTCGGATACCTAACAAGAACTTCTAGAATCCATGGCACGCAAAATCGCTGTTCTATTGCGTGCTTAACTTCGACACACCCACTATTACGCAGGATCTAATAATGAACTGGCGTAGCAGTGTACACATACGTAGAGGATGAAACTTCCTGGAAGTTTCATATCAGCGCACACTCCGCTGCAGAGTGAAAATCTCATTCTGGAAACATACCCTAGGCTGTGGCTAAGCCATGTCTCCGCAGTATTCTTTCTTGCAGGAGCGCTAGTTCTGCTAGGTTCGCAGGAGAGCTTCTGTAAAGTTTGGAAGGTAGGAGACGAGATACTGGCAGAAGTGAAGCTGTGAGGACCGGGCGTGAGTCGTGCTTCGGTAGCTCAGATGGTAGAGCACTTGCCCGCGAAAGGCAAAGGTCCGGAGTTCTAGTCTCGGTCGGGCACACAGTTTTAGTCTGCCAAGTAGTTTCATATCAGCGCACACTCCGCTGCAGAGTGAAAATCTCATTCTGGATACGTAGAGGATGTTGCGAAAGTCCCGTTACAAATTTATAGGACTTGAACGGGGAAGTAATAACATAACAGTTTCAATAGAAACCCATGTCTAATACACTGTTTCCGTTCTACAACGGTTTCAGTTTGGTTCTTTAACTCATTCGCTTCTGCCTGAGGAATCGAATTAGGCGTGAAGCAGTGCTATTATTGGGTAACAATACGGAAAGAAACATACCTAAACTGTGACGTGACGGCGGTATTCCCGATCGATTCTCGATCGTTGGGTCTCCGAGTGGTGTTTCTTTCTGGACCGCGCCTTGCAGGACCTCGTGGCTGTGCTGCTCCCAGATATAGTTTACAGGGACGTATTTTCCGTCCTCGGAAGTTTGGTGCTGTTTGTGTGTGTTTCAGCATTCTATGCCTAAGAAGATTATCTTTGTTGTTATGATTGTGTCGGAAACGTGAGCAAACCCCAGTGTTCGTGTTTCTCGGGATTCTGTTGGGTGATGTACCTTACTTAGTGTGTTTTTCTTGGCGTTCTGTTGTGCCGTTGCAGAACTTTGTTTAACAATCATAAATTTAATCTTACCTGTAAAGCCATATTTGTGGAGAGTTGTTATTTAAATTGCATTGTCTCCCCACCTTGCCCTTTGCTACTGTATTAAAAGTGTTTGTTGTTTTGATTAATCGCAGTTGCTTGCCTTAAAGAACTAAAGCTGATTTTGAAAGATTGAGAATTAGTGTAACTGTTCAGTCCAATAAAGCCACCCTGTTAAAAGAAAAATTTTGGTGCTACCATTTGTTTCCCCCTTGTTCCCATACCACGGCTCACTCCATTTATCACTAAAGAATATTTATTTGAATTAGTACCTAAACATTAAGTGTCTACACTCTCTCAGAACTGAAGAGAACGTACCACGCTGTACGTCGAGGACAGTACTGACACATTACAACAGAGGCTCGATGTGGCGACCACCGGTGTTGTTACAGACATTGCACTATGCAGCATGTTCTGGTACTGAATCTCCATCCCATCTAGTGTCTGTTCAGTGTCAATTTCAGCGGTCGAACACGTTCCAGCAGATGTTCCTCTGAGTCTACAGGTGTCTCGTAAATTAAGCTTCACATACTACGTCACATGTTTCCCGATGATGCTGTAGTCTACAGGAAAGTAGTATCACACGAAAGTTGTGAACAAATCAATGAGGATTTGCAGAGAATAAATGCTTGGTGAAATGACTGGCAGTTATTTCTCAAAAAAATGGTTCAAATGGCTCTGAGCACTATGGGAGTCAACTTCTAAGGTCATTAGTCCCCTAGAACTTAGAACTAGTTAAACCTAACTAACCTAAGGACACCACACACATACATGCCCGAGGCAGGATTCGAACCTGCGACCGTAGCGGTCTCGCGGTTCCAGACTGCAGCGCCTAGAACCGCACGGCCACTTCGGCCGGCGTTATTTCTCAATATTACTAAGTGTAACCTACTGCGTATAACAATGCGAAAATCCCCATTATGTACGAGTACAAAATAAACGCCCAGTCTTTGATAGCGGTAACATCCGCAAGTATCTGAGTGTAACTATTCGAAATGATCTCAAACGGAATTATCAGATTACACAAGTAACGGGTAAGGCGAACTCTAGATTGCGGTTTATTGGTAGAATCCTGAAGCGATGCAGTCCTTCAACAAAGGAAAGAGCTTACAATCCGTTAGTTCTTCAGTCTTATTGTTCGTCTGTATGGGACCCTTGCCAGTTGGGTCTGATTCAAGAGATTGAGAAGGTCAAAGACGAGCGGCAAGATACGTGACTGGTAAATTTAGCCATCGCGAGAGCGTTACAAATCTCATAGAACGTATGAAGTGGGACACACCTGGAGATAGACGACTTCCCGAGGCGGTCGGAGTGGCCGAGCGGTTCTAGGCGCTACAGTGTGGAACCACGCGACCGCTACGGTCGCAGGTTCGAAT
This sequence comes from Schistocerca piceifrons, assembly GCF_021461385.2. Taxonomy (NCBI): domain Eukaryota; kingdom Metazoa; phylum Arthropoda; class Insecta; order Orthoptera; family Acrididae; genus Schistocerca; species Schistocerca piceifrons. The sequence goes on from NC_060139.1 coordinate 48,431,485, forward strand.
CCTTCCTCGGGTATGGATGTGTGTAATGTCCTTAGGTTAGTTAGGTTTAAGTAGTTCTAAGTTTTAGGGGACTGATGACCTCAGAAGTATAGTCCCATAGTGCTCAGAGCCATTTGAACCATTTTTTGAACGACGCCCCAAACAGAAGGGGCTGCTCACTACATTCCGAAATCCAATCCTCACCGAGGATGTAGAGCATATATTAGTACCACCAACTTTCAAATCGTGCAATGATAACCATTCAAAGATAAGGGAAATTAGAGCTCGTACTGAGGCGTTCAGACAGTCGTTTTTCGCTCGCGCGATCCGCGAGTGGAACACGAGCGGGGGAATATGACTTTGGCGCGAAATGTACCCGCCGCCACACACCGCTTAGTGGCTAGCGGAGTATATATGTAGATGTAGATGTAGACATGAAGTAGTCCATACAGGTGACCGTCTGATGTAATACACGTTCTCTGTCTATTCTGTTGCATACGAGAGCAGACAACTGGGATACATTTTTCTTTCCCTTAGGAGGTGTGAACGTGTTACACACGTGAACTGAAACCATCGGAGAACGGAAATTATGCGTTTCTGGACAGGGGTTCCTATTCAAAATATTATGTACTCGTTCCCTCTACAAGTCCTAGAAGTTTGTAACGAGAATTTTCGAACACCCTGTATAAATGTATACACACTGGGTATGATACGGCAGGTGATAAGCTGTGGCAAGCAATCCAGAAGATATGCTGTTTTCTTTCAGTTATCATCATGATTTTCTGTAATTGCAAGATCAGTGGTAGGGAAGTATTAAGATTTCGCATACATCGCTTATATGCTTTTACGTTTAATTCTTTAAATTTACTGATAAATTTTCTGTTTTCTGTTGTTTATTTTAATTTGGTTTTTCGTTTGTTGACATATTTTACTTTTAAATATTCTTTCATTTTTTTATTATTCTCAGGAATTTTCTTTCTCTCAAATGGTTAACTTCTCGGCCCGGTTTCTCCGCTATTGAGTTTTCCACAGTAAAGTAAAACTTCCACAATTCCGAAGGTTGATTTGACCACGACGTTGCTTTAACGGGCACTGTCCTATCGGGGTGGTATGCCCTTACCTTCTTCAAGCATTTGAACCGATTTACGCGTCCAGTTGTGCGTTAACCTACAGTTTTATGTGGATCAGTAATCAGGGTGCTTTCAAACTTAACAAACGTTGGCAGAGGTGAGTGAAGCAGTTAGTGACAGATACGAATCCTAGGACTAACTGGGGATCGATCCGTAGACTTTTATTATTTACCGTCTGCTAGTTAACCATTAAACCACCTAGTCTATGACAGAGGGAAGTGAAATTTCTTGCGTTTAGAGGTTAAAGCATATTTCTGTTTTAAATGAGATTGCCTTCCTCTGAGGTAAGAATTTTAACAAGATTTTCTTTCTCTGAAACAAAACAGGTCTTGTTGTAATTAAAAACGCTCATCTCCTTTTCTCGTAAAATGGAATGTCAAAATTTGTTGCAAGGATCTCATAATCACCTTCATAGGCCGTACCTTAATGGGAAAGCTAGCACAGTTCCAGCAACTGCACTAAACTTGGCTTCGTTTCGAAAAGAGGCCTGTGTCACCGGACAAGACAGGCGTATTATGTCACCACGTAATGGCTTCTCTTGTCGTAAACATCACAACCCCATTTCTCGGAACTCGTTTGCTATCGTATCACCTATCCCACAACTGTAGACGTAATCACTGGCCCGACTTCCAGGTATCCAGAGTCTGGCGACGTCTACCGTGTTCTTTCTGCTAGGTACGTGTCTCCACGTTCAAGACCTAATCAGAATATTAATTACTCTCGCCTGTGTTGTCTGTTTCCTGTAAGGCAGTTTTATGAAAGCAAGGCTCACGCTGTCACTGAAAAACCTGTTCTCTCCAGCTCGTTTAAGAACTAATCTTGCATGCAACAGAGATCTGATCCCACGGGCTCTAGTAAGAAGTGTCTGTGGTGTCACCGCCAGACACCACACTTGCTAGGTGGTAGCCTTTAAATCGGCCGCGGTCCGTTAGTATACGTCGGACCCGCGTGTCGCCACTATCAGTGACTGCAGACCGAGCGCCGCCACACAGCAGGTCTAGAGAGACTTCCTAGCACTCGCCCCAGTTGTACAGCCGACTTTTCTAGCGATGGTTCACTGACAAATTACGCTCTCATTTGCCGAGACCATAGTTAGCATAGCCTTCAGCTACGTCATTTGCTACGACCTAGCAAGGCGCCATTATCATTTGCTATTTACCTTGTGATACATGTACCGTCAAACCGATGTTCACCAATTATGGATTAAAGTTAAGTATTCCAACAGGTACGTACTATTTTTGCTAGTCTCATACCCCTGACCTGTTCCAGACCTCACGCCATCCTGCGTGAGCTTAAACGCGTGCCCTTCGGCCTCCCGTCCTAGTGGATTGGCTGTCTTGCCAGTCCACAACAGTGTCGGTTTGAGTATTGCTATGAAGTATAATTGGAAAGAACATACTACAGCACGCTTTTTATCGAAGATAAGCGGCTAAGCAGTTGTTTGTTACCCACAGTAGATACGACTGCTGCTGTCCTCATGTCTTCTGCAATTTATATTTCGCTGAATCAGTGCACTCTTCCACTTTTCTACTTCACTCTGAGTACTTCACAAGTATGCTAGTCTTTCATGTAATGTGAGATACGTAGGGGTAAAATGAATAAAATGAGATTTTTTTGAATGGCAGTTATCAGTACCCGTAAATCGTTACTTATCGAACCATGTATTACTAACAACTATTTATTTTATTTTATATTAATAAAGTGGCTTGAAGAAGTGTCATGATGATCTCTCCATTGGCAAAAGATTCCGGAATAGTCCCCCATTCTGATCTCCGGGAGGGGACTGCCAAGGGGGAGGTTACCATGAGAAAAAGACTGAATAATCAACGAAAGGATAACGTTCTACGAGTCGGGGCGTGGAATGTCAGAAGCTTGAACGTGGTAGGGAAACTAGAAAATCTGAAAAGGGAAATGCAAAGGCTCGATCTAGATATAGTCGGGGTCAGTGAAGTGAAGTGGAAGGAAGACAAGGATTTCTGGTCAGATGAGTATCGGGTAATATCAACAGCAGCAGAAAATGGTATAACAGGTGTAGGATTCGTTATGAATAGGAAGGTAGGGCAGAGGGTGTGTTACTGTGAACAGTTCAGTGACCGGATTCTTCTAATCAGAATCGACAGCTGACCAACACCGACAACGATAGTTCAGGTATACATGCCGACGTCGCAAGCTGAAGATGAACAGATGGAGAAAGTGTATGAGGATATTGAAAGGGTAATGCAGTATGTAAAGTGGGACGAAAATCTAATAGTCATGGGCGACTGGAATGCAGTTGTAGGGGAAGGAGTAGAAGAAAAGGTTACAGGAGAATATGAGCTTGGGACAAGGAATGAAAGAGAAGAAAGACTAATCGAGTTCTGTAACAAGATTCAACTAGTATAAGCGAATACCCTGTTAAAGAATCACAAGAGGAGGAGGTATGCTTGGAAAAGGCCGGGAGATACGGGAAGATTTCAATTAGATTACATCATGGTCAGACAGAGATTCCGAAATCAGATACTGGATTGTAAGGCGTACCCAGGAGCAGATATAGACTCAGATCACAATATAGTAGTGATGAATAGTGGGCTGAAGTTCAAGACATTAGTCAGGAAGAATCAATACGCAAAGAAGTGGGATACGGAAGTACTAAGGAATGACGAGATGTATTTGAATTTCTCTAACGCGATAGATACAGCAATAAGGAATAGCGCAGTAGGCAGTACAGTTTAAGAGGAATGGACATCTCTAAAAAGGGCCATCACAGAAGTTGGGAAGGAAAACATAGGTACAAAGAAGGTAGCTGCGAAGAAACCATGGGTAACAGAAGAAATACTTCAGTTGATTGATGAAAGGAGGAAGTACAAACATGTTCCGGGAAAATCAGGAATACAGAAATACAAGTCGCTGAGGAATGAAATAAACGGGAAGTGCAGGGAAGCTAAGACGAAATGGCTGCAGGAAAAATTTGAAGACATCGAAAAAGATATGATTGTCGGAAGGACAGATTCAGCATACAGGAAAGTCAAAACAACCTTTGGTGACATTAAAAGCAACGGTGGTAACATTAACAGTGCAACGGGAATTCCACTGTTAAATGCAGATGAGAGAGCAGATAGGTGGAAAAAATACATGGAAAGCCTCTATGAGGGTGAAGATTTGTCTGATGTGATAGAAGAAGAAACAGGAGACGATTTAGAAGAGATAGGGGATCCAGTATTAGAATCGGAATTTAAAAGAGCTTTGGAGGACTTACGGTCAAATAAGGCAGAAGGGATACACAACATTCCATCAGAATTTCTAAAATCATTGGGGGAAGTGGCAACAAAACGACTATTCACGTTGGTGTGTAGAATATATGAGTCTGGCGATATACCATCTGACTTTCGGAAAAGCATCATCCACACAATTCCGAAGACGGCAAGAGCTGACAAGTGCGAGAATTATCGCACAATCAGCTTAACAGCTCATGCATCGAAGCTGCTTACAATAATAATATACAGAAGAATGGAAAAGAAAATTGAGAATGCGCTAGGTGACGATCAGTTTGGCTTTAGGAAAAGTAAAGGGACAAGAGAGGCAATTCTGACGTTACGGCTAATAATGGAAGCAAGGCTAAAGAAAAATCAAGACACCTTCATAGGATTTGTCGACCTGGAAAAAGCGTTCGACAATATAAAATGGTGCAAGCTGTTCGAGAAGCTGAAAAAAGTAGGGGTAAGCTATAGGGAGAGACGGGTCATATACAATATGTACAACAACCAAGAGGGAATAATAAGAGTGCTCGTATTAAGAAGGGTGTAAGACAAGGCTGTAGCCTTTCGCCCCTACTCTTCAATCTGTACACCGAGGAAGCAATGATGGAAATAAAAGAAAGATTCAGGAGTGGAATTAAAATACAAGGTGAAAGGATATCAATGATACGATTCGCTGATGACATTGCTATCCTGAGTGAAAGTGAAGATGAATTAAATGATCTGCTGAACGGAATGAACAGTCTAATGAGTACACAGTATGGTTTGAGAGTAAATCGGAGAAAGACGAAGGTAATGAGAAGTAGTAGAAATGAGAACAGCGAGAAACTTAGCATCAGGATTGATGGTCACGAAGTCAATGAAATTAAGGAATTCTGCTACCTAGGCAGTAAAATAACCAATGACGGACGGAGCAAGGAGGACATCAAAAGCAGACTCGCTATGGCAAAAAAGGCATTTCTGGCCAAGAGAAGTCTACTGATATCAAATACCGGCCTTAATTTGAGGAAGAAATTTCTGAGGATGTACGTCTGGAGTACAGCATTGTATGGTAGTGAAACATGGACTGTGGGAAAACCGGAACAGAAGAGAATCGAAACATTTGAGATGTGGTGCTATAGACGAATGTTGAAAATTAGGTGGACTGATAAGGTAAGGAATGAGGAGGTTCTACGCAGAATCGGAGAGGAAAGGAATATGTGGAAAACACTGATAAGGAGAAGGGACAGGATGATAGGACATCCGCTAAGACATGAGGGAATGACTTCCATGGTACTAGAGGGAGCTGTAGAGGGCAAAAACTGTAGAGGAAGACAGAGATTGGAATACGTCAAGCAAATAATAGAGGACGTCGGTTGCAAGTGCTACTCTGAGATGAAGAGGTTGGCACAGGAAAGGAATTCGTGGCGGGCCGCATCAAACCAGTCAGTAGATTGATGACAAAAAAAAGTGGTTTGTTTAAAGGGTAGTCTCATTCCTGCCGTCTGTACTATTACGAACAGCTTTCTTATAGCATTTTACGAACTCTTCACCATGAAGTGAAGAGATATAACCTAGAATGAAACCACTACTACCAATATTACTTCTGTACAACACTACATTACAGGAAAAATTATATAAAGGCCAGAATAAGTGAATATCTGACATCACTTGCATTCTACAGAAACAGCTTACTAATAATTTTGATGTCATAAATGGAACAACAGCAATCTTACATCGTAATTTAACAAAAATAAATAAATAAACAAATAAATAAAATTAGAAAAACAATCAGCCTAAATCGTAAATCATGTTTATTTCAGTGTTATCCTGTTTCGGTTATAGATAGGCATCTTCAGACCAGAATGTTTATCCATTGGTGATGTGTGGAGTAGAGGCTGAGAGAGATCTCTCGTCAACCATCTACCTCTGGTCATGATGTTACATATTCTTCACTGTGATGAGCATCGAATTTAGTCCCTTGAAGACCCCCCCCCCCCCCCCCCCCACCGTTGATCTACGCCTCTGGACTGTGGTTAGGGTGCATTTGGAGGATATGGACGACTTTCCTGCACTTTGGCTTGCTGATGAAGCTCATTATCCAGTGTTACATATATGACTTCCGACTATCATCAATAGACATGAAGCGACCTGAAGTAGCACTTTAGTAACTTTTGCGATAGTCCTTTTTAGACACAGGCGTAAAAATTGAAACCAAGTCTCCTGGGCTGTAACTCGCTGGCCGGTGTTTGGCGTTACAGAGCCCTCGATCCTTTTTCTGAGCGTCCAGGATTCGAATGCAAAACAACTACCTTGCCTCTTCGGTCCTGTTGATGTGGTGTTTCATGTAGTTATCCTGAGTATCGTCCGCCTGAAACGGGATGAGAGTACCCATTGTCGTTTCAGACTCGCGGCCGTGGAGTAAAACAATCGGTGTTAAATCTGCAGCGTCTCGCATAATTGTGTTTTATTGAAAGTCACACGGGCAGTACTGTATCCCAATGATTGAGAGCATATCTGCCTGTGTCTTATTAAATCATTCTTGAGGCCAATCTTCTCTTGATGAAAGGCAATTGTAATCCTATGGGTGACTTCGCAAGGTGAAAATACTACTGACACTAATATCGGACAGAAAACTTGTACACTTTTGGAGATCATCACACAGAGTGCGCCGTGCTTCAAAATAATCTTTACAAGGAATTTTGCAATTTCTAAAGATTCAGCTATCGGTGCAATGTTAGTGACAGCATAACGGCTGAGATAGTCAGTGCAGTACACTTTCCATCGATTCCACTCTCTCTTATTTGAGCGCCTACCAATATGTCGATTCCTGTTCGGTGTAATGGTGCTGCTGCTAGCGGACTTTGTAACAGATACTCTGGAGGAAACTGTGGCAGGTGGTTACATCGGTAGCATTCCTTACAGTGACACGTATAGTTTCTAACAGATCTTCAGAGACGGTCAGTGATACCTGCGTCTGATTGCCAGAGTCTTGAAGAATCGCCGGCCGGAGTTGCCGAGCGTTTCTAGGCGCTACAGTCTGGAACCGAACGACCGCTACGGTCGCAGGTTCGAATCCTGCCTGGGGCATGGATGTGTGTGATGTCCTTAGGTTAGTTAGGTTCAAGTAGTTCTAAGTTCTAGGGGACTGATGATCTCAGAAGTTAAGTCCCATAGTGCTCAGAGCCATTTGAACCATTTTTTGAAGAATCATAGGTGAGCCGATGTTTGAGCTTTGTGAGAAAACCGTCAGAACAGCTGGCCGTAGATGAGATGGGACACATACAACCATTTATGCCCCACTCGATCACAGTTCGTCTTATAAAACCTTTCGTTTGATAACTGGAATTCTCATTCGGTCGATTCCGCATTCTCAAATACCTCCGTTGTTTCCAGTAATGCCGGATATTCCTGCAGTTTAGCAGGAATGTAATCTAATGCGGCGATGACTAAGATTTAATTCACGCTGCTGTCTTCCACCAGAGGGTTCCCTGAAAGGCAGTCGGCGTCCTTTTGTTTGCGTCAGCTTTGTATACGTCTATGGCGTCGTACTTCTGAAGCCTCAAAGCCCATCTCGCCAGTCTACCGAACGGATTCTTCAGGCTAGGCAGCTAACGTAGAGACTGGTGGTCCGTCTCAGCGGTGCAAGTTTTGGCAAACGAATATTCCAGGACAATTAAAATTCACTATGTCTGTGTCGTAGAGTAGCTCATACCGGTCTTTTAGAGTATTCTGGAAGTATGAGCTATATAATTTTCAGAATGTTCCTGAATTTTTACTAGACCTATCTCTATTACAAAACTGCTGGCGTAGGCTTGAAGTACGTCTCGCCATTCTGGTCATACAATGATGGGCTACGAAAAGATTCTTCTTGCGTTTAATTCTAGGAGAATTTGGCGCCTCCCTGCAGTATTTCTTGCAAGGAGCGTACCTTGGTACAGCAGTACTTTATCGATGTCTGGTAGTCCGAGAAAATTTCTCACCTTACGAATGTGCCCAGGAGTCTGAAAATATGTCACTACTGCTCATATTATCTATGGATCGGGACGAACTCCGTCGCCATTCCGTAATCGCCCCGAAATTATTTCTTGTGTGATGAAGAGACAATATTACGGATTCCGACAGAACCCTGCCGGCTAAACACACCTCAACCCCCTCAACCCGGTTGTCAGATGTTTTTCAAACATTTTCGAGAAAACAACAGGGTTTTGCGGATGCAACGACACATCATCCACTTAATGCGTCAAAGCATCATACGTTCGAAAGTGGCTGAAGCGGTGCAAAATCCAAATGGCGCAAATTTAAACTCATAAGTTTTAGGCCGTCAGGTCTTATGAAGGCAGGGTTTACTGGTCACGCTATCTGCCAATCTTCATCTTCATACGAACAACAGAAGTGAACTAAGGGACCTCTGAAAGGTCGACGACGTCATCTAACGGCATATTCTGTACTTCCTCACAGGCGACACGCTATGTGATCGCTGGTACATAAACTGCAGTGTTGATGGAGTTTTCTTTACCGTGGGCCACTTCTTTTCTCCACTGCTGATTTGGAAACACCCGAAATTTGACACATAATGGCTGTCGCTCGCTGATGCTGTCCTCGGTCACCGGATCGTATTGGCTTTTCGATTGTATCTTCCCTCCTCTGCGTTGTGGTAGTGGAATTCTATGACACAAAACTGTCCTTCCTGGACTACTTCGGCTGTTCCTATGCACATATCTTCAGGGATGAAATGTGGCTGATAGTGGCAGTTAGTGATCTAAAGTCCTCCTTGACCAGTTACAGTGCCGGCCGCGGTGGCCGTGCGGTTCTAGGCGCTCCAGTCCGGAGCCGCGCTGCTGCTACGGTCGCAGGTTCGAATCCTGCCTCGGGCATGGGTGTATGTGATGTCCTTAGGTTAGTTATGTTTAAGTAGTTCTAAGTTCTTGGGGACTGATGACCACAGCAGTTGAGTCCCATAGTGTTCAGAGCCATTTGAACCATTTGAACCAGTTACAGTGTTTATAATCGTCGCCGGCACGTAAATTTCTTTTATGAATCTGAGTAGCTTTTTGAAATACATAAATGCTACCCAGCTTAACTGAGCATCTGTGTTGGCGGCTGCCAATCATGTCATTGATGACGGCAGGATAACATCATCTTGAGCGTTAAACAACCACCGACAGCAATTTTGGTTACGTAAGCTTGTTTGAACAGCTTCGTTAATCTGGAACTCTTATTGTTCGCAGTGTATGATTGTCCGTGATTCCTGCAAGGAGTTCCACTCGACAAACGGTATTAAGCGACAACATGCGTACATAATTATTCCAAAACATCGAGTATAAAAACGTGATTTGCACATATCTCGGGTTCTACTGGTGATGAAAAGGTGGCATCAAATGTTTTGGATAGCCCTTGTGCTAGGGACCATTCGCATACCCAACATAAGGGTTGTGCTACTGTCACTATCCAACAGTAGAGGGTCAAAATGTGAATATTACGCACTTCCTTACGGCGGTCAACGACCACAAGTCCTCCGTCACCTGACAGTGAAGCAGCAACAATAATGGTTGCAGGATCCAGGACGTGCTCGGCTCCACTAAGGGAAAGTTGGATGCATTATACACTGCAGGCGTGTACAAGGTGGAATGCGAATGTGGAGAGGCATACATCGGGAGACTGGTAGGCCAATAGCAAAGCGCATTCCGGAGCACGAGCGCTATGTTCGTCTAGGGCAACACGACAAATCTGCAGTGGCAAAACACCAGCAAGACTGCGGAAAGGACATAAAATCAAGCGAAGCCTGTGTGTTGGCCAAGCAGACGGTTTTGACGAAACGAAAAATCAGAGAGGCCATCTAAATACTTAAACACCCTAAAAACATGAACGGGAAAGATGGACTCAGGCTTGCCCCATCTTCGCTGCCAGCAATCTGAGCCCAACAGAATGCATTGTCAACACGAGACATGAGCACTACCGGCGAGTAACTGCCACCGCGCGGCCGACGTCCAGCAGTTGGCAAACAGCAGCCAACTTCTCATTCGACGGTGACCACCAATCATGGCACATAACACAAGAGCCAATAGACAACAGAGGTCACGTTCTCCCTACACCACAATAACCTTAAAATAAATTTCCCTCTCCTTCTTCCTTAAGTGACCAATGAAACGAACTATCTTTTTAAAATCATGACGTAATGGCATGCGCAGTGAACAGTAACAACAAAATGTAAGGGATACTGCATAGCCTGAACGCACCAGTAGACCCAGAATAAGGTCGCTGCAACCGTGGCCGAAACGTTGGTTTTTCCCCAGCAGCAGTAGTTTTATACATTATGACGCAGTACCACACCCAGAAAACCTTTATGTCGAATAATATTATTTTCGCTGATGCCTTGATGGTTACAGTGATAGCCTGTATACGAGTTTACTGCTGTAATTTATCACTAGCGTAACCCGGCTAGATATTCGAGATAGGCTACCTCACCCGACTCCTACGGCAATTAGAACAACACATCCCAATGACAGTCTCTTTTTTGCCAAAGTACTGAAGCTTGTAAGGAATTATACTTGAAAAAAGAGACAGCATTGGTCGTATATTTTTTACTATTGCAAAATCGATTTTCTGTCGCTGAGTGACCATCTTCAGTGCTATATCACAGTCTGTGATTGCCGTAAGCTTAGTGACAACAGTGCATCCCAATTTAAGTTATACAATATAGCACTGAAGATGGTCACTCAGTGACAGAAAATCGATTTTGCAATAGTAAAAAAAATGTACGACCAATGCTGTCTCTTTTTTCAAGTATACCTGTTATCTGGTCGTAGTGCACAAGACAACATGGAGTCGCCAATCAATTGTAAGGAATTATTCATACGTGTACAATATTGGGTAGTAATATTAATTTTTTCTGATGGCCCCCGCTGCAACTCCTCTCCCAGCAAACAACAACAAATATCAGTTACAAAGTAAATATACTAATTTCACGATTAGTACAAAGATCATTAAATTAAATCGAGAATTTCAGTAAAACTCCTAGTATAATTACGAAACAAAATTTTAAAATAATGAACTAAAACGTAATCTTAAAGATCTTAATTTCTTTCTCGTTAATTCTAGCCGATCAACTTAAAAATAAATAAAGGCTGTGACTATACGCGATTTAAGGTGATATATTTTACGGTAAGAGATATATGGATAAGTGGAAATTTTTTCCTGTTCGTATATAATCTGCTCCTGTATTTTTAAAATAGTACATAAAGTGTGAACGTTTAAATTCCTTTAGATTTAACATGACACATGATGGATGTGCTTCGGATTTACAACCGTAAAAACACCAAGATTTATGAATTTATAGTTATTTAGCTTTATTTTCAACTGTATCTACTGCTTCAATATTGTATGAAGCTACAGATTATTTTGTGTATTTCATGCAGATAAATTTGATAACAGTCCTTTCTCCTTCACATGGTATCTCAAGATATGCGTTTGTGCTTTCATATGCTAATATGTAACTAGGGACAATATGTAGCCAGAACTGAAGCAGCTAATTACTGGCGTGTTTTAATCCAATTCACTTCAGCTACTTTACACCTAGCATACATGTTGTAATAACCAAATCCATTTATCATTTTAAACCTCTGAAAAACATTTATCAACATAAACGTCTGGCGTGTACGTTGTGAGACAGTGATATGGTAATAAATGTTATGGAAGTTTTATAATTTTCAAATTGTTACAATATCTTCCTGTATTCATTTTATGTCATAATATGACTAGACACCATTTTGGCATATAAGACAGTCACCCTGTTGCAATATAGCACCATATAATAGGTACAGAGAAATTGTGCCTTTTGTGTTTATCATTTCTTGCTGCTTTTAACATAGTACATGACGTTTCAACTTTTAATTTATTTTTTAAAGATTCAGCAATCCTTCGTTAATATATCACTAGTGATGCACTCCCTGTTAGGATGTCCAACATAATGTTTCGTATTTCTTGCTCGGTACTGACAATTCCGATATTACACTATTGGCCATTAAAATTGCTACACCAACAAGAAATGCAGATGATAAACGGGTATTCATTGCACAATTATATTATACTACAAATGTCATGTGATTACATTTACACGCAATTTGGTTGCGTAGATCCTGAGAAATCAGTACCCAGAACAACCACCTCTGGCCGTAATAACGGCCGTGATACGCCTGTGCATTGAGTCAAACAGAGCTTGGATGGCGTGTACAGGTACAGCTGCCCGTGCAGCTTCAACACGATACCACAGTTCATCAGGAGTAGTGACTGGCGTATTGTGACGAGCCAGTTGCTCGGCCACCATTGACCAGACATTTTCAATTGGTGATAGATCTGGAGAATGTGCTGACCAGGGCAGGCATCGAACATTTTAATTATCCAGAAAGGTCCGTACACGACCTGCAACGTGCATTCTCCTGCTGAAATGTAGGGTTTCGCAGGGATCGAGTGAAGGGTAGAGCCACGGGTAGTAACACATCTGAAATGTAACGTCCACTGTTCAAAGTGCCGTCAATGCGAACAAGAGGTGACCGAGACGTGTAACCAATGGCACCCCATACCATCACGCCGGGTAATAGGGCAGCATGGCGATGAGGAATACACGCTTCCAATGTGCGTTCACCGAGATGTCGCCAGACACGGAAGTGACCATCATGATGCTGTAAACAGAACCTGGATTCATCCGAAAAAATGACGTTTTGCCGTTAGTGCACCCAGGTTCGTCGTTGAATACACCATCGCAGGCGCTGCTGACTGTGATGCAGCATCAAGGGTAACCGCAGCCATGGTCTCCGAGCTGATAGTCTATGCTGCTGAAAACGTAGTCGAACTGTTCGTGCAGATGGTTGTTGTCTTGCAAACGTCCCCATCTGTTGACTCAGGGATCGAGACGTGGCTGCACGATTCGTTACAGCCATGCGCATAAAATGCCCGTCATCTCGGCTGCTAGAGATACAAGGCCGTAGGGATCCAGCACGGAGTTCCATATTACCCTCCTGAACCCACCGATTCCATATTCTGCTAACAGTCATTGGATCTCGAGCAGCAGTGTCGCGATGCGATAAACCGGAAACGCGAGAGGCTACAATCGGACCTTTACCAAAGTCGGAAACGTGATGGTACCCATTTCTCCTCCTTACAAGAGGCATCACAGCAACGTTTCACCAGGCAACGCCGTTCAACTGCTGTTTGTGTATGAGAAATCGGTTGGAAACTTTCCTCATGTCAGCACGTTGTAGGTGTCGCTACCGGCGCCAACGTTGTGTGAATACTCTGAAAATCTAATCATTTGGATATCACAGCATCTTCTTCCTGCTGGTTAAATTTTGCGTCTGTAGCACGTCATCTTCGTGGTGTAGCAATTTTAATGGCCAGTATTGTGCATTTAAACATGACACATGATGTACTGGCTTCGAATTTTTAACTTATAAGTAGATGAAAGATTATGATCGTCAAGATAAGCTGGCACCACTTGAGCTGTTGTTGCATACACTAAGGTGACAGAAGTTCTAACATCGTGTCGGATCTGCTTTTTCCCGACTCAACAAGTCGGAAGTCCCCTGTAGAAATACTGAGCCACGCTCCCTCAATAGCCGTTCGTAATAGCAAAAGTGTTGTTGGTGCAGGATTGTGCTCACGAACTGACCTCTCGATTATGTGCCATGGATGTTCTATGGGCGGGGAAATTATTCGCTCGAATGGTCCGGCAAATTTTTCAGACCAGTCGCGAACAACTGTGTCTCTGTGACATGGCGCATTGTCACCCGCAAAATTTACATCGTTCTTTGAGGATGTAAGCCCCACGAATGGCTGCGAGTGGTCTCCAAGTAGCCAAACGTAACCATTTACAACCAATGTCCGGTTAAGTTGGACCAAAGGACCCGGTCCATTCCATGTAAACACAGGCCACTCCATTATGGAGCCACTGCCTTTTTGCCCAGTCCCTTGTTGACAACTTCGTCCCATGACTTCGTGGCGTCTGCGCCACGCTCGAAACCTACCGTCAGCGCTTACCAACTGAAATCCGGACTCATTTGATCAGGCCACGGTTTCCCAGTCGATATGGTTACGAGCCCAGCAGAGACGCTGTAGGTGGTGCGCTGTTCGCGAAGGCACTCGCGTCGGTTGTCGGTTGACATAGCCCATTAAAGCCAAGTTATGCCCCACTGTCGTAACGTATACGTTCATCGTACAGCCCACATTGGTTTCTGCTGATATTTCATGCAGTGTTGCTTGTCTGTTAGCACCGACAAGTCTATGAAAACACCACTGATCTCATTCCTTAAGCCAAGGCCCTCGAGCACTGCGTTGTCCTTGGTGAGAGGCAAATGAAATTTTGTATTCACGGCGTACTTTTAACACTGTGGACCTCTGAATATTAAATTTCCTAACGATTTCCGACATGGAATGTCGAATACGTCTGGCTCTAACTACGATTCTACTTCAGAGTCATAACTATGTCAGCAACGTTTTCACGTGGATCACCGGAGTTGAAATAGCCCTTAAATTCCTTGTAAATGCGATACTATCGCGATCTGTATGTGTGCATATTGCTATCCCATGACCTCTGTCAATTCAGTCTACGTTATGCAGTAATTCTTTTGGTTTTCATGTGGATAATTCCAGTAGAACTCCAGTCCCTTCACATTATACTTCATGATATCCTAGTATGTAACTAGGGGCAATATACAGCCCGAACTGAGACAGCTAACTGCTGGTATGATTTATCCCAACTTCACTTCATCCGTCGCATACTTAACGTACGTATTGTGATTATCAAATAAGCTTGCCACGATAACATGTAGCTGATAATACCTCGTCAGTCTGTAATATGTGGTGAATATAGTGTACAGACAATTATTTTGTAACTGCCACATACTTATACCACGGAGCTGTATTCTGTTGCTCTGCTTGACACGCTTAAGAATGACAGACATAACGAGCCAGTAAATATTGCGCCGCAATTCTGCGTAGTACCATCGACTGTCCATAGATACGGTTCTAGAGCTTTTTGGCTGCACCGTAATAGCTGTGCATGTGTTATGATATTGTTACGATACATCAGTTTTCTACATAGGCACAGGAAAGAAATGTCGGCCAATACATGCACTATGTGATCAAAACCCCCCAAAAACATACGTTTTTCACAATAGGTGCATTGTGCTGCCACCTGCTGCCAGGTAATCCATATCGGCGACCTCAGTAGTCTTTAGACATCGTGAGAGAGCAGAATGGGGCGCTTCGCGGAACTCACTGACTCCAAATGTGGTCAGGTGATTGGGTGCCACATCGGTCATACGTCTGTACGCGAGATTTCCACCTTCCTAAACATCCCTCGGTCAACTGTTTCCGATGTAATAGTAAAGTGGAAACGTGAAGGGACACGTACAGCACAAAAGCGTTCAGGCCGAACTCGTCTGTTGACTGACAGAGACCGCCGACATTTGAAGAGGGTCGTAAAGTGTAATAGGCAGACACCTATCCATAGCATCACACAGGAATTCCAAAGTACATCAGAATCCACGGAAGGTACTATGACAGTTAGGCGGAAGGTGAGAAAACTTGTATTTCATGGTCGAGCGGCTGCTCATATGCCAAATATCACGCCGGTAAATGCCAAACGAAGCCTCGCTTCGTGTAAGGAGCGTAAACATTGGAACGACTGAACAGTGAAGAAACGTTGTGTGGAGTGACGAATCACGGTACACAATGTGCCGATCCGATGGCAGGGTGTGGGTATGGCTAATGCCCGGTGGACGTCATCAGTCATCTTTGTAGTGCCAACAACAAAATTCGGGGGCGGTAGTGTTATGGTCTGCTCGTGTTTTTCATGGAGGCGGCTTCCACCCCTTGTTGTTTTGCGTGACACTATCACAGCACAGGCCTAATTTGATGTTTGAATCACCTTCTTGTTTCCCACTGTTGAAGAGCAATTCGGGGATGGCAATTGCTCCTTTCAACACGAACGAGCACCTGTTCATATTTCACGGCCTGTGACGGAGTGGTTACACGCCAATTACATCCCTGTAATGGTCTTGCCTACACAGAGAACTGACCGGAATCCTACAGAGCACCTTTGGGATGTTTTGGAACGCCGATTTCCTGCAATACCTCACCGACCGACATCGATACCTCTCCTCAGTGCAGCATTTCGTGAACAATGGGCTGCCATACGCCAAGAAAACTTCTAGCATCTGATTGAACGTATGCCTGCGATAGTAGAAGATTTCATCAGAGCTGAATGTAGGACCGCATTGAATTCCAGAATTACCGATGGAGGACGCCACGAACTTGTAAGTCCTTTCCCGCAGGTGTCCGGGTACTTTTGATCACATGTGTACGTTCTGATTATTTGATCAAATGTGGAGTTTGGGGCTTGTAAGAAGTAAGTAACTTTGTTTATGAAATATATGTGTACACGAGGTGTTTCTTGTAGACAGACACTGCATAAACCAGTGCCACTTTTTTTATCGATACATTTCAGGTGCTTCTATATTCCTGTCAGACGAAATTACCTCATAGCACGA
This sequence comes from Schistocerca piceifrons, assembly GCF_021461385.2. NCBI lineage: Eukaryota > Metazoa > Arthropoda > Insecta > Orthoptera > Acrididae > Schistocerca > Schistocerca piceifrons. Next base: position 48,448,354 of record NC_060139.1, read on the forward strand.
ACAATAAATAAATTTCAGGTTGTTTGATCAGTTTTTCTTTCTTGTTAAGTGTTTTTACCTGACGGAATATTACTTAGGCTCTCATACTTCTTCCAGAGCTTTTAGTGGACAAACGACGGGGTTGTTGTTCCAGAAACAAGGTAAAAAACGTAAGATATTACTTTCAGTTATCGTTCTGAGAATTAATATTTTCCACTAAAGTGAAGTGTCGCCATTTACCTGTATGCCAGAAACCAATACTAAATAATATTGAGAACTTTCTTCCTGAAAATCGATAATTCTACTAATACCGGTAGCCAAGTGCTAAAGTGGTGGAGTTTGGAAGTAACTCTATTAATTAAATTTACAGCATTTAATGATGTATATTTTAATAAATTGATGATCAAGTAACCCTACCAACATAACCTCTGGCGGTTACCTTGTCAGTCTTTAATATATAGCGAATATGAGGTGTAGACAACTGTTTTCTTAATCAAAATATCCACGGGTGTGCTGCCGGTCTATAGCGTCCAACGGGCACAATATTTCGGCGATTATACATGTCGCCATCATCAGGTGAACTGACGGACTGAGCTCCTGTGAACGTGCCGGCACGGAGATCCGTACGCTATGGCTGCTCAGAGGGAACTGGGTTCGGTCGCGGCGGCGGCCGATTTAAATACCCTCCGCCCGCGGCGCGCTCCCTCCGCCGTCCGCGCCCCGCGCCGCCGTCGCGCGGTGGAACAGATTGCGACGGCGTCTGGGATGACGTCGCAGTGATGGCTCTGTCCGCCGTGGTCGTCACAACTATACGTTTGCTCGATTTACTCTTGATTAACCCGATCGCTGGTTCCCAAGCCTTGCTAAGATTATAGCCGCAGTCACGGCTTATGAGGTCGTCATTGGTGCGAATTTCGATGGCCTCTCTAACAACGCTGTCCCAGTATCTCGACGTCTGTACCAGAATCCTCGTGCGGTCATACTCCATGGCGTGATTTTCCGACAAACAATGCTCAGCGACCGCCGACTTGCTCGGATACATCAGTCGAGTGTGCCTCTGGTGTTCACGGCATCGATCCTCGACGGTACGCATCGTCTGACCAATATACGACTTGCCACATTGACACGGAATCTGGTACACGCCGGCCTTCCTCAAACCGAGGTCATCTTTGGCGCTCCCCACCAGTGCACGAGTTTTATTTGGAGGACAAAACACAGTTCCGACCCGGTGTTTCTTCAGAATGCGGGCGATTTTCCCCGAGAGTGCGCCTGTGTATGGAATAAATGCAGTGCCTACCTCCTCCCTCGTGACTTCATCCATCTCAACAGGTTGTGCTGCAGTGGTTGGGCGGAGATCACGTTGAATCTGACACTCTGAGTACCCGTTTTTTCGAAATACAGTTCTCAGATGTTCCAATTCTTGGGGTAGACTCTCTGCGTCAGAGATAGTGAGCGCCCTATGTAGAGTTTTAAGTACCCCATTCCTCTGTGAAGGGTGGTGGCAGCTGTCTGCGTGCAAATACAGATCAGTGTGCGTTGTCTTCCGATACACCCCATGACCTAGGGTGCCGTCAGCCCTTCTCTTCACCAAGGCGTCAAGGAAAGGTAATTTACACTTCGTTTCAGTCTCCATAGTGAATTTGATGTTTTGGTATATGGAGTTTAGATGTGTAAGGAAGTCAAGGAGTTTATCCATACCATGTGGCCAGATGACGAACGTGTCGTCCACGTAACGGAAAAAGCAAGTAGGTTTCCATACGGATGACGACAGGGCTTCCTCCTCGAAATTCTCCATGTACAAATTCGCTACCACCGGTGAGAGTGGGCTACCCATGGCGACTCCCTCCGTTTGTTCGTATTATTCTCCATTAAAAAGAAAATGCGTGGAAGTCAAGGCATGCCTAAAAATTGTGGCCGTTGGACACTATAGACCGGCAGCACACCCGTGGATATTTTGATTATCAAATACGCCGGGAGAAACTCAAGAATCAAAACTGTTTTCTTATTGTACCGTATATTCCACCGATTTGTATTCTGTAGTCTTACAAACTTTGGAAAGCAAAATAGCATAGACGGAAGATACTTTAATCTTCAGAGTTTCAATAAATTAGTTTAAACACATGAAATTTAAGCAAGTACTATAACGAAGCGACCTATCTACGTTGTCTCCAGTTTCTTACTTTAATAAACCACGAAAACACTGCATTCACTGTTGTTACGCTTCCAAGCAGTGAATCGTGGATTTATACAGGATTTAAGCAAGGTAATGATAGGTACTTAAAATAAGATGGCCACACTTGCTATAATTAGCTGTCAATATAATGAATACAAAGAATATTTTATAACAGATTTTGTTAAAGCAGTTCTGCCTTCATGTACATGAATAAGGAGTTATTGTCCTTAGCTTGCCTTGTCAGGTGCAGTGAAGTTGAGAATGTGGTACACAATTATCTTCACATGTTCTTTACGTCTTTAATTAATCAGGTACACCAGAGACGCCATTGTGCCTACCTTCCAAAAGCATTCTTGAATTAAGGTGGTATAATTCTTGCAGTGCAATATTTTGACCAGGAGGAATCTTATGTCAACAGCTCAGTTTACATGAGACAACTTACTATTGTGAAGTGCTAGTTATCGCCTTGTTCATGGAACAAACTGTGCTACAGTTTCCACAAAAATTTTAATCACTTGACGTTCGTACCAATATGTGACCTCTCTTAACTACTGCTAGTTGGCTGCTTCCTACAGTTTAGTCTGTCTGCAGCATACTTCTTTCCACATGCAAGACATGCACAAAACGTAAATGACGAGGCACACCAGCCAACCGTATCTTGATGCTCTTTACTTGGGCAGCACACTGCTCATTTTTCTTCATAGAAAAGACATCCACAAACCAGAACGACATGGGAAAAAGCTAATGGCTACCTTATTTCTTCGGCAGAATACTATGTCTCTGGTAATATTTAAATATAGCATCCTCAAGATGAGCTCAGATTTTACGAGTATGATTGTTTTAAATCCTTAAGAAGAGAATTACAAAATAAATGTGCAGTAGCTAATCACATTTTAGTTTCGTAATCGTTTGCTGTCCTCCCATTCGTCATCTTTGAATAATCAGTACTAAATCATGTCTTGTAGCGACAACACATTACGTGATTGTAAAAGTGATGCTATTCAGTGAAGTATTAAAACCACCATTTGCTACTTTCTACATTCTTTTTATTTATCCAATCTCAAAACGTCTTGGACTGACAGAGTTCGTAAGGCAACCAAACGACGAATTTTATGAAATGTAGTAAGATGACTGCCACAAGGATAAGTTCTTAACCTCATCGTATACATAACATTCTTTGATGATTCCGACAAGCAGCTTAGCTCTACCATTTGGTTATTGTAAAATGCTGCCAACGTGTGTATATGTACATCGTCTACTGTTCTGACTGAAGGAAGTGTGCCGGTCGGTGTAGCCAAGCGGTTCTAGGCGCTTCAATCTGGAATTGCGCGACCGCTACGGTCGCAGGTTCGAATCCTGCCTCGGGCATGGATGTGTGTGATGTCCTTAGGGTAGTTAGGTTTAAGTAGTTCTAAGATCTAGGGGACTGATGACCTCAGCAGTTAAATCCCATAGTGCTTAGAGCCATCTGAACCATTTTTTTGAATGATGTGTAGTGGGAGCAGCAACACCAATTGTAACGGGAAGAGGTATTAAGACTTGCCCGAGCTTTCCAAGTGATTCATTGTTTCCAACTACAGTACCCCTGTTCCTCTCAGTCTGCATCACTTGGTCCTGCAATGCTGAGGACACCACTTCACCGTCTGCGAGATGGCTTGGCGTGGAATGGCTGCCTCAGTGACCTACGCACGTACTGCTGTGTGTCGGGCTTGTACAGCAGCAGAGTTGCAGTGTCATCAGGATATGGGCAGTTCACTCAGCAGTCTGTATCCCTGCCGACTCAGCGCCGCTCGGTGTGAGCCGCAGGCGGCCACCTACGTGCTTCTCCCCGGCGTGGCTAAGATCGCGGCGACAGCAAGTGCCCATGATCTGAAGTCCGAAGCTGCGGCCCTCGCCTTGGGATGCCTCAGGCGTGTGTTGGAAGCCATGACGACTGCCCGCAGTAGTGAGCCATGGAGTGGCCCGCCGTTGGCTGGCTACGGACTCCACACTGCCTTCAGACGGTTGAACCAGCGACTCGCTGCTGTGGACAGGAACGCTGGCACCCCATCTGCTGCTGCGTGTGGCTGGTGGTGTGACACGCCCCGCCATCCAGGAGAGCTGCCACACTTCAATGAATCTCGTTAGATACGTATACACTTTTAGCAATCTGACGGCCCCGTTGTCTCTATTCTATTTCCCAACTGTAGGTATGCGCGTAACTCACTGCAATCTGGCGCGCACCTGGCTGTAACTTGTGCTCAGAATATTGCACAAAACTAGCTTTCCCTATCCTAAGCGTTGGTGCTGCTACAGAAGGCAGAGAATGAACACTGCAGCAAAAGTACTGTCAGTATGGACCACTACAACGATGCAAGCGTAGCAACACCTCCAGTAGGCAGCTCAGGAGAATGCCTTGGGGAGGAGTGAATTGCAGAAGAGAGACCGGTCTTTCCCCTTCCACCCTTTCGCTCTGAGGCTGCTTAATGGGCTATGTTACAGACCATTCGAAAAATACTACCGTGCCAGTACCCACTGTAAGCCTTGTTGCGTTGGGTGGCGTTAGGCGTTTACGATCTCCACTTTCGCAGATTTTTTTTTGTCTACAGCGCCAGTACACAAGGAGAAAACTCTAATGTAATTTCCATCAAAATCGCCATTTCTAGTACGAAATTGACGAGGAAACCCTTCAGTTGATGGTATTTTTGTTGAATGAAACGCCAAGTTTATCGAGACGAAACACTGAATTTCAGTATTTGCATATACAATACCAGTATTAATAAACTATTTATAAAACAACTGCTGATACAATGGACATTCAAATGAAGTAGTCGACCGGCATCCGAAAGTATCACTAAATTGAAATGGTGAGAAGAGTTGCTACACACTATATGAAAAAAAAGAAGTAAAAAACTACTCAGCGGGAATGAATTATCTAGAAGGGTTGGAAAACAATGATGTACACGTACAGACAAATAAACTATTATAGTGTCATAAAAATTGGATGATTTACTCAGGAGAAAGAGCTCCAAAAATTCTGTAAGTCGAAACGCGTTGGTCCATGTCTGGCGCTTATGCAAGCAGTTATCTGACTTGCCATTGGTTGTCAGAGTTGTTGGATGTTTTCCTGACGAATATCGTGCCAAATTGGGTCCGACCTTCCATATTCCGAGCTGGTTGGAAGGCCATAACGCTCCGAGCTTTATCGATAGCGGAGATATTTAGTGACCTTGCTGGTAGTGGTAGGGTCTGGCATACGCTAAACAAGAAGTAGAAACTCTTGCCGTGTGCTGAAGGGCATTGTCTTGCTGAAATGTAGGCCCAGGATGGCTTGTCCTGAAGAGTAAGAAAACGTGCGTAGAATATCGTCGAAGTATCGCTGTGCTGTGAGGGTGGAGCAGATGACAATGAAAGGGGTCCTCCTATGAAATGAAATGATCACACTCCTGGTAGTCGGTCGTTCAAATAAAATTTCTCTGAGCACTACGGGACTTAACTTCTGACGTCATCAGTCCCCTAGAACTTAGAACTACTTAAACCTAAGTAACCTAAGGACATGACACACATCCATGCCCAAGGCAGATTTCTAACCTGCGACCGTAGCGGTCGCGCGGTTCCAGACTTAGCGCCTAGAACCGCTCGGCCACCCGGCCTGCTAGTCGATTGTACCGAGGCCGTATGGCGGCTGATACATTGGGTCCACCGCCCACCCTCCAGGTCCTTACTGGTCACTGGGGCTCACTTCGAAGCAGGACTCATCACTGAGGATAGTTCAACTCCTGTCGATGAGATTCCCGGCCTGCATAGCGTAGTAGGATTCTAAGACAATGCCTTTCCGTATCCGACGAGAGATTTTTGCTGCTTATCTTCTTGCATGCCAAACCCTACTTTGGTCAGAAAAGGTCGCCAGATCTCTCCCTAATTGATAATTATGCACAAGATGCTCCAAGCAGCTCTCAATTTTGACGTTCTAACGCGCCAATTGGTTAGAATTTGGGACGATATTCCTCAGAATGACAAACTATCAATTCTGTCAATCAATGGCAAGACGAATAATTGCATGCATAAGGGCCACAAGTGAGCCTACGTTTGAATGACTTCCTGAATTTTTGAAACTCTTTATCTTGAATAATTCATCCAGTTTTTCAGGAACAGTAATCGTATACCTGTACATGTGCGTGACGTCTACTGATTTCCATCTCATTCGTATAAGTCCTTCGTGGCGATTTTTTTGTTTTTTGTTTTCCTTACTTTTACGTTGCTCTAACATTATCAAGCAAGTACAGGAGCTTTCTTTTTCACTTGCTGTTTCCATTGCACCCATTGCCTGATAGGACATGAAAAGTTGTAATTTTAACCCGGCGTCCTAACCGCTACACAACTGGTCAAACCCGTGCTGTCCTCGTTGAGGGCCTCTCGGTTTCGGGTCACAACCTGTTGTTACTTGTGTCCCGCCTATGCAGACATGTGACGCTCTTCTGCGTTGGTTTATTTCCGGTGATAATGGCTCACGGCTGAAATTAGCTAACAGCACGATTTTTAAGAAGGCCAACGGCCTTGCCGCAGTGGGAAAACCGTCCCATCAGAAGTTAAGCGCTGTCCGTTCTGCCGAGCGCTGTTGCCAAGCGGGGTGCACTCAGCACTCAGCCCTTGTGCGGCAAATTGAGGAGTAGCTGCTCCAGTCATGAAAACTGACAACGACCGGGAGAGCGGTGTGCTGACCACATACTCCTCCATATCCGCATCCAGTGACACCAATAGGCTGTGGATGACACGGCGGTCAGTACTGCTAGGCCTTCAGAGGCTTGTTCGGATGGAGTGAGTGACGAGTTTAGTAAAGCACAATGCAGCCTACAACGGAGAATGTAGAGAATGTAGAAAACCTACTTGTTTTTATCTTTTGGGCATAGTATTGTGTTATTTTCCTCTGTAGCTTTTTTATTTTCCTATTGAAACAAATATAAAGTGTATCTAGTCGAAATTTAAACTTTGCAGATCATCTACGGAGACTGAAGAATGTTTAAAGATGACAGGAAAGATGTAAGGTGAGTTGTAGATTCCCATCAGCGAAGTTCCAGCTCGAGGCGGAGGAGAGATACCTTGGAAAGACAGCACTGATAGCAAACTGCCTACATCTATTTAATGCTTCCTTTCAGACTTTACGTAGGTCCAGACACAATAACGCGTCATGGCTCATAAACAAACTGATTTTAGGTCACAGACGGCATCATCATCATCTTTATTATTGCTGCCATCTAATCATTTTCCTCTGAGAAATATTTCTGTAGTTTGTTGTGTTCTTTGTGTTAGGTGTATTTCGTCGTTCATATATTTACTGAAAGTGCTGGGCCTTGCAGATCGAATCCGCCGTACTGTGGATATTTCTTCCATTCTGTTTCGTCTCTGATCGCACTGGTGGCCTGTGTAACTCCTCGTGCTTGCAGTCAGATCCTCTTGTCTGTGAGAGAAGTGTACAGTGTATTACGACGTTCTCTGGAGAACCTATCTCCCCTCATGAAAGTCACTCCCTGTGACTGAAGTGCAAGTGCTGCAGATGCACTGGATACGGGCCGTGTCTAGCCACATAATTGACCATGCTTCGACTGAGATCGACGTATCTGAGTTCCAACCATACCTGACGTCGGGATACAAGACAAAATCTCTCCTATTCTCCTTGCCAACTATCCAGTAACAAATTTCTTAAGTGCCGTTTGTCTCTAATTTCCTCTCCATTTACGGAAGTTATCTTGTCCGTTCTTCCCATCTTCAGCCAGTACATGGCGGTTCGATGTCTGGGAATGCAATCTACTGGGTATTTTCCTAACAACACACACAATATTTCAGTTGGTGAGGTCCAGAAAGTCCAAAACAGCCTCAGCAACACACTTCTTAGCCTGCACTTGGCAGCTGTTTTTTTACTAACGAAGTTCAGATGGTGAGCCCACCGGCCGGAGTGGCCGAGCTGTTGTAGGCGCTACAGTCTGGCGCCGAGCGACTGCTACGGTCGCAGGTTCGAATCCTGCCTCGGGCATGGATGTGTGTGATGTCCTTAGGTTAGTTAGGTTTAATTAGTTCTAAGTTCTAGGCGACTGATGACCTCAGAAGTTAAGTCGCATAGTGCTCAGAGCCATTTGAACCATTTTGATGGTGCGCCCATATACTGGCCGCAGAACAAACAATCGACTCAATGATCGCACAATCACGCGTGGTAGTGTTACAGGTGATGATCTTGAACGTTCAGTGTTTACCTTAGCCAAACTGTACGTTCGGCCTTTCCAGAAACTATTTGTACGTCCTAGCAATCGTGATCCTTTTGTTCTAATAAATAAACAACACCGTGTGTATAATTTATTATGGACTTCCGGTTTCAGTCTGCGTCGCAGTTCATCCTCAACTCTAAGTTCGAACAGAAGAGGCAACAACCACAGAAATTTGACCGAAGTGCGATATTATGAGTTCTTGTGTCATGGGGTATAGTACACAATGAAACGACACTCCACTCGAACAGACCATATAGGCAGAACGGTATTGACCGGCCGCCGTGTCATCCTCATGCCAAAGGCGTCACTGGATGCGGATATGGAGGGGCACGTGGTCAGCACATCGCTCTCCCGGCCGTTGTTAGTTTTCGTGACTACAGCAGCTACTTCTCGCTCAAGTATCTCCTGAATTTGCTCACAAGGGCTGAGTGCACCCCGCTTGCCAGCAGCGCTCGGCAGACCGGACGGTCACCCATCCAAGTGCTGGCCCAGCCAGACAGCGCTTAACTTCGGTGGTCTGACAGGAACCGGCGTTACCACTGCTGCAACGCAGTGCAACACAGTGAGTTCTCAGTTATTTTTCATTGAATGAAGGCCAAATCTTAAAGTATACTATGTGTTCGGTAATTTCGTACGTTTTTCTTAAATATACTAACAGGAATGAAAATGTACGATGCACAGTGAGCTGTCTCTTTGTTTATAACATTAGTTTCTTATCATTTATTGTTTACACATCATAAAAACAGAAATGTATTATACTAACGTGTCTTTTAAGCCTGAATTGTTATTAAGGTTTCTTTATTTAATTACACGGGAAGAAAGAATTTTACATTGCTTGAGTGTACTCAACTATGATTTACGTGCCGTTTTTTAATTGTTATTTCATTCCCTGTTTATCAAATTACAGGTTCCCTGTACTACTCCCTCACGCAAGGCGTCGGGACCTGGAACGTTGTTTATTAGCCAGCGGTACCTCCTTTCACGAAATGGCGAACAGAGGTGTTTGAAGTATAATCGTGTTCCACCTCTCAGCTGAATTACGTTTGTGTATAGTTATCTGTTTGCAGATCGTTGTTCCGGAGGATTTGGTTCACAGGTATTGTGCCGTATTTCTCCATCCTTGAGTCATAACCCCGCCTAATTGTCTCAGCGTAGACAAAACTAGTGGCGTATTCACCCTCTGACTTAACGGTCTATACGATACCGCCCGAATATTGTGTTGCGTTTGTACGTAGCTGTCCCGGTGCCGTCAATTTGCCTCTAGGGTATTGTTTGGTATCTAGTTTCGGGTACCTGTGTATGTTGAGTCTCACTTCTTTGTCCTGTACTAATACTACGTGTTGATATTGCTTATATATTGGAAGTTTTCATAACTTCGTTAGCTCACGGCTTCATGGTTAGTATGCTCTTTGGTATCAGATCAGTCTGAGCGTTTTGTATTAGCTCCATTGATTGGTGAAATTTAAAGTCAGTGCATATTTGGTTTACCAGCAACGGGAATTTGCGGCCGGTCAGTCTTCTACAAAATCGGTCTACAGGTATCTTTTTCTACAAACATGGTCTCTATACCTGTGGTATTATGGTCTGTATTTGTGAGCCCTTCCGATATTGTCCTATTGGTTATCGATCTCAAAGCCCCGTCATTCACTACTCTAGTATCTACACCGGTTATATGGGCAACCCTTCCGTGATACGCTGGTAGTTGGTCCTCTTTATTTAGTACATACAAGTGGGATTCGTTTACATTTTTAGTTATTATTGTCCCCTGTTGTGGCTGCAAGCCACAAAGTGGACCGAGCATTTGTGTCAACACAGATACTTAATGGTCTACTACCTGCTAGGTCCTGTATTAATTAAACATAGTGGTCTACTTAGTGACTGTAGTGGGCCACCAACCATCTACATCTACATCTTCATTCATACTCCGCGAGCCACCTGACGGTGTGTGACGGAGGGTACCTTTAGTCCCTCCAATTCCAGTCTCGTATTGTTCGTGGAAAGAAAGATTGTCGGTATGCCTCTGTGTGGGCTCTAATCTCTCTGATTTTATCCTCATGGTCTCTTCGCGAGATATACGTGGGAGGGAGTAATATACTGCTTGACTCCTCGGTGAACGTATGTTCTCGAAACTTCAACGAAAGCCCGTACTGAGCGTCTCTCTTGCAGAGTCTTCCCCTGGAGTTTATCTATCATCTCCGTAACGCTTTCGCGATTACTAAATGATCCTGCAACGAAGCTCGCTGCTCTCCGTTGGATCTTCTCTATCTTTTCTATCAACCCTGTCTGGTACGGATCCCACACTGCTGAGCAGTATTTTAGCGGTGGGCCAACAAGTGTACTGTAACTTACTTCTTTTGTTTTGGACTGCATTTCCTTAGCATTTTTCCAATGAATCTCAGTCTCGCATCTGATTTACCGACGATTAATTCTATATGGTCATTCCATTTCAAATCACTCCTAATGCCTACCCCCAGATAAATTATGGAATTAACTGCTTCCAGTTACTGACCTGCTATGTTGTAGCTAAATGATAAAGGCTCTTTCTTTCATTGTATTCGATGTCTCGGTCCTTCAGCTAATTTGTATTGTCACTATATGACTTAGTCAATTGTACGATTGTCGTAACACTTATTTCTGTGTTCAACATTGCAACTGTGGTGACCTCTAGAAAGATGTTTGTTTCCCCTCCTTTGCGTGAGTTTCTTGAAGACACGTCAGGTCCAAGTCACCTTTTCCATCTCTCTGCCTCAAATTCACTGCTTAGCAGGATGCTCCTCGGTGCATTGAGTTCTAATAGTTTAACTAGTGGTTCAGTAACACCGTAGCATTGCGGTGTAGACTTTATGTGCTCATGAGCTCCCAGGAAGTCGTCATACAAGGTGGCCAGAACAGTTTTTAAAGCTTATAAGAGTGTTTCGTGGTAGATTGCGCTATTGGTGTTAAGACAACAATTCGATTAGTTGCCCCGTCTTTGCTAGCAAATTCAAGAAGTCCGTGTAGTGATGGTGTAGCCATACGTGTGCTTTGTTAGTGTTTCCTGAAACCGAACAAGAGATCGCTACAAAAATGAAAAATGGTTCGGTAGTAAGGATCGAACCCAAGCCAAAGGCTGTATAGTATCGTGCGCTATCGTCAACGCTATGAGAACAACTTACTGTAGCTGTATCTGGCGGCTCGCCTGAATTTGCTCGCGCAATGGCGTGACTGGCTAATTCAGTGTTAATTAAGTCAGAAACGGCGCAATGTATCGAATTTTTTTCTTAACAATTATTTCTCAGCACGACCTACCCTTCACTACCGATACATGCTTTTCAGACTGTCTCTGACAATCCTGTACATCTGGCTAAGCTTAGCACTTCATAACATTCACCTAGGTAAGAATGTCACGTAGTTATCTTTGGTCATTCCTTTCATGTCACTGAGTACAGTTTGCAATTCCTTAGATGGTGTGTTAGTTGTACAATTAGTCGGAGAGTCTGAAAGAGATCTTTGTTTAAAGTCCAATCTTATGTCTTCTTTTATGGTCTCTCAGTTCAAAGAATGATAGGTAGATGGTGGTTTTCATAGTGATAGTTCAGAGAATGCCAGATAAATGGTGGTTTTCGTAGTGGTTGACGCTGATGGTTGAACTGACTTCGCCATATTGTTAGTGTCTTCAGGGTATGTAGCGGTTCCACGGCAGCTCTCTCATAGAGACCGCCTCCCCACCCCGTCTCATGACGGTGATGCAGAGGCTGACACAGCAACGACCAATCGTTAACCGACATTCCCCTCCTCGTAATTTTTGTGGATTGATGTTTTGGATGGCAAGAGGTTTGGTTAGATATTGCGTAGGAAGCACTCGCACTTAAATCGCTTGTGTTTTCGCTATTTACTTGCTTAGTAACATTTGAAAATCCACCTGTGACGAAGCTTGCTGACATAATATAGTCCCGATACTTTACATCGTCGTACGGAAATTTTGTGACATCGTTTCCTCTATGTGCATACAGCTGGTAATGCTGTTGCATAATTTTGACTTGTGGAAGCATTTGTGTATGAATGTTTGAGGAATTAAAAGCTTCCCGTTGCCCATACTTTGAATCAAAACTGGTGGTTTGCTTTTGTTGCCGATTCCAGCATGGTTACGTCTTTTCAGGTAAATGCATGTCTATTTGTTGCATAGCTCTGTTTCAGGAGGTATGTTGCGGTTCTGCGAGTTTCTTTATCATACATATTTACTTTTGTTTTTGTTCCTGCTGTGGTACTTTTCACCTGAATTTGTATTTCTTTTCTCTACTTCTAGTTAATAGTTTAACATAATTGCATAAATAGCGTCGAGAAGCGCATTCTGTTTGCTTTACTGAAGAGGTTCCAAAACTTATCCTCTGGCGGAACACTTCGAGAACATCGGTACTGTGATGGAACGCCTTGTTGATTTTGAAGGTTAATAAAATATTTAAAAATGTGAAAAACGTGTTTTCTATATTTGACTGCATCAATTTTAAATGATTAATTATACAAAAATCTTAATTTTTTTTTAAATGTCGAAAAAATGTTATGGTATTAATAATTTGTCATGGAGCACTTTTTCACTTCCTGTGGATCACCAGCGTTCCGCGGAACTCAGTCTGGGAAACCTTACTCTAGAGCATGTCAGAATGCACAAACGACCTGCTTTCGCGTTCCTGTGACGCGCATTCTGCTCAGCAGCGGACAGTGAATCGTATGTCGTTATATTAGCCAAACGTGGCTTGCACTACTGCTCACTTAGAAATCATCTCGGGAAACATCAGTTTACTGCGAAAAATCCCTTGAAATTACTGATTTCCTTTCTGGACAGCAGGCTTACTAGAGTCCAACAAATACGTTATCTTTGCCGCAAGATGAGGAAAGCGATTAACACACTACGAGCAGTTACTCGTGTATGGAGGGGTGCTGGACGATGTGTTACGATCACCCAGTATTGTGGTCTCTTAAGGTATGTCCTCGACTATGAGTTTATTGCCTACGGAAACGTCCGACACTATGTATTAATAACGGTTGATGGGCTATAATATCCAGCCATAAGATTGTTTAGGAACCATTTACTTATCACCAGAAACGCCCTATTAGAGAGAACCAGGGAAATGTAGATCGCCATCAGACGCGAATTTCTGCCATAAAAATTCCGATTACTATGCTATTCCTACTACTATGCTGAAATGTTATGACTTTTCAGATGGAAACCGGTATTTTAATCAAGTAAGTAAAAAAAGGGCGCTGTTCAAACAAAAGTTGTTGAATGTGAGAGACATTATCTTTGGTGAAGAAAGATCCTTTCATTTACGATGTTTAGCAGGCAATATGAATTTCTTCTATTTTTCAGTGTGATGTATTTTACCAGTTACAATATTTACCCACTCAAGGGTCTCCTATGCAACATGGCCATTTGGTTACAAATTACCTCTAGTTATACAAATAGACTGAAAGTCGCGAAAAGAATCTGTTTTGCATAAACAGTACTGCGTTAGGAAGCGCAGGGAAATCAATCTTACGGGAAAGGCGAGTATACATAGTGCAGAGGAATAATCGTGTAGTTACCTTAGGTACACGCTACTGTGACATAATTATAATTCTAAGTGCCTCTAGAACTACTCTTCGACAACTCGAGCACTATAAGCGAAACTCGTGTAACAACAGGTACATATACCTCACTGAAAAAATCCCTTCAGTGGGGTGTAATACTAAAATTGTGAACTACAAGTGTATAAGCGATCGTTCAGCCGGAAGTCACTGGCGTGGCGATTGCACACTCTAATCTTGTATACCAGCAACACAACCAGTTTGTAATTGCAACACTTCCTTATTGATTACACATACACATGAATTCATCAGCAGTAATAATCAGTTAACAACATATGCATATCAAGGCCCTATCCACAATTAGTATTTATAATATTAACCGTCACACTTGTGACAACGGCCCCTTTACGTGCCGGTAACAACAACCAAAATAATAGATGAAATAGATAACCACATATTTACAATGTCGGCTATCGCCTTTCTCACTCAGTTTTACACTTAATGAAAAGGTAAAACTAATTTGATGCTGTCTGACTTGAAGGGTACTATTAATTGTTCGGTTTACACTTAGCATTGTACTATACTCAACGTCCAGAAGATTTTAGACTTTATGCAAGCTTAAGGCAAAACGTCAATTTAATGAAAATGTGATGGACGCGACCAAACGTTAATCTATTACGATTTCACAAACACACGATCCAAAGGGTGAAATTATACTCAACTTTGGGCAGTAGGAAATCTTCTGCCTAAAGCAAGCCTCTCGTTGAGTGGAATAGAGAAATCGCGCTTTAACGGGGTCCAGTCGGCCGAAGTGGCCGTGCGGTTCTAGGCACTGCAGTCTGGGTCCGCAAGACCGCTGCGGTCGCAGGTTCGAATCCTGCCTCGGGCATGCATGTGTGTGGTGTCCTTATGTTAGTTAGGTTTAACTAGTTCTATGTTCTAGGGGACTAATGACCTCAGAAGTTGAGTACCTTAGCTGCGCTCAGGCAGTCGTTCGCACTGCCTGACTCGCTCCCTGCCCTTTTAACAGATGACTCGGCTATGGCTGACTTAGTTTTACGTTTTATTCGGGCAGGGGGTTTTTATTCTTTAATCTGAGTGTTTCTGTTTTTATCTTATTGTTTTGTGTTGATTCTGGCCTTTGGCCTCCGGTTTTAAACTGATTTTTTAATGTGTTTCAAGTGGTTGGCTTTTCCTTTTTTATTTCTCTGGTCGGCCAACCACCGTCACACTCTGTGTGCTTTTAGTTCGCTTTGTCTGGTCTTTGTCTCAGTTTCTCTTGTTCACTGTCGTCTGTGCTCTATTCTGTTACTCGTATTTTATTCTCTGTGGGTGTTTTTTTAGTACTTGGACACAGGGACCGATGACCGTAGCAGTCTGGTCCCTTTAATCCCCCAAACCAACCAACCATAGTGCTCAGAGCCATTTGAACCATTTAACGGGGTCCTGACAGCCCTGAGTTCAAATCCTGAGATTTCCGTCACACTGCAAGCTCGTGGGGGGAGGTTTGCTCGCGTCGACCACTTTACACGTTTCCTTTGATATATATATATATATATATATATATATATATATATATATATATATATATATATACTACGTGAAAAGATGTGTCAGTCCACACCCAATGACTTAAGGTCCACCTTACAAGATAATCTGTCTTTGGTAAATGGCTGACACCACATAAATCAAACGTGGAGTACCTAACGTGACAATCAACCTTCGGACACGTATTTGAAATTGCAGTAGAAAACTACTGTCACTTCAATAGGTCGCTAACGCAATAAGCACGGCTCCTATGGCCACAGACTAAAATACACACGCCCTCTGTCCGACCATAAAACACAATGTGACCTATATTTATCATGATCACTTGCCTTCCATACACACAAGAAATTATTAAGAAACAACAAATACCACTTATTCGAAAAAGCAGAAAATTCTAAACTATAACTAAATTAAGAAACGACGTTCAAGTGAACCAGCTACCTTCAGCGTGCCACTAAGCACCAAATCCAAACTTACAAATGCGAGGCGCTATTTCTAGCCAATTTAATAACATAATACCACGGCCGTTACACAACATAACTCGCCTCGCCACCACTGCAGTGAATGTTTTGCTATCCACTAGGTCGAGCAACTGCAACAGTCAACAGCCCTTAAGTACACAATAATATTCACTATATATAGAAGGAGGAACCCACCACGAAAGCTTGGCGATTAATTTTTTCTTCTTCATGTGAAATTCACACGCCATCCATCCACATAGCTCTCGAGGTATTAGCAGGTCCTGGTCGCCACTGGGCAGCCGTGTCACTGCAACTTCAATACTTTCCAGCAGCGGCCCATGCTTCTTCGTAGCTGCAACTCAACTGGTCCTCGCGGCATACCGCCGTGCCACGTGACATGGTGTCACCAACTTCCCACAACGACAACACCGAAAGCACGTCACGTCACAGAGCGCACGATCGCCACAATAAATAGCCTGTCTCAACGACGCAAAGAGAACAAGGCACAGGGACAACGATCAAAGATGGAAGTAAGAATCGATATCGCCTGGCGCCGGAAACTCACCGGCTCAGTCACAACAGTGGATGAATAAGTAGGAGAGAGAATTCAATACCTTAGAAAGCAATAAATAGTTCTTCCACATACAGACTTCCTGCATAAAGTGAAAGAAGACGCCAAACTTCGATGGTCAAGACTATGGAACACATCACAGTGCCAACGATGCAGGTCTTACACTTTCACTCAATACTACATAGCTGGGCACCATGGTATAAAGAAACTAATCATAAAATTATCTCGGGATTCCAGCAGTATTCAGTATTTTAAAATCAACCAGGTCCCGGCCGAGTTTTCCTCGGTTAAGTGGTGATTGCTGCTGCCATCGTTATAAAGCACCGCTGTCGTCAGTGACGTCACATCTCCGACGGTACCTCGCTGCGAGTACCGCCCTTCCATTTGTGTTTTCGTGCACTAATCGAAGCGTTAGCGTTGCAGGTGCCAGCCAGCCAGGAGAGCAGCAGTGGTCCAGCCGAGCAGCAACAGCAGCAGCAGCGGTAGCAGTGGTAGCAGCGGTCCAGCCAGCAGCATGGGTCCCATCCAGCAGCCAGCAGCGGTCCAGCCAGCAGCAGCAACAGCAGCAGCGGTCCAGCCGCCAGCGGCAGCAGTCCAGCCAGCCAGTGGCAGCAGTCCAGCCAGCAGCAGCAGCACTCCACCCAGCAGCAGCAGCAGTCCAACCAGCAGCAGCAGCAGTCCAGCCAGCCTGCAGCAGCAATCGAGCCAGCCAGTGGCAGCAGTCCAGCCAGCAGCAGCAGCAGTCCAGCCAGCCAGTGGCAACGGTCCAGCCAGCAGAAGCAGTCCAGCCAGACAGTGGCAGCAGTCCAACCAACAGCAACAGCAGTCCAGCCGGCCAGCGGCAGCAGTCCAGCCAGCAGCAGCAGCAGTCCAGACAGCAGCAGCAGCAGCAGTCCAGCCAGCCAGCAGCAGCAGTCCAGGCAGCCAGCAGCAGGAGTCCAGCTAGCCAGCGGCAGCAGTCCAGCCAGCATCAGCCGCAGCAATGGCAGTCCAGCTAGCAGCAGCAGCAGTCCAGCCAGCAGCAGCAGCAGTTCAGCCAGCCAGCGACAGGGGTCCAGCCAGCAGCAGTTGCAGTCCAGCCAGCCAGTGGCCACAGTCAAGCCAGCAACAGCAGCAGTCCAGCCAGCCAGCAGCAGCCATCCAGCCAGCAGCAGCAGCAGTCCAGCCAGAAGCTGCAGCAGTCCAGCTAGCCAGCGGCAGCAGTCCAGCCAGCATCAGCAGCAGTCCAGCCCGCAGCAGCGGCAGTCCAGCCAGCAGCAGCAGCAGTCCAGCCAGCAGCAGCAGCAGTCCAGCCAGCCAGCGGCAGGAGTCCAGCCAACAGCAGAAGCAGTCCAGCCAGCCAGTGGCCACAGTCCGCCAGCAGCAGCAGCAGCGGTCCAGCCAGCCAATGGCAACAGTCCCGCTAGAAGCAGCAGCAGTCTAGCCAAAAGCAGCAGCAGTCCAGCCAGCAGCAGCAGTGGTACAACCAGCCAGCGGTAGGAGTCCAGCCAGCAGGAGCAACAGTCCAGCCAGCCAGCAGCAGCCATCCAGCCAGCAAGCGGCAGCAGTCCAGGCAGCTGCAGCAGCAATCCAGCCAGCCAGCAGCAGCAGTCAAGTCAGCCAGCGACAGCAGTCCAATTAGCAGCAGCAGCAGCAGTCAAGCCAGCAGCAGCAGCCATCCAGCCAGCCAGCGGCAGCGGTCCAGCCAGCTGCAGCAGCAGTCCAGCCAGCCAGCAGCAGCGGTCCAGCCAGCAGTAGCAGCAGTCCAGCCAACCAGTTGCAACAGTGTGGACAGCAGCAGCAGCATTTCAGCCAGGAGCAGCAGCAGTCCAGCCAGCAGCAGCAGCAGTCCAGCCAGCAGCAGCAGCAGTCCAGCCAGCCAGTGGCAGCAGTCAAGCCAGCAGCAGCAGCAGTTCAGCCAGCTAGCAGCAGCAGCAGTCGAGCCAGCAGCAGCAGCAGCCAGCGGCAGCAGTCCAGCCAGCAGCAGCAACTGTCCAGCCATCAGCAGTCCAGCCAGCAGCAGCAGCTGTGCAGCCAACAGCAGCAGCAGTCCACCCAGCAGCAGCAGCAGTCCAGCATGCCAGCAGGAGCCATCCAGCCAGCCAGCGGCAGCAGTCCAGCTAGCCAGCGGCAGCGGTCTAGCCAGCAGCAGCAGCAGGCCAGCCAGCAGCTGCAGCAGTACAGCCAGCAGCAGCAGTTGTGCAGCGAACAGGATCAGCAGTCCAGCCAGCGGCAGCAGCAGTCCAGCCAGCCAATGGCAACAGTCCAGGCAGCAGCAGCAGCAGTCTAGCAAGCCAGCAGTTGCAGTCCAACCAGTCAGCGGCAGTGGTCCAGCGAGCAGCAGCAGCAGTCCAGCCAGCAGCTGCAGCAGTCCAGCCAGAAGCAGCAGCAGTCCAGCCAGCCAGCAGCAGCAGTCTAGCCAGCAGCAGCAGCAGTCCAACCAGCCTACAGCAGCAGTCCAGCCAGCCAGCAGCAGCAGTCCAGCCAGCATTGGTAGCAGTCCATCCAGCCAGCAGCAGCAGTCCAGCTAGCAGCAGCAGCAGTTCAGTCAGCCAGCGGCAGCAGTCCAGCCAGCAGCAGCAGCAGTCCAGCCAGCGGCAGCAGCAGTCCAGCCAGCTAGCGGCAGCATTCCAGCCAGCAGCAGCAGCAGCAGTCCAGCCAGAAGCAGCAGTAGTCCAGCCAGCCAGCGGCAGCAGTCCAGCCAGCAGCAGCAGGAGCAGCAGCAGCAGTCCAGCCAGCCAGCGGCAGCGGTCCAGCCAGCAGCAACAGCGGGAGCAGTGGCCCTGGCCCTGCCCACGGCAGCAGCGGGTGCGATGTTCCTGGTAGCCGTCGGCAGCGCCAGCAGCGTGGGACCCTGGTCGTCGTCTTCATCTGTCTTCGTCCGTCTTCGTCGGTTCCCGGTTTTTTCCTCTCTTTTTCGTCCTGTACTGATTTAGTTCGTCCCTGTCGTCATGTCAGCCCCCACCACCACTGCCACTACTACCACCACTGCTGTAGTGTATACTTCGCCATCCGCCGCCACCACCACCATTACATGGTGTGCCCAGTCGCACCCCCCTTTCCATCCCTTCTCTTCTATCTCTCCCATCTCCCTCGCTCTTTGTCGCCCCCTCCCAGCTTCTTCCTCCCGCTCCTCTACCTCTGAACCTTTTCCCCCACTCCCCAACCTGTCACTGCAGCTAGGGTGGTGGCCTGATGAGCCATTGCCCATGCCCGGCTCTCCTCATCACCTTCGCCATCACCACCACCGCCATCGCCGTCGCCTTCACCATCACAATCTCCGGCGCTGACTACTGCATCCACGCCGGGACCTGCCACTTCCCTCCACCTCCCTATAGCTCCCGTTCCTCATGTCACCACTCACCCTTCCGCCGCCCTTAAACGCCCTAGTGGCACCACCACCTCCTCCGCTCCCGAAAAGGACCCGCCCCAACCTCCTTCCACCCCCCCTGGATGCCGTGGATGTCTCCCCACCTGGCCCTGCTCCCTCCACCTCCTCCTCCTTGTTCTCCTCCCCTCCCTCTTCCTACAAATACATCCTCTCTTGACCCGATCCTTCCCTCCTCGAGGCCTGGAACCTCTCCCTCCTCCTCCGCCAACACTTCCCTGGTGCCCCCGTCTCACTCCTCACTCCCAGACGGGACACAGTTCTCATCTCCTCCTCCAGCCCCACCGTCCATACTGACATCCTCTCTCGCATCCCCATCACTCGGTTTGGACCCAACGCCTCCCTCACCACTGCTCCCTTCCCATCTCCTACCCACCAACCCCAACCCCTGCATCGCCAACGACCCTCACCGCCATGATCACTCGGCTTAGTCCGATGATCACAGAGGAGGAGGTGCTGGCGGAGCTCAAGGCGCATCCCTTGCTGGAGGTTCGGGCGGTCTGCCTCATTTTTAACTCAGCCGGCCCCATCCACCTTATGCGGGTTTTCTCAGAGGACGCCCCCTGAAGGAGGGTGCCCTCCTCTTCAACCAGCGATATAAGGTCGACCCCTCTCGTTCCCCTCCTCAATCCCTTCGCTGTCAGAGGTGTCTGCGCTACAACACACACACAACAGCTCAGTGCCATGAGGCCCCCATCTGCCTGCATTGTAAGCAAGTGCACTTCCTCCGGCAGTGCCCTAACCTTCAATCCCCTCCCTCCTGTAATACCTGCAATCTTCCCCATCACATATACTCCCATAAATGTAAAGCCCGACCCCCTCTGACCACTCCTGAACTCACCGTCCCTGTCTGCCCTCTGGACGCCCCCACCCCTCCTCGCAATTCCCTTCGTCCTCCCTCCCACCGCTGAGGACATCATCAGGTTCCTCACTATTGTTCTGCAAAACGTCCATCCTTTCCAGCGCCCTGACACCCTCCAACTGATCTCCCTCACTGCCCATTCTGTCTTCCACCTAAAAATGTATACCACCTACTCCCACAACCTGGCCTATTTCACCTTCTCCCGTCTCGACAATCTCGTCTAATTGCCTGTCATGGCGCGACAGCACTGTATTATGTTCAACAACATCCGTTCCCTTCCTGCCAACAAGAACCTCTTCATGCACACCCTTGCAACCCACCAAGTGGATGCCTTCCTCCTCAATGAAACCTTCCTCCAAACCCACCACACCATCCACAGTTCGCCCTACCTTCTCCACCGCTCCGATAATCCTGATAGCGCGTGGCAGAGTTGTCATTGGTCACCACCGCCAGATCCTGGTTCGGCTCCAACCTCTCATTCCCGACCCCACCGAACACCTGATCCTTAGTCTCTTCTTCCCCAGCCTTACCGTCACCTGCGCCACCATCTATGTCCGCCCTCACACCCCTATTCCTTTCGACTTCCTCTCCCACAATGATCGTACCTTCTCCTCCTACATGATCGCCGCTGACCTCAACATTCACAGTCATTCTGCAGCCCAGTTACGGTGGTGGCATCGGTTCCTCTCCACCCTCCAAGGCGACCTCGTCCCCATACCCCAGCACACCCACCCCAAATCCTACTCCACTCCCAATGTCATCCTCTGCTCCCCCAACCTCCTTGGCCACATAACGGTGGATGTCCTGGACCCCATTGGTAGTGACTATCTTCCTGTCCTCCTCACCGTTTCAGACGGTCGTCGTTCCCGCCCCGACCCCTGTCATGACCCTCCCCCGAAATACATCCATGATAATTCCCCTGCCGACTGGAATGCCTACCGGGATCCCCTCTCCACCCAGGTCGATGGCCACCCCTTTACCTACCACCACCCTGATGATATTACCCATGCCGCCTCCTTTCTCCAGCAGACAATGTCTGAGGCCGTGGCGGCCCACGTCCCTTCTGTCGCCATCCACCCCCACTCTCCTACCTTACCCCCACAGGCCATCCTCCTCTTCCGTGAATCCCGCCGTCTCTACCGTGCCTTCCTTCGCACATGTGACCCGGGCACACTACGACGCCACCAGCAACTCCAGAGACACATCTGTAACTTGCTCGCAGCTAAGAAACGCCGGGACTGGTGACAGACATGCACCCACTTAAACGTTACCCCTTCTATAAACTCGTCCAAGTACTGGTAAGCCTTCCGCCGTCTTACCGGATCTAACCCCCCCCCCCCTCTACTATCCTCTCCTTCATGACAACCAACCCTTCCCTGACGCCATTAGTAAGGCCAATCACTTTGCCTGCTACCTCTCCGATGTCTTTACCATTCCTGGCGATCTCCAGTTCGATTATTCCCTCTTCCCAGATGTTCGCAATCGAACTGACACTTCTGTCCCTCCCCTCGCCCCTGGTTTCCAGTACTTGGACAACATTGCACACACAGGAACAGGACTCAATGCCCCTATCACTACACATGATCTCATTGCTACAATCCACATGAAATGCAACACTGCTCCTGGTCACGACCGTGTCACCTATCGTCACCTTCGTGAAGCTCCTACCGCTTTCCTCTCCACCCTGGCGAGGCTCTACAATGTAGTCCTGTCCACCAGCTACTACCCTGACCTGTGGAAAACCTCCGGTATCTTGATGTTCCTTAAACCCGGTAAACTGTCATCTGCTGTCTCCTCCTACCGTCCCATCAGCCTTACCTCGGTCTTCAGCAAGGTCCTGGAATCCATCCTCACCCGATGCATACACTAGCATCTCCGCCAGCACCGCCTCCTTCCCGTTACCCAGTGTGGCTTTCAGCCGTCCTTCTCTTCCGATGACCTTCTCCTTCACCTCACTCATCTCCTCTCTGAACAGCTTAATTCCCATCATTCTGCTATCTTCCGCTTCCTTGACCTTGAACGAGCGAATGACCACGTGTGGCATTCCAGTCCTCTCTTCAAGCTCCAAACCTCTGCCCTTCCTATTAACTACGTCCGTCTGATCAGCTTCTTTCTTTCCCACCATCCTTCCTACGTCACCATCCACAACATGGATTCCTACACCTTTTTCCCCTCCGCTGGTGTGCGCCAAGGTTCCGTCCTCTCCCCTCTTCCATACCTCTTGTATATGGCGGACATGCCGTCCCCTTCACCCCCCATTCACCTTCTCCAGTACGCCGATGACACTGCTTTCCTTGCCCTGGCCCCCACCCTGCAGCGCTCCCAACACCTACTCCAATCCCATCTTGACTGGTTCACCGCTTGGTGCAACCGGTGGTTGCTTAAGGTCAATCCTGCCAAATCCCAGGCGATCATAGTAGGCAAAACCACTCCTTCCATCCGCCTCCTCGACTTCTACATCACCATCTATGGCCGTCCTATCGCCCTCACCCCCACCCTTAAGTACTTTGGTGTCACCCTTGACCGTCGCCTCTCCTGGACTCCCCCACCTCTGGACGATCCAAGGCAAGGCACGCTCCCACCTCTGTCTCCTCAAACTCCTCTCCGGCCGCACCATCCTCCGTACCTATAAATCCCTCATTCGCCCTATCCTTTGCTATGCCCACACTGCCTGGATCTCCGCTCCCCCTACCTTTCACAAATCCCTTCAGATCCTGGAACGCCATGCTCTTCGCCTCGCCTATCACATCCGTATCCCCTCCCCCTCGCGGATCCTGTACGACCTAATTCCCTTCCCCCACCTCCTCCTTTTCCTCGAACGGATACGGATCCTCTACACCTCCCCCAAACTCAATCCTCCTCACCCGCTGGTCTCTCCCATCCTCTCCCGCCCCCATCCACTGCCATGCCTGTACTTCCATGTCCCACCTGCTCACCATCTCTCCACTCTCCACACCCTCTCCCTAAGTGGCGTCCGCCAGCTCCCTCTCCCTGATGATGCCCTCCTCCCCTCCATCTACCCCTCCTACCAGCTTCGATCCTCCCTCCCTCTTCCTGTGTTTGTTTCCTTTGGGCACCCCTTCTCCCTTCTCTCCCCCTTCCCTCCCTCCTCCCATTATCCTGGCTCCTCCCCCGGGCTTCCCCTACCCCCGTCCCTCTACTCCTCCTCCCATCTCCTCTGCCATTGGCATCTTTGCTCTCCCCTCTCCCTCTCCCTCACCCTTCTTCCCCTCTTGGCAGGTCCCTGGACTCGCACACGCTACATGGACATTCGCGTGCCGGAGATCATCGCCGTCAGTTTCTCGTGTGTGTGCCGTCGTGTTTGTGTTAGTGTTCACCGTCACGCTCCCACGTTCACCTGTGCCGTCGAATCATCAGTGTTTGTGCGACGTGCCAACGTGTTTCAGTGTCATTTCCATCGAGTGTGAACGGCTCCGTGTTTTGTATTTTTGTGTGTCTACTGTTTTTTACCCGTCACTCTATCTATTATGTATCTTCTTAATGTTTCTCATTGGAAAATCGAAGGCTGAAGAGCAGCGTACGCTGATGCTGCCAGCCTACTTATGTATCTGTATAGGTATGAAAATTACAATAAAGGAAAAGAAAAGTGACGTCACTAGTGCTCGCTCCAGGCCATATATGATGATGTTTTCATTGCGCGCTTGCCGCACCCGCTTCACCTTTCCGATGGCCGGGTTCCAAGCTGTACTTCGCTGCAGGCCGCCGTCTTTATTGAGGGTGTTGTCAGCAATTTTTAACTTGATCGCATATTTTATAATACTGTCTCAAAAACTAGTAGTCCGTGTAGTAACAGATGTCTCGGCAAATGTAATGCGGTGTCCGATTTTTAAGGCAAGTTCCTCCACCGCTGATTTTCAGGATAGTGTATGGAAAAACATATAAATTGAAGTCACCCCAATCACAACAACATGATCAGGAAAATTAGTAACGACATAATGTAAGTTCTCTCTGAAGCGCTCTAAAACTACGGTTCCCGACCCATGTGGTCTATAAAAGCGTCTTATTACGATTTTTTATAGACCTTTGATGCTTAACTTCACCAGAATTCGTTCGCCTTAGGAAGTCTTCACTGCAATAAATACGCGACTAACCCATCCTTACTATAAATACGATGTCTGAAATTAGGATTTTGTTGCTATTAACTTGCTGTTTCATCCAACATTCTGTTTATAATACTATTAGGCCATAATAACCTTCAATAAGTGAGATTCTTCGGCAATTTACTAGCATCATATTAAGGTTTTTATATCCGATCTTCATGGACGAGCATTCTCTGAGAACTTTGTGGCTGTTGTAACCTCGATTTTGGGCGGCAATTCGTCATTGATTCCAAAGGGGGGGGGGGGGGGGCGGGGATTCTGTGACCCAAAAAAACTCCATCTGCACGCCACATGTAGTCTAATGTCCCATTAGCAGCTTCCTGCAACTAGCACACGAGTGAGCTACTAGGGCAAACCCTATAGTTCTTCGCCCCATAGAAGAGGTCGAGAAATTCGCGACAGATACCGCCCTGCGTCGTCTGAGCCTTTGGTTTAGACTTTTCACTCCGCTGCAAACCAGAGGATCGCGGTTGGTCCTGGGTACGATATTGCAGTTTACCCAGCACCCTGTGTGCGATGCTGGTTACCTTAACAAATGGGTTATCTGCCGAAAAGAGTCGAGGATGGCCTCAGAACTCAAGCGGCAGGCGTGCTGACGTTTGCCACTATTTTCATCCGGTTGCAACCAGCATCGTAGGTAGCCGTCTGCTGAGCCTGTTCTACGTCACGGACGGGACTCTCCTGGCAAACATGCAGAGCGCACGCCGGCATTCCTTCCCACCCTGCCTGCTATTTCCCTGACGGGCTAAGTCACCCGTCCAAAGCTGAAGCTCCAAATGAGTAGCATACCCACCCTCAGGACTTGTCCAGACGGGCACGAGAATCGGCCGCTGGCCAACAGGAGACGCAAAGCATGCTGGCTAAGTAGTATCAGTACGACCTTGTCCTGTTGTTCAGGCGTAACGAGCCAGCGATGCGGCTCATTTTTTCTTTCACCTTCCCCCCCAGTGACAAGCGAACTCACCACTGTCCACTACTCAAGTGAGTATGGAGAGGTCAGACGTTACATATTGCAAGAGACAACGGCAGCCGGGTCATCAAAGGATTCCAACGGCACGAAAAGTGCCCCAGGTCTTGTCAGCGGCGCCCTGATGTTGTGACAGCTTTGAGCATTAGCCATACAGCTGTCGACCGTATCCGAAACAGCTTCAAAACTGTATATCGGTGGCAGCCAATTCTCCTTGTGGCCGCTCACATCAACCACAGTCGTCAGACATTTCGCACTGTCTGATCAAAAGTATCCGGACACCTCCAAAAACATACTTTTTTCATATTAGCTCCGTTGTGCTGCCACCTACTGCCAGGTACTCCATACCAGCGACCTCAGTAGTCATTAGATATCGTGGGAGCAGAATGGGGCGCTCCGCGGATCACACGGTCTTTGAACGTCTTCTGGTATTTGGGTGACACTTCGGTCATACGTCCGTACGCGAGAATTCCACACTCCTAAACGTCCCTAGGTCCAACTGCTTCCGATGTGATAGTAAACTGGAAACGTGAAGGGACACGTACAGTACAAAAGCATACAGGCCGACCTCGCCTGTTGACTGACAGAGAGCGCCGATAGCTGAAGAAGATCGTTATATGTAATAGGGAGACATCTATCCAGACCATCATACACGAACTCCAAGCTGCGTCAGGATCCACTGCCAGTATTGTCACAGTTAGGCGGGAGGTGCGAAAACTTGGATTTCATGGCCGAGCATCACGCCAGTAAATTCCAAAAGAGGCCTCGATTGGTGTAAGGGAGCGTAAACATTGGACGATTGAACAATGGAAAAACGTTGTATGGAGTGACAAATCACGGTACACAACGTGGCGATCCGATGGCAGGGTGTGGGTATGATGAATGCCCGGTGAACGTCATGTGCCTGAGTGTGTAGTGCCAAAAGTAAAATTCGGAGACGGTGGTGTTGTGTTGTGGTCGTGCTTTTCATGGGGAGGGTGGGGGGCGGGGAGGGGGGGGGCTTGCACCCCTCGTTGTTTTGCGTGGCACTATCACAGCACAGACCTACATTGATGTCTTAAGCAGCTTCTTGCTTCTCACTGTTGAAGAGCAATTCGGGGATGGCGATTGCATCTTTCAACACGATCGAGCACCTGTTCATAACGGACGACCTATGGCGTAGTGGTTACGCGACAGTAACATCCCTGTGATGGACTGGCCTGCACAGAGTCCTGACCTCAATGCTATAGAACGCCTTTGGGATGTTTTGGAGCACCGTCTTCGTGCCAGGCCTCACCGACCGACATAGATTACTGTTCTCAGAGCAGCACTCGGTGAAGTATGGGCTGCCATTCCCCAAGAAACCTTCCAGCACGAGATTGAACGTACGTCTGCGAGAGTGGGCCAACACCATATTGAATTCCAGCATTACCGATGGAGGGCGCCACGAACTTGTAAGTCCTTTTCAGCCACGTGTCCGGATACTTTTGATCACATAGTGTATAATATTTCAAAAAATACAAGCAAAGCAGTCAAGATTGATTTAGAAGGTACTAGCAGACCCCGAAAAAGTGGAAATTACCTGACTGTGGCGCTACCGCCGTTGGAATGTGCTCAGAATATAACGAGAAGAATAAACATACACAAAAATCTACTCTGCAGCGTTCTCATTATAGCCTGAGACTGCAAGATCCGCAACCTTTAGAAACAGATGTGAATTTCTCTGCAGCAAAAGGGTTTATCAACAGCTAATTTTTACTGGAAACTTTGTTTACCTAGAAACTGCTGGAACAAAATAAATATGCAGGCTCCACTGCACTGATCTAAACTGTTTGTTGTGTGCTAACATGAGATTTAAACACAGTGACGTGACGTGGCACTTCTGATGGCGGAAAATTACATGTAGACTCCGTCTCCCCTGAGGATATGAACAATGATTTACGCAAAAACGTAGAATTAGAGTAATTTGCTAAACACTAGTCCGCACAGCAACAGACGCAGATATAGTTCACCTCTTTACAGAAGAACGCGAAAAAACACAAATGAAACTAAATTAGTGTGTATCAGACAACTGCCGCTGCTGCTAGAGCTGCTACAGACTTGCCCACTCGCCTTGGTCTGCGCTGCTGAACTACTGCAAAACGTCTCTGGGAAATCTGCGTTTTCTCCGTTATTTCAACAGATGCTGGATAATGTCCTTCTCTATTTTTCAGTCGAAATGGAGTTTCTTGTTTTGGTGTCTGCACTCTCAGTAGTACATGTTTGTCCAAGAAATTTACCCAGCATCTTGTGCATTATTTAGAAGGGGAATTTCACCAGTGGCATGTCGTGCTTTTTTTATTTCCAACGCTGTGTTTGCGTTCAGCACAGAGAAGTTCGCCAAAAGGAAGAATACTTTCAGTATCGCTCCACTGCCTTTCGGTTGCGCTGTACAGAACTTAATATCATGTCTGTGTTATCAGCAGCTGTCATTGACTTGTTACACCAGTGGGTTTCAAATTATTTTTGCCAATTTTATGTTCAATTTTCCTCTTTAAACAATATCTGGCTCATTTATTGTGAAAAGCATCGAGACTTCGTTGTTGTCCATCCATTGTATTGCCAACAGTATTCCACAAGGCTCGAATTGTATTTCCCCTTTCTTACTTTGTCAGACAATGGTAGTAAACATTTCCTGTTTTGAGTACTTTTCCAAAGACGTTTTACATTCTTCATGGAGTCATACGAATGACTCAGGGCTTGAACAGAAATTGTCTACATAAATGGCGTTACCCTTGTTGAAGTACAGCAATAGCAAATTCACAATAACATCACCTGCATTATCCCAATCAGCATTTCTGGAATCTGTTTCCGTGATGGCACCAGTACAGACAATGTAATTAGAATACGAGGAGTGGAGTTGCAATCTAATTCCAGTACATGATATTTCATTATTGAGCCGAGAATAACTCACACTTTTATCATGGCCAGCACTGATATGCACTGGAGCCCCAAAGTAACTCGTACAGGCATGCGTATTCAAATACTGAGATATGTATAAAGGCAGAATATGGCACTGCGGTCGGCAACGCAAATATAAGACAAGTATCTGGCGCAGTTGTTAGATCGGTTACTACAGTTACAATGGCAGGTCATCAATATTTAAGTGAGTTTGAATGTGGTGATATAGTCGGCGCACGAGCGATGGGACACAGCATCTCCGAGATAGCGATGAAATAGGGATTTTCCCGGACAACCATTTCACGAATGTACCGCGAATATCAGGAATCCGGTAAAACATCAGGTCTCTGACACCACTGCTGCCGGAAAAAGATCCTGCAAAAACGGGACCAACGACGACTGAATAGAGTCGTTCAACGTGAGAGAAGTGCAATCCTTCCGCAAATTTCTGCAGATTTCAATGCTGGGTCATCAAAAAGTGTTAAAGTACGAACCATTCAGTAAAACATTATCGATGTGGGCTTTCGGAGCCGAAGGCCCATTCTTGTGCCCTTGATGACTGCACGACACAAAGCTCTACGCCTCGCGTGGTCCCGTCAACACCAACATTGGACTGTTGATGACTGGAAACATGTTGCTTGGTCGGACGAGTCTCGTTTCAAATTGTATCGAGAGGATGGATGTGTACGGTTATGGGGACAACCACATGAATCCATGTACCCGGCATGTAAGCAGGGGACTGTTCAAGCCGGTGAAGGCTCTGTAATGGTGTAGGGTGGAGCAGTTGCAGTGATATTGGACGCCTAATACATGTAGATACGACTCTGACAGGTGACACGCACCTAACCATCCTACCTGATCACCTGCATTCATTCACGTCCACAGTGCATTCCGACGAACGTGGGCAATTCCAGCGGGAAAATGCGACCCCCATGCGTCCAGAAGTGCTCCAGAGTGGCTCCAGGAACACTCTTCCGAGTTTAAACACTTCCACAGGCCACCAAACTTCTCATGCATCAACATTATTGAGTATATCTGGAATGCCTTCCAACTGCTGTTTAGGAGAGATCTGAACCCTCTCGTACTCTTACGGACTTACGGACAGACCTGCAGGAATCATGGTGTCAACAGCCTCCAGCGGTACTTCAGACATTAGTCGAGTCCATGCCATGTCGTGTTGCGGTACTTCTGCGTGCTCGTGGGGGACCTACACGTTGTTAGGCACGTTTACCAGTTTCTCTGGCTCGTCACTGTATAAGGGATGGCCTCCGCCCCGTGTGCTGCGTGCGTGCCCTGACTGAAGGCTTGTGGTCGGCTGGGGGCCACTTAAGCCACTGCAGTGACATCAGTGGCATTCTGCTGCCATCAGTGACATGGAGGCGTGGTGGCCCCTTGCTGAGTTTACCGCAGCAGCTGGAGACGTCTGTGCGCGGACACCAGTTTGCTGTCCTCCGGCAGGAATAGTCTGGCACTGAGGCTTTGTCCCACTAGGAGTTCAGTGCACGGATGGCGGGTTGGAGGGGCTGTTGTACGAAGTCCCGTGAGGGACATAGTGCTGGGGGCTGCGGCGTAGCCTGGATTTCGAACCCATGTCCACTGCTGGTGATGCCAAGTCCTCTCCGCGTCTGGCGTGGCCCTTGGTGTCAAGCAGATGGTACTGGACTCTGGTCATGAGGGAACGCCCTCTGCCTCCAAATCCAGACATCTTCACGCTGTTCCAAGGGTCATTTTGAAACATCCCCTTTGAACAATTATACAGGACTGTGCTTAACCTGACACACAATACTTTGTTAGCGCAACGCAATCTGACTTTCAAAATTCCCTACAAAACAATGGCCCTGACTAACATTTAACTATACCTTTCACAAATCACTTACCTCACAAAAATCTTCGCTGCTCAAGCTACTGCAATACAGCGAGCGCCACTACTGCCAGCTAAATAAAAGATTCAAACTACTAAAGGCACTAACTACTGATAGGGATAGTTAGCAAATGAAAGATATTAATAGAGAACAAACAATGTATTTACCTTAATATCATCACAAGTCATAATATATATATCAGTTCATGACAAATTGCAAACCTCCGCCATCTCTCTCCCCACATCCACCACTGCTGGCGGCTCACCTCCAACTGCGCAACGCTATGCGCTGGTCACAGCCAGCTGCCTAACACTACAATGGCGAGTATTACAACAATGCAAAGCCGCCACAGACTGCACACAGCACAGCCAGTGATTTTCATACAGAGGTGGCGTTACCATAAAAAACCTAAACAGCCTACTTACATAGAGAAAACATAAACAGCCTACTTACATAGAGAAAACATAAACAGCCTACTTACATAGAGAAAACATAAACAGCCTACTTACATAGCCCCCATGCTCCCCACAAAAATTTTTACAAATGGTGTTGGGCACTGGCCAATACAGATTTGACAAAAATTTTTCACAATTACAGTAACAAAGATATAAAATGCACACACTTATTAATATTATGTTGGTCAAAAGATCAAAATTTCTCACAGTCCATAAAGACAGTCCACATTGTTCATCACAGTAAAAATGCAGAGTTTTTCTCAAAGTCCAAGCAGTAAAAGAAAATGCACATAGAAGTAGTGGATTTCCATGCAGTCTTGAAGAAGTAGTGTTGACCTTCCAACGGAAAGACAGTGCTGACTCTCGACATGCAGACAGGTAATGGGCCACAACAGAGCAAACCCACAGCAGAGTCAGTCGTAGTTTGGAAGAATATTGGTAGGTAGGTCATCACAGAGCAGACCCACTGGAGTCCTGGTAGAGATTGTGGTATTGGTGGGCCACCAGAGGTGCAGACCCACTGCAGTCCTTGTAGAAATAATGGCGTTGGTAGGTCATCATAGATGCAGACCCACTGTAGTCCTTGTAGAGATAATGGTATTGGTGGGCCACCAGAGGTGCAGACCCACTGTAGTCCTGGTAGAGACGGCCAGCAGCCATCCGTTGCGACTGTGCAGGTGCACAATCACCATCGAAGATTCTTGCAGAGAATATAGCAAGTCCATAAACCACCACTTGTGCACTCAGAAAGTTTTTCTTTTAATTGTCCTTAGAACCAGCAATGCTGTTATCCAGTCCCTTGCTGAATTACCAACACACGTGCAAACACTATCAGTCCCTACTTCTCACATATTGTCCATATACTATGACCAACAGAAACGTGTGCAGTGAAATGGAACTTACAAGTTAATAATATCATGAACTGGTGACAATTACAATTTTATAACAGAAGAATACAATAACAAAGGTACAAAATACATCATTAAAGAACATAACAATACAGATAACATTTGTAGTAAAACAGGCGTTACAAAAGAATAGAAATAGACATCTACGTCAGTGTTACAGGAATTATGACATGAGTACATACATAAAAGATCACAATAACTTTTGAAACATCAACTTCACACATTAGCATTAACACAAAACAGAGTAAATAATGTCTAAACATCTTTACAAAGTAAATAACATATTATTAATGCCAAATATATTCGAGGATAACAGTATTCCTCATCATAGTGAATGTAGCTTAATATTAAAAGAAGAAAAAATTCTATGAAACTACACAGAGACAGGAAGAAAACAAATACTCAAGGGTACACAAACACATAGTGGGATAACACCAATAGGAAAGGACAGGGTTCGTTTTCAGTGTAACATTTGGTACTGCAGTCCATCCCAAAACTTCATTGTATAGATCTTTCGTCTTATTTCAACCTTTGCTTCCACCAAAAAAATCTTATCCAAGCATGCTTTCTGTATTCTGTTCATATTTCTTTCAAAATAATTATTTCTGATTGTACAATACTCATTTGGGCCCAAATCCTTTTTATATAACTTCGCAATGCATTCTTTACCTATTCTCCATAGTCAGTTTCTCATATAGTCTACCCCCTCTTAAGCTAACTTAAATCTAATGAGCTCAGATTCTAAACTAAGGGACGAGGCAATGCAGCAGCACAAAACAATTAACACAAACATCAATGACAAAAATACAAATGCCAAAGCAATTGCAATATTACAACTCATATAGGGCACTGTGCAGCAAAAAAAAAAGTAAATCTGGCTTAGCAGAGTAACACAAATTAAAGTTCAGTAGCACTATGCCTGGCAAACAGCAGCTTATATCGAAACATGACATAGCTCAAGTAGAAAAAATAGTACACTAAAGATAACAATGCAGATAAGGCAAATGTACAATCACATCTTAATGTCTAAGTAATTAAAGTGGTGCACCACAAGAAGTTATTCTACCAAAAAGTTACCAATTACTTGAAAAGAAAATTATGAATGCAGTTACTAGTTCCTTCTTATTGTTCTTTCCTTTCCAAGTGCTCCTTTTTTAAAGAATGTGGATCATAAAATAATTATTTAATAGATCTGTTGACAGAAAGTGTTCACATTAGCAAATGCATTTTATTCTATAAAAGCAATGCTGCAACACAGCTGGAAAACAGATGTCAAATGAAATAAGCAACTATGAAAAGCAAAGCATAAAAATATCATTCAGTAGTCATATGACATTTCATAAGTTAGTAGAAATTCTCTCAACTCTCATAGAAAGACGCTTGTCATAATCAGGTGTGCAGATGTAAAAATATTTCTTGTCATTTTATTAGGCATTTCAGTAAATATCGTAAATTAAGAGCTAGTGTAATCATATGTTTTCAAGTTCGACCGTGTCGTTTTTGCGATGCTTTCTCTAAAGGAATGACAATGGCCAGGATAATGGCCTTCCCTTTCTTTTTTTTTTCTTCCTGTGCTCTGAAAGGCACACGCTAATGACTTTTTCTCCAGGCGTCTGACACAGCTGGGTGCCCGCGACGCATTACGTGCAGGTGGTCACTTAACTTTCGTACGGAAATATTTACAACAGCAATTTTCGCTAAAGTGACAGTCTCACATAAAAATACTTCACAGGTCAAGAATTAGCGTTGCAAATCTGTAGAAACAAAATCCTATGAATATAACAGTGTCCAAAAAATGTTCAGTGGCATTGTGATACATTCACACATGATTCACACATGTCATAACTCTTAAAGTACGATTCTTGGTTTCCAACATCCTTTTTCACAAGTCAAGAGTCCCTACCCACTATTCATTACTCCTTACCTCATTATACATATACATGTTCGTCGACACTTCTTCAATATTTCATCGTGAGAAATACGTAGCATAATAAACATTCCTCAACAACATAATACACATCATCGTCGTAATAATAACATCATAACACTTCAGTCAAATCTCAAAATTGTCGTAACTTCCTCCAATAATTTCTAAGCCTAAAATAATTCTCTGCTCATGTCAAAAGTGTCAGCTGCCTCAAACGTACTTTAAAAATCATGATCTCATACCAAATGCATCATTCAAAGCTCTCATAGTATCACAATGATTCCGAAAAAATATGAACAGTTTACAAAGTACAGACAAAATACAGTTTCATAAGTGTGAAGTTATCCAACGGTGTAATTGCGTAAACATCTGTCACTGATGTAGTAAAAAACATGTTTATCTCTCAGTTAAATGATCAGATAGCTGTGTAATTTGTGTGTTAGAGAAATATGGTACCGATGTGTAAAGTTGTATAAGCAAATACCATATTAGCTAGGGCTCCTTGTGCTTGCCAAACACATGGTACACAAAGTAAGCGTGTACCCCCCTGAGGATAAATGTAATTATACCCTCAGGTGTTACAAATTACAGCAATGGAATGAAATGTATCACGGAAAACTTTCTTTGTAATTAAAAAATCTTTGAAAATAAGTGTTTTAAGTATAAGATTAATCACTGAAATGCGTGTCCTGTAGCGCTAAATGTGCATATTGTTGTAAGATAATCTCTGTGAAAGTGTCGTAGTTATTTTCCTCCAAAAGCTAAGTTCTGCAGAAGCCAATGTACTTACCTCATGATAAACAAAAGTGAAATGCTTTGCGTAGAGATATCTTAGTTATTACGCTTATAGTTGTGATGATGAAAGTACTGTGCTGTAACGTATTGTTGTGCTATGGAAAAGGCTGTCTCCTTGTAGCTATACCACAAAAGTTACTAATAAAACATGTCTCACTTTATAGAAGAATTCAGAAAAAACTGTGCAGATATAAGACAGATACACCGCAAAAGCCACATTGTAAATTGTCATGCATTAGCAGCGTCGTGATAAAATCGTGTAGCTGTCACATAAACTAACCACTGTGTCATCTGGCATTTCACAGAAAGCACCTCAAATCCAGAATCCACTCTCAATCAAACCAAAATGTTGCATGAAAATTTCATTAGCAGTGCTGGTATATGTTCTAAGTATGTAAGCCTAATATTCGTTACGTAATCGTGCAACTAACAAGGAGGAATGTATAAATAACAACACTGTGTCGTCTGTTCGCAATAACAATGCATTCGCAATTTCTGTTTGAATAAGTTCTCTTGGTTCTTGACTGGATATTTAACTTCAAACATTGTTGCATGGTAACAGTTTCTTAAGTCTGACAAAGCATACTAGAAATGTGAAGCGAAACGTTTTATGGCAAAAACAAAGTTAAAAAGCAGATTATCTCCCAATAAACGGTTTTACATGTGAAATGTGGTGTAAACTTTTACTCTTCATAGTACTCAGAGTTTGAACAATGCAATTATCATGCGGTATACGTCGTTAAAGAATACTGGAATTTTTCTCAAGGTTAGCGTCTATGTTATTTTTCTCGGAGCCAGCCGGCGCAGGTGTCTGCCTGCGGTGCGGGTCATTGTCTGTTTCTTTGTTGGCGCGCGTTGTTATTGGGATTCGGAGACCGAACTTCTACAAATTCACCTTGCCGAGAGGGCCCTGCCGTGTTTAAATCCCGCCAGTTCTGATGAAATTCAGGTCTGTCGGTATGTCGGTAGATTTCATAATTTCTTCCTTGTCCGTCACGTGGTGGAGAATTTCTCCCTGAATCGTAACTGTGCGCCGAACTGTTGCGTCGGAAGTTATTCTGCCTCCCTTTTTTTTTTTTTTTTTTTTTTTTTTTTTGATGAACAGCTTATAGTCAAGATCATCGTGTCGGCGAGTCGCATGTCGGTCATTGTTACGTCGTTTCGGCGGTTTCATCTCAAAATTCGCTGTACCTTGACAATTTCTTTCATAATTTCCGAAGTGCCCTGTGTTATTATTTTGCGTCTTTTCCGTATTTCTAAGTCCCTCTTCCCGTGTTGGGGCGCGAGTGTCCTCTGAAATACGTAATTCTTGTATTACCTGTGTCAGCTGATCTTGTACTTCCCGGATTTCTCTTTGGTGTTGCGTATTAATTTGATTCTGATTTTGTTTGAATTTCCTAATTTGTTCATACTCTTCTGTGTCAGTGAAGGCTACAGGTGTTGTGTCATTCAGATCATCATCTACCTTTGTAGATAAGTTAGTGAACTGATCTGAAAGTTCGGCTACTTTATCCGATAGTGTACTTATTTCCTCAGTGTGTTTTTCTGAACCAAGTTTCAGAGTATCTACTGTGTCCTTAAAGTTTTCCTGAGTTTTTGCAAGTTGCGTAACCGAATCGGTAGATGCAACTGAGTCAAATTTAGCTTGCAAGGTCTCATGATTTTCATGAACAATAATTTGCAGTTCTTTTATAGCTGCTTCGTGATTCTGCAGTGCATTTTCATGACGCGAAAAAATAGGTTGGAAATGCTCACAAATTTTGTGTTTTTACGTCATTACAGACTTTTTGACATTTCGATTCAATGTGATGTAACTCAGCAGTTAAATCCTCACGTGTTCGTTCAAGAGTTTGCTCCAATGAGTCTAACTTTTTAAGATTTTGTTCCATTGTGTCTAACTTTTTGAGATTTTGTTCCACTGTGTCTAACTTTTTAAGATTTTGTCCCATTTGCCTCTGATTTTGTTCCATTTGTTGCATTAATTGCAATAATAATGTATTAGTGTCTGGAATCTGTTTCTCTACGCTTTTCGGCAGTGCATTTGCACCGGCAACATTCACATTTTGACAAGCAGAAAATGCGTCTTGACTTATTTGAGAAAACGGTGATAACCCAAAACCTGAATCTACAGTATTTGCGAAATTGTGTCCTGTCATTTCGGATTCCTGAGACGAGCTGTTGCCGACCGATCGATCGATAATGCTTCCCTCTTCACTAATTGTTCCACTGTCCGTGCCATTGTTTGCCGCCCGCTCCATTTCCCTATGCACGATTACCAAATTACTACTTTGAACATCAGTTAATTCATTACTCTGCGGCGCTAACACACTGCCTTCGTCTTCACTGTCATTTCTCAGTTTACTTTGGAGCCTAGTATTACGTTTTTCACACGCCATTATTGTCACAGTATTTCACACGACAACACAGAAAAACACAATTTGAAGAGCAAAATAAAATAACGTAGCAATGGAAATAATGTCTAGTTAATTGCAGCTGCGAAATACTTGGTGCAAATCTACATGCATGCCACAAGTGTTTTACTCTACAACAATGAAAAACTACAACTACAAAGGAGATTCTCTCTACAATTACGCGCTAGCAATAAACAAAAGCTACACTAAATACACAAACTACAAGAAAAAATCAGAAGATTCCAGTGAGGTATCCTCAGCTAAGGGTCGACATATGAAACGTCCCCTTTGAACAATTTATACAGGACTGTGCTTAACCTGACACACAATACTTTGTTAGCGCAACGCAATCTGACTTTCAAAATTCCCTACAAAACAATGGCCCTGACTAACATTTAACTATACCTTTCACAAATCACTTACCTCACAAAAATCTTCGCTGCTCAAGCTACTGCAATACAGCGAGCGCCACTACTGCCAGCTAAATAAAAGATTCAAACTACTAAAGGCACTAACTACTGATAGGGATAGTTAGCAAATGAAAGATATTAATAGAGAACAAACAATGTATTTACCTTAATATCATCACAAGTCATAATATATATATCAGTTCATGACAAATTGCAACCCTCCGCCATCTCTCTCCCCACATCCACCACTGCTGGCGGCTCACCTCCAACTGCGCAACGCTACGCGCTGGTCACAGCCAGCTGCCTAACACTACAATGGCGAGTATTACAACAATGCAAAGCCGCCACAGACTGCACACAGCACAGCCAGTGATTTTCATACAGAGGTGGCGTTACCATAAAAACCTAAACAGCCTACTTACATAGAGAAAACATAAACAGCCTACTTACATAGAGAAAACATAAACAGCCTACTTACATAGAGAAAACATAAACAGCCTACTTATAATTTGTTTTGGTGAAATCTGGCTTCCAAGTCACTTCGCAAGTACACAACACTCTTGCCCTGGTACGATGACATCGATCTGCCTGCAACAGTTATTACCGGTGTTCTGTGCAGTTCGCCACTGAGCGTAGCTAGCCACGTCTTGCAATCACCTTACGTGTATCTTATTCTGATCCACGTGAGCTACCAGCCCACGACTATTAATGCATTACTTCATGGCGACTTTCACTCTGCTTCGCATTATTTTAGCTAAAAACTGGGTAGCAGCGCTACACTGTGTCCCTCTATGGAGAGTGTAACCTCACCCTCACTTATCGACCTTAATACAACGAAAAATTAAACCGCGTGTACCTAATGGAAATTTGGGAAAAGCAATCGTCACCGAAGTTAATCTGTCGTAAAGAGGGAGGAAAGGGTTACATCTAAATGAAAGGAAAAATGCAAATGAAATTGGTGGAAATTGATTTTGAGAAAAGGGTAAAATTAATAAAGAAAGTGAATGTGCAGTCATCATGTTAACAATTAATTGGCGTTAATTAGATATTTGAGATTTGGGGAAAATTACGGTCGCCAGTCCTATGGACAACTACTTCATTAACTGAAAATGAAAGATTAATGCACATATAATTAGCACTAAAAGCGTGGCAACTGAAGGTTGACACGTGTTGTGTGAGAACTGAATGTTTGTCAGAAGTAATAAATTTCGCTACACTCTGACTTAATTTAGCAAAAGAATTAATAAAACCGGAAAATTGAAAGTTAATTTAGTGACTGAATTTAATAGAGAACTTTGTTCCTGAAACACTACAAAATTCAATAAAATAAGGTTAGTCTTGGGCTACCTCAACAATCATTTCAGAGGCTACTTGAATCTACGCAATTTAGAAATTAGAGATTTAACTGTGAACTAGAATTAAATGATTCTGATCAATTAACAATAGTAAAATTTAGTACGTACCAAGCCGAGCTGCAGTCACAGGTAAGCTAAAATATGGTACCAAAACTTGCACTCTTAATTTGTGCTTGTGTAATCTAAATATTGTAGCCAGCTATGAATACCTTAACTGAACTTTGAAATTAAAGCAGTGAAATGGAATGATATTACTTTAATGCTGGCGTTTGAATTTCAACGACACTCGGGTTCATTCCGGAAAAGGAAGGGACCCTGCTTGGTAATGCAATTGGGACAATGAGCAACAAAGGTTCATGCTACGTTGCTATAATTTAGTGACACAAATTGACCAGTTTGAAAAACTAAGGTCTGCCATACAGTTCTAAAACTTTACGTGTTTCCAGTCTTCCTTGTTGGTTGAACGAAAGTTTGAAGTCGTCGATCGAGGAGGTGGCGACAGTCACTCATTGTCGGCCGTCGCTGTTGCAGAAGCTGGATGTTGGCGCGCCTCCATCTCGACACGGTCACCAGGCGAAACGGACTCTTGATGTGCGCCAGCTAATGCTTCCCGTCCGCGACACCGTGTCAGAAACTATCATAGCAAGTAGAGCGCAATTACATGCCGCCAAACCCCGAAAGCGCGGCAACTCGCGGGAGGGTCACACAACACACCTCCTCCACCGCCCTACCCCTGCCAGACTCTTCCTGCTCTTCCCGCGCTCCATGCGGCAGAGTTAACACTACCAAAGATCCTAAACACTTTGGTTCTCCACACGACATATCGATGTATTCGTTAGATAGCATAGTTTTCCCTAGGCAAGACCCAGCGTAAAAATACAAATAGTATTTACAAAACAAACTAATTATACATCGACAGAAATGCATAAATATATATATATATATATATATATATATATATATATATATATATATATATATACAAATAGTAAAACAATTACAATATATAAAGACAGAGAAATGTCATATCTTCAGGTAACAAAATAAGGAAAAATCTATAGTACAATAGATGGAAATAGAAGGATATGCATTTCCGGCGTTACAAGAGGACCCGGCCCCTTCCTCCTTGGGCCTTACTTCGACGAGATTACTTGCTAAGATTACTTCCCCCACTTAATCCATAAACAAATACGATTACCACCATACCACATACTCCTGCTTACTACGCAATTACCTTGCAAAACCTGAAACTAGCAATCCATTCCCCATCTTTCGCTCGTGGAATCTAGTCCCTATGTTAGCTCTCTGTTCGAAATAAGGAACACAGTCAGTTACTTAGGGCCTATGCATGATCAAAAGAAGAGATACAAAAGACAGAGTAGTTCCAGCAGTTGGTGAACTGCACGAGCCCGGGAGTGTAAGAAAGGGGATGGACAGATGAAGAAGGTAGAATTCCGAAAATATATTCGGCATAGCATAAGCAAATGAAGTGAGCAGACTGAAGAATCAGCAGAAGATACGAAGAGGTTAGCGGAGCCAAACAGGGCAACGACATATTAGTGTTCTATTGAAATCGTATCGTGAGTCAGAAGAGTCTCTTCCGACTATTCGTGTATAGTGTTGTCTCGAAATCTCAATAGTAAGCCTCTCCGTGATGCACAATGCCTCTCTTGCCACGTCTGCCATTGGAGTTTGTTTAGCCGGCCGGAGTGGCCGTGCGGTTCTAGGCGCTACAGTCTGGAACCGGGTGACCGCTACGGTCGCAGGTTCGAATCCTGCCTCGGGCATGGATGTGTGTGATTTCCTAAGGTTAGTTAGGTTTAATTAGTTCTAAGTTCTAGGCGAGTGATGACCTCAGAAGTTAAGCCGCATAGTGCTCAGAGCCATTTTTTTGGAGTTTGTTTAGCATTTCGGTAATGTTCCCGCGCCGTCTAAGCGATCCCGTGACAAAACGAGCCCCTTCTTCTTGGATATTCTCTATCTCTTCTAACAGTCCTACCTGGTAAGGACCCAACCTAGATCAACAGTACTCAAGAATCGGTCGAACTAGTGCCTTATAAGCCACTTCGTTCGTGGATTTACATTTCCTTAAGATTCTTCCTATGAATCTGTCTGGCATCTGCTTTTCTTACTATTTCATTTATGCGGTCATTAAACTTAAGATAGATCTGGATAGTTACCCCTAAATACTTTACGGTGTGTACCGTTTCCAGCAGTTTTTCATCAATAGCGTAGTTGTACAGTAGCTACTTTATTTCCTGTAAATGCACAATATGTTAGATTTATTTACATTCAGGGTCAACTGGCAGAGTCTTCATCGTTAATCAATCCTCTGCTGGTCATTCTGCAAATCGATACTATCTTCTGGCTTTGTTACCTTCTTATAGATAACCGCACCACCTGCAAACACTCTTAGAGCATACGACGCTTTCTAATAGATCATTTACGTACACTGTAAACAATAACGGTTTTTCACACTTCCTTAGCGTACTCTGAAATTACCATTCCACCTGTCGATTTTGTCCCGTTAAGAGCGATATGTTGAGTTCTATCTACAAGGAAGTCGAATAAAGTATGCTCGGTACACTGTTTTAAAGAGTGCAGAGTACGGACACTGCCTATGTTACAGTTATGTATAACCCTTAGATTAGTGGTCGGATCGGAAATAGTATCCCCAGTTACATGTATGTAGTGGTAAGTGTAGATTTAGAACCGTTAAGGCTCAAATGTTCCTTAAACCGAAATCGGAAACTACAACCCGTTTGCCCGATGTAATGGGCCAGGAGGTCTTCTTCTTCTTCTTCTTCAATCATGCATTAGGCTTTCCCTCTGCCTGTTGGAGCTACACCTGGTCGTTCCATCGTTTTGTAGGTCTTCCAGTGCCACTTTTGCCTTGCGGAGTATACCGCCAAAAATGTTGTGGTAATCATGATTTATCATTCGTAACAGATGGGATATCCATTTTTGTCGGTATTCGTCAACATTACTGTTTATATCGAAAGTATTTAATTCCTTCCTGATATCTGTATTTCTTTTGT
The DNA here is from genome assembly GCF_021461385.2 of Schistocerca piceifrons. Lineage (NCBI taxonomy): Eukaryota > Metazoa > Arthropoda > Insecta > Orthoptera > Acrididae > Schistocerca > Schistocerca piceifrons. The sequence goes on from NC_060139.1 coordinate 48,490,266, forward strand.
AGTCTAGCTTGGTGTATCCTGCTATGTACGCCGGCCGGAGTGGCCGAGTGGTTCTAGGCGCTTCAGTCTGGAACCGCGCGACCGCTACGGTCGCAGGTTCGAATCCTGCCACGGGAATGGATGTGTGTGATGTCCTTAGGTTAGTTAGGTTTAAGTAGTTCTAAGTTGTAGCGGATGTAGTGGGAAGCGAAATTGAAGCGTCACCCATCCACCAGTGTCAGCCCAGTTTGCAGGTGAATATAAGTTTAATTTAGTGGTTTGTTTATGTATTTTTGTAATCTTTGTATTTGTTGTGAATTATCTAAAGATTTGTATTTATTTTTTTATGTTTCATGTACGGAGGGGGCGGCGCAACGAATGGAGACAGCATCTTCACTGCCGGGGCCAGAGAGAAAATTGGTGGCCACTATATGTCGCGGGTCGACAGCCAGAGAGCTTCTAAAAACTGAAAAAATAAGAATTTGTAATATTTGTACAACAATGACGTCATAGAAAGTTTAATCTTGTAAATGTTCAGTCCTATCTTGTCAAGACTCAGGTTCGCGTCTATATGTAGGAAGATAATAAACTAGTGGATGCTATTAAAGTTGAAATACGTGTTCCGAGAATTTATTTATGAAGAATTATGTTAAGGAATTATACATTTATTTGACAAGATTATTAATTTTTGACAACGTTCATCGCGAGTTTGAGTCTCGAAAGTTTATTCAATGTGGTTCTAATATTTATTAAAGCAGATAACTTGCATTAAATATAATTTCTGAGAAGAAACAAACGACATCTAAATTGAAAAAAGTTTGCGCAAACCAATTGGACTGGGTGACGTAATTCTGCGCATACGACTCAAATGATGATGTTTTACAGTTTCGATCAAGAACCATTCAGAGACAATTTAAAAAGAACTTAAATAATTTTGAAGTGTGTTGTAACTGACGTAGGTGACGAAGTCTGCACATGGTCATATGTCAAAAGAAAATCATTTATACAAGACTTACGTCGTTACACTACAGGGACTGATGACTTCAGAAGTTAAGTCCTATAGTGCTCATACGCATTTGAACCAATTTTTTCTATGTACCTCAGGAATATCATTTCATTGGCTTGTAATCTTTTTTCTCTTTCTTTTCCATTACCCAAGATTCACTTCCATATAATAATGCTGGTACTGACATAACTTTATAAAATTTTAGATATATTTCTGTTCTTACTTTACTTTGGAGGGCTCTTCTGATAGTGCCATTTCAGTACTTAAATTTCTCAATTTTGTCTTTTTGATCTAGGTCTCCCCTGTACGACAGTATGGTTGCTATCAATATCAATCTATCTACTTGCTCTATAAAATCGTTGTCTATAATTATTTTTGTTCTTACTGGATTTTTTCCACAAGACGCCATGGCATTTGTTTTTTGTATTGATATTGACATATCTGGCATGTTTGGTATAGTTCTTAGGCAGCTCTCTACAATCTATCTTCATTACTCGAAATTAACACTTGGTCATCTGCAAATAACAGATTTATATGTACTGTTCTTCAGTTTCATTCTCCATTGCCGTATAATGTCGTCAGTGCATATATTAAAAAGCAGTGGAAGGAGGCTGCAACCATGTCGAACTCCTAAATTAATAACCTTTGTTGTTTCTTCACTATCCCCAATTATTTGGATTCTTGTATTAGCATAGATTTTTTGAACTACCCGTACAATGTGTATTCGTATACCTCTTCTTATTAAAATTTCCCACAATAGCTGTCTATATACTGTATCAAAAGCCTTTGCGAAATCGACCAATAGGGTGTGTGTTTCTTTATTGAATTCCTTACGTTTCTCTACAATTTGCTGTATCATAAATATGTTGTCTGCACAGCTTCGCCCCTTTCTGAATCCATTTTGTTCTCCTGACAGCAGGCACTCCATTATGGGTTGTAGTCATTCGGTTATTATTCTAGCATAGATCTTATACGCCGTATTTAATAGTGATATACGCCTGTAATTTTAGGGTTTTGATCTGTCTCCTTTTTTAAATATTGGTTTTATAAGTGAGATCTTCCATTCTATTGGTATTATAAGCATCCTCCTAATTTTCTGAGGAATATGAACCATCGTTTCTTTAGTCGAAGGATGAAGATTACTTGTTCTTAAAACTTTTACTCTTAATAACTGACGCAACTTTTTCCTCAGATCTGACATATAGTTTGCTCCTTGCTCCGTAACTACTGTCTCCTGTACACCTAACTTCAGTATTCACCTGTTAATGAACACCTGTATGACTGTGACTGCCAGGATCGACACCACTTTTGTATAACATGAAAAATGATGTATTATGGGCAGCTGAAAACGGTTACCTGCCGGTGTTCGGTTGAATGGTCCTAATACTTCCTAGAAAATTAAGCTAAATGATTCTGTCGCTTCTGGCAACCTCTACTACAGTATCCACTGTCTATTGTAATCCGCATGCTATGTACACTCTACACAAAACGTAATATACTACTTATCATCATTTTTCATTCCCTTCTATTACTACATTTCCACCACTCTTCAATTCATCGCCGGTCATGGCGCAAGAAGTAATGGTCATGCATTTCACGTAGTACATACTTCAGTACAGTCGACATAACCACATCTGGTCCGAACTTGGTCTTTCTACGCAAAAATCTGTAATTCACAAACAACTGCTGCTGCTTCCATATCACCTACATTCCATGGCAGCCCTTTATGCAGCCTACCATCCTGCAACGTCCTGACATAAATTGGTTTCCAGAATTAAAGCAACAAACGCAAATTTTGCGAGGGTGTGTTTTTTGTCACAAAACATTGATAGTAAAGTACAAACAATGTTAATAATACAGAACCTACTCAACAGTAACATGCATAACAGTTGACTAAAATGTTCTCTGTTTCTTTCCAACTTAACTGATTTTCACACATTGTGACAAGTGGTTAATGTACTCAGTGTGGGGTGTGACCACCTCTGGCACAAGTAAAGGCCTGACAATGACGGGACATGCTGTGAATGATATCATCAATCTCATGCTGAGGCAATAACGCCCATTCTTCCTGTAGACCTGCTCACAACTCTTGGAGAGTGGTTGGTGGGTGCTGACATTGTGCAGCCCGTCTTCCTAGTGCGTCCCACAGATGTGTTATGGGATTCAAATAGGGCGAGCTAGCAGGCCACGCCATGCGAGAAGCATCTACCGTTTCGAAAGAAACTTCAACCACACATCCTCTATGAGGTCGAGCATTATCGTCTATCAATACGGGGGCCCAGAGCACCTCACAACAACCGTGCGTGAGGGTGCAAGATCTTCTCACAGTACCTGATGGCAGTTCAATCTTGCTGATTCACCCATACGATTTTATGAAGAGGAGTCGAGTGTTCAACATAATCCCTGCCCCCACCATTAGGCATCCTCCTTGATATCTGTCTCTTTCCACAATGTTTTGGTCCCGATATTGTATTCCACATGCCTTTCAGATGTGAATCCGTCGAGAATCACTAGAGTGGTCCCCATATTGTGTTCCACCTGCCTTTCAGATGTGAATCCGTCGAGAATCACTCTCTAGACCAAATCACGACTCATCTGTGAAAAGACCGTTGGCCCGTCATTCGACCGTGCAGGTGGCGTGTTGACAACTCCACTCTAGACGTCTCCTTATGCAAAGACACGCCAAACAGACAGCAGGTCTTCAACAATAAAGGCCACTCTGCTAAAGCCTTCTGTACCCTGTTTGTATCAATGCAACACGTCCAGTGGATGCTGCTGCGTCAGATGCCCATAGCAGTGCAGTACTAAGGCGGTACTATCGCGCCCTTCCAGCAGAATAACGGTCCACTCTTTCACATGTCACTTGTGATAACCCTGTCCAGTCTCAAGTATGCAGTTTCAGTCTCTATAAACTGTCGCCTCAGTCGAGAAACACTCACATTAAGCCATCGGGCCAAACCACTTTGCGACTCTCATGCTTCCATTGTTCCTACGGTCCTCCACAGCAGAGAGTCTAAGCGTCTTTTCTGTGCCATACTGCACCGTCTGTGACTCTGTACACAGCGACTGTAATTGAGGGATTATCCTGCAAACACTGTCGTGCTTGGTAGGTGGCCACACGTCATTGCTAGCGTCGTTGTCCGTTGATAGGAATGCCATTTTCGTTTCCGAACACGATCGTATCGACATCTCTTGCCTATATGATTATATCGTGACAGACACAGGTGGAGAAATATCGGTTTGTTGCTTTAATCTTAAACCCAAGGAAATTCTGGTCTTACGTAAAATCGGTAAGCGGGTCGAAGGCTTCCATCCAGTCACTCACTGATCAGACTGGCCTGGCAACGGAACACAGCAAAACGAAAGCTGAAATTTTAAACTTAGCATTTGAGAAATCTTTCACGCAGGAGGATCGTACAAACATAGCACCGTTTGAGTCTCGTACAGATTCCCGAATGGAGGACATAGTGATAGACATCCCTGGCGTTGTGAAGCAGCTGAATGGGTTGAAAATAAATAAATCTCCAGGTCCTGATGGGATTCCAGTTCGGTTTTACAGAGAGTACTCTACTGCATTGGCTCCTTACTTAGCTTGCTTCTGTCGCGAATCTCTTGCCCAACGTAAAGTCCCGAGCGACTGGAAAAAAGCGCAGGTGACGCCTGTATATAAGAAGGGTACAAGGACGGATCTTCAAAATTACAGACCAATATCTTTAACATCGGTTTGTTGCAGGATTCTCGAACATATTCTCCAGTTCGAATATAATGAATTTCCTTGAGACAGAGCAGTTGCTGTCCATGCATCAGGACGGCTTGAGAAAGCATCGCTCCTGCGAAACGCAACTCGCCCTTTTTTCACATGATATCTTGCGAACCATGGATGAAGAGTATCAGACGGATGCCATATTCCTTGACTTCCGGAAAGCGTTTGACTCGCTGCCCCACTGTAGACTCCTAACTAAGGTACGAGCATATGGGATTGGTTCCGAAGTATGTGAGTGGCTCGAAGACTTCTTAAGTAATAGAAACCAGTACGTTGTCCTCGATGGTGAGTGTTCATCGGAGGTGAGGGTATCATCTGAAGTGCCCCAGGGAAGTGTGGTAGGTCCGCTGTTGTTTTCTATCTACATAAATGATCTTTTGGATAGGGTGGATAGCAATGTGCAGCTGTTTGCTGGTGATGCTGTGGCGTACGGGAAGGTGTCGTCGTTGAGTGACTGTAGGAGGATACAAGTTGACTTGGACAGGATTTGTGATTCTACATCTACATCTACATCTAGATCCATACTCCGCAAGCCACCTGACGGTGTGTGGCGGACGGTACCCTGAGTACCTGTATCGGTTCTCCCTTCTATTCCAGTCTCGTATTGTTCGTGGAAAAAAGGATTGTCGGCATGCTTCTGTGTGGGCTCTAATCTCTCTGATTTTATCCTCATGGTCTCTTCGCGAGATATACGTAGGAGGGAGCAATATACTGCTTGACTCTTCGGTGAAGGTATGTTCTCGAAACTTTAAGAAAAACCCGTCCCGAGTACTGAGCGTCTCTCCTGCAGAGTCTTCCACTGGAATTTATCTATCATCTCCGTAACGCTTTCGCGATTATTAAATGATCCTGCAACGAAGCGCGCTGCTCTCCGTTGGATCTTCTCTATCTCTTCTATCAACCCTATCTTGTACGGATCCCACACTGCTGAGCAGTATTCGAGCAGTGGGCGAACAAGCGTACTGTAACCTACTTCCAAGATAAGTATAAGTTAAAAGTTTCATCTGTGTGTATTTTGCTCTCTTTCCTACTTTTTGATTTCAGGACCGTATGGTGGGTTGCGGAGTGTGTATGTAGGTGTAAATGTAGATGTAGATATTCCGTTAGTGCTGTCTTTCCACTCTACTCGACTGGATTTCCATGTTTTATCACTGGTTTGTGGATTAAAATATATCCACTTTCACTGAGTTTTAATCCCTACCATGTCAATCTGCTGGATACATCCTTGAAACGTAACACTTACTTCAAAGTAGCATAGTCTGCCACTATCTTGAGCTTTCTGACATACGAGTAACATCAGAGGTATGTTATCCTAACACCAAACTAACGATCTCTCACTTCATTGTAGAGTAATTTCCTTCCACCCATTGAACTGTCGCAAAGCGAAAGCTACAGGATGTTCCTGACTGTCGACGACCTCTTGATTTCAAAAAAACGCTCAAAATCATAACTCGATGCATTGGATGATACATGAACTCCTTCTGAAAGTATGGAAACACAACATTGGACTGCTATTAATCTCTAGGACATATAATTCTATAGTTGTCTACACTCCTGCACATTTCTTGAAAAGACGCATTTTTCATCGAGATGCACCATGTGAGTTAATGAGCATAGCGCTCTCATATAAATATATGGCCTAAAGAGTCAGCCTACAGGAATTGTGAAACGAACCCTATCATCCAGGAACGAGTGCCACAATGCGCGCAGATTCACCACGAGATGGGGAAATCCACAGGTGTCTATTGTCTATTGAGGCTTAAGCGCTGTAGTATGCGAGTGAGACAGACGGAAACCTACGTCATAGAGAAACCCGGTAGAAGTCTTTTGTGGCCAAGGAGACGTATCAGTCTTAAATATGGTGGACCTAAGATCGGCCATAAGGGAAACATTTATGACTCAAATGACTCTGAGCACTATGGGAGTTAACATCTGAGGTCATCAGTCCCGTAGAACTTAGAACTACTTAAACCTAACTAACCTAAGAACATCACACACATCCATGCCCGAGGCAGGATTCGAACCTGTGACCGTAGCGGTAGCGCGGTTCCAGACTGAAGCGCCTAGAACCGCTCGGCCACACCGGCCGGCAACATTTATGAAAACTATTTAATTCTATACAAATGCAGGGAGTCAAGCCACAGTAATTTTAATCTGCCATCCTCCATAAATTTTCATGGTGATCCCAATGAAACTTGAATATTGTTCATATCTATAATAGTTTAGGATTTACTGTTAAAGTGAAATTAACAAGTTTTCTAACAAAGACCTGAATGCTAAAATCTTAATGCTTACGTTGACAGGAGCGATCGGCATTTCATACAGAAGCGCATCATTAAAATGAAAAACTTTGTAAGTATCAGCTCTGTAACTCTATTTGTTTAAAAGATATATTAAATTTAAATTATCAGCATTTTCAGTTAAGCATCAGATCATCATTTCCTCCAGACAGAACACATTGAACGATGACAGCATGACACATTACTGAATCATTGGGTAATAGGATATTTATTGTAAAGTTTACTGCGTAACAGTTACTTCTGTTCTTTATTTATTTATCAGAAAGCACATTGGTGCAAGGCTATTGGCCATGACATTCAAATTTAAGAAGGAAATTGGTTTTTATGTAAAAGGCTTTGACGTTTATAATGTAATGGATATTATTCTTACTTTATTTAGAAGGTGAAAGTGGTCAAGCTTTGATTATTTTAATGTGTTAAAATGTAAAGTAATGTAAAATAAGCTGTAGCCAAACAGATGGGCGGCTTCAGGAAAGGGAACTGCTCTAGTCAGTTGAGCGAAGAAGTTCGGTGCGTGGGAAACGCGGTCGCAGACGGGAAGAGACAGTTCTGGCTTAGACACCAAAGGGTACAGTTCTGACTGAGACGCGAAAGTGGGCAGTCGGCCTTTAGGCAGGTAAGAAGTGAAACGACTTAGAAAATTTCTCGTTGTGGGGTATCGCGGGACTTAGTCTCTGAGCGGTGAGCAGTCACGCGCCTGGTGTGAACTATAACTTTTCCCGTAGATAACTGGTATTTCGCGATGAGATTGTGAATGATTGAACTGTGACTCTAAATACGACCACTTTCGCTATTAATTTGCTTTCTGATAAAAATTATTCTAACCAAATCGCAACTGTGTGGCTTACATCATTTATGGATCGTTTAGTTCCAGATATTATGATTACTTTTATTATATGTTGTGTTAACTTTGTCTTTCGCAAAATTGCCGTCAGCGAGACAATTTAACCAAAGAGTCAAAAGTGTCTAATTTAGGACGTGTAATGCGACACGTACGGTTCAATCCCTAGACTAGTTTGAGCCAAGACATTTCGACGAAGAGGAACCGCATGTGAGCCCGAACGTCTTTGGGATGTTGGCTCGCAACTAGACATAGCTGCAGTCATTTCAGCACTCCGTTCAATTACCGATGGAAGGTTGCCAGTGTGTTTTCGAGGCTACTTCCCCCCTCTCCCCCCCGGCCCCCGACTCCGCCTGTCACCATCCGTCCCTCCCCCCACCCACCCCAGGGTTACGCTTGCTTCCATCGGCGAATTGTTGATTTATAGATTCCTCCAAAACTGGTTGTAGCGATCATGGTATTCTGAACAGTCTTCGACGATACATCTGTGGTTCATTACTAATCAGAATCCTGTGCTTTGTTCCTAGTTTAGCAGGTAACGGCCGTTCAGCAGGTACCGGCCGTTATGTAATGTACAGAGCCTCAAACTCCACTGACATGTCTTTCATCTGCGTTCTCTCTATTTAAAATGCTTCAATTTTTCGCGAAATAGAGTCCTAACAGCATCATGGGCCCTCCTGAACCCTACACCGCCTGAAAAGTAATTTTCCTCATTCAGCATCTCCAATGTGACCAACAATGTTCTTTTCAACTAGTTAACTTACTCAACGCTATAGTCATCTACGTCTTCATAGTTGGTTACATTGGAGATGTCCCTCCCTTGTAGTTGTACAAAGCTGCTTTTCACCAGACAACACGCAATATGCAACGCTTCGCTATATTCCAGCGGTAACATATTAGCTTGTAGGTCAGGTCCCATAATCACCCATGGCGACGTTCTAATGCCACTCGACAGAGTGATGTAAATCGAGCCTTAATGTCATTGTTTGTTGGTAAACTGAACTCTCTCGTAAGCTAGATGCTCCTTGCGAAAGATCAACACTGACAACTACTTCCCCTAGCCTTCATGTCTTACCGTTAAGTTACGCAATACTTTGGCAAAGGTCAATCATTGCATGATGTAGATGCAGAAAGACTGACGATACGATCATGTTGCAGCCTTCGCTTGCATGTGTCACCACAGCCACGCACCGTCTGTCTCATACATTACCGACCCCAATGGTCGTATATCACTACCCTCTACTCCACACAACTTGCAACGTCTTAGGTTCCAACGCCTCCTACATACTAACTTTCATGCGGTCACTGACACATGCCCCCATATTTCCAACAAATATTTATCTTACTACCATTTATCACACCTATAATGGCACATTCCGCTTTTACATTTGTTTCTATTGAATCTATTTTCACCAGGACCTCCTGTCGGCGGCTCTGGGGTACCCTCGTAAGTTCCCTGACCACCTCTGCCACTACTCTATATGACCTGAACTATCCCTACTTTTTCTGAGCTATCAGTCTTCTGATAGGTTCGATGCCGCCGATCACAAATACCCCTCCTGTACCGACGTTTGGATCTCAGAGTTGAACTTGCAAACAATGTCGTCAGTTATTTGCTAGGTATATTCCAGTCTCTGCATCCCCCAAAGTTTTTACCCCCTATGGATCCCCCTAACATCATGGACGTTATTAATAGGTGTCTTAACAGTTTTCCTCTCAGCCTGGCCCTTCTTTCCAGTTTTTTGCGTGTAGTCCATTCCTCGCCCATTGTCGGAGAACCTCCTCATTTGCTAGCTTATCAGTCCACATAATTTTCAACATTCTTCAGTAGCACTACATATCAAATACTACGATTATCTTCTGTACCGATATTCCACAGTCAATTTTTCACTACAATACTACTCAGAGATCCAAACATACATTCTCGGAAAGTATTTCCTCAAATTAGGGCCTATGTTTCACACAAGTAGACTTCTCTTGGCCAGGAACGCCCATTTTGCCAGTCCTAGTCTGGTTTTGATGCCCTCCTTGATCCATACGTCACTGGCCATTTTGCTGCCTTAACTTCATCTACTTCGTGACCATCAAACCTGATGTTAAGTGTCTGGCTGTTCTCATTTCTGCCACTTCACATTTCTGTTCGACTTTTAAATTCTTACATGATCTGAGTTCAGAGCGGCGTGAGCCAGGTCGGTTTCTATTCTCAGACTGATTTAATCTCAAGCCATACTCTGTACTCAATAGATTGATCATTCGATTTAGCAGATCCTGTAACTCTTCTTCACTTGCACTCAGGACAGCAGCGTCATCAGCAAATCGTATCTTTGATATCCGTTAACCATGAATTTTGATTGCACTCCTGAACCTTTGTTTTCTTTGCATCACTGCCTCTTCGATGTAAAGACTGAACAGTAGGGGTGAAAGGCTGCCTTCTTGTCTTACACCCTTTTTATTCCGAGCTCTTCGTTCTTGGTCGTCCACTCTTATTATTCTCTGTCGGCTCTTGCACATGTTATATATTAACCGTCTGTCCCTATAACGTACCCCTATTATTCGAAGAATTTCGAATATGGTGCACCGTTTTACATTGTCGAACGCTTATTACAGGTCGGCAAATGCTGTGAACGTGTCTTAATTTATCTTTAGTCTTGATTCCATTATCAACCACATCCTCAGAACCGCTTCTCTGGTGCCTTTACCTCCCCTAAAGCCACCTGATCGTCATCAACATACTCTTAATTTTCTTTTCCATTCTTCTGTATATTATTCTTGTAAGCAACTTGGATGCATGAGCTGCTTAGCAGATTGTGCGATAATTCTCGCACTTATCAACTCTTACAGTTACCGGAATTGTGTGGATGATATTCTTATGAAAGTCACATGGAATGTCGTCAGATTTATACATCCTACACACCAAACTGAACAGTCGTTTTGTTGCCACTTCCCCCAATGATTTTAGGCATTCTGATGGAAAGTTATCTATCCCTTCTGCCATATTTGATCTTAAGTCCTCCAAAGATTTCTTAAATCCGGTTTCTAATGCTGGATCCGCTCTCTCTTCTAAATCGACTCCTGTTTCTTCTTGTATCACGTTAGACAAATATTCCCCTTCAGAGGCCTTCAGTGTACTCTTTCGACCTGTTCGCTCTCTTCTGTGTATGCAACAGAGGAATTCACATTGCACTCTTAATGTTACCGCCCTCGCTTTTAATTTCACCGAATTTTATTACGACTTTCCTATATGCTGAGTCAGTCCTTCCGACAATCATTTCCTTTTCGATTTCTTCCCATTTTTCATGCATTTCTTTTTAGCATCTCTGCATTACCTATTTATTTCATTTCTCAGCAACTTGTACTTCCGTATTTCTGAATTTCCCTTAACATTTTTGTACGTCCTTCTTTTATCGATCAGCTTAAGTATTTCTCCTGTTACCTATGATGTCTTCGCAGTTACATTCTTGGTACCTATGTTTTAATTTTCACCTTCTGTGATTGCCTTTCTGGAGATGTCCATTCGTCTTCAACTGTACTGCTTAATGAGCTATTCCTCATTACCGTGTCTAAGGCTATAGAGAACTTCAAACGCATGTCATCATCGTTCCTTGGTACTTCTGTATCCCACTTCTTTGGCTATTGGTTCTTCCTGACTAAGCTCTTAAATTTCAGCCTACTCTTCATCACTATAACATTATGATCTGAGTCTATATATATTCCTAGATATTCCTCACAATCCAGTATCTGATTTCGGAATCTCTTTGTGACCATGATGTACTCTAGCTGAAATCTTCCCATATCATGTAGTCTTTTCCAAGTATACTTCCTCCTCCTGTGTAGCTTGAACAGAGTATTCGCTGTTACTAGCTGAAATTTGTTATAGGACTCGATTAGTCTTTCTCCACTCTCATTCCTTGTCCAAACACCATATTCTCCTCTAACCTTTTCTTCTACTCCTTCCCCTATTACTACATTACATTCTCTCATGACTATTAGGTTCTCATCTCTCTTTACATACTGTATTACCCTTTCTATACTTTCTATGTATCCTCATCTTCTGCTTGCGACGTCGACATTTACACCTGAACTATAGCCGTCGGTGTTGATGTGCTGTCGATTCAGATAAGAACAACCCTATCACTGAAATGTTAACAGTAACATACTCTCTGCCCCGCCTTCCTATTCCTTGTCCAAACCCCATATTCTCCTCTAACCTTTTCGTCTACTCCTTCCCCTATTACTACATTACATTCTCCCACGACTATTAGGTTCTCATCTCTCTTTACGTACTGTATTACCCTTTCAATATCCTCATACTCATACTTCCTTCTTTCTTCGTTCAAGTGAAGTATCTTCTGTTACTCATGGTTTCCTTCCTTGAACCTATGTTTTCCTTTCCAATTTCTCTGGGTGCTCATTTTTGAGCTGTCCATTCCCTTCAACTGAACCACCTATCACTGAAACGTTAACAGTAACATACTCTCTACCCCGCCTTCCTATTCATAACGAATCCCACTCCTGTTAGACCATTTTCTTCTGTTGTTGGTATTTCCCAATACTCATATGACCAGAAATCCCTGTCTTCTTTTGATTTCACTTCACTGACCCCTAATAGTATGTATATTGGGCCCTTGAATTATGCTTTTCAGATTTTCTGCCTTCCCTACCGCGTTCAAACATCTGATATTTCACGCCACGACTCGTAGAACTTTATCCTTTCGTTGGTTATTCAGTCTTTTTCTCATCATCACCTCACCTTTGGCAGTCCCGTTCCGCAGATGCAAGTATGGAACTGTTCCAGAATCTTTTGCCAACGGAGACATCATGTCAATTTCTCAATTACAGGCCACACGTCCTGTGTATACGCGTTATTTGTCTTTAATGCAGTGCTTTCCACTGCCATCTGCATCCTGATGCCATTGGTTATTGCTAATTCCTCTGCCTTTAGGGGCAGTTTCCCGCTCTAAGCACAAGTAAGTGTCCTGAATCTCTGTCCGCTCTTCCACCCTCTTTGACAACACCGTTGACAGAATTAGGGTGACTCCTTACACCGGAAGTCTTTGGCCACTAATGTTGATTAAGCGATCTCGGGTTTCAAACTCTGAACCGAGGACGTTTTGATTACTAATCAAATACGCTAATCCTAGACCACGGGTGCGTAATCTTTGATACTAGTAGACGTTTGTTAGCCAGACACACTCTTTATGCCATTGCTAGTCTGTTTTTATGTTCATTTCTCATGGGCTATTTTGTTGCCTGGGTGGCATAATTCCTTAACTTCATCTGTTTTCTATTTCGTAATCAGTTTTCCTTTCCATCCTTCTTTATGTTATTGTTGTCAGCAACGTGGATGCACGGGATGTTAAGCTGATTGTGCGATAATTCTCATACTTATCAGCTCCAGCAATCTTCGAAATTGTATGGCAGATTTTTTTGTTTTTTTTTTGTTTTTTTGTTTTTTGAGAATTCTAATGGAATATTACCAGCATACATTCGATGTTGTCATGTCCTCCAGTGATTTCAGAAATTCCGATGGAATGTTATATATTCCTTCAGCCTAATATGATATTAAGTTTTCCAAAGCTCTTTTAAATTCTGGCTCTAATACCAGATCCTCAGTCTCTTTCCTACAGACTCCTGTTTATTCTTCTAACGCGTCATCTGACAAGTCCTAACCCTCACAAAGGCCTCCAGCGTACATTTTTGTACTTCCTTATTTCTTCGTTCAACTGAAGTCTCTTCTGTTACTCATGGTTTCCTTCCTTGAACCTATGTTTTCCTTTGTAATTTCTCTATGTGCTCATTTTAGAGATGTCCATTCCCTTCAACTGAACCACCTACTAAACTATTCTTTACCGCAGTATCTATAGCCTCAGAGAACTTCAAGCCTATCTCTTCATTTCTTAGTATTTCTATATCGCACCCCTCTGCACGTTGTCGATTGCTGACTCGTCTCTTACAGTTCAGCCTATTTATCAACATTACCAGATTTTGATATGAGTCTTTATCTGCTGCTGGGTACGCCATAGAATCAATTTTTTTGGGGGAAAATCTGACTGATCATAATGTATTGTAAATGAAACCTCCCCGTATATGCCGGCATTTTCCAAGTATGCCTCCCAGCTGAAAGTTGTTGTAGAACTTTTTTCTGCTTCTTCCCCTACAATCGCATTCCAATATCTCATGATTAATTGCTTTCCACCTGACTTTACGTACTGAACTGCTCAGTAAGTATCGATGTTTTTCTCTATCCGTTCGTCATCCGTCTGCGATTTCGGCATGTATACATGCACTACTGTTATCGGTGTTGGCTTGCTGCCGATTGTGATGAAAACAGTTCTGTCATGGAACTGTTCACAGTAATTCACTCACTGATCTCTTTTAGTATTCATAATAACCCCTACGCCTGTTATAGCATATACATGATACTGACTACTGACGTTTTAAGCATTTGATGTGAATACACACAAAATCTCAGACAGAGAAAGAAGTCCACATCTGAACTGAATTTCAAAAATGAAGTTTAAGCCTCTCATTTCTTTACAGTTTGAAATGTTTGACTGAAAAGCACACAGCAATAAATTCAGAGTGGATGAAATGGAACAGTAGCTAATGGGTTTGGACTACATATTGTGTATGTGTGTGTGTGTGTGAGAGAGAGAGAGAGACAGCGAAACAGAGAGAGATAGACAGAGAGAGATTTTGAGAGAGAGACAGACAGAGAGAGATTTTGAGAGAGAGAGAGAGAGAGAGAGAGAGAGAGAGAGAGAGAGAGAGGACAGTAGTGGGTGCTTCGCAAAGGTGCTTGACTTCTCTCCCTTGTCACTTAAGTAAGAATGTTTCGGAAAGGGGCTATTCTTTTCAGTGCAACTGCATGAGGTTGGTCTTCCACACAAACGTTTTTGACATTCTGCTATGTCAAGATATAAGACAGTTCTTCGGCTGTCTGTAAATATCACGAGACCTTGCTAATTTCTGAAAGGTCAGTTGTCGAACAAGTATTTGATATCGACTGCCTTATGAGAACAAACTAAAGTGAGAGCAGAACTAAATTTCCGACTTCTGCAGTTAATGAACTACAAAAAATCGTCTAAGTGGGAACTAATTGCCAATTAGGACTGCTGCAGCCGAAGGACAAAAATTCAAAGAAAAAGCCTCCCTCGTCCATTCGTTTCGCTCCCTTTAGACGATTGTGAGCCGGATAATGGGAGGAATCGGCATGGAGAGGCGACCTTTGCGTGGCCCTGAAGAATGTTTGGCGGTCAGGAAACAAACGGTTGTTTGCGAATCATTACTTGCTTCCAAGTTCACCAATTATTTTCTTTTTTCTCTAATAATGCAGCTGTCTCTAATATTCTCTCTCCTTCCCACACACTAGCGCGCGTATGAAATACTTCTGCGATTCGTGTGTCATCTATTACGCAATCATACATTGAAAATTACGAAATTCCCAATAAAAATGTAATTGAAGAAAAGGAACATGGTAAAATGCATAAAAAATTTATGTATTTTTTTTCCTTTCCGGTATAGATCCAACACAAGAAACCCTTTCGTGTGGTTAACCATCATCATAAGATCTAGGAACACAATGACAAGAGCATCAGCACTAACGCAGGGAACCAAACAGATGCCTAACAACAAAACATATGATGATAACGAACTTTGTAACAGTGGATTATACCATAGACTGAAGCAAATAGTTGAGTAGGTACAGTTGCTGTAACGCAGACGAAGAATACAAATGTTGGTGCTGGACTTACAAAAGCGAGGAACAGTATTAAAAAGTTACACAAATAACTCAAGATTACGGGTTTATATAGCCAGTTACCGTAGTATTATTGGGTAAAACAGCGACTTTTCGATTTAAAAAATTACACAGTGGTCAAAACGTGTTTACCTGGATGAGATAGTACAGGCTACACAGTGACATTAATATAATTGTATTGGGAATGGTAACAGTGGAAATATGAAGTTAAATATCATTGTACAATAATGTAATTTAGAAGGAAGGAAGGGAGAAAGAATACAGTTTAACAATCCATCAAAGACTAGGTCATTAAGGATGGGGCTTAGGCATTGATTGTCGAATTATGGGGAAGAATATCGATCGTATCCTTTCCAAAGGAACTGCAACGTCATTTGCGTTAGCAGGTTCAGGGAATACTCAGAAAATAATATTGGATGACTGCATGGAGATCTGCGCTGCCTTCTTCCTGAATGACTTACCAGTGCTGTACTATTGCAGTACCTCGTTCCATTATAATGTTGTTTATACGTATGTATGTATTGAACTGGGGACATAGAGACGACGGAGAGGCTTCGTCCCCGCCGTAGCCCTCAGTGGTACACAAACCCACAACAGGCTACAGCAGTCCACTCACCCCACCGCCGCCTCACACCGAACCCAGGGTTACTGTGCGGTTTGGCCTCCAGTGGACCCCCGCGGGAACGTCTCACACCAGACGAGTGCAACACCAATGTCAGCGTGGTAGAGTAAGTATGGTGTATGTGTACGTGGAGACTGTTTGCGTAGCAACAGACGACATAGTGTAACTGAGGCGGAATAAGGGTATCCAGCCCGCATTCACCGAGACGAATGGAAAACTGCTTTAAAAACGATCCACAGGCTGGGCGGCACATGGGACCTCGACACTAATCCTCTGGGTGGATTCGTGTCAGGAACCGGCACGCCTTCCCGCTCGGGAAGCCGCGCTTTAGACCGCACGGCTAGCTGGGGTAATGTTGTTTAGTTTAGTTGCTTACATGTTCTCTAGACGGTCGACGTTCTGTCACAATAGCTAGCGCTACAGTATAATTGTCTAAAGTTCTCTCATCTCCCCCACAGCTCTGCAGTCCAGACTGCTTGCAGAGTTCCCTGTTAAACCCCGTTCTTTCTTAACAGCCATTCTCATTCTCACTTCAATCTTCTTCTCTTTCTCAACCGCGGTCAAATGTGCTTAACTAATCAATGTAATTCTTAATTCCATTTATTACTACTATTGTTGTGGACGTTTTGGAATATCTTTGGTATGTATTGTTCATAGTCAGATGTATGAGGGGGCCTTAAGGCGCTAACCTGATCAGGCAAATTAGCCAATAAATTAAAAAAAATATCAGCGACGGCTGTGCATGATGTGGAACGTCACTAGATTCACAGTTAAGATACATTTTCTGCACAAAAGCATGGCTACATGTTAGCCACTTAGAGGCGGATTGTTTTTTACCTTGGAACACTTTTCAGACTTTCACATGTGGCCAATACTGTAATAAAAGTATAATATATTTTTTATTCAATTTCGAAATAATAGCATTCACTTTATGTGTGATGCAGTCTTTTTCTGAAATTACAAAAATTTTTTCAGGAAAAGTTTGGTTTTTATAAATGTGAAAAGCTGGCACATTCCTAGGAATAAAAATTATATTGAGATTTAAACGTGTAGTAGTAGGGAAAAATTTTACCAGTGCCGTATTTAAGAATCAATGTGTTACATCATTACTGTAGCACATTCCAGTTATCAGTAAGTTATAAGAAGTATCACAGAAAACGAATTACAAACTGAAAACGCTTTGAAATAGAAGCTGTTGCGAACTGATACAGATTTCCGTTTTCAGACAAGAAAAATTGTTACTGCATTAAAGAAACTCAGTTAATTGGCTAATATTACGTGTTCCGTAGTAGAATTACTTCCGTTTCAAGATACAACATAATGTACGACCGATGTAGCATGGCTTAACCGACCATATGTCATGTAACTAGTTTTAAAAATGTGCAGAACTTTACTCATCAAAAAACTCTGTAACTGAACAGTTAACAGTGTCATGTAAATGGTGTTAATGTATTACACAACACTAAGTATAGCTCATAATATATACAAACGATGCACAAAACTCAACATCATGTCTCACAACAACAAAAACAGTAGAAAATACCGGAAGCTGCTTATGGCGGTTCGTAGTGCGTATTGCTTCATGTGAATCTAAAATTAGTCACTAGGGAGAAACGCCCAATAGGAAACATCATGTGTTCCTTTGTAAAGAGAGTCTACGGTCAATAGTGCGTAAATATCCAGATCATGCAGTACGAGCTGGAGGCTACTTTAAGCTACCGACTATAGACTTGGGTGTCAGTGGATTTATTGCGGGGCGGGGGTTACAGACTGTCATTGCGAAATACTTTTGAATACGTTTTTTGAAAACGTATCTTGAGGAACTAGCTCGGCAGCTCACACGCAATGGAACTATTTTAGACCTTTAAGCTACTACAAATGGACTGGACCTTACGGGCAGTGTCAGTGTAGAAATGGGTATTAACGATCACGATGTCATTGTAGCAACTATGATTACGAAAGTTAATAAATCAGTCAAGAAGGCTAGTGGAAGGTTTCTGCTAGACAGAGCAGACAAACAGTTATTAGCATCGCACTTAGACCGTGAATTGGCATCACTTACTTCCAGTAAGATTGTTGTAGAGGAATTATGGGCTAAGGTTAAGCAGATTGTAAATCGTAGTCTGGAGAGTTATGTGCCTAGTAAGTGGATGAAGGATGGAAGAGACCCACCATGGTTTACTAACGAAATTTGGAGGATACTAAGGAAGCAGAAGCCGTTGTATTCTAGGCCCAGAAGAGAACGCACAGATAACGACAAGCGAAGGTTAGTAGAGATTCGTGCCTCTGCAGAGAGACCTACGAGCGAAGCCTACAACAACTACCGCCGTCACACCTTAGCGAAAGATCTGACAGAGAACCCGAGAAAATTCTGGTCTTATGTAAAATCGCTAAGAGGCTCTAAAGGCTTCTATTAAGACCCCCGTTGCCCAGCTTGAGATGATAGTTGAAGATAGCAAAATACAGCCGAAGCTTTAAATTTCACGTTCAAGAAAACGTTCACACAGGAGAATCGTACACACATATCGTCATTTGACCATCGGACTTGCTCCCGTATGGACGACATAATAATAAGCACCCCTGGCGTAGAGAAACAACTGAAAGATTTGAGAGCAAATGAATCACCAGGTCCGGAAGGAATCTCAGTTCGATTTTACCAAGAGTACTCGACAGCATTGGTCTCTTACCTAGCTTGGATTTACCATGAATCTCTCGCCCCGCACGAAGTCCCAAGCGATTGGAAAAAGCTCAGGTGACACCAGGATATAAGAATGGTAAAAGAACGTACCGGGAAAATTACAGACCAATATTCTTAACTTCTGTTTGCTGCAGAACACTTGAACATATTCTCAGTTCGAAGATATTAAACTTTCTTGAGACTGAGAAGCTCACATCTACGAATCAGCATGGCTTTTGGAAAGCATCACTCGTGCGAAAATCTGTTTGCCCTTTTCTCACATAGTATACTGCGAACAAAGTATGAAGGGCAACAGGCAGGTTCCACATTTCTAGATTTCCGGAAAGCATTTGGCACGGTGCTCCACTGCAGGTTGTTTACGAAGATACGAGCATATGGAATAAGTTCAGATATTCAAAATATCCACGGGTGTGCTGCCGGTCTATAGAAACGTTCGACAATCAGCTGTAAATGCCGGTTCTCTAAATTTTCTCAATAGCAGTTCTCGAAAAGAGCGTCGCCATCGCTCCAGGGATTCCCATTTGAGTTCCCGAAGCATCTCCGTAACAAGTATTGTTCGAACCTACTGGTAAGAGATCAAGCAGCCCGTCTCTGATTTGCTTCTGCATCTTCCTTCAATTCGGCCTGTTAAGAGTACTTAAAACTCTAGTACATAGGGCGCGCACTATCTCCGACGCAGAGAGTCTACCCCAGGAATTGGAACATCTGAGAACTGTATTTCGAAAAAATGGATACTCAGAGTGGCAGATTCAACGTGCTCTCCGCCCAACCACTGCAGCACAACCTGTTGAGATGGATGAAGTCACGAGGGAGGAGGTAGGCACTGCATTTATTCCATACACAGGCGCACTCTCTGGGAAAATCGCCCGCATTCTGAAGAAACACCGGGTCGGAACTGTGTTTTGTCCTCCGAATAAAACTCGTGCACTGGTGGGGAGCGCCAAAGATGACCTCGGTTTGAGGAAGGCCGGCGTGTACCAGATTCCGTGTCAATGTGGCAAGTCGTATATTGGTCAGACGATGCGTACCGTCGAGGATCGATGCCGTGAACACCAGAGGCACACTCGACTGATGTATCCGAGCAAGTCGGCGGTCGCTGAGCATTGTTTGTCGGAAAATCACGCCATGGCGTATGACCGCACGAGGATTCTGGTACAGACGTCGAGATTCTGGGACAGCGTTGTTAGAGAGGCCATCGAAATTCGCACCAATGACGACCTCGTAAACCGTGACTGTGGCTATAATCTTAGCAAGGCTTGGGAACGAGCGACTGGGTTAATCAAGAGTAAATCGAGCAAACGTATAGTTGTGACGACCACGGCGGACAGAGCCATCACACCGACGTCGTCTCAGACGCCGTCGCAATCTGTTTCACCGCGCGACCGTGGCGCGGGGCGCGGACGGCGGAGGGAGCGCGCCGCGGGCGGAGGGTATTTAAATCGGCCACCACCGCGACCGACCCAGTTCCCTCTGAGCAGCCATAGCGTACGGATCTCCGTGCCGGCAAGTTCACAGGAGCTCAGTCCGTCAGTTCACCTGATGATGGCGACATGTATGATCGCCGAAATATTGTGCCCGTTGGACACTATAGACCGGCAGCACATCCGTGGATATTTTGATTATCAAATACGCCGGGAGAAACTCAAGAATCACAAGTTCAGATATGTTAGTGGCTCGAAGGCTTCTTAGATAATAGAACCCAGTATGTTGTCATCTAAGAGGAGTGTTCATCAGAGACTAGAATATTCTCAGGAGTGCCCTAGGGAAGTGTGATAGGACCGCTGTTTTCTGTATGTGCATAAATTATCTGGCGGACAGGGTGCGTAACAAACTGCGGTTGTTTGGTTCAAATGGCTCTGAGCACTATGGGACTTAACATATGTGGTCATCAGTCCCCTAGAACTTAGAACTACTTAAACCAAACTAAGCTAAGGACGTCACACACATCCATGCCCGAGGCAGGATTCGAACCTGCGACCGTAGCAGTCGCGCGGTTCCGGACTGAGCGCCTGAACCGCTAGACCACCGCGGCCGGCCCGCGGTTGTTTGCTGATGATTCCGTGATATACGGCAAGGTAACGGAGTTGAGCGACTGTAGGAAGACACAAGACGACCTAGACAAAGTTTCCAGTTAGTGAAATGGAAGTGAGCGTTTGGCGTCATTAGCCGGGAGGCCCCTTACGGGGCAGGTCCGGCCGCCTTGTTGCAGGTCTTATTACATTCGACGCCACATTGGGCGACCTGCGCGCCGGATGGGGACGAACTGATGATGAAGACAGCACAACACCCAGTCCCGGAGTGGAGAAAATTCCCGACCTAGCCGGGAATCGAACCCGGGCCCCTTAGGTCGGAGTTAATACGGTGAATGGCAGCTAGCCCTAAATGTGGAAAAATGTAAGTTGATAAGAATGAGTAGGAAGATCAAACCTGTCATGTTCTGGTACATTATTACTAGCGCCCTGCTTGTCAGATACACTTCATTTAAATATCACAGCGTAATGTTGCAAAGTGATAAGAGATGAAACGTGCATGTGGTAACTACACTCCTGGAAATTGAAATAAGAACACCGTGAATTAATTGTCCCAGGAAGGGGAAACTTTATTGACACATTCCTTGGGTCAGATACATCACATGATCACACTGACAGAACCACAGGCACATAGACACAGGCAACAGAGCATGCACAATGTCGGCACTAGTACAGTGTATATCCACCTTTCGCAGCAATGCAGGCTGCTATTCTCCCATGGAGACGATCGTAGAGATGCTGGATGTAGTCCTGTGGAACGGCTTGCCATGCCATTTCCACCTGGCGCCTCAGTTGGACCAGCGTTCGTGCTGGACGTGCAGACCGCGTGAGACGACGCTTCATCCAGTCCCAAACATGCTCAATGGGGGACAGATCCGGAGATCTTGCTGGCCAGGGTAGTTGACTTACACCTTCTAGAGCACGTTGGGTGGCACGGGATACATGCGGACGTGCATTGTCCTGTTGGAACAGCAAGTTCCCTTGCCGGTCTAGGAATGGTAGAACGATGGGTTCGATGACGGTTTGGATGTACCGTGCACTATTCAGTGTCCCCTCGACGATCACCAGTGGTGTACGGCCAGTGTAGGAGATCGCTCCCCACACTATGATGCCGGGTGTTGGCCCTGTGTGCCTCGGTCGTATGCAGTCCTGATTGTGGCGCTCACCTGCACGGCGCCAAACACGCATACGACCATCATTGGCACCAAGGCAGAAGCGACTCTCATCGCTGAAGACGACACGTCTCCATTCGTCCCTCCATTCACGCCTGTCGCGACACCACTGGAGGCGGGCTGCACGACGTTGGGGCGTGAGCGGAAGACGGCCTAACGGTGTGCGGGACCGTAGCCCAGCTTCATGGAGACGGTTGCGAATGGTCCTCGCCGATACCCCAGGAGCAACAGTGTCCCTAATTTGCTAGGAAGTGGCGGTGCGGTCCCCTACGGCACTGCGTAGGATCCTACGGTCTTGGCGTGCATCCGTGCGTCGCTGCGGTCCGGTCCCAGGTCGACGGGCACGTGCACCTTCCGCCGACCACTGGCGACAACATCGATGTACTGTGGAGACCTCACGCCCCACGTGTTGAGCAATTCGGCGGTACGTCCACCCGGCCTCCCGCATGCCCACTATACCCCCTCGCTCAAAGTCCGTCAACTGCACATACGGTTCACGTCCACGCTGTCGCGGCATGCTACCACTGTTAAAGACTGCGATGGAGCTCCGTATGCCACGGCAAACTGGCTGACACTGACGGCGGCGGTGCACAAATGCTGCGCAGCTAGCGCCATTCGACGGCCAACACCGCGGTTCCTGGTGTGTCCGCTGTGCCGTGCGTGTGATCATTGCTTGTACAGCCCTCTCGCAGTGTCCGGAGCAAGTATGGTGGTTCTGACACACCGGTGTCAATGTGTTCTTTTTTCCATTTCCAGGAGTGTATGATAGAGAAAGCAAATGGTCGATTTCGGTTTCTTGGGAGAATTTTAGGTAAGAGTGGTTCACGTGTAAAGGAGACTATGTGGGACGCTGGTGCGACCTGTCCTTGAGTACTACTCGAGTGTTTGGGAACCTTTAACAGGCCGAATTGAAGGATGATGCCGAAGCAAACCAGAGACGGGCTGCTTGACCTCTTACCAGTAGGTTCGAACAGTAGTTGTTACGGAGACGCTTCGGGAACTCAAATGGGAATCCCTGGAGCGATGGCGACGTTCTTTTCGGGAACTGCTATTGAGAAAATTTAGAGAACCGGCATTTACAGCTGATTGTCGAACGTTTCTACTGTCGCCAACACACATTGCGCTTATGGACCGCGAAGAAAAGATACGAGAAGTTAGAGCTCTTACGGAGGCATATAGATAGTCGTTTTTTCCTCGCTGCATTTGCGAGTGGAACAGGAAAGGAAATGACCAGTAGTGGTACAGGTTACCCTCCTCCACGCATCGTACTGTGGCTCGGGGAGTATGTGTGGTGTCACCGCCAGACACCACACTTGCTAGGTGGTAGGCTTTTAAATCGGCCGCGGTCCGCTAGTATACGTCGGACCCACGTGTCGCCACTGTCAGTGATTGCAGACCGATCGCCGCCACACGGCAGGTCTAGGGAGACGTCCTGGCACTCGCCCCAGTTGTACAGCCGACGTTGCTAGCCATGGTTCTCTGACAATTACGCTCTCATTTGTTGAGACGATAGTTAGCATAGCCTTCAGCTACGTCATTTGCTACGACCTAGCAAGGCGCCATTTATCTTTTGCTGGTTCTCTTATAAAGCCTGTACCGTCAGACCTATGTTCTCCAATTATGGAGTAAAGTTAAGTATTACATGATCTACGTACTTTATTTGCAATTCTCAAGACATTGTCCTGTTCGAGACCTCACGCCCGTCTGCGTGTAATTAAACGCGTGCCTTTTGGCTACCCGTCCTAGTGGATTGGCTGTCGGGTCAGTCCACTACAGTATCGATGTAGATGCAGATGTACTCAATCCTCAAGATGTAACGACTTCCCCCCATGTAAGTGGACTTTCTTGAATCTTTATCTACAACAAGAGTTTAACAAATCTAACTGAACCACGTACATTCTATCTACTGAGAAATTCATCTACGGAATGGAACAAGCTATGTTGTGAACAGTAGTAGATGAATTTCTCAATAGATAGATGCAAAGAGTGAGAGGATGTTCCTTCCACCGATGGAAATAGGAATACATTTGTGATATCCCAAATGGAATGGACAGTGAGCCACGCATAGGGAATCACTGAGGGAGAGTGAAAGATGAGCACGTGAGACATGACCCTCAGGGAACAATCAGAATTTAATGAACATCTTACACATAGGGACAACCCTATGCTGAATGAATTCGAGCTGCTCGTTTAAGACATTTGCGGACAAAATACTGTTTTCCAACAACATAAATCTCTTTACGAATGTCGGCGGATCTACTTTTGGGAGAATTATACAAGACCTTCAACATTTTAACTTTGTTCAACAGTAAGAATGCACTTTTCCATGTGGATACTGAAAGGCGTTTTGCGAGTATTAGTGGCATACCTGTGGTGCCGAATTCTGATTTTAAATGTATGGTACGCGTCTCTTATGTAAAAACTTAGTTGTAGAAAGCATCTTTTACATGACAGTATTCAAAATTTCAATTTTGTGACTAAAACAGGCTCCAAAAGAGCAATTAGACTAGAAACCATTAGATTTATTCGTCTTCTTCCCACTATAAATGAGATGATTCTGTTAGGAATTTACTGATTTGTAAGTGGGGGTTTCAGTTTGGACTGTGCCATAATTATACTGTCGACTGTTCACTTTCTCTTATATTTACTCGTGAAAATCATGAGCGGCAGCTTGTGCTCGTATGTTAACTACAACAATGGATATATTCCTTTTCAGATAATCGTTGACTATTTGACTGAGAAAAAAAAGTTATTGAACTTATAGTGAAATTTCTATAACAGTATTATGATAAAGAATATTAGATATTTATGCAAAGCATGCAGTGAACAAAGATAATAAAAGACAAAACAAAGTAGGAAGGGTATGCATTTTAATTTATATTTATTACAAATTTACCTTCAACAAGAAATAACTTGGTCTTATGTACACACCGGTTTGAATCGTATCCACAAAAAATGGTTTGTGTGTAATTACACTCAAAATAGTTTTTTTGTAGATAAAGAACGATAAAGCGAAAACAAATCCACTTACTTGAACAAGTTTCATCACAGAAAGTTAGAAAGATAAATCAACAGCTAAATTGCAACCTCCGTTAACCGCAGAGTGCCCAGACGCGGACTGCGCAAATCTGACCCGAACAGTGAGCAAAATGTAGGGTAGATGGACCCGACAGTCAGAAGACTCTGGGCGTGGCAAACGCCACCTGCTGATCCCTGAGCTATCACGCTTTGCTGAGCGGTGGCACCGAACGTGTTAAGAACCATGGCTCGTCGTTTGTTATGTCCAGCAATGAATCACGGTGACTGCGACATAATTTTTATCTTGGAATAAAAGTGTCATTTCTGTTCGTATCATCAATTATTTCTTTCAGTAACCATGTATTATACTTCGGCAAGTCTTTCTGAGTATGGTCCGTGTTTCATAGAGCTATGTTACTTGTCCGTAACAAATAATGCGAAAGTCAGTATAGTCAGAACATAATAAAAAACACTTCTTATTTTCGTGTCCCTAATTTGAGTGCGAAAAATCGGAATTTTAAAGATTTTTCTGAATATAGGATATCATTTCCCTCAATCGGCTTTTCCTATTTTGTTTACTGAAGACATTCGTCTTTGCAAAGTGGTTTTTAATTTTTGGAGAGTATGGGGAAAAGCTATAGATCATTTCTGTGTACGACTGTTTATGACTAAATTTAAGAAACAGTTTCAACTGATACAGTAAAAGTACGCGATTTACTTTAAATGCCGTTTATTAAATGTTTTGTGGAAAAAATTGTGACAGTTTGAGATTCTGAATAAGTAAATATGCATTTCCACCCTACAGTGAAGTATAACATGTAAATATTTCTTTTAGATAGCCAAAAAGAATACAAATAAACAAACGCAACTTCGTTGTGACCTATAATGTATGTCTGTAATACATGAGTTTGCGGAACATACATAAAAAATCACTAGCATTACAACAAATGGTGGAAAAAGTTCCATATGCAAGATCTGATTTTTCTCGCATGAAAATTCTAAAATGCAAAATTATCCCATTTTCGTTTGAATGAGAGCGGAAAATATTTTTTAACATCAAAATTTGCGCGAGTTTCTAAAGGCGTATTGTTCGCAGTAGAGGCCTATTTCATATCATCCGTATTCATATACTGGTGCCCTGCGCCCGTGCCCAAACGAAGAAGAATGAGCTCACCGAGTTTTACTACGGTTCGGGGAAATCCGTGGAGGAAATGAGGATGTATTGTCGTCATCTGGTAAGAATTTAACTTCGTTTATTATAGGCAGAAACACTGCCGAACACTCGCTGTACAGTATTCCATACGGGCAGTACGTCTCAGTATTCGGTTCTGATTCTACAATATTTCTGTTTGTCTACAGGCTATTTTTGTTGTTCTACGTAGTATTTTGCTACTGTAGCAGTTATTTAATAAGAGTTGAGAGCAGTGGAGGATTAAGAGTGAAAGTAGGTCAACGTGTTCGTGGTTCTAACTCACGTCAGACCAGCTTCTCCCAATACCTGACTTTTATGCGCTATCTGCAGTTCTCTATCCAATTTTTCGTTATTTATGGCATTGGAAACACAATTTGTTGCCGAATTATGCTATTTTGGTCTATGCAAGCTTTGCCTTTGGCAGGAAAACATTCCGTACGCTCTCCTCCCCCGTCAAGTAAGGGTTTGGATCCGTGAGTTCATTCGTTGGAGTACTGATGATAGCATTCTTTCGACAAGATTCGCCAGTTTCGTGATATATGCACATTAGAATTTATTGAACATGTCCTGAGAGTCCTCCGTACTCAAGCTTAAGTCTCTCTGACGACTCTTCGCTATGTTTCTTACTTTCCATGCTCTGTTTGAAACCTAGCTGTGGCAAAAGCCCAAGTTTTTACTTTCCTTTTATTCTGCCTCTGTTGTTCCATGTCTCAGAACAGAATCGATATATCGCTAATTTTGCAGTCTACAAATATTAAATGAGAAGTACAGAATGCGCGTCACATCGCTGAAGTTGCCCTTGCACGTAACAGTTCCCAGAAACAACTACACCGTTGGTTACAAAATCTTCTTATTGTAGGGCATATTCAGCCTCAACTCTGTACCTCTGAATATCACCTCCTTTCGTAATGTGTATACGTTTTACGACAGTATTGTTCCATAAGTTTCGTATTGAATGGTGTGTGTGTGTATCACTGGCAGAAGCGGATGGCGTAACATTGCTCATACCTCGCTGGGTAAGTGACATAGACGGTGATGGAAAATGTTTAATAGAGTCCTCCTCCTACATTGTGTCTGAGCGGGATGTATCACGATTTCTGTTACTGGATTCTAGATGTTATAGAGGGGATTTAGAAGCTAACGTTTTGATAAGGAAACTATATCAAATGTAACGTTTGAATGTAAGAAATTTTGAAGATAGGAAAACTTTGACAACTCCCACTTCACGCACACAAACTGGAGAGAAAGATGCCGTTGTCAGACAGCGTTGTAATTGTGGCACCTCGTAGCTTTTTCGGCCGCCTACATTAACGACGAAGAGAAACTGGTACGTTCGCAACTAGGAGGAATGACTATGGCGCTCCACGGAAACTCCGCGTTCTCGACTGTGAAGAGAACGTTCTTGGTCACGTGGAAGAGAATCTGTCGATGAGCACTAGAAACATCGCTCAAGCAATGAGATCTTCTAGAGCTCACAGGTCAGAGCTCACTGTCGCCGCTGTGTCCCCTCCGTGAAGCGGGAGGTTAGAAAGTAATAATAATAATTTGTGGTAAGGACTATGGGACCGGCCGGCCGGTGTGGCCGTGCGGTTAAAGGCGCTTCAGTCTGGAACCGCGTGACCGCTACGGTCGCAGGTTCGAATCCTGCCTCGGGCATGGATGTGTGTGATGTCCTTAGGTTTAATTAGTTCTAAGTTCTAGGCGACTGATGACCTCAGAAGTTAAGTCGCATAGTGCTCAGAGCCATTTGAACCATTTGAACTATGGGACCAACCTGCGGAGGTCATCGGTCGCACTACTTAATGTAACTTAAAAGTACAAGACTCACACACACCCAAGCCCGAGGGAGAACTCGAAACTCCGACGGGGGGGGGGGGGGGGGGGGAGCCACCAGCCACCTCAGACCGCACGGCTACCCCGCGACCCCGCGTGGTGCTTTGAAAGTGATTCGAACTTAAATTCACATCCAAATGGTACATTTTGGGACATGGTTTAATATCACAACCTTGTCAACTGAAGTCCCTTCTGCAACACCCAGAAGCAGGTAACAGAGATTTTTGAACACCCTGTGGACATAAACAGCTTATTTATCCCATTCAGTTCGCTATACAGGGTGTTACAAATAGGTACGGCCAGACTTTCAGGAAACATTCCTCACACACAAATGAAGAAAAGATGTTATGTGGACATGCGTCCGGAAACGCTTAATTTCCATGTTAGAGCTCATTTTAGTTTCGTCAGTATGTACTGTACTTCCTCGATTCACCGCCAGTTGCCCCAATTGAAGGAAGGTAATGTTGACTTCTGTGCTTGTGTTGACATGCGACTCATTGCTCTACAGCACTAGCTTCAAGCACATCAGTACGTAGCATCAACAGGTTAGTGTACATCACGAACGTGGTTTTGCAGTCAGTGCAATGTTTACAAATGCGGAGTTGGCAGATGCCCATTTGATGTATGGACTAGCACGGGGCAATAGCCGTGGCGCGGTGCGTTTTTATCGAGACAGATTTCCAGAACGAAGGTGTCCCGACAGGAAGACGTTCGAAGCAATTGATCTGCGTCTTAGGGAGCACGGAACATTCCAGCCTATGACTCACGACTGGGGAAGACCTAGAACGACGAGGACACCTGCAATGGAGGAGGCAATTCTTCGTGCAGTTGACGATAACCCTAATGTCAGCGTCAGAGAAGTTGCTGCTGTACAAGGTAACGTTGACCACGTCACTGTACGGAGAGTGCTACGGGAGAACCAGTTGTTTCCGTACCATGTACAGCGTGTGCAGGCACTATCAGCAGCTGATTGGCCTCGACGGGTACACTTCTGCGAATGGTTCATACAGCAATGTGTCAATCCTCATTTCAGTGCAAATGTTCTCTTTACGGATGAGGCTTCATTCCAACGTGATCAAATTGTAAATTTTCACACTCAACATGTGTGGGCTGACGAGAATCCGCACGCAATTGTGCAATCACGTCATCAACACAGAACTGTGAACGTTTGGGCAGGCATTGTTGGTGATGTCTTGATTGGGCCCCATGTTCTTCCACCTACGCTCAGTGGAGCACGTTATCATGATTTCATATGGAATACTCTACCTGTGCTACTAGAACATGTGCCTTTACAAGTACAACACAACATGTGGTTCATGCACGATGGAGCTCCTGCACATTTCAGTCGAAGTGTTCGTACGCTTCTCAGCAACAGATTCGGTGACCGATGGATTGGTAGAGGTGGACCAATTCCATGGCCTCCACGCTCTCCTGGTCTCAACCCTCTTGACTTTCATTTATGGGGGCATTTGAAAGCTCTTGTCTACGCAACCACGCTGCCAAATGTAGAGACTCTTCGTGCTCGTATTGTGGACGGCTGTGATACAATACGCCATTCTCCAGGGCTGCATCAGCACATCAGGGATTCCATGCGACGGAGGGTGGATGCATGTATCCTCGCTAACGGAGGACATTTTGAACATTTCCTGTAACAAAGTGTTTGAAGTCACGCTGGTACGTTCTGTTGCTGTGTGTTTCCATTCCATGATTAATGTGATTTGAAGAGAAGTAATAAAATGAGCTCTAACATGGAAAGCAAGCTTTTCCGGACGCATCTCCACATAACATATTTTCTTTCTTTGTGTATGAGGAATGTTTCCTGAAAGTTTGGCCGTACCTTTTTGTATCACCCTGTATAATAGTACTCAGTCTAATTCAGCCTACTATAGTACCAAGTGTGACTGAAGAGAGGTATACAGAGTAGAGAACTCAGGAGTCATAGTAGTATCTCTTCCATAGAAGCAGCTGTTAGTCCGTTCGGATGTGTTCTTTCCTCCATTCCGTTGATTAACCCTCTTCTCACGTTAAGGTTAACGTTGACATTTTAACATCATACACATTACATTACTTTTGAATACATTATGGGAGTAACAGTGATCAATGAGTTACAAATATTTACTATTAAAAACAGTCTTGGTCACGATTTATTTATTAAGGTGACCGGTTTCGACCACTACTGTGGTCATCATTGAGTAGGAACCTCTTTCTGCTGGAGAATCACTTCTATTACTTGTTATGTCAGATGGCCACTTGTTGCGACTTCTGCAGTACTTGTTATGGCTGGTGGCCGTTTGTTACGACTTCTGCAGTATTCGTTAGCAGGAGACACAGTGGCTGCGCCAAAGACTGAGACAGCGTGGAGTTTTGCAATTATTTATTGAGCTTTCTCTACAATTTCTCCCTCGTCGTCGCTGCCCAGCCCTGTGGATCCTTCCGCCTGGCTGCTGCTGTGTAGATTCTCCGACAATGCGCGCAAGGCGCGCCACCAGTGCACCGCTGTCGGTCAGGCTGCCCTGTGGTTGAGATGAAGTCGTCGCCGCTCGGCAGCCCAGTATGGCACCCCCACGGAGCCGCGTCGCCGTGAGGTCAGCTGCCGCCGCCTGCCGTCAGTCGCGATGTCTGCGAGCTCCCGTCATGGACGGACCACGCGCCGTGGGGCCTGGTTGCCGTGGAGTCCGGGCGTCAGTCCCCGGCGGCGCCTGCGCCCAAGATCGCACTGCGGCCGGTCCTGCTGGAAGTTCTCGCTGTAGTTAGTCAGCCATGGTGCCGACCGTACTTGGGCCGACCTCCAGAGCTGAAATTGACATCTGGCGGCTAACGGATGACTCCTGCGAGCTGGAACAGACTTCTGGAATCGTCACCTACGAAGATTGAACATTCGGACACGGACCACGTCCGTCCTCAGATCCGAACTGCTTCCTAATGGCTTCTCTCCGTTGCTGCCTGCGCTCCACTATTTATATCCGGTAGGACGACGGTTTTTTACCCTCGGTGGCAGCTTCTTCTTATTACTCCTGTAGTATAGTGCAGCTTAGCTTGCTGGCCTCACTTCTCTTACTCAGCACTCTCCAGGCTTCGCTCGGCGCTCGGTCTGCGTGCGTCCTTGCGTCAGCCGGTTAGTAGACCGCAACTATCAGCAAGGCTCTCTGTGCCGTGCCTACTTCGCAATGCCACGATCGCCGGCTGCCTCTGTTTTGCCATTCTCCACTGTGTGAAGCTACGCTATGTGTGGCAGCAACATATTGCTGCAAGTCATCCTAATCTTGGAACAGGGATGATATGTCAACAATTAGCCGACGACGCCGAAGGTAATGTGTACGATATCAATGAGTCGTTTTCGATTATTTCCATTGTTACCAAAATTACACATACATCTTACGCCAATGGGCGCTATGTACTTGTTACTCAAAATGGTTCAAATGGCTCTAAGTACTATGAGACTTAACATGTGAGGTCATCACTCCCCTAGACTTAGAACTACTTAAACCTAACTAACCTAAGGACATCACACACATCCATGCATAAGCTTCTGCTTCAGCCCTAAATAACTGGATCTCACACGACCCCTTGCCCGTGAAAACAACCCGTGATGTACAAATGGAAACTGACTCCGTTAGACATCTACACAACTCTAAACTCGGCATAGTAGCATGAGTATCCCCCTCCTTAGAAATTAATAAAACCTCCTGTGTCCTGAACTGTACGCCCTTCCCCATGTGCTCCCATCTGACCGGATAAGGATGCACTGTGTAACAGTGATACTGTCTCCCCATACTAGTTACTGGAAATCTAATCTCTATATACATCTTAACTAGATCTGTTGTTACCTCAGTCCTAGGCATATGATTAAATATGTGACATACTCGCTTCAATTATCGGCACTACCTGCTCTACCCCCTCTGGAAACTCTCCCTCTGCCTGCTTCAGACTCCGTCTGAATTTTTCTGGTGACATCAACGTCACACTCACCTGCCCGTGCACAAAAATAATACACACATGTTAAGTACTGTTAACCACACACGCCTCTAACGCAACTTATACTTAATACCCTGTTTACTGTCTGCTTCTGGCGTTTCTTTTCGCTTTCTGCCAGAAGGAGAAGTACATATACACGGATCCACTACCCCCTGGAATAGCTTAACTCTACTAACGTGAACCACCGTTGTGTTGGTAGGCAATTACAATTTTACATTGACAGGTAATATCATTTCCACTACATGGTACAGTCCCTGGAATTTGTTTGTGAACTTCTTGGCTCTCCCTTTTGGAACATACGCATTAGCTAGTAGCACCGTTTGGCCTACTCTGTACTGTGGCGCTACAGTCTGGAACCGCGAGACCGCTGCGGTCGCAGGTTCGAATCCTGCCTCGGGCATGGATGAGTGTGATGTCCTTCGGTTAGTTAGGTTTAAGTAGTTCTAAGTTCTAGGGGACTAATGACCTCAGAAGTTGAGTCCCATAGTGCTCAGAGCCATTTGAACCATTTGTACTGTGGCAACTTCCTCGTTGTACCTCCCATCCGTTCTTGTCGTTCCAATGCTTTCGTGTTAGCTTGTCTAACTCTCTGCAGTACTTCCTTAATGGTTTTCGTAAATTGCCTTACATGCTCGCCCTCTGCTCCCAGCCTTGGACGAAGCATGTCAAAAGGTGATGGCATCTTCCGCCCATACACCACTTCGTACGGCGACAATCCTGTCGACGTATGTACCTTACTGTTATATGCACTGGTTACGAATTGCAAGTACACATCTCAGTCGGTGTGTTGGCTATTTACATAGTGACTCAACATCTTAACGATCGTGTGATGCACTCTCTCCGTTCGTCCATTTGCTTGCGGATGGAATGGACTAGTCCATAGTTTCTTTCCCGTCAGTAACTTACACAGTTGCTTCATCAGATAGACGTGAAATTAGTACCTCGATCCCAGATTAAGGACTGAGGTATCCCATACCTGAGTAACCAATTATTGACTAAAGCTTGTGCCACCGTACTTGCTTTCTGATCTGGTAATGCAACCATGACTAAATATCTAGAAAAGTGGTCAATCACTGTTAACACATACTTATTCCCTGCTGCACTCCTATTTAATGGACCTAATACATCAGTTCCGATTTCTGGTGTCTTCTTCGGAACTAGGACCACGCTACTAGATCAAGGACTATTACTGTGCTGGATTATCCCATCTTCCAGTTGTTGCTCTGTTAATTGCTCTACGACTGGTTGTTATTGTTTTGGTAGTCTGTATGACTTACGATACACCGCAGCGCGAGTCCCTGTCGTAATACGATGCTGTGTTATCGGCGTAGCAGGTAACATACCCTGTGCTTCAAACAATGCTTTATACTTCAGTAATAATGCTTCCATACCCGAACGTACATTTCCCCTCAAATGATTTACCTTGTTACGAAGTGCAGACGTGCTGACGGTTTGCTTTGCATCATAGTCTAGCCTCGAACTATCGATGTCCTCTTCATCCATTAACTCTACTGTGGGTATTACTAATCCCTTCGGCAGATCGACATCATCCCGCCCAAAGTTATCTAAACTCACCGGAACCATAAAGTGCCGGTTTATATCCGTTACCCGTGATACACTCCTACGAATAAAGCAATGCTTTTCGTCTAAATCCTCATTACTCGGTAGTGGCTCTACCAAGAATAACCCCTGCTGTGGCACATCTACCGGCACCTAGATGAACTTCCCTGTACCTGTTCGTACTTTGTCATACAAAGTCACCTTTAATGCACTTGTACGCAGTTTAGTTGGTATCACCTTAGCTATCGGTGCACCGTGCGACTCTGAAATATTTGCAACGGCTGTACCCATTGAGGTCAAGTTCCCATCGAGTTCCAGTGTATGTTGCAAAAGGTCAATTTTGGTGTGATGTTTAATCAGAAAGTCCAACCCAAGTATCGCTGAAAATCCCTGTCCCACAGATGACAACACCTCCATTTGCTCTCGGAACCACACATTCCCTATCTTAAACTTGAGCCGTGCTGTCCCTAGTGCATCTAATTTTTTATCACTTACTGCGCGCATTCTGTATCTCGGAGCTTCCAATCCTTTCTTGCCCACGAGGTCTACACTGACAACTGATACATGCGCTCCAGTATCCACTAAAACTCTTCGCCACTTATCTTTTATCCAGACCATCAAACTACAATCCGCCTCTTCGTGCACTCTCTGAGTACCTCTTTTTACTGGGAATGCCTCCCGACGGCAGGAACACTCCCTTTTTTGTTTAACAGTTTTTTACCTGCTGTATCTTTAACCCGTTTCTTGGCTTTGCACTGCCGTGCCTTATGCCCTATTTTCTGACAATTGGAACACTGCGGTTCCCGACATTGTCCTTTAAAATGACCTTGCTTCCCACAACGGTAACACTCTTTGGAAGACGAAAAAATTTTCTTGTCAATGCGACTTCTAGTGGCGCTATCCACTTCCTGCAAATGTGTAGCTACGTGCAATGCTGCTGTTAAATCACTTGGATTTTCCATCCGTATCCGGCGTGAAAAATCCGGCGAGACCCCACGCAAAGATGCGTCTAAAGCTCTACTCTCTGCTTCTTTCAATAGATCTTCATTTGAACTCGCATCTTGCGTTAACTCATACGTGTGCGCACTCGTTCTCCTAATTCTGTCTGAAAATTCTTCTACCATTTCACCCGTTTTTTTGCACCATCCTCCCCAATTTTTTCCTAAAAAATCTGGCACTGTTTTGTTTCCTAAACCTTTGCAGTAATCCCTCAGCCAACTCTGTGAACCTAGTAGCATCCTTTAACCCTTCGTGGTATGCCACATAAGTCTTTGCGTTACCTACTAACCGTAACCTCGCCATCTGAAAAACACATTTCATCTGACCAGCCACACTGTCTAGCCGTACTAAGTACGTCACCAATGAAAACATTCAAAAAAATGGTTCAAATGGCTCTGAGCACTATGGGACTCAACTGCTGAGGTCATTAGTCCCCTAGAACTTAGAACTAGTTAAACCTAACTAACCTAAGGACATCACAAACATCCATGCCCGAGGCAGGATTCGAACCTGCGACCGTAGCGGTCTTGCGGTTTCAGACTGCAGCGCCTTTAACCGCACGGCCACTTCGGCCGGCGAAAACATTCACATCCTCTGATGTAGTACCCGAGAAGGGAGGTATCAAATTAGCCGCTGAACAATCCGTCACACCGGAAAAGACAGTACCCTTGCATTCTACACTATCGCTTCCCAAGCCTGACTGACTATTTTGCAACAATTGTTGCTCCAACTTCTACATGTGCTGCTTTTGCAGCTTATTTTCTTCAATCAGTTTCTTAACTTGTTCTGTCAATGCTACTAAGGCGTCAGTTGTCCCGGTTACACGTGTGTCTGGCATTTTTCGTGTGGTATACCTCACCTCACATAAATAAAATTTTATTACCCAGAAGCAAGTTAATTCCTAGCACGTCTAATGGCAAGCCATCTAGACTTACCACATTGCCCCGTTACATGACCATAAAAGCCACACACATCACAAGTGCTTGGTACAAATTTATTGCAAAGAGCGACGTGACCTGTTACTCCACACACTACACATTTAGATGGTACTAAGTTAACGTAACTATCATTCCCACGAAACTGCGATAAGACTACAGGGCTGCTAGGCCTTTCAAATGACACTCTCACATCCCTTAACGTTACCCTCGACATGTCTAGCTACACAGAAAACATAGAGAGAAGGCAGTCGCTGGACTCGCCCTATTTGGTGTTTCTCGGTTGCTCCGCACAGTGCTAGTCAAAGTCGTGGCGTGGATGCGCCTGACACCGCTTGTTATGTCAGATGGCCACTTCTTGCGACTTCTGCAGTACTTTTAATGGCCGTTTGCTACTTGTTACGACTTCTGCAGTACAGCCGGTTGGTAGACTGCAACTGTCTACAAGGCTATCTGTGCCGCGCTTACTTCGCAATGGTGCGATCGCCGGCTGCCTCTGTTTTGCCATTCTCCACTGCGTGAAGCAACGCTTACTACATGTGGCCGCAACATATTGCTGCAAGTCGTCCTAATCTTGGAACAGGGATGACATGTCAACAATTAGCCGACGACGCCGAAGGTAATGTGTACGATATTAAAGAGCCGTTTTCGACTATTTCCCTTGTTTCCAAAATTACACATACACCTTGCGCCAACAGGCGCTGCGTTCTTGTTCCTCAAATTGGTTCAAAAGGGCTGTAAGTACTATGAGACTTAACATCTGAGGTCGTCACTCCCCTAGACTTAGAACTGCTTGAACCTAACCAACCTAAGGACATCACACACATCCATGCATGAGGCAGGATTGGAACTGCGACCGTAACAGCGCCTAGAACCGCTCGGTCCCAGTGGGCGGCATTTGTTACTCCACATGTCATTCGAGATAATGAGATGGACGTGTACCAAATCCGAATCAACTGAAATGTATGACGTGTCTCATGGTACATACAGGTCGGGTACAATAATACACATGTGGAAAGCCACGGGACCGAACTCGTCAAGCAACATTAAACAATTTTATTCACTATCAACCATTTCAAATACAACGTGTAACGTCTCGTTTTGTCTCTGCTCGATGGTGATGGTTGTCCCAGTCGAGAAGACGTGGAACAGTGTTCGTCGATCACGACAACGCCAATCTGCAACTATTATAAAAACAAACTCCCCGCGCGGTTTGGTTATTTTTCCGATACTGTCTCTCAAAACTGGTATCAACGTCTCGATGGAGCAGCACGCCGGAGTGTGTGCGACGCCCTTGCTTGTAATTAAAGCAATGGTCTTCCATGTCTATCGATCATCTCCACTTATAAACATAGCGACTGGACCACTCGATAACGCGATGAGTCCCTTGATCTGAAATGATAACCAAAAGTCCTTTGGGTGTTCGCGACAGACTTTTCAGTTTACGCGAACTTGCTGACTGTAGTTCTCATGCCCGGTTTGAGAATGAGTATTCAAACGTTGAAAATATAATTTCTTGAATCATCAATCCATCACCCAAGCCGATGTCACATCATGATTTTTGCTTGGATATTGAGTTGTTAATTATTATTCCGCCGTCAAGGCGTCGCTACGTCGCGCATTCAACAAGTACACGACGTAATTCCAGAGATAACATACCCTTGAGCAATGTTCAGAATGCGTCGTATTTCGGTGTAAGCTTATTGCTGTTTACAGTTACATTGTCTCTAAATCACTTTTCACCTTTATGTTATCCGAAGAATCAGTTAATTCCACAAATACACTTTAAAGGTCCATTAAATTATGTATGCGACGCAAAGAATTAAAGCTGAATTGATGTTTATTGTTCTTCGTAATTATTTGTCCCTTCACTGAACACACACACCGATTTTTCATTCAGGAGATTGCGTCTGTTAGCAGCAGCAATTATGACTTTGACGATAGCTTCTGACAACACGGCGCAATTGTAAGTTCCTGGTGATTGCGTTTATCTGTTGCCTACTCAAGTATAATAATTGAATTTATGTCGGCGATCAGTCTCTTTCTGTGTCCTTTGATGTTCATGACTATTAAGTATCACGAAGGCTAAGTCCCATCACAAATCAGCAATCACACGAGTCTGTCACATATATAAACTATCCCGTTATCTGTCTAAACGGTAAGGATGGTTTTACTTCAGTCCGTCTTCTCACTAATACTTCCAACCGTAAAACTTTTAAACTTCAGATCGGTTTTAAAACAATAAAGTAGCCCTTAACATTCGTACTACTATTACAAGAGTTCAAGAGAGAAGTGAAGTTAACATCTCCATTGCCGAGTTACATTGTAGTCACAGCGAACGTACAGCTCCATGCGGCTACAACTCCCTTCTAGGATAAATGCTATCTTTGGTCAATTTATGGTCTGGGCTTTAACCTTCGTAAATAATAATTTTTTGAATTCTTTCTTTAAAGTTTCTGTTTCTTATCATATGGTATTCTTTCATTCAGTCCTTTCTTTATGGTAAGCATTAGCATTTACATAACATTCTTGTTAATCAAACTGTCAAGAGTGTAAATTTTGTTGTCAGTAGCTGCCATCACTGTCAGGATGACAGATTTTTCTATTTCTTTTTGCAACAGAAGGGTGTTCCTTATGGGTAGTATAAATGGGGTGTTACAAACGTATGATGGTACTTTTAGCACAGAACCAAAGTCAGGTGATATTTTACAATTACGATATTCAAAACAGCAAACGCCAATGGCTTTTAAAATTTTGTCTAAAATAAGAACTCAGCTATGAAGCTACAGTCGAAACAACGACTGAATGATTTTACACCTTCACTAAGCTATAAGGGATAGAGTTTTGAACAACAGCCACTGGCTCTTAAAGTCGGATTTACCCAACAGAAAAAAAACTTCTAGTTGCTAAAACAAACTGAACACCAATGGAGGCTATAGACATTAGGTAAGTGCAAACTTGTAAGGACATATGGTTGCATTTCAGTATTCACAGTATATAAGTTTAAACCCACAGACCGGTACATTAGCAACGCAGACATGAACTGGTAATTCTGCGAGGCAATACAAGGCTTAAACAGTATAGTTCAGTATATCAGTTAAAGAATAAGCTTGTACGATTACCCACAATTAAGCTAATGCACAATGAATGAGTCCCCTTTGATCTCAGCATAGCGTAGCTCCGTTTACAGACTGACAGATTTCAGGCAGACTCAGCGGATTTACAGCACAGCGCGGTACTTGCTTCCCTTCAATATGACCTCTAGGCCTGCAACAACCAGCCACGTCATCCGTTTGTAACTTGAATGTGCAAGCAGTTAATCTCGTTGTCTGTACGTGCCTGTCGACTTCAACACTGGCGTGGCTGCATTAACATGGCCACGCCTGCACTCACAAGGGATGTATCTCGGCTGTAACCGGAATGTATATTTACACGTTTGCACACAAACCCATTTCACATTTTTAACCACTCCAGCGATGGCCTATGTTTGTGTTGCTCTTAGTTTGTACACATCAGCACTTGTAGTCTTGGTGAGGGGGAAGGAGGGGGAGGGGGAGGTTAACGCGCCAGCCAGTCAGCTACCTCGGCGAGCAATTGACGTGTTTAGTATACGTGTGTCAGTATTGTCATTCATTTACAGCAAATATTAACGATAGTATTAATTTTTGGGAGGTTTCAACCAACTTGACAACTACCCAACGGAAGGTGGTGTAGGACAGATTGACGACAATTTTTTTTTTGTGGGTCTTATTATTCTGAAACATGAATATTCATTTGACTGCTAATTGACGACACTTTCGTAATTTTTTGTGTGGATCTTATTATTCGGAAACATGAATATTCATTTGACTGCTAAACTGAAGTTCAACTGCGTAGGATAGCGGACGAGGAAAATGGTTCTGTAGACGATAAGTCGATTAATAGGGTTCAACATTATACTGCTAGTGGTAGCGGTGAAAACTATACTCAAGGGAAGCTAACATTTCTGGTGACTATAGTGCTTCACCAGAAAGGAAATCCGATACTGTTACTATTTTACCAAAATTTTCCGAAGAATGTCTTGAAGGTATTTATGATAAGTATTGTACACCTCCACGTAAAGTTACGACCCATGGCTTGTTGCTGAAGAGACATCCATCTAGCCAGCCGGAGTGGCCGAGCGGTTGAAGGTGCTACAGTCTGGAACCGCACGACCGCTACGGTCGCAGGTTCGAATCCTGCCTCGGGCATGGATGTGTGTGATGTCCTTAGGTTAGTTAGGTTTAAGTAGTTTTAAGTAGTTCTAAGTTCTAGGGGACTTATGACCACAGCAGTTGAGTCCCATAGTGATCAGAACCATTTGAACCATTTTTTAGAACATCCATCTATAAAAAGCTCATCGAACATCAAAATAATATTTCATTATGTGAAGAAATACCGAACTATCAGTTTAATAAGCCACGGCTGCAAAATACTAACGCGAATTCTTTACAGACAAATGGAAAAACTGATAGAAGCCGACCTCGGGGAAGATCAGTTTGGATTCCGTAGAAATGTAGGAACACGTGAGGCAATACTGAACTTACGACTTATCTTAGAACAAAGATTAAGGAAAGATAAACCTACGTTTCTAGCATTTGTAGACTTAGAGAAAGCTTTTGACATTGTTGATTGGAATACTCTTTCAAATTCTGAAGAAGGCAGGGGTAAAAAACAGGGAGCGAAAGGCTATTTACAATTTGTACAGAAAGCAGATGGCAGTTATAAGAGTCGAGGGACATGAAAGGGAAGCAGTGGTTGGGAAGGGAGTGAGACAGGGTTGTAGCCTCTCTCCGATGTTATTCAATCAGTATATTGAGGAAGCAGTAAAGGAAACAAAAGAAAAATTAGGAGTAGGAAATAAAATCCATGGAGGAGAAATAAAAATTTTGAGGTTCGCCGATAACATTGTAATTCTGTCAGAGACAGCAAAGGATTTGGAAGAGCAGCTGAACGAAATGGACAGTGTCTTGAAAGGAGGATATAAGATGGACATCAACAAAAGCAAAACGAGGATAATGAAATGTAGTCGAATTAAGTCGGGTGATGCTGAGGGAATTAGATCAGGAAATGAGACACTTAAAGTAGTAAAGGAGTTTTGTTATTTGGGGAGCAAAATAACTGATGATGGTCGAAGTAGGGAGGATATAAAATGTAGAACGGCAATGGCAAGGAAAGCCTTTCTGAAGAAGAAAAATTTGTTAACATCGAGTATAGATTTAAATGTCAGGAAGTCGTTTCTGAAAGTATTTGTATGGAGTGTAGCCATGTATGGAAGTGAAACGTGGATGATAAATAGTTTAGACAAGAAGAGAATAGAAGCTTTCGAAACGTGGTGCTACAGAAGAATGCTGAAGATTAGATGGGTAGATCACATAACTAATGAGGAGGTACTGAATAGAATTGGGGAGAAGAGGAACTTGTGGCACAACGTGACTAGAAGAAGGGATCGGTTGGTAGGACATGTTCTGTGACATCGAGGGATCACCAATTTAGAATTGGAGGGCAGCGTGGAGGGTAAAAATCGTAGAGGGAGACCAATAGATGAATAGACTAAGCAGATTCAGAAGGATGTAGGCTGCAGTAGGTACTGGGAGGTGAAGAAGCTTGTACAGGATAGAGTAGCATGGAGAGCTGCATCAAATCAGTCTCAGGACTGAAGACCACAACAACAACATATGAAGAAAAAAAACGTCATGATAGTCCATTTCTAGGAAACAAGGCAATCAATGAACTGCATATAAAACAACACATTCCATCCCAACTGACAAAGCAAGCAACGAAGAAAATGTACCCATTTCTGTCGCCTGAAGCTTTGGATAATGCAAAAAGTAAGAGAAATTGGGCACATAAAGCTTAATTGTTCTACAGCTTTCACAGCCTGTATCAGGAAAGAATACAGAATGAGCCGTAGACGCATCACTGCTTCATGACAGCCAGAGATGCACAGCAAGCCACGGCACTCGCCAGTCAGCGGCCCGTTTTGTCGCAGAAGCGGATTAGAAAACTGAAAGTTTCCAGGTACAGCTGCACTGCATTTGGAACACTGATCAAAGCGGATTTAATAATGAATTAACTTTCGGTGAGACAATACATTAATAAGGGGATAAATCAACAGTTCCCTTGTTCCTGCCTGCTGAAAATACAACTCTTAGTTATAAAATCTATGTTGGACTTTCAGTGAGTGGACACCTAACCAAAAAAACTCTGTATTTATCTGCATCGAGACGCTTTCGGCCCGAAAGCAAAAAAGGCTATCGAAGATAATCTTCCACGAAACATATATTTGGAGGCTACCACAAGCGGGCAATTGTCAAAAGACCATTTAACATCCTTTTTTGTGCAAGTTGTTAATCACTATGTCGCAAATGACCAGCATCCTGCCCACTCGTATAATACAGTGTGCCTAGGAAGCTGCTTTCGCGGATAGCTAGACAACATTCAAGCAGATCTTATTAATGGAGTTTATTAAAGTAAACTGAATTGACAATACGTAGGTAGTGCGACAACGTCGGGGAAAGCCGGGGTGGACGGTGCACTGGACGGGAAACTGTGGCTGCAGGTGGCGTCAAGCTTCCAGTCGTACCCCGCCATCCGGCCTTCGCTCTGACGGAAAAGACCCCCCGGAAACTGATCAGAAGGGTACGAGTCCACCTCTGGAGGCCGATAACCAGATGGGGAAGGCGTCGGCGGCTGCGACGTAGGGGGGTCCAGCTCCATCGTTAGGACAACTGGAGGCAGAAGAGACGAAGACTCCGTCTCAATGTGGTAGTCCCGCGGTGTTGTTATGACTTCCTTTGGCGTCTGCTGTGGCTGCGCTGTGCTCTGGATCCGTGAATCTGGGGGAAGAGACTCAGAAAGATCATCCTGCGCTGACAGTGGTGAAGCTGATTGTGATGTCAGCGCTGCCAACCATGTGGACCTGAAATAATATACATGCAAGCACCAAGTAGTTGGACGATCTCGCCTCACCTCCACCATCTACTCCCGCTAAAAAAACTGTAAAAGACAATATCACGAGGCGCGAAGCAATACTTGTGGGCTTCCTTCAGTGGCAGTCAGGAAGCAGCAGCTGGCCGAGACAGACGGAGCAGCTGGGAAGCAAGCGATTTAGTGACTTTTACGAGTTCCTAACCAAGAGCAAATTTTATGATATCACCTGTGTGCTTTAAATTTAGTTTCTTGAGTTGCTGGATGATAATTTAATATCTACTAGCCATAGTTCTCGCGTTCTCGTTTGTGTCGGAAAGTAAACCGATTTTGCGACATAGCCGGCCGGTGTGGCCGAGCGGTTCTACGCGCTACAGTCTGGAACTGCGCGACCGCTACGGACGCAGGTTCGAATCCTGCCTTGGGCATGAATGCGTGTGATGTACTTAGGTTAGTT
Source organism: Schistocerca piceifrons (assembly GCF_021461385.2). Lineage (NCBI taxonomy): Eukaryota > Metazoa > Arthropoda > Insecta > Orthoptera > Acrididae > Schistocerca > Schistocerca piceifrons. The sequence continues at coordinate 48,533,353 of NC_060139.1, forward strand.
AGGTTTAAGTAGTTCTAAGTTCTAGGGGACTGATGACCACAGATGTTAAGTCCCATATTGCTCAGAGCCATTTGAACCATTTTTTGCGACATATTACAGGTTCCTAATCGTGGGAGAATTATTTAGTTTCACCTTAGTGCTTTGGTAGATAAGTTTCTGCACCTCTGCGTATTAATCTAATTTACAGGACGCAGTTCCTGCATTTTCGTCAGTGCCTACAGTAGAGTTCCGCTGTACATGCCGATAGTCCTTTTATCTGCACGGTTTAGTTTTCCTCGGTCTTTAGTATGGACAGGGACTGTGATTGTTGTGGATGCGAGTGGCGTTACTGACACTTCCCTTTCAGCTCCAGGCTGTGATGGCTTCTGTTACACAGCTTGAGGCTGCAGTGGACGGGAACCACTGATGTGGGCCAACCATGGGGACCCAACAGACGTCCAGCACATTCGAGTCGTCTGATCAGTCCTCACTTTTGGCCAGCCCAGTGACTGCTCGCAGTGGGGTTGACCTCTCACCTGTGGTCGAGTGGGAGGTCGCAAGCGGCGACAGATTTCCCAAGCGTCTGCAGGTAAGGCCTTCTCGGCTAGTCTGACAAGCAGGTACCAGGTGCTGTCTGTGGCTCACATTGTCACTGAAGCAGATGCCATCGCCTACCCTGCTTTGGAGGAAAACTCTCAGTCAGCAAGATCTGCACAGTCGCAGAGGGTGGGATTATTGATAGTTGAGAGCTCCAACGTTAGGTGCGTTATGGAGTCCCTTAGGGACATGGCTGCCAAGAAGGGGAAGGAAACCAATGTGAACTCCGTGCATATACCGGGTGGAGTTATTACAGACGTGGAACGGGTCCTCCCCGATGCCACGAAGGGCTCAGGATGCTGCCAACTGCAGATGGTGGCCGCTGTCGGTTACGAATTATGTGTGTCACTTTGGATCAGAAGAGATTCTCTCTGGTTTCGAGCGGCTGACAGAAGTGGTAAAGGCTGCCAGTCTTGCTTACGAGATGAAAGCAGAGCTGACCATTTGCAACACAGTCGACAGGACATATTGCGGACGTCTGGTACAGAGCCGAAAGGAGGGTCTGAATCATCAGAGGCTCAGACCGTTCTGCGACCGTGTACGCTGCAGATTCCTCGACTTAAGCAAAACGGTGGCTGGGTTTCGGGTTCCGCTGAATAGGTCAGGTGTCCACTATACACAGCAGGTGGCTACATCGGTAGCAGTTGCTGTGTGGCGTGGACTGAGCGGATTTTTAGTTCTCGGGAAAACCCGAAAAGCGCTTCAGTCACAAAGGATGCAGGCCGAACACAGGAAGAACGTAGATACAGGAACCATTGGTATAACACCTGTAAAATGTCGTAGCTGTGTTGGTAAACTAACAGAGCTACAAGCACTAATAGAAAGCACTGATGCTCTAATCATTATAGGCACTGAAAGCTGGCTAAAGCCGGATATAAGCTTAGCCGAAATTTTTGCGAAGAACCTAACGGTGTTCTGAAACAATAGGCTAAATACGGTTAGCGGTGGCGTGTTTGTTGCTTTTTGAAGTAGTTTATCCTGTAACGAAATTGAAGCAGATACTTCCTGTGAGTTAGTTTGGGCAGAGGCCATTATTGGCCACCGGAATAAAGTAATTGTATCTTTTTACAGACCTCCCAATTCACATGACAATATTGCTGAAAGGTTCAAAGAAAACTTGAGTTTGATTTCAAATACGTACCCAACTAATACAATTATAGTTGGTGGTGTCTTTAATTTACCCTCGATATGTTGGAGCAAATACGTGTGTGATTCCGGAGGTAAGTATAAAACATCCGAAATTGTGATAAATGCAATCTCTGAAAATTATTTCTAGCAGTTAGTTCATGAGGCCATGTGAATAGTAAACGGTTGTGAAAACACACTTGACCTATTATCAACAAATTATCTTTGAGTTAGTAACGAACATCAAAACGGATACAGGGATTAATGAACACAGGATTGTCGTAGCTTGGCTGAATATCGTAACATCCTAATCCTCCAAAAATTAACGAAAAATGTACCTATTCAAAAAAGCAGATAATAATTCACTTCACGTCTTCCTCAGATACAATCACCACTCCATCCAAAATAACAATATAAATGTAGACCAGATGTGGCTTGAATTCAAAAAATAGTATCGGCAGCCATTGAGAGATTTATACCAAATAAATTAACAAACAACGGAGCTGATCCTCCGTGGTACACAAAACGGGTCAGAACACTGTTGCAGAAACAACGAAACAATCATGCCAAATTCAAGCAGAATCAAAATACCCAAGGTTGGCGATCATTTACAGAAGCTCGAAATTTAGCTCGGAACTCAAAAAGAGATGCTTATAATAGTTTCTACACCGAAACTTTGTTTTGAAATCTGGTAGAAAATCCAAAGAGATTCTGGCCGTTTGTGAAGTATGCTAGCGGAAAGACACAATCAATGCCTTCTCTGCACGATAGCAATGGAGATACTATCGAAGAGAGTCCTACCAAAGCGTAGTTACTAAACTCAGCCTTCCAGAATGCTTTCACAAAAGATTACGAAGTAAATATTCCAGAATTCGAATCAAGAACAGCTGCAAACATGAGTAACAAAGAAGCAAATATCCTCGGAGTAGTGAAGAACTTAGATCACTTAACAAAAGCAAATTTTGTGGTACAGACTGTATAGCAATTACGTTCCTTTCAGAGTATGCTGATGCAATAATCCATGCTTAACAATAATACACAACCGTTTTCTCGTCGAAAGATCCGTACCCAAAGACTGGAAAGTTGCACAGGTCGCACCAATAATCAAGAAGGGTAGTAGGAGTGATTCAGTACAGGCCCACATCATTGACGTCAATATGCAGGAGGACTCCGGAATATACACTCCTGGAAATGGAAAAAAGAACACATTGACACCGGTGTGTCAGACCCACCATACTTGCTCCGGACACTGCGAGAGGGCTGTACAAGCAATGATCACACGCACGGCACAGCGGACACACCAGGAACCGCGGCGTTGGCCGTCGAATGGCGCTAGCTGCGCAGCATTTGTGCACCGCCGCCGTCAGCCAGTTTGCCGTGCCATACGGAGCTCCATCGCAGTCTTTAACACTGGTAGCATGCCGCGACAGCGTGGACGTGAACCGTATGTGCAGTTGACGGACTTTGAGCGAGGGCGTATAGTGGGCATGCGGGAGGCCGGGTGGACGTACCGCCGAATTGCTCAACACGTGGGGCGTGAGGTCTCCACAGTACATCGATGTTGTCGCCAGTGGTCGGCGGAAGGTGCACGTGCCCGTCGACCTGGGACCGGACCGCAGCGACGCACGGATGCACGCCAAGACCGTAGGATCCTACGCAGTGCCGTAGGGGACCGCACCGCCACTTCCCAGCAAATTAGGGACACTGTTGCTCCTGGGGTATCGGCGAGGACCATTCGCAACCGTCTCCATGAAGCTGGGCTACGGTCCCGCACACCGTTAGGCCGTCTTCCGCTCACGCCCCAACATCGTGCAGCCCGCCTCCAGTGGTGTCGCGACAGGCGTGAATGGAGGGACGAATGGAGACGTGTCGTCTTCAGCGATGAGAGTCGCTTCTGCCTTGGTGCCAATGATGGTCGTATGCGTGTTTGGCGCCGTGCAGGTGAGCGCCACAATCAGGACTGCATACGACCGAGGCACACAGGGCCAACACCCGGCATCATGGTGTGGGGAGCGATCTCCTACACTGGCCGTACACCACTGGTGATCGTCGAGGGGACATTGAATAGTGCACGGTACATCCAAACCGTCATCGAACCCATCGTTCTACCATTCCTAGACCGGCAAGGGAACTTGCTGTTCCAACAGGACAATGCACGTCCGCATGTATCCCGTGCCACCCAACGTGCTCTAGAAGGTGTAAGTCAACTACCCTGGCCAGCAAGATCTCCGGATCTGTCCCCCATTGAGCATGTTTGGGACTGGATGAAGCGTCGTCTCACGCGGTCTGCACGTCCAGCACGAACGCTGGTCCAACTGAGGCGCCAGGTGGAAATGGCATGGCAAGCCGTTCCACAGGACTACATCCAGCATCTCTACGATCGTCTCCATGGGAGAATAGCAGCCTGCATTGCTGCGAAAGGTGGATATACACTGTACTAGTGCCGACATTGTGCATGCTCTGTTGCCTGTGTCTATGTGCCTGTGGTTCTGTCAGTGTGATCATGTGTTGTATCTGACCCCAGGAATGTGTCAATAAAGTTTTCCCTTCCTGGGACAATGAATTCACGGTGTTCTTATTTCAATTTCCAGTAGTGTATGTTGTGTTCGAACATTGTGAATTACCTGGAAGAAAACGGTCTATTGACACACAGTCAACATGGATTTAGAAAACATCGTTCCTGTGAAACAAAACTTGCTCTTTATTCGCATGAAGTGTTTCTGGATTTCCGGAGGCCTTTTGACACTGTACCACATAAGAGCCTTGTACTGAAATTGCGTTATCAGTTATCAGATTGGATGAACGATTTCCTGTCAGAGGGGTCACAGTTCGTAGTAACCGACGGAAAGTCATCGAGTAAAAAAAAGTGACTTCTGTCGTACCCCAAGGTAGTGTTACTGTTGCTGTTCCTTATCTATGTAAACGATGTCGGCGACAATCTGAGCGGCCGTATTAGGTTCTTTGCAGATGACGCTGTCGTTTATCAACTAATAAAGTTAACAGAAGATCAAAACAAATTGCAAAACGATTTAGAAAAAAAACAGTATGGTGCAAAAATTGGCAGTGGACTCTAAATAAGGAAAAGTGTGAGTCATCCATATCAGTGCTAAAAGGAATCCGTCAAACTTCGGTTACACGATAAATCATTCAAATCTAAATTCCGTAAACTCAACAAAATACCTAGGAATTACAATTAGGAACAACGTAAATTGGGATGAACACACAGAAAATGCTGTTGGAAAGGCTAACCAAAGACTGCGTTTTATTGGCAGGACACTTAGATGTAACAGATCTACTAAGGAGACTTCCTACACTATGCCTGTCCGTCCTCTTTTGAATACTGCTGCGAGGTGTGGGATCCTTACCAGATAGGATTGACGGAGCACATCGAAAAAGTTCAAAGAAGAACGGCACGTTTTGTATTATGGGCGAAATGGGGGAAAGATTGTCACTGAAATGATACAGTATTTGGTGTGGACATCATTAAAACAAAGGCGTTTTACGTTGCGGTGGAATCTTCTCACGGAATTCCAGTTACCAACTTTCTCCTCCGAATGCGAAAATGTTGTGTTGTCCCCGGCCTTCATAGGGTGAAACGATCACCATGACAAAATAAGGGAATTCAGAGCTCGTACGGAAAGATGTATGTGATCGTTCTTTCCGCGCGCTATACGAGATTGGATTAATAGGGATTTGTGAAGGTGTTTCGATGAACCCTCTGTCAGGCACTTCGATGCAATTTCCAGAGTATCCATATAGGTGCAAATGAGGAGGTTGGAGCAGGTGGAGCAGTGTCCGATGGCAGCGGCCGTGAAGCAATTCCGCCGGCGATGATCCATGTGGTGGGTGCTAACAATAGGAGGCGAGAAACAGTTGCAATGCTGAATACCGTGTGTGTGCGGATCGAAGTTTGGCCATCTGCTGCTTGAAGGTTCTGACAAAACGTTCCGCTTCGCCGTTTGATTGTGGCAGGGCATTAGTGAGATGTTGTATGCCATTGCGTCCACAGAATGTTTCAAATTCATTTGACGTGAACTGAGGGCCGTTGTCTGACACTATTACCTCAGGTAAACCTTGGAGGTAAAAATCGATGACAACACCTGAATTTTGCTACGTGACTTTGTCAAGTTCATTGCCACAGCAAAAGGAAACCTGCTATGCGTGTCAACCACTATCAACCAACGAGTTTTCCAAAAAGGTCCAGCAAAGTCTAGGTGCACACGTTGCCATGGTGATTGTGACTTAGGCCAAGCAGAGAATTTTTGCTGCGGAGCGGACTGACTTTTCGCACATGCCTGGCACTGTGACGTCATCTATTCCGTGCGGGAGTCTATACCCTGCCAAGTATAGAGATGTCGCGCTAAGTGTTTAGTACGAACAATCCCCCAATATCCTTGCGAAGTAACTGCAACACTTGTCTTTGCAAAGCTTTAGGGATCAACACACGTGGTGTCCACTGTCATTTTGTACCAGAATCACACCTTTCTGTACAGCGAGGCTATGCCGACGTGCGAAGTATCGGCGCCCTACAGAGTTCTTTATGCTATGCAAGGATCGAGGCCAAGATGTGCAAATGTATGCCAACAAAATGTTCAAATCTGCAGTATCTTGTTAAAAAAATCACACTTGTCCAGTCTACACTTTAGTCCTGCATCAGACAACACACGAAACAAATCACGCAAATTTGCAAAATGATCTTCAGGTGTACGACCTGCTATGACAATATTGTCCAAATAGTTTGAACACTTTGGCACTTGAGCAATCAGCTGTTCCAAATACCGCTGGAAAATGGCGGGTGCGGAAGCAACGCCAAAAGGTAGACGGAGAGATACGTGTCGCGCATATCAATTTTGAAAAAGCAGCGTCCAGCGCTTATCTGCCCATGAGATTCTCCGGGCGTGTCAATCGGTAAGTATCAATCACAATTTGTGGGTTGATTGTAGACTTAAAATCAACACAGAGGTGAATTTGACGTGAAGGTTTGGGGAGCAAAACCAGTGGACTTGCCCGTTGACTAGCTTGTATGGGCACAGTAGCTCCACTATCTTGCAATTCTTTAAGTTCTTTGTCCCGTAATGCAATGGGGACAATTCTGGCCTGCAGAATTTCAGCTGAGCATTGTCTTTTAGAGTAATATGTGCAAAAAAATAGTTAGCTTTGCCTAAACCTTCAGAAAAGATTTCCAGGAATTCTTTTAGCGAGCTAGCTACACTGTCTTTTGCATGGAATGCAGACACCGACAACGTATTGTCCGTGATGTTAAAAGCCAAACATTTCAAATGAATCAAGACCTAAAATTTTATCGGAATCGCGTGATTGTAGCACTGTTCATGTATGCGAGTGATACAAGGCAGGCAAAGCACATTTTCCGAGAACGGAAGCTGTCAGTTGTGTGCTAATTTTTGACAGGCATGGGGAGCCTAACAGTTCATATGTGTGACGATTTAGCAGTGCGACAGAGGCAGCCATATACAACTGAAATTTCACACGTTTCCCACAAAGTAGCAACTGAACAAATAGTTTGTGGACTGGCGTATCACTGACGAAACTGTGCATTTGGTAGTTTTGTAATGCCTATTGCAGACTTTGAATATACCGCATTAATGACATGGGCCTTGTGATCAGATTTTTCTGAGTGGGCCGAATTCTTATGTTTGTTCCGTTGGAAACGTACGGATTGTACATGCCACAAGCGTAACACTGAGCTTGGCGGGAGAGGTAGTCTTGGCGTTTCTGCAGTGAATAACACCGAGGGGAGGACTTTTTTTGTTCGCCTGTGTAGCTGCCTCTTAAGCAAACTTGCTTACGTGGCGTGGAGGGTTGTTTATGCGGGGTGGCGAGTGCAAACAGCCGCTACGGAATGTGCTGATCGCAGACAAGGGACTCAACCCAACAAATTACTGTCTGCTCAAATTTATTCGCCGACAGGGCACCTGAGTCGTACCGATCTAGTATTTGTACTACCTGCTGAAATGACGGATCAGACTGTTTCAAAATCTGTTCTCTGAGTTTGACATCAGGTACATTGCACATAATCGCATCATGCAATGTAACATCTGAATATAAAGCACCGCAGGCACATTTTAATTTGAATTTTCTCGTCATATCCTGCAAATCTGTTACCCAGTTCTGACCGTTTTTTACAGTTAACGAATTGATACCTAGCTGGTACCAATGCACTTGTTGGTCATAATAGTTTCTTAGCGAATCTACAACCTGTTCATATGAAAGTTCACTCGGAGTGCCGTTAGGAAATAGTTTGTTGATGAGGGTGCACATTGCACTTCCTACTGTTGCCAGAAACTAACGGCTTTTTACAGTACCTGGTACATTGTGAGCAAGTACGTGAACTTCAAACTGCTGAAAACACTAGAGCCAGTCCTCTTCTCGTTCACGAAACTCGCGAAAAGGCGGTACATCTATAGGTGGTGCTTGTTCCATCAGGCACGCAAAGTTGGCCAGTAGCTGCTGCTCCATGTTGAGCAGCGTAGATATTTGCTGAGTCTGGAACTGAAACATCTGCATTAGCTGTTGTGGCGCGTGCCCCCGGACTCCAACCGCGTGCTGATGTAGTCCACGCCGTAGAGCTGCTACTGCCACAGCTCTCGCGGCAGAGTAGAGACACGATGCGATGTACCGTCAGTCCCCGTAGATTAACGGGAGAAGAAACCTAAAGAACATCCGAAAAGGCGTTCCTCGCATAGTCGTTGTATCTCAAGTACATGTCCGCAGCGTTTCCACTTACGCGAACTCATATAATTGATGCTTTTTATTATTAATATTGTATTGTTAATTGCCCGGATTTGCAGTAGTTATTAATTCTTCTCTCGTTTGCATAGCACACACCACTGATTGCGAGGAAATATTTTAGTTAACAGTTTCTTCTTACGCTGTTGTCTCGTTGCTATGGAATTGTTGCGCTGGCATGCAGCGAGATCCAGAGATACTCTTTGATTCAGTCTTTGTAAGATTGCGTCGTAATACGAAAATATTTTAAAGTTCACTTCTCAACTAATGACGTGAATATTTGCACTTCAATGAAATAGTCTTTCATGAGTAGTCGTTGATTTAGTCATTTATCAAACTATTTAATGATGTAGTCCACACCAGGTATTTAACTGGTAACGAACAGTTAATTGTTAATTTGCCACTAAATATTTATAACTCCCGCACCACAGGCACACGGAATAGTTTAGTTAACTCAGTTCGATTGAGTTATAGTTTCTTGGCAATTACCACAACTCAACACTTTAGCGTAATTGTTTTATCTTCATGATGTCGTGTACTTGGGTCCTACTCAAGACTAATTGTGTGTATTCTTTCATAGAATGTTCAGTTCTCCTTAAGGTCCAACTAATTTAAAGTCAAGTCCAATGTTCACTAATTCCGTTATTAGATTTCAATTAACCCGTAGTGCACGGTTAAGTGAATCTATCTGTTCCTGTCTCAGTTCATAAAATCAGTTTCTTAAGCCGTTAATCCCATCACGCAACAAACACATCTAAACTCGAAAACAATCTCGTCACGACTCGCAATCTCAATTATTCAGATCAGAACTACTCTCGTACGTCTACACTGGATGAGTTCTAGCAAGCGACTTCTTCTGTGGAAGAGCATTGTAGGCGCATTGAATTTCTTCGTTGCGCTTGCAACTCTCTTCCACATAAAAGTTATCTCTGATGACGTTACTTTGGACATAACTTTTAAGATATTAATTTCACATTTGTCACGTGGATATTTGTCCATTGCTGCAATACGATATTTCTTCTTTCTTTTTCGCTAACAAATGTGCTCAGTGGTGTACAGTGTAGTTGTTGACAAAACCCTTTCGTGTTAGCTCATCGGCAAAGATGTCGTAACTGCCAAGATAACTTTCCCTACATTATGTTCTTTCTTAATCAAGTTTAAGGTGGTCGTTGGGGCGTTACACTGTGTTGCATCTAATGCTTGCAGCTGTGGCGCCTGAGCAGGGGACGGAATAGGTGGGGTGGGCATGTTGGAAGAGACTAACGCAATAAAAAGGCACGGCAGGCAAGAAAAGTAAGTACAAAAGCAAAGAAAATTTCTGCAGCCCCCACCTGAAAAAAACGATAAGGGACTGTTAAAGCAAGTAAACAACCCTTAAAAGTAAAGACAAAAGAGAATTAAGGCTCCAGCAAAACACAAAAGAAAATTCTGTGGCCGCCAGGCACTGGGTTCTTCTTATAATTCGTCGCCAATGTGGGATCCTGCCCACTCGTGTAATATAGTGTGCCTAGGAAACTGCTTTCTCGGACAGGTAGACAAGATTCAAGCAAATTGTATTAATGGAGTTTATTACAGTAAATTGAATTGACAATACTTAGCTTTGCCTTTTCACAAATAGTTGTCGCAAGCAATTGCTGACGTGCAAGTAATTAATGTCATTCGATATATATAAATTCCATGCAAGCAATCACACGAGTTCATGAGTCACTGCTGGAGAGTTTATATCACTGCTCGTCTTCTTGTGTGGCTCTTCCAGTGCGACTCTTCTACTGCGGCCGAGGCTCGCTGGAGTGGCGCTTATATTCTCTTCGTACAGATGCTGTTCGTGTCGTGGTGTCGTCCTACTCAGTGTTCTCCTGGCTGACGTTTCACAGCGTCCTGTTCACGCCGACTTGCCGGAGCTTGATGTTACGCCGGACCAAGATGTGTGTGCTACTTGACTATTTTTGGAGTGCTCATAAGCACACAACAATAGTAAGTGATTCATTTCCTTGTAAAGTCATTGAGTGCATGATAATTCCGCCACAAAACAGTAAAACAATTACAGCCTCTGGATACACATTTCTTCGGGTGGTATAAAACACAGGGTGAACACTGACAAACTCCAGGCACGGACCCCTGACTGGAAATGGAGGAAATAAAGGTTCCGATGAACATGTGTCCTGGAATGCAGCGTTGTCACGGTAGACGGCGCTGGCGGATGAAAGTTCCTCTGACCACGTGCCGTGTGTTCTTCGTGAGTTGCAGGCTGTGTGATTGACACATCGTACTGTAAGCAGCAGGATGATCCGGTATTCATGCCGAGAACGAGCTGAGACGGTGTTTGTGCACGACCAAGCAGATGGAAGCGGTCGAGAGGCAGCACTGTAGAGCCCGTTCCTGGAATGCGGTGTACGCACTGTGCGCCGCCTGACAGCTCGTTCGAATGTCTGAAGCAACCCACATCACACAAATGTGTCGTGCCGGCTCGTTCGCCAGACTTGACGCCTCTCGATTTTTCCTTGTGGGGATCCGTAAAAGTCATTGTTTATAAAGACGTTCTAACCACACCCGAAGATATGCGAGAGAGAATTGTCAGAGCATGTACTTCGATAAGTGCGGAAGTGGTAAGGAACACCACTCAATCCGTAATAAGAAGATTTCAGCACTGCCTTGATACCAATGGTCATCACTTCGAATACCTTCTGTAAATGGACGTTCATGCCACCTTTGTGATCTTCGTTGACCTCCAAAGACCTTTTTGTTACACATCATTGGATTTGCCTCGACAGCCGCTATCAGGAAATAAGTACCAAACTACAGCATCCCATTAAAAAAAAAAAAAGTTGACCTTCATATCTGTGACGCGACTCCACCCAGCAACAAAAAACCAACGTCATAGTATGGTCCCCGTTGTCCCGATGCAACTTTTGTTCCACAAGCTTTTCAGTTACTACCATATTTTCGGAGCTATTCTTGGTGGCAACAGTTAGTGACTCACCCTGTATATCACTAACACAGAATACTTTCACGTTGATAAGCCAAACTATACGTAACAAATTTTACTTTCTACTTGTGGAGATACTCTTGCAAAGTAAGGAAATTCTTGCCTAATTTGTTTTGTTAGTCTTTCAGTATTCTCTGTTTGATATCCAATTCTTTCCATCCACTACACGGAATTTCACTCATCGTCGCACGTTCTGACACCTTCCTTTCGCCCATGCTCTCCACAACCGTGGCGTCACGCGGAGTGCCTTTCGTGCAAGAGGCTGGTCCAGCCCGATATGACGTAACATAGTATGAAATTTTTTTACACAGGAGGAATACACTGTCAATGTTTTAGCTGCTAAAGCGTACTGACTGCATTTTAATAAAATGTGAAAATTACTCATTGTTACCACCTTGCGACATGAAGAACCCCGTCTAACAAAGGTTTGTATATTTGGATGGAAAAAAAAATCCAATTTAAACCAGTACCGACATTTTACTTCTGAATAACAGTCACTTTTCGGTGTTTGTTTGGTGTCAGATACAGTAGTCTTTTTCGTTTTTTATTAATAACTGTCTAAAAAAGGGCATATCGATTTTCTACATCTGCAATGTTATAATGTTTGGATTTTAAACAAAACTTTAAGAAAACGAGGATGTGTATTCGTAATATGTCCGTTGCTTTGAAACACTGTGTTACTATAGAAAATGGGAAAGTCGACCAGTGCTATTTTACTAACGACGCAGGCAATTAGAAACGAGGAACAAACATATGATAAAAGAGTGGCTACAGGACTGCAGAGATAATAATGTACCTGCACCAATGTGGTATGCCCTATTAGACGGTTCGCATGTACAGACTTGCTCACACCTGGTCAATACAGTAGTTTCCCACTGTCACCCTCACATGATGGTTGTATTGCGGAGTGCCATCATGCCTAGCTTGGAAGTATTTTACGAAGTATGGCAGCAACGAAGTGCAAACCTCCATTTGCTTTAAAAGATTAAAAAGGGGAGGAGGACAACGAACTAGTGGCATCATACAAGGCGAAAATATCCACAATGTTCGTTGTAAGAGAAGGTGAATTTCATTGATTTACATGTAATTTTATTGACGCACTATGGTCTTCGGATAATAACCGAACCTTTAATTTTGTGGGTGCTTCAGGGTGACAAATTGATACTGTGGTGTCACCGCCAGACACCACACTTGCTAGGTGGTAGTTTAAATCGGCCGCGGTCCATGTAGTACATGTCGGACCCGCGTGTCGCCACTGTGATCGCAGACCTAGCGCCACCACCAAGGCAGGTCTCGTGATACGAGAGTGGATTCGCCCCAGTTGTACGAGAACCAAGCTACCGCCCAGTTGTACGCGAACCTAGCTATCGCCCAGTTGTACGAAGCCTTTCTCTCTCATTAGCCGAGAGACATAATAGCCATCAGCTAAGTTAATGGCTACGAACTAGCAAGGAGCCATTTGTATCAGTGCCTATAGCTTACGAGTAATCAAGAGAGATGTATTCCAAGGAATTATTAAAAGTTAAGTAAAAAGCATCTACATACTTTTCTTCTTATTCATTCATAAGTTTTTATGTTCCAGACTTCACGCCCGTATGCTTATTGCCGTTCGTGCACTATCGGCCACAGCGTTAGTTTAGCATTCCTTTACAGCAATCCACATCACGGTGTCGGTCCAGTACCGACATTACAGATACCATCCAAAACTGACGATTCTGGAACGCCATTAACCTGTGATCTTTCGCTTTCGCCGTCGCCACGCCGTCTCTTCAACCTTTCCAATCTTTGCTGAAAACATTAAGATCGATTTCTGCTACAGCGGTAACCCCATATAGATCGAGATCTCCTACTCCTTCACCTTATGGAGTAGAATTTTTCAATCTTTGTTCGAGGTCTACGTTTACTACTGCAAATAACAGCAACGAAGAAGTGAAAATGGATTACTTCAGAAACAGGATATTTTGAGCGATGTTAACACTGAGGTTAAACTGGAGACGAGAAAATGCGGTAAAACAAGAAATCGGTTGTTTCTGCGATAGCCGCCATCCGTACTTGTACAGCCCTTCCTGCTCAGAGGACGAATCGGCAAATAATCAGACGCAGCCGAGAGAAGAGGACGTAGTGTCGGGTATAACGGTCAATATGCACACAAATGAGTATTAGAGAGTACCAGAAGTGTCTCTAATCATAGGTTTTTTTTAATGACTTGCAGTTCATATCGACTGTGTAAGTGTTGCAGACTGATCTGTTACACAAGTGGAGAGCAAAGGGAGGAAAACCAAGGCAGTGTATCACAGTACATTACAGAAGACTTCCATCAATCGGGACTTTAATTTGTTGACGTTAACTATTTTATAACAGTTGCCATAACAAAGTTCCTATCACAATTTTTGAATAATGTATATTTTGCTAAGACTGAAACAGTTCCTTGCCTGTTCTGAGTAGTCGCCATAGAAATGCGAAATGTCCATTGGTTGATGAAAACAAACATTTCTCTTAAACCAGGCACTCCTGGTAAATGGAAATATAATGTATTCCGCCACTTTACAGTAATTACTGGTCTTATTTAGACGGAAAAGGAATTGAATAAGAATTGGTCGTGGCTGTTGTTCTAGTTATCATGCTGCGTAACAGCGATACTTGATCAAATTCGTTAAATATGGTGATGCATACTGACAAAGCTGAAATGACTGAAGTTCAGCAGTACTGTTCTACTGATAAATCTCGAATTACAAATTATATTGTCCGACAACTCGCTGAAAAATGCTTTATATTGTGCTTTCTTCGAAAAGCTGAATAACACTATTAGTTCGGGGTGGACTCCAAATTATATTAAGTCTTAACGACGTGCTAAATACACAGCTATCGCTATGTCTAAGCCAAGAGTCCAAGAAAAGTGAGGAATCATTTAGTGCATACGGTAATGAGACGTTTCAGATGTAACATTGAAAATTATTCTCTCCCATAGTTACAGATTATGCTATGTCGATTGCAAGTCTTTTGCAAGTAAACAGTCCTTTTTTCTAACTTTTGGTTCCAATTCGCCTAGATGTTCCTGAAGACAGAGCTAAAGCTGTTGAAACAGTAATCCACTGGTATTTATCGCTCAAATTGTCGCATATGAATGTGTCATGGGATTCATCGACTGGACAAGCAACTGTCTTTTCTTTCGCTCGAAATGATAATGTGAGGTTTCCATGAAAACTAACTGACTGGCTTTATGCCCAGCTTTTCGAAGACAACAAGAGCCTACGTCTTCACGTTTTATACATACTTTTCTATAGGACATCGTTTCTACACGTTTACTTGAAGTAAACTTCGTAATTTTGCGACTTCCTTTCCTATACAGTTCCCTGAATTTGTTTAACCAGGTTGAAGAAGCCCGGAAATTAATAATGTTCATATCATTTGCAATTCATAGCTCCCAATCTCATAAATCTCCCTCAGTAATGGTGGACTAACTCATGAGCAACTCTAAATCTTTCGGATGGTTTTTCTTTCACACTTTCGCGGGTTCCATTTTAGTACAAACCTTGTACTTGATGTAGATATTTCTTCCATTTTGCAATTTATTGTCAGGTTTTGTGAAATCGGCTTTGCACTCTGCTTAAGTTCAAACATTTTCTCCTTCCATCTAACCAGAAAATTTACAGCTTTTCATTTCTCACATGAAGCCATTACTCTACAGTTTTTCTTTGGGCATGAAAGTACTTGACTTTTGTTCTAGTCTTTAATTACCACAAGAATCATCACTCTAACCACAACTCACGGAATCTTCAGAGCTATTTCCTGTTTCTTCTAATGTTTTCTGAATTTCTGACGAAATGTAGACATCACTGGAACGAATGCTGTGATATTAATTAATGAATAACGCATATGTAGGTCTTCTGGAGAAATAGATAATTTCTATTGCATACCCTGTTCTTCACACTTTATCTTTGAAAGCCTTAAACTTAAATTGAATTCTGCATTACTGTTTAACTCTTGAACCTGCACATGGACAGATGCTACTAGCATCCATATACAAAGAAATCGTATATAGAATCAGTTTTATATCCATTGTAGTGGCGACTTCTACCACCAAATGTATCAGGATGACCAAATGTAGTGGGTGGGTGCTAGGCGTTGCCGTATTAGAACTCGGTGAGAACTTTCCAAGCGATTTATTCATTTTTTAGCCACAGGGCCCCGTTCACCTCAGTCCGCACCACAGGGTCCCACAATGCTGAGGCCACCGCCACAGCGACCCATTACAATGCTCTGTGTCGAGCCCGCCTGTACGCCAGCTTCAGAGTTCCAATTACGTCAGAAAGGCTGCGCCAGCAGCCGACTCAGCGGCCACTTTCCTTGTTGTTTCCACGCTGTTCCGCCGGGAGCCGTAGGCAAGCCCTGCTGCTTCTTCTTCTTTGCTGACGTAGCTGAGAACGTGGCGGCAACGACCACCTGCGATCAGGCATCCGAATCAGCGGCCCTCGCTTCAGGAAGTCTGCAGCGTGTGTCGGGAGCCGAGACGACTCACTGCGGTAGCGAGCCCAAGAGTGGCGCGCGTCGTCCTCAGAGGGTCGAACCAACGACCCGCTGTGGACTGGGATGCTGGTGCCCCATCTGCTGCTGTGTGTAGCCGGTGACGTGACATGCCTCACCGACCAGGAGAGCTTCCACACTTGAATGAATCTCGTTAGAAAACGGCAACTATTTATCCTCAGCTGTGTGCCTATGTTCTGCTAACACGCCACTTCACGTCACGTACGCACCACACCCCGGTTGCACCAGTGGGCCCCTTCTGCCTGTAGCTTGCACCATGCGAACCACTACATTTACGCTATTCAGTAGTTCGACGGCCCTGTGGCCTCCAATCCACTTCGCAACTGCTGGTCACCGTAACTTACTGCAATCTGACCCGCACCTGGCTGTAACTTGTGCGCTCTGAAATATTGCACCAAATCTAACTTCCCTATCTTAAACTGTGGTGCCGCTACACCATTGTTACCACATAACGAGCGACACAGGCAACTGCTAATTTTTTAGGATAATAAATAAGTTGCAAATTCGAGCAAATAGTAATTCTGAACGATTACCATCACAGGAAAATGCAATTCGCTTTACAATTACAATCGCGTTGTACGGTGTTATCTGTTTACAGATTTGCCGCCAACTAAGGATATGTGCCCACCGTGTTGCGCATTTGCTGTCTACCACAGCTACGGCAAGGTTGTACATTTCTCCAGCCACCTGGTGAGCTATGAAACAGGCAAATTTCAAGATTTTTATTAAAAAATACTTGCAATGGCTCTTAGCAACTGACATTTTGATATCGTGTATCTTTCAGTGTATTCTACCCGCATAAAAATGTCAGGGCACATGTTGACACTTAGGAGTGAGCAGGTCTCTTGTAAGTGATGTGCGGCACATGGGACACATTATTCGTATAGGACCACGGATTTACTTGGAAATCGTTATTGGCAAACATGGGTTATTCCTCTTCCCTGCTACACTGTCGGCCTTAATAAGGGTGGGCAGTCTCTGATTCACGAAGCTAGGTTAAACTTCTCCCAGAAGTTTAAAACTGGAAACACAGTAGCTATCTGACCACACTCAGAAGAATCCAAGATCTCCCCACTGGAGTGTAATATGTCCACCACTAGCACTTTGTACACAGCAACCCCCCCCCCCCCCCTCCGACACACACACATACACACAGAGTAACTCCACGCTCAGCGCTCCCCCCCTCCCCCCTAAAATAGGGTAACAGTTTCAACGAAAGCAAATGGAATTTATTCATTTCATTCCTTCAACACCACCTACAGACCTCCTGGATCAACGGTCTAACACAAATCTCGTCAAGGTGACTGAAAATGGCTTGTGACGTCACTGTGACCTGTTGCTGTGCGATATTACTTCGTTTCCGCGGCTATTTTGCAGCCATCATGTGACTCAGAGCAATATGTCTGAGAAAGTAGCCTGACGCCCGTTGTAAATAATGGGAAAATACGCCATATCTGGGCATATCACTCTCAACTGAGTTAGCATCGTAGGCCTTCACCTTATTCCATTAGGTATTAGGAAAATACTGACCTAGTCTCAAGGCTGGAGAAACCCTTCTTTTCCTGGATGCTAGAAACTGGCTCTAGCATTACAGAAGCAGCCAAACGATCAGGGAGATTCGACTAGGAAATTGTTTCTTACAGTTCATGGTCGTTCATACGAATTTTCTATTACTTATGCCGGAAAGGCTCTCCTTTAACCACTCCGTAAGCTATTAATGTGGCTGTATCCTTTAAGCGCAGCCAAATTTTGTCTCGATGACACAGTGATAAGGTACAACTGATCATCTGCATGTCATCTTTAAGATATCTGCAGTGGCGAGAAACGGAAGAAGAGTGTTAACTGTTGCCGCTACAGAACAAAGCTAATGCATCTAGGAACACTCTCTAGTTCCGACACGGCACGTGGTGATAAGTGGTCACTATGCGGACGACTGAAGGGCTGCTAAATCCGAATTCGTAAAATAGTAGGTTCTTATTAATTTCTTTGGGTAGCAGACACGATTATAATGTGATCAGCGTAGTATCCCACGCTTTTTAAGGTCGTACCGCCAATAGTAAAATAGTGACATTCGTTGACAGGGATAACATCGTTCCTAACACATATAAAGCAACGGTTCTTATTTACACTCAGCAGTCTACAGCTGCGAATGCACTCTACACATTCCGTCAGCGTATCGCGGACCACGTTAGTGATACCAAGCGTAACTTGTAACTCTAATAATTGTAGACAGAATCGTTTTGTTCAGTGTTTGTTGATCCAGCAATTGAATCTGATATGAGTTCGGACCAGTATGGATGAAATTCTAATGTCTAATCAAGTTGTTGTCACTTAGAAATATCTATTTAAATAATCTGATAAAAATGCTCTTAATGCCGTTTTAAGAGGCAATCTTCATTCCTTCCGAATCTGATCATGCAGGCGTAGAAAAGTTGTGGAATGATTTCAAAGAGATAGTATCAATAGCAATTGAGAGATATATACCACATGAATTAGTAAGTGATGGTACTGATCGCCCATAGTACACAGAACAGGTCAGATTGGTGTTGCAGAAGCAGCAAAAAAACGCATCCCAATTTTAAAAGAACGCAAAATACCCAAGACTGATAAAGTTTTACAGAAGTTCGAAATATAAAGCGTACTTCAATACGAGATGCTTTTAATAATTTCCATAACTAAACCCTGTCTCGAAATCTGGCAGAAAACCCAAAGAGATTCTGGTCATACATAAAGCACACCAGTGGCAAGACGCAATCAATACCTTCACTGCGCGATAACAACAGTGAAGTCACTGGTAACAGTGCCACTAAAGGAGAGTTATTAAACACGATTTTACGAAACTCCTTCACCAAAGAAGACGAAGTAAATATTCCTGAATTCCAATCAAGAACAACTGCCATGATGAGAAACACATAAGTAGATATCCT
Source organism: Schistocerca piceifrons (assembly GCF_021461385.2). NCBI lineage: Eukaryota > Metazoa > Arthropoda > Insecta > Orthoptera > Acrididae > Schistocerca > Schistocerca piceifrons. The sequence continues at coordinate 48,552,259 of NC_060139.1, forward strand.
CGGTGTCGCAAAGCAGCTTAAATCACTTAATAAAGGCAAGGCTTCTGGTCCAGATTGTATACCAGTCAGGTTCCGCTCAGAGTATGCTGATACAATAGCTCCATATTTAACAATTATATACAACCTCTCGCTCACAGAAAGATCCGTATCTAAACACTGGAAAATTGCTCAGGTCACACAAGTATCCAAAAAGGAAAGTAGGAGTAATCCGTTGAATTACAGGCCCATATCACTAACGTCAATTTGCAGTAGAGTTTTGGAACATATTCTGTATTCGTCTTCATGAAGTACCTCGAAGGAAACGATTTCTTGACACATAGTTAGCACGGATTCAGAAAATATCGTTCTTGTGAAACACAACTAGCTCTTTATACTCATGAAGTAATGAGTGCTATCGACAGTTAATGTCAGATTGATTCCATATTTTTAGATTTCCAAAAGGCTTTCGACACCGTTCTTTACAAGCGTTTCTAACCAAACTGCGTGTCTATGGAATATCGCCTCAGTTGTGCGACTGGATTCGTGATTTGCTATCAGAAAGCTCACAGTTCATAGTAATAGACGGAAAGTCATCGAGTAAAACAGAAGTAATGTCTGGCGTTCCCCAAGGAAGTGTTACAGGCCCTCTATTGTTGCCGGCCGCGTTGGCCGAGCGGTTCAGGCGCTTCAGTCCGGAACCGCGCTGCTGCTACGGTCGCAGGTTCGAATCCTGCCTCGGGCATGCATGTGTGTGATGTCCTTAGGTTAGTTAGGTCGAAGTAGTTCTAAGTTTAGGGGACTGATGACCTCAGATGTCAAGTCCCATAGTGCTTAGACCCATTTGAATCCTGTGTTGTTCCTGATCTATATTAACGATATAGGAGACAATCTTAGAAGGCGACTTAGATGGTTTGCAGATGATACTGTCATTTACCGTCTTGGAAAGTCATCAGATGACAAAAAAGAGTTGCAAAATGATTTAGATATCTGTAGGGTGCGAAAAGTGGCAATTTACCCTGAATAAAAAAAAGTGTGAAGTTATTCACATGAGTGAAGAAAGAGACCCGCTAATTTTTGATTACGCGATAAGTCACACAAATCTGACGGCTGTAAATTCAATTAAATATTTCGGGAATGCAATTATAGATAACCTAAATTGGAACGATCGCGTAGAAAATGTTGTGGGTAGAGCAAACCAAAGAATGTGATTCCTTAGCAGAACGCTTAGAAGGTGCAACAGGTCTACTAAAGAGACTGCTTACACCACGCTTGTCTGCCCTATTCTGGAGTACTGCTGTGCGGTGTGGGATCTCTATCAGGTGGGACTGACGGATGACATCGAAAAAGTACAAAGAAGGGCGGCTCGTTTTGCAACGTCGCGACATAGGGGAGATAGTGTCACAGACATGATACGTGAATTGGAGTGGCAATCATTAAAACAAAGGCGTTTTTAGATTGCGACGGGATCTTCTCATGAGATTTCATTCACCAGTTTTCTCCTCCGATTGCGAAAATATTTTGTTGGCACCCGCCTGCATGGGGAGAAATGATCATCACGATAAAACAAGAGAAATCAGGGTTCGCCGAGAAAAATTTAAGTTCTCGCTTTTCCCAGCGCCGTTCAAGAGTGTAACGGTAAAGTGACAGCTTGAAGGTGGTTCATTGAACCCTCGGCCAGGCAGTTTGTTGTGAACATCAGAGTAATCACGTAAATGTAGATGTAGCTGTTAGATATCGACGTAGATGTAGATGTAGATGACATGACGAAACAGGGACAATTTTCTTCCAAGAGACGCCAGAAGTGGGTTTAATCCTACAGTTAAATATGTAAGACTTCCATTACATTAAGTATAGCACAGATGGTTGGAAAAACATTACATGAGACGTTGGCTGCGCTTAGTACTGTTCAGATATCCTCTAGGTGGTAGTAATAGACGGTGCTGCCATAGCAAGGATTATTCCCACTCTACATCTGGACGTTATGACGAATTATAAGGTGCGATTAAAATGTTCCCTTTCGAACGGCGTACAGTCCGAAGTCGGTATGCTAATCTTACAAAATCGCCGCGAGCACTGAGGCAATTTTCCCACCGACGCACCTGGTTAAAGATAACCAATGGTAAATCACCGGGTCCTGCTGCGTGATGAAGGCCGTAACTGGCGGCTGCACAGCCTCGTCCGACAGGAATCCTTAACCCTTCAATGCTTTTTTAAGGGCCCGAAGGCGCGACTGTAGCGTGTAGAGAGATAAAGACTGAACGGTGGATTCTCGAGTGTCTCCAACACGATTTGGCGTCATTTTTGCGTTACCACATTTGCGGTATGCAGACGTTCGTTATCTTGAAAGTGGCACACAACCACAACAGTGATTTTCGACACACATTCTATCCCGTACACATTCTTCATTCTCCGATGAGTGCCTACCGGTGTTTGCCCTTCGGTAGCCAAGAAAAGAATAACAGCGCGCTAGTCCTGTTTGGACGCTTGGGGTAATAACGCCGCCATAGTTTCAAAACTGAAAGACCTAAGTCTAAACAAGGGCCCGGAGTAGACAACATTCCATTAGAACAACTGACAGCCTTGGGAGAGCCAGTCCTGACCAAACTCTACCATCTGGTGAGCAAGATGTATGAGACAGGCGAAATTCCCTCCAAGAAGAATATAATAATGCCAATCCAAAGAAAGCAGGTGTTGACAGATGTGAAAATTACCGAACTATCAGTTTAACAAGTCACAGCTGCAAAATACTAACGCGAATTCCTTACAGACGAATGGAAAAACTGGTAGAAGCCGACCTCGGGGAAGATCAGTTTGGATTCCGTAGAAATGCTGGAACACGTGAGGCAATACTGACCCGACGACTTATCTTAGAAGAAAGATTAAGGAAAGGCAAACCTACGTTTTTAGCATTTGTAGACTTAGAGAAAGATTTTGATAATGTTGATTGGAGTACTCTCTTTCAAATTCTAATGGTGGCAGGGGTAAAATACAGGGAGCGAGAGGCTATTTACAAATTGTGCAGAAACCAGATGGCAGTTATAAGAGTCGAGGGACATGAAAGGGAAGCAGTGGTTGGGAAGGGAGTCAGACAGGGTTGTAGCCTCTCCCCGGTGTTAGTCAATCTGTATATTGATCAAGCAGTAAAGGAAACAAAAGAAAAATTAGGGTAGGAATTAACATCCACGTAGAAGAAATAAAAACTTTGAGGTTTGCCGATGACATTGTAATTCTGTCAGAGACAGCAAAGGACTTGGAAGAGCATCTACCTTCTTCCGAAGTTAGCACGCAACTACGCTGTTATGCGGCGGCTCGTTTCGGCCCATTCAACATCTGTCCTTCAAGTGTAACGAGCGAGTAACGGAGTTTATATTTCATACCTGCCACAGCAAATTTGTGTTCGTGGTGTCTCTATTCTAATTCGAACGTTTGACTTACGCTATACGTATTCGTTTCGGAATATCGTTTCTACGTCTTCCGTTAACTATACGTGGATAACATTATGAAGATAATTAATAACATTTGTGAAATACAACTTTGTTTGCGGAAAACATAATGATGTTCGAAGTCGCCAGTTTTTCCACGACAAACGACTTTCAACAACTTATTATATGCATAATTGTTGCAACTGATTGCCGGGAATTTATATATATATATATATATATTATATTTGAATTACAAAAAACAAATACTAAAAAAAAAAGTTTGCATGGCGCGAGATTCGATCCGGCGACCTTCGGATTACGAACCCGAGCGCTTACCGCGGCGCCACGACGCTGTAGAAAATTATTAATCGTAGAGAGTATTTCACCGCAACGGTTTCTTTTAACTGTCGATTTTCTCGACAACGGCTGAGAAGTGCATCTTGGTGCTTTGCCACATTACACCTCTGGCCATGAGCTTTTATAATGCGCAGTATGAATCGAATCTGAATTTCACAATTGGCCCCCTCCCCTTGTTAGATACAACCCTGTGCTTCAGACGCATATTCTCAGAAATTTATTCCTAAAATTAAGCTCTATATTTGATACTAGTAGACTTCTCTTGGCCAGGAATGCCCTTTTTGCCAGTGCTAGTCTACTTTTGATGTCCTCCTTGATTCGCCCATCTTTGGTTATTTTGCTGCCTAGGTAGTAAAATTCCGTAACTTTATCTACTTCGTGAAGATCAATCCCGAGGTTAAGTTTGTTACTGTTCCCGTCTCTGCTACTTCTCATTACTTTCGTCTTTCTTCGATTTACTCTTAATCAATGTTCTGTACCCATTAGATTGTTCATTCCACTCAGCAGATCATGTAATTCTTCTTTACTTTCACTCAGGAAAATAATGTCATCAGCGAATCGTAGCATTGATATCCCTTCACCATGAATTTTAATTCCACTCTTGAACACTTCTTTTATTTCCGTCACTGCTTCGTCGATGTATAGATTAGAGGCGAAAGTCTGTCTTTCAGCCTTTCTAATCCGAGTTCTTTCTTCTTGATCTTACACTCTCATTGTTCCCTCTTGATTCTTGTACATATGGTACATTACCCGGCTCTCCCTATAGCTTACACATATTTTCCTCAGAATTTTGAACATCTTACACCATCTGACATCATCAAACGCGTTTTCCAGGTCGACAAATCCTAAGAACATGTCTCAATGTTTCTTCAGTCTTGCTCCCATTGTCACCCGCAACGTCAGATTGCTTCTCTAGTGCCTTTATACTTCCTAGAGGCAAACACATAGTCACCTAACAGATCCTCAGTTTTCTTTTCCATTCTTTTGTAGATTATTCTTGTTGACAACTTGGATGTTTGAGCTGTTAAGCTGACTGTGCGATAATTCTCGCACTTGTTGCGTCTTGCAGTCTTCGGATTTGTGTGTATTATGTTTCTTCTCAAGTCGGATGGTATGTCGCCAGTCCCATGCATTCAGCACAGCCACGTGAGTAGTCATTTTGTTGCCACTTACCTCAGTGGTTCTAGAAATTCACGTGGAATTTTGTCTATTCCTCCTGCTTTATTCCATCTTATGTCTCCAAAACCTTTTTAAATTCTTATTCTAGTACTAGACCCCCTGTTTCTTATATACTGACTACGTTTCTTATTATATCACGTCGTCAGACAATCTTCTCCCTCACAAAGGCCTTCAATTTACTCTTTTCACCTATACTGTCTCTCCTCTCCATTTAACTGTGGAATTTCCATTGCACTCTTAATGCCACCACCTTCGGTTTTAATTTCACGAAAGGTTGTTTTGAATTTTCTATGTACTGAATCAGTCCTACCGATGATCTTTTCTATCTTCAGTTTCAATTTTTTGTTGACAGGGAATCAATAACTTTATTAAATTCCTTAAAGCATTTATGAATGATTCCGTCAGCAGTTGGAATGTTCATATTAGGCCATAGTTTCGAACCTTAAAGACTCATTTTCAATCCTGATCTGTATTAGAATTTAAAATGAACCTATAAAGTTCAAAACTAGTCGCCTAATGTAAATACTACAACTGTTGACATAATCGTTAATAAACGCTATAATGAATTACTTATATTTCTATTCCTTCGCATCTTTGGTGGAGCCATTTCACCTTAGCTTTCCTGAAATTCTATTTATTTCATTCCTAAGTTTCATGAACATTTTTGTCCTTCCTTCTGTCGTTGATCAACTGAAATATTTTTCTGTTACCTACGGTTCCTTTGCAATTAACTTCTTCATACATATATTTTCCTTTCCAACTTCAGTGACTGTCCTTTTTAGAAAATCCATTCCTTTTCAACTGACGTATCTGTTGATCTATTTCTTATCGCAGTATCTGTAGTCTCAGATAACTTCAAGCGTACCTCACCATCCTTTAGTACTGCCGTATCCCACTTCTTTTAGCATTGATTCTTCCTGACTAGTCTCTTAAACTTCAGCCTATTCTTCATCACTGATAAATTGTGACATGATTTTATAAGTGCTCCTGAGTACACCTTACAATCCAGTATCTGATTTTGGAATCTATGCCTGACCGTGATGTAATCTAACTCACATATTCCCGTATCTCCCAACCTTCTCCAAAAATACGTCCTCCTCTTGCGATTCTTGAAAGGAGTATCCTCTATTACTAACTGAAATATATGACAAAATTCAGTTAGTGTTTCTCCTCTCTCATTCCTAGTACCAAGCCAATACTTGCCCGTAACCTTTTCTACTACTGTTTACCCTACAACCGCATACCACCCCCCCTCCAGGACTCTTAGATTTTCGTCTACCTCTCCATGCTTAATTACCAGTTCAATATCCTCATACAGTTCCGCTACTTATCCGTCTTCGGCTTGCGACGTCGGCATGTATACGTGAACTATCGTTGTCGGTGATACGCTGCTGTCGAATATCATAAGAAGGACTCTGTCACTGAATTGCTCACAGTAACTCACTCAGCGCCCCACTTTGCTATTCATACTGAATCCCACTTCCATTATACCATTTTGTGCTGCTCTTGGTATTACGCTGTACTCGTGTGACTAGAAATTCGGTCTTCTTTCCATTTTAGTCACTGACCCCCACTATATCTAGATTGAGTCTCAGCATATACCTTTTAGACTATTTACTGGTCCTAAAATGTTTCTAATCTTAGATATTGAGCGAAAATCGCGTTTCACGTCGAACTTTCACAAAATGCGACCAATCTTATTTGAAATGGCTTCTGTTTAAGGTTAAAGGGCAATAGACTTTGGTGCCACCTCGGTATTTTCGTCACTCACCCAGTTCATAATTGGTTGATTATGCAACTCAAGTTGGTCTGTCGTAACTCCAATCAGTGCGACGGAAGGCGCTTCGAGAGGGGCCGACTCGGCTAACGAACTTTCAAGCTCTGACATGACGTGTGGCGTGTGAAACAAGGAACGAAGTACCCCTTCACGCTGAGGTGGACGGTGACGAATATCAGACTAAATCACATATTTATGACACAGTCATAACCGGTTTTGACCATACAATAACCATCTTTAGATGCTAAAAGAATGAAAAAAAATTATATTAAAAGCTAAAAAATAAGAGCAATATTTAACCACGCTTATTAGTGATTTAACTGTATTTATGCCAAGTGCATATAGTTCATACCTAAAGGCGGCATACACTGAACACAGGTTCATGCGTTGTCAAACTAGCTATAAAATGTAAAACACCGGTCTTATATAGGTATAAAAGCTTGTTAGATTTTTTCACCCTCTTTGCGCTAGATGCGCGCGTCCTCTATAAGGCGCGAAGAGAGTGATCAAAATCTAACCAACTTTTATACCTCTTCAGCTTAAATATTGCAAATGCAAGACAGACTGCCGATGTAGATTTTGAGTTAGGTGTGCAGGACTGTTCTGCACGAAACTGTGTCAGCAATGTAAAGGGTCGTACTGCAACATGATGACAGTTCTGATGTAGAAGACGAAGACGACCTGGAAGTGACTCTTGCAGTTCCACTGTGAAAAACATCTGATGTCGCAGACGGTAATAATTCATGTAATATTTCGCTGCATTATAATTATTACCAATCAGTTCTTCTCTATCATAGCATTAATCGTTAAATTAGAACTTTTTTCCAGTTGAAGAACAGCAATAATGCACTGTTCATCCTGGAGATTCCATAGCTCCTGACACTTCGCCTGGATCTTCTAATGGTCAAGACCGTGGAACTTCTAGTGCCCAAGAACGATCGCCTGGGCCACGGACAACCAACCAGAGAATAGTGGAAACACTGCCATGATGACATCACAACAAGTACTTCTTCATATATCGATAGTTCACTTTACAACTTATTTGTCTTTTGCATCCATATTCTGTCACTAAATTCTTTCTTACTTTTCCAGGTGGAAAAGCAACTTGAAGTGATGAATGAATCCTTGTTTGACGTTCACTCATTTCATGACACATGTATGTTACTATATACGGATTTCAAATTTATCTTTCTATTCAGTGTCTTGTACCAAATGTGTTGTAAATATAATTTGTTAATGTTTTCATCTAACATGTTTTCCAATCAGTTTATACAAAACAACCGCTTTTAAATGTAATACGCCGAAAGCACAGAGTCCACGGGAGACCCAGGTGGGAGGAGACGTTTGGCTATGGAGCGCAGAAGCCATTTTTCGCTTTACTCCCTAAATGTTACGAGATATCTCTTGCAGGAAATTTAACGTACTTTCATTTGGTGTATTGATTTTTGTGGATAACAAGTATATTCTTTGAGTTATAGCTGCTGGAAATGAGCGTTTTTGACGTTTTCGTAGTAGGGGCAAAAAATCTCTGCTATTCAGCGCGCTCTATCCCCGATACGGCTCGCTATAAAATCAAACCTGACTAGTGCATATGATAGGAAATATTGTGTACATTAATTTGTACCGGCTGATAATTCTACGAAAACCGCAAATTTTTTACCGTCTACTAGAAAAAAGTAAAAAAAGTAGGAACACTTCTTTTCTGTAGTTGTGAAGCGGACCCCCTAAAAGGCACCAAACATGAAATTTAGATTTAGAACACCATAAAACACATAGATAATCTGAGGCAAAACTTCTGCAATTTTTTTACGGGAAAACCACCATTTGACTGGGCTAATACAACACGTACGAAATAGCTCGTAAAAAAAAAAAAAAAACCATATTACTTGGAAGAGTTACTTTAATTGGGCTAGCACTACTAATGTCTCAGCTTATAAATCACATTTTTCACCATTTTCTCTCTATGAGAGGTACTGTGTCCAGATTAAGCGCCTGCAACTCTCTCTTCCCGCGAAGCAGACCGGTACAGCGGGCCCCGGACCGAGTAGGGGTCAGCCTGGCCGGGCGTCCCGGAAACATAGACGCTTCCCAGAGACCACCAGGACGCGTCCACGGCGCCGCAAGAGGTCCCTGCAGCCGTGGACCTCTTTCCTTCCGCTCGACACGTGACTGCAAATAGAGCCAAGCAGCATTTAGGCTGGCGCAGGAGCCTGGAGAGGCAGTTCACGCCGAGCGAGCCCACTGGTGCCATCGTAGCCGCCACGTCATCGCCCACCGCCGCCAGCGTACCGGAGCCATCCTCGCAGGGCCTCTACCCGTCGTCGGACTCAGGTGACGGCAACGTGGACTCCGCGCTGCTCTTCACAAGACGCTCGGGGCTTGGTTTGGTGAAGTTGTATGGTTACTACAGACAGTTTATGTTGGGAAGAATCTCTGATTTAGTTATTGGTAGGCTTGGGGGATCAGTCCTACCTCACGAATATTGTTTTGTAAATTTTGAAGAAGGAATTTAGTTTAAATAAAAACGCTGTAACTCACACTCTGAGATTTTCCTATCCGCGGACGGCGGGTATATTAAGAGGTTCTGAATTTCTTAACTATTTTATGAGAGCAAGCTAACGTACATCCTACATACGCTAATCAGCCAGAACATTACGACCACCTACCTAATAACCAATATGTCCACATATGGCACGGATGACAGCGGCTACACATCGTCACATGGAAGCTGTGAGGCAGAGGTAAGTTGTTGGCGGGAGTTAGCTCCACATCTGCACACATGAGTCATCTAATTCCCATAAATTTCGGGGAGGGGGCCGATGGACTCTGACGCCACGTTCAATCGAATCCCAGGTGTGTCCGATTGGGTTCAGATCTGGCGAGCTGGGAGCCAGCACATCTATAGCAACTCGTCACTATGTTCCTCGAACCACTTCATCACACTCCTGGAGTTGAGACATGATGCATTATCTAGTTGAAAAATGGCACTGCCGTCGGGAAACATTGTAGCCATGAAGGGTTATACAAAGTCTGCAAACAATGTGTGATACTCCTTGGCCGTCATGGTACCTTGCAGCAACTTCACTGGATCCATGGAGGTCCACTTGAATGGATAATTGAGCCGCCTCCAGCCTGTCTCCATCCCGCAGTACAGATGTGAAGGATCTGTTCCCCTGGAAGACGACGGAAACGCGCCCAACCATCTGTATGAAGAAGAGGATATCGGGATTCATCAGATCATACAACGCTTTGCCATTGCACCAACCTCCATTGCCAATGGTCACGTGTCCATTTCAGTAGTAGTTGCCGGTGTCCTGGTGTTGACATTGACACATGCATGGATCGTCGGCTGCGGAGACTCATAGTTAGGAGTGTTCGGTGCACTGTGTGTTCAGACGCACTTGTTCTCTGCCAAGCATTAAAGTCTCATGTTAGTTCCACGACAGTTCACCGCATGTCCCGTTTTACCAGCCAGCCCAGCCTACGGCGTCCTACATCTGTAATGAGGTGTTTTGCGCCCAATCCCACGACGTCTGGACGTGGTTTCACCTTGGTGTCGCCGCGTGTTGAAGACACTCACCGCAGCACTCCTCGAACACCCGACAAGTGGTGTAGTTTCTGGAATGCTCGCGCCGAGCCTCCGGGCCATCACAATCTATTCTCTATCAAACTCAAATAGACCATGGGCCTTCCCCAATCTATACAGGGAAATCTCGCTCACTGATATTGCATGAACCGAGAGTGTGATTAGCAGTCACTCCTCGCCAGATGACACTGCTGACTGCTGGAATGGTTTATATCAACAGTAGTTCGGTGGTCATAAAGGTCTAGCTTATTAGTGTATATTGAATTATTTATCGACAACGAGGCGTCCCGCGTTTTCAGATAATGGTGCCAAAAGGTAGGTTCCTATCTCACATAATTTTTCAAGGATAGTTACTACTTCACTATAACACATTTAAGTTTCTTGTAGCATAGGTTGACTGTAGCCTCATCTCAATAGCTTACTCCACGTGTACGTGTGTACCAAGTGGAACGTCATACTCAGGTTTACTAGTAGGGTTTGTTGAGTGCGACCTGACGTAATCAGCGTGTCAGCCTTTTCTCCGTGTTATTCTGGAAGTAATGTGCTCATGCCGAGCACATATGTACTGCTTTCAACGAGACACCGCAGCAGGATGTCTGGAACCAGCATTCTGCACTTCCTAATGAATATAGGAATGTCAGGTGTCATACGTAAGACAGCAATAGAACTCGCGAAGAAGCAATAAAGGGACGCTTGTCATCTTTTGGACGGCTACGAAATACGGTCGTCTTTGTTCTCAAAACAAAAAGGAAGTAGCTTTCATGCAAACGATGGAACATATTCCGTACATTCTGCACCTGGAACTAGGTCAGGAAATGTTATGGGGGCATCGACGTCATAGCCTGTGGTTTTTACTATCATTTTGAAATTTAATAACTCGTAAACTATAATAGATAGTTGAATGAAACTTTAATCATATAACTAGTATATTCTGACCACAATGTGAAAAAATTGAAAAACTGTGGAAGACATATTGGAGTGAACGCTGATTTCTATCTTGCGCACGGAATTACATATCATTTTTACTTTAGGTACACAGTACTCCCACATTGTTCATGACACAAAGTCAAAACAAATTTTGTTCTTTCAACCATTAACTTGTTAAAACATAAACCAGAAATATTTGCCAATTTGATGTTTTGTTTATTTTTAAAAACTACATTTTTAGAAGTCATTTCTCTCCAAATAATTTAAGAAAGTGTGACATACTCCAGCTAAAAATATTTATTACATTGTTGAGTAGTGTATTTCACTTGTAGGCGAGCACTATATTATTATTGATGAATAATTTTTAGTTTAGTAGCTTTACTATTGAAATTATGATACCTATGTTTGCAAAAACGTTGGTTTTATTCTCAGTGATAACAGTTCAAAATATACCAGCTCCGTGGTGTTGTTGATTCTGAGCATCCTTTTCATCTTCAGATTTCTTTCTTTGGTTATTATGGCTTCCTTTATTACACTCCTGGAAATTGAAATAAGAACACCGTGAATTCATTGTCCCAGGAAGGGGAAACTTTATTGACACATTCCTGGGGTCAGATACATCACATGATCACACTGACAGACCCACAGGCACATAGACACAGGCAACAGAGCATGCACAATGTCGGCACTAGTACAGTGTATATCCACCTTTCGCAGCAATGCAGGCTGCTATTCTCCCATGGAGACGATCGTAGAGATGCTGGATGTAGTCCTGTGGAACGGCTTGCCATGCCATTTCCACCTGGCGCCTCAGTTGGACCAGCGTTCGTGCTGGACGTGCAGACCGCGTGAGACGACGCTTCATCCAGTCCCAAACATGCTAAATGGGGGACAGATCCGGAGATCTTGCTGACCAGGGTAGTTGACTTACACCTTCTAGAGCACGTTGGGTGGCACGGGATACATGCGGACGTGCATTGTTCTGTTGGAACAGCAAGTTTCCATGCCGGTCTAGGAATGGTAGAACGATGGGTTCGATGACGGTTTGGATGTACCGTGCACTATTCAGTGTCCCGTCGACGATCACCAGTGGTGTACGGCCAGTGTAGGAGATCGCTCCCCACACCATGATGCCGGGTGTTGGCCCTGTGTGCCTCGGTCGTATGCAGTCCTGATTGTGGCGCTCACCTGCACGGCGCCAAACACGCATACGACCATCATTGGCACCAAGGCAGAAGCGACTCTCATCGCTGAAGACGACACGTCTCCATTCGTCCCTCCATTCACGCCTGTCGCGACACCACTGGAGGCGGGCTGCACGATGTTGGGGCGTGAGCGGAAGACGGCCTAACGGTGTGCGGGACCGTAGCCCAGCTTCATGGAGACGGTTGCGAATGGTCCTCGCCGATACCCCAGGAGCAACAGTGTCCCTGATTTGCAGGGAAGTGGCGGTGCGGTCCCCTACGGCACTGCGTAGGATCCTACGGTCTTGGCGTGCATCCGTGCGTCGCTGCGGTCCGGTCCCAGGTCGACGGGCACGTGCACCTTCTGCCGACCACTGGCGACAACATCGATGTACTGTGGAGACCTCACGCCCCACGTGTTGAGCAATTCGGCGGTACGTCCACCCGGCCTCCCGCATGCCCACTATACGCCCTCGCTCAAAGTCCGTCAACTGCACATACGGTTCACGTCCACGCTGTCGCGGCATGCTACCAGTGTTAAAGACTGCGATGGAGCTCCGTATGCCACGGCAAACTGGCTGACACTGACGGCGGCGGTGCACAAATGCTGCGCAGCTAGCGCCATTCGACGGCCAACACCGCGGTTCCTGGTGTGTCCGCTGTGCCGTGCGTGTGATCATTGCTTGTACAGCCCTCTCCCAGTGTCCGTAGCAAGTATGGTGGGTCTGACACACCGGTGTCAATGTGTTCTTTTTTCCATTTCCAGGAGTGTATGTTGTCAGCAGAATTTTCAACTTCAGCGACATCTTGCTTGTCCCTTCGTAGCAGCCCCATTTTCATGATTTCCCTAATTTTGATGCCTAGTCTGATCATGGTTTTTAATCTGGTTGATACTCCATCATGAAAACATATTATGGCGTCCATCACATCATTCTGAAAAGATGACACGCCAGCAAAAACAGGCTAGGGCAAGCGTTCTTGCATGCAGCTGCTGAAGCTTTCACTAGGATTCTGTCTATTGCCACGTAAACATTTTTCCAGAAGTGTAGAATCTGCCAGGTTTATATATATTGGCCTTAGAGCTACCATAACATTTTCTGTCCGTGGGTGTGAATATGTGTGTGTTTGTCCACATGCTTCACAGCATGAAGCGTTTCCTTTTGGCAGAGTCATGCTGTGGATGCTCATCAGCGAACATTCTGTGACACAGTGCTCCCTGAGTTGTTTTTCTCATATCAGTGACATTTTCGCTGTTTCTCCTGTTGGCTAAATCATAATATTCTGTGAGGCTTTTTATTTCAGATTTGATGAGTCTGCCTTCTTCACCAATTGCTTGCATAGTTTCCTAAGTCTTCACCACATTCTCTTCTACACATGTCCTGTACATTCCATTTAAAAAAATTTCCCGCTGCGTAGCTTACCTGCCACTACACTATTGAAGCCTTTAGAGTCGTCATCACCAAGGTAGTGAGTGTACTGTACACCATGTCTAACAACTAACCTACTAAAAAAACAGACTGCACCCTTGCTTTCCATACCATGAGTGAAACCTTCAAAGTTTCTGTCGCATTTGTATTCATTTACATTAGTGGAAAAACTTGGCAGCGTTTTTTTTTCACAGAATAATAGTCCACCACACTGCCTGCATCTGCTGAGGCAACTGTGACAACTCCATTTAGCGGTGTATGGACCCTCCTCTGCCAGGAACCGTCCAATGCAGCAACAGTATCAAGAGACTGACAAATATCTACAGTTTCTCTCGCAGCTCTCTGCATTGATGCTTCACTGACTCCCGTCAGGGCATTATGCAAACGCTTATAATACCTCACCAATTTCACAAATGGAGGTGGGAGATCCATCATAGCACTGAATGTCTGGGTAGCTTTTCTTCTTCCCAATATACCTCATGGAATACACAAGGCGAATGTTCGCTTCACTGTTTTGTGCATGTCCAGAACATGTCACTATACATTTCGTTCCTTTACACACTAAAAGTATGCTGGGCATTCCTCTTCTCTCACTTAGGTCTTCACTAAACGTAAGTAAATTTTCCACTGTTAATTTCCAAATAGAAAAATCACTAATTTAAATGTAAACTTTATTTTCAATGTTTTCAACACCAACACCTTGTTCATTTTTCATAATATGATTGCATGTGCATTTTGAAGCACTGCCTAGCGAAGTATTAGGCCAAACTCACTCCTTCATTTTTACTATTAGGTCTTCAACTTTGCTTCCGCCGTTTTGCAGTAGACGGCAGCAGCGGCAAGTGGGGTTCGGGTGATTGGTCATAGTTGTAATACAATAAGCTTAGGCATCTGTAAACATAATGCGGTATAAATATTAGTCGATTTGTGATTGCATCATAAGGTTATTCTCGATTAAGTACGTCAATGTACGTAACCATTTCTCGCCATTTGCGGGAAGCTTTAATTTTCTGCTTTAACATGAAGAGATCTGCGGCTGTGGCTCTTAAAATGCTGGGTAAGACCAATGATGAGGGAACTATTAGCGGAAGAACGTGCAGAGAATGTTTTCAACGCCTTAAGAATGAAGATTTTGATGTCGAAGACCGGCATGGTGGTGCGAGACAGAACGTTTTAGTAGCTACTGAAACAGACGAACGCAGTCACAGGATATCATTATCGAAAGCAATTGATGCGTTCGAGCCCTACCCGTCAAAATATACATGGAAACGTTAAAATGAGAAGTCCTAATCATCCCGCCGTATTCTCCATACGTTGCTCTCTCTGCCTGCCACCTTTTTCGATCAGTGGCATACAGTCTGGCTGACCAGCACTTCCGCTCATATGAACAAGTGCAAAATTGAAAAGATTCATGGATCCCCACAAAAGACGCCCAGTCCTTCCACCACGGGTTTCGTATGCTGTCCTAAAGATTGGAGAATGTAGTTCAGTCAGAAAGGGTGCAGGCTGAACACAGGAAGATCGCAGATACAGGAACCATTGATATAACAGTTGCAAACTGTCGTAGCTGTGTTGGGAAAGTACCAGAGACCCAAGCGCTAGTAGAAAGCAATGATGTTCAAATCGCTATAGGCACTGAAAGCTGGCTAAAGCCGGATATAAGCTCAGCCGAAATATTTGCGAAGAACCTGAGGGTGTTTCGAAAGGTTAGGCCAAACACGGTTGGCGGAGGCGCGTTTGCTGCTATCAGAAGTAGTTTACCTTGTTGCGAAATTGAAGTAGATACTTCCTGTGAGTCAGTATGGGCAGAGGTCATTGTTGACAACCGGAATAGAATAATAATTCGATCCTTTTACCGACCTCCCAATTCAGATGATACATTTGCTGAAAGGTTCAAAAAAAAAAAAAAAAAAAAAAAAAGACCAACTTGTGTTCGATTTCAAACACGTACTCAACTCATACCATAATAGTTGGTAGTGACTTTAATTTACCCTCGATATGTTGGCAAACATACATGTTTAAATCCGGAGGTACGCATAAAATATCACCGGAATTGTGCTACACGCATTCTCTGAAAATTATCTCGAGCAATTAGTTCATGAGCCCACGCGAATAGTAAACGGTTGTGAAAACACACTGGACCTCTTAGCAACAAATAATCCTGAGTTAATAATGAGCATCAAAATCGATTCAGGGATTAATGAACACAGGGCTGTCGTAGCAAGATTAAATATTGTAATCCCCAAATCCTCGAAAAATAAGCGAAGAATACACCTATTCAAAAAAGTTGATAAAAATTCACTTGACGCCTTCCTGAAAGACAATCGCCACTCATTCCAAATTAATAATATAAGTGTAGACCAGATGTGGCTTGAATTCAAAGAAATAGTATCGGCAGCAATTGAAAGATTTATACCAAATAAACTAACAAACGACGGAGGTGTTTCCTCCATGGTACACAAAACGGGTTAGAACACTGTCGCAGAAACAACGAAACGAACATGCCAAATTTAAACAGACGCAAAATCCCCAAGATTGGCGATTCTTTACAGAAGCTCGAAATTTAGTGCGGACTTCAATGCGAGATGCTTATAACAGTTTCCACAGCGAAACTTTGTCTCGAAACCTGGCAGAAAATCCAAAGCGATTCTGGTCGTATGTGAAGTATGTTAGCGGCAAGAAATAATCAACACATTCTCTGAGCGATAGCAATGGAGATACTATCGAAGACAGTGCAGCCAAAGCATAGTTACTAAACACAGCCTTCAGAAAGGCCTTCACAAAAGAAGACGAAGTAAATATTCCAGAATTCGAATCGAGAACAGCTGCCAACATGAGTAACGTAGAAGTAAATATCCTTGGAGCAGTGAAGCAACTTAAATCACTTAATAAAAGCTAGTCTTCTGGCCCAGACTGTATACAAATTAGGTTCCTTTCGGGGTATGCTCATGCATTAGCTCCATACTTAACAATCATATACAACCGTTCGCTTGACGAAAGATCCGTACCGAAAGACTGGAAAGTTGCACAGGTCACACCAGTATTCAAGAAAGGTAGTAGGAATAATCCACTAAATTACAGGTCCATGTCGTTAACGTCCATATGCAGCAGGATTTCAGAAAAAAAAATGATTTATTGACACACAGTCAACATGTGTTTAGAAAACATCGTTCTTGTGAAACACAACTAGCTCTTTATTCACATGAAGTGCTGAGTGCTATTGACAAGGGATTTCAGATCGAACCCGTATTTATGGATTTCCGGAAGGCTTTTGACACTGTACCACACAAACGGCTAGTAGTGAAATTGCGTGCTTATGGAATATCGTCTCAGTTATGTGACTGGTTCTATGATTTCCTGTCAGAGAGATCGCAGTTCGTTGTAACTGACGGAAAGTCATCGAGTAAAACAGAAGTGATTTCTGGCGTTCCCCAAGGTAGTGTTATAGGCCATTTGCTGTTTCTTATCTATATAAACGATTTGGGAAACAATTTGAGCAGCCGTCTTCGGTTGTTTGCAGATGACGCTGCCGTTTATGGACTAATAAAGTCATCAGAAGATCAAACCATTTAGAAGAAATATCGGAATGGTGCGAAAAGTGACAGCTGACCTTCAATAACGAAAAGTGTGAGGTCATCCACATGAGCGCTAAAAGGAACGCGTTAATCTTCGGGTACACGATAAATCAGTCAAATCTAAAAGCCGTAAATTCAACTAAATACCTACGTATTACAATTACGAACAATTTAAATTGGAAGGAACACATAGAAAATGTTATGGGGAAGGCTAACCAAAGACTTCGTTTCATTGGCAGGATACTTAGAAAATGTAACAGACCTACTAAGGAGACTGCCTACACTAGGCTTGTCCGTCCTCTTTTAGAATACTGTTGCGCGGTGTGGGATCCTTACCAGATAGGACTGACTGAGTACATCGAAAAAGTTCAAAGAAAGGCAGCACGTTTTGTATTATCGCGAAATATGGGAGAGAGTGTCACAGAAATGATACAGGATTTGGGATGGACATCATTAAAAGAAAGGCGTTTCTCGTTGCGACGGAATCTTCTCACGAAATTCCAATCATCAACTTTCTCCTCCGAATGCGAAAATATTTTGCTGATACCGGCCTACATAAGGAGGAACGATCACAAAGATAAAATAAGGGAAATCAGAGCTCGTACGGAAAGATACAGGTGTTCATTCTTTCCGCGCGATATACGAGATTAGAATAGTAGAGAATTGTGAAGGTGGTTCGATGAACCCTCTGCCAGGAACTTAAATGTGTTTTGCAGAGTATCCATGTAGATGTAGATGTAGATGTAGATGTAGACAGCGATGGGCAGTATTATGAATCATATTTTTTTTCAAAGTTTTTCACAATAAAGCCCAGAACTTCGAGAAATAACGGTGGAAGCAAAGTTGTAGTCCTAGTATTTCCAACAACACGCTTATGCTGATTACCGTAAAATTTACGATTGCAGTTAAACTTCTTAGCCGTTGGAATTTTCGATTGTACTGTATCTCCTGGGGTGGCCATGAACTTGAAATTTATAAATTCCATGTAGTGATAAGTATTGTATGAATAACTGACGATTATGCCAGAGATTAAACAAATGCATTGTGTTGCAATATATTCCATGGACATTCGAGATTCAGTGACTGAACTTTTTTTTTTTTGGTCTTCTTCTGTTCTTGGATTCGAAAAGGAAAGAACGATTGTCTCAGGTTCATCTCGCTGTAACAGTCTATGTAAGTTATGAACGAAACTAAAATATAGTTGTTCATGACTTAAAATTTGTGAATGGTATATAATGGTTTGTAAAGCTAAACCTTTAGTGTCCTGAGTAGACGTGGCCTTAACGGAACATTGAGCATTGCTAGGTGGGATACTACAAAATAATTAGTAATTTCCTTTCACCTCATCTTCGAGACGTGCCGCCGGTTAGGACACTAAACTTTCTTTCAGATTCAACGAGCTATATATTCCATTTTCAGATTTTCTCAAGGTTGCGAGATAACAACCCAGGCAGAAAGCCCTAGTCACAGAATTCATCTGCAAAAGATTACGCTTGTTATCTTATATTGGTATTCGAGACGAAACCACGATCTGTAGTTACGGGTTCAGATTGAACTGACCTACGAAATATTATCTGGTGCCATAAACACGTGGGTTTTAAATATACTTTTGATATATGTTGAGGAATATCTGCGATGATTCAAGGGAGAGACAATTAATTATTTATAATCCCGTAACCAACCTGAGTAGTGAGCTACTTTGCTGATTGTTGATCCGCGTCGAGCTAAATTAAATTACATTATACTATTCATAGGATTATTGGAGTTATTTCTCTTTTGTTTTGACATCAATTTATTAAAAGCTATCACAATATACAGAAATTAAAATAAATCACATTACACGGTGAAAAATGGTTGAACCACGCACAGACAAAAATAATTTTACAACACGAACACATTCGAAAAACGTAACTCAAGTAATCCACTTAAATAGGCATAAAGATCGATTTGCAATAAATCCCTCCTGACACTACGGTGGGTTCTTCAAGTTTATTATACAAATGAGTTGCTGTGGAAATAGCGGCCGGGCGATATGGCCGAGCGGTTCTAAGCGCTCCAGCCAGGAACCGCGCTGCTGCTAAGGTCGCAGGCTCGGATCCTGCCTCAGGCATGGATGTGTGTGATGTCTTTAGGTTCGTTAGGTTTAAGTAGTCCTAATTCCAGGGGACTGATGACCTCAGATATGAAGTCGCATTGTGCTCAGAGCCATTTGAACCATTTTTTGGATATAGCGCAGTCAAAATTAAACAACTACACAACCGATATTGTAGTGCCTGCGTTATTCCGAACCGTCAGCTGTATCACGAAATGACGACAAAGGAAATTTGTGCCGTACAGGGACTCAAACCCGGATTTCCTGCTTATCGTGAGCTGTCACTTTACAATTTACATACATGTCCGAAGGCACAGGCATTGCGGCGACTACAGTCGCTATGAAATACAAGAAATGTATTCACAATTGGCTGATGTGGACGACCGTCGTCAGCAGTATGATGGTACGACAACAAAGAAAATTTGTGCTGGGTTTGGATTTTAACCAGAATTTGCTGCTTATCGTAAGCATCGCCTTACAATTTGGCTATACGAGCACAACTTATACCCAGACCCAAACATTTATATGTCGTCAACCAATTGTCTACCACTTGTATTCGTACATCCATTATGCGTATTTCTGAACAAGGGAAACATTTTGCTTGAAAATCGCATGCCCTGTCTCGGCTGATAAATATGATATTGCAGTGTCTGTGTTATTCCGAATTGCGGAGCGAAGTTCCCTCGGATATGCACACAATATCGTATTTATCTGCCAACAACAGGCAAGCGACATCCAAGTAAAACGTCTTCCCTGGTCGGGAATATACATCATGGAGTAAGAGTACAGGTTGTAGACACTTTGTTGACGGCTTATTAAAGTTTGGTTGTGGCTGTGTGTCGTATTCGAATAGCCAAATGGTAAGGCGACAGTTAGCGTTAAGCGGGAAATTTTGTTCGAATCACGGTCTGGCACAAATTTTCATCGTCGGTATTCCATCATACAGCTAATGAGTAGGCAAGCACGAGCACACTTTTGATGTCAAACAGACATCGAATTAATTATGCAAATTACTACATTGCTCCCACCCCCTGATGATATCAAGGGTTTCCCTGGCCAGCACGTGTCCACTTCCCCACCACCCTTCAGAGGAATCCCTGCCCTTTCCCATTCTCCCCTCCCCTCTCCCCAGACAGAAAATAATGGTGGAAAAATCACGCACTCTATGTTATAACTGGGAGGATGACACGACAGTAGGTTAATATATCGTCAATCACAGTGGGTTAAGCAATTTAAGGCACTGGAGTATTGTTTGAACAGTTTGTCTAGATATTGTTTATTTAAACAATTTGCAGGAGCCATGTCAGAGCGGAATATTGTTGATTTGCTTTAATACAGTTTATTTATTTCTAAAATCACAATACAGCTCAGAAACCGATGAAGTCAGCACAAGTGGTGTTGTCCTGCGCGAAAAAAATTCACAGTACCACTCAGAACTAGTAACAGGTGGACTCCAACTCCACATACAACGCCGTCTTTATCTACAACGCGAAATAGATAATCAAATATCTCTGTAACTGTAAACAGGACGCTAACAGCTTTTGGAGTTTCAGCTGCCTGTTTGAAGGCACTGCGAGAGAGAAAATATTTTCGGAGTCCTGCAGCAGCTGTGGTGTTCATCAGTTTTCTGAAACGCTGAGTGGGCTTAGTTTATATTGTTAATACTTGATGCTGGGGTCAGTGATTATTTTTTATTTCCCTCATTTTTTGAAGCACAATTCTACAACTGAAAACCCACACTGGTGTCGGCCGCGGTGGTCTAGCGGTTCTAGGCGCGCAGTCCGGAACCGCGCGACTGCTACGGTCGCAGGTTCGAATACTGCCTCGGGCATGGATGTGTGTGATGTCCTTAGGTTAGTTAGGTTTAAGTAGTTCTAAGTTCTAGGGGACTGATGACCACAGCTGTTAAGTCCCATAGTGCTCAGAGCCCGAGCCACACTGGTGTCTAAGCACAGACGGGAAAATGAGAACTAAAGATTCTCCTAGAATTCGAAGCACTGTCCTATAGACGACAAACATGGCAGAAATTTTCAGTGAATTTTTGTTGTCATACAACTGCTTATCTAGAGATGATCTAAAGCCACAATGGTCTGAGGGGGACGGCATCCCACCTAGGAGGCTGGTCTGCCTCCACTTATCTGTGAAGACTCGATCAGAGAAGACATCAAGTGACTCTCTGACGTCATGGGACTCCTTGTGAATGGGGCATTCCGACTACTTCTTACTGAATTTTCCCGTCACGTTCCTGCTGTTGGCGTGGAAGCACTGTCCACCACTTTTTACGCATGGAGTATTTGCGAGAATTACAGTGCAAAACTATTTTGTACAGATCGAAAAACATGTGGCAGTCATATTTGCATTTCACTGACAGTTACAACCTGCAAAGGTGGTCTACAGATTATGAAATAAAGAACCTATCGCCAAAGACACTTCGGCAACTACACTGAACTGCTAATGTTGTGGAAAGCTTGGGTTCTTCGGCGTGAAACCGATCTCCTACCATACTATATCACCACAAACGACTGTACCACCATATCCTATCGTTGTTAACACACCGCGAAGCCAAACAGATCCTAAGAACAGGCACATGCCCCATGTATACGTGCAGCACTAGCTATTCCCCGCGAGGTTAGCGCGACTTAATTTACCGATCTCTAAACCGGTATCAGCTGCAATATCCCATTTCATATATCCAAAAACTACGATATTTGTTACAATTTTGTGCTGAAACCATCGAGTAGCGTGTGAAAATTTCCAGAAGTGCATCTATTTTCACGTGGTTTGACAGAATCTCATACCATTTACGCGACTGTTCTCGATATCAATCACATAGCAGCATGCTACCGATCGCTTGCACAGTATAATTCCGAAGATAAAAAGTGAAAATTATGTCTCTAAAGAGCTGAAACTTGAGCCAGGGACGTGCTGAAAACCATTCAGTAACTAGAAAATTATCTCGTCTGCAAAGAATTTTACGTGAAAAATAGAGGCAACTGGTTGTCCCACTCGCATTTTTTAACGAATACCGATGTGTAATATATAACGGATTCCAGATCATCATCGTACTTTATAAAGTCAACAAAGGCTTCAATACTCATAATCGTATGTGTTTCTCTCATGCCTAGAGAAGAAGCGAATGTTTCTTCCGTCTGCGTTTCACCATCTCGATACAAACAACACATCACAATCGACGTTCTCTATACCAAATAGAGACAGAAATTGTGTAGAATTGCAGTACAAGCAGTCAACCAGTCAATTTACGTGGTGATGAGATTATTATGCTGTGGAAACACTCACTATAGTAAATTTTATCACATTTCCACATAAAAGTCGGAGAATATGGAACGCGCGCGTGCAAAAATAAATAAATAAATAAATTGTTACGATTTTTTCGTTTCGCATTACGTAACGGAGCCGACTCATCTTAGTCTCGGTAAGATAATGGATGTTTAAACTTTGTAATTCTTTTCACATGTTATAGTATCTAAAGACCGAGAGAAAAAAGCTGACGAAAACCATGTCACAGCAGAGACGCTCCATCATCAGAGCGAGTGCGTACCAGCGCGAGTAAGCGACGCTACAAATACTGCCGCTGGCCACCAGAAACGTTACCGAAGGCTGCTGAGAATGAACTTAATATGTACAACGGATAATCACCGTTCTAAGATTTTTCGTAAAATGGTTCTGAGTTCGATCCTGGAGGAAGGAAGCGTGACTAGTTACTGTTATGACGCAGACGGGTAACGGTCGGTCGTAGTGATGTTTAACAGGACACTGACATGTCGCAGTTTGATTCTGAATTCTTTTCCGTCATCACTAATAATGTACTCCGACAAGTTAACTGAAATTAATTTGTTATAGATTCGGCAGGCAGTCTCGAGGTCTGGAGATTAATCGATTGGGTTAGTACTGAGAGGTGTTGTGTCTGCCTGGCAGCCCAACGTGACTGCTATATGAGCACATGATAATTTAGATTCAGAAGATAGCTAGGTTACAACACTCACTTACTATGACACTGACCAATGATACACTCTGAGAGGATTTTCAATTTTGCCTGTGCGTCTGTCTAATGGGTGAAGGTATCGGACAGTAAATTACAGTATATTGTAATTAATAGAAAAACTAAACAGGCTTTAACTTAGGGGTTCCATGAAAGTAGAAAAGTTCATACTAATGAAACAACTGTCGCCAACCCAGTTAGGCACTTTAATTTGAAATATTACGTTCAAGAAAATTGAATATTAGTTGTTGTAGTCACTTTCATTAAGACTCCCTTTGAATAGCACACTGGATACACACGAATACAGGGCAATCTAAGTTGTGAGTAGCAGTAGTTACCATTAACGCACAAACCAGTAATCATAGAAAGCAAATTGTACCCAACTCATAATAATAACAGTTACAGTCACTATCATTAAGTGACTCAGTATGAGATGTTACTTCAGGAAGCACCTATCTAAAGTTGGACATGGAGGGGCTTCTGACTTGACTGGCATAATTAAATAAGTTCACAATTACATTGTTTATACTCCCTTCTTTAGAACTACAGCAGATTTCTTTAGTAGCAATAATAATCCAATTATCTTTGTAATATGAGAAGAATATGGTGGGGACCCATAAACTAATACAGTATCACTAGTCAAACTCTAAGATTATTTCAGTAGTAAAATTCAATTCAACTTAATTTAATTCTTAGCCTCACTTGGAACACTTTGTGTGTTCATCCTCCAAAGCAAATCACCCAACACTGAGCGCGATTGACCTCAAAGAACCGTTCATGATAGCAATCAAGGCTAAATTATGTTTCAAATAAGTTTACCTAATGTGCCTTTTCCATCACCTGTGAAGCAGGTACTTCAGATAGCAACATTTACACAGTCTGGCACTGAATTTATGCACATTTCATACATTAGATTAGATTAGATTTACTTTCATTCCAATTGATCCGTAGTGAGGAGGTCCTCCAGGATGTGGAACATGTCAGAAAAACAACAATACATGACAAATATTTAAACTAAAACAAACAAGCTAATGTACCATTCCACAGGTCCCAAGTGGAATGATCGTCATTTTTTAATGAACACTAAACCCATGATTTAGGTATACGTTATTTGAGAAATATATAATAATAACTGTATTGAGTCGGACTTGGGTGGTAAAACAAGGAATCTTTGAGAAACAAAAGATAGTACAAATACTTCAAGAGAAACAACATTACGAAAGAATAGGTTCGCAACGGATTTGGAACATTGAAATAAAATCATGAATTGCCAGGCTGCGAGTAATACAGTCGCTAGTTCGCACGCAATGTAGATAAGACGGAATAATAATATCGTTGCTTCAGAAACTAATGGCAAACAAATACAACATATTTCATGAAGGTATAATACGCCTGTAGGATTATTAAACAAGGTCGTGTATGCTCACATTGAACCGGAATAGTGCTCTACTGGTGTTCGTCAATTTGGTTCCGTACAAGAAGGACGTCGTTGTGTTATTTGTGCGAGTGCACATGACTACACGTAAGTTTAACCAGCCGACAGCATTGTGGTGGCACCAGCCACGTTGAAAGCTAGCTTCTGCTATCACCAGTCGTAAAAGTTTGTTAGTGGTAGTGATGCATTGTATAGTTCAGCAGTGCTAGATGATAGAATATTAATTAATGCTGTTGATCATATTGATTATGCGTTACGTCGTTGTGACTGTTGACGGAGGTTTTTCTTTTTTTTCTTTTTTCAGTGAGCAGAGCTGTTGGTTAATTTCGGGTCAGTCGATCGCTATTAGCGTCTTTCCATCATAATACTCGGAGAGTGTCGTTGACACGTGGTGTCTACGTATTGGCGTCAGTTGTTATTTTGTGGAACACGAAAGTTGCATCCATAGTGAGGAGAGCATACTCAGGTTTCAACGTTCTTGTATTTATTTAATGCCTGCCTAACTAGTCTCATAGGTGTTGGTTATCGTAGGAACTCTGGAATTCTTCTTGTTAGTTAAAGTCAGATGAGTTACCATAAAACTTTTCCAACTACGATATCTAACATCTGCCATCTAGCCCGAAATTAGTATTGTGTCAATGTTCAGACTGGTATTGTGTTTGTCAGCGGCACTCTTCCTTCGGAGATCAGCCATTAGTTACTCTGTGGTGAATCCTTCATTGTAAACGATGGAACCACGGTTCACTTTTGGCCAGGATATTACAAGAGTGGTTCGTCTGACAAATCGTAACTGATCTTCGGACAAGTTACATCACATACAGTGCGGTGTACCATACATTGTTCGCTGTCAATTGGACTGGGTATACCAGGACTGAAAATGTGGATTTTTTCTAATCTGTTCGCTGTTCGTATGAGTTGTCAACCTAATCTGCACGGCGCATTACAAATACTAGCAACGGAAGCAATCGCGAAGTCTGCCAAATGCATACTGAGGTGCAGTTTGCGGCGTGTTTACACTCGCTTAACGTCGTAATAGCAGCTCAACAGAGATAGATGTGTGCGTAATCTATAGCATGCAGGATTCCTAAGCGATATTCTAGTTCCTTCCATGACCGACCGGACATGTCTCCACCAAAGTATGTAACTGCAGCTTCGAGAAGTGTGGTAGACATCATCCCTCACGCAATTGTCAAAAAAAATCTCATGGGGTTGTATCAGGAGACCTTGTGAGCCGGAAAATGAGACGCCCTCTGCTAGACCAGCGACCTGGATCACATATCCTTCCCGACGATCGAAGTCCAGTGAGTAGGCGCTCCATCTTGCTGCAGCATGAAGTCAAATTGCTGTTTTTCGATCTGTGGAAATTCTAACTCTTCCAAGACATATACATAAACATTTGAGGTTACTGACGCCTCTGCAGGGGAAAGCAGTCTCACCACACAGTCACGAAGCAGACCAAACGACACGTTCATCTTTGGATTCTCGTGGACTGTTTCCATGCTAAAATGGGGATCCTCAGCGCTTTGGCCTGTCATCAGGCTAAAGCGCGTGGAGTAGCTGCACCGTGTAGGCACATAAGCTGTCCGATAGACGAACGTGATGGTGGTAAGCTCCTATAACGTGCCCAAAAATTCAGTTAGACCTGGGTGCTAGATTTGGTCTCCATGAACCATTTCATACATTTTGCCATCTGCTTCAGGTGGAGTGTGGGAGGATTTTCGTCAACGACGAAATTTCTAGAAAATGTAACAACAACAATGAAAATCTGTAAGTGTGTAAACATTATTTTCTACCGATCCCCGATCTGGAATCAAAGTTGTGAAGATCATTTTGATACAACTCATATTCGACGTTTTTCTTCTTCGTTGAGTTTCATTAGTAATTGCTTCTTTCCGGTCTTCGACTTAAATCATCTTCTCTGAATTCCTTCTATACAGTTTTTGAATACTTTTAATGAACGATAGTTCGATATAAAGTTCACGAAACCACTCCAGGGCGTCGCCTTTACGCAACGACGTAACATCAGTCTTTGTAACTCCACTGTATCTCGAAACTCCAACTCCACTTTGTCCTATGCAGTTGATGCACTTAACACTCTTCTCTCCAATTTATACAGAATATTTACTCCTTATAAAATTCCATAAACCATCCACACTATGCTATCAACTATCGAAGTTCTCCTGCTCGCTTAGAAGCACTATCATATTTGCTTTAACTTGGAATAGCACGTCAAGCAAACTAAAATAATATTTACAGCATTCGGTGAAACATAATATTTAAATCAGACAGTTTTATTTAACATTAAATATACTAACGGGCCCAGAAAATGGGGGGCGGGGAAGTCCCTGCAAACACCTTCAGACGCAAAAAATGGGGTTGGTACACGATTACAAGGACCCAGGAAGAGAGTTCACTTAGCGTCTAACACCTCATATCTCCAGCTTGCTACCTACATGCGGTGGTCCTGTTAATCCGAGCAGTTCAGTGGAAGGTTGAATAAGCAACCCCAGCGGGAAACTGTGTCGGTGAGCGGAAGGTATTTGGAGGTCAGTGGCAGGCAACGGGAAAGCACCACCGAAACTATCCTAAGAAAACCCCATGGGCTTACTTAGCTTTCTACGTTTCGGAGATTGAGGTCCGCCGTTCGGATCTCCGGGGCGAACCACGTTGAGAATGCCTTCAAGAAAGTTGGATGTTGGAAGGGGAGCACTCTGTGCGAACATGGAATGTGAGATCCGTCTACCAAGAAAATCTGGAAGTGATAAAAAGAGAAAAATAAATGAAATGGGGTGGGTTGGCGTGGGAGGATTTGGTGCAGATGGCTACACGGTATACTATTTATGAGAAGACAACAGTAGAAGCAAACGATTGGCCCTCATAGAAGCAAGCTGTAACGGGGTGCAACTATAAAAACGTAGAATGATGTCCATCAGATTGTACAACTGTTTAAGTTTACGCACCCACCTCGATGTTGATGAGGGCGTGACTGACCATTTCTCTGTAGATTAGCAAGAATTACTAATGTTGACACCAAAAATGTCATAGTTGGAGACTGTAACGCAACAGTGGGAAATGAAAGTGTAGAAGATGTAACGCGAAAATTTGGTCTTGGTAGGAGGCAGGACAGAGACTCCTAGAATTCTGCCAAGAAAATTCGCTGGTTATTACTAACACAGACATACAGCTACCGAAATGATGTCTAACACTAAGAGAGAGCCAGACGGCCAATACCGAATTATATTTGACTACCTACAATGGAATCAGAGGTTTAAGAGTGGTATACAGTCAACTAACACCTGTAGCTGAGTGGGGATAAGATCATGAGCCCTTAATTGCGAAATTCCGGCTACAATTAAAGGAGGTAGCCAAAGCTATCGCCTTGTGGCAGCTTCAACCTTAAAAGCAGGCCGATACATTCTGATTATAGAATAGAAGTCAAGGACAGATTTAATGCATTACAGTTAGAAGACAAAAAGCCACAAGAGCTGTGGATAAAAGTAGCCTATGCTGTCAAGGAGGCAGCAGAAAAACAACGGCGCAAGAAAAACAATAACAGTATGTGTAGACGGTTATTGGGTGAGGCATTGCATACTGCAGAAAAACGAAGGAAAGCAAAACTCAAAGGTTTAGATCATAAATGATTAAATTACATTCAATTTCGGAAATTAGCTAGAAGAGACAAGGAAGTTTTCTGAAAGGAACATTAGAAAGATGTTATAGAGAGTAACAAAACGAAGGAAGCGAGGGAGCTTTACAAGAAAATTAGATGCATCAAAAGAAAATTCCAGGTGAAACTTGGAATGAAAGGATAGAAATGTTAAAGCTTTAACGGAAACAAAGGACAAGGAAACATGCACAGAATATGTAGAAGATCTATTCATACAAGAACTGAATACTGATGATATTGTCAAACTGGCCCTATAAAATGGAGTTGACAATAATTCTAATGAACGTGACGGAATTCTTGCAGATTAGATGAAAGTTACTAGAAGAAACGCAGTGAAAGTTCTGCGTTGAATGTGTCACAAAACGTGGAGAATCCAACAGTAGTCAGTCGCAAGACTAGAAGAGTTGAGTGTTCATCCCGATTCCAGATAAGGGAATTTCTAAAGAGTGTTTAAATAACAGAAAAATCGCAGTTATCTCACGCGCTGGCGAAGTCATACTTGATTCCAGATAAGGGACTGTCTAACGAGTGTTAAAATCTCCGAATACTCGCAGTTATCTTACGCGCTGGCAAAGTCATGCTTGATTCCAGATAAGGGAATTTGTAAAGAGTGTTCAGATCGCCGAACAATCGAAATTATTTCACGCACTAGCAAATGGTTCAAATGGCTCCTAGCACTATGGGACTTAACTTCTAAGGTCATCAGTCCCCTTAGAACTACTTAAACCTAACTTACCTAAGGACATCACACACATCCATCTCCGAGGCAGCATTCGAACCTGCGACCGTAGCGGTCGCGCGGTTCCAGACAGTAGCGCCTAGAACCGCTAGGAGCAAAATCATGCTTGAAACCTTCAAAACTAGAGTTCACCTATATACAGACCGAGAACTACCTGAAGAACAAACTGGAGTTCGTACAGGAGGAGGGACTAGAGATCAAACTGCCAATATCTGATAGATTATGGAGAAGAAAACAGAATTACAGAAAGGTGTGTATCTCTGCCTTACTGATTATGCTAAAGCCTTTGACTGAATCGGCCATAATTAACTAGAGGAAGTACTCAAAAACATGGGAGTACCAGATCACTCATTTACTCCATACGGACTCTATACTCTGAGCAAGAACCATGGTGATAACCATGCATGTATCTACTAAATGGGTCACGTTTCACAAAGGAATTACGTCAAGGCTGCATAGTGTCACATTATTAGGAACACCGAGCAAAGGCTGGTCTATTGCTGAATGTGAAGAAAATGAAAATTAAGGCAGCCACACCTCTCACTTCATGGCATATAGGAGGAGAAAAACTGAAGGTAGTTTCTGTATTCAGTTACCTCGGCTCCCTGATTTGTGCTGATGGTGAATGTCGCCATGAAAACAAGAGAGGCTTGTTACTTGGCAGAAAGGCAACGTCCAATCTTGACAATGTTGTAAGGAGTAAAGACATACCTTTATGAACCAAGGCCCATATAATAAGGGTGCGATCTTTCCATTTGTGATTTACAGATGTGAAACTGAACAGTAAGAATGGCTGAACGGCGTAGAACAGGTGCCTTTAAATTTCGTGTTAAAGGAATCTCCTTGAGTTCCATGGTTCACAAAGAAAACGACAGCTGATCAGTATTACAGCAAATGAAATCAGACTGCTCGTTGGAATGTGTGATACCCAAACAAAAACTGACCTACTTCGCGCACAATTTGAGAAGATGTGATTCGCTGGAAAAACGTTCATGCTAGGGAAGATTGAAAGCACAACGAGAAGAGTGCGGCAAACAATTAGATGGACCTGGAAAATATGAGAGAAAATGCAAGGCAGAGGAAATTGGCGTGTTTTAGTTCATGGGTTCACGGAGAGTCGGAAAACACTAAACGAATATATCTAGCGAGAGAGAGAGAGAGAGAGAGAGAGAGAGAGAGAGAGAGAGAGAGAGATTGAGTGAGAGATAAATATATTAATGAACAATTCGCACTAAAGTGAAATAACAGAAAATAGTATCTAACCGGAAAAGATAAGTACCGAACACAAACTGCTACATTCTCCACATAAGTTAAAATGGGTTTAGAAACGAGTATTCATGACAAGTACATCATTACTTAACGTGAAATGGAGGGAGTAATACAACAGAAACGAAAAAGTTTCTAGCTATAACTCTATTGGTGGAAGAAATAATGGAAGCAAGCGAATCAGACATAAAGAGGAGTGATATTATTGTTATTGATAAATACGTTGCTACTACGCCTGAGTTGATAAGCAATAAAATCTGCTGGTAGACAGACTTTTGCCTTTGTGCAAGCGATGAAAATTAGTTCGAGTCAACTCCGGAAGACGCTTGGCTTAGTTTGATCGTTTGCTGGTACGTATTCGGCTACCAACGCTCAATGAAGCTGTTTTCTCTTGGATATAGCATGAAAATAATACAACGGTTAATGCTGTTACGTGACTGCACCATCCTTCCCGAATTTGTTTCAATCTTAATTATAGTGAAAGAGCGAAATGTTTATCGTTCCAGAACACGTTTTCATTAAGATTAACTATACAGCATTCAGACTGATTGTTCGCTCAAGGTAGAGCAAATTCTGTAGCACTTAAGACATTTGAAGGGCTTATTTCGATAGTGATACAAGTCCACTTTTGTTCATTCTGAGATGCAGGGTCCTAAAGGTAAATGAGAACTGAAAAATCTGCAGTTGAGATACCAGAAATATTCAAGCATATGGATTCTTGCTAGAGATGAACCTTTCTTTCTGTTTGCTTGCACCATTAATGTCAGAAGCAGTATAAACAATTGTACCACTATTGAAATAAGCCCTTCATTTGTAATGTAGTCTATTTACTTGGTGGACTTAGCCTCTTCATCTCTTATTGACTACCAGTGCCACATTCAAACTGAATTTTCGTAGTTAATGTAATTAATACAAATGAGCTTAAAGTTCTATTTGGCTATTGTAGCCAGCTATTAATACTTTAACTGAACTTTGAAATTAAATCAGTGAAATGCAATGATATTACTTTAATGCTGGCGTTTGAATTTTAACGACACTCAAGTTCATTCCGGAAAAGGAAGGGACCCTGCTTGTTAATGCAATTGGGACAATGAGCAACAAATGTTCAAGCTGATGTATTTGAGTGATGCAAATGGATCAGTTTCAAAAGCTGAGGTCTGCCATACAGTGCTAAAACTTTACGTGCTTTCAGTCTTCCTTGTTGGTTGATTGAAGGTTTGAAGTCGTCGATCGAGGAGGTGGCGACAATCATTTATTGTCGGCCGTCGCTGTTGCAGAAGCTGGATGTTGGCGCGCCTTCTTCTCGACACGGTCACCAGGCGAAACGGGCTCTTGATGTGTGCCAGCTAATGCTTCCCGTCCGCGACACCGTGCCAGAAACTATCATAGCAAGTCGAGCGCAATTACATGCTGCCAAACCCCGAAAGTGCGGCATTTCGAGGGAGCGTCACTCAACACACCTGCTCCACCGACCTACTACAGCCAGACTCCGCTCTGCCCGCGCTCCACGCGGCAGAATTGATACTACCCAAGATCCTAAATACTTTGGTTCTCCACAGGACCTATCGATGTAATGGTTCGATAGCATAGTTTTCCCTACACAAGACCCAGCGTAAAAATACAAATAATATTTACAAAACAAACCAATTATACAGCGACATAAATACACACACGTTACAATGTATACAGACACAGAAATGTCATATCTTCAGGTAACAAAATAAAGAAAAAATTTGTAGTACAATAGATGGAAATAGGACGATATGCATTTCCGGCGTTACAGTAGCTTGAGATTATGCCGCCACAGTGAGTTATAGCTTCCTCGACCCCGCTCCGGACGGTGACGATGACACGTGGTGACCCATAGGGATGTACAGCACTGTCAGAAGTCTTGTAGTAGGTTGTTCCTGGTCCCACCGGACAGGTAGGCGCTTAGCATCCGACAGTGACGGTGATGACTTCTAGATCGATACGTTATCGACTGTTGGCTTGTGATGCTGTGTTATGAGTGGTGCCGGTAAATGGACCATCAGATTTAAACATTTCTGTGTATTTTAACAATAATGTTTACAGGGACACCCGGTCATTATCTTTCAGGTGACAAACCTTGGCACGTAGTGCAGATGGTGAGCTTCAGGCTGCGATGAACTGTAGATCTGTCGATATCATCCTTATCCAGTGTCTTTAAAGTCGCTACTACACTCCTGGAAATGGAAAAAAGAACACATTGACACCGGTGTGTCAGACCCACCATACTTGCTCCGGACACTGCGAGAGGGCTGTACAAGCAATGATCACACGCACGGCACAGCGGACACACCAGGAACCGCGGTGTTGGCCGTCGAGTGGCGCTAGCTTCGCAGCATTTGTGCACCGCCGCCGTCAGTGTCAGCCAGTTTGCCGTGGCATACGGAGCTCCATCGCAGTCTTTAACACTGGTAGCATGCCGCGACAGCGTGGACGTGAACCGTATGTGCAGTTGACGGACTTTGAGCGAGGGCGTACAGTGGGCATGCGGGAGGCCGGGTGGACGTACCGCCGAATTGCTCAACACGTGGGGCGTGAGGTCTCCACAGTACATCGATGTTGTCGCCAGTGGTCGGCGGAAGGTGTACGTGCCCGTCGACCTGGGACCGGACCGCAGCGACGCACGGATGCACGCCAAGACCGTAGGATCCTACGCAGTGCCGTAGGGGACCGCACCGCCACTTCCCAGCAAATTAGGGACACTGTTGCTCCTGGGGTATCGGCGAGGACCATTCGCAACCGTCTCCATGAAGCCGGGCTACGGTCCCGCACACCGTTAGGCCGTCTTCCGCTCACGCCCCAACATCGTGCAGCCCGCCTCCAGTGGCGTCGCGACAGGCGTGAATGGAGGGACGAATGGAGACGTGTCGTCTTCAGCGATGAGAGTCGCTTCTGCCTTGGTGCCAATGATGGTCGTATGCGTGTTTGGCGCCGTGCAGGTGAGCGCCACAATCAGGACTGCATACGACCGAGGCACACAGGACCAACACCCGGCATCATGGTGTAGGGAGCGATCTCCTACACTGGCCGTACACCACTGGTGATCGTCGAGAGGACACTGAATAGTGCACGGTACATCCAAACCGTCATCGAACCCATCGTTCTACCATTCCTAGACCGACAAGGGAACTTGCTGTTCCAACAGGACAATGCACGTCCGCATGTATCCCGTGCCACCCAACGTGCTCTAGAAGGTGTAAGTCAACTACACTGGCCAGCAAGATCTCCGGATCTGTCCCCCATTGATCATGTTTGGGACTGGATGAAGCGTCGTCTCACGCGGTCTGCACGTCCAGCACGAACGCTGGTCCAACTGAGGCGCCAGGTGGAAATGGCATGTCAAGCCGTTCCACAGGACTACATCCAGCATCTCTACGATCGTCTCCATGGGAGAATAGCAGCCTGCATTGCTGCGAAAGGTGGATATACACTGTACTAGTGCCGACATTGTGCATGCTCTGTTGCCTGTGTCTATGTGCCTGTGGTTCTGTCAGTGTGATCATGTGATGTATCTGACCCCAGGAATGTGTCAATAAAGTTTCCCCTTCCTGGGACAATGAATTCACGGTGTTCTTATTTCAATTTCCAGGAGTGTATAAATCCCTTTGGAAGACCCACATTGTCAATCTTGCAACTATCCGGGCTTACCGAAACGATTACGGTACCGTAATTTGCCTTTTACGTTGCTTATATGCGCTATGCTCTGCCATCAAAACACTGCCTTACATTCAATGCTTCATCGTTGTACAATGTTTCAACAGCATACAATATTGTGGTACCTCAACATCCACGATTACTCAAATAAACGTCCCTCTACCTGCCGATACATTGCCAGAGAAATTATCTTTAACCCACGTGCTCACAGTTCAGGTGGTAACAGCTTACCAATCGGCATACTTTGCGGCATAGAAAACTTTCAGTTGTTGCACCCATTGAAAAACAATTTGTCCTAAGTTCAAGTGTACGCTGCCAAATATCAATTTTGGCATGATGCCTATCCAGGAAGTCAGGTCCGAGAATCGCGGTATGTCCCTGCTCCGCAGTAGGCGACACTTCCATGTGCTCACAGAACCCTTTAATTTCTAACTTAAAGCTGAGATATGTTGTCCACAATGACACCCTGTCATTATTTCCTACACCACGTGATCTGTATCTGTGACGTTTAGTCTTCTCTTGCCCACGAGATTCAGACTATCGACAACACATGTGCACCAGCGTCTACCAGAAAATGACATTCCCCGCCCTGTACTGAACCAATCAAGCAGCAATCCATCTCTGCGCATACGCCTGCAGTACTATGGTTTACTAGGAATGTTTCCACACTGAAAAAACATCCCCTTCTGCATTAAAAGCCTGCTTCTGTGAATTTCGTCTAACCTCCTTCTTACATTACTTTGCCTTGTGTTAAAAAGGATTCACAACTATAACACTGTGGCTGGCTACTTTCTGTCTGCAATTGACCTTCCTTTCCACACTGACAAACTTCTATTTCGAAGGCACAGATTCTTCGATCATAGGAATACCGATTTCCTGCAAGTGCGTGGCAATGCGAAGCGCTCCAGCTGAATCATCCATATTTTCCATACGGACTCTACGTGATAATTCTACAATAATTGAAGTAGAGACACGTCTAGAGCCCTATTTTCCGCTTCCCTGAGTACGACTTACCCGCTTCTCCTTTCTGCATCAACTTATTTGCCAGTTATCGAATTATTTGAGGAAAGGATTCGGCAGTTTCATTGGCTTTCTGCACTAATCCATTCAACTTCTCTCTAACAAACCTAGAACTGTTTTGTTCTCGGTATTCCTGCCATAAATCCTCTGATAATTGTTAGAATGCGTGAGGTTTGCTACAGGTAGGTGTCACGTGATACAACACATGTGTTTTAACCTCACCGCTATACAGTGATTGGTCACCCGCTGGCTCATTGCATATGTCCAATTACTTAGTTAGGCTGTGGCCAAAACATCGATCATGAACGCTGTCACACAATCTGTTGTTTTACCAAAGGAGGGTGTTATTAGGTTGACTGTTGAAGGTTCTACGGATGGTACAGTCACTACTGCCTTAAATCCACGTGAACCCGACTGTGACTGCTGCTTAGCTTGCAAAGCTACTGTTTGCTTACTTAACTCGTCATTATACAATTTCTGCTGAGCATTATCCTCTAACAATTTCCTGGCCGGCCGGTGTGGCCGTGAGGTTCTAGGCGCTTCAGTCTGGAACCGCGTGACCGCTACGGTCGCAGGTTCGAATGCTGCTTCGGACATGGATGTGTGTTATGTCGTTAGGTTTGTTAGGTTTAAGTAGTTCTAAGTTGTAGGGGACTTATGACCACAGATTTTAAGTTCCATAGTGCTCAGAGCCATTTGAACCATTTTTTTCTAACAATTTCCATATCTGCTCTATCAGAGCGGTTACGGTATCACTCGTATTAGTTGATGTCGTGTCCGACATCCTTGTGCAATTTATTACTACTTCTGCAC
This sequence comes from Schistocerca piceifrons, assembly GCF_021461385.2. Lineage (NCBI taxonomy): Eukaryota > Metazoa > Arthropoda > Insecta > Orthoptera > Acrididae > Schistocerca > Schistocerca piceifrons. Next base: position 48,588,385 of record NC_060139.1, read on the forward strand.
TTCCGATATTAATACCAGTGAAACAATTCCTCTTTTAAAATCAAACAGAAAAACTCAACAGACATAACAGCATCCTAACTCACACAAATAATCTTACCTAATCTTTACGTTTCATCATTGCCCAGGGACATTCGGTAGGATCATTTTCCGCATTACCATAAGGCTTAGAAGTGGTGAAAGTTACTCGTACCATTCTCTCATATGACCAGTTAAATTACAGCTCTTACTTCTTACGGGTACCAAATAAGTGTCCTTACAATTCCCAGTAAACTGAGATAGATCTACAGAGTCTCCAGCTTTGACCAGCAACTTTCCACGTGACGAATTTCTACGTCCACTCCAACAGCAAAACAAAATAAAATAAAAAAGGTCACTATAAAACGTTCTTTTAGCATTGTGGTCGTAGCTGAGGCGTGTAGAAACATTCTAATCGTCAGAAGGCTGTTGCTGATGCTGTGACGCTCTCTCCTGGTTCGTCAGACACTCCAGGATATCAGTGTCGTAATGACGTCGCCGAAGAGCCAGCTCTGGCGCCAGATGGTACGCGTGCCGAATGGAGATCCTTTCTTTATCAGGATGGTGTTTTAGAATTCGTGGAGTGTCTCTTAAAACGTTCAAATGTATGTGAAATCTTATGGGACGTAATTCTAAGGTCATCAGTCCCTAAGCTTACACACTACTTATCCTAAATTACCCTAAGGACAAACACACACACGCATGCCCGAGGGAGGACTCGAACCTCCGCCGGAATCAGCCGTATAGTCCATGACTGCAGCGCCTTGGACGAAGTGTCTTTCGGTGCTCATAAATGATGATTAGAAAGCTAATATTTATCTACTCAGATTTACAGTTCTGTGTCTTCTCGTCGGCCTTGGTTGATCCCTTTTGCCAGTGACACAAAAGAAATCCACTGACTTCTGTTGTTGCCTCGGATATTACGAACGCTACAAAAGCAACTCGGGTGAAATCTTAAGGGTTGTCATCCACATTCAGCAGGTTAAGCCGTAGCGTGAGATTATGCCCCCACACTGTATCAGAACGTCGTAGATCACGCTCTGGAAAATGACTATGACACGTGGTGGCGATGTGGTAGGCAACGGCCAATGCGAAGTCCCACGAGTGGCAGGTCGTGTTTACTTGGATGTTGCCATCTTCACGAGAAGTGCTGGAACATCTAATGCTTGGATATCACACAACTGTAATAATCATTAAATCGAGTGCTTCGCTGTGAACGCCACCGATCCCGTTGACCAAATTCATTCACAGCGGTATTTATGGAGACGGACGAAGGCCTGCTTCTTTACTAGCGGTCCTAGTTCCGCTGCGTTTGCTTAATAATTTTTTACGGGATATTAAATGCGCTGTCAGGCCTATGAAGGTGTTAATGCGTCCGAGGTATAGCTTATTGTGCCACGTAGCAAGAGCTAACGAATATATCTCCATCTTCCTCTATAAATGGACGTTTTGCTCAATGTGTAACTGGCACCTGGCAATTGGTGTCGATGCAGCAATGTGTTATCTTGTCTTTAACTGACTTACAGTGTTTTTGTTTCTTTCTGCTCCATAGATATTTACATTCTCTGTCTGGTGTCACCTGTGGCTGTGCTAGCATGAACTTAAGAAAAATTTTAATTTCTCCCCATCTTTACTATGTGGGTTAATAGTAACATATATCGCGCAATTTATATTATAGAAAATCGTAAATCGTTTGTTATTTTTTAATCACAAGAAATTAGCTGTTCCATACCATCACACAGTTATTATATAGTATTCATTTCATAGCATTGTCTTCCGAAACATAACATTTTTTCTCTGAATAAGGACACCAGATCACAAACATACTCGCTAGCAGTTACTTGTAATATTGGAAATCGATGTCCAACACACTACGCTCACTTTACACTTCTCACACCAATGATTAATTATTAACATATTGTTATTATTACTTATTGTGCCCCTCTCATTAGCTTAATTCATAATTAGTCCAACATATTTAATTATAAATTCCCATACACTTATTACAGTCAGTGCTCACTTGTCATCACGTTGCAAGCAAATAATTGAATCTTAGTGTTCTCTACCATAACTTTTTGTTTCTGTCGCACATTCTGCCACTAATTCCGACAACTAATGCCGTTACTTGAGAGGTACTCCCATTTTTATGAGCACCACCATCCTTAATTTCCCCTTGAGCGGCATCAGGAAGGCCATAATAGTGTACGATTACATTATGTTTCTTTATACATTGTGTGTCCCGAAATATATTTCTGTTTCTTCCATATTGTACGGAGGAGATCTTGTCGGGTAATTCATCGGTGTTCCACCGACACAGCAGATCAATGCTGCCCACTTATCAGAAGAGTGCCTTCGGTCCGAGACGGCGAGCACATCGGGTCGTCATTATAAGCATCACTTTTGTATATCGTTAAAACTGACATTTAAAATAAATGTACGAAATGTATTAGTCCTACAGAAGGTCTCAAGCTTTTATGACCACTGTATGTTGTCAACATTTTCTAAATAAAAAGTGTGTTGAGAACATCTATTGATTACACTGTTGCAATTGGACTTACTTCAAAATAACTTTTAAAATCAATAATTCATACATTTGAACGAAGTATAGGTCTTCAGTGTAACCTGGTACTGATCAATGAATATCATTGTCAAAGTTATCAATGGTGAGGTTAGTTTTATAAATGTTTAAATACGTCGGGACATATAGTAAAAGTTTTCTCTGAATTGTGAAGAAGTGCCTCGATTAAATTTTGGGGACGTTAAATTACGGAAACTCTTAACTTCTTTTAAAGTGACGAACCTTAAACAATGTAGCAAAGTAGTTTCATTTTACTGTTTGAGTAAACATTTCATCTTGGTGGTTATTCCAAAGTAATCACTGGACAATACCGCTAAGCGAAATGTTCCCATCCTGCAGTAGAATCTGTGAAGCATACTTACTAACAGCTTCAAATTAGAGACGTGTTTGACAATAAAGTGAGCATGGGAATCTGAAAGAGTGACAATTCTTACGTTCTCACTTTTGTTCGGTTTTAGGAAACCAAATGTAGAATACGTTTGCCGACACTGTAATTGACAGTCGAATTTGCGCTGGTGACGGCCTGATTGGCGAACTTCAGTGATAAATACACTATATGGTCAAAACTATCCGGACGACCCCAAATACTGGGTGATCAAAAAGCCAGTATAAATTTGAAAACTGAATAAATCACAGAATAACGTAGATAGAGAGGTACAAATTGACACACACGCTTGGAATGACATGAGGTTTATTAGAACCAAAAAGTACAAATGTTCAAAAAATGTCCGACAGATGGCGCTTCATCAGAATAGCAATAATTACCATAACAAAGTAAGACAAAGCAAAGATGATGTTCTTTACAGGAAATGCTCAATATGTTCACCATAATTCCTCAACAATAGCTGTAGTCGAGGAATAATGTTGTGAACAGCACTGTAAAGCATGTCCAGAGTTAAGGTGAGGCATTGGCGTTGGATGTTGTCTTTCAGCATCCCTAGAGATGTCGGTCGATCACGATACACTTGCGACTTCAGGTAACCCCAAAGACAAATATTGCACCGATTGAGGTCTGGGGACCTGGGAGGCCAAGCAAGACGAAAGTGGCGGCTGAGCACACGATCATCACCAAACGACGCGCGCAAGAGATATTTCACGCGTCTAGCAATAATTTTTTTTTTTTTTTGGTTCTAATAAAACCTCACGTCATTCCAAGCATGTGTGTCAATTTTTACCTCTGTGTCTACATTGTTCCATGGTTTATTAAGTTTTCAAATTTATACTGACTTTTTGAACACCCGGTACATACGTTTTTCATATTAGCTGTATTGTGCTGCCACCTACTGCCAAGTATTCTTCATCAGCGACCGCAGTAGTCATTAGCCATTGTGAGAGAGCAGAATGGGGCACTCTGCGGAACTCATGGACTTCGAACGTGGTCAGGTGACTGGGTGTCACTTGTGTCATACGTTTGTACTGGAGATTTCCACACTCCTAAACACCTATAGGTCCCCTGTTCCCGATGTGATAGTGAAGTGGAAACGTGAAAGGACACGTACAGCACAAAAGCTTACAGGCCGACCTCGTCTGTTGCCTGATAGAGATCGCCTACAGTTGAAGAGGGTCATGATGTGTAGCAGGCAGACATCTATCCAGACCATCACAAAAATGGTTCAAATGGCTCTGAGCACTATGGGACTTAACTACTGAGGTCATCAGTCCCCTAGAACTTAGAACTACTTAAACCTAACTAACCTAAGGACATCACACACATCCATGCCCGAGGCAGGATTCGAACCTGCGACCGTAGCGGTCACGCGGTTCCAAACTGACGCGCTTAGAACCGCACGGCCACACCGGCCGGCACCATCACACAGGAATTACAAACTGCATCAGGGTCCGTTGCAAGTACTATGAAGTTAGGCGGGAGGTAAGAAAACTTGGATTTCATGCTCGAGCGGTTGCTCGTAAGCCACACATCAGGCCGGTAAATGCCAAACGACGCCTCGCTTGGTGTAAGGAGCGTAAACATTGGACGATTGAACAGTGTAAAAATGTTGTGTGGAGTGATGAATCACGGTACACAATGTGGCGATCCGATGGCAGGGTGTGGGTGAGTGAACGTCATCTGCCAGCGTGTGTTATGCTAACAGTAAAATTCTGAGGCGGTGGCGTTATGGTGTGGTCATGTTTTTCATGGAAGGGGCTTGCACTCCTTGTTTTGCGTGGCACTATCACAGCATAGGCCTACACTCATCTTTTAAGCACTTTTTTGCTTCCCACTGCTGAAGAGCAATTCGGGGATTGCGATTGCACCTTTCAATACGATCGGGCACCTGTTCATAATTCACGGACTGTAGCGGAGTGGTCACAAGACAATGACATCCCTGTAATGAACTGGCCTTCACAGGGACCTGCTCTTAATCCTATAGAACACCTTTGGGATTTTTTGGAACGCCGACATCTCGACAGGCCTCACCGAACGACATCGACACCTCTCCTGAGTGCAGCACGCCGTGAAGAATGGGCAGCCATTCCCCAAGAAACCTTCCTGCATGTGATTGAACGTATGCGTGCGAGAGTGAAAGCTGTCATCAAGGCTAAGAGTGGGCCAACACCATACTTAATTCCGGAATTACCAACGAAAGGCGCCACGAACTTGTAAGTCATTTTCAGCCAAGTGTTCAGACACTTTTAATCACATAGTGTAACTCTGAAACGGAGCAAGGTATTCAGTCTTTTCTTAACAACTACTTTTCAGCACAGCTCACAATTAAGAAGAAAACAGCTAAGCAGCTTGAACGATCCTGTGACGAAAAGAAAAGTTCGATACGTAGCGCCGTTTCCGAATTATTTAGCTTTGGCACTAGCCAGTCAGGTCGTTGCGCGCGCAAATTCAAGCATTTTCAAGCGCTAAAATGCGGTAATGCACAGACATAGTCTGTGTCAGTAAGTTACCACTTGTTCAAATGATCATTACCAGTAAAAAAATATGCCTTTTTCGGAAGTGGTAAGCTAAATCTAAGTGACCAAAATCCACTTTTTTTCGGTTTTAGGAAACCAAATGGAGAATACGTTTGCCGTCACTATCTTTGGCAGGCTACTTGAATTTGTGCGGGAGACGACCTTATTGGCGAACTTCAGTGATAAATAACACTGAAACGGCGCAACCTATGAAATTTTTTCTTAACAATTATTTCTCAGCACACCTCTTCTTCAATACCCTCACAAGCGTTTCATACTGTTTCTGACCACCATATATATTCATATTATAGAAGACACAAAATTATTTACGAACACATTTCTGTACAGGGTGTGGTCTCAGCCGATTAACACAGTCATGTATACTATCGGAAAGAATCTGTGAAGAACATCAATTAAATTTTGGTGGACCTGAAGGAAGATTATGATGATGATGATTGGTTTGTGGGCGCTCAACTGCGCGGTCATCAGCGCCCGTACAAAGTCCCAGTTATTTCGCAGTCCAGTTTTGTACACGATCCAATCTGTTCACTGTCACGAATGATGATGATGATGAAGTGATGAGGTCAACACAAACACTCAGTCCCCACCTGATGGAAGAGCACAAGGTTTTGTCACATCCTGAGTACACTAACCCGGCTCGGTGAGCTATCGAAGGCAGAGAGGCTTTCAATTACTCTGATTGTATTAAAGGAGAGGATATACAACCAGTAGCAGATGGCATCACGGCTAGTAAAGGGACGGGACAACTCACTTGTGTGTCTCTCTCTCTAAAACTATCATTCAACTGCATCCGTTTCCCTGCTCCTGTGATTTCACATTAATTTTAATTTCCCTAGGATTACTACTTTTACATTACAAAATATACATTTAGTAGCATAAACGACATATAAAAACAACCAATAGGGAACTAGCTAAAGTAAATTCTGTTTCAAAGTTCGTAAGAATACAATACGAAACATAACTGCTTACTTTGTTTGTCCTGATGCGGTCGAAGACGGAAGCGGAAATACATTTGACCCAGAAACAGCTGTCTTTGCTGCGTCTAACGTCTCTCGGAACAAAAGGTTGGCTCCAGAGGGATTTATTTTCCTGTCAGCAGGTGTTACAGTGATTGATACGATGGTGACGGAAGAAGCAGAAAAACTTCAGTGCGCCGTGTCGGGCCGTACGTGACGTATGGCCAGCAGTTGGCGCTGTAGTAGGTCAGAGTACAGCCGTGCACAAGTTATCCGCCGCGGAACACAAACGTCGCTCCTTGACTCATTTTTATTTACAAAGTATATGTGAACGTGAATACGCATAACTACTTATCTTGGCACTGCATATTGTTGTTTCTCTCAAAGTGTGATTTCCACAGGAGATATTTAATATTCTGATTACCAAATGGATATATATATATATCTATATATATATATATATATATATATATATATATATATATATATATATATATACACTCCTGGAAATTGAAATAAGAACACCGTGAATTCATTGTCCCAGGAAGGGGAAACTTTATTGACACATTCCTGGGGTCAGATACATCACATGATCACACTGACAGAACCACAGGCACATAGACACAGGCAACAGAGCATGCACAATGTCGGCACTAGTACAGTGTATATCCACCTTTCGCAGCAATGCAGGCTGCTATTCTCCCATGGAGACGATCGTAGAGATGCTGGATGTAGTCCTGTGGAACGGCTTGCCATGCCATTTCCACCTGGCGCCTCAGTTGGACCAGCGTTCGTGCTGGACGTGCAGACCGCGTGAGGCGACGCTTCATCCAGTCCCAAACATGCTCAATGGGGGACAGATCCGGAGATCTTGCTGGCCAGGGTAGTTGACTTACACCTTCTAGAGCACGTTGGGTGGCACGGGATACATGCGGACGTGCATTGTCCTGTTGGAACAGCAAGTTTCCTTGCCGGTCTAGGAATGGTAGAACGATGGGTTCGATGACGGTTTGGATGTACCGTGCACTATTCAGTGTCCCCTCGACGATCACCAGTGGTATACGGCCAGTGTAGGAGATCGCTCCCCACACCATGATGCCGGGTGTTGGCCCTGTGTGCCTCGGTCGTATGCAGTCCTGATTGTGGCGCTCACCTGCACGGCGCCAAACACGCATACGACCATCATTGGCACCAAGGTAGAAGCGACTCTCATCGCTGAAGACGACACGTCTCCATTCGTCCCTCCATTCACGCCTGTCGCGACACCACTGGAGGCGGGCTGCACGATGTTGGGGCGTGAGCGGAAGACGGCCTAACGGTGTGCGGGACCGTAGCACAGCTTCATGGAAACGGTTGCGAATGGTCCTCGCCGATACCCCAGGAGCAACAGTGTCCCTAATTTGCTGGGAAGTGGCGGTGCGGTCCCCTACGGCACTGCGTAGGATCCTACGGTCTTGGCGTGCATCCGTGCGTCGCTGCGGTCCGGTCCCAGGTCGACGGGCACGTGCACCTTCCGCCGACCACTGGCGACAACATCGATGTACTGTGGAGACCTCACGCCCCACGTGTTGAGCAATTCGGCGGTACGTCCACCCGGCCTCCCGCATGCTCACTATACGCCCTCGCTCAAAGTCCGTCAACTGCACATACGGTTCACGTCCACGCTGTCGCGGCATGCTACCAGTGTTAAAGACTGCGATGGAGCTCCGTATGCCACGGCAAACTGGCTGACACTGACGGCGGCGGTGCACAAATGCTGCGCAGCTAGCGCCATTCGACGGCAAACACCGCGGTTCCTGGTGTGTCCGCTGTGCCGTGCGTGCGATCATTGCTTGTACAGCCCTCTCGCAGTGTCCGGAGCAAGTATGGTGGGTCTGACACACCGGTGCCAATGTGTTCTTTTTTCCATTTCCAGGAGTATATATATATATATATATATATATATATATATATATATATATATATATATATACACTCCTGGAAATTGAAATAAGAACACCGTGAATTCATTGTCCCAGGAAGGGGAAACTTTATTGACACATTCCTGGGGTCAGATACATCACATGATCACACTGACAGAACCACAGTCACATAGACACAGGCAACAGAGCATGCACAATGTCGGCACTAGTACAGTGTATATCCACCTTTCGCAGCAATGCAGGCTGCTATTCTCCCATGGAGACGATCGTAGAGATGCTGGATGTAGTCCTGTGGAACGGCTTGCCATGCCATTTCCACCTGGCGCCTCAGTTGGACCAGCGTTCGTGCTGGACGTGCAGACCGCGTGAGACGACGCTTCATCCAGTCCCAAACATGCTCAATGGGGGACAGATCCGGAGATCTTGCTGGCCAGGGTAGTTGACTTACACCTTCTAGAGCACGTTGGGTGGCACGGGATACATGCGGACGTGAATTGTCCTGGTGGAACAGCAAGTTTCCTTGCCGGTCTAGGAATGGTAGAACGATGGGTTCGATGACGGTTTGGATGTACCGTGCACTATTCAGTGTCCCCTTGACGATCACCAGTGGTGTACGGCCAGTGTAGGAGATCGCTCCCCACACCATGATGCCGGGTGTTGGCCCTGTGTGCCTCGGTCGTATGCAGTCCTGATTGTGGCGCTCACCTGCACGGCGCCAAACACGCATACGACCATCATTGGCACCAAGGCAGAAGCGACTCTCATCGCTGAAGACGACACGTCTCCATTCGTCCCTCCATTCACGCCTATCGCGACACCACTGGAGGCGGGCTGCACGATGTTGGGGCGTGAGCGGAAGACGGCCGAACGGTGTGCGGGACCGTAGCCCAGCTTCATGGAGACGGTTGCGAATGGTCCTCGCCGATACCTCAGGAGCAACAGTGTCGCTAATTTGCTGGGAAGTGGCGGTGCGGTCCCCTACGGCACTGCGTAGGATCCTACGGTCTTGGCGTGCATCCGTGCGTCGCTGCGGTCCGGTCCCAGGTCGACGGGCACGTGCACCTTCCGCCGACCACTGGCGACAACATCGATGTACTGTGGAGACCTCACGCCCCACGTGTTGAGCAATTCGGCGGTACGTCCACCCGGCCTCCCGCATGCCCACTATACGCCCTCGCTCAAAGTCCGTCAACTGTACATACGGCTCACGTCCACGCTGTCGCGGCATGCTACCAGTGTTAAAGACTGCGATGGAGCTCCGTATGCCACGGCAAACTGGCTGACACTGACGGCGGCGGTGCACAAATGCTGCGCAGCTAGCGCCATTCGACGGCCAACACCGCGGTTCCTGGTGTGTCCGCTGTGCCGTGCGTGTGATCATTGCTTGTACAGCCCTCTCGCAGTGTCCGGAGCAAGTATGGTGGGTCTGACACACCGGTGTCAATGTGTTCTTTTTTCCATTTCCAGGAGTGTATATATATATATATATATATATATATATATTCCGTAATCCTGTGTATAGTGCATGTTGATGGGTTCTTCGTTCCAATGCCCTGATTTTACTTATCTAACTGTCCTTTAAAAGAGTACGAGGTGGGTAAATCTTTCACGAATACTGATTCTGTGAATTACCCGAAAGTGTTTCACGTGAACGATGTCATTTTCCAGACGTATCCATCTACCTTCCCTCAGACTCTGTTTGTCTTTTTTACGGACTGCAGGGAATTGTTGCGACCATTTCCCCTTCCCCCTGAAATCCATGTCTATTTGATTCTACTCGATGAAGACACCAAACGCAGTTGCAAGGGCCTTATATGCGATTTCCTTTAATGAGGCACTACAATTTCACAGAAGCCTAACAAATCTAAGTGTACCCTTCTTCTTACTTGTTAATTTCTCAAGTTCGTCCCATTGCGTAGTAGGTCTGCTTCATAACTTCGAGATAGTTAATTGTGACCCGATCCAGAAATTTACCAGTGATGTTTTAATCATACAGGGTGACAATTATTGAACGATATGAAAGAAAACCTAAATTAGTTACAACCTACGGCGTGCACACACTTTATTCAACATCTAAACGTCACTACAGGTATTCCCATTTAGGTTTTGACATATTCGATACCCCTGCCATCACTGGCGACGATGGGGCGCAGACGAATAGCGAAATTCTGTATGACCTGCCTATGTCGATGACCTCCTGAATGCTGAGCAAAGGTTTTGAGGCTATTGCTGCACACATTTTCTTTAACATAGCCCCACAAAAAGGAGTCGCATGGGATCAGATACGGAGAACACGGCGACCAATCGAAGCGCATGCCAGTGACCTCTGGGTACCCCAGAATCATAATGCTGTCCCCAGAATGCTCTTCCTGGATATCAAACACTCTCCTGCATCGATGGGGTCGAGCTCCGACTTGCATGAACCACATCTTGTCGTAATTAGGGCCACTTCAGATAATGGGGATGAAATCATCGTTCAAACCTTTCACGTGTCATTCGGTAGTCACAGTGCCATCAAGGAATATCGCACGAATTATTCCGTGACTGGACATCGCACACCACACAGTTACCAGATGAGAGTGATTAGACATCTCAATCGCGAAATGCGAGTTCTCAGTCCCCAAAATGCGCCAGTTTTGCTTATTGACGAACTCATCCAAATGAATGTGGGCTTCGCCGCTAAACCAAACCATACAGCACATACCACTGCCCATCATGCCCCGCGGCCAAGAGTGCCGTTTGAACGTCCTAACACAAACCGTTCAGAAGTTATGATGAATTTATTTCACATATTTCAATAATTGTCATCCTGTATGTTTACGTAATCCATACATACTTCATACACTGAATCGCAATGACTGTTTCAAACCATTACTGATCACTTGTTTCAATTTTTCACTCATAAAAATGAATGCATATTTTCCTACTCGGTGTTATTAGTCTTACACTGTACGATCAGTTCTTACAAAAAGTTAATCACGATGGAGTAAAAGCATATTTAGTGTGTGCGTGCGAGAATAAGTACACTACTGGCCATTAAAATTGCTACACCAAGAAGAAATGCAGATGGTAAACGGGTATTCATTGGACAAATTTATTATTCTAGAACTGACGTGTGATTACATTCTCACGCAATTTGGGTGCATAGATCCAGAGAAATCAGATCCGAGAACCACCATCTCTGGCTGTAATAATGGCCTTGATACGCCTGGGCATTGAGTCAAACAGAGCTTGGATGGCGTGTACAGGTACAGCTGCCCATGCAGCTTCAACACGATACCACAGTTCATCAAGAGTAGTGACTGGCGTATTGTGACGAGCCAGTCGCTCGACCACCATTGACCAGACGTTTTCAGTTGGTGAGAGATCTGTAGACTGTGCTGGCCAGGGCAGCAGTCGATCATTTTCTGTATCCGGAAAGGCCCGTACAGGACCTGCAACATGCGGTCGTGCATTATCCTGCTGAAATGTAGGGTTTTCGCAGGGATCGAATGAAGGGTAGAGCCACGGGTCGTAACACATCTGAAATGTAACGTCTTCTGTTTAAAGTGCCGTCAATGCGAACAAGAGGTGACCGAGACGTGTAACCAATGGCACCCCATACCATCACGCCGGGTGATACACCAGTATGGCGATGACGAATACACGCTTCCAATGTGCGTTCACCGCGATGTCGCCAAACACGGATGCGACCATCATGATGCTGTAAACAGAACCTGGATTCATCCGAAAAAATGACGTTTTGCCATTCGTGCACTCAGGTTCGTCGTCGAGTACACCATCGCAGGTGCTCCTGTTTGTGATGCAGCGTCAAGGCTAACAGCAGCCATGGTCTCCGAGCTGATAGTCCATGCTGCTGCAGACGTCGTCGAACTGTTCGTGCAGTCCCCACCTGCTGACACAGGGATGGCGACGTGGCTGCACGATCCGTTAAAGTCATGCGGATAAGATGCGTGTCATCTCGAATGCTAGTGATACGAGGCCGTTGGGATCCAGCACGGCGTTCCGCATTACCTTCCTGAACTCACCGATTCCACATTCTGCTAACAGTCATTGGATCTCGACCAACGCGAGCAGCAATGTCGCGATACGATAAACCGCAATCGCGCTTGGCTACAATCCGACCTTTATCAGAGTTGGAAACGTGATGTTACGCATTTTTCCTCCTTACATGAGGCATCACAACAACGTTTCACCAGGCAACGCCGGTCAACTGCTGTTTGTGTATGAGAAATCGGATGGAAACTTTCCTCATGTCAGCACGTTGTAGGTGTTGCCACCGGAGTCAACCTTGTGTGAATGAAAAGCTATTTGCATATCACAGCATCTTCTTCCTGTCGATTAAATTTCGTGTCTGTAGCACGGCAGCTTCGTGGTGTAGCATTTTAATGGCCCGTAGTGTATTATAAAAAGAAATCCGCCAGCCATAATTTTGCGTAATTCCAATTACGCAGAATAAAATCTTGGTGAATTCTATCATTCCCCAGTGCCTATCCATGTTTTTAGAGTTTTAGGAGTACAGAAATTTCAGATGGACAGAAAATTCAGATTCGTCATGAGCATCTGATGTATCATGTATGAGTTTTATCCGTTGATGCTCTTTATGTGGACAGATCCCACAGGCCTCGTATCACTAGCAGTCGAGATGACAGGCATCTTATTCGCATGGTTGTAACGGATCGTGCAGCCACGCCTCGATCCCTGAGTCAACAGATGGGGATGTTTGCAAGACAACAACCATCTGTACGAACAGTTCGACTACGTTTGCAGCAGCATGGACTATCAGCTCTGAGACCATGGCTGCGGTTACCGTTTGCGCTACATCACAGACAGGAGCGCCGGCGACGGTGTACTTAACGACGAACCTCGATGCACGAATGGCAAAACGTCATTTTTTCGGATGAATCCAGGTTCTGTTTACAGCATCATGATGGTCGCATCCGTGTTTGGCGACATCACGGTGAACGCACATTGGAAGCGTGTAGTCTTCATCGCCCTACTGGCGTATCACCCGGCGTGATGGTATGGAGTGCCATTGGTTACACGTCTCGGTCACCTCTTGTTCGCACTGACGGCACTTTGAACAGTGGACGTTACATTTCAGATGTGTTACGACCCATGACTCTACCCTTCATTCTATCACTGTGAAACCCTACATTTCAGCAGGATAATACACGACCGCATGTTGCAGGTCCTGTAAGGGCCTTTCTGGATACAGAAAACGTTCGACTGCTACCCTGGCCAGCACAATCTGCAGATCTCTCACCAATTGAAAACGTCTGGTCAATGGTGGTCGAGCAACTGGCTCGTCATAATGCGCCAGTCACTACTCTTGATGAACTGTGGTATCGTGTTGAAGCTGCATGGGCAGCTGTACCTGTACACGCCATCCAAGCTCTGTTTGACGTAACGCCCAGGCGTAACAAGGCCGTTATTATGACCAGAGATAGCTGTTCTGGGTACTAATTTCTCAGGATCTATGCACCCAAATTGCTTGAAAATGTAATCACATGTCAGTTCCAGTATAATAGATTTGTCCAATGAACAGCTGTCTATCATATGCATTTCTTCTTGGTGGAGAAATTGTAATGGTCAGTAGTGTATTTGATTTTATCCCACAAAGAATGAAGATATCATAAGTCTTAGCAATGCTAAAGTCCGGCAAGGCATACCGGCCCTACATACCGACAACTCCATGACAGACTTTTAGCTAAGACTGAGGATATTACAATTGAACATGAGGCACATGAAGCTTGTGAGCTACGATCTTCCGAAAATTATGGGAGAAGAAAAAATAGATGTTTCGTGTGTACAAGAACCATACTCACTTAATAATAAGCTGATCTGCATTTCAGAAGGTAGTATGACTACATCTGGTGGGCCAGAACCTATGGCGGCCATAATTGTCGTTATTGATGTAACAGTTACCAAAATAACCCACCTGTATACCAGACCAGACATACGGTAGCAGTCGAGATAAGGACAGGAAACGATACCTGGATAGAGTACTCTCATCATGTAAACCCATATGCAGAATGGATTAAAACAGCAGCAGAATACGAGAGAGGCACCAAGCTGCTGATCGCCGCCGATATAAATGCGAGGTCGCAGTTGTGGCGCGCGGTCTGCAGCTCATAGTCGTGCTGTAGCGTTCTCGCTTCCCGCGCCAGGGTTCCCGTGTTCGATTCCCGGCGGGGTCAGTGATTTTCTCTGCCTCGTGATGACTGGGTGTTGTGTGATGTCCTTACGTTAGTTAGGTTTAAGTAGTTCTAAGTTCTAGGGGACTGATGACCATAGATGTTGTCCCATAGTGCTCAGAGCCATTTGAACCATTTGAAGTTGTGGCGCTGTGACACTACAGATGCTAAACGAATCACTATAAATGAAACGCTCGCTGAGCTCAACCTATGTGTCCTTAACAAAGCAGGGAAGCTACCTACATTTGATAACAATAGGGCGCAGAGTAACATCAACATTACAGTAGTAAATGATAAAGCATCTACATCTACATACATACTCCGTAATCTACCGTACGGTGCTTGGCGGAGGGTACCTCGTACCACAACTATCATCTTCTCTCCCTGTTCCACTCCCAAACAGAACGAGGGAAAAATGACTGCCTGTATGCCTCTGTACGAGCCCTAACCTCTCTTATTTATCTTTGTGGTCTTTCCGCGAAATATAAGTTGGCGGAAGTAAAATTGTACTGCAGTCAGCCTCAAATGCTGGTTCTCTAAATTTCCTCAGTAGCGATTCACGAAAAGAACGCCTCCTTTCCTCTAGAGACTCCCACCCGCGTTCCTGATGCATTTCCGTAACACTCGCGTGATGATCAAACCTACCAGTAACAAATCTAGCAGCTCGCCTCTGAACTGCTTCTATGTCCTCCCTCAATCCGACCTGATGGGGATCCCAAACGCTCGAGCAGTATTCAAGAATAGGTCGTATTAGTGTTTTATAAGCGGTCTCCTTTACAGATGAACCACATCTTCCCAAAATTCTACCAATGAACCGAAGACGACTATCCGCCTTCCTCACAACTGCCATTACATGCTTGTACCATTTCAAATTGATCTGCAGTGTTACGTCCAAATATTTAATCGACGTGACTGTGTCAAGCGCTACACTATTTGCAAATATTACGTGATTCTTTTTCCTATTAATCTGCATTAATTTACATTTATCTACCGTATTGCAACACACGGGAAGTTCGGCCAAGTATATCGCATAGCGATCTCAATGGAATTATAATACAACCGCAGTCAACGCATGAACGAGAGACAAACAGCGAGAAGCGACTAAATTTGCAAAAATCCGACTGGGTGAAGGTCAGACAACTAACAGAAACAACAGACTTACAGACGATACATGGGAGCATAGAGCATAAAATTCATGTTCTCACTGAGTTGCTATTAACGGCGCAGGATGAAGCAATTCCGAAATTTAAAAACGGATCTAAATTAAGAACACCCTGGACGCAAGAACTAACAGTACTAAGAAGTGAAACAAAAAAAGGGAAGGTTCTATCTGCTCAAGGTAGAGAAATAAGACTGCAACAATACCTGCAAGCAAAACTAAAATAGAAAGACAAACTCATGGCAACAAGGCAGCTGCATTGGGATAATTACTTAAGGACACAACTGGCAGACAACATCTGGGAAATGCCACATAAACTACTAAGTGAAAAGTAAAATCTCCAATGGTGTTATCCACGTTGAGAAGAGAGAACGGGACCATGACAAAAGGATGGCGGAGCACGGCAGAATACCTGCTATTTCAACTTCTTCCGGACGACGACCAAACAACAGATGATCAAAGATACGCAGAAACACGAAGAAATCTCGACCCTGAGTATACAACTGAGAGGGAGACTAGTCCATTCACCAATGAACAAGTATTAAATGCAATTCTACAACAGGAAAAGGAAAAAGCGCCAGGTCCTGACGGAATCCATTCAGAGACGCTATATCAAGTTGCTGAGTTGATAACGCCATTTCTGACAAATACACTAAAAGAAGCGTTGAATCTAGGCGAAGTACCTCTAGCTTGGAAGACAGCTAATACTGTGATTATTCAAAAGTCCATGGATAAAGACCCCTCAGAGCCAAGATCCTACAGGGCGATATGTCTTTCGAATACTCTAGCCAAAGTTCAGGAGCGGCTACTACGTGATCACCTGCAATCACACAGAGAAATTATGGGCCTAAGGCAACATCAATTTGGATTCAGGAAGAAAAAGCCCATAGACGACGCCATAAATCGATGGCTTCAAATAGTACAGACCTTAGAAAAGTAGTATGTCATTGCCATATTCATAGATATTCATGGGGCATTTGATAATATGTGGTGGCCTGCAGTTTTTGCAAGTCTTAGAGAGCTTCAGGTTCCAGCGTCCCTATACCACAGTCTGAGAGATTACTGCAGGGACAGAGTGGCACGATGGCGTGTGGGAAACAGACAAGTAATGAAGTAGATAACAAAAGTGTGCCCACAAGGCTCGATCTTGGGACTAGTGTTCTGGACCTGACCATACTCTACGTAACCTTATGGAGGAAGACCGTGATATAGATGGTATTGTGGCATATGCAGACGATCTCTTAGTAGCAGTATTAGCCAACTCCAAAGTCGAAACAGAGAACAGGGCCTGTAGCACACTCTTGAAAATGCATCAGTGGTGCGAAACCAATAAACTAACCACAGCACAAAGCAAAACACAGTATATGCTGGTAAAAGGGAGTTTAAAACGAGACCCTATAGTTCGTCTTATGAACAACAACATCGGCAGGAAGAAGATCACCAGATACCTTGGAGTCCACCTAGATGATTGATTTAAATGTAGTAACCACATGAGCATAATAACTGAGAAAGCAGTCACGGTGCTGCATAAACTGGCGAGGATATATGCTGCTCAATACAGAATGCATTTAAAAATAATAAGAACGTATTACTATGCAGATTATGAGTCGATAGTGAGTTTCTCGGCGAGTGCATGGGCGCATCGACTCATCTTATCAACTAATATCACAGCTGCACGCAGAGGCTAAAGAAAAATTCACTTACGATTATCAGGAGCTTCTAGTACTACATCAGTTGAAGCCCTGTGTGGAATACTGGGCATTTATCCTATAGACATAACGAAAAGGTACAGAGCATCGGTGTATTGGCTAAGGCTAAGCCAGCTTCACAAGGTGTTCCTAATAGCAGGTGAAGATATACGAAATAAGAAAGAATTAAAGTGCTGGAGGATAAATGCGTGGCAACGCGAGTGAGATAACATTCAAAGTGGCAGGCGAGTGTATTCCTTCTTCCGAAACATGAGCGAGCGTTTATACATGGAGCATGCAAACCCAAGCCGAGGTATGATTCATTTCCTCACTGGCCATGGTCCTTATCCGGTGTACCTAAATCGCATGAACCTGCGGACTGCGACATTTGCGAACGTGGGCAACATGACACGCCAGAGCATGTCATGCTAAATCGTATAAGACATGCACAATCAAGGCTTACCCAGTTGACGTATGATAACATCAATCAATTAATAAGAGATCCAGAAAGATGGAAGGAACTAAATGAGACAGCCGACATCATCTCGAGATCACTACAAGCGGAATTCGGAGGAGCAGGGCAACATAGGGGAGCCTGCACACCAGAAGAAAGTGAAACAGACAGTAATTCTGAAGACTAAAGATATACTCTTTGTTACCTGTATTATCAAATACTATCTCGCCAGTTGTATTAGTGTAAATAACTGCAGTTATTTTAACATATTGACTACTACCCATATTTTAAAACTAGTTGATGAAACGACCATTACAAAAATGTTAAGGCGTTTTGTCTTGAATATTTTAATAATATCAAACAATTAGCTGTCTTCATTTATAACAAATTTTTATTAGTGTATTATTTTTTAGTATAGATCATGTGTTAACTACATTGAAATTCTTATTATAGACATAACCTACCTTTCTAGCATTTGTAGACTTAGAGAAAGCTTTTGACAATGTTGACTGGGATACTCTCTTTCAAATTCTGAAGGTGGCAGGGGTAAAATACAGGGAGCGAAAGACTATTTACAATTTGTACAGAACCCAGATGTCAGTCATAAGAGTCGAGGGGCATGAAGGGGAAGCAGTGGTTGGGGAGGGAGTGAGACTGGGTTGGGTCCTATCCCCAATGTTATTAAATCTGTATAGTGAGCAAGCAGTAAAGGAAAGAAAAGAAAAATTCGGAGTAGGAATTAAAATCCATGGAGGAGAAATTAAAACTTTGAGGTTCGCCGATGACATTGTAATTCTGTCAGAGACAGCACAAGACCTGGAAGAGCAACTGAACGGAATTGACAGTGTCTTGAATGGAAGATATAAGATGAACATCAACAAAAACAAAACGAGGATAATGGAATGTAGTCGAATTAAGTCGGGTGATGCTGAGGGTATTAGATTAGGAAATGAGACACTTAAAGAAGTAAATGAGTTTTGCTATTTGTGGAGCAAAATAACTGATGATGGTCGGAGTAGAGGAGATATAAAATGTAGACTGGTAATGACAAGGAAAGCGTTTCTGAAGAAGAGAAATTTGTTAACATCGAGTACAGGTTTAAGTGTCAGGAAGTCATTTCTGAAATCATTTGTATGGAGTGTAGCCATGTATGGAAATGAAACGTGGTCGATAAATAGTTTAGACAAAAAAAGAACAGAAGTTTTCGAAATGCGGTGCTACAGAAGGATGCTGAAGATTAGATGGGTAGATCACATAACTAATGAGGAAGTATTGAATAGAATTTGGGAGAAGAGAAATTTGTGGCGCAACTTGACTAGAAGAAGGGATCGGTTGGTAGGACATGTTCTGAGACATCAAGAGATCACCAATTTAGTATCGGAGGGCTGCGTGGAGGGTTAAAATCGTAAAGGGAGACCAAGAGATGAATACACTGAGCAGATTCAGAAGGATGTAGGTTGCAGTAGGTACTGGGAGATGAAGAAGCTTGCACACGATAGAGTAGCACGGAGAGCTGCATCAAACCAGTCTCTGGACTGAAGACCACAACAACAACAACAACAACAGACATAATCAGTGCAACTAAAATCGAGGACTGGTTGAAAGGAATATTCAAACTGACGTTAATCAATTTTATTAAAACGCTATTTCTGGTAATAGGGAGAGGAGAACCACAACATATGGAAATTATCAATGTAATTATCAGTTAAACCATTGTTCTAAATAATATTAGTTAGTTAATTATTTCATTATATTGAAGTATATTGTTAATGGAAAATTGTTTTAATTTAATTTTTTTCTTTTTTGTGCGTTAATAGTATCTAACCATTATATTTATTTCAAATAGGTATTAAAAAGTTGCAAGCAATCCACATAGACGCAGATGCACCAGTCCAACTCCCCGTGGTGGGACATGGGCAACGGTACACAGAGCAGGAATGTTCTGTGTGGCGGGATGAGAGACCCGTACATGAGGCTTGAAGACCCGTCTTATGTAGAAAGACGGCGGGTCAAAAATAGAGTAGCAGCAGTGAAAAAGTAAAGGCGTCAGACCATCCCGAAATCTATCGTCCAGTCACACTATTGAGCACAATATACAGGTTCCTTGAAAGAATTCTATACAATCGGGTTACTCCAGAACCTTCCTATTAAGCAAGCTGGATTCCAACGAAGATTGATTGAGCTAATCAAGTCTTACCTTTAACATCATTTATTGAAACATGATACCAAATGAAGCAGAAAATGTCAGTTGCTTTTGTTGACTTGAGCGCAGCAGATGATAGGCTTGGAGGCATTTATAAATAATTACTACTTGTCCCATGTAGGTGGACAACAAACCTAATTGATAACATGTTAGCTGGAAGGACATTTACAGTAATCACAGTAAAAGACACTAGAAGTCCTAAAGTGTTGTATAATGCAGAATGAGATTTTCACTCTGCAGCGGAGTGTGCGCTGATATGAACTTCCTGGCAGATTAAAACTGTGTGCCGGGCCGAGATTCGAACTCGGGACCTTTGCCTTTCGCGGGCAAGCGCTCTACCAACTGAGCCACCCAAGGACGACTCACGGCCCGTCCTCACAGCTTTACTTCTGCCAGTACCTCGTCTCCCATCTTCCAATCTCCACAAAGCTGTGAGGACGGCGCATGAGTCGTGCATGGGTGGCTCAGTTGGTAGAGCACTTGCCCGCGAAAGGTAAAGGTCCCAAGTTCGAGTCTCGGTCCGGCACACAGTTTTAATCTGCCAGGAAGTTTCCTGGTGTATAATGGCTTACTACAGGGATCCGTCCTTGCTTCGCTATTGTTTAATATGCATTTATCTGATATTTCTCCAACAGAGTCGAGATAGTTTGACTAAGCAGACGACTGGACATTAGACACCCATCTGTAAACCTTGGAAGCAATTGAATAAATGGTTCAAATGGCTCTGAGAACTATGGGACTTAACATCTGAGGTCATCAGTCCCCTAGAACTTAGAACTACTTAAACCTAACTAACCTAAGAACATCACACACATCCATGCTCGACAATTGAATAAATCCTAGCTTCTGATTTAGACAAGTTAAGCAGTAAATACAGGTTACAACTAAGCTTAAATAGAAGAGAAGCTTCATGTTTTCATCTGCACAATAGGTTGGCACACAGAGCACTCGATGTCTGTTTTGAGAGAGAAAAACTTCATCACAACATGCAACCAAAAATGTTAGATAAGGTACTTTATTTTAAGGAACACTTGACAGGAACATCCGCTAAGCTCAGAAGCAGAAACAACATTCTCCGTTAACTCTGCGGTAGTAGTTGGGGACCGATATCATTCACTCTTGGGATATCAGCTGTCGGATTGGCAGCAGAGTACTTTGAGTCTGTCTGGCTTAATAGTCCAACCATAAAAAAGGTAGACGTACAACTTAATGAGGCAACACGCATAGTGGGTCAATATGGTCCACTCCCACATACTGGGTACCTATCTTGAGCCACATTCCGCCTGATGATATCAGACGGAAGACTGCGCTACTGCGTCAGTAGCAGAAGATTGCGGATAACACCGATCATCCAGTACTGAACGATGTACTCTTTGCAAAGCAAAGAAGTCTAAGATCAAGACCTTCTATCACAGCGAGGACTCTCATAGAAACTGAATTCAACATCGTCGATGAATGAAGACGTTTGCTAGCACTAAAACTATCCTCAACAAAGCCTGAAACTGTCCTGCATCCGGAAGAAACCCTCTGGATTTGACGAGCCTCGGGCAGTTTGGACTACCATGTATCGCATTCGAACGGGCCAAGGAAGATGTGCAGACATATTCTACGAGCGGGGAAAATCTTTATTACCATCGCGAAACGACAGAAAGTTACTCGTGTTGTATCAACACGTCCCGCAGCGAAGAGTGATGTGATAAAATATATAAAGGACCTTGATATCCGTTTACAGCTGTTGTCATTTTATGCTGGAGAGCTGTTTTTAAATGTTGACGTGTAGTTGCGTGACCTTTGTATACGACCTTTGACATACGAAAAATAAATGAATAGTTTCTACGTAGTTTTCTTAAACCGTGTAGGTGAATGTCGATAAAATGAAAGTGCTTCTGTCTCCCCCAACGTATTTTATGGCCGCTGCTCGTTCCGTTCTCGTTATAACCTTGTTGCTTCTCTGGGAGTAAAAGTTTGAATCCACACCCTTCTCCCATAATCCTGACCGTGTTGTGCATTGAAACGGTCAAACTACATGAAAATATGTCTTGGACAATAATTCATTTGGAGGTGTATATTCGTACATCGATGCCTTTGGAGAGAAATAACGTCTGGAAGCTTCAAAACAAGCAACTGGTTAACTCAATCACCGATGGCTATTATGACTGTCACACAATTATACCAGAATTTTTATGCTTGAAAGAACATAAATTAATAATTTTATTAGTAAGGTGTCACATCACCTTTTGGGCAAAGACATGCTAATATACAAATGGAAACAGTGTACTGAAACTGCATACGTGCTTTGAGTTATATTTGCGTTCATGTTGCCGGCCGCGGTGGTCTAGCGGTTCTGGCGCTGCAGTCCGGAACCGCAGGACTGCTACGGTTGCAGGTTCGAATCCTGCCTCGGGCATGGGTGTGTGTGATGTCCTTAGGTTAGTTAGGTTTAGGTAGTTCTAAGTTCTAGGGGACTTATGACCTAAGATGTTGAGTCCCATAGTGCTCAGAGCCATTTTTTGCGTTCATGTTGCGTCGTAGAGAATGCTGGAAGAAACTTCGCTCATGTCGGGTATGGAATTTCTCACTGAGGTATCGACAGCTTTCTGGTACGCATACGCTTTGCGCATCAAAATGCCGCCCCGTCGCCCACGGAATATGCATTGCAATTCCACATCCGGAGTCTGCACTTCTCGACAGACTAGTGCGCAATTAGTGGCCGCTTAGTTGTCTGCAGTTACGATGAGTCGTTAGTTTTGGATGGAGGTTTTGATCGATTACGTTCAACGTATTTCATTGTTTTATTTTCTGTTTTTGTATGGGTAGTTAAGAGTGACCTTTACAAGAGAGGGGGAAAGAAAAATGTTCTGTGATGGACTCTACCCTAGAGCTTTTGTAATACTTACAGATAAAGACGATTTCCACGCACTTGGAAAGTGTATTGCCGCAAAATTACGTGCAATGTTGAGGACGAATTAAAAGCGTTGTCTTATTCGAGGTAAGTGCGCCTCCATAGCTGACTGGTCAGCGCGTTCTTTAGTAAGCGTCGGGGGAGGGGGGGAGGGGGAGGCTGGGATCGATTCCCGGGCAGGTCGAAGATTTTACCCACTCGGAGACTGGGTGTCGTGTTCATCGTTATGGACCTGCAAGTCGCCGACATTGTGTTAAATAAGAAGACTTGCACTAGGCGGCTGAACAAGCCGAGACAGTGTCCCTTCCAGTAATGCCATACGATTATTTATGTATGGGGATACTGATGGCGCATGCCATATTTCTAGGTATGATGTAGTTTCGTACAACTGCCTCTGTCAATAAATTTCTTGACAAAAATCAGTTTTATTTGGACATGAAATAAGTGAGACTTGCTACCTACTGACATGCAGCGAGCGTTTCATGTGTCAGACACACGCACGCCCGCAGTTCGCAATGGTTACGCACAGGCTAGTTATATCGGCAACTGGTGCATGACGGCTCGGTAAGATGTGTATCGACTAAGAAGCAGTTCGGCTTGATTATATTTACTTCCGCTTGCAGCAGTTGCACACCATGTTCTCCATTTGCGACAAGAGAAGCTTGACAGGTAACGAACACATTTTCAAAGATTCGTCGAATTTTTGTTTATGAAATTCTTGAAATCACAAGTCGAAGACAGGCTCTTCGACTGCATAGCCGTTGTTAGAGTAAATATTATCTCAGAGAATCCTCCGAAGGTACGAATCACTAAGACGCTACAGTCCGGAACCGCGTGACCGCTACACTCGCAGGTTCGAATCCTGCCTCGGGCATGGATGTGTATGATGTCCTTAGGTTAGTTAGCTTTAAGTAGTTCTAAGTTCTAGGGGACTGATGACCTCATATGTTAAGTCCCATAGTGCTCAGATCCATTTGCACCATTTGTAAGAATCACACGCGTTTAGATCTGCGGAACGGGAAGGTCAGTCATTGTTTTACTGAAGTTCAGATATGATCTCAGTACAGTCGCTTTAAACTCGGCAGCGTGTCCTGTGACGGCATCCACGTACTTTTTGTATGCTCGGAGACTGTATGCAACGGGAAACACGTTACTTGTGTCTGTTGTCCAGTGCAATTGGACTCGACTCGCTCAGAAAGGACAGCGAGTAAACGATTTCGCTACTGTAACCGTTTTTTTATCGCAATAAACTTGATTCTCCAGAACATAATACATTACTTTGTCGACATTATTGGTGTAATTTCTTTCGTAGATGTCATAGAAATGGAAACATTTTGAACAGTTCATTGATTTATTTTTCGGTGAATTGAATATTACTTTTAGCGTTGCCATGGAATTGTGAAAGAAGCTGCACGAATAACGTGGACAAAGCAAAGTATTACGTTCCGGGAATCAAGTTGTTTTGTTATAGAAAAACAATATCTGATTAAATAATTATAGAATAACTGTCTTTCTGACCTCAAGGGGTCTCTTGAAATATTATTATTTTTAGATTTTTCAACTGTTTATATCCATTTTGAATATTGTTGATTACATCACCATCTACAACGCAACGAAACAAATGTTAAGAATGAAAGTTACATATTTCTTGTTGGAGAATCTGGATCCGAAATAAAAAAGGGGGTTTTCTATTAAAGATTTTAAATCCGACTCCCTCCCTCCAGCTATGGATTGGGTAGGGGGTCGAGATTTTATGTCACTGTATGTCCCCTTCGAGACGAACGACTCTTATTACAATCTGCCTTCAAGGAATATGAAGACCCTGCAAATTTATTTTAAATTTCAGTACCTATTTACAGATCGTCGAAAAATTACGTTGAGATGCATACACTTCCGAAGCATTAACGAGTTTGGGACGATAATACAAGAATGAAGTGAATTCCCTAAATAAAATAAATCTGCAACAGTGTCCCACAAAGTTACAAGAATGAATGATAAGCAACAGACTCACTTTTATCCCACAAATAGAAGTTGCCTTAACCGAAATAATACAGAAACTTCGCACTTCTTGGTCGCAGGGACATCACTGTGACGCTGCTCTGCACCCAGTTTTCGTCCTGTAGAGCAGTTATATTTTCTGAAGTTGGAGATGGAATGAACAAGAATAGAGACACACTGTTTTCACTGAATGAAATTTGAATGTTTTCCGACTGAAGCGTGAAATTTAGAATAGAACTTATTCCGGACACCACCTCTCCTCTAATGAAGCAAATTTGCACTTGTGTCTACGGCTTCAGTTAATTTTCGTCTAACGCCCTCGACAAACTCACAAAACACAGCTTGTTGAAATGCCATCTGATCCCGATACTCGCTCATTTCGCCTTTTTAGATTAATAATCTCTTGTACTTAACTTCCCCACTAAGTCAAGACTTACGATATTGCAGTGCTTGTGTTGTTCCGATTTACGGTGCAATGCTCCTTCGGATATCCAAGTATGACCGAAGGAATAGGCTCTGTGGCGACTACAGTAGCTACGAAATACATGAAATGCATTCGCAGTTGTGAATTTGGGCAACCATCAGCTGTATATTGGAAGGATGACAGTGAAAATTTGCACCGGACTCGGACACGAACCCGGCATTTCCGCTTATCTCGAGCGGTCGCCTTACCGTTAGCCTACCCGAGTACGTCTCACTGCGACGCCCGAACTTCCATATGTAGTCAACCGCGTGCCTACATTCTGTACTCGTACTCCATTATGTATATTCCCGTACGGGCGAGACATTGTACTTGGAAGTCGCATGCCCTATGTCGGCTGATGAATACGATATCGCAGTGCCTGTTTATTCCGAATAATGATGCAATGCTCCTTCGGATACTCATGCATGTCCGAAGGAACAGGCGCTGTGGCGACTACAGCCGCAATGAAATATATGAAATGTATCCGTAGTTGTAAATATGGGCAACTATATTGGATGACAACAATGAAAGTTTGTATCTGACCGGGAATCGAACCCGGATTTCCCCGCTTATCGCGAGCGATCATCTTACAATCAGGCTATCTGAGCACGACATACAGCCATACCCAAACTTACATATGTCTTCAACCATATATCTACAACCTCTACTTTTACATCCATTATAATCCATTATGTACACTACTGGCCATTATAATTGCTACACCGCGAAGATGACGTGCTACAGACTCGAAATTTAACGGACAGGAAGAAGATGCTGTGATGTGCAAATGATTACCTATGCAGAGCGTTCAGACAAGGTTGGCGCCGGTGCGACATCTACAGCGTGCTGACACGGGGAACGTTTCCAACTGATTTCTCATACACAAACAGCAGTTGACCGCCGTTGCCTGGTGAAACGTTGTTGTGATGCCTCGTGTAAGGAGGAGAGATGCGTACCATCACGTTTCCGACTTTGATAAAGGTCGGATTGTAGCCTATCGCGATATGCGGTTTATCGTATCGCGACATTGCTGCTCGCGTTGGTCAAGATCCAATGACTGTTAGCAGACTATGGGATCGGAGGGTTCAGGAGGGTAAAACGGAACGCCGTGTTGGATCCCAACGGCCTCGTATCACTTGCAGTCGAGATGACAGGCATCTTATCCGCATGGCTGTAACGGATCCTGCCGCCACGTCTCGATCCCTGAGTCAACAGATGGGGACGTTTGCAAGACAACAACCATCTGCACGAACAGTTCGACGACGTTTGCAGCAGCATGGACTATCAGCTCAGAGACCATGGCTGCGGTTACCCTTGACGCTGTATCACAAATAGGAGCTCCTGCGATGGTGTACTCAACGACGAATCTGGGTGCACGAATGGCAAAACGTCATTTTTTCGGATGAATCCAGGTTCTGTTTACAGCATCATGATGGTCGTATCCGTGTTTGGCGACATCGCGGTGAACGCACATTGGAAGCGGGTATTCGTCATCGCCATACTGGCGTATCACCCGGCGTGATGGTATGGAGGGCCATTGGTTACACGTCTCAGTCACCTCTTGCTCGCATTAACGGCACTTTGAACAGTGGACGTTACATTTCAGATGTGTTACGACCCATGACTCTACCCTTCATTCGATCCCTGCGAAACCCTACATTTCAGCAGTATAATGCACGACAGCATGTTGCAGGTCCTGTACGGGCGTTTCTGTATAAAGAAAATGTTCTACTGCTGCCCTGGCATGCACATTCTCCAGATCTCTCACCAATTGAAGACGTCTGGTCAATGGTGGCCGAGCAACTGGCTCACAATACGCCAGTCACTACTCTTGATGAACTGTGGTATCGTGTTGAAGCTGCATAGGCAGCTGTACCTGTACACGCTATCCTAGCTCTGTGTGTCTCAATGCCCAGGCGTATCAAGGCCGTTATTACGGCCCGAGGTGGTTGTTCTGGGTATTGATTTTTCAGGATCTATGCACCCACATTGCGTGAAAATGTAATTACATGTCAGTTCTGGTATAATATATTTGTCCAATGAATACCCGTTTATCATCTGCACTTCTTCTTGGTGTAGCAATTTTAATGGC
This sequence comes from Schistocerca piceifrons, assembly GCF_021461385.2. Lineage (NCBI taxonomy): Eukaryota > Metazoa > Arthropoda > Insecta > Orthoptera > Acrididae > Schistocerca > Schistocerca piceifrons. Next base: position 48,615,937 of record NC_060139.1, read on the forward strand.
CGGTACTGTATATTGCGTATAGATGAGGCATTTTATTTGATAGTCGCCGCCCGCTGTCGGCGAATAAATACGATACTGCGGTGCCTGCATTATTCCGAATTACTATGAAATGTTCCTACGTACATGCACGCAAGACTAGTGCTACGGCAGTCATAAATTCATGACAGCCCACTTGCTTTAAGCTGTGCACACCATCTGTTTTCTGAATAACGACCAGAGCCTTTCTGGAAAAGCAACAAGCCAGCGAGTGCTCCTGTGCATGCAACGAGCTACGCCAGGGTTCACAATCTTAAGCAGGCGACCATTGGCTCACTGGATCACCCGATGGTGGGCGCTATCGTTGATGATACAATCAGCAGAGAGAAACGGCCGCGTGGTTACAGTCGATGGTTGCTGCACGCTCCATGTTGGTGGAGGAAGAGAATTCAAGTCCTCACTCCCCAGCAGAAGGCAGGCGGCTTCGTTTTGGATGCTCCACATTCACACTGCCCATAGCGCCTCCAAAGGCTCTCGCTGCAGAGGTGCTCCTGCGAGTTCGAATGTATCGCAACAGTGGCGACTTTGGGTCGGCACAGAGATGTTATTCGAAAGCTCTCCGTTACTTCTGAGGGTATCTACGACGTGTAGCTTGAACGGCATGATACTTCACAAAGATGATGTCAGTGTCCTAATTGATTGACAAACAAACCACGTTGATCGGTTTAATGTTATCAAAACGTAATTAGAGATGTAACACAACTGATGGAATAATCCTAGTTTTTACGTACGTTACACGTGTTGCTGGACGCGAATTGATATTTGGTGACAAATGAGAACTTTGCAGCTGAGATCGCATGTTTAAATGTTTCTATTTCGTCAATGACCGGTTTCGACAGAGTCTAGCAGTCATCTTCTGATCTTCCAGATATACGAGTAATATTACTGTTTATACGTAAATGAAATGTGGTCTCGTTACGAGTGTGTGACTGGTGCACAGTATTTCGAGAAGATCCGAAGATGACAGCTAATCTCCGTCGAAACTGGCCATTAAAAATATTTGGAACACGCGATCGTGGCTGCAAAAAGTCTAATTTATCACTATATTAGTAGTGTACTCAATACAACGTTCTATGAACAAGATAAATTTCGCTTCTTATTCTCCTAGAATCAAAACGGATTTTGGCACGTCCCTCTTTACACAAGGACCAATAAATAGGAAAAGAGGTTAACACTGCTGATCCCATTCAGCGTTCTCTTTCGGTGTATATTTCTATTCCTATTGAGGGTGTTAATAGAAAAATCACATATTTATTTATTTTTTGTTGTAAAATCATGAGATAGGTCCCAAACCAAGTTGTAATTTAAAGGTAGACACATACCCGTATTTAATTACGATTTTCAATTTTCTTTTTAAAACTACTTCTATTCATCCCATTTTACGTTACTATTCATGTGCATAATAAGAGACCTACTTCCATTCAGCTATATAGTTCGACTGACAGAGTGAATTAAGGGCCAAAATGACTAATCGAAGGCGAATTTAGCTGGCTGGATCCGATTTTGAAGCCACAAGGCAAAGGGATACAAGTTGAGGTAGAATATCTCTTGGGAAGGAAGACAACCTTACGTCTAGAAATAGTGTGTCTGTTTCATTTTATTTCTGCCGAATTGTTTGACCTGAAAAGATCACTTTTGTTAGGATTAAATACTTAATAGGTTATTAAACGTAGGAAAACACCGTAATGAATGCAATGTAACCGTAAGTAAGACCCAAGAAAGCATTGTTTAAAAGCTTTGTTGACCAGCGCTCAAGCACGAGGAAGGAGTAAGACGTTGAAGATCAACAAAGGGAGTCGACTGTTTCACGGTTTTCCTCTCCGCTCTACTCGAGGTGTTGGACGTGTTCATGAAATATTCACTTGCTACATAACTGACTTCCCTCAAGATCACTTGTGACCAATGTTGACGGTGCAGAAATGCAGCCTCATTTGTGTCGATAAACAGGTAATGCTTCATCTTGCGCAAAAATGAAGTTTTTATTTCCTGCCTTTTATATTTTGTCATTATCGACGTGTGTGTGGTATTTATCCGTTATTATGAAGCAGACCCAAAAAATCTGTAGCAGATCAAAATGCTGATTTCCCTTAAAATCTGTTCGATGAGCAGCCGATTCGCGACAGCGACTTCCGCAACGCCAACGTGGCGGTGTCATTCCTGCTGTTTGCGCCTGCAGCCTGCCCCTAGTTTTCTCCGACATGCCGTGCAGCCGTGCTGTCTACGTTGCCGCACTTACAGGCGTCATTGCTGTACCGCCTACTCCACCTTACTGCAGGCGCCCATGTCATCATGGATAAAAGTAACGCCTACGCTTGGCAGAGAGCATCCCACTCTAACATAAACATGAGGGAATATACGTCACTTGTGCAGCAGCAGGGGCCGCAAGAGGGGGATTGGAACGCTGGGTATTTGCGACTCAGATTGTTTTCGGCTGAAAATTTATTTTCAAATTTTTATTTCTTTTCTCTTTTTTTAGTATTTCGTCTACAATTCTCAGTCTCTGACGCCCGATGTCCCTTGAGCGAGCCGGGTGCCGGAAGTGAGGACACATACCGGCTGGACCAGAGTGTCGTCTGTGACAACGTCTCGCACACAATCTACTGCAGGGAGAGGAAGATACAAGAAAAGCGGAACACTCTTATTCAGCAGCAGAGATGTAAATGAGCAACCATGTCTCACTCCAAGTGACAACAGCAATGTCTGACTACGTGTAAAACCACAACCACAATTGGAAAGAGACGAGCTTTCACCATCAGATAATGATGTAGTTAGAACCACTCCATACAGCCGGTTAGTAGCGGAAGTTACCAGACATTAGAAGACAGTAGCGGTTGTTCTGACAACTCCAAAGCTACTTAAGGTAGAGTGTTCGAAGGTAGTTAACTATAACGAGCTAGGCATTGCTTATAAATATGCCAGGAGGCGTTATGATAAACAATGATCGACCCTCACGTTAGCCGGCCGGGTGGCCGTGCGGATCTAGGTGCTACAGTCTGGAACCGCGCGACCGCTACGGTCACAGGTTCGAATCCTGCCTCGGGCATGGATGTGTGCGTTGTCCTTAGGTTACTTAGGTTTAAGTAGTTCTAAGTTCTAGGGGACTGATGACCTCAGACGTGAAGTCCCATAGTGCTTAGAGCCCTTTTTTGACCCTGACATTAGTTTAAACTAGCTCTTCAGCTGCAGGTTGGGACCTAAGCCCTTTGTAACTGAACAGTCTTCAGCCCGAGTACCAGTAAAACCCTCTCATTGCGGTAGCTATAATGATAAGTAACACTTTAGGCTAATTAACCAATACACAATGAGAACAGTTCTTGGTAGCATAAGACATTAATATCGCCACTGAGAAAGTGGAACATTGCGACAACGAACACCGGTCCTTTGTTTCTTGCGTACTACATGGACTAAAACATAGGCACGGAAAAGCACAACATGTTCATACAACCGCGAGCAAAGAGCTCGGTTCTTAAAACCACTCAAAACGTTCAACCGCAGTCCTGAAGCCACACGCTGATGAACAGGCAAGTATTACCAAAGTCACAATGAGAACTCTCCTCACAAACAGACTAACACAATTAGGCATACCCATGATCATCCAACAACAAACAACATGATCATAACAAATTAATGAAATACCTTCAGTCAGACTTACTACTCTTTGAAACGCGGCTCTCGCAAACCACAAGTGGTCGAACAACGAAACTGAGTAACCACGCAAGATACAGTGGTGCCTCCAGACTTGCGGCAGGCGCTCCAGATTCGACAAAGAAAAACACGTATGACAGGCTAAACCTATTTCCTTGTCAATGGACTGCACAAGCAACACACCACTGAAATACGGAGTCAATCAAATTTCAAACAGAAGCTACGAGATAACATGTCATACAACACACCTGACAAGAATTTAACACTGATATTTCAGGTAGCCGGAATGGCTAAACACGACTTTGCACGCCTGGTCACGCATCACACCTCACAATGGAAACACTCACAATCGAGTTATAACCTATTGCTAGAGCAACCAGTCAAAATAAAGGTATAATCATTTGCCAAATACTTGACAGACCAGGAGCAAACGCTGTTCCGACAGTTCAAAACCCACACTGTGACTGCATGCCGCAGGAAAGAACCCCTATTAGGAAAAAACGTAATCGAAGCTAGCGAGTACTTCCACATTTCGTAAGCCAATGTGACACAAGAAAAAAAAAATACTCTCACTTCCAGAGGTATTCCGTATAGCATGTAACTTTCGTCAGGTTTCGTTGCATATGACTGAACCTACTACACGAAATATGTAGTTACTGTTACAGAAACCGAATATAGGGTTTCAATCGGATACCGCAAGCCAGTTCTCAATGCACGGCTGAAAATACCGAGCATCGGGGACAGACCTTTGCAGACTGAACCTCAGACACGTCGAACAGATGCAAAAGTAAATATCTCATTAGGAACGGCACATCAAGCCTCGTAATGGCTTCAATCCGATTTCATTAGTCGTGGTGCCTAAACCCGCCGGCATGCTCACTGATTCAAAACGTGACACCGACAAATGTCAGTGAGTATCCCCAGTCGTGCCTCGCACACAAGACGAACTCAACATGCATTCCTAACCGAAAACGACGCTTCGTTTGCTAAACCACTCAAAACAGAGCCAATGCTTAGAAACCGCGTGATTCATGGTTCATTAGGAACACACTCCACTGATAGTGAAACAATGGAGACGTCAGCTTTCCGGTCCCTACAAAACAAGCTCTTACGAAAACAGGCATATAGCAGGTATGGAGACACGCTGAGCAGCAAAATAGTGTCTGGAGACACATCGGACACCTGCCTATCGCGTGCCTTACGGCCCGACATGTGTTTTGCGTCGTTTCTGAGGAGAGATTTACGATCCGTCATATTGAGAGGAAAGGAAGCTTAAAAGAATCACGTACCTGACTATGTTATAGTTACTTCCACAGTTATGTTTACCGGATATGTAAATGCTGCTGAATTTTAATGGACTTCAGTGGACGTTTTCACTTACTTACAATAAAAAACGATCTTCATGCAGAAGAGCTATAATGACAACTTACATTATTTAATTTCATTCCAGTTCATTAATTTGCTGAATGTTATTTACTAATTTTACAGTTCTTTGACTTCTTCTTCTGTCTTCTTATTCTTGTTTTTTCCCTCGCCTTCTATTTTCAATTTGTTCTAAAATTTTAATGGTTTGTTGTCTTAAATGATCTCTGTGTGCTTATGTTTATTCGATATGTATATACGAGCTTTAGACAATATCACACCAATATCTTCATGAAAAGAGCAAGTAACTGTCATCAGAGTAAGGGGATGACACAGATGCAACCACGGAGGGAAAAAATGGAGGTAGCACTACAGACATACGTTGACAGTTGTTTTGAACCAGAGTGGACGCCATTTTGAGTAGCCCGAAACATTAGCAGACTACTGTTTACGAATGCTTCTTGTTCATTATTTCTGTCGTGTAAGCATAATAACTGCTTTAAAAGCTAAATATTATAGAGGTTATATGAATAACATAGTGACAAGAAGGTAATTTCGAACGTTTATCTGTTGTTGAATGCGTATTTCCTCTAGTAATAAGACACAGAGTGACGACACAGGAATGTGTCACCGCAGCGCATGCAGGGTTTTAATGCGGTGAAACAAACGTTTTGGGCTTGTTACAATGGCGGACATCGGCTTCAACTTTCTGACGTAATGCCACCTCCCTATTCGTTTGCCTTCATGGATGCAACTATTGTACTAATTATCATTGCGACCAGAGATTACATTGGCGCCAACGATAATGTCTCATCAATAGCTCTTCGCTTGAATCAGGATCTATAATACGGAACGTTCTCATGTTTAGTTTTTCGTTATGAAGTACCTATCTCTATACGCTCCTGAGTGTTTAGCCCGTAACTCTCTTAAATTTGTTGACACACGTTCTAAATTACATACAAGGCTTGTCCAGAAAGTAAGTTCCGATCAGTCGCGAAATGGAAACTACACTGAAAATCAGAAATCTTATTTCAGACAGTTGGCTCCACCTTCCAGCTACTTCTATACATAGTCGCCGCTCCAGCTAGGACATCTGTCGCACCGTTATACCAACTTTCCACTAACCTCGTCATAGAAGGCAGCCGCCTGTGCTTCCCGCCAATTCTCTACGCTCATCTATAGCTCGTTGTCTGTGCGAAAATATTGCCTTCATAGCCAGTAGTTAATGTGAGCAGAGACGAAACACAGAGGGGGCCAGTTACTGGCTGTAGTGCGGGTGATCAAACACTTCCCACCGAAAACGCTGCAGGAGCATTTTCATTGCCCCTGCAGATTGCGACCGAGAATTGTCACGAAGAAGGAACCGTAGACATTTCTGTAATGTGGGCCGCATAACATCAGGCGAAATCTCTCACCAGGATCGTGTGAGACCAACTCGCTTTATTTGTTCATGAGACCCAGAAAATATTAGATACAGGCTCCCAGGTAGATGCTATTTTTCTTGACTTCCGGAAGGCGTTCGATACAGTTCCGCACTGTCGCCTGATAAACAAAGTAAGAGCCTACGGAATATCAGACCAGCTGTGTGGCTGGATTGAATAGTTTTTAGCAAACAGAATACAGCATGTTGTTATCAATGGAGAGACGTCTACAGACGTTAAAGTAACCTCTGGCGTGCCACAGGGGAGTGTTATGGGACCATTGCTTTTCACAATATATATAAATGACCTAGTAGATAGTGTCGGAAGTTACATGCGGCTTTTCGCGGATGATGCTGTAGTATACAGAGAAGTTGCAGCATTAGAAAATTGTAGCGAAATGCAGGAAGATCTGCAGCGGATAGGCACTTGGTGCAGGGAGTGGCAACTGACCCTTAACATAGACAAATGTAATGTATTGCGAATACATAGAAAGAAGGATCCTTTATTGTACGATTATATGATAGCGGAACAAACACTGGTAGCAGTTACTTCTGTAAAATATCTGGGAGTATGCGTGCGGAACGATTTGAAGTGGAATGATCATATAAAATTAATTGTTGGTAAGGCGGGTACCAGGTTGAGATTCATTGGGAGACTGCTTAGAAAATGTAGTCCATCAACAAAGGAGGTGGCTTACAAAACACTCGTTCGACCTATACTTGAGTATTGCTCATCAGTGTGGGATCCGTACCAGATCGGTCTGACGGAGGAGATAGAGAAGATCCAAAGAAGAGCGGCGCGTTTCGTCACAGGGTCATTTGGTAATCGTGATAGCGTTCCGGAGATGTTTAATAAACTCAAGTGGTAGACTCTGCAAGAGAGGCGCTCTGCATCGCGGTGTAGCTTGCTGTCCAGGTTTCGAGAGGGTGCGTTTCTGGATGAGGTATCGAATATATTGCTTCCCCCTACTTATACCTCCCGAGGAGATCACGAATGTAAAATTAGAGAGATTAGAGCGCGCACGGAGGCTTTCAGACAGTCGTTCTTCCCCCGAACCATACGCGACTGGAACAGGAAAGGGAGGTAATGACAGTGGCACGTAAAGTGCCCTCCGCCACACACCGTTGGGTGGCTTGCGGAGTATAAATGTAGATGTAGACCTCATACTTGGCGGGAGACACTTTATGTGCTCACCATGCGCACAAAACTGAAAAGAGTGAAGTGATGCAACCGACAGGATACTAGAGACACTGTCGAACACGTATGTGCAATGATTTATTAGATTTTCAAAGTGGTTCCCATTTCTTGACCGATCGGAACTTACTTTCCGAATATCCCTCGTAGTTTCCTTGATGTTTCAGTCAAAGTAGTTTCTGTTATAGGCTATAACCCACGTCTTCTAAAACAAGATCTTGTGCTTATCTCTAAAGCTGTATCTCTAAATCTGTGCTGGCAACAAAATGTCTATACTTGTTATGCCGCTAAAGTTCGGCGTCAGGTTAACAAACGGTTCGAACAGACTGCTTCACGCAGGTACTGTCACATTCGCAGGAAATAATATAAAGTCCTGGGAATCGAAGCCGTTCTTCACAAAGAGCAATATGCTCCGACTTCCTTAAGCGGAAGAAACACGGTCGAAATACGGTCATAATAGTACTTGCTGTAAACCTTGAAGATCTCAAGGTGTATCTCAAGGTGCATCCAATGTTAACTTACGGGAATTCTGCTGGGTGATTTCCTCAACAACTAGCGACATTTCGACAGTGAACATTTTAGCAGCGTGTCAGCTGTTGTAGGCGTGTATGGTTCAAATGGCTCTGAGCACTATGGGACTTAACATCTGAGGTCATCAGTCACCTAAAACTTAGAACTACTTAAACCTAACCAACCTAAGGACATCACACACATCCATGCCCGAGGCAGGATTCGAACCTGCGACCGTAGCAGTCGCGCGGTTCCGGACTGAGCGCCTAGAACCGCTAGATCACCGCGGCCGGCGTAGGCGTGTATGAATCTTATGTCTATACATAGGTCATTTTCGTCTGACCGACGTATGACAAGCCACAGCTGCAAAGTATATGTAGACTCCCGCCCTACGTAAACCAAGATCATCGTATCTACAGACTTCAACAAGGAGTTCAACTTACACTGTAGTCGAACAACACACTTCATACCGAGTTTATTCGCGTTACTCCTGTTGGGGGTAGCAGAGGCGGTAGTGGGAATCCCAGTATTGCAGATAACGTCGATCACACAAGCCACTTAGTAAAATGTTCGCTCTGATTGGTAGTTCAATCTATGGAACAATAGTAGAAACTAAACACTGTCGGTCATTGTTGCTGGTGCCGCTTGCAACCAAGATAGATTTTAAATTTTCTAGTAATTCTAGCTGTGTGATTTAACTCTGGTAACTGTAAGTATTCTCATTATTTTTGTAGCCTGCTTGTAATTTATAACTTGGCTATGAGTACGGAACCAATGTGACAGTTTGATGTGTAATCTGAACTGCAATGTACCAATTACATTGCAAGATACGTAATGACTTGAAAGTGCGGGTCATGACGGTCAGAATGACAAGAATAGCCTCCACGATCGGCGTTCATCCACATAATAATGGATTTTGGATTTACACTTTTTAGATAGCGATGAATCGTAAAAGAATTTCGAGTAAGGCTATATGGACACAAGAGGAATTACAAGATGCTATTAAAACTTTCAAAGATCGAAAATCTATGAGATCGTGGCAAAAGGAAAAGGAATTCCTTTCAGCAATCTCCAGAAGGGAGTAGAAAAGGGGATGGAGGAGATCGCTACAATTGGTCGCAAGTCGGTGTTTACCGTTCAGCAGGAGAAAGAAATTTCAGATCATGTCAAGAAGTTAGCAAATATATTTTATGACATCTGTCTTCTGGTCCCTAGAAGAGCTGCATATTTACTTGCAGAAAAGAACAAATTAGTTAACAGTTTCAAGCCAGTTGGAAGAAGGCTGTTGGAGATTGGTCAAAGAGTTCTCTGGAGGCATCCCGCCATTTCTCTAAAGAAGGAAGAATCAAAGAGGGTGAGCCGGATTCGAAGATTCAGTAAAGAAGAATTGTCCACATTCTATAATCCTCCGACTGAAAGGTTCAGTAACTGAAATGAAACTCTTCCAGAAAAATAAAGTCATTTTGCAGAAATGTCAGCAGTTCTAGGTCCCATCAACGCCCCGAAGAATATGCAAGGACAGAAACGGCAGCACTCACTAATCCCCCATGAAGAAAATTCTTGAGAAAAATAGGGCAAAGAAAGGGCAAAGGTAAATAAAGAGAAATAGAAATAGAACGCTTTTCAGAAGAGGAAACCAATCCTTCAGAAGAAAATTACAGGTGCCAGGAGGAATCTAGACGCTGCATTTGATGATACTGCATTGGAGAGTGATGATAATTCGTACAAGGACGATGAAATTGACGGGGAAAAGTGTCTAGTAAGTGCAGAGTATGGAAAAGAGGAAGAAATATGATAAATATATGCAGACGGCATCTGTACTTGCAGCTCTCGAAAAATGAAATTACAATGAAATACAGACCATTAGAGACCTTGGAGAAAAGAGAGCCACTTGTATGAATATCAAGAGCTCAGATGGAAACCCAGCTCTAAGCAAAGAAGGCAAAGCAGAAAGGTGGAAGGAGTATATAGAGGATCTATACAAGGGCGATGTACTTGATGACAATATTATGGAAATGGAAGAGGATGTAGATGAAGATGAAATGGGAGATACGATACTGCGTGAAGAGTTTGACAGAGCACTGAGAGACCTGAGTTGAATCAAGGCCCCGGGAGTAGACAACATTCCATTAGAACTACTGACGGCCTTGGGAGAGGCAGTCCTGACAAAACTCTACCATCTGATGTGCAAGATGTATGAGACAGGCGAAATACCCTCAGACTTCAAGAAGAATATAATAATTCCAATTCCAAAGAAAGCAGGTGTTGACAGATGAGAAAATTACCGAACTATCAGTTTAATAAGTCACAGTTGCAAAATACTAACGTGAATTCTTTACAGGCAAATGGAAAAACTGGTAGAAGCCGACCTCGGGGAAGATCAGTTTGGATTCTGTAGAAATGTTGGAACACGTGAGGCAATACTGACCCTACGACTTATCTTAGAAAATAGATTAAGGAAAGGCAAACCTACGATTCTAGCATTTGTAGACGTAGAGAAAGCTTTTGACAATGTCGACTGGAATACTCTCTTTCAAATTCTAAAGGTGGCAGGGGTAAAATACAGGGAGCGAAAGGTTATTTACAATTTGTACAGAAACCAGATGGCAGTTATAAGAGTCGAGGGGCACGTAGGGGAAGCAGTGGTTGGGAAGGGAGTGGGACAGGGTTGTAGCCTATCCCTGACGTTATTCAATCTGTATATTGAGCAAGCATTAAAGGAAACAAAAGAAAAATTCGTGAGACAGCAAAGGACTTGGAAGAGCAGTTGAAACTGTGGAGAGCGACATATTAACTTCAGTATTTCGAAACTACTTCGCCGAAGAATATCACATCGTAGTTCCTACGTTCGACCGAAACACTGATGCAAATATGTATGACACAGGGTGCGCACGGAATTGGAAATCAGGACTCACTCGATAAAGGAAAGGTTATACGAAGCGATAGGATGCTTATCTGGTTCTATATCGAATATGCTGAGAAAATGCGTCTGGCATCACATTACTGTAGGTCGGTGGAACAGCAGAGCGTTGCACGTGAGAGGAAGAAAGGTAGTTCGTTCCAGTCTATAAGATGGGTGGCAAGAACGAGGGTAAAACTGTAGACCACACTCATATACGTCAGTTTCTTGATACATATCAAATACTGTGCTGTCTTATTATGATTTTCCTGGATACTGAACAATTCCTTCCCAGGAATAAATATGTTTTCCGCATGTACCGAATGTGTGAGACACGGAATGCTTAGTTCATTCGTGAGATGCGTAAGGCTGTTGACAGCGAACACTAAATTCCACGTTAATGCCATGCCTGTTCTCTTTTTTAATTCTTGTCTTTCCGTATAGAAAGCCTCAGATGCAGTTTGCACCGTCGGCTGGTATACAAAGTAGATTCGTATGGAACTTCCAAAGTCAACTGCTTAGGGAGGGGAATATCAACCATGTGAGATTCTTCTCATTTCTTCTGTCAGTCCCCTCAACAATATACCTTAAAGGCTTCGAGTTTTTCTTTCCCGGTTTTCTATAGACAGTAATTCACTTTCATACAATGCTGTACTAGCCGCATACTCTCGGAAATTTCTTACTCAAATTAAAGTGTACATTTGAATCCCTGTATTAGGTGTTTTAACAGTATATTTTTTGCTAGAAGCAGTCTGGCCACTTTGTCAGAGGCAGTCTGGTAACCTAATTTTATGGATCAGGTGTTACTTATTTCCATTGTAGAAAAATTCCTTCACTTCATCTATTGCCAGGTAGCATATTGTTTGTTGTTAATATCATTTATGTTGCTCCTCAACTACTTTATTCTTTTTTTGGTTCACTTCCAATCCTTAATCAGTGTTCAACAGACCGTATGAAACAGGTCCCGTAGTTCTGTCTCGCTTCGATAAGGGAACAGCAGTGTCGTCAGTGAATATTATCACTATAATCCTAACTGGCTTCCTTTTCCACTGTTCCTATTTGTTTCTTGTAGATGAGAATGTTGCACTGTAAGGATAGTGTACCGAGGCATGCAGGATGTTTCCTTGCGGTGTTTCTTTCTAGTGAGCGACTTTAGATTCACATGAATTAATACGCAATAGAGACTGCTGTCAGCAGTTTACGACATTTCTTATTGTTTTTGTTGTCGTCAGAAATGAGGTTGTCTTTTGTGCATAATTTATAAAGGTTCTAAGTTCTACATTCCTCAAGTACCACGTAATGTATTAAAACCATAACTCCGCTATGTCGGTCCCGAGTCCGGGGCCTGATCATGCAAATGTCAAGGAAGGAGGAGAGGAAGGAATAACTACCTCGTAAAAGAACCACGGCTCACTTGGTACGGGAGGTTGCATGTCGTGAGGGCTCCATACAATGAAGACTTCAACGGTAGCGAAGGAAACAAAGGGCCTTGGATCGGCGGAACCAATGGAAGAAGGAACCCAGGAAAAAAAACCTACTTTGCGTCTGACTTCTAACAAACGACGACGTGGTCGGCGTTTATTAACAGGAGGTGCAGGTGGAGACATATTCCTCAAAGCTAACAACCCTAAGTAACTCAATAACCAGTCAGCAATGGAGATGAAATATCTAAAAGATTTTACTCAGGGAACAACTGAAACGGAACTTTTGTACCGTTCCAATGTTTTATTAAATTGCTAGCACACAGAAATTATTAGCAAGGGTTTCTTCTCTTGTAGATAATACCTCAGCTGGTGCCCAAAAGGAGAGAATGGACTAAGTAGGGTTATTTATTGAATTTTTTCTGTTGTGTACCACGTTTCCCATTTTCCTTTCCTTTGTGCGGCCTGGACAGTATAATTGAGTGAGTGTGCGAACTAGCAGAAAGCTTTAGGCACAGATTGTAACACTGCGTGAATGGTCGTTCTGGGGTAGGGTAGTACCAACCCCCCAAGCGTGAACAAGTTTAGCAGAGATCAAGTGCGCAGGTCAGGGCAAAGATGACACGAAGGCGCGCGTATTGGCTCTGTCACTCTGTCAGGTTGGCGCGCCACCCCCCCCCCCCACCCCCCCCCCCCCCCCCCACGTTTGTAAGCGGAACGGTCACGCGAATTCGGTTGGAGGAGCACTTGTTCCTGCGTCGTGGTGCTGGACAGACATGGAGACGCAGCTCTCGTTTTGGTAATGTTAACATAGGTATTAGATTGTCTGAAATCTGCTCTGTAATGAAGTCCAGATGTCGAAATCAGGTGCGAAATTACCACTGAACCCCATAAGGTAGTGTATTTTCTTAATTTACTCGAATTTCAGTAGACCTTGCGTTAGTGCCTTGTCCAAGCAACGCACCATGTGCCTTAAGCTCACGGTCACGTTATTGCTCTGCGCTTAACGGAAATTCACTAATTCAATGTATTTTATTCTGCTCTTCCATTTACAGTAATATTTTGGGGATTTTTATTTATTTTCCATATTTTTTCTTTGTGAACTTGCTTTCGCGCCACGTGGTCGGTTGGAACAACCGCCGCATTGATAAATTGTAGTTTCGGTCTGAAAATATATTGTACACGATGAATAATCAAACGATACTGAGCGAGTGTAAAATAGGGAAGGAATAATCGTGTGTGTCCATATTTTTCTGGGTTTCTGTTGGCTACTGAAACTTGGCCATGTGGGTTGAACAGCATTGAAGTGATGTTTCTTGTGCGCCCCCATAACGAGTTGATTTGTTGGCGATGTTGTGCGTTAAGTAAAATACTCGTGCCACTAGGAAAAGTAGCGGATTTTAATGCCCACTGATTTGATGAAGATTTGCGAAATACTCTTCCACCCTGGCCTAGTTTTGCTTGTATTGTCTTTGTGGAACTTGTTCTGAGTAATCTATAGTATCTGAATGTAATAACCGAGGGTTTAGGTATAATTGTGCGGTTGTATAGAATTACATCGAAGCCAGGTCTGCGCTCCTCTGTCCCATTCCATAATTACGTGGCGAAACTGAACCATGTTAACTAGAGACCGGTTTTGATGATGTACATTGCAAGAGAAACACGACTAGTTGTTGAAATACCATCGGTACTGAATAAATATCAATTAATCTCTACCCTCGACTGATTATTTACTCCTTCCATCATAAATAATAGGTGGCAGTCAGTGCCACAGTCGAATTCTGGGACATGAAAGCAAATAAAAGCTATATAATGCCTATTAAGCCCTGTATAGGTGTCTTCTGTAGTGGTTCAAAAAATGCGTTATCCGTTGCGTTCAAATTTCTACCGGTTCGTTAAAACCTTCCACTAGAAATTATTAATACCCAGCAATAACTCGCAGGGGCCAGTAATTTCGTGGACCACATGAATTTAAGAAACTATTTACTACAGACGGTAGCTTGAAGGAGCGGTAGGACATGTCAAAGCGACGGTAATCTACTTACTTAGGTGGACTTATACCACCACCAGTACCGGAGGGTTACGTTGCACAACCAATCTCCCATTTCGAAAGAAACGAAAAGTAGGTATTCAGATTCTGGGGGCCTACAACGTTGCTCAAAGAATGAATTGGAGCATTCTGAAAGCTGCCTTAAACAACAAATCAATAAAATCAAACATAGACACAAAAGTTACCTGGCCGCTTGTAATGCGAATTAACTCTGAGGAATAGAAACACTTAAAACTTTAATAAGCTTTCTAAAGGAAAAATGCTAGAACAACATTTACTGATCAATATCCTTTTGGTTCAAAAGTATTCAGAATAATTAAGCGAAAACGCGGAAAAAGAGTTATGAAGAATGCACTGCAGGTTTCACTGCAACATAAAGCATATTAAACTTTGAGACAATCTTCATTCATTCCAAATTAATAATATAAGTGAAGACCAGATGTGGCTTGAATTCAAAGAAATAGTATCGGCAGCAATTGAGAGATTTATACCAAATAAATTAACAAACGACGGAGCTGATCCTCCTTGGCACACAAAACGGGTTAGAGCACTGTTCCAGAAATAACGGTACCAACATGCCAAATTTAAACAGACGCAAAATCCGCAAGATTGGCGATCTTGTACAGAAGCTTGAAATTTAGTGCGGACTTCAATGCGAGATGCTTATAACCTTTTCCATAACGAAACTTTGTCTCGAAACCTGGCAGAAAATCCAAAGCGATTCTGGTCGTATGTGAAGTATGTTAGCGCCAAGAAACAATCAATGGCTTCTCTGCGCGATAGCCATGGAGATACTATCGAAGACACTACTGCTAAAGCAGATTTACTAAACACAACCTTCCGAAATGCCATCACAAAAGAAGACGAAGTAAATATTCCAGAATTAGAATCGAGAACAGCTGCAAACATGAGCAACGTAGACGTAAACATCCTCGGAGTAGTGAACCAATTTAAATTACTTAACAAAAGAAAGTCTTCTGGACCAGTCTGTATACCAATTAGGTTCCTTTCGGAGTATGCTGATGCGTTAGCTCCATACTTAACAATCATATACAACCGTTTGCTCGACGAAAGATCTGTACCCAAAGACTGGAAAGTTGAACAGGTCACACCAATGTTCAAGAAAAGTAATAGGAGTAATCCACTAAATTGCAAACCCATATCGTTAACGTCGATATGCAGCAGGATTTTGGAACATATATTGTGTTCAAAGGTTACCAATTACATGGAAGTAAACTGTCTATTGACAGACAGTCAACATCGTTTTAGAAATCATCGTTCCTGTGAAACACAACTACCTATTTACTCACATGAAGTGTTGAGCGCTATTGGCAAGGGATTTCAGATAGATTCCGTGTTTCTGGATTTTCGGAAGGCTTTTGACACTGTACCACACAAGCGGCTTGTAGTGAAACTGCATGCTTATAGAATATCGTCTCAGTTATGTGACTGGATTTGTGATTTCCTGTCAGAGAGGCCGCAGTTCGTAGTAATTGACGGAAAGCCATCGAGTAAAACGGAAGTGATTTCTGGCGTTCCCCAAGGTAGTGTTATAGGCCCTTTTCTGTTCCTTATGTATATAAACGATTTGGGAGGCAATCTGAGCAGCCGTTTTAGGTTATTTGCAGATGACGCTGTCGTTTATCGACTAATAAAGTCATCAGAAGGTCAAAACAAATAGCAAAACGATTAAGAAAAGATATCTTAATGGTGCGAAAATTGGCAGATGACCCTAAATAACGAAAAGTGAGAGATTATCCACTTGAGTGCTAAAAGGAATTCATTAAACTTCGCTTACAAGATAAATCAGTCTAATCCTAAAGTGCTGAATTCAACTAAATACCTAGGTATTACAATTACGAACAACTTAAATTGGAACACACAGAAAATGTTGTGCGGAAGGCTAACCAAAGACTCCGTTTTATTGGCAGGACACTTAGAAAATGTAACAGATGTACTAAGGAGACTGCCTACACTACTCTTGTGCGTCCTCTTTTAGAATACTGCTGCGAGGTGTGGGATTCTTACCGGATTGGACTGACGGAGTACGTCGAAAAAGTTCAAGGAAGGGCAGCACGTTTTGTATTATAGCGAAATATGGGCGAGAGTGTCACAGAAATGATACGGGATTTGGGCTGGACATCATTAAAAGAAAGGCGTTTTTCACTGCGACGGAATCTCCTCACACTATTCCAATCACCATCCGAATGCGAAAATGTTTTATTGACACCGACCAACATAGGGATAAACGATCACCACGATAAAATAAGGGAAATCAGAGATCGTACGGAAAAACATAGGTGCTCGAACTTTCCGCACGCTACACGAGATTGGAATAATAGAGAATTGTGAAGGTGGTTCATTGAACCCTCTGCCAGGCACTTAAATGTGTTTTACAGAGTATCCATGTAGATGTAGAAACTGAATATAGAATTTAAATCAGTTAATGCAAACTTTCCACAATAACAATTAAATTACTATACAATTTTAAATACACGTACACCAAAGAATGAGGATCACAGAACAGAGAAAGAGCAAACAGAACATTTTCTTAAAATGTGTGTAACACCCTAGATCACATTGCATCGAAAAAACACAGTATTACTACATGGAGAGTTTAATGCACAAATTGGTAAAGAATTTCAGCGCAAATCGATGGTACGAACATTCTCTGCGCATAAAGGTATCAACGAAACAGACAAAGAGTCTCAAGCTTGTGCAGACAACTTAACGTAGAACTAAACTGTACATTCTCCAAAATACTTCTTAGGAGACAAACCAAGTGAGTAGCACCAAATCAGATATGTGCTGAAGAAAAAGAAAAAGCCTCTGTCAGATTTCTATAGGCAGACATTAGGCCATAGAGGTACTCAGTATAAAAGTTGCCTGGTGTACCAGTTTAGTTTCAGATCACTAGCTGTTTATCATTAAATTTATCATTAAATTTAAGGTAGAAAAAAGAGCCACTGTCAATGCAGTCTCTTTGACATATAGAAGTTATCTACAGAAAATGATTACAAAACGCAATTGGGTAAATTAATGCTTAAATGTTGGGAGAAACTTTAAAAAGACATTATTCAGACTTCTAGGAAACTATTCCTCTTAAAAATAAATGGAAACATGCTTGGTGGAATATCAAATTTGATGAATTAGTTACGAACAGACAATGGGCTTGGAATATATGGAATGCACACAAAAATGATAAGAACAGGACAAATTTTACAGAAACAGGGAACATACATCAAGAGGTCTCACAAAGATCAGCGTACAACATAAAAACGTTCAGCAAATGTCAATTGAGTAACATTTTAAGCAGAACAGCACTAGGAATTATTAAAAAAGATTCAAAAATAGTTTAGAGAAATACACACCACCAAGTTTAAGATTTATAGATCCATTCAACAACACTGGTAACTACAAAATACTTGCAAACTATCTCAAAGAGATACACAACTGCCATCTACCGAAAGACGAATTTCATTTTGAGAATGTAACCCAAATGCAACCACACTCAAAGCCACAACAATAGGGAGATTAGAGATATCTTAAACTAACCTACAAGCAACAAATCATGAGGAGAAGACAATATAGTTGCTGAACAGTGGAAACACTCTATTGCCAATATTATTATATATCTAAGAGAAACCATTAATGAAGTCTGAACGATAAACAGCTTGCCGTTGGAATGGCCATCGGCATTAGTACATCCACTTGATACACAATGTAAGAAAGCTAATCCAACAGATACAGAGGAATCTCCCTCTTTCCACTGAATTAAAGGAACTAGCCTATAGCATTTTCAAGGAGAGCTGAAGGAAGAACAAGGAGAGTATCAAGCACGATTTAGGAATGGAGGCATTTTCCAGAGCAAATACTACATCTAAAAAACACAACAGAAATGAAGAAAATCAAAAACTTAAAATATGTGATAATTTTTGAAGATTAAAAAGAAAAGTATGGCTCAGTTTGTAGCAAGACGCTAATCAGCGTTATAGAGGGATTCGGACTCGACGATAAAACAAGAGGAATAATTAAAGGAACTTTTACAAACACGACATCAAATGTAAAGTTCATGGGTAACTGACAGAACCTTTTGAAACAAATTTAAGAGAGGGAGATGGTTTATCTTCCCTATTTTGTAACTGCTCACTAGAAAAGGTGTGGGGCGGCGGGTAGAAAATTAAGTTATTATTTTTTCTATTGTATGTAACTTTGTTGCCCTTCTCAACACACGCTCTCTTACTACAATGTTTGCAACCAGGAATCGATTAGCAAAAACGTGATGTCTGCAATTAAAGTTCACTGTGCTCACTCTGATGGAGAATGAAAGTTACTGATTATTGAGGTTCGTTACTCTCAGGATTTAGGATGACGTCTGGGATTCATAGAAAACGCAGTTTACTATAACAATTTTCACTATATTCTGAAAACGATAAAACGTAAAATTTCAGACAAATGATTACCCGTATCAGCTGTTGTACTCTCAGAGATGTGCACAGTCTATTGCACGGATCCTATTATTCCTAGACACTGAAACTGTTCAATAATCGTTATCGATGTAAAATTCAAAGTTAATGTTCGCCAAAATTCGGTGTTAATACCCATCAAACGCCACGCTAGTAATGATAAAAGGTCTGTTCTGCGGCGGCAAGTGAAAATACGACATACGCAAACTGAGAATAAATCACTGGAGTCGTTCCGTTATTAACACTTTACCCCAATGTGAACTCATTGTTAAGTGCGTATCGAATTACGTAATACGGCGTCCAAAGCTGTTCCTGGCAACTGCACAAACGCGACGCAGCTTGCTACACGGAGTGCACGCTGATACGAATCTAGAAGAGAACTGGGGCCTTGCTCTAGCTCGCACGCTCTTATTTATATAGCAGCGGTGCGGACCGCAGAAGGCGCAGCCGACAACATTTGCCTTCTTGACCAGCCGCTCGGGCTAATAAAACACCACTTCAAGTTACTAAATAATTAATTGCTTCATTCGCTGAAGGCCATTGGAGATGTCGATCTAATGGTGCAATCAGCACACAGGTAAGTATCTATAATAAAATTCTAATGTGGCTATGTTAAATACGTTTGGCGAGAGAATTATTGTAGTTGTACTGCACGCAATAAATGAGCTCTGAACTTGCCCTTTGCAAAGACGCTACAGCTATAGTTTCATAGCTACCTTTTTGAAACTTCTCACATCTTTGTTATTACAGCGTATCTCCATTCTCTCTCAATGTAAACACCCTAGCTTTATCTAATCACTTACTTAATCTATCTTGCTTCTGTACTTTTAGCACACAAAAACAGAAACTCATGAATTTCATCCAAAATATTACTTTCTGAGATCCAGCATGCTGTTTCCATTAAATCACAATGAAAAAGCAATCCGAATATTAATTTTGAAGTTTCTAGCTCCTTCCTGTTGCGCCGATGATTTTTACGTAAAACGTCCGAAGTTCGAAAACTGTTACTAAACTGAAATTTAACACATTATTATTTTAGCATCATTCCTGACATGCTATCAACTTTTCAGAGTATTTACTTTATTTTTAAGGTATTGCACAACATTCGTGACTTCATAGCTAGTTACAGCTGACTTGGCTGACACACAATGGAAAGCATATGAATTTTATATGGCGTGAGTAGGCTGCTTCCCTACATCACCCTCTACTTAATTATTTTTGGATGTAAATGAAAAAAAATATTTAAAAAAGGGTAGCAAGAGTATAGCTTAACTCTCTAAGAAAATGGAAAAATTGAAATTTAAACATTTAGAAATATTAAAAGAGAACTTATTATCTACTTCAATTATTTAGATTGCTGGCATATTCACTGCCTCTTAAGAAAAATTACAAAATTGTAAGAACATCTATAAAATATATAAACTGCAAGTGTGCAAAATTCGTGGGACTAATGCCTTGAATATTAAATTATTCATAAACGGACGGCATGATACTGCCTAGAAAATCACTCAAATTTTTAAGTAGTTTCGAAAGGCAATGAAACAATTTATATATATATATATATATATATATATATATATATATATATATATATATATATATATATATATTGCCTCAAATACATAAACACATAAACATGTAAAATTATGAAAATATCTTGCTCAAGTTTCACTTAATTAGGTGAAAATCTTAAACCTTTTAAATTGTCTGTAAATATTTTTACATAAATTGGTGTAAAGAACATGACATGGTTATTCTTGTTACATAAATAAATAATGAAATCTTAGCAGCCCTTTCTACACATGAAAGAGAATTTCTCAAATCATAACACTTCCATTTCTATATACATTGTTGTAGCCGCTTTGGTTGGCGTTCTACATTTTGATTCACAATGGTAGAGGGGGGGAAGTTGCTATGGTGTGCATCATTCACGTCCACTCTACTACAATGGGGAAGGGGTAGGGGTCACTGTGAGTTGTGTCCAAGTCGCTTCACACTTTCTTGCAGCTACCAGGCTACCATTATCTGGTTTGTCCTGTAGAATAAACAAAAAGTGTGCCTCAGACCCCGTTCACTTAATAGCTAAGGGAGGGTCACAAGGAATGGGGATATATACATTTTACTTCTCACTCGTTACGGATACAAAGTTAACAGAACGGTTTTCTATTTTAGTCTCGTGGTTACTTTTCTATAATTAAATCGATATACAAATGGCTCCATTATTATTAGTTGTCTTTCTTAGCTTCTCTGTACATTTGAGTAACTTGTGGTAATAGGAGTACAACTGCTGAGACATCAAAGCACACTATGATTTGCCAATTACTAAATTAACTACTTGGTCTTCCGCTGTTGTGTTAGTTTCACATTTCATTGACATTTAGTTATGCTGAGCTATTATTAATGTTTCACGTCTGCATTTATGTTATACAGTTACGTTGCTAGTGTATGTACTTATGTAATACTCACTCTATTAACAATTTAAAGCACAGGATAGCACTTCGATATCATTTCTGTGGTGTATTGCAGCTGATCAGTTTGCCCACGTGACAAACCATTCCCACTCGATCGGACGCTGAAACCACAGGTAGTCTCTCTAGACTTACCACTAAAGTGCATTAAGTAATGGTGGATATGCGTTATGCTAAATTCCTTAAACCTATAGGACACCTTGAGCTGCTTTGTCTCATCTAACATACGGGTAACTACAGTCGCATTAACGCTTCCAACTCATAACCTTGATACGTGTAGGCATGTCCTCGCATACACAACACCAAAATAATGGCCAGCTCCAACCTCACAAATACTTCTAGGATGTGTCCTTCACATCTCAACCACAAACACCGTTTAATTTCATTATTATTGCCATTTCTTTCTATACAAGGTGAGTTCATCATTACAACTTATCTGCATATATTCCATAACACTAAGCAATCTCTTCTGCTATTTACAATTAGCTATAATGCCGATAATAGGTCTCATTGCCACTACAGCTTCTGCTTACAAACGAATTTGGATATCTCTTTAATTTACTATGGAACCATTTCCAACAAAGGAACACCTTGTACTTATAATATTACCAAGGTTCTTCCTAAAACATATATATATGCATACTTGTTACTCACATACATTTACATCTTCATTATTTCATACCTCTCTATTGTTTACTTGTCACTATTAGGTTTGTCACATCCAGTAGTTTCTTCACTAATCGCTGGATAGAATAGTTACTGAACTCATAGTTTGTTACTGGCACTATTTACAAAAATTTTTATGGGGAGATGAAATCGAAATATTGGGGATATGAGAGATGGATGAAATGGCTCTGAGCACTATGGGACTTAACATCTTAGGTCATCAGTCCCCTAGAACTTAGAACTACTTAAACCTAACTAACCTAAGGACATCACACTCATCCATGCCCGAGGCAGGATTCGAAACTGCGACCGTAGCGGTCGCACGGTTCCAGACTGAAGCGCCTAGAACCGCTCGGCCACCACCGGCCGGCAGAGATGGATAAGTGAGACCTGAAATGAGGAAAGAAGATCTCACAGAGATGGGACTGCACAGCTGCCACATTGCTTAGAGGTCACAAAACAACCTACTCCCTACAGAATTCATTCACTATGTATGAATTACTTTAGGTCGATAACGTTTCTGAGAACTAATACTTTTTTACTCTTAGGGTACTCCAGCCTATACGCATTTGCAAGCGATTTTCCTATAATCCTGAAAGGTCCTTGGTATATGAACATGAGTGTCCTTGTTTCTGCTTCTGCTGTGTTCAACCTACCTTTACTAATATCAACATCTTTGTCCCAATAGCCAAGCGGTTAAAGGTGCTACAGTCTGGAACCGCGCGACCGCTACGGTCACAGGTTCGAGTCCTGCCTCGGGCACGGATGTGTGTGATGTCCTTCGGTTGGTTAGGTTTCAGTAGTTCTAAGTTCTAGGGGACTGATGACCTTAGAAGTTAAGTCCTATAGTGCCAGAGCCATCTGAACCATCTGTCCCAACACATTATATTTTTAAGAACAGTTCTAGGGGACTGATGACCTTAGAAGTTAAGTCCCATAGTGCCAGAGCCATCTGAACCATCTGGTTGTTGGCAAGACCATTTTTAACTGGCTTCTTTCAAAGTCAACAACACCTTGATACTTTGACAAGAAATCTATGCCAATTAGAACCTCAGTACTGAGATTGTTTACTGTTAAGCATGGGTGATCAATTACATTACCATTAACATTAACTGGCAGCAAAGCTTCTTGCTTTACCGTTTTTGACACATTGCCAGTAGCACCAATTATTCTCAGTCCTCATACCCTCATTACTGTAAGCTTATCTTTACCAGTTAAGGCATCAAAGAAGGACTGAGACAACACACTCACCTCACTGCCACTGTCTAAGAGACAACGTACGTTGATACCCAACATATTCACTATTATTATAGGGTGGTTGATTCTAGGTTGTACAGGTGGTTCCTCAAATTCATCCAACAGTTCCTTTTGGATTTGTCTCCAGCTAACGTGATCGACATCTGTCTTCATTACATTTAGGTCAAGGTGTGTTGGGGTTTCCTCAATTACATTTTCAGCTGCCTTTCCCAGTCGGTCTACTAATTTCAAATCAAAACACGACACGACTTCATTACATTTAGTTTGCTGAACGTGACCCAAATTATTGTGGTCGGAATCTTGGCCTCCAAACCGGGTATCACACTAGTTACAGATAAAACACTTTCATTATTATCGTCGGGTTCCTTCTCAAGTGACAACTGGTCACAGCCACTGGGTTCATCGACCTACAACAGGCTGCACTCTACATTTTCACTTACCTCCTGCCCTAAATCTATCAGCACGGTATCAACATCCTGCACAGGCACTTTAGATAAGAGCACATCATTCTAATCGTAAATATAAGCATGAATTTCTTCTGCTTCTTCACTTGACAATTCAGTACTTTGTAGCTCTTCCCTAACATTACGTTGCTGCGCCTTCTCTTGCTCTTCCCACTTAGAAAGCGTCTCTAACACGGTATCAACTAAATACTGTGAGTGGTTTAATATTTCTGCTGTATCATTGGGTGCTACCGACTCATCATCCGAATGCTCGGTTTGAGTATTTTAATCTGTCTCACCAGTCGCTGTAATTACTGGCTTAGGGAAAGTCAGCGCCTGGTGAGCGCCAGTGTCCTCATAGACGGGAACTAGTTCTCCTGCCTCTCCCAACTACTGTTTCCCTTATTGCCATTATAGCCAACTGGAACAGCATTGCTTTCAACACTGTTGTTTACTTGCACATTTCCGTTATGAACAAAATTACTACTATCAGGTTGCCATTGTTGGTTATGGTTATTATTTCTCCATTTCTTACCTTTCTTAGGAGGGAAAACACCTACTGTTCGGATGTTTACATTGCCATTCTGCTCATTCATAAAATTACTATTAGTGATACTACTATTTCTATTATTTCTTGCCTACTCCTTATTGGCAGCAACAGGCTCTACACGTTCCAAATATTCAATGAAACGGTCAAGATTGTGTCAAGGGGCGGATATGATTCTAGTTTGCCAATACCATGGCAATTTAGCTTCAAGACCTAATATGATTTCCGTCAAATGTGACAGACGTGAAATCCAAGATCTGGCAAACTCTTTGATAGATTCCCTGCCTGCATTGAAGCATTTCCCACTCCAAAATTCTCTCAACACCTTATTCTGCTAATGAATAGACCAGTATTCATTAATGAAAGCAGTCTTAAATTCCGCTAATGTGTGACACTTCAACATGGCATCAGCTGACCAACGCATTGCATCACCTGCCATTTGACTTCTTATAAATGAAATTTTCTCGCGTTCCGACCAAACTGATGGAAACACACCTTCAAAATCGTTCCACAAATCTAGCGGAGGGATACTTTTGCCTGGATCGAACCCTAAGAACTGCCTACACCCGATGAAAGCGGTGTTTGCAGCTACAACTTATTGTGCACTACCATTATCAGAAGCTACTGAAGCTACTTTACTCTCAGTTTTAGCAATGTTAGTGCTAATAGTTTCTACTTTCATTTCAACATTACCTACTCTTTGCACAACATGAGTAGTATCAGTCTTAATTGCATCTACCTCTGCTTGACATATGTTCACTTTTACATTAACATCTTTAAATCTATTGGAGCATAGTTCAGATTCCGCCTCTATCTTTTCTGTTAACTTTTGCTCCAGTTTCGCATCTTCCTTTTGGAAGTCTTTGCGAACCTCGGCAACTTCGGACTTTACCTTTTTATGCAACTCAGATAATTGCTGAGCAACCTTTTCCTTAATGTCAGCATGGCTGGAATCAATCTTATAATTGAAACTGTCCAGATCTGCTTTCCATCGCTGACAGTGTTTTAGCTAAGGTTAGTAAAAAGTTAAACAGATTTTGACTTAACTTAGTTCCTTCCGCACGACGTATGGTGATGCCGACGCCGCGGACAAGGATTACTGATGGGACGCAGTGCGTTGAACTGCAGATGGTACCTCGACAGCTGCTGTGTGTTTGTGTGTGTGTTTGTGTGTGTGTGTGTGTGTGTGTATGTGTGTGGCCCGCAACAGCAGGCGCGGCTCCGCCCGCAACGGACGACTGCAGTGGTGCGAGACTGGCTTCTTGCGATGCCGGCGGTACAGCTAGGTTCAGCACCAGCTTCGTCAATCCAGATGAGTTGTAATCCAAGGCGTCATTAATCGAATTGCTTCGTCAATGTGCACATATAACACTGTTTAGCACTGCTCAATTTCCCAGTTGTGTGTCGCATTTCACCTCCGAATCCGAATAACTGAAATCACTTTCACTCAGTTTAACAGTGTTTTTCCCGGCCGATGCACCATATGTGGGGCGGCATTTGGAAAATTATTATACTTCTGTTGTATGCTGCCCTTCTCAACACACGCTCTCTAACTATAATGGTTGCAACCAGAAAGTGATTAGCAAAAACGTGATGCCTGCAATTAAACTTCACTGTGCTCACTCGGATGGAGAATGAAAGTTACTGATTATTGAAGTTCATTACTCTCAGGATTTAGGATGATGTCTGGGAGTCATAGAAAATGCAGTTTACTATATTCTGAAAACGATGTTGTTGTTGTTGTTGTTATGGTCTTCAGTCATGCGACTGGTTTGATGCAACTCTCCATACTACTCCATCCTGTGCAAGCTTCTCATCTCCCAGTACTTTCTGCAGCCTACATCCTTCTGAATCTGCTTAGTGTATGCATCTCTTGGTCTCCCTCTATGATTTCTACCCTCCACGCGGCCCTCCAATGCTAAATTTGTGATCCCCTGATGACTCGGAACATGTCCTACTAACCGGTCCCTTCTTCTTGTCAAATTGTGCCACAAACTCCTCTTCTCCCCAATTCTATTCAATACCTAATCAATTAGTTACGCGGTCTATCCACCTAATCTTCAGCGTCCTTCTGTAGCACCACATTTCGAAAGCTTCTATTCTCTTCTTGTTCAAACTACACTCCTGGAAATGGAAAAAAGAACACATTGACACCGGTGTGTCAGACCCACCATACTTGCTCCGGACACTGCGAGAGGGCTGTACAAGCAATGATCACACGCACGGCACAGCGCACACACCAGGAACCGCGGTGTTGGCCGTCGATTGGCGCTAGCTGCGCAGCATTTGTGCACCGCCGCCGTCAGTGTCAGCCAGTTTGCCGTGGCATACGGAGCTCCATCGCAGTCTTTAACACCGGTAGCATGCCGCGACAGCGTGGACGTGAACCGTATGTGCAGTTGACGGACTTTGAGCGAGGGCGTATAGTGGGCATGCGGGAGGCCGGGTGGACGTACCGCCGAATTGCTCAACACGTGGGGCGTGAGGTCTCCACAGTACATCGATGTTGTCGCCAGTGGTCGGCGGAAAGTGCACGTGCCCGACCTGGGACCGGACCGCAGCGACGCACGGATGCACGCCAAGACCGTAGGATCCTACGCAGTGCTGTAGGGGACCGCACCGCCACTTGCCAGCAAATTAGGCACACTGTTGCTCCTGGGGTATCGGCGAGGACCATTCGCAACCGTCTCCATGAAACTGGGCTACGGTCCCGCACACCGTTAGGCCGTCTTCCGCTCACGCCCCAACATCGTGCAGCCCGCCTCCAGTGGTGTCGCGACAGGCGTGAATGGAGGGACGAATGGAGACGTGTCGTCTTCAGCGATGAGAGTCGCTTCTGCCTTGGTGCCAATGATGGTCGTATGCGTGTTTGGCGCCGTGCAGGTGAGCGCCACAATCAGGACTGCATATGACCGAGGCACACAGGGCTAACACCCGGCATCATGGTGTGGGGAGCGATCTCCTACACTGGCCGTACACCACTGGTGATCGTCGATGGGACACTGAATAGTGCACGGTACATCCAAACCGTCATCAAACCCATCGTTCTACCATTCCTAGACCGGCAAGGGAACTTGCTGTTCCAACAGGACAATGCACGTCCGCATGTATCCCGTGCCACCCAACGTGTTCTAGAAGGTGTAAGTCAACTACCCTGGCCAGCAAGATCTCCAGATCTGTCCCCCATTGAGCATGTTTGGGACTGGATGAAGCGTCGTCTCACGCGGTCTGCACGTCCTGCACGAACGCTGGTCCAACTGAGGCGCCAGGTGGAAATGGCGTGGCAAGCCGTTCCACAGGACTACATCCAGCATCTCTACGATCGTCTCCATGGGACAATAGCAGCCTGCATTGCTGCGAAAGGTGGATATACACTGTACTAGTGCCGACATTGCGCATGCTCTGTTGCCTGTGTCTATGTGCCTGTGGTTCTGTCAGTGTGATCATGTGATGTATCTGACCCCAGGAATGTGTCAATAAAGTTTCCCCTTCCTGGGACAATGAATTCACGGTGTTCTTAGTTCAATTTCCAGGAGTGTATTTATCGTTCATGTTTCACTTCCATACATGGCTACACTCCATACAAATACTTTCAGAAACGACTTCTTGACACTTAAATCTATACTCGATGTTAACAAATTTCTCTTCTTCAGAAACGCTTTTCTTGCCATTGCCAGTCTACATTTTATATCCTCTCTACTTCGACCATCATCAGTTATTTTGCTCCCCAAATAGCAAAACTCCCTTACTACTTTAAGTGTCTCATTTCCTAATCTAATCCCCTCAGCATCACCAGACTTAATTCGACTACATTCCATTATCCTCGTTTTGATTTTGTTGATGTTCACCTTATATCCTCCCTTCAAGACACTGTCCATTCCCGTTCAACTGCTCTTCCAAGTCCTTTGCTGTCTCTGACAGAATTACAATGCCATCGGCGAACCTCAAAGTTTTTATTTCTTCTCCACGGATTTTAATTCCTACTCCGAATTTTTCTTTTGTTCCCTTTATCGCTTGCTCAATATACAGATTGAATAACATCGGGGTTAGGCTACAGCCCTGTCTCACTCCCTTCCCAACCACTGCTTCTCTTTCAGCCGCTCGACTCTTATAACTGCCATCTGGTTTATGTACAAATTGTAAATAGCCTATCGCTCCCTGTATTTTACCCTTGCCACCTTTAGAATTTGAAGGAGAGTATTCCAGTCAACATCGTCAAAAGCTTTCTCTAAGTCTACAAATGCCAGAAACGTAGGTTTGCCTTTCCTTAATCTTTCTTCTAAACGATAAAACGTAAAATTCCAGACAAATGATTACCCATATCAGCTATTGTACTATCAGAGCTCTTCAGAGTCTATTGCGCAGATCCTAATATATCCAGATAACGAAACTGCTCAATAATCGTTATCGATGTAAAATTCAAAGTGAATGCTCGCCAAAATTTTATGTTAATGCCCATCAAACGCCACGCTAGTAATGATAGAGGGTCTGTTCTGCGGCAACATGTGAAAATACGACATACGCAAACTGAGACTAAATCACTGGAGTCATTCCGTTATTAACACTTTACTCCAATGTGAACTCATCGTTAAGTGCATATTGAGTTACATAATACGGCATCCAAAGCTGTTCCTGGCAACTGCAAAAAGCGATGCAGCTTCCATCACGGAGTGCGCGCTGATACAAATCTAGAAGAGAACTGGGGCCTTAATTTAGCTCGTACGCTCTTATTTATATAGCCGTGGTGTGGACGGCCAAAGTTGCAGCCGACAACATTTGCCTTCTTGACCAGCTGCTCGGGCTAGTAAAACACCGCTTCAAGTTACTAAATAATTAATTGCTTCATTCACTGAGGGCCATTGAAGCTCTCGAATTAACTGTGCAATCAGCACACAGGTAAGTATCTGTAATAAAATTCTAATGTGGGTAGGTTAAATGTTTTTGGCGAGAGAATTATTTTAGTTGCACCGCACGCAATAGGTGAGCTCTGAACTTGCCCTTTGGAGAGATGCTACAGCTATAGAATCTGAAGTTAAAGTTTTATGGGTTATTAGGCCGCGTCATGTTTTTTCTACAGTGTTGGACGTTTCGACCCCTCTGCTGGGATATTCCTCAGGATCTTTTGGTGTCCACTACTGCTAGAACACGTCGAACATTTTAGAAGAAACATTACGCGGCCTAATAACCCAAAAGATTTTAACTTATGTGACAACGGTCATGAAAGCCTGCAGACTTACAGGTGTAGTTTTTGAAATTTCTGATATCTTTGTTATTATAGCGCATCGCCATTCTATCTAAATCTAAACATCCTAGCTTTATCTAATCACTTACTTAATCTATCTTGCTTCTGTACTTTAAGGACAAAGAAACAATGAATTTCAACGAAAATATTACTTTGTGAGATCCAGCATGCTGTTTCCATTAAATAACAATGAAAAAGGAATCCGAATATAAATTTTGAAGTTTCTAGCTCCTTCCTGTTGCGCCGATGATTTTTACATAAAACGTCCAAATTTCGAAAACTGTTTAAGTTATTAAACTGAAACTTATCACATTATTATTTTAGCATCATTCCTGACATGCTATCAACTTTTCAGATTATTTACTTTTTTTAAAAAGTATTGCGCAACATTCGTGACGTCATAGCAAGTTACAGCGGAATAGGCTGGCACACAATGGAAAGCACATGAATTTTATATGGCGTGAGTAGGCTGCTTCCCTACAAAGGTAGCGAGAGAACTGAGAAAATTGATCAATACTAAGTGTGTTCGACTTGGAAGAAACCCAAATAAACTCATCATAGATTGCCTAGCTTTTATAGCTGACACGACATTATCTATTGGAGACATAAGCTCTGAAAATAATACTACATGATACTACATAATAATATTTTATGGTATGTATGGCTGGTATATATGGCTGTTATTCATGTAAACATTTTGTCTTTCATATGTGGAACCTAGACTTTTATAGGTTTACCGTCAGCAAATGAGTATAGTTGGTTACACACTGTTTTTATTTTTCTAGCAGATCTGAAGATGGCACTAGCCGAAACCGGTCATAGTGAAATAGAAAAATTTATATGTTCTAGAAGGATCTGTAAAATTAAGTTACATGGCATTAATTACTGAATCACTGCATAGTATCGAAGAACATATCACAGAAATACAGAAACAATTAGGTAATAGAGGACAAAAAATGTCATTTGATAGACATACTTCACGACAAATATCAATGATGCCCCTCCAGATCTTAAAACTCATAAGAGCATAATATCTGAAACAAACTCTTTTAATTACCACGGAAGTGGAGAACAAGCAACCTGAAGAAAAGATATCCATCCAAAATAAAGTACAAAAAATGGAATGGGCATTCCAGATGAGAAAGAAGTTATATAACAAAAAACTCTGACCTGGAACACAAAAGTAAGACACTGTCAAACTATGGTAAGGTCTGAAACACTGTATACAACAGAAAAACGTGAAGTAACAAGATTAAGTGATGTTAAAAAAATTTTAAAACGTTGAAAGAAGAATACTAGGGAAAATTCTTGGACCTGAAAGTGATAGTTATGTTGAATAGAAATCAAAATCACAAAGATAGCTCCACTTGAAAATGGAAAAGCTAACTGACGTTTCCAGGAAACGAAAGCTGTAGTTTTATGGATACATATGCCTAATGGTTGGTAATGGACTAATCAAGCAGAAATTCAACTTATTATACAACTCCAAATCCAAACCCATATGGTTAATCGAAATTCACAGAGACATGAAAGCACCAGAACCAGAATGGACGCGACAGATAACAGAATTGTCTTCAGAGAAGCAACACAAAAGGCAGTATTACAGGGAAGAAACAGGTCTGCAAAAGGAAGGAAGTGGACCTAGGAAGAAGAGGAACACCAGACTCGAACGATGACGGAAGTCTGGGAGTAACGACAATTAAACAGATAGAAGCAAAAACAAAGTTGGTTTACAGTATCATCCTAAAAGGTTATGCGAACGAAGAAATAAATAAATAAATATTAAAGTCATTTGGAAGACGTTAATTCTTCAGTTAGAAAATTTTATGGAAAATAAAATTCTGTATATTTTTGAGACCAGCTTTATAACATATGGGCAATTAAGCCATACATCGTCGAGCGTGCACAACTTGTATCGGTACGTTGAAACGATACGTCTTTTTTCACGGAACATGCGATATTCGCAAATGAACGGAGTTTTTTAATCTTGCGAATTTTATCTCTTCATCAAAATGAAAATGTGTGCAAGTTTCCAACTGCTTCTGTTTCAGAATATATCCAATTTGTAACAGGTTTTTGATAGTACTTCTACTTCATTAACTGTCACTTACTGATGTTGGTGTTAAGTAGAGTAATAATGTAAAATAAATATAAACATACAATATATAGCTTTGACAACATTTTCGTGATCGCAAACGTTTTCCTCTTTCACTAGAATATTTTTTCCTAGGTACGAGAGCATGTTGAACCATTGTGTCACTTTTCACATTAGGAAAACCCTTACTTTTCGGTACCGAATTTTGTAATTTCATAGGAAGACTACAGCACCGAAAAACGAATGCCATCGTTTAGAAACGGTATAAGAATTTGTGTTAAACTTCTATACATGCCTGGATAGAGACGGAAGTCTGAAGAAGATACAGCCCTTTTTCTTGCGTATGGTATATCACCCTTCCGGTAGGGGTTACTTATTTTGTGAAGATTTACAACACCTTTTAACACTCATTTCACACGGTGAAGAGCCCTGTTAAAAGCTTCGCTTTTTCTTAAGACTTCCCTGCAATTTAAAGTCTGACATCAGACCTACCTCTCTTGTGCCTTTACCTTTGCGACAGTCCTCTCAGATATATTTTCTGTTCTTTTGTTTTTCATAATAGTTAGTATCTTTGAAGCATGAGATATCAAGACAATTTTTTGGCAGTTCTCATATTTATCAATACTTCCGGTCAATGGAATTATGTAGACTACATTCGTTCGAGAATCCGATGGTTCAGTACATCTCCAGGCTAAAAGATTATACACATTAATAATTGTCAGTTATCTGGAAGTAATTGAGATTCTGCTGCCTTTCCAGTCCAATCGATATTATTTATGAGTGACTTGCGTTGCGTTACTTTCCTTTTTACCCTGAACATTTCAGTATTCGCTACTTTCAGCGACCTATTAAAGTATATCGTCTGTATAGCGCAATATCTTTACAATTGCCTTTCTTACACCCATATTCGTATGTACTACTTATGTGATTAAACTTTTCAGTGACGTCCATTCCTCGTGAAGTGAACTGCCTGATTACATTTGCACCTATTCTCTCCAAGCCGCCTTACGATGCGTGGCGAAGGGTTTTTCTGGTAGCACAATATTTCCCCCTCCGCCTTCCTGGTTCATTCTCGAATGGTGCTTGGTTTTAATCTACACAATTTCTACAGGACAGAACCACAAACGCACGATAGCATTCTTTGGTACTGCAGTACAGTATTTCGCACCCTGACAATTATATTAAAATCAGTTTACTCTTCGTCACTACATATACACTCCTGGAAATTGAAATAAGAACACCGTGAATTCATTGTCCCAGGAAGGGGAAACTTTATTGACACATTCCTGGGGTCAGATACATCACATGATCACACTGACAGAACCTCAGGCACATAGACACAGGCAACAGAGCATGCACAATGTCGGCACTAGTACAGTGTATATCCACCTTTCGCAGCAATTCAGGCTGCTATTCTCCCATGGAGACGATCGTAGAGATGCTGGATGTAGTCCTGTGGAACGGCTTGCCATGCCATTTCCACCTGGCGCCTCAGTTGGACCAGCGTTCGTGCTGGACGTGCAGACCGCGTGAGACGACGCTTCATCCAGTCCCAAACATGCTCAATGGGGGACAGATCCGGAGATCTTGCTGGCCAGGGTAGTTGACTCACACCTTCTAGAGCACGTTGGGTGGCACGGGATACATGCGGACGTGCATTGTCCTGTTGGAACAGCAAGTTCCCTTGCCGGTCTAGGAATGGTAGAACGATGGGTTCGATGACGGTTTGGATGTACCGTGCACTATTCAGTGTCCCCTCGACGATCACCAGTGGTGTACGGCCAGTGTAGGAGATCGCTCCCCACACCATGATGCCGGGTGTTGGCCCTGTGTGCCTCGGTCGTATGCAGTCCTGATTGTGGCGCTCACCTGCACGGCGCCAAACACGCATACGGCCATCATTGGCACCAAGGCAGAAGCGACTCTCATCGCTGAAGACGACACGTCTCCATTCGTCCCTCCATTCACGCCTGTCGCGACACCACTGGAGGCGGGCTGCACGATGTTGGGGCGTGAGCGGAAGACGGCCTAACGGTGTGCGGGACCGTAGCCCAGCTTCATGGAGACTGTTGCGAATGGTCCTCGCCGATACCCCAGGAGCAACAGTGTCCCTAATTTGCTGGGAAGTGGCGGTGCGGTCCCCTACGGCACTGCGTAGGATCCTACGGTCTTGGCGTGCATCCGTGCGTCGCTGCGGTCCGGTCCCAGGTCGACGGGCACGTGCACCTTCCGCCGACCACTGGCGACAACATCGATTTACTGTGGAGGCCTCACGCCCCACGTGTTGAGCAATTCGGCGGTACGTCCACCCGGCCTCCCGCATGCCCACTATACGCCCTCGCTCAAAGTCCGTCAACTGCACATACGGTTCACGTCCACGCTGTCGCGGCATGCTACCAGTGTTAAAGACTGCGATGGAGCTCCGTATGCCACGGCAAACTGGCTGACACTGACGGCGGCGGTGCACAAATGCTGCGCAGCTAGCGCCATTCGACGGCCAACACCGCGGTTCCTGGTGTGTCCGCTGTGCCGTGCGTGTGATCATTGCTTGTACAGCCCTCTCGCAGTGTCCGGAGCAAGTATGGTGGGTCTGACACACCGGTGTCAATGTGTTCTATTTTCCATTTCCAGGAGTGTATTTACACGCTCTCGATATTGCCTAGGAGTCGTTTCTCGATTGAATTTTACTACCACGAGCAACCGTACAGCGTAAGCACTATATTTCAGCCACAAGTTCTTTTAGATACAAAACATAGCTTAGATATCCTTTTCATCAATAGCAGTTTATTTTATGAACAAATCTATTTGTCGGTGTACTTCCCGTAAACTTACGTCGTTATTTTCATAACTGATGCTAAATGTTCGCTGATTTAACAGTTCTGCATATTACAATGAATTTTTAATTTTAGGAAAGTACATGAGTGTCTGTACATAGGCCCTCCTACGGTGTCACTCTTTATACTAAGCTGAAATTTTGCTGTCATTTGACCGCAAATTTGTTTTAATGTAACAATTCATTATTCGGCATTAATACATACAACTGTCACGCAGATGTTAGCGAATTTGGTCTCCCTCAACAACTCTCCTTCCTGCAGAACGTATTTCATTCCACCAGAAGAGAAATCCAGAGAGTGTCTACATACCACACATAAACGTGTGTCTGTTACATTTCCTTCGGCAATTCTAAATGTGCATAGCATTGTTAAAAATATATATCGGCTCAACCACTTGTTTATAGTGTGAAACACTAAGATTGACGCGTTTCGGAAGTCAAGCTTCCATCATCAGAATAATAAAAAGTAAAAGAACCTGTTAAAACTCGCTAAAATGGAACATGCACCAGGCACAATAAAATTGATAATAAAATTAAAATATCGTGGCTACTTTCCTTGTTGCAGCCGTGTCTTCCAAGGTGCATCTCCACATAGTCGTCAAAATATAAAAACTCTAAAATGGTGTCGCCTATGGTGTTCAACATCTAACCACATGGCTCTCTCCTCTATCGTCGTAAACCGCCCGTGCGTCTTCGTTGATACCATACAGCACGTAGCCAAACACGACACTGAAACGCGAGTGAGCTCACGCGCAAGTAAACAAGGAAGTCACAGAGATGTCTATAGAAGCAGATAACGTATACACGTTCCAAGGACGTCATGAAATGATCGTACCTGCCAATTGCTAAAAATGTAGTTACTAAAAGAAACCAGTGAAATGTTTGAAAAAGTTATTTGTATCACCAGTTAGCTGTTCATTCAGCGTGTTCTGATTATCCACGCTATCTATCGTAACTTCCAGCTGTTCTAGTAGATCCAGCTTTTTGCCTTTGTCCTGTCTATGTAAAATAACGAGATCCTGATCCATTCCCAACATGGGGTGTCCCGTTTCCCAAATATGCGTGGAAACGTTTTAGAGTGTAATACACTATAAACAAGTGGTTGAGCCGATATATTTTTTAACATTGACATTCACAACCACGACCTCTCATCCAGTACCGATAGAATCAAAGTACATAGCATTTCTAGCGTTTTGGACATACTCCGCATTTTAATTACAGCTAAATGCACTCAGTTAACATGAGAACTTTTCCAACAACAGAACTAACCTCCTGTGGTCTTTTAAAAGTTTGTGGAAGCTCCAGAGGAGTCTACCTTATCTTGTAAGAGAAATTAGGGTCCCTCAACGCTCTCACTAGCATACTGACCAAAACAAAAAGGCTTATCGGGGCATCGCAGAATAGTAAATTGTGATGTTGTCCGGAAATCTGTGTGTCATTACCCATTAATACAGTCCCACCGAGGAGAGACTAGACAGAAAATGGATTGAAGGGTAGCAGTTTTAAGGACAGAGAGAAAAAATTGCCACAGAAAGCGCCTTGGGGGAAAATGGGTAATAGGGCTTCTTGAGGATTTTTTCCAGTAGCTGTAGTTCTTGTGTGGGTGTTACGAAATGTTGATAGAGGGAAGTTACCGTTGTAGCTGGGAATCAGCGATATCTCCTAGTCCAGCTTCAGCGTCCGAGCGCCTGTTACATACCAGAGTCGTTATTAAAGAGGCCAGTTTCCTTAGAAAATCGGCCGCTCGTTACGCGCAGTCCTGTGGGTTTGTTTGTATTTCGTGTATTCGGCTTCCCTGTTTTTGTTGGTTAACAGATGTATGAGCACAACTGACGCTACCAATCTCATGTCCCGTGATTCAGCGGTTCATCGATATTGCACAGCTTGTTTGCTTAGCTTAGACCTGTCACGTGTGGTTAATTGTCCCTAAGGACAGTTATTTTTTGCGTGGTTATGCTTTCACCTGTGGCTGTGGCCGTAGTTTCCCACACTCAGTTTGAACGGGTTGTTGGAATGTTTTGAGTTCTTGTACAGCTGTGGTGCAAGGGTTTTCAAAACATCTACGATAGTATAGAGGTGGAACTAACTACGTAAGTCGGTGGTGTGTTTCTCTTAGAGCATGGTTTGTGATACGTCATACCTTGTTCTGTATGACCTTAGTTCGACGTTTGCTTAACATGGCATTTCTCCAACAAAGGCTCGACAGTTCAGAGTGCTGTCCGTAGTCGCGAGTCATTGTTTGATGGTTTCCAATCTTCTTATAACCTGCGTAAATGCCAGCCATTGTGTTATCTGATGTTGGAAGGTCGTTGGCACCAGCGGCCAGCCAAGACACAAGCATCAACATTTTTGTGACATTTCACGAGTTCCTAACTAGGAACGAATTATATAGCTTTATCATTGTGCTTTGATAGTTTAGTTAATATTTAATAGACACAATTCTCGCATTTACGTTAGCATCGGAAAGTAAACCGATTTTTGACATTACAAGTTCTCAACCAGAAGCCTCACCTGAGTGCTTTATTAGTTTAATTTTTAATATCTGCATGTTAATCCAATCCATTAGACACAGTTGCTATGATTGCTGTGTGCCGATGCGAGCCGAGTTCATGACGTTTCGTTCTCTGTCCGTTACACAGCTTGAGGCTGCAGTGGTTGGGCATCACTGCTGTGGGCCGGCCGCGGGTATCCAACGGACGGCCATACGGCTAACGAGTCCGCCAATCGGTTCGCACCGGTGGCGGCCCAGTTACAGCTCGCACTGAGGTTGATCCCTCACCTTTAATCGGGTGATGTCACCTCGGGGCGTGCCGCCGTCGATGACTTCCTAGGGGGCCGAACGTAAGGCCTCTCTGTTAGTCTGAATACAGGTTCCAGGTGCCGTCTGTGGTTGACACTGTCCGTTAGCCAGATATATTCACTTGTCCTGTTTCAGAGGAAGCCTCTCACCCTGCTAGATCCAGGCAATCACAGAGGATGGGATTATTGCTAGTCACGAGAAATGAGAGCAATGAGGAACTTAACATCAGGATTGATGGTCACGAAATAGATGAAGTTAAAGAATTCTGCTTCTTAGGCAGCGAATTAACCATTGGCTGACAGAGCAAGGAGGACATAAACTTTTGCGAGAAACTTAGCATCAAAATCTCCTTCCGTGATTGTATTACTTTTGGAAACAATAGGCAACCGTGTCTCTGTCAATCCATCACAAACGTAATATTCCCATGGATCGTGTTACAACATCTCTCATCAATTCGAAAGATGGATCGTTACAGTCATTTCAATCGTGTATTTGTGTCTATAGTTGAGCATATCTGTGATTATTTATAAACAGAAGTATGCAACGTTTTGTGGTCGACAGAGAAGTTTAATTTATACGCTGTGAATTTGTTTATTTTCTAGACAGGTGATTTTGGAATATTTTAAGGAATGTCTGGAAACACAAACACTTTCAGAAGGCAGACAATGACTGATGTTGAGACTGCTTGGGAAATTTTCCATCGAAGTAGCAGTAGGACAAGCAGAAAGCACATGTGTATTATCTAACTGGTGCCTGAAGTGTAGGTGACAAAAGCGTGTGTGTTGTGTAGAGTTTGTTGTTGGTAATGGTGAAAGGAGGGAGAAAGAGAAAAACCGTGCCAGGACAAAGACTGTTTGCCTTTAATAGCACCATTCAAAGCTAGTATCCTACGAATGCTTAACCATCAACATCTCCAACTATATTAAGCAAGCGGCATTAGGGTGGAGGGTGGAGAGAACAGCTGCTACTGTTCCCAGAATGAAATTTTCACTCTGCAGCGGAGTGTGCGCTGAAATGAAACTTACTGGCAGATTAAACCTTTTGCCGGACATAGACTCGAACTCAGTACCTTTGCCTCGGGATCCAAGTTCTAGTCTCGGTCTGGCACCCAGTTTTAATGTGCCAGTAATCATATCAGAGGACACATCGCTGTATGGTGAAAATTTCATTCTGGAAACATCCCTCAGGCTGTGACTACGCCATGTCTCCGCAATATCCTGTCTTCCAGAAGTGCTAGTTCTGCAAGTTTCGCAGCAGGGCTTATGTGAAGTTTGGAAAGTAGGAGACGAGGTACTGGCGGAAGTGAAGCTGTGAGGATGGAACGTCAGTAGTGCGTGGATAGCTCAGTTGGTAGAGCACTTGCCTGCGAAAGGCTAAGGTCCTGAGTTCGAGACTGTTTTCGGCCGGTGAGCGGCGAGGACGCCTTCTTCACGTCCCGTCCGCAGAGTCGCGAGCGTGCGTAGTCTGTTTACTTCCTCGTCGCAGCTAATGCTCGCGTCCGCTGACACAGAGTCGCTATGGCTCATTCGTACA
This sequence comes from Schistocerca piceifrons, assembly GCF_021461385.2. NCBI lineage: Eukaryota > Metazoa > Arthropoda > Insecta > Orthoptera > Acrididae > Schistocerca > Schistocerca piceifrons. The sequence continues at coordinate 48,654,825 of NC_060139.1, forward strand.
GAAAAGCTACCATCAAGATCAGCTTCCAGCCCGACTACGCGAGACCACGAGACTTTGAAATCGAACGATTCATCCGTGACGAAGTTCAAATACCACCACAGCACATCGTCGGTATCCACTTATCCATCACGAGTAGCGTCGTTTACGTCAAGATGGTCGATGGCGAGTTGGGTCACGCAGTTGTGAACAGATTTGCGAACACTCTCAAGTTCAAACACTCCGGTGGTCACAAGGGGGAGGCTACCGTTGACCATGCATGACTAGAATTACGCACACTAAGAGTCTTCGAACTCCCATTCGAAGTGCCACAGGACGTAGTTACCTTAGTAGCTTTCCGCCCGTATTGGGCGGTCATTAGCCACTTGACTGAATAATGGAACACTTTCGAGACATATAGGTTCTCAAGGGCGTCCGACAAGTTGAAATTGAATTAAAAAGACACGTGCCATCCTACTTAATCATAGATGGATGTCGAGCAATCATTCTCTACGACGGATAGCCTCGTACTTTTTCTAGTTGCGGCCAAGAGGGTCATGTACGCTCGACGTGTATTCAACGTCAGGTTACATAAATTCCGTTACATGACGCGGCGCCACCTCCTAAGCTCACGGGCCTTCCCCTGAATTACGCAGGGGTGACAGGATCGACCATCATGATAGACGAAAGACCACTTGGAAGGAAGGAAGCGTTAGAATGTACACCTGTCGCCAGTCCTGGATTGACCAACAACATTACGGAGTCCACAGAGATTGAAGAAAACCGCCCATCGACTCCATAAGAAGATTCGTACGAGAGAATGGAACTAGACGTTAACGACCTCTTCTTTTCTCCCTGAGTGGAATGCGTTGCGGGAATCACTAACTCTTTCGGACACAGAAATCCACGTCCGCAAACAAAGGTTATCGAGAAAACATAAAAAGCGACGTCGCACACCCTCAGACGATTGCCTCCAGCGGACGTCTTCTCCAGTTGACGACGAGACGAGAAAAATGGATGACACAGGATCGCCCTCACCTGTCACTTTGCCTGATTGCGACAAACCCGATTCCGCTCTTTAAGGCAAACAGACCACAAGCACAGCGAACGCCGTTGGTACACATCCAGAAACAACTGCAGATTCACTCTTAGTTACTCAGCCCACAAGTGTTCTATCGCGGCCACCGTTAACTTACGGACCATGGGCAGACGACATTGAAGACGATTCTACGCCCGCTGTGGTGGATGAAGAGAGGAATCTCTCATCTCACACCTCGGCCCCTCCCGAGTAGCAACAGAAGCGGCCAGCAGATCACAAGCCCTACCTTCTACGGCGACTCTGAAGGTGATCCACCTCCCCATCCCCCACTGCAGGAGACGATGTACAGACCTATCGCTTAGCGTACGAAGTTGTCGCTACTCCAAGATATGCTCAATGAAGCAGACGTTGACATTGTCTTTCTCCAAGAAGCCTTCGTCGCCGATTTCCCGGGTATGTGTGGTTAAAAGGCTGACAGTGGAGTCGCAGTTCACCTCCGAGAGGGCCTCGAGGCGGATGAAGTACGATATCTCCCCGACGCTAGAGGAATGGCCGTAACGGTGATAGGCGACCAGTTTGTCAGTGTGTACGCCATTTCTGGAACGATTCGCGACCGATCGCTCTTCTTCGCAGAAGGAATTGCACCGCTTTTTCAGGGCAGGCACGATGATTTGGTATTAGGGGGCGAATACAAGAGTACCCAAGCACCTAAACATCAGCTGCCACGCCATTCACCATGCCCCGACCTGGGGACACTAATCAGCGATCTCCAGCTGGTAGATACATGGGAACATGTCAGAGGAAATCGACCGAGATACACACATTCTGCGAGTCACTCTTCTAGTAGCATCGATAGGACTTCCGTCTCCCGTTCTCTCTTGACAACAGTGAGTGACGCGGAGGTGTGGTCAGTAGCCTTTTCTGATCACGAGGCCTATATATGTGCCGTCACCCTTCGTCGCCAACGGATGTGACGCAGCCGACATCCCTGGAAATTTAACCTTGCTCATCTCGCTTCTCCTGATTGCGACGCGCCATCGAAGACACGTGGAGTTCGTGCGTCCGCCGCCTCCCGACGTATCCTACATCGATCAGTTGGTGGTTAAACTGCGCCAAGCCGGCCCTACGGAGAACCTTTATTACGTATGGTAGTGAGACCGCTGCTTCGAGGTGGCAGACCCTCGATTTTTATTTTACCGCCCCTCGCGAATGTGCCTCCTTGCCAACCACATCGGAGCGACAGATGACAGTACAGCGTGCGAAGGCACGGATCATAGCCTACATGTACTGATACCTCAAAGGGACGATCGTCCGAGTGCGAACACATGACACACTCGCAATGGAACGACCTAATGTACCATGTCATTCGAGAACGTAAACTGCGAAGACGGGCGCTGATACAGGCCATAACCGCTGAGGACGGCAGTCACCACACAACACAACGCGATATTTGTGCAGCCTTCTTCGACCGTTACGCACGACTTTATACTGCTCCATGTTCCGACCCGATGACGGTGACAGGAGTCTCGCAACTGGCTTATGGCACTGTCCCACAGGATTGACAAACTGAATTATTGAACGACATTACGGAAGACGCCATAGGTATAGGAGCGGCGAGTAGGTCTCCTGGCCCAGACGGCCTCCCTGTGGAGTTTTACAGAATTTTCCAGTATTTACTGGCTCCCAAGTTGACAGACATCTGTCGGGAGCTTATGTCCCTCGCTGTGCCGCTGACCGTGACCTTCGTAGAAGGAATAATTATACTGGTTCATAAACGTAAAGCCACCTTTTCGTTTTCGACTGCACAAGAAGGTTCGTAAGAGAGAATGGAACTCGACGCTAGGGTTGTACCGACCTCTGCTTTTCTCCATAAGGGGAATGCGTTGCGGGAATCACGAACTCTTTCGGAAACAGAAACCCACGTCCGCAAACAAAGATCACCGAGAAAACATAAAAAGCGACGTCGAACACCCTCCGACAATTGCCTCTAGCGGATCTCCTCTGCAGTTGACGACCGGATGGCCGACGAGTACGTGATAACAGCCCGCTAACACCCGTCAACTGCGACCTGTTGATATTCACCAGACTATTAGCAAAGCGTATACGACCGACCCTGCCTCATGTCAACTCACCAGATCAGGCTTCCCTAGGGGGTATTAATCAAATCCACACAGCATTGTATCGATACCGTGGCATACTAGCCATAGCAACCCACCGCCGCATCACTAGATTTTAGCCAAGCTTTTGATCGAGTGAATCACGCGTACCTAACGTCCGTTCGCCAACACATGCAGTACCCACAGCAATTCACAGACGTCCTGATGCGCTTCCTCCGAGGGTCTACTTACAAAGTGCTCGTTAACGGACGTCTAACGCAGTCTCTCCCGACTTTCCGATAGGTGCAAAAAGGCTGCCCTTTTTCGACCTTACTCTACGTTCTGCCGGCCGCGGTGGTCTCGCGGTTTTAGGCGCTCAGTCCGGAACCGCGCGACTGCTACGGTCGCAGGTTCGAATCCTGCCTCGGGCATGGATGTGTGTGATGTCCTTAGGTTAGTTAGGTTTAAGTAGTTCTAAGTTCTAGGGGACTGATGACCACAGATGTTAAGTCCCTTAGTGCTCAGAGCCATTTGAACCATTTGAACTCTACGTTCTGACACTGGAACCGCTCCTCTGTGGCCTCCGTCAACGCCTCACTGGACCAAATCGGTCGCCATGGCCACAGGAAACGGGTTGATCCCAGCGTGTGTCGTTCACCTACAGCTTAGTGGCACTGTCGGATGTCTCGGCATAGTGTTTCACGATGACATACGGCGCACCTCCGCTTATTACAACAAATTCGGGTCCAAATCTTCAACCTTCGTCTGCGGTCCTTCGACATTCTTCAAAAGACACAATTCGTCAATGTTTACCTCGCATCGCGCCTTCCACATACAGCACGTGTCCTTCCAATACCGTTACTGATGGCCCGACGTATATTAGCTGCATTCTGAGCCTACGTCGGTACAGGCATGCCCTTCAAAGTCAGTTATGAGTCGCTGACCCTTCCCCCTAAAACAGGTGGTCTTGACCTAGTCCATGTCCACGACAGATCTGTGGGCCTGTTTGTCAGCTCGCACGTCAAGCTGTGGCGCCACTACTCGGAAAGTCTGACAGGTCTGCTGTTGGAGTCCTTAGCTCCGTCCTCCCTTATGCCTCCACTGACGACGCAAGAAATATCCCCCACCCTTCTACTACTTCCGGCACTTTTACATTGAACACATTTATGTCCGTATCGCAGTATCACCGTCGAAACAGGCGTCGGCGCAGTATATATACGATGTCGTACAGCAGAGCCACCCACCAAACATCATTGAGGCCCAAAAGCCCTCAGGTTAATTGGAAGGTGGTGTGGCGGACGATACACGCGGTTACACTGGATACAGACGTCCGATCCATATGGTACATCACAGTCAACGGTAAACAGATCACCCGATCACACCTCCACAAGATAAATATGGCGGAATCGCCTCTATGTGTAGACTTCGGAATACCGGACACGGACGAGCGCCGTCTTACATGTGGCGCGGCAGAAGACGTATGGCGCTTGGTGAGACAAATTTTGTCATATTTTCTACGTTACGGAGATGATAGATAAACTCCAATGGAAGACTCTGCAGGAGAGACGCTCAGTAGCTCGGTACGGGCTTTTGTTGAAGTTTCGAGAGCATACCTTCACCGAAGAGTCAAGCAGTATGTTGCTCCCTCCTACGTATATCTCGCGAAGAGACCATGAGGATAAAATCAGAGAGATTAGAGCCCACACAGATGCATACCGACAGTCCTTCTTTCCACGAACAATACAAGACTGGAATAGAGGGGAGAACCGATAGAGGTACTCAAGGTACCCTCCGCCACACACCGTCAGGTGGCTTGCGGAGTATGGATGTAGATGCAGATGTAGACTGACTCTGGAACACATCACATCTCGACTTCTACTATTTCCGGATGAACAGTATTTCCCGCGTATCAAAACCAACGCAGTCACGTCGATCTGTGGGCATGCGGTACAATACTTATTTCACGATGGAGCTAAAGATGTATTAGACTTTTGGAAATACCTACAAAAACGTTATTGCAACATCGTACAGAACCCAAAATACGGACAATATTTTTCTAATTACTTCGGGAGTGCCCTACGTGACCCTCCAAGCAGCTGGGTCATCAACAAGTAGGAGAAGATACCCATTGACTGAGCTGACAAGATTATGTCTGATTATCGGTGGAATAACATACGACGTAAGTGAAGGTGTACCTGGATGATGAAGCGTAAGGAGAGTAGCGACACACCCTCTGCATCGTGTACGAGGCACATTTTTCGTTTTCCCCATATATATTACCTCAGTGTAGGAAAGTACCGAGATATTGTTTCGTTTACTTAGAGCACGTTGCGGTGCTAGGTACATTTATTTTTGTTGTGGTATAAAATGAATACAAATTACGAATATATTAAAAGAAATAAATAAAAAAATCCCACAATTGATTCCCCATTACTATCCCTGATAGCTTGAACGGCCCGGAGGACACTATGGCCAGACGTTGGATAACGACCCCTGCCCACACTGGCCTCCCCTCCATCCGAAAAAAAAATTGTTACCTCCCGCGCCCCTTGGATTTTTCTGATCCATTCGACAGTCCTTACGAACAATGACTGTAGAAACGTCTTCGTGTGAACTATTCGTTGTATCATCCCTAACTTTCCTATTAATCCAATCTCATTGGGTATCCATACTGATAGAAAATATTCCAAAATCGGTCGCACGATTGCTTAAGCTACATATTTTGTTGAGTAATTTCTCCTTCTTAAGAGTCTTTCAATCTCACTGTGGTGTATACTACTACTGCAACTAGTTTTAGAGATAACTCCAGTTTAGATCGCTGTCGGTGTGTACTCTTGGGTATTTTACGTTTGTTACAATCTGCAGTGATTAATCGAACGATAATGGTTATCCTCTCCTGTGTATCAAATACTTTCACTTCACGCGGAAATGCTCACAGATCAAATGAGAACGCTAGTAATTAGGACCTGTTCACCCGTGATTTGTTCCCCATACTGTCCACACGCATGCTGTCAAATTGTTTTCCTACAAGGACGTCTGTCGCCAGAGCTCAAGATTTCGTAGCGAACTCAACTACGGGGTTGCATAGAAAAATAAGTATTGATTTTTCCGATAAATGTCCGAAAAGTACTGGAATGCTATCAAGCCGAGTGCATTATAAATAGGTGACAAAAGGAGTTACCGTTGTGTTATGGGACAATTGCTGGCAGTGCTTTGTGAAAGAAACAGAGGCTGTACCAACAGCGACGGACGAATTCATATAGATAACGAAACCTGCACCCATTCAGAAGTTTCCATTTCGAATGAAATGACAGACACAAGATAAGAGCCTTCTGCACATAAATAGAATTCCAAATTCGATAACGTCCGCTTCACTCGCTCGTGGTACGCAACGCGGTAGTAAAAGGAAACGATCCCTTTTATTTAAGAGCTCTTGTCTTTCCACAAGAGAAAACTTTCTTATAATATCCGCTTTTTTCCTCAAGATAGTCGTTTCATTATAGTTCGAAAAACGATTTGGAATGAGCGTTACCCCTATTCTAGTTCGTGATAACGTCCAAAACTACAATTAAATTTAATGCAAGGAAGTATATTGGTATCACGAAAACAATATTCAATGAAAGTTTGATATGGAACATATTATGTGGTGTACATCGGAATTTAATAATCTGCATGAAATCGGGAAATTCGCTGAGAGGTCAGGGCAAGGAAAGGAAACCAGTAACTGATCTTCTGCTACAGCAGTGTGCCTACTAGTTGAGCGAGATATGCAGGACAACTTTTTGGGCTATGGAAAGTAGTAGATAGATTATAGGAGAAGCTAAGAGGGCTGCTCGTTAGTCGCACCTAGGTATCTCAGTTGATCATAGTCCCAATCCTGCAACCAGTTTTAATATGCTATGGTGAATCACATACGGCCTTTTTTGTAAGTCAGTAGAAAGGAAACAAAAGACTATAAAACTACCACGGGTTTTGGTTTACACCGATTAAACGATTAACAAAAGCAATTACTTTTACTTTGGCGTTAGCGATCGAATATTTGTCTTGTTCGGCTCAAACAAGTATGGTGAGTAGGATGTAAAGGAGTGCTGTTAAATATACAAAATTCCATTGGAGTAGATATCTTTCGAGATACTGAAATCGTACTGAAGTGTACAGCTAGGTTTGCTACTGGTAGTTTCGATCAACAAGCGACTTTTACGGGAACGCTCCGTGAACCCAGCTGAACGTCACTAGAGAGAAGAAAACGTTTCTGTTGACGAAGCACTGCTGAGAAAGTTTAGAGAAGTGACAGTTACGACCGATTGCTGAAAAATCCTACTGCCGTCAACAATCATCTGCAAGTGGACCGCGGAGGCAAAAGAGATAGGGACTCGTAAGGGAGCATATAGATAGTCTATTTTTCCTCGTAGCATCTTCAAGTGGAATAGAAAAGAGAAAACTTAGCACGGTATGTCCGAACGAACAGACGTCATTAGAATAAGTTTAATTATAATTCTAGAACGGCGAAACGACAATATTTATGGTTGGTTGCCCTGCACAAGGCCGCACGTACGGAGACAGAGCTCTCGTTAAATTTAAGTAATTTAGGTTGTAATTAATTGTAGTTGAACACTTTTAACTAATTAAATAGTTCTTTTGTGCACTCCTAAAGCTCACCCGGAAAAGTTTTTCTGTTAGTTGCGTAGTGTTCTAGTAATCGCGAAAAGTTCGTTTGTTTACCTACTGCTGCTTAGGCCTAATTTTTTGAGTGTCCATATTTAGCGTTATACTGCAATTGGAAGTGCATTTGCTGTAGTTTAAATACGTTAATTAGGGTGCTTTTCAAGCTCACCATTAAAGGTTTTTCTTTTATTTGCGTATTGTTCCAGTAATCGCGAAAAGTGCGTTTTGTTTGTATTTCAGAAAATGGTTCAAATGGCTCTGAGCACTATGGGACTTAACATCTATGGTCATCAGTCCCCTAGAACTTAGAACTACTTAAACCTAACTAACCTAAGGACATCACACAACACCCAGCCATCACGAGGCAGAGAAAATCCCTGACCCCGCCGGGAATCGAACCCGGGAACCCGGGCGTGGGAAGCGAGAACGCTACCGCACGACCACGAGATGCGGGCGTTTGTATTTCGCGGCTTTGCTTTAGTTTCCGAGTGTGCATACTTAGCGCTATACCGCAATCTTAAGTACATTTGGTATAGATTAACTAATTAAATACCTTCATTAGTGTGCTCTTCAAGCTTGCCATTAAAGGTTTTTCTTTCATTTACGTATTCTTTCACTTATCGCAAAAAGTTCGTTTTGGTTACATTCGGCTGTTTAGGCTTAATTTTTGATGGTGCGTATTTAGCGTTATACCACAAATTTAAGTGCATTTGGTTGTAGTTTACTTACATATTAGTTTCCAAAACATATTTAGTGTCCTTTTGCATCTGTATTTAATATATTATCGTTATCACTCGGTAAATCTCTTAACTAATTTCCAAACTACCATGGGTACTAAGTGTGTAAGCAGCAGTAGGAAAGTTTGTTCAGGGGTCTTGTGCAGTTGTTGTGACAGGTGGTTTCATTGGGGAAATTGTAGCGGCGTGGGAATTGGGGAAGCAAACGAGTCTCTTCCATTCTTTTGCAGGGTTTGCTCAAGAGATAGGATTATAGCTGAACAGGAGGAGAAAATTAGAGCCCTTCAGCCGGATTTGGACAGAGCGAGGTAGGAACTGAAGAGGTTAGGGGGGAGGAGGGTAATCAGCGGTGGGAAGTGGTAGCTGGGAACAGGGGCCACAGAAAGAGGACAGTGTCTGACAGTTTCCCAATTGGCACAATCAATATATTTGCCTTGCTACCACAATTAAGTAAGGAAGAGACTCCAGTAGACGTAGATGTAGTTAAGATGCAACAGAATCTAACTAGGAAACCAACTGTTTCAAGAAACGTAGGAAGTAAGAGGAACGTTCTGTTGCTAGGTAGCAGCCATGGAATAGGTGTGGGCCAGATTTTGTAGGAAAAATTAGGTGACAGGTGCCAGGACACAAACGTTTTCAAGCCAAGTGCAAGTCTTAGCCAGGTGGTAGAGGATATAGGTTCCTTGTGCAAGGGTTTCTCAAAGCAGGATCATGAGATGATAGTGGGTGGAGTGGGAAACAGTATTGATAGGAATCAGGGCTACAGTATTGAGTGTGACCTGGTGAAAATAGCCTCGGCAACGACCCATAGCAATGTTGGGCTGGTGCCTGCTTTCGTGCGGCATGATCAGCCCCAGTTGAATCGCTCTGTCAGGAGGGTAAATATGGAGTTGGATCAGTTGCGTAGGAAGGCCACTCTGCCAGACATTGGATTGGTTCCTGTCGAGGCTATTGATAGGGGGGATTTCACAAGTCATGGCCTACACCTCAGTAGGAAAGGGAAGGGTAAACTGGCAGGGTTGTTAGCGAAATCCATAAGGGGGGACACTAGTACTCATGGATTTACCTCTATTTTAGACTAATATCAGTGTCCAATGAGAAGTTCAGGCAGGCAGGAGCTAAAGAGGTCCAAAACTCACAAAATCCTCACAACAGGAAAGTAAATAATAATGTTACCATATTTAACCAAAATATTGGTGGATTAAGGAAAAAAGTAGATTCTCACAAAAGTAAAGTAAAAATAACGTTACCATTTTTCACCAAAATATTCCAGGATTGAAGAGTAAAGTAGATGAGTTCCTGGTTTGTTTAGGTGACATTTAATCTGATAATGTAATAGATATACTATGCCTGTCTGAGCATCACATTGTGTCTGATATGGAAAATGTAAATATCAATCGTTATAAACTAGCTGCACGAATGAGTAGAGAGAATAAGGTGGGAGGAGGAGTTGCCATATATATCAAAAGTTATCACTGTGTAGATAGCTTAGATACAAAAAAGTTTTATCTAGAGCAACATATAGAAGCATGTGCCTGTCAACTTAAACTGAAGGAGGGCTCTTTTATAACTGTAACAGTATATAAGTCCCCTTCAGGGAACTTTCATTTATTCCTGGAAAACTTGGATGCCTTGTTGTGCTATCCATCAGATAGGGGAAAGCAAATTATTATTTGTGGGGACTTCAATGTTGATTCACTGAAAGAGTGTAATAGGAAGAATGACCTTGAAGTCTTGCTCAGTTCTTTCAATTTGATATCTGTCATTAATTTTCATTCTCGGGTAGGAAAAGACAGCAGCACATTGATAGGTAACACTTTTATAGGCCAAGACAGGTTTAAAAACATAAATTCTTGCCCTGTTGAGAATGGGCTTTCTGATCACGATGCTCAGCAAGTTACAGGATATGACGTAACTCCATTCAGTAATTCAAAACTAAACTCCAAGGTTGTGCATTCAATTAATGACTCAATAATTAGAAATTTCAGAGAAAATCTTCAGCAGTTAGACTGGGATGAGGTGTACAAGGAAACCGATGCTAATTTAAAATATAACTTATTTCATGATACACTTGTAAGAGAATTTGAAAACTGTTTCCCCAAGAAAGTATCTGTTGAGAGGCCGGACAAACGTGTGGTTCCTGAAGAGGGGCAGCAGCCTTTTCTGTAGTTGCAGGGGCAACAGTCTGGATGATTGACTGATCTGGCCTTGTAACACTAACCAAAACGGCCTTCCTGTGCTGGTACTGCTAACGGCTGAAAGCAAGGGGAAACTACAGCCGTAACTTTTCCCGAGGGCATGCAGCTTTACTGTATGGTTAAATGATGATGGCGTCATCTTGGGTAAAATATTCCGTAGGTAAAATAGTCCCCCATTCGGATCTCCGGGCGGGGACTAGTCAAGAGGACGTTGTTATCAGGAGAAAGAAAACTGGCGTTCTACGGATCGGAGCGTGGAATGTCACATCCCTTAATCGAGCAGGTAGGTTAGAAAATTTAAAAAGGGAAATGAATAGGTTATAGTTAGATATAGTGGGATTTAGTGAAGTTCGGTGGCACGAGGAACAAGACTTTTGATCAGGTGAATACAGGGTTATACATACAAAATCAAATAATGATAAGGCAGGAGTAAGATTAATAATGAATAAAAAATAGGCGTGCAGGTAAGCTACTACAAACAGCATAGTGAACGCATTATTGTGGCCAAGATAGACACAAAGCCCACCCCTACTACAGTAATAAACGTTTATATGCCAACTAGCTCTGCAGATGATGAAGAAATTGATGAAATGTATGATGAGATAAAAGAAATTATTCAGATAGTGACGGGAGACGAAAATTTAATAGTCATGGGTGACTGGGATTCGAGTGTAGGAAAAGGGAGAGAAGGAAACGTAATAGGTGAATATGGATTGGAGCTAAGAAATGAAAGAGGAAGCCGCCTGGTAGAATTTTGCACAGAGCATAACTTAATCATGGCTAACACTGGGTTAAAGAATCATAAAAGAAGGTTGTATACATGGAAGAATCCCGGGGATACTAAAAGGTATCAGATACACTCCTGGAAATGGAAAAAAGAACACATTCACACCGGTGTGTCAGACCCACCATACTTGCTCCGGACACTGCGAGAGGGCTGTACAAGCAATGATCACACGCACGGCACAGCGGACACACCAGGATCCGCGGTGTTGGCCGTCGAATGGCGCTATCTGCGCAGCATTTGTGCACCGCCGCCGTAGGTGTCAGCTAGTTTGCCGTGGCATACGGAGCTCCATCGCAGTCTTCAACACTGGTAGCATGTCGCGACAGCGTGGACGTGAACCGTCTGTGCAGTTGACGGACTTTGAGCGAGGGCGTATAGTGGGCATGCAGGAGGCCGGGTGGACGTACCGCCGAATTGCTCAACACGTGGGGCGTGAGGTCTCCACAGTACATCGATGTTGTCGCCAGTGGTCGGCGGAAGGTGCACGTGCCCGTCGACCTAGGACCGGACCGCAGCGACGCACGGATGCACGCCAAGACCGTAGGATCCTACGCAGTGCCGTAGGGGACCGCACCGCCACTTCCCAGCAAATTAGGGACACTGTTACTCCTGGGGTATCGGCGAGGACCATTCGCAACCGTCTCCATGAAGCTGGGCTACGGTCCCGCACACCGTTAGGCCGTCTTCCGCTCACGCCCCAACATCGTGCAGCCCGCCTCCAGTGGTGTCGCGACAGGCGTGAATGGAGGGACGAATGGAGACGTGTCGTCTTCAGAGATGAGAGTCGCTTCTGCCTTGGTGCCAATGATGGTCGTATGCGTGTTTGGCGCCGTGCAGGTGAGCGCCAGAATCAGGACTGCATACGACCGAGGCACACAGGGCCAACACCCGGCATCATGGTGTGGGGAGCGATCTCCTACACTGGCCGTACACCACTGGTGATCGTCGAGGGGACACTGAATAGTGCACGGTACATCCAAACCGTCATCGAACCCATCGTTCTACCATTCCTAGACCGGCAACGGAACTTGCTGTTCCAACAGGACAATGCACGTCCGCATGTATCCCGTGCCACCCAACGTGCTCTAGAAGGTGTAAGTCAACTACCCTGGCCAGCAAGATCTCCGGATCTGTCCCCCATTGAGCATGTTTGGGACTGGATGAAGCGTCGTCTCACGCGGTCTGCACGTCCATCACGAACGCTGGTCCAACTGAGGCGCCAGGTGGAAATGGCATGGCAAGCCGTTCCACAGGACTACATCCAGCATCTCTACGATCGTCTCCATGGGAGAATAGCAGCCTGCATTGCTGCGAAAGGTGGATATACACTGTACTAGTGCCGACATTGTGCATGCTCTGTTGCCTGTGTCTATGTGCCTGTGGTTCTGTCAGTGTGATCATGTGATGTATCTGACCCCAGGAATGTGTCAATAAAGTTTCCCCTTCCTGAGACAATGAATTCACTGTGTTCTTATTTCAATTTCCAGGAGTGTATAATGGTAAGACAGAGATTTAGTAACCCGGTTTTAAATTGTAAGACATTTCCAGGGGCAGATGTGGACTCTGACCACAATCAATTGGTTATGAACTACAGATTAAAGTTGAAGAGACTGCAAAAAGGTGGGAATTTAAGGAGATAGGACCTGGATAAACTGACTAAACCAGAGGTTGTACAGAGTTTCCAGGAGAGCATAAGGGAACAATTGACCGCAGTGGGGGAAAGAAGTACAGTAGAAGAAGAATGGGTAGCTCTGAGGGATGAAGTAGTGAAGGCAGCAGAGGATCAAGTAGATAAAAAGACAAGGCTAGTAGAAATCCTTGGGTAACAGAAGAAATATTGAATTTAATTGATGAAGGGAGAAATTATAAAAATGCAGTAAATGAAGCAGGCAAAAAGGAATACAAACGTCTCAAAAATGAGATCGACAGTAAGTGCAAAATGGCTAAGCAGGGATGACTAGAGGACAAATGTAAGGATGTAGAGGCTTATCTCACTACAGGTAAGATAGATACTGCCTACAGGAATATTGAAGAGACTTTTGGTGAAAAGAGAACTACTTGTATGAATATCAAGAGCTCAGATGGAAACCCAGTTCTAAGCAAAGAAGGGAAAGCAGAAAGATGGAAGGTGTATATAGACGGTCTATACAAGGGCGATGTGCTTGAGGACAATATTATGGAAATGAAAGAGAATGTAGATGAAGATGAAATGGGAGATACGATACCGCGCGAGGAGTTTGACAGAACACTGAAAGACCTGAGCCGAAACAACGCCCCGGGAGTAGACAACATTCCATTAGAACTACTGACTGCCTTGGGAGAGCCAGTCTTGACAAAACTCTACCATCTAGTGAGGAAGATGTATGAGAAGGCGAAGTACACTCAGACTTCAAGAAGAATATAATAATTCCAATCCCAAAGAAAGCAAGTGTTGACAGATGTGAAAATTACCGAACTATTTAGTTTAATAAGTCACAGCTGCAAAATACTACACGAATTCTTTACAGACGGATGGAAAGCTTTTAGAAGCCGACATCGGGGAAGATCAGTTTGGATTCCGTAGAAATATTGGAACCCGTGAGGCAATGCTGACCTTACGACTTATCTAAGAAGAAAGATTAAGAAAAGGCAAACCTACGTTTCTAGCATTTGTACGCTTAGAGAAAGCTTTTGACAATGTTGACTGGAATACTCTCTTCCAAATTGTAAAGGTGGCAGGGGTAAAATACAGGGAGCGAAAGACTATTTTCAATTTGTACAGAAACCAGATGCAGTTATAAGAGTCGAGGAGCATGAAAGGGAAGCAGTGGTTGGGAAGGGAGTGAGAGGGTTGTAGCCTCTCTCCAATGTTGTATATTGAGCAAGCAGTAAAGGAAACAAAAGAAAAATATGGAGTTGGTATTAAAATCCATGGAGAGAAATAAAAACTTTGAGGTTCGCCGATGACATTGTAATTCTGTCAGAGAAAGCAAAGGACTTGGAAGAGCAGTTGAACGGAATGGACAGTGTCTTGAAAGGAGGATATAAGATGATCATCAACAAAAGCAAAACGAGGATATTGGAATGTAGTCGAATTAAGTCGGGTGATGCTGAGAGAATTAGATTAGGAAATGAGACACTTAAAGTATTAAAGGAGTTTTGCTGTTTGGGGAGCAAAATAACTGATGATGGTCAAAGTAGAGAAGATATAAAATGTAGACTGGCAATGGCAAGGAAAGCGTTTTTGAAGAAGAGAAATTTCTTAACATCAAGTACAGATTTAAGTGTCAGGAAGGCCTTTCTGAAAGTATTTGTATGGAGTGTAGCCATGTATGGAAGTGAAACATGGACGATAAATAGTTTGGACAGGAAGAGAATAGAGGCATTCGAAATGTGGTACTACAGAAGAATGCTGAAGATTAGATGGGTAGATCACATAACTAATGAGGAGGTATTGAACAGAATTGGGGAGAATAGGAGTTTGTGGCACAACTTGACGAGAAGAAGTGAACGGTTGGTAGGACATGTTCTGAGGCATCAAGGGATCACAAATGTAGCATTGGAGGACAGCGTGGAGAGTAAAAATCGTAGAGGGAGACCAAGAGATGAATACACTAAGCAGATTCAGAAGGATGTAGGTTGCAGTAATTACTGAGAGATGAAGAAACTTGCACACAATAGGGTAGCATGGAGAGCTGCATCAAACCAGTCTCAGGACTGAAGACCACAACAACAACAACAAATCATGGAATGCTTCTAGATAAGCTCAAGTACTGTGGTATGTATGATACAGTGACCCAATGGTTTAAATCATACTTAACTGGAAGTGTGCAGAAAGTTGAAATAAGCAGTTCACATCATATGCAAAAAACGGGTGATTTCTCAAACTGGGGAACAATCAAGAATGGGGTGCCGCAAGTTTCTGCTGTTCTTAATATATATTAATGACTTGCCTTTCTAAATTCAGGGAAGATTTAAAGCTGGTACTTTTTGCCGATGAGACAACTATAGCTATCACACCCAACAGACAAGAATTAACTGGTGAAATTGTCGACGTTTTTCAGAAAATCATAAGTGCTTCTCTGCAAATGGGATCTCATTGAACTTTGACAAAACACACTATATACAGTTCCACACAGTACATCAAAATTTCCTGGTGTATGGATTGATGATGGGTTGAACTGGAAAAGAACCACACTGAAGATCTGCTGAAAAGTTTGAGTTCAGCTACTTAAGCTATTAGGATATTGGCGATATACATCTCAGTAAATTAGCTTACCACGCCTGTTTTCATTCTCTGCTTTTGGGATGGCATTATATTCTGAGGTAAATGATCATTGAGTAAAGAGTGTTCATTGCACAAAAGCGTGTAATCAGAATAATCCAAGATCAATTTGCAGACACTTATTTAATGAGCTAGAGATCTTCACTGTAGCCTCACAATATATATATATATATATATATATATATATATATATATATATATATATATATATATATATATATATTTTCTTTTTAAATTTGTTATTAACAATCCGAATGAATTCAAAAGTAATAGCAGTGTACATGACTACAACTCTAGGAGAAAGGATGATCTTCACTACTCAAGGTTAAATCTAACTTTGTCTCAGAAGGGGGTAAATTATGCTGCCACAAAGTCTTTGGTCACTTACCTAATAGCATCAAAAGTCTGACAGATAGCCATGTAACATTTAAAAGGAAATTAAAAGAATTAATTAATGGCAACTCCTTCTACTCATTAGATGAATTTTTGGATATAATAAGTGGGTAATTTCCCCAACCCCCACAAAAAAAGGAAAATTAAAAATATTGTCATGGAATATTTTGTGTAATGTAATATCTTGTACAGACAGCTTTTATTAACCTGACACGTTCCACATCATTACGAAGTGTCGTATTCAAGATCTATGGAACAAGTACAAATCTAATCTCTAATGCTAGAGCTGAAAACGTTTGCTGCCTTAACCCTCTGCAGGACTCCTAGTAACATTGCAGGCAATAGGGGCGCGGACATTGTGGCTTATGGAGGTCCCACGAAGCGAGCAAAGACAGCCAACATGGTTAAGATGACACTCGCGAGAAGCGAGAACTCCACGTTCGAGTCCAGGGTTGGGCACAAATTTTCCTGTGTCAACAGTAGGTAACATTTCCATACCTTACACAGTTGATGTCAAAAGAATTCCCATTTGTGAATAAATGAAGGAATGGTAAAATGGTAAAATGGAGTAATGGTAAAATTTATCGTCCGGCATGTACCGTACGGTGGACTCCATATAGATGTACATTTCTGTTACGTATTCCACACACGACCTTGGGACAAGTTAAATGCACTATGAGTTGTCAATGTTTCAGTCTTACCTATTGCATGACAAAGGACATTACGATGCTGTAGCTGAATAACGTAGCACAGTAGAAAAGAGAGCCCGTGTTTCGTAGTATCTGTTTCTAATACTGTCTCTTTTATACTGCCTAGCACCTTTGGCTAATTCAGAGCTGTTTTGATGGATGCTGTTGAGTCTGTTTAACACGTGTCTGATTGTGGCTCGTTTGTCACTATGTGGATGGGCTGAGGATGCGTTTATTATGGTGTATGTCGATGGAGGCCTTTGCACATGTTGTAACACTACCTCCCTGCTCGGACGTACGTTAGCTCTATAAAGCCTGTACTGTAATAAGTTCACGGGCTTCACCTTATAAACAAGGATTTTAGTACATAAGTTGACCGCGTGTACCTAATAGAAGCAAGATCGGACTTGTACTCAGTCAATAATTACAGTGATGCATCAAGCAAAAGCAAAGTATAATCACTCTTTCGCATGGACAAGAAGTACACACTATAGATGCTACCTATAATTAATAATTCGGTCGCCAGCCTACTTAGGCAATGAGTGAGTTTTTCCTTGTACAAGTGGGTGCATGTACAAGCATAGTAACACGTAGTAATGATGCGTTGTATGGCAAAGTTTGGAACCAGAAAAATCCACTGAACTAAAGTTTTCTCTTTTTGTACTAATTTGGACGAGCTAAATTTACACAACACCACACAGCAATGATTACTACGAACTGCATTTTGTACATTGATCAGACTGAAATCGGGCATAGATTGTCCTAGAATGAGCAGTTTTGAAAGCACACATACAATGTCACTATTAAAATTGGAAAACAACACTAATACACTTAGGTTTAATATAGAACTTAACTTTACTGGTCAAATCTGATCAGCACATTTCAAGGTTTGAAAGAATTGGACAAGAGAAGGGGGGGGGGGGGCCCTGAAACTGTCATGGTCGTTAAACTGAAACTATTAAGTACTGAAGGCAAATTAACACTCAAAATTATCAATCTATGGATAACTACTCTTTTGTCTTACTTCTGAATAATTTAACTGTCATTATTTCTGTCTCAAATTAATTAAATAACATCGCTAACTCAATTAAAAAAAAAACTCTCTTTCAATTTAGTCATACTTTGTTCTTTACCAACATTTGTAATAACACACAGAACTGTAAACTTCTTTATAGCAAAGGTTTGACTGCTGATAATTCTTATTGACACTAATTTTAAACTTTCAGTTCAGGATACTCGGGTTGCACAATACGAGGTAAGGACCCTGTCTAGGACAGTGATCAGGATCAGTAATGGCTAAGGCAATTCTGGTAAAAGTCACGTTATTATTGAACAGTTAGAAACAGTTTCGACACTGGTCCACACAGATACACTTCTAAAGATGAAATAAATGTTTGACCTGTGCAAGTCGGTGCGGCGGTTGGCGGGCAGCGAGATAGCGGGCAGCACGGCACACATACAAGCACGGCTAAGGCTCACACAACATCGGCACTTTCCATCTTCTTAGCGTCGTAATCTTTCCAATTTTGTGCCTCAGAATATAGCCATGCCAAGTAGTCGTCGGAATCGTTTCATCCGAGGCTCAATGGAATCCACTTTTCCTGGGTAGCCTCCTCGGTACAGTACGTGTTCCTCGGACTGATGCCCAACTCCCACTGTTATACTGAGCCCGTTGTGCCGAACCGCGCCAGTGTGCGTTTTCCCGCCTCGCCTGCCTCCACCTTTTCCCGCTCCCCTACAGGTAGGGTATTCACCACAGGTTTTCTACTATACATATCCTACTGCATTACCTACGTATGGACCAAGTGTATAAATTACAATTTTCACGTCTTACAATAGTTTTAACATTAAATACACTTCCCTTTGATTACCACATTATTTGAAACCTAAATTAAATAGTAACATTCATTTTCAAAAGTTGCTCACAGTTTCTCTAACATAACGATACGAACCGAAAGAGAAGTTCAAAACATTGCTTACATTAATTTATCTAAATTCATAAAGAAAAAAAATTATTATATGTACAGTTGTCGTTACACATGGCCCTGTTTCCAGAAAATTTTCTTAAGTCCAAATTTTATGGGAACACTAAATCTTACAATTATACAGTGGTTCTGAATCTTTACTTAAATGTCCAAAAAGATTTACACTACATATTTCCTTTTACTCACTGTATATAGGTTTACACTTTTTTAACACATCAAGAATAATTACTTGCCATTTACTCAAGTGCCTTTTGCACAGTCCAACTTCCCATCATAACATTACTAAAATAGCAATTTAATCATTTTTTCTAAATTTTTCAAAGAAATAGTTTAAAATTCTGGAATACAAATATTTAACTACAAAAACAATCGCATATTTTGTATGCACTATAAGATAATTTGTCACTGCTTGCTTTGAATAGCAGTCCATTTCCTTACTTACTAAACAAAACACACGCACATATATTCACAAAATTAACTACACATATTTGCTGCCTATTATGCGGATTAGGGCAGTCCTTTTCACTTCATATTGTCACATCTCCTGGATCACATTTATAATTTTCCATCGACTATTTATCTGCCCTCATTGGTATTTGGCAGTCTTTCATATTATGGTTCATACACTGCCCATTTTCATTTTTGACAGTCCCATCTTTTATCTGGCTGATAGCATTTATCCTTTCTTTTCAGTCCTTTTCTCCACACATTTTTTTACAGTTACAGTACAATTGGTAATCTGTAACTCACATAACTACATTAGCACATTTTCAAGGGTATACAGACATTTACAAAGATTAGTTACATTTAGAATAACTTGGGTTCATCATAATATACAGCACATTTACTGCAAGTCGCTTTCTGATTATCCTTATATCACTCATTTCTAGGAACATACAGTTTCAGGTCCACAACATTTCTTACACCTAAAGGTCTTTTGGATTTTGGGTAGATCAGGTAGTAAGCATTGTCGTGTGGAATGTTCTGTATTATATATGGTCCATTATAAATATATTTAAATTTTGAAATTTCATGGTTTAGTTCACTAGACTTTTTGTGGGTTTTTAAAAGAACATAATCTCCAATTTTAAATTTTGAAACTTTTAAATTCTTATTGTGTCTTTTAGATCTAGATTCAGCTTTTTGCTTTGCCCTTTTTATCACCAATTCTTTCTTTTGATCCAATCCCAAACTTGTACAAGGTGGAAACTCTAGTTTTTCTTCAATTAAACTTTTACTACTTCTGCCTAACAAAATTTCTTCCAGTGGAAATCCTGTTGTTTCATGATGCAGTGTGTTCATGACATTCTCAAAATCCAATATAAATCTGCCCCAGGCTCTAATTCAACAAACAATAATTCACTTTCAGATAAAACTGAGTTACAGTAATAATAAAGTCATGCATAATATTAATAATATATAAAATTACAACATCCTGCCCCCTAATCTCTTTATTAACAAGGCAGTCTTTTATGGTTCATCAAACAGTCACTTAAGTCTGGTGGCTTTTTAGGCCTCTGGAGTTCAAAGTCTTTGCTTACTTGAACTCTTCGCAAAATAAACACTGAGTCGTCAGGTGGTTCTTTCTTTCTTTGTTCGGTCTCAATGTCTGGATTTTGTTTTGATACGTCGTCATCGTTAGGTACAATATCGCAATTAACTGCATCCCCTTTATTTTCACTGATTTTCTCATACCCTCTTTCAGTAAAAGTATATTCATTTTCCTTTACACCTGAAAATTCATCTTCACTAGAATCACCACTACTCTCTTCCTCAACATCAGATTCACTTAAGTACGCTACTTTTGCACAATAGGGGGAGTTAGTACATTCATTTTTGGCTGTATTTGCGTATCTTTCATCATCTGAACTATCGTCGGAATCCGACCATTCTGGATTGCTATCAGGTTCTAACATAAAAGCTTTTCTGAGACAGGCACTAAGTTCTTCCTCTGTATTGTCGTCAGGCTTGGATTTCAATTCAATCTCGTCTTTTGGCAAAACGGCCTCATCCTCAGCTTTATTCACATCCACTGTGACTTCATATTCGGTGTAATTCTAGTGGACTATAATTACTTTCAGGTAATCATCTGCCCCTTCTCCACGGTGCCTCTCGGTAGCAGCTCGTACTATTGGCGGACTGTTAGCAGAAGTTATTTCTTCGTCAATGCTGAGGATTTCATCCTCACTTAAGTCTGGTGGCTTTTTAGGCCTCTGGAGTTCAAAGTCTTTGCTTACTTGAACTCTTCGCAAAATAAACACTGAGTCGTCAGGTGGTTCTTTCTTTCTTTGTTCGGTCTCAATGTCTGGATTTTGTTTTGATACGTCGTCATCGTTAGGTACAATATCGCAATTAACTGCATCCCCTTTATTTTCACTGATTTTCTCATACCCTCTTTCAGTAAAAGTATATTCATTTTCCTTTACACCTGAAAATTCATCTTCATTAGAATCACCACCACTCTCTTCCTCAACATCAGATTCACTTAAGTACGCTACTTTTGCACAATAGGGGGAGTTAGTACATTCATTTTTGGCTGTATTTGCGTATCTTTCATCATCTGAACTATCGTCGGAATCCGACCATTCTGGATTGCTATCAGGTTCTAACATAAAAGCTTTTCTGAGACAGGCACTAAGTTCTTCCTCTGTATTGTCGTCAGGCTTGGATTTCAATTCAATCTCCTCTTTTGGCAAAACGGCCTCATCCTCAGCTTTATTCACATCCACTGTGACTTCATATTCGGTGTAATTCTCGTGGACTTTAATTACTTTCAGGTAATCATCTGCCCCTTCTCCACGGTGCCTCTCGGTAGCAGCTCGTACTATTGGCGGACTGTTAGCAGAAGTTATTTCTTCGTCAATGCTGAGGATTTCATCCTCCAAATCCTTCCTATCATTAACCTTCCTCCTATCGGCAGCACGCGTACTTTGCGCGGCGCTGTTTATTCTCCCCTCTTCAAATTTGGGCCACGTCACTTTATGGACGTCCCTACAATCTCTCTTTCCACCAACTAATTTCTTCGCCTCATCCTCCTTCTTAAAATGCTCCCACTCACATTGCTTTAGGCCCTTGTACAGATCATCGATCTGCACACACCAATCAGTTACTTCTGCTAATTCATCCTCGCCTTTTATCTCATTGCAAACACTGCTAACCGCACCTCTCTGTGTATTCACAGTTTCATTTATTTTTTTCTTTGCCACGGAATTATCACTCGTAAAATTTTCATTAGCTCTGACGGCTATGTTCGTACCTACTGCTGCCGTATTGCTAGCGGCTTCTTTCCAAACAGATGTTCTGCTAGGCTGGGCCGTTGCCCTCTGATGCTCCACTCGCCTGTTAACATGAAGCGCTCTGTGCGGCAGAGATGACTCATTCTGGCTCGCACCTGACGCTTGTTTCGCCACAACACTTTGCGTAGTCCCATGTCTGTCCCTAACCTGTTTCATTACATTACGGTCGGTCCGCTATCTCTTCTTAAATCGGGGCCGGTATGTATCGTCCGCTTCCGTTTGGCCCGCAACGTTCGCGGAAATTAGTTTCCCGCGTCGTTATTATTTTGCGCGGTATACCCTCTACCGCGACCTGAATAATTTCCTCTGCCTTTTCCTCTGCCTCTTCCTCTTTGTATTACATTGATGCGAAATCCATCGTCGTCGTTTCGTTCGTCATTGTGTCGGTTATTATGGTTACCAAAGTTTAGATAATTGGCACGACTTGCGCGCCAATGGTCTTCGTCTTCGACCCTTTCTAGAAATGTTTGGAAGCTACGATGATTGCTTCCTACATACCTCTTTGAATCCTCCGGAAGCTTTTTATATAGCTCCCAGATAATTTCCGAATCTGATCTTCTACCTCTTAAGTGTGTCAATTTTCGGTACCAATACTCACAGAAATCTTTCAAAGAATTTCTGCCCCGGTTATCATGCTGTTTGGCCATGATAAACTCGCGCCATAGATGGTCCTGCTTTTGTTCAGACCAATATTCTTCCGTAAATCTTTGCCTGAATTCTTCGAACGTCATTCGTTCGATATTTAAATTTATTCCCCAGTGCTTAGCATCACCTGCTAAGGCGCTAATTACAACGTTTATCTTTTCCTGATCAGACAAGTGCTCAGGAAATACTCTCTCGCAATTTTTGATAAAATCTAACGGATGCCACCCGTTATGTTTCTTGGCTGGATCGAAGCGTTCCTCACCTTCTAGTAGCTTCGTAATCGGTGTGCCATTACAGACAACACCAGGCCTATCTTTAATTTTGCTCTCCAGATCGAAAATTCTGCCTTGAATTTTCGTAGTATATTGTTCACAATTTTGAACACATCCAGTTACTTTTTTATCTAAATCCCTTTCAGTGTCTAAAACTACCTTTTTCAACTGTGATATTCCGTGTTGACATTCGTTTACGATCCCAGTTTTAAGACCGAAAACTTTTTCGTCTACCTTAGTTTCAACCAGAGGTTCTACTTTCTCTTGAATGTTGAGAATTTCAACATCAAATCTACCATTAATGTTACCAATTTCCTCCTGCATAGTATCCATATTTTTGTTAATAACATCAATTTCAAATTTCAGAGTATTTACCACAGAACTTAAATTACCCACTTTTTGTTCTACCTGTTCTATTTGTTTACTAATTTTAATTCCCTGTCCTTCGACCTGTGCTTTAATCTGATCACTCTGTGTTTTGAGCTGCTCTGCAACGTGTGTTTTAAGCTGATTAACCTGATTGCCGACTTGTTTTTGAAGTTGCTCATTTTGTGTTTTGTGCTGCTCACTCTGTCCTGCAATTTGTTTGGCTAATTGTTCAAATAAATCGTTCATACTTAAAATTTTTACACTGTTTTGTTCTACGGAATCCGTGTGTTCCGGTTCTACTTCAGAAGTTTCTTTCGGTTTTTTCATTATCTGTGGTGAATCAAATATGTCAGTGGATTCGTTCACGTACCCACTATCATCTACAAAGTCACCCTCTTCTTTCTGTTTTGTCCCTTGCTGTATTCGAGACGATCTCGATATTTCAATCTGTTCGTTGACGTGTTCATGGTATTGTATGTACGCCAATTGTCTTCCGCTAACGCCATCTGTTATCTGGCCGCGTAAACTCCGGCTACTGCCAGCCGCATTCTCCATTTCGCTTGGCGCATCTACCCTGCCCACGTTCCTGTCCATATTGAATGCCAATTACACCACACTATTATACTTGACTCCCACTGCAGTTTATTTTACTGACTTTTATTGCTATTCGTGTCACTGAACATCCACTGTTCGGTATTTACGTTAATTTGTAACCGACAACAACTGGATGTCCTGCCACCGGGAAGCCACTTGTAACACTACCTCCCTGCTCGGACGTACGTTAGCTCTATAAAGCCTGTACTGTAGTAAGTTCACGGGCTTCACCTTATAAACAAGGATTTTAGTACATAAGTTGACCGCGTGTACCTAATAGAAGCAAGATCGGACTTGTACTCAGTCAATAATTACAGTGATGCATCAAGCAAAAGCAAAGTATAATCACTCTTTCGCATGGACAAGAAGTACACACTGTAGATGCTACCTATAATTAATAATTCGGTCGCCAGCCTACTTAGGCAATGAGTGAGTTTTTCCTTGTACAAGTGGGTGCATGTACAAGCATAGTAACACGTAGTATTGATGCGTTATATGGCAAAGTTTGGAACCAGAAAAATCCACTGAACTAAAGTTTTCTCTTTTTGTACTAATTTGGACGACCTAAATTCACACAACACCACACAGCAATGATTACTACGAACTGCATTTTGTATATTGATCAGACTGAAATCGGGCATAGATTGTCCTAGAATGAGCAGTTTTGAAAGCACACATACAATGTCAATATTAAAATTGGAAAACAACACTAATACACTTAGGTTTAATATAGAACTTAACTTTACTGGTCAAATCTGATCAGCAAATTTCAAGGTTTGAAAGAATTGGACAAGAGAAGGGGGGGGGGGGGACCCTGAAACTGTCATGGTCGTTAAACTGAAACTATTAAGTACTGAAGGCAAATTAACACTCAAAATTATCAATCTATGGATAACTACTCTTTTGTCTTACTTCTGAATAATTTAACTGTCATTATTTCTGTCTCAAATTAATTAAATAACATCGCTAACTCAATTCAAAAAAAAAACTCTCTTTCAAATTAGTCATACTTTGTTCTTTACCAACATTTGTAATAACACACAGAACTGTAAACTTCTTTATAGCAAAGGTTTGACTGCTGATAATTCTTATTGACACCAACAGTAAACTTTCAGTTCAGGATACTAGGGTTGCACAATACGAGGTAAGGACCCTGTCTAGGACAGTGATCAGGATCAGTAATGGCTAAGGCAATTCTGGTAAAAGTCACGTTATTATTGAACAGTTAGAAACAGTTTCGACACTGGTCCACACAGATACACTTCTAAAGATGAAATAAATGTTTGACCTGTGCAAGTCGGTGCGGCGGTTGGCGGGCAGCGAGATAGCGGGCAGCACGGCACACATGCAAGCACGGCCAAGGCTCACACTACCTCGGCACTTTCCATCTTCTTAGCGTCGTAATCTTTCCAATTTTGTGCCTCAGAATATAGCCATGCCAAGTAGTCGTCGGAATCGTTTCATCCGAGGCTCAATGGAATCCACTTTTCCTGGGTAGCCTCCTCGGTACAGTACGTGTTCCTCGGACTGATGCCCAACTCCCACTGTTATACTGAGCCCGTTGTGCCGAACCGCGCCAGTGTGCGTTTTCCCGCCTCGCCTGCCTCCACCTTTTCCCGCTCCCCTACAGGTAGGGTATTCACCACAGGTTTTCTACTACACATATCCTACTGCATTACCTACGTATGGACCAAGTGTATAAATTACAATTTTCACATCTTACAATAGTTTTAACATTAAATACACTTCCCTTTGATTACCACATCAATTGAAATCTAAATTAAATAATAACATTCATTTTCAAAAGTTGCTCACAGTTTCTCTAACATAACGATACGAACCGAAAAAGAAGTTCAAAACATTGCTTACATTAATTTATCTAAATTCATAAAGAAAAAAAATTATTATATGTACAGTTGTCGTTACAATGTCAAACGTGTGATTGTGACTTTGTGACTGTTCTTCATCGTGATTAAATTTAGGAAGTGAAGGTTGTTTTATTGCGTCCGACGTCTTGGACGCTGAGGTGGCTGGTAATGATACAGTCATGTAGAACAGCCTGAATAAGTATACTTTAATAATTACAACAAAACTTACCTATGCTGGCCAGGCTCGGCTGTAGCTATGAAACTGCACCCGTGAACTTTCTGTTCAGAATACAGTTAATGAGCACGATTTCTGAGTGGCGAATTGATAAAAGTTCAAAATGGTCATACCGTAGCTTCACTACAGTCGCTAGAAAGCGCAAATTCGTAGACACATTATGACACAGTTCTGATAGCATTGGCACGTAGGCACAGGAGAAGTCTTTTCTCTCCTCGACGGGTGACATGGACTGTGTCATGGCTAGTAGGCAGCACAACGACTTTACGACGTTATTCTGACAGGAAATTCCTGGAAATGGGCAGTGAAATCAACATGGGGCAGGACAAGCAAGGGCGAACCCGGAACGGAAGCATCATTTGTCGCTTGATTGTTTGCATTTATTTAACCACCAAATTACAGCATGAATAAATTGCTGAAATAGCCACTAATAAATATGTGTGACAGGTTAACTAATTAGTTGCTTACACCAACAATGTGCTTTAAGAAGTGGTTTTACCGCAACAAGCCAAAAAACTCAGTGTCAGAATAAATATCAAACTGTAAAAACTTTTTAATAACTTTCCTCGTAAAACAGAAACTGCTGAAAGAATGATGGCAACAATCTCTTAACATAATTTAAGAAAAGGTGACAAGGCCTTCAAAGGATTTTCGGAAAACTAACTGACAATTTACTGTTAAACAAACAGGCCCCTAACACAGGAGGGCAATTACATTGCTAAAAATCGATATAAAATCTACTGAAAATTTTATCAAGTAACAAAACAGCAAATAGATTGAGGTTATCCACGCGTGAGGGAAGTAAAATTTCAAGTTAGACACAAACTGTTATTATGGTTAAATGATTTGGAAACATTCGCATAACATAGTAATGAAAACAGTGAATCGTTTCGGAAAAAAACTTAGAAAACCGGAAACTAAATTTCCAATACAAGCGTATTCCAAAGGAAATGTAAAAGTTGAAATAATTTTCCATAAACCAGAATATGAAGTAATATAGCCAGAACTTAAAATCTTTTAGCAGGCAGCGCGGGCCCGCGGGCTGACATAATCACAAACATTGATCACAGGCAGGTAAGCACGAAAGCGGTGCGTGCAGTGACGAGCTCACGCAGTCACCAGCCGCTGAAAACCCGGCCGCGAGAGTCAGAAGACTACGTAGGGCTGTCAACAAGAGCCAGATAGGTGAAACATAGGCCAAAAAAATAAGTTAGGTGAACAGTAATGACCACCATCTCGAGATATGGCCAGCATAGGGGTCCAGTAATTCGCCACAAAATTTTAAAAATTTATTCTTAACCAAATTTTCATTTTATCGGAAAGTGTAGTAGTGGCGAATGTAATGTCTCTTAAAACATTTAGCAGAATAAAACTTGATACAAGAAAACTTGATAAATGGTAAGAATAACATCTGGCACTAATTTAGCCAAACCAAACGGCAATGAACCTTGCGTGAAGCAAACAGTAACGTAAGGAAAGTGACAAGCTTACCCCTGCCAGGCGGTAAATTTAGATCTTACAAGTAATGCCTCCTTTCGTGGTATTTAGACCTGTAAACCAACAACACGATTTTAATACACATATTAAATACAGGAAAGGCTCTGTTAAAGAAAACTGAGCCGTGGCGACGGCCGCTAATCGATTCTTCCCTGACTTCCGTAGTCGTACGTGTGTATGGTGCCACATTTCCCACTGTGTATCGATTATCCTTGTGAAGCAACACCTCATCAATGCCACACAATCATTCAGTATTTTTTTTCTGGCGGTCCATTGAAGAGGCGGTACGATGACGGCATTCGAAGAGTCCGTTATGGCGGACCAGTTGCTTGTTTTGGTCACAGCCTTAGCGTTTCTAGCCCGGTGAAAGTTTTGGGGAGATGGCGTACGGCTGTATGAGTTCTGGTTTGTGACTCAGGCGATTCAGTGCGGTGTGCGGCTGGATATTTAATGCTGCCCTGGCAACATTCAGCTTGCCTTCGCCTTTGGCACTTTCCATGCACAGTGGTCGTACTACGAGAGGTTCTGGTATTGGTGGCTTCCTGAAGGGCTGAACTTAATTCAGTTATTGACTGAGCCGCTGTTTATTTATTGTTATTTTCTATTAATTGTGTACTAGTACCTTTCAATGCCGCTCTAAAGGTGGTTTTCTGCGTTATTTATCGCACGCGTAGTTGGGTTGCTTAAGTCCAATTACAGTGGCCCAAGTCAGTCATTTAACTAATATTGTTTATCCTTTTACTGTATTGGTGATCACGTAATGGGTTGTCCTGTTTTATTTAAATGTTGGTGGCCACACTTTTTTTTATTTAATAAGTGTGTTGTTAATTGAATTTTAGTCCTTTAGTATTCCTCAAACGATATCGTGTGTAACTTGGCCTAAGTTTAGTTATGGATGGCTATGTGAAATTCTGATTAAACTGAAGTGTTTGATTAGCCATATCAACATCTGAGTCTAAAATCAAATTTACAAGTTGTGTTTTCAGTAGCTGGTTATTTTGGCTGTTGACGTTTTATTTTTTATTCGTGGGAAGGTAGAATAAAACCTTGTATGTCTAATACGTATGAAAACTATGTTACAGATTTCCTTGCTTGAAGCAGCTGATGGGCGTAAGAATCTGTTTGATTCCACTTCTGTAGAGCTAAGCTCGTTCCTTCATGTTTTATTCTAATATGCGCCAACAGACGGCTTGGTGTCCTGACAGTAGTCAGCTGAGCCTCTGTTTATAATTGTGACTAGCCAGTTGATTAAAGCTTTAGGGTGCCTTTAACTCTCGTGCTCTTTTTTACTGAATAGAGACCTTTGCTGCGAGAGTTAAAGATAAGTTGCTACTCTTTGGTTTGTTCTTGTAAGGACTTCATTTATAACTGTTAAATTTCCTCGTTGGCTTTCACTTATTTAGTGCCTTTTATTAACACAGCTAACTTCTCTTCGCCTGACGGGCGAAGGGACCAGTTGATGTTACACGCCGTCTTGTTTGTTAACTTGTGTTGTGGCGCGGGACAGTAATTCAGCCGGTCTGTTGGAACGAGCAATTTTACTTCTCTTGAGTATTTTACGGCCTCTATTCTTATTCAGAATTGTACCCTTTCCCTCGGAACATCTTGCTTATTGGAGTTTTAGATTTAGGTAACTCTGCTCTACCAGCTTTCTTTCAACCATCAGGGATTCATACTTCATTTCTGAAGGCGTTTCCTTTAACTGGCCTTAGCCTAAGCTGCCAGTGTAGTGCTTTCACCTTGTATTCTCTAAAGGCACTTTACTGTTATTTAACTAAAAAAGAAATTTTGTTTAAAAGGGGGGAGGGAAATATTCTGCTAAACACTATATTCGCTTCTTTTCTTTGTGTAAGGAACTGTTAATGTTACTATGAAATTAAGTGGTTCAGATGGCTCTGAGCACTATGGGACTATATATAATTTTAATTGTTTTTAAGCATTTTACATTTACTCTTTTATTTTATGTTTGTTTGTGATACACCCTTTACTTTGGATGGAGGCAACTCTGAACTGTAATGTCATCTGTCATTATATATATAATCAGAAATACGAATAATTTGAAAGAACAGAGCCTTGGCTCGGATAATTACATTCACACAAATATTTCAGCAAGCCACTAAATGCAGGCAATAGAGGTGAGCGTATCGTAGCATGAGAAATACTGACCATAAAATCACGACGCGGAAAATGTTTGGTAATCCTGGAAATACCCAGTGCGGCTCACAGTACTCAAACCCGACAGCATGGAAGATACAAGCCAGACAAATCTACGGCCGCGGACAAAAGAACGCCGCACTCAGCTCGATGTCGTAACTCTGACTTCACCAGCTACAGGAAGTCTGCACATAAACAGAGCTAACAGCCGAGTGACCTACTGTGCCCGGATCTCTGTCCGTAATGCCCTCGAGCCCGCCGCGGCTCGCTGGCTGGCTCTTGTTGCCTTCGCAACGCTGCTCAAGGCGTACTTTGGGACTCTGTCTGCTGGAGATAATCAGCGACGAGCTACAGTGGATTCACGCTGCCAACAGCGGCGCCAGTGAATGATGCTCGAAATGCAGGCACACGGAACCGATGCGAGCCCGCCACAGCTCAGACAGGATCCGACCTGGAACAGAACTGCCCTCCTGGCCTCTGACGACGCTGTCTCGGAGCAGAGAAGTGGTGGTGCAGCCTCGGAACAATGGAAGACACGACTCCTTCCTAGCATCTCATTGGCTCCTAGTGATTCCGCTTTACTGTGCAGTGTCTCTGCGATGGTCGATGCTTCTTCCGCCGCTCGATACAGCAGCTTTCTTGTTCACCTTCTGTAGCAAGCTTGGCGTCCTTGTGCTCTGTACCTATGTCTTCGTTTAAATGTTGTATTTGACTATGTGTCTCGTCTATCATATACATTATGTCATTCATTTACGTGTACCAGTGGATAATCTTACAGCCTTTGTTAGCTATTATATCTTGAAATTATAGTTTTTCTATGTGATTCATGAAGATAGTTTTCTCTGAAAAAGGGAACACATAGGGGCATGTATGTTGTACTGAAAGGCGTTTGCGCGTAGATATGTTGCTGTTATTGGTGCTAAAAAGGATCTGAACACAGACTCTAAACAAAGAGGGCTTGATTTTCGTCAAAATATTGACGCATACCTGCGCCTCTGCGTGAATGACATGCGCTGGTCAGCATGCTCATTATACTAAATGACTAATGGCGTAACGGATAGGACACAGTTTGAAATTAATCTAGGATTTAGTGCAGCTGAATTTTTTTTGACTCATCATTCTTCTGACCTATATGATGCCAGTCACCACGAATACTCTCTTCAGTGGTTTAAGGAATTCTTATGCAGTTTTGTCGATCCCCTCTTCCTCATTTTATCATAAGCCCACCAAAGGTTTTCATTTTTCCTTTTTTTTTTTAAATTCGGCCTGTAATACTGAATCCCCTGTCTAATCTCTATCGCTCCCTGTTTCTTCATCTATCATATCGCCAAACAAGTCTTCCCCCTGATAAAAGCTTTCAACGAACTTTTTACACATATCCGCTCTCTCCTCTGCGTTTGACGGTGCAATTCTCATTCCACTCTTAATGTTGTCATCCTCGCTTTTAATTTCACAGAAGGCTGTTGTAACGTCCCTATATGATTAGTCAGTTTGTAAGCAGGTGTAGTGCAACGACGTATAGATTTGTTTAAATGATTTTCATTTGACATATGACCATGTGCAGACTTCGTCACCTACGTCAGTTACAACACACTTCAAAACTATTTAAACTCTTTTTAAAATTTGTCTCTGAATGGTTCTTGAACGAAACTGTAGTTAAAACATCATCATTTCATTCGTATGCGCAGAATTACGTCACTGAGTCCTATTGGTTTTCGCAAACTTTTTCTCAATTTAGATGTCGTTTTGTTTCATCTCAGAAGTTATATTAACGCAAGTTATCTGATTTAATAAATGTTAGAACCACATTGCATAAACTTTCAAGACTCAAACTCGCGATGAACGTTGACAAAATTAATGATCTTGTCAAATAGATTATTAATTCATTCACATAATTCTTCATAAATAAATTCTCGGAACACGTATAGTAGTATACACTACTTCCTTATCTTCATACATATAGACCTGAACCTGAGCCTTGACAAGATATGACTGAACATTTACACATGATTAAACATTCTATGACGTCATTGTTGTACAAAACATTAAAAAATCATAATTTTTCAATTTTTAGAAGCTTGACGCAACAACTCGGTTTCAGGATCTTCTGTTGCTCTTTGGCTGTCGACCCGCGACGTATAGTGGCCAGCAATTTTCTCTCTGGTCCCGGCAACGAAGATGCTGTCTTCCTTCGTTGCGCCGCCCTCTCCGTACATGAAACATAAAAAATAAATACAAACTTTAGACAATTCACAACCATTACAAATATTACAAAAAATACATAAACAAAAACTAAATTAAACCCATATTCACCTGCAAACTGGGCAGACACTGGTGGAGGGGTGACGCTTCAATTTCGCGTCCCACTACACAGGCTGTTTAGGTTTTTATGTTGGTATCTCCACGTAGCGCTCTATATGAAAATCAGTGACTGTGCTGTGTGCAGTCTGTGGCTGATTTGCATTACTGGAATATTTGCTATTGTAGTGTTGGGCAATTGGATGTGAACAGCGCGTAGCGTTGCGCAGTTGGAGGTGAACCGCCAGCAGTGGTGGATGTTTGGAGAGAGATGGCGGTGTTTTGAGAGCGGATGATCTGGACGTGTGTTCATCAGAGACAGTAAATTTGTAAGACTGGATGTCATGAACTGATATATATATTATGACTTTTGAACACTATTAAGGCAAATACATTGTTTGCTCTCTATCAAAATCTTTCATTTGCTAACTATGCCTATCAGTAATTAGTGACTTCCGTAGTTAGAATCTATTATTTAGCTGGCAGTATTGGCGCTCGCTGTATTGCAGTAGTTCGAGTAACGAAGATTTTTGTCAGGTAAGTGATTCAAGAAAGGTGTAGGTTATTGTTAGTCAGGGCCATTCCTTTGTAGGGATTATTGAAAGTCAGATTACGTTGTGCTAAAAATATTGTGTGTCAGTTTATTGATGATCTGAATAAGTAAAGAGAGAAAAGTCTGTGCACGTTCAGTTTTGCTCAGCTGTTTGAAAATCAAATAACGTAACGGGTTTATCAGCACAGTAATTCACTAAGTTTTCTAAGGAGACGTTTCAAGTCCTTCCGAAAATCATTTCTTTGTCGATTTATTAACATTTTTGTATGTAGCCTTTTCGCCTTAGCTTCCTTGCACTTCCTGTTTATTATATTCTTAAGCGGCATGTGTATCTGTATTCCCGAATTTAACTCAACATTTCTTACTTCCTCCTTTCATAGATCAGCTGATGTATTTTTGCTGTACCCATGGTTCCTTCGCATTTACCTTCTTTGTACTTAAGTTTTTCTTTGCAACTTCCGTGACTGCCCTTTTGAGAGATGTCCATCCCTATTCAACTGAAGTTCTTACTGAGCTATTCATTATCGCAGTATCTATAGCCTCAGAAAACTTCAAGCGTATCTTTTCATTCCTTAGTACTTCTGTATCCCGCTCCATTGAGCACTGATTCCTCCTGACTAGTCCCTTAAACTTCGGCTTACTCTTCATCACAAATAAATTATGATCTGAGTTAATATCTGCTCCTGGGTACACCACACAATCCAGTATCTGATTTCGGAGTCTCTCCCAGACCGTGATGAAACCTAACTGAAATCTTTATTACATGCTATATCACTGAAATCTTCTCCTAACTCCCGACCATCCCAAGTATACTTTCTTCCCTTGAGATACTTGAACAGCTGCATACACGGATGATAAGAATTTACATTAAATCTTGAAAGAGCTACCTCAAATTTTTAGATTTAAAAAGTCGCTAATAAAGATGGTAGACATACTTTCGCCATTTACAGAAAGTCAACACCTAGAGATGCTACTATAAATTCGCTTTCAAATGATTCAAGTCAATACAAAACGCTTTTCTTGGTATAATGACCTGCAAGATATTAAAACCACCACTAGAATGGGGTGAAATAATAATAGATCTTACTAAACTGAAGCAAATTGCAGATGCTAAAAAGAAGCAGTAAGCCATAAAAGTTCAGTATGCGACATGCAGTAGCAGCTATGAATCGATATACACTAACGTAACATAATTAAGTGATATTTGTTAAGAGATTTCAGGGTTCTCCACAAGTATAATTTATAAATGTATTCCAGAACAAAAACATCGTTGGAAAACATAGTAGGACATAGTCAAGGAAAACTCGCCAAATGTGCCGAGTATAAATTACCTTGTAGTGCATGCGATAAGTTCTGTAGGGTTCAAACTGGTTGCAATTGTATTTCGGGATACAATTAGCATACTGTAGACACAGAAAATAATAAATCATCATTTGCAATAACTGTCTAGCAATAATCATTCAGCATATAGCATTATCAGAACTGTACAGAATTGGAAAACTGCCAACGAAGTTCTCATTATTAATGCTCTTGAAGAAACTGAAATTATACACTTATTGGTTGAGTTAAAGGAGAAACATTTGTATTATAAATTTACTGATGATTTGTAACTGCAACAAAATTTTATTCATTGCAGTCAGTTGTTTAGTTTCATAACATCCATTCCATTGTTTTTATGTCGTTTTCATATTTCACCTATTTATTACACAGTTTTGTATGGTATGGTTCCATTCCTGTTATACATTTAGTAGAAGAAATGTCAATACACACCATTACCTGTTGTGTGTACCTTATTACAATATGCAGCTAGTTTCGGTTTGCATACACCATTTACTCATACCTCATAACCAGAACTAAACAGACAATGACAACAATATGAAATCGTAATAAATATATAAAAATTCTGATAAAGCATCGTATACATTGCAACACATACCTACAAGACAAAACTGTATTAACTTTTGTTGTCATACTATTGTACAATCACCCTTTTTCCGTTATGCATTTTTTTCGAGTAGCATAATTGCGTTCCATAACCTAAAAAATTATTTCTATGGCTGAAAGACTCATTACGATTGCGACAGACACATTATCTGTAACTCTGTGCATATGAAGGGCTTATTTCAATAGTGGTACAAGTCCATTTTAGTTCATTCTGAGATACAGAGTCCTAAAGTTAAATGAGCGCTGAAAAATCTGCAGTTGAGATACCAGAAATATTCAAGCATATGGCTGCTTGCTAGAGATGAACCTTTCTTTCTGTTTGTTTGGACCATTAATGTCAGAAGCATTATAGACAGAAAAGTGGAGGTAATCGACTTGTACCACTATTGAAATAAGCCCTTTATATAATGTGGACCATTACGTGTATAATGGACTAACTATCTGATTGAGAATTGCGGAGAGTAGAATCACAGTAGAAATGTAATTAGAGGCTTGTTGTAAGCTGCGATTTTGAATACCGAATGTAAATAGATTAATTATGATAACATTTCATCTCGTAAAAGAGGATGATATATACTGCAATGTAGCAAGGAAGATCATTTATGAAAAAATATAGTTCCTTAACTTCATCCGCTTCGTGACCATAAATCCTGATGTTACGTTTCTCGCTGTTCTCACTTCTCATACTTCTCATTATTTTCGTCTTTCTTCGATTCACTTTCAATCCATACTGCGCACTCATTAGACTGTTCATTCCATTCAGCAGATCATGTAATTCTTCTTCACTTTCACTCAGTATAGCAATGCCATCAGCGAATCGTATCAATGATATCCTTTCACGTTGAATTTTAATTCCACTCCTGAATATTTCTTTTATTTCCATCATTGCTTTTTCGATGTTGAGATTGAACAATAATGGAGAAAGACTACATCCTTGTCTTACACCCTTTTTAATACGAGCACTTCGTTCTTGGTCGTCCACTCTTACGGTTCCCTCTTTATTCTTGTACATATTGTATATTACTCGTCTCTCCCTATAGCTTACATTTATTATTGTCTTGTTTTCGAATATCATACACCATTTTAATCAGACGCTTTTTCCAGGTCGACAAATCCTACGACAAATCCACAATCAACTGCAACATCAGAATTGCCTCTTTGATGCCTTTGCCTTTTCTGAAGCCAAACTGATCGTCATCTAACATATCCTAAATTTTCTTTTCCATTCTTCTGTATATTATTCTTCCGTATATTATGTTAAGTTGATTGTGCGATATTTCTCGCACTTGTCAGCTCTTCCAGTCTTCGGAATTGCGTGGATGATATTTTTCCGAAAGTCAGATGGTATGTCACCAGACTCATCCATTCTAAACACCAACGTGAAGAGCCTTTTTGTTGCCACTTCTCCCTACGATTTTAGAAATTGTGATGGAATGTTATCTATCCCTTCTGCCTTATTTGATCTTAAGTCCTCCAGAGCTCTTTTAAATTCCGATTCTAATAATGGACCACCAATATCTTCTAAATCGACTGCTGCTTCAGCTTCTATCACATCAGACAAATCTTCCCCACCCTTTAGAGGCCTTCAATGTACTCTTTCCACCTATCCGCACGCTCAACTGCTTTTAACAGTGGACTTCCCGTTGCACTCTTAACGTTACCACCCTTGCTTTTAATTTCACGGATGGCTGTTCTGACTTTCCTATACACTGAGTCAATCCTTCCGACAATCACTTCTCTTTCGATTTCTTCACATATTTATGTAGCCATTACTTCTTAGCTTCCCTGCACTTCCTATTTATTTCGTTTGTAAGCCACTTGCATTTCTGTATTCCCAAATTTTGCTGAACATTTGTACTTCATTCTTTGGTCGATGAACTGAAGTATTTCTTCTCTTACCCATGGTTTCGTCGTAGGTACCTTCTTGGCACCTATGTTTCCCTTTCCAAGTTCTGTGATTGCCCTTTTTAGAGATGTCTTCAACTGTACTTCCTACTGAGGTATTCCTTACTACTGTATCTACAGCCTTAGAGAACTTTAAGCGTATCTCGTCATTCCTTAGCTCTTCCGTATCCCACTTCTTTGCATCTTGATTCTTCCTGACTAATGTCTTAAACTTCAGCCTACTCCTCGTCACTACTAAATTGCGATCTGAGCCTATATCTGCTCTTGAGTACGCCTTACAATCCAGTATCTGATTTCGGAATCTCTGTCTGACATGACGTAATCTAACTCAATTCTTCCCGCATCACCCGACGTTTTCCAAGTGCATCTCCTCCTCTTGTGATTTTTGAACAGAGTATTCGCTGCTACAAGCTGAAATGTATTACAGAACTCAATTAATCTTTCTCCTTCCTCATTCCTTGTGCCCATCTCATATTCTCCTGTAACTTCTTCTCCTACTCCTTCCACTAAAACTGCATTCCAGAGACTTTCATCATCCTTTACGTACAGTATTACCCTTGAATATCCTCATATACTTTCTTTATCTCTTCCTCTGTAGCCTGCGACTTCAGTATGTATACCTGAACTATCGTGGTCGATATTGGTTTGTTGTCGTTTCTGATAAGAACAACCCTATCACTGAAGTGTTCACAGTTACGCAATATTTTCGCTACCTTCCTATTCATAACGAATCCCACTCCCGCTGTACTATTTTCTTTTGTTGTTAATATTATCCTATACTCATCTGACCAGAAATCCTTATCTTCTTTCCGTTTGACTTCACTGACTCCTACTGCGTCTAGACTGAGTCTTTGCATTTCCCTTTCCTGATTTTGTAGCTTCCCTATCACGTTCATGCTTCTGAAGTTCTACGCTCCGAATCCGGGAACGTTATCCTTTCGTTGCTTATTCAGTCTTTTTCTCATGGTCACCCTTTCCTTGGCAGTCCCCTCCCGCAGATCGGAATGGGGGGTATTCAGGAATAATCTGCCAATGTAGAGATCAGCATACATTTTTCAGTTAAAGGGTACATGTCCTGTGGATACACGCTATGTGTCTTTAATGGAGTGTTTACCATTGCCTTCTGCACCCACATGCTGTTCATCATTGCTGATTCTTCCACCTTTAAGGGTGGGTTCCCACCCCAAGGACAAGAGTGAGCCCTGAACCTTTGTTAGCTCCACCACCCTCTTTCACAAGGCCGTTGGCAGAATGACGGTGACTTCTTATGGCAGAAGTCCTATGCCGCCCATGCCGATTATTAATTAGAATTTATGTGGAGGTTATTTTAAGAATTTTCAGAGTCGACGATCGCCAGAATTCCGCAGAGCCACAGAGATT
This sequence comes from Schistocerca piceifrons, assembly GCF_021461385.2. Taxonomy (NCBI): domain Eukaryota; kingdom Metazoa; phylum Arthropoda; class Insecta; order Orthoptera; family Acrididae; genus Schistocerca; species Schistocerca piceifrons. The sequence continues at coordinate 48,692,664 of NC_060139.1, forward strand.
TTATTCCAGCTGCTGACTTCGACAACGAGCTCAAGATATAGTATGATCATGAGCTGTAAGTTCTAAAAAAATGGCTCTGAGCACTATGGGACTTAACATCTGAGGTCACCAATCCCCTAGGCTTAGAACTACTTAAACCTAACTAACCTAAGGACATCACACACATCCATGCCCGAGGCAGGAATCGAACCTGCGACCGTAGCAGCAGCTCGGTTCCGGACTGAAGCGCCTGTAAGTTCTAATCGTTTTGTTTTAGAGACTTGAAAATTCTAAATAGTAACAAAATTTCTGCCTGGAAGTGTAGGAGATAATTGTGTAAAAATTTTGGGGATACTACTTCTGTCGCCCAAAAGTTTCCATTCAAGTGAGTAGATATTACTCAGTCATAACAATTTAACTTCAGTTTCAAGGAGAGAGAAATTAAACTACTGATTTCAATGTGCAAACATGAGTATTTATATTATATGTCACTAACACATTAATGATAACTTTTTCACTTTTAAACAGCCAGACGTCAATAACAGAAGATTTTTTGGTAAAGAAATAATTCGATGGTTAAAATTGGCCGACTGAAACATGATGGAGCAAGGTCCATTCTTTAATAAGGCCCAGTCATCCACTAGAAGAGCTCAGTTATAAGGTACCTCCTATCAAACGGCGGATACATACCTAGGGAGTAATTTACCACCAGTCCAAGTTGTCAGTACAGCAGCATGGTGATGATAAATTTAGACCAAAGGAATATAGTGTTTTTTATTTAAATTATTATTTTATCAGTCATCAGTCTTCTTATTAGTTTGATGCAGTCTGTCAGGAATTCCTATCTTGTGTACATCTCTTGATCTCAGAATAATACTTGCACCGTAAGTACTTATCTATTTGTTACATGAATTCCGAACTCCTTCTTTGACATCTGATTTTACCCTTTACAGCACTTTCTAGTACTGTGTAAAATATCCACATGTCTTAACCCGTGTCTTATCATCCAGTCCCGTATTTTTTAAATTTTTTTCACATATTTCCCTCCGCACAGATTCTTCAGAGAACTCTCGTCCCTTATCAGTTCATCCAGTTTTCAACATCATTCTGGAGCACCAAGTCTACCCTGTGTTCTCTACTTTTCCGGCCGGCCGGTGTGGCCGTGCGGTTAAAGGCGCTACAGTCTGGAACCGCGTGACCGCTACGGTCGCAGGTTCGAATCCTGCCTCGGGCAGGGATGTGTGTGATGTCCTTAGGTTAGTTAGGGTTAATTAGTTCTAAGTTCTAGGCGACTGATGACCTCAGAAGTTAAGTCGCATAGTGCTCAGAGCCATTTGACCCATTTCTACTTTTCCGGTGTTCCTACAGTCCATGAGACACTACCATACAATACTAAGTTTCAAACGAAAATTTTTAGAAATTTCTTCCACAAACTAAAATCTATGTTTCATACTAGTAGATTGATTTTGGCCACTAATGCTTTCTTTGCCTTTGCTTGTCTACTTTTTATATCCTCCCTGCTTGGTGCGTCTTTTGTTACTTTTCTTCCGAGACTGTAGAATTCCTTAAATTCTTATACTTTATGGATTCCAATTTTGTAGTTAAGTTTGGCCGGCCGAAGTGGCCGTGCGGTTAAAGGCGCTGCAGTCTGGAACCGCAAGACCGCTACGGTCGCAGGTTCGAATCCTGCCTCGGGCATGGATGTTTGTGATGTCCTTAGGTTAGTTAGGTTTAACTAGTTCTAAGCTCTAGGGGACTAATGACCTCAGCAGTTGAGTCCCATAGTGCTCAGAGCCATTTGAACCATTTTTTTAGTTAAGTTTGTTGCTAATTACATTTCTGCTACGCCTCACTACTTCCTTTTAGCTTCGGTGTACCCTCAGGCCATAGTTTGTACTCACTGGACTGTTCAATCCATTCAACAGGTCCCATACACTGAGAATAGCAACGTGGTCAGAGAATCTTATCATTGACATCCTTTTGCGCTGAATTTTATTTCTACTCTTGAAATATTCAGTTATTTCCGTAATTGCTTCTTTGATGTATAGAATGAACTGGAGCGGTGAAAGACGGAATCACGTAATACACCCTTTCCAGTCTGACAGCTTCGACCCTGGTATACCTTTGTTCCTCCTTCGTTCATACGTGTATTGGTGGTGGTGGTTAGTGTTTAACGTCCCGTCGACAACGAGGTCATTAGAGACGGAGCGCAGGCTCGGGTTAGGGAAGGATTGGGAAGGAAATCGGCCGTGCCCTTTCAAAGGAACCATCCCGGCATTTGCCTGAAACGATTTAGGGAAATCACGGAAAACCTAAATCTGGATGGCCGGAGACGGGATTGAACCGTCGTCCTCCCGAACGCGAGTGCAGTGTGCTAACCACTGCGCCACCTCGCTCGGTACGTGTATTGTATATATCCCGTCTGTCCTGATGGGTTATGCCAGTTTTTCTTAGAATTTCGAACATCTTGTTTCATTTCACACTGTCTGCTGCTTTTTCTAGGTTCACGAATAATATTACCGTTCTTATTAAATCTTATTTCCTTTATCAAAAGAAATATCGGGCCTGCCTCTCTGTTGCCTCTACCTTTCCTAAAGCCAAGTGACAGTCGTCTAACAGACCCTCAGTTTTCTTTTTAATTTTTCTGTGTATTATTCTCGTCAGAACCCGAGCTGCCTAGATGTTAAGCTGGTTGCATGATTATGCTCTCACTTACCTGCCGCTGCTGTTGTGGGGGACCGTGTAGATGATACCTTTCGGCAAGTCAGATAACATGTCTCAAGACTCACGAATGTCACCCACCACCGGGAACAGAGGTTAAGTTGCCTCTTTTTCCCCACTAATTTTAGATATTCTGAAGAGTTGTTATCTACCCCATGTGTCTTATTTGATAGCGATTATTCCGAAGCCCTAACTCTAACACTGGATCCCCTTCCATTTCCATATCGACTCCCAACTTCTGTGACGTTATTAGAGACTACCCACCCCTCGTAGAGGCTTTTAATGAACTCTCGTGGGCTGTACCGCCTCCAGCGCCGTCATACACTCGGCCGTACTCAGCCTTCCCCTGCCGCACTGGGGGGATTCTTTAGATACACAGGAAAGATATTAACAGTCGAGAATATGAAACACCTCAGGCTGTATACTGGAATTACGACAGTAAAAATTTATGCCGGACCAAGACTCGAACCCGGCTTTCCTGCTTTACAAGAGCCGTGCAGTAACTGCTTCGGCTACCCATGCACGAATCACGGCCAGACCCCAGCTTCTACAATGTCGTCGTACTTTGAGTCACACCCTACACTCGTACTTTAGGTACTTTCCCGTTGAGGAATGGCATATTTATTGAAAGTCCAGGGCCTGGTAATGGCAAATAAATTCGAAAGAGCGGTGCCTGTGTTTCTAAGAAGCGCGAGGCAGTGTAATTACTTACCGTTTCTGTTGTTGGCTGATTTTAGTTTAACCATCTTCCAAATATTTCAAAGCCTTGCATTCTCACGTTTCCAAAAACTGAACCTGTGAAGTGTTACCCGAACCCTGTCTGCGTTCGTCGACAAATTTGTCATTTTCGCAGTTAAGATCGTCAAATTCTCTAACAATGGTGCCCAGTTCTTCTTTCATTGTTTCCATTCGCAATTTAAAAGCTTAATTTTCATCAACATTGAGTTGTTTATTCAGTTCATTTATTTGAGTGATCTCAGCACTAGGTACTCTGCTGCTTATCTTTGCTAACTGTTCTTCTCTGTTCTGACGTTGACTTTTTCAACGTTTTAGATCCTACCATACAAATTTTTGTCTCTTTCTAAACTTTTTTAGTTCCGTTGACACTGTACTGTCTCAAAATTATGGAGTCTGCTCTCAGTACTACTAGTTATAATTTGAACTTGAAAAATCGGTATGTGTGATTTTATCTCTTTCGCTACCATAATCATCTATTTATGTGTCCTAGTACTTTATTTCTGTAACCTTCTTATCGCTAGCATCAATTCTCCAACTGTGACGTTATCTGATTCGCCACTGATGCCAACAGAAGGCAACGGAGGTACGGTTTTCGAAGTCATAACCAGTTCGAACAAAAAGTTAAATACGACCAAAGAAAATTTTCAGTCACGCACTTGGCACAGAAAGATAAACTGTCCTAGGTAGTGATTAACTAATAAAAATCATAAATAAATCAAGTGGAAACGCTTAAAATCTGTAATACAATGACGTCGGCATACACAACTACTTTCCAGAAAACGTTGCACAAATAGCTACCCAAAAAATGATCTAAAATAGTACAGATCATGAACATAAAAATGATAATACATAAAGAAAAATACAAAATTCTAACAATAGTATCAGCTAATAAAGAAGTGCATGCTCAAATTAATGTGGTTGTCCTAATTTCACTATCGAGTCAGTGCCGTCATCTCACTCCAAAAATTACAGAAAATACATAAAACTACTCATCCTAGGCAAATGTTCACCAAGTGTAACCGTTTTGTTTCATTCAAATTTTTTATTGATTGTTGTGTATGTAAAACGTAAATTGGTTTCCTTTTCTTTAACTTTCATGTGTGTCTGTGTCGTAAAATGAATCTGAACAATGCATTTGGTGTGCTTACATAAACGCTATTTGAAAAAAAAAACCATATTAAAAATGTGTAATTGTATTACAATTAACTTTTACCAAAAACCATTAGAAAAAGTAAAAGTGCACACTAAAGAGACTGTCCTGTGCAATTTTGTATCATGCAGGGCAGAGGCCAGTGCTACAATGCTTGATGTCAGTACGTGACATAAAATGAGTAACCGAACTTTGAAAGAGTAACCGTCCAAATGCTCCTGTAAAAATTGTCTTGCAAATTTAAGTTCCAATGTTGACTAAAGAATATTCCAGACTCTAAATAGCATACACGAAGACACGTAACACTGGCCAGTAAGAATAAGGATGCCTGACAAAAAGAACTGAATCCTTTTACTATGGTCTTGCTGTGACTTTAAAATGGCCCTATTAAAACCTTGTACCAACGGAACTCTGCACTGCTAGAAAGTGGTGAATGGTTACATGTAGCGCCGCAGCAAACGAGCTAAAGAAAATAAACCTTGCCCTAGTGCAATGAAAGGATAAGCAACTACGATCTGTACATTGTGCTATATATTTTGAGCTACTGTGTTCCGCTAAGTGCAACGCGGTGACGCAGAAGTACAAAATTAAACGCTCGTGAGGAGACGATGGATGAAATTAGACTTACTGAAATACTGAAAAGAAACTAGCGTTCAAAAGCTGTATTGTGAAACTCTTATTCCTCAACAACTACAACTATCTTTACAAAAATCACTTCTTATAAAAAATTTATGACTCCACCACAAAATTACTTAATATAGTGGTAAATGGGTGGTGAACCTATAACCCTGAGTCCAAACTGTGTGAGCGAATGGCTTTGTTTAATCACGTCTCTACCGTGAAAATAACTGACCCGACCCAATAAAGAAAAATCATACTAAAAATTTGCCATTTTTAAAATCAAGACAAATTATCCACGAGCAAGCAATGCAGCAACATCGTTACCTAAGTATCTTTATTCTTTTCAAACCAGTCATTACAGAATCATATTTTCAAAACGCGATATCCTCTGCATTTACATCTCAGTGGTCCGCTAGTTATTTCCCGACATCTCAGCAGTGTGACAAACCCACGACTCTCTCTCTTCTCACTGAATACGCCACAGGCAACGACATTGCTATTGACAACCCAAGACCATGTCCTCAGAACCTACGAAGGTAAGAAAGGAAGGCAGTTCTCATTATGTCACAGACCCGAAAGCGACGTCTGCCATCTTACATAGCCCAAAACATTAGGTTCACCGCATTTATACCTCCATCGGTCACTGCAAGCCCTCAGACGTTACTCTGATGAGCCTGTGCCCAGTTGAGGATATCTACCGATTCTCATGTTCGTATCGCAAACAGCACTGATCAGACTGTCAGCACAATACTGCCGTTACAGTTTACGCAGCTTGTTTATTAATAATTCATCCAGGATTTTCCAGTGTATGATCTTGTAGATACAGTAAAACTGTCTTTCCATTTTTGATTGTACTTGGACATGTCGTAAGAATAGCTCACTCTTCATACAAATAGCTCATTCTTCATACACTGTGGTATGTGTTATTTCCTTGTCGTCTCTCACCTTATTTACACTTATATGGAATTAATTAATTTGATGAATGTGGTTAATAAAGGGATTTTGCCTTTGTTTTCAGTTATGCAGAGTATGTGGAAGGCTTTCAATTTAAAGAATTAATGTAAAACATTGTTTCAAGAGTATTCAGAGCACCGTTTTGTGTAGCAGTATACTGTGACTAATTTCAGTCTGTTGCGGTTCTAGAGTATTACTTTTGGAAAAAACAACTTCATGTATAATTGAAATTTGAGAAATTCTCGATAAAACATTTTTTTTGTACAATAAAATGGACTTTGTTAATCAGAGAACTGTAATACTTTGTCGAATGCAGACAATCACAGCAGATTATGTTTTTAAATTTAAGGATGGCACTAGTACTGTAATCAATCCCTGCAAAAATATAGCCACGTAAGGAACGATAAACAATGTTCTTAAAAGTATCATTACCAGGTTTTCTGCAGATTGTGTCACCTTCGATTTAAAAAAGACACAAGGTATTCAATTCTGTCCATGTAGAAGTACTGCCTCAACTATATGTATAACACATGATGAGGAAATAATAAATAGGGTGGAAATTTCTAAATTTTTGTTCATTCAGCCGAGAATTTAAACAGAAAAAAGCTCATTTTGGAGTTCCTAAAACAACTTAGTTCAGACAAATTTGCACGCACTTGGAATCATTTTAAACCTAGGGGTTTCAATATTGGCATATGGAATAATGTTGTGGGATAACATATCTTTAAGAAAGAAGGTACTCATTGCCCTAAAACGTGCTGTAAGAATATGATATGGTGCTCTCTGACGCTAATCTTGCACCAGCCTGTGTAAGGTATTAGATATTTTGACTATTGCTACGTAGAGTATCAAACAATGTAATGGAAAGTACACGTTTGAATATCAACAATGTTGGGAAAATAGTGGTTTGATACTCACCATAAAGACGACACATCGAGCAGCAGATAGGCACAACGAAACGAGTGTTTAAATAAGCTTTTGGCCTAATCTTGTATCAGAAATGGAGGAAAACATAAACACATTCATACAATCATACACACAAGAGTCACTTACGTGCCCACTGCCTCTGGCTGCTGTAGCCAGCATTGCCGATTATTGTTGATATTTGAACCTGCACACACCATTGTTCGGTTCTGTTTAACGAACGCTGTCTCTGGCTGCTGTAGCCAGCATTGCCGATTATAGTTGATATTTGAATCTGCACACATCATTGTTCAGTTCTGTTTAACGACTTTTCTTCTATCCCACAAACTAGTGATGTTTTTGCGTTTTACTTTACTCAGTTTCGGTTGTTTCTTTCTTTTCTGTGTTTTTTGTTGCCTCCCAAACCCAAAACGCTCCAACATCCGAGGAACACTATCAACGATCTTGTCCCCATATAACATATGGCTACGGGTCCGCGCTGATTATTGGTGCAGTATCTCATACCTTTGTTTTTCACATTTCCTCCCACTATATAGCCGTGTGCGGCTCGCATTGATGCCGTTAATAGCTTGGCATCATGTAATAGCTATAGTGGCGTCTCGTTTTCTTAGTGTGCTCACTGACGCCACTGCATTTGCTCGCCTTGTCTGTCCGTGAGTGGCAGCAGCAGCGGTTATCAATAGCGCGTACTGTGGTACCGTCTTTGGAGCGGCCTCTAGTATTTCCAGATCGTGGTGTGTCGAGTGAGTTGAGCTGGAACGGAGCAGCGGTGAGGTCCGGACAGCCTGTACTCGCCCGACCGCTGGCGACACACATGCCCTGTCCGACGGAAGGATGTGGTCGCGAGAGTGAACGACCACGTCAAGGACCGGATTCAGTGAGTTTTAGTTGAATGGACCATGATATTCGAGTAGTACAACTTTCACCTGTATGTGTATGTGTCAACCCATCAGAGTGACCTCATGGCAATAAGTTGTCAGTCGATGATTTACACTGGGATCTTTTCCCATGCCTGATTTGAGTGGGGACGAACATTGGTTGGTCGTTCGGTCGGTCGTCGCAGCGGACGACGTGCATTTGGTCTTCTGACCACTTCTGGCTTCTCTGTGTTTATGCCGACTTATAATCCTTCCGTGTTATTTCAAATTGATTGGTTTTACTATTGTCTGAGACATTTTGTAATTGTGTTCACGGATCCGTGTGTATCTAGTGTGGCTTTTAATGTCCAGTTATTTAAATGCTGCCTGTGTTCTGGTGTCGGTTGTTCGGCATCGGACGGAGCAGTGAGGGAGGAGGTCTGCAGAGCGAGGGGAAGGTCGGGACTGCTGGAGGCGTGCGGACACTGTCGGACCGAGGGGCTGTAGCTGACGGCCGAACCCAGGGTATTTGAACTTGAGCGAACCTTATTCAGTAGTGAATCCTCCACTATGGTGAAATCTCGCCGTTTGTTGGTGTGTTGCTGTTTGCAGCGAGTGGAGTGTTGTTTTTCCTGCTTGATTTGTCAGTCGGTTAGTGTTGTTCTATGATGCTGCTCCTAGCGCCGACGACAGTAAGACCAGCGAGTGATGTGATGTTTGACTACTTGATTTGTTGGTCGATTGGTGCTGTTCTATGTTGGTTGTAGCGTTTCCTTGTTGCTTCTGGTCGTTTTAAACTCCAGATTTAGAAGATGTGGTCCTGTCTGTCTCTTCACCCTTGTCTAAAAATATTCCATTGTTGTACCGGTGATCGGACGTTAGGCGAATTGGTTAGTCGGTCAGCAGGCGCTTAAGCTACCCCTAGTGTGAGTTGCCATCCTGTTACGTGAGTACAGCTCTTGGCTGCCAGTCTCACCACTTACACAGCTGTTGTCACCTTCCTCAGGTCGATCCAGGGATCACTGTCTGTGGATCACTCCGTCTTATTTGGGCGAGTTGTCATGATTGTTTAAAATTTACCCTAATCTTTTAACATGTTACTGCCTTCCCCACATTTAATTCCGGGCTTCAGCCATTAATTGTTTGTAACATAGCTTGTGGCCTTCAGCCGACAAATAATTTTCAATCCTGTCTGAGTGAGGCCTTCAGCCGTCACTAAAGTTTGTTACAAGTTATTAAGATTATTAGAAAAGGTTTAGTGTTTTTAAGGTGTAACTGCCCACCATATTGGTAACTCAGGCCTTCATCCATTGTGTATTCTTTGAAATTGCTTCTGGCCTTCAGCCGACGAATAATTTTGAACCTTCTTAATCAGGCCTTCAGCCGTTGATTGTTTGTAACATTGTTTGTGGCCTTCAGCCGACAATAACTTGCAATTCTTCTAATAAGCCTTTCAAACGCCACTGTAGTAAAATCTTTTAAAAATGATTGTTGACAGATTTTTTTTAATAAAGTGCATGTGCTTTCTGTGCAACCAACGGTAACTTATTAAACCCCGTACACACCTTTCCTGCTTTCCCTAAGCCAAAGCATTTCTCAGATAGGAAGCAAAGCTCATACACGTCGTTAGTCGGCCAGTAGGCGCTTAAGCTACCCCTAGTGTGAGTTGCCATCCTGTTGGACAAAACACACACACACATACACACCGTATATATATATATGTGTGTGTGTGTGTGTGCGTGGGTGGGTGGGTGGATGTGTGGGTGTGTGGGTGTGTGGGTGTGTGTGTGTGTGTGTTTTGCTTTCCATCTGAGGAGTGCTTTGGCCAAAAACTCAGTGAATAGTCTTCTTCGTCGGGCCCGCCTGCTGCTCGGCCTGTGAGCAGCAATCTATCCGATGCACAGCACTGTTATTTCGTTACGAAGTTTGTTGTAAATAATCCATTGCACTTCAACAGGAACAATGAGGTACACAATTACAGTACCAGAAAAAACATTCATTACGCCATATTAAGACCGTCTGTAGCACAAACAGGTGTTCATAATGTTGCAACCAAAAGCTTTGTTCACTTATACAGTGGTACGGGATGCCTGACAGATTGCAAAGTAAACTTTAAAATTAAAATAAAAAGATTCTCTTTGACTATTCCTCCTAATTCCGCAAAAGACGACCTATTACTGTAATGTGTAAATGGTAATAGATAGGATTTATTGAGTTAAATGATCGGTATGGAGGCATATTTACAAAAAAATATGGATGGTATAAAATGACTCGACTCCACAAACTTAGTAGTTAACTATTGGCGCATCACAAACCATGGTATAGGCTTATATACTATGAAAACCTCAAAATGAAATTCAAAAGTAAAATCAAGCAGATGATATGTTTGGTTATTCCAGAAAAACTGACAGTTACTGGCGAGAAATATGCTGATAAAAGAAGCAGATAGCCTACTTTTGGAAAGGTTGGACTGCATGTTACACATCTTAGGCTATCGTTACTAGAAATGGCTTCCGCACATGTTAAACCAAACTATCGGTTTTAAGGTGTCTAAGGGTTTGGGACCATAACCTTAAGCGCATTTACAGCTTTACACAATGCTGGGACATGTTTAAAAATATTATGTCTTTTTTATACCCTGTGTATTGCTGTCATTGGCCATACACTGGAGGACGAATCATAGGTAAGCATTCACAGTGAGACGACATGTAAGCTACAGTGAGACCTATGCAATGACAGTCTAATAAAATAAGAGCTCTGTTCTGCATGGAGGTATACCTCTACGCGGTTCTGTGTCTCTCGCACTTCAGTAATCGTTAACTATGTTGACATACACGAGATACTATAACCGGCCTTGTTTTCTTTCTTCATTGAACTACGGACTAAGAATGAACGCTTAAGTAAGTTTTTTTGCAAACGTGGAGAATAAAAATGATACGCACAGCAGTTGAAACCTCAAAATGTAACGAACAAGAGGCAGAACCATTAAGCAAACAAGCCCTGGTACCGGACTTCCAGCTTCATTCGATATGGATGGAAATATACCAAAAATCTAATTAAATGGATTACAAAAGTATCCTTCTCATTTCATATCCTTCTCTTCTTGGTTATTCGAAATAAATCAACGAAAAACGAGTTACATTAACACGGCCAAATGTGTCGTGTTACTAGAGCAAAAACGCACCCAAGGACAGAAAAACGTTCGGGATTGTCTTCCTGACACTATGATATTCATCTAAACACTTTAATTTTTAGTATTAAAAACAGCTGTTGCGTTCCCCCGACATAAATAATGAGCAAGAAGCAACAATAAACAGAAGTCTGCTAAGGTTTTGGGCTGCTTCAGATGGCGGAAGGACACGCCAATTCTTGCTTCAGAACAATGTAGAGGAAGTCTGTAGCGACATCTCTCGTCTATTTTTACTTCCACATCAGAACCTCTGTGGAACCTCTCTGATGTAACATATAAACTATTGAAAATTCTGTTTGAAAACATCTCCACTGTACAGATATGAACTATGACACATAGAGTAAAGAGAGTTCGTATCGCTTTCCCTGAATACTAAAAAATAAGCTGGAAACCTGTCACAGTTGCTCGTGACCTACGTGGCTTAGCAAGCTCTTTGCAGCGCTTTAAAATGAACTTCGCTCGCCTGAGCCAGCGAAAAGTTGATTACACATCCACTAAAGACACACCATGTACATGGCCTGTCAGAACACGACCGCCCGTGATTATACGCCGAGTTTTCAGTCGATTTACCCACTTAACACATATATGTCTGGATACCAAAGAAGTCGTGATTGTACCTTTTTCACATTCACCACGTAATAAAAGAACTCTATGACGTCGTTGAATTTGGCACCCAGTTTATAGAAAGATGATACTTGCGGAATCTCTTACATTAGTAAATCAGCCATCAACGTGCACCGCTGCACAGTGAGATCTCCAGCTCAACCACACGAAACCATCGGTTCGATGCAGGTGGATCGAAGGTAACAATTTTGTGGAATACATTACTGGGTTATACTGCAGTGTCATCTCACTTCTGTTTTCACTCAGGGACCAAATAACGTGTATTTGGTTGAGGACAAAAGCCACACACACTTATAGAAAGCCCACATCAGATCAACAGTGTCTGAAGTATTACTGAGATGTCAGTATCCTGCACACTTTAAAGTAGGAGTAAAAGATAATTGTGTCAGATTAAGATCAAAATATATGAACGGTAAATGAAGTGATTACCATGATCATACAATGGAGAGTCTACTGCCCAAGTCATATTGCAATACAAGATTTAAATTTGTGCCTAAGCTGCAGTTACATAATTTTTTTAATGTTGTTTTGTTCATTAGTAAATGGATACCATTTGTTATTTTCTGTTAATTTTATAGTTGTGCATAGCCTGTGTGTGCGTAAGGTCTTGAAAGCCTCCCATGAAGTATCTGAAGTTACGTCATGTACGAGGGTGTTCAATTTTTCTGAAGACAGGTTTGTTTTGGTCTGGATCATACACCATATTATTCCCCAATCTTTTGGCTACAAAAACCAATTTTTCAACATGATCTCTGTTAAATGCGACGGCCTTACGCCACCTTACTGGGAGGACCCGTTGCCCGCATGATACTACTCTACTGGTCAGCCTACGTCTCACTGCATCGATAACCTCCCCCTCATCGAGGTACTGGTTCAGACAGAGTGCATCCTTCGTTGCGCCAGACAGATGAAGGGAGAGCGTGCGAGATCCAGACTGTAGGATGGATGAGGAAGAATAGTCCACTGAAGTTTCGTGAGCTCCTCTCGGGTGTGCAGACATGTGTGGGGCCTTGCATTGTCATGGAGAAGGAGAAATTAGCTTGCATTTTTGGGGGACGAACGTGTTGGTGTCATTTTTTCAATTTCCTGAGGGACCACACATATTTGAGTAGCCCATCGAGTGGACGAGTGGGTTAGCAGTACCAACAAAGGCGTCCAGTGGTGCAGTGAGGTGTCTGATGATGATAGGTGCCTCGTTCAACGACTCATCACGCTTTTGTTCACCGCCAGGTCTCCGTAGATATTCTTCAAGCGGGTATGAATATATGTGATTCTCTGGTTATCCGCTACAAGAAACTCAGAGACAGATTTCTGCTAGGAACGCACATCCGTTAGAGGCGACACTTTGAAGGCTATATACAGGGTCAGTCACCTAACATTACCGCTGGATATATTTCGTAAACCACATCAAACACTGACGAATCGATTCCACAGACCGAACGTGAGGAGAGGGGCTAGTGTAATTGGTTAATACCAACCATAAAAAATGCATGGACGTATGTTTTTTAACACAAACCTACGTTTTTTTAAATGGAACCCCGTTAGTTTTGTTAGCACATCTGAACATATAAACAAATACGTAATCAGTGCCGTTTGTTACATTGTAAAAAGTTAATTACATCCGCAGATATTGTAACCCAAATTTGACGCTTGAGTACCACTCCTCCACTGTTCCATTGTGTGTATCGGAGAGCACCGAATTACGTAGGGATCCAAAGGGAACGGTGATGGACCTTAGGTACAGAAGAGACTGAAACAGCACATTACGTCCACATGCTAACACCTTTTTATTGGTCTTTTTCACTGACGCACATGTACATTACCATGAGGGGTGAAGTACACGTACACACGTGGTTTCCCTTTTCAATTACGGAGTGGAATAGAGTGTGTCCCGACATGTCAGGCCAATAGATGTTCAATGTGATTGCCATCATTTGCTGCACAGAATTGCAATCTCTGGCGTAATGAATGCGGTACACTCCGCAGTACATCTGGTGTAATGTCGCCGCAGGCTGCCACAATACGTTGTTTCATATCCTCTGGGGTTGTAAGCACATCACAGTACACATTCTCCTTTAACGTACCCCACAGAAAAAAGTCCAGAGGTGTAAGATCAGGAGAACGGGCTGGCCAATTTATGCGTCCTCCACGTCCTATAAAGCGCCCGTCGAACATCCTCTCAAGGGTCAGCATAGTGTTAATTGCGGAATGTGCAGGTGCACCATCATGCTGATACCACATACGTCGACGCGTTTCCAGTGGGACACACTCTATTCCACTTCGTAATTGAAAACAGAAACCGCGTGTGTACGTTTACCTCACCCCTCATGGTAATGTACATGTGCGTCAGTGAAAAAGACCAATAAAAAGTTGTTAGCATGTGGACGTAATGTGCTGTTCCAGTCTCTTCTGTACCTAAGGTCCATCACCGTTCCCTTTGGATCCCTACGTAATCCGGTGCTCTCCGATACACACGATCGAACAGCGGAGGAGTGGTACTCAAGCGTCAACTTTAGGTTACAATATCTCCGGATGTAATTAACATTTTACAATGCAACAAACGGCACTGATTACGTATTTGTTTATATGTTCCGATGTGCTAACAAAAATAACGGGGTTCCATTTAAAAAAACGTAGGTTTGTGTTAAAAAACATACTTCCGTGCATTTGTTTATGGTTTGTATTAACCAATTACACTAGCCCCTCTTCTCACGTTCGGTCTGTGGAATCGAAGCGTCAGTATTTGATGTGGTTTACGAAATATGTCCAGCGGTAACGTTAGATGACTCACCCTGTATAGCTCCGCCAACTATTCGAAGGCCTAGAAGAGAAGCTTCCACTGGTATACTTACCATATGTAAAAGGCGCCAGTGAACAGCTACGCAACGTCCTCCGCCGACGAGGTTTCAAACCAATTTTTCGAAGCAGTCACAGGATCCACGAAATGATAGGTTCCACCAAGGATGTAGTCAACAATCTTAACACTGCAGGTATTTACGAACTACGGTGTGTGTGCGGAGCTGCCTCCAAAGGAGAAACAGGGAGACCTGTCAGCTTAAGTGTAGCAGAACACGGTCGCTATGTACAACAACATAATAAATCGGCTATAGCGGAACACCACCGTGACTGTGGGCAAACTATCAGGTTCCAGGCCGGCCGAAGTGGCCGTGCGGTTAAAGGCGCTGCAGTCTGGAACCGCAAGACCGCTACGGTCGCAGGTTCGAATCCTGCCTCGGGCATGGATGTTTGTGATGTCCTTAGGTTAGTTAGGTTTAACTAGTTCTAAGTTCTAGGGGACTAATGACCTCAGCAGTTGAGTCCCATAGTGCTCAGAGCCATTTGAACCATTTTTGAGCCATCAGGTTCCAGGAAGCCCGAGTACTGGCGAAAGAATCGTGGATGCGAGAACGTAAAATATGGGAGGCGATCGAAATTATTAAGCAGCCTGACAACATCAACAGAGAAGATGGCTACAAACTCCCGGCGTCCTCGCTGCCGGCCATCCCAGTCCAACGGGCCGCGAGCGGTCGCGGGGCAGAAGCTATACGGGATATGGACGTACCTGCACAAACAGCTGTAGAGCAACTGTCAGTCCACTTCGGCAAACACCAGGAGGAAAACTTGCCGACCAGAAGCCGAATGCTGATTGGCGGACAGCTATCAATCATTGACGACATGGACATCCACGAATAGCCTCTTTCCTTCCACCTTCCCTTACGTCATGACTATCCAATCATATTAGATGGCCAATTATAAGTTTTACAACAGTGACGCCAGACATCGATAGTCTGTTGCCCTGAAGAAGGCCGTTGCAATTCGGCCGAAACGTCTGTTTTAGTTTATTATTGTTGTTAGTTTTTAGCAATGACGCGGCATAATACCCAGAAGAATTTTAATTACTATTCGAACTTCATTAAGATATTGGGGCTGAAACGGGAGTATTCCACTATGTCCCAAAACAAGTTTCGCATTTCTCCAATCGGAACTGGCAGCGAAAATAATGCGTTGCATTACTTATTAACGTCCCTCGTAATTATTCTTTTACACCACTTTCCCGCCTGTTTAACATTGTGGGACCATGGTGAGGAATATCGTTGTGTTAGGAGACGTTGATGTCTGTGAACGGATATCAATGTTTTCCCCCCTTTTAGTAGCTAATTCAGTAATGGCTTTCAACAGTTCACTGGAATTAACTTTTTATTGTGTATGTCACACTAACATGTGTTATCCTTTAACAGACGTTGGACACATTAACTGGACATCTTCCAGAGCTCCTGTGTTGCGTGTGCTCCAGATAACTGTGTCAGTTCTGTTTCCTTGGCGGTGGTTACGCTTTTACTGCGTGAACTTAATTGCTGGAACCGTGTTACAAGCACGGATACAAAACGGAGATGAACAATTGCGTAATGATTTTAACAGAGCTAAATACAGCAGTCAAAACAGAAAATAAAACTTGCCTCCGTTACAGTTGTGTGCACAAATGTGCTTTCTGTTTTCACCACAACCTCACAGACGTTTATCGTATCCTAAATATTCAACCTAAAAGTGACTACCTTTTCTACTGTTACTCGACGAACTTCATGGGGAAATAAGGTAACAACCTATTGTATTAACATCACTCGATCCTTTGTGATGATTCCAAGGAACGGAAACTACCCTAGGTGCACCTAGCCTGACGCCCTGCTAACTAGTCTGTCTAGAGATGTTTGCTCTTGCGCACAGTAAGCAAGCACGAGTAAAGGCCACTCTTCAAGGACACTGCTTCTCAAGCCACTGGCGTGTCTCGTCCGCTGTAATCCGTTCCACCGGTGACCTCCTGGTCGCCAGCTGCCGTCGTACGCTACTGCAGTTTGTTTTTGTACCATCCCCTATCAGTCGTTACCCTACTGCCATGTCAATGATTCTATTCTGTTTATCTTCTTGTCTATTACAGCCCACAATCTTGTCGATATAGCTACTACAGTACCATATCTGTCCTACGTTCAATCTATTAATACCGATGTACCGTTTCCCTCTGGTTGCCGTGTCCACTTTATCTATTCTCTGTGGATTTACCTTTTGGTATGAAAGCTGTCTTAAACGGTTATTACCCTCTAGTGAGTCAATTCAACATAACGATGGCTAATCAGTAAAGATTTAGGCAATTCAGTTGATCTGGTATCTGCTGCCGCATGGTGTTTAAAGAAAATTACACCCTAAGAGCCAAAACACCTATATGTAATCTAAAATGTCGATACGACGGGGCTCCAATTATGAACCAACACTGTACTCTGACGATTACTTCTTTCCTCACCTTTGGCTCTCACCTAATCGATAGTAAGAGTATTGGATCTGATTTATGCGACTTTTATTCGTCAAACTATGTGGCTGAAAGAAGCCTGCAGTAGATCATTCTTTCTTGTAGTAAATCACAGAAGCAAGAAACACCGAGGCAACAAATTTTCATGATTCAAGTTTTCATTACAATTTCCACAAGCTCCCACATAAATTTCAAGTTGCTATCCGCTCCTTCTTCTGATTTTCTGATTTCCACCCAGAATATTCCCATATATATATACCCATGCTTCTCTGTATTGGCTAGTTAGACCAGATTTCTTTTCAAAATGACCTGTGACCGATGCACCTGACCTACCCAACACATCACTGCTCTTCTACGAACATCTGTCTCCAGTTCGTCATGGAGCGAGCTATCCAGCGTGGTGCGCAACAAACCAGGTTGAGAAGGACGTTACGGGCTTAAACAGATGATCACGAGCAGGCGCGGCTCGTGGTTTCTATGCTGTGGAAGGCTGCGGCATTTATCGATGGGAGCCAACGTAGACCTCGGGTTACGCTACAGATTAGTCTGACATAAACAACTAAGAATTCAGGGGGAGGGGGATGGCAGATCACTCTCTACCTGTAATTTTACGTACTGTATCTTCTATAATCAGGTATTAAATATCATTAGAAGCTAACTTCGAGTTAAAATCTTTGTTAGTGTTTTTATACGCCATCATTACATTTTCTGACACTTTGCAGCAAATCATATGAAAAGACGCGTTTTGGAGAGATCTTTAATGCGATGAATGTTAACTTTGCGGCTGCTTAATATTTTTGTGGTTTACCTCCAAAGCTCGAAGTTTACGAGTTCGCATGAAGATACTGTGATGTTTTGGTGACGTCACAAGTCTTGTGCTGTGATTGGGTGGCATGAGCAATTCGTGCAACTGCCATATTAATTCACATGTTTGAGAAGCGAACAGTTCGTATTTATTGTGTATTATGAAAATATGCATTTATCTGAAATAGCGCACTAAAGATCTCTCCAAAATAAGTCATTTTAGTACTATTTGTTGTGCTAAAGTGCACAAAACGTGACAGTGTAGCGCAACACACTGTACCAGTACCAAAAGTGATTCGTTTCGGAAAATGTCGTCACGTTTATGACTGGCTACACATGACACTACCCTTTTTTACTCACTTCACTTAATAGGCTAAGTTGGACTTAATGTAAAGAAATTACCTCTTATCAATTATGAATGCACTTTTGCTTACCTCAATTCATTTGTTTATAGACTAAGTCAGCTCGTCTCCCCTTCTGCGCAGCAAAATGGCCTATGACCATTTCACTGGAATTTGGCCCATTCAGTAATTCCTTTTCTAGGGAACACATTGCAAGTGCACAAAGTCTGTCATTCATAGTGTTGCGCATGAACGTTTTCACTCGCTTTAACGTAGAGAAGCAGCGTTCTGCCTCACAGGTCGTTATAGGGAAGGTCACTATTATTTGCAGAAGTTTTACACTTTCAGGAAAAGCTTTAGCCAGATTGTTACCGTAAAGAAAGTTCAACAAGGTCAAAGCACCTGACGCCTTCATAAAATCTTTTCGGCTGTACAACACGTTCAGCTCATGACGTAGATCTGAAGACTGTAAATAGAACAAATTAACAGCTATTTTAAGCTCTTTTCCCGGCAAAATAGTTTGATGTTCTGCAAACAACGATGGATCAAACAGCTGTGCAATCGATAAGTGATTATTGAAACTGAATCGTTCTCTGATCTGAGTTGTGATGAGGTCGCAAACGCTTCGTGCACAAACTATTCTTGATTCTGTGAAACGTCCCCGTTTTGCAGTTGGTTATATCTGTTCTTAGTGATCGTCAGTTTCAAGTGAGACCCTAATTTACTGGACAGAATCTGCAAAGTGCGATACATATTCAACAGTTTTCACTGCATCAATATTCCTCTGCTGCAGTTGATTAAAGAGAATGTCACAATGAGGCATGGCTGTATTAAAAAAATTTAACCAGAAGAGGAAATCTTCGTCTTGCAGGAAACCCTTCAGTCCCGTGGCCTTGTTTATTGTCTTGTAATCACTGGCATCATCATCAATAATTCTTCCTAGGCACTCAACAATTTCCTTTTGGTATTTATACACAGTGGTTACGCTCCGTGATTTAAAATTCCATCTGATGGACTGAGGACAGGTAGGAATACGCTTCTTCACTACTTCGTCAAGAATGGCTGTACGGCTAGAAGACCGGGAAAAAAGCAGGTGGAAATTCCTTCCAAGTTGCTAAAGAAGATCCGCACTTGTTTATTGCCCGTCACACAACGTTCAACAATTAAATTTAACTGATGGGCGTAACAGTGAATAAAGTGAGCATTCCTGTACATTTCTCTAATTCTAGTTTGAACTCCACTTTTATGGCCACTCATAACAGGAGCACCGTCGTAACACTGAGCTATCAGTTTTTCAGGTGTTTCATGTACATTCATTTTCTCTAGCTCGCAGAGAACAGCTGCAGTTACATCCTCTGCACTGTGACTTTTTGGGCGTACAAAGGAAATAAATCTTTCATTTATTTGTCCCAGTAGCTCATAGCGCATTATTAGGACCAATTGTGACAAATTTGCACAGTCAGTAGTTTCATCATCTTCTATTGCGAGAAAGTTTGCCTTCGACAGTTCACTCCTGATGAGATTGAGGCATACCTCAAAAATCGATTCCTGGAGTTCATTTTGAATTGTCTTCGATAGGCCTAAGAAAACACGGTTTTTTGATTTCTCAATGTGCTGCTTCAAGACGCAGTCCAGTTCTGCCATAAGACTGACCAATCCTCGAAAAATTCCTGGGTTTTTGGAATCTTCTGTTTCGTCGTGGCCCATTAAGGCAAGCTCGAATTTGCCGCAAAATATAATACAGCCTATCAGTTTACTCAGAATGTACCGATTTTTGATACATTTTCATTATATATCTTCATATTACGGCGGTAAGCACTGTCTAATTGGCACATAATGTCCACTTTCCCTAGCATTGAAAACTCAATGAAACCATTTAAATGTTTTTCGCTGGAATTATGTTTTTTCACCGTTGCGTGAAAATTCTTTAAGTCAGCGATACTAGTTTCAGTCCAGGCACAATCAGTACTATTTGTAAGAAGACAGGTGAAACAGAAGAATGCATTTTTCACCTCACAACCACACAGCTGCATCATACATTGCTCTATTAAAACTGCGTTTGTATCCTTGCCTAGATTTGCATTGTATCTGTTCTTGATTGATCGTTAGATCGGGTCTGGGTGCACCAAGTTATTTCACTTTCATCCTGAGGCCGTGTTCCATGTTTTTACCTATTAAATTGCACACTGAATTCATATTGCGCTGGTCTCACATTCGCGGTATGTCGCAAATATTCACAAGCAAGTAAAACTCACTAAAATCTTGCAAAATACACTCCGAAAAAGAAACTTGCTAATATCACACGGTATCAACAAAAGCAGTCAGCATCAGGAAGCAAGGAAAGTAAAGTAACGGGACAAAATTCGCGCGCTTTGTCCTCTAATCACTTATGAAACTCTCGCTAGATGGCAGTACTGTTATGTTACTGTAGTCTAGTGCACTCTGGCGGCATATTTGCAAACTTATTCTAAATATGGATAAAATAGCCAAAGGCAGAAACAAAACAACTATGTAAAACATTATCAAAACAATAATACTAAACGTCGATTAATGACGCATCGAAGCGTAGTAGAGATGTGCTGAGACAGAGATTGGACAGCGAAGTTTCGGCCACTCTTCATTCGTTTATTACATAAATAGTGGAACATGAAAAACGTGTGGTGGTTGGTATGACACCCTTAGGCTGCAAGCTCTGAGCCTTCGGGTCGCCCATAAAGAGCAGTTCTATGTAGAAGCCACGCCCCCAAACCGCTACTACATGCAGCTTACGGACGTTCCAAGGCGCAGCCTACACAATACTAACCGTTCGGAAAACATCTATCGATACAAACAGTTCCAAAAACGTTGATAGTCGTTGTTTTAATCGGAATGGGAAATATGCGAAATTCGTCCTGATAATTTAAATTATGTAATACGTTCTTGCAAAATTTACTTAACATATATTTTGGGGCCGCTCCGCCTCATAGCCTTTAATTACGAGCCGCGCCTGGTCACGAGTGTTTCTCCAGCGTATCTCCAAATTTCCTCATTCTATTCTCCCTACACGCACAAGAATTTTCAGTCTTTTCTTTATGTATATGAGTCCACATATTACTAATCCGAAGCTTCTACGCTTCATCAAAGGACAGTCTGAACATCATAGTCCTTGCAAACTCCAGACAGATACTCGTTAAAGCTCTGCAGATCTGTTTGGAAGTCTTGTGTAAGTGTGGAATTTTTAAATTCTTCGGATATATTACAAAGTCTGCTGATCCATCATGCAGGCCAGGGAACCGATTGTTACTCCTCTTGAGAGCAGACTATTACAGTGGTGTAAGCAAATTCAGTATGACAATGGCTGCCTCCTTAATACCGAATTGTTTCATTTCGTCCGCAGCTCGTGGTCGTGCGGTAGCGTTCTCGCTTCCCGCGCCCGGGTTCCCGGGTTCGATTCCCGGCGGCGTCAGGGATTTTCTCTGCCTCGTGATGACTGGGTGTTGTGTGCTGTACTTAGGTTAGTTAGGTTTAAGTAGTTCTAAGTTCTAGAGGACTGATGAGCATAGATGTTAAGTCCCATAGTGCTCAGAGCCATTTGTTTCATTTCGCTATACTACAGACCGTGTTCGGTCCGTGATAAGTCAGTTGGGTGTTGGGGTGCAAGACCTCACAACCGTGTCTTCATCAAACCACCTTTTTCTCGTTCACTGTAACAAACTACAGGTAACCACTAATACCCCTATTTACTGCTAGATCTCTTGTGTGGAGTATAACATATTATTGTTTTAAACCTAACGCAGTCACGGGAGTTTCCTTTGGAGTTTTAACATTGTGTTTTGTTGCAAATTTAGGTATTTGGGTGTGAGGTAGTGTCACTACCGGCGTGCCCCAACTGATGACAGCCCTGCACGACTATTTCTCTACCTGTCCTGCCTTGTTTTCACATATCGTCACAATGCAACTGAAATGTGGCGCTATATTCCATTTACTTTGTTTATTAGTGTTTTTGGCACTCCGCCATTCCAAAACCATCCTTCGACTTCTGTCATAATGTGCGAATGCCTGGACAATCAACTGTATATCTCTCATCAGGTTGCGATAATAGCTGACCTTAACCTTACGTTACTGAAGGAAGAAGGAATAGCGTCACAACAAGTTTCAAGGTGCCTATTGGCTAGTGAGCCGGCCGATGTGGCCGAGCGGTTTTAGGCGCTGCAGTCTGGAACCGCGCGACTGCTACGATCGCAGGTTCGAATCCTGCCTCGTGCAGGGATGTGTGTTGAAACGTCCCCTTGGAAAGATTTAAAAAAGACAGTGCTGGAAAACCTCTTACTTTATTTGATTTTCAAACAGCTGAGCAAAACTGAACGTATTCAGACATTCCTCTCTTTACTTATTCTGATCATCACTAAACTGACACACTATATTTTTAGGACAACGTAATCTGGCTTTCAGTAATCCGCACAAAAGAATGTTCCTGACTAACAATAACCTATACCTTTTATGAGTCACTTACCTCACAAAAATCTTCTTTACTCGAACTACTGCAATGCAGCGAACGCCAATACTGCCAGCTAAATAAAAGATTCTAACTACTGAAGGCACTAACTACTGATAGGCATAGCAAATGAAAGCTTTTGCTAGAGAATAAACGATGTATCTACCTTAAAAATGCTCTAAAGTAAGTCATCATATATATATATATATATATATATATATATATATATATATATATATATATACTCCTGGAAATTGAAATAAGAACACCGTGAATTCATTGTCCCAGGATGGGGAAACTTTATTGACACATTCCTGGGGTCAGATACATCACATGATCACACTGACAGAACCACAGGCACATAGACACAGGCAACAGAGCATGCACAATGTCGGCACTAGTACAGTGTATATCCACCTTTCGCAGCAATGCAGGCTGCTATTCTCCCATGGAGACGATCGTAGAGATGCTGGTTGTAGTCCTGTGGAACGGCTTGCCATGCCATTTCCACCTGGCGCCTCAGTTGGACCAGCGTTCGTGCTGGACGTGCAGACCGCGTGAGACGACGCTTCATCCAGTCCCAAACATGCTCAATGGGGGACAGATCCGGAGATCTTGCTGGCCAGGGTAGTTGACTTACACCTTCTAGAGCACGTTGGGTGGCACGGGATACATGCGGACGTGCATTGTCCTGTTGGAACAGCAAGTTCCCTTGCCGGTCTAGGAATGGTAGAACGATGGGTTCGATGACGGTTTGGATGTACCGTGCACTATTCACTGTCCCCTCGACGATCACCAGTAGTGTACGGCCAGTGTAGGAGATCGCTCCCCACACCATGATGCCGGGTGTTGGCCCTGTGTGCCTCGGTCGTATGCAGTCCTGATTGTGGCGCTCACCTGCACGGCGCCAAACACGCATACGACCATCATTGGCACCAAGGCAGAAGCGACTCTCATCGCTGAAGACGACACGTCTCCATTCGTCCCTCCATTCACGCCTGTCGCGACGCCACTGGAGGCGGGCTGCACGATGTTGGGGCCTGAGTGGAAGACGGCCTAACGGTGTGCGGGACCGTAGCCCAGCTTCATGGAGACGGTTGCGAATGGTCCTCGCCGATACCCCAGAAGCAACAGTGTCCCTAATTTGCTGGGAAGTGGCGGTGCGGTCCCCTACGGCACTGCGTAGGATCCTACGGTCTTGGCGTGCATCCGTGCGTCGCTGCGGTCCGGTCCCAGGTCGACGGGCACGTGCACCTTCCGCCGACCACTGGCGACAACATCGATGTACTGTGGAGACCTCACGCCCCACGTGTTGAGCAATTCGGCGGTACGTCCACCCGGCCTCCCGCATGCCCACTATACGCCCTCACTCAAAGTCCGTCAACTGCACATACGGTTCACGTCCACGCTGTCGCGGCATGCTACCAGTGTTAAAGACTGCGATGGAGCTCCGTATGCCGGCCGAAGTGGCCGTGCGGTTAAAGGCGCTGCAGTCTGGAACCGCAAGACCGCTACGGTCGCAGGTTCGAATCCTGCCTAGGGCATGGATGTTTGTGATGTCCTTAGGTTAGTTAGGTTTAACTAGTTCTAAGTTCTAGGGGACTAATGACCTCAGAAGTTGAGTCCCATAGTGCTCAGAGCCATTTGAACCATTTTTGGAGCTCCGTATGCCACGGCAAACTGGCTGACACTGACGGCGGTGGTGCACAAATGCTGCGCAGCAGCGCCATTCGACGGCCAACACCGCGGTTCCTGGTGTGTCAGCTGTGCCGTGCGTGTGATCATTGCTTGTACAGCCCTCTCGCAGTGTCCGGAGCAAGCATGGTGGGTCTGACACACCGGTGTCAATGTGTTCTTTTTTCCATTTCCAGGAGTATATATATATATATATATATATATATATATATATATATATATATATATAAATTCATGACAGCCATCTTGACCAATTTCTTTTTTCTGGCGGACACACATCCAGGTCGTCCGCTCATAGTAACGTCTCAAAACTCTGGCATCTCTCTCTCCACATCCACCACTGCTGGCAGCTCACCTCCAACCGCGCAACACTACACGCTGTTCACATCCAACTGCTCAACACTACAATAGCGAATATTCCAACAATGAGTCCAACCAGCCACAGATTGCACACAGCACAGCCAGTGATTTTCATACAGAGCGCTACGTGGCGTTACCAACATAAAAACCTAAACAGCCTACTTACATTGTGATGTCCTTAGGTTAGTTAGGTTTAAGTAGTTCAAAGTTCTAGGGTAGGGATGACCTCAGATGTTAAGTCCCATAGAGCACACAGCCATTTTACCCATTTGTTAGCTAGTAAACCCTTGCTGGGGTAATCTGAACACAAAGGAAACCTTCGCACACTATGGGACTTAAGACAGTTAATTACGGGCGCCCAGAGGCAGCTGCAAAACATTCCTGATGCTGTACTACCCCATAATGATAATCGAGCATGTCTCAATGTCATTGGAACAGTGCTAAGACAATATTTGGTAATCCAGATCAGCGGGAGGATAAACGTCTAGCTAGTAATAAGCAGATTCAGCAGTACGAAGCGGTCAGGAATTCGATCTAGCGTGACTTACTGACCATCCACAAGCAGCTGTTCAATTTGAAGCATACTTTGAAATTTACAGACACGTTGCATTTTCTGTTGTAAAACACCCATGTAACACAGTAGCACCTCAGCATACTGTACTGCAGTATTCAATTAGCAGCTAGGACTGCTACAAAAATCTGGTTCTAATCCATTAGCCTTTCTTACATGTCATAAAAATATTTAGTTCCATTTGTCGGCACCAATGCAAGTAATCAGTTCCATCTGGGAAGCATCTCTGCGTTCCTACTACACTGTTGCTACAGTACACGCGTCTCAACTTACTGCCACCTTTAATACTCCGATCTTTTTACCTGTCACTTGTGCTAGATGTGAGTCTGAGTGTTATTGCGTCCATATATTTCCCACAGCATGGACAGCTGGGCGGAAAGGCAACCTACGCTCTTTCAGGAGCCAATTTTCAAACTCCTCTCTCACATTTGCCATTGCTGAAGAGGTGATAGTGTGGCTCTGCGTCGCTGACGAGTTAATGCTTTCATAATGGCGTTGGTGGATGCAGCCCGCCCATCAAGGTGCTAGAAGCAGCCACGTGAAGGCCAGGAGTGAACTGGAGAGCGTGGTGCAACTAAGGGGTCTGCGTCTCTTGCCAGGTCTCGAGGAAGATGTTCCTTTCCTATACTCTGTCCACTCAGTCAGTCGCACGCCTTCGCAGATTCTGATGTGTCCACTAGTCTTTAGGACCAAAGGTGGAGAATCAGCCAGTTTTACGGTATGATTACTTGGTTGTTATTTCAACATCCACTTAGCCGGATGCCCTCCGAATTACGACCACCTTGGAACGGCCATCATTCACTAGCGTTTGACCTGCGGCCTTCGAGACTGAAGCCTCTCTGGTTCCTTACGAAGGCAGTATAATCTGAAAAACCCCACAGTCCACTCAACACAGTCCTCACTACCTTTTTAGTAGCCTCCTGTTTGTAATGGACGACCTCCTGTCTGTAACGCACCCTTGAACTCTTAAACACACTCCGATACCCTACCACCCAATGGCTCAAGTCAAGGAATCTGCAAGCGTAGAGGTCACAGAACCATCTGAGGCTCTGATTCAGGCTCTGCAATTGGCCATTTCCCAAAAGTCTGCAGTCTTCCCCCTTTTAGGGACAGTTTCCCAACCCAAGTGAAAGAGGTTGACCGAAGTACGTTTCTGCGCTCTGTTTGACAAGGCTACTGGCAGAACGAGAATGACTCTTCAGCTGCCATTGATGCTGATTTCGAATCTGTGCCATGCGCCAGCAATCCTTGTCGCTTCGCCACTAGTATCGATCCATCTTAGCTAATGCTCTTTGGCCAGTTCTGTTTGAACGAATTTCCTGGCTCTTAGTAGCTGGTGGTTCCTGATGAACGAGTATTTAAGGATAAGCAATGGCAGTACAGCGGAGAGACGCCTGGGCAGGGAAGCCCAAGTGCGGTCTGGGGAATTTGGCTGTCCGTCCTTGTTGCTATCGGCACAGGGTCTGTGGCCATGACGGAAGGGGGAGGGTGTATTGTCAGCCGCTGTACCTGCCCTGTTGTCTCTATTATGTAATACGGTGCTGGGCGAAGCTTCAAAAGAACACCGATACTGGAAAAATTTCACTGCAGAATAACGGATTGTAATGATCCAGATCGTTGGATTAGCTGCTGGCAAATTAGTTAATATACTGAACTCAACAAATGCGACTCCTACTAACACGTAATTATTTCCTACTCTAAAGGTAGGGTTGTATTGTTGCATTCTTCGGTCCTGGCATATTGTACGTCAAACGTACCCACGTTTAATAAGCTTACTTCAATGCAAAAGAGAAAAACACAGTAATATTTGTGGCAGACTAGTTAAACCATCAAGTCCATTGACTTGCTTTCTATATTACTGCGTCTGGCCAGATCATAAACTTCAAGTTACTTTAGGCATATATTTTCAGATCTGCTTAAAATCTCACCTTTGCCAACTGATCAGATATAATGCCTTGTGTGTCTTTAAAACTGCCTTAGAATATACGACTACGTCTTTAACAGTTTTGAACATGGTGTTTTTAATACCGTGTATTGTTGTGTACTAACTTGGCCAGTGGTCCTTTATTATTGTAGACGGTTAAACGAAAGATAGTGAGTTTTTAAACAACAGAATAATAACGTGGACAGCTGCTTTTTTCGGTCAGACCAGAAATGTTGCTCTCTTCCAACGAAAATTTATAACTATGTATTAACTTCAAGTACTAGAATAACGTTTTAAGATTTGATTTCTTTTTATTGTCTGTTCCATTCTCCGGTCTTAAGGTTGTTCTGGTAGGTTCTTTCTACGTTTACTATCTTTCTGAAGGTCTTCAACACTGTATATTTGGTATATCCAAAGGGACTTCATCAAAAATATGAAGGGTCTTGCTTATTAAGAAACTTCCGGGGCAGTCTGTCGTTATTAAACATTTGTAGCATCCCGACATATACTCTTTTGAAGGATACAAGTAACACTATTATAATGCTGTTCTGGCAGCCTCATGCGTACCGATAGCGCTGATTCAGCGAAATTTCATAGTAAATACACACATCAAAAAGTTTTGCATCACCTCGGTTCTGAGTGTTTGGGAACCTGTACAGAAAAATGGAATAGAGATCAACATAAACATCATTTCCGGCCTTTTTACTGCCAGTGAAAACCACACATTGCATGTTGTACAACCATATAGCGAGACCTTCACAGGTGGTGGTCCACATTGCTGTACACTCCGGAACTCTGATACCCATTAGCACGTCCTCTTGCTTGGATGCATGTCTGTATTCGTCGTGGCACACTATCCACAAGTTAATCAACGCACTGTTGGTGCAAATTGTCCCACTCCTCAACGGTGAGGTTCGGCCTAGATCCCTCAGAGTGGTTGGCGGCTCACGTCGTCCATAAACAGCCCTTTTTAATCCATCACAGGCATGTGCGATAGGGTTCATATCTGGAGAACGTGCTGGCCAGCCTAGTCTAGCGATGTCGTTATCCTGAAGGAAGTCGGTCACAAGGTGTGCACGGTGGAGGGCGCCAATTTTCTTCCAAGAAGACGAATGCCTCGCCAATAGGCTGCTGATATGATTGCACTATCGTTCGGAGGATGGGATTCACGCATCATACAGCCGTTACGGCGACTTCCATGACCACCAGCGGCGTACGTCGGACCCACATAATGGCACCCCAAAACACCAGGGAACCTCTACCTTGATACATTCGCTGGACAGTGTGTCTAAGGCTTACAGTCTGAGCCGGTTGCCTCAAAACACGTCTCCGACGACTGTCTGGCTGAAGGCATATGCGGCACTCATCGGTGATGAGAACGTGATGCCAATCCTTAGCGGTCCATTCGGCATGCTGTTGGGCCTATCTGTATCCCAGTGCATGGTGTCGTGGTTGCAAAGATGGACCTCGCCATGGACGTAGGCAGTGAAGTTCCCCATCATGCTGCCTATTGCGCACAGTTTGAGTTGTAACACCACGTCCTGTGGCTGCACGAAAAGCATTATTCAACATGGTGGCGATGCTGTCAGGGTGCCTCCGAGCCTTAATCCATAGGTAGCGGTCATCCACTGCAGTAGTAGCCCTTGGACGGCCTGAGTGTGGCATGTCATCGTCAGTTCCTGTCTCTCTGCATCTCCTCCATGTCCGAACAACATCGCTCTGGTTCACTCCGAGACGCCTGAACACTTCCCTTGTTGAGAACCCTTCCTGACGCAAAGTAACAATGCGGACGCAATCGAACAGCGGTATTGACCGTATAGGCATGGTTGAACTACAGCAACACGAGCCGAGTACCCCCTTCCTCATAGAATGTCTGGAATATCGGCTATCCGACCCCCTCCGTCTAGTGGGCGCTGCTCATGTCCGGCGGTTTACATCTTCGGGCGGGTTTAGTGACATCTCTGAACAGTCAAAGGCACTGTGTCTGCGATGCAATGCGCACAGTCAACGTCTGTCTTCAGGAGTTCTAGGAACCGAGGGGATGCAAAACTTTTTTTTTCTGTGTGTATATTTAGTTGTGAATATTTCTTAATTGAGTTTATTGTAGGTGTAATAAAATTACCTTTCCAATTGAATGAAGGTTAAAGGCGGTGTGTAATGATTTTTTTAATTGCCTATTTCCGTATTGTATAATGGATCTGCAA
Organism: Schistocerca piceifrons; assembly: GCF_021461385.2. Lineage (NCBI taxonomy): Eukaryota > Metazoa > Arthropoda > Insecta > Orthoptera > Acrididae > Schistocerca > Schistocerca piceifrons. The sequence continues at coordinate 48,722,094 of NC_060139.1, forward strand.
AATTGTTGCATAAATGTTATTCAATGAATTTCTCTTGTAAATTTTCACAGGGATTAGCTCAAAACCACTTCCAACGCGCTCTCGGCGGTTTCAGAATCCGGTAACATTTCCATTACTTGTCGAAGACACTCACTACGGGTTCTCGTAGTTCTACATCAGTATTACTTCATCACATTTTTATGACATTCAGAACGTATCTGTTCCTCAGAAGTTAAATAACTCAAACTTTGCTAATGAACAAAATCAACGATTGTGATTCTAGACTTTTAATTGCCTTGTACCTTAAAACCACAGTCACTGGTCCCACTGTCAGAATTTACAGGGTGATTCAAAAAGAATACCACAACTTTAGGAATTTAAAACTCTGCAACGACAAAAGGCAGAGCTAAGCACTATCTGTCGGCGAATTAAGGGAGCTATAAAGTTTCATTTAGTTGTACATTTGTTCGCCATTTCAGCCAATAAAGTTTTTGGTCCCTTTTTCTTCGAAGGTGCTACTGTAACTGGACTACAGTATCTGGAGATGTTAGAGAATTGGCTGTTCCCTCAGCTCGAACAAGAAGCACAACAATTCATATTTCAGCAGGATGGAGCGCCACCACATTGGCACTTATCTGTCCGTAACTACCTGAACGTCAACTACCCGAGGCGATGGATCGACCGCCAGGCAGCCCGTGACAGAGCATGTCATCACTGGCCTCCAAGAAGCCCTGATCTTACCCCCTGGGATTTTTTCTTATGGGGGTATGTTAAGGATATGGTGTTTCGGCCACCTCTCCCAGCCACCATTGATGATTTGAAACGAGAAATAACAGCAGCTATCCAATCTGTTACGCCTGATATGCTACAGAGAGTATGGAACGAGTTGGAGTATCGGGTTGATATTGCTCGTGTGTCTGGAGGGGGCCATATTGAACATCTCTGAACTTCCTTTTGAGTAAAAAACAACCTTTTTAAATACTCTTTGTAATGATGTATAACAGAAGGTTATATTATGTTACTTTCATTAAATACACATTTTTAAAGCTGTGGTATTCTTTTTGAATCACCCTGTATATTTCACATAACATTTTCAACAGGAAAAATTTCGCTGCCCACTGGCTACCGTGGCAACTCAAAACCATTCAGAGTCCCCCTTAAGTCATGGCCTGTGCGGCTGGTCCTGGCGGAAGTTCGAGAATTAATAAAATAAAAAAATAAAAAATAATATTAATTATTGTATATGTATGATAGTGATTGATTGTAATTAATATTTGCTTATCTGGAACGTGGACGTTTAATTATTTGGTATCAGACAGGATGAATGAAAACAGAATTTCAAAGCGTATTCTTAAAGTCATCAACTCAGGCAGGGGAAAAACAAAATGGATAAAAGAAGTTGAAGAGGACCTCAGACAAGCACACATAACAGTAAACGATGCAGAAAATAGAACTGAATTCAGGAACATCGTCAAAAAACATAAATTTGACACCACAACACAGAAGAGACCAGGATGCAAATGGACAGCGGAGCGAAAGAAACAACACAGTGAACACATGAAGAAAATTTGGGCTCGGAAAAAAGATAAACAATCATCATAAAGGAATTCAAGTTCACACGCTCTCTTAAATGGGAATAATCGAAAATAATAATAATAATAATAATAATTACTGTATATGTATGATAGTGATTGGTTGCAATTAATATTTGCTTATCTGGAACATGGACGTTTAATTATTTGGTATCAGACACTTGACAGTGGCTTTTTCGTAAATGCAATGTTATTCGTAGTTGACCGTGAAATAAGACTCAAATAATCGGACTTCGTATTTAAATCGTTTCCAAAGACTGCTGCAGTAGGTGCGGACTCAAAATCTCAGTATAGAATAATTTACCAGCCATGTCAATACGTCGTACAGAGGTGACTGTCTACCAAACATAAAAAAGTTTACACAGTTAGTTAAATCAGATATATTCAACGAATAAGCCTACAATTAAGTAATTCAACTTACTTCCATAAATATAGAATCTTTACAGGGTCGAGTGCCTAGTGAGATTGCAACTCGCAGTGTTCTTATGTAACATCCAATATGGCGGTGTGCCAGTTAATAAAATATACGTGCTTCCCACACCAGCTATTGTACAGGACCTACTACTTGTTAATGTAACATAAGAGTGTCGTAATTGTATTTTGTTTTATCAGCGGCATAGCGCTGCAGTTCTGTGCCATAGGCTTTATTTATTTGTCAGAGATTAATTACTTAATTAAGATTTCGCGTTTCCGAGGAAACTCAAGCATGGCATGCAAATGTGCCTTTATATTGCCGCCTGAATTGCGAGGCGAACGGACACGCCTGCAGGCGAGCGATTCACCTAAAGGCACAAGAAAATCTAAGTTATCTACAACTATTTACGTGACATACATTATACAGTATATTATATACAAAATTTGTATGACGCGCGTGCTCCGTAAAAGTTCTTATGTTGGTAAAATAGAGTGCGCCCATGTGAAGAAGCGTGTATGTGACTCCGGCACTGCCGTTATATCGTAAATATAGATACGCGGCACAGTATTGCAGCTCATATTGTTCGTGTGCGCGCGCGTTTCTTAGTCGTTGCACAAAGAAAATATTCCACCAATATTACATATGAAGAGTATATTCTACGAGAGGTAACTTAATTTTAAAATTACGATATTTGTTATAATACAGTACAACTTTAGATTGTTGAATATTCTTAGCTACATAGTATTGCATTGAAATGCTTCAAAGAAAAATTTCTTTTTGTTTCAGGTGCGTTGACCTATACACATCGTGCCGTTATTACAGTTTATATTCATCTGCTGCACAGTAATGTTACACAGGTTAGTGTCGTCGTGGCAAAGTTTTTTGATCACAGTAACATCGCTGTGTAACAACGTAATTGATACATAAGCATGTCCATTTCCTATTTCCATTATAGTCGTTGTGATGCAGTTCGTCGTGACAAAAAGCATTGTTTATCACAGATAGGACGTGGCCCGTCGAGTAATTGGTCCTTAAGCAGTTCGTTTTCAATATTCCAATGGAAGCTTGCTTGCAGAACCTCGGATGGTCCAGGTAAGTGTGTCCGTCACATTTCGAGAACATTCCATTCCCTGAAGTTTCAACTAATATTCTTGCACTCGTCGTGTTGTTTTCTGGACAGGCACTTTGTGACAATTTAATCCAGTTAACATCTTGAAGTTAGATACTGTAGTAATGTCACTAGACAATGCACCAATTATGCACTTCACATTTTCAGTTTTTTAAAAATATAGCTTACCTAAATGTTCGTAGTTGCTTATCAAAGAAATTGTTCATCGCGTTTACCAAGGTACGATGCATGATGAATATCATTAACAGTTTCTTCAACATAGGTATCTGCGTAGTTGCAGACTTAGTAATGTACATTAATGTCCGTGAAAAGTGTGTAGGGAAGCAGCCTACTCACGCCTTATAAAATTCTCATCAGTCTTTCCATTGTGTGCCAGCCAGTCCGCTGTAACTAGCTCTGACGTCATAACTGTTGCACAATACTTCAAAAATCAAGTAAATAACCTGAAACTTTCTAGCATTTCAGGAGTAATACTAAATCAATGTGTGTTTAATATCAGTTCAATAACTTTAACTATTTTCGAAATTTGGACGTTTTTCTGTAAAAGTCATTGGCGCACCGGAAAACAACTAGAAATTTAAAAATTTATATTTAGATTCCTTTTGCATAATAATTTAGTAGAAACAGTACTCTGGATCTCTCAAATTAAAATTTTTGTTGAAATTCATAATTTTCTGGTTTTGTCTTAGAAATTAAGGAAGCAAGATAGATTAAGTAGGCGAATAAATAAAGCTAGGATGTTTAAGTTTAAATAGAAGGGAGATCCGCTATAATCATAAAAATGTGAGAAGTTTCAACAGAATAACTATAAAACTATAGCTATAGCGTATCTCCGAAGAGCAAGTTCAGAGCTCGTCTACTGTGTGTAGTGTAATTAAATTAATTCTCTCGCCAAAAATATTTGACTTAGCCACGTCAGACTTTTATTATGATTACTTACTTGTGTGTTGATTGCACAATTAAATTGAAAGCTTCATCGGCCATCAGAAAAGGAAGCAATGATTTATTCGATAACTTAAAGTGGTGCAGTACTAGCCCAGCCGCTAGTCGGGAGAGCAGATTTGATCAGGCGATCCCTTAGGTGTCCGTACCGTGGCTTTATATGTAAGAACGCAGTGTGAAAAAAGGAAGGCCCCAGTTCTCTCCAGACGCTGATTAGCATACCACCTGTGGCGGGAGTTGCGTCGCGTCGGTATCGTTGATATAAACAGCCTCGGACGCAGTAATAAGTTACTCGGGATACGCGTAATCATGAAATCGTTTTCGAGTGAAGTGTTAATTTTGGGATGACGTTAATGATCTATCCCTATTTTACGTATGTCGTATTTTCACGTGCCTCTGCAGGACAGACATTCTACCATTATTAGCGTGGCGTTTGATGAACATTATCATCAAATTATGGCGAGCATTCACTTAAACATTTAATTCGAACAGTTATAGTTGCACCAGCGCATTAGACTCTGAACTGCTCTGGTAGTTGGATTGTGTGGATTCTTTCTGGTCTGTGACTTTCAGAATTTAGTGAACATTTTAGAGAGAATAGTTTTTGATTATGAATCCCAGACAATCTCCTAATTCCTGAGAGCTATAAGCTGTAGCTATAAATGTATTTCTCAGATGTAGTGGGCACTAGGAATTCTAATTACAGGCTTCACGTTTTGCTAATCACTTTCTGGTTGCCAATATTGTAGTTAGAGAGCCGGTGTTGAGAACGGCAAACAACAGCATTAAATAAATAATAGGAACATTAACAATTATTCCACCCGCCGCCCCACAAGTGGTTCACTATGCAATTCACTCTGGACTCGCATTCGGGAGGACGACGGTTCAATCCCGTCTCCGGCCATCCTGATTTAGGTTTTCCATGATTTCCCTAAATCGTTTCAGGCGAATGCCGAGATGGTTCCTTTGAAAGGGCACGGCCGATTTCCTTCCCAATCCTTCCCTAACCCGAGCTTGCGCTCCGTCTCTAATGACCTCGTTGTCGACGGGACGTTAAACACTAACCACCACCACCACCACTATGCAATTTTTTAAAAAGTTTTTCACATTTTCGCACTCGTTATCGTTCAAATTTTCACATAGTAACAGTTACATTATACATCATTTTTAAAAAAAAAAACATAAGTAATCATACATATACACGTCACATATTTTCTTAGCGTAAACGTAATACAGTTACACATAAACATGTTTACATCATCATTAGATAGCTATAAATTATTACATTATGTCACATTTGATTACATGAATTGCAGGTATTTATATTATCTTTTACGGTTTTACTGCGTTTTTATCGATGTTTTTTGTCATGTCATCTGAAATTAAGATAGGTTAGACACAACATTCATTACATAGTAGGCACGACCAGGCGTTTTAACTGCTCAATAAATATTCAAAATAATAAGAGAAGGAAAACAGTTAAGATTCCTCGTGTTTTGTGCGTGTGTGTATAGTGTCTTGTTTGGCCTTGGCTACTGGTAGATGATTTTCTTGCCGAGAGAAGTGCGTTCAATCTATTTCTCGAAGTAAAAGATCACTTCACAGATGACGTCTGTAGGTTCGTCAGGTGTCATACCAAGTCAGTGGTACCTACAGTCACATATGTTCCGTGAAAAGTTAATATATCATTCACTGCTACGTAATCATAAATTTTACCTTAATATTCAATCTTCTTGGTAGAGCTGCGGCGTTGAAAGAAAAGTTCTTCTGTCTTGAACTGCGTCACCGGTACAGCTGAAATGAAAATTTCTATAGTACTTATCATTGATGTTGTAGCGAATAGAGTTTTGCGAGTTGCTTAGCAATGTTTTCATGGATATGACTTTGACATTATTTAGCATGAAATACTCTAAGATCTCGGTGTGCGTATAGCCCAATAATTTTGTTAGTTCTAGGATGTTGTAATAGATACGCACCAGGATGCGGTATGTTAACAATAATATAACGTTCTTCAAATAGCAGACGCCATTTAGCATTGCGTCGCTTGAGTGCTACAGATTTATGATGAGTACGAAGTAGTACACACATTCCTGCCTCGAATTTTTATTTTCTTTTTACTATGTTTGTGTGATGTTTGTTTCGTATCTGTGCGTGATGTGTCAGTGTAGTAAATACTTCTCTTATTTTCTGTTCAGGTGTGATTCCCTTGCTTGACAACTTAGGTAATGGTTCTATCCATCGATCGTTCTGTTTGCAATTGCACATGATCTCGTTAGGTGTGTAGTTTGTATTGTAAATATTTAAGCTATTGTGTACGTTTTCGAAAAGATTTAGGTAGGACACCCAATTAGTATGTTTTGATGAAATATAGGTCCTCATGAATCGGTTTGGTTCTCGGACAAGTCTCTCAGTCGCGTTACATTGTGGACTAAACCTTGAAATAAATATACTTTTAATGCTATTGTCCTTCAAGAAATTTCTCCATTTCTACCCAGAGTAGTATGCTGCATTATCTGACAGAATTGCTTTAGCTTTTTCCACGTGCGTCAAGTAATCACTTGAGAATCGGCGTATTATAGCAATTGCAGAAGCGGATTTTAAAGCATAAAGTTTTACATGTTTAGGAAAAAAAGCTAAGATATATTTGACGCCTCCAGAGCTTGCTGGATGCGGTCCACTTATGTCAGTACACAGAATTTCCAGGGGTTTACTCGGTAAAATAGAATGTAAATCTGTTTTTGTGGATAAATTCTGAGGTTTTGATTTTTGACACACGACACATGTTTTCAGTTCCCTGTGAATTTTTCTTCTCATATTGCTAAAATAACAGTATGTGCTGAGCTTTGCCAAACAATTTTTCGTACCATAATGACCGCAAACTAAGTGTGTGTGCCAAATCAAATTATGTTCAGACTCTTTGGGAATGCATACACACCAGTTAGTAGCATCTGGACGTCAGCGATAAAATAATACATCATTGCGTAACTTGTAATACTTAGTCAAAGGATGATTGTGTTTTTCTACCAGTAATGTTATTATCTTAGACCAGTGAGGATCAGATTTTTGTAATTTAGCCATGTTTCTGCACATATCAATATAATATTCATGATACTGCTTGTCTTGCATTAAGAGAATCCTGTAGTCATTTATGTTTTCTAAGTCACTGTAGGTTTCATTCATACCTTGTGGAAGTCTAGACAAAGCGTCGGCAATGGTGTTGACCTTACCTTTTATGTACTTAATTTCAAAAGAGTTGTTCTGAAGACTAACTGCCCATCGTGATAGTCTAGGATGTACAAGTTTACAAGTTAACAAAAATGTCAGGGCCTGGTGATCGGTATAAATTACTGTATGTTTACCAAATAAATAATAATCGAATTTCTTGAATGCCCAGACTTGTATGCTCACATTCACTTAGAGTACGACTTGCAAGTCCAATAATTCCTATCTGTTCCTTTTCTTTATTCATTACATCTTGAAATAGGCAACAGCCCAAGCCAGAACATGAAGCGTCACAAGTCAGACAAAAATCTAAATTGAAATCTGGATGGCTCAATTTGTTTGCATTCACTAAAACATGTTTAATTGTATTGAAGTCATTCTGGCACTGTTCCTACCAGATCACAACTTGATTCTTTCTGAGTAGATTTAACAGATGTTTACTGTTCAAAAGTGGTTGTGGCAAAAAACGCATGAAAAATGAACATAGCCCCAGGAATGATTTTACCCGCTTTTTTGTTTGAGGGCTAGGAAAGTTTCTGATAGCATCTGGGATCAGGACGTATGCCCTGTGAACTAATGATATATCCTAAATATTTTATTTCACTGCAACCAAATTTTGATTTTCTAAGATTGACTGACTCCAGCTTGTGCAATTTTTTCTAAAATTTTTTGAAGTGTGTCAATGTGTTCATTCCAAGTCTGTGTAGCTATCAGTATATCATGTACATAGTGTGTGACTGTCTCAACTAAATAATCGCCAAGCACGGTATCCAGGGCTGTAATGAACACTCCAGAACTGACATTCAATCCGAAGGGTGCAACACAAAAATGATTCGTTCACCCCCCAAATATAAATGCAGTATATTTCCGAGAATCAGGGGTGATACCTACATGCCAAAATGAATTAGCGAGATCTATTGTGGAAAAATATTTTGCATCTAGAAATTTCTGTAATTGCTCTTCTAAATTTTCGGGTTTTGTGTGAACCGGTAAAATTATTTCATTAATTGCTCGTGCGTCTAACACTAGCCTAATGCTACCGTTTGGTTTTTGACAACAAGTAAAGGACTACAGTAACGTGAGGTGGAGGGTTTAATGATTTTCCAGTCTAACATTTGTTTTAGTTCTTGCCACACAGCAGGTCGTTGAGATAACGGTACGTTATGTGTCTTGTGGTAGAAGATCTTGTGAGGCTTAACTTCAATCTTGTAGACATACGTGTTGATAACACCTAATCATTTGGTAAAAACTTTAAATATTTGGATAACACTTCCTGTAGTTTCATACATTCATGTACACTGAGAGCTGTAGCTTCATTTATCTTATGATCAGTCAATGTTTTCAAGTCCATTAGCTCTTGTCAGATGTATGTGTGTGCGTGTCTTGAATGTCATTGTCAAGTACTAACTGAACCTTGTACCCTGTACAGTGTTTGTCATGTTTTAGAGTTCTCCTGTCCAAATCAATAATAATTACACTGCCTTTATCATTTAAAATACATTTACCCTTGGAGAAGTCTATAATGCAGTCCATCTCGCTCATAATATCTAATCCTAATATGCAATTTGTCACAAGGTTTTGTACAACCAGGAATGGCCATTGTACGGTTCCATCACCAATTTTAATGTTTACAAAAACTTGCTTCTTAACCCTACATGTTATTTTACAGTTTTGGGCAGGAAACTCAGGCACAGGCTCCAATTCACACATGATTTTATAGAAATTAAAAGACAAAACGCTCACAGCTGCACCTGTATCTAAGATAATAGTAGTTGGAATCCCACCTACTACACCAGTAGTAGAGGCTAAAACAATTTCATTTGTGTTTGAACGACTCTGTGTACTGTCTTGCAAAAGTTCATCTGATATATTCTCATTCTGGTTGTATCTTATAAATAAAACAGGTAGTTTTTGTTTACAATTATTAGGCATATCAATATCTTGTTGTTCAATGGTGGTGTCAAATAACTGATAAACACTGAAGTCGCCCCCCAAGAATTCTTCAGCCACAACCCGGGCAAAGAAGTGACTGTTTCTAGTTTGTTGGATTAGCATTTGTATTAGGAACTGACACAGCTTGAGGTTGTGTATCAGGTGTCACTTCTATTATATTCACATTCGGATATTGCCTGTTGTGATCTCCAAACTTTTGCGGTTGTTGTTGCTGTTGCGCATTATGACTTACCTGTCGGTCGTAAGGTATGCTCCAATTTTGTCCTGGTGGCTGCTGCGGTATAGCAGTGTTTGAATGAAAGTATTGATCGCTACTATTCCAGCCTTGATGCTGTCTTGGCTCGTAGTTATTATTGTTTCTGTTTGTGTTTTTGTTGTTATATTTGTATCCTTTGTTAGCGTTATTGTTGTAGTTATAACCGCGGTGCCTCTTTGTATGGATTGCCGCATGAAGTGTTATTGCTGTTGTAACTGTTGTTTGTATTGACACACGCATGTTGATTTTGATTTCCGTTTTGAGACAGCATGTGAGTTGGCTGCTTTTGCTGTACCACGTATCCAACTGTCGGCGCGCCGGAACTGAGTTGGCAAGCCTGCATGTTTTGCATACCACTAGTATAAACATTGTGGCTGCTGTTTTGCCGCGCGAAGCGCTGATCTTCTAGTAACATGTCAACCGAATGTAAAGCTGTTAAAAAATAATCTGGATCGTCATCCGGATCATGTAAGAGTTTTTCTTTAATGTTGAAAGGCAATTTGGCCTTCAACGTACGGAGTATAACACGTGTTGCGACTGGTTCGTCTAAAAAATGTCCCATGTTCAAGTATTTTTCAAAATATCTGCGTAATTTACCATTTTTACTGTTAAAAGTTTCAGGTTCTAAAATTTGCCTTCTTAGTCGCTCCTGAACGGATTGCGACCAGAATTTGTTCAGAAACGTCCGCAGCTCGTGGTCGTGCGGTAGCGTTCTCGCTCCCCGCGCCCGGGTTCCCGGATTCGATTCTCGGCGGGGTTAGGGATTTTCTCTGCCTCGTGATGACTGGGTGTTGTGTGATGTCCTTAGGTTAGTTAGGTTTAAGTAGTTCTACGTTCTAGGGGACTGATGACCACAAATGTTAAGTCCCATAGTGCTCAGAGCCATTTGTTCAGAAAGGCACGCTCTAACTCACTGTACGTGGTACATACGTCAGCTTGACTGTATTCCCAGACAGCTGCATCGCCTTGGATGTAACCGACAATATATGAAATCTTTTTCCGGTGCTCCAAGTGCGTGGAAATGCGTTACTAAAAGATTTAAGAAAAATCACCTGATGAATGGTTCGTTTTTTTGGGATAAAAGTCTGAAATTGCCTGTGTTTTATTAAGCTTTCTTATTCCTTTGCATTATGATGTGGATCTGTTCCACTGTAATTACTGTAATGTTCAGATGGCGAGTAATTACGATAATATTGCTGTGGTTTACCATGATAATAGCTTGCACGACGTGGTATGTGTTGTTGTCGTGGTGTGTTTTTTTTCTTGTGTGTTTGTCGTCTGCGGTATGTGTGCGTCATACTCGTATGTATATTGGTTTCTAAACTGTACATTTTGACTGGTATTTTCGTTACATTCAGACTGTGGTTGATCCGTGAATTGTTTCATTGGTGCAGTGACAGACTGTACTGCGTCACTAATCAGCTGTTCGTTATTAGTGATGTATTCCGCTACGGAGTCGTGCACAATTGTTGGTAAATTTTGACGTATGCATCAATCAAAATGCTTGTCTTTGTTCTATACCAAATCATGAAATTCTTTATTAATATTTTGAAAATGAGCTGTGGCATCAGATTGTAATCTGTCAGTCAGGTGTTGTTCAACATCGTCAAATTTATTCTGCACGTCAGTAATTCGTTTTACAATGTGGTCATGTACTGAAGGATATGTTTGAATTTGTTCAGTAAGAGCTTCACACGTGACATTAAGGTTTTTTACTTGTGTCTGTAAAAGTGCTACGTCATTTGTAGTCTTTTCTAGTATCGTATTAAGCTTGGAAAATTTCGTACTGAGTTCAGTCATCTGTTTGGTCAGTGTGGCGTCTATAAGTTCCACACGTTTACATAAAGTGCCATTACATGTCTTGATTGCTATGAGGTCAGACTTAATTTCGTCATTTTGTGTCTTTAACTGTTCATTTTGCGTCTTTAAGGTTGCCATATTTTCTGCGATTTGTTTTATTAGCATTTGTAACATGGTCGCAATGTTTACTGTTTGCAAGGTCCCTGCCCCCGCCGCGTCATTAGACGTGACGTCGTGTATTAACATGGGCTCTGACTGAGACTTTGAAATTTTTGTGGTGGACGGTCTAGTGTCAAAATTTCCGTTAACACTTGCGTCAATATTTGATGAATCGTCACTACCGGTTGCTGTCGTAAAGTCATTTTGTAACATTTGTCTCGCGTCCGGGTCGGATTGCGTCTGAATAGTATGTCTTTGCTGTTCCATCTTTGCGTATTGTTTTCTAGTTATGATCATGCCACACGTAATATATGTTTCAAGAAAATAAAGTTTGATACTGGTTTTAAAATTAATGCAGTTTAACATGAATCGCTCGTAGCAACAATGGCTGTTCGTTGATTTAAAATGTAAACTGAATATCGGATTATTCTTAATGGCTGCTGGCCATGTTACAACGTATCGTACAGAAGTCGGCCATATTGTACACTCGTGTATTGGTATTGTTGCAGAAGTTATTGTTTAAGGAAAAGTACTGAGAATAAAATTTATCACTGAAAACTGCTACGCGCGAAAGAAATACTACAGAATCTACCAATACACTGAATTAAGCGTCTGGTCAAGCCTGCCGATGCAAAGATGCTGCGTCTTACCTTATTTTGCTGCAAGCTTCGTTGCGTCTTCCCGCAAAATTTTAGAATTGGAAAATATCTTCAGATTTATATTATTTCTCATATATTCACGTCCAGGTCCAGAAAAGTGATTTTTCACATGAAACAAAGAGAACAATGTAACAAATGACAAAATAACAAGTCCGACGCGCAGTCGCCAATATAAAATAAATTAATAAATAAAAAAAAAACAGTACATAGAAAGAGTGCCACAAGACAAATTGCCTGTTGTGACAACCCATGGGAAAATCGTACAAAAACCACATTTTAAGTACCTGGGAGAAATCATCCAGCCATCAGGGATGAACCTAAAGGCCAATGAGGAAAGAACAAAAAAACTACAGAAAGCATATAAACTCACGTGCAACTATTATAACAAAAAGTCCATATCCATTAACGCAAAATTGAGGCACTACAACACTGTCGTACTTCCGGAGACACTGTATGCATCTGAAACAACACAAATAGGTGGGCAAACTAAAATCAAAGAAATAGAGAAACAAGAAAGGAAAATTCTCAGGAAAATTTTTGGCCCAATACAAGAGCAAGGAATCTGGAAGAAGGGACCAACATCAGAATTATATAAATACACAGACAAGATTACGGATACAATAAGGAAAAGAAGAATGCAGTTCTACGGACATATCCACAGGATGAATGAAAACAGAATTTCAAAGCGAATTATTAAAGTCATCAACTCAGGCATGGGAAATACAAAATGGATAAAAGAAGTTGAAGAGGAACTCAGACAAGCACACATAACAGTAAACGATGCAGAAAATAGAACTGAATTTAGGAACGTCATTAAAAAACATAAATTTGACACCACAACACAGAAGAGACCAGGATGCAAATGGACAGCGGAGCGAAAGAAACAACACAGTGAACACATGAAGAAAATTTGGGCTCAGAAAAAACATAAACAATCATCATAAAGGAATTCAAGTTCAAACGCTCTCTTAAATGGGAATAATCGAAAATAATAATAATAATAATAATAATAATAATAATAATTACTGTATATGTATGATAGTGATTGGTTGTAATTAATATTTGCTTATCTGGAACATGGACGTTTAATTATTTGGTATCAGACGCTTGACAATGGCTTTTTCGTAAATGCAATGTTATTCGTAGTTGACCGTGAAATAAGACTCAAATAATCGGACTTCGTATTTAAATCGTTTCCAAAGACTGCTGCGGTAGGTGCGGACTCAAAATCGCAATATTAGAATAATTTGCCAGCCATGTCAATACGTCGTACAGAGGCGACTGTCTACTAAACATAAAAAAGTTTACACAGTTAGTTAAATCAGATATATTCAACGAATAAGCCTACAATTAAATAATTCAACTTACTTCCATAAATATAGAATCTTTACAGGGTCGAGTGCCTAGTGAGATTGCAACTCGCAGTGTTCTTATGTAACATCTAATATGGCGGTGTGCCAGTTAATAAAATATACGTGCTTCCCGCACCAGTTATTGTACAAGACCTACTTCTTCTTAATGAAACATAAGAATGTCGTAATTGTATTTTGTTTTATCAGCGGCATAGCGCTGCAGTTCTGTGCCATAGACTTTATTTATTTGTCAGAGATTAATTATTTAATTAAGATTTCGCGTTTCCAAGGAAACTCAAGCACGTCATGCAAATGTGCCTTTATATCCTCCCTCGGGCATGTGAATGTGTGTGTGTGTGTGTGTGTTTGTCCTTAGGATAATTTAGGTTAAGTAGTGTGTAAGCTTAGGGACTGATGACCTTAGGAGTTAAGTCCCATAAGATTTCACACACATTTGAACATTTTGAAGAATCTCCCGTATCGAGGCAGCGGTGAAGCTGTTGCTGTATCAGACCAGTCCAGAAGACATCTTAGACGTTTAGTTACCGTGGACGAGAGATTTATTTTTCACTTTTATTTCGCGTCATATGAGCACAGCAGTCAGTAGAAACATGTAGATTCACCAATCATGGCAAAGGCACAGACCAGATTTTCCTCCGAAAAGTTGTTACACAGAATTGTTTTGGACTGTCGTGGAGTGGTACTAACGGAATAGTCTCGTTATAGGAAAACTGTCACAGGAACATGCTGTCGAAACCTCCTGACGATATTCTTGTTAGGCTGTCAAGACGAAGCAGTCGAGGAAAGTTGAGAGTTTATTCCAGTGGCTCAATCCAGCTATATCTGGACAAGGAACAACCACCACTGCTGGTATCTCGTGCAATGAAATTGAGCCTCAACGCTTGATATGGCATTCAGAGGCTTCTTTTTCTTTATTCTGACAAAGAAACTATTGCGTGATAAGTACTTCCAGAAGGACGACGAGGTTTTTTTTTTAGGAGTGAAGTATTTTCTTTTACCCTTGTGCGTCACTCAGAAACTAAGAAGGATTGCGGGCGTGTGGAGGACACAGAATTCGCAGAGCCGGCTTCTAGAGACTCAGACGGCTAATCTCTGGGGGCTCTGCGGTGCGTAGCGAGGCGGCAGCTGCAGCAAAAGCAGCGGCTGATGCGCTAATTGGGGTTGGCAGCTGCCACACACGGCTCAGCCTTCGCCTGCCTCTCCAGGCCACCCGCAACACATGCGCGAGTTCACAAGGGCACACAGAGCTCCGCAACATCAGCCGGATAACATTTAATTCCGCGTCTTACATTAATCTGAGCACTTAACCAGCTTGTCAGCTTGTTGTGTAACACGTAGCAATACGAACCTTCTCCCTCAATGAATATATCCTCATTCAAACCTTTTTTCGAGATGTAGGTAAGAATATAAAGGAGGTGTTTTAAAGACATTCATTGGTTTTCATTCAACTCAATATTCTGCGGTGCTAGTACTTCCGATAAATCTGAAGTTCCGTATAGAAGTAGAAAGCTTTTATTTTCAAAAGAACCACCTACACTACAGGCCATTAAAATTGCTACACCAAGAAGAAATGCGAATGATAAACGGGTATTCATTGGACAAATATATTATACTAGTACTGACATGTGATTACATTTTCACGCAATTTGGGTGCATAGATCCTGAGAATTCGGTACCCAGAACAACCACTTATGGCCGTAATAACGGCCTTGATACACCTGGGCATTGAGTCAAACAGAGCTTCGATGGCGTGTACAGGTACAGCTGCCCATGTAGCTACAACACCATACCACAGTTCATCAAGTGTGGAGACTGGCGTATTGTGACGAGCCAGTTGCTCGGCCACCATTGATCGTTTTCAGTTGGTGAGAGATCTGGAGAATGTGCTGGCCAGGGCAGCAGTCGAACATTTTCTGTATCCAGAAAGGCCCGTAAAGGACCTGCAACATGCGGTCGTACATTACCCTGCTGAAATTTAGGTTTTCGCAGAGATAATAAAGGGTAAAGCCACGGGTCGTAACGCATCTGAAATGTAACGTCCACTGTTCAAAGTGCCGTCAATGCGAACAAGAGGTGACCGAGACGTGTAACCAATGGCAACTCGTACCATCACGCCGGGTGATACGCCAGTATGGCGATGACGAATACACACTTCCAATGTGCGTTCACCGCGATGTCGCCAATCACGGATGCGACCATCATGATGCTGTAAACAGAAACTGGATTCATCCGAAAAAATGACGTTTTGCCATTCGAGCACCCAGGTTCGTCGTTGAGTACACCATCGCCGGCTCTCCTGTCTGTAAAGGAGCCATGGTCTCCGAGCTGATAGGCCATGTTGGTGCAGATGGTTGTCTTCCAAACGTCCCCATCTGTTGACTGGGGGATCGGTACGTGGCTGCACGATCCGTTACAGCCATGCGGATAAGATGCCTGTCATCTCGACTGCTAGTGATACGAGGCCGTTGAGCTCCAGCACGGCGTTCCATATCACCCTCCTAAACCCACCGATTCGATATTCTGCTAACAGTCATTGGACATCGACCAACGCGAGCAGCAATGTAGCGATACGATAAACCGCAATCACGATAGGCTACAATCCGATCTTAATCAAAGTCGGAAACGTGATGGTACGCATTTCTCCTCCTTATAAGAGGCATCAGAACAACGTTTCACCAGGCAACGCTGGTCAACTGCTGTTGGTGTATGAGAATTCGGTTGGAAACTTTCCTCACGTCAGCACGTTGCAGGTGTCGCCAACGGCGCCAACCTTGTGTGAATGCTCTGAAAAGCTAATCATTTGCATATCACAGCATCTTCTTCCTGTCGGTTAAATTTCACGTCTGTCGCACGTCATCTTCGTGGTGATGCAATTGTAATGGCCAGTAGTGTATTTTTTCAAGCGTATCTCTTTTACAACAGGGCTGGCCATGGCGAGCCAAAATGCATGCGAGGCAAATGTGCAAGCCGCATGCGAGCCGCAGCAGGGCCTGTCTCGGTTTTTTCGGTCCTTCTCCCAACTACCCGTGACTGCACAACGTTTCATTTAGTAACGTCGTATGACATATTTATGGACGCCACAGGTCTCTTCAGTTCAGCAGAATCGTCGTGTCAGCACTGTTTGCCCTTCTATGTTTGTTTGTGATGTGAATAAAATTTACTGATCCATTGCCAGTTCGCCCATAAAGAGGCAATCTAGCAACCTGTCATCACAAGCCTCCAAAAATGAATTTCAGTGATAGAAGAGAGGGTTGAGAATTCTCTATACCTGTTATGCAGTACTATGAAACGGTATTGAAATACCGTGCAGAGAGACTTCGAAGGTTTAGTTGACTATGAAACAGCAAAAAATTACAGAGATCCCCAGATCTCATTCAGTGTTCTGTCCATCAAGAAACACTTTGTGATAAATTTGCGGGTACGAAGCACGTGAAGAAATTTCTGGTACCAGAAGTGAAATTTCTCAAATGGAAATTGTCCGCTGCAAAAGTTTTCTATGGAATTGAAAGAAGGGTAGGGAGACTTCATGTATTTATGCATGGCACTTTGGTAAAATTAATAGACATGCGTGGGACAATTTTTTGATTTATCACCAAATATTTTAGCATTTATGAAGGAAAAAGGAGTGCAGGAACGAAAACTAGAACATCCAGAGTGGATTCCAGACCTTGCACTTCAGGTGGACTTGACTGCACACTGCCCATAGTGAGACACTGAAAGGTGGGAAACATGTTATTTCCGGTTAGGTGCGGATGTATTTAAAAAGAAAATCGCACTCCGGAACGGACCAGTTCGTACAAGTACAGTCCCATTCACAAAGCCCACTGGTGTTAAAAGTTTGAAGAGTACATGGTGCCTCTGAAAGAATTTCAAGATAAGTTTTCTACACGTTTTGATGACACTGCCAGTCTTACATGTGTTTTCAAAACCATGGCCGTTTGAGTTGAAAGTACCCCTGTGCAAATGCAGATGTATATGATTAATCTGTAGTGCAGTTCCTGTTTTAAAGACAAATCCTCTTACGTTAAAATTATTAAGGACGTCTACACTATTTTCGTCAGGAACAATTTCCACGTCTTAATAATGAGGCTGCAACAGCTTTACAATATTTAGACCAATATATGCGAGCCAGTGTCAATTTTCGGTTATGAAACTAAGTAAGTCAGTATTCTGTGGCAAGAAAAGGGCAATAATCTTTGATATTTTCTGCGTCTGCGCATACGCTGACATTTTTTACAAGACAAAAATTGTATAATATCCTCAGATCACCAAAATTAGATAATGATGAAAATTTTTTATGTTCTACGTCGTTGAGAAATGTGAAATACGAAACCAAGTAAAATAAAATTTGTGAAAACAGTCTAGGTCGCAATGGTTGTTTTATTTAAACTGACCGATTTCGACCTAGTCTTCAGTCATCCTCAAAGTTGAACCATCAGGTGAAGTTGACGATGCCCAGGATAGTCAAAAGACTTCAGTGGCTGAAACTGCTGTTCTAGACATCATCAACTTCACCCAATGGTACTGCTCTGAAGATGGCCTAAGACTAGGCCGGAATCGACCATTTTAAATAAAATAACCATTGCAATCTGCACTGCTCCTCAATAATTTCAGCCCGCATCTCGTGGTCGTGCGGTAGCGTTCTCGCTTCCCAAGCCCGGGTTCCCGGGTTCGATTCCCGGCAGGGTCAGGGATTTTCTCTGCCTCGTGATGGCTGGGTGTTGTGTGATGTCCTTAGGTTAGTTAGGTTTACGTAGTTCTAAGTTCTAGGGGACTGATGACCATAGATGTTAAGTCCCATAGTGCTCAGAGCCATTTGAACCATTTGAGCCAATAATTTCATACAGCCTACAGGATCGTTGTTCTCTGAAAATGGCCAATAAAAAGGTGTTAGCATGTGGACGTAAAGTGCTGTTCCAGTCTCTCCTCTACCTAAGGTCCATCACCGTTCCCTTTGGATCCCTAAGTAATTCGGTGCTCTCCGATACACACAATCGAACAGCGGAGGAGTGGTACTCAAGCGTCAACTTGAGGTTACAATATCTCCGGATGTAATTAACATTTTACAATGCAACAAACGGCACTGATTACGTATTTGTTTATATGTTCAGATGTGCTAACAAAACTAACGCGGTTCCATTTTAAAAAAAAACGTAGGTTTGTGTTAGAAAACATACTTCCGTGCATTTTTTTATGGTTTGTATTAACCAATTACACTAACCCCTCTCCTCACGTTCGGTCTGTGGAATCGATTCGTCAGTATTTGATGTGGTTTACGAAATGTATCCAGCGGTAATGTTAGGTGACTCACCCTGTATATCGGATATAAACAAAGACATAGACGAATAAATATATTTATAAACGTGCTGCTACCCTTTTTTCGTCAAACTGTGGCGTACTTATGGCCTGACGTTATTAATAGTAACTGGCCACTTTAACCTCCAAAAACTCATGTACTACTCAAGTTACATGCCTGTAATTCATACCAATTCAGGTTTACACCAATAGCTTTCTAAAGTAACATCGATCGACAATATCAGATGAACCGTTTACATTTTGGAAATTTGTTTCTGGGTGTTACTTGTATAATTTACAGCCAGTTACTAAACTTTAAACTAATAATGATATTGAAAATCTGATTACACCATTAGAAACGTCGTGCAAATAATGGAATTTTACACGTTTATTTTTAAGGTATCATGATTCCTCTGTCTGCCATTATGGTTTCACGAAGTCCTCCATCTTCGGCACTCCCTCCGTGTCTCCTTCATCCACACAGCGTCACCATGAAATTCCTAGCCAAGTGGCCGATGGACCACATGGTCAGGCCGTTGTGCGGCACCATGCGGTTGTTAACAAGCCGACGCTTGCCAAGCGGCCCCAGCGGTGGCCGCCAACTCTGAACTTAGAATATTTTCAGGATGCCACAACTCGCCCGTTATTTCACAAAATATAACGCTTGAAATGGTCTATCCTGTTGAAAAATTAATTTGCGGCCTGTTTTCCTAAATTGTGGATGAAGTCAGATCTTCAGGATATTTATTAAGGTTTGCGATTGCTATAAACACCTTACCTCCAATGAGAACTAACAGCAATTATTATCTCGGGAAACGGCGTAAAACTGAAGAAGCTTTGTACACGTTCTTTCGTACCCGTCTGTGGTATGAGGCTTTGACCAAAAAAAATGTGAAAACACAGCGGTAAATGCATGGATGAACATAAATATAGATCAGGGTCATCCAAGAATTGCGCCCGGCGGGCGCAAGACAGTGTAGTTCAGCGCCCCGTCCGCGACCGTGTGTCGCTAGTGTCGCCATAGGAGAGAGAGAGAGAGAGAGAGAGAGAGAGAGAGAGAGAGAGAGAGAGCTTCAGAGCGAGTTAGACCGGACAGCACTGCTCTGCGCTGGACTGTCCCGTGGTCAGATCTAAGGTAAACAAAATATTCTATTTCAGAATTAATTTTATGTAAGGGATATAGAGTCTCATTCTTACTGTTAGTAGTTACAAGTACGTATTTTTTGCTATACTTCGTGCTACAATTTTTTGTATCTCTTTTCAGAGTTTAGAAATCGGATCCTTACTTTGCTGTTTTGTACGTAACAATTTTAACTGACCAAGTTTGAAAACTTATTAAAATAGAATTATGGTTATAAAGCTATTTAGTTCTTACAGTCAACATTGTTAAAGAAGACAATTAACATTTTACAAGTTTTTCTTTTTCGAGGAAACGATTTTGTCTAGGCCTGGTTCAATATTCCGTGAGACTGCTAACCTCAAAGAATTGGTCAAAGTTTTATCGCCAAGGAACGAACGGTTCTTAGTTTTAGCAAGCTTTAAAAAGAGAGAAAAAGCGCTCACAAATATACGTGGAACCAAACATTGAGAGAACTTTGGCCGCGTGCTTGTGCAAAAGAGGATATTTCTTTCGTGGAAGACAGCTGTTAAAGTCATCCAAAGTTTTACACATAAGAAAGCGGTCCTTCAGGTGGATATCGCACTGTAGGTCAATCAGTTCTAGTTGAAGCACTTGTGAGACGTCCTCTGCCCGAAGGGAAAACGGGCGAACAAATATATCTATCGGCTGGCGTTCGGGCGGTCCGCGCGGCCAGCCAAGCGGCGCGGCTCGGCCACTGCGACAACATACACGAATTCGCCCGGGGCGCTGGCCGCGGGCGATCGTGGGTGCTAGCGCCCCAGGGGCACAGTTTGGACGAGCCTGATATAGGTGCTAGCCAAAACTGTAGGTTAGGTTGTTGTATTTGACCACCGCACCCGTGCAGTGTCCTTAATATGTTGCATGTGTCAGCTGAGGTCAGGACAGTGTTAGATTTAGTTGTGAGTGCGTTATGTCCGCGCTAAGTTGTTCGTGATCGCATGGTGAGTGCTTCTGTGATCAAGATATCTGAAGTGTCTTGTGTTTGAAGAGGCGCTGTTTTAAGTTTTACACTGCATACAGGGAAACTAGAGAACCACCATCAGCTAAGTGACAAGGCGGATGAAAGTGATTGTGACAGGCGGTCATTGAACATGACTGAAACGAAAGAGCTAATAAGAGGACGACAGCTGCAAAAGTCACTGCTCAGAAAAGAATGTCGCACTCGCGAACCCCCTCAGCAGAAAAACAACACTGAGTGAGCCACATAAGCAGGGAATCGCAGGGCGACCTGGAATTTCGGCACAACTTATCAGTAAGATAGAAACTGGGAAACATGGTGTCGATGCTATAAAACCTGGACTCTGGAGATGTGTAAGAAAGTCGTTTACTCGGATGAGTCTTCTGGCACACTGTTTTCAACTTGTGACTGAGTTCACGTCCCAGGAGTGAAACGTAACAACGGTTACGTAATGATTTTGGCAACCACATCACGATAATCCATGGACCCCATATCACCCACGACTATTTTATGCGTGCACGAGAATACATCGTCGCGTCTCCCTGGCTACATCAGTCACCATATCGGAATAATACTAAGCCATGTCGCCTAGTTTTGAGAGATGGATACTGGATCACTATCCACCTACAACATTGTTACCTAAATATGTCACAGTTTTGCGGGCAGAAAGGTGTAAGATTCCTTTAAAAGGGAAGCACCTGTGTTTATCCATTCCGAGACGACTGGAGGTAGTTTTGAACGGTTTTCCTATACCGTACTGGGCACAGTAATGTGTTGCGTTTATGGTGTTTCCACATTTTTTTTCCACATTCTCTGCGTATGTCTGTTGTATTCACCATGTTCTTACGCTGTGGGGATTAACTTCTCCGCTTAGATGGAACGCAGCCTCATCACCCAACACTAAACGTGAAAGGAAATTTTTGTCTTCTCACACTTGAAACGTGACATGTACGGGAAGGGACACTAAGGAGTGGTGCCATGCATTTTACAGTCGTTTGCGAGGTATGGATACAGATGTAGAAATTTATATCTGCCAGTCTCAAGCCTAGAATGAAATTGTTACACGTTATTGTATGTTAGCATCATGAAGTGCTTTAAAAATTACATATGTCTCCATAGTATTCCTGAAAGATTCTATTGCCTCACAGACGAACGTAACGTGTAGTTACAGTAAAATATCGTACAAAATCCTCTCCTTAGTTACTTATAGTATATTTCTTGCCACTAGTAAAAGAAGTAACATGAAATAACACACAATTATTAAAAACGCTGAAATGCCTAATAATATCATCTGACACGCAACATAAACTGAATTATAAAGCTACCGAGCGAGGTGGCGCAGTGGTTAGACACTGCACTCGCATTCGGGAGGACGACGGTTCAATCCCGCGTCTGGCCATCCTGATTTAGGTTTTCCGTGATTTCCCTAAATCACTCCAGGCAAATGCCGGGATGGTTCCTCTGAAAGGGCACGGCCGACTTCCTTCCCCATCCTTCCCTAATCCGATGAGACCGATGACCACGCTGTCTGGTCTCCTTCCCCAAACAACCAAACCAAACCAATTGTAAAGCTAAAAAAGTGCCTTTAATTAACGATAATAAAACTTCTTAGAAGAGGTAGGCATGAAATGGCCATCAGCACAATGTACAATATTCACAGATCAGTGGAAGTAGCACGCCTAAGAGCACAAAAAATATCCATTGGCGTTACACACAGAAACTATAGCCTACATAAACTACTCAATTGAATGTTGCTCAGCATTCCACGGTGAAAAATATACAGGGCGTCCGAGTTAGAAGTATATACAAAGAAATCCTTGTACCAGAAGAACTCTAAGTATCATATTATTGGGTAATACACAATCGACAGAGACACTCTCGAAGATGTGACCGTCACCATTTCATTAACAGGGTTCAGTAGCATGGTGCATGCGCGCCAGTGAGAGTGTACGTGTATCTCAACATGTTGGCGAACTACATCTCCCGACGTTTCTTTCCAGCGATGTGGTGCCCTACCCCACAGTCATGTGGATGTTACCACATTTCTCCATGAGATGTTTCCTAAGCGTTGGATCATATGGGGAGAGGGGGAGTGAAGGGATCTCATTGCCCGGACCCCTCGGTCTTCCGATCTGACAGTATTCAGTACATGGCGGTTTACAAAGGACATTGTTTCGGATCATGAGTTAGCGATCTGGTGGATCTGAGACAACGGATCTACGCCACAGTAGAGGCCGTGACACACTGAAGAACGAAAGAAACTGGTACAGCTGAATAATGTCATGTAGGGCCCCACCAGCACGCAGAAGTGCCACAACACGACGTGGCATCGACTCAACCAGTGTCTGAAGTAGTGCTGTAGGAAACTGACACCATGAACCCAGCAGGGCAGTCCATAAACCCATAAGCGTACGAGGGGTGGGGTTGAAACGTCCCCTTAGAAAAATTAGGAATGACTGTGCTGGTAAACTACGTTATTTGATTTTCAAACAGCTGAGCAAAAAGGGACATACTCAGACATTTCTCTTTTTACTTATTCTGATCATCACTAAACTGACACAATATTTTTAGGGCACGCAATCTGACTTTCAATAATCAAAAATGGTTCAAATGGCTCTGAGCTCTATGGGACTTAACAGCTGATGTTATCCGTCCCCTAGAACTTAGAACTACTTAAACCTAACTAACCTTGTAAGTAGGCTGTTTAGGTTTTTTTATTGGTAACGCCACCTCTGTATGAAAATCACTGGCTGTGCTGTGTGCAGTCTGTGGCTGCTTTGCATTGTTGTAATACTCGCCATTGTAGTGTTAGGCAGCTGGCTGTGAACAGCACGTAGCGTTGCACAGTTGGAGGTGAGCCGCCAGCAGTGATGGATGTGGGGAGAGAGATGGCAGAGTTTTGAAATTTGTCATGAACTGCTATATTTATATATGATGATATCAAGGTAAATACATTGTTCGTTCTCTATTAATATCTTTCATTTCCTAACTATCCCTATCAGTAGTTAGTGCCTTCAGTAGTTTGAATCTTTTATTTAGCTGGCAGTAGTGTCGCTTGCTGTATTGCAGTAGTGGGAGAAACGAAGATTATTGTGAGGTAAGTGATTTAGTGATTTGTGAAACGTATGGTTTAATGTTAGTCAGGGCCATTCTTTTGTAGGGATTTTTGAAAGTCAGATTGCGTTGCGCTAACAAAATATTGTGTGTCAGTTTAAGCACAGTCCTGTATAATTGTTCAAAGGGGACGTTTCATATGTCGACCCTTAGCCGAGGATACCTCACTGGAATCTTCTGATTTTTTGTTGTAGTTTGTGTAATCAGTGTAGATTTTGTTTATTGCTAGCGCGTAATTGTAGAGAAAATCTCCTTTGTAGTTGCAGACTTTCACTGTTGTACAGTAAAACAGTTGTGGTATGCATGTAGATTTGCACCAAGTATTTCGCAGCTGCAATTAACTAGATATTATTTTCAGTGCTATGTTAATGTGTTCTCTTATTTTTGATCTTCAAATTGTGTTTTTCTGTGTTGTCGTGTGAAATACTGTGACAATAATGGCGTGTGAAAAACGTAAAACTAGGCTCCAAAGTAAACTGAGAAATGACAGTGAAAATGAAAGCAGTGTGTTAGCGCCACCGAGTAATGAATTAACTGATGTTCAAAGCAGTAATTTGGTAATTGTGCATAGGGAAATGGAGCGGGCGGCAAACAATGGCGTGGACAGTGAAACAATTAGTGAAGAGGGAAGCATTATCGATCGATCGGTCGGCAACAGCTCGCCTCAGGAATCTGAAATGACAGGACACAATTTTGCAAATACTGTACATTCAGGTTTTGCGTCCTCACCGTTTTCCCAAATGAGTCAAGACACGTTTTCCGCTTGTCAAAGTGTGAATGTTGCCGGTGCAACTTCACTGCCGAAAAGCACTGAGGAACATGTTTCAGACACCAGTGCATTGTTATTACAGTTAATGCAACAAATGGGACAAAAGCTACAAAAGTTAGACACAACACTTGAACAAAATCAGAAACAAATGGGACAAAATCTTCAAAAGTTAGACACAATGGAACAAAATCAGAGACAAACACAGCAAAAGCTTCAAAAGTTAGACACCACACTTGAAAAAACACGTGAAGATTTAACTACTGAGTTACATAACATTGAATCGAAATGTCAAAAAGTCTATAATGACGTAAAAACACAAATTTGTGAGCATTTTCAACCTATTTTTTCGCGGCATGAAAATGTATTACAGAATCACGAAACAGCCATAAAAGAACTGCAAACCATTGTTCATGAAAATCACGACACCTTGCAAGCTAAAATTGACTCAGTTGCATCTACCGATTCGGTTACGCAACTTGCAAAAACTCAGGAAAACTTAAAGGACACAGTAGATACTCTGAAACTTGGTTCAGAAAAACATACAGAGGAAATAATTTCACTATCGGATAAAGTAGCCGAACTTTCAGATCAGTTCACTAGCTTATCTACAAAGGTAGATGATGATCTGAATAACACAACACCTGTAGCCTTCACTGACACTGAAGAGTATGTAGAAATTAGAAAATTCAAACAAAATCAAAATCAAATCAATACACAGTACAAAAGAGAAATCCGGGAAGTGCAAGATCAGTTGGCACAAGTAGTACAAGAATTACGTATTTCAGAGGACACTCGCGCCCCAATACGGGAAGAGGGACATAGAAATACGGAACAGCCACAAAATAATAACACAGCGCATTTCGGAAATTATGAAAGAAATTGGCAATGTGCACCGAATTTTGAGATTGAACAGCCGACACGACGTAACAATGACCGATATGTGACTCGCCGACATGATGATTTTGACTATAAGCTGTTCATTACTACAAGTAAATTCAAAACATTTAAGAATTCCGGCAACGACATTCATCCACAAGCGTGGCTCCATCAATTCTCTCATTGTTTTCCTCCCAACTGGTCATTGGAGCACAGGTTAGAATTTATGTGTGGCTATTTAGAGAATGAACCAGCTGTAAGAATGCGATCGGTCATTCACGATTGTCACAGTGAAGGAGAATTTTACCATGCCTTCCTCTCAGCATATTGGTCTCAAGCTACACAAGACAGAGTAAAACATGGCATCATAATGATGAAACATTTCGAACAATCTGAATTCTCCAGTCTTGTGAAATATTTTGAAGACATGTTGCATAAGAATCAGTATCTTTCAAACCCAGACAGCCCCTCAGCACTCATCCGCATTTGCTTACTCAAATTGCCTGAACATTTACGACATATTATTTTGGCAGGACGTTGCAAAGACGACATTGAAGCATTTCAAGGACTCTTACAAGAATTGGAAATTGACACTGACAATCGCAGAACGCAGGAGCACAACAATTACAGATCACATCCATCGCAATTCCGCGATGAAAGAAATAATAACCGGACACGACTGGTCTATTCTTACAACGCAAATCGTGACCAAAATAGACACCACCCGTACGACAACCGTTGGCAGAGTAATAATAGTTACAGAGAAAGATCGCATTTCCGTAGTAATGACTATCACAGAGACAATCAGAGAAACAGACAATATGGGAACCAAAATAATTATTATTACGGGAGACAGAATAACTTTAGACGCAACGGTCCAGCGCGATGTTACGATTCAGGGAGAAGTTCTCCTCCACTGAACCGACAAGAAAGAAATTACAGGAACTACCGACATGACGACAGACGATATACTCGTAACGACAGACCTGAATTGCATCAGAACTGGCGGGATTCAAACAGGGCAGGGCCTTCTCGTCAGAGTGAATTTGTAGAAGTTAGGTCTCCTAATCCCAATAACGATGCGCGCCAACAAAGGAACAGACAATGACTCGCACCGCAGGTAGCCGCGTGCGCCCGCTGGCTCCGAGAAAAATAACATAAGACTCTAGCCTTGAGAAAAATTTTAGCATTCTTTACCGATGTATACAACATGATAATTGCTTTGAAGTTGAAACCCTGTGCACTAGGAATAGTAAAGGTTTACACCACATTTCACATGTAAAACCGTTTATTGAAAGATAATCTGCTTTTTAACTTTGTCTTTGCCATAAAACTTTTCACTTCACGTTATTAGTATGCCTTGTCAGACTTAGAAACTGTTAACATGCAACAATGTTATGAAGTTAAATATCCAGTCAAGAACCAAGAGAACTTATTTAAACAGAAATTACGAATGCATTGTTATAATGAACAGACGACACAGTGTTGTTAATTGTACATTCTTGCTTGTTAGTTGCACGATTACGTAACGACTATCAGGCTTACGTACTTAGGACACATACTGGTACTGCTAATGAGATTTTAATGCAACTTTTGGTTTACTTGAAAATACATTCTGGGTTTAAAGTACTTTCTGTGAGATACCAGAGGACACAGTGGTTAGTTTATGTGACAGCTACACGATGTTATCACGACGCTACTAATGAGTGACAATTCACAATGTTGCTTTTGCAGTGTATCTGTTTTATATCTGCACAGTTTTCTGAATTTTTCTAGGAAGAAAAACATGTTTTAGTAGTAACTTTTGTGGTATAGCAACAATGAGACAGCCTTTTTCGTGGCATAACAATACGTTACTGTACAGTACTTTCTTCATCACAACAATAAGCGTAATAACTACGATATCTATACGCAAAGCATTTCACTTTTGTGTATTATGAGGTAAGTACATTGACTTATGCAGAACTTAGCTTTCGGAGGACGATAACTACGACACTTCCACACAGATTATGTTGCAACAAGACGCACATTTAGCGCTACAGTACACGTATTTGAGTGATTAATTTTGTACTTAAAACATTTATTTTTAAAGATTTTTGAATTACAAAGAAAGTTTTCCGTGATACATTTCATTCCATTGCTGTAATCTGTAACACCTGAGGGTTAATTACATTAATCCTCAGGGGGGTACACGATTACTTTGTGTACCATGTGTGTGGCAACCACAAGGAACCCTAGCTAATATGGTATTTGCTTACACAACTTTACACATCGGTACCATATTTCTCTAACACATAAATACACAGCTATCTGATCATTTAACTGAGAGAGACAAACTTTTTTTTACTACATCAGTGACAGATGTTTACGTAATTATACCGTTGGATAACTTCACACTTACGAAATTGTATTTTGTCTGTACTTAGTGAACTGTTCATATTTTTTTGGAACCATTGTGATACTATGAGAGCTTTGAATGATATATTTGGTATGGGATCATGATTTATAAAGTACGTTTGAGGCAGATGACACTTTTGACATGAGCAGAGAATTTTTTTTTTAGGTTTTGAAATTATTGCAGAAAGCTACGACGTTTTTGAGATTTGACTGAGGTGTTATGATATTTTTACGACGACGATGTGTATTATGCTGTTGAGGTATGTTTATGATCAATAAGCTGATGCAATTATGATGAAATATTGAAGTGTCGTCGCAAGATTGACGTGTCGACGAATATATATATATATATATATATATATATATATATATATATATATATATATATATATATATATATATGTGTGTGTGTAATAAGGTAAGGAGTAATGAGTAGTGGGACTTTGACTTGTGAAAAAGGATGTTGGAAACCAAGAATCGTACTTTAAGAGTTATGAAATGTGTGTGTATATGCGTGACTGTATCACAATGCTGACAAATATTTTATTTGGACACTTATATTTATAGGATTTTCTTTCTACAGATTTGCAACGCTAATAAAACACTTATTTTTAAATATTTTTTTAATTACAAAGAAAGTTTTCCGTGATACATTTCATTCCATTGCTGTAATTTGTAACACCTGGGAGTATAATTACATTTATCCTCAGGGGGGTACATGCTTACTTTGTGTACCATGTGTGTGGCAACCACAAGGAACCCTAGCTAATATGGTATTTGCTTATACAACTTTACACATCGGTACTATATTTCTCTAACACACAAATTACACAGCTATCTGATCATGTAACTGAGAGATAAACTTTTTTATTACATCAGTGACATATGTTTACGCAATTACAGAGTTGGATTACTTCACACTTACGAAATTGTATTTTGTCTGTACTGTGTGAACTGTTCATATTTTTTTTGGAACCATTGTGATACTATGAGAGCTTTGAATGATGTATTTGGTATGGATTCATGATTTTTAAAGTACGTTTGAGGCAGATGACACTTTTGACATGAGCAGAGAATTTTTTTAGTTATTGGAGGAAGCTACGACGATTTTGAGATTTGACTGAGGTGTTATGATGTTATTTTTACGACGACAATGTGTATTATGCTGCTGAGGTATGTTTATGATTAATAGGCTGAGGCTATATGAGTTATTTGATTATGCTTCATATTTATAATGACGAAATATTGACGAGTGTCGATGGATACGTATATGTGTAATAAGGTAAGGAGTAATGAATAGTGGGTAGGGACTCTTGGCTTGTGAAACAGGATGTTGTAAACCAAGAATCGTACTTTAAGAGTTGTGAAATGTGTGTAAATGTGTGAATGTATCACAATGCCGGCGAAAATTTTTTTGGACACTGTTATATTTATAGGATTTTGTTCCTACACATTTGTGACGTAAATTTTCGACCTGTGAAATTTTCATATGAGACTGTCACTGTAGCGGAAACTGGTGTCGTAAATATTTCCGTAAGAAAGTTAAGTGACCTCCTGCACGTAGTGCGTCGTGGGCACACAGCTGTGTCAGACACCTGGAGAACAAGCCATTAGGGTGTGCCTTTCCGGAAGCACAGGTAGAAAAAAAAGAAAAAAGGCAGGCCTTTATCCTCGCCATTGACATTCCTTTAGAGAAAATATTGCAAATGCGACACCCTCATTACTTCCATTAACCTTGCTATTGACATTCCTTTGTAGAAAGCATCGCAAATATTACACGCTCATTACCTGAAAACATATGGTTACTCGTACTTTGTGCTAATTACTGAAATGCTTATGAATTGATGGGAAATATTCGTACATCTGCACACCTGATTATGACAAGTGTCTTTCTACGAGAGTTGAGAGCTACTGACTTACGAAATGCCACATGACTATTGAATGATATTTTTATGCTTTGGTTTGCGTAATTGCTTATTTCATTTGATACCTGTTTTCCAGCTGTGTTACAGCATTAGGTTTCATAAAATAAAATTAAATGCATTTGCTAATGTGAACACTTTCTGTCAACAGATCTATTAAATAATAATTTTGTGATCCACATTCTTCAAAAAAGGAGCACTTGGAAAGGAAAGAACAATAAGAAGGAACTAGTAACAGTAAAACATAATTTTCTTTTCAAGTACATGGTAATATTTCTTTTACAATAAGTTGTTGTGGTGCACCACTTTAATTACATAGACATTAAGATGTGAATATACATTTCCCTTATCTGCATTGTTGTCTTTACTGTAATATTTTTTCTGCTTGAGCTATGTCATGTTTAGATATAAGCTGCTGTTTGCCAGGCATAGTGCTACTGAACTTTAATTTGTGTTACTCTGCTAAGCCAGATTTATTTTTTTATTTGCTGCGCATTGCCTCATATTAGTTGTAATGTTGAATTGCTTGGTAATTTAGATTTACTGTAGCTTCCTTTGCGATTTTCCATGTTTTTTATTGCTGTTTATATTAATTGTTTTATGTGCTGCTGCATTGCCTCGTTCCTTAGTTTAGCATCTGAGCTCAGTAGATTTAAGTTAGCTGAAGAGGAGGTAGACTATATAAGAAACTGACTATGGACAATATGAAAAAGATTTGGGCCAAAATGAGTATTGTACACTGAGAAATAATTATATTGAAAGAAATATGAATAGAATACAGAAAGCAGGTATAGATAGGACTTTTTGGGAATAATGATGAATGAAGGGAGATCTCCAAGAAGTAAAGAAAGTTTTGTTTGCAAAATACTTCAGTACAACAAACCCTGTCCTTTCCTTTTGTGTTATCCCACTATATGTTTGTGTACCCTTGTGTATTTGTTTTCTTCCTGTCTCTGTGTAGTTTCATAGAATTTTTTCTTCTTTTAATATTAAGCTACATTCACTATGATGAGGAATACTGTTATCCTCAAATATAATTTGCATTAATAATATGTTATTTACCTTGTAAATATGCTTAGACATTATTTATTCTGGTTTGTTGCTCACATGTGAGGTGATGTTTCAAAAGTTCTTGTGATCTTTATGTATTTACTTATGTCATAATTCCTGTAACACTGATGTGTATGTCTATTTCTATTCTTTTGTAAAGCCTGTACTACAAATGTTATCTGTATTATTATGTTCTTTAATGATGTATTTTGTACCTTTGTAATTGTATTTTCATGTTGTAACTTTATAAAATTGTAATTGACACCAGTTCATCTTATTATTAACTTGTAAGTTACATTTCACTGCACATGTTTCTGTTGGTCATAGTATATGGACAATATGTGAGAAGTAGGGACTGATAGTGTTTGCACGTGTGTTAATGATTCAGCAAGGGACTGGATAACAGCATTGCTGGTTCTAAGGACAATTTCACAAACTTTGTGAGTGCACAAGTGGTGGTTTATGGACTTGCTACATTATCCGCAAGACTCTTCGATGGTGAATGTGCACCTGCACAATCGCAACAGATGGCTGCTGGTCATCTCTACAAGGACTACAGTGGGTCTGCGCCTCTGGTGGCCCACCAATACCATTATCTCTACAAGGACTACAGTGGGTCTGCACCTCTGGTGGCCCACCAATACCATTATCTCTACAAGGACTACAGTGGGTCTGCACCTCTGGTGGCCCACCAATACCATTATCTCTACAAGGACTACAGTGGGTCTACATCTTTGATGATCCATTAGTTCCATTATTTCTACAAGGACTGCAGTGGGTCTGCGCCTCTGGTGGCCCACCAATATCGTAATCTCTACCAGGACTACAGTGGGTCTGCTCTGTGATGACCTACCAATATTCATCAAAACTTCGACTGACTCTGCAGTGGGTTTGCTCTGTTGAGACCCAATACTTGTCTGCATGTCGAGAGTCAGCACTGTCTTTCCGTTGGAAGGACAACACTACTTCTTCCAGACTGCATGGAAATCCACTACTTCCGTGTGCATTTTCTTCTACTGCTCAGACTTTGAGAAAAACACTATATTTTACCGTAATGAATGATCAGGACTGTCTTTATGGACTGTGAGAAATTTTTAGCTTTTGACCAACATTGTATCAATAAGTGTGTGCATTTGATTTCTTTGTTATTGTAATTATGAAAATTTTTTTTTCAAATCTGTATTGGCCACTGCCCAATCCAATTTGTAAAATTTTTTGTGGGGAGCATGGGGGCTATGTAAGTAGGCTGTTTAGGTTTTTTTATTGGTAACGCCACCTCTGTACGAAAATCACTGGCTGTGCTGTGTGCAGTCTGTGGCTGCTTTGCATTGTTGTAATACTCGCCATTGTAGTGTTAGGCAGCTGGCTGTGAACAGCACGTAGCGTTGCACAGTTGAAGGTGAGCCGCCAGCAGTGATGGATGTGGGGAGAGAGATGGCAGAGTTTTGAAATTTGTCATGAACTGCTATATTTATATATGATGATATCAAGGTAAATACATTGTTCGTTCTCTATTAATATCTTTCATTTGCTAACTATCCCTATCAGTAGTTAGTGCCTTCAGTAGTTTGAATCTTTTATTTAGCTGGCAGTAGTGGCGCTTGCTGTATTGCAGTAGTGGGAGAAACGAGGATTATTGTGAGGTAAGTGATTTAGTGGTTTAATGCTAGTCAGGGCCATTCTTTTGTAGGGATTTTTGAAAGTCAGATTGCGTTGCGTTAACAAAATATTATGTGTCAGTTTAAGCACAGTCCTGTATAATTGTTCAAAGGGGACGTTTCATCCTAAGGACATCACACACATCCATGCCAGAGGCAGGATACGAACCTGCGACCGTAGTGGGAGGGCGGTTCCCGAGTGAAGTGCCTAGAACTGCTCGGTCACATGGCCGGATTTCAATAATCCCTACAAAAGAATGGCCCTGACTAAGAATAACCTATACCTTTCATGAATCACTTGCCTCACAAAAATCTTCGTTACTCGAACTACTGCAATACAGCGAGCGCCAATACTGCCAGTTGAATAAAAGATTCTAACTACTGAAGGCACTAACTACTGATAGGAAAAGTTAGCAAATGAAAGATTCTGATAGACAACAGACAATGTATTTACCTTAATAATGTTCAAAAGTCATCATATCTATATATCTACCAATTCATGACATCCATCTTTAAAAAATTCCTTTTTGTGGCGGACACACGTCCAGATCATCCGCTTATAGTAACCCCTCAAACTCTGGCATCTCTCTCTCCACATCCACCACTACTGGCGGCTCACCTGCAACTGCCCGAGCTACGTGCTGTTCACATCCAACTGCCCATCACTACACTAGCGAATCTTCCAACAATGAGTCCAACCAGCCACAGACTGCACACAGCACCGTCAGTGATTTTCTTACAGAGCACTACGTGGCGTTACCAACAAAAAAACCTAAACAGCCTACGTACAGGGTGAACAGCAAGTTGGAAGATACGCTCAATAATGTTCATATCTGGAGAGTTTAGTGGCCAGTGGAACTGATTAAACTCAGAATAGTGTTCCGGTAGTCACTCTTTAGCAATTCTGGATGTGTGGAGCGTTGAGTTGTCCTACTGGAATTGCCCAAGTCCGTCAGAATGGACATGAATGGATACAGGTAATCAGAGAGGATGCTACGTACGTGTCACCTGTCAGAGTCGTATCCAGACGTATCAGGGGTTCCATATCACTGCCATTGCAAATGTCCCACACCGTTACACACCATTACACTCCATTACCACTGACAGAGGTTCCCTCAACGCCTTCTGTGGTCTTGCGTTCCGCATCTTCATTCCGACGCTTGTGTTTATGCCAGAATACTCCTCTCCCCCCCCCCCCCCCCCCCCTCCGAAAGCGACGGACCGTCGTCGTGTATGGAGTTCGACCACGGCGGGGGATGCAGGAGTTTGGGCGCCTCGACGGGCTGGAAGCCGCGGCTGCAGGGACGTCAAGCTTCCGGACATACCCCACCAACCGGCCTGCACTCTGGCTGAAACGTCTCCCGGAAAACGACCAGAAGGGTACGCGTCCGCCTCCTGCTACCAAGAACCAGATGAAGAAGACGGCGACTTCTGCGGTATGTGCGGGTCCAGCTCCATGGATAGGGCGAGAGGAGGCGGAGGAGTCGAATGCTTCGTCCCTATGGGGTCGTCCTGCCGTGTCGTGATGCCACCCTCTGGCTGCTGCTGTTGCCGCGCTGTCCTCTGCACCCATGAATCTGGTGGAAGAGAGACTGAAAGATCATCGTGTAGATGACAGGGGCGAAGTTGATTTTGATGGCAGCGCTAAGGCATCTGGACCTGAAATAAGGTACATCCAAGCGCCAAGTCGACGGACGATCTCGCCTCGTGCCCAGCGTCTGCTGCCGGTAAAAACAGTGTAAAAGACAATATCATGCGGCGCGAAGCGATCCTTGCGACCTTCCTTCTGCCCCGGATGCTCAGGACGGTGGAGCAGGTGGAGCAGTGCGCTATGGCGGCGGCCGTGAAGCAATTCCGCCGGCGATGGTCCGTCTCGTGGGTGCGAACGATAAGAGGCGATAAACAGTTCGGAGCCATCTGCTGCTTGAATGTTCTGACGAAACGTTCCGCTTCGCCGTTTGACTGTTGATGCAACGGTGCATTAATTAGATGCTGTATGCCATTGCGTTCACAGAATGTTGCAGATTCATTTGATGTGAACTGAGGTCCGTTGTCTGACACTATTGCTTCAGGTAAGTCATCTAGGCAAAAAATCGATGACAATACCTAAATTGCGCTACGTGACGTTGTCGAGTTCACTGGCACAACAAAAGGAAACTTGCTATACGAGTCAAATACAATTAACTAACATCAGTTCCAGAAAGGTCCCACAAAATCTATGTGCACACGTTGCCATGGCGATTACGACTTACGCCGTGCAGAGAGCTTTAGTGGCGGAGCGGACTGATTTTCCACACATGCGTGACACTGTGACGTCCTCTGTTCGATTTGGGAGTCCATACCGAGCAAAGTACAGTGTCGACGATGTAACTGTTTCGTATGAACAATTCTCCCAGTGTCCTTTGTGATGTAACTGCTACACTTCGTTTTGCAAAGCTTTAGGGATCAACACACGTGACTGCCCACTGTCATTCTGAACAAGAATCACACCTTCCTGTACTGCGAGGCTATGTCGACGTGCAAAGTATCGGCGCACTACAGAGTTCTTTATGCTGTTCAAGGATCGAGGCCAAGATGTGCCAATATAAGTGGGCAAAATGTTCAAATCTGGTGCAGCTTCCGTGGCCTGTGCAATTTTCTTATAGTTCAGCGGAAAAGATTGAAGCAGTTCAGCATCCTGAACAAGATGCAGCAGAAGCGTCTAAGTCTGTTTCAGGGCCAATCGGAAGGCGTGAAATTGCGTAATTGCGTCCGCATTACCATGTTGAGCTGTCGGACGATACACAATCTCATACTGGTATTTGAGATAACAGCGAAGCCCATATTTGCAATTTTTGCGCAGTTCTTGGAGGAACCGGTGACGGCGGATGAAGAAAGGACTGAAAAGGCTTGAGATCCATAGGATTTTCTGCCATACAAATAGTGGTGAAATCTGGTCACACCATACACAATAGTCAAAGCTTATTTTTCGAATTGTGAATAGTTACACCGATATTTGGACAATACTTTTGACGCGAAAGCAATAGGCCTGTCTTTATCACCAATTCTGTGCGAAAGTTCTGCACCGATTACGTAAGAGGAAGCGTGAACGTGCAGTACTAGTGGTTTTTCATGATCAAAGTGAACTAAGCAGCGATCACTGAGCAATGTATCTTTAAGTTTTTGAACAGCTACTTGACACTCATCTGTCCAAACAAAGGGAACATTCTTGCGACTCAAAGCGATGCAATGGAGCTGAGATTTGTTCAGCAGTTGGTATGAACCGAATATGATAGTTCATTTTCCCTATGACTGACTGCAATTCTGTGATATTTCGAGGAACTGACAAATCTTGTATGGCTTACAAATGCGACTGCAGAGGATGTACACTTTGACTGTGTATGACAAAATCAAGATATTACAACTCAGGTTTAAAAAAATCACTCTTGTCCAGTCTACACTTTAGTCCTGCATCGGACAACACACAAAACAAAGCACGTAAATTTGCAATAAGTTCTTCAGGTGTACTACCTACTACCACAATGTCATCCAAATAGTTTGAACAGTATGGCACTTGTGCAGTCAGCTGTTCTAAATACCGTTGAAAACTGGTGAGTGAGAAAGCACTGCCATAAGGCAAACGCAAATATTTGAACAAGTCCAAGTGAGTATTTACTACACACAATTTTTGAGATTCTTCATCGAGCGGTATTTTGAGATACTCATCGCGCAAATAAATTTTCGAGAAGTAGCGTCCAACGCCTAATTTGGCTTAAGATCCTCCGGGCGCGGCAACGGATAAGTAACAATGTCAGTTTGTGGGCTGACTGTAGACTTAAAGTCAACACAGAGGCGAATGCGACTTGAAGGTTTGGGGGCAAAACCAGTGGACCTGCCTCTTGACTAGCTGATATGGGTGCAATAACTCCATTATCTTGCAATTATTTAAGTTCGGCAGCGTCTTTGTCCCGTAAAGCAATAGGACAATTCTGGCCCGTCAAAATTTCGGCAAAGCATTGTCTTTCAGCGTAATATGTGCAACAAAATTGTTAGCTGTGCCTAAACCTTCAGGAACGAGTTCTGGGAATTCTTTTAGCAAGCTAGCTACATTATCTTTGGCATTGAATGCAGACACTGGCAACACATTGACCTAAATGTTTAAGCCAAACGGAAGAATCGAGTACAAATATGTTCCCACGCTCTCATGATTGTAGCACTGTAAATGTCACTGTTCGCGCATGTGAGTGATACATGGCATGCAAAGTACATGTTCAGAGCACGGGAATGTCTTGTTCATTATAAGCCGTTAGTTGCCTGCTAGTTTCAGACAGGGGTGGGAAGCCTAATAATTCATACGTGTGACGATTGAGCAATGGGACAAAGACACCCATGTCCAACTGAAATTTCACACGTTTGCCACAATAAGTAAATGAAGAACAAGTTTGACTGACGTACCAGTTGCAGACTTGGATTATACTGCAATAATGACATTGTCCTTGTGAATAGATTTTTGTGAGTGGGCCTAATTCTTATGTTTGTTCCGTTGCAAACACACGGATGGCACATGGCCTTTCCTACCACAAGTGTAACATTGAGCTTGGCAGGAGGGGAAATCTTGGCGTTTGTGCCGTGTATTATAGCGATGGCCAGACTTAATTTTGTTCTCCTGTGTAGCCACCTGTTTAGCAAACTGCGTGCGCGGCGTGGAAGGTTGTTTACTCGGCGCGGCTGGCGTACGTCGGCGGTGTGGATTGGGGCGATCACAACTAAGGGACACAAAGCCGACAAACAGCTGGCTGCTCAAATGTATGAGCCGACAAGGCACCAGAATCGTACTGATCTAATATTTGCACTACCTGCTGGTATGATGGATCGGACTGTCTCAAATATTATTCTCTGACTCTGAAATCAGGCACATTGTACACGATCACATCACGCAACGTAATAACTGAATATAAAGAACAGAGGCAGGATTCAAACCTGCGACCATAGCAGAAGCGAGGTTAAGAATTGAAAAGCCTGGAACCGCTCGGCCACAGCGGCCGGATCAAGCTTGTAACATTATCAGTTTTATTTCTGTGAAGCAATTGACAATACTTAACCTCAGTGTTACATCGCCTTCGCAAGTAATATACAGACAGTAATAGTCATTATTATAGGCAAAGTCCAGACAAGTAACTGTGCGTGTGAGGGTGTGTGTGTGTGTGTGTGTGTGTGTGTTTTGTCGCGTGTGTCGGCTCGATGGGGATGGTTGTTCAAGTCTGGCTGACACAAGTCGACCTCCGTCGATCGCAACTCCGATCTGTAACTGTTTAAACAAACTTCTCGCTTTGTTTGTTTAGTTTACGATTCTATCTCCCTTTAACAGATATCCGCATATCAACGGAGGAGCACGCTGAAATGTATAAGCGGCCATCGCTTATAATTGAAGCAATGGTGTTCGAAGGATGTCTCTCTTCTTTACTGCTACACACAACAACTCCCTTTACCTCAAACAACAAACCAAATATCCTTGGCGTGTTCGCGACGAGCTTATAAGCTTACGCGAAACTTGATAACAGTAGTTCTCTATGCTTGGTTTGCAATTGAATGTTTAAACGTAGATAATATGACATTTCGCATTTTAAGTTCCAGCATTCAAGCCGATGCCACATTATACTCTTGCGTGGATGTTGATGTGTGAAGATTATCGCTAGTTCAACAACTCCTGCGTCGTAAATCGACTGATAATGTATTCTCTAAATAACGTACAGAAAGCGCCGTAACAAGGTGTTCCATTACTGTTCACTGTTAATAATGTCACTCAATCACCTTTAGCTTCGGTCTTCTGTCAAGAAAATAATTATAACACAGTTACACAATATAGTCCAATTAAATGATGTAGACGACACGAAGTATTGAAGTTATAACTAAGTTTATTGAACTTCTGAATTATCTAACCACTGCACTGGAAAGCACACCGACCTGTCATTCAAGGAACTGCACCAGCAATTCTGACATTGACTACAGCTTCCGACAACACGGCGTACCTGTAAGTTCTTCATGATTGCGTGTATATGTTTCTTACTCAAGTACGTTTGTAGAGTTTATGTCGCACAAATCACGACGACTAAGTCCCAGAATTGATTTAGTGACAGACGAGTTACTTTTCCCTCGCTTATAATATCTGTTCCGTTGTCTGGCTAAACGGTAAATGTTCTATCACTTTTCTTCAGAACTTTGACTAATACGTCAAGATGATACTTGAAAATTCCTGA
Source organism: Schistocerca piceifrons (assembly GCF_021461385.2). Classification (NCBI taxonomy): domain Eukaryota; kingdom Metazoa; phylum Arthropoda; class Insecta; order Orthoptera; family Acrididae; genus Schistocerca; species Schistocerca piceifrons. The sequence continues at coordinate 48,760,989 of NC_060139.1, forward strand.
TCGGTCTGAAACAATCTAGCATCGGTCAATAAGCGAGCTCCTATCGCGACTTCTACAAGGGAGCGAATTAACATCTCGGTTGAAGTTTTTCATTGTAGTAGCAACGAACTTACAGCTCGATGCGGCTACAACTCTTTTCTTGAATAAATGTTATCTCTGATCACTTTATCTCGTCTGGGTTTTAATCTTCGTAAAGCATATATTTTAAATTCTTTATTTAGAGTTAACGCTTCGTAGATTAAGTGATCGTCTGCTAGTCTTTCATTTAGTTCTTCCCGTGGAATAGATGTTGTTCGTTCCCTAGTGTTTCTGTTCGTCCAACTTTCAATAGTGTTAATATTTTGTTGCCATTAGCTACCGTCACTGTCAGGATAACTATTCTTATATCTTTTGCTGTCAAAAGGGATGTCATTAGGGTCTCTATATTTGGGGTGTTATAGTGTGTGTGTGTGTGTGTGTGTGTGTGTATACGTTTTTAAGGGACCAAACTGCTGAGGTCATCGGTCCATAGACTTATACACTACTTAAACTAAGTTAAACTCACTTATACTAAGGACAACACACACACACCCATGCCCGAGGGGGGACTCGAACCTCCGACGAGAGGGGCCGCGCTGTCAGTGACATGGCGCCTCTAACCACGCGGCAGACAAATAACTGATAATAAGGATAAGAACTAGTTGTTCTTGTAGCGTGCTTCGCAAATACGTTCCACTGTTGTCAGTACTCTGAGGCGAGCTGACCAGCCCAAAGCTAGCAGGAGCGGCGCTCATATTCACTTCTTCCCGGTGTCGCTCTTGTCGCGGCGCGGTGCACTTCCGCGCACCATTGGCCGATGTTTCCTCACCGCCTTCTCTGGTCTTCCGTTCCGCATCTTTGTTTCGGTGCTTGTGGTTACGACAGAACAACGCTTACGAAAATGTGGCAAGAACTGGAAGTACGGTTGCGATATACACTCCTGGAAATTGAAATAAGAACACCGTGAATTCATTGTCCCAGGAAGGGGAAACATTATTGACACATTCCTGGGGTCAGATACATCACATGATCACACTGACAGAACCACAAGCACATAGACACAGGCAACAGAGCATGCACAATGTCGGCACTAGTACAGTGTATATCCACCTTTCGCAGCAATGCAGGCTGCTATTCTCCCATGAAGACGATCGTAGAGATGCTGGATGTAGTCCTGTGGAACGGCTTGCCATGCCATTTCCACCTGGCGCCTCAGTTGGACCAGCGTTCGTGCTGGACGTGCAGACCGCGTGAGACGACGCTTCATCCAGTCCCAAACATGCTCAATGGGGGACAGATCCGGAGATCTTGCTGGCCAGGGTAGTTGACTTACACCTTCTAGAGCACGTTGGGTGGCACGGGATACATGCGGACGTGCATTGTCCTGTTGGAACAGCAAGTTCCCTTGCCGGTCTAGGAATGGTAGAACGATGGGTTCGATGACGGTTTGGATGTACCGTGCACTACTCAGTGTCCCCTCGACGATCAGCAGTGGTGTACGGCCAGTGTAGGAGATCGCTCCCCACACCATGATGCCGGGTGTTGGCCCTGTGTGCCGCGGTCTTATGCAGTCCTGATTGTGGCGCTCACCTGCACGGCGCCAAACACGCATACGACCATCATTGGCACCAAGGCAGAAGCGACTCTCATCGCTGAAGACGACACGTCTCCATGCGTCCCTCCATTCACGCCTGTCGCGACACCACTGAAGGCGGGCTGCACGATGTTGGGGCGCGAGCGGAAGACGGCCTAACGGTGTGCGGGACCGTAGCCCAGCTTCATGGAGACGGTTGCGAATGGTCCTCGCCGATACCCCAGGAGCAACAGTGTCCCTAATTTGCTGGGAAGTGGCGGTGCGGTCCCCTACGGCACTGCGTAGGATCCTACGGTCTTGGCGTGCATCCGTGCGTCGCTGCGGTCCGGTCCCAGGTCGACGGGCACGTGCACCTTCCGCCGACCACTGGCGACAACATCGATGTACTGTGGAGACCTCACGCCCCACGTGTTGAGCAATTCGGCGGTACGTCCACCCGGCCTCCCGCATGCCCACTATACGCCCTCGCTCAAAGTCCGTCAACTGCACATACGATTCACGTCCACGCTGTCGCGGCATGCTACCAGTGTTAAAGACTGCGATGGAGCTCCGTATGCCACGGCAAACTGGCTGACACTGACGGCGGCGGTGCACAAATGCTGCGCAGCTAGCGCCATTCGACGGCCAACACCGCGGTTCCTGGTGTGTCCGCTGTGCCGTGCGTGTGATCATTGCTTGTACAGCCCTCTCGCAGTGTCCGGAGCAAGTATGGTGGGTCTGACACACCGGTGTCAATGTGTTCTTTTTTTCCATTTCCAGGAGTGTATGTCGAGCTACGAACTCTGTCCACACTGAACTGCAGCAACAAGCACAAAAATGTTTCAGCTATGGTGTACAGCATAGGGCAGACCCTAGTAGACACAGAAATGTAAACATATGGTTTTCCATGCCTCTAGCCCGAACAATATGTGTAAGAGTGCCTTATGCAGTGTTACATAAACTAAAATCAGTGCCGAAGGTATAAAAATATAGGGCGCTCCTCACAGCAATAACCACCACACGCCAACATGCAAATATGGGAGAACCAGATAAATGCACAAACTCAAAATCGCATCTGTATAATGAATATCATTATAGGCCAGCTATGCAGCATCGTACTCATAACTTGTTAATTTCACGGCCCCTTGAATTTGCTGTAATTTAGTGATCTCAGTAGGACACCAGTTATTTTGGCGATCTTCTGAAACTGTTTTGAAGAATGGATGAATCGTTCGTCTGAGTGACCATTTTTAACGCCACCTAATGATGTTTTCCACCCGAAAAACGTAGTTCAGTGGTTTCGACAAGTAGTCCTTGAATCGAGTTTTCCATATCTTCAATTAGCTCATGTTATTAGTCCTTTTGCATTATACACAAAACTGTGATTAATTTTATTACGAATATTTTTCTTAATTAGTCCTGGGGTGTCACTGCGAAAGCATGTGATCATGGGGTTTGGCTCATCTTCCCCAGTTTGGTGATAAACTATTACTGATCGATTGCATGAAACTAAAAATTATCAGTTCAGATTTTAGACGTGCTTGTCAGGTTCGTGCAACAGTTGTAGTTGAATAATGGTACCTACATATTCCTTCGCATCGATTAATTGGTGATGTCGGTTACTAGGCCCTAGAAAGCGTTCTGCTTGAGTTAATCTTAATAGCTTGCTCCAGCGGATGGAACTACCATGGTATGGTAGCTGATGTCACTCAAATCTGCGTGCAGTATTAATTTGACAACTGTTACATATCTTATTGATTTAAAACTTCCACTTTTAATACTTGTACAGCTCTCCTCTGCTATTCCTATTGTCATTTCTGCTTCGCTTCTCTGTAGAGGTCATTCCAAATTTAATTTGACGTTTCATTCCTTAGTATACAGAAGGCATATAAATGAATGAAGGGACACACGTCAAGCCATCGTAGCGTCCCTGACGCTTCAGCTGTAGTTATGAGTGCACTTCCAAAGAACTGTTGTTCCTCTGACAGTAAATCGCTTATGACGTATGCTGCAGATCACCGACGAAGCCTCACACCTCTGAAGACTCACCCTGTGAGCAAAAACCGAAGCGTCATAGATGAGGTCGAACAGCTGGATTAAAGAACTATAGCCGGAAGGACGTATATCGGAGCACCATGTTTCTCGTAGTAAGACAAACGGAGTGAGGCGCTCATACAGACCATAGACGCAACATACGAAGGAACAGATTTCAGTTCTCCATCTGGTACCCAAATTTTCCGTGCTTTCATGAAACTAATCAGTGCAAAAGCACCTACGATTGTCTTAAATGTGATACAGTTGACGTCCTCCCCCGTTCTGATATGAGCCTATGCTCCCTCACTAACGACCTTTTTAATGAACTTTCCCTTAGTGAGATGTTAAACTTTCCTTTTCTGCAGTGACAATTCTGAAAGATGTTGGCTATTTCGGTTCCTGTATGAGAATTCGCATTACGTTTTGGTAATGAATGGGTTTTCGTAAATAAACTTTCAATTCTGAAGAGTATTGTGTATGCCATATTTTGCCTTTGACTAATACTAATCATGTCAAGCGACAGTCTTTCAAAGCTAATAGATTCTCGTGATAACTGGATCGTTGTCGTTATGCTATGTTCTCTAGAAAATAAAAGCATTTATGATACCGATGCGTCATGTCCATATCGCACCTGGTTTCGCTGACAGAGGAAAACCGGTCACCAACAAAGACTTAACTGCTGAGAGTATTTACGTTTATCGTATCACTGTCTCTCACATAACTGTGTATCAATCGCATTTTCATCTTTGTAAAAGATTCATCTAAAATGTCTGGGGCATAATATGCCCTGATAGATCGAAAACTTTAGAGGGACGTAAGGAGATGGCATGGTGGCTGTTGTCGGTGATTTCAAAACATGTTGGGCAATGGTAGCGTTTCACTGTTGTTGAATGCTCTGATCCGATGGTTTGGTATTCGTACGAGGCTTCCTAGAGGAACTGCCTGCATTCTGTGGCCCACAGTTTTCTCTTGATTTCTTTAGCAAACAGACATTTGCAGTTCAGCCACTAATGGAGGGCTGGCAGTAGCCAAATTGCCACTCTTAACCCTTTGCACTGAAATGTCACAATTTTAAAATAAAATGTGATAGAAAATAAAACCGGTGATGAGGTTTCAAAATGGTTCAAATGGCTGTGAGCACTATGGGAATTAACATCTGGGGTCATCAGCACCTAGAGCTTAGAACTACTTAAACCTAACTAACTTAAGGATGCCACAGTGTGTTGGCCCACATCAATGCATTTTAATATTTGTTTAAAGTTGCAGTGCGTTAATGGCTGAAAAGCTCATTGGAACAGCGAACACAAATCGTTTCTGTTTGGCAGTAGTTGTCACTGGGTGTTAGTGCCCATAAATGTATTTAGGTGTGTGACTCTAGTTACAAAATACGTACTACTATTGTTAGCGGTTGGTTAACTCATTTGCTAAGGACTATATAAAACAGTTGCTACTTTGGTAGTAACGGAACCTGGCTGTAACGTTCGTAAATGGAGTTGAATTTTGCTTCAAATCAAAGCATGTCATACACCGTTAATGGTCGAAAAGTTTGCACGGAGTGTACACACCGGTTCGTTCTCAGAAGACAACTGTACCACTGAAATGCTGCCGTTAAGATCGTTGAAAGTTCAATATATTCTTTTCAAGACAGAGTTATTGCTGCTAACGGCTAGTGTCCGTAAATTGCCTCTTGAGAAAAAATTGGAAATTTGTGGTAAGGTCTTATGGGACCAAACTGCTGAGGCCATCGGTCCCTAAGCTTACACGCTACTTAATCTAACTTTCACTTACGCTAAGGACAACACGTACATCCATGCCCGAGGGAGGACTCGAACCTCTGATGGAGGGAGCCACACTGACCGTGACAAGGTGCCCCAGACCGCGCGGAAACTCCGCGTGGCCTGCTTGAGGAGTCTTAATATTATAGTATTTTAATATTTTAAAGAGTTTAATACTCAGCAAATGTTATTCAACAAAAATTGCTGCATTGGGATAGCCTCCTCTTTTTTAAAAAAAAAGAAAACTTTTGTGATCTAGTTTATGTATTATTCAGTATATGTCAAGTTTAATAGAAGAATTTGCTGCAGTGGGGTAGTTCCAGTAAATTTCGCTTTGGGCAAAGTTTTTAAAATAACTATTACTCAGTGAAAAATGTTTTGTAATTTCGTTTTTTAATAAATTCTTGTTCTAAAAGTCCAGCCGCTTTCACTCCAGGACCTTGTATCCTAGCTTACCAGCTCTAAGGCATTTCCGTCTTTTCGCCCTTCGTGCAAAGGTGATATCAATAAGCGTCCTCTCGGTTAAATTTGTTCTGCAGTTTAGATTTTAACACCGTTTTTTCTCATGTTACCAAAGTCTATATCCTGGTCACATGTTTTACTGTATACATGCAAACTCTATATTCTCATCACATATGCAAAGTTATATGTTGATCACGTTTCACTACATACATGTAAAGTCTATATTCTAATCACATTTTTTACTACGTACACGCGAAGTCTATATCCTGATCACATGTTTCACTACATACAGCTTTGGATGACTTGCTTGGATGTGTCAGCCGCACATGTAATTCATGATATTTGCAGCCACCTTGAACTCCACTACCTGTCTCTCATAATTACACTTTACTACACTAACACTAAATTTCGTACCTCCAGCCAGTTCTAATAGGATTTATTTGACCTCACGTCTGTCTTAAATATCCTTTACTCCGTCCGTGCCTCAAGCAACCCAGCACATCAGGTATAAACGAATAAAGTGAAAACGGCTGTGACCGCAGGATAGGAGTTTGAGATGTCTGGATTGAGTTGCGTCCAGAGACCTTTCTGAACTGTGTTAACCATTTGGCGTTAAAATAGGTTTCTGCTAACTACGATATGTCCTGTCTGGGAGCAGTTGACTCGTACGTCCTCAAGTGGCACGCGCCATTTTGTTTTACGTTTTGTACTGGCGTACTACCACAGTGTGGCAAGGGTATTTAAATGTGTACCGGCATTGTAGACACTCATGAGCTAGCAAACAAATAATTTAATTACATAACTTCATTTTCTCGAGGATGTAACTGAAATGCAATGGCTATCGCTCGCTCGTAGACTTGAATGGGAATGAGTACCCAGGGTTCTGTGGACTCTGAGATCGCAGGTAAAATGAGATTAAAGCATTTACGTGTTGTCTATTTACACCCTGGGTGCACATGTGTTCCTGTTAGATGTTGGTTGTTAGTCAACTAATGCTGCCAGAGAACCGTAATTGTTTATTTTTACGAGGATCTGTATTATTAAAGTCCTCATTTATCCAAGCTGATATCCGGGGTGGTATGCAGAGCTGGTACCAAGTGTCCACTGACTGAATGACTGCCAGCAGACTCCATGACGGCTGTCAGACAGTAAATTCTTTTGGTTATTTATTTTCCACGTAAAGTTTTGAACGACATAAGACCCACAGAATACGAAAAAATACAAATAAAATTCTTCCATGAATCACAGATTGCCTTTAAATTTTCCTTTTGTTGAAACAATCTGGTCATGTCAAAACGTCTATGGTTAATACTTGCGGTTGGGGTTAATGCCTTTTTCCTCAACAGATCTCACAAGCAGTCAGATAACGGGATTTTGTTGACTGCGTGTCTCAAGTACTGAAAGGCATGGTGAACTCAGGCATGAGTAAGCTATTATGATTCATAGGTTTTCCAATCAGAATACAGGTGCAAAAAAGAATCATCCAACTTGGCGCGTCTATATTTCTGAAACTAATAAACATATACAATGAAATTTGTTTCTTGATGAACGGGAAAAACAGTACGTTTTTCTCTTCATACCTTTTCATAGGTGTTCAATATTCCCCCCTTGAGGGGCACGGCATATGTCAATGCGGTATTCAAATTGTTACCACACTGCAGCGAGCATATCTTGAATTGCAGCTTCCACAGCTGGTGTTATGCGATGTCTCACTTCATACGTTGTTGTAGGTGACGGTGGCATATAAACAGTCTTTCAGAAATCCCCACAAGAAACAGTCACATACAGTCAGGTCCAGTGATCTTGGAGGCCACTAATGTAAGGCTGAATTATTTGGTCCAGTGCAACCGATCCATCGTTCAGTAATCCTTTGATTTAAAAATTCCCGCAATTCCAGATGCCACTGTGGTGGTGCCCCATCCTGTTGGTAAACGAAGTCGTTCGAATCAGTCTCCAACTGCGGGAAAAGGAAGTTCTCAAGCATATAGAGATATATGCTACCCGTAGCAGTGTTCTCGCAAAGAAAAATTTACCACGCACCTTTTCCCTTGAAACTGCACAAAACACATTAAATTTTTGAGAGTCACTCTCATGTTCTACAATTTCATGTGGTTGTCCGGACCCATATTCTCACATTATGAGGGTTCACCTTCCCATTTAAATGTAATGATGCCTCGTCACTAAACACTATGAGCAGAAGAAAACTGTCAGCCTCCATCTCGCCAAGAACGAAATTACCGAATTCCAAACGTTGTTGTTTGTCACCTTCATGTAGAGTTTACAGTCGCTGAGTTTTGTACGGTTTCATGTGTAAACTTAGACGCAACACACGCGAGACGGACATCTGGGGTATGTTGAGGTGTCGAGCTGCACTGCGAACGGATTTCTGCGGACTCCTGCCGGCCGAAGTGGCCGTGCGGTTAAAGGCGCTGCAGCCTGGAACCGCAAGACCGCTACGGTCGCAGGTTCGAATCCTGCCTCGGGCATGGATGTGTGTGATGTCCTTAGGTTAGTTAGGTTTAACTAGTTCTAAGTTCTAGGGACTAATGACCTCAGCAGTTGAGTCCCATAGTGCTCAGAGCCATTTGAACCATCTGCGGACTCCTTGTGGAACTACGGCGGATGCGTTCGACGCCTGTATCAGACACTCGGGGACGGCCCAGTAATTTGCCTTTAGGGAAACAACCTGTTTTTCGGCATTGTTCACAACACGGTCTAATGCTCTGTGCTGCAGTAAGATCCACATGATACCTAGTACGAAAGTCACGCTGAACAGTTGTTACTGACCAGCACTGCGCAAAACGTAGAACAAAAAACGCTTTCTGTTGCCCCAGCACCATTTTTACTAGAACTGAAGTGGGCGCATACTGTTCCTACATAGCGTGAACCATGTGCAACGCGAGAGTTTGCTCTATCCAACAGTACGTTGTTCACGCACGTATCTCAAATAACATAATAGTTATGATTCTTTTTTAATAGGGTGATTCATTTTGATACACCGTGAACAACTGAAAAAGTGTGTGTGCGATAAGGAAAGCACCAAAAAGTTTGCTAACTGATCGCTAGCACTTTCAGACAAAGCCGCGACCACAGGAAGAGAGATAAAGTCAAACTGCATAAAACAAGCGCTAGCAGAGAAATTCCTACCAGTCACTGAACATCCCCTTTGAAAGGATTAAATTTTTTAAACAGAGATAAAATAATGAGAGTAAATTTTTTTTTTTTCTTTTGTGAAATCTCATGGGACTTGACTGCGAAGGTTATCAGTCCCTAAGCTTACACAGTACTTAACCTAAATTATCCTAAGGACAAACACACACACCCATGCCTGAGGGAGGACTCGAACCTCCGCCGGGATCAGCAGCACAGTCCATGACTGCAGCGCCTAAGACCGCTCGGCTAGTCCCGCGCGGCGAAGGTAAAATTACATAGACTTATGTCATAATACTGATGGGTACTACACTTTATCACATAATCACTGTACGAGTAAATGTGCAAATATATTCGAATTGAGATTAACTGTTCATTGGACGGTAGTAACCGCCGTCATTTTTATCTTAAATCTTGATACTGACAACTTAGTTTGACGCTTCTTCAGCCTTGGAAGAGCGGTGATTTGAAGGGAGTGGAAACTGTCGTAAATAAGTCTGCGTCTAGGAGGGACAATAAACCTGTCTTCATCTCACGGAGACGGACGCTAATGCGCCATGTCAGACGGCCACCCAGCCAGTCGATAGCCGGAAACGAGCTGCAATATCGCTGCTACTCCCAAGTTCTGTGGAACGGCTCCTCGAAAGAGACGTGAGACGAATTTTTTGCTGCAGAATGCGCTTAGAGCGGCGAGAGCACCACTCAACACGGAAGCCTGGAAAGCGTCTCCATTCGCTCTCGGTTGCCCGGTATGGACAAAAACCAGCCTAGAACGTTACCTTGTGTATCTACACGAAAGTTCTGCTGGCGTGTTTATTTTGTATGTATTGTCTGTATTTTTTTTTATATTCTCTGAAACCTGCCAAGTTACATCAATATTGTACATGTGTATTTCCCATGGTACAAGCACTCTGCCCTGAGAATTTTTTGAACCTGACATCAGGAGAGCAGGAAGAGTGAAAGTGCTGGAAAAGAGCGGCTGTGTGGAGGGATGGAATAATGTGGACTGGTTGGCAATACGACGTGACAGTGGCACAACAATTACAGTGAAGTAAACTAAAACTCGATTGCAGGAGAGGAATGTGCAACAAATTGAGTTTGAGGGAGTTTACAGGCAATGTTTTACGAAATAAAAGTACCTGTAAGGCAGGTTGATGACGTGATTGAGAGATACGTGTTGTTGCAGTAGACGATGTTAAAATTGGACATATGTATGAGAAGTAATTTAATGTACCACTGGACTGGATGGGTGACATCTAAAAGTAACTTAATATTCAACCAATGTTCTGTTGTTGTTGTGGTCTTCAGTCCTGAGACTGGTTTGATGCAGCTCTCCATGCTACTCTATCCTGTGCAAGGTTCTTCATCTCCCAGTACCTACTGCAACCTACATCCTTCTGAATCTGTTTAGTGTATTCATCTCTTGGCCTCCCTCTACAATTTTTACCCTCCACGCTGCCCTCTAATACTAAATTGGTGATCCCTTGATGCCTCAGAACATGTCCTACTAACCGATCCCTTCTTCTGGTCAAGTTGTGCCAAAAACTTCTCTTCTCCCCAATCCTATACAATACTTCCTCATTAGTTATGTGATCTACCCATCTAATCTTCAGCATTCTTCTGTAGCACCAATTTCGAAAGCTTCTATTCTCTTCTTGTCCAAAGTATTTATCGTCGATGTTTCACTTCCATACATGGCTACACTCCATACAAATACTTTCAGAAAAGACTTCCTGACACCTATATCTATACTCGATGTTAACAAATTTCTCTTCTTCAGAAACGCTTTCCTTGCCATTGCCAGTCTGCATTTTATATCCTCTCTACTTCGACCATAATCAGTTATTTTGCTCCCCAAATAGCAAAACTCCTTTACTACTTGAAGTGTCTCATTTCCTAATCTAATTCCCTCAGCATCACCCGACTTAATTCTACTACATTCCATTATCCTCGTTTTGCTTTTGTTGATGTTCATCTTATATACTCCTCTCAAGACACTGTCCATTCCATTCTACTGCTCTTCCAAGTCCTTTGCTGTTTCTGACAGAATTACAATGTCATCGGCGAACCTAAAAGTTTTTATTTCTTCTCCATGGATTTTAATACCTACTCCGAATTTTTCTTTTGTTTCCTTTACAGCTTGCTCAGTATACAGATTGAATAACATCGGGGAGAGGCTACAACCCTGTCTTACTCCCTTCCCAACCACTGCTTCCCTTTCATGCCCCTCGACTCTTATAACTGCATCTGATTTCTGTACAAATTGTAAATAGCCTTTCGCTCCCTGTATTTTACGCCTGCCACCTTTAGAATTTGAAAGAGAATATTCCAGCCAAGATTGGAAAAAGCTTTCTCGAAGTCAACAAATGCTAGAAACGTAGGTTTGCCTTTCCTTAATCTTTCTTCTAAGATAAGTCGTAAGGTCAGTATTGCCTCACGTGTTCCAGTATCTCTACGAAATCCAAACTGATCTTCCCCGAGGTCGGCTTCTACTAGTTTTTCCATTCGTCTGTAAATAATTCGGGTTAGTATTTTGCAGCCGAGGCTTATTAAAGTGATTGTTCGGTAATTTTCACATCTGTCAACACCTGCTTTCTTTGGGATTGGAATTATTATATTCTTCTTGAAGTCTGAGGGTATTTCGCCTGTTTAATACATCTTGCTCACCAGATGGTAGAGTTTTGTCGGGACTGGCCCTCCCAAGGCCGTCAGTAGTTCCAATGGAATGTTGTCTACTCCGGGGGCCTTGTTTTGACTCAGGTCTTTCAGTGCTCTGTCAAACTCTTCACGCAGTATCGTATCTCCCATTCCATCTTCATCTACATCCTCTTCCATTTCCATAACATTGTCCTCAAGTACATCGTCCTTGTATAGATCCTCTATATGCTCCTTCCACCTTTCTGCTTTCCCTTCTTTGCTTAGAACTGGGTTTCCATCTGAGCTCTTGATGTTCATACAAGTGGTTCTCTTGTCTCCATAGGGCTCTTTAATTTTCCTGTAGGCAGTATGAAACAAGAAAGAAACGTCAATCAAAGATTTATACAGACTGTATAGTGGAAGAAACAATATGTGCCTTAGATTCCGTTGTGCAGTGTAGTACGAGAGCGTCCAATAAGTAATGCAACATATTTTTATCTATCATATTATTCTCCACTCTTTTGGCTACAAAACCGTATTTTCCAATATGATTTCCACTGAATGCGATGGCCTTAAGACACATAAATAGGAGGACATGTACGTCCTTATGGTGCCACTCTACTGGTCGACGACGCAGCCTATGTCTTTCTGTATCAATCACCTCCCCATCACCTACGTACTAATTCCCGCGCAGTTCAACCTTCGTCGGGTCAACAAGTGGAAATCGAAAGGTGCGACATCTGAACTGTAGCGTGGATGAGGAAGAACAGTCCGATGCAGTTGTGAACTCCTCTCGGCTGGGGAGTCTTACGTGAGACCTTACATTATCATGGGGAAAGAGAAGTTCGTTTGCATTGTTGTGCCGTCTGACGTGCTGAAATCGTTTCTTCAACTGTCGGACGGTAACAAAAACCTTTGAGTACCCCAACTGGTGGACAAGTGTGTTAGGTCTACCAGCAGAGATGTCCAGTTGAGGAACGAGGTGTCTGAGATTGGTCGATCATCTCGAGTGAGAGTATCTGCACGTCCAAACATGACACCAGTCATAGCTGTGAGATGCCATCTGACACGTGTGGGGTCGGACAGGTTTGCACGACCATGCTGCAGTGATGGCAGCTGCCTCACCCTACGACTCACCTGGCTTTTTGTCCACTGCCATGACTCCGTAGACACCCTGAAAGTGACTGTGAATACCAGCGATCCTCTTGTTTTCGGTAAAAAAAAAAAAAAAAAGCTCAACGACAGCTCTCTGCTTGGAATGCAATACCATTACAGACGCCACTTTGAAGACTACGTACAGTGCCCCCACCCATCTCAACTTCATAAAACTATAGGGACTACAGTTGGAAACCCAGAATCTACTATGTAGGAATCAACATGGATTCCGGAAACAGCGATCGTGTGAGACCCAACTCGCTTTATTTGTTCATGAGAACCAGAAAATATTAGATACAGGCTCCCAGATAGATGCTATTTTTCTTGACTTCCGGAAGGCGTTCGATACAGTTCCGCACTGTCTCCTGATAAACAAAGTAAGAGCCTACGGAATATCAGACCAGCTGTGTGGCTGGATTGAAGAGTTTTTAGCAAACAGAACACAGCATCTTGTTATCAATGGAGAGACGTCTACAGACGTTAAAGTAACATCTGGCGTGCCACAGAGGAGTGTTATGGGACCATTGCTTTTCACAATATATATAAATGACCTAGTAGATAGTGTCGGAAGTTCCATGCGGCTTTTCGCGGATGATGCTGTAGTATACAGAGAAGTTGCAGCATTAGAAAATTGTAGCGAAATGCAGGAAGATCTGCAGCGGATAGGCACTTGGTGCAGGGAGTGGCAACTGACCCTTAACATAGACAAATGTAATGTATTGCGAATACATAGAAAGGAGGATCCTTTATTGTATGATTATATGATAGCGGAACAAACACTGGTAGCAGTTACTTCTGTAAAATATCTGGGAGTATGCGTGCGGAACGATTTGAAGTGGAATGATCATATAAAATTAATTGTTGGTAAGGCGGGTACCAGGTTGAGATTCATTGGGAGAGTGCTTAGAAAATGTAGTCCATCAACAAAGGAGGTGGCTTACAAGACACTCGTTCGATCTATACTTGAGTATTGCTCATCAGTGTGGGATCCGTACCAGGTCGGGTTGACGGAGGAGGTAGAGAAGATCCAAAGAAGAGCGGCGCGTTTCGTCACAGGGTTATTTGGTAAGCGTTATAGCGTTATGGAGATGTTTAGCAATCTCAAGTGGCAGACTCTACAAGAGAGGCGCTCTGCATCGCGGTGTGGCTTGCTCGCCAGGTTTCGAGAGGGCGCGTTTCTGGATGAGGTATCGAATATATTGCTTCCCCCTACTTATACCTCTCGAGGAGATCACGAATGTAAAATTAGAGAGATTAGAGCGCGCACGGAGGCTTTCAGACAGTCGTTCTTCCCGCGAACCATACGCGACTGGAACAGGAAAGGGAGGTAATGACAGTGGCACGTAAAGTGCCCTCCGCCACACACCGTTGGGTGGCTTGCGGAGTATAAATGAAGATGTAGATGTAGATGTAGGAATATTCCACGATGTCCCATAACAAATTCCGCATTTTTTCAACAGAAACTGTCCGATGAAAAAATGTGTCGCATTACTTATTGAACGCCCCTCGCGCTTTGAATTTAGTATGATTCGTGATCAATAAACGACCGTCCATATCTCCAAATAAAGAGAGTGACACTTTTATGTGTGAGCATTAATCACTGTGCCCGACTGAACATCGTGCTTAAACTGTACTATTTATCAATTATTGGTGAATATTTCTGTCAATGGAGATTTATAAGAGAGAAGTCGCAAAATTTCACCTAAACAATACAGTTGCCAACAAAGAGTTTATGGTCTACTTTGAAGGAAGGCTACTGAGAAACAACGGTAACCCGAAACATCGAGGGGTCGCATTAAAAGAACACTTAATCGCGAACTTCTATTTGGAGCAGTTGCCACAATTACAATACTCTCTAGAATCTTTGTGGCACATCATGGAGATCTTCTGCATTGGTACTTCGCACTTCGGTTCTGTGACTGGATTAGCCTGCTGTAGAATACTGATCTACATCTTGGATCAATGGTATTCGTACAAGGCTTGTTCAAACAGCTCAGCCATACCATGTGCATGCGCTTTATAAATGGTACAATAACACCTACACATACTTTGTGGCTAACCATAATAAGCCGCATACCACCTTCACCTTTGCGGCTGGCAGATGCACTTGTACGGAAGTACAGAAAACACAGAATATCCGCACCTCTTTGTGCACGCAGAAATTCCAATCATCAGTAAAGAAAGCCTTAATTCACATCACCCAACCCCGTAAACTTGAAAGATGTTTGTTGGCAACGCCCTTAAAACTAAATACTGCTGGAGATACACATGCCACATTAATGCGGCGACGGAAATCTTGAGATGCAACGCTCTTTGACTACACCCCCTTGCATTGCAATTCTGCGTAAGATCTGGTAGATTATTAACAAAATAAGAATCGTAACTGGCGGGTGTACCAATTCTTTGCAAAAGTGGAAGAAAATATTTTCTCCAATGTGGCGCTGAAAAGAAGACTACTCACTATGTAGATCCAGATAGTACTATGATATCTTTCCCTGGCGGTACAACAGTTTCTGGTCATGAGGGACGGATGAATAAAAAACAATTGTGGCCTGGATGCTAGTTTGTAATTTAAAATAGTACTAAGTAATAAATTTTATTGATGTAGCCATTCGCTTAATAAAACAGATTTCCTTCTCTGAGACTATTGATTTACAAGCCATCTAAATTCTACTGGTACATTTCGTGATATTTAAGGAGGAGCTGCCATACTAGATATAACAGAGACGAGATTGCTGCATTATTTCCTAGCGTTGTTCATGACAAACTGGCGTAGCTCACTTAAATACATCTTTGACCACGGAGAAAATATTTTCAGTAGAGAATTGAATCACGGGTACATTCAGAGCATAGTAGGCATTAATATTTTGAGCCAATATAGAGATTAAAGACGTCCCTCTCTTATTTAATGAAATAAATTATTTAGAACCATTTCTGTAGACAAAACAATTTCACAGTTGCTATAGTTACTGAGTTGCTCTCGAGCGCAAGTGTGTAAGTGTGACGCTGTAATACAGAGCTACTTACTAAAAGTTTGGCCCATTACGTTTATTTGAAATATAATGTCATTGTTTTGTTCTGCGATTCCTTAGGTACTGTGTGTTGACTAGAAAATGTGAAGTGTGCTGTAACCTGCATAAATTATGTATATATTCTGGGTTAATGCCGTGAGGGAAAGTCAGGAAAAGTATTATCGTTGGCAGACAGTAAATACTTGTGTATGAGAGCAGTCTCTGACGCAAGTGTGACTTCAGAGCAGAGCGCACCAGAGATTTACTTTGGTGTGAGACGCAAGAATGAACACACACATGTTAGTGGCGTGCACTGTGGGCCTTCTGTGACGCGCAGTTGTTACTGGCTGGGCACCAGGAGGATGACGAGAGTGCCCAGGCTCCCGTAACATGAAGATGCTTCCCCATAACTGGTCATTGCTAATCGAGGTATGCCAACAATATTGCGTGGAACAATGGTTTCGCTGAAGCCGGCAACGAAGACGACACCTTAACATCTGAAACGAACAGCAAGGTTGTTTTATTTTCGCTCACATTAGAAACTTTGTGAGGCATTACCCACTGACAATCTCAGGGAAATTTATTGCAACTATAAGTGTTATACGTTTGTTTACTAAAACAAAAAACCGAAAGTAATTACTAATCAAACTCAGTAAGTTATCAGTGTTGTTCAATACTATTAACAGGCAAAGTCATTGTCCCTAACTGAGTGAATGCACAGTGAAGTAAAGTAACTGAAACTGAAGTAATTCTGGCAATCTCAAATCAAAGAAAAGAATAAATAAGGTGCATACATCTCAGATCTGTCTCTATTGCAATAATGTTATCATGTGCTGACATTTTTTGTATTATGGCGTTGTCAGTCAGTTGAAAGCCGATAGTTGATTATTTGATTCAGCAGAGTTCTCATAGTAATTACAATCTATTTCAAATACTTGGCTTGCCATGTGTAGGAATCTGGTGTACGTAAAGAAACGTTAACTGAGATTACGTAGATTATTATCGAAAGAAATTAAATTTTTTAAATTTATTACTGCTTCGTAACTTGTTGTGAGAAAAATGTGTCTATCTTGTGTTCCCATACGTACAGCCAAATGGCAACGTATTTATTGTTGTTAACATGATTTATCAGATAGTGGACAGACAGTGCCCAATTGGCCTGACGACCGTATCAATTAATTTCTATATTATTCAAATTAGTTTTGTTGTGGAATTTTTGTGTAATGTGATGCTTATTTGAGTGATGGCACTGTTCTAAGTACTACACAAAATCCATACGAGCAGAATGTGCTGGAGTAGATTCGGTTGTTCTTTAGAGCGGCTTGTTGTACACTTGTCTCTAGTAACCGGCTAAAATTTCTTCGGAGACGATAGCCATATCCAAGATCAAGTTCGTTACGCATACGTGATCACGGTCATATTGCCGGTTGAAAATTAGTATGAGGGGACGTCCAAGTGACGACACTTGTAACAGGACAGTTTCAGTTTTGTTATGGGCTGTTGGTCTTAAATTATGCAATTAGTGCAAAATCTTGTGCAGATAAAAACTTTTTGCTGCGAAGAAAAAGTCGCTCACTCAAGGTAAAAGTAATTGGAGAAAAGAAATCACAATAACGAAATCTGCATTAACTAATAAAGAAAACAAAGTGATGGAGAATAGCGCAGTAAGTATATGTACGTCGATTTCACAGAGAATAGGTGGTTCGAACATCGGATCCCTCTAGCAGCGGAAACCATTGTCAAGGACCCTGCGGCAAACACCACAGGCGCCGCTGCAGAAACACAAACACATACATAAGAGGATTTCCTAGAACTTGCTAATTCCACTGAATACGGCATACACATAAAAGAAAATCGAACCAATTGACGGTGGACAGGGTGACGAAATTAATAGTAAACTATAGTTATGTAGAGTCGCAGCCCAAACTTTGTGAACATATGAATGGTTTATTAAAACTATTGATTAGCAAAATAGATGGATAGTGGAGCAAAATAAATGCCCAGTCGAGTGAAATGAACGCCTAGTCGAGTATAACGGATGATCAAGATAAAGCGATCAAAATTGTTGATGGTAATATTACAGTGGAGGGGCTAAAGTGAATGCAGTAAATAAGAAAGTCGATGACATCAAAAAATACTAACTATGAACACCGAAATCGGTAAACTAAACTTGTCTCGCTGAGAGTACAGTCAAACCCAGTGAAATAAGTAGTCGATTTGATTCACAAATAGTAGAGTACGTTGAAACTTCCTGGCAGATTAAAACTGTGTGCCCGACCGAGACTCGAACTCGGGACCTTTGCCTTTCACAGGCAAGTGCTCTACCATCTGAGCTACCGAAGCACGACTCACGTCCGGTACTCACAGCTTTACTTCTGCCAGTAGCTGTGAGTACCGGACGTGAGTCGTGCTTCGGTAGCTCAGATGGCAGAGCACTTGCCCGCGATAGGCAAAGGTCCCGAGTTCGAGTCTCGGTCGGGCACACAGTTTTAATCTGCCAGGAAGTTTCATATCAGCGCACACTCCGCTGCAGAGTGAAAATCTCATTCTAGTAGAGTACGTTGCTCTTTAGCACGATAACTGGTCAACATTTCTTGAGAAGGCATAGCATTATCCAAAACAAAAAACATTAGCTGTACGCGATGACGGCCATATTATCGCATTAACCAATTCGTAAAAGGGTGGTTACAAAAGCAAGGACTGTACATGTTCTAATACGTCTACCAATAATATTTTGTTGACAGGCTGAAAACTCGCTGACTCCGCAGTGGGTTATTATTCGAACACTCTGCTCCAGCGATGGGGAAAGGAAATGAAAAGTATTTTAAAACCTCATTTGTGAGTAGCAAATTACGCACTGTAGCACAACTTTTATGCAGAATGGGTTTTTGGCTGGGGTTTGCTAGCGTTGGCTTTCTTCGAAACGAGTTTGATTAACGATTGTATATTTTAACATAACAGATGGAACGAGATCAAAAAAATATCGCCCACAACTTGATATTAAAATGAACAATATTCTATCCGAGAATAATTCATGGTTAATTGGACACAGCAAAATATTAATGACAATACAAGAAACATTACTCCAAAAAGATTCTAAATGAAACTTCCTGGCATGTTAAAACTGTGTGCCGGACCGAGACTGGAAGTCGGGACCTTTTCCTTTTGCCGGAAAGCGCTCTACCATCTAAGGTACCCAACCACGACTCACGACCGGTCCTCACAGCTTCAGTTCTGCCAGTACCTCGTCTCATACCTACCTAGAACACTTTCCCGCGAAAGCAAAGGTCCTGAGTTCGCGTCCCGGTCCGGCAAACAGTATTAATCTGTCAGGAAGTTTCATATCAGCGCACACTCCGCTGCGGAGTGGAAATCTCATTCCAGACTTTAAATATTCCTAAACAATTATATTATTTGGACCAGGATGCCAAGAAGTAGGCACCAATCAAGGAAATGATACCGTGGTATCTTATCATTAAATCTTAACAATTAGGCACACAAAGAACACTACATAACTAAAATGAACACCTGCCACAAACAGGAGACACGCTTTACCTGCATCGGCCCTCACCAGCTGCCCACTAACGCAGAACGACCTATTACACCGACAAAGGAAAGCAGCAAAAGACAGAAAAGTTAAGACTTAGTGCAATGATCCAAATATCTCTCTGTCTGAGCAGAATATTCACTATGCAATAAAAATGACTCTCTGAAGCTCCACAGCCGCACAGTGCAATTAAGAAATTTCAGTGTACAGCTTGTAATGGTTTGCTGTGTTTGACCACACAACTATGGGCAGCAACTGACTTCTCGACATCCGGCATTCAATACTCGATAATTTACTCTCCCAAAATCTATTTGCTGCTCACCAATGGATGAGGGACATAAAAACAAAACTCTTGGTGCACTGCAAAACACTTCAGTAACTAAACTGTCCACCGTTCCTTATCTCAGTCTGGCGAATGCCATCTTCTTCTGCACACCGGGATAAGACACTGTCCACTCTCAATGTGGATGATGTCCACGTACAGTATCAGACACAGAACACGGCCGTGAACAAGTCGTTCACTTATAATAACCGGCCACCCTTCAGAATTGTAAGTCCGACTATAAGCACGATCTGACAACTCCGTAGGATCCGAAAATGTTTGGAGCAAGCGCTGCCATTCTTCGCGAGCCGCAACAGACCTCGCTCTGCTTGTGACCTGCTGTTAAACTATATGAATGTCCAAGACGCTACTCCAGGCGGGTGTATACTGAAAGTACGCAACGGAAAATAATAAACGCTAAAATGAAGATTTGGCCCTGCCTGACTACCCCCTGAAGCCGATCTTAGGATCTCTTAATGCACTTTAACATATAAATTACAACCTAAACATAAATGAGTGATGAAAGCAGCTAATACTACTAAATGATAAACGTTGTTCCAGATTATATATTTATTGTAGATTTAAAAAAAAACCTTTATATTACAAACTTTACATTTCCTAAGTAAAATTACTGATCAACTGCCCACTCCTCCCCTTATAATGATTGCACGGTCTAATATCAATAACGCGGAATGACTGTCATCATCTACACACCAAACACTAAAATACACTACTTTCAAAAATGATCTACGGTGGTGTGGAACCTCAGTGGAAATAAACTAACGTGAACACAGTTGTTTGGCTTTTGTAGCCCTAATAAGCCGAAGCAATTTGCGATATCACCGTATTTACTGGGTTGGGTGATTCGAAGTGATGGTTCTCGTACTCGTCTGCGACGATGTAAGAACTCCAGCCACAAATAAACTCTTTCAGACACTAGGACGGCAGAAGGCGGTCCTCTTACTAATATACTATAATACTGTCTTCTCCTCTCTGTGTTCTACAGATGAGAAACGCGAACTCCCAGCCACAAGGACGGAGTTCAGATAACGTCTCAACGCAATTACAGGCTGAAGAGGGCTCTCAATTACTGAACGCTGCGTACTCAACGACGACTTGCAACCCAGAGGTGAAGCGCAGAGTCGTATATGTTCCAAACAGTACAGTGCCTAGCTGTTCTAACTATAAACTCTCCTCAGAACAAAGACTGCAAGTCCGCCTGTACCAACAAAGCTGATACTGGGCGACTGTCACACACGTGCGCTCGCAACGGAAGACTCTTCTCTCCACCGCTGGTCTCCTAGCAAGGCTCCCCACCATCGTAATTCCGAAAACGAATCATATTCCCGAAAACACGGAATATTCTCCCTTTCTACAGATTCTTCCGAACGCCGACCAACCATATTTTAGTCTTTTGTCGTCCAGCGCGGAAAGCTTGCGGGAAAAACGTATACTCGTACAATGGCACTCTTCTGAGTAAAAATCCTTGGAAATAACCCAGCCTACGTGGTTTCAGAGGTGCCGCTTCTTGGTTTCTCTCACTTGCGTCCAAGATTTTCGTAGTTTCCGAAGTATAATCCTTCTGGTTCGGCTACAACACCGGCCGGTTGCGACTCTATTGTGCTCCAGCACTTAGGTGCTACGACGTCCGTCTTGCTATTTCCTGTCTTTACGCAGGACCAACAAACCTGTGTGGGCCTTCCGCCTAGGGATTAAGTTCCTCCAGCCATTTCTTTTCCACTGGCGTTCCAACCTCTACTAGTATAGGCAATCGTTCATTACGCCTTTTCTGCAATACGTTCCGCCACCTTTCATGCAATAAGCGTTAATAACTATGTACAAGACGTACGTGACAATGCCAGTCTCCTTTATATATTCATATATACGATGTACAACCTATCACATGATACCTAGTTGTGTTTGTAGATCACGGCAAAGTGTGTGGATGAGTGCTTGTAAGGTGTGAAATTATAGCCACCTTACAAATGCGTTGTGTCTGTTCTTTCGGACATGTCAGAAAGAACAGACACCATGAAGAATTCGCAGTTGTCATACATTGTATATAAATTGAAGGTGGGTAGAGGAACAAAGAAATGAAAAGGGAAGGGTTCACTGCTGTCAGATACATCAGGACATTATGCGGAATCAGCGGCGATGGATGAAAACGCGTACCGGACGGGGACTCGAACCCAGGATCTCCCGCCTGCTAGGCAGGTGCGTTAACCACTGCGCCATCCGTGACTTTGCACAACTGTGCGGAAAATCTCAGCACGCTTCACGGCCGATCCACGTTCCCGTCGAGCTCCACTTAACCGCAGCCACTGTCCATTTCTTCCATGCTGGCTCTCTGAGGGTCCCACAGAAAGTCAGACATAATTGTGCATCCGCACTGAAGAAGGTGGATCCATTTCCCGCCTAGGCCAATCAATTATATGAATGCATGGTGTCTGTTCTTCTGGACATGTCCGACTTTCTGTGGGAATCTCAGAGAGCGAACATGGATTAAATCGACAGGGATTGCGGATAGGTGGAACTCGATATGAGCGTGCATCGGCCGTGATGCATGGCGAGACAGTCCACGCAGTTTGTAATAACGCTGCGTACCGGATAGCGGAGCGGTTAACGGTCCTGCCTAGTGAGGAAAGCGCGGGTTCGAACCTCAGTCCGCTACACATTTTCACCCATCGCCACTGATTCCACGTAGTGTCTCGATGCAGCTGATATCAGTGATACCCTACTTTTTCTTTCCTTTCTCCCTCTGTCCACCTTCAATTTACATACACCGCTGGTAAACGCCGCACAATGTAGATGCAAAGTCTCGAGTCTGAGACCCCTCAATGCTTTTTTATTTTAAATTATATTTTGGAAGCCTGCAAAAGTTATGTCAGATGTGATCTCAAAGACCCGAGCGGTCTAGGGCGCCGCAGTCACAGACTGTGCGGCTGCTCCCGGCGGAGGTTCCAGTCCTCCCTCGGGCATGGGTGAGTGTGTTTGTCCTTAGGATAATTTAGATTAAGTAGTGTGTAAACTTAGGGACTGATGACCTTAGCAGTTAAGTCCCATAAGATTTGACACACACACCTCAAAGACAATTCGCGTCACTGATCCACCAGTAATACCAAAAACCTCCAGATAATTCCGGAAAACAGCTGCGTCGAGATCTTATGCTTCAGGTTAGAGAATTTCCTTGCCCTGCAGCAGCAGCTGCAGACAGCCGGCTACCGTCGAGACACAACTCACTGCATAACACAAGGAGCAGACCGACCAGCCAAACGTGGCGCGGCGCTATGAGTGGACTACTAAATGTTATTTTCTTGTTTGCAGCTACAGTATTTAGAAACTAATGAAACTTGTTCAAGCGTTGTAAAATAGAGTCGCAATTGAGAAAGGTCAAACATTTGAGACATATTATTCGCTTTACTTTTAATAGAGTGGTGAAGGAAACAGTGGCAGTTCGGAACCCTTGTACTGTGCGTGGGGTGTTGCTTGGGGGAAAACACGACAGAAAATGAATTTCTTGTTTCGACCAAGTCTATTCCGGCATAAATGACTTTCCACTTTCATGAAGTCTTCGATAACACACGTGATTAACTGCGACATCTGCATTCAGTAGGCAAGGTTCAGATGTCGGGCGTAGGAGTACTGCACGCTCTGACTGAAACCAATAAAAATCGCGGGGTAGCCGCGTGTTCTAGGGCGTCCTGTCGCGGTTCACGCGGCTCCCCCCGTCGGAGGTTCGAGTCCTCCCTCGTACATGGGTGTGAGTGTCGTCTTTAGCGTAAGTTAGTTTAAATTAGATTATGTAGTATGTAAGCTTAGGGCCCGATGACCTCAGCAGTTTGGTTCCATACCATCTTACCACAAATTGAATTAATAAAAATCAAAGGGATGACTATCGCGGATTTTTATTTATTTATTGGAGTGGCAAGTTGCAAGACTTTTACTCAACTTGTGTCCTGCATGTTACGTTAACTAAATTCTTGGATGATGTATTACGTCACAAATATATCCGGTGTTCGGAAATTCCCGTTTGAAATTTCTGAGACCTGTAGAGGGGTCTGAGTACATAATATTTTGAACAGGGACCCATGTCCAGAAACGTACTGTTTCCGTGCTGCAGCCTTTTGAAAACATGTTTCCGAGGATAGTCATGGTGGCTGATGGTTACGTCTGATCGACTGATGTTTGCGTCTCTCCTACCTGTCTGCAATTTTTCGAACTTCATTCACGTCTCTGTGAGTGTCAGAGTACACCCAGTATTTATCACAGACAGTGCGCTCCTGAAATCGTGACCTGCGACAAGTGCAGCTATAAACAGTGCCCAATTTCTTTACGTCGGCTGACGAAGCAACATGCGGTAGATGCTACGATATGAACAGAAGACACAATCTTGCCTCTGAATGCAGTGTGCAGACATCACAGTCTGCATATTGGTCGAGTAGCGAACATGAAACTCTATTCACACATTCGACGGAGCAAGTCGAACGTCATTACTCATCAGAATATGAACCAGTTATGAACTGTCCTCTCTCTTTTGATCCCAAGAAAAAGAAAGATGGGGTGATACCAAAATTTACGCATCACTCAAAAGGAACGTTCCTGCATTCGACAGCAGTACAGAAATAAATAACCTTTCTCGGGAGCATACAATTCATTTTGTCCTTTCGGCCGACCGAAGTGGCCGTGCGGTTAAAGGCGCTGCAGTCTGGAACCGCAGGACCGCTACGGTCGCAGGTTCGAATCCTGCCTCGGGCATGGATGTTTGTGATGTCCTTAGGTTAGTTAGGTTTAACTAGTTCTAAGTTCTAGGGGACTAATGACCTCAGCAGTTGAGTCCCATAGTGCTCAGATCCATTTTTGTCCTTTCATTTCATAGCATTTGTTTTAGTATGAAATAAAAACTGTATTCGTTTGAAGTATAATGTGACAGTAGTTTCTTGCCATACTCCCAATCAGAAACGATGCAAAAACCAAGGAGTTTTCCATTCTTTCGTCCAACACGCTGTCTCCTTTCAGATATTACCAACGCCTGAAGATTATTTAAGTACTTGTGGCAATACGTGATCAGTGAACGTCATGGTGTTATGCTGTCCTCAAGGTTTGGAAGAAGTACATGAAATGGATCCGCACTTGCGAATACGAAAAACCGTCAGCTATATAATGGAATGACAACAATGAAAATATGTGCTGGACGGGTACTCTAACCCAAATTTTTCACTAAAAGCGGTCGGTTTGTGGGGCGGCGGGTGGAATTAATTGTTATATAAATGTTCCTATTATTTATTTAATGCTGTTGTTTGCCGTCCTCAACACTGGCTCTCTAACTACAATATTGGCAACCAGAAAGTGATTAGCAAAATTTGAAGACTGTAATTAGAATTCCTAGTGCCCACTTCATCTGAGAAATACTTTTATAGCTACAACTTATAGCTCTGAGGAATTAGGAGATTGTCTGGGATTCATAATCAAAAATCATTCACTCTAAAATGTTCACTATATTCTGAAAGTCATAGACCAAAAAGAATCCACACAATTCAACTACCAGAGAAGTTCAGAGTCTAATGCGCTGATGCAACTAAAACTGTTCAAATTAAATGTTTAAGTGAATGCTCGCCTTAATTTGATGATAATGTTCATCAAACGCCACGCTGAATAATGGTAGAATGTCTGTCCCGCGACGGCACGTGAAAATACAACATACGCAAATTGAAGATAGATCATTAAAGTCATCCCAGAATTAACACTTCACTCGAAAACGATTTCATGGTTACGCGTATCCCGAGTAACTTATTACGGCATCCAAGGCTGTTTATAGCAATGATACCGACGCGACGCGACTCCCGGCACAGGCGGTGCGCTAATCAGCGTCTGGAGAGAACTGGGGCCTTTTTTTCTCGCGCAGCGTTCTCACATATAAAGCCGCGGTGCGGACGGCTAAGGGAACGCCTGATCAAATCCGCTCTCCCGACTAGCCCCCGGGGTAGTAATGCACCACTTTAAGTTGTGGAATAAATCATTGCTTCCTTTGCTGATGGCTGATGAAGCTCTCAATTTAAATGTGCAATCAGCACACAGGTAAGTAATCATAATAAAAATCTGACGTGGCTAAGTCAAATATTTTGGGCGAGAGAATTAATTTAATTACACTACAAGCAGTAGACAAGCTCTGAACGTGCCCTTTGGAGATACGCTGTTGCTACAGATTTATAGTTATTCAGTTGAAACTTCTCACATCTTTATGATTATAGCGGCCGGAATACTGAACCAATGCTCGGTACATTCCTCATAAATTTGTATTTTATTTACTTAACTGACTCATCTTCGATTACCTTATTTTTAGAGATAGTATGAGTATATTTGATTAGTAGTTGTCTTCACAGATTCTTTGTACATGTGAGTAACTTGTGTTAATAGTACAGTTCTGAATGTTCAAAATACATTATGTTTAGTTGACTACTAAATACACTTATTGGTCCTCTGCCGCTGTATGTTCAACATCTGCAATTATGTACTTACTTCATCGAAGTGTATTTATGCTGAGCTATAAACAATGTTTCATGTCTGCCATTATGTTATTCAATTATGTTGCTAGTGTATGTACTTATTTAACACTCACTCTATTAACATTTAACGCATAGGATAGCACATTTATTTCATATCTATAGTGTATTGCAGCTGATCAGTTTGCTCACGTGGCAATCCATTTCCACTCGATCGGACGCTGAAACCACAGGTAGTCTCTCTCAACCTACCACTAAAGTGCATTAAGTAATTATGGACGAGCGTAACCCTAAATTCCTTAAACCTATAGGACACCATGAGCTGCTCTGTCTCATCTAACGTAAGGGTACCTATGGTCGCATTCACGCCTCCAACTCATACCCTCAATACGTGTAGGTGTGTTCTGTCACACACTACACCAAATAACGGCCAGCTCCAACCTTATAAATATTTCAAGGACGTGTCCTTCACGTCTCAACCACAAACACTGTTCAGTTTTATTAGACTGCCATTCCTTGCTACACAAGGTGAGTTCATTTTTACAACTTATCTGCATATTTTTCATAACACTAAGCGATCTCTTTTACTATTAATTAGTTAGCTCTACAGCATACAATAGGTTTCACTGCCACTTCAGATCCTGCTAGTACATTACTTTGTATATCTTTTTAAATTACTGTTGGTGGACTATTTCAAATAAAACAACAAATTTGTACTTATAATATTACCAGGGTTCTCTACATACTTGTTACTCAAATACCTTAGTATCTTAATTACATCATACTTCTCTATTGTTTCTGTCACCTTTAGGTTTGTCACATTAGGTATTTTCTTCACTAATCGGTGGATAGAATGGTTACAGAACTCATGGCTTGAGAGTCATGACGGAAAATTTTTGTATTGCAAAGAAGGAGCCGAAATTTTGGTGGATAGGAAAGATGAAGAATGAGTGAGACCTGAAAAGGAAAGAAGATCTCACACAGCTGGGACTGCACAGCTGCCACACTGTGTAGAGGTTACAGAACAACGTCCTCCCTACAGATATCATTAGCTTAATGCTGGTTTGATAGTCATACCGGAAGATTTTAGTATTTGAGAGTAAGAGCCGAAATTTTGGTGGATAGGAAAGATGAAGAGAGAGTGAAATCTGAAATGTGAAAGAAGATCTCACACAGCTGGGACTGCACAGCTGCCACACTGCGTAGAGGTTATAGAACAAACTCCTCCCTACAGAATTCATTCACTACCTATGAACTTCTTTAGGTCGATCACATTCCTGAGACCGAATAGCTTTTTACTCTTAGGGTACTCTAGCCTATATGCGTTGGCATGTGGATTTCCTATGAAAAACACTTGGCCAGGTTTCACCTTTAATTGACATTCATAACCTTTGAACACGCCAGGTCGATTTGAAAATACCTTATGATGCCTTTTTAAAACCTGTCTCAGTTCTTTCTTCTGATTAGCTGAAATTTCATCGATTTCCTGCAATTTAGCTTCTATTTTGTCTGAAATAATTACTTCTTCTGTGTTTAGCTTACTTTTACTAAGATTAACACCTTCGTCCCAATATCTCCTATTTTTCAGAACTCTTATAGGCAGCTCCCAAGTTTCATCATTAGTTACTGCATGTTTACCAATAAAAGGTACCGTAATTATTCCGATTATCGGCAAAACCAATTTTAACTGGCTTCTTTCAAAGTCAACAACACTCTGATATTTCGACAAGAAATCTATGCCAATTAAAACCTCAATACTGAGATTATTTACAATTAAGCATGGATGATCAATTAAATTACCATTAATGTTAAAGGGCAGCAAAGCTTCTTGCTTTACCGTTTTTGACACCTTACCAGTAGCACCAACTATTCTTAGTCCTGATACCCTCATTACTGTAAGCTTGTCTTTACCAGGTAATGCATCAAAGAAGGACTGAGATATCGCACTCACCTCACTTCCACTGTCTAAGAGACAACGTACATTGATACCCAACATATTCACTATTATTATAGGGTGGCTTACTCTGGGTTGTACAGGTGGTTCCTCAAACTCATCCTATAGTTCCTTTTGGATTTGTCTCCAACTAAAGTGATCGACATCTGTCTTCATTACATTTAGGTCAAAGTGTGTGGGGGTTTCCTGAATTACATTTTCAGTTGCCTTTTCTAGTCGGGCTATTAAATTCAAATCGAAACACCACACGACTTCATTACATTTAGTTTGCTGAACATGGCCCAAATTACTGTAGTCTGAGCGATTCTGCGCCTCCAGACCGGGCATAATACTAGTTACAGCTAAACCACTTTCACTATTATCGTCGGGTTCCTTCTCCAGTGACAACTGGTCACAGCTGCTGGGTTCATCGACCCCCAACAGGCTATCCTCTACATTCTCACTTACCTCGTGTCCTAAATCTATTAGTACAGTATCAACATCCTGCACAGGCACTTTAGATAAGAGCACATCATCCTCATCGTAAATATAAGCATGAATTTCTTCTGGTTCTTCACCTGACAATACAGTATTTTGTAGCGCTTCCCTACCGTTACACTGCTGCGCCTTCTCTTTCTCTTCCCACTTAGAAAGCGTCTCTAAGACGGTATCTATCAAATACTGTGAGTGATGTAATATTTCTGCTGTATCCTTAGATGCTACCGACCCCTCATCCACATGTTCAGTCTGAGTATTCTGATCTGTCTTACCAATTACTGTAATTACTGGCTTAGGAAAAGTAACCGCCTGGTGAGCGCCAGTGTCCTCATAGACGGGAACTAGTTTTCCTGCCTCGGCCTACTACTGTTTCCTTTATTTCCATTATAGTTAACTGGCACAGCATTGCTTTCCGCACTGTTGTTTACCTGCATAATTTTGTTCGGAACAAAATTACTATCATTTGGATGCCATTGTTGGTTCTGATAATTATTTCTCCAATTCCTACCTCTCTTAGGATGGCGAACACCTACTGTTCTGATGTTTACATTGCCATTCTGCTCGTTCTTAACATTACTACTAGTGTTATTAGCATTTCTGCTATTACGCGCTTGCTCCTCATTGGCAGCCACGCGCTCTACACGTTCCAAATATTCAATGTAACGATCCAGATTGTCTCTGGGGGCAGATATAATTCTAGTTTGCCAACACCATGGCAGTTTGGCTTCAAGACTTAGTATTATCATTTCAGGTTTCAGCTTTTCCGCCAAATGTGACAAACGTGAAATCCATGACCTAGCAAACTCTTTAATAGATTCCTTGCCTACACTGAAACGTTTCCCACTCCAAAATTCTCTCAACACTTCATTTTGCTTATTACTAGACCAATACTCATTAATGAAAGCTGTTTTAAATTCCGCTTATGTTTTACACTTCAACATAACATCAGCTGACCAATGCATGGCGTCACCTGATAAATGGCTTCTAATAAATGAGATTTTCTCTCGTTCAGACCAAGTTGGTGGAATCACATCTTCAAAATCGTTCCAGAAATCTGGCAGGTGGATATTTTTATCAGGATCGAACCGCAAGAACTGCCGACACCCGATAAATGCGGCGTTTGCAGCTACAACTTGTTGCATACTACCATTACCAGAGGTTACTGAAGCTACTTTACTCTCAATGTTAGCAATGTTAGTACTAATATTTTCTACTCTCATTTCAACATTATCTACTCTTTGCACAATATGAGTAGCATCAGTTTTGATTGCATCTACTTCTGCTTGACATATGTTTACTTTCATATTAACATATTTAAACCTATCTGAGCACAGTTCAGATTCCGCCTCGATCTTTTCTGTTAACTTGTGCTCCAGCTTCGCATCTTCCATTTGGAAGTCTTTGCGAACCTCAGCAACTTCGGATTTTACTGTTTTGTACATTTCAGAAAATTGTTGAGCAACCTTTTTCTTAATATCCTCATGATTGTAATCAATTTTATAATTCAAACTGTCCAGATCCTCTTTCAACTTATTGCAACCAGCCTTGAAGGTATTGTCCATTACCTCCAATCGTTTATTAAAATTAGTTTGGCTGGCCACAATCCTGTTATTTACCTCAATTATATCAGATTTTAATTCAGCTGTCAGTTTAGCATTACTGGCTGACATTTTTAAATTACTGCTTTTGACCTCAATTTTATACGGCGTGAGTATGCTGCTTCCCTACAGGTCGTCTAACCGTTTTCACTCTACGTGTACGGCTTTCGGGAACATCCAGACTTTCGTATGTCGTCGTTTTTGTGTCACAAAGTATATTTTCATACAAATTACGTAATTCCAGTGCGCGGGAGAACATTTTCACTGAAAGCCGCTGCCTCGTATCGGCGGATAAATACGCTGTTCCAACGCCTGCGTTTCATAACGGCTGTAGTTGCGGTAGTGCCCTTTCCTTGGGACCTGCATGCGTATCTGAAGGAAAATTGCGTCATTCTTTTTAACAACACCGGCGCTGCGATATCGTATGGTTTGAATGACGTTAGTGGTAACGCAATATAGCGCTGACTCCCTCCGTAGAGAGAGCTTGGGGGCGTAGGTGCCTCTTATGAGCAACAAATCTGATTAAGCCCTACCTAACTTCATCCTGCTCTGCGATCCAGCATATGCTGTACACTGATGGACGACTAGGAATACCTGCCCTGCTACATCGTCTCACGTTTCCTAGAGAACGAGCAGAGAATGGAACCAAAAACTAAAATTTGAAACACCCTTGAGTCTGCCCAATCCAATATACGATGCACCTGCCTCATTAGCACCAAATAGACACAGAGTTCATCCTTGTGACGATTACATTAATTCTGCATATAATTGTTGAACAACTATTATCGCATGCTATGCAACTGAAATGAAAGTCACTACACATGCTTTAGTTGTCACAGTCGTTTAAGTAATAAGCTCGCTGCAAACGTGTTCCCACTGTTCAAAAGATACTGACCACTAGTTATTTGACTATATAGGTGCTACTTTCCGATTCACATGTATCTGACATGAATTAATGGCATCAAAAAACACCGATTGAGAAAAGAATGCCGTCAAAGGGTTATTAGACAGGTGGGAATACAAATGTTTGCATATCATTAGTATTATTTCAGAAAACAGTTCTATAAAAATGACATCCAGAAAGTGTTTGGTGATTCACTGATAGTTGACGGATTTCCAGGACTGGAGCTGAATTATCCTACTACGTTCGCTAGACACTTACGTGTGACTATAACGAAATATTGTGTAGAATCTGTGCGTAACAAATAAGAGTGAGTTAAAAAACTGCGTTTGCGGCTGCTGGAAGGAATCTTGTTATATACTTGTGGGAAACCTGCTTCTTTCTATCTTTGCCTCTGCTACAGCAATAAGAGGATGATAAATGTGAAACACCAGTTTGCTTTTGCTCTACAGTATTAATTTTTATTGTGTCAACCGGTTTTCGGCTTACAGGGCCATCTTCAGACATTTACTGAGTACTGTCACCAAACAAGTGTAAGTAAGATGTTTAGGTTTTTATGTTAGTAACGCCACGTAGCGCTCTATATGAAAATCACTGTGCTGTGTGAAGGCTGTAGTTGGTTTGCATTGTTGGAGTATATGCTATTGTAGTGTTGGGCAGTTGACTGTTAACAGCGCGTAACGTTGCAGAGTTGGAGGTGAGCCGCCAGCAGTGGTGGATGTGGGGAGAGAAATGTCGGAGTTTTGAGAGCGGATGATCTGGACGTGTGTCCATCAGAGACAGTAAATTTGTAAGGCTGGATGTCATGAACTGCTATATATACTATGACTTTTGAACACTATTAAGGTAAATACATTATTTGTTCTGTATCAAAAGCTTTCACTTGCTTAGTATGCCTACCAGTAGTTAGTGCCTTCAGTAATTTGAATCCTTTATTTAGCTGGCAGTAGTGGCGCGCGCTGTATTGCAGTAGTTCGAGTAACGAAGATTTTTGTGAGGTAAGTGATTTGTGAAAGGTACAGGTTAATGTTAGTCAGGGTCATTCTTTTGTAGGGATTATTGAAAGTCAGATTGCGTTGCGCTAAAAATATTGTGTGTCAGTTTAGTGTTGATGAGAATAAGTAACGAGCGAAATGTCTGAGTACGTTCAGTTCTTCTCAGCTGTCTGAAAATCAAATAACGTAAGGGGTTTACCAGCACAGTAATTCAATAATTTTTCTAAGGGGAGGTTTCAGAAGTTACAATAAGCCGGCCGGTGTGGCCGAGCGGTTCTAGGCGCATCAGTCTGGAACCGCACGACCGCTACGGTCGCCGGTAGTTCTAAGTTGTAGGGGACTGATGACTTCAGATGTTAAGTCCCATAGTGCTCAGAGCCATTTGAACCATTTTTGAAGTTACGATATTTGCGAACATTGGAAGAGAAGTAACACGTCTAGACTGAAGCAGGAACGTACAGTAAGTAACATGTTACTTACTGTATGTTCCTACTTCAGTCTAGACGTGTTACTTCTCTTGCAAAGTTGTTTACAAACATTGTATCTTCTTTGGGGAAAATACTGAGTAAATGTCTGAAGATGGCCTTGTAAGCCGAAAACCCGTTGTCACAATAAAAATTAATACTGTAGAACAAAAGCAAAATAGTGCTTTACTTTTACGATAATGTTGTTCTACCAAGAACCGACGGAAGATTCTGTTAACATAATAAGAGAATGTTGACATTCTTGATGCCTTGATAGATGTGACTGGTTTAATCTTCAACAGCTTTTTACTGTTATTGAGTATGGTTTCTTGCACAAT
The DNA here is from genome assembly GCF_021461385.2 of Schistocerca piceifrons. Classification (NCBI taxonomy): domain Eukaryota; kingdom Metazoa; phylum Arthropoda; class Insecta; order Orthoptera; family Acrididae; genus Schistocerca; species Schistocerca piceifrons. The sequence goes on from NC_060139.1 coordinate 48,793,900, forward strand.
AGCCTGTCTGGATTAGAACTTTGTTATTCGTAGCTTACGAAGTCTCCCCATGGAAACCCACGCTTTTCAGTTAAAGCTATGTTGTTTTCGTTTCTCTCTTGGGGATAGTGCCAATAAAAAAAAAAGTTTCCAAATCTATAACTACAAAAAAGGTGCGTTTCTTACACATAACGTAGACATTCAAACACTGGAAAGCTCCAAAAATGTGAATCATGTCTGGTGATGAACGTTTTAATTTCCAGTATGCTTAAGACAGAAAAATACAATAATTGTGACAGTTATTGATTTATGATGTTTGTTTTTGCAAATGGTTCAAATGGCTCTGAGCACTATCTGACTCAACATCTGAGGTCTTCAGTCCCCTAGAACTTAGAACTACTTAAACCCAACTAACCTAAGAACATCACACACCTCCATGCCCGAGGCAGGATTCGAACCTGCGACCGTAGCGGTCGCGCGGTTCCAGACTGAAGCGCCTAGAACCGCTCGGCCACCTGCGCCCGGCGTTTAGTTTGCAGTCGATGTACCTGAGTGTTATTAGTAACTACGCTCTAGTCCCTAAACCTCATTACAGAAATGCGACTAAGGCTCAGTGACATATACTTATGGTATTCCGACCCTAGGCAGCCACATCTTGGAGACCTTTGTAGTCACTTCGCAACTGACTCGAGGAACACGTCGGCTGGTATTCTTTCTGCAAGTAGTATAAGTTAATCTTGGCAGCAAAGCAGGATATGTTTGGCAACTCTGTGAAAGAACTACTTCCTGGATGGCACAGAAATTCTTGAAAATTTCACTTCATCTATTCGTATTATTTTCACTGAAAAACCTGAGTGATTTGCACATGGGTGTGAAATAAGATTATCAGTTTATAGTTTTGCGTGCTACCGAGCGAGGTGGCGCAGTGGTTAGCACACTGGACTCGCATTCGAGAGGACGACGCTTCAATCCCGCGACCGGCCATCCTGATTTATGTTTTCCGTGATTTCCCTAGATCACTCCAGGCAAATGCCGGGATGGTTCCTTTGAAAGGACACGGCCGACTTCCTTACCCATCCTTCCCTAATCCGAGCTTGTGTTCCGTCCCTAATGACCTCGTTGTCGATGGGACGTTAAACATGACTATCCTCCTCCTCCTTTTGAGTGCTGGAAAGCCGTTCCACGTGGAAATTGCAACTAATCTCATCTTTTACACCGCTGTTTAGCGGCCGTAGACACAACTGGCATAAGAAGTGAGGGACAAATATGGCAGCTATTCACGATGTTCATCTGTGAAACGAACACTTCTTTAATTCACGTTTCCAGTATCGCTGCGTCCGCAGCTCGTGCTCGTGCGGTAGCGTTCTCGCTTCCCACGCCCGGGTTCCCGGGTTCGATTCTCGGCGGGGTCAGGGATTTTCTCTGCCTCGTGATGACTGGGTGTTGTGTGTTGTCCTTAGGTTAGTAAGGTTTAAGTAGTTCTAAGTTCTAGGGGACTGATGACCATAGATGTTAAGTCCCATAGTGCTCAGAGCCATTTGAACCAAGTACCGCTGGAGGTCAGACTTAACTAGTTTTTTTTTTTTTTTTACTTTATTGTTATTTTGACACCTGAACAATCAGGTAGGCTGGCAGCAGCACAATACGCCGCTCTTCAGCCGAAGAGAGGACAAGGAGATAAACAAAGAAGAGACATCACGTAGAAAAACGGCGGGAAAAAACAGGAGACACATGAACATAAAAGCACAAGAAGCCGTTCACACTTGATGACAATCCACACTACGAACTGTTGACCCGATGCACAAACACTGAATAAGGCGATGGCACTGGTGAACAATGGAGTGTGATGGCGAAACTGAACACTGATGGCGGTGATCTTCGGCGCGCGAATGTCCACTGAGGGTGTGCGAGTCCGGTGACCTGCCAAGAGGGGAAAAGGGGTGAGGTGGGGGAGAGGGGAGGAAAAGAGGATGCCGTGGCTTAGGAGACGGGGACAGGAGGAGAGGGACAGGGGAGGGGAGGCCCGGGGGACGAGGGTGGAGACAAGGAGGAGGGAGGGAAAAGGGAGAGAAGGGAGGGAGGGTGCCCAGAGGAGTAAGTACAGGAGGAGGGCGGGAGGATCAAAGTTGGTAGGAGGGGTAGATGGAGGGGAGGAGGGCATCATCAGGGAGAGGGAGCTGGCGGAAGCCACCTTGGGAGAGGGTAAAGAGGGTGGAGAGATGGAGACCGGGCGGGACGTGGGAATACAGGCGCGGCAGCGGGCGGGGGTGGGAGAGGATCGGGGAGACGAGCGGGTGAGGAGGATCAAGTTTACGGGAGGTGTACAGGATCCGTATCCTTTCAAGGAAAAGGAGGATGAGATCATACAGGATCCGCGTGGGGGAGGGGAGACGGATGCAATAGGCGAGGCAGAGAGCATGGCATTCCAGGATTTGGAGGGATTTATAAAAGGTATGGGGAGCAGAGATCCATACTGGATGGGCATAACAAAGGATAGGGCGGATGAGGGATTTATAGGTGTGGAGGATGGTGGAGGGGTCCAGACCCCACATGTGGCCGGAAAGGAGCTTGAGGAGACGGAGGCGGGAACGTGCCTTGGCTTGGGTTGTCTGGAGATGGGGAGTCCAGGAGAGGCGACGGTCGAGGGTGACGCGAAGGTACTTAAGGGTGGGAGTGAGGGCGATGGGACGGCCATAGACGGTGAGATAGAAATCAAGGAGGCGGAAGGAAGGGGTGGTTTTGCCTACAATGATCGCCTGGGTTTTGGAAGGATGACTTTACTAACTTTGTGACAGAGCTATAGGCAACCAGATCGAAAATCGATAAGGTAATTGGGCCGTGCGCGGCTCTTGGTAATGCCGTTTATTGCTCGTCATCTTGTTTTGGTGGTTCTGTCAGCTCGTTTTCCCTTTAATTCGATTTACTGACGTCACTAGGTTGCTGGTTTGCTTGCAGCAGCAGCGCTTATCGATAAGGGCACTGTCGTACCATCTCAGGAGCGACAGCTAGTATTTCTGTGTCGCCGTATGTTTGGAGTTCAGTGAGGTCCGGACAGCCAGTACTCGCCGACCGCTGGCGACAAACATGAACTGTCCGACGGACTGGGGCGAGAACGACCATTGGTTGGTCGTTCGGTAGGTCGTCTCATCGGACGAAGTATATTTGGTCGCCGACCGCTTATGGAAACCCTCTGTGTGTATGACTTGTCATTTCTCCTTGTTGTTCCACGGTGATTGGTTTTAGGATTGACGGAGTTCTTGGTGCAAGTGTTTACGTAGAACTGTGTGTAGCTTCTGTTATTTCCGCTGAGCAGATGAATGCTGTCTGCGTACTGGAGTAGCCAATCTGTCGGTTGCGAGAGAGGGAATTGATTAGGTTGTTGGCTGGTTCATCAGTCGTCCCTAGATCTTGCTGCCACCAGTTTATTTAATGTTACGCTTGGCTGCCTGTCTCACCTAAATCGTTATTCCAGTTTCCTCCCCAGGCCGTGGAACACTTCTGAGCACCACTGTTCTGCTGTTTGTGATTGTGATTTTCTTTTGTCGCAAGTACTGTGCCAGGTCTTCACCCGTGCATTAATTTTGTCTGTTCTGTGTTTAGTATATGGACTTCAGCCGAACCTTATGTGAAGTATTTTAAGATTAGGCCTTCAGCCGTTTTTTTAAAAAATTCTTGTTTGCTCTGTATTTATGCCTTCAGCCGCGTTTGTTTTAAAATCTGTGGCTTTCAGCCGTAATGTGTAAATTCCTGTCTGTAAGGTTTGTCTTTAATTATCTTGAATTCTTAAAATGGCTTAATATGGCTTTTAGCCGAAATTGGTAAATGCTTGCCTGTAAAGAATTTCGTTTGCTGATCTGAAATATTATTTTGGTGTTCAGCCGAGAAGATATATTAATTTTTTTAAGTTAGGCCTTCAACCGTTTGTCTAAATTCTTTTGCCTTAAAAGGAATTATTTAAGGATATTTTAATTTTACTTAAGTAAGGCCTTCAACCGTTTCTCTAAATCCTTGTGTTTTAAAAGGAATTCATTAAACGTTATTATTGGGCCCTCAGCCGTGAATTGATCCTTGTTGTTTTAAAGAGAAAACTATGCATTGTGTTTTCGAGGAATAAAGTTCTGTGTTCTTGTGTAACTAACAGTAACTTATCTTGGCCTCTTTCCACAACCTGATACTTTCTGTCCTGCGAAATCGGATTTAAATGATCATTTTTGTTTTATTTATGAACTATCAAGTTAGCATACTACTTGAGAGTGACACAAAACAGGAAATAAACATTGACCATTTCTGTCTCCAGCGTAAAATATTGCTAATTCGTATGTTTTATTGCAGAAGATTTTCTGTGTATGGTTTTCGTGGTAAGCCGTATTTCATTTTTATTACTTTCGAGCAGATAGGCATATTCTCGATAGTTTTTCGACAAGTAACGAAAGTGGCAAACTTTTGAGGATATAAGATCAGAAGCATAAGTGCGTGAGAGATGACTTTTAAAACGAACCCCTCGATAATTCTGTGTGTGAAATTAGCACTGTGTGTTATCTTTTCAGTAGCAACTGGTGATGCAGTTTTGTAGGTTGTTTTTCTCACACTGCGACTGGAAGGTGTCTTAGTTGTTGGCAACAAATACCAGAGGCAATAGGGATGCCCCTGCGGAGTTGCTCGTGGTACACAACACCCTTTGTGAGGCAGAGGATGCGAAATATAATGTTCAGACTGTTGTTTGCTCGAGTATATGTCTTCTGTTAGGGCTCAACCATTAATTTATTCTTAAGCAGTTAACATAAAGTATCATAGCTAATCAGTAGTAACAGGTTTGGGTAGGAATTCACAATGAACGACCTGATGGCGTAGAAACAAAAATGCAGCAGCAATTATCCCTTTGACTTTTATTGCTTTGAACCAGATCACACCGTACTCCTACTCCCTTCTTCTGTACCATGCCTACTGAATACAAATGTCACGTGACATTTAAGAGGTCGCACTTCGTCACATATGATTGCTATCGAGACGATCTTTCTGGAAACAAGTAAATCGTTTTCTGACGTTGTTTCCCAAAAGCACTCATCCCACACACAATACAAAGGATCCGAGCTACCACTGTTGTCTTCATCCGTCTGTTACATCAGCAGCGAACAATATGTCTCAAATGTTACACCTTATCCTACTTGTAACTCTATTTTATCGATATTGAACAACGTTCATAAAACTGAAGCACTCAAAATACAAAAAGTAACTGCAAGATAAACACTAGAATAGCGCATCACTGTGTTCGTTTGGTCGGTGAATCAAACATAACTTTAGGAGACACCGGAAGTTCGACTTAAAATGTAAGGCATCGAGAGGTCGCGAGGCCACAACTCAATATTTACATTGCACTACGTTTACAGCCAGACCGCGAACAGATACCGGTCTGTAGCGGCTCGCAGAGTAGGGTAGCACTTCTATACTTCAGCATACTATTGTGTTGCCAGACCACGCATATGGTTGGACGTACAATTCTGAGGGGCGGCTGGTCATATTGAACTCCTTAAGTAGATGACTCCGACTTCGTCTTGGTGGCGGCAGGTCATCGTGTCGGCTCTATGCCTAAGACTGTACATCTGGGTCACGCCAGTGTTCATAGTTTCTCCATGGCACTCACGTTCCTATCTCTCTCTCCCTCTTCCCCATTTGCTGCCTGGCCATTAACGAAGAATCTTTGCGCTTCTATGCTGTGAACTGCTGACCATGTCATACAGGGGCAGCCTGCCGATAGAGACAACCTCATTAGTGAGCCCAGTGCCTTGTCCCAGGGCATGTGTCACACGATTGTCAGCCACTTTAACAGTGGCCTCCAGCCGACGTTGTGTATTCCCTTTCCGGAGCACAGACTACCTTCCGCACTGTTGCGCCGCGCGGAAAGCTTTGTAGTGGCGTTGCTGCAGACCACACGTCATCAAACGTGCCCTCTGGTGTGAGAACAGCAACTCACCCATGCCGGCATGCCCGGCTGGTCTACCGGGAAGAGAGCCGTGCCGCAAAATTACAGTTTCATGGCACAAGCAGAAACTGTTTCCACTTGTGCAAAATTTGCGCATCACTGTTGTGTGTGTGTGGATGAACTTTTGCACTTTATATGTGGGTTGGCAATTCAGTTTTGACACCAAAGAACAGATTAAATGCTGGATGATTGTTCTATCAGTTACTTTGGTGGAGCTGGCTGTGTACTAAATAACAGATGAGCTAAAAGCTGTTACTTATTTACTCCAATGAAAGTCAACTTCCTTAGAGCTGTGTTTTTTATTTTGTTATGAACATGAGATGGAAAGAAAAATAAAAATATATGTCTCCAGGCGTTCGTGTCGTTGCCAGTGAATTTCAAAACTTCTGGGTTGTTAGGCCGCTTCACATCTATTATAATCGATCTATGTTTCGACCCCTCCGCTGGGATCTTCTACAATGGACACCACACAATCCTAAAGAAGCTCCCAGCGGAGGGGTCTAAACGTATATCGTTTATAAGAAATATGACGCTTTCTAACAACCCAGAAGGTTTTAATTCCATAAAAAATGTAGTTGCAAAGAAATGGACTTTCATAGGAATAAATATGCAAAGTAATAGCTGATAGTTGTGTGGATATTTCGTATGTATCCTACTCTACGGAAATAATTCAACGTGCCGCACCAGGCAATTTGAACCACTGATAAGGACACCAAACGATGAACAGTGCTTATGTTTGTGGCAACTATTATGCTTTTGAAAGGATGTGCAAACAGAAACAAGTTACGCCCAAATACTCACAGTTTAAACAAAGTGCCATTCTAATCTTCTGAACTAAATTAAACACGTCTGTGAGAAACTACACGTACATACAAGAGATAAACATCAAAACAAAATAAAATATACAACAGCTAGTAAAGTGACTTCCATTGGAATAAATTTTACCAACTCTTAAGTCCGTAAATTAGGTTAGTTATATTCAAAGGTAGCTAACATGTAAGCTCGTTCCCTTTCACCTTCGTTAATTAAATAATCAGTACAGAGACGTTATTGCCATCTCAGATACATATTGAACCATCAGGGAAATTAAATGAATGCATAACATGGAAAGACAGCCTTTTCCACATAAAACTTATGCAGCCAACCTGTTGCATTCGTGTTGAAACGTCTCCTTTAAAAATTATTGAATTACTGTGCTGGTAAACCCCTTATGTTATTTGATTTTCAAACAGCTGAGCAAAACTGAATGTACTCAGACATTTCTCTCTTTACTTATTCTGATCATCACTAAACTGACACACAATATTTTTAGCGCAACGCAATCTGATTTTCAATAATCCCTACAAAAGAATGGCCCTGACTAACAATAACCTACACCTTTCATGAATCACTTACCTCACAAAAATCTTCGTTCCTCGAACTACTACAATACAGCGAGCGCCAATACTGTCAGCTAAATAATAGATTCTCACTACTGAAGGCACTAACTACTGATAGGCATAGTTAGCAAATGAAAGACTATGATAGAGAACAAACAATGTATTTACCTTAATAATGTTCAAAAGTCATGATATATATATCAGTTCATGACATCCAGTCCTACAAATTTACTCTTTCTGATGGCCACACGTCCAGATCATTCGCTCTCAAACCTACGCCATTTCTCTCCCCACATCCACCACTGCTGGCGCCTCACCTCCAACTGCGCAACGCTACGCGCTGTTAACAGCCAACAGCCCAACACTACAATAGGAAATATTTCAACAATGCAAACCAGCCACAGACTGCACACAGCACAGTCAGTAATTTTCAAACAGAGCGCTACGTGGCGTTACCAACATAAAAACCTAAACAGCCTACTTACATACCCCCATGCTCCCACAAAAAATTTTACAAATTCTTTTGGGCACCGGCCAATACATATTTGTTAAAAATTTTTTATATTAACGCTAATAAATATATCAAATGCACACACTTATCGATACAATGTTGGTCAAAAGCTAAATGTTTCTCACAGTCCATAAAGACAGTCCTGATCATTCGCTCTCAAAACTCTGCCACCTCTCTCCCCACATCCACCGCTGCTGGCGGCTCACCTCCAACTGCGCAACGCTATGCGCTGTTCACATGCAACTGCCCAACACTACAATAGGAAATATTCCAACAATGAAAACCAGCCACAGACTGCACACAGCACAGTCAGTGATTTTCATACAGAGCGCTACGTGGCATTACCAACATAAAAACCTAAACAGCCTACTTGCAGTGTAATATAAAAGTCTTGACCAGATTTCACTTCTTGTAAGGAAGTCTTCTTTAGAAGAAGTCAGTCTATGACATTTGAAACAGATTATTTTTGTTTCTTTATTGCAATTTGATTCTGATGCCCCATATGGACAGTGGACGGCTGGCAGTAGCGCAATCCGCCGCTCTTCTCCTGAGTGATACATTTGATAAAAATAAGAAAACGAGACATGTAAAAGGTGATAAAGGGGGACATGAGAACATAGTAAGGAGAGACATTGAGGGTTGAAATATACACATACACGGAGACTTTCGTGTGGGACAGTTTTTAAAAAAAGTCCTAATAAAGTTAAAAAACACAATGGGCGATTTGTGTTGCAAGTAAAAGACTTTCAAGTCACACGTACAAGTTAAAAGTTGGCCACAAAATTAAAACATTCGGGAACAACAACAATTAAAAACCACTGCACAAGACAGAGCACACATGGCAAAGAGTAAAACCTGCTGGTAGGGACCTGCTGAAGGAGGGCAGGCCTGAGAGGACGGAAAAGGGGGGTCAGGAGGGGTCAGTGGGGAGCTGGAGAGGGTGCGAGGAAAAGTAAGATGGTTGGGGGCGCACCAATGGGCAAGAGGCGGGTAGGGTGGGAGATGGAAAGGGAAGGCAGTCAGAAGAGAGTGTGAGATGCAGAATGGGTACGCTGCAAAGGGAGGGGGTGGAGGAGGGAGGATAAAACCACTCAGGGGAATTGGAGGGGAGAGGGAGCCCTGAGGAAGGGAAGGGTAAAAGGTGGGCTTAGAGTTGGTAGGGGGCGTAGATATCAGGGCGAAACTCATCATCTGGGAGGGTTAGGTGCTGGAAGTTGCATTTGGAGAGGAGGTGGAGGCTGTGGAGATGGAGAGAGGATGGGACACCACGGTAAAGGCACGGCAATGCCTACCAGGGGGTAGGAGGTATCGAGTCTGTGGATGATGTACAGGGTGCAGATGTGTTCGAGGAAAAGGAAAAGATGTCAGAGGGGGATGAGGTCATACAGGATCTGTGTGGGGGATGGGAGGCAGATAGGGAAGGCGAGGCAGAGTGCATGGCGTTCAAGGTAAACAGATTATAAGTTAAACTCACAAATATATAATACTTGACCAGACTGGAAAGGAGAACTTGGGGGAAACTGGTACTTAGAGAAGTTACGTGATGTCAAAACTGTAAACATACATGATGAACCAAGAAGCTCAAGTCAACCAGTAGAAAATCTTGAATAAATCCTCCATGGAAACAGCAATTTTTTACACAGGTACAATATGTTAAAAGAGCAGGCGTTGGATAAGACATGGAACGACTAATTACGATGCCAGGTAAATATGGTGTAGACCACTCCACTTACTGAGCGCTCTTAGCGTGGTAGTTGGTGCGACGAAATACACAACTTTTACAATAATACATTAGTACCTTACAGACTCAGCCCATCTGGCTATCCACGCTGTCTAACACGCTGCTTCGCCTGGCTTATTCGTATCGAGGTCCAGTTTGCTGGCCAGCATGTGGATGGTTTTTAAGGAGGTTTTCCATCTACCTCGGCAAATGCGGGCTGGTTTCCCTGATTCCGCCTCAGATACACTGCGTCGGCGATTGCTGCGCAAACACCATTTCCAAATACGCGTACACCATAATCACCATAATTAATCTACCACCCAAATATTTGGGGTTACACTCGTCTGGTGTGAGACGTTCCCTGGGGAGTCCACTGGGGGTGAACCGTACAATAACCCTGGGATCGGTGGGGGCGGTGGTGGGGTGGGTGGACTGCTGTGGCCTGTTGTGAGGTTGTGAACCACTGAGGGCTACGGCGGGACGAAGCCTCTCTGTCGTTTCTAGGGCTCTGGTTTAATATATACATACATGCATACCTTACAGACTCAGATGTTTTAAACAATTTAAATATTATTTCGTACAAATACGATGTGTAAAAGCGCAGAAAGAAAAAAATTATTTTTAAGAAAATGACTACGGTGATACGTAAAAAAAAAAAACCAATAATATGATTAATTACAGTTACGTGCTGAGAATGAAGAACGTACTGTAGCAAGATTTTTATGAAGATCTTAGAACAAGCAAAAAAGGGGAGGCACAGCCCTTACACAAAATCTTCAGACATAATGTGATACACTACTGGCCATTAAAATTGCTACACCACTAAGATACCGTGCTACAGACGCGAAATTTAACCGACAGGAAGAAAATGCTGTGATAAGCAAATGATTAGCTTTTCAAAGCATTCACACAAGGTTGGCGCCGGTGATGACACTTACAACGTGCTGACATGAGGAAAGTTTCCAACAGATTTCTCATACACAAACAGCAGTTGACCGGCGTTGTCTACTGAAACGTTGTTGTGATGCCTCGTGTAAGGAGGACAAATGCGTACCATCACGTTTCCGACTTTTATAAAGGTCGGTTTGAAGCCTATCGCGATTGCGGTATATCGTATCGCGACATTGCTGCTCGCGTTGGTCGGGATCCAATGACTGTTAGCAGATATGGAATCGATGGTTTCAGGAGGGTAATACGGAACGCCGTGCTGGATCCCAACGGCCTCGTATCACTAGCAGACAAGATGACAGGCATCTTATTCACATGGGTGTAACGCATCGTGCAGCCACGTCTCGATCCCTGAGTCAACGGATGGGGACGTTTGCAAGACAACAACCATCTGCACGAACAGTTCGACGACGTTTGCAGCAGCATGGACTATCAGCTCGGAGACGATGGCTGCGGTTACTCTTGACGCTGCATCACAGACAGGAGAGCCTGTGATGGTGTACTCAACGACGAACCTGGGTGCACGAATGGCAAAACGTCATATTTTCGGATGAATCCCGGTTCTGTTTACAGCATCATGATGGTCGCATCTGTGTTTGGCGACATCGTGGTGAACGCAGATTGAAAACGTGTATTCGTCATCGCCATACTGGCGTATCACCCGGCGTGATGGTATGGGGTGCCATTGGTTACATATCTCGGTCACCTCTTATTCGCATTGACGGCACTTTGAACAGTGGACGTTACATTTTAGATGTGTTACGACTTGTGGCTCTACCCTTCATTCGATCCCTGCGAAACCCTACATTTCAGCAGGATAATGCACGACCACATGTTGCAGGTTCTGTACGGGCCTTTATGTATACAGAAAATGTTCAACTGCTGCCCTGGTCAGCACATTCTCCAGATCTCTCACCAATTGAAAACGTCTGGTCAATGGTGGCCGAGCAACTGGCTCGTCACAATACGTCAGTCACTACTCTTGATGAACAGTGTTATCGTGTTGAAGCTGCATGGGCAGCTGTACCTGTACACGCCATCCAAGCTCTGACTCAATGCCCAGGCGTATCAAGGCCGTCATTACGGCGGGAGGTCGTTGTTCTGGGTACTTATTTCTCACGATCTATCCACCCAAACTGCGTGTAAACGTAATCACATGTCAGTTCTAGTATAATATATTCGTCCAATGAATACCTGTTTATCATCGCCATTTCTTCTTGGTGTAGCAATTTTGATGGCGAGTAGTGTACATAGTGCCGACTAGCGTGCGGTCATAGGAAGTGAAGAGTCCGTAAATAAAACGGAAAAACAACGATTCCGACATGAAAGGGAACACAAACCTAAACCAAAGCAGCATGTGGCTGCAAGCAATGGCTTAAAGGCCTTAAAGAAGCTTTTATTTCGAAACTGTTGTTGGAAAGACGTAGTTTGTTTATCGCTAGGACTGATAGCTACGGGCAGTTGATAATCTGAGTCGGAATATTTATATCGACAAACATGCCTCGGAGATCTATCGCACTGTGCGAAGCGATTCACGGGCCAGCGATTAGCACTTTCTCAGAAGGTGCGGGTGGTTCGCTCGGAGATCACAAAAGCAGGAACCGTGCTGTGGACACGGACGTCGTCCGTAGCCTTTCATGTTTAGCCGGCTGATCCCTTGGGAGGCCAGGTGAGCGACCGGCACAGGGCATCGTCCTGAGCCTTGTGTTAAGCTGTGGGACGTATTGTCCGGCTCGGGCGGCGACCGAAATTGTGGAGTTCAGGACGACGCGTAGGACCCTGTGGCACCTTCTGTAAGTATCGCTCGGGAGAGAGGAGCATTGTCTACCGGTGGAGAAAGTTTTCCGCCACTCAGTGGCGCCAGGATAGCGTGGGAGCCTAAGCCCGCCAAAACGTTTCTGGTGTGGGAGGATCTCCGCCCTCGCGGAAAAATAATGCAGCGCAATAGGGGGACAGCCGTTAACGTCGCAACACGTTGTGTAGGTGTGCGTAGATTCTGGGGTCAAGCTTCCGCATTGGAAGAATGCTTCATGCCGCTCTAGGGCGAGCTCTGGTGGGCTTTTATGATTACCCCATTAACACGATGTACGGCCATCACTCGACGATGATAATATTTTTGTGATGCTCCTCGTGGAGCGATGGTGCTGAGAAGCGAAGCAGGGGAACACTTCTCGGGTATTCCGTGAACGTCCGCCCGAGAGTTTAGAGTTGGTTGTGAGCGGCCGCCATCCGGAATTCTCCGCTCAGTTTGTTGCATGGGTGCACTGTTTGTGGTTTTGGCAGTTAACCACTTACGAACAGACCACATTTCACACGCTGAGCAGTACTGCATTGGTGAGCATATACCTGTAACCTGCCCCCGCCCCCTTTTCTTTATTTCCAGTCACCAATCTTCAGGCTAGTTTGATGCGGTCCGCCACGAATTCTAAAATGTGCCAAACTTTCCATCTTAGAGTAGCACTTGCAATCAACATCCTGAATTGTTTACCACGTAAGATGTTTCGTGATGTCTTAATGGATGTCCTTCAATCCTTTCCCTTCTTTTTGTTAGTGTTTTCCTTATATTCCTTTCTTTGATGAATCCCTGGAGAACCTCCTCATTTCTTACCTTATTAGTAAACGTAATTTTCAACGTTGCACTGTAGTACTGTAGCAGTACCACTGCGAGGAATTTTTAAGTAATTATGACCGTGAGATAACCTAATGGAAACAGAGCACTCTAACTGGGAATCCTTTCCGAAACACTACAGCAGAGTACAAACAACACTAAAGGGTGGGTGTGAAACAGACATTCTCGCAGCATACAAGCAGGTTGTATCATTACATATTAAAACCGGCCGCCAGCCTAATTAGGCATTCTTGTGTCAAGCAAAATGATAATGCAGAAGGCGGTGCTAAGACCAGCTTAGCCTTCCTTGACACAGTAATATCCACGCCTATATTTTATTCAGAATCATATTCGCGACAGTGTTGTGTGAGCAATGTGAACGAACATTCTCGAGATATTAATAAAAAGGACTTCATCGGTAGTAAAATAATAAATATCTTCTGGTAAACCTTCCGGGATGTAAGGTCGTGGTCCTTGAAACTCTTCAGCTCCTAACGTTTCGTCCAGAGCTGCGCTGGACATCTTCAGAGGGGTGTTTCTCCTCCGGTGAGTCTTGCCGACTCACCGGAGAAGAAACACCCCTCTGAAGATGTCCAGCGCAGCTCTGGACGATACGTTAGGAGCTGAAGAGTTTCATGGGCCACGACCTTACATCCCGGAAGGCTTACCAGAAGATATGTCATCCGGTCGTGAAAGCCTTCATAAAATAATAAATAATTATTGCTAGTGACATAATTTAATATTCTGTAAGAAATTATATCTCAGACAATACCCTTGGAAAAAGATGATGAAAATCTCAATCTTTTGTTATCTATGAGTCTTCTAGAGTAATCCTTCTTCTTGTTCGAACTGTTGTACTGATCGGATGTGATTGACGTCTCGTAACACAGAGGTGTCAAGAAACTGTATTATGTTGTTATTTGATATTTGAAAAATGGAGTTTCTGTGTCATTGAAATGTATCTTCTTGTTTGGAGTTTTATTTCATTATGATTATCATCCTATATAAATGTTAAGTTTTTTCGCACAACTAAAAAAGAGCACAGCTATTAGCACTATTGATCTACAGCGTGGTTTATGTTTAAATGCTGAATAATAAGCGATTAAAATTGAGAAATATTTTTAATTGTTAATACATGTAGGGAAGGTACAAAAAATTTAATACATATAATTTGTTAGTAATAAAGCAGGGCCTGAAGCAGAAGCCAAAGAGATTGTCTTATCTTAGTGAAACGTTGCAGCGGCAGTTTTAAATTGATTTTCTATACAGACATAAATGTTGTTGGTCATAATTGCGATAATAATTGTGTATTGGTGGTCCAGAACCTACTATGAGGTAATAAATTCCAGTTAGACTGTGAATACAATGAACTTCTATAAAAGCAAACAGTATTTTATGTGATATAAATCCTTATCTGCTGATGAATGATGCGTGGTTATTTCGTAACAACTTTCATGAAATATTTTGACAGGGAAAATACATTAGCATTGTGTACCTGTGGTATTGTGTCACAAAACTGTTCATATTGCTTAAAGAAAAGTGCTGCCACCTCGAATAACGATTACGTTAAAATCGATAAATTATCTGCAACTAGTAAAGAGACTGTTATGCAACAGCACTGAAAATTACTAAAAATCATTGCTCTCGTTTTGTTCAGATTACTTATCATACATTTAGCTTGTTTCTGGTTAAATATTAGTACTTTTGTGCATGAACTTAGTGCCATTTATACTGCTTGACAGACAACATTGCTACACGTTCCCAGGTGGAGATTTCTTTAACAAAATAACTATCATTAGCCGGGAAAAGCAATGATTAAATAAAACCTCAAGTTACATTAATAATAAGTAACTAGTTTTATTGTAATCTTGCTGAAACTGTACAACACGCAATCAAACAATACACGCCACAACAAACACACTAAACTCTTCCCTTACATCTGTTCCACATACCACACAGTAACCTATATTCGCACATAAATGTGCTACTAACAAACAAATGGCCGATGAGATAGTAAGAAATAGCATATGCCTCTCAACAACACGTGCCTTAAATACGCTAGGTGTAACAGTTTATAAAACAATTACCGACGCACATGGAACTAGTAGCAATACTGCATAGGGAAAAGCTTGAAATGATTCTAAATTTAAATCAGAGGGTCTGCTAATGATCATAATCTACAACTTCATTGCTTAGTACAGGGTCTCTATGCCTATGCATCAACCAACTTGCACTAGAATAGGTAACACAGTTAATAAACAGATAAAAAAAAGTTTTGCATCATTTCGGTTCCGAGAGTTCCGGAAACTGTACAGAAAATTTTAATAGAGATCAAGATAAACATCATTTCCGCCCTTTTTTCTGCTCATGAAAACCACACACTGCATGTTGTACTACCATACAGCGAGACCTTCAGAGGTGGTGGTCCAGATTGCTGTACACACCGGTACCTCTAATACCCAGTAGCACGTCCTCTTGCATTGATGCGTTCCTGTATTCATCGTGGCATACTATTCACAAGTTCATCAAGGCAATGTTGGTCCAGATTGTCCCACACCTCAACGGCGATTCGGCGTCGATCCCCCGGAGTGGTAGGTGGGTCAAGACGTCCATAGACAGGCCTTTCAATCTATCACAGGCATGTTCAATAGGGTTTATGCCTCGAGAACATGCCGGCCACTCCATTCATTCACAAGATGTGCATGATGGTGGCGCGAATTGTCGTCCATGAAGACGAATGCCTCGCCGATATGGTTACACTATCGGTCGGAGGATGGCACTCACGTATCGTACAGCCGTTACGGCCCCTTCCATGATCACCAGCGGCGTACGTCGGCCACCCCAAAACATCAGTGAACCTCCACCTTGCGGCACTCGCTGTACAGTGTTTAAGGCTTTCAGCCTGACCAGGTTACCTCCAAACACGTCTTCAACGATTGTCTGGTTGAAGGCATATGCGACACTCATCGGTGAAGAGAACTTGATGCCAATTCTAAGCGGTTCATTTTGCATGTTGTTGGGCCCATCTGTACCGCACTGCATGGTGTCGTGGTTGCGAAGATAGACCTCACCATGGACGTCGGGAGTGAAGTTGCTCATCATGCAGCCTCTTGGGCACAGTTTGAGTCGTAACACGACGTCCTGTGGCTGCACGAAAAGCATTATTCAACATGGTGGCGTTGCTGTGAGGGTTTCTCCGAGGCATAATCCGTACGTATCGGTCATCCACTGCAGTAGTAGCCCTTGGGCGGCCTGAGCGAGGCATGTCATCGACGGTTCCTGTCTCTCTGTATCTCCTCCATGTCCGAACAACATCGCTTTGTTTCACTCCGAAACGCCTGGACACTTCCTTTGTTGAGAACCCTTCCTGGCACAAACTAACAATGCAGACCTGATCGAACCGCGGTATTCACCGTCTAGGCGTCGTTGAACAGCAGACAACACGAGCCGTGTACGTCCTTCCTGGTGGAATGACTGGAACAGATCGGCTGTCGGACTCCCTCCGTATAATAGGTGCTGCTGATGCATATTTGGGCGGGTTCAGTGACGTCTCTGAACAATCAAAGGGACAGTGTCTGTGATACAATATCCACAGTTGACGTCTATATTCAGGAGTTCAGGGAACCGGTGTGATGCAAAAGTTTTTTCGATATATTTAGTTCCTTCTTTAACTCAGACTGAAAGAACTAAACAGAATGCAAATTTAACAACACTGGCTCTGAAGGAGCATTTGCATTGCTTCATCAACTAACTAGTCTAGTACATGAGGGCCCTTAAACTTTCATGGTCTGAAGAACCAAGCACTTTAAGAAAACTACGCAAGTGTGTATCAGAAATGGTAACTATTCTTATCATTCATTATGTAAAGTACAACAAAATAAAACTCTTTAAATAACAAATGTGCTTTGATAAGCAGTCTTTTGATCTACTCAAACGTTATAATTGGCTGTGCAGATGACAACATTAAATTCTAGGTCGTCCACTTTCTCATAATAAAGCAAGCGATTCGGAATTAAATTCATTAGCATAAGATTCTTTCCAGGTTTGTGTTTTGGGATAATTACGGGTGTAAGAATTTTGGCAACACCACGACTATTATTAAAACTAACCAAATTTCACAAATACCTGGTCCATTTACAGAGTGGCAAATATAAACAATTTAGTGGAAGGCTGGTGGTGCAATTTACAGTGGCTGTTAACGTGGCGGCGATGCTGTCATTGCAATACCGTTGACCTCGCCCTGTTACGCATCATCTTGGCGTCGACATTATATTTTTATAGTGCCAAAAACAATGTCATGGTAATGGTATCGCCAAATGCAGCATCCGAGGCCCATAAAGACTGTCCTTAAGCTCTTCTGGCCTCAAAACTCCAGGAATATCAGCCACGGTTATCGGCTCCTGCTAACGAGATGTTAAACACAGCTCTGCTCACCCCAGACTCCTTACTCGTCACAAAGGACGAGTTGCCACTTGTGGGCCAAACACTCCTTTTCCACTCCGCTATGCCGCTTCCGTAGCTGCGGGACTGCCCCACATCTTTTACATTCGACCCTATGTTCCCTAACTATGGACCAAGTCATTTACATAACAATCATTTCATTAGCTATTTAAATCCACAAGCATAATTTAAACAACACCGCTCAAAAGTTTCATATAACTGAAACATGTATACATAGTCAAAGTATTTCCATGACAAATACGTTGTACATAAGCAATGCTACAAATTGACACAGATACAAAATACGTCAAAAAAAGGTGTTACAGTACTACACCACAAATGCTTCCATTATCTTCTGTTCCATTTTTCCAAATACGATACAATGCTGTGCTCCAAACATATATTCTTAGAAATTTCTACCTCACATTGATAATAGTACATTACTCTTGGCAACTGATGCCCATTTAGCCAGTTCTAGTCTGCTTTCTACGTCCTCCTTGATCCGTCCGTCATGGGTTATTTTCCTGTTGATATTGCGGATTTCCACAAATTCGCCTGTTCCGTGATCGCAAAATCGGATGTTAACTTTCTCTCTGTTCTCATTCCAAGATGCTACCCCCGGCCGGTTGTAAAATGAATGTGCGCAACGGAAACTAATAAACGCTAAAATGAAAATTTAGCCCCGTCTGACTACACCCTGAAGCAGACCTTAGGAACTCTTAATGCTATAAATTACAATCTAAACATTAATGAACGATGAAGGCAATTAATCAATTTCCCAACTCTGCACCTTGTTATGACTGCGCGATCTAATATCAATAACGCGAAATGGCTGACATCATCTACGTACCGAACACTAGTAGACACTACTTTCAAAGATGATCTATGGTGGTGTGGAGCCTCAGTGGAAATAAACTAACGTGATGACAGCTGTTTAGCTTTTATAGTCCTAGTAAGCCGAAGCAATTTACGATATCACCGTATGTACTGCATTCGGTCCATCCAAGTGATGGTTCTCGTACTCGTCTGCGATGATGTAAGAACTCCAGCCACAAATAAACTCTTTCCAACACTAGGATGGCAGAAGGCGGTCCACAGACCAATATACTCTAATACTGTCTTCTCCTCTCTGTGTTCTACAGACGAGAAACGCGAACTCCCAGCCACAAGGACGAAGTTAAGGTAACGTCTCAACGTAAATACAAGCAGAGGAAGTGCTCCCAATTACTGAACGCTGCATACTCAACGACGACTTCCAACCCTGAGGTGAAGCCCATAATCGTATAAGTTCGCAACAGTGCAGTGCCTAACTGTTCTAACTATAAGCACTCTTGAGGGCAAAGGCAGGAAGTCCGTATGTACCAACAAAGCTGATATGGAGCGACCGTCACACACGGGCGCTCACAACGGAAGACGTCTCCACCACTGGCCTTCCAGCAAGGCTCAGCTCCCCACCATCGTAACTGCAAAAAGGAATCATATTCCGGAAATCACGGAATATTCTCCCTCTCTAAAGATTCTTCCAAAAGCCGACCAACCATATTTTAGTCTTTTGTCGTCCAGCGCAGAAAGTTTGCGAGGAAAAACCTAAGCTAGTAAAATAGTACGCTTCTGAGTAAAAATCCTTGGAAATAACCCAGCCAGCGTGGTTTCCGAGGTGACGCTTCTTCGTTCCTCTCAGTTATGTCGAAGATTTTCGTAGTTTCCGAAGCATAATCCTTCCCGTCTGGCTACAAACCGGCCGGTCGCGACTCTATTGTGCCCCAGCACTCAGGTGTCACAACGTCCCGTCTAGCCACTGCCTGTGTTTAAGCAGGACCAACACACCTGTGTGCGCGTTCCACCCAGGACTTGAGTTACGCCTGCCGTTTCATTTCCAATGTCGCTACAACCTCTTCTGGTATGATAATAGAGACACTGCGTCACCTTTCAGGCAATAAGCGTTAACAATTACTTATAAGGCGTACATGACAATGTCAGTCTCCTTTATATATTCCTATATATGATGTACAACCTATCACATGATACCTAGTTGTGGTTGTAGATCACGGCAATGTATGTGGATGGGTGCTTGTAAGGTGCGAAATAATAGGCACCTTACATCATTTCTTCTGCTTCTCATTACTTTCGTCGTTCTTCTATTTACTCTCAATACACACTCAGCAGGGGTAAAATACAAGGAGCGAAAGGCTATTTACAATTTGTACAGAAACCAGAAGGCAGTTATAAGAGTCGAGGGACATGAAAGGGAAGCAGTGGTTGGGAAGGGTGTAAGACAGGGTTGTAGCCTCTCCCCGATGTTACTCAATCTGTATATTGAGCAAGCAGTAAAGGAAACAAAACAAAAATTCGGAGTAGGTATTAAAATCCATGGAGAAGAAATAAAATCCTTGAGGTTCGCCGATGACATTGTAATTCTGTCAGAGACAGAAAAGGACTTGGAAGAGCAGGTGAACGGAATGGACAGTGTCTTGAAAGGAGGGTATAAGATGAACATCAACAAAAGCAAAACGAGGATAATGGAATGTAGTCGAATTAAGTCGAGTGATGGTGAGGGAATTAGATTAGGAAATGACACACTTAAAACAGTAAAGGAGTTTTGCTGTTTGGGGAGCAAAATAACTGATGATGATCGAAGTAGAGAGGATATAAAATGTAGACTGGCAATGGCAAGGAAAGCGTTTCTGAAGAAGAGAAATTTGTTAACATCGAGTATAGAATTAAGTGTCAGGAAGTCATTTCTGAAAGTATTTGTATGGAGTGTAGCCATGTATGGAAGTGAAACATGGACGATAAATACACTCCTGGAAATGGAAAAAAGAACACATTGACACCGGTGTGTCAGACCCACCATACTTGCTCCGGACACTGCGAGAGAGCTGTACAAGCAATGATCACACGCACGGCACAGCGGACACACCATGAACCGCGGTGTTGGCCGTCGAATGGCGCTAGCTGTGCAGCATTTGTGCACCGCCGCCGTCAGTGTCAGCCAGTTTGCCGTAGCATACGGAGCTCCATCGCAGTCTTTAACACTGGTAGCATGCCGCGACAGCGTGGACGTGAACCGTATGTGCAGTTGACGGACTTTGAGCGAGGGCGTA
Organism: Schistocerca piceifrons; assembly: GCF_021461385.2. NCBI lineage: Eukaryota > Metazoa > Arthropoda > Insecta > Orthoptera > Acrididae > Schistocerca > Schistocerca piceifrons. Next base: position 48,814,569 of record NC_060139.1, read on the forward strand.
TAGTGGGCATGCGGGAGGCCGGGTGGACGTACCGCCGAATTGCTCAACACGTGGGGCGTGAGGTCTCCACAGTACATCGATGTTGTCGCCAGTGGTCGGCGGAAGGTGTACGTGCCCGTCGACCTGGGACCGGACCGCAGCGACGCACGGATGCACGCCAAGACCGTAGGATCCTACGCAGTGCCGTAGGGGACCGCACTGCCACTTCCCAGCAAATTAGGGACACTGTTGCTCCTGGGGTATCGGCGAGGACCATTCGCAACCGTCTCCATGAAGCTGGGCTACGGTCCCGCACACCGTTAGGCCGTCTTCCGCTCACGCCCCAACATCGTGCAGCCCGCCTCCAGTGGTGTCGCGACAGGCGTGAATGGAGGGACGAATGGAGACGTGTCGCCTTCAGCGATGAGAGTCGCTTCTGCCTTGGTGCCAATGATGGTCGTATGCGTGTTTGGCGCCGTGCAGGTGAGCGCCACAATCAGGACTGCATACGACCGAGGCACACAGGGCCAACACCCGGCATCATGGTGTGGGGAGCGATCTCCTACACTGGCCGTACACCACTGGTGATCGTCGAGGGGACACTGAATAGTGCACGGTACATCCAAACCGTCATCCAACCTATCGTTCTACCATTCCGAGACCGGCAAGGGAACTTGCTGTTCCAACAGGACAATGCACGTCCGCATGTATCCCGTGCCACCCACCGTGCTCTAGAAGGTGTAAGTCAACTACCCTGGCCAGCAAGATCTCCGGATCTGTCCCCCATTGAGCATGTTTGGGACTGGATGAAGCGTCGTCTCACGCGATCTGCACGTCCAGCACGAACGCTGGTCCAACTGAGGCGCCAGGTGGAAGTGGCATGGCAAGCCGTTCCACAGGACTACATCCAGCATCTCTACGATCGTCTCCATGGGAGAATAGCAGCCTGCATTGCTGCGAAAGGTGGATATACACTGTACTAGTGCCGACATTGTGCATGCTCTGTTGCCCGTGTCTATGTGCCTGTGGTTCTGTCAGTGTGATCATGTGATGTATCTGACCCCAGTAATGTGTCAATAAAGTTTCCCCTTCCTGGGACAATGAATTCACGGTGTTCTTATTTCAATTTCCAGGAGTGTAGTTTGGACAAGAAGAGAATAGAAGCTTTCGAAATGTGGTGCTACAGAGGAATGCTGAAGATTAGATGGGTAGATCAGGTGACTAATGAGGAAGTATTGAATAGGATTGGGGAGAAGAGAAGTTTGTGGCACAACTTGACAAAAAGAAGCGACCGGTTGGTAGGACATGTTCTGAGGCATCAAGGGCTCACCAATTTAGTATTGGCGGGCAGCGTGGAGGGTAAAAATCGTAGAGGGAGACCAAGAGATGAATACACTAAGCAGATTCAGAATGATGTAGGTTGCAGTAGGTACTGGGAGATGAAGAAGCTTGCACAGGATAGAGTAGCGTGGAGAGCTGCATCAAACCAGTCTCTGGACTGAAGACCAGAACAACAACAACACACTCAGTCCCGATTAGAAGGTTCACTCCATTCAACAAATCCTGTAATTCTTCTCCAGATTCACCGAGGATAGCTGTATGGTCACCGAATCTTAACATTGACATACTTTTACTGATCGTTTCTTCGATGTACAGTTTTGACGAAAGACTATACCCATATTTGACAACCTATTTAATACAAACACTTCGTTCTTGGTTCCTCAGTCCCTTAGTTCCCCGATGGTCCTTGTACATATGGTATATTACCTGCCTTTCCGTATAGCTAACCCCTATTTTTCAGAATTTCGACCATCTTGAAACATTTTAAATTCTTTTCTTTGGCCTTGCTTCCATTATCAACCGCAACGTCAGACTTCCCTCTCCGGTGCTTTTACCTTTCAGGAAGCCAAACTGATCGTCATCTTAGATATTGTCAATATTCTTTGCCATTCTTCTTTGTACTATTCTTGTCAGGTACTTGAATGCGCGAGGTGTTAAGCTGATTGTGCGATAACTCTTGCACTTTTCGGCTCTTGCTGTCTTCGGAATAGTGTGGACGACGTTTTCCGAATGTCTTATGCTATATCGCTAACCTGATACATTATACACACCAACATGAATAGTTGTTGTGTTGCCATTCTTAGCAATGATTTTATAAATTCCAATGTAATGTTAATCATTCCTTCTGCCTTATTTGTTCTTAAGTATTCCAAAGATTCTGCCAGGGGCGGGCCTGCAGGAAAACTGTCATCGCAGATCGCAGAGAAGTGTTTATTGAAGGGACAGTCACGTGACGGCAACTTCCAGCAGTGAACGTCAAAACATGCAAGTGCATTCTGTCGTGAGACACTCCAAGAAATATGAGGGGGGAGGGGAGATACAGTGACAAGAGACAGTATACCAAGAGAGTCCTACGAGGGTTGTCCAGAAAGTAAGTTCCGATAGGAAAAAAATTGGAAATTTGTGGTAAGTCCTTATGGGACCAAAGTGGAGCTTACACACTACTTAATCTAACTTACACTAAGGACAACACACACACCCATGCCCGAGGGAGGACTCGAACCTCCGACGGGGGAGAGCCGCGCGAGTCGTGACAAGACGCCCGAGACCGGGGGGCTACACCGCGCGGCTCGCATCCGGCCATCCCGATTTAGGTTGCACGTGATTTCTCTGAATTGTTTCAGGTAAACACGGGGATTGTTCTTTCGGAAGGGTGTGGTCGACTTTCTTCCCCATCCATCCCTAATCCGATGGGACAGATGGCCTCGCTGTTTGGTACCTAACGCCAAGTCAACCAACAAACCAACATCTACATCAGAGTGACTGCACGCCGGTCGTTGTTACTGGTGAAGGTTTGCGTTTGAAAACATTCAACACTGCGTCCTCTGACATCTAGTTTGGTCCTGGTTGTTGTCTGATTATAGCCATAGTCCGGTCGCGGTTGCAGTTAATTGATCTGCTTCTCCTCTCTGAGCTATGAGTACTACAGTTTAATCTGAAACAAACACAAGCTAGGCCTACGTGTGCTCAGCTATATGTCCTGGTCATGATCTGCTGTCCGTTGAAGTACATTTTGTTGCAGCCACATGTAGTAAGCGTTGCCGCCGGTTACCAAAGCGTTGCGAAGTAGGCAGGCACAGATAGCCTTGCTGACAGCAGCAGTCTACCAACACACTGACGCAAGGACGCACACAGACCGAGCGCCAAGCGAAGCCTGGAGAGTGCTGAGTAAGGGGAAGTGAGGCCAGCACTGCAATATACTGCGGGAGTATTAACAAAAAGCTACCACCGAAGGTAAGAAACGTCCTCCTGCCGTATATAAATAATGGAGCGCAGGCAGCAACAGACAGAAGCCATTAGGAAGCAGTTCGGATCTGAGGACGGACGTAGTCCGTCTCCGAATGTTCAATCTTCGTAGGTGACGATTCTGGAAGTCTGTTCCAGCTCGCAGGAGTCATCAGATGTCAGCTTCAGCTCTGGAGGTCGGCCCTAGTTCGGTCGGCACCATGGCTGACTAACCACAGCGAGAACTTTCAGCAGGACCGGTCGCAGCGCGGTCTTGGTCACGCGTGGTCTGTCCATGACGGGACCTCGCGGACATCGCGACTGACAGCTTCCCAGCCGCCGGTGCAGCAGGCGTCGGCAGCTGACCTCACGGCAACGCGGCTCCGTGGTCGTGCCCGTACTGGGGCACCAGTGGCGACGAATTCCTCTCAACCACAGGGCATCCAGGCTTCAGCGGAGCACTGGTAGCCTGAGGCTCCCGAGTGCGATCAGCTGCGCGCGTTGCTTGCATTGTCGGAGAATCTACACAGCAGCAGCCAGGCGGAGGGATCCGCAGGGCTGGGCAGCGACGACGAGGGAGAAATTGTAGAGAAAGCTCAATGAATAATTGTCAAATTCTATGCCGTCTCAGTCTTTGGGCACAGCCACTGTGTCTGCTACTAGCAAATGGTGCAGAAGCCGTAACAATTTTAAAAATTTAACTATGAACTTCACGGAGTTGCAGCAATTGCAGTGATTCAGCTGAAGTTATTACTACTTGTTCTGAACTTTTATGCCGTGAAGAATTTTATTGCCTATTTATTATGGTAATTGATGTGTTATGCCGTCAAAAACGGTTTTTACTATTGTTTATAAGTGTCATTCTGGTCTTCCTTGTACTGTGTTTCGCCGGTCTGTGTGGTGGCGGAAGAATCTATTTGTATCCGTACTGTCGAAAATCATTTCCTACAATTATTTTCACTTGAAAAGATAAATCGCTCGCAGAATTTCCATATTGTAAAATGGATATTTTATATTTATCAGATGTTACTTTATTAAATGAATGTAACTCCATCTTCTGGTGGAGCATGGGACAACAGCTGTTTCAATGTTCAATAAAAACAATACTAATAGCCATTGTATAGGTTTATTTCTAGGCAACCAGTTTCGATGTGACACTATGTCATCTTCAGGTCTAAACTGTATTGGAGCAGTTTAGGCCTGAAGTGAGGTAGTGTAACGTCTAAACTGGTTGCCTAGAAATAAACATATACAATGGCGATTGGTATTGTTTTTATTGATCAGTTACTTTATTAGCTGTAATCGTTGCCAAGAAAAAGGAAGGAAATACTTTTTCTATCTTCGCGTTACGTGACTCTTTAGATTCAGTAAAATTATTATTATTTTTCCTTTTTAATTCAGCCAGTATAAATTTTGATTCAGTTAAGATCCAAGTTAAGTTAAAAGAAGCTGAGGCATTATTCCTTTAAGGTTTATTATGCTATCATATCAGATTTGGTGTAAATAAAAATAAACTTACTATCATACTTATTTAAAATTTTGAAAAAGGCATATAATTTAATCTGTCACACTATTTGGTTGTTGTAAAATATCAAATCTCCTTGCAGCATGTCTCTGCGTTAAAATAAATATCTTATGAGAATTTTAATTTTGTTTTCTGCCCTATCAGACCTTACCACTCACGAACTCTTGCTTAACTTCTCCAAAACTTAATTAACTGGATACTGTTTGTATGAGTGACTGGACAGGTGTCACGAGAAAAGGCTAGTGCCATGATGTTCCACGTGCACTATTTATTTGGGAGGATAACGGAAGCAGGTGACGAGTGTCCACGTGCCTTCTTCCACGCCGTCGCCAATTGCCTGGCGAAAGAACGTGAAGCGCGTGGTGTAGAAATGATATGAAAATTGTGCCGTGGATATTCGGTGAAGCGAACGCGTCTATCAAAGCTAGTGGATCCTCGTCTTCCAAATCGTCTGGGAAGCAACGCAGTCGTAATAACGAAGCAGGTAACCTGGATTTTTTCTAAGAACGTTTAGCGTCGCACAATCTTCGGTATGTAGTAGAGAGGCGAATATCCGAGTGCATATAACACAGTTCCTCTAAGTCTTGGATTCTGAAGGTAGTTGAATAGCGTCTCGCATTTCTTGCGTTGAAGAAACGTATCTTAACCAGAAACATGCCAGGCCAGTGAGCTGGAAAATGGGCGATGAGCGTAATTGTAAATTCAGCACGGTCAGCGGACACAGGTTTTATTCTCAGATTAAACGCATTTGACACGTCAAAGTAGAAGCGTTCTGAGGACTTACGTTGCGCAGTGACGTAGAATTCGGTTATTGTGAGTGGCAACGGTAGTATTCTCTAAGTGAAAACAATCACAGCTGTCTACTCCGCATACTAGAGAATTCTATGCTATAATTGGGTTACGATGCAATGAGATCTATAACAGCTCTTAAACCTGGATGGAGTTGCTGCTGAATGACAGTTCCCAGAACCCAACAAACTGTCCTTCTGAAACGATGAAAGGTTTATGAGAGAATGAGGCTTTGGTACAGGGAACGGTAAAGGAGAAACACTAATTGAGTTCTGCATAAATTTCAACTACTGGTAGCGAGTACTCTGTTCAGGCATAGCAATAGGGAAAGGTTTGGCGGTATGGGAAGATTACAGTAAAATTACATCATGCTCAGGTATAGATTCCAAAATTAGACACTGGATTGTAAGGCGAACTCTGGAGCAGATATGGATTCAAATCACTATTTAGTGTTGATGAGGAGTAGACTGAAGCTTAAGAGACTAGTTAGGAAGAATCAATATGCAAAGAAGTGGTTTACGGAAGTATTTGCGGCTGGTCCCGGCAGAGGTTCGAGTCCTCCCTCGGGATGGGTGTGTGTATGTTTGTCCTTAAGATAATTTAGGTTAAGTAGTGTGTAAGCTTAGGGACTGATGACCTTAGCAGTTAAGTCTCGTAAGACTTCATACACATTTGAACATTTGATTTGTATGGAAGTATTAAGGAATGAAGAACTACACTTGTTGCTCTATGTGGACGTAGAAAATGCAATAAGGAGTAGCTCAGTACGCAGTCCAGTCGAAGAGAAGTGGACAGTTCGAAAAAGTCAGCCCCGGTAGCTGAGTGGTCAGCGCGACAGAATATAAATCTTAAATGTCTGGGTTCGATTTTCAGCTGGGTCGGAGATTTTCTCTGCTCAGGGACTGGGTGTTGTGTTGTCCAAACCATCATCATTTCATCACCATCGACGCGTAAGTCACCGAAGTGGCGTCAAATCGAAAGACTTGCTCCTGGCGAACGGTCTACCCGACGAGCGGCCCTAGTCACACGACATTTATATTTTTTTATTTCGAAAAAAGGACGACACAGAAATGTAAGGTTACCAGAGGGTCAATTCTGACACGTTCTATAATGGAAGCAGAATTAAAGAACAACCAAGGCTCGTTCATACGATTTACCGTCCTGTTAAAAGCGTTCGACAATGTCAAATGTTGCATGATGTTCGAAATTCTAAGAAAAATAGGGGTCGACTATACGGGAAGACGGGTTACCTAGAATATGTACAAGAGTCAAGAGGGAACAGTAACAGTGGAAAACCAAGAACGAAGTTCTGAGATTAAAAATACTGTGAGACAGAGCTATAGTCTTTCGCCCCTACTGTTCAGTCTATACATCGAAGAAACATAGACGGAAATAAAAGGAATGTTCAAGAGTGGAAGTCAGATTCAAAGTGAAATGATATCAGCGATAAGATTCGGTGATGATATTGGTATGGTAAGTGAAACTGAAGAAAAATTACAGGATTTTCTGAATGGGATGAACAGTCTGATGAGTATAGAATATGAATTGAGAGTGAATCGAAGGAAGGCTAGAGTAATGAGGCATAGCAGAAATGAGAACAGCGAGAACCTAACATCATGATTACTCATATAAAAAAAGATGAAATTAAGGACTTCTTCTAACTACGCAGTAAAATAATCCATGATGAACGGAGCAAGGAGGACATAAAAAGCAGACTAGCACTGGGAAGAAGGGCATCCCTGGCCTAGAGAAGTCTACAAGTATCAGAAATAGGCCTTAATTTGAAGAAGAAATTTCTGAAAATGTACGTTTGGAGCACAACTACATCTACATCCACACTTATACTCCGCAAGCCACCCAACGGTGTGTGGCGGAGGGCACTTTACGTGCCACTATCATTACCTCCCTCTTCTGTTCCAGTCACGTATGGTTCGCGGGAAGAACGACTGTCTGAAAGCCTCCGTGCGCGCTCGAATCTCTCTAATTTTACATTCGTGATCTCCTCGGGAGGTATAAGTAGCCGGAAGCAATATATTCGATACCTCATCCAGAAACGCACCCTCTCGAAACCTGGCGAACAAGCTACACCGCGATGCAGAGCGCCTCTCTAGCAGAGTCTGCCACTTGAGTTTGCTAAACATCTCCGTAACGCTATCACGGTTACCAAATAACCCTGTGACGATACGCGCCGCTCTTCTTTGGATCTTCTCTATCTCCTCCGTCAACCCGATCTGGTACGGATCCCACACTGATGAGCAATACTCAAGTATATGTCGAACGAGTGTTTTGTAAGCCACCTCCATTGTTGATGGACTACATTTTCTAAGGACTCTCCCAATGAATCTCAACCTGGTACCCGCCTTACCAACAATTAATTTTATATGATCATTCCACTTCAAATCGTTCCGCACGCATACTCCCAGATATTTTACAGAAGTAACTGCTACCAGTGTTTGTTCCGCTATCATATAATCATACAATAAAGGATCCTTCTTTCTATGTATTCGCAATACATTACATTTGTCTATGTTAAGGGTCAGTTGCCACTCCCTGCACCTTTTTTAATGCTGCAACTTCTCTGTATACTTTGGCATCATCTGCGAAAAGCCGCATGGAACTTCCGACACTATCGACTAGGTCATTTATATATATTGTGAAAAGCAATAGTCCCATAACACTCTCCTGTGGCACGCCAGAGGTTACTTTAACGTCTGTAGACGTCACTCCATTAATAACAACATACTGTGTTCTGTTTACTAAAAACTCTTCAATCCAGCCACACAGCTGGTTTGATATTCCATAGGCTCTTACTTTGTTTATCAGGCGACAGTGCGGAACTGTATCGCACGCCTTCCGGAAGTCGAGGAAAATAGCATCTACCTGGGAGCCTGTATCTAATATTTTCTGGGTCTCATGAACAAATAAAGCGAGTTGGGTCTCACACGATCGCTGTCTCCGGAATCGATGTTGATTCCTACATAGTAGATTCTGGGTTTCCAAAAACGACATGATACTCGAGCAAAAAACATGTTCTAAAATTCTACGACAGATCGACGTCAGAGATATAGGTCTATAGTTTTGCGCATCTGCTCGACGACCCTTCTTGAAGGATGGGACTACCTGTGCTCTTTTCCAATCATGTGAAACCTTCCGTTCCTCTAGAGACTTGCGGTACACGGCTGTTAGAAGGGGGGCAAGTTCTTTCGCGTACTCTGTGTAGAATCGAACTGGTATCCCGTCAGGTCCAGTGGACTTTCCTCTGTTGAGTGATTCCAGTTGTTTTTCTATTACTTGGACACTTATTTCGATGTCAGCCATTTTTTCGTTTGTGCGAGGATTTAGAGAAGGAACTGCAGTGCGGTCTTCCTCTGTGAAACAGCTTTGGAAAAAGGTGTTTAGTATTTCAGTAACTCTGTATGGTAGTGGGACATGTACTGTGGGAAACCGGAAGAAGGGGAATCGAAGCATTTCAGATGTGGTGCTACAGATAAACATTGAAAGTTATGTAGACTGATGAGGTAAGAATGTGGAGATTGTCTGCTGAATCGGCAATGAAAGGATCATGTGGAAAACACTGACAAGAAAAACGGACACGATGGTATGGCATGTGTTAAAGGATCAATGAACTGCTTCCGTGGTACTAGAGGAAGACATCGAGGGTAAAAACTGTAGACGAAGACAGAGAATTTCATGTCTGTGGCACTTGGTCAGTCAATACAGGGTCGGTTAACGCAGTTCGTGGATGACGCAGAAATTGTCCCATATCCCCTCCGTTGGAGACACGTCTGGTGATCGAAATTTCATAATTGTTCTTGGGAAGCGCTGTTATATTATGGACGAAATATTACTACTACGTAAAGACTGCTTATATAACAAAAGTAATTGTGTAATGTCACAAAAGTATAGGTAGAGAGCGACAGCGCATACTTTGAGGCAGTATATACCCGGTCCACTGCTTCACGTTGGCGAACCTTATCCTTTTCCGCCATTTTCTTATTTTACTCTCTGTCTTCCCTTCAATTACGGACTTTAGAAGTGTATGTTTGATGTTACTTAAGATATATCTAGGTAGGCAGTCTGTGTTTTCTTAAACTTAGTTAATATTTCTCGCTGTCTGCGTATTCTTCGCAGTAGTACGACGTCATTCCCGCTCCACAGTATTTTAAGCGTTCTGCGGTAAATCTACATTTAGAAGTCCTTCATCTTCTTCAATTTATCATAATATTGGTTCTTTAACTTGATTAGTTTGCGGAAACAGTTAACACAAGCGTGAATACCTTCATTTTCATGATAACGAAATTTCCGGTATTAATTTTCATAATTTCACGGTATTAAAGTCCTATGCTTAAAGTAACAACAATTTAAATATGACTCATATTTCTGAATTTTGAAATGCTGAAGATTTAATTAAAACATTTATTTGATCAGGATCGCGGTTAACTAAGCAGCGATTACTAGTCTCCTCTTGAACGATCATCTTCGGATTAGGATAGCAACCCACTGCGCCTAAATCAAGAGAATAAGTAAGACACTTTGTCATTACCTCCTTAAGAAGATGTCAACTGGAAAATGTTAACACTATAATGACAAAATGCCTTGCCTATTCTCTTGATATAGACACCGCATGCTCGTATGCTGATTTGAAGATGACCATTTAAGTGATTGAAACTGGTAATCACTGTTTTCTACATTGCGCTCGTAGCCAGATAAAGGTTTTAATAAAAACTACAACATTTGAAGTGTACTGATTGCTGTGTACATTCTGTATGAGGTAATTACAGTTTGAGTATTTTATTTATAGTGGTATGGGCCATTTTCTTAAGCAACGTTAAATAAAATAATGTGACACCGGACGATTATAGAGCCATGGCTTCCTAAGTCTACTCTCTTGTTCGCAAATAAATCACTTGCTCTAGTCTGACATTATGAAATTTAATTTACTCTGTGTGTCGTTCTCCATTTCATACTACTGAGCTCGTTGCTGTGATGCGGAACAAAGGAACGCGAAATTACAAGCTGCTCTATTGTGCGATGCCGTCTTCCCTTTATTCCCTTCTTCGATGCATTATTAAAGTCGATAGAAGCGTATGCCACAGTTAGGTTAACCAAATACCCAGTCACAGTCTTCTTACGTAATCAACAACAGTCAAGGTGGCTCATTACAACGCTTCTTGGATGACTATTTGGCTTCACGCTACAACACGTGCTGTGCCGTCTGTATTTCTCGAAAACATAACGATCATAATCTGTTTACCCTCTTCAATAGTGTGTCTTAATTCATTTCACGGGATGTATTGTAGTTGCTATATCCTACAGGCTTTTCTAACGTGCGAGTTGTCAGCCTATGAAAATTTTGTTTCACGTAGTAAGTTCGTTATATTCATGATTTCCTCTTCAAAATAACATACCGTACTTATTATTTAACACAAAATGACAACAAAAATTTAAGTTATTCACGAGCAGCTAGTTGAGAATATGTATGAACTTCAAATAACGCGACGAACCGTCTCCTTCTGCATATGGATTCAAACCCAGGTCATGCACACTAAGCAAAGACTTCGTGACTGATTGGGAATCGCGCCCCACACATATCGTTGTTGACTGCACACGAAGAGACGTCAGCTACCGAATGTTTCTCCACCAGCAGCTCGGAATAACATCCTGGAATTTACAATGATTTCGCAAACAGTTCTGTGTCTCACTGGGACTCAAAAACGTCAGATACCGTTAGAGTTGACAACGAATGAAAATACATTAAAACACAAAATTATTACCCACCAGCAGATAGTATCGGTTTTCCTTACCAGCTGATAGATGTTTGAATCTAAAATAAGGATACAAATTTTTGTGCCTGAGCGACAATCGAACCGCACACCTACCGTACTTCTTTATCATCCACGAACATAGCTTAAGGAACACTTGCTTACTCACCAACGGTAAGATCTGTGCGTGTTTGACCAGAAATAACGACACCTATTGCGATTGTTGGCAACACATGAACAGACATTAAAAATGCACGTTAATTTTCACTAGCAGATTGGTATGCACGTGATACGGTTTGAAATGAAATAATGAATATTTTTGTACTGGAGTTTTATTGAAACAGATTTTCGTCGTAAGACTATCGTGGGTAGTTTTATTTTATTTCTTATAATACAGTGCACAATTTTCGTACGGTTTCTTTTAGTGTTGTTAAAACATTAGTTAACATGAGAGAGAAATCAATCATCAACGATATGTGCGAATTCTCTGATGTTATCTATAACAGTCTAACAATGCACATGCAGTTTATTGATTACATGCATGTAGAAAACTCGTACTGAGCTAAAGCTGTCAAACAAGGTTTTATGAAGAATAAAATGCCACTGCCACACGACAGCTAATGTAGAAAATACTTTTCTGACGTATTTTGGCACGATGCGCTCTCCCCATACATAATACAAAAGTTTCGAGATGCATCTGCAGCCAGGCCATCTATTAAGCCTGAACAGAACAATATGTCGCAGAAGTTAGCCCTTTTTCCACATGCGACTATTTTGGGATGAGAAGTGAAGGGAATTATGTTAGAAGTTCCATTAGATCGATAACTTCAGCAGACAGCAGTATGGCGTTTTATATAATGTAGTAGTGAATGTACCCAAACTCTCGACGTCTTATCAACAGTGCGCGACGCTTACCGTTACGCTACTAGCTGACACATAGCTACAACACCTCCAGAACTCAACAACAATTCCTCCAGAACTTGCGCATTGCACAGTGCTGTGAGATAATGCATATGGCCGGATCTAGACTTCTGAGAGACAGACAGTTAAAGCTTTTCTTTTGCACTGCGCGACGTTTTTGACAAACAGATAGCGCAATAGAGTAGCTCAAGTCGAAAGGAACACTTCCTGTCTAAATTTCTGCATCCTACACTGTTGGCAGTTCTGTGTAGGTGTCAGTTACGTGATTTTATTTCGATGATTACAAAAGAGTCGGATGTATGCACTGGGTAGCCAAGGCAGCTACTTCATGGCGATTCGCTCAACCAAGTAAATGAATGTACTGAACATGCTGCAAACCACTACAGGGATTCTGTGTGTCATAATTCTCATCTAGTATGGCGCAACATTGTTATGATAGAATAATGAATGATAGAGCAGAGAATTTGGTGGTCTCTTGGATTGATGCTAGGTTCATATACTTATGGTCTGGGTTCGATTGCGGCTACTGCTGATGATTTTTGATAAGGAGAGACAGATTCTGTTCTCTTCTGGCTACGCCAAGTGAAGAAGGTAAAATAGCATTGTGGTCTGAAATTCACGTTAAACATGATATTCCTTCGCTACCATGTAGACGTTAGGTTGAACCACAATCAAGTCAGGAGTCGCGTCACGTAGAAACTCTATCAGCAGTATCCTTTCTTATACTATATTTACGTGACAAACCCTATTTTTAGGGCTATATTTTAATTTTGACAAATGGATCAATGCAGACATTTGTAAAAACGGCGATGATACATCACTCCATACTAATGTAAAATTGCCACCTTCTGAAGAAGACAAATTTAAATTTGTTGAAACCTGGAGAAAGAATTCTTTATCCATTGCAACTGGTCGGCTGTTTATAATTTTATTACGTGGAACCGTTGCTGTTGAGCAGCTATGTTTAAAATACTTTCTTATACTAGTTATTAATTTCTAGTGACGGAACAAACGCAATGTAGGGTCACAGGACACTTATTCCATCTTTTATTTGAGCTTCTGTATGTCGATAAAATTGGTTCTGATCTGGGAATGCACCTCAGACCTCCCTTAACGCGGAATTTGATCCCTTCGTGACAATACAGCTCGACTGCAATTTGTTGTTTGTTCAAAACTGCAGATTCCTCAACATCTCCACATAATGCGCGTGAAGGGGTTCGAATCCTGGCCCGACACTAAAGCTTTCATTATATATTATCAAGCTCTAGCATGAGAACACCTATCTGCTGGTGGGTAATAATTTTGTGTTTTAATGTATTTTCATTCGTTGTCAACTCTAACGGTATCTGACGTTTTTGAGTCCCAGTGAGGCACAGAACTGTTTACGAAATCATTGTAAATTCCAGGATGTTATTCCGAGCTGCTGGTGGAGAAAAATTCGGTAGCTGACGTCTCTTCGTGTGCAGTCAACAACGATATGTGTGGGGCTCGATTCCCAGTCAGCACTGAACTCTTCGTCATATTATTTCTAGTTCAAACATGCTCACATGTCGCTGCTGGTGTAACAAACGCATTTTTAACGTCCGTTTTCTCTAGAATATAGCAGCGATAGGTGCCAGGTTGGAGTCCTGGGAAGAAAAAATTAATGTTTCGTCTGGTCATTTCAGTTAAAACATCTAGCTACTGCTGAGAAAATCCGATATGTCACAGTTGATTGTGCTTCGAAGACAATCCAATTAGGTTCTGGGTTCGAATCCCTGGCCAATACAAAGCTTTTCCTCACGGCATTTCAAGTAAGTTTCTTGTGAAGAAGCAATACTTTACATCTCTTGTAGTTCGTTAACAAGGACAATAGATGCTGGGTAGGAATTCGCGTCCGTTAACATTGTTTACGTTCTGTAATTTAAAGTTGCTATTTGCTAACTGATACTGTCTAAAATCGAGGTATATCACTCTCTCTGTATGCCTAGTCAGGAATGACTGTTAGTTTCCGTCAGTCACGAAGTCTTTGCTTAGTGTGCATGACCTGGGTATGAATCCATATGCAGAAGGAGACGGTTCGTCGTGTCATTTGAAGTTCATACATATTCTCAACTAGCTGCTCGTGAATAACTTAAATTTTTATTGTCATTTTGTTTTAAATAAGAAGTACGGTATGTTATTTTGAAGAGGAAATCATGAATACGACAAACGTACTACGTGAATTACCGATCTGACGTAATAATAAGAGTGGTAACATTTCGTGTATGTCATTTATTGTAATAAATGTGAACTTACAAGCCTGAAGAACCGTCTTATCTGTGATAAGATGTTCCCTGATATTTGTAGTACCTTGGTATTACCTTACATCTTGAGTTATTGCGATACAGAGCAGTGTTTTCTAGTGGTGACTTGTTGGAACCATTTTCAATAGTCAAACGACTATACCGAGGGGCGATTAGAGGACCTGCTAAACAGCTGCGCTATGTGGGTTGCATTCGAATCAGGCGAAATGCAATTCAGGTCGTTCGGATACTTTTGAACACGACTGTACAACTGAAAAATAACACCGGAAAATCGTGATAGAAAGTTTGACTTTGTTTTATCCTAGGCTCTTACGGCTTCGCTTAGTCAGACTGTTTTTGTGTGATTTTTGAGGATATGCCACATTCATTTATCCAAAATCATTGTCTTGGCTACATTTTACATCGCCGACCCAAAATATGGCTTTCAAGAATCTTGTTGAAGCTATTATGATGCCATCCGTGGAAATAATGCGAAGAAAATCCATTAAAATGATCATGTTTGACTTTCTGTAAGCAACCAAACTCTTGAAGACTAGAACAAAAAATAAATCAATATAAACGTGTATCCAAAACGCATTTATTCTGAATTGTTAATGAAAGATTGTTTCTCAAAACTGTCAAGTCACAAATTTATTCAAAATATTCTATGCTTGATCCTGCCTAAGTATTCACTCGGGAAACTGCTAAGTATCTCAAACATTTAGAGTTTCTCGGATGATTTCAGATGGTTTTGTAGGCTTCCATTGCTCTTTCATCAAGCATCAGCTACATAAACCAATTGACGTACGTGACTTCAGAGATAACGTTATAATGGAGTGAGTTTGGAGTAACGTGCACGTCATGGCACTGGTCTTAACTTACCGGTCCATATGTCATCAAAGACATCGTTCAATGCGTTTCGACCAATGTAATTGATATTAAGTGGAGCGTCATCACAATCGAATTGCTTCCTATTATTTTCGTCGGTTATCCGGTAATCTGAAAGTCCGTGCAGACAGCACCTGTAATGTGGACCTAGCAGACAGTCACCTACATTTCCAACCTCCATATTTATCTTAATCTGAAGTTCGTGTCAACTCTACACCTTCATCTACATTTATACTCCGCAAGCTAACTTACTATGTGTGGCGCAGGGTACTCTGTGTACCGATGTGATCCCCCCCCCCCCCCCCCCCTCCTTTCCTTTTCGATTCGTGAATGTTGCGCGGGAAGAACAATTGTTGATAAGCCACCATGTAAGCTCTAATTACTCTGATTTTACGTAGAAGCAGGCAGCAACATGTTGATTGACTGTTGTCTGAACGTACGCTCTCGGAACTTTTAACAAGATGCGTAGCGCCTCTAATGAGCGTCTGCCACTGTAGCTCGCTAAGCATCTCCGTCACGCTTTCGCATTTACTAAATGAACGTCTAAGGAAGATCACTGAGCTTCTATGGATCTGCTGTATTTCCTCTTTCCATCGTATCTCGTACCGATTCTAGACTGACGATCAGATTCATGCCTATGTTGAATAAGTGTTTTGTAAATTACTTTCTTTGCGGGTAGAATACATTTCCAGAAGATACCTCCTATGTATCGGCCTCACATTTGCTTCACCTTCGATTGCTTGCATATGATCGTACTCACACTTCTAAATATTTTGCAAATATGATATTGCCAGTGACTGCTCTGTAATGACTTTCTACCTATTCCATTACATTTCCCTATGCTTCCCCATGCCATATGTCTATCCCCTGCAGGTCTTGCTACATTTAGCTGAAATTTTCTACAGCTGCGACATCTCTATATACACTACTATATACAATCTGTATACAACATCGCGAAACTTCTGTAAGATGTTCGTCATTTGGTTTTTGTATGTCATCGACGTGCACATGAGAGAGAGAAAGAGGGAGAGAGAGAGCAAGTAACGTTGTAAGTAACATTACTGTTAAACTATCTTTGATCTTGTGGCACAATCTTTGCCTCTGCGCAATCTGATACGTTCTTAGTTGAAGTGTGGTAGGTGATGTAACGGTAATGCTGTGTCAACTTATGCTTGTATCTGTTGGATGAAGAAAGACTGATTGTAAAGGACAGCAACGATGAATAACATGTGTATATTAGAACGAGAAGAAAATATATATTTGAATAACGTCAGTATTTTTGAAGAGAAGAAGCTTGAGGTGAGATTGTAGCACTGCGCACTTAGTTTATCAGAATAATTATTGTCACTAGTTAACTTGGTCAGAGGTTACAGAAAGACCATCTCACTTCCCTGATTCATGTATTTGATACATGATAAGCTGTTAGATTTTTATAGAAATTTTTTTAACATTTAAATCATTGTTCACTTTGTTGAGCATACTACTGTGAAGATAACGCGAAGTTTTACCCTGTCTTCTTGAATATATACTTCATTCTAAAATCGTTCTCTTGGGACATCATTTCACAGGAATAGTTACTTTCTCCACCTCACTGTTTATGATTATGTATTACCACATGCAACAATTCGAATTGAATGTCAGAAACAGAAATCCGGCTTAGCCGCTGCCTGTTTGTTGTTTGCTGCTGTACTTTCGAGAAATTTGCAACAACATTATGCATATTTTGATTAGGGTCAGATAGTTGTTTGACTTCAGTTGCTCATTTAATATAAAGAAAAGTTGGATTCTGATTAGTTACAGTACAGTTCAAATCATATTCTGTTTGATCAAAGGTTAGCACACGAGTTTAAATTGGATAACTGTATATGGGACATAGTTCTGGTAACAGGTAGCCCTTCATAGGCTCTGAGCACTATGGGACTTAACATCGATGGTCATCAGTCCCCTAGAACTTAAATCTAACTAACCTAAGGACATCACACAACACCCAGTCATCACGAGGCAGAGAAAATCCCTGACCCCGCCGGGAATCGAACCCGGGAACCCGGGCGCGGGAAGCGAGAACGCTACCGCACGACCACGAGCTGCGGACTAGCCCTTCATAGAGTGGGTGGTAACTATGTAGAGTTTTAGAGGTATAAGTGCAGATATTGTCATCATTTGTATCTTAATAAGTACCGACTTCTATGTAATAGTTGTTTTTTCTCTGCATCTTACAGTTTTCTCGCAAATACGTTACACAATTTACTACCTGAAAGTTTCTGAATGGTCGTAACTGCACCACTTTGTGAATTACACCTGACAGTATATATTTACAAATTTTACGTCACTGACTTGCTTCACAGGGCAAAATAAACATTATTGGCTTTCTCCTGTCAAATGTACATGCAGTTAATAACCAACATGAAAACAGATAACTGCTAATAGCTGTGATTATTAGTCTGTAAATGAAGTAAATACTGTCCTCAGTCAACGATTTCACCGGAAGGCGCATAGCGACCAGCACGGGGGTTATGTCCCCTTCTCCTTGTCAGTGTTCTCCAAATATTCCTTCCGTCTCCGATTCTTTTTCAACCTCCTCATCCATTTCTCTATCAGTCCCCATAATTATCAACATTCGTCTGCAGTACCATATCTCAAATGCCTCGATTCTCTTCTGTGCCGGTTTTCCCACAGTCCATGTTCCACTATCATACGATGCTCTGCTTCAAACTTACATCCTCAGAAATTACTTCCTCAAAGTAAAGCCTAAATTTGATACTAGTATACTTCTCTTGGCCAGGAATGCCCTTTTCGCTGCTGCTGGTCTGTTTTTGATGTCCTTCTTGCTTCGTCAGTCATTGGTTATTTTGCTGCTTAGGTAGCTGAATTCCTTAACTTCATCAATGTAAGCTTTCTCGCTGCTCTCATTTCATCTACTTCTCAATACTTTCGTCTTTCCTCGACATCTCTCAATCCATATTCTGTACTCATTAGACTGTCCATTAAATTCAGCAGATAATGTAATTCTTCTTCACTTTCACTCAGGCTAGCAATGTCATCAGCGAATCGTGTCATTGATATCCTTTCACCATTAATTTTAATTCCACTCCTGAATCTTTCTTTTACTGCACTTATTGCTTCTTCGATGTACAAATTGAGCTGTAGGGGCGAAAGACTACATCCCTGTCTTATACCCTTTTTCATACGAGAATTTCGAACTTGGTCGGCCATTCTTATTATTCGCTCTTGGTTCTTGTACATATTGTGTATTACCCGTTTCACTCCATAGCTTACCCTTATTTTCGGCAGAAATTCGAACGTCTTGCACCATTTTACACTGTCGGATGCTTTTTCTAGGTGGACAGATCTAATGAACAAGTTTTGATTTTGCTTTAGTCTTGCTTGCATTATCAACTGCAACGTCAGAATTGCCTCTCTGGTGCCTTTACCTTTCCTAATGCCAAACTGATCGTCATCTAGCACACCCTCAGTTTTCTTTTCCATTCTTCTGTATATTAATCTTATCAGCAACTTGGATGTGTGATTTGTTACACTGATTGTGCGATAATTCTTGCACTTGTCAGCTCTGGCCGTCTTCGAAATTATGTGGATCAAGTTTTTCCGAAAGTCAGATGGTATGTCGCCAGAGTCATACAATCTACTCACGAACGTGATTAGTCGTTTTGTTGCCACTTCCCCTAGCGATTTCAGAAATTCTCATGGAATGTTATCGATCCCTCCTACCTTATTTGATCTTAATGTCTCCAAAGCTCTCTTAAATTCTGATTCTAATACTGGATTCCCTATCTCTTCTAAATCGACTCCTGTTCCTACTTCTATCACGTAAGACAAATCTTCTCCCTCATAGAAGCCTTTAGTGTACTGTTCTCACCTATTCGCTCTCTCCTCGGCAATTAACAATGGAATTTCGCTTGCACTGTAAATGTTACCACCCTTGCTTTTAATTTCACCGAAGGTTGTTTTGACTTTCCTAGGTGCTGAGTCAGTCCTTCCGTCTATTTCTTCTTCTATTTCTTCACATTCTTCATGAAGCCATTTCGTCTTAGCTTACCTGCACTTCGTACTTAGTTCATTCTTCAGCGACTTGTATTTCTGTATTCCTGAATTTCCCTGAACGTTTTTGCACTTACTTCTTTCATAGATCAGCTAAAGTATTTCTTCTGTTACCAATGGTTTCTGGTCAGGTACCATCTTTGCACCAATGTTTTTCTTTACAGCTTCCGTGATTGCCCTTTTTAGAGATATCAATTCCTCTTCAACTGTACTGCATACGTGAGTATTCTTTAGTGCTGTATCTACAGCCTTAGAGAGCTTCAAGCGTATCTCGTCATCCTGTAGAACTTCCGTATCCCACTTCTTTGCGTATTGATTCTTCTTGACTAATCTCTTAAATTTCAGCATACTCTTCATCACTACTAAATTTTCATCTGAGTCTAAGTCTGCTCCTGGGTACGCCTTACAGTCCACAATTTGATTTCGGAATCTCTGTCTTACCATGGTATAATCTAACTTAAATCTTCCTCTGTCTCTCGGTCTTTTCCAAGTATACCCTCTCCTCTTGTGATCCTCGAACACAGCTATTACTAGTTGAAATTTATTATATAACTCAATCTTTCTCCTCTCTCATTCCATGTCCCAAGCCCATATTCTCCTGTAACCTTTTCCTTTACTCCTCCTCCTACAAGTGCATTCCAGTCTTCTATAACTATTAGGTTTTCATCTCCGTTTGCGTACTGTATTACCCCTTCAGTATCCTCATATTCTTTCTCTCTCTCTTCGTCTTCAGCTTCCGACGTCAGCATGTATAGGTGAACTATCGTTGTCGGTGATGGTTTGCTTTTAATTCTGATAAGAATAACGCAATCACTGAACTGTTCAAAATAAAAAATTCTCTGCCACACCTTCCTATTCATAACGAATCCTAATCCCGTTATATCACTTTCTGCTGCTGTTGATATTACCCTCTACTCATCTGATCAGAAATCCTTCTCCTCTTTCCATTTCACTTCACTGACCCCTACTGTATCTAGATTGAGCCTTTGCATTAACCTTTTCAGAATTTCTAGCTTCCACATCCCATTCATGTTTCTGACATTCCACACCCCGACTCGTAGAACGTAATGCTTTAGTTGATTATTGAATCCTTTTCTGTGGGTACACGTTATGTGTCTTTAATGCAGTGGCTTCCACTGCCTTCTGCATCGTCATGCTTTTGATCAGGTAACTTGTTTCCCAGAAATGTCAACGTCTAGCCTTACTATTTGAATTGTACAGTTAAAGTACAGGGAGAAGAAATAAAAATTTTGAGGTTTGTAATCCTGTCAGAGACAGCAAAAGTCTTGGAAGAGCTGTTGAACGGGATGGACAGGGTCTTGAAAGGAGGATATAAGATGATCATCAACAAAAGCAAAACGAAGATAATGGAATATAGTCGAGTTAAATCGGGTGATGCTGAGGGTATTAGATTAGGAAATGATACACTTAAAGTAGCGGGTTTTTCTCTTTGGCCAGCAAAATAACTAATGATGGTTTAAGTAAAGAGGATATAAAATGCAGACTGGCGATGGCAAGAAATGCGTTTCTGAAGAAGAGAAATTTGTTAACGTCGAGCATAGATTTAAGAGCCAGGAAGTCTTTTCTGGAAGTATTTGTATGGAGTGCAGTCATGTTTGGAAGTGAAACATGGGCAATAAACAGTTTAGAGAAGTAGAGACTAGAAGTTTTTGAAATTTGGTGCTAGAGAAGAACACTGAAGATTAAACGGTTAGATCACGTAATTAATAAGGAGTTGTTGAATAGGACTGAAGAGAAGAGGAATTTGTGACACAGCTTGACAAAAAGAATGGATTGGTTAGTGTAACACATTCTGAGGCCTCAAGGGGTCGCAAATTTAGTACTGGAGGGAAGCGTGGAGGGTAAAAGCCGCAGAGGAAGACCAAGAGATGAATACAGGAGGCAGGTTCACAAGGATGTAGGTTGTAATTGTTACTCGGAGATGATGAGGCTTCCACAGAATAGAGTAGCATGGAGAGCTGCATCAAACTAGTCTTTGGACTGAAGAGCACAACAGCAACAATAACCATCGCATTTCCTTCACTCACGTAACATCAATATTTACTGTAACACTGATGATGTCAAATGTTTCAGGTGCTCTGAGTACTACGGGACTTAACATTTGAGGTCATCAGTCCCCTAGAACTTAGAACTACTTAAACCTAAATAATAGAAGGACATCAAACACATCCATGCCCGAGGCAGGATTCGAACCTGCGACCATAGCGGTCGCGCTGTTCCAGACTGAAGCGCCTAGAACCGCTCGGCCATCGCGGGTGGCACTGATAATGTCCCCTACCCCGATACCAACTATTCATATAGAACTTCCTATCGAACGATGCATCATTTTTGAGATTTCATAATGATCCTGTTACACTCCCTTGGGTTATATCCGACGTTTCTATTACGTCTGAAAGTTCCTCGTCGTTGAGATAAACGTGCTGTGGTTTACTTACTAGAAATTCTCCAATTCCGTCTTACAGCCGTTCTGATCTTTCATCCGGTCATATTTTCTTCATTTGGCAGCAGTGTGGATCTCTATTGAACGCCTTCGAGAAGTCAAGGTCACTGCATCAACCTGGACGGCAGCATATACTGCTTCCTGTGTCTCGTGGACAAACGGATGGAGTCGGTTCCATACGATTACTGTTTTCGTAACCCATGTTGATATCTGCAGAGGAGATTATCGATCTCCAGAAAGGTCATAATACGCAATCATAAAACAGGTAGAAAATTCTACAACAGATCGATGTTGAAGATAGAGGCCTGTAATTTCTATGTTCGATGAACCTTGTTGAAAATGGTTTCCTCTTAACCAGAGATCGACGGTACATTGCGGCTAGAAGGGGAACAATTTCTTTCGCTTTCTTCACGTAGAATCGTATTGTATCCCATCAAAACCAGTGGCTTTCTCTCTGGTCTATTCCGTGGTCACTTATTCGAACTCTTGTCTTTTTGGCGTTCCTGCGACGATTTAAAAGAGGAACCATACTGCGCCAATAGGAGTACTGCACAACTTCTGTATTTGACGCTATTCAGGTAGAATCCATTTTCATATTGTCATGAACATCTTGGCGATCATATGTATAAAGAGAGTTTGTGACAAACAGAGCTTTCATGAGAATCTGAGGATGGGTTCTTTGCCAAAACGCGTCAAATAAAGTCATTGGTTTATAAGCTGGTGGTTCCCTGTTTAGTAACCAGTACAGCAGTTGAGCAGTACTGTTGATTTTCAATGTGTTCGCATTCTTCCTGGGTAACTTCATGTCACAATTACAAACGACAGTACGGTTTTTCTCTGTGGAATAATTTTGTAAAAGGATGTTCAGTATTTCGGCCTTCCCTTTGTCTTTCTCTGTTTCTCGACCGATGGTTCAAACCCTTTTTAGTGATTTTCCTCCTCTTAGAACAACGATTTTGACATATAATCTGTCCATTAAATCACCTGCAGATTGATAACTGTTCATTAATCACTTGCTGTACTGACAGGTAGCGTCGTGTGTTTATAACTGTGTTGACACAACGCAGATGGCACTGTTTCTGGTTAGGCGTATGAGCAAACCTTGATTTATCATGTCGAATAAAATTCTTCTCGACAATAGCTCGCACAATTTTTAAGCTTATTGCGGCTATAAAAAATGATTTTGCGCCGTCTTTGCTGTTATCGTATTCATAGTGACTGAGGAACACATGCCTTGTTTCGGCTTAGGTTTTTAATTGACCTTACGAATTCATGTAGCAGTATCGTATGTCTCACCTCATCTGCAGCTACTTTCCATAGTACTGTCTTCAAGTTCGTTCGTTTCCTTTGCATAATTCTTCCTACATTCCTTTCGCCTTTCACCCTTTCCTTTTTTGTTAGTACTGAACTATTGATCGAGCTGTAGGTAATCATACATCTCCTTTTGTTTCCTCATAATATTTCTTTAATTTTCTTATACACTTCATCTATAATATCTATAGTCATGCTTGCTTTTACAATTCCGCATTTCTCCTCTAGCGTATTCCACTTTGCCATTCAGCACTTCCTGGTATCTTCTTTCTTGAGACATCTATATTTACTTTTCCTAGTGCTGTTTGCTACATTTTCATATTTCGTCTATTCATCAATTAAATTAAATACCCCATTCGTTATCCTATGATTTCTACAACGCCTTGTCTTTTTATCTATCTGACTCTTTGTCTTTTCGTATCTCTTACATTGTGATAATTTACCAATATAGCAGTCAATCGTTGGCTAAAACACGCTTAGGAACTCCCAACTGCCACTGTATCCGTCAGTTTATTCAGACCCCGTGGGCTTAATTTCCCTCCTTAGTGCAATTTCGGCATTTTATGGCTGTAATTAATAATCAAAAAGTAGCCGTCAGACTCGTAATATTGGTATTTAGATAGATATGTGAAGGCACTGAAATGTAAATGCGGCAGATGGAGAAATGTAAGTCAAGTTTATTGTTTCAAAAGAAATCGCTACAGCTGTTGTCCCACTGCAAGATAACACGGTCAGTGCCTTCACGAAAATGTTATCTGTGTGTGGCCTATGCTTCCGTAGGCCACCGATAACATTTTCGTGAAGCCACTGACCGTGTTGTCTGGCACTGGGACAACAGCTGTAGCGATTTCTTTTGAAACAATAAACTGGCTATGGAAGCATGCCACCCCCATGAACCATGGACCTTGCCGTTGGTAGGGAGGCTTGCGTGCCTCAACTATACAGATAGCCGTACCGTAGGTGCAACCACAACGGAGGGGTATCTGTTGAGAGGCCAGACAAACGTGTGGTTCCTCAAGAGGGGCAGCAGCCTTTTCAGTCTGCATCATTGACTGATCTGCCCTGTAACACTCACCAAAACGGCCTTGCTGTTTTGGCACTGCGAACGGCTGAAAGCAAGGGGAAACTACAGTCGTTATTTTTACCGAGGGCATGCAGCTTTACTGTATGATTAAATGATGATGACGTCCTCTTGGGTAAAATATTCCTGAGGTAAAATAGTCCCCCATTCGGATCTCCGGGCGGGGACTACTCAAGAGGACATCGTTATCAGGAGAAAGAAAACTGGCGTTCTACGGATCGGAGCGTGGAATGTCCGATCCCTTAATCGGGTAGGTTAGAAAATTTTAAAAGGGAAATGGATAGGTTAAAGTTAGATATGGTGGGAATTAGTGAAGTTCGGTGGCAGGAGGAACAAGACTTTTGGTCAGGTGAATACAGGGTTATAAATACAAAATCAAATAGGGGTAATGCAGGAGTAGGTTTAATAAGGAGTAAAAAATAGGAGTGCGGGTAAGATACTACAAACAGCATAGTGAACGCATTATTGTGGCCAAGATAGACACGAAGCCCACGCCTACTACAGTAGTACAAGTTTATATGCCAACTTACTCTGCAGATGATGAAGAAATTGATGAAATGTATGATGAGATAAAAGAAATTATTCAGGTAGTGAAGGGAGATGAAAATTTAATAGTCATGGGTGACTGGAATTCGATAGTAGGAAAAGGAAGAGAAGGAAACATAGTAGGTGAATATGGATTCGGGGTAAGACATGAAACAGGAAGCGGCCTGATAGATTTTTGCACAGAGCATAACTTAATCATAGCTAACACTTGGTTCAAGAATCATGAAAGAAGGTTGTAAACATGGAAGAACCCTGGAGATACTAAAAGGTTTCAGATAGATTTTATAATGGTAAGACAGATATTTAGGAACAAGGTTTTAAATTGTAAGACATTTTCAGGGGCAGATGTGGACTCTGACCACAATCTATTGGTTATGAACTGTAGATTAAAACTGAAGAAACTGCAAAAAGGTGGGAATTTAAGGAGATGGGACCTGGATGAACTGACTAAACCAGAGGTTCTACAGAGTTCAGGGAGAGCATAAGGGAACAAGTACAGTAGAAGAAGAGTGGGTAGCTTCGAGGAATGAAATACTGAAGGCAGCAGAGGATCTAGTGGGTAATAAGACGAGGGCTAGTAAAAATCCTTGGGTAACGAGATACTGAATGTAACTGATGAAAGGAGAAAATACAAAAATGCAGTAAGTGAAGCAGGTAAACAGGAATACAAACGTCTCAAAAATGAGATCGACTGGAAGTGCAAAATGGATAAGCAGGGATGGCTAGAAGACAAATGTAAGGATGTAGTGGCTTATCTCATGAGGGATAAGATAGATACTGCCTACAGGAAAATTAAAGAGATCTTTGGAGAAAAGAGAACCACTTGCATGAATATCAAGAGCTCAGATGGAAACCCAGTTGTAAGCAAAGAAGGGAAAACAGAAAGGAGTATATAGAGGGTCTATACAGGGGCGATGTTCTTGAGGACAATATTATGGATATCTAAGAGGAGGTAGACGAAGATGAAATGGGAGATATGATACTACGTGAAGAGTTTGACAGAGCACTGAAAGACCTAAATCGAAACAAGGCCCCGGGAGTAGACAACATTCCATTAGAATTATTAACAGCCTTGGGAGAGCCAGTCCTGACAAAACTCTACCATCTGGTGAGCAAGATGAATGAGACAGGAGCAAAACCCTCAGACTTCAAGAAGAATATAATAATTCCAATCCCAAAGAAAGCAGGTGTTGACAGATGCGAAAATTACCGAACTATCAGTTTAATAACTCACAGCTGCAAAATATTGATGCGGACTCTTAACAGACGAATGGAAAAACTGGTAGAAGCCGACCTCGGGGCAGATCAGTTTGGATTCTGTAGAAATGTAGGAACACGTGAGGCAGTACTGACCCTACGGCTTATCTTAAAAGAAAGATTAAGGAAAGGCAAACTTACGTTCCTAGCATTTGTAGACTTTGAGAAAGCTTTTGACAATGTTGACTGGAATACTCTCTTTCAAATTTTGAAGGTGGCAGGGGTAAAATACAGGGAGCGAAAGGCTATTTACAATTTGTACAGAAATCAGATGGCAGTTATAAGATTCGAGGGACATGAAAGGGAAGCAGTGGTTGGGAAAGGAGTGAGACAGGGTTGTAGCCTCACCCCGATGCTATTCAATCTGTATATTGAGCAAGCAGTAAAGGAAACGAAAGAAAAGTTAGGAGTAGGTATTAAAATCCATGGCGAAGAAACAAAAACTTTGAGGTTCGCTGATGACACTGTAATTCTGTCAGAGACAGCAAAGGATTTGGAAGAGCAGTTGAACGGAATGGACAGTGTCTTGAAAAGAGGGTATAAGATGAACATCAACAAAGGCAAAACGAGGATAATGGAATGTAGTCGAATTAATTCGGGTGATGCTGAGGGAATTAGATTAGGAAATGAGACACTTAAAGTAGTAAAGGAGTTTTGCTATTTGGGGAGCAAAATAACTCGTGATGATCGAAGTAGAGAGGTTATAAAATGTAGACTGGCAATGGCAAGGAAAGCGTTTCTGAAGAAGAGAAATTTATTAACGTCGAGTATTGATTTAAGTGTCAGGAAGTCGTTTCTGAAAGAATTTGTATGGAGTGTAGCCATGTATGGAAGTGAAAAATGGACGATAAATAGTTTGAACAAGAATAGAAGCTTTCGAAATGTGGTGCTACAGAAGAATGCTGAAGATTAGATAGGTAGATCACATAATTAATGAGGAGGTATTGAATAGAATTGGGGAGGAGTTTTTGGCACAATTTGACTAGAAGAAGGGATCCGTTGGTAGGACTTGTTCTGAGGCATCAAGGGATCACCAATACTGGAGGGCAGCATGGAGGGTAAAAATCGTTGAGGGAGACCAAGAGATGAATACACTAAGCACATTCAGAAGGATGTAGGCTGCGGTAGGTACTGGGAGATGAAGAAGCTTGCACAGGATAGAGTAGCATGGAGAGCTGCATCAAACCAGTCTCGGTACTGAAGACCACAACAACAACAACATGAAAGCATGAGTGTACTCAGGAGTCCAGCTCTTCCTCAAAAGCAAATCGATGGCCACAAAAGTCTTTCGTCGGGGCTCCAAAAATATGGAAATCGCGTGGGGAGAGATGGGGACTGTATGGGGGATGTGTATCGGCTCACGAGGGAAACTTCAGCAGTGTAGTCGCTTCAAGAAGGGCAACGTGTGGGCCTCTACACATCCTACATACAATGCTGATCCCTCCCCAGTTGTTTCTTTTATTTTAGAAACCCTGAAGAAAGATGTTCCTGGACGTCGATTTGCTTCGGATGAAGTGATGTACGCCAGGGTTCAATCATGATTTCGTAGGCAGCCGCAATCATTTCTTCCACGAAGGCATTGAACATCTTGTCTCGCGGTCAGATAGACGTATTGACGAATATTTGCCCTTCGGGATACAAGTGGTTACTTGAGGCCCAAGATATCACACTGACTCATCTGCACAAAAATGGTAATTTTCGAACGTTTTCTCCGCTTGGATAAATTTCTGCTGTCGCTTATGACGTAGTGGGGTTAATAGCGAATGGCAGGGAAGATAAAGTTGCACAGAATTTCGTTACAGTTTCTCGACCAAGAGTGTAACTCGTGTGTGATAACGACGTTAACGCGGCACAAATACTTTAACGTTCCTTCCTTGATACGTTCTAGAATCAGGTCAGATTGTTGGCGGGTTGAATTCCATTCTCTTTAATACAGTAAGGTGTGTCTGGATCGTTGGCTGTCGTGAAGTCTCTAATGGAATTCCTGTTACCCGTACGCATTCGACTAAAGTTACTTGATACTAACCGTTCCCTACGAAACAAGCAGCCATAAAGTAAAGCTCCAACCTTACTGTACGTAAAACTGGAAGCCCCTCCTGCTGTTCTCCGGAAGCGACATGTGGTTTTATTTGTCGCTCAAAATACTCACCTACGAGCAGTAACGATTACAGAAGAGTTTTAACTTGTCATGCGAAGCAAAATATTTTATGCTCAGTCGAATGACGTACAAGGTCTTAAAAAATAATATCTGCATCAGAAGAATAACTTTGAAGCAGGCAAAGTAGACAAATTATTGTCATGTAATATTATGAGGGGCCAACTAAGGTTTTGAACTACTGCTATGGACGTCAAAATGATCTGCAAATGTTGCACTGGCCGATAGCCATATCACACCCAATGGGCTTTTAAGCTTTAACATAACCGTAGCGTGACGGGTAACTAATAGGCCAGGAGTGACCCTAACAATTATGTGGTATGGCTGTTGTACGTAAGAAAAGTTAACGTACAAGGGGCTCATCAAAGTATGAAATGAAATACTGATTCACGTTAACCCCTATTTGTTATGAAGTTCCCTACTAACCACAAATATAAACAAGAAAATATCACAGTGTCTATTCGATTCTGAAAAACGCAAAGAATACCAAATTAGGCGGGTATTAACATAGATTAGTTGTAATCGAACACTTAAATGACCTAGCAAAGACCAGACAGCTTAAATGAATGGGACAGTACCAGGATCTTACCACTGAGTTAGGGAAAGACAAATCCGCTGTTGACTCATATGACTGCTTGATTGAGCTACAATGAGGATCTATGATGTACAAACAACATGTCATGAATGAAACGTAAGTCACTCGAGGAAAACATAAGATTCGCGCAACCTACTTAGGTCTAAACAGGCTCCTACAAATGCTCGGTAAGGTTCATACCCCGCTCGCCCAAGCAGTAAATTTCTCACTATATTTCGCATTCAGTGCCGTGAAAAGTTGTGAGCGCCATTATCTGCTGCAGTTTTTAACACATCAGCTGCCAATTGTGGGGACTTACCTTCTCTACCTTTTAACGGCACATCCTCCTCTAGCATTACTTTTCCTCAACGGGAGTTGTCGATATCAGTATTCTTTTTGTTTGGACAGGTCAGTATTACCTCAGTTGCGTTTCTGAAAAAGTTCAGATAATTTTATAAACAGTATGTTATATTTCAAGGTAAAATTTTTGCAAGTGAGTCACTTTATAAAATATTTTAGTTTCTTTGTTATAATCGATTAGTACTAGTTCTGAAAGTACAGTTAAAATTATACTTTTTAGAAACATTTGAAATAACGAACTGTTGGCACACTTAAAATTTCCATCATTAATAATGCAATACTGTACTCGTTACTTCGTTTATTTCTAGATTCGTTTATGAAATAATAATCGAAAGTGATAATCTATCAGAAACTAGTAGAACATCATTTGTCAAGAAAAATTGTAAATCCTTTCGAATATCGTTGTTTCCACAGGGTGGGAGAGTCGAAAGCATGCCTCTGATGTAATAGCACGTATTTTTGCATTTTGTGCGGAAAATGTACACTACTGGCCATTAAAATTGCTACACCAAGAAGAAATGTAGATGATAAACAGGTATTCAGTGGACAAACATATTATACTAGAACTGACATGTGATTACATTTTCACGCAATTTGAGTGCATAGATCCTGAGAAATTAGTACCAAGAACAACAACCTCTGGCCATAATAACGGCCTTCATGCGCCTGAGCATTCACACAAACAGAGCTTGGATGGCGTGTACAGGTACAGCTGCCCATGCAGCTTCAACACGATACCACAGTTCAACAAGAGTAGTGACTGACGTATTGTGACGAGCCAGTTGCTCCGCCACCATTGACCAGACGTTTTCAGTTGGTGAGAGATGTGGAAAATGTGCTGGCTAGGGCAGCAGTCGAACATATCCTGTATCCAGAAAGGCCAGTACAGTACCTGCAACATGCGGTAGTGCATTATCCAACTGAAATGTAGCGTTTAGCAGGGATCGAATGAAGGGTAGAACCACGGGTCGTAACACATCTGAAATGTAACGTCCACTGTTCAAAGTGCCGTCAGTGCGAACAAGAGGTGACCGAGACGTCTAACCAATGGCACCCCACACCATCACGCCGGGTGATACGCCAGTATGGCGACGACGAATACACGCTTCCAATGTGCGTTCACCGCGATGTCGCCAAACACGGATGCGACCATCACGATGATGTGAACAGAACCTGGATTCGTCCGAAAAAATGACGTTTTGCCATTCGTGCACGCAGGTTCGTCGTTGAGTACACCATCTCAGGCGCTCCTGTCTGTGTTGCAGCGTCAAGGGTAACCGCAGCCACGGTCTCATAGCTGACAGTCTATGCTGCTGCAAACGTCGTCAAACTGTTCGTGCAGATGGTTGTTGTCTTGAAAACGTCCCCATCTGTTAACTCAGGGATCAAGACGTGGCTGCACGATCCGTTACAGCCATGGGGATAAGACGCCGTGCTGGATCCCAACGGCCTCCTATCACTACGAGGCCGTTGGGATCCAGCACGGCGTTCCGTATTACCCTCCTGAACCCACCAATTCCATATTCTCCTAACAGTCATTGGATCTCGACCAACGCGAGCAGCAATGTCGCGATACGATAAACCGCAATCGCGATAGGCTACAATCCGACCTTTATCAAAGTCGGCAACGTGATGGTACGCATTTCTTCTCCTTACACGGGGCATCACAACAACGTTTCACCAGACAACGCCGGTAAACTGCTGTTTGTGTATGAGAAATCGGTTGGAATCTTTCCTGATGTCAGCACGTTGTATGCGTCGCTACCGGCGCCAAGCTTCTGAGAATGCTTTGAAAAGCTAATCATTTGCATATCACAGCATCTTCTTCCTGTCGGTTTAATTTCCCATCTGTAGCACGTCATCTTGATGGTGTAGCAATTTTAATGGCCAGTAGTGTAATTTCAGCTTCGTTAATGTGAAAACTCAAAAGACTGTATGAAATGCTAAAATGTGATTTACTAAACAAACACTGTTTTAGCCTTCTTTCACAATTTGTTGTTGGGTTATTGCACAACCTAGCTTTCGGGTTCTAAGGACATTTTCAAGTACATTACTGATTCCCCAAAGATGATAATTCACAGATAAACGTGATGACAAGGCAAAGATAATCATCTCAACTTCTTAAGGTATCTATCCATAGCATAATGTACAATTACGTCGATGACCATTTTTCAATCGATAACATACATGGTTACACGTTCACCAATTACACTACAATGACCGGACTAAAGTTATGCATCAGCCAGGAGCTTTTTAGTACAATGGACTGGGGCCGAAAGTTTTGCTTCTATCCTGGGGTTGTGATCTCGTCTAAAAGAGATGAATAACTGTATTGGGTTTGCTCGTTAAATAATAGGTGTGGGGTATATACATCTGTTTTCTAATTTTTGAAATTTCTAGTTGGTTGTGTTTGGCCCCCTACTCGTCTGCGTGTTGGACTTGTACATCTATTGTGTACATGTGGTTGTTGTTTAGGCAATGATCTGCAAAGGTTGAATCAGGCTTCTTCAGTCTCCAGCTTCTGTGGTAAGAAAATATACTTACTTGAAAAGCAAAATCTATGCAACAAGAATCTTTAAAATTTTTAATTCAATCCTACCGTGAGGACCTAAAATGTGACACTTTCAGTTTCAAGAATCAGACCCGTAGACAAGAAGAACTGGAGCCAACTCTACATGACAAGCTAAATAAAATGGAAATTTATTGTAATCTTCGCTCCTCTCAAATCTTCATAAAAGATTAATGTGGACAATAGATGGAATTTGGAAGGAGGCCGCAGATCACAACCTCTGCAGGCGAAGTATACCGCTAGCAGCTCCCTCAAGATTACCAGACGAAGTCTTCCGTTCAGAATCCCAAGGTAAAGTGCTCTCTTCAGTATCTCTAGAGCAAAAATTCTCTATAGAAACGGATTGATCTCTTCTCTGTATAAATTCATGGTATTCGCCTGTGACATTGAGAAAGGCTGTGCAAAATTCTGGCAAATATTATTGTTATTAACAAAATGACTGACTTGCCGTCTAGCAAAAGTTTTACAAGATTAACCAACCCTCTAATTGCCGAGTACGCAGACTTAAACAGTTCTGTGTTACACTCCCATTTTACACTTAAGTTTTTTAATGAAGCCATTGTGCTCGTCTCCATGTCAGATTTTCTAGAAAACTAGCGTCCTGACTTCCCCTCCTTACACAATTTTTTAGACTAATCAGCAACGATCTCTGTTACAACTTTATAGACAAGAGCATAATGCTGGCCCAGGAAGTTGGCCCATCTCTCTACAAAGACAGAAAAATTTCCTGAGTAAATGGAAGCTGTGTCGCTCCTCACTGAACTCAGAGACCTGAATCCGTGCCAGACTTTCGCCTCCATAGCGTTCTAAAGAGTGACCCATCGGCGAAAAACAAGGTTATTAGGAATTGTGGTTGGACTTAATGGCCCGATTCTGAACGAGCCTTGGTGTTCGTCATGGCATGTTATATGAACTCTTAGACTGGAGACTGGAACGCCATATTGCGGGAGGTACTGTGTGCGAATGACTGGTAGGAATGTGACTCCTAAACTCCCTGTCTAAGCACTGCTTGGGTTGTAGCATTGCACCCGCTCCAAGTGGAAACTTCGCTGCATCCCCTCACTCTCCTCTAAAGGCGAGCCGAAGCTGCCAGGGGGTGGTAGGGAGGTGGTGGTTTGACTGAGCACCGAGTCACTGTCCTAAGCCTCTCCCCCTATCCTGTGTCATTAAGGCTCGAGCTGAGGTACAGAAAATGTTACACGAAAAACTACCAGAAGGAAAGAGATGATGATAACGTCCCATATTCCGAGCAGCGTAGGGAACTATGCGGGAGACCCACACCGCCGAATAGGCAAGGTTGTAGCGGAGGTGGTTTGCCATTGTCTTCCTACGAACCGTAATGGGGATAAATGATGATGATGAAGACAACACAGCAACACCCAGTCATCTCGAGGCAGGGAAATCCCTGACCCCGCCCGGAAT
Organism: Schistocerca piceifrons; assembly: GCF_021461385.2. NCBI lineage: Eukaryota > Metazoa > Arthropoda > Insecta > Orthoptera > Acrididae > Schistocerca > Schistocerca piceifrons. Next base: position 48,847,774 of record NC_060139.1, read on the forward strand.
CGAACCCGGGACCCCATACGCAGGAAGCGAGTACGCGACCGCAAGACCACGAGGAAAGGAAAGAGAAGGAATTAATATAATAGTGGACGGATTAATGGTAGTCACTGAAGTTACTTAATAATTGCATTTAATATTTATTATCTGTGAGTGATACAACTCAGACTGTGATGAATTTAAATAAGTTACGAATGAAACATGAGACGTGCCAGTCAAGAAATGGACTGACTCGTATCAATACGGTGTATAGCCGCCTTGTGTGGCTAATGTTTGATAATTTTTTCGTATATCAATTCAACAAAATCATTTAAAAATTTCATGGACGTGGCAGATGGTAGCCTAACTGAAACATTTCTTCTAGGCATTTGTCAGAGAATTGGGTCACTACCTTCTCAAATGGCTTCACGTGTAATACGCTACCCAGGAAGTAAACTCTATAAACAAAAACACGATTGCCTGCAGAGAACATCCGACCAGAAAATTCATTTCTTCAAAAATGGTTCAAATAGCTCTGAGCACTATGGGACTTAACATCTGAGGTCATCAGTCCCCTAGAGCTTAGATCTACTTAAACCTAACTAACCTAAGGAAATCACACACATCCATGCCCGAGGCAGGTTTCGAACCTGCGACCGTAGCGGTCGCGCGGTTCCAGACTGAAGCGCCTAGAACCGCTCAGCCACACCGGCCGGCAGTCATTTCTTCCCTGCACGCAATGCGCTAATAGTGAAAATTATACATAAATTTGTTGCTGAAGTGGCAGCATCAGTTGCTAACAGTAGATCTGAATGTAGAAATATTCAGGGTGATTGTTTCCACCGTGTACAAACTCTAGGGATTTGCCGATGAGAGGATTGTGAACAAAAAATATGTAATGAACGTATGACGGGAAATGCATGGTTTTCATGGTAGAGACCATTTATTCAATCATACTTGTTTTCGAGACTGCGGTCTAATACGCGCTGTGCCTCGTAGCCCCAGATGGTTTCCTCCTAGACGGTGGTACTGTTCCTCGTACATAACGCCCTAGCACCATCCTGCCATAGTAATTGCTAATGTTATTATTCACTTCTCTTGCTGACACACCTTGTAGTGGATGTGATACAGCGTTGTACTCAACGGTTCCGTATTTGAATTGAGAGCTTGCCGATATGGTGTTTACACACTGAAAGGAAATGGCAACGAGCTGTGGGGAGCAAGGTTGAATCAGAAGACGTATCCCCGCCGACAACATCCACGGCATTCAATACTCCCAACAGTGTTCCGCCATTTGTCTGAGACAGTGTCGTTTCAGGAAGCAGGAAATCATGCAGGACGAACCCAAAATGTTTGGACACCAGACTTGGAGGAGAAAGTGATTAACACTGCGGAAGCCGAGCGTCGTATCAGTACCAGGCAGCTTTCCCCCTCAATGCAAATTAAGCCAGACTGCTATGTGGAACATTCTCTGTGACAATTTTAACTACCCTCATCATATGCAGTGTCTGCAGGGTTTACTAGCGACAGACGTTCCACATCAAGAGCAGTTTTGTCAGTGGTTTCGTCACCAGGCAACCGCGACTCCAGCATTTGTGTGATCCATCTTATTTACAGACGAGGCCACCTTTATGCGGCGTGGTATCTTCAACTTTCATAACAGTCATCTGTGGGATAATTTGCAGATGCCCCATGATTTGGTGACAGCAAATCATAATCATTGGTGCAGCTGGAATGTGTCGGCAAGGATCACTGGCGACTGTATTTTGGAACCAGTCTTCCACCCATGTTGCCTAAGATTCCGGAACTATCGACTTTCCTTGTGAGTGACTTTGTCTCCCCTGCTGGAACAAGTGCCAGTGATGATACGAAGGGTTACGTGGCTGCTACATGATGGTGCTCCAACCCACTTCACCGTTAACGTCTGGTGACTTCTCAATCGTCTCTTTCCTGGTCGACGGACCAAACGACGGGGTCCAATTGCATAGCCTTCTCATTCACCAGATCTCAAACTACGCCATTTCAGGTTATAAAAGTGTCATGAATGCAGATCGCATTCCAGGCATGGAGACACTGGAGCAGGACATTCACACTGCCTTTGTTCGGATGGAACTTGACCGATGTGAACATGTGAGACAGAACATGCTACGGCATGTACATGCATGTGTTGAGGCACATGGAAGCCATTTTCAACACATAGACTAATTGCAGTTGCATGGTACAGTGCGTACTAGACCACAGTTTCTGTAACAATGTATGACTGAATAAACGCATGATTGATGCATATCCAGATACAAGTTCATTACAACTTTTTTGTTCAGTATCCTCACATCAATTAATCCCTAGTGTTTGTGCACAGTGGAAAAAATCACCCGGTTTACAGGTACAAAAGATTTATAAATCTGTCACTCTTCAATACAATGACTAATCAGAAGGTGGTCGAGCCCTGGTCACTATGAAAGTCTATAAGAGTTATTAGACAGGAATCACTCAAAAAAGAGATCAGTCTATCGTATGTCCAACCTTCGTATCTGCACAGTGAATGAACTAATGTGTGCAAACTTAGTATACCACTTAGTGTGCAAATGGACAAAACATCTGAACTGTCTCCTCAAGCTCAGGGTGTCAAACAGACATTTTAAATAAATATGACCCTGGCCCTGTAAGACAGATAATATCAGGAGCGGATTGTAACAAAAACCATTAGAAATGCTACTGTCACGTAACTAGAATGCACGAATTAATAAAAGTGAAAGTTTGGGGTCTATTCTAGAAAGACAAAAAGGCTATTCTCTTTCTTTTCTACATATAATATATGAACTGTTGCTTTCAGGGGTCAACTGATAAACAACAACCATATTAAATTACTTTTGACACTCAATAACAAAATATTTAATTCTTGGACATATTGAAATGACGATTATTAAAGTCGTTATCTCTACACATCAAAAGTTTTCTTTCACAGGAACGAATGATTATTAAAATCCTCATCAGCTCATTTAAATCTATGTTGTTGTAGCTGGTCAATGCACTGAGTAGGTGGAGAATAAATTCACTTTTTAGATCAATGAAAAAACTCTCATACACGCAATATGAGGGTAGGTTAGTATCATAGCTTTTGATATTCAGTGGTGAAAGCGTACATGAGCTAGAGTGAGCAAAATCTAGACTGTGGCCTAATGTGCGATGGTACTTCACCAAGCGGCATCTGCAACAGCGTTGTCTCTGTGCTGGATCTGAAACACTAATTGCCTGCTCTGCCCTTGACTGAATTCACTCAGTCGCAACTTTCTTGGGTTCCATAGAAAGTTAATCTTTCCCTTGTTGAAATAATGGCTATTGCACACTTGCTATGGGTTGGACAGATGTGCACAATTTCTTTGCCTGCAAAAATTCCCGCAGGAATAGTTAACTGCCTTTTTGCAATCTGTCACCATCATAAGTGAAGCACATCTTACTCAAAATGAGATTTTCTCTCTGCAGCGAAGTGTGCGCTGATATGAAACTTCCTGGCAGATTAAAACTGTGTGCCCGACCGAGACTCGAACTCGGGACCTTTGCCTTTCGCGGGCAAGTGCTCTACCATCTGAGCTACCGAAGCAGACTCACGGCCGGTCCTCACAGCTTTACTTCTGCCAGTATCTCGTCTCCTACCTTCCAAACTTTACAGAAGCTCTCCTGCGAACCTTGCAGAACTAGCACTCCTGAAAGAAAGGATACTGCGGAGACATGGCTTAGCCACAGCCTGGGGGATGTTTCCAGAATGAGATTTTCAGTCCGCAGCGGAGTGTGCGCTGATATGAAACTTCCTGGCAGATTAAAACTGTGTGCCCGACCGAGACTCGAACTCGGGACCTTTGCCTTTCGCGGGCAAGTGCTCTACCATCAGATGGTAGAGCACTTGCCCGTGAAAGGCAAAGGTCCCGAGTTCGAGTCTCGGTCGGGCACACAGTTTTAATCTGCCAGGAAGTTTCATATCTTACTCACTTTGCAGAAAGCAAAGCTCTCAGCGCCCTCGTTGATCTCCCCACCTTGTTGCGTCCGCGTGCCAAGTATGGCTTCAGCCAGTCACCGTCTCGCTAGAGTTGAATACATTTCTATTTTTCTTGCCAGGTTGCAGCCTAGCCCAGTTAATAACGTGCAGCCACTTACCCTCAGTCCCAGCGTTACTTACGTTAAAAGTAATAATGTGTTGTTCTGTGTTCTGGCCTTATCCCTTTCTGCGCTGAAACTCGCCGTTCTCTTGCTAAATGGGAGTTTAACGATATCATTAACCACCTGCTTGGTTTGTCTCCAAAATACGTTTCGCTTTAACTTATTTGTTCCACGTCATTGTCCATATTGGAACAGATTGTTTTGTTAGTTCTTGGTACATGAGATTAACTGCAATTGCCTTTTGTTGATCTAATATAATTATTATCTTCTGTGGTCTCATACTGTATCGTCCAATCGTTATAGATCAAGCTCATGTAACGTCCGTAAAATCTCGATGCCCTACAAGTCCATGAATGTTCCAAATTAAGTACATTCGCAGCTGGAGATGCTTGCTCTCATTGCCAACAACGTCAGGAGCAGGCAAGGTACGACGGGAACTCAGAATCATCAGTAAGTCATCGTCACATGAAAGTGAATTTTGAAATTTTGACGTTTTCGCCTTGAACGTTGGAACGAAATGTTCAGCCTCACCGCCAGCCTTTGGCAACAATTGTGCTGCCCTAACATTCTGTATTTCATTGTGTCTGCAAAGGTGTGCAAATTCCTTGGAAGGAAAAGGAGGTTCACTGTCAGAAACAAATTGTTTGTTGAAAGCCTTCGGGAGAAAATACGGAAGCGAGTGCCAAGGTAGTGTTGGTGGCATTTGTAGTATCCATTTTGATAGAAAAAGGGTATTTACTGAAGGCATCTACTATAATCAACCAAGGTATTTTCCAAAAGAGCTAGCAACGTCTATAGGGACGCGTTTCATGAGGTATTGGAATGTGGCTAGGAGAAAAGTTCCTGGCGCGTAACGGCGGTGGTGGTGGTTAGTGTTTAACGTCCCGTCGTCAACGAGGTCATTAGAGCGCAAGCTCGGGTTAGGGAAGGATTGGGAAGGAAATCGGCCGTGTCCTTTCAAAAGAACCATCCCGGCATTTGCCTGAAACGATTCAGGGAAATCACGGAAAACCTAAATCAGGATGGCTGGAGGCGGGATTGAACCGTCGTCCTCCCGAATGCGAGTCCAGTGTGCTAACCACTGCGCCACCTCGCTCGGTGGCGCGTAACGGCCCGATCGTCCACGCAAGGGGACAGTGTACCTTCACACAATGTATTTGCTTATCTAAACCAATCCATGTTCAATGTTGGCACCCCAGCTGCCCTTACAGGGCAGGTCCGGCCGCTTTGGTGCAGGTCTTATTACATTCGACGCCACATTGGACGACCTGCGCGCCGGATGGGGATGAAGTGATGATGAAGATAACACAACACCCAGTCCCCGAGCGGAGAAAATCCCCGACCCAACTGGGAATCGAACCCGGGTCCCTTAGGACGACAGTCCGTCATGTTGCCCATTCAGCTATCAGGGCGGACACTGTTCCTAGTAACCTCTATGCAGAATACCTGTCGTTTGCAAGGAGGACGGTATTAACACTCTTGTTTGCTCGTTAGGTGTGTGAAGCAGAATCGTATCACGCACCAAGTCTCTTGGCACCAAGGGATCGGGAATACATTTCTAGAAGCGGGGCCAGCTTTTTCGAATGCATGTTCTCCACAATTGTAGTTATTGTTCATCCACTTATTGGTCATCCTCCGTGGCTTGTGCGATCCGCCGTGAATCAATAGTCAAAGAAGTCATTGCTTGGCAGACAGAAGGCTCAATACGTAAATAAGGAGCTTCCGATGTGGCGAATGCGGCATTTGTGGCGACAGGTAAACGAGACGATGTGTCGGCGTTTGCGGTTGCGCCGTCGGGCGATACAGAATTTCGTACCCGTAACTTGATAATAATAGCGATCACCGTCGAAGCTTTTGAGCCATGAGGTCGCATACTTGTTTCGACGGATGAAATAGAGCAGTCAAAGGTTTATGATCCGTTACCAGGAAAAATTTTCTCTCATACATGCAACGATTAAATTTGGTGCCAGCATACACTGGTAAGCCTAAACATTAGGACCACTGTCCACCGCAAAGTTGGATGTCGCTCGGTGGCGTCGTGCGAACGTGACATGGCAAGAAAAGTGTGTAAGTGGATCAAAGACAGATGGGGAATAATTCCAGCAACGACGGGGGACGCAAATGGGCAAATCTACTTACATAGGTGACTTTGATAAAGGTGATATTATTTTTACCTAGAGCCCGTGAACGAGTATCTTGAAAGCGGCTTAGCTGATCGAATGTTCACGTGCTATTGAAGTGAGCATCTATGGAAGGTTGTAGAACGACAGCAAAACTACCACTGGACCATAAGTGGTTAGATGTCCACCACTCTTCACTGAACCGAGGTTTGGAGGTTTCCCTGCTCTATAAAGCAGGTGATGATCTGTGGTATCTCTGCCGAAACGGCACAACGCCAGTGGCGTCCGTGAGTGATTCCGAGCACACCGTTCATCTTACGTTATTGAAAATGGGGCTTCACAACAGACGACCACTATGTTTTTACATGCTGGCCCCATTAGCATGGTCGAGATTGGACCATAGATTAAAGGAGACGTGTCGTCTCTTAGGATCACATTTTTGTTACATCACGTCAATAGTCATCTCCACAAACGCCGTTATCCATGCGAACGGTGGTTCGAAACGTGCACTACGGCAACGAAACAGTCTGGTGGGAGCAGTGGTGTGATGTGGGAGACAATCTGCTGCACTCGCATGGGATCTATGGCAATAATCGAAGACGCGCTGACAGCAGTGAGCCACTTTCAACCCTTCATGCTTGATGTCTTCCCTGCCGGCGATATCACCTCCCAACAGGATAACTGTCCACGCCTCGAAGCCAGACCTGTGCTATACTGGTTTGAGGAGCATGTTTTGGTCACGAAATTTGCTTGATATGAATATAATGGAGCCCATCTGGATGACTATGGTGGGCCATCAAACACAAATCAGCAGCCCTCTGTTTAAGGAAATTACACGGTTTGTGACTTGACAGCAGGTGCAACATAGCCCCGCAAACCTGCCAAAAAACCATGATAATCAGAATCGATGATATACACTAATGGCCATTAAAATTGCTACACCAAGAAGAAATGCACATGATAAACAGGTATTCATTGGTCAAACATATTACACTAGAACTGACATGTGATTACATTTTCACGCAATTTGGGTGCATAGATCCTGAGAAATCAGTACCCAGAAAAACCACGTGTGGCCGTAAAAACGGCCTTGATGCGCCTGGCCATTGAGTCAAACAGAGCTTGGATGGCGTGTACAGGTACAGCCCCCCTTCCAGCTTCAACACGATACCACAGTACATCTAGAGTAGTGACTGGCGTATTGTGACGAGCCAGTTGCTCGGCCACCATTGGCTCTGAGCAATATGGGACTTAACATCTGAGGTCATCAGTCCCCTAGAACGTAGAACTACTTAAACCTAACTAACCTAAGGACATCACACACATCCATGCCCGAGGCAGGATTCGAACCTGCGACCGTAGCAGTCGCGCGGTTCCGGACTGCGCGCCTAGAACCGCTAGACCACCGCGGCCGGCTCGGCCACCATTGACCATACGTTTTCAATTGGTGAGAGATCTAGCAAATGAGCTGGCCAGAAACACCCGTACAGAACCTGCAACATGCGGTTGTGCATTATCCTGCAGAAATGTAGGGTTTCGCAGGGATCGAATGAAGGGTAGAACCACGGGTCGTATCACATCTGAAATATAACGTCCACTGTTCAAAGTGCCGTCAATGCGAACAAGAGGTGACCGAGACGTGCAAACAATGGCACCCCATACCATCACACCGGTTGATACGCCAGTATGGCGATGACGAATACACGCTTTCAATGTGCGTTCACCGCTGTGTCGCCAAACACGGATGCAACCATCATAATGCTGTAAACAGAACCTGGATTCATCCGAAAAAATGACGTTTTGCCATTCGTGCACCCAGGTTCGTCGTTGAGTACACCATCGCAGGCGCTCTGTGATGCAGCATCAAGGATAAAAGCAGTCATGGTCTCCGATCTGATAGTCCATGCTGCTGCAAACGTCGTCGAACTGTTCGTGCAGCTGGTTGTTGTCTTGCATACGTTCCCATCGGTTGACTCAGGGATCGAGAAGTGGCTGCACGATCCGTTACAACCATGCCGGTAAGATCCTTGTCGTCTTGACTGCTAGTGATACGAGGCCGTTGGGATCTAGCACGGCGTTCCGTATTACCTCCTGAACCCACCGATTCCATATTCTGCTAACAGTCATTGGATCTCGACCAGCGCGAGCAGCAATGTCGCGATACGATAAACCGCAATCGCGATAGGCTGCCATTCGAATTTTATCAAAGTCGGAAACGTGATGGTACGCATTTCTCCTCCTTACACGAGTCATCACAACAACGTTTTACCAGGCAACGCGTCTGTAGTACGTCATCTTCGTGGTGTAGCAATTGTAATGGCCATTAGTGTATTGGGTTTCAAATATGGATCAACAGGTTACTAAAACAGTGGTCTATATGTATACACTCCTGGAAATGAAAAAAAGAACACCTTGACACCGGTGTGTCAGACGCACCATACTTGCTCCGGACACTGCGAGAGGGCTGTACATGCAATGATCACACGCACGGCACAGCGGACACACCAGGAACCGCGGTGTTGGCCGTCGAATGGCGCTAGCTGCGCAGCATTTGTGCACCGCCGCCGTCAGTGTCAGCCAGTTTGCCGTGGCATACGGAGCTCCATCGCAGTCTTTAACACTGGTAGCATGCCGCGACAGCGTGGACGTGAACCGTATGTGCAGTTGACGGACTTCGAGCGAGGGCGTATAGTGGGCATGCGGGAGGCCGGGTGGACGTACCGCCGAATTGCTCAACACGTGGGGCGTGAGGTCTCCACAGTACATCGATGTTGTCGCCAGTGGTCGGCGGAAGGTGCACGTGCCCGTCGACCTGGGACCGGACCGCAGCGACGCACGGATGCACGCCAAGACCGTAGGATCCTACGCAGTGCCGTAGGGGACCGCAGTGCCACTTCCCAGCAAATTAGGGACACTGTTGCTCCTGGGGTATCGGCGAGGACCATTCGCAACCGTCTCCATGAAGCTGGGCTACGGTCCCGCACACCGTTAGGCCGTCTTCCGCTCACGCCCCAACATCGTGCAGCCCGCCTCCAGTGGTGTCGCGACAGGCGTGAATGGAGCGACGAATGGAGACGTGTCGTCTTCAGCGATGAGAGTCGCTTCTGCCTTGGTGCCAATGATGGTCGTATGCGTGTTTGGCGCCGTGCAGGTGAGCGCCACAATCAGGACTGCATACGACCGAGGCACACAGGGCCAACACCCGGTATCATGGTGTGGGGAGCGATCTCCTACACTGGCCGTACACCACTGGTGATCGTCGAGGGGACACTGAATAGTGCACGGTACATCCAAACCGTCATCGAACCCATCGTTCTACCATTCCTTGACCGGCAAGGGAACTTGCTGTTCCAACAGGACAATGCACGTCCGCATGTATCCCGTGCCACCCAACGTGCTCTAGAAGGTGTAAGTCAACTACCCTGGCCAGTAAGATCTCCGGATCTGTCCCCCATTGAGCATGTTTGGGACTGGATGAAGCGTCGTCTCACGCGGTCTGCACGTCCAGCACGAACGCTGGTCCAACTGAGGCGCCAGGTGGAAATGGCATGGCAAGCCGTTCCACAGGACTACATCCAGCATCTCTACGATCGTCTCCATGGGAGAATAGCAGCCTGCATTGCTGCGAAAGGTGGATATACACTGTACTAGTGTCGACATTGTGCATGCTCTGTTGCCTGTGTCTATGTGCCTGTGGTTCTGTCAGTGTGATCATGTGATGTATCTGACCCCAGGAATGTGTCAATAAAGTTACCCCTTCCTGGGACAATGAATTCACGGTGTTCTTATTTCAATTTCCAGGAGTGTATTATAGACATGGCTTCCTTCTCCAGCTGACAATAATTAATCTGAGCACCATTCAAAGTTTTGGAAGAAATCGCAATGGGACGTTCTCTCTTGCCAATATTTTTGCATAAAACTTCTCCGATGCCATGGGACGAGGCATCGACTGTAATCACAAGTATTTTGAGCGTATTGTAGTGCATAAGGCAAGATTGACTAAGCAATGCATTTTTCAGTTTTTGCAACACTTGGTCACAGTCTTTTGTCCAATTGAACAGAACATTTTTGCGTCTGAGACTGCAGCTCATGTAGATTCTTAGGAGATGGGAACTGCTGAATTGCTTTGCAAATGTTTCGTCGCAGGACGAGCGCCATTGGCGTCGATGATAGGTCCTAAGTATTCAGTTGCTGAATTGAAGAAAGAAGTTTCGGCGAGTTACATTTGAGGCCCGCCTCAGTCAAAACTTGAAAAAAACAGTCCAAATTTTTAAGGTGTTGTTTCGGTGTTTGTCCAGAGACAATGATATCGTGAAGCTGCTTAATACAAGAAGGCGTCTTGGGCGTTACGTGTTCGAGAAATTTTGAAACAAGATAGATGCGGAAGCTCTTCTGCAAGGTAGGTGTTGGTACTGAAACAAGTCGATATGACTATTCACAACAAAAATTTTCTTTCTATCTTTGCTGAATGGTAATTGAAGATAGGCTTCTAAAAGGTCCATTTTTGAGGAGAACTGTCCTCTTGCTAGGCGATAAAAAATTTCCTCCGTACATGGGAGTTTATCGTGTGTTTGAAATCCGCACAAACACAAATCTTCCCATTTGGCTTAGTAACGACAACTGGTGACTACTGAATTGCTGAACAAGATTCTAAGACACCAGCTGATTCCGGGCACTGAATTTCTGTATCCACGTCGTTACGTAACGCATGCGGTATGGGGTGTCCGCTGCAAAGTTTGGGTTGCACGTTGTCTTTCGTCGTAATGTGAGCCTGAAAATATCTAGCATGTCCTAGAGTACCGTAGAACAAATATTGATACTTGTCACAGAGATGTTGAACTTTGGCATGGGAGACATTTGGGTCAATGGCATGCATATTGTCTTATGTCTAATCCAGAGGAATCTATCGCGTCCACGGAGCCGGCCGTTGTGACCGAGTGGTTCTAGGCGCTTCAGTCCGGAACTGCACTGCTGCTACAGTCGCAGGCTCGAATCCTGCCTCGGGCATGGCTGTGTGTGTGTGCTGTCCTTAGGTTAGTTAGGTTTAAGTAGTTCTTAGGGGACTGATGACCTCAGATGTTAAGTCCCATAGTGATTAGAGCCATTTGAACCATATGAATCGCGTCCACACCGAAAATATTTGGTCTCATGCATGAGCGGACTACAGTGAAAAGACTTTCTTATTCGCGTTATTGTATTTTGCAGGTAAGCGGCACGTTCCAAGGCCTGAAGGTCTGTCACCATTATAGGCGGTGAGATGTCTACTTGATGTCTGCAAAGATGGTTGGCCAATTTTTTCGTAAGTATCCAAGTTAAGAAACGAGACAGGAGTTCTGGTCTCTAGTTGAAAAGACACTGACTGGTTACAAATTTGCAACGTAATCCACAGTTCGTGGTGTCTTCTCTGAATACAATTGTCCATTCCGTGGTGCGGAAACTTTTCTGTCTCCACTTGCACATTAGAGCGCTTTCTCGAATTTCGAGATTGGGAGAGCCTTTTTGAAGAGTGTATGTAGTTCTCGTGTTAAACACAAGTGTGTGCGCATTCTCTGCGACTTTGCCTGTCTCATTTTTGAGCAGGAGGAGGCGTAGAATCTGAACATGAAATGATATTGATTTCCAGCCGTTCCAGCTTTGGTTTATTCCCGTGTAAAACAGAGGGCCTTTCTAGTCTTTTGCAGGGAGACCGGTTTTGTATGTCCGGTGCGCTGGCAAAAATTGCATTCAGCTTGTCTGAAAGAACAGTTCTTTTCATCTTGCACGACATAGCCTTCGTCACATGACTTTGTTTCGCGCAGAGCCAGGGCAATGTAATTCTCGATGCGCCGGCGGGGCAAACGTTGTATGTAGGGTGTCCGGCCACGTTTATGCGGTGCTGGCTTGCGAGTGCTGGGGACGGGACTGTGCCTTGTACACGGGCTGTTTGTCCAAAGTGAAACGATAACTGGCTCACAGAAACCTTGCTCGGCTAAATCTTGAGCTTCGTGTGCATCGATAAATTTATGCACTTTACTGAAGCTAAGGTTGCGATGATCCAGAATTTCGGCACTCACTCTACTATTTAATAGATTCTGAATAATAGCATTGCGAAGTATTTCATCCTGATAAGCTGCGTGGAATGTCAGATCCCTTTATCGGGCAGGTAGATTAGAAAATTTAAAAAGGGAAATGGATAGGTTAAAGTAGTTAGATATAGTGGGAATTAGTGAAGTTTAGTGGCAGGAGGAACAAGACCTTTGGTCACATGAATAGTTGTTGTTGTTGTGGTCTTCAGTCCTGAGACTGGTTTGATGCAGCTCTCCATGCAACTTTATCCTGTGCAAGCTTCTTCATCTCCCAATACGTACTGCAGCCTACATCCTTCTGAATGTGTTTAGTGTATTCATCTCTTGGTCTCCCTCTATGATTTTTACCCTCCACGCTGCCCTCCAATACTAAACTGGTGATCTCTTGATGCCTCAGAACATCTCCTACCAACCAATCCCTTCTTCTTGTCAAGTTGAGCCACAGACTCCTCTTCTCCCCAATCCAATTCAAAACTTCCTCATTAGTTACGTGATCTACCCATCTAATCTTCAGCATTCTTCTGTAGCACCAGATTTCGAAAGCTTCTATTCTCTTCTTGTCCAAACTATTTATCGTCCATGTTTCACTTCCATACATGGCTACACTCCATACAAATACTTTCAGAAACGACTTCCTGACATTTAAATCTATACTCGATGTTAACAAATTTCTCTTCTTCAGAAACGTTTTCCTTGCCATTGCCAGTCTACATTTTATATTCTCTCTACTTCGACCATCATTAGTTACATTGCTCCCTAAATAGCAAAACTCCTTTACTACTTTAAGTGTCTCATTTCCTAATCTAATTCCTTCAGCATCGCCCGACTTAATTCCACCACATTCCATTATCCTCGTTTTGCTTTTGTTGATTTTCATCTTATATCCTCCTTTCAAGACACTGTCCATTCCGTTCAACTGCTCTTCCAAGTCCTTTTCTGTCTCTGACAGAATTACAATGTCATCAGCGAACCTTAAAGTTTTTATTTCTTCTCCATGGATTTTAATACCTACTCGTGATTTTTCTTTTGTTTCCTCTACTACTTGCTCAATATACAGTTTGAATAACATCGGGGAGAGGCTACAACCCTGTCTCACTCCCTTCCCAACCAGTGCTCCCCTTTCATGTCCCTCGACTCTTATAACTGCCATCTGGTTTCTGTACAAATTGTAAATAGCCTTTCGCTCCCTATATTTTACCCCTGCTATCTTCAGAATTTGTAAGAGATTATTCCAGTCAACATTGTCAAAAGCTTTCTCCAAGTCTACAAATGCTAGAAACGTAGGCTTGCCTTTTCTTATTCTATTTTCTAAGATAAGTCGTAGGGTCAGTATTACCTCACGTGTTCCCATATTTCTACGGAATCCAAACTGATCTTCCCCGTGGTCGGTTTCTACCAGTTTTTCCATTCGTCTGTACTGAATTCTCGTTAGTATTTTGCAGCCGTGACTTACTAAACTGACAGTTCGGTAATTTTCACATCTGTCAAAACCTGCTTTCTTTGGGATTGGAATTATTATATTCTTCTTGAAGTCTGAGGGTATTTCGCCTGTCTCATACATTATGCTCACCAGATGGTAGAGTTTTGCCAGGACTGGCTCTCCCAAGGCTGTCAGTAGTTCTAATGGAATGTTGTCTACTCCCGGGGCCTTGTTTCGACTTAGGTCTTTCAGAGCTTTATCAAATTCTTCACGCAGTATCATATCTCCCTTTTCATCTTCGTCTACCTCCTCTTCCATTTCCATAATATTGTCCTCAAGAACATCGCCCCTGTATAGACCCTCTATATACTCCTTTCTGCTTTCCGTTCTTTGCTTACAACTGGGTTCCCATCTGAGCTCTTGATATTCGTGCAAGTGGTTCTCTTTTCTCCAAAGGCCTCTTTAATTTTCCTGTAGGCAGTATCTATCTTACCCCTAGTGAGGTAAGCCTCTACATTCTTACATTTGCCCTCTAGCCATTCCTGCTTAGCCATTTTGCACTTCCTGTCAATCTCATTTTTGAGACGTTTGTATTCCTTTTTGCCTGCTTCATTTACTGCATTTTTATATTTTCTCCTTTCATCAATTAAATTCAGTATTTCTTCTGTCACCCAAGGATTTCTACTAGCCCTCGTCTTTTTACCTACTTGATCCTCTGCTGCCTTCACCACTTCATCCCTCAAAGTTATCCATTCTTCTTCTACTGTATTTCTTTCCCCCATGCATGTCAATTGTTCCTTTATGCTCTTCCTGAAACTCTCTACAACCTCCGGTTCTTTCAGTTTATCCAGGTCCCATCTCTTCAAATTCCCACCTTTTTGCAGTTTCTTCAGTTTTAAATTACAGTTCATAACCAATAGATTGGGGTCAGAGTCCACATCTGCCCCTGGAAATGTCTTACAATTTAAAACCTGGTTCCTAAATCTCTGTCTTACCATTATATAATCTATCTGATATCTTCTAGTAGTGGTGGTGGTGGTTAGTGTTTAACGTCCCGTCGACGACGAGGTCAATAGAGACGGAGCGCAAGCTCGGGTTAGGGAAGGATTGGGAAGGAAATCGGCCGTGCCCTTTCAAAGGAACCATCCCAGCATTTTCCTGAAACGATTTAGGGAAATCACGGAAAACCTAAATCAGGATGACTGGAGACGGGATTGAACTGTCGTCCTCCCGAAAGCGAGTATATTTCATCAATTTCTTCGTCATCTGCAGAGATAGTTGGCGTATAAACTTGTACTACTGTTGTAAGCGTGGGCTTCGTGTCTATCTTGGCCACAATAATGCAGATTCACTAAGCAGATTCAGAAGGATGTGGGTTGCTGTAGATACTGGGAGATGAAGAAGCTTGCACAGGATAGGGTAGCATGGAGAGCTGCATCAAACTGGTCTCAGGACTGAAGACTACAACAACAAGCTGCGTCATGGGTACAATTGAATTTACAGCATCCAGTCAAGCCCTGTGAAACGCCCGCTTAACCCGCTTGGTAGAACAGGTGATTAGGATTGTGGGAAGGGCCAAATAAGGTGGCGGTCACTTTCACTTCAAAATTGTAATTTAATAACTATTCCACGGCTGAAGGCCTCCAAACAAGAAATCTTAAAAGTCAACAAGATAGATTTCAAGTGACTGATGACACGTAGTTAAAATTGCAAATAAAATCATTAAATCACACCTAGGCAGAAAGCCTCAAGGCAAATCCACCAAAAAAGAACACTGACTGAATTTACGTCAGTGTCCAGGGCAGGTAACCAGAACACTAACGGCCACAAGGAAGAAAATTTCGCTGGTACACTTGAATTGTGGTGAACCAATATAGTTAATTCCACCGCATGGTGGCTCGATTTCACCACTACAACCACTCGGTACTGCTCACAGGAAAAGCTCCCCAACAGCGAACTACCGAAACGAACGACACAACATGAACGGACGTGGTTTGCGTACTTACGACACCACTCAAGTTTGACGTCCTGGGTCGGTGAGCCACGAAGCTCGTAGGGATCGGACAGATCCACACACGCTCCGACACTGAGCAGGGAAGGGCAGCGGACCCAGCCGACTGCGCCGCATGCAGACATACTCTCTGGTCCGCACCAACCGACCGACTGCCCGCACACAGCCTAGCCGGAAACTATATGCACAAGACCAAAGCTGGTACGAGGTGCAAATATCGATACACATCGCTGTTGCCACAGGTAGAAGGAGGAAGAACCTCGGCATAACCGCAACATCGGCGGGAAATGAAACGCAGATAGCCAAGTTCATGGAAACGCATGGTTGGGGGGAGCACAGTTTACCTGGATTCTGTAATTTTTTCTTTACAGGACTGATCTCTACGATGTTGCGTGAGGAAAAATTTATACCGCACAGGATTAACGTGTATTTGTCTATCAAAAGTTTGTTTACACTTGGAGTTATCACCTCGTAGGGCTAGGTATAGAGCTCACTGAAGGGACACAATTTCACTAAGAGCTGGTAGATGCACTCTCCCGCAGATGAAAAAAAAAAGTGCACGACTTGATGCACCCTTGATTTTGTAGGCGTCGAAATGTTGATGCAGCTGTGTTACATTTATGTTTACATCTAATCGAAATACGAGAACGGCAGAGGCGGCAGTTGAATTCCTTCTTCAGCTTCTGGCTCTTTTTACTCCTGGACTGCTTGCACTTGTACGAGACAAGAAACTACTGACAGCAGTTCTTTTATTTGTTGACTCTGAAGCTGAGCAAGAGATGTTAGACTCTGCTCAGCAGTTAAATGCCCCTCTACCTGGTTTGTTACGATTTCTTAAACATTTCAGTTTATGTATTTCAAATTAATAGACACACACATAAACATACACACACATGCACACAAACACACACAGACACACATAAATGCAATAGAAAGGAAAAAAAGACTGTTCTGCTATGGTGTCCAGTACTCTTTGTTCCACTTTCCTTTTTCTCGTCGCTAGTCTGTCATGATTGCTTCGTACGCTGTGTGGTTCTTTCGTGGATACAGGAACGAGGAACAGACGTTGTTCATGAAGCGAAAATTCAGTCATTATTCCACATGTAATACGAAATAGTAAAAATAACACATAACCTTGCTGCCGAAATGAAAATATCAGTTGCTAACAGTAGTTTTAAATATAGAAATATATGCAGATACGAAAGATTTATCAATCTCTTACTCTTGAATACAATGTCTGTTCAGAAGATGTCGAGCTATGGTCTGGATGAAAGTTTGTTAACGTTATTCAAGAGGCAAATACACAAATATGGGGTCAGCTCATGAATGTTCGAATCACAATAGCTGCTGGAGTTCCGGAGACGGGATGCTTCCATCTCATTGGTTGTGGCGTAATCGTTCGTGGAACCCCCCTCGTGCCTCGTTGGCGGCTGTAGGAAACGCGGCGATGTAACTGATGGCACTCGTATTTGAAAGTACTAACGACTGGACGGCGGTCGAAGCCGCAAGAACCAGCACACAGCTCAAGGTATATACTTGTAGTCAACAAGTTACATCTACATCTAAACTCCGAAAGCCACCTCATGATCTATGGTGGATGGTACTTTGTGTACCTCTGTCATCGTTCCCCATTTTCATTTCGAATCCTAAATGGTACACAAGAAGAACGACTGTTGGTAATAAGTGGAATGTATTTGCAGTTGCGAATATGGACAACCATAATATGTGTAACGGATAGAGGACAACGGAAGATTGTTCCAGCCGTGGACTTCAACCCGTATTTCCCACTTATTGGAACGATCGCCTTACCATTAAGCTATCCGACCACGACTCACGGGCACACCCAGACTTCCATATGTCGTTAAAAACGCGTCTACAACGTGTACTCGTGCATCCAATATGAATATTCCCGTACAAGGAGTACGATATTGTCGTGCCTGTGTCCTTCAGGCAATATGATATTGCAGTGCTTGTGTTATTCCAAATTACGATAAAATGTTCCTGAAGACATGCATGTATGTTGACGGTCAAATGCCTGTTCCTACATCAATTGTTGATCCTCTGTAGGACCTCCTGGTATTCGCTACAGTTTTCAGTATTGGTATTGCTGTATATACCACAGCTTATCTCACTAGGGATAAAATAGATACTGTTTACAGGAAAATTAAAGAGACCTTTGGAGCAAGGAGAACCACAAGCATGAATATCAAGAGCTTTGATGGAAACCCAGTTCTAAGCAAAGAAGGGAAAGCAGAAAGGTGGAAGGAGTGTATAGAGGGTCTATACAAGGGCGACGTACTTGAGGACAATATTATGGAAGTGATGTAGATGAAGATGAAATGGGAGATATGATACTGCGTAAAGAGTTTGACAGAGCACTGAAAGATCTGAATCGAAACAAGGCCCCCGGAGTAGACAACATTCCATTAGAACTACTGACAGCCTCGGGAGAACCAGTCCTGACAAAACTCTACCATCTGGTGAGCAAGATGTACGAAACAGGCGAAATACCCTCAGACTTTAAGAAGAATATAATAATTCCAATCCCAAAGAAAGCAGGTGTTGACAGATGTGAAAATTACCGAACTATCAGTTTAATAAGTGACAGCTGCAAAATACTCACGCGAATTATTTACAGACGAATGGAAAATCTGGCAGAAGCCGACCACGGGGAAGATCAGTTTGGATTCCGTAGAAATGTTGGAACACGTGAGGCAATACTGACCCTACGACTTATCTTAGAAGATAGATACCGAGCGAGGTGGCGCAGTGGTTAGCACACTGGAGTCGCATTCGGGAGGACGACGGTTCAATCCCGTCTCCGGCCATCCTGATTTAGGTTTTCCGTGATTTCCCCAAATCGTTTCAGGCAAATGCCGGGATGGTTCCTTTGAAAGGGCACGGCCGATTTCCTTCCCCATCCTTCTCTAACCCGAGCTTGCGCTCCGTCTCTAATGACCTCGTTGTCGAGGGGACGTTAAACACCACTAACCTAACCTAGAAGATAGATTAAGGAAAGGCAAACCTACGTTTGTAGACTTAGAGAAAGCTTTTGACAATGTTGATTGGAACGCTCTCTTTCAAATTCTGATGGTGGCAGGGGTAAAATACAGGGATCGAAAGGCTATTTACAATTTGTACAGAAACCAGATGGCAGTTATAAGAGTCGAGGGGCATGAAAGGGAAGCAGTGGTTGGAAAGGGAGTGAGACAGGTTTGTAGCCTATCCCCAATGTTATTCAATCTGTATATTGAGCAAGCAATAAAGGAAACAAAAGAGAAGTTCGGAGTAGGTATTAAAATCCACGGAGAAGAAATAAAATCTTTGAGGTTCGCCGATGACATTGTAATTCTGTCAGAGACAGAAAAGGACTTGGAAGAGCAGTTGAACGGAATGGACAGTGTCTTGAAAGGAGGGTATAAGATGAACATCAACAAAAGCAAAACGAGGATAATGGAATGTAGTCGAATTAAGACGGGTGATGTTGAGGGTATTAGATTGGGAAGTGAGACACGTAAAGTAGTAAAGGAGTTTTGCTATTTTGGGAGCCAAATAACTGACGATGGTCGAAGTAGAGAAGATATCAAATGTAGACTGGCAATCGCAAGGAAAGCGTTTTTGAAGAAGAAAAATTTGTTAACATCGTGTATAGATTTAAATGTCAGGAAGTCGTTTCTGAAAGTATTTGTATTAAGTGTAGCCATGTATGGAAGTGAAACGTGGACGATAAATACTTTAGACAAGAAGAGAATAGAAGCTTTTGAAATGTGGTGCTACAGAAGAATGCTGAAGATTAGATGGGTAGATCACATAACTAATGAGGAGGTATTGAATAGGATTGGGGAGAAGAGGAGCTTGTGGCACTACTTGACTAGACGAAGGCATCGGTTGGTAGGACATGTTCTTAGACATCGAGGGATCACCAATTTAGTATTGGAGGGCAGCGTGGAGGGTTAAAATCGTAGAGGGAGACCAAGAGATGAATACACTAAGCAGATTCAGAAGGATGTAGGCTGCAGTAGGTACTGGGAGATGAAGAAGCTTGCACAGGATAGAGTAGCATGGAGAGCTGCATCAAACCACTCTCAGGACTGTAGACCACAACAACAACAACAACAACGACAGCGTCACCCGCGAACTGCCTCATGGAGCGTCCTAAGTTTCTACAAGGCCGTTTACATATATTGCGAGCGGTATTATAACACTTGTCAACGGACTTGCCGCAGTGGTAACACCCGTTCCCGTCAGATCACCGAAGTTAAGAGCTGTCGGGCTGCGCCAGCACTTGGATGGGAGACCATCCTGTCTGCCGAACGCTGTTGGCAAGCGCTGTGCACTCGGCCATTGTGAGGCAAACTGAGGAGCTACTTGATTGAGAAGTAGGTGTCGGAAATTGACATACAGCTGGGAGAGCGGCGTGCTGACCACATGCCCCTCCATATCCGCATCCAGTGACGCCTGTGGGCTTAGGATGACAAGGCGGCCGGTCGGTACCATTGGGCCTTCATGGGCTGTTCGGGAGGAGTTTAGTTTAGTTTTATTATAACACTTACCGGACTTAGGTCTCAAGATCTATCTCCGTGAAGAACGACATGCTGAAGTGTACCTGTAAGTAACTTTTCGATCTAATTACACAGATGATAGGATGATCTGTGGGATACTTTTTTGTTAATAAGGTGACAGTCGTGCCGGATGCCGCTACATCTGCGATGCGGCTCATCACTAATTCGTAGATTCTTTGCACACAGCAGTAGCGCCACCGACAGGCCGTGCTGGGTATGCTGAAGCTGGTAGAGGCAGTCCGGGAGGAGCTGGAAGTGGCGCGAGATGTGTCTGTCGCTGGGCCCGAAATGGAGGGCGGAATGATGGGGTGAGCTACCGTGTTGCTGTATGGCGGCAGAGCCATGTTAGAAGGTTGTTGGTTTGGCTCTAGTAACACTGACGGGATGGGAGACGACTACAAGCGGTAGTGCATGAATTTTGCAGGAGAAACTCCCGGAAGAGAAGGGTTATTTCTGTCTAGTTGCATCTATATTTCCAACAGAGTTTTACGAGACGTTCTTCTGAGCTAAAGCGTCGAATATTTTAAGCTCCACGAGATGTTAATCTACAGTTCTGTTCCCGTCGTCCGCGTATCTGTTAATTGTGGCTATCAGACCGTTATTTCAAATAACTCACAATTAGTAACTGTGCTCGAGGGCATCACCTCCGTTGCGCGTGCAAATGGTCTTTCTCTGATAGTTGTTACAACTCGTATCCTTTGGATATTTTGTGCAAGGGCCTAACACTTACATTGTGTGTAAGTGGGTATGGGGTATTTCAATTGTGGTGGTTCTTTTAATGTGTGCGATGTACTGTTGGCCAAATTTTGGGTGATTTTAAACTGGCAGCAATTAATTTAAAGCTAAATTTAATAAATTTGGACAGTAGCGGTGTGGAAGTCGTAAAAATCGAGTCCAGCACTCTCGCATCTGTGAAACATAAGATGACATTTTGTCTTAGCAATATGCAACTATTTCAGGAAGTAAAATAATTTATTTACAGATTGAGGCCTTACAGTATATCATGTAATGTGACCGTGTCCATCTCAATCGTGAACCTGCAACAGTGACGTATGTCGGTTGAATATTGCGCTGACCTGTAACGGGCATTAGATGTACACTAAAACGTCGGACCAATATCTCGGATACCGAATAGCTAATGAATGTATTGTTAGTTGTTATTATATTCGTCTTAGTTGATGGATTATGCTTTCGACAATTACTTTACTTGTTGCTGAATGGCACCTCGATTATTACTTATTAGCGTACGGTTTTCAAATGGTTCAAATGGCTCTGAGTCCCCTAGAACTGAGAACTACTTAAACCTAACCAACCTAAGGACATCACACACATCCAAGCCCGAGGCAGGATTCGAACCTGCGACCGTAGCGGTCGCGCGGTTCCAGACTGTAGCGCCTAGAACCGCTCGGCCACCACGGCCGGCGTACGGTTTTCAATATAATGATTCTAGAGTCGTAATTTTGTTAAAATAAGCCATCTTCTGACCTTAAACTTTTTGTATTCGAATTATATGTCGGAACTAATTTGTATACAGCCACAGTTAAATTTGATTGATATGAATGGCCACTGAATATCTTTTAATCCTTTGACTAATTCGATTGTTCAATGCTGCTTTAAAAATATGTTTTGGCTATTGCGTGGAGTACCAGCTAAATTGTGGCTCTGTTGAATACGGTGGCCGTTAAGTGCCTAAATCTTGAATTAACTTTTATCATTTGTGGTTTATTGTATTTAATCAGTAGAGATATTTGGCTGCTTTTACCTCTTCTTAAAATTCAGTAAAGCGTCACCTGTACGGCCTCTCTATTTTAAATCAAGTATTTTGCGGGTCGGTTGAGTTTGGATTTAACGATAAGAGATTTTTAACGTTTTTAAAGAGTTGCTTTCGTAAATTTACAAAACTTGATCAAGAAAAGAGAGTATTTACTCAGAAATGTAATGTCTATTTCTAATATCTTTGTTTTAATAAATGTATCAAAGTGTCATTTTGCGCCTTATCCACCCAAGTCTCACTTGACACCCCTAAGCGGTATACTCTGATTGTCTTCAACGGAAGACGAAATTGCCTATTTGAAATGATTATAATCTTTTAATCACGTTTGTACCTTTTCCGCCTGCTTCCTCTACACAGTTTGCATAGTAACGACGTTCATGCAGAAATACCCTTAGATATCTCGTTACTGCTCGTCTCCTGATCCTTACATCATTTACTTTTGCTTTAGGGTTTATTATTATGTTCCCTTTGTGCAGGAGGCACGTTGTTTTTTTGAGCGTGCTAGCGTTAGTTTAACACTTCGATACCAGCCCTCAAGCTGGTGGAGGGCCTCATTACTTTTGTCTTCCTTAGTTCTTCCCGAGTCACCACTTACAAAAAGCAGCACATCACCTGTAGATGCCACCAGTCCGCCTACGTTACCGCCGTCATGTAACTTCTGTAGCATGGCCCCGGGGCCCGCCCGGCTAGCCGCGCGCTCTAACACGCTGCTTCCAGAGCGGGAAGATGTGCCAGTCCCCGAGCTCCAGTGTGCCGGCCAGCTTGTGGATGGTTTTTAAGACGGTTACCCATCTTCCTGGGAGATTGCGGGCTGCTTCTCCTTATTCCGCCTCAGTTACATTACGTCGGCGATTGCTGCGTGAACACCGTCTCCATGTGCGCTTATACCATAATTACTCTAACAAGCAAACACTGGCGTTACACTCGTCTGGTATGAGACGTTCCCGGAGGGGGGGGGGGGGGGAGGGGGCACTGGGGGTCGAACCGCACAATAGCTCGGGCTCGGTGTGGGGCAGCGGTGAGGTGGGTGGACTGCTGTGGCCTATTGTGGGGTTGTGAACCACTGAGGGCTACGGCGGGACGAAGCCTCTCCGTCCCCGGTTCAATACACAATAGCTCCTGTACTACATCCCAAAACGTTAGAGAAGCGCGTCGACCTTGGAATTAATCTCTCAGGCAATCAAAATAAAAATATAAATGTCGTGTGACTAGGGCCTCCAGTTGGGTAGACCGTTCACCAGGTGCAAGTCTTTCGATCTGACTCCACGTCGACAAATTGCGCGTCGATGGGGATGAAATGGTGATATTTAAGACACCAACAACACCCAGTCCCTGAGCAGAGAAAATCTCCGACCTAGTCGGGAATCGAACACGGCCCTTAGGATTGACATTCTGTCGCGTTGACAACTCACCTACCGGGGTCAGACCTCATGTAATTATACAGTGCTTCGAGACACTCCAAATCCCTTAGGCGACCAAAGAAAGACGGCCACCATAGGTTATCGAAAGCGCCCACAATGTCAATCAACATCGCTACAGTGTACGTAGAAGGAGCATCTGTCGCTAGCAAGATCGCGTTATTAACAGCGTCTTCAGCCGACTTGTCTTTTCTAAAGCTGTACTGGTGGGGGCTCGTCCCGTGTAGCATTCTGTGATCTTGTAACCTTTTGCATAATGCTTTTTGAAATACCTTGCTGAGAATGTTCAGAAGACAAATTAGTCTGTAAGATATGCGTATCGTTGCATCTTTATTTTTACCTTTTACTAATTATTACCGTGGATCATGGTGTGGGTTCCTGTAGTCATGTCCTAGTTCATGAACCACGGGCAACGTATGAGTGGCCAAGTAAGTGGTCCCGACAGTCGGGATACCAGTTACTTTGGAATAAGGCTGGGCATCTCGGACATATTCTGACTTGTGGTCACCTTTGTGCTCATACGGCAAAGACTACCAAATCCACCGGTTAGTCCCTCAACCGTTAGGGGTAAAACTCAATGGGACTCGGGGCAAGTAAGGCTAGCAACCTGCTTCCCCGGTACTTTAAATATGATGCTGGCAGCAATCAGAGCAAAATGCCTCGGATCTTTGGAGGTGACGGAGTCCCACCTCTAACTGACAAACCAGGGACTCCTAAGATACGACTCGCCAAACAAATGGTAATGAGATGGGGAGCTATTAATATCAATGGGGGCTACTCTGGGAAGACGGTAGAGCTGGCAGATGCTGCAAGTAAGATGGGGCTGGATGTTTTAGCTGTTAGTGACATTCGGGTAAGGCGTGAGAAAGAAGAGGAAGTGAGAGAATACAAGGTCTACCTGTCAGGAGTCAAAGCAGGAATAGCACAATGGGGTGTAGGGCTTTACATCAGGAAAGAAATGGAACCCAGCGTAGTTGCAATAAGGTATGTAAACGAACGACTGATGTGGATAGATTTGACAGTGTCTAGCAAGAAAATTAGGATTGTGTCAGTATATTCGCATTGTGAAGGGACAGATCAAGATAAGATGGATAGTTTTTATGATGCACTCAGTGATGTAGTTGTTAGAGTAAAGGACAAGGACAGTGTTCTGCTCATGGGTGATTTTGATGCCAGGATTGGAAATCGAACAGAAGGGTATGAAAAGGTTATGGGTAAATTTGGAGAGGATATGGAGGCCAACGGGAACGGGAAACAACTCTTGGATTTCTGTGCCAGTATGGGCTTAGTAATCACAAACTCCTTTTTTAAACATAAGAACATTCACCGGTATACTTGGGAAGGCAGGGGAACCAGATCTGTCATTGACTATATAATAACAGATCAGGAATTCAGGAAGGCTGCGAGGGACACACGTGTATTCAGGGGATTCTTTGATGACACTGATCATTATTTAATCTACAGCGAAATTGGTATTGTGAGGCCGAAAGTGCAGGGGGTCAGTCCATATGTAGGAGGATAAGAGTGGAGAAACTTCAGGATAAGGAAATCAGGCACAACTACATAACAATGATCTCAGAAAGGTACCAGTTAGTTGAATGTAGTCAATTACAGTCATTGGAAAAGGAATGGACAAGGTACAGGGACACAGTACTAGAAGTGGCTAAAGAATGTCTTGGAACAGTAGTGTGTAAAGGTAGGATGAAGGAAACAGCATGGTGGAATGACACAGTCAAGGCAGCCTGTAAAAGGAAAAAGAAGGCGTATCAAAAATGGCTACATACTAGAACTCAGGTAGGCAGAGAAGGTTATGTTGAAGAAAGAAAAAAAGCCAAACAGATAATTGCAGCATCCAAGAAGAAATCTTGGAAAGACTTTGGAAACAGGTTGGAGACTTTGGGTCAAGCTGCTGAAAAACCATTCTGGAGTGTAATTAGCAGTCTTCGAAAGGGAGGTAAGAAGGAAATGACAAGTATTTTGGACAGGTCAGGAAAACTGCTTGTGAATCCTGTGGATTCCTTGGGCAGATGGAGGGAATATTTTGAAGAGTTGCTCAATGTAGGTGAAAATACGATCAGTAATGTTTCAGATTTCGATCTACAATGGGATAGGAATGAGGATGGAAATAGGATCACATTTGAGGAAGTGGTGAAAATGGTCAATAGATTGCAGTGCAATAAAGCAGCTGTGGTGGATGAAATGAAGTCGGAACTCATCAAATACAGTGGAATGTCAGGTCTTAAATGGCTACACAGGATAATTGAAATGGCCTGGGAGTCGGGACAGGTTCCATCAGACTGGACAAAAGCAGTAATCACACCAGTCTTTAAAAATGGAAACAGAAAAGATTGTAACAACTACAGAGGTATCTCTTTAATCAGCGTTGTGGGTAAAATCTTCTCAGGTATTGTTGAAAGGAAAGTGCGAGTATTAGTTGAGGACCAATTGGATGAAAATCAGTGTGGGTTTAGGCCTCTTAGAGGTTGTCAGGACCAGATCTTTAGCTTACGGCAAATAATGGAGAAGTGTTATGAATGGAACAGGGAATTGTATCTATGCTTTATAGATCTAGAAAAGGCATATGACCGGGTTCCTAGGAGGACGTTATTGTCTGTTCTACGAGATTATGGAATAGGAGGCAAACTTTTGCAAGCAATTAAAGGTCTTTACATGGATAGTCAGGCAAATGTTAGAGTTGACGGTAAATTGAGTTCATGGTTCAGAGTAGTTTCAGGGTTAAGACAAGGCTGCAACCTGTCTCCACTGTTGTTCATATTATTTATGGATCATATGTTGAAAACAATAGACTGGCTGGGTGAGATTAAGATGTGTGAACACAAAATAAGCAGTCTCGCATATGCGGATGACTTAGTTGTGATGGCAGATTCGATTGAAAGTTTGCAATGTAATACACTCCTGGAAATGGAAAAAAGAACACATTGGCACCGGTGTGTCAGACCCACCATACTTGCTCCAGACACTGCGAGAGGGCTGTACAAGCAATGATCACACGCACGGCACAGCGGACACACCAGGAACCGCGGTGTTGGCCGTCGAATGGCGCTAGCTGCGCAGCATTTGTGCACCGCCGCCGTCAGTGTCAGCCAGTTTGCCGTGGCATACGGAGCTCCATCGCAGTCTTTAACACTGGTAGCATGCCGCGACAGCGTGGACGTGAACCGTATGTGCAGTTCACGGACTTTGAGCGAGGGCGTATAGTGGGCACGCGGGAGGCCGGGTGGACGTACCGCCGAATTGCTCAACACGTGGGGCGTGAGGTCTCCACAGTACATCGATGTTGTCGCCAGTGGTCGGCGGAAGGTGCACGTGCCCGTCGAACTGGGACCGGACCGCAGCGACGCACAGATGCACGCCAAGACCGTAGGATCCTACGCAGTGCCGTAGGGGACCGCACCGCCACTTCCCAGCAAATTAGGGACACTGTTGCTCCTGGGGTATCGGCGAGGACCATTCGCAACCGTCTCCATGAAGCTGGGCTACGGTCCCGCACACCGTTAGGCCGTCTTCCGCTCACGCCCCAACATCGTGCAGCCCGCCTCCAGTGGTGTCGCGACAGGCGTGAATGGAGGGACGAATGGAGACGTGTCGTCTTCAGCGATGAGAGTCGCTTCTGCCTTGGTGCCAATGATGGTCGTATGCGTGTTTGGCGCCGTGCAGGTGAGCGCCACAATCAGGACTGCATACGACCGAGGCACACAGGGCCAACACCCGGCATCATGGTGTGAGGAGCGATCTCCTACACTGGCCGTACACCACTGGTGATCGTCGAGGGGACACTGAATAGTGCACGGTACATCCAAACCGTCATCGAACCCATCGTTCTACCATTCCTAGACCGGCAAGGGAACTTGCTGTTCTAACAGGACAATGCACGTCCGCATGTATCCCGTGCCACCCAACGTGCTCTAGAAGGTGTAAGTCAACTACCCTGGCCAGCAAGATCTCCGGATCTGTCCCCCATTGAGCATGTTTGGGACTGGATGAAGCGTCGTCTCACGTGATCTGCACGTCCAGCACGAACGCTGGTCCAACTGAGGCGCCAGGTGGAAATGGCATGGCAAGCCGTTCCACAGGACTACATCCAGCATCTCTACGATCGTCTCGATGGGAGAATAGCAGCCTGCATTGCTGCGAAAGGTGGATATACACTGTACTAGTGCCGACATTGTGCATGCTCTGTTGCCTGTGTCTATGTGCCTGTGGTTCTGTCAGTGTGATCATGCGATGTATCTGACCCCAGGAATGTGTCAATAAAGTTTCCCCTTCCTGGGACAATGAATTCACGGTGTTCTTATTTCAATTTCCAGGAGTGTATTTCAGAGCTAGCTCAGAAATGTAAGAACTATGGTATGAAGATTAGCATCTCCAAAACGAAAGTAATGTCAGTGGGAAAGAGATATAAACGGATTGAGTGCCAAATAGGAGGAACAAAGTTAGAACAGGTGGACAGTTTCAAGTACTTGGGATGCATATTCTCGCAGGATGGCAACATAGTGAAAGAACTGGAAGCGAGGTGTAGCAAAGCTAAAGCAGTGAGTGCTCAGCTACGATCTACTCACTTCCGCAAGAAGGAAGTCAGTACCAAGACTAAGTTATCAGTGCACCGTTCAATCTCTCGACCAACTTTGTTGTATGGAAGCGAAAGCTGGGTGGATTCAGGTTACCTTATAAACAAGGTTGAGGTTACGGATATGAAAGTAACTAGGATGATTGCAGGTACTTGTAGATGGGAACAATGGCAGGAGTGTGTCCACAATGAGGAAATCAAAGAAAAACTGGGAATGAACTCGAAACAGTCAGGGCGAACAGGCTTAGATGGTTGGGTCATGTTACACGCATGGGAGAAGCAAGGTTACTCAAGAGACTCATTGGTTCAGCAGTAGAGGGTAGGAGGAGTCGTGCCAGACCAAGGAGAAGGTACCTGGATTCGGTTAAGAATGATTTTGAAGTAATAGGCTTAACATCAGAAGAGGCACCAATGTTAGCACGGAATAGGGGATCATGGAGGAATTTTATAAATGGGACTGTGCTCCACACTGAACGCTGAAAGGCATAAACAGTCTTAAGTGATGATGATGATGATGATGACTAATTATTACCACTTCATCTTTCTTCTACGGTGCAGAGACCCTTCCTTGCATGAGACACTCATAGTACAGGTCGCACAAGTAACTATCTAACCGGTAACATAAGACTTCTGTTACTTCGGCGGGGATACCATCCGGTCCTGGAGATTATTTTCCTTTTCAGCCTTAAAGTTATTTGTCTAATATCTTCTTGTGCGGCAAAGTACACAGCTTTACTGTTTAGGTATTTTTTCCATAACATTACCCGTAACCTACGCTGACCATTCGTCTCACCTTCTTGTCCTTGGTCACAAAGTAGTGTTTCCATAAGCAGGACAACTGTCAGTTACCGTACCATCATTCCTAATGAGCGTGGGTAAGACTGCTGGTGACCGTATTTTCCCGCAGCCTTTTTTGTATGGTACGCCTCAGTACACACATTATTACAACCATTAAGAATCATACGTCGCCAGCTCTTGTTACATACACTATGGTCAAAACATAAATAATATTCTGAAAGCTCATTATAGTTGAAATACTTTCGATATCATCTTTACGCTCATCATGCACTTTGGCATACTCAGTAGGACACAGAAATTCTTTCTTGAAAGCTGCCTGAAACTTATCCAGTGTTTGATTCCTGTATAAGAATTTAAATCCCCATTCATGAGCCTCATCTCTTACATGCCCAACAACAACTCTGATCTTTTACGTCCCTAAATCTTCACAGAAGATATTCGCCTTCTTTATGCTATAACAGCAGCATTTCTCATCCTTCTGGTTGTAATCTACGTAAACAGTTTATATTACGTAGATAAACCTACAATACGATCATATTACTGAGATAAAAATACGATCCGAACATAAATGTAGACTACATGCAAAAAAAGAAAAAAAAAGACGCGGACACAAGGTTCATGTCAAATAGCAGCTTTAAAACCTAGGAAACTTCGAGTATCTCTCAGTGTTCACATACTGCTTTTAAAAAAAGATTGCTTGTCGAATAGCGTCTGGGCAGCAAAATATTTTCGCCTAGTTTAACAGTGCAAGACTGAACAGTACTGTACCTCTTCAAAGTAGTTGCAAAGTAAGTCACAAGAACCATGTGAACAACCACACGATTAAATAGTAGAAATAATACACAAAGAAGTTACCATCGGCCATTATATAACGTGAAACTATCGTTGTAATGACTCACGAAGTGCGGGCAACAACGTAGTAAAGAGGCTAATGAGCGGATCTCTGCCGAAGTAATACAAGTCTTATGTTACCAATTACATAGTTACTTGTGCGATCTGTATATGGCTGTCTCTTGCAAGGAAGGGTCCCTACCTCATGGAAGGTAGCTGAATTGGTAATACTTAGTAATGCACCTCACAATCCGCCAACCTACGAAGGGAGGGTCGCAGCAACGTCAAATTTTGGCGTTAGTTTAGCAAATACGGCAGCTGCGCGCCGTGTGAAAGCCTGGAAGTTTCCAACTGGAACGACATCGAGTGATCAAAATATCCTCCACTATACAATCACTGGAAGAGAAATCCAAGGTCCCACAGGAAACATGCGCAAAAGGCCTAAATAGAAGCTCAAGGACGCGAACTGGGAAGAAATAAGAAGAGTGTTTCAGTGTACAGCAAGTCCATCGCTGGGTGATAATGTAGATGTTAAAACGCAAGAACTGCTGTTGTTATTTAAGCATCGATACCTACCGGCAGACATTCTAAAGGAGAACCTTACATCTGGACCGAAACGCTGCAGAAATTAAGATCCGAAACAAGAAGAGCCACGAAGCTATAGCAGACCAGCATGGCCCAAAAAGAAAGAGTCCGGAAGTTGCATAGATGCAGACATGTTAAACAACGTCTTAAGGATGAGTTGCGGAAAACAAATATGTAACGATGGAGGTAATTCGTAGAGTCTTCCTTAGAATCTGATCCCCGACGTGTACCGTAAAAGACAGTCTGCGAAAAAATACGACACCGACAGTCTTATCCACGCTTAAAAGGGATGATGCGGCGGTAACAAACAGTTCGGGACAGTCAGCTGCCCTGCTTGTCGAAACACTACTTCCTGACGATGGAGAAGAGTTCGACACGAAAGATCAGCGTAGGTCAGAGGAAATGTTATCGGAAGAATATGGAAACAATAGGAAACAAGAGGAAATTTGGCTAATAATTTGAAGACTGAAAAAGGAAATAATTTCCAAGACCATACGACATCCCTGCCGAAGTAATACAAGCCTTACGGTACCAGTTAGGTAGTTACTTGTGCGAACTATACGATGAGTGCCTCTTGGAAGCAAGGGTCTTTGCATAGTGGAAGAACGATGAAGTGGTAAGAATTAGGAAACGCTAAAATAAGGATCCAATGATACCAAATCCTACAGACCAAATTGTGTTCTGAACATTCTCAGCAAGGTATTTGAAAGAGAATTATGCGAGAGGTTACAAGCCCACGGACTGCTACACGGACGAGCCCTTACCACTGCTCCATTAAATTTCGGGAATGCAACCGCATAAATTCTGCTTCTTCTTCTAATATTTCGGCTGTATATCTTTCAGCCATCTTCAGAGAGAGCCGTACGACTGACGCTCCAGCGCTCGCTCCATCCTTTTAAACTCGCGGTCCGCGAGTTTAAAAGGATGGAGCGAGCGCTGGAGCGTCAGTCGTACGGCTCTCTCTGAAGATGGCTGAAAGATATACAGCCGAAATATTAGAAGAAGAAGCAGAATTTATGCGGCTGCATTCCCGAAATTTAATGGAGCAGTCTTTGCGCCGCGAAAACCTGAAGAGCCCTTACCAGTATGGGTGTAGAAGAGGCAAGTCAGCTGAAGACGCATCTCGCTAGCGACAGATACTTTTTCTACGTACGCTCTAGCGATGATGATGGACATTGCTGGCGCTTTCGATAACCTATGGTGGCCGTCTTTCTTTGGTCGCATTAGGGATTTGGAGTGTCGAGAAGCGCTGTATAACCGCCTGAGAGATTATTTCTAAGGTCGACAAGCTTCTCTAATATGCCAAGGGAAGAAAATAGCGAAGACAATAACAGAAGTCTGTGGGCAGAGGTTGGTCTATGGTCGTTAGTTTGGGATGTAGCACTCGATCAATATTACAGAAGTTATATTACGGTGTTAACATAAGCGGACTGGTGGCATTTGCAGGTGACATGCTGCTGGTTGTAAGTGATGACTTCAGAAGAATTATAGAAGGTAAATGTAATGCAGCCCTCTGCGAACTTGGGGTCTGGCGTCGTAGTGTTGAATTGTCACTAGCACCTCACAAATCAACGTATCTCCTGCTTAAAGGGAACATAAAAAGAAACCGAAACGTAAAATTAAATGTTACGAGAAGCGCAGTAACCACAGATGTAGGTATATTTCTGTACGACTGTCGTAACTATGCACATCGTGTAAAGGAAACAGGCAGAAAAGGTACAAAAGTGACGAATACAATTGGAACCATTATAATTAGGCGATTTCGGCTCTCTTTGAAGACAGAGTATAACACGAATCTATATTAGCTTTAGTCCTACGATATGGTGCGAGCGTTTGGGCCCTTAAACCGGAGTTAGTAAAGCCAGCCTCAGTAGCGAAAAAGAGTTCAACGATGCTTGCTACTAAAACTAACGGGCGCCTAATGCGCTACCCCGAATGACGCTTTCTTAGTAATTCTAGAAATATGCTCAATGGACTCGGAAATTAGAATAAGGGGAACCTTTCACTGATTAAAGGAAGGAAATTTAACCGAAGTACGAGGGGTACTTGGAACGAAGGGAAATTCGAAAAAGGCAATAAAAGTCACATATTAGAACCCTGGCAAAATGAATAAGAGGCTCCAGGCACAGGCGGGAGAACTTACGAATTTCTCCCTAACATCAGGGAGAGATTAAAAATTGTTGTTGTTGTGGCCTTTAGTCCAGAGACTGGTTTGATGCAGCTCTCCATGCTACTCTATCCTGTGCAAGCTTCTTCATCTCCTGGTACCTACTGCAACCTACATCCTTCTGAATCTGTTTACTGTATTCATCTCTTTGTCACCGTCTACGGTTTTTACCCTCCACGCTGCCCTCCAATACTAAATTGGTGATCCCGTGATGACTCAGAATATGCCCTACCAACCGATCCCTTGTTCTAGTCAAGTTGTGCCACAAATTTCTCTTCTCTCCAATTCTATTCAATACCTCCTCATTAGTTATGTGATCTACCCATCTAATCTTCAGCATTCTTCTGTAGCACCACATTTCGAAAGCTTCTATTCTCTTCTTGTCTAAACTATTTACTGTCCACATTTCATTTCCATACATGGCTACACTCCATACAAATTCTTTCAGAAACGACTTCCTGACACTTAAATCTATACTCGATGTTAACAAATGTCTCTTCTTCAGAAACTCGTTCCTTGCCATTGCCAGTCTACATTTTATATCCTCTCTACTTCGACCATCATCAGTTATTATGCTCCCCAAATAGCAAAACTCCTTTACTACTTTAAGTGTCTCATTTCCTTATCTAATTCCGGCATCATCACCCGATTTAATTCGACTACATTCCATTGCCTTCGTTTTGCTTTGATTAAAAATTAAATTTCTTAATCCATCGTGTGGACTGATATATTACCTCACAGGCCGTGGCCCTTACGCCTCGTATCTATACAAAATCAGATGAACGATAGCTGCGCCTGCGACAGTGTGGGCACATCAGAACACGTATTGTGGGACTGCACGTTATGTGAAGATGCAACAGGCACAGGATGTCATGTATTAAGGATATTGGATCCCAAAGTAGGATTAAGGGGCGAGTCGACATGGCGCATCTTGGACAATACTGCAACCGCAGTATCCAGGAAGGCCAAGGAAGACTTCAGGAGGCATTCGACTATAAGTCATCATGCTGTGATCCAGGCTAGACCATATACTCTGCAGATGGAGAGAAGGTAACTCAGGTCGGCGATCACCGAGTGGATTACTGGCCCAAGAATCTACATTGCGTTGGTGTGAGTGATCATTGAAGTGTGGACTTCAACAAGTAGCAGCGATGCGTAGAATTACTTGCTATAGTGGAAACGCTGCTGGCGTGCTGCCCGACGCCCAGGGCATCTGGCAGACCATGGCTGTTGACCAGGGTAGTACGAGGGCGGATCCAGTAGCGGAGACATCCATCTACAAAGTAAATGCACCAAAATAAACGGGCATACAGAGAATAAATTCTGTAGTGTTTATAGCGGATTAGTAGCTGGGGAAATTTTTAACGGTTAATGTAGTTTTGAAGTAGTGGAAGTACACTAACGCTAATAAATTAAGGATAATGCTGATACATGCTGAAACAACGCTCTGGTGGGTGGTTGGGGGTATGACCATGCGGTGCATTTGACCTGCGGTCGTCGCACGGTGGCGCAGGCAGCAGTCCTCATACGCAGAGGTGTGTTGGTGCATGTCAGAGTACGGTGCAGCTGGTAAGTGTGCAGACGTTTTCAGACGTGCTAAAGGTGACTGTGTGTTGAAAATGGCTCAAGGAACACATATTGATGACCTTACTAGGAGTAGAATAATAGGGCGACTCGAGGCTGGTCAAACACAGCAGGTCGTAGCACGGGACCGCCGTGTGCCAGAAAGTGTGATCGCAAGATTATGGCAACGATTCCAGCAGACAGGAAACGTGTCCAGGCACTACAGTACGGGACGTCCACAGTGTACAACACCACAAGAAGACCGATATCTCACCATCAGTGCCCGCAGACGCCCACGGGGTACTGTAGGTAGCCTTGCTCGGGGCCTTACCGCAGCCACTGGAACAGTTGTCTCCAGACACACAGTCTACAGACGACTGAACAGACATGGTTAATTCGCCCGGAGACCTGAAAGGTGCATTCCACTGACCTCTGGTCACAGGAGAGCCCGTAAAGCCTGGTGTGAAGAACACAGTACATGTTCATTGGAACAGTGGTCCCAGGTTATGTTCACGGACTAGTCCAGGTATAGCCTAAACAATGATTTTCACCGGGTTTTCATCTGGCGTGAACCAGGAACCATATACCAACCCCACCTGTATGGTGGTCATAGTTTGATGGTGTGGGGTGGGATTATGACAGGTGCACGTACACCCTTGCATGTCTTTGACAGAGGAACTCCTGATGGATGATAGCGCACGGCCCCACAGAGCTGCTATCATGGAGGAGTACCTTGAAACAGAAGATATCAGGCGAATGGAGTGGGCTGCGACAGGCACTGGTGCAAGAAAGGGAGGCTATACCCCAGCAGCTGCTCGACCATCTGGTCCAGAGTATGCCAACCCGTTGTGCGGCCTGTGCACTTGTGCATGGTGATCATATCCCATATTGATGTCGGGGTACACGCGCAGGAAACAGTGGCGTATTGTAGCTCGTGTGTTTCGGGACAGTTTTATCAAATTATCACCAATACCGTGGACTTACAGATCTGTGTCGTGTGTGTTCTCTATGTGCCTATGCTTTTAGCACAAGTTTTGTGTAGTGCCACGTTGTGTGTGCAATTATCCTTAATTTATGAGCATGAGCGTAGTTGTAGTTTCTTACATTATATATACAGTATATATTTAAATGTCAGAAATGTATAAATAATACATAATTTATTACTATCCAAGGAAACGTGATTTGTATGGCCTGTTTTAGCTTTTCAGATAATAGACTGTTATTATGAAGAATGAATAAATGAACATCAATAGTTCGTGGTGGAAGTTCAGAATTTGGGTCCGACAGGAGGCAAGAAAGGGTAGTCTGTACGATTGTGGTGACCACAGTGTCCAGATGACGTAGTGGTCAGCGCATCTGTCTAGTACAGGTGTTCCAATCCCATTCTGACACAAATTTTCACCTTGCCCCATTGATATACAGCAATGCCCACTGCAGCTATTGTAACTCCTTTGCGTCTTGATTCATAGTGGCTGCAGGATCAGTATGGTGTCTGTTCTTTTGGATACGTCTGAAAGAACACACATCACATACATAAAATAATAAACTATTGAAAAGCATATTTTTATCATCCTTTCTTATAATTCTTGACACTGTTTATTTGAAGTATACAACAGTAAAGTTCGAAAATCAAGAAACTGTTTTCCTGTAAAAAGATTTGTCGATGATTTGAAGGCACCGGAGAGTAAAATCTTTAACGTATAATCAGCGAAATATCAACCAAATGTAGTAACCAGGTTTTTGCAGTTGAAGCGGTCATTTAAAAACGGTCATGAACTACAAAAGTAAAATTTTACAGGAGAAACCAGAAACTTCCTACATTGTAAACCAATTGTGTATATAATGTATTTCTGTCTCAATGGTTATTGAGTTTTGAAGGAGTGTGTGGCATTGTATAATCGTGTTCTGTAAATTATAGTTTAGCATAAAAATAAATTTAAAAATTGGTGATTTATCACCTTTTTGCAAAGAACAGCTGTTCGCTGTAATAAATGGAATCCATACTTGGAAAAACATGTTGAGTTTACTATAGAATCAACAAATACGTTTAACTGCAAACTCAGATGAGACTCTTACTATTACATTAATATTTTGAGCTGTAGCTGCGTTTATTACAACAGTTCTGAAGTAAAACCAACAAAGCAAGTTAATCTTATTGATCATCGTAGTCACTGTCTTTTCGTCTTGCCACTGACCATTCTTGCAATGGCTCATAGAATTCCATTTACTCAGGTGGAATATACATTTTTATTTTCAATGTATCTTGTATTTTTTAACTTTGGTGGGCACCCGTTTTTCAGGAAATGATAGCTGACTGGAAAGTGCAGGCTCCTTAGGGGAGCTGCAAAGGAGCCGAGGCATCTCTGACAGTGCCATTAATGTGTTGCTCTGTTTTCGTTCGCCTACGATAATGTGCGTCATTTAGGAGGGGAAACAAAAATTCTGACTTCCTTTGGAAATTCTCTGGTGCTTGATTCAGAGATGCAAGACTTTATCAAAATAGACACGCCACCAATTTTTAAATATTAATATGTCAACATCGTCAGATGGTTCCACTGAGAATATTTTTGATGACTTTTTGATCACTATGGCATAATCTAAGTATATAGTTCCTGTCACGATGGATCACCAATTTCTTTTTAGTCGTTTGCCTATTATTTGGCAGAAAGCTATGCCTGTGTATAGGGGAGCAGTAGTTCACCTTCTTAAATCTCCCAGTTGATACACGTATTAAACAAAAGTGAATCATTGTGTTGATCTTATTCTAGCCAGCACTCCCACTGGAGAGGAGGTGCAGCTCGTTCACAAATTTTGGGATATGTTCTTAGATATAACGGTATGGAACTTACCAAACTTAATTTCCACCCTTCTTTGCTCCTCCTTCATGGTACCTAACCCCCCCCCCCAAAAAAAAGCCATTGCGCTACAACTTTTTTCAAAGGAAAGATATCCTCAACAGAAATATTTTGTAATGGTAAATCTTACATGTAATCAGACTTCAGCTGACAGACATTATTTCCCCTTTCACTGCGTTCAGAATCATCATTAATTTCATTGTAAAATTTTTTGCGTCTTCTGTGATGAACCACTGACCAGATTGTCACAAGTTGTCAAACTTAAAAAGAAAACATACACTTGGAAGCAGCTATAGGTCACCGGTCTTTTATGCTCTCAGTTAAACATATGTGCAAAAGAACAGACATGACGCATTAATATAACTGATACGCCTCAACGCGCTGCGGACACACAACTGTCAGTGCAGATGCAAATTTACATTCGACTTCCAGGGTGAATCTAAAATTAGCGAGCACAGAGGACATGTACGGCGCTGCGTACAGATGACGTCGCTACGTGCTGGGATGATCCGCGCATTTGCGATTAGCACAGTGTCTGGGTGGTTCACTTGTTAACGCAATTGCCCAGTTAGCAAGGGGCCCTGGGTTCAAGCCCCGGTCCGTCACACCTTTTCACTCGTCACAGTTGATTCTGCATAACGTTCTGATGCAGTGATACCAGTATCTCCCCTTTCATTATCCTTTCTCTCTTCTCCACCTTCAGTTTACGCAATATACATCACAGATACTGCTTCTGTGTGATGTGTGTCCTTTCGGACATGTCCAAAAGGGCAGACACCATGCGCTCATATGATGTAAAATACATTGTCAGTATGGCCCAGAGATGGCAAAATATTTCTGTGCAGCATAAAGTATTTCAAACATTTTTGATGTTCTCATTATTATTTCGAATCCCCTCAATCTCACCCCAAACTTCCAGTATCATTACTTTTCAGCTAATATTGCACAACATTACTGCGCAGCTAGGGGGCGCTTTAAGTTAACAGTCAAAGAGTTTCTAGTAATTTCGGAGAATAAATACTCATTTTAGTTCTCGCAGTTATTCCGCTCATTAAATATACGTTGCACTGTCTTTTAATCGTCAAACTAGTTGTCATACTTAAGTATTATTACTCAAACATCTTCAATGTACATGTTGGCTATTCTTCAAAAATCGGCTACAGGCACAGTGCCCAATGACTTCCTATCTGTTCTTCAAATAGCTGAGCTGATATAAACAATAATTCATCATTTAGACAGTTGAATGACTGATGGGTAGAAAGTTTTAATGTGTTCCCCAAGTAGCTGCCGGTCCATTGTCGCACTGCTTCGGCCCGCAAGTTCATAAGGCAAAGCACTTCTTTAGGTTGGTTAGGTGGTTTGGGGGAGGCAACATAACTGCGAGATCATTCGTCCAATTGGATTAGGGAAGGATGGGGAATGAAGTCGGCCGTACCCTTTCAAAGGAACCGTCCTGGCACTTGCCCGAAGTGTGAGCTGTATGTGGCTAGTGTTCATGCCATATCTCATTTGACATCCTATTTTTACTGAACTGTCTGTACTGTACTGTTAATTTCAGTTACTGGTGTCACTGAGTTGCGCCTTGCCCGCCCGTGAGCGGCAGCAGCGGCGCTTATCGATATAGGCCATGCTGTATTATCTTTGCTGACAGCTATTACTTCCTGGTTGTCGTGTGTTCAGAGTTTGTTCGGATCTGCCAGTGAGTTGGGAGGCGCTAGCAGCGCAGTTCGGACCCGGCAGTATTTGACATAGGATGCAGCAGAAGTTCAGTCGGGGTGCGGCCACAGTGAGGTCCGGACAGCCATGACTCGCCCGGCGGTTGCCGATACATGTCACTTGAGTGCGGACCACCTTGGTTGGTCGTCGGTCGGTCGTCTTGTCGGACGACGTGTGTGTTGGCCAGCGATCGCTGACAGGTTGCCTGCTTGGTGGTGGTGGTGGTGGTGGTTAGTGTTTAACGTCCCGTCGACAACGAGGTCATTAGAGACGTAGCTCATGCTCGGGTTAGGGAAGGATTGGGAAGGAAATCGGCCGTGCCCTTTCAAAGGAACCATCCCGGCATTTGCCTGAAGCGATTTAGGGAAATCACGGAAAACCTAAATTAGGATGGCTGGAGACGGGATTGAACCGTCGTCCTCCCGAATGCGAGTCCAGTGTGCTAACCACGGCGCCACCTCGCTCGGTGTTGCCTGCGTGGGCCGACTAGTGATTCGTCCTTGTTATTGCACAGTCGCTACCTGCTATCTGCGTACCAATGTGTGGGAGTCGGTCTGTTGGCGTGGAGCAGCGAGGAAATCTCTGCAGGTCGTGGTTTGGCCGGGCGTCCTGGCGCTCTCTACGCAGTGTTGGTGTGGGGCTGTTCCCATTGATACGAGGTCCGTGAGTCGCCGACCCTGGACACGAAAGCTGAATTTGGATTTAATTTACCGGCAAGTCAAGACTGTTCACATTGTGCCTTTTCGTTCTCGTTGTTGGTTCAAATGGCTCTGAGCACTATGGGACTCAACTGCTGAGGTCATTAGTCCCCTTGAACTTAGAACTACTTAAACCTAACTAACCTAAGGACATCACAAACATCCATGCCCGAGGCAGGATTCGAACCTGCGACCGTAGCGGTCTTGCGGTTCCAGACTGCAGTGCCTTTAACCGCACGGCCACTCCGGCCGGCCTCGTTGTTGGCTGTTGGGACATTCCCGCTTGCAACAACGTGTGTGTTCGAGTTGTCGAAGATTTCGTGGAGTCTAACAGTATTTGGTTATTTGCAATTGAAGTGCACCAGTCAAATTTTCTGCCTTGTGGCCGTTAACGTTCCTGTTACCTGTCCCGCCCAGTCAGTGTCCTTCCCTCACCGTGTTGTCGCTGTCCAGCACGGTGTGTAGTTTGACAGCATAATGTTTGCTCGGTTGTGGGCGTCCATGCCTTTTACGTTTTGCATTGAACTCCTGGTTGTGTGCTGGTCTATTGGAGCGCAAGTTACCTAGTCGGTAGGTCCATTGACGGCTTATAGCCGATGGTTTTGAATTAAAAATGAACTGTTTTTAGTGGTGTTTTAAGTCATGGACCTTCAGCCCCTTTAAACTTAAAATTCCTTGCTTGTCAAGTGTTAGATTTTTTGGGCCTCCAGCCAGATTAATATATTGTTTAAAGATAAAGCCTTGAGCCTTCCGCCTACTAAAAATTATTTTAGTTGGGTTTTAAGTCACAGGCCTTCAGCCGTTTTAAAATTAGGGATCCTTCATCCTAATTGAAGATAAGGCCTTCTACCTTGTGTTTCAGTCTTAAATCATCGGCCTTCAGCCGTCTTTAAATTAACGTTGTTGGTTTTCAACACCAGCAGATGTCCTCCTCGAAAATAATCAACTTTGGATTCTACGCATTTTTTCGTGTGAAGCTTATTTTTCGAGTTATTCTGGTTTGTCAAAATTTACACCCTGTAGCCGGCCGCTGTGGCCGAGCGGTTCTAGGCGCTTCAGTCTGGAAGCGCGCTGCTGCTGC
Source organism: Schistocerca piceifrons (assembly GCF_021461385.2). Lineage (NCBI taxonomy): Eukaryota > Metazoa > Arthropoda > Insecta > Orthoptera > Acrididae > Schistocerca > Schistocerca piceifrons. The sequence goes on from NC_060139.1 coordinate 48,888,154, forward strand.
GGTCGCAGGTTCGAATCCTGCCTCTGGCATGGATGTGTGTGATGTCCTTAGGTTAGTTAGGTTTAAGTAGTTCTAAGTCTAGGGGCTGATGACATATGTTACGTCCCATAGTGCTTAGAGCTATTTGAACCATTTCTTTACACCCTATATACTGGACTTCAGATCAGGCAGAGACCGAAAGTGTTCCTGGTAAACGCGTCTTTTAGATATCCTCAGAGCCAAAAGTCACATAGTTTTGGATCAGAAGATCTTACCATGCATCTGGAAAACCTCTGTAGATAACGATTTCGTGGAGGGTTGAATTAAGCAAATCTCTCACTGGATCAGCGACAAGACCCTTTGCCCCATCATGCATGAAAACAGTGATTTCCTCACAGTTGTGCTCTTCCATAGAAGGAATCACGTTCTGTATAAGGAGGCTGGATAGCGTGCAGACGTCACGGTACACCACACAGGTGCTCTGGATGTATCCTCTTCAAAAGAGAATGGACCGAGAATAAAGGTGCTCGTGAATCCATACCACACAGTCACATACGCTGAGTGCAGTGGCTCTTCGTGAACAAAACACTATTTGACAGTACCCCAAATTCGGCATTTCTGTTGTATTCACTGCAAAAAAATGGTTCAAATGGCTTTGAGCACTATGGGACTTAATATCTGAGGTCATCAGTCCCCTAGAACTTACAACTACTTCAAAGTAAATAACCTAAGGACGTCACACACATCCATGCCCGAGGCAGGATTCGAACCTGCGACCGTAGCAGTCGCGCGGTTCCGGACTGAAGCGCCTAGAACCACTCGACCACCACGGCCGGCTATTCGCTGCACCCTGTGGTGTGAAATGTACTTCGTCACTCCATTTAATATTGTCCGGCCGCGTGTCATCAAATTACATCCGTGCCAGAAACCGAAGAGGAAATTCAGAGCATTGCTGCGGGTCACGACGCTTCAGTTGCTGCAGCATCAAGATCCTGTACGGGTACCAGTGTAAAATAGACCACAACATTTTCGGTACTGTTGCTCATGGGATGGATAATTCTCTTGACACTGACCGAGCATTAGAACTACCAATTGCACGTGCTGCTTGGTCAGAGCAACAATAACATGGTCTGCAACTTCCACCGGGATAGCACGCCTTCACATACCAGGTGCCACAACAAGCTCACCGCGTATTCTGATTTAATTACCATCTTCTTTAAACCGCTTAATGGCATCGCGCCTCATGCGGCGGGGCGGAGTCGGTCGTTTTCGTTCTATCTCTGAATTATCGAAAGTCCACCTACCTCGATATTCTTTCCTTCCGACGTCCCTCCACTCTTTAGTAGCAGATACGTGCTAGGCAGTGTAAAGCAGCGGTGATGAAAACACTACCTTAATACCTAACACGCAGAGGTCGCGTAACTCGAGTTGGAAGTCAGTTTCTGAAAGTTCATACCTAAAAGATCGGACGTTCGGGGCTTGCGGTCTACTTACAATAAGCATTTAAAATTCAGTTTTAATGTCCTTGTTATTCATACGGCAACACATGAAATGGCTATGATGTCCGTATTTAATATGGTAAATTTTATCCTTCAAAATTCACTGTCTGTACAGTACACTTTCACTAGAAATGCAGGCAGCCCGACCCGACTAATTTTCACCATCTATCAGTCACAGGCCCACGACTCTTCGCTAGTTAAACATTCGGTCGTTTGAGTGGTCTTCTTAGTAGGAAGTACTCGCCAAAGTATTCCGTATAGAACACGAAATATGCCACGCGGAATTGTTACAACGACCGGAAAGTTCACACGCTCATAAATCTCCAACTATTTAATTTAGAAACACCGAACTTTCATTAAAATGTTCGTAACTCCAGTCGCTTCAGTCACAACACGTTTTAACCCACATGATCTCACTACTTCTTCATCTTACAGACTATTTTTACGGACCTATCCATAATGGTGTTATCCGTAGGCCGGTTAGCAAGGGACTATCTCGAGCTCCCCTACTCTTTGCCCACTGCACTATATTCACGTGGGAACAGTTTAATTCAAAAAATGGTTCAAATGGCTCTGAGCACTATGGGACTTAACAGCTGTGGTCATCAGTCCCCTAGAACTTAGAACTACTTAAACCTAACTAACCTAAGGACATCACACACATCCATGCCCGAGGCAAAATTCGAACCTGCGACCGTAGCAGTCGCGCGGTTCCGGACTGCGCGCCAGAACCGCGAGACCACCGCGGCCGGCAGTTTAATTCTGAGTGGCTGTTGATCTAAACGACCAATCAGAATTTTCCTTCCAGTTCATTATCCAATCACTAATTTGATAGTAATTAATGTCATTAGAACTTTAATTTCTGGTATATTGTTTAATCAAAATAAGCGAAGTTCAGGATATTCTCCAAATTAATAAATAAACTTATTCCGCCTCTAACATTCATTCTGGCTGCTTTTATACAAAAGCAAACTCATACAGACATACATCATCTGAATCGTGGTTGCTCCATAACTTTCCCACGGTTCGTTTGTACAAGCTCTTACATAAATTGACATATTAAGTTTTAAACTATGTCCCACATAAATTCTTTCAATCATTCTCATGCACTCACACAGCAAAAATTATAAGAAAATAATAATTTTGAGCGATTTTAGGTATTACGTAATATAAAGTAACTAAAGTTTAGAAAAGGAAGTTCTAATAAATTGATTTTATGCACTGATAACTTTGTAATGGATTCAAATGATAATGAAAGTCATTTTGTTATTGCTCCTAGGTGGGTTTTAAGTCCGTCCCCGGTAGCTGAGTGGTTAGCGTGACAGCATGTGAATGCTAAGGGCCCGGTTACGATTCCCGGCAGGGTCGGAGATTTTCTCCGCTGAAAGACTGGGTGTTGTGTTGTCCTAATCACCATCCTTTCATCACCATCGACGCGCAAGTCACCGAAGTGGCGTCAAATCGAAAGACTTGCACGTGGTGAACAGTCTACCCGATGGGAGGCCCTAGTTACACGACACTGACATTTTACTGGGTTTTAAAACATAAGCGTCGGTTTTAGGAATTTTAAGTAATTCTGTTTATCTCCAAAACTATAATAAATAAAAATGTGAAATTTTGACAGCATCATTCCCATAGTAACAAAACGCTGTGTGCCAAACTTGAACAAAATCAAACAATAACTTACACGGATTATTTAGATTCGTGGATGGTACGAATTTTCGCACCGACTGAATGTTATGCTGTTCTCACAGCAGGCAGCGTTAGCTGCGCTGTGAGCAAAGCGAAAGAGAAGCAGCCATCCTGCAGCCACCGTACCAAACGGCTGCTAGCCTTACAGCAACGAATGTGATCTCGTTTTAACTTGCTGCATCACGCTCTCCTCAGATCTTTCAGTCAGTGACACTCTCAGTGTAACAGTGTAATTGCTGCCGTTCAAAGAAAACAGTTTCACTAACAGTGCACGGTCTCTCTTCTCGATAGCCACACGTTTCACTCACGTTACGGCTTGCCAAATGACAACGTGAATGTTGTACGAACGGTGTGCAGCGTCAGATTTGCATCTGGTAACCAAAATTGAAACTAATTCTTTTCCATCATAAATCAGTTCCACATTGTTGCTGTAGCATGTCTGACAAGTTTCGATGCCATACGGTAGTTGCAGAACACTCTGATCCTCCGTGAGTAAATGCAGTTTAATTTTAACAGCCCAGTACGTACTAACTGGGGCGTTTTAGTTGATAAGGTGTTCAAATAAACCAGTCCATCCCGTTGGAATCTTTCATACGCTACAGCTACACTCTTTTGTGGATGACTGGACTAATTTGTGCAGCTATTATTAATGCCTGCCACTCGTTGGCAGCCTGCTCAATATCCAGCGGCATTAAGGAACTTCGCCATTAACGCATAGTTGCGTAACGGTCTGCCGTTATAGGAAAGCCAATAACTCGTGGAACTTCATTGCGGAGGTGAAGTTAAGAGTGATATTAAATTAAACCCTTTACGTGTACAGCTCACACGAATGTCTCGTAGTTGCCTACGTCAGAGATTCGGTTCTAATAACGAAAGTCGCTTGTAACAAAGAGGAATGTGAATTTTGGTGGTTGCGGAAACAAAATTCCTACATAAGTCCCTGTTGCTGCGGTTTAATTTTAGATTCTTTCAAGTTCGGTAATTTCCTCAAGTTTTCTTATGGCTTCAGTTAGAATATATCAAAGAAGCCTGAGGTATAATGGTGGAAATTTTAAATTCAGACACATTCAGATCAAAAACTGAAGGAGCAAACAAATGAGATTGCTCTGGATCTACGTTTTCTACAGCGTCGAAATGCCCAACTAAAGGAAAGAAGTCATTAATGCGTTACGGTCGCAGGTTCGGATCCTGTCTCGGGCATGAATGTGTGTGCTGTCCTTAGGTTAGTTAGGTTTAAGTAGTTCTAAGTTCTAGGGACTGATGACCACAGATGTTAAGTCCCATAGTGCTCACAGCCATTTGAACCATTTTTGAAGTTTAACACCGTTAAAATCAAACCATATTTACGCTCTACGAAAAGAAGGTGCTACATGAAAGAACCATCCGAATAGCATGAAAATCGCTGATTGTAATGTACACACAAATAAATGATTACGGTTTCAGAAGAACTGGATTATTTATTTGGTGGAAAGAACTTCACAAATTGAGAAAGTCGATAACGCAGTGATCCACCTCGGGTAATTGCTCAAGCATTTATTGGGGTAGGCATTGATTGATAGAGTTGATGGAGATCCTCCTGGGGGATATCGTGCCACTTTCTTTCCCAATGGCAACGTTGGATCGTCAGAATCTCGAGCTAGGTATAGGGAGTTACCCATAATGCTCCAAATGATCTCAATTGGGGAGATCCCCGGTGGCTTTCTACCCAAGGTAGTGTTTGTCAAGCAAGTGGACAAGCAATGGAAACTCAAATTGTGTGGGCGGGCATTATCTTGCTGAAAAGTAAGCTCAGGATGGCTTCTCATGATAACCAACCAAACGAGGCGTAGAATCTCGCTGAAATGTCGCTGTACTGGAATGCTGTCATGGATGACAACCAAAGAGGTCCTGCTACGAAATGATACGATGCTTCGGACAACGAACGAAACTGTTATTATTATTTTCAGAAGACGTTAGTATTGTAATCTGTGCTGATAAGGAAATAATAAATAGGGTAGAAACCTCAAAATTCTTAGGTGTCCATAGTGATGACATTTTAAATTGGAAGAAACATGTTTTGAAACTCACAAAACAATTTAGTTCGGTCAGGTTTGAGCTTAGAATCATTGCAAATCTCGGGGAGACAGTAATGAGTAAGTTGACATATTTTCATTCAGTAATGTCATATGCAGTAACGTTCTCGGGTAGCTCATCCTTAAGAAAGAAAGTTTTCGTTGTGCAAAAACCGTGATGTAAGAATAATATGTGGTGTTAATCCACGATCATCTTGTAGACACCTCTTTAAGGAGATGGGCATTGTGACTACAGCTTCACAGTAGATTTCTTTCCTCATGATTAGTTGTAAATAATCCACTACAGTTCAAAAGGAACAATAAGATACATAACTGCAATAATAGAACTATAACTGGCATTCATTACTCCACATTGAGGTTTTCCTTGGCGCAGAAGGAGGCGCACAATGCTGCAAGAAAAATGTTTGATCAGTGACCGAGTGATATAAAATGTCTGATAGACAGCAAAGTAAAATTTAGTTACAACTGAGAAAGTTTCTCCTTGACAAGTGTTCCGTAGAACAATTACTATTACTCTATTGTACAAAAGGTGCTGGGGAGGATTTAATAATTCATATCTCTATATCTTTTATCTTACTGCAGAAAAAATACTTTGAAATTTTCAGTATGTCATCACATATACAAATTAATTTGTGATGTGAATGTAAAATGACTCATTCCACATCAATACAATGCAACGTGCAAAATTATCCCTAGAACACGTAAATAAATAACTAATTCTGACGTGCATTGGATTTTGTGAAATAAACTTATGAAGGAATAAATGTACTATGAAGCAATAGTTACAATCCCAACTCCTTAAACATGCAGCCACAAGGTAACGTTAGGTGAGGACCACATATTATTTTTACAGCATGTTTTTGTGTAAGGAAGAATTCCTATCTTAAATATGTGTTAGGCCAGAACATTATTTCACTTGGCATTACTGAACGAAAACAGGAAAAATACGTCAGATTAATAATTCGTCTCTCTCTGCAAGGTTTACAATGATTCTATGGGCAAACGCGGCTGAAATATGTTGTTCTAGGTGTTCTAAAATGTGCTTTGTACAGTTTAAATTCTCATCAATATGTACAATTAAGAATTTTGAATATTTTGCCCCATTTATTACTTTCTCACCATAAATTACATTTATCTCTGGTGTGATATCCCTAGAAATGCATAACTGAAAATGTAATATCTGTATAAAAGTGAGGATAAGACAGTGCATCGAAAATCACTCAGTGATACTTTTAAGAAAACTGTTTACAATTTTTTCTTTTTCTTAGTGTGTGGGATCATTGATTGCAATACTAGTGTCTTTTGATAATAATAATAATAATGATAATGATAATAATAATAGTAATAATAATAATAATAATTCCCGTTGTTGTTTGTTAGACGGAAGGTGGTTTACATACATGAAAAACAGCAGTGGATCTAAGACTGAGCTTTTGTGTATCCTTACGTGATTTCTACACAGTCAGAATAATGCCCGCAGACTACATTGGTCGAATTACCAAGTGCAGCTTTCTGCATTCTGTTTGTTAGATACAAAATTATCCATTGGTTTGCTATACCATCAATCCTATAAATCTTGAATTTATCTAGGAGAATAATATGAATCACACAGTCATATGACCTAGATAACTGGACTAAAATTCTTACAATGTATCGTTATATAATCTCACGTTTTGTGGGTTGGAGTATACGTTGTACTAACGGACATCGTAAGATCGCAGATCAGGAACTGTTATTTCTGGTTTTACAACCACTCTTTTGTTCCACTAACACTACCTACAGAAAAGGCCAAGCAACCGTATCGTGACACGATAGTCAAGTGGTGATCGTAATGTACAGCATCAAACACCAAAAGGACTGTTTGGCTCGCAAAATTTTGGGTTTTTGAGTTGATATTTGAATGAGGTTACTCAAAAGAGAAAAAAAAACTTTGATCTTTTTGTGTGGAAATGAAGCAAAAACAATTAAGAACGGTTCACTTTGAGTAATTTTGTTCGTAGCATATACAGCACTAATAGCACGTTTGTAAACAAAACTACTGACATATTTGAAAAAGAAATGCGTTATTTCGGTGTGTATAAAGTGTTAAGAACATTTTGGATATTTTAAAATGTACAGTAACCTAGCTGTTTAGTACAATATTCACACATTTCCAAATTCTATTTGTATACAAAAAACGGAGGGGTGCACATCACAGTCGGTTCTATTCACACAATTTTCTGTTACCAGTACAGTTCTAAGAACAAATTTAGTGACCAGAATTTTGTTTAATTAAATTCCTTTTTACAGACATCCAGTTTCAAATGATTATGAACCACAATAAACCCTAAGCAGAGGGACTGCACAGACAGATCAACACACACAAAAAATACACTATTTTTTCTTTATTTTCAAAAAATTCTTCTATAGAGACATTACAATAAATTTATCTTTGAGTTCCTGAAGTCTGTTATATGAAATTCATTCTAACTACACATTACAGCTGGCTAATTTAACCTTGTTGCTTTCCTGCAGTACTGCTTCCTCCAACGTACTTTTTCTTGTGGTCTCCCTCTGGATGGTTCTGCAGTTGAAGACAGGTAGGCTGGAAAGATCGGAAAAATGCCTGGCATGGCATTTGAGTCAAGTCGTAGTTTTGAAAGTGGAGCACTGACGATTCTCCCTCTGTAGCAGAACCTTCCCAGATAAAGTCGCTAACTTACAAATGCTTCTGACGCTCATGAAAAATAAGCAGTGGAGTACATTAATCATACTATATTTTAGCCAAATGTTCTGGCAAACAGTAATATACCATAACCTAAAACATACGTCACTACATTACATTCAAAACAAAACTTGCCACTGAATAATTAGTAACTTCGAAATACTGCCTTGGAATTGGATGGAACAATTTCTGTCTCATTACATCGTCTTCGTGAACCTTCGTTCCTGTTGTATAACCTCCATTACCCATACCTTTTGGTACGCAATACTTCACAACAGTAATGAAGATAAAAAACTACGTAAACGTATATTATGTTGCTTTAAACTCACACAGACACAAATTAGTAACTCACAGTACGTTTTCTGTGTACTTTAATTACGATCTCGCAACGATCACATAGGACAACGAGTTTTTTTTATGCGCAATACGTCGGAGATACAACACGAGACAGCTGTTGATTTTCGCCGCTTTCCTCTGACGTCACAACTTCGAGTTCTCGCAGTCGCTTGGCCTTGCCATCTAGGTGCTGTGGGTTCTCGTTGGTCTAAAACAAAAGGCAAGAGATAATATTCCAACTATTATGTTCGATTATAATGTGCACGTTAAGTGTGTCTAAAATTGGCTACAATCAGCTGTTTAGGAGGTTTCATATTCTCATTATACTTTTATCAATACTTAATTGCGAAAGCAACCTCTTTACATATTTCAGACATTGGCAAGTCGAAGCTGGGATATCAAATATATTATGAAAATAGCTTACTATTCTCCGTAGAGCAGACACTTTGAGTTGCAGATAGAATAACGACAAGATCGTTACACACTGAGCTTTCCGCCAAAGCCTGCCTCAGAAAGGAAACATACACAAATTCACAAAAGCAAGCAAACCTCACCGACACATGGTCGATATCTACGGATGATCCGGCCAGACTATGATATTTTATATAACTCGCACGGTTCTGATTTGATTCCTACCCCATGGTCAAGCGAGTGAGAACATGTGATCTTCGCCCTTGTTTTGACTAATTGTAAATGTTAAATAACAATATAACTAAACACTTACTTATCACTCTACCCAAAATCATTACATAAAGCACCGTGCGCGATGCTAATCTGGCCACTACATACAAAAGATCTGCTCTGATGTTGAGGAAACCACATCACGGCCTGATTCTAACCTGAGCTAAGCCACACATAACTGGCGTCTTTTGTCACAGGAGCTGATAGTGTATCATATTTTTTGTATTTTTTCTGTTGCATGCAACTGCACATGAGTGGATGAGGGACAGAGCACTAACGCAGTCGACCAGTCCATCACATGAGAATTATCGTGGCTTTAAGGATGTCAGAAATGTAACACTTTTATTCCTACTCTGTGCCTTGCTTGTGTCAGCTTACAGTAGCTATAGATAATCTGCCAGTTAGAGTATTCATAGCGGGACTGATTTTTTCCCCAAAAGTTTGTCTCGTGTATCAGTAACGTCAACAGCTCAGCTACTTTTTTGTATTTTTTTGTTACATTCTACTCATTTCAATCACCGGTTGATGTACGAGTATTGTGTTTTGTTATTTATTGTTTAATGTAGATGTAGAGAATTTCGTGCTGTACAGAGATTTTGGATGGTATGGTAAAACCTAGAGATGTCAAAAATGGATGACGGCAATGTTGAAGCAGGAGTAGGAGGATGTGGAATCAGTTTTACACAGTCAACAGAATTCACAGAGGTTGGAGAAAAATATGGACAATACCGCGTGAAATCAGGGCTTGGTGAATTCGGTAGTCCCGAGTTCGAGTCTCGGTCCGGCATACAGTTTCAGTCTGCCAGAATGTTTCATGTTTCAGTGGAAATATTGTTTGTGCTCGTACGGTGGGTACGTATGTAGCAAGGCAGCTGAAGTGTTTCGTGAATCACATCGAAGATTTATACCGAATATATGGAAAGCGGAAAAACACCATTCGCTAAGCCACAACACGGACGAAACTGTGTGTTGAGTGATCGTGATAGACGCTCATTCTTGAAGGACTGTAACAAAAGTAGTAGGACGACATCTGCAAAAGTCGCCGCAGAACTGAACGTCGCATTCGCGAATCCTGTCAGCTTCAGAGCTCCATAACCAGGAAACTGCAGGGCCAGCTGGAATACCAAAATCACTCGTCAGTAATGCAAATACTCACGACGGGAAAACGTGATGCCGATCCCATGTAACTTAGACTATGGGCCAAGAGAAGATAGTCGTTTGGTGGGATGAGTCTTTTTTCATACTGTCTGCAACTTCTGATCGACTTTCCGCCGCCAGAGCGAAACATGCCGAAGGTTCGGTGATGATTTTGGCACTCACGTCGTGGTATGTTACGGGCCGCACGTTTACTCTGCAAGATGGGATTACTGCCAACGACCACTGAGCGGTGAGGCTACCACGTTTGTTCCCCAATGGCGATGCTGAGTCCCAAGGCGACAAGGTTCTGTCTACGCTGCTCGCATCGCCCAAGACCGGTCTTGTTAGCACAAAGATGAACTTCCGATCTCCCGTGGCCACCAGAACCTAAATTTTGTTTCTTTGCCCTTTCTAGTCGTCTTCTGAGAGAAGGATCTGTGATCACAATCGACCTGCATCTTCGTTACCTGAACTTGTCTCCATTTTGCCTGAAGAATGGTATAAGATTCCACTGAAAATCATTTACGACTGGTAGGCGCTTTTGGTGTTGCCATATATTTCTCCAAACCACGTTAATCCAATAGCGGAAGACTTGAATTGTAAGGCAGAACCTTGGCAGCAGTGCAGAATGAAGTCGGAAAGATGGCGGATAAACAATAGGAATTGCGAAAAGTAATCGGTGATTCGCAAGGCAGCTTCACGAAAGGATTTGTTGAGTCGCAAGCTACCTTTACGCATGAATATTTTGATAAGCTGGATCACTTAACAATTTAATTTCACAATTAAAAAAATGATAAGAACAAACCGTGAGCACTAACAAAATTAACGATGGTAGTAGGCATTATTAAAACAGGTCAAAAGCCGTTATCGGGATTTGCAAATCAGTTGCCTAAGAATAGTCAACCTATCTCTTGAGGAAGACTAACTAATAAATAAACTGTTTGCGCTACAATGGGATCAGTTAGCCTCTGCACCCACTTCTTGGACATCTACTCAAGATGTACAGATTGTCAGTGTTATAGTCGGAAATGTTTAAGCAGCAGTGAACCGGCGTCCCATTGAAAAGGACGGTTCCGATGGGACCTTAAGGGGGGTTAAACTTCAAATGGGCCTACTTGGAGCAGGATAGGCAGTACAGGATATTTTAAATTTCACTGACTATACTTTTACAAATAAATTCATAATACTTTGTCAGCATGATCAGGAAGGATTCTGAAGTCACACTCATAGATGTGGAAGTTCAAAAACATGACAAAATATTTTTTTTACATGCGAAATTTCATCTTTTCTTCACTTGCTATTGGCTGCATTTGTTGCTATAGGCACGCTTTTCTCCATGAGTAAGAGGGATTCTTCGATGATCTTGCACAGCATACAAACCATACTTTCAGGTGTGTGAAACTCAAGAAATTATTTAATGTATGAAACACTGAATGGGGTCTAACATTTTTAAACTTCATGTTTAGAAAAAACTCAAATTTTATAGTTAATTATCTCAAATTTTACGACAGTTTCTAATAATTTGGAAAATTCTAGAGTTTCATACACGTGTAAGTACGATTTCTATGCAGTGCAAAATTCATCGAAGAATCTCTCTTACTTATAAAGAAAAGTGTACCTATAGCAATAAATGCAGCCAATAGTAAGTGAAAAAATGATTAAATTTCACAAGTAAAATAATTAATTTGTTATGGTTTTTAACTTCAGCTGCTGTGAGTGTAAATACTGAATCCTTTCTGGTCATCTGACAACGTTTTATGAATTTACCTGTAAAAGTACAGACAGTGGAAAATAAAATGTCCTGTGGAGCCTCTACTGCTCCAAGTCGGTCCGTTCGACGTCCTACCCCCCTTAAACAACAGTTACATCAAATCAGGAGGCAACTTTTGGTGATGGGCTCTCGCAGTGGCGTAATTCCATTAGCGAAGGCATGGAGTTAATGAACGAAGTACTAACTGGAGCTCAGGGGGCGGTACATATTTGTCAACTGGAGTAACGAACCTCAGTGGATTCATTTTATCATTTTCCAACTCAGAACGTCTCGAACCTGAACTGTCTGAGCCCGCTCAAAATTTCTCACCACACTCGCACGATGCGGTAGGGGCAGCGCCGAAATCTGTAACAATGTTGATGGAGAAAAAGTTGCTCAGATATCGCCATTTCAAGTGTATCACATTTGATTGACATTATAAAGTTCGAGGACGATCTAGATTAAAGTAGAAACAGAAGTACAACTTCAAACAGCCAAGATCTCTTCTGTACAGTATTTATTGCGATTAGCAGTTTCAGCGAACTACGTCGCTACTATGAAATCTTCTGCAATACAAGCTACTGATCAAGATTCATTGAAATGTACTGCAGAAGATCTGATGACAGCAACGAAGTTCGCTGAAACAGGTCATCACAGTAAGTGCTGTGCTATGGCGATCTTGGCTGCTCTACTTCTTTTTTTGTACTTCAAGTGTAATCTGCGGCACCTGTCCGATTTTGAAAAGCCGTTTCTCTCCACGGTGCCAAAGAAAGACTCAGAAGGCAGGTTTCCGATCTCGAACCATTTACCTCTAGAAACGGAGGTTTACGAACATACGTGTAGAGCAGTTATGTGGAGTGGTTGTGTGTATGTGACATTTAATTTGGATATGTAAATATGTGGGTGCATTTGCATATTGCGTAGAAGTTAGTGATATACGGACATATGGATGTACAATGAAATGTGTTTCAGTTTGGTAGGTCTCTTTCTTGTCGAACTATGAGCAGTCTATAAAGGGTACAAAGTAACGTTATTTATTTCTTGTGTGCATGAGGAGTATATAGAAATTCAGTGTTTCATAGTCATACACTGTCATCAGAAGATTTGGTCTTACCCAGTGCTAATATTGCTAGCTCTGCTGAATTGGACGTTCGCATAAGAGAAAGTTCTGTTATGAGGTTTTTGGAACCACACTCATTAGTAATAATATTCGGATCACGAATCAGCCTGGAGTGATAGAAAATAGTCATAGAAATGATGTTGGTCTAACGGGTTGATCACCTTCGTTTCTGAGCTTAAATTGCAATATTTCACGATTAGTCAGACGCCCTTGTTAGAAATGCTTTATTCAGCTTAGAACAATTACGGGTTCTGTGGGAGTAAGTGTGATATATAATGACGCTCTAGCAATGCTTGTCCCTCCTAAGGGGCATATGTGCTAAACTGTTGGTCTTGGTTAAGGTTCTATCATACAGGAGAACTCTGGAGGAGAGGTCTGCTGAAATTATTGAGAGATGCTTTAAGAATTTTTAACTGATTTCAGTTGTGTTACATTGATGGTTAATGCACATGAGTTGGAAACGTGTGCGATTCGGGAGCAGTCCACGTCAGTTTGTAAATTGTAATAAGCTTTGTAACTTTACAGTCAACAATAGAACTTCGTCTCGACACCGTATATCATAGATGCAGTTCCTCGATGGGGAATGAAGTGGCGACAGTAATTCATAGACTCAGATTTTGAAGTATCTTGTGTTGGAAATGTGTTGGTGTGGACGCGTGACTTAGGAGTGGGAAGTTTTACCCGAACGCATGGACACTACCATACGAGATGTCATGAACAACAACAAATATTTGGCGTCCACGAACTGAGGACTGGCTAACTGCCGTTTATAATTTTGAAGGCTCTCGTGTAATATTACTGACATATATGCATCTTAACGTAACTCCCACATCATTTACGATTCACAGTTTGATTCGTTTCTTTCCTGAAAATTTTGTTCTGATTTTTTGTTTGGTAGTTAAACTCATTGGTTGAATATTTCATTTTCTCATGGTATCAGTTGCTGGATGGTACATTTCAAGCCCAAATCTTCAGTCATCCTGACTGTCCTTGCTACGCCGAGCGGTTCTAGGCGCTACAGTCTGTTACCACACGACAGCTGCGGTCGCAGGTTCGAATCCTGTCTCGGGCATGGGTGTGTGTGATGTCCTTAGGTTAGTGAGGTTTAAGTAGTTCTAAGTTCTAGGTGATTGATGACCTCAGAAGTTAAGTCGCATAGTGCTCAGAGCCATTTTTTTGTCCTTGCTACACCCAAGGCCACACTCCTGGGGTATCATGCGAGAAGGGCTTCATTGTTGATCTATCCTATTCATCACCACTGTCTCTTCCGAGTTCCTTTCTGACATCATGACGAAGTCGCAGTTTGAAATAGATCAATGATGATGAAAATGAACATTACTGAAAAAAATTGTTACCCTTGGCAATTAAAGTAAACAGGAGTTCATACTTCTTTACTCATAAACCATGACATACTTTAGTAGAAACAAATACCAGACTTATTAGTGACAATGTATTCATCATAGGAACTGCAGTTTGAAATAGTACAACTATTAATTTCGTACTGTTCACATGCAATGAATATTAAGTCTAAGAAAAATCAAATAACATGTACTTAATATGACACACTAAACATATCAACTATTTTTAAATATGGCGTGAGATCAATGAGTCTCTAAATATCAAGTTTCATAGCTTCTCTCGAGGTCATCCGTGGTATACTGTAAGACCGCGTCCAAACACGGAAGCCTAAATCACAAATTAATACAATGTTGCACTGGATACTAAACACTGTAATGCAAGTCAAATTCATACCTAAGATAGTAGTAGCAAGGAACTGTTGTCGCTGAAAGCGTGTGTTACGCTAAACTGATAACGCTAGCTTTAAGTGCAGCAATACTCATGAAGATTTTGCTGTGTATTAGTACTTATCTCATACCTGAAACTGAGTGGTAGCAGAAAGATTAAGTACTTAAGGATTCCCGCTTTCTCTGGGTGCATTGTAATATCTTGTTGTATAAACTCACGTTTTGTGGTTCAGAATATACTGTGCGTTAGTGGGTATCGCAAGAGTGTAGAGGGCATAATGTTATCTCTGATTCTGCAACCACTCTTTTCTTTCCGCTTGGTCTAAACGAGGCATGGGCAACCTTTGGTAACCCACGGTCCACCTTATCACGTGAGTTGAAATCAGTGCCCTTGGTGCGTAAAGACAACACGTCGGTGTCCGGGACTTTATGGGGTTACGCACCATCATAAATGGCACCTCTCTCCCGAGATGCCATACCAACCAAATATGCCTATAAAGATGCATCTTCATATGTTTAGATTTATTTACGCGTGGTGAATATTGTTCTTGTTTACTTACGAAAATTGCAATATGTAACCCCTCGTTATATATCTGGTCTCTTTTGGAAGTAATATTTATTCGAACTGAAGATGAACAGTTCCCTAGGAACATGGGAATCATATATAATACATATAAAATCATGTAATATACATAAATGTAATATAATACACATAAAATCACGATTTCCCGTTTTAAAGTTGAGAAAATGAAATGTAAGAATAATAAAAACCGGTGGACTAGAGTTTTAAATGCAAAGTAGCAAGGGGCTTTATTCAAGGATTTTGAAACGAACGTCCGCCTTATTTCACAACTACTACAGAAACGCACGCAGGTATTGTTAACGTCGTTACCGGAAGCATCTGGAAGCCTTTGTGTCTGAAATTTTAATGTCCTAGATTTTAGCGTTTGAGTCCTGAGTATTCACGTTTCTTCATGCACCACTGCATGAATGGCTAACTTCGTTGGAAGCCACACTAATTAAAACTAAATTTCTGTTCGCTTAATTTATCTTCAAAAGTACTAAAGCTGACAGAACTGAGGTAAAGCTAACATCAAGCGAGTATCTCAATAGATAAAAAAGCGATATTATTAATTCCACTTTAAGAACTTCAGTTGTTGCCGAAGCTACTATTCAGACATCGCGTCGCAACTTGACTTTCGGTTAGATACCCTCTTTGGACATTTATGATCAAGATAAAGTGTGACCACTCACAGTAGTGAATCGTACCAGAGAAACTGTGTTAATAAAAAGCGACCTAATGAGGAACTGTAGTGTTCTATGATTTCGAACAGAGTATCACGAGAAGTGAACCGTGTATCGGATCATCTCTGGACAACAACAACAACAACAACAATAAATAACAAATACTGATAGTTTATTTCACATTAATGTTAAAGTGAATAATTTATAACGGAGAAAACTTCGTGCTGTGTTAAATGAACCCTGTATCTTTCGAAGAAATTAATTCGGCGTACATGTGCTACGCTAATGAAATATGTGAATTCATTTTGAAACGCGAACCGGGCGCCTGTTAGTTTTTAATGAGCATCTTTGCTAGAAACAGCTAAACAACGCAGCTAGACGGTAGTAATAATTATAATCCGAACTTATTAACAAAAGGGACTTCAAAAGATTCACGTAACACGTAATATGCACTCAAATTAGTGCAAGGAACAGACATTATCAACAAATATTGACTGCAGTAGCACACAGCATTAGGTCGCCTCGCTTTCATATTTCTTGAATAGGTAAAGAATACTTGCTGGGCATAGAAAGCAGAAATTAAACTTTCGCTGATTGTGGAAATGCCAGTAGGCAGCAATAGGAGGCGTCACAAACTCAACTTTGCGATGTTTGGCCACAGGCGGATTTAGCGTGTTGCCATTCACAAACACTATTAGCGAGGATTTTTTAAATATTTGGCCAGAAATGCTTTTCATGACTGATCTCATAGGGATTGCTTCTTTGTTTTTATCAAAAAATTTAACAGTCTAATTCGCTTTAACTTAGCATGCATCGGCTGTATTACACAGAAGACGAACCCAAAAAATTAACATTCACTGGTCTGTGTCATGGGCTGCAAGGGAGAGGGGAGCTGAACTTCGGCAGAAATATTCAGAAATGCATGCCGGGAGGAGTACATCGCGAGCGCCTCACATTGTCTCTCTGTGCAATAAATTGCTTTCACGGGCCGGATTGAAACCAACCGCGGGCCAGATCTGGCCAGCGGGGCACTGGTTGCTCACCACGGGTTGTCTAAACGAAAGGGAAAGAGGTAATACTGTTTCCATGCTATTCGGTTATAACGTGCACGCTGAATGCGTCCTGCTTCATAATGCTGATTGTCAAGAACTGGTTACAATAAATTATTGACGTGGTTTCATGCTATTGTTGAACTTTTCTCAATACTTAATTGTGAAACCTGTGCTATTATGATATTTAATGTAACTCGTGTGATTCTGACTTGTTTTCTTGCTCAATGACAGTCTGTAAGCTTCAGCCTTGCTATGACTAAGTGCAGATTGTGAATCCATACGTATTATAAAAATGTATGTATGTATATAAGTGAGCCTGCGAATATTCCATATGCCTCCTAAACCACTCAACCAGTTTCAACTAAACTTGGTACACATATCCCTCACTCTGAAGCGACAATCGCTGTGGTGGTTAAGAACCACCTACTTATCACAGGTCAGGATTGTCATAAACCCTGAGGTGCTTAAGTAAAAGGCAGCATCATGGACGATGTTTAAATTTATTTTGTCAGTGCTTCTAATTCTAACCGCATTACATTTCAAATATAATATCCTCGCAGTCCAGGAGATGTGACGTCATAAATACTGCGACGCGTGAAAAACTGCCGCTTTGTGTATGACGTTTGAAGTTATTACTTTTTAGCTGCTTACTTAATTCGCAAACAGTTTTGCATTCGGTATCAATACGTGCTGCTGAATGTTCCAACGCTAATATATCGTTGTACTACACGTAGTTCAAGAGATATGTCGTCATAAACATTGAGATGCGTGATAAAATGTCATACCATGCATGAAATCTTACCTCTAAGATACTCCTACAGTCAATTCAACAAAGGAATCTCTCACATGTGACAAAACGTTTGACAGCTTTCAATTGCGAAGCACAAACGGCGGCATGCGAGAACGATAGCCGTCTATAGAGCTATGAACAGATGTTGCCACACAGACATTTACAAAATTCGCGCTGCAGACACGCGAAGCAGTTGCGCACAGCTGTCTGGAGGTGTAACTAGAAATACTGCTTACAACGAAGTTCTGAGTTAAACATTACAGAGATTCTGCGTTTTGTGTATTATGTTTCTTAACATTGATACTGTTCTTATACGTTTATACCCTAAGAATACTTCTTTGTACGAATGTTTCTTAATTTCAAAGCTGTTGTGAAGAATACATGAAAATGAAATTTTTTCGATAGCTCACTACAAACACAGTTCATTTTTGTTTCCATTTGTAACAGAATATCGGAAAAAACTAGTACTGGGGAAATATTGGGTTTGCTAGCTACTAAAAATTTCGGTAAACACGTAACAATGCCTGATTGTTAGCTGCATACAGCACCATGCACGGTGCAAATCTGACCACCACGTACGAAAGACCTGCTCAGACAATGAAAAAACATATCATGGTCTGTTTCTGACCTAAAATAAGCCATACGTGTCCCCGTTTTCTGCGTCACTAACAGCTCCATTGTTGCCAACCGATATGTTAGGAAGGTTTGCAACACTGCGCCGACGCGGACTCTTCGAGTATTTGCTGCATTAAATAATTATAAAAAACGTTGTTATTAAGCTGTTTTTAAACGTTTATAGTTGTTATAAATATAATCTAAGTGTTGTTAAATTAGTAGGAGTGTTAGTGAAGTATAAAATAAGATTAAACGGGGTAAGAAGCGTATTTTTCTTCTCGCGCCTGTAGCACGAATCCTGGGCCTAATTTCACGCGTGCGAATCGTAAATAAACAGTGAATTAAACTTATAGGTAAACGTTTCCTGAGGGTATAAGTGTAATATAAGTGTTGTTACATTAGTGGAAGTGTTAATGAAGTGTGAAACAAGATTAAACGGGGTAAGAAGTTTATTTTCCTTCTCGCGCCTATAGCACGGATTTTAGGTTTAATTTCAAGCGCGCGTATCGTAAGTAAACAGTGACTTAAACTTATATGTAATCACAAGTTTTTTTATTCAGTAATCTTTCAATTTATTTATATGTGCTTGAATAGTTTCTAGGGTTCTTCGTTTACGTTTTAGTCAGTACTTAAATCAGTTTATACGATTTCTGTTTTTACCACGAGTGAGAAGTGTGTGACACGCCGTAGGATCGTTAGTTCCGGGGTGTGGTGTGATGGGTGCTGTAGTTTCTTTCATTGGGGCGACTGTGGTGGCGTGGGAAATGGGGACATAAATGAGGCTCACCAGTGGTATTGTAGGGTCTGCAGTAGAGATAGGAAAATACTGGAACAGGAAGGGAAAATTGCAGCTCTTGAAGCTGACTTAGACAAGGCAAGGGAGGAACTGGACAGGTTATAGAGGGAGAAGGGTGAACAGAGGTGGGAAGTGGCAACAGGTAATAGGGGGAACAGCAAAAGAGAGCATCAAATAGCTTTGTCATAAATCTTGAAAATAGATTTGACCTGTTGCCTCAGTCAGAATCGGATGAGCCTCATGTAGCTGAAGCTGTAGAAAGGGCACAACAAGCTTTCAAGGACTTGAAAAAAGGTAGGGAAATTTGTAAAGAAAAAGAAAGTTCTGTTGTTAGGTGTTGGCCAACTACTGCAGGAAAATCTAGGTCCAGAGTACCAGGTCACAAACTTTTTCAAGCCTAGTGCAGATCTGGGTCAGGTAACAGAGGATGTAGGTTCTTTATGCAAATATTTCATGAAGGAGGATGCCGTGGCTATAGTGGGTGGTCCGGGAAATAGCATTGACAGAGACTCTGAATATTCTATAGAGAGTGGCCTGGTGAAAATATCATCAGCAACGAAGCATGCGAGTGTGGGATTTGTGTCTGTGTTGAGACGCCATGATCGGCCTCATTTGAACTCTTCCGTCAGGAGGGTGAACTTGGAGTTGGAGTGGCTGCTTAGGACGGATATATGGTCCCATATTGGTTTGATTCCTGTGGATGCTATCGATAGGTGGGACTACACTAGGCATGGCTTTCACCTCAATAGGAAAGGGAAGGGAAAAATGTCTGGGCTGATTGCAGAAAACGTAAGGGGGGGGGGGGGGGGCATTGTCACAAGTGGTAAAATACGAGTGGTCACAGGTGTCAGAGGAATGCCTTTTTTAGGATAGGGAAAGGGGAAAAAAAACGATTTTTAAGAGAGATTGGCAGACACACTCAGTTTGAGAAAACAGATGACCAGGAGTCAGATTTTAGCATACAGATACCATTTAAACAATGTTTAACAGAAATTAATCAGAAACTGCCAGTTCATCTTCGCCAAAAGCAGTTATAATCCCATTAGTATGCAGTATCAGTTATCTTTATTACACCAGAACATTCCGGGACTCAGAAATAAAATTGATGACCTACTCATTTGCATTGATGAAATGAATTCATCTAACCAAATTGACATAATCTGCCTCTCTGAACATCAAGTGACCACTGGCATAGATGTGTTAGACATTTCAGGATTTAAGATAGCTTCCTACTTCTGCAGAGTAGACATGGATGGAGGAGTAGTTGCCACATTTATTAAGAACTGCCATAAATTCAAGAACATTGACATTAATAAATTCTGTTTAGACCAGCATCTAGAAGCATGTGCAACAGAAGTAGAATTCCATAACAGATCCTATATAATAGTAACTATTTACTGAGCACCTGCAGGAAATTATAATCTATTCATAAATCATCTAGAAGCTCTTTTGGATTATTAAACAGGAAGAAACAAAGAAATTTTGATTGCTGGTGACTTTAATACAGATTTTATAATGCAATCTTCCAGTAAACATCTACTGCAGTTAGTAATGTTGTCTTTCAATCTAACTCACACTGTAAACTTTCCAACTAGGATCGTTAAATCCTCAAGGACAGCCATTGATAACATTTGTATAGACAAATCAAAGGAACAAAATCATATCATAAAACCTGTAATAAATGGACTATCAGATGATGACATGCAGCTCCTTGTTTTAGATGTACGTTCTGAGCAGATTATCAAGACTGCTAAGTCTGAGTACAGGAGAGTAGTCAGTCAACCAAACATTGAGTGTTTAAGAAAACTGCTCAAAGATATGAACTGGAAAGACGTTTATAGTGCCCATGACATGAATGAAAAATATAATACATTCATGAA
Source organism: Schistocerca piceifrons (assembly GCF_021461385.2). Taxonomy (NCBI): domain Eukaryota; kingdom Metazoa; phylum Arthropoda; class Insecta; order Orthoptera; family Acrididae; genus Schistocerca; species Schistocerca piceifrons. The sequence continues at coordinate 48,909,247 of NC_060139.1, forward strand.
CAGTGTCAGTTCCATGTTTGAAAACTGTTTTCCTCTAAAAGTTACTCAAATTAAACAGAAGTCTATAATAAAACCATGGATTACACAAGGAATAAAGATTTCCTGTAAGACAAAAAGGAAAATATATGTGTCGACCAAGAATAGCTCCAATACTGATGATTTATCTGAATACAAGGAATACTGTAAAACATTAAAAAAAGTAATTCAGACATTTAAAGAAATGCACTACGAGAAGAAGATAGCAATGTCAGGAAACAAAATAAAAACAATAAGGGATATAGTGAAAGAGGAGACTGTTAGAACCAGAAAGGAACAGGAACAAATAGCATTAAGGGTAGATGACACATTAGTAACCGATGGGCACAGTGTGGCAAATCTATTTAACAAGTACTTTATATCCACTACTGATAGAATGGGATTGTCAGGATCAGTAAATAATGCCATTGAATATCTGAAACTAGCATTTACAAATAGCTTCAGCTACATGAATATGTCACTCACTTCACCAAAAGAAATGACTTCCATAATAAAATCTTTGATAACAAAGCATTCTAGTGGTTATGATGAAATATCAACAAAGTTAATCATAATTAACTTTGTGAGTTTAGTACAGTTCTAAGTTACTTGTGTAACCAGTCAATTATAACTACGACATTTCCTGACTGGCTAAAATATGCAGATGTTAAGCCTCTATTCAAGAAAGGGGATAAAGAGATACCATCAAACTACAGACCAATTTCACTTTTGCCAGCATTCCCAAAAATTTCAGAAAAAGTAATGTACAGGCAGCTTCTCAACCATCTGACCACAAATAACATATTATCAAGAACACAGTTTGGATTTCTGAAGGGTTCTGATATCGAGAAGGCTATTTAGACCTACAGTGAAAATGTACTTAATTCATTAAATAACAAATTACAAGCAGCAGGTATTTCTTGTGATTTGTCAGAGGCATTTGATTCCATGAACCACAACATCCTTTTAAATATATTAGAATTCTATGGTGTCACGGACAGTGCTGCAAAATGTTTCAAGTCATACCTAGCTAACGGGAAACAAAGGGTGTCAGTACAAGGGACTAGTGAATTAAGTCATCAGTCATCAACAGAATGGGAAGAAATTACATGTGGTGTCCCACAAGGATCCATCTTAGGGCCATTGCTTTTTCTTGTGTACATTAATGATCTCTCATCAGTTACACTGCCAGAAACAGAGTTCGTTTTGTTTACAGATGACACAAGTATTGCAATAAATAGTATGTCGAGTGTAGTTCTAGAAAGATCTGCTAATGATATTTTCATGGATATTAATAAATGGTCAAAAGCCAACTCATTGACATTAAACTTTGAAAAGACTCACTACATGCAATTCAGAATCTGTTAGAGGTTTCCACCCAGCATATGCATATAGTATGAAGTAGAGCAGATAGAAAATGTTGACAGTCTTAAATTCCTGGGATTGCAACTTGATAATAAATTCAGTTGGGAGGAGCACACCACAGAACTGCAGAAACGTCTTATTAAATCTGTATTTTCAATTCGAGTGTTAGCAGACATATGTGACATAAAAATGAAAAAGCTTGCATACTTTGCCTACTTTCATTCCATAATGTCATATGGTATAATATTTTGGGGTAACTCTTCAAGTCAAACAAAAGTTTTCAGAGACCAAAAGCGTGTAATACATATTATTTGTGGAGTAAATTCACGGACGTCATGCAGAAACCTCTTCAAAGAACTGGGTATACTAACCACTACCTCTCAGTATATTTACTCTTTAATGAAATTTGTCCTAAATAATATATCTCTTTTTCCAAAAAACAGCTCAATTCATACATACAATACCAGGAACGAAAATGATCTGCACAAACACTTAAAAGCACTTACTTTAGTTCAAAGATTTGTCCACTACTCAGGAACACTCATCATCAATAATTTGCCAGCAAAGATAAAAACTTTAGTTACAAATAAAGATCAGTTTAAAAGGAGCCTGAAAGACTTACTAGTGGCCAACTCCTCCTACTCCATTGACGAATTTTTTAATAGAAACAAATGATGTGTTGTATATATTCATACTATTAGTAATGTTATTTCAGCTAAAAAAAAAAAGTTCCACATCCACGAGGATCTCCTCAGCATGGATCTATGGAACGAAAAACTAATCTAATCTAATCAAATCTTATTCCTCAGCTTAGGTAATGTTGTCTGCAACCAGCACTGGATTTCTCTGATTGAAGCCGTGGGGAATTAGCCATCATCCTTTTACAGCTCCCTCCGATTTCTGCCGCACTCGTCAACCATGAAAGCCGTTAGTATTCCACAAGTAGGGCTGTGGAGAATGAAGCTTAAACCAAACTTGAGAGGAATTTTGGTTTGCGTATTGGTTTCAGGGAAGGCCATTTTATAAGCAAAAGAAAACCAGGGTCTAGGTTTGATCCCAGAGATAGTGATCACAACGTGGTAAGCTTAGAGAGACGACAGCAAGCTACAAATAAACCGTTACGCGAAAGACCGATTAGGGTAATCTCAATCCATCCCAATACACAGCAAAACATTTTGGATTTAAGGACCTTGGGTTTGTCTGAAACAATACACTTGAGAAGAAGAAAGGCACAAACAATTTGAAGAATATCCGGCATCTGTAATAATCTACAGAAACGCGTCAGCACAAACCGGCATAAATCGGTTACCTTGCCCGTAAATCGGTTACCTTGTATCTAACACACGAAATGGGCAGCATAGAAATGTAAATTTTGTACATTCGAGATTGCACTAGACTGAATGCTAATAAATCGCGGCGAGTATTTGTCACAGGCTTACTCGACACACAAAGCTTACAAGCTTGGACCAAAGTTCTAACGTCTTTATCCATCCAATTAAGTAGTAAATTTTCTCTGATCTTCATTCTCGTTTTAAATACACGCAGATGACCGTGAATCGCGCACAAATAATAATTTTTCAAAATAATTGTTACTAATTTGGTGGGCACCTTAATCTTACTATCACCACCACCATCAGTAATCCGACACAAAATAATATTCTTTAATTGTTATTCTCCTTCTAGACTTCATGGACTTTTGAATTTCTCAGTTTTCTCCGGAGTGTCGTTGGTCGTCTACGATCTCTTCTTGCCACCCCTCCCCCACCCCCACCCCCGGCGTATAAATCAACGCTGCCCTTTTTCTATGTATAATTCTCTCTTGATATATTTATTTCGTATCCTAACTATCGACGTACATCATTTAACGCACCTTAAAAATCTCAGTTCTGTCGACTGTATTTTACTAGTTGCCTTTTAGTAGACAACCAGGCTTCGCTACCATAAAGCAATGTGGGTACTGCCATTAGTTTAGAAAACTTCATTTTCATCTGTTTTCTAATTTTATTTTCAAAAGTTCTTTGATTTGTCCCTTTTTCAGGCTTTTTGATCATCGTTCATCTCATTATATAAAAAATTTAATATTCGGTACTTGTTCTAAACTGGTAGTTTACATCACACGACTATTCTCAGTGAGTCTTTTCCTCCAAAAGTCATAATTTTCTTCACATAATTTAGACTTCAAAATTATAAGATTTACATTTTACTTGAAAAAATCACAGTTAATGAAAAGAAAATTATGACTTTTAGAAGAAAGGAAAATTATATGATTTACATCCTACCCCACGAACCACTCACCCTGCCATTGGTGAGGACGCTTTCGTGCCTCAACGATACAGACAGCCGTACTGTAGGTGCAAACAAAACGGAGGGGCATTTGTTGAGAGGCCAGGCAAATGTGTGATTCCTGCAGAGGGGCAGCAGCCTTCCCAATAGTAGCAGGGGCAACAGTCTGAATGATTGACTAATCTTGCCCTGTAACATCCACCAAACCAGCCTAGCTTTGCTGGTACTGCGAACGACTGAAAGCAAGGGCGAACTACACCCTTAATTTATCGCTAGGGCGTGCAGCTTCACTGTGTGGTTAAATGATGATGGTGTCCTCTTGGGTAAAATAATCTGGAAGTGAAGTAGTCCCCCTTTCGCATCTCTGGGTAGGGTATACACAGGATGATGTTGCTATCAGGAGAAAACACAACAGGCGTTCTACGGATCGGAGCGTGGAGCGTCAGATCCCTTAATCGTGCAGGTCGGTAAGAAAATTTAAAGAGGAAAATGGACAGGTTAAATTTAGATATAGTGGGAATAAGTGAAGTTTGGTGGCACGAGGAAAGGACTTCTGGTTATGTGAATACCGGGTTTTAAATACTTAATCGAATATCGATAAAACAAAAGTAGGTTTAATAATGAATAAAAAATAGGAATTCGGAAAGGTACTGTCAACAGCATAGTGAACGCATTATTGTAGCCAAGATAGACGCGAAGCACACATCTACCACAAGTATAAGTTTACACACACACAAAAAAACTTTTGCATCACCTCGGTTCCGAAAGTTCAGTCTATCCCAGGCATGTTCGATTGGGTTGATATATGGAGAAAATGCTGGACACTCTAGTCGAGTGATGTCGTTATCCTGGAGGAAGTCATTGGGGGCGCAAATTGTGGTCCATGAAGACGAATCCCTCACCATTATGCTGCCGACATGGTTGCACTATCGGTAGGACGATGGCATTCACGTATCACACAGCCGTTACGGCGCCATCCATGATCACCAGCAGCGTACGTCGGTCCCACATAATACCACCCCAAAACTTACAGGGAACCTCCACTTGGCTGCACTCGTTGGACAGTATGTTTCAGGCGTTCAGCCGGACCGGTTTGCTTCCAGATACATCTCCAACGATTGTCTGGCTGAAGGCGTATGCGACACTCATCGGTGAGGTGGACGTGATGCCAATCCCGAGCGGTCCGTTAGGCATATTTTTGGGTTGATACGTACCGCGTTGCATGGTGTCGTGCTTGCAAAGATGGACCTCGCCATGGACGTCGGGAGTGAAGTTGCGCATCATGCTGCCTATTGCGCACAGTTTGAGTCGTAACACGACGTCCTGTGGCTTCGCGAAAAGCATTATTCAACATGGTGGCGTTGCTGTTAGGGTTCCTCCGAGCCATAACCCGTAGGTACCGGTCAGCCATTGGAGTAGTAGCTCTTGGGCGGCCTGAGCGAAGAATGTCATGGACAGTTCCTGTCTCTCCGTGTCTCCTTCATGTTCGAACAACTTCGTTTTGTTTCACTCTGAGACGCCTGGACACTTCCCTTGTTGAGAGCCCTTCCTGGCACAAAGTAACAATGCGGACGCGATTGAACCGCATTACTGAACGTCTAGGAATGGTTGAACTACAGACAACACGAGCCGTGTACCTCCTTCCTTGTTGAATGACTGGAACTGCTTGTAATAGGCGCCGCTCATGCATGGTTGTTTACATATTTGGTGGGTTTAGTGATATCTCTGAACAGTCAAAGGGCTGTATCTGTGATACAATATCTGCAGTCAACTTCGATCTTCAGGAGCTCTGGGAACCGGGATGATACAACACTTTTTTTGGTGTGTGTATATCAACTAACTCCACTGATGAAGAGATTGCAGGAACTTAGAGACTGAAAAAAAGAAATTAATCGGATAGTTACGGAAGATGAAAATTTAGTAGTTATGAGGGATTGGAATTCGGTAGTAGGGAAAGGAAGAGAAGGAGAGGTAATAGGTGAATATGGACTGGGAATCAGGAATGAAAGAGGAAGCCGTCTGGTAGAATTTTGCACAGAGCATAACGTAATCATTATTTTAAGAATCATGAAAGAAGGTTGTTTACGTGGATGAGACCTGGAGACACCGGTAGGTTTCAGACTGATTATATAACTGTAAGTCAGAGATTCAGGAACCAGGCTTTAAACTGTAAGACATTTCCAGGGGCAGATGTGGACTCTGACTACAAGTTATTGGTTACGAACTGCACATTAAAACTGAAGAAACTGCAACAAGGAAGGCGTTTAAGGAGATGGGACCTGGATAAACTGAAAGAACCAGAGGTAGTAGAGAGTTTCAGATGGAGCATCAGAGGCACTGACAGAAACAGGGGTAAGGAGTGCTGTAGAAGAATAATGGACAGCTTTGAGAGAGAAATAAGTAAGACAGCGGAGGATCAAGTAGGTACAGAGACGAAGGCTAGTAGAAATCCTTGGGTAACACAAGAGGTACTGAACTTAATTGACGGAAGGAGAAAATATAAAAATGCAGTAAATGAAGCTGGAGAAAAGTACAAAATGGCGAAGCGGGAATGGATAGAGGACAAATGTAAGGATGTAGAACCACATGTCACTTGGAATAAGATAGATGCCACCTAAAGGAAAATGAAAGAGGCCTTTGGAGAAAAGGGAACCACCAATACGAATATCCAGAGGTCAGATGGAGAAGCAGTCCTAAGCAAAGAAGGGAAAGCAGAAAAATTGAAGGAGTATATGGAGGGTCTACACGTGGGCGATGTACTTTAGGGCAATATTATGGACGTGGAAGAGGACGTAGATGAACATGAGATGGGAGATATGGTACTGTGTGAAGAATTTGTCAGTGCTCTGAAAAATCTAAGTCGAAACAAGGAAGCAGGAGTAGACAACATTTTGTTAGAACTACCCATGGCCTTGGGGGATCCAGCCATGACAAAAGTCTTCCATCCGATGAGCAAGACGTATGAGACAGGTGAAATACCCTAGGACTTCAAAATAAATATAATAATTCCAATTACAAAGAAAGAGGATGCCCACAGGTGTGAAAATCACTGAACTATCAGTTTAAAAGTCATGATTGCAAAATACTTATATGAATTCTTTGCAGACGAATGGAAAAACTGGTATTGGCCGGCCTCAGGGAGATCAGTCTGGAGTCTGTAGAAACGTAGAAACTTTTATAAGGTAGGTTCAGGAAAAACAAACCCACTTTTATAGCATTTGTAGAGTTAGAGAAAGCTTTTGACACTGTCGACTGGAATACCGTCTTTCAGATTCCGAAGGTGTCAGGGGAAACATACAGGGAGGGAAGGGATATTTACAATTTGCAAAGACACTAGATGGCAGTTACAAGGAGTCGAGAGGCACGAAAGGGAAGCAGTGGTTGAGAAGGGAGTGAGACAGAATTGTAGTCTGTCCGCAATGTTACTCAATCTGTGTACTGAGCAAGCAGTAAAGGAAACAAAGAAAAATTCGGAGTAGGAATTAAAATCCAAAGATAATAAATCAAATAATTGAGGTTTGTCGATGATATTGTAATTCTATCAGAGATAGCAAAGGGCTTGGATAATTCAACTTAATGGACTGTGTCTTGGAAGGAGGATATAAGGTCAACATCAAGAAAAGCAAAAGGAGGATAACGGAGTGTAGACGAATTAAATCGGGTAACACTAAGGGAATTAGATTACGAAATGAGACGCTTAAAGTAGTAGATGAGTTTTGCTATTTAGGCAGCAAAATAACAGATGATGGTCGAAGTAGGTAGTATATAAAACGCAGACTGGCGATGGCAGGGAAAGCGTTTCTGAAGAAGAGACATTTATTAACTTTTCTGAAAGTATTTGTGTATAGTGTAGCCATATATGGAAATGAAACATAAACGATAAACTGTGTACAAGAGAAGAGTGAAACGTCCCCTTTGAACAATTATACAAGACTGTGCTTAAACTGACACACAATATTTTGTTAGCGCAACGCAATCTGACTTTCAAAATTCCCTACAAAAGAATGGCCCTGACTAACATTAAACTATACCTTTCACAAATCACTTACCTCACAAAAATCTTCGCTGCTCAAGCTACTGCAATACAGCGAGCGCCACTACTGCCAGCTAAATAAAAGATTCAAACTATGGAAGGCACTAACTACTGATAGGGATAGTTAGCAAATGAAAGATATTAATAGAGAACAAACAATGTATTTACCTTGATATCATCATATATAAATATAGCAGTTCATGACAAATTTCAAAACTCCGCCATCTCTCTCTCCACATCCACCACTGCTGGCGGCTCACCTCCAACTGCGCAACGCTACGCGCTGTTCACATCCAGCTGCCACTGCCCAACACTACAATGGCGAGTATTACAACAATGCAAAGCAGCCACAGACTGCACACAGCACAGCCAGTGATTTTCATACAGAGGTGGCGTTACCAATAAAAAAACCTAAACAGCCTACTTACGAGAGAAGCTTTTGAAACGTGGTGCTGCTCCAGAAAAATTCTGAAAATTAGATGGGTAGATCACGTAACTAATGAATATGTACCGAATAGTATATATATATATATATATATATATATATATATATATATATATATATATATATATATATACATATTAAAAAGAGTGGATGATGTGCTACATGCTTGTCTGAGTACCGTATTTGTTAAAATCCGTTAATCTCTTTAATTATGTATGCAATTTAGGAAATCAGACTTTTCTGGTCAATAACTATGCACAAGCTGGAATTAATTTTAATTGACTGTAGGTAACTAGTGAAAGTTGAATGAGATTGTCATCAAAATGAATGTACATAAAAGTTTCCCTTTCCCTAGAACGATCTACTTAGAAGTTATACTCGGTTCACCTGTTAAGCCGAGATCGATCCTCAAAACTGGGCTTATTTTAATAACTTGGCTGAAGAGTGAGTAACAGGTTCCAACTCCTGTAACTCAAAAAGAGCTACTCCAGATTAAAAAAGAGACATGAATTAAAGTTGTAGAGGTTCAGATTCTACGTTAAGGAGCTCATAAATTTTGAAATTCACTCACTACTTGCACAGGTACAAATAAAAACGTGAAAGCATTCGTGGCGCTAAATTCCTGCTAAAACATTTTTGCGAAATGAAATTACTTTTGAAGGTCTTTCAAAATGATGGAAAGCTGCAGTCATCCGTCTCTCCTCTAGCTTTATTAATGCAAATCGAGATGCGGTATTTCAGAGTTTTAATACGTGCTGTAGTACGTCAACACCTGTTGCTCGGGCTCCTGCCACAGTTCATTATAGACTACTACTCTACGTCATATCACAGTCGTTGAGTGTATTCGACATTACTAATAAAAGATAATTTGATACTTTTGAAGGCCTAATCATCTATATTAGTCCAAATATTAAAATTTAAGTGCAGTTGAGTTAGGTACCGAAATAGGTAATTAACCTATTATTGACATTAATTAATTCTCATGCGAGTCCTTAAAAGTTTGAAAGAAGGACTTATCGAATGAAAAGTTCTGTTAATGGAAAAATAATTCAGTTGCAATACAAATTGATGAGGTATAATGTTTTAGGTAGCGGTAGCGTTCTCGCTTCCTGAGTACTGGGTCCTGGGTTCGATTCCCGGCGGGGTCAGGGATTCTCACCTGCCCCGAGATGACTGGCTGTTGTTGTGTCGTCTTCATCATCATCATTTATCTCCATTACGGTCGGTGGAAGACAATGGCAAACCACCTTCATTAGGACTTTGCCGTTGTATGGCGATGCGGGTCTCCATCATCGTTCCCTTACGCTTTGTCAAGAAGCATGGGACTTCATTTCCGTGTATTGTTCTGTATTTGCATCCGATTAAAATGAATATTTTGGGTGTTTTTCTGGGTTTCGGTGAAGATGGTGGTGGAGCGGAAACGCTCTCGGCCAAATCTTCGTCTTCTTCTGGCGTAAGATCTAAAACTCGTCATCGATTTGTGTCGAATCAAAGAAGATATCCTTTTCTGTTAGAGAGACAAGGCATGAAAGTCGTTTGTAATAGCTGTGTATAGGCGAACACTTTATAGATGCTTTCCCACAGGAACAAGCAGCTCGGCAACCCTTTTTGGACGAGCGCAATATTGTATTGAACAGTTCCTGGATCGCTGGTCGTTGGGTGGTAGCAATGGGTATCAAACTGTTTTTTGTGATCTTCCATTCCCAATTCAGAGGATCAAGCTGACTGTTCCTCTGAATCTGAACCAGCATGTAGCCCTTGAAGGAGTTCTGGTGAGCGGTGGCGTCTACATGAGGCAAACAAGCCAAACTGATGCTGTTATTTCCGATAAATATCGCTGGAACAGCTGCAGATGAATTTCATTCAAACGTCTGGTGCTGCCACCCGTTTACAAACACAAAACGAACTTCACTCATGCTCCAGCGACCTTCTCACGAGCGGCTTTGCTATCTATGAAGTCTGAGGCGATCTGTTGGAGATTCACTTTGTTTTTAAATGTTTTACAAATTTGGTTTTCCCTTGTCGAAAGAATATAGAGTTGGTGCCACATTCATTGAAGGGGCGAACAAATAACACATATTTTTTGGCTTCTTCAGAAAGCTGAGAACTTTTGGAGGTGTAAATGAATGTGTCTTGGTTACCTTACCCAGGTTTCATAACGAAGACAATGGTGGCAGGTTCTTCTTGCTTACTGCTATCAGCTATTTGTTCAGTCATCAAGACCAACACATCTCTGTCTCCCCCCGTAATGAAAACATTGTCACCCCTCCCCGACTTTTCTATGGCTGTTCCTACGATCAAAGAGTCTACGTCCTCGCAATAGCCTGCTTGATCTGATACCTTTCACTACACATTTTTTCTGCCAACACTGAGGTAAGACATTCCTTGTTAAGTTCGTTCAGTAAGAAACATTCTTTTGGCATAGTTGGCGACACTGACTCATCAAATAAAACAGAAGCGGATGACATAGCGCTATCTCTTCAGGTATGTCAAGCAGATTTTGTCCTTTTCTCGACTCCGTCCTCAGGGCATCCATCAAACACTATAGCGGAATTGGACCCCACGTGTTTTTTGACGTAGTTCACGTAATTTTCAGGGATGGATGAAAACACTTCATCAGTATTCCAAACAATTGTATGACGGACCCATTGTCAAGGACGTGTTCTTTGTGGTTTTAACATTGACTGGATTGGTTCAATGAAGTTTGATTTTCTTGTCTTGAGAATTATTCCATCGTCTTCTAAAAGAGTTAATGGATGTGAGGATAATTCAAAAGCGAAGTATGACTCGAGCTGTTGTGCTGACTTCATATGGAAAATGGAAAACTGCATCCAGGCTGACAGGGACTGGTTCACCATTCACCGTAAGTGTGCATTTCACGACTCGTAAGGGCACTGATAGATTTTTCCTCAGGAACTGTGCTTCCTCAATGTCTTCCCCCTGAATATTTTCCATGAGCTTTTTCCCATTTGTTGGATAGCCCTTCTATGACTACCATAAACACAAGTAATCAACACAAAACACTATAAATTACCTATCTGAATAATTAAATTAATGGAGCTAACTACCTATGCAGGTAGGTACCTAACAAAGTTGCCTTTATGTTTAAATATTTGGAGAAACGTGGAATCGATTTGACAGTCCAAAGTAATTCTACTTCAGGAAAAATTCGTGGCTGTAATTTAACGCTACGAAAACTTCCACATATTTACTGGTATCTTTGCCAAGGAGTGAGTGAATTTTAAGACTTAGACCCTTTCTTTACGCAGGATTTGACGTTCTACAACTTTGATTCATGCCTGTTTCCCTTTAGAGTAGTTGCAAGCGTTGGAACATGACCGTAAATTTTCGTAGCTACATTCAGCTGCTAAATGTCTGAAACCATTTTAGCTTTAAAGTAGATCATTCTACGGCAGGTGTTTTGTTATTTGATATTGGTCTTTTGAAAATTTTCTGTAGGATGTATCGTTTTCGGATTATAAACAAAGACAAAAAAAGTCCCAAAATGTCGTGGCTTCTAGGCGCTCAAAAGCTTAGCACAAGTCAGAAGCCGTCACAAACTCATTTAACTCTTATTAGGAATGTCTATCATCTATTAAAATTGTTTTCATCTTGCGCATTTATTGACCAGAGCGGCATTTTTGGGGTAATTTTCCTGGACTGTAAATTCCCGCGTCCATGTTAAAACTAGTAAGCCTATTCCTATGCAGACTACTTATTACCAATATTTGGAGTAGTGGAAGGCTCTCGTTTTCTAGTATCTATGTTTCTTCTTTTTTCGAGTAACGCATTCGGAGGGTACGATGAATCAACTTTGGATACTCTTCATTGTATTAGATTTCCTTAGTTTCCAAATTTCACTCATCCTTATAGAGAGTTTTTCCCATTCTTCTTCAGTCCACTTTCATCAAGTTATTTTTTTTCCCCTGAAATTCGGACTTTTCAACTGCCTTTCTGAAACGTGTTCTGTTTTCTATTGTATCTATTGTAATTCCAGCGTTTTCTATGTCCTTTTCAGTGTCTATGAACCATGTGGGCTTAGATTTGTAGCTATTGAGTAATGTGAATATCCGCTTGGTTAGTCAGCTGTTACCCATTCTGAATATATTTCCCAGAAACTGTAGTCTTGTCTTCCTCATTACATCAGTTAGTTTTTCAGTTTTGAAGTATAACACTGTGTTTGGTCTTAATCTGTATTCAGCATTATCGTTTCTTTTAGCTCCGAGTATTTTCATTAAAATCGTTCTTTCCACCTTCTCTACTTTATCAAGATCTCCATTTCTGGTTAGTTTAAGTATTTCTGCCGCATACAGAGCTTCAGGCTTGGCCACTGTTCGGCAGTGTCTTAATATCATGTTTCAGGACAAGGATTGTTTGTTATAAGCGTTTTTGTCATGTGAAACACTCTATCCATTTTCTGCACTCGAGTTTCTATAGCTGTCTTTTCTTTTGGATTGTATGTAATCCACTCTCCTAGGTATTTAAAGGAAGCTTAAATTGTGTATTGTATCGTTGTTAACTGCAATATTTTGAGCACCATCACAGATGTTTGTCATGAACTTTGTTTTTTCCAAGGATATTTGTAGTCCTGCTTTGGCTGCTTGTTTTTGCAGTTCTCTTCCTTGTACTTGGGCATTATCTAGCGAATCTGTAATCAATGTCATGTCATCTGCGAAGGCTAAACAGTCGACAGGTATCTTGTTAGGATTTGTTCCTAGTTGAATCCCTTTAGTATTGACGGCCTTCCTCCATTTTCGAACTACCTTCTTTAACACACAATTGAAAAGCAGAGGTGACAAACCATCTCTCTGTCGGACTCCTGAATTCATCTCAAACGATTTTGAGGGCTCTCCCCTAAATTTTACTTTCGATTTTGTATTTGCCAAAGTTGTTTTAATGAGTACAGTTTTTTAGTATCTAGTCCCAATCCCTTTAAGATCTCAAGCAGTGTATTTCTGTCAATTGAATCATAGGCTTTTTTTAAATCCACAAAAGTAATTGTGGTGTCACCGCCAGACACCACACTTGCTAGGTGGTAGCTTAAATCGGCCGCGGTCCATTTAGTACATGTCGGACCCGCGTGTCGCCACTGTGTGATCGCAGACCGAGCGCCACCACACGGCAGGTCTCGAGACAAGATATAGCACTCGCCCCCAGTTGTACGACGACTTTGCTAGCGACTACACTGACGAAGGCTTTCTCTCATTTGTCGAGAGATAGAATAGCCTTCAGCTAAGTCCATGGCTACGACCTAGCAAGGCGCCATTAGCCTTACATAGTTGACAGTTATCGTATGTAATGTCTCATCAAGAATGCTGTATTCACACACATGAAGAATTAAAAGATAAGTATTCGAGGAGCCGCATACTTTTCTTATTAGCTTTCACTACTTATCCTGTTCCAGAATTCCCGCCCGTCTGCGTTAGATAGCTTCCATTTCGGCCTCCTCTATCTACAAGGTGTTGGCACATTTACCAACACATCAGTAACTACATATTTGAAGTTCGTGATATCCCTCATTTCTATTATGTTCTTTAAGGTTAATATTTGTTCTGCACAGACCCTAAATCCAGCCTGACACCCTCCTACTTGTTTGTCAAGTATTTCTTCTGCTCTGTTTAAAAGCGCCTTAGAGAAGATCTTATAGGTCATTGGTAAGAGGGAGATACCCTACAACTGCTGGGGTCTGTTTTCTTCCTTTTTTATGTAGTGGATGTATTATTGCAGTTGTCCATTCTGGGGGTAAGCTGTGTGTTGTCCAGATTTCTTTGAGTATCTCTGACAGTCATTACATCATGTTGTCACTAGAGTACTTCCATAGTTCAGCAACTATATTACCCTCTCCATGTGCTTTATTATTTTTAAAGTCTTTTATGATTTCTTTTATTTCTTTTGTGGTAGGGGGCTTTGAGACCGATGATGTTGGGTGTGCAATACCGAAATTAAATTTTTCTTTCGGTCGATCACTTCAAAGTATTTGGCCAGCATTCCATAGTTCTCTGTGCTGTTGTACGCAGTTTTCTGCGTTTTTGGGTCCGTGAAAATAGATTAGGTGTAGTGTATTTCTTTAAGCTATTTTAGAAAGTTTTGTAAAAGTCCCTAGCATTGTTCTGCTTGAAGTTGGAGTCTATTGATGCTAGTTGGTCTTTCATGTCTTGTACGTTGATCATTTTAAGGCATTTTAATACCTGTTTCCGGGCTTCTTTTAGGAAGTTCCTATTTTTATCATTTTCATTTGCGTTCCATATGTTGAAAGCTCGTTGTATTGTTAGTATTAGTTCCTCACACTTATCATTCAACCATGCATACTTCCATTTTTTAGTAAGGTGAATGGTTTCTTCTGCTGTCTGTGCTATGTCTTTATGAAGTTGTTCCCATGTTTTAGGTGTTCTCTTTTCCAGCAAAAGTCTTATCAAATTCAATAAAATCGAAATGTTCTCATTTTGTATCCGATCAGTTATATCTATTTAGGAGGCTCCAATGTACTTCACGCCCTACCTCACATAAAAACTTTCTCCATGCTTCCTTGTGAGCCTTCTGGTTATTCTCCCGCCAATTGTTCGTTTCTCTTCATGTAATTCATACGATATATCGGTTTTACCTGGTAAATGTATCTCATATACTTCCCGTTTATCTACAGGAGCATTTTTTACTTCTTCGTTCCATATTCTCAAGCCGTTTTTATTTCTTATCTTTCTCTTCGTTCTTGAAGTTCATTATATTTTCGTTATTTGCATCTTCGTCTGTGTGTTTCGTTTGATACTTAGTAAGACTAGTTTCATTAAGAGCTCCTAATCTCACTTTCTGTCGGTGATACATGTTACACGTTTCTTCATTTTCACGTCTGTGTTTTGGATTACCTCTTTCCACACTGCGATTATTTTGCTTCTTGAAATTACTTGATAGTGGTCGTAATATATAATGCTCGCTGTGTGAGTTTCACTTCCTGTAGCAATGAAATTAATTTATTATTGACTATTGCGTAATTCGATAATGATCTGCTGGCTCGACTACTCCATTTAAACTCACTGAAGTCTTTCTTTCGGAGGGAGGTATTTGTTACTTTCAGCTGAATAAAATTGCTTACTTTACTCTCCATTGTCCTTTATTGATACTTCTTCTATAGTCCCCATAGTACTTTGAACACGTATTTTGTCTACTCTAGAATTTTCATTTGATGCCGGGCCACATGTTCGTCCGCTCACAGCTTGTCTTAATCACCGTAAACTTGCAGCTTCTTATTGAAATGCAAAAAATGGCAAGACCATCAGTATAAGACTGATCTGATCGACTAGGAGTTCAGAATGGTCTTCACTGACCTCCTTCAATATACGGCTCAAGGAACCAGCTAAAATGTTCTCTCAGAGCATGTCATGCTGAACCTTTAATTAGAAAGCCAAGAACCTAATGGACGATCTGGCAATACGACCGCTGCGATTTGGTCTGTCAAGTGTACAGCTGAGGCTCCCAGCTGTTGGTTTCAAGAAAGAAAGTACGGCGATGTCGTTGATGTAAGTCAGAATTACTAAAGAGAAAACAGGTTCACTAACGTCTGTAACTGATAAACTGAATACTTGCTCTCTAAATCAGATAAGCTCCCTGAAGAACAAGTCACCGGACGGTCACCCACTTGGTATTCCTTCAACAATGCTAAGGTGGCGCCGGACTAAGGTGCGTCAGTACGAATCCCAAACTCGTTGGAGAAATCTGGAATTCCCATAACTCTTGACTTGCCCAAAACTTATTTTAAACACTGAAGCGTGATTTCTTGAGACTGTCAGCATTGGAAATTTTTCCACTGTTCCTAAATTCACCCGTGGGACTTGTCCACTGAGCAGCATTTAGTATTAATTAGCGAAGAGAAGTTACCATGCCGATATATCGGGCTACAGGGTTAATATATCTAGGCATAGGGCAACCGTAAATTGCTCGAGTGAGTTCTTAGTGAATGTTAACTCAGTCAGGTAAAGAAGTATGCTATCAAAGGACGTCTGAGGCTGGATGAACTTGGGATAGTTTAACCCTTAATATGGCCCAAGGAAATCACCACAAAACTTCAACAATATGTTTCAGGAGAGACTTCCACTGTAGGTGACGAAGTAGTCGAAATGATAGTATACAAACCTAAATTTCAGTACAGATTAAGCGTTATCCAAAAGACGGAAAAACACGTTGTCCTCTGTTGAAAAGCCAAAACATGCTCTTTTGAACTCTTATATGTTCCAGGCACTGGCAAAGAAAGTAGCAGCTTAGATTCCTCATAATAGGGAATCTGATATTGCATCAGTTTATCCTTGTTGAACCACTAAAAATAAAAATATAAAACGGGTACGGAGACAGGCTGCAAAATACCTCTTGATCCTGTACCCTATAATCGATTGTTAGCCTGACTTCACCCTGCCCCTTAGGTGCCAAAACTTTTGGGTAAACAGTATGGTGAGGTAGAAGGCCTAATTATTCCATCCACCACCGTCAGGTCATTCAAACCTTTGAGCTGATTCATCTGGGATGGTGAAAGTAGATGAGGAGGAAGGCTGACTGGTACGTAATTTATAACTTGAACTTTATGTATTAACCTGGCTTGGTCACCCTGAATTTATTGGCAAACACGCATTGAAAGGACTCCCATAACTCCCGCACCTGGGTGATAAAACTCAGCCGCGCGGAATTAGCCGAGCGGTCTAGGGCGCGGCAGTCATAGACTGTGCGGCTGGTCCAGGCGGAGGTTCGAGTCCTCCCTTGGGCATGGGTGTGTGTGTTTGTCCTTAGGATAATTTAGGTTAAGTAGTGTGTAAGCTTAGGGACTGACGACCTTAGCAGTTAAGACCCATAAGATATCACACACATTTGAACATTTGATAAAACTCACCACAGTCGCCACCGTTAACCCAATTAAGCTGGGCCTCCGGCAGGTCCCTATTCTGTAGAATACTAATTGTCTTGCCCTGAGAAAACCCAGAGGGAGATTTCTGCTCCCTCCAATTTAGTACAAAGGTAGCATACTGAATAATCATGTACAAGGATAACAGAAATGGTTTCTCTGCTGTCCTATCAACGAATACTGTCCTCCATATCGCCCTTCTACCTTGACGCTCATGTCTGAATAACATGAGTGGAACAGCTGCTCCAATCAGAGCAAAGTCCAATGTTTAGCCACTTTCTCGAAGTTGCCCAGTAGTAGGAACCCGACTCTGGAACAACCACCCGCAATATTTTACAGGACTAGCTAACGTATCCTGCTTTGTAAGACTTAATGACATCCCTACAAAGCCAAAATAAGAACTACCATTGTCCCTGCACACACTCGCTACCCTTGTGCATTCATCTTTTCATTTTCCTCATTTCCTCATTTCCCAGTATTCTTGTTGTTGTTGTGGTCTTCAGTCCTGAGACTGGTTTGATATAGCTCTCCATGCTACTCTATCCTGTGCAAGGTTCTTCATCTACCAGTACTTACTACAAGCTACATCCTTCTAGCTGATACATTCTCCTTAAATTTCCTTACCCCATAACACGCTGTATCAAAAAACATCTATTTGGTACCCCTATAAATCCTTTTTGTATCTACCACTATTATTATCTTCAATGCTGTCATTACTATTATCTTCTTTCCTTAGGTCAGACCTTAGGTCTTAGGTCTTATTACTATTATTATTATCTTCACTTTCTCAGACATTAAGTCCGGTTAAAAATGGAGTGACGCGGACCTTGATCAAGCGTCACTTACTTTTAACTGTACAGTACGTGTTATATTGCATTTAGGAACTTTTTGGTAATTGAACATGTATCAATAATTACGGATTTCTGTAGCTGTATATATATATGTTTGGATGTAGCTGTATTGCATTGATGTACTGGTGGATATTGTGTGGTATGACTCCTGTAGTTGATAGTATAATTGGTATGATGTCAACTTTATCCTGATGCCACATGTCTTTGACTTCCTCAGCCAGTTGGATGTATTTTTCAATTATTTCTCCTGTTTTCTTTTGTATATTTGTTGTATTGGGTATGGATATTTCGATTAGTTGTGTTAATTTCTTCTTTTTATTGGTGAGTATGATGTCAGGTTTGTTATGTGGCGTTGTTTTATCTGTTATAATGGTTCTGTTCCAGTATAATTTGTATTCATCATTCTCCAGTACATTTTGTGGTGTGTACTTGTATGTAGGAATATGTTGTTTTAAAAGTTTATGTTGTAAGGCCAGCTGTTGATGTATTATTTTTGCGACATTGTCATGTCTTCGGGGGTATTCTGTATTTTCTAGTATTGTACATCCGCTTGTGATGTGATCTACTGTTTCTATTTGTTGTTTACAAAGTCTGCATTTATCCGTTGTGGTATTGGGATCTTTAATAATATGCTTGCTGTAATACCTGGTGTTTATTGTTTGATCCTGTATTGCAATCATGAATCCTTCTGTCTCACTGTATATATTGCCTTTTCTTAGCCATGTGTTGGATGCGTCTTGATCGATGTGTGGCTGTGTTAGATGATACGGGTGCTTGCCATGTAGTGTTTTCATTTTCCAATTTACTTTCTTCATGTCTGTTGATGTTATGTGATCTAAAGGGTTGTAGAAGTGGTTATGAAATTGCAGTGGTGTAGCCGATGTATTTATATGAGTGATTGCCTTATGTATTTTGCTAGTTTCTGCTCGTTCTAGAAAGAATTTTCTTAAATTGTCTACCTGTCCATAATGTAGGTTTTTTATGTCGATAAATCCCCTTCCTCCTCCCTTTCTGCTTAATGTGGATCTTTCTGTTGCTGAATGTATGTGATGTATTCTATATTTGTGGCATTGTGATCGTGTTAGTGTATTGAGTGCTTCTAGGTCTGTGTTACTCCATTTCACTACTCCAAATGAGTAGATCAATATTGGTATGGCATAGGTATTTATAGCTTTTGTCTTGTTTCTTGCTGTCAATTCTGTTTTCAGTATTTTTGTTAGTCTTTGTCTATACTTTTCTTTTAGTTCTTCTTTGATATTTGTATTATCTATTCCTATTTTTTGTCTGTATCCTAAATATTTATAGGCATCCGTTTTTTCCATCGCTTCTATGCAGTCGCTGTGGTTATCCAATATGTAATCTTCTTGTTTAGTATGTTTTCCCTTGACTATGCTATTTTTCTTACATTTGTCTGTTCCAAATGCCATACTTATATCATTGCTGAATCCTTCTGTTATCTTTAGTAATTAGTTGAGTTGTTGATTTGTTGCTGCCAGTAGTTTTAGATCATCCATGTATAGCAAATGTGTGATTTTGTGTGGGTATGTTCCAGTAATATTGTATCCATAATTTGTATTATTTAGCATGTTGGATAGTGGGTTCAGAGCAAGGCAGAACCAGAAAGGACTTAATGAGTCTCCTTGGTATATTCCACGCTTAATCTGTATTGGCTGTGATGTGATATTATTTGAATTTGTTTGGATATTAAGTGTGGTTTTCCAATTTTTCATTACTATGTTTAGGAACTGTATCAATTTAGGATCTACTTTGTATATTTCCAATATTTGTAGTAACCATGAGTGGGGTACACTATCAAAAGCTTTTTGGTAATCAATGTATGCGTAGTGTAGCGACCTTTGTTTAGTTTTAGCTTGATATGTCACCTCTGCATCTATTATCAGTTGCTCTTTACATCCTCGTGCTCCTTTGCAACAGCCTTTTTGTTCTTCATTTATAATTTTGTTCTGTGTTGTATGTGTCATTAATTTCTGTTTAATGACTGAAGTTAATATTTTGTATATTGTTGGTAGGCATGTTATGGGGCGATATTTAGCTGGGTTCGCTGTGTTCGCTTGATCTTTAGGTTTCAGATATGTTATTCCGTGTGTAAGTGTATCAGGGAATGTGTATGGGTCTGCAATGTAACTGTTAAATAATTTAGTTAGATGTGAATGTGTTGAGGTGAACTTCTTTAACCAGAAGTTTGCTATTTTGTCATTTCCAGGGGCTTTCCAATTGTGAGTAGAATCAATTGCTTGGGTGACTTCATGTTGCAAAATTATCACTTCAGGCATTTGTGGTATCATCTTGTATGTGTCTGTTTCTGCTTGTATCCACCGTGCATGCCTGTTATGTTGTACCGAGTTTGACCATATGTTGCTCCAGAAGTGTTCCATGTCTGTTATGTTTGGTGGATTGTTTATTTTAATGTGTGTGTTATCTATTGTCTGGTAAAATTTCTTTTGGTTTGCGTTGAATGTTTGGTTTTGTTTCCTTCTATTTTCACTTTTTTTGTATCTTCTGAGTCGTTTGGCTAATGCTTGTAATTTCTGCTTCTTTTCGTCTAATTGCTCTGTCGCTTCTTGTTGTGAGATTTTACCTAACCTTTTCCGTTTTTTTTCCGAGATCTCATTTCTTATAAATTGTGTTAGCTGTCCGATGTCTTTTCTCACTTTTTCTATTTTGATCTGTAGCCTGTGTTGCCATGCTGGTTTTGTGGGTTTCTTCAGTGTGTTGGTTGGTTCTGATCTCTGCCTAGTGTGTATATTTAGTGTAGTGAGTGCTCCTACATAAACCAGTAGTTGTAACTCTTCCATAGTTGTATTTTCATTTATTTTGTTGCGTATGACTGTGTTGATAGTTTTTATTGTTGTTTCGACTTGTGGGTTATTTGGTGGTCTACGCAAGAATGGTCTAATGTCTGTATTTGTGTCTTTGTATTCTATATATGTTAGCTGAAATTTTTCTTCTATATCTAACATCTGTGTCACTTCGTGTTCTATTTGTGCTTGTTCTGGTGGCTGTCTTAAGATTTCGTTTTCCTCTGATTGTTTAATTGGTGCATGTTGTTCTTTGTTTGTTTGCTCTGGGATGTTTGAGTCCATTACTGTATTTTCTTCTTCTTCTGATTGCCCATTATTTTGTTCCAGTATTTGCTGTACTTGATGCTTGATGTTTTCTAATTCTGACTGGGGTATCCTGTTATTTTTTATTATTACACGGATCTGATCAGCTAATCGTTGTTCTGTTAAAAATTTTAATTCTGGGTATCTGGTAATAAATGTTGTGTATACTTGTGATCTGTATCCAGTTGTGTTGGTTCCTAGGTTTGTTGCTTGGTAATAAAGAACATGAGGTGTCGATTAACTTCATCTGACCATCTCATCCTCTGTCTTTGTTTTCCTTCTAGGGTGGTTGCAGGAAGCATATCCTGCAAAACACCTCTATTTGGATTTAAATCATTTTCCAGTTGGCTAGCAGTGTCGTTACCATTGTGGGCGGGCATAGAGTTCAAGCGTCGTCCCCGACCATGACGGCGCTTGTACGAGGCTTCTTTAGTTCTGTCCTCAACCAACTAATCACACTAAAAGGGGGGTTAGCCCTATTAGTGGTTTGTTCTTTTCGTCGCCTTTTACGACTGGCAGAACATACCGTAGGCCGATTCTTTTCCCGGGCCTTATTATTATTATTTATAACGTATTTCTGTTAGTGGCAGCAGCAGCAGTAAGAGCACAAGTAAAGCTAGTATTAACTTTACTAGCTGATAGTATTATTTAATCAAACTGCCAGTCCAGATACTCGAATGATTTTAATACTATTTGTCACATTAAAAATCGTCTTTAGGTAACTATGATGTAAAAAAGGTAGTGCATGTGTGCCTCAGTCCGATTTAAGAGTATGCCTCATGGACGATTCATATTAGTTTAAATAAATAAATTAATTAAGTAAACCTTGTGCCTTCGTACAACTGAATTTCCTTGTCAAAACTCCAATCCGAAATTTAAAATATCATCCTTAATAACTTCATTTGTTGGTCATTGATCATTTTACAAATTCTGACAACTGAACCCAATGACGGCAATTTGGACACAACGCTAATGGCCGAATACCAAGCACCACTAACCAACGATATAGAACTATCCGTATCATGAAGAGCACAAATTGGTTCCTTATTAAAATTCACACAAATAAAGGGCGTAGAAGAAGATGAAACAGAGTGTAGGACCTTCCGTAATCCACTTTCCAAGGCGCCATACTTCTAACTGTTCAACACTGAGATATTTATATAAGGTCTAAACTGAGCAGCATGACTGTTGCGCCCCCACTCAAAAAACTTAAACGTCCAATGGGATGTGAGATCACCAGTACTCCTCTCCTCAAGCCAAACACCTGCTTCACGAACTCTGCACTTAACACTACGCTGCCCATGCACGTGTCCGATATATCTGATATTTTGAACTTGGTGAACAAATGCGTTGACCAGGAAATAAGCAAAGAGGCCCAAAGTACATGTGACCTACGATGGCGCAAGATACGTACCAACACAATAAAAATAACTTTACCTTCATAATTCAGTAAATCCATTACTTCAGCAGCATATCGCTCTGACAGGAGCTCCTGTTTGCTTTGTAAATATGCGTAGTGAATCCTAATCAGTTCTTTCAAGGTATGGGCTGGTACAAATTTAAAGCAAACACTGGCACTGAAATTCGTAATTATGGTGTCGTCATCCATAGCTGTGAAGAAACAGCTTGAAACGACCATCAACTTGTACATAAAATAACAATGCTCGTCCATCAGTCCTTTAGCCACACCTCCCTCCTGCAGCTCTACCTAAGACTGCAAAAAATTATGGATCTGACATTAAGTATCGCTCTCAACAAATGAAGGACAGGATGAGGCAACTCACAAAAAAAATAGTTAAATACTGCTGCCGACCAACTCAGTCATCTGAGAAGGGTTAATGGTATCAACGCCTCGTTCGATACCCCATTCGTGAAGAAGTCCATCACTAGTCAACAAGCAGGTAACACCCCGACAAAAATCCAGTATCTCCATAAAAGGCACAATAACATATCGCTAACTACAGAACTGAGTCTAAAGCCACTTGAAGCCTTTAAATGTTGCAACGCGGGATTAATCTAGCATGCATACATGTTAACCCTCACAACCCGAGCGGAGAAGGGGTACTAAGTTAACTTGTATTTTAAATTTTGGAAAGAATATTTACTGTTTTTAATAAATTCTTTTGCCATATTCGGTAAATGTTGAAACATTTTCACTTAAACTGAACTCAAAAATTTGAGTCTACGTAGTAGGTATCACTTTCCACAATGAATGTTTTTAAGGTTCAGACCTTATTTACATATCAAAATCTCTTTAAAATGTATATTTAAAGTATAATTCAATAAAAACGAACGAAATTTTCCTTTGAGAAAATTAGTAGTGTTCATGAAATACCTCCAGCTAGATAATGCGCGACATTAAAAATGAATTGATACTGGTAAGGGTATGGTAATAGATATATTCAGGTTCTACACCCTACTTACACACCAGTTTTTCTTTAAAAATATGTTGTTGATATCAGTCAACAACCAAAGAAGTCAGGTTTTCTTATTTTCAACTCTTTTTGTGTTGTCATAATGTAACCTCTTTCGCCCCCTCCCGCCCCTTTCTGTAATGTGCGTTATGGAAAATGCGATGGTATATTGGAAGGGTTTACTTGCAAACGTGAGTGGTGTACAGCGCCAGTGGCCATTTCTGCTAACGTGGTTTGAATATGGCGCAGAGCTGCATTCATCCCTTTCGGTGAGAAAGCAGGGAGAGCCACAGGCAGCTCCGATATCTCATAGAAGCATTAGTATAACCATAGGACCGCCATGGTGGCAAATACCTGGGAATATCCCAAAATCACTCACATCGGAGAAGAGTTCATCTGACAACAACAAATCATATGGAAAGTTAAGCCAATTAAGGATCACATTTTCAGTCAGGTGTCACAAGTGAATGCTACCAAACACCTGCTCTGTGTACGACTGCAGTGTTACCAAAATATTTACTAGTATTTAACAGCTCAATTGGTTGGAATATGGAGTGGAAGGCTGGTTTCAGTTTGACCAAGCGCATCTGGATAACCATTAGACGACTTTATTTACATGACAAATCTTGCAAGAGACCTTTAACAGTTTAGATACATAAACAGATTCGAACTGACTTCATAAAAGCTAATAAACCGAACGTGACTTAACTTGATATAGATGGGACAGTTGGTTTCCTCTTATAGCACTAAAAATTTGCCTCGTACATTATTTATTCTCTAATTTGTATTACTGCTTTTTGCAGTGATAAGGTGTGTAACATAATTATGTGCAGCAGAATACCTTCTCAGTTGCTGGATGCAGTTATGTACAAAGAGGATACATTGTGTTATGATTTTCTTGAAAAATATGCAATTTGGTACTTCAGTGTTAATATCAATTGGTTGTGATGAAAAATTAATTATGATTAGCTTTATTATTTTGCATTACTCGCCAATATTCGTTCTAAGCTTTTATATTGCATTATGTAAATAATCTTTTAGCATGTGATACTCTGGAATTGACATATTTTTATTACTGAAGTGAAGTCTGGGTTCTATCTGTTGTTTGCAATTTACAGATTTCCTATCTTTTTCTGTAGCAGACTATATCAGAGCATATGTGCAATATTGAGTGGGTACTGATTTTATTTACTTAAGGATTTCTGTAATACATTTAATGCTAGATTTGTATTTGCATTAATGTAGGTTTTATAAATGCTTAGTATTGACAATTAAATGTTTGCCAAATACGTATGCATCATATTGACAATAGCAGAGAATATTCTAGCCATAAAAAAATGAATTGTTGAGTTAATGGTCTCAGATCGCATTGTAATGTGTCGTCTGATATTTTCAAAGGATGGAATAACTTTTGTCTTTATTTAAATTACTGATAATATCCTGAAGTCGTTGTTGAAGAGGTGTAAATTTGGTGACACAAGACCGTGTTAACATTTACTTTCAATGCTACAAAATGATGTGCGTGATAATCGGACTTCATAAAGAACATTAGATTACAGGCTCGATTTGCAGGAACGAAAGTGTTCAAACAATAACGGGCTGATGGTGCATGAAAGGTTCGTCGCCAAACCAACCACATCCAACGAATCTGACAGATTGAAATATTAGTAAAGAGAATCACATACATGGCTAGAGATGAAAATATAGTTGAATTTTTATCAGTTATAATTCAAGCAAGAGTACATAACATAACAGATACATGAACTTAAAATTTTTTTGTCGGAAGAAGAGAGAGATAACAAGAAAGCGACTTCTCATACTTCAGTTTTCTTAAGAAAACAGTATACTCGGTCGTAATTCGTAGAAACCGTTATTAATTAACTATTCAGAGATACATATTGTTTCAAGCATATGGCTCTCTCTGAAATAGTTCCCTGCTATGGCACTTAGAATGTTCTTAATACATCATTTATTTTATAGTCTGCGTTACTGGTTTTTGAAGTGATGAGGTGAGCATCACAATTCTGTGGTATGAGTATACCTTCACACATACACAGTTGCAGTTAATAGAATGTAAGGTTGCTTTTCTAGATAAATGACTTCTCTTCAATACATAATGATTGATGGTAATCAGTTACTGTTGATTAAGCTGAAAGAAATGATTAGTTTGACATGGCAGTTAGGTAATACTTTCGGTTATAACTGATTGCTCCAGGTTTTGATGAAATAATGTTATATGTCGTGACTTAGTGTTAACGTCCAGAATGATTCCTATGCTCAGGACTATTAAAGTGAACTCCCTAACAAAAAAATGAAGTATGTGTGTCGTCAACATACAGCCATAGAAGACTGCAACACACTCTTCAGTCATTAATGCTTTACAGAATTATTGATGTAATGCGGCATTTAACATTGAAATCAGTACAGAATATGGAACAGATTTTATTGAGTGCGGATCTCGATAAGACAGTTTATGGAAGGCTAGTGTTTAATAAACTTATCATTTAGTATTCGTTTTAATGTTCTTTTTTCCCAGATTTAAATTAGTCACAAGTTCTTTCAGTCAATATGATTAACATATGTTCATGTATAGGATTTTAGCTGATGTCTTCATTATAGGATTTTCTTTCCATAGTATCTCACAGATACTCTGGCTTGAACAGCCTATAATAGGTAGGACGTCTGCAGTGATACAAAAGTTAAAATCTTGTGTTTAGTAGTAGTGAGTATCAGAAATCAGTAGGTGTTAATGATAGTGACGGTTGTATATTTTGTTGGCAATGAGAAGTGGACCCACCTAGCTATTTACTAACATGAAGTGTTGAGTGCTATTGACAAGGGATTTCAAATTGATTCCGTATTTCTAGATTTCCAGAACGCCTTTGACACTGTATCACACAAACGGTTTACAGTGAAATAGCGTATTTATGGAATATCGTCTCAGTTATGTGACTGGATTCGTAATTTCCTGTCAGAGGTCACAGTTTGTAGTAATGGACGGGAAGTCATAAAGTAAAACACGTCACTTCTGGCGTTCCTCAAGGTAGTGTTATAGGCCCTTTACTGTTCCTTATCTATACAAACGGTTTAGGAGACAATCTGAGGAGCCATCGTAGGCTGTTTGCAGGTGATTCTGTTTTTTATCCACTAGTAAAGTCATCAGAAGATCAAAATAAAATGAAAAAGATTTAGAAAAGACATCTGTATCGTACAGAAATTATCAGTTGACGCTAAAAATGGAAAAGTGAGAGGTCATCTACAAGAGTCCTAAAAGGAATCCGTTAAACTTCGGATACGTGATAAATCAGTCAAATCTGAAGGTCATAAGTTAAACTAAATACCTAGGAATTATAATTACAATCAACTTAAATTGTAAGGAATACTTATAAAACGTTGTGTTGAAGGCTAATCAAAGACTGTCTTTTATTGGCAGGATACTTAGTAAATGTTAAAGATCTACTAAAGAGACTGCCTACACTGTGCTTGTCCGTCCTCTTTTACAATACTGCTCGGTGGTGTGGGATCCTTACAAGATAGGATTGACAGAGTACATCTAGAAAGTTCAGAGAAGGGCAGCATATTTTGCACTATATCGAAATAGGGG
This sequence comes from Schistocerca piceifrons, assembly GCF_021461385.2. NCBI lineage: Eukaryota > Metazoa > Arthropoda > Insecta > Orthoptera > Acrididae > Schistocerca > Schistocerca piceifrons. Next base: position 48,936,263 of record NC_060139.1, read on the forward strand.
AGATAATTTAACTTCAATAATTCAGAGTTTGGGGTGGACATCGTTAAAACAAATGAGTTTTTCGTTGTGGCAGAATCTTCTCACGAAATTTCAATCACCAATTTTCTCCTCCAAATACAAAAATATTTTGTTGATGCCAACCGACATAGGGAGAAACGATCATCATAATAAAACAAGGGAAATCAGAGATCGACCGGAAAGATATAGGTGTTCGTTTTTTTTTTCTTTTCTTCTTGCCCTGTACGAGATCGCAATAATAGAGGGTTATTGTGAAACTGGTTCGATGAACCCTCTGCCTAGCACTTAAATGTGATTTATGGAGTATCGATGTAGATGAAAGACATAATGTAGGTGACGTTGTCAGACGTCTTAGGGACCCATCTGGGTACTCAGGATCTGGATGGAGAATGATGACCTATTGCAGGAAGTTTACGTCATTAAAGTTAGGGTTGTACCTCGTGATGTCATCAGATAGCCCATAGTTACCAGGTTACATGCAACAATGGACACATGTTAGCGTGGGGAAGAGTAATCTTTTTAAGTCACCTGTGAAGCACCATCGTTCACTTTTAGTACATCACCAAAGAATGTTATGAATCTGTTCAGGGTCGAAATCACTTTTGTAATTAATGTCCACAACATGTACAGTATGACTGTCTTTGCAGGTCAATTTTCTTACAGTATACAGATCAAATAAATTATGATGGCATAGGATGCAAAACATCCGGAACGATTACAAACGCCACTGTGTTGCTGGGCCATTTGTGTATTGAACACCTGAGTTTAGATCTGAAAGTGAGTATAAAACCGCCTAACACCTAATGAAGAAAATTTCATCTTGCACTATGCTAGAAGCGGATAGCAAATTGCCTTGTACATATCAGGCATACACAAGATTATTCATAACGCATTCATCAACATTTTAGTTTTGTTGTCTATACCAACAGATCGTAACACAATGATGGTTTGACTCTGCCATAACTTCTCACACTGTGTGTTCATCACTGATCTATATCTTCGTTGCATACTAATTAACACAATATCCATTTTAGAATGTGAAACCACAGTATCACAGTTTATCAGTATATTTTAATCTACTCTGTTTACAAGCAAAGGAGAATTGAAAGGTCTCTGTTGGATTCCTTTCATGTTTAATTTCTTAAATCTGCTGTCATTTACGGCATAAATTCCTCTTCTAAATTTACTGTGGCGTTTCTGACTATCTGGGAGGAGACTGAGTAGTGGAAAGTGTTACTTTTACACATAAACAAGAACGATCTGTCACACTACTACACTTTAAAACACAGTTTATATGTAATTCATGTCATACAGTCTCATACGGAACCTACATCCGCTTTCTTTTATATACTGTATATGATAAGATACTGTCATCCCCCTTCCCTTCTGTGTGAGAGGATGAATGAGCAAATGTATTTCTAGTTGCATGCTTGAGGGTAGCAGACAAGGCTGTCTGCTAGAGAACAGTAGGACCAACATCGGAACAGGTAGCTACGCTTTCTAAAAGCAAAGAGGTTTCTATTCTTAGTATGGTCCTGTCCGTCCGTTGCCATGTTGGTATAGGAAGCTGCCCCTCTGGCCACTTCCGTTTGTTTTTGTGAGCCACCCCTCAGGAAGGGACCAGGCAGTCGGTCCATGGCGAGCGTCTGAAGTGGTAAGATCTTCGGCTAAGCGCGTGTCTGCTAAGTCCGTAGGACAATGGATTTCTTAAGTTCAGCCTAACTGAAAATTTAATCACCTTTATTTCAGGTTTAGCTCTAAAATATCTAATGTTATCTTAAATTGCAGCGCAGTGTAATTCTCGTGTGAAGTTCAGATTATTTTCCGGTAGTTGCTTTGTCACTACTTTGTGAGTAAAGTGGAACCACGTGTTGATCAGTAACTCTAACTAAGATCAATCTTAAATGCGAATGCTTGTGTGATTATTAAGTCTTGTCTTGACAATATTTCTCAATATAGCAACTTTTCTTTATGTTCAACCCACGTGGGGTGTACTTTGCAAGACCAGTACCATGTGCTTATATAACTGTTTGACCCGTCAGGTTAACAGTAAGACGATAGTAACCAGTTCAAGGTTTTTCTTTTGTAAATTGCTTTTCGATCTAATTTATTTTAATTATCAAAATTATTGTGGAGTTACACACTTTGTGTGAAGCAAGTTGACCACGTTAAGCATGTGGTGTAATCATCAAAGTAGCCCTCAGCTATTCTTTTCGCGAAGATTTCACAAAGAGTTAATATGAATTTAGGATACCAGTGTGTGGTAATTACATGACGGACAGGATTGTGCTATGAACGTATCTTCTTTGGGTGAAAATTTGAATCTGTTGGTAGTGGTTATCTTTCTCTTGCATACGTTTCAACGTTCTTTGTGTGTTGTTTTATGAATGCAGTGTTGTATGCAGTCTCCCGATCTTGCCTCCATATTTGATGTGCTCCGTAAGATTGCAATCTCACATATACACAATCCTAAATGAGGCACCAGTTTATTTATGAATCAAATTTAATATGCTGAAATTTCAATGATCAATTTTAAAATAAATTTCCAAATATAAACTGATTTCTTTCTTTTTATTTAAATTCTCCTTTTATACATATATATATTACCGGTTGTTGTATGACTATTAAAAGATTATAATCAATGTTAGTCTGATTGGGAATTTGGTAAACCTAGACTAGTTACCTGAAACAGTTGCACAGTAAAGCACGGTTAACTTCCCCAGACAGCTCACAGCTTTTAACCCGCTTTTATTGTCCATCAGTACCGCTTTCATCATAGCAAATTAAAGTATCAATCTTACACATGGCGACCCTGTTCTGTGATTCCGCTAGACTCTGGAATCTCTGAAGCGTTAGATTGCAAGCGTTGTATAATCTTAAGTTTTTTTCCCTACAGCGCTCAAACAACTTCTGCGTTGTTTCTGAGGAGACTTTCAAAAGATTCACTGCGTTGTTGAACAGCGTTGTGTTGTTTGTCTTGTTGTTTTGTTTTCTATATTTGTGTGTTTTATATGTGTGTGTGTTTTTTTTTTCTCTCGCTTGTAAATTCCACTGTTTTGATCAAAGATAAAAATTTGTTTTGCGTGTGAAAAAGTGCGTACTAGGTTGGGTATCTTTCGTGTGACTGTCGTAATTTTTGGGGGACACATTTATTTTGATTAGTGTGTCGCGCACTAATGCAGACACGTAACCAAGCTAAAAGTAAGTGGTCCGACAACTTAAGCAACATGGACCAAGGTGATAATTTGATTTCGAATGTTAATGCGTCGGACAGTTCCGAAAATGCAATGGGAAATACTTCAGACGAAATGCAAAACAGGACGAACGGGCTCACAGCAGAGCCAGAAATAAATTTGCCTCTTACTAACCAAATTGATTTGGCGATGCCGAATCTAAAGAGAGCGAAGAACAGCTACTTAGGAATTTCCAAGCGCTGAGAGAAGAATGCCAAAGGGAACACCAGCAGGTACTCTCGAGGGTCCAAGAGGCGGAAACGCATTGTCCCACGTCCATTAGCAACACAATAGCGGACAACAGTCTACCGATTCACGCGCTGGAACAGCAAGTAGAACAATTGTAGCAGACTGGGGCGGAGGACAAGAGACAAATACATGATAAGATTGCGGCATTAGCGGACATTGTAGGCACGATGAAGCTGACGGAAAGCGAGAACAATACTACACCGGTAGCGGCCGCAGAGACCAAAGAAGTGCGTTCGCTTCTTAGATTTCAGAAGGGACAGTTCGAAGTGAACAGGCAGCACAAAGCTGTAACAGGCGAATTACAAGAACGCGTGGGGCATCTGGAAAACCGCATGGCGTGTGATTCCGAACTCGCCAATAGCACTAAAAATAGCCGTACGAACAGTGCAGAGAGGGACTCCGGCCACGAGGGAGATATTGACGACAGGGAAGAATGTATTTTGAGGGGCAGACATGAGACGAATAGAAACATACAAGGGCCTCGCCAGGAGGAAATGCGGGGATTTGATTTCAAACATTTCCTTACGGTAAGAAAGTTTGAGATATTCCGAAATTCGCAAAAAGGAATACATCCACGTGCATGGCTCGAGCAATTTGAGTTTTGTCTTCCCCCCGACTGGGCAAGTTCACATAAGATAGAATATATGTGTGGCTATTTGGAAGGCGAACCGGCGATTCGCATGAGGTCGGCAGCGCGTCACTGCAACTCCACTCAGGAGTTTCGACAAGCCTTTCTGTCCGCCTATTGGTCGGAAGCGGCACAAGATAGGGTCAAACATGGCATAATTATGCTGCCAAATTTGAACCAGTCTGGTTTCGGCAGCCCTGCACGCCTATTCGACCACATGCTGCAGGCAAATCAATTTTTATACGACCCATACGGGCCTGCGGAACTAATTAGGATATGCATCACCAAATTGCCGACGCACTTGCGGCACGTCATTCTTGCGGGACGATGCAAAGAGGACGTGGAAACGTTTAAAACACTTCTCCAAGAGTTGGAATATAATACAGCAGAATGCCCGCCTAATCAGGCACAAAGTTATTACGGGGCACAGCAGCGCGACCGCAGTCGTGGCCGTCGTACTAATCAACGGCGTGACTGGTCGTCGCGACGCGAACGGAACAATAATCGGGACAGGCCGTATAGAAACTGGGGTAACAGTCGCGAGCACAGGTGGAACAACGGAAATGATCGAGGACGTGGACAAGATCGTGAACGCTACAGGTACGGCAACCAGAATCGATACTACGATGAACACGGTGGGAATAGGACTGTAGGCAGAGCACCTAATGATGTTGAAATTCAGCCGGCTAACCCTAGACATAATCCAGCAAATGGAAATGAACAAAACCGGCAATGACAAACGATCAGCGCAGAAGGCTCCCAATCGGAACAAATGAGCGACATGGCAAATGAGTAGAAAGGACAGTGAGGAGTAGAGAGGTCGGTGAAGCGAAACAATTGATTAGTTTACATTTGTGATAGATGCATTTTGAATAATATGTTGGTAAAAATAATGATAAAGATGTTTCTTTGTGATTGATTGAAATGATGTTTTTAATTTTTTTTTCTTTCCTTGTGCAATTAGGATTTAGTTTGATTCAAACGTGAAGATAAAGGTTTCTTTGTGAACGAGTAAAATGCTGTTTATGTTTTTTTGTGTCAATTGAAAAGAGTCGCTCCTGAGGGAAGCAAGATCTGTGTTGAATTAATGCAAAACTCAGGGGAATATCCGATCTGTGGGTATTATGGGTCTGGCAAACCCAGGTCCCCAGCTGTTAGTAGCCTTGTTTCCGATTTTCTGCTTTCAGTGCTACTATCTATCTATTACTATTCTATATCTGTCAGTATAAATGAGGATCTCTTACTATAGTATGCGTGCTGTATGAATATTTTAAGATAGAACTCTGAGAAAGGAATGAGTAAGTTTGGAATCTTGAAAACAGGATGCGATAATACGGTTGTTTAACCAATGGCTTCCCAATATGCGATGATATGTTAATATTGATGATATATGTCTTTTTTGTTCTTTATAGCTGAGTACGTAAAGTGCTGTCTGTGGATTTCGTAAGTATATTGATTCCCTTCGAGGTGAAAGAAGAATTGTGGTTTGTGTAATTTACGTGGCCCTGAAATATTATTATGGTAGTCAAATACGAGCAGTTTTTCAGCAAATGGAGAATGGTACAGAAATATGGATCCTTTCTGTAGTCTTGATTGATGTTGAGCCAAAGCCTGGAAAACTTATTCTGCGTTAATACTTGTCCCAGAAAAGCGACGTTTATGTGTTTTGCTGATGCTGTGAGCGTTACAGCTTACTGTTTTCGCTGGTGCGGGATGCACTGCAGCCTATATGAATTGTACTGAGGAAATTTCCCTCTTCAAGGTAGAGGAAGATTAAATAATTTTGATTATGGGACCGAAGGAAAGCTTGGTTTAAGGTAATAAGGATGAAGCAAAACATTTGTCATTTAAACTACAGGAGGATTCGGATCTTTTGTGTCTGTTGTGAGTTCAACATGTTACGATGAAACTGTTTTACAGAATAGAGGTGACCACAATTTTGCCATTCATGAGAAATGAGTCCAGAATAACCACCACAGGCGAAATAACTGATTTGGAAGCGAAAGGTAAGTTAAAGAAGGAACGAAATCGCAGCAAAATGGGTAAGAAAATGTAGTATAACCTGTATAATGCAGATATTTTTACCGTTCTCAGAGTCATCTGCGTGATTAATTCTTGTGATAACGTAATTTTAGATGAAATTTTCTTACTGTTTCATGTGTGAATGTTTGAGTATGATAAATGTATTATAGCGAGTCTCTTATCAGGTGTGTCAACTGGTATAAATGTTTTAGCGTGTAAATAACCATTGTTCTGTTTACTGTGTATGTTTAAGGAAAGTTCTCCATATTTATCATGTGACAAGACATATGCCGCGAGCGTCAAGAAGAGGACTAATTAGAACAATGTTGTAGTGGTGTAAACACTTTGTTGAAGTAGCATTGAAGTAGCTTGTTGGATTAACTAGTAGTGGATTGAAGTAAAATTTTGAGTAATGCATGTTTATGGGTAGTTAGTTTGTAGAATAGACAACAGGTGTGCATGTGTGTGTGTAAATAACATGTGAACCCTATGCTCTCCCGACCTATACTTGCGCCAGGCATAACCCTATTCATTTTAGTGAATTAATATGTGACATTTGATTTATTAAAACACAAGTGAACCACATTAGTGATGTGGATTTAAATATTATATTGTCAGTTCATTTAATTCTTATTCTTTTTTACATTGTCAAGTCATTTCACTATTATTTTTTTACATTGTCAGGTCATTTAACTTTTATTTTAGATTGTCGATTGATCTAATTTTTTTATTTAAAGAAAATTAAGTCTCACTTTTGTTCTTAAAAATTGTGAAAGACAATACGAAGTGGTATTATGTATGACATTTTGTATTCACATATGGATGATGAAAAATTTCTGTGAATGCAGTTGAGAACGTGAAAGCGAACCGGCAAAACTCTTACGAGACAGCGGGAGCAGCCGGACTAGTTGTAAACTGGCGGGTTTCCCAGCAGGACACGCTGTCAACCGGGCCACTTCGGGAGCGCGGTCGACAACAAAAGAAGGGTACACGGCAAACACTTTCCCTTGCACCTGGAGCTAATGGGCGGCCGCCCCGTGCGACCCTTCCTGGAGGCGATGACCTGAGATGGGCGAGCGGTCCACCGCGCGGAAATCCATCTGCTGGCAACGCACCACACGCACGCGACCGCGACGAGACGGCCGCGGTGAAACAACACAAGGGGCATGGAGCCTTTTGACACGTAGTGTCCAGAGAAACTTGCAGACGTCAACGACGCCTATCGACATTTCCTGACGGATGCCTACTGTCAAGCGACAGTAAATCATGGTTCGATGTTCTCTGGTCGCTAAGGGTGGCACAAAAGAAGAGCCATTAAGTGTCATCCTTGCCCAGGAATATCAACCTGGCGGGTCAAACGAGGATACCGCACGAATTTGACAACACAAACATGGAACCAAATGGAGATGCACGTGACACGGGCCACCAAGAGAAACTTCATGAGAGGGCAGAGACGGCGGGATCGCACGCAACAGATGGAAAAAAATCCCTACTGACAGCTGCGGCGACGAACCCCCCCCCCCCCCCCCTTCCTCTTATATTGTGCCTCGGAACAGTGGAACTACTGAGTGTGTCAGTGAGCAGTGATTATACGGTTCTTAGTTCAATGCAAATACGTGTGTTGCTGTCACAGAAACTTTGACTCGTGTGTTTTGCAGGGGTTCGATTTATTGGTGTTTATTAGACTGACTCTTGTATTTTGCAGGAGTTCTATTTATTGTTTTTTTTAGACTCTGACTCTTGTATTTTGCATGTGTTTTATTTATTGGTGTTTTTTTTAGATGTTGACCATTGTACTGTTTTATTGATCAATGTTTGTTCTTGTGTGATGTATTAGATTTGTGTTATTTTGTTTCGTAAATTCATTCAAGTGGCATTGCTTCCTTTATCAGTCAGATTGCTATTCATTCTCATTGGACTGTGATCGATTAGCCTTTGCATGGGGCATATTTATTGTGAGGAACCCCTTAAGGGTAACAGTCACATAATTAATTGTGGTCTCAGTATAACAACACAGTGATCATTGTTTCCTAATTAACTGAAATATAGTAGAGTGATTAAATTAGTGCCACAATGTTATTTTAATTCTACAAATTATTAGTTTTATAAGATATAGAATTTTTTCCGATAACCACTTTGTAAAACATGTTTTTTCTCTTATATTTTTTTTTTTGCTTTTGCGGATTGTGCATTGTAATGTGCTGCTTTGTAATGCTGACGTTATTTCATGTTCTTATTTAATTGCTGTGGCACCTTTGCTATTTTCATAAATTTTGCTTGTTAATAAACAGTCATAAATTTTCCTGTGATTAGTTGGCTCTTGCAATGAGCAAATACTGGTGAACTCCATAAGGGTAACAATCAAAAGTTGTTTTCATATTAATGACACAGGAACCATTGTTTTTACTTGCTGACCGAATTAGGTCTACACTATCTTTTAATTAGGTGTCACAGATTGTGTTCTTTTTTTCTGTTTGAAATCAGTAGATTTTAAAGATTTCTTGAAATTATTGTCTTTTAGCAAGTAGCTGGTGACCTTTTGCCTTTTCTTTACACTTTTGGTTTAAGTAGGGTGTGAGAAGCCTGCTTGGGAATGTCCTAGCATGGCCAGAAAATTCCCTGCACAGTCTTTTCCCGGAGCGTTGGGGTTATGAAACGTCTCTGTTGGATTCCTTTCATGTTTAATTTCTTAAATCTGCTGTCATTTACGGCATAAATTCCTCTTCTAAATTTACTGTGGCGTTTCTGACTATCTGGGAGGAGACTGGGTAGTGGAAAGTGTTACTTTTACACATAAACAAGAACGATCTGTCACACTACTACACTTTAAAACACAGTTTATATGTAATTCATGTCACACAGTCTCATACGGAACCTACATCAGCTTTCTTTTATATACTGTATATTATAAGATACTGTCATCCCCCTTCCCTTCTGTGTGAGAGGATGAATGAGCAAATGTATTTCTAGTTGCATGCTTGAGGGTAGCAGACAAGGCTGTCTGCTAGAGAACAGTAGGACCAACGTCGGAACAGGTAGCTACGGTTTCTAAAAGCAAAGAGGTTTCTATTCTTAGTATGGTCCTGTCCGTCCGTTGTCATGTTGGTATAGGAAGCTGCCCCTCTGGCCACTTCCGTTTGTATTTGTGAGCCACCCCTCAGGAAGGGACCAGGCAGTCGGTCCGTGGCGAGCGTCTGAAGTGGTAAGATCTCCGGCTAAGCGCGTGTCTGCTAAGTCCGTAGGACAATGGATTTCTTAAGTTCAGCCTAACTGAAAATTTAATCACCTTTATTCCAGGTTTAGCTCTAAAATATCTAATGTTATCTTAAATTGCAGCGCAGTGTAATTCTCGTGTGAAGTTCAGATTATTTTCCGGTAGTTGCTTTGTCACTACTTTGTGAGTAAAGTGGAACCACGTGTTGATCAGTAACTCTAACTAAGATCAATCTTAAATGCGAATGCTTGTGTGATTATAACGTCTCGTCTTGACAATATTTTTCAATATAGCAACTTTTCTTTAAGTTCAACCCACGTGGGGTGTACTTTGCGAGACCAGCACCACGTGCTTATATAACTGTTTGACCCGTCAGGTTAACAGTAAGACACTAGTAACCAGTTCGAGGTTCTTCTTTTGTAAATTGCTTTTCGATCTAATTTATTTTAATTATCAAAATTATTGTGGAGCTACACTCTTTGTGTAAACCAAGTTGACCACGTGAAGCAAGTGGTGTAATCATCAAAGAAGCCCTCAGCTATTCTTTTTGCGAAGATTTCGCAAAGAGTTAATATGAATTTAGGATACCAGTGTGTGGTAATTACATGGCGGACAGGATTGTGCTACGAACGTATCTTCTTTGGGTGAAAATTTGAATCTGTTGGTAGTGGTTAACTTTCTTTTGTATACGTTTCAACGTTCTTTGTGTGTTGTTTTATGAATACAGTGTTGTAAGCAGTCTCCCGATCTTGCCTCCATATTTGATGTGTTCCATAAGATTGCAATCTCACATTTTCACTATCCTAAATAAGGCACCAGTTTATTTATGAATCAAATTTAATATGCTGAAATTTCAATGATCAATCTTAAAATAAATCTCCAAATATAAACTGATTTCTTTCTTTTTATTTAAATTCTCCTTTTATACATATATATATTACCGGTTGTTGTATGACTATTAAAAGATTATAATCAATGTTTGTCTGATTGGGAATTTGGTAAACCTAGACTAGTTACCTGGTGAAACAGTTGCGCAGTAATGCACGGTTAACTTCCCCAGACAGCTCACAGCTTTTAACCCGCTTTTATTGTCCATCAGTACCGCTATCATCATAGCAAATGAAAGTATCAATCTTACAGAATAAACAATATTGACCTAACCTTTTATCATGTCAAAACATAGTTTGGTCTCCATAACTTTTTGGAAAATTCGTTTTTTCTGATAAATATTTCTTGAATTACAGTTGTTTGGTAAGTCCTTTTGTATAATCAGATTATTCTGTGACTGCTCGTCAGTTTTCTATTGCTCATCATTTTTTTGATACAAAACAAGACAAGTTGTAACAATGCTTGACAATTAAGTTTTACACACACACACACACACACACACACACACACACACACACACACACATATATATATATATATATATATATATATATATATATATATTTGAAATGAGTCTGCATCACACTAATGACACCAGGAGAAAATTCCTTTGAGGAAAAATTAGATTTTACAATTAATGATCTAAGTCCTCGTCTAATATTTGCAGGAGATTAAATACTAGTGAACTCCATTTAAATCGCTTATCAAATGCGTAAGTTACTGTTGGAGTTGGGGTATGTTTGGTGACACAAGACCATTTGATGATTATCCCAAACTGTTTTATGATCTGAGCACCAGCAGATGTTGAGAAGCATGATTTTAGGAACAATTCCACCAACAGCTGGTAAAATTGTTATTTATTAAAACACAACCGGTTTCGCAGCTTGAAGTCGCATTGTCAGGTGCAACCACATTAATAGGTCATGGACATACCCATGGCTACTAGTGAGAATTTACTATTCAGTACATATCGTCAATACTAGGGCGAGCGGAAGGTAACGAAGACGTGCTCCATTTATTTACGACAAGTTACAGGTAGGTGGGACTTGAGATCACAGTGTCATGTTTTAAAATTTGCCTGCGTCGGTTTGACGGCAGGGCAAGCCAGTTGTGGACAAAGTTGTTTTTTAATAAACAACAATATTGTCCAGCTCTTAGAGGAATTATTTGTAACAGTAAGTTCATGTTTAGTTTCAATGGAAGAAAGTAATGAGCATGATAGTAAAAGGAATAATCGGACTTCATAATTATAGTTTACAGGCCCGACTTGTAGAAATGAAATTGCACAAATGATAGCAGGTTGATGGCTCGCAATTGCTGCTCACCAAACCTACCACTTTCAACGTTCTGGTTGGCGGAAGCATTAATAAGTGTTTCATAAAACATTCGTACAAAAGATCAGGTACTTGGCTAAATAATTAAAACATAGTTATACATCAATTATTATTCAAGCTGGAATACAGAACGTAATAGATGCATGACCTTTCATCTTGGTGGTCGGAACGTCACAAATATAACAGAAAGAAAAGTTTTCGTACTTCACTTTTCTTCACATGAAAACTGGACATGAACGTAAATCGAAAAAAAAACTTATTAATTAATTACATAGAGATAAATTATGTCTCAGGCATATGATGCTGTCTTTGATTTTCTTAAATACGAGTTTATTGATTCTCTGCAACACCAACACGCAGATGTGCCGAGACATGTTTGGGCAAGTAAAGCAAGAAAGTTTCGAGTTTCGCTAAAACAGGATGACGCCCAGTCCTATAAAGTTAATAATTCCGTGAAACTACGGTTTAATGGATGATAACTGAGTACAGGAAAGTATTTTAGTCTGTCAGGAAACAGCATAGACTTCGATCAATGGTGAACGTCTGTTTCTGATAATCCGTATACAAAAAATATTCAGGCAATTAGGTCTGCACGTTAGTTCTGCAAGGAGCGTTTGTGCTCTAGCCCCAGAAAATCATTTTTTTATATTAGTGCTCGTTCTGAGATCTCTTGTAAGATATTCTTTTTCGTTGTACAACGATACTGCTAGGAAGCATCTCTCACACAGATTTTCAGTTTCGCGATGTACACAAAAATATATTTCATATGCTTATTGTTCGAAATCTCCACAAGCAATAAAATTTTTTCCTTGAAAATTGTAACGTAGCTGTTAATGACGGATCACACCTGTAAGTGGATTTTGTAATTTAACTCAACAGCAACGCTATGAGCACAAATCGTTAATGCATAAGCTATATCTTGAGTAGTGTAATTGTACAGCTTATCTATCAAGCACTCTTAACTGAATACAAAAACTGAGAAACGTCAGGAAAGATGTAACGGAATAAAGTCAACCAACATTATTAGTGGAATAAATGCGTCAATATTTCATGAGAAAAAACAGTACTGGTTTCATACAACAGCGTTATTGAAAGAATTGGAAATATTCTCGTTATTTGACTTCTGTAGTAAAAGTATAGCTTCTGCAGTTGTGGTAGGAAATGTGGGTTTCAAGACGAGCCCAAAAGATGAACGAGCAACTTAGAATTTACTCGCTTTCTCCGTGAAACAAATATCTGGTTTGTTTTCCTTACGAGAGCAGAAATGCTCCTTTCCTCTCTCTCTCTCTGCTGTCTGTCTCTTACACACATACATACACACACACTCACACACACACACACGTGCACACACACACTCGCTTACAGCGGCGTTCACACAAATCAGCAATTGTGGTCAGGAAACTAGGAGCAGCAGTTACGTCCGTTGGTTACCAAACAGCACCCGGCGGCGGGGCAGCAATTCAATTTGTGTGGGAGTCTTGCCTCAGTTAGAGCGGTGCTTAGGCTACGGACAGGAGTATTGCGGCTGTGGGAGGTCGACCTCTGCCTCCATCCCCCGGCACGGCTCACCGTGGTCGTCTCGAGGGACTCCTCGCAACAGATAGGGCAGCCGGAGTGATTTCACAACATCCCCGGTTAGCAGAGATTAGGTCGTGTGCCATATTTGGTTTCCAATTTACGCCCTCCACATGTTCTCAGTTCAGCTTTTACCCGTATTTTCTCGCTATTGTTATCATTATTACTGTTATTATTTCGACTGGGAGGACGTCAAGTAACTATGACGTATTTCTGGCACTTCTTTTTCTAGCCCACAAGGGATTAATTTTTTCACTCTCTTGTCGTCTGCCGCTCCTCATCTGTCCGGCCAATGATCTGCTTCTGCTTGTTGTAAAAGCCTTTAAAAGTTGTTCAGCGATGATCTTTAGGGAGTTATCCGTAAGTCGGTCAACATCTGAAAAATGAAAAATGCACTAAATCACGGAATAATGTAGGTAAAGAGGTAAATTTGACACACATGTCTGGAACTGTATGGAGTTTTATTGAAACCAAACACGAGTGTAAAAACTGGCCAACAGATGGCACCGGGCAGCAACACAACGGTGACGCTGCATGAGAATCATGCTTGGTATATAAAACGAGCTGTAGTTAGAGAGTGGGTCAGATTATCCCTATCCTGTTTGAAAAAGATATGCAGTAAGATATTGGCTTGTACGAAGGATGACACTCAACCTTGTATTGTCACACTTGTGAAATATCTTTTGCGTACATTGTTTGGTGAGTATAGAGGGCTGAGCCGCACTTTTGTCATGCTTGGCCTCCCAGGTCACCAGACGTCCATGTAGCGTGGTTACCCGAAGTTACAAGTCTACCGCGATCGTCCAGTCTCATAGGGATGCTAAAAGGTAACATCCCCGTGTTATAGTATCCGAGTTTAGCTTTTATTGATTCGACTTTCGTCTTCTACTGAACATGTGCCCATTCTCTCTCCTACCGTCTGCGAGTTCTTCTTCCCTAGATTTCATCTGCTCGGTTTGACCAGAGTATCCGAAAGTGAGCAGTTTTTCTACTTTACCATGCTCTGTTAGGTGATGAGGAGCTGCCGTGTTACTTCGATCTCGAAAGGAATTTTTGAGGTCAACTTTCTCAGCTTCTTCCTTCGACATGTTTAGCTGTTCCACAGCTGTCTTTGAATTTCTGGAGATAATCGCCACATCGTCATCGAAACCGAGGCGATCGACTCTATCATACCTCCCATCTCCAATAGCGTTTTGACGGTAAATACTTTTCCTATTCTCGGATGACCTCCCACACGCAGTAGGCGACGACTAAGAACAGTCAGTCACCCCATCGGACACAGGTAATACTCTCCGGAGATTTATCACATTAATTGTACTTTAGAATGTGTCTCTGTTACTGGTTGCTTGGTAATTGTTAGTTGCTATTCGGTTCACTCCAAATTCTATTAATACGTCAAAGTATTTCCCGATCGACTGACTCATAAGCTTTCTTAAAGTCGAAGAAGACCACTACCAGATCCTTATACATTTAAATTTTCAATGATGTTTCCAGTCTACAGATATTATCGATCCAGCAACTCCCTTCCTCTAACTTGATAGTCGACATTATGAGTCTCTACCAGCTTAGACTGTAGTGCTTTGTCTTGTAAGTTGGAAGTATCACATACGAGGGTTAGTCAATTATTATCCGTAAAGTAGTTACAAAATTTTATTGTAATCAAATAGTAAACTTCCAAGCAAATCATTTTTCGACATAGTCCCCTTGGATTTCTACGCACTTGGTGCATCGTTGTACAAGCTTCCTGATGCCCTCATAAAAGAAGGTTCTCGGTTAAGCTGCGAGCCAGGAATGCACCGCTTCTTTCACTGCTTCGTCCGAGGCAAATCGACGACCCCTTAATGCCTGTTTGAGTGGACTAAGCAAGTGATCGTCAGAAGGGGCAAGATCGGGACTATATGGAGGATGATCCAGTACTTCAGATTTGAGTTTCTGGAGCGTTTCAGCAGTGTGGGGAGCAGTATGCGGACGGGCATTGTCGTACAACATCACAACACCTTTTGGCAACAATCTTCTGCGTTTGCTTCAAATTGCAGGTTTTAGCCTGTCAGTAAGTTTGTCACTGTAACGTACACTTTTTATAGTTGTTCTCCTTTTTCCAAAAATACGTAAGCATCAGTTTTCCTGTGGAAGTTTGAGCCTTGAACTTTTTCTTGCACGGCGAATTTGGATGTTTCCATTCCATACTCTACCTTTTACTCTCCGGCTCGTAATGATGGATCCATGTTTCGTCACCAACAATGATCCTGTCTAAGACGTTATCCCCTACGTTACCATAGCGATCCAAATGTTGTTTGCAATGTCCAAGAGGTTTTTCTTATGTCACTGTATGGGTTGTTTTGGGACCCATCTGGAACAAACTTCATGAAACCGAAGTCCGTTGTTGATGATTTCGTAGGCAGAACTATGACTAATTTTCAGACGATGGCCACTTCGTCAATAGTTAATCGTCTGTCTAAAAGAATCATTTTACGTGAACGCTCAATGACTTCGTCATTTGTGGCGGTAAACGTTCGAACGGCTCCTTCAACGTGCTTAACACTTGTGCGACCATTACGGAATTTTTCAATCCATTCGCAGACACTCCACTGTGGCGAAACACTGTTCCCGTTTTGTACCAAAAGTCGTCGATGAATTTCGGCCCCTGATACGCCTTCCGACCTCAAAAAACGAATCACTGAACGTTGCTCTTCTTTGGTGCAAATAGACAGCGGAGCAGCCATGGTTAACAGCACGGCAGCGATAATGAAACTAACCTAGCAGCTTGAAAATAGCAATGATACAACATCAAATAAACAGAGCATGCATCATCAATGTAAAAGGACAGTACTACCAAAGTGAACCAAAATATAATTAAATTGCGGATAATAATTGATTAACCCTCGTACGTTACGTGGTAATTTTTGACTTCGGTTCAATCACCTTTTTTGTATAGACGGTAAATTTGTCGTGTTTTCCATTCGCCACATATTATTCCGGCCTCCCACAAATTTTTCATGACTTGACAAGGCATTAATGGTGATTTTACCTCCAAGTGAATCGAGTCTTCCCCCCTGACTTTGTCGTTTTCCGCCTCTACTATTATTATTATCATTATTATTATTATTGTGGTGTCGTCCACACAATGAGGTCTCATGCGAAACGTCACCATAAGTAAACACAGTCGCTGCCAGACGCATCAACGAGCCGGAGACTTCGGTGTCGCTCAGCCCAGTCTGTATATAATTAGCGACCATGTCATATGACGATAGCACTACTGCTGAAAATTTAAAAGTTCCCGAGTGAGTTCACGTAACTTTTAACATTCTGATGAAGATAGTCTTAGAGCTATCGAAACCTGGTTAATGTGTTGTTTTTTTTAATTTAAAAAAAGTTGTGTGCATTCGGTTGGCAGACATTTTGTAAATTAGAGACCACTTATAATCTTCGCTTACGTTGACAATATCATCTTAGCACAGATTTGGCTGCGTGTTGTAAAACAGTTATTTAGAATTTTGTAAAAAACTATAGACAGTTATACTTCGTTGTCAAACTATCGTTCTGCAATTAACAATGTGCTAAATGTTACAACAGTCTGTGACACTATCATACCAATGTCATTTGTGAGAACAATAATTCTTTCCGATGTCAAGTATTTGCCATGCTCAAGTTTTTAGAAATTAATAATAATTTGTGAGTTTTGTAGAATCTCTTCGACCTCCTCCTGAAGTAGTGTACCTTTGCAACAGTGCATCACTATTATTATTGTTATTATTATTAATATCACTTTGTCATAAAATGGATTACAATGCTGGGTGAGAAAACATTTTCCTCTAAGCCGGATTACTTCCAGCTTCTTAAGGAGCAAGCCTCCTGGCTCACAATAGACATCAGAGAAGAATGCCTGTGAGGCGCAAGGCGGTAAGCGGGGAAACAGTCCTTCCACTCGCTCGCTTCCACCCGGTGCCGTCGTTGTAGCTATTGTTAACTTTCACTATCCGCCGTCTATGGTGTCGTAATTTCCTCCATTTCTTTTTGCGCGAAGCACCGGTGCCTAACAGGAGGATATAACTGCGATTTACATGAAAATATCGGAACTACAGATGTAGACACCAATGGTGTTTGTAATATATAGCGTGTGCGACCCGTGGCGGAGTAGTTCGATTTACCTTTCCGCGAATATCCTCTTTGCCTCTTGTATCGATACTCATCAGAATCAGTATGAAGAGGGGAGTGGACGCCCAGCAGTGCTCGCTTGGTGAGCGATCACGAGAGGTAGTAAATAAGACTGGATGGTGTTCGTTGAGACGGTGTGAGCTCTCGTGCAGTACTAGTGGTAGCTGTGCACTTGCTACAGACTTAAGTGGCGAACGGTTGGAGCACATATGTACTCTCCGTGGTGTTTTGAAGCACGTCCTGGCAAGCGGGTTCGCTGGTTTGGTGCATAGCTAAGGGAAACTTCTGCTACATGCCTTGGGAGGAGCTATGAATGTTGTGATACAACTTTATCTACCCGCTTGTTAAACAGACTTCCATTGCTTAATGGTGAGCTCCGATAAATTTCCTTGCGAAATTGCTATTCGTATGGGAAACCTACCAGCCTTATCCCATTCTCGTTGTCCGTCACCATAAATTTTTTATTTTAGTATGTTTTATTTTTTTGACAGGAATTGAGTCCGGGGACGAGTTGAGAGTAGTTGTCCGGGCTGAAGTCCAAATATTTAAATTTTGTTCATTCGTAAAAATCTGACGTGTTCCCTTTGAACAGTACGTCATCATTTATTCTGAACAGGTGCTTATAATTCATTCACGTTTTCCTGGTAGGTTAATAATATGCTTGTAAATCCTAGAGCGTTATCTATGTCATGGCTTTGTGTCCCTTGTTACCTCTACATGTTACCTCACATGATGCCAGTGGCTACGCCCCATGGTTCTGGGAGTGATACCTGAGTTAGTTATTACTGAGATAAACGTGCAGCCTCACAGATGTGTGAAATGTAGTTCTTTAAGTGGATGAGGAAGCAAGCATTTAATAGGACGCTTTGTAAGTTTTTAACTGGTTTTTGTTAACTTTGTTAGTGTCACGTAGTTTTACTTTGCATACTAGCAAATTTTGGCACTGTAAGAACTCTTTCGCCTGTAGCCGCAATAATTTTCGGGAGTTTAATGTTAACTGAGCGTTTCAAATTCTAAATATGAAGTTTCGGTTGAATTTCCTGCTGTAACACTTATTTATTTAAGTCCTTTGTGGACGTGGTCAATTAGAGTTATAATTCAAATCCTATTTATCCTCTGGGAAATGTTATCTGTAATAAATTTGTTTGAAAGTATTAGCTAATAGAGCACTTAAACGCTGCACCACCCCAGCTCCTGGCTACCGTCCCGTTATAGTCTGTATGTGTGGTTCCCTAGGTTGTTCAGCAAAGGAATTCCCACGCCTAAAATGGTTAATATGATGCTGCCATTGGCAGCCTACACCTATGGTTTTCAATAACATGAAGTATCATTTTGTGGTTTTACTTGAGTTTAGCACATCAAACAAACCAGTCCTATAGCGCTATTAGTAGAATGAATCACAATGTGGATACGGAAAAAAATAGGTAGAGTGAAAAACTTGTATAAATATGAGATTGTAAGTAGGCTGTTTAGGTTTTTTTTGTTGGTAACGCCACCTTTGTATAAAAATCACTGGCTGTGCTGTGTGCAGTCTATGGCTAGTTTGCATTGTTGTCTGCCATTGTAGTGTTGGGCAACTGCAGCTGTATATTAACAGCGCGTAGTGTTGCGCAGTTGGAGGTGAGCCGCCAACAGTGGTGGATGTGGGGAGAGAGATGGCGGAGTTTTGAAATTTGTCATGAACTGCTATACATATATATATATATATGATGATATTAAGGTAAATACATTGTTTGTTCTCTATTAAAATCGTTCATTTGCTAACTATGCCTATCAGTAGTTAGTGCCTTCAGTAGTTTGAATCTTTTATTTAGCTGGCAATAGTGGCGCTCGCTGTATTGCTGTAGTTCGAGTAACGAAGATTTTTGGTGAGGTAAGTGATTTGTGAAAGGTATAGGTTAATGTTAGTCAGGGCCATTCTTTTGTAGGGATTTTTGAAAGTCAGATTGCGTTGCGCTAAAAATATTGTGTGGCAGGTTAAGGACAGTCATGTATAAATTTTTCTAAGGGGACGTTTCATATGTCGACTCTTAGCCGAGGATACCTCACTGGAATCTTCGGATTTTTTTCTTGTAGTTTGTGTAATTAGTGTAGCTTTTGTTTATTGCTAGTGCATAATTGTAGAGAGAATCTCCTTTGTAGTTGCAGTCTTTCATTGTTGTACAGTAAAACAGTTGTGGCATGCATGGAGATTTGAACCAAGTATTTCGCAGCTGCAATTAACTAGATATTATTTTCAGTGCTATGTTAATGTGTTCTCTTATTGTTGCTCTTCAAATTGTGTTTTTCTGTGTTATCGTGTGAAATATTGTGAAAATATTGGCGTGTGAAAAACGTAATACTAGGTTCCAAAGTAAACTGAGAAATGACAGTGAAGACGAAAGCAGTGTGTTAGCGCCACCGAGTAATGAATTAACTAATGTTCAAAGTAGTAATTTGGTAATTGTACATAGGGAAATGGAGCGGGCTGCAAACAATGGTGTAGACAGTGAAACAATTAGTGAACAGGAAAGCATTATCGATCGATCGGTCGGCAACAGCTTGCCTCAGGAATCCGAAATGACACGACACAATCTTGCAAATACTGTAGATTCAGGTTTTGCGTCCTCACCCTTTTCTCAAATAAGTCAAGACACATTTTCTGCTTTTCAAACTGCGAATATTGCCGGTTCAAATGCATTGCCGAATAGCACTGAGGAACATGTTTCAGACACCAGTGCATTGTTATTACAATTAATGCAACAAATGGGACAAAAGCTTCAAAAGTTAGAGACAATGGAACAAAATCAGAGACAAACACAGCAAAAGCTTCAAAAGTTAGACACAATGGAAAAAAATCTTCAAAAGTTAGACACAATGGAACAAAATCAGAGACAAACACAGCAAAAGCTTCAAAAGCTAGACACAATGGAACAAAATCTTCAAAAGTTAGACACCACACTTGAACAAACACATGATGATTTAACTACTGAGTTACATAACATCGAATCGAAATGTCAAAAAGTCTATAATGACGTAAAAACACAAATTTGTGAGCATTTCCAACCTATTTTTTCGCGGCATGAAAATGCATTATAGAATCACGAAGCAGCCATAAAAGAACTGCAAACTATCGTTCATCAAAATCATGAGACCCTGCAAGCTAAAATTGACTCAGTTGCATCTACCGATTCGGTTACGCAACTTGCAAAAACTCAGGAAATCTTGAAGGACACAGTAGATTCGATTTCAACACAAATGGACACTCTGAAACTTGGTTCAGAAAAACACACTGAGGAAATGTGTTCACTATCGGAGAAAGTAGCCGAACTTTCGGATCAGTTCACTAACGTATCTACAAAGGCAGATGATGATCTGAATGACACAAGACCTGTAGCCTTCACTGACACAGAAGAGTATGAACAAATTAGAAAATTCAAACAAAATCAAAATCAAATCAATACACAGTACAAAAGAGAAATCCGGGAAGTACAAGATCAGTTGACGCAGGTAATACAAGAATTACATATTTCAGAGGACACTTGCGCTCCAGTACGGGAAGAGGGACATAGAAATATGGAACAACCACAAAATAATAACACAGCACACTTCGGAAATTATGAAAGAAATTGGCAAGGCGCATTGGATTTTGAGATGGAACCACCGACACGACATAACAATGACCGATATGCTACTCGCCGACACGATGATTTTGACTATAAGCTGTTCATTACTAAACGTAAATTCAAAACATTTAAGAATTCTGGCAACGACATTCATCCACAAACATGGCTCCATCAATTCTCTCATAGTTTTCCTCCCAACTGGTCGTTAGAACACAGATTAGAATTTATGTGTGGCTACTTAAAGAATGAACCAGATGTAAGAATGCGATCGGTCATTCACGATTGCCACAGTGAAGGAGAATTTTATCATGCCTTCCTCTCAGCATATTGGTCTCAAGTTACACAAGACCGAGTAAAACATAGCATCATAATGATGAAACATTTCGAACAATCTGAATTCTCCAGTCTTGTGAAATATTTTGAAGACATGTTGCACAAGAATCAGTACCTGTCAAACCCATACAGCCCCTCAGAACTCATCCGCATTTGCTTAATCAAATTGCCTGAACATTTACGACATATTATTTTAGCAGGACGTTGCAAAGACGACATTGAAGCTTTTCAGGGACTGTTACAAGAACTGGAGATTGACACTGACAATCGCGGAACGCGCAAACAGGAGCACAACAATTACAGGTCACATCCGTCACAATTCCGTGACGACAGAAACAATAACTGGACACGACAAGTCTATTCTTACAACGCAAATCGTGACCAAAACAGACACCACCCATATGACAACCACTGGCAGAGTAATAATAGTTACAGAGAAAGATCGCATTTCCGAAGTAGTGAATATGACAGAGATTACCTTAGAAACGGACAATATGGTAACCAAAACAATTATTATTAAGGGAGACAGAATAACCTTAGACGCAACGGTCCAGCGCGCAGTTACGATTCAGGGAGAAATTCTCCACCACTTAACCGACAAGAAAGAAACTACAGGAACTACCGACATGACGACAGACGATGTGATCGTAACGACAGACCTGAATTGTATCAGAACTGGCGGGATTTAAACAGGGCAGGGCCCTCTCGTCACGGTGAATTTGTAGAAGCTAGGTCTCCTAATCCCAATAACGATGCACGCCAACGAAGAGATAGCAGACAGTGACTCTCACTGCAGGCAGCCACGTGCGCCGGCTGGCTCAGAGAGAAATAACATAGACGCTAACCTTGAGAAAATTTTTAGCATTCCTTACTGACATATACAACGTGATAATTACTTTGAAGTTGAAACTCTGCGTACTAGGAAGAGTAAAGGTGTACACCACATTTCACATGTAAAACCGTTTCTTGAATGATAATCTGTTTTTTAACTTAGTCTTTGGTATAAAACTTTTCACTTCACATTTCTAGTATGCTTTGTCAGACTTAAGAAACTGTTAACATGGAACAATGTTGGAAGTTAAATATCCAGTCTAGAACCTAGGGAACATATTTAGACAGTATTTGCGAATGCATTGTTATAGTGAACAGACAACACAGTGGTTAGTTTATGTGACAGCTACACGATTATATCACGACGTTACTAATGAGTGACAATTTACAATGTTGCTTTTGTGGTGTTTCTGTTTTATATCTGCACAGTTTTTCTGAATTATTCTGGAAAGTAAAACATGTTTTAGTAGTAACTTTTGTGGTATGGCTACAATGAGACAGCCTTTTCCGTAGCACAACAATATGTTACAGCACAGTACTTTCTTCATCACGGCAATAAGCGTAATAACTAAGATATCTATACACAAAGCATTTCACTTTTGTTTATCATGAGGTAAGTACATTGACTTCTGCAGAACTTAGCTTTCGGAGGACGATAACTACGATACTTCCACAGAGATTATCTTACAACAAGACGCACAGTTTAGCGCTACAGTACACATATTTGAGTGATTAATTTTGTACTTAAAACATTTATTTTTAAAGATATTTAAAGTACAATGATACAAAGGTTTTCCATGATACATTTCATTCCATTGCTGTAATCTCTAACACCTGAGGGTATAATTACATTAATCCTCAGGGGGGTACACGTTTACTTTGTGTACCATGTGTTTCGCAAGCACAAGGAGCCCTAGCTAATATGGTATTTGCTTATACAACTTTACACATCGGTACCATATTTCTCTAACACAGAATTACACAGCTATCTGATTATCTGACAGAGAAACAAACATTCTTTTTACTACGTCAGTGACAGATGTTTACGCAATTACACAGTTGGATAACTTCACACTTATGAAACAGTATTTTGTCTGTACTTTGTAAACTGTTCATATTTTTTCGGAACCATTGTGATACTATGAGAGCTTTGAATGATGTATTTGGTATGGGATCATGATTTTTAAAGTACGTTTGAGGCAGATGACACTTTTGACATGAGCAGAGAATTTTTTTAGGTTTTGAAATTATTGGAGGAAGCTACGACGATTTTGAGAGTTGACTGAGGTGTTATGATGTTATTATTACGATGACTATGTGTATTATGCTGTTGTGGTATGTTTATGATCAGTAAGCTGATGCTATATGAGTTATTTGATTATGCTACATATCTGTTATGATGAAATATTGAAGAAGTGCCGACGAATAAGGTAAGAAATAATGAGTAGTGGTTAGGAACGCTGATTTGTGAAAAAGGTTGTTGGATACCAAGAATCGTACTTTAAGAGTTATGAAATGTGTGTAAATGCATGGATGTATCACAACGCCGACGAAAACGTTTTGAACACTGTTATATTCATAGGATTTTGTTTCTACACATTTGCAACGCAAATTCTCGACCGGTGAAATTTTTTATATGAGACTGTCACTGTAGCGAAAACTGCTGTCGTAAATATTTCGGTAAGAAAGTTAAGTGACCACCTGCACGTAATGCATCGTGGGCACCCAGCTGGGCGACAGTCGCCTGAAAAAAAAAAAGCCATTAGCGTGTGCCTTTCAGAGGTACAGGTGGAGAAAAAAAAAGGGAGGCCATTTCCTCGCTATTGACATTCCTTTGTAGAAAGCATCGCAAATACGACACACTCATAACTTGGAAACATTCTTACATCTGCACACCTGATTAGGACAAGTGTCTATCTACGAGAATTGAGAGAATTTCTACTAACTTATGAAATGCATCATGACTACTGAATGATTATTTTATGCTTTACTCTGTACATAGTTGCTTATTTCATTTGATATCTGGTTTCCAGCTGTCTTGCAGCATTGGTTTCATAAAATAAAATAAAATGCATTTGCTAATGTGAACACTTTCTGTCATCAGATCTATTAAATAATTATTTTATGACCCGCATTCTTCGAAAAAGGAGCTCTTGGAATGGAAAGAACAATAAGAAGGGACTAATAACAGTAACTGCACACATAATTTTCTTTTCAAGTACATGGTAATATTTTTTTTACAATACGTTGTTGTGGTGCACCACTTTAATTACATAGACATTAAGATGTGAATAGACATTTCCCTTATATGCATTGTTGTCTTTAGTGTACTATTTTCTCTGCTTGAGCTTTGTCAAGCTTAGGTATACGTTATAGCATTTACTGCTGCTGTTTGCCAGGCATTGTGCTACTGAATTTTAATTTGTGTTACTCTGCTAAGCCAGTTTACTACTGATTTATTTTTCTTGTTTGCTGCTCATTGCCTTATATTAGTTGTAATTTATGCTGCTTGCTTTGCCTTTTGTATTTTTTATCATTGCTGTTTGTGTTAATTGTTTTGTGCTGCTGCATTGCCTCGTTCATTAGTTTAGTATCTGAGCTCAGTAGATTTAAGTTAGCTTAAGAGGGGGTAGCCTATAAGAGAATGAGTTGCGATGAATTTGAGGAAATGCACTGAGAGGCTATACGAGAAAAGTACAAAAAGCAGGTATAGATAGGACTTTTGGAAATAATGAAGAATGAAGGGAGATCTCCAAGAAGTAAAGAAAGTTTTGTTTGCAAAATACTGCAGTAAAACAAATCCTGTCCTTTCCTTTTGTATTATTATGCTATGTGTTTGTGTACCCTTGTGTATTTCTTTTCTTCCTGTCTCTGTGTACTGTTTCATAGAAATTTTTTTCTGTTCTAGTACTATGATGAGGAATACTGTTATCCTCAAATATAGTTTGCATTTATAATATGTTATTTTCTTTGTAAAGATGTTTAGACATTATTTATTCTGTTCTGTTTTAATGCTTAGGCGTGAAGTTGATGTTTCAAAAGTTATTCTGATCTTTTATATAGGTACTCATAATTCCTAAAACAATGATGCATATGTTTATTTTTATTCTTTTGTAAAGCCTGTATTACTACAAATGTTATCTGTATTGTTATGTTCTTTAATGATGTATTTTGTACCTTTGTAATTGTATTCTTATGTTGTAAATTTATAATTGTATTGACACCAGTTCTTCAAATTAAGTTACATTTCACTGCACACGTTTCTGTTGGTCATAGTATATGGACAATGTGTGAGAAGTAGGGACTGTTAGTGTTTGCACGTGTGTTAATGATTCAGAAAGGGGCTGGATAACAGCATTGCTGGTTCTAAGGACAATTCCAAAAACTTTGTGAGTGCACAAGTGGTGGTTATGGACTTGCTATATTCTCCGCAAGAATCTTCGATGGTGATTGTGTACCTACACAGTCGCAACAGATGGCTGCTGGCCGTCTCTACAAGGACTACAGTGCGTCTGCATCTTTGATGGCCCACCAGTACTATTATTTCTACAAGGACTGCAGTGGGTCTGCACCTCTGGTGGCCCACCAATACCGTAATATCTACCAGGACTGCAGTGGGTCTGCTCTGTGATGACCTACCTACCAATATTCTTCAAAACTTCGACTGACTCTGCTGTGGGTTTGCTTTGTTGTGGCCCATTACCTGTCAGCATGTCAAGAGTCAGTACTGTCTTTCCATTGGAAGGACAACACTACTTCTTCAAGACTGCATGGAAATCCACTACTTCCGTGTGCATTGTCTTTTACTGCTCAGACTTTGAGAAAAGAAACGGCAGTTTTATTGTGATGAATGATCGGGACTGTCTTTATGGACTGTGCGAAAATTTTAGCTTTTGACCAACATTGTATCAATAAGTGTGTGCATTTGATTTCTTTGTTATTGTAATTATGAAAATTTTTTTCAAATCATTATTGGCCACTGCCCGAAACAATTTGTAAAATTTTTGTGGGGAGCATGGGGGCTATGTAAGTAGGCTGTTTAGGTTTTTTTTATTGGTAACGCCACCTTTGTATAGATATCACTGGCTGTGCTGTGTGCAGTCTGTGGCTAGTTTGCATTGTTGTCTGCCATTGTAATCTTGGGCAACGGCAGCTGGATGTTAACAGCGCGTAGCGTTGCGCAGTTGGAGGTGAGCCGCCAGCAGTGGAGGATGTGGGGAGAGAGATGGCGGAGTTTTGAAATTTGTCATGAACTGCTATATATATATATATATATATATATATATATATATATATATATATATATATATATATATATATTGTGATATTAAGGTAAATACATTGTTTGTTCTCTATTAAAATCTTTCATTTGCTAACTATGCCTATCAGTAGTTAGTACCTTCAGTAGTTTGAATCTTTTATTTAGCTGGCAGTAGTGGCGCTCGCTGTATTGCAGTAGTTCGAGTAACGAAGATTTTTGGTGAGGTAAGTGATTTGTGAAAGGTATAGGTTAATATTAGTCAGGGCCATTCTTTTGTAGGGATTTTTGAAAGTCAGATTGCGTTGCGCTAAAAATATTGTGTGTCAGGTTAAGGACAGTCATGTATAAATTGTTCTGAGGGGACGTTTCATAAGATGCACAAACATTTTACCCTACCTGTGATTTCCACATTGGCAGAACACATGTCTGACCGTCTTTATTTAGACCGTGAACCCCCACTCCTGCGTTCCCCCCGTTATTAGACGGACAGAAGGTGGCTGATACTGATCAGAAACAGAAGTCATGCACCCTGACTGGCACTTTCCTGACTCAGCGGACTAGAAAACGGAACGCAACACGTTTACTATGGGTGTTTCCCCATCCGCCGAACTTGAGTGCGTATGGCACTTATTGAAGTATGGACAACAGTCGTACCGCACCGATGATCTACTCATAGGGCCGATGGCCACTGTGCACATGACGTACTTGCCATACCTGCATTTCTCTATCTACACAGTGGACTCAGTATGTTAACAGACATTTCACACCCTACCCGCCAACGGCCGTCTATCCAGAAGAGCATAAAACGTGATTCATCATAAAATGGCACATTCGCTGAACGGCCGTTGAGGAGACGCGGTGAAAAGCCCATTTGTTCATCTGGATGACCAGTTGCAACTCTATTCACCCGTATACATCCGTCACTCGCCCTTGTCATCTATGGCCCGTGGTGCACCACATTTGTCTCAACATCAGTTTTGGATAGCTCCGTTTGGCCACGCGCCGTACGCCTTAGCCACGGTTGCACGTTAACTGTTTACAAACTTAGCCGCTTCGGAAATGCTTCCACTATTGGTCCGAAAGCCAGTATCATGCCCTTTTGGAGTTCAAATAAATCGCTCCATTTCCGCGTTGCCACAACGACTGCGCTGTTTTCCGCGTCGCCCCGTCTCCCTGCACGTCTTATATACCCTGCACTGTTAAAGCTGTCACCTGCAATTAGTGAGCAATCGTTGCACGTTGACGTCTAACATAGGCGGTCGCCTCATTTACGTGAATGGACCGTTTATTTGCGTCGCTTTAATTATTCCAATTCAGTTCAAAATGGCTCTGAGCACTATGGGATTCAACATCTATGGTCATCAGCCCCTAGAACTTAGAACTACTTAAACCTAACTAACCTAAGTACATCACACAACACCCAGTTATCAAGAGGTAGAGAAAATCACTGACCCCGCCGGGAATCGAACCCGGGAACCCGGGCGCGGGAAGCGAGAACGCTACCGCACGACCACGAGCTGCGGACCCGATTCAGTCATTTTACGATGTTGATGTACTTGCATTCATGAAAATGCCTGTCTAAAGCACATCAAAATAATCGCTACCACATTTTTGTCACGAGAATTATTCTCAACTTTGCATTGTAAGTGATATAGACTAGTCGTGCAAGATACGAGTGGTTCCCAAGATAAGTTTAACTTTAATTTTATTGCCACCACTGCCCATTTCGATTCTACGCAGAGCACTTTTCAAGCCGTTTGCTGCTGATCACAAGGCACCAGTGATGACGGGAATGAAATCGCGTTTAACACTCCACATTCGTCTGCTTCGAGGTTCAGATCCTTATGTTCCTGTTCCTTTTAACGTGCCTCTCTGTCCATCACCACCATCCGCGCTCTCTGTCCACCTCCTGCAACCCCCGCTTTCTGACTACTTCCCCCAGGCCCCGTTCTCTGTCCACCTGTTCCTGTCCTCTCTTTGTCCAACTCCTACTCCCCTCTGTCAGCCTATTCCTACCCATTTTGTCTATCTGCTCCTTCACTCCCTCTGTCTGTCTGTTGTTTCCCCCTCCTTCCCCTAAATTCCATCTCCTCCTCTCCTCTCTCTCTGTCTATCTCTTCCTTCCTTTCTCTGTCCATTTTCTTCCCCTTATCTGCTCATCTCGTCCTTGCTCACCTCTCTACCCATCTCTTCTTCCGCTGTCCCCGTCAATCACCGCCTCGTTCCTTTCTCTGTCGATATTCTCCTCTTCTCTCTCTCTCACTCTCTCTCTCTCCCTCTCTCTCTCTCTGACTCTTTCCCCATTGCCGTCTGTCCATCTCCTCGTCCTCCCTTCTCCCTATATGTTATTATTGTTATTATTATTATCCAGAGATAATCTGATACATGATTCACTTCTCGTGATACGCTTTCGAAATCGTAGGACATTATAGTTTTTCGTTAAGTTGGTATTTATTAATATTTAGTTAATATAGTTAATATATAGTTAATATAGTTAATATAGTTTCTTTGATATGATTCACTACTATGTGTGGTCACACTTTGGCCGGGTAATAAACATCCAAACAGGGCCTATGATCGAAACTCCAGTTGCGACACGATGTCTGAATAGTAGCTTTGGCAACAAGTAAAATTCTTAAATTGGAATTACTGATATCAGTGTTTTATCGAGGGACATGTTCACCGGATGTTAGCATCATCTCAGTTCTGTCAGTTTTCGTACTTTTGACAGTAAATTAAACGAACAGAAAGATACTTTTAATTGGCCCAGCATCCCATGAAATTAACTGTTTCATACAGTGACACATGAACGCAAGAGACGCGAATACTCAGGACTCAGACGTTAAAAACCTGGACACTAAAATCTCCAATACAAAGACTCCCAGATGCCAGATAATCTCAAATGCTAAAGACTTCCAGAGGTTAAAGTCGCCAACAATACGTGCATTGGGTTTTTATAGTACTCGTAAAACAAAATGGACATTCGTTAGAAACTATTTAAATAAAGCTCCTTGCATCTTTGAGTATAATACTCTATTCTAGTGACTTTCAGTATTTTACTTAATTTTCTCTACTATAATACCAGAATTCGTGATTTTATATGAAATATGGGAATTGTTCATGGGTAGTTCGAATAAATCTTAGTTTCAAAAAGGGCAAGATATGTAGCAACCAGTTACAAATGTGCTGGCGTAAGTTGTCGCCAGCACACTAGTCGGCAAAAATGGAGCGCGCCTATCACGAGAGAGGCCAGAGATACAACGACAAGCAACGCGCCGCCAACGCGCTCTCGACGGCATGTATCTAGCCGCCGCCGCTGACCGGAGGGCCTCATTGACTCACTCATCTTCCAGTTTCGCGTCTGTCAGTATACCCACGAAGTGGCATAGTCCATAACAGGCTACAACAGTTCGTAACGACCAGATTGGTGACTACAGCGGGACCTGTACTCTACCAGCAATGATGCTAAAGTTTGTAATAGCAACATTACCGATATTGTCGGCAAGGGGTCTACTACTGATGAGCTTGTACCACAACACATGGCCTCAATTCCAGATAAGTAAATGTGCCAGCTTACGTAAATCAAGAACTGTATTAACCCACGAATGCGTTTGTGTTTTAGAAAGAGGATACTGGCCACTCATAACATCCTCTCCCTTGCTTCCTTGCAGTACAAGACTCTACAACGAATTTGACGCCTGAGCTGCTGCAACAGTAGCTGAGCCATCAGGCAACAGCAGGACGCTCGTAAAATAAGCGTTATGCGACAAGAAGGCGACTAGAAGTACCAACAGGTCAATCAGTTTGGTAACACACTTTCAGCAAACAGCTGCCTGAACAAGCAATCCAAAATAAGGTACAACTACAGTCTGCAAACGGCGATTATAGACTAAGCCAAGAATTTCAACGATATTAGAATTGAAGCACTATCGAAAACTAAGAGTAAGTATATTAACATATGATGATGATGATGAAGAAGTCTCATACTGCTTCACTGGGTGTAGGGATTATGCAGGAGACCTGCACCGCCGTACTAGGCAAGATCATTGCGGAGTAGTTTTCCATTGCCTTCTTTCGACCGTAATGGGAATGAATGATGATGATGATGAGGACGACACAACAACACCCGGTTATCTCGAGGCACGTGAAAATCCCTGACCCTCCCGGGAATCGAACCCGGGACCCCGTGCTCAGGAAGTGAGAAAGCTACTGCGAGACCACGAGCTGCGGACATATTAACGTAATCGAGCTACAAACATAGTTTAAGCAAATTGTAAATAGCTATTTTGAACTTCCCTTGCCTATTGGAACCCTTGTTAATGGTCAGATACCAGCATAAGACGATGCGCAGATCCTATCAGGCTTCAAGAACCAGGTAACGAACGTCGTCTTACAATATCCATGGGTGCCAACACAGAAAATTTCCCAGTTCCCCGGCATCGTACCTGGTAGTCTAATACATCTGGCCGGATCAGAACCTAAAACGTATTTAAAAGAGCCCACTGGTCGCAAATGTTCGCGACAGCATTAGTAGAACGCACGGCCGTCGTCACAGGCAGTGTGCAGTGAAATCCACTTAAAATGCGAGTTCTGCTGTCATATTACGGATCTTCTGATTTTCTTTCTCGCCCTCCTTTTCCCTTCATATATACAGTATTAGCCGGTTTTAGATCGAAAAGTCATTTCAGTTGTGCACCTTGACGTACCTAACATACTTTGGACTAATTTGTGGAGACTGACTAGTGTTTGTTCAGGTTCACCGAATACCGTTCGAACTGACAGTGGAATATTTCATGCGACTTCACAAAATTTACTATTTGTAGCACCAGTTTCATCACGTGTCCATGTCTGAAAATTTACCACAAAGTGGGTCTTAATTCATATTACAATGAATCCAGTCTGACGATCGGTATAGTTGTTTGCTCTTTCATCGTCAGTTAAATCGTTAAATTCATTCTGCATGGTGGTGTAACCTCTTTCCATAGCAAACTTGCCGTACCTGTCGAGTACGCGAGTGCTTATAACCCATTGGATATTGAGAATTCTTGACCTTCACTTCTGTCATTCCAGTTAATTTTAAGGGCTTGTGAAGGTAGATCGCTAGACTGGCTCCTCTTGAGCAGCCACTAGACCTGTTAACTTCTTTTATTCTACGAACAAGTAGTAAAGGGTAAAGAATTGTGGTACCATGATTCTGCTCGAACCGTAGAAAGCCGTGCCAACTGGGAAATGCTGCACCTGATGCGGAGAGGTCGTAGAGGTTCATGGATTGCCTATCCTATAAGTAGGGCGTCATGTACAGAACTCTAGAAAGTAATAACTCCGAGATAGAACTGAGTACTGTGGAATATATTCTAGAGTAGCGTTTTCGTCACGATCTGCGAACAGTACATGGCTGGTATGTGAAATGCAGCATTAAGTAAATGGTAAGTGTAAAATGTCTAGAAAACTACAATATTTACAACATTCGTTCCATCTAATTCCGTGGGGTGTGTAACAGTGAGTTCCTTGCTTAATACCTACTACAAATTGGGTGATCGAAACAACTACATACGTGGATGCGATGAAGATCATGAGTGGAGTACTGCATAATAATTGAAACTGGACAACTGTACAATATTGGCTATCGGTGTTTCAATGTCGTCGGAAAAGATTTGAAATGCCAAGAAACACTTAATTTGTATTTATATTAACCATATGTTACAGAACGTACATACTAGAATCAAATTTGCTGACATAATAATACTTGGAGCCGGAATGACATGTCGCTGTAACACTTTGTCTTTCTACGCGCCTTCTTAGGCGAGGTCGTTAATGCAGTCCTGAGCGATGGCACTCGACTCGGAGATAACCTAGTTGGAATCATGGTGGTGGAGTAACTTCTGATTGTGTTCAGACCGTCAGGCGGGGACGTTAAGCCCGACGGAACTTCGTCCTCTTCGATAGGATTGGACTATATGGCGGCACCGGAATCCACCCTCTCTATTCCGTTCACCCTTAACAACACAAACCCAACACCACAGTCCACTGATCGTGGTCTAGTGGTTAGAGTTGCTGCTTCTGGACCACGTGGATCCGGGTTCGATTCCTGGCCGGATCGGGGATTTCTGTCCGGGGACTGGGTGTCTGTCTTGTCCTCATCACTTCATCATCATTCAGAAAAATGGCAAAGACTGGAATGTGAAACGATTGGGAATTTGTACGGACGCTGATAACTATGTCCTGAGTGCCACACAAACCAAAATCATCATCATTATCATCATTTTACACTCTACAACAGAAACACTCATCAGTCATCCGCACGACACAGATACACACACGTCACTCCATAACAGGTAGAAGTAAGGCCACTAGAACCTTGCCTAGAATGGCGATGAAGTATTGCTGTGTCTGCTCCCATACAGTCATTCTCTGAGCATG
Source organism: Schistocerca piceifrons (assembly GCF_021461385.2). Classification (NCBI taxonomy): domain Eukaryota; kingdom Metazoa; phylum Arthropoda; class Insecta; order Orthoptera; family Acrididae; genus Schistocerca; species Schistocerca piceifrons. The sequence continues at coordinate 48,969,029 of NC_060139.1, forward strand.
TTACTACTTTGCCTTTGACTTATCCATTCTCGGAGTACATTTAGAGTGGTACATCAGAGAGTGGAGAAATGTTCAGCTAACAGAATGACACTGAATGTTTAGCTGAAGTCGGTACCATCGAATGAACACAGTGGAAGGAGACCGGTTAGGTGAAGTGGGGCATGCCTGACGAGGCATTTTTTGTGAGGATGTGAAGCTGCACGTCTCCTTTGTCAGCCTTATGAATAGTGTTAACATCCACAGGTAGAGATGAGGTACTGCAAACACATGTCCGAATTGTCAGAAGTGCAGTTGTTTTAGGCTTGCTATGCATGGTAGATTATGTTCATCTGCTTCGTGTGTGAATGTTTCGTATATAGGGATACAGGCTGCGTGCACCATAATGTCCCCTCTATGGATCTGTGTTCTATACAGGGTGGCCAGCATACATTGGAGAGACGAGTGTAGCCCGTTAGCTGCAGCCAAAGACTATTTCACATTACAATGAGAATCACTCCCAGAAATTTGTTCTGCCGCTACAATGCTTGAAACACTCGATGTGCGTTAACAGCTATAGGCACTCGTATCGCCTATTAACAGTTTTTTTGTGTCTCATGTTTTTTTAAATTAATTTCTTAAATGTGTGTCTAGGGATTCATTCAATGGTTCAAATGACTCTGAGCACTACGGGACTTAACTGCTGAGGTCATCAGTCCCCTAGAACTTAGAACTACTTGAACCTAACTAACCTAAGGACATAACACACATCCATGCCCGAGGCAGGATTCGAACCTGCGACCGTAGCGGTCGCTCGGTTCCAGACTGTAGCGCCTAGAACCGCTCGGCCACTCCGGCCGGCACGGATTCATTGTCTCTACTTACATATTTAGACAATGTTGCCGACACATATGTCATAACTATACTTTAACTTGGTAGTAACACTTCCTACATTATGCACGTGGTATAATCCCTCATTAATTGGTTGGAATTAGTTCATGGATGCTATTGAACTTCGTCGAGAGATTTTCTGGCACCATTACGAAGTTCTAGTAGGCTATGCAGTAATTTGCGTCAGTTGCAGCAAAATCTATGACAGCATTATCATGACGTAGAGAAATTGTCTTCACATGCAACACAGGAAGAGATGGATACATTTCCAAATACGATATACATCTTCAAATCAAGTTTCAGACTGATGTCTCTTTATAGAGGTCGAGTCAGGAGGAAAGGTACATGCTTTGAGAGTTGATAGTATTAGTGATTCTGACAAAAACTTCATATGGACGTATGCCGTATTCCGAATGGTTTCCGAGATAGAATACATTTAATACCACTTTTGCACGTTTTTCTTGAAAAACTCGAAAACCGCACCCTCCAGGGAAAACGTATCGCAGTACAAAATTAAACTATGTTAAATTTCGTATGAGAAACGTCATATTTATTTTTTTCCCTAGAGTTGATGGTTTGTGCGAAGAGAGCGCGAGAATGTTCAGAAACTCGCTCGACGCGCATGCGCTGTAGCTCATGTAGTTTTTGTAGGACAGCCACTAGACAGTTTGAGGTAGTTTCCCAACTTGATAGACCACAAGTGTCCCGTATCAAACTGTTCGTCTCAACTTGCTACCTCAAAATGCTACCTCAAATTGGCCTACAAAAACTACGGAAGCTGCAGCGCAAACGTGTCGTGCGAGTTTTCCAACATTCTCGCCCCCTCTTCGCACAAGTTCTAGAGTAAAAAGTGAATAGGACCTTTTTTGTAGGGAATTTAATAAAGTTTAATTTTGTACAGCGACACGTTTTCGATGGAGGGTGCGGTTTTCGAGTTATTCATAAAAAGGTACAAAAGTGATATTATATGTCTTCTATCTCGCAAACCATACGGAATAGGGCATTCGTCCATTTTTTTGTTGTTGTTGTTATTGTTGAGAATCAGTAATACTATCACGCCTCAAAGCATGTACCTTTCCTCCTAACTCACCCTGTATTTTTAGTATGTGTCTACTAGTTTCCTAGGTGGAGTTAGCGGGAAGATGCACATTTCCCACGACTTCTTCAAGATGCTTTAGGTGAATACAGAGATGGTTTCTTGTCCAAACGAGCTACCGCTCTCTCTGAAATTAACCTGTTGCCGTCAACAAAATAAGGATGTGATTTATGTATAATAAATTTCTTGTGTAAAAAGACTGTTAACTGCAAGTATTTAAACTCACGGAACAGATATCTGACGACACATCGCAATGACTAGCGACCAAAGTTACATGATGTTACACCACCAAAGCTTGTCCCTATGATGTGTTGAATCCTGAACAGCCGTGACGGAGTTTCAGCTTGTGCTGTACCATTGGGGTTCGTCGACCTAGTATAAAATTTATAAGTATGTCGTCGACAAAGTTCCCTGGAACACTTCCCTTGGCTTCGTTAACTTTGAAGCGCACTCACTTGCTTCTTCGCATCAGCACAGTGTATCCGTTCCGAGATGTTTCTCAGGGGACGAGGATTTTGCATGACCTCTTCTCTGGAAACCTTTGCTTGGTTTACATGCTTCTCTTTTCTGAAAAGAAACTATGTATCAAATAACAACGTTGTCAGGCTATAAAAAATTTAACATCAGTTACCGTGTCTAGTGTAAGGACAGGCTACAAAAATTTTAACATCAATTACGCTTTTTATTATAAGGACCCTGAAGGGAACTTCAGATATTCGCCAGTGTTTGTAGTTATTTAGCGCGACAGTTACGGCAACTGAACTTGTGGGAATTCATCGTCTTGCTGCTGCACCGTGGAAGAGAATTACTAACCCAGTCGATTTAGGTAAAGAACACAAAATGAATCTGGAGCGATGCATCATCATTTCATTTACAGATCATATAAATTTATAATCATCATTTGCGACGTGTTTGGGTATCAAAGCGCAGACTGTCAAACATTCGTCGTTCGTTGTTTCCATATTCTACTTTTGGCTTCTGCACTACTTTATTTCCACCACTTCATCGTAGTATTGTTTTAATAGTCGCATTTTCAGACATTATATTATTAGTACGAGCTGTGTGTGATTACACGATTAGCACGTAACATATATAGTTAAAAACATGTATGAAATATTTAGACAATATTAAGAAATGGTAGAAGTTAATTAATATCATTATCAAAAAATCTCTGCCTATTAATATAATGTTTGAACTATTAGAACCATGGATGAATGTAGATGAGCTCACAGTGAACTGCGAAAGACGAAGGCATTATTCTCATTGCATCCTCCTCAGTCCTCATATACGTAAATCCAACTTTCATGTTTTTCAGATCGGATAATTATTCATTTTGCTGTGGCTGGTTGTAGATTGCAATTCACACCGTGTTCTTTCGTTTTATCACTTGTTTTCGTTTCTGCTAGCACCCAGTAGGTTTCTGCATCTGTTTAACGAAATTAAGGAAAGCTGTTTGTTGCAGTGTCAGCATGGGTTCGAGAAATAAAGGTACTTTCTGCTTGTTTTTAGCAAATTTGAACAGGAATATGTTTAGAATACATTTTAATACGCTAATACGCCAGAAACTGTGGAATAAGTGATAAGTAGTCACTCACAACACTAAAGCGGTACTTTTCTTTTGATGTAATACAGGGTCTACACTGATGAACGACCTGTACTTACACGTTCTCAAAAGAGAAAAGAAGAGGAATAAGAGTGGAGAAGAAGGACGTGAATGTGATTACAAGGTATCCGGAACATCAAAGACCGTACCAACAGCAAGACCAAGGATGATGCCATGTATCTATCTCATATGATGAATGAAAAGCAGAAAATGCCATACAGGGTAGATTCCCTCGGTGTAACGCTTTCACATTTATGCAGCATACTGAATGGAAAGTGTACTGTCTCACATGACACAGCGATTCTTTGTTTGTAATTCCGTAACAAAATGACAGAACGGATAAATCCAGGAAATTTTGAAAGTAAGTTACACGTTTCGTCTCACACTAAGGTAATTCCGCAACAGGAGTGGTACTATTGGAAGAAAGTACGTGTTTAGGATTTCCTGCCGACACAGTTATGATGCGGTACGGTAACTGGGGGATCACACCATGGGAGTGAAATGGAGCGACAACAGGAAAATTACTCCAAATTTGTAGCATGTGGAACAGTAAGAGTTTCATGGGGAAAGCCTCTAAATTACACATACATTCACCTCGACTTCTGGCAGTCTGTGGATCATATTAAATGTAGCTTGCATCCATGGTGGAGTGGTGTCAACAATTTGACCAAGGCCACTTGGTGATGCTGATCGGCAAGGAAGCCATCGACATGGACCCTGACCAAAGACGACAATGTCCAGACAGTCGACGGAATAATTCACAGCAATCGCAGATTTTAAGGACATTGAACGTGTTCAAATGAACGTGATGAAATCCGCCAAGAGGCGGATTTATATCGTCGCAGAACATCGGTAGAACGTTTCCAGCATTGTTAGAGAGTTGGTAACTAAATTTCACATGTTTAAAATTTATCACTTTTGAACTTAGATTTTGGAATGGCAACTTGTTTCGCGCTAGCTACCTCTGTCAGGCTTTGCCCAGTGCGCTTTGCAGATTTTATCAAGCAGAATTAATGGTCGCAAGCGAGGTTTGACGGCAACTGCTAGCAATTCGTTGTAATTATTGGTGAATTTACCTTCTATTGTTTCTCCTCCGCTGCTCTAGAGGATGCTTGAATTTTTAATGCTTTCATAAGTACAAACATACCCCATCTTTCTGATGGCACGATACATTGCTGAGAGAATAGCGTCCAAAGTATTTGTTGAGAAATGAGTCCCTGTAAGGAATTCTAATATGCACTAGGGTGATATTTGTTTTTTAGGACAGGTGAAAATTAGGAAAGTATGCCTCATGTTAGTAAATGTTCGTTTTCGTGGAGCAAGCTACACTAGTCCTTCACCTATGTCCTTTCCACCTCCTGAGATTGACAATGACTGTTCTGCTTCAGAAACTACTTTGTAAATTATCAATGAAATTCATTCTCTGATTACTCGTACTGAAGTCGTTTAGTTACCTTCCATTGCATAATTTAGAAATGTGACAGGCCTCAGACTGCATTCAACTCAGCGAAATATTCCAGTACAGAGGCACTGCCTGCTCTCGATAGCAAGACACCTCCAACAAGTCCTTTATAAATGTCAAAAGGAGTGCCCTGTAACTGGAATAGTGCTACAGTTCAGAATTAAGATTAAATCTAATTAATAGAACATGGCACCGTTCGCTGTGACCTAACAAGTAAGTATCATACACAGAATTTTTATTTCTTAGCATTGTGCTCCAACCATGCATCAATAACCTCAGACTTAATCGTCAAAGTGAATCTCACTTCAGCATCTACTTAAATGAGACAAAACAACAGAATGGCTGCCAAATTGCATGGGATACTCAGGTGGACTGTATACAAGGAATGATGGCTTTGTCGGGCAAATAAAATCGCGAGAACTGTGTTTACAAACATACTTTATACACCATGGCAAATATTTGTACTTCCATATTATGTCTCTGATACAGTAGGTGTTGTGTCTAGACAAGACAGCCTAGACACAATGAGAGGAAGCCGAAAGGCACGCGCTTAAACTCACGCAGGCTGGCGTGAGGTCTGAAACAGGATACGTAATGAATGCTATAAAGAAAAGTACGTAGCTTCTGGAATACTTAACTTTAATCCACATTTGTAGAACATCGCTCTTGATGATACATTAATAGAATCTCAATATCAATTGAATACGGCGCCTTGCTAGGTCGTAGCAAATGTAGCTGAAGGCTATGCTAACTATCGTCTCGGCAAATGAGAGCGTATTTGTCAGTGAACCATTGCTATGAACGTCGGCTGTACAACTGGGGCGAGTGCCAGTACGTCTCTCTAGACCTGCCGTGTGGTGGTGCTCGGTCTGCAATTACTGACAGTGGCGACACGCGGGTCCGACGTATACTACCGGACCGCGGCGGATTTAAATGCTACCATCTAGCAAGTGTGGTGTCTGGCGGTGACACCACAAATTACTTCAGAAGCACATACACTATATTGTCAAAAGCGTACATAGACAACTTTTGAATCTACCATTTCAGCAGTGGGTAGACAAGCAGAAGTAAAATTCTAGGAGTGTTTAAACACAAATCACTGCGAAAAATAATCTTTACACATCATGAGAGGTAACAGTTTAAATTTATCATAACACAAAGCGAAGTATGTAGTCTGTTATACTCTAACCAGCTTACAGAACGTTTAGTGTCGCTAAGAAGAGCATTACAGAATGACAGTTTAACCCAGCACTAATCCTTTATACGGATTTTAGGTCGACGGTCAAGAAACCTGGTTATTACGATTAGAATTTTGCAGTGTGGGTATCTCAGCACTACATAGACGGTCGTCTGGCGGCCATACAACCGAAAGTCTCTTCTCGGCCATGGCTAACCTGGCGAAGAGTAATAGATCTCATGTGACCTCTCTCATCCGCATGAGGCTGGGACACAGGTGTAGCCCTGTGCACCTATACCGGCTGGAAATCATCGATTCTGGACACTGTGACAGAACACAGCGGCAGTGGCAGATCTGAACCATCTCATATTGGCGTATAATAAGGCGGTCGTGTACAAAAAAGTGGTTACGAGGAGCTACTCCCTACCTAGAAGCGTAACTGATTTACTTCACCAGTTCGATATATAAGGTATTATTCGCTCGTAAGCCATTTAAAAGATGCCTGTATTCAATTTTGACCAATAAGTTGTGTGAATCCTGTCCCCCCTTGGAACTAGCCCGGTTAAAAAACTGGGACGTTTGTTCGTTCAAATCGTTGAAATGGCTTTGCGCACTATGGGACTTAACATCTGAGGTCATCAGTCCCCTAGAACTTAGAACTACTTAAACCTAACTAACCTAAGGACATCACACACATCCATGCCCGAGGCAGGATTCGAACCTGCGACAGTAGCAGTCGCTCGGTTCCAGACTGTAGCGCCTAGAACCGCTCGGCCACACCGGCCGGCCGTTTGTTCGTGTTTTTACTTTGAATTAAGAACTTAGCTGTGTAAACTACGCCTTTGTAGTTTTCAATTTAAGTTGCTGCGGACGTCATTCTCCTCTGAAACCGGCCCAGTTCGAATCCTAGGTGGTAATTTTGTGTTTTTTTAATTTATATAACGAACTTATCTTTGTACTTCACACGCTTATCATCGTACTATTGTGAGAACTGCGCTGACTGTGCACTGTTGTAACTACTGCTGGCTGTGTGGTGTTCGTCTTTCTATGTTTTCATTTTGTATTACTTTGCTGCCCAAAGCAAAAACAAAATAAATAAATAAAAAATTAGTATCAGCAAATATCTGATTCTACATCAATTAAAGGAGAAGGAGTGGTGCTACATAAACTACAGTTGGTAGGCATGTTTATACACCTGAATGATTATGTCTATTCATATTTCGCACTTGTCGCATATGAGCTGCTCTAGTAACACCACTATGAGGATGCAAATCAGATTTGTTTCGATTAAACACGGTAACGATCAAGAGCATATGGTACGCCCACTAATAATATGTCAGCTTCAATGTAGCCACTGATTACATGAAATCCTAGGTGCGACCACCACTGTAACTACCTATGTAGTTGCGTCGCTTCTTCCCGGCAGCCGTGGACTTCCACCGTCAGAGGGTGGTACGGGGCTTCAAGTCACACAGCCACACCTTCAACATACAGTAAAATCATGTCATTGCGATGAAGTCATTGTAAGCTAGGATAAATATTTTGAGATCGGTTTTGATGAGTTGGTGTTAGTCAAGAATGCCTCTGAGGTGACAACGACGCCATTATTATCCCTCGCTGAGTTTCAAGGAGGTCGGCTAACAGTGCTACGAGAAGCCGGATATTCCTTCTGCGATATTGCAGAAGGACGTGACAGGAATGTAGCCAACGTAAATGGCTGCTGGCAAGGTGACCACGAGATTGCACAGTCACAAGAAGACCGGGCTCTGGAAGGTCAGGTGGCACCACCGAGAAAGACGACAATCGTGTTCACTGTGTGGCTCTGATGCATCGTATTGCATCTGCAGTTGCAGTTTGAGCAACAGCTAGTGCCAGAGTGACACAACGATCTGTTGAAAATAGGTTCCTTCAAGCAGAACTCCGAGCCAAACGCCCTATAGCTTGTATTCCACCGACACCAAACCATCGCCATTTGCGACTTCATTGGCGTCTAACGAGAGGTAATGGAGGGCAGCGTGGAGCGTCGTTGAGTTTTATGATGACAGCTGGTTCTGCCTCGGTGCGAATGATGCCTATATGTTGGTTAGAAAGAGCCAAGTGAACCTGTAGCTAACCTGTCTGTGTGCTAGACACACTGGTCCTAACCTGGAGGTATAATCCGGAGTGCGATTTCGTACAACAGCAGGAACACTTCAAAATGATACACATACCACATATCGACACTGTCACCCAAGATGCTCTACAGCCTGTTGCCATGTTGCCTTGGCCTGCCCGATCACGAAAGCTGTCTGCAATCGATAACATATAGAATACCATCGGGCGACAACTGCAAGGTCATCCACGAACAGCATTAAGCGTTTGTATGCTTGAGTTCAACAGTCTGGCAGTTACAGTGTTTCACATTTGCAGTGGCTCATTATTATTGGAGTACCAGTGATCTGCTAAACAAATTTATACAACAGGAGAAAGTAATTCGATAGCACTGGAGCGTTCTGTGTTTTAAATTCTTTCACGTGTTATTTAAATTGCACAATGTTTTTAATTTCCTGTACCAATGGAATATATGGTAATGTACACTCTTGCTCAAAAGTACCCGAACGACCTGAGTTGCATTTCACCTCATTCGCATACAACCCTCTGAACGCAGCTGTCTAGAAGGTCCTCTAATCGCTCCTCGGTACAGTCGTAAGACTATTGAAAATGGTTACAACGAATTACCACTAGAAAACACTGCTCTGTATCGCAATAACTCCCGATGTAAAGTAATACCACGATACTACAGATATCAGGGAACACCTTACCACAGATAAGACTGTCCTTAAGGCTTGCAAGCGCACATTTATTACAATAAATGACATACCTGAAATGTTACCACTCTCATAATTACGTCAGATAGGTAATGCACGTAGTAAGTTCGTCGTATTCACGATCTCCTCTTCAAAGTGACATACCGTACTTATTATTTAACACAAAATGACATTAAAAATTTAAGTTTTCCACAAGCTGCTAGTTGAGAATATTTATGAACTTCAAATGACACGACGAACCGTCTCGTTCTGCATATGGATTCAAACACAGGTCATGCAGCCTAAGCAAAGATATCGTGACTGACGGAAACTAACAGTCATTCCTGACTAGGCATACAGAGAGTGATATACCTCGATTTTAGACAGTATCAGTTAGGAAATATCAACTTTAAATTACATAAAGTAAACATTTTTATCGGACTCGAATTCCTACCCAGCATCTATTGTCCCTGTTAAAAAACTACGAGAGATGTTAAATATTGCTTCTTCACAAGTAACTTACTTGAAATGCCGTGAGATAAAGCTTTGTGTTGGACAGGGATTTGAACCCAGAACCTAATCGGATTGTTATAGAAGCACAATCAGCTGTGACATATCGGATTTTCTCGGCAGTAGCAAGATGTTTTAACTGACATGCCGAGACGAAACATTAATTTTTTCCTTCCCAGGAATCCAACACCGCACCTATCGCTGTTATATTCTAGAGAAAACGAACGTTAAAAATGGGTTTGTTACACCAGCAGTGACATGTGTCCATGTTGAACTAGAAATAATATGACGAAGAGTTCAGTCCTGACTGGTAATCGAATCCCACACATATCGTTGTTGACTACACAGAAGGAGACGTCAGCTACCGAATTTTTCTCCATCAGCAGCTCGGAATAACATCCTTGAACTTACAGTGATCTCTTAAATAGTTCTGTGTCTCACTGGGAGTCAAAAGCTTCAGATATCGTCAGTGTTGACAACGAATGAAAATACATTAAAAATTAAAAATTATTATCCACAAGCAGATAGGTGTTCTCAGCAAGAGCTTGATAATACATAATGGAAACTTTAGTGCCGGTCCAGGATTCGAACCCATTCACGCGCAATATGTGGAGATGTTGAGGAATCTGCAGTTTTGAACAAACGACACATTGTAGCCGAGCTGTACTGTCACGAAGGGATCAAATTCCGCGTTAAGGGCGGTCTGAGTTGCATTCCCAGTTCAGAACGAATTTTATCGACATACAGAAGCTCAAATAAATGATGGAATAAGTGTCCTGTGACCCTACATAGGGTTTTTTTCGTCACTAGAAATAAATAATTAGTATAAGAAAGGTTACTGGTGATAGAGGCTCTACATGTGCCACTCTTGACTTTATTGTGGTTCAACCTCACTAGAAATAAATAGTTAGTATAAGAAAGGTTACTGGTGATAGAGTTTCTACATGTCGCCACTCTTGACATGATTGTGGTTCAACCTAATGCCTACTTGGCAGCGAAGGAATATCATGTTCAATGAGAATTTCAGACGACAGCGCCATTTTACCTTCTTCACTTAGGGTAGCCAGAAGAGAATAGAATCTGTCTCCCCCTATCAAGAATCATTGGCAGAAGTTGGAATCGAACCCTGAATCTGGTTAAAATGGCTCTAAGCACTATGGGACTTAACATCTGTGGTCATCAGTCCCCTAGAATTTAGAACTACTTAAACCCAACTAACCTAAGGACATCACACACATCCATGCCCGAGGCAGGATTCGAACCTGCGACCGTAGCAGTCGCGCGTTTCCGGACTGCGCGCCTAGAACAGCTAGACCACCGCGGCCGGCCCCTGAATCTATCAGCAATCCAACAGTCCATCAAATCCTCTTCCCTGTGGCTCATTTTTCTATAGTAACGATAGCATCGCAGATATACATAGGCGATTGCTGAATATCTAAAGAGACCTGCCATTGAAGAAAAGCACGGTGAATCTTTGAGCGAGGAGTCTGTCATTATTATAACAAACTCACGCATCCGAGAGGAGCTTACAACATTTCATTTGTCTCAGTGAAGGATGCACTCCGCGAGAAGCAGTCAGTCGTTCATGCGGAGGTTATTGATGCAGCAAGGCGTTGGTTCAGACGTCGACCGGTAGAGTGGACGTAACGCCGTCGCAATGCACGATTATGTTGAAAGATTTTTTTTTTAGCTAGACGAGAGAGGAATCATGTAGTGTATTGGGATTCTATTTAAAATCAGCCTGATTTCAAGAAAACGTGTTGAACTACTTATTGAATGCTCTTCGTATATACATGGAATTTGGCATATGTCTCTCTTGTGAAGTCAGTCGCATTTTCTCTGGTTTTTCGGCAGATATTTGCAATTTACTTCTGTTGTGGTTTGGCAGGAGAGCCAACCCACGGAGTTTGGAGGAAGCCGAAAGGCACGCGTTTAAGCTCACGCAGGCAGGCGTGAGGTCTGGAACAGGACAATGAAAGTAGAAATTAGAAAAACGGACGCAGATGGTGGAATACTTAACTTTAATCCATTAATGTTGAACGTAGCTCTTGTCTGTTCATTATTTACAATATCAATAGCAACTGATAATGGCGCCTTTCTAGGTCGTAGCAAATGACGTAGCTGAAAACTATGCTAACTATCGTCTCGGCAAATGAGAGCGTATTTTGTCAGTGAACCATTGCTAGCAAAGTCGGTTGTACAACTGGGGCGTGTGCTAGGAAGTCTCTCTAGACCTGCCGTGTGGCGGCGCTCGGTCTGCAATCACTGATAGTGGCGACACGCGGGTCCGACGTATACTAACAGACCGCGGCCGATTTAAAGGCTACCACCTAGCAAGTATGGTGTCCGGCGGTGACACCACAACATCTTGCAACGTGCACCTGGTGTTAGCACAAACAAATATTTATTATGCAACGTCCAGCACTGTTTCCTGTTTCAGACAAAACTATTTTTAAATCGAAATTTTCAGTAGACCTCTACAGGATTTGTCTGTTGCGATATTCGTTTTACTGATATGTATTAACACGAACAGTGAAACAGGAGGAACCAGCCGTTACTCTTGCAGTGTCCGAGCAGCGTGTAGTAGCAGTTAGGGCAGATCAGGGCAATGCTATTACTGCTGGAATACTCGTTATCGCTCGTGTTTTAATGTCCCTGTTCACACATACTGGTGAAACGTATATTGTATTAGACTAATTTGGCACCGCTTTGTCCAATGGGCCCGTACAATTCCACATCAAAAATAGTTTTATTTGTAATGGGAAGCAAAACAACGATTTTCATCGGCGCTCGGCGGCGAATGAAAGACGCGATGAGCAGTTCTTTCTGGGCTGACTCCATCAACGTGTTCATGTATAACTTAAGAGCTGTGAGCACTTGTTCAGTGGAAGAGGTGCGGTTCATGGCAGCGAGGAGGAACAAATGGTCATGGCTCTTAAGGTACGCACTTCAGATTACGTTGTGCTCTGCAAACTCGTCTAATACAGCGTGCCTAGGGAACCTCGTTCTCGGATCGCTAGACACCAATTCGAGCAAATCGTATTAATGAAGTTTCATTACAGTAAGATAAATGGCAAAACTTAACTTTGAGAGCTTTAGGGAGCAAAATAATTGATGATGGTCGAAGTAGAGAGGATATAAAATGTAGACTGGCAATGGCAAGGAAATCGATTCTGAAGAAGAGAAATTTGTTAACATCGAGTATAGATTTAAGTGTCAGGAAGTCGTTTCTGAAAGTATTTGTATGGAGTGTAGCCATGTATGGAAGTGAAACATGGACGATAACCAGTTTGGACAAGAAGAGAATAGAAGCTTTCGAAATGTGGTGCTACAGAAGAATGCTGAAGATAAGGTGGGTAGATCACGTAACTAATGAGGAGGTATTGAATAGGATTGGGGAGAAGAGAAGTTTGTGGCACAACTTGGCTAGAAGGAGGGATCGGTTGGTAGGACATGTTTTGAGGTATCAAGGGATCACAAATTTAGCATTGGAGGGCAGCGCGGATGGTAAAAATCGTAGAGGGAGACCAAGGGATCAATACACTAAGCAGATTCAGAAGGATGTAGGCTGCAGTGGGTACTGGGAGATGAAGAAGCTTGCACAGGATAGAGTAGCATGGAGAGCTGCATCAAACCAGTCTCAGGACTGAAGACCACAACAACAACTTCGAGAAATGTACAGTGAGATGTCGCAGGCAAAGGGCGACATGAAACACAAGCGACGTCTTCAATATATACAACTCGTAACACAAGCGATACAATATAGTTCCTGAGTCGCAGCTGTAGCGTTCGTAGATCGGCTAGACTTCCTCTGGGCTGAGGCCTGCCGGAGCGGCGCTTAGATCCTCTTGGCCTAGATGCCGCTCCTGTCTCGTTGCCGTTACGGGTCTGTCAGCGTGCCACTGGCTGACGTCGTCTCACAGCCCTATCTGCTGTAACGTTCCTGGCCGACTTGCCCGCGGAACAGACTGGACTTCTTTTTCTTGTTTCGTTTCAAAAATGGTTCAAATGGCTCTGAGCACTATGCGACTTAACTTCTGAGGTCATCAGTCACCTAGAACTTAGAACTACTTAATCCTAACCAACCTAAGGACATCACACACATCCATGCCCGAGGCAGGATTCGAACCTGCGACCGTAGCGGTCTCTCGGCTCCAGACTGTAGCGTCTGGAACCGCACGGCCACTCCGACCGGCCTTTTTTTCACCTTGTATATACAGCGTTGCATCAAACATCGAAGGATGATAGAACGAAGTGTTTAATCACGCTTCCTGGTGATGCTAGGTATCTTTAATACTGGTTATGCGTTGGCGGCATGTTGTGTGTGTGTGTGTGTGTGTGTATGTGTGTGTGTGTGTGTGTGTGTATATGTTGCCTAAAACAAAGTCATCCGTTCCTTGTTAAACGTAGAATAAAAGTTTTTGGTTCCCTCCTAAAATATTTTTTTCTCAAATTCGAGACACTCATTCGAACGGTTCTTTTGTTTAAAATCACTCTATCAATTTATTGGGTTAGTTAGTATACAACCTACCTGGCTGCTTGTATGTGCTAGTTTGGTGAAATCTCATTGTCTGACGGCTGGCGAATTTAATGAAAACTCGACTACTGTCGCAAGAAATATTTTGTATGTAACAGACGTTGTCTCTCAGATGTGGGAGATGGTTCAAGTTTTTAGCCTAAGTGACCATTGGTCTCTGGTAACTCGTTACAATGAACTGCATTACGTTTCTTTTTCCATCTCAGTTGGATTTTGTATTTGTGTGGGACAACACTGCGATTATCGATGTTATGCGCTGTTTGTCCTGCCTTAATACATAATACATACATTCAACCAAGCTAGTTGCTCTTGACAACATTTGAGTATCTGCTCTCCAAGTTACATTCAGTATTGGTCGATTCCCTCTTGAACTAGTTTTTCCGGCAGTGTTGGTAGTTCGGTAGGGATGATACATGGCAGCACGAAGAAATTTACTGCCGGATAGTACGCCAGTATTCAGTTCGTGTATGGGTACATCGCAAACAATGGAAGAGCGGCACACCGATGCTATACTCAGTTGTACGACGGCTACCACATGACACTACTTCCGCATATGAGGGTTGTTATGTTACTATGTTCATATGGTTCAAATGGCTCTGAGCACTATGGGACATCTGAGGTCATCAGTCTCCCGAACTTAGAACTACTGAAACCTAACTAACCTAAGGACACCACACACATCCATGCCCGAGGCAGGATTCGAACCTGCGACCGTAGCAGTCGCGCGGATGCAGACTGAACCGCCTAGAACCGCACGGCCACACCGGCCTGCTGTTACAATATGCTCTACATTATATTCTTAGGTGATTGCATACTACAGGGCTGTCATTGTTATAAATATATTTTCGCATAAACAAAGGTAATTGGGGTAACAAACCGAATACATTTTTGCTCTGAAATATGCGACCGGAAACCATGGAGATCTCGAACCAAAATGCTCAGTAATTATCACTGAACAACCTACTAAATTATGTCGACTGAGGTATGGTTCATTTAAAACAATGTGTCACATACTCCTGCAGGAAGTAAAGTTGGTCGAAACAGGAAAAAAGTTCTAGTAATTATATGTCCAAAACCCAATACAAATGGATATATGCGTTGTTTTACCTGTGATGGGGATGGTGTAATATTCGGTGGTGTGAGCCATCTTACTGTTGCAGCTAATTGTTTGGATGTCTGATGGCTGAAACCTGAATCACGCTCATGGTGGCGCAGACCGATGCAGAGTGACAAAGACTGTGCTTGGTGCACGCTGGGGGAGGAATCGGCTGTGCCCTGTGAAAGAAACCATCCTGGCATTTGCATGAAGCGATTTAGGGAAATCATCCGAGTGCCCTCTATACATATACAGGCTCTAACGTTTAAAGGCGCAGGTATTTTTATATGTGGTACCTTAACATGTACACAAAACAGTGTGTTGGTTATTTTTCCTGTGGGTCGAACAGCCTTCCCACAAACATAATTTACTACTGATCCGTGGTAAAAATTGCTGTTTTGAAGAGCGCGCCGCAGCGCGTAGTGTGAAGCAGTAGCCCTCCGTTTCAGGCGGTGGCGCCGCTGTGGCAATCGCAGCTTTGGTGTCTACCCCTGGTGGGAAAGGGGAAACGTTGCCTGTCCACGTGCATGTAAGGGGCGATATGAGCTCGCCAGGCGGTCAGTTGGTCAGCCGGGTCAGTGCGGGGCAGTCAGTGTCTGTCTGTCGCCGGAGTGCTAGTATGCGCTAGGCCGCCAGTCTGCTCGAGTTTGTTCAGGCAATGGTCATTGGCGGTAGGATCGATCGGTTGGTCGGTCGCGCATTGGGACACAAGATGACTTGTCCGTCTTGAGCGTCGGTGCATGTGAGGTCACCAGCCGCTTTGTTTTGGTGTCGTCCCACCATTTTTCTCCGTTTTCCCACCCGCGGGAAGGTGGTTCTACATCTACAACTACATTTATACTCCGCAAGCCACCCAATGGTGTGTGGCGGAAGGTACTTTACGTGCCACTGTCATTACCCCCCTTTCCTGTTCCAGTCGCGTATGGTTCGCGGGAAGAACGACTGTCTGAAAGCCTCCGTGCGCCCTCTAATCTCTCTAATTTTACATTCGTGATCTCCTCGGGAGGTATAAGTAGGGGGAAGCAATATATTCGATACCTCATCCAGAAACGCACCCTCTCGAAACCTGGCGAGCAAGCTACACCGCGATGCAGAGCGCCTCTCTTGCAGAGTCTGCCACTTGAGTTTGTTAAACATCTCCGTAACGCTATCACGGTTACCAAATAACCCTGTGACGAAACGCGCCGCTCTTCTTTGGATCTTCTCTATCTCCTCCGTCAACCCGATCTGGTACGGATCCCACACTGATGAGCAATACTCAAGTATAGGTCGAACAAGTGTTTTGTAAGCCACCTACTTTGTTGATGGACTACATTTTCTAAGGACTCTCCCAATGAAACTCAACCTGGTACCCGCCTTACCAACAATTAATTTTATATGATCGTTCCACTTCAAATCGTTCCGCACGCATACTCCCACATATTTTACAGAAGTAACTGCAACCAGTGTTTGTTCCGCTATCATATAATCATACAATAAAGGATCCTTCTTTCTATGTATTCGCAATACATTACATTTGTCTATGTTAAGGGTCAGTTGCCACTCCCTGCACCAAGTGCCTATCCGCTGCAGATCTTCCTACATTTCGCTACAATTTTCTAATGCTGCTACTTCTCTGTATACTACAGCATCATCCGCGAAAAGCCGCATGGAACTTCCGACACTATCTACTAGCTCATTTATATATATATTGTGAAAAGCAACGGTCCCATAACACTACCCTGTGGCACACCAGAGGTTACTTTAACGTCTGTAGACGTCTCTCCATTGATAACAACATGCTGTGTTCTGTTTGCTAAAAACTCTTCAATCCAGCCACACAGCTGGTCTGATATTCCGTAGGCTCTTACTTTGTTTATCAGGCGACAGTACGGAACTGTATCGAACGCCTTCCGGAAGTCAAGAAAAATAGCATCTACCTGGGAGCCTGTATCTAATATTTTATGGGTCTCATGAATAAATAAAGCGAGTTATTTATGAATTGGGTGGTCCGTTTTTCCCTTGTGGAGTAGGGGCGGATTAGAGCAAACTGCGGTTCGGGTTGTTCAGTAATCTCCCTGTCAATCTGCCATACGTTAATAGCTGCCTCTGTCATGTTTGTCGGATTCGATGTTAACGAATTTATTGCTTGAAGTATAACGGCCGAATTCCTGAAATATATTTTTTATCTTGCCTATCAACTTGAGAGGTGGTGTATGTGTAATGTAGAGCATGTTTGTATATTTTATGTAAGACTGCATTTAATGGGTTTTTATTTAGATGGTCATTTTAGTATATAAGAGGTTTTTTATTATTATTTTTTAATCAAGTTGCACCTTCGGTGGCAAGTTAATTTTTTTAGTGTTAGTGTTTTGTATCATTCCCATCCCTCCTACGGGGTGCATAGTTTATGTGCTTGTTTGAGTTGTTAAAATTTTTAGTTTAAAGTAATCTGGTGTGTTGCAGATTTGCACCAATGTAGTCATTCAAAGGTTGTTGTGAGCGGTCGTGACTACGGCCGTGTCAGAAGGGAGTGGCAAGGTTCTCAGCCCGAATGCTCATACTGTCAAAATTTGTTCTTTCTGCCTCTGAATAAATTGTAACTTGATATTTAGTGGGTGCTTCATGATTATAATTTTAAACCTGTTTAAAAAAAAGGGCTTTTAGGAATAAAGTTTCCATTTGTTGAAAGAAATTTAATTTGTTTTCATCAGTTACCCATTGGCAACTACTTAAACGCTCACATAGTGTGATTAAATGTGTTAATGTTCTTGCCGGCCGCGGTGGTCTAGCGGTTCTAGGCGCGCAGTCCGGAACCGCGCGACTGCTACGGTCGCAGGTTCGTATCCTGCCTCGGGCATGGATGTGTGTGATGTCCTTAGGTTAGTTAGGTTTAAGTAGTTCTAAGTTCTAGGGGACTGATGACCACAGATGTTAAGTCCCATAGTGCTCAGAGCCATTTGAACCATTTGTTAATGTTCTTGATGAATCGATCGTAAATAAAGTAAATTCTTAAGACAAGGTTTTGGAAGTAAATTCACGGTTCAACTACCTTATGTTTTCTCCATGGCAGCAACAACTATGTGGACTACCCCTGGTGGTACAGACAAAACTTCACCACTTGACCTGCCGGCCAAGGGAAAGTGGTCATTAATTACTTGCTCTTGCCGCATATTCTAGGGAGTACTACGCAACCTAGCCCGATAATGACGTGAATAGTGGCATAATATCGTTCAGTACACCGTCTTGTCTCCATCACATACAGTGCATCCTCACTTACACCCATTACACCATGTGTGTGTGTTTGTGTGTGTGTGTGTGTGTGAGAGAGAGAGAGAGAGAGAGAGAGAGAGAGAGAGAGAGAGAGAGAGAGAGAGAGAGAGAGATAGAGGAGGGTATGTAACTATAACAATTCTTCCTTGCTTCTACACGCAATGAATCACGAAATAAATTATCTGTAATGCTCTTACCGTAATATCCTGTTCACATGCACCAATATGTGTGGTCTGTTCGAAGCAAATTTGAACAAATGAGAGGTGCAATTAGGTGGACTTTGAAACGCAGTGTTGAAATGTAACCATACTCAAACGTAAGGTGTTGACAAGGGTGTTGTAAAAGGCACACTGATAACAGAATATAGCTCTAACATGACGAAAGAAATGAGCAAACGAAAATAGCTGGAGATCAGATAGGAAATGTGTGATATAGTTGGTTAACTGACGTAAGGACGTATAAAAAACTGCAATAATCATTTCAGAATAAAGGTTGTTGTTGTTGTTGTGGTCTTCAGTCCTGAGACTGGTTTGATGCAGCTCTCCATGCTACTCTATCCTGTGCAAGTTTCTTCATCTCCCAGTACCTACTGCAACCTACATCCTTCTGAATCTGCTTAGTGTATTCATCCCTTGGTCTCCCTCTACGATTTTTACCCTCCACGCTGCCCTCCAATGCTAAATTTGTGATCCCTTGATGCTTCAGAACATGTCCTACCAACCGGTCCCTTCTTCTCGTCAAGTTGTGCCACAAACTCCTCTTCTCCCCAATTCCATTCAATACCTCCTCATTAGTTATGTGATCTACCCATCTAATCATCAGCATTCTTCTGTAGCACCATATTTCGAAAGCTTCTATTCTCCTCCTGTCCGAACTATTTATCGTCCATGTTTCACTTCCATACATGGCTACACTCCATACAAATAATTTCAGAAACGACTTCCTGACACTTAAATCTATACTCGATGTTAACAAATTATTCTTCTTCAGAAACGATTTCCTTGCCATTGCCAGTCTACATTTTATATCCTCTCTACTTCGACCATCATCAGTTAATTTACTCCCTAAATAGCAAAACTCCTTTACTACTTTAAGTGTCTCATTTCCTAATCTAATTCCCTCAGCATCACCCGATTTAATTTGACTACATTCCATTATCGTCGTTTTGCTTTTGTTGATGTTCATCTTATATCCTCCTTTCAAGGCACTGTCCATTCCGTTCAACTGCTCTTCCAAGTCCTTTGCTGTCTCTGACAGAATTACAATGTCATCGGCGAACCTCAAAGTTTTTACTTCTTCTCCATGAATTTTAATACCTACTACGAATTTTTCTTTTGAGGTGAAAACATACGAAAAGTTAATGTAGCACGAACATACAAGGAAATGTAGGACCAGTTCAGTAGAAGAAATCAGTTTCTAAAATGCACAGCTCTTTTACCAAGAAAGAGAAGGTAGGCTAATAACAGGTGAGAGAAGGTGGAGTAACAACATATGAAAAACCACAAGGAATGGAAGAGATGTACGCTACGTGACGAAAGTTATCTGCAGACCAGTTTGTGGATTTTCATAAGGGGTGCGTTCACCCTTGACTCGTATGATGGATTTAACTCTACTGGGACCACTTTCAGCGAGGTAACTGGGTGTCTGTGGAGAATCTCTACACATTCTTCTCCCCCTTGCAGGTCCGCGGGTTAGAACAGGCCCGAGGTATTACTGCCTGTCGTAAGAGGCGACTAGAAGGAATCTCACACGTTTCGGCGTTTGTGATGGGCCCCTGTAGGGTTTGACCTCCATTTACCAAAATTTTCCCAAAGAGCGAGCCAATTGGGGAAAGGCGCCATACATGGTGCAGAGTGTCCATCATGCGCTGAGACCTATCGCATCCTTCGTCGACGTGAATCTGCACTTACGTTCATTCTCCAACTGTCGGGTGAGGCCACTCTCCTGGGTGCGTATTTTTTCATCATCTGTGCAGTATCGTTTTCTACGCTGACGATGATAATGGACTTGTTTGCTTCGTTGCACCTGATATCCAGCACGGTACCCAGTCCATTGTGGTGGGGCCGCCATGTACCCTATTAGATGTAGCCTCCTTACTACACAGGGATCGCACTGCTGATGCCTGCGCTATTAACTCACCACGTATGCAGAAGAGTAGATGCCCATCACCCTGGGGCATCAGGACACCTGGCCTTTGCTACGGCTGGGTGGCACCTGTGGGGAGGGCCCTGGTCGGAGCGGATGGTATCAGGGCAGCTCACATGCGATGAAGTGTAGTTCATCATCTCTTGCTGGTGGTGAAACACCAGCAGCCTCTGAGCGCTCATGGGCTCAACTCAACGTATGGAAGTACGACCACAAATCGTTTCCCTCCCTTGCCACGCCATGGGAAGAACGTCAAATGGTTCAAATGGCTCTGAGAACTATGGGACTTAAGATCTGATATCATCATTCCCCTATATTTAGAACTACTTAAAACTAACTAACCTAAGGACATCACACACACCGATCCCCGAGGCAGGATTCCAACCTGCGACCATAGCAGCAGCGCGGTTCCGGACTGAAGCGCCTAGAACTGCTAGGCCATAACGGTCGGCGAAGAACGTCAGGCTAAGGATGACAGCGGCTCTTATTCGCCCCAGTACCTTGTATGTTCGAGAGCGGATGGGGAAGCTTTGATGACAATGAAGCTTTTGTAATTTGTTGAGCATTCACAGGACACGTTTGGGGAGGTGGAGGGCTTGTCCAAAATGAGATCTTGGTCAGTCTCGATGAAAACAGCATCATCTGCCCAGTAACAGGCGCTGTACTTCCAGCATCATATGCCAAGATTGCGGACGCCCATCACATCCCAATACTCCATGTGCCCCGCCTCCCATCTGTGTCAACTGTGGAGGGCACCATTTGCCTTGCTTACCTGAATGCAGGATACACCAGGAAGAAAGGAAAATCATGGAGTACAAGACCCTGGACTGACTGATCTATACTGAGGCTACGAGGAAATTTGAACAGCTACATTCTGTACCTATGACATCGTCTTACGCTCCAGCTACAGCAGTTCTAGCCCCATCAGCTCTGCCAACCCCAGTCACTTCTCAGAGCAGGACGACTACCATACCCCCTTCCCTGTTGCTCCTGCACCATCTACTTCAGGAACCCCTCCCACCCCCATAACCATCGGGGATATCAGTCCCTACTTCTCAACCAGAGAAGCATAACTCTTCTTCAGCTCCATTCGCTAGGAAGGGGTCCCTCGGGTCTTTCCCTTCCCAGGTGTCTGCTAGTGGGAAGGATGACACCCACCAGTGGCTGAAGAGCCCAAAAGCAGCTGGTTGTAGGTCTTCACGCTCATCTTCAGACTGAATCAGTGAAGTCCTTTCAGCCAGGGAAACCCAAGGATCAGCGAGAGAAATTCAAAAATAAGATCCCAAGACCACTACTACAGGCCAGCGCCTGCACATGAGGTGGAGATTCTGGCGTTTGCTGAGGACCTAGATCTCGCTGGATC
Organism: Schistocerca piceifrons; assembly: GCF_021461385.2. Taxonomy (NCBI): domain Eukaryota; kingdom Metazoa; phylum Arthropoda; class Insecta; order Orthoptera; family Acrididae; genus Schistocerca; species Schistocerca piceifrons. The sequence goes on from NC_060139.1 coordinate 48,990,923, forward strand.
CTCAGACACAATGGATATAGACTGTTCAGGCAATACGTCAGTGGCAACAGGTGACCCTGAGGCCTAAACTGCCTCATTGAAAGTTCCAAGCCTTTTCAGTCTCATGATGACGTCGTCCTCCAGTGGAATTGCGGCGACTTTTTCCACCGCCTGGCTGAGCTATGGCAACTGTTAAGCTTTACACCTGCTTTCTCCATTTCCCTCCAGGAAACTTTGATCCCGGCAATGCAGACCCCTGCCCTTCAAGGCTATAAGGGATATTACAGGAACCCTAGCGACTATAATCGAGTGTCAGGTGGAGTTTGCGTTTGTGTTCGAAACTCAGTCTGTAGTGAAACTGTGCTCCTTCATATCCCTCTTAAAGCATGTTGCAGGAAATATCTGTATGCAATGTATATCTTCCTCCAGATGGTGCAGTACCCCTGAATGTATTAGCTGCACTGATTGACCAACTCCCTAAACCTTTCCTACTTTCGGGAGAAATTAACATCCATAACCCCATGTCAGGTGGCACTGTGCTTACTGGTCAAGGCAGAGATGTCGAAATTATACTGTCTCAGTTCGACCTCTGCCTCTGGGGCCGCCACAAATTTCAGTGTGTCTCATGGTAGTTACTCGGCCATTGATTTATCAATTTGCAGCCCAGGACGCCTCCTATCTATCCACTGGCGAGGACATGACGACCTGTGTGGTAGTGACCATTTCCACATCTTCGTGTCCCTGCCCTGGCGTCAGGCCCAGGGACGCCTGCCCAGATGGGCTTTAAACAAGGCGGATTGGGAAACTCTCACCTCTGCTGTCAGCACTGAATTTTCTCCATATGGGAACATCGATGTGATGGTTGAGCAGGTGATTACAACAATTCTTTCTGCGGCACTCAATCAATTATCAAGAAATAACAATATCTTTAGAAAAATTATATAATAGACCAATATTTATTATCCCTCGCTCTTTGTGGTGCTCCAAGCGAAAGGCAGTCCCTTGGTGATCGCTGGAAGTCGCTCAAGCAATTAAGGAGCGTCAGCGAGCTCTACAGCGGTATACGCGGCACCCTTCCCTGGAGCACCTCATAGTCCTTAAACAGCTCCGTGCCCGCGTTCGCCAACTTATCGAACGACGGAAGCAGGAGTGTTGGGAGAGATACGCCTCGACCACTGGGTGCCATACGTCACCTTCCCAATCTGGGCAAGGATCAAACGTGTTTCTGAGTACCAGACCCCAACAGGTGTTCCCAGTGGTAATATAAATCGCAATTGCCGAGCACTTTGCTGAGCACTATGGTCGGGCCTCTGCGTCAGAGAATTACCCCCCAGCCTTTCGCAGTGTCAGACGGTGGCTGGAAGGGAAAGTCCTCTCGTTCACTACACGCCACAGTAAATCCCATAACGCCCCATTTACAGAGTCGGAGCTCCTCAGTGCCCTTGCACATTGCCCTAACGCTGCTCCTGGGCCAGATCGGATCCACAGTCAGATGGTTGAATATCTCTCATATGCCCACAAGCGACATCTCCTCGTCATATTCAACCGGATCTGGTGCGATGGCGTCTTCCCATCGCAATGGCTGGAGAGCACCATCATTCCGGTGCTCAAACCCGATAAAATCCCGCTTGATGTGGATAGGTGTTGGCCCATCTGCCTCACGAACATTCTTTGTAAACAGCTGGATTAGGTCCTGCAGTCCTTGCTGCCGTATTTTTTTTATTAACGAAAAGCGTGTGATACGACCTGGTGACATCATATCTTTGCCATATTATACGAGAGGGGTCTCCAAGGCCTGCTCCCGATTTTTATCCAAAATTGCCTGTCGCTTCGTACTTTCCGTGTCCATGTTGGTGACTCCCATAGCTCCCCCTTATCCAGGAGATTGGGGTCCCACTGGGCTCTGTGTTGAGTGTATCTCTATTTTTGGGCCGTTAATAGTCTAGCGGCTGCTGTAGGGCCGTCCGTCTCACTTTCTCTGTATGCAGACGACTTCTGCATTCCATACTGCTCCACCAGTATTGGTGTTGCTGAGTTGCGCCTACAGGGTGCCATCCACAAGGCACAGTCATGGGGTCTAGCCCACGGTTTCCAGTTTTCGGCAGCAAAGTCCTGTGTTATGCACTTCCGTCAGCGTCGTACCGTTCATACGGAACGAACTTTAGCTTAATGATGATCCACTCACTCTAGTGGAGACATATCGATTCTTATGACTGGTTTTCGGCGCCGGATTGACTTGGCTTCCTCACCTTCGTCATCTTCAGCGGAAGTGCTGGAAGCACCTCAATGCCCTCCGCTGCCTGAGCAACACCTACTAGGGTGCAGATCGCTCTACGATGCTGCAGCACTACAGAGCCCTTGTTCAATCCTGCCTTGGCTATGGGAGTCTGGTTTACGGCTCGGCGGCGCCCTGAACGCTGCGTTTACTCGACCCAGTGCACCACTGTGGCGTTCGCCTAGTGACAGGAGCTTTTAGGACGAATCCGGTGGCCAGCGTCCTGGTGGAGGCCGGAGTCCCCCCAATGCAGGTTAAATGTGCACGACTGTTGGCCAGTTACGTTGCACACATTCGTAGTTCTCCTGCGCATCCGAATTACCGTCTCCTTTTCCCACCCACGGCAGTCCGTGTCCCGCATCGGCGGCCCAGGTTAGGGCGTCCAATTGCAGTTCGTGTCTGGTATCTTCTTTCTGAACTGGAGTCTTTGTCTTTACTATCTATACTTGGGGTCCATTCACATATACCTTCATTATGTGCACCTGGGCCGCGGCTTCGTCTGGACCTTTCACACAGCCCTAAAGACTCAATTAACCTCGCAGCTCTCCGCTGCCACTTCCTATCGATTCTTGACACGTACCTAGGCCATGAAGTAGTTTACACCGATGACTCGTAGGCTGATGATCATGTTGGCTTTTTGTATGTCCATGGAGGACATATTGAACAGCATTCGTTGCCGGATGGCTGCAGTGTTTTCACTGCCAAGCTAGTAGCTATATCTCGTGCTCTTGAACACAACCGTTCATGCCCTGGGCAGTCGTTTCGTCTATGTACTGACTCCTTGAGTAGCCTACAAGCTATCGACCAGTGCTACCCACGTCATCCTTTGGTACCAACCATCCACGAGTCCATCTATGCCCTGGAACAGCCCAGTCGTTCAGTAGTGTTTGTCTGGACCCTAAGTCATGTCGGAATCCCAGGCAACGAACTTGCCGATAGGCTGGCCAAACAGGCTACGCGGAAACCGCTTATGGAGATCGGCTTCTCTGCAACTCACCTGCGTTCAGTACTACGCCGCAAGGTTTTGCGGCTTGGGGAGACGGAATGGCATAACCTCAGTACAATCAACAAACGGCGTTCCATTGAGGAGACTACGAATGTGTGAAAGACCTCCACGTGGGTCTCTCGGAGGGCGTCTGTGATCCTCTGTTGGCTCCACTTTGGCCACGTTTGGGTGACACACGGCTACCTCCAGCGCCCTGATGACCTACCTCTGTGTCGGTGCGGCACCCGCTGACAGTGGCCCATGTCTTGTTGAGCTGTACGTCTTCGTATACCCTGCGACGGACTCTTCAGTTACCGGACTCGTTTGCATTAATTTTAGCTGACAACGCCTCATCGGCTAATTTAGTTTTACGTTTTATACGTAGTGATGTTGTTTATCTTTATATATTAGTTTTTGCGCATGTCCTTTGTCCCTTTGTGTTCTCCACTCTAATGTTATTACGCCGGATGTTTTAATGTGTCTCAGAGTGGCTGGCTTTTCCTTCTTATTCTCGTGGTCGGCCTCCACGGTCAATTCCTCTCTTGTTTTTATCCCTTCTACCTGTTTATTGCTTCTCTCTGTTGTTTCCTTTTCCTGTTTTGTCTATAGTAATGTTGGTTGTCCTTCTGTCGTTCTTCTGGTTATTCCTTTCTCCTGCTAATGTGCTGTACACCTCCTTTCTTTTCTTCTTTCTCTTGTGTAATTATTTTACGGGGATCACGGGAATGATGACCTCGCAGTTTGATGCCTTCCCGCCTCCTTTTAACGAACCAACGAAGCAACACATTCTTCATCAAGAGCTGACACCAGAAGAGGTTGTGCTCACGAATGCTAGGAATCTGAAGGGAAGTCTTCCTTGTAACTCATTCCGAAGGTGTTCCATTGAATTCAGTTCGAGACTGTGGGCGGACCATTTCATTTCGGGAATGTTACTGTCTATAATCCATAGGCTCCCCGATACAGGGTGTAATTTCATGCTGATACAAATTTTTCCGAACTGTTCGTCTTCCATACGCAGTGCACAGTGCTGAAAATCTGTTCATGTTCTTCCCAACCTAACGTTTTCTTATGCGCAGTAGTAGTATCAAACGGTAACCACAACAAACCCCCCCATACCGTAACACCACCTCCTCCGCACTTCACTGTTAGAGCTACACATGTCAGCTTCCCCAGACAGAAACCCTTCCGCTGGACTGCCACAGGGCATAACGCTTTTCGTCACTACCCAGTGGCGTCTCTCTTTACACCACATCAGGCGTAGCGCAGCGAGGACTTCAGAAATTTCTGGTTTGTGAGGAGCTGCTATACCATCGTTCCCAGTTCTGTTTAAGTCTCTACACACTGTCATAGTGCTGGCTGGAATGCTGATACCACTTTCACTCTAGAATGCTTAAGTCATTGATTTGATCCGATGATTTACAACCACCCTCCTCAATGTTCGATGGTTCCCGTCCGTTACTGCTTCAGATCTTCGTGATCTTTGTTTAGCTGTGGTTGTTCCTGCGCGTTTTCAATTACATCCACATCATTCAACAGCCAACGTGGCCAGCTTTAGAAGGGTTGAAATATTCCTGGTGGATCTGTTTCTCTGGTGATACCCAGTGATTAGCCCATTTTCGTAGTCATTAACTATACTGACCGATCGATTCCGCTATTACTGCTTCTCTACCTAACACACAATACTACCCGTCTCCTTTCATACCTGTTATTTTGGTAAATACGTCTCTTATGACACCTAGTGGTTAATTAGTTAATTACAAATAGTATGAGGGTGTGCGAACAGTTCTGTTCAGGTACTGTGTACAGGACTGCTTGATGGAAGATATATGAATGAAAATGTTGTGCAAAACTTGAATGAGACTGAAGATGATTAGCTTGCTCCCGCAGTACTAGGAATTCCATAGAGGATGAAAAACGGTGAGCCGGACGGAGTGGCCGTGCGGTTCTAGGCGCTACAGTCTGGAACCGCGCGACCGCTACGGTCGCAGGTTCGAATCTTGCCTCGGGCATGGATGTGTGTGATGTCCTTTGGTTAGTTAGGTTTAAGTAGTTCTAAGTGCTAGGGGACTGATGATCTCAGAAGTTAAGTCCCATAGTGGTCAGAGCCATCTGAACCATTTGAAACGCGGTGACAAACCATTAAGCTCTAGGAACTGATAAAGTATTCAGTCCAGTAATTATGAAGAGAAATACTGCCAGTACATAAATTTCCGCCACGTATTGGACGCCTCAAAAATGCTACCCGGGTTTATCTATCATTGTGTAGAATGAGAGGTATAAGAATGTTTTATAAATGACCAGTTCGGGGTTTGAAAGGAGAATGACACCAAAGTTGCAGTACTAAGCTTGCGTTGAATTTAGAGAAATTCTTAAAGATCAGTGAACCAATGTTGACTGCCTTTTTATAGACATAGAGAAAGCGTTCGATAACGTTAACTGGAAATAAAAATTGCTCGGAGAATAATAATATAGTAACAGACAACATGAACAACAGAATATGCTGTAACTGTACAAGAACGAGTGGGGAATATAACATAGACTTAGTCGTAGAAATGACCCAGGTAAGGATATGTCTTTTCTTCATTGATATTAAATTTTTATATACAAATGAAGGAACTCTCAGAAGCCAGCAGCAATGGCGTAAACGTTAATCAAGAATGCCTAAAAGAGATCAGTTTTGCGGATGAACTACTGAACAACTGATGGCGTTTCACAAGATGAAATAAATCATAAGAGAGAAATGCGAGAGGAACCTTAATAGAAGCAAAACGTAAACAATAAATTGCACATCAGATCCAAAATAAAACGCAGTCGTGTTCCTCGAAGGAGAAAAGCTGTAACAAGTTACTGCCTTCAGGTACGTCTGAAGTTCTATTACCGTAGAAGGACAACGAATTTTTAAGGTAGGTTAGCCCAGGAAGAGGAAAAACATATTCAGAAAAGAATGCGACTGATATCGAAAAGTGTGATCTTGACTAATACGAAACGGTTATTGAAGGGCTACATTTTTAGCATAGGCATCCGTGTGGATGAAACGTGAACACTGGGAAGACGGAGAAGAAAAGACTGCAAGCTTACAAGACTTCGAGCTGCAGGTGAATGGCTTGACTGAGTCTCGGAAATATTCGTGGAACAGCGGGACAGAGGAGTCTAGTCAAAAAACGGTCACTGCTGAGAAAAAGAACCTAGTTGGCCTCCTACTCCTATATTCTCATCAGCTTGTTACTCTGGGCGACGGAATAAAGAAAAGCAGGAAAAAAAAACAAATACGACGACTGATGCAGGAATTTGTGGCTGCCAGCTTATAGCTGAATCGACTCGTGGTAGCTCTACACTAAAGCTCAACTCGCAAACTTGCGGTCATTACGAGCCCACCTGACTCGACTCCGCTTCATATTTCAGGTCCAAAGCTCTTATGTCACACTGTCGGAGATATGGCTGAAGTGCCAGCATCTGTTACCGAGAGGTTCTAGGCGCTTCAGTCCGGAACCGCTGTACTGCTGCGGTCGCAGGTTCGAATCCTGCCTCGGGCATGGATGTGTGTGATGTCCTTAGGTTACTTAGGTTTAAGTAGTTCCAAGTCTAGGGGACTGATGACCTCAGATGTTGTGTCCCTTAGTGCTTAGAGCCATTTCAATCATATGGCTGAAGTCGAGTATCCCTCGCAGTATTTTAAGTCTTGATATTCGTGTTTTTCTCAGATATGCCAGACGTTAGGATGAAGGGTGCGCTGTAGCAGCATAAACGATGGTGCGCTGAAAAGTAGACAAGTACAGCCTACGATTTTTTTATGTGAAAACTCTAGAAGCTTTCTAAATAAAACTAACGTTATTAACATTATACATCTTTACCATTCATGGTTAGATATTTATTTCTCAACATAGACACCCTGATGCGAGCAAACATCCCAGAGATGTTCGGGCTCACATGCGGTTCCCCTTCGTCGAAATGTCTTGGCTCAATCTCGTCTAGGTGTTGAACCGCACGTGTGGCGTTACACGCCCTAAATTTAACCCTTTGGTTAAATTGTTTGGCTGATGGCAAGTTGGTGAAATACAATGTTAACATAACATATAATAACACTTATAATAATGTCGGAAACTAAATTAACGTCCCATAACTGATGTAGGCTACATACTTGCGATTTGGATAGAATAATGTGTATTCAGATAGCAGACTAATAGCGAAAGTGGTCGTATTCAGAGTTACTGTTACACTCGAGCGCATATCCATTTCACAGTTCGGTCATTCGAAAACTCATAACGAAATACAAGTTATCTACGCGGAAAGTTGAAGTTCACACCAGGAGCCGCTACTGCTTACCGCTCACAGACGAAATCCCGCGGCACTACACAACGCGAAGTTTTCTAAGCCGTTTCACTTCCTAGCTGCCTAAGGACCGACCGCCCGCTTTCACGGCTGCATTCGAACCTTTGGTGTCTCCAGCCGAACTGTACGCTTTGGCGTCTGCAACAGCAATCTCCCTCTGCCCGTCCCTGGCCGCGTTTCCCGCGCGCCGAATATCGCTCAACTGCATAGGGCAGTTCGTTTTCCTTGAAGCCGTCCATCTGATTGGCTACAGCTTGTTCTACATTATTTTACATTTTAACATATTTAAATGATCAAAGCTTGACCACTTTCTCGTTCTAAATAAAGTAACAATAATATCCATTACATAATAGACGTTAAATTCTTTTACATAAAACCAATACAATTTCCTTCTTAACTCTGAATGTCACGGCCAGTAGCCTGGCACCAATGTGCTATCTGATAAATAAATAAAGAACAGAAGTAATTATTATATACTAACCTTTACAACAAATATTCTATTACCTAATGATTCAATAAGGTGTCATGCTGTCATCGTTCAATGTGTTTTGTGAGGAGGAAATGTTGATCTGATGCTTAACTGAAAATACTGATAATTTAAATTTACTATATCTTTTAAGCAAATGAACTTACAGAGTTGATGTTTACAATATTTGACATTTTAATGGTACGCTTGTAAATGAAATGTCGATTGTCAAGATCGAGTAAAGCGTTCAGATTTTAACATTCAGATCTTTATTACAAAACTTGTTAGTTTCACTTCAACAGTAAATCCTAAACTACTGTAGATATGATCAGTATTCAAGTTTTATTGGGATCACCAATTAAAATTTATGAAGGATGGCAGATTAAAGTTACTGTGGCTTCATTCCCTGCTTTACTACAGAATTAAATAATTTCCATAAATTTTAGGTCCACCTTACTTAACAATGCTACGTCTCCTTGGCCAGAAACAGCTTTTCCTGGATTTCCCTATGACGTAGGGTCTCGTCTGTCTCACTCGCACACTACAGTGCATAGACCTCAATAGACAATAGACGCGTGTGAGTTTCCCCATCTCGTGGTGAATCTGGGCTCTTTGTAGCACGCGGTTCTGGACGACAGAGTTCGTTTCACAATTCCTGATGGCTGACTCTTTCGGCCATATATTTAAATTAGAGCGAAATGCTCGTTAACTCACACTGACCTTGGAGACACTAGTTTGTTAATACTGTCACTGAAGAATGTTAGACTTCGTTAGCGCGGCCATAACCTCACCTCTGCTTGTACCATCTCATCACTATCAAAGGGACCTATTCAAAGGTGTTTTCCAAGATCTGAAAACAGATGGAAATCTGAAGGGGCCATGTCGGGACTGTACGGAGGATGATCGATGACAGTGAACCCAAGGCGTCAGATTTTTACAGCTGACTGTAATTGCCATGCCGAAGGAGAGGGAGCTCCTTGTCTGGACAGTCTCTTCCAACTCTGAATGCGCTTACAGGACGCCACTTTAACGCACCGACAAAGTTACACTCCACTCCACCATTTTATACGCTACCGTTCGGAGTCCTGTAGCGGCTAGCGCTGCAAATATATAGACATGAAGAAAAAAATGTACAATGTTTATGAAGCTTGTTTTGTTTAAAAAGCTTTAAGACGTTTTTACACAAAAAATTCTGAGGCATTAACTTTGAGCACGCCCTCGTACAGGCATAATTTATTTATCGGACTTGTTCTCGCGCCTAAAAACGAAGACAAAATCGGCTGATTGTTTCTTCACTGCATTAAACCTCTCAGCAGAAAGTGTCTCATCTGTGTCTCAGCCACATGAAGTTAGACAGGTCACTAGCTTTGAATCTGCACTCTCAAGTCTTTAATCTTTGTATGGACACATAATGTAGCCGGAGATATGAACACAAATTTTCTACACATTTCTCCTGTATCAAAATTCACGGGTATCCGATCCTGCTCAAACCTTACACTACTTCCACTTGGGCCTACTCACCATACAGCAGACACCCGTACGGTTATTGGTACTTTCGCAACCAAATTTCCTATTAGAGTAATTCACACATATCAGATTTCTGCACTTGGTTTGTCTGCTCTTGAGGTAATATTCTTGACTTACTCGCAGCGTAGCGACGCCCAGAGAGTAAATCGCAAAACTAGCGAATTTCAGAGACTTTACGCACAGGAATACGTCTCATCAGACAGCTGACACGAATAATACTTATTGGCAGACAATGGCATAAAATACACTCCTGGAAATGGAAAAAAGAACACATTGACACCGGTGTGTCAGACCCACCATACTTGCTCCGGACACTGCGAGAGGGCTGTACAAGCAATGATCACACGCACGGCACAGCGGACACACCAGGAACCGCGGTGTTGGCCGTCGAATGGCGCTAGCTGCGCTGCATTTGTGCACCGCCGCCGTCAGTGTCAGCCAGTTTGCCGTGGCATACGGAGCTCCATCGCAGTCTTCAACACCGGTAGCATGCCGCGACAGCGTGGACGCGAACCGTATGTGCAGTTGACGGACTTTGAGCGAGGGCATATAGTGGGCATGCGGGAGGCCGGGTGGACGTACCGCCGAATTGCTCAACACGTGGGGCGTGAGGTCTCCACAGTACATCGATGTTGTCGCCAGTGGTCGGCGGAAGGTGCACGTGCCCGTCGACCTGGGACCGGACCGCAGCGACGCACGGATGCACGCCAAGACCGTAGGATCCTACGCAGTGCCGTAGGGGACCGCACCGCCACTTCCCAGCAAATTAGGGACACTGTTGCTCCTGGGGTATCGGCGAGGACCATTCGCAACTGTCTCCATGAAGCTGGGCTACGGTCCCGCACACCGTTAGGCCGTCTTCCGCTCACGCCCCAACATCGTGCAGCCCGCCTCCAGTGGTGTCGCGACAGGCGTGAATGGAGGGACGAATGGAGACGTGTCGTCTTCAGCGATGAGAGTCGCTTCTGCCTTGGTGCCAATGATGGTCGTATGCGTGTTTGGCGCCGTGCAGGTCAGCGCCACAATCACGACTGCATACGACCGAGGCACACAGGGCCAACACCCGGCATCATGGTGTGGGGAGCGATCTCCTACACTGGCCGTGCACCACTGGTGATCGTCGAGGGGACGCTGAATAGTGCACGGTACATACAAACCGTCATCGAACCCATCGTTCTACCATTCCTAGACCGGCAAGGGAACTTGCTGTTCCAACAGGACAATGCACGTCCGCATGTATCCCGTGCCACCCAACGTGCTCTAGAAGGTGTAAGTCAACTACCCTGGCCAGCAAGATCTCCGGATCTGTCCCCCATTGAGCATGTTTGGGACTGGATGAAGCGTCGTCTCACGCGGTCTGCACGTCCAGCACGAACGCTGGTCCAACTGAGGCACCAGGTGGAAATGGCATGGCAAGCCGTTCCACAGGACTACATCCAGCATCTCTACGATCGTCTCCATGGGAGAATAGCAGCCTGCATTGCTGCGAAAGGTGGATATACACTGTACTAGTGCCGACATTGTGCATGCTCTGTTGCCTGTGTCTATGTGCCTGTGGTTCTGTCAGTGTGATCATGTGATGTATCTGACCCCAGGAATGTGTCAATAAAGTTTCCCCTTCCTGGGACAATGAATTCACGGTGTTCTTATTTCAATTTCCAGGAGTGTATGTTTGCCATTAATAATAAAGTATCTAATTTCACTGAGAGACTCAATAATTTGTAAGATAAACATGGTACTCTAAAAATAGTAAGAATAAAGCGAAAACCTGGAACATGGATAACATATCACCTGAAACACCCTAAGAGCGTCAGAGATGCAGCAGACTGGACATACAAATGTTACCCGACCTCTGATAACTATCTCACCTACAAGCGTCTAAGCAGACGATTTAGTCAATTTGTGAGAAATGCAAAATTCAGGCATGACAATCCACTAACTGAGGATTGTCACGGACCCGCCATCCTGTAGAAAAATCTACGAGCTCTTTGAATAGCCAGTCAGAATCTGAAGCTGTGCCGGTAGTCTCTATTGAGGACCTAAATGACAATTTCGTTATTCCAATATATTTGTTTGTGCGATGCACAAGGGTGCAAAGCATTGACTCCCTGAAGGTATCAGCGGTCGATGCAAATGAAATTTTTCTTCCACAGCCATCTAGCCCTAACATGGTCAGGAATGCAACCGTGCAAACTCGTTCGGTAGCTGCAGGACACGATACTATGACAGTGCAAATAATAAATTTTATCGTCGATTCAATGTTGCTGTTGTGGTCTCCAGTCCGAAATCTGGTTTGGTACAGCTCTCCATGCAACTTTATCCTGTGCGTGGCTCTTCATCCCTGAATAACTGCTATAATCTACATCCTTCAGAACTTGACTACTATATTCGTCTTTTGTTCTCCCTCTACGAATTTTACCCCTCACACTTACCTCCAATAATAATCTGGTGACCACTTGATGTTTCAGAATGTATCTGCCAACTGATGCCTTCATCTGGTCATGCTGCGCCACATTTTTTTTCTCTCCAATTCTACTTAGTGCCTGCTGATTACTTACGTGATCAACCCATCTAATCTTCAACGTTCTTCTGTAACACCACATTTCAAAAGCTTCTGTTGTCTTCTTGTCTAAAATGTTTAACGTCTATTGCACAGGACAAGGGGTTATTGTTAGGAAATATGGTGCGAAATTGTGATTTAGTGTGTTTCAGTTGCGCGATGCGCCAGCCTCACGGCAGACGGCGAACCAAGGCCGGCCAGCGCGTTATGCAGGTGACACAGTTTTGCAACGAGCGTCGGTATGTGTGTACGTGCGCGGCATCCATCAACAGCCAGAACGCAGCATTAGCAGAATTACGCAGGAGCGGGCGGCGTGTGGCGCGGTTGCGTTAGCCAACTCGGCGAGAACATTCAAATAAACACGGCGCCGCGTAACCGGCGGATTCAGCAGCGGTCTGCACTATTTAAGGGCATCAGAGGTGGGTGTGCGCGTTCGGTTCGACCGATGGGGCGTTCGGTCGCTGTTACGTCGTCGTCATCAGTGACGCTGTCCCTGAGGACCGGCCGGTGGAGGGCGTTGCCCGCTGCTGCACCGGCGACTCCCGGTGTCGTCACGAGCCGCAGCATCTGCAGGGGGTGAGCTAGGCCAGGCCTTGCTCTGCTATCCTCCTACCGCCTGCGCAACCGCTGACCGAGCACAGCGTCACGTTCCCCGGTGTATCAGCGTGTATCAGCATGTCTCCACCACGATACGAGCGGTGGGGCTAAGCCAGCGGAAAATGTATTGGAAGAACCAACAATAAAGAGGAAGATTGCTAAAAAATAGCCACCTTCTTCTACCCAGCCACGCCCTACAACCCTGACCACGTCACGCGCTCCTATTAAACTACGTATCACTTCCACTCATGGCTCCACTCTGTTCAAATGCTTTCAGAAAATACTTCGTAACTCTGGTACCAAGTGCCACGGGTTTCGAATCCGCGCCGGACGGCATGGAACTCGATGACCATTAGAGGTCGCTGCAGCAGTCACGCCGTAAGCCGTGACCTTGCCCGCTCCTGACCCTGAGTCTATCATGAGGGCGCCACTGTGGAGCACGTGGTCCCAGCAGCCAATAGCAACATACCCTGTCGTGTATTTAGGCGGTTGCACCTCACTCAGTGAGGTACTCTAGTATTCGAGTTGATTCAGTTGACAACTCACTTACAGGCATCGCGTTTATGCTGTGTGTGCTTACATTCCGTTTACGAGTGGGTGTTGCTTTGATTTCGTGAGGTTGTCTCTTGTGACCCCTTTGCTTAATACTTTGTTGTTGCTCTTGGTGTCTTGCTCGGTTTTCTGTCATGGTGCTTGTCCTTCCATTCCCGTTCGTCCGTCTTCATTGTTCACGGGCTGCTCCCGTTGGTCCCGCCACGTTTTCGTTAGCGGCAACCCCGCGACAGTTGCTGTCGCGGTTGCAACAGTAACAACATGGTTCAAATTGCTCTGAGCACTATGGGACTTAACTTCTGAGGTCATCAGTCCCCTAGAACTTAGAACTACTTAAACCTAACTAACCTAAGGACATCACACATATCCATGCCCAAGGCAGGATTCGAACCTGCGACCGTAGCAGTCGCGGGGTTCCAGACTGCAGCAGTTCTAGGCGCTACAGTCTGGAACCGCGCTACCGCTACGGTCCCAGGTTCGAATCCTGCCTTGGTCATGGATATGTGTGATGTCCTTAGGTTAGTTAGGTTTACGTGTTCTAAGTTCTAGGGGACTGATGACCTCAGCAGTTAAGTCCCATAGTGCTCAGAGCCATTTGACCCATTTTTCTGAGCGAGGTGGCATGGTGGGTAGCACAATCAACTCGCATTTCGGAGGATCAAGGTTGAAAACCGCGTCCGGCCATCCTGATTTAGGTTTCCCTATATCGCTTCAGGCAAATGCCGGTGTGAGTCCTTTGAAAGGGTACGGCCGGCTTTCTTCCCCACCCTTCTCTAATCCAATGGGACCAATGACCTTGCTGTTTGGTTCCCTCCCCGAATTAACCCACCATGCAACTTCAAATTTCTCTTCTTCAGAAACATTTTTCTTGCGGTTGACAGTCCACATTTTATATTCTCTCGACCTCACCCATCATCAGTTACTTTTCAGCCCAAATAGCAAAACTCATTTACTACTTCAAGGGTCTCGTTTCGTAATGTCATTCCCTCAGCATCACCTGACTACAATCCATTATCTTTCTTTTGCCTTTGTTGATGTTCATCTTATATCCTCCTTTCAAGACACTGTCCACTGAGTTCATCTGCTCTTCCAAGTCCATGGCTGTCTCTGACAGAATTACAGTATCATTGTAAACCTCAAAGTTTTTATTTCTCCTCGCTGAAGTTTAATTCCCACTCCAAATTTTTCTTTGGTTTTCTTTACTACTTGTTCAGTATACGTATTGAATGGCATGGGGATAGGCTACAGTGACTCACTCCCTTCTCAACCACTGCTTCCCATTTGCCCCTCAAGTCTTATAATTTTCGTCTGGTTTCTGTACAAGCTATAAATAGCATTTTTCTCCCTTTATTTCACCCGTGGTGCCTCCGAATTGCAGTCAGTATTTTTGAAAGCTTTCTCTATGTCTATAAATACGACGAACGTAGGTTTAATATTTTTTAACTTACGTTCTAAGATGAGATGTAAGGTCAGTATTGGCTCACGTGTTTCTACATTTCTTCGGAATCCAAAACAATATTCCCGAGGCTAGCTTCAGCCTGTTTACCCAATGTTTTGCAAAGAATTCGTGTTAGTATATTGCATCCATGACTTATTAAAGTGATAGCTCGGTAATATTCTCACCTGTCAGGAAGTGCTTTCTTTGGAATTGGAATTACACATAGAATTTCGAAGAAACTGTGTAGTGCATTGTGGAAGGTAACCCGTACCCACGTAAGCGATTTATAACATATGTTATTCGCGTAGTGAGCGAGTACAAATAGTCAGTGAGGTACTGTAGCGTGATAATGTGTCTCTTTCTCACGAGATGAGAGATGATAGCAGCAGAATTTACACAGTCTTCTTAGAAAACTTGTTTACTAAATGTACTCATTTGGCTTTCTGGAAAACTGTAACACGTTTCTTCGAAAGCTTCTCATTCTACTTACCTGAATTCGTATATTAATCTTATAGGTCTTACAACCGTACCAGTGTGACTGAATTCGTTCGGCGGTCTGCACACGCTTGCTTGATAAGGACGTTTAACACTGGAATGTGTTAACATTATTCTCTGTGAATTGACGACATTATAACAATAGTAGAGAGCATATTAAACATGAAATACACTCTATATAGCTTCTGATATACAAGGGTGCGAGAAAATTAAATTACTGTCCGTCCAGGGAAGAAATATAGTAGGACATTCACGTCTGTAAAAAACTGTATGCGCACGAAGCTTTAATTTTATTACGTTTTCTTGGAATCGAAAGATTCAGAAAGACTTGTACGTCTGAGATGTATCCTCTATAGTGTCACAATGTGGGCACCACCTTCGGTGAGACACATTTCTATAGAGCAGTTCTGAGCTACCAGCCATCCGAAACATCTGGTATTCTCAATGCTTGACCACTACAGAGAACGTGCCTGTGTGTTGGTGTTGTCGTGGGGACGGGGCGGGGGGAGGGGTGGGGAGAGGGGAGGGGAGGGGAATTGGGCGGGAGAAGGGGGGGGGGGGCAGAAGCTGACAATATCGTATATCGGCTCGGCGCAGGCCTTGTCGGGAGCGTCGGCTTTAATGCGACCGTCGACCGCGGATTTGAATTCTCGCCTGCTGCGCGCGGCAGGCCTCCGAGAGTGCCGTGAGGGAAGCATCCAGCACGACTCCGGAAACTGCCTCCGTCGCTGTTGTACACCGAGTACGTCAGCGTTAAAACTTTGGCTCGCCTTACAGAATGGATGGCGATATACACATATACAGATGGCCATAGCATCGCGTAGACGTAAAAGGGCAGTACGTTGGCGGAGGTGATTAAAGTGAAAAGATTTCCCACATGATTATGACCAGATAACAAGAATTAAAAGACTTTTAACGCAGAGTGGTAGTTGGAGCTAGACCCATATGACATTCAATTTCGGAAATAGTTAGGGAATTAAACAAACGAGATCGGCAGCGTCAATAGTGTGCCGAGAGCACCAGATCTCAGACATAATCTCTCACCACGAAGAATACATTTAAAGGCCGAGAGCAGGGGAGTTTGTGTAGAGTTGTCAGTGCTATCAGGCAAGCAGCACTGCGTGAAATAATCAGAGAAATCAATGTGGGATGTTCGACGAACGCATCCGTAAGGACAGTGCAGCGAAATTTTTAGTTAGCGGGCTATGGCAGTGGGAGACTGATCCCAATTTCTTTCCTATCAGCACGACGTTTCCGGCGGTGCCTCTCCTGTGCTCATGACCAACCGATTGGACCCTAGACGACTGCAAATCCGTGGTCGTGTCGGTTGAGTCCCGGTTTCACTTGGTAAGACCTGACGGTAGGGTTCGATTGTGACGCAGACCCCACGATGCCATGGATCCAAGTTGTCAACAAAACACTGTGGAAGCTGGTGGTGGTTCCTTTATGGTGTGGGTTATGTTTACATGGAATGAACTGGATCCTCTGGGTTCTCTAGTCAAAATGAACCGGTCATTGACTGGAAATGATTATGTTCAGCTATATTGACACCTTCGGACTTAATTTTCCCAGACGACGATGTCACGTCACCGGACCACACTTGTCCGCAACTGGTTTGAAGAACATTCTCAGAAATTCGAGGGAATGATTTCACCAGCCAGATCGCTTGAATCTAGAGTTCAGATCGTCCACAAAATCCTGCACCGACAATACTTTCGCAGTTATGGGCGTCTATAAAAGCAGCATGGCTCAATGTTCTTTCAGAGGAGTTCCAACGGAGTCCAAGCCACATCGAGCTGCTGCAGTATGGAGGGCAAGAGGTGCTCCGATACGACATTAAGAGATACCCCGTGATTTTCGTCACCTAAGTGTAAGGAGCAGTCAAATGAAAACGAGATAGATGAACAAAAAGTAAATAAATCCTTTATTATGTGAAAAGTAATCGCCATAATTTATTTATGCGGCTGTCAACCAAAGCGGTCACGGCATGATGAAACAATATTGACACGAAACCATGAATTTGCCCAGACTTGCCCCTCTTCGGCTGAAGGAAATCGACGGCAACGAATGTTTTTCATCAGGGATCCAGAAAATGGATATTGCGTGGGGGGACATCGGGAATCTATGAAGGATTATAACGGTTTTCCAGTGAATTTTCTGTACTATAGTCGAAACAGTCTTGGCAATAAGGCTCATTTCCTTTGTGGGCGGGCCCACATGTTAGCAATGTTGTTTCGACCATGTTGCAGAAGTTTCGCTGGGAAACCCTTACACATCCTCCATACAGTTACAATCTCTCTCGTGCGATTCTCACATTTTTGGAGCCCTCATGAAAGACATCTGTGGCCGTCGATTTCCTCCGGACGAAGAGGAGCATACCTGATTACGCTCGTGGTTCCGCAGGCCACCACAAACATTTCTCTATAAAGGCGCTGACCAATTCTCTCGCCATGAGATAAATTTAGTAACCGTTATGGCGATTACTTTCAAAATAAACAGTTTACTTACTTCTTTCCGTGTGCCTCGTTTTGATTTGACTGCCCCTTGTATACTTTACGGGATACCGCCGGGTAACGTTCGGACAACTGCCGACATTTCTATAGGTGAACAACGCGTCATTCCAGGGTACAAATGAAACGGTAGTTCGGTATGTGTGGCAACTTCGGTGAGGTTATGGCATATGCAGGAAGCCAGCGTACACCATAAACAAGTAATGCACCACACAACAAAAGTTGAACAACACCAGACGTTATCGATAGTGAGGCATTAATTAACATCAGATAAGCTGGTAGCTCTAACTGTCCCAGAGCTGTTTGAACCATGAAAGGAGCAAGCTTCCTAGCCTCTAACTGTCCCAGAGTTGTTTGAACCATGAAAGAAGCAAGCTTCCTAGCACAATTTAACCATAACCTCCGTTTATGTTTATGTCAGTTGTTAGTTTAATCGCCACACCTTCTGTATCAATACTACCTGAATAACTGGAAATGCACACAGGGATCTCTGTACATTTCGTTGGATGATCGGTACCTAGGCAATGGTTTGCACTCGCATATTCACTGGGCTGTGTTGTGCCTTATACGTACACTATCCGACCAAAAGCTTCCGAACACCTGTCAGTGGTATTAATGAGGAGTGTGTGCAGCGTTCTCCCTTACATCCGCTTCAACTCTGCTGGCGACACTTTCTACGAGGTGTCTAATGTCTATGGGGGAATGGCAGCCCGTTTGTCTTCAAAACTCTAAACCAATACTAACAGAGAGATAGAGGGGCTGGCCAGTACTTAGCTCAGTACAGCCGATAGATACACAAAAAACAGAGCCGACAATTTACGTTCCTAGCTTTCGGAACTTTGATCCTTCATCAGGGAGGAGAGAGGGGAAAGAAAGGGAAGAGGGGAAAGTGGATTCAGTTACTCACAACTCAGGTTATGAAGCAACAGGGAAAGGAAAACAGGGAGGGTAGCAAGGTTGGAGGCATGGTTGTCAGAGGTACTGAGCTGAGGTTAAGTACTGGCCTGCCCCTCTATCTCTTTGTTAGTATTTGTTTCACTCTGACAACCATGCCTCCATCCTTGCTACCCTTCCTGTTTTCCTTTCCCTGTTGCTTCATTACCTTGGTTGTGAGTAACTGAATCCACTTTCCCTTCTTCCCTTTCTTTCCCCTCTCTCCTCCCTGATGAAGGAACAAAGTTCCGAAAGCTAGGAACGTAAATTTTCGGTTCTGTTTTTTGTGTATCTATCGGCTGTACTGAGCTGAGGTAAGTACTGGCCAGCCCCTCTACCTCTTTGTTAGTATTTGTTTCACATCTTTATATGAGATTTTCCATTAATCATTTAAACTCTAAACTAAGGAAGGTAGTGACGTTTGGTGCGGTGATTCAGATAACGGCTTTGAGCAGGCCAGTCCACTTCAGGAATGTCTTATAATTGCTGCTTTTTAACGGAATTCATGGTCATGCTAACAGAAAGCCATCGTTTCCTCACCGTTCTTCTGGTGTACGAAGTACAATGTGCTGTAAAATGTTTTCATACCCTTCCGTGTTTAGTGTTTTGTTCAGCGCGTTAGGGGGACCACATACTAACAAGGAAAAACCCATACCATTAGAGCAGTTTCTGCATGCTTCTCTGTTGGCTCTACACATGACAGCGGGTAACGTTCTCCAGGAATCGACTAAAATCAAACCCTTCCATCGGATTCATCAATCCAGATCATTAGTTTCCAGCCGTACACCATCCAGTGGCACCGCCCTTTGCGCTATACCGCGCATGCCTTAGCACTGGCCACAGAAATGGGTGACTGATGAGGAGCTGCTTGACCACTGAGGACCATTCTTTTTAACTTCCCATGCACAGTCGTTAAGGCCTGCTGGTAGCACTTTGGATCTCATCCTTCAGCTGATTAAATGCTACATTTATAGCCATCCTCCGCAATTTTGGACGTCTCGTGTTCGTTAGTTCACATGACCTGTCGGATGTTGATTTAGCTGTCGTTATCCCTTCATGTTTCCACTTCACAATCACATAGTCAACAGTCAACTTAGGCAGCTTTAGAAGGCTTCAAATGTCTCTGATGGATTTCTTACTCCTATCACGTCAGTGAGTAGTCCTCGTTCAGTGTCACTGGGCTCTCCTAATCGCCCGCTTCTGCTGTTGCTGCTGCTTCTCTCCTGACGACACAACAGTCCCCGTCTCCTTTCATACTGGTGGGTACATCTGCCGTAACATCTAGTGGCCACTTCCGCATTACATATACTGAGCCGTGTGCGCCTCGCGTTGATGCCGTTCATAGCTTGGTATCTTGTAATAGCGATAGTGGCGTCTCGTTTTCTTAGTGTGTTCACTGGCGCCACTAGATTTGCACGCCTTGTCTGTCCATAAGTGGCAACAGCAGCGCTTATCGATAGCGCGTACTGTGCTGCCATCTTTGGGCCGGCCTCTAGTATTTTCCGGGTCGCCGCGTGTCGAGCGAGTTTAGTTGGGACGGAACAGCAGTGAGGGCCGGAAGCCAGTACTCGCCGGACCACTGGCGACACACATGCACTGTCTGACGGAAGGATGTGGTCGCGAGACTGCACGACCACGTCAAGGACCGTCCAGTACTGAAACCTCCACTGTTTGAGATCTCGCTGTTGTTTCCGTGTTGCTGCTCCCAGGGTCGGTGAGACCAACCGCAACAAGTGGAGTCTGTCAGGTTGGCGGAAGCTACTGGCCGCCTTCTACTCCTTGATGTTAGTTTGGATCTGGTATTATTCTTATTAGTGAAGTGCAACTAGCGGTATTTTCTGCCTTGTGGCCGCTAACGCCCCAGTTACCTGCCCTGGAGGTTAGCGTACTTCTCCGGCAGTGTGCCTTACCTCGTCGTGTTAATGCTGTCAGACAAGGCATGTGGTTCGACAGCCTCTTGAATCGTACTGTGCATATGTTTTTGGGAGGTCTACCTTGGTTCTAGTGTTTCCTACGGCCTTGGGCGTGTTTCTGAAGATGTGGTGTTGTCCGGCTCTTCGCCCTTGCCTGAAAATATTCCATCGTTGTTCCTATGATCGGACGTTAGGCGGACTGGTTAGTCGGTCGGTCGGCACTTAAGCTACCCGTAGTGTGAGTTGCCATCCTGTTAAGTGAGTACAACTCTTGGCTGCCTGTCTCACCGCTTACACAGCTGTTGTCGCATTCCTCAGGTCGATCCAGGGATCACTGTCTGTGGATCACTCCGTATTATTTGTACAAGATGTCATAATTGCATAAAATACACACTAATGTTTTAACATCTTGTTGTCTTCCCCACTCGTAATTCCGGCCTTCCGCCATTAATTGCTTGTAACACTGTTTGTGGCCTTCAACCGACAAATAATTTTCAATCCTGTTTTAGTGAGGCCTTCAGCCGTCACTATAGCATGTTACAAATAATTACTAGAAAGGGTTATGGCATTTTTTACGTGTAATTGTCCACTTTATTATTAATTCAAGCCTTCAATCGTTGTGTATTCTTGAAATTGCTTCTGGCCTTCAGCGGACAAATAAATTTGAACCTTCTTAATCAGGCCTTCATCGTTGATTGTGTGTGAAATCTTATGGGACTTAACTGCTAAGGTTATCAGTCCCTAAGCTTACACACTACTTAACCTAAATTATCCTAAGGACAAACACACACACCCATGCCCGAGAGAGGACTCGAACCTCCGTCGGGACCAGTAATAAACAATTAGAGGATCTGTTGAATAGAATGAACAGTCTAATGAGAACAGAATATGGATTGATAGTGAGCCTGAAAAAGACAAATGAGAAGTAGGAAAAACGAGAATTGTGAGAAACTTAACATCAAAATATATGTCCATGAAATAGAAACTAAGGAATTCTGCTACCTTGGAAGGAAACTAAGGCGTGATGGACAGAGGACGGTGGAGATAAAAAGTAGACTAGCCCACACAAAGAGGGCATTCCTGGTGAAGAGAATTCTTTTGGTATCAAACAGGCCTTAGTTTGAGGACTAAAATTCTGATAACGTTCGTTTAGAGTACAGTATGGTATGGTTGTGAATTATGGACAGTTGGGAAATCAAAACAGAAGAGAATTTTGAGGTGTGTGCAACAGAATGTTGAAAATTGAATTGTAGTATAACTTAAAGTATGAGGAGGTACTCCGCAGAATCGAGGAAGAGAGGAACATATGTAAAACGCCACCCCATAAGTAGGACATGAAAAGCCCAGTTAAAGTAGTTCTAGGAAGCTTATTTATTTTAATTTGACCTATGTTTAGATTATACTGTCAGTATGTTCTTCATAAGTTTATGGAGATAACTAGCCCAAGTCACATGCAATAACTATAAATAAAAAACTTCCATTGTATCTGTAAGATTGAAGAAAGGGAAACGTTGCCGGCCGGAGTGGCCGTGCAGCTCTAGGCGCTACAGTCTGGAACCGAGCGACCGCTACGGTCGCAGGTTCGAATGCTGCCTCGGGCATGGATGTGTGTGCTGTCCTTAGGTTAGTTAGGTTTAATTATTTCTAAGTTGTAGGCGACTGATGACCTCAGACGTTAAGTCGCATAGTTCTCAGAGCCATTTGAACCGTTTGAAAGGGAAACGTGGAAATTTCTCCATTCCTTTCTTTGTTGAACAGCCATACGTATTTCACTCTTACATTTTGAGTGACATTTTAATTATAATTACTTCACGCGACTTGAGCTGGTTAGCACGTGATTCATCTAAAATGTTTTAATTAATGTAACAAAGTAACACCATGTACGTCTGAAGAAGGTACTTGCAGCAGTAGGGAAAGTAAAGTAAGTTTTCAATAAATAAACTTGTGGCAACAGTTTGGCTGGTTACTTTATTAATCCAAGCTACTCACAGTTGCTATTAACAGATATGTTCAAGACCATGCCAAATCCGTTAATAACTAGACGACCCTGCGCCGAAGTGCGGCAAAAGTCAAGAAAATGAAGGATGGCACCGGTTATGTAGTATGTTCTGGTGGTGCTGGATGAGTTTCAATATGCGATAAAAAGTGTCCAGGAACCTTTTTTAAACGTGTGACTTAGGTAAAGCAGGGAAGGTGTGGATGGAGCCTAATCAGTTACCGTTGCTTGCACAGAAAACACATACACCTTATTTAAAAAAAAACTCTCAAAAATCATTTTTAAAAGATTTTGGTACGCTGGCGGCTGAAAGCCTTATTAGAATAATTGCAAGCTATTGTCGGCTGAAGGCCACAAGCAACATTTTGTTTATTACTTTCACTGAGAATAGAAACGTTATCAACGAATATTATCGTGGTATCCCCTCACCAGGAATATTAATTCCGCTCTTGAACTTTTTTTTTATTTCCGTCATTGTTTCTTCGAAGTACAGAGTGAACAGTGATAGCGAAAGACTGCATACCCTAACTTACGCCATTTTTTATCCGAACACTCAGTCCTTGGTCTTGCAATCTTATTATTCCCTCATGGTTCTTGTACATGTAGTGTATCACCTGCCTTTACCGGTAGCTTTTTTCTATTTTTCTCAGAATTTCAAACATATTGCACCATTTCACATTGTCGAACGCTTTTTGTACGTCGATAAATCTTATGAGCGAATCATGACTTCTCTTCAGTGTTTCTTCCACTATGAAGCGCAATGTCATAATTACCACTAGCGGCACGTAAAGAGTGCAGGAAAGCTGTTGTGAAATAGTATCTGAGACGTGAGTACGCTTTGGTAGAGCGGTTGGTGCCAGAGAGCGTGAAGTGTTAATGCCATGAGGACGCCTGTACGCGTCCGGTATCAGTGGGAAAACTGTCACTCGGCTGCAGAAGGGTGAATATTACCATTTTCAGAATCCATTGAGAGCAAGAGCTGTTGGGCATCGAAGCAATTATGCTGTGTGGCTACATGAACCGGGGTTACCAGGAAGAGGTGACTTTATTATTTGCTAGTAGAATAACAACTTCACTCTCGACGAAAATTTTTTGTTTCGGCCAGTGGTTAGGAAATGTTAAACCTTGCTTCTTGAATTTGTGCTGACCCCGTGCGGCCTCAAAATAATTTTACAAGTGGTTTGTCACTGGCTTATTTCTGTTTAATTGGTGATCTGCTGCACCTTATTCGAATTTGTTCGCGGTCATGTACCTTGAGTAAACTGGGCGGAAAGTCACACTGCTCTTTTGGGTTCCACCTTCATACCTTTAAGGGTTCAGAGTTAAACAGTGAAGGACTGTATACTTCTTTTCGCGTACATCACTAGCTTTATATGTGATTCTACTGCAAAAGTTGTTAAAGTAGTTTACGTTCCTCAGTCTTGAGTGAACTGTTTGGTAGGGCATCCAGTAGTTGTAACTCCTTTATTTTGCTGAGTGTTCGGAGTTGAAACGCTAGAGGCTTGGTAGATGAGTTTTTCTAGTTCGTTAACTAGATTTGTGTATATGTCTTGCAACTGTTTTACTGTGCGGTAGGTAGACAGCTCATGTCTGCGCGAGGTTGGCGTCTTACGTTTAAACCGCGCGACTGAAGCATCCTACTGGCTACACAATTTTGAGCAATTGTGTTGAGTAAGGACGGCCACTGCCTAATAGGTATATTTTGTTTCAAATTATACCGCTGTTGTATACTAGCTGGCCGCTTGAGACAACGGACTTTTCTACTTAGTTTATGGCACACTTCCATTGTAGGTTGTGATTTACCGATGTTTAAGATGACTTTTTATGTTTCAGTCTCTTCAACTGCGTATTAATGATGTTACCGAAATTGGAGTCCCGTTGTGGCTTGAACGCTTGTCAGTAAAGAGGCGATGCAGGGCCGCCTTGCCACGACTCGAGCGGCTGCCCCTGTTGGAGGTTCGAGTCCTCCCCCGGACATGGGTGTGTGTGTTGTCCTTAGCGTAAGTTAGATTAAGTTAGATTATGTAGTGCAGTGGTTCCCAGCAGGTGGTCCGCGGACCCCCAGGTGTCCGCGAGCTATGCCAGAGGGGTTCGCAAGATGGTACACTCCTGGAAATAGCAATAAGAACACCGTGAATTCATTGTCCCAGGAAGGGGAAACTTTATTGACACATTCCTGGGGTCAGATACATCACATGATCACACTGACAGAACCACAGGCACATAGACACAGGCAACAGAGCATGCACAATGTCGGCACTAGTACAGCGTATATCCACCTTTCGAAACAATGCAGGCTGCTATTCTCCCATGGAGACGATCGTAGAGATGCTGGATGTAGTCCTGTGGAACGGCTTGCCATGCCATTTCCACCTGGCGCCTCAGTTGGACCAGCGTTCGTGCTGGACGTGCAGACCGCGTGAGACGACGCTTCATCCAGTCCCAAACATGCTCAATGGGGGACAGATCCGGAGATCTTGCTGGCCAGGGTAGTTGACTTACACCTTCTGGAGCACGTTGGGTGGCACGGGATACATGCGGACGTGCATTGTCCTGTTGGAACAGCAAGTTCCCTTGCCGGTCTAGGAATGGTAGAACGATGGGTTCGATGACGGATTGGATGTACCGTGCACTATTCAGTGTCCCCTCGACGATCACCAGTGGTGTACGGTCAGTGTAGGAGATCGCTCCCCACACCATGATGCCGGGTGTTGGCCCTGCGTGCCTCGGTCGTATGCAGTCCTGATTGTGGCGCTGACCTGCACGGCGCCAAACACGCATACGACCATCATTGGCACCAAGGCAGAAGCGACTCTCATCGCTGAAGACGACACGTCTCCATTCGTCCCTCCATTCACGCCTGTCGCGACACCACTGGAGGCGGGCTGCACGATGTTGGGGCGTGAGCGGAAGACGGCCTAACGGTGTGCGGGACCGTAGCCCAGTTTCATGGAGACGGTTGCGAATGGTCCTCGCCGATACCCCAGGAGCAACAGTGTCCCTAATTTGCTGGGAAGTAGCGGTGCGGTCCCCTACGGCACTGCGTAGGATCCTACGGTCTTGGCGTGCATCCGTGCGTCGCTGCGGTCCGGTCCCAGGTCGACGGGCACGTGCACCTTCCGCCGACCACTGGCGACAACATCGATGTACTGTGGAGACCTCACGCCCCACGTGTTGAGCAATTCGGCGGTACGTCCACCCGGCCTCCCGCATGCCCACTATACGCCCTCGCTCAAAGTCCGTCAACTGCACATACGGTTCACGTCCACGTTGTCGCGGCATGCTACCAGTGTTAAAGACTGCGATGGAGATCCATATGCCACGGCAAACTGGCTGACACTGACGGCGGCGGTGCACAAATGCTGCGCAGCTAGCGCCATTCGACGGCCAACACCGTGGTTCCTGGTGTGTCCGCTGCGCCGTGCGTGTGATCATTGTTTGTACAGCCCTCTCGCAGTGTCCGGAGCAAGTATGGTGGGTCTGACACACCGGTGTCAATGTGTCCTTTTTTCCATTTACAGGAGTGTATTAGTATAAGAAATATATTAAATATATTTCGTATGATAACAGATTTTTTGTTTTGCGCGCTCAATATATTTTCAATAGTGAATATGTCAATGTTTTTCTAAGTACCAAAAATATATAACGTATAAAAAGACTCTTAATTTGGCTTTTTTAGGTATCTGATGCTGTGATATGACAAGGTACTAGTCATACTCGATGAGGGGGTCCTCGAGAAAAGTTTGTTGGGAGCCCCTGATGCAGTGTGTGTAACCCTAGGGACCGATGACCTCAGAAGTCTCGTCCCAGAGGAACTTACCACAAATTTCCAATTTCCAAAGGCGAAGCAATGGGCACTGAACGACTTTGTAAGCAGCTGGCGTTCAGACCAGGAAGGACATGTCCGCAGCGAAAAACGGTAGACTTTGCTCTCAAGTTTTACTCTTGTGGTTATACTCTTTTTGGAACACGTCTCGCTGTGTAGAGATCAGTATATTACTCTTCCAGGATAATAGTTTGCGACTTGAGTGCTTTCTTTCAACTACTACTTGCTTTCGCAGCTGTAACGATCCAGTTTAAGCGTGTGGGTGCTTGTTTGTTGTTGCCTTGGAACATGGTGGAATTCCGTTAATAGATTGCTGTTAGGGTGCCTTGAAATTTTCTGTGTAGGTACGTTGATTTATAGTTCTTGGTTACCATTCTTAAGGTTGTTATTTTATGAGCCATATTAATCTTGGCACCTGTACAAATTTTTTAAAGCATTTTCTTGTTTCTGAGGACCCGGCTCGTGTGCCAGTTCGAATGACGCTTTACGCATATAATTAAGAGCAGTTTCTTATAAGCACTTTGGTGAATGGAAACTTGACCATAAATTTCGTTAGGTCGAGGCCATCTTGGTCAGATAATTACTTTAAAATTTGTCGTATTGAAATTCTGGCTACGCGCTCCGGGCCAGTGTCAACTACAGGAGGCCGTAATTTAGTTAAGATGTCATCAACCTCTCGTAATTGTTATTGAATTGTATGTTGATTGTACTGGGACTTGCTTTATTTTTCGGGTAATAAGTACGTCAGGCTTGTGTTAGCCGTCCTTGAGCCAGCAATGGGCGCGTTGCTTTTTATGGCACTTTGTATGACAAATATCGTTATCTGGGTGGTGTCTGATCATTGTGTCTAGATACGGACAGCCGTTATTTGTTTCAGTGTGTCTCCACCATTTAAGTTATTAAAATTTTTGTACTTCGAACACATTACTGAAAGTTTTGAAGTGTGGATGCACGGTTAAGTTGAAGTTGTAAGTAGGCTGTTTAGGTTTTTATGTTGGTAACGTCACATAGCGCTCTGTATGAAAATCACTGGCTCTGCTGTGTGCAGTCTGTGGCTAGTTGGCATTGTTGGAATATTCGCCATTGTAGTGTTGGGCAGTTGGATGTGAACAGCGCGTAGCGTTGCGCAGTTGGAGGTGAGCCGCCAGCAGTGTTGGATGTGGGGAGTGAGATGGCGGAGTTTTGAGAGCGGATGATCTGGACGTGCGTCCATCAGGGAGAGTAAATTTGTAAGACTGGATGTCATGGACTGATGGACTGATATATATATATATATATATATATATATATATATATATATATATATATATATATATATATATATATATACTCCTGGAAATGGAAAAAAGAACACATTGACACCGGTGTGTCAGACCCACCATACTTACTCCGGACACTGCGAGAGGGCTGTACAAGCAATGATCACACGCACGGCACAGCGAACACATCAGGAACCGCGGTGTTGGCCGTCGAATGGCGCTAGCTGCGCAGCATTTGTGCACCGCCGCCGTCAGTGTCAGCCAGTTTGCCGTGGCATACGGAGCTCCATCGCAGTCTATAACACTGGTAGCATGCCGCGACAGCGTGGACGTGAACCGTATGTGCAGTTGACGGACTTTGAGCGAGGGCGTATAGTGGGCATGCGGGAGGCCGGGTGGACGTACCGCCGAATTGCTCAACACGTGGGGCGTCAGGTCTGCACAGTACATCGATGTTGTCGCCAGTGGTCGGCGGAAGGTGCACGTGCCCGTCGACCTGGGACCGGACCGCAGCGACGCACGGATGCACGCCAAGACCGTAGGATCCTACGCAGTGCCGTAGGGGACCGCACCGCCACTTCCCAGCAAATTAGGGACACTGTTGCTCCTGGGGTATCGGCGAGGACCATTCGCAACCGTCTCCATGAAGCTGGGCTACGGTCCCGCACACCGTTAGGCCGTCTTCCGCTCACGCCCCAACATCGTGCAGCCGGTCTCCAGTGGTGTCGCGACAGGCGTGAATGGAGGGACGAATGGAGACGTGTCGTCTTCAGCGATGAGAGTCGCTTCTGCCTTGGTGCCAATGATGGTCGTATGCGTGTTTGGCGCCGTGCAGGTGAGCGCCACAATCAGGACTGCATACGACCGAGGCACACAGGGCCAACACCTGGCAGCACGGTGTGGGGAGCGATCCCCTACACTGGCCGTACACCACTGGTGATCGTCGAGGGGACACTGAATAGTGCACGGTACATCCAAACCGTCATCGAACCCATCGTTCTACCATTCCTAGACCGGCAAGGGAACTTGCTGTTCCAACAGGACAATGCACGTCCGCATGTATCCCGTGCCACCCAACGTGCTCTAGAAGGTGGAAGTCAACTACCCTGGCCAGCAAGATCTCCGGATCTGTCCCCCATTGAGCATGTTTGGGACTGGATGAAGCGTCGTCTCATGCGGTCTGCACGTCCAGCACGAACGCTGGTCCAACTGAGGCGCCAGGTGGAAATGGCCGTTCCACAGGACTACATCCAGCATCTCTACGATCGTCTCCGTGGGAGAATAGCAGCCTGCGTTGCTGCGAAAGGTGGATATACACTGTACTAGTGCCGACATTGTGCATGCTCTGTTACCTGTGTCTATGTGCCTATGGTTCTGTCAGTGTGATCGTGTGATGTATCTGACCCCAGGAATGTGTCAATAAAGTTTCCCCTTCCTGGGAGAATGAATTCACGGTGTTCTTATTTCAATTTCCAGGAGTATATATATTTTGAACATTATTAAGGCAAATACATTGTTTGTTCTCTATCAAAATCTATCATTTGCTAACTATGCCTATCAGTAGTTAGTGCCTTCAGTAGTTGGAATCTTTTATTTAGCTGGCAGCATCCGCGCTCGATGTATTGCAGTAGTTCGAGTAACCAAGATTTTTGTGAGGTAAGTGATACATGAAAGGTGTAGGTTCTACATCTACATCTACATCCATACTCCGCAAGCCACCTGATGGTGTGTGGCGGAGGGTATCTTGAGTACCTCTATCGGTTCTACCTTCTATTCCAGTCTCATATGGTGGGTGGAAAGAAGGATTGTCGGTATGCCTCTGTGTGGGCTCTAATCTCTCTGATTTTATCCACATGCTCTCTTCGCGAGATATACGCAGGAGGGAGCAATATATTGCTGGACTCCTCGGTGAAGGTATGTTCTCGAAACTTGAACAAAAGCCTGTACCGAGCTACTGAGCGTCTCTCCTGCAGGGTCTTCCACTGGAGTTTATCTATCATCTCCGTAACGCTTTCGCGATTACTAATTGATCCTGTAATGAAGCGCGCTGCTCTCCGTTGGATCTTCTCTATGTCTTCTATCAACCCTATCTGATACTGATCCCACACTGCTGAGCGGTATTCAAGCAGCGGGCGAACAAGCGTACTGTAACCTACTTCTTTTGTTTTCGGATTGCATTTTCTGTTAATGTACGGGGCAATACACCATAATGTTAAAAACCGAAAACAGAAGAGTCAGCCAGAAATTTATGAACAGTTTACATGGAAACTGTGAACAAACATTCATGCTACGGCAACTTAAAGGCACAACATATGAGTGGCGTGACATCTGAACAAAAGAAATGATGGGTTGTGTGTCACTCCTCAAAAAACTACCAGAAATAGAAATTTAGGACACTGACGATGCAAAAAATACAAAATTGAAAAAAAAACAACCTATATTCAGTTGTATCCTGGCGTCTATGATATTCAAAAATCTGTCAAGTCTGAGTACACTAATGTAAATGTAATTTTTCATGGTTAAAGTCGTGTAAACAAAATTATAAAATAAAACACAACAGATGCATTGAAAGTTCATTAATCTTTGCATGAAGACTAAGAACCTTGAGTCCGTTTCTCTCAGTTTCAGGAATACTCATGGAAATGCTTTGTTTTGAAATGCGGAACAAATAGTTCAAACCAGTGTACAAATGACAGGTTACTTGCTAAAGAAATATTGGCTCTGAGCACTACGGGACTCAAGTGCTGTGGTCATAAGTCCCCTAGAACTTAGAACTACTTAAACCTAACTAACCTAAGGACATCACACACATCCATGCCCGAGACAGGATTCGAACCTGCGACCGTAGCGGTCGTGCGGTCCCAGACTGTAGCGCCTTTAACCGCTCGGCCATTCCGGCCGGCGCTAAAGAAATATTATTTCCAGTCTTATCACTGCAGTTTCCCAACACGAAAATCTATAATCTCACTGTGACCTCCACATGACGTTTACAAACAAAACATTGTCACTTTTCATTTCTCATACTCCTGATATTTAGATACTTCTCCACCTGCAGTCATTTGTGCATTATCTTTTTCTGTCACCTTTACATCACAATAAACGCAGCACAAGCTCCCAAGCAAAGAAACGAATCCACAGCAGACTTCTTGCAGAATGAGACAACATGTGGACACGAGAATGTCAAAGCGTGCATGGATTTTTTCTACAAATTTTTGTACACGCCCTTTTATTCCCGTGCACCTGCGATTGCACACATGGAAAGTGGCACCATGTGGACATTATCTTTAAAGTGTCAGTATTTCAAGTCACAGTGACTTTACTGGTCTTTGCGGAATATACGTAGATTTTATTTTTTCCAGTAATTTGTCATTTTTTGTTAGATTCTCGGATCATGTGTGTCATTACTTATTTCCAATTACATCTACATCTATACTCCACAGTCCATCTTACAGTGTGTGGTGGAGATTACTGTGTGTACCACTGTCCCTTAAGCTTTTTCCTGTTCCAACCACAAATGGTTTGCGGGAAGAAAGATTGCCCGTAAGCCTCCACGTGAGCTCGAATCTCTCTAATTTTATCTTCATGGTCACTTCATAAGATATAATTAGGAGGAAGCAATATATTGGTTAACTCTTCCAGGAAAGTACATTCACAGAATTTTAACAGTAAAGTACACTGTGATGCAGCATTTGTCGCTAGCCCTGTGGTGTATGGAGTCCGCCTTAGTGGACAGGTGTTATTGGTCACTTTTATCTTCAATGAGTTATTGTTAGTCAGGGCCATTCTTTTGTAGGAAATATTGAAAGTCAGATTGCGTGGCGCTAAAAATATTGTGTGTCAGTTTAGTGATGATCAGAATAAGTAAAGAGAGAAATGTCTGAGTACGTTCAGTTTTGCTCAGCTCTTTGAAAATCAAATAATCTAAGGGGTTTACCAGCACAGTAATTGATTAATTTTTCTAAGGGGACGTTTCAAAGTGACATTTATTTTGCCTCTCTCTGTCTCTGTCCCTTTTAAAAAAAGTTTTCATTTGGTAAAAATTTGCGCTCTGGAGTTTGTCGATTTCTGTAAAGAATCCCCTTTCTTTATTGAACTGTTTATAAATGTATTGTTAACCTTAGACTTCGTTTACCAACGCCCTTGCAGTAGTGGTGACACCAGCTGTCGTCAGATCACCGAAGTTAAGCGCTGTCGGGCTAGGCTAACACTTGGATTGGTGACCGTTCGTGTTTGTCGGGCGCTTTTGGCAAGCAAGAGTCCACGCATCCCTCAATCGAGGAGCTACGTGACTGTGATGCAGCGCCTCCGTTCACGAAAACTGACAACGGCCAGGGGAGTAGTGTGCTGACCACGTACCCCTCCATACCAGCACGCAGTGACGTCTGTTGGCTGATGGTAGCACGGGCGTTGGTCTGCACCGTCGAGCCTTTCAAGGCCTGTTCGAACGGAGAAGTAAGAGTGTGCTTATTTCGCTCCATACCTAGCTGCTTAAAGCCACTTATTCCTTATCGACTCCATCTTCTCCATCTAACACGTCCTCGGACAAGTGCTCCCCTCATAGGGGCCTCCAGCTTACCCTTCCCACCTACCTGCTCTTTCCTCTGCGTTTAACAGTGGAATTCCCATTGGGATCTTATTATTACCACCGTTGCTTTTGATTTCACCTGTGGAGCAGCGGTTCAAAATTATCATCTTTGTTCTTTGATTTTGAACACAGATAGTTTCGGAATGTTTGGTAGTACTGCGCGCATTATAGATACCATGGCGTTTCACAGGCACCTGGAAACTTATTTGTGTGAACAGTCAAAAAGCGATGGAAAATCTACTGTTAGAAATACGCAGTTCACAGATCCTCAGTTCAGCTCGTCGAAACTGAAATGAAATGTTGTAACACTGAATGAATAGCGCAAATAAATCACGAATTACGATGATAAATAAGTGTACAGCCTTTTAACGAAGCCAGCCGCTGTAGCCGAATAGTTCTAGGCGCTTGGGTCCGGAACTGCGCTACTGCTACGGTGGCAGGTTCGAATCCTGCCTCTGGCATGAATGTGTGTGATTTCCTTAGGTTAGTTAGGTTTAAATAGTTCTAAGTCTAGGGGACTGATGACCTCGGATGGTATGTCCCATAGCGCGTAGAGCCATTTGAACCATTCGTTAACCGATACAGTATTTATGATCAATGTTCAGAAACACAAGAATAATTTTTTTTTATATCATTAAAACTTTTTCCATCAGCCCTCATCGCCCGACACAGTTCAGAGGCGATTTCTACTCATTGTTCACAGTTATGTAAGTTTAACGGATTGCTCTCCAATTGGAGAGCAGACTATTTTTGGCACAGTTTGCTATAATACAGTGAGCGACACACAGAACTGAACATCGAAAAACAAAACATCTATTTTAACTTTAATTACTGAATCCACCATTATGTAATGGTAAGACAGAGGTTTGAGAATCAGATACTGAATTTTAAGATATCTCCAGGGGCAGATGTGGACCCTGTCCACAATTTATGGGTTATGAATTGTAGATTAAAACTGAAGAAACTGCAAAAAGATAGGAATTTAAGGAGGTGGGACCTGGATAAACTGCAAGTAGTGTCGCGGAATAGTAAAGAGTTGGAAACGTGGAATATTGTCAAAGTTTCGTTGCCTATGCCGAGAGCCAGAGGCAGTAGGTTAGCCAAGAGGTAAGAGGACTGCACATGTATGGAATGTGTCGTCACGCAGGGGCAATGGCCTGGTTACACACAACAGGCGAGAGAGAATTGCTTAGCACGCAGGTTTGTGTTGGACGGAGACTTTCGTAGAGTGTAAGACAGACGTACAGCCTCAGCTGTACTGCATTTCACAACTTCGCGTGAGTCTGTCGTAACAACACGTAACTCTGTCACAAGAACACCTAAGGGGCGAGTACGACAGATGAATCAGCAATATAAGTGGAACGAATGCGGTCATTACAAACGAGCATGACGTCAGGATGCCGCTCGTGCTTCCCTTAAATACGCCAGCTTTGACACCAACAGGGCACTCGCAGTTGCAGTTAGATGTGTACTGGGTCGCTGCGTAGCGCTCAGCTCGGTGATCGACATGTTAATCTTTATTAAGGAGATGTTGCAGTGAAGGTGGCCAATCCAGCAACATACTTGAGGGGACAGTACCAGCTCTGGTCCTCCCTGCTGCCGCTGTCAATCATCAACCAGGATTAGCAGACATCGCGGCAGACTCGCTCGCCGCCAATGCTGACCACATCAGTGAGCCGTCGTCGGGATCGTGCGGGGCCTAGGCCCTGTGCATCCGCCGTCACGATCGGGTGAGCCGACAACGCTGGGGGACTGCAGCCCATTCCGCCCGTCCACCGCGGTCGAGCCACCAGGAGGAGCAGGGAAGAAGACGGGGTGGAATAGAGTACACTCTGCACTACGAGAACGTCTCTCCTGCCGACAGCGCTGGGACTCCAACCCGGAGCCTCCTATGTGCAGCGGCTTGCTGTCCGCAGCCGAGCCGGCCGACCAGCCGGGCGCCGCCAGCCACCCGCGACCGAAGTACGAAGTTTAAAGACATTCCATCGCTACGCCGCAGCACGCGGCGCTGCGCTAGCGAGACTGAGCGGCACGGAGCTGGTGTCATCGCTACGAGTCAGCAAGGACTCGGGAAGGTCGTTGATATCACCAAGCAAAATTGTACTCGGCAGGAATAAAGGTGTTATGAATTAATGTTTCTTTGGCGTTTCTGACGCGTCCACAGTCATTTCCCAGCATCCTTACAACTGGAGAGGTCACCGCTCGGCCATCCAGTCCACCGTAGGCGACCGGGACGACCGGACCGCCTACAGATGAAATGATGAAGGCAGCAGAGCATCAAGCAGGTAAAGAGGGCTAGTAGAAATCCTTGGATAACGGAAGAAATATTGAATCTAAATAATGAAAGAACAAAATATAAAAATGCCGTAAATGGAGCACGCGAAAAGGTTTACAAACACCTCAAAAATGAGAGCAAAAGAAGTGAAAATGGCTAAGGAGGGATGGCTAGAGGACAAATGTAAGGATGTACACTACTGGTCATTAAAATTGCTACACCAAGAAGAAATGCAGATGATGAACGGGTATTCATTGGACAAATATATTGTACTAGGACTAACATGTGATTACATTTTCACACAATTTGGGTTCATAGATACTCAGAAATCGGTACCCAGAACAACCAACTCTGGCCGTAATAACGGCCTTGATACGCCTGGGCATTGACTCAAACAGAGCTTGGATGGCGTGTACAGGTACAGCTGCTCATGCAGCTTCAACACGATACCACAGTTCATCAAGAGTAGTGACTGGCGTATTGTGACGAGCAAGTTGCTCGGCCACTATTGATCAGAGGTTTTCAGTTGGTGAGAGATCTGGAGAATCTGCTGGCCAGGGCAGCAGTCGAACATTTTCTGTGTCCGGAAAGGCCCGTACAGTACCTGCAACATGCGGTCGTGCATTATCCCGCTTAAATGTAGGGTTTCGCAGGGATCGAACGAAGGGCAGAGTCACGGGTCGTAACACATCTGAAATGTAACGTCCTCTGTTCAAAGTGCCCTCAATGCGAACAAGAGGTGACCGAGACGAGTAATCAATGTCGGCACGCCATACCATCACGCCGGGTGATATGCCAGTATGGCGATGATGAATACACGCTTCCAATGTGCGTTGGCCGCGATGTCGCCAAACACGGATGTGACCATCATGATGCTGTAAACAGAACCTGGATTCATCCGAAAAAATGACGTTTTGCCATTCGTGCATCCAGGATCGTCGTTGAGTACACCGTCGCAGGCGCTCTTGTCTGTGATGCAGCGACAAGGGTAACCGCAGGCATGGTCTCCAAGCTGATAGTCCATGCTGCTGCAAACGTCGTCGAACTGTTCCTGCAGATGGTTGTTGTCTTGCAAACGTCCCCATCTGTTGACTCAGGGACCGAGACGTGACTGCACGATCCGTTACAGCCATGCGGATAAGATGCCTGTCATCTCGACTGCAAGTGATACAAGGCCGTTGGGATCCAGCTCGGCGTTCCGTATTACCCTCCTGAACCCACCGATTCCATATTCTGCTAACAGTCATTGGATCTCGACCAACGCGGGCAGCAATGTCGCGATACGATGAACCGCAATCGCGATAGGCTACAATCCGACCTGTATCAAAGTTGGAAACGTGATGGTACGTATTCCTCCTCCTTACACGAGGCATCAGAACAACGTTTCATTAGGCAACGCCGGTCAACTGCTGTTTGTGTATGAGAAATCGGTTGGAAACTTTCCTCATGTCAGCACGTTGTAGGTGTCGCCACCGGCGCCAACCTTGTATGAATGCTCTGTAAAGCTAATCATTTGCATATCACAGCATCTTCTTCCAGTCGGTTAAATTTCGCGTCTGTAGCACGTCATCTTCGTGATGTAGCAATTTTAATGGCCAGTAGTGTATAATAATGTTATGTCCGTATAAAGTTATGTTTACTTTATCAGTTTTTCATCAGTATGTTCCCAACTTGTAATATATTTCTGTAATTTTTTCTTTATCAATACACTCAATACACTCGTCGCTTTCCCCTTTGATGTTTTTGCACCACGCCGTATGTGTGTATATAGAATGCTCTATTTTCTATGTAGTTTCCCTTCTTTTTCGATTCCAATAACCCAATAACGTCCTGTTTTCTGTTTTTTAAGTCTGTATTTATTTTCCCTAGTCGCTTTGCCCTTTGATGTTTTTGCACCACGCCGTATTTGTGTATACAGAATGCTCTTTTTAAATGCAGTTTCCCTTTTTTTCGATTCCAATAACCCAATAACGTTCTGTTTTCTGTTTTTTAAGTCTGTATTTATTTTCCCTTCTTTATTTCTTAGTCCTCTGATGTTCCATTTTCCAATTTTCATAGTCCGTTTCCGTAGCTTTATCTGTTCACCACTTAATCCATCCGGCTGTATCGTCTTGCGTCTTTTAACACTGTATTTTTTTTCAGCGAATGCGAAGTTGATCCCTTTACATCAAACCCCAATGTGGAG
The DNA here is from genome assembly GCF_021461385.2 of Schistocerca piceifrons. NCBI lineage: Eukaryota > Metazoa > Arthropoda > Insecta > Orthoptera > Acrididae > Schistocerca > Schistocerca piceifrons. The sequence goes on from NC_060139.1 coordinate 49,027,608, forward strand.
GACACGGTCTTTATTTATTTTTTCATGGTTGCCTTTCTTTAGTCTTTAATAAGCCAACTTCGATTTTGCAAGACAGCAGCTGCTGGCTTTGGTCCACCCCAGGTATTTTATTTCCCCGGTACGCACTAATCTAGTGAGAATTCTCCTAACCGCCACCTAGGGAGGCGCCCGAAGGGAGACTAGCAACTCCGCTGGATCTGAAATTCTTAACCAAGAAATTATTGTCAGGGTCCACATCTGCTCCTGGTAATGTTCTACAGTTTTTTAATTTGGTGTTGAACTCTGTCTTACCATAATACAAGCTCGTAGGTGCCAGGTACCGTCCATGCATACAGAACTGTTTCATATATCTGAAACCAATTATTAGGAATGTCATTCGGTGCTTTGCGCAAAATTCAACAAGACGACATAACCTTTCAGCCCTTGATGTCAGCCTTGTTTTCCTACTTCTTATCGTTTCCTTGAAATTCCTGTTATCAAGTTCCATTCCCCAACACAACGAAATTTTCGTCACCCTACATCAGAATTAATTGTATCTTGTAATGCATTCTCACAGTCTCATATTCTATGGAAGTACTGAGCACATAACAGTGTGGTACGTCGTACGTTATGTCTCTTTTGGCTATGATAATGCTCTCACTGTGCTGTTCCTAGCAAGTATCTGCATTACTATTTTCTTATTTTTAAATTTTTATCTTATTTTTCGAGTCCAGGACATAAAATAATTACAAAAACTAATAAGTATTGACTCACATAACAAATATGCAAAATTATGTATGTACAGTAGTATTTATGACAGATTCCTAATATATACAAACAAGCAGCAGAGAAGAAGCAGCAAGATGATTTTTTTTGGTGGGCCCAGTATTCGGCGGTTATCACAGCAGTTTCGATGGCTGCAGCAAGATCAAAGATAGTACATGCAGACCGTAGGTTCCTGCAGACTAGCAGGTGCTGTTTGTCCTGCACGTCACCACATTGACAAGTTTCCTCCTCGTTACTGAAAGTTCAAATGTTCAAATGTGTGTGAAATCTTATGGGACTTAACTGCTAAGGTCATCAGTCCCTAAGTTTACACACTACTTAAACTAAATTATTCTAAGGACAAACACGCACACCCATGCCCGAGGGAGGACTCGAACCTCCGCCGGGACGAGCCGCACAGTCCATGACTGCAGCGCCTTAGACCGCTCGGCTTCATTACTGAAGCCCCACTTTCTGGGGTTGGCTTTGAACCTTGACACCCCTACTCGCAGTCTGTTCCAAATCTTCCAGGTCACGTATGACAGGTGTGAACCTTCGGCTATTTCCTCCTTGACCGTTATGCGATTGTTTTCAGCTAGGTTGTCTCGCCAAAGCTCCTCTGTGAGTTCTGGGGGATGAACGAATTGCCATATTTTTCTGTAGGAAGCTTTTTCTTTACCTCAGTCTTGGGTGTTGAGAGTCATGTCCGAACAAACGATGTCTAGGGTCGATTTCTTGTTTTTTCTTCTCCACTGCTGTTGCAGCTTGCCTTCGAATGCGTGGCGGTGCTATATCCATAATTTGGTACAGATTGTTGACAGGAGTAGGTCGTAAGCAGCCTGTAACAATGCGTCCTGTCTCGTTCAGGGCTGTATCTACATGTTTAGCATGTGCAGAGTTTTGCCAGACGGGTGCTGCGGCGGAGAAAAATAGTGCCAAGCGTGATGTTCTGAGCACTTTTGGCTGGGCACCCCAGGTGGTTCCATATAAGTTTGCGGATGATGTTGTGCCGCTCTTTTACTTTGAGGCTCGTTTCTTCACAGTGGGCTTTGAATGTGAGTGAAGGTCCATCTTCACCCCAAGGTATTTTGGAGTTTCGCGGTGGAGTGGTTGTTCTCCTCTCCAAGTGATGTTCTGTTTCCTTTTGGCTTCCCTATTTCTAAGATGGAATGCACAGACTTGGGTGTTTCCAAGGTTCGGTTTCAGTTGGTTTTTATTGATAAATAGAGCTACTGCAATATTACCTCTGTTTGATTTTATGTTGGATATTCTGTAGAACGTCTGCCCTATTTTATTTTTCTTGGTAATTCTGCTCTAATTCGTATTATATCTAACTCCAAATTATCCATTCCTGTTTTTTAAATTTTTTAATTTATCTATCTGATTAAGTGGTTTAAAATTTCGCTCTACGATCTGTAGAACGCCAATTCTGCTTTTCCCGATGACGTTCTCCCACTAAGTTCCCGCCTAGGGATCCAAATCGGAGACTGTGTATTACTACCTAAGAATATGTTTACATTTAACTATACAATGGGGAAATAAGACGTATTTACTTTTCCTTGCGTTGAAAAAGAGTTCAGGGAAGTGTAGAGAACTTCGGGGCTCTCTATGCCCTTGAGGTCGGAACCTGTCCGTGAGAGATGGAAGAATTAGCAGTGATCACCGAAATGAGCGTAGAGGAGGCGATGGAAACCATCACACATGATGTGTTGTCGTGTCCAGCGAGCGGTCTAGTCAATGGATTAGGTATCTGAGAACTGACCGTCTAGTCAGCTGAGGTGGAGAAGGCTACCTGAATATTCTCCGCCGAGAAATATATGAACAAAAAGACAAGACTGAACAACTGTAATTTTTAATGCTCGTCTGAGGAAAACTGAATAAATGAACTGAATGAAAGTACATTATTCCTGATTGTCCAAAAATCCCCTGGAAGGAGGTACGTTGTAAGTAGGCTGTTTATGTTTTCTAATTGGCAACGTTACGTAGCGCTCTGTATGAAAATCACTGGCTGTGCTGTGTGCAGTCTGTGGCTAGTTTGCATTGTTGTCTGCCATTGTAGTGTTGGGCAGCGGCAGCTGGATGTGAACAGCGCGTAGCGTTGCGCAGTTGGAGGTGAGCCGCCAGCAGTGGTGGATGTGGGGAGAGAGATGGCGGAGTTTTGAAATTTGTAATACTGGATATCATGAAGTGCTATATATATTATGACTATTAAAGTAAATAAATTGTTTGTTCTCTATCAAAATCTTTCATTTGCTAACTATGCCTATCAGTAGTTAGTGCCTTCCGTAGTTTGAATCTTTTATTTAGCTGGCAGTAGTGGTGCTCGCTGTATTGCAGTAGTTCGAGTAACGAAGATTTTTGTGGGGTAAGTGATTTGTGAATCGTATAGGTTAATGTTAGTCAGGGCCATTCTTTTGTAGGGATTACTGAAAGTCAGATTGCGTTGCGCTAAAAATATTGTGTGTCAGTTTAAGCACAGTCATGTATAATTTTTCAAAAGGGGACGTTTCAACGTGGGAAATGCGAATGTGAGTAGAGGGAAAAAAAATTCAACTAGTCCCAGTCCTGGGCGTGACCTGAATAGATGTCTCGCCTGCACAGCTAACTGAACCAAACGCCCCCTTTCGGACTCCGCCACCTCCGCCTTAATACAGTTTGGTTGGCCACGCCTCTTCCAAGATGGCACTTCTGCCCACCACCCTGTGGGGCATCGTGTGTGATCGTATGTGGTCGCGGCCAGAGCACAGCCGTGCCTCACAGCTACTTTACGTAAGCTCCCATGATACCTTGTGAGACCACGCAACACCTTCTGGCCGGCCGGGGTGGCCGAGCGGTTTTAGGCACTACAGTCTGGAACCGCCAGACCGCTACGGTCGCAGGTTCGAATCCTACCTCGGGCATGGACGTGTGTGATGTCCTTAGGGTAGTTAGGTTTAAGTAGTCCTAAGTTCTAGGGGACTGATGTCCTCAGATGTTAAATCCCATAGTCCTCAGAGCCATTTGAACCATTTTTGAATACATCCTGTCAGAACGTAAACCACTGGCCTTCCTGTGGCGTCTCCGGTTGCACCAGCAAACGGCAAGGAAAGTGACCGACTGCAAGTAGAGAGATGCTTACAATGCAGTTTTCCAAGCCATAGAGGCCCATGGGCGCAGCCTAAGTCCGTAACGTGCTTTAAATGCAAACTAACCAGTCATTATGCAAGAGACTGTCCGCAGAGAGCACTTGCCAGAACGCGAATAAGAAAAGTAAAAGTCAGGAAAACTAAGTAAAGTCGTAAGAGAGCGGTTGCCTTACGCCTTGCCTGAATAGATGTTAACAGTGAGGAAGCCACTAACAATCGTCTGACGTTTCTCGTGAACAATGGAGCACATATAAGCGCAGTTCAGAGAAGTAGCCTAAGAAACATTACAAAGTGTTACCAGGTACCGAGCGAGGTGGCGCAGTGGTTAGCACACTGGACTCGCATTCGGGAGGACGACGGTTCAATCCCGTCTCCAGCCATCCTGATTTAGGTTTTCCGTGATCTCCCTAAATCGTTTCAGGCAAATGCCGGGGTGGTTCCTTTGAAAGGGCACAGCCGATTTCCTTCCCCATCCTTCCCTAATCCGAGGTTGTGCTCCGTCTCTAATGACATCGTTGTCGACGGGACGTTAAAAAACACTAACCTGTTATCAGGCGGAACATTCTGGGAATCGCTAACACGGTTTTGAGGGCAGAGGGTATTGTAACCCTCTGGTTGCGAATGGGAAGCGGAATGCGAGTGAGGCATTGCTTCCAGGTAACTGGGGAAGGCGAGGAATTTAACGGGATGATGGGCCGAGAGCAATTAGCTTACAAGAAGGCCAATTGATACTAAGACTGTACCAGTACAGGAAAGAGAAGGCTGTTTCAAGAAAATCTCAGAGCGAAAAACGTGTCAAGAGTCGATGATGGAGTCACAGGGTGAGCTTCGCGCAGTAAATACAAAAGGAATTGAAGGCTATCTCGAGAAAGGCTTAAGTGTGAAGCGAGAAACACGTAGAAAGGCGAGAGTGAACAAGGACAGAAAATCAATAACTACCCAACCACTGCAGGAGCAGGCAACAGGGATTACCGGAGAGAAGCAAAAAGCGGCCGAAGGCAATTGTTATCTGTGTTTCAATAGCGAAAATAGGATGCTGAGAGGAATGGGTGTGCCAAATACACTGCTGGCCATTAATATTGCTACACCACGAAGACGACGTGCTACAGACGCGAAATTTAACCGATAGGAAGAAGATGCTGTGGTATGCAAATGATCAGCTTTTCAGAGCATTCACACAAGGTTGGCGCCGGTGGCGACACCTACAACGTGCTGACATGAGGAAAGTTTCCAACCGATTTCTCATACACAAACAGCAGTTGACTGGCGTTGCCTGGTGAAACGTTGTTGTGATGCCTCGCATAAGGAGGAGAAATGCGTACCATCACGTTTCCGACTTTGATAAAGGTCGGATTGTAGTCTATGGCGATTGCGTTTTATCGTATTGCGACATTGCTGCTCTCGTTGGTCGAGATCCAATGACTGTTAGAAGAACATGGAATCAGTGGGTTCAGGAGAGTAATAGGGAACGCCGTGCTGGAGCCCAACGAACTCGTATCACTAGCATCTTTACTGCAGGCATCTTTACTGCATGGCTGTAACGGATCGCGCAGCCACGTCTCGATCCCTGAATCAACAGATGGGGCCATTTGCAAGACAACAACCATCTGCACGAACAGTTCGACGACGTTTGCAGCAGCGTGGACTATCAGCTCGGAGACCATGGCTGCGGTTACCCTTGACGCTGCATCACAGACAGGAGCGCCTGCGATGGTGCAGTCAACGACGAACCTGGGTGCACGAATGGCAAAACGTCATTTTTTCGGATGAATCCAGGTTCTGTTTACAGCATAATGATGGTCGAATCTGTGATTGCCGACATCGTGGCCAACGCACATTGGAAGCGTGTATTCGTCATCGCCATACTGGCGTGTCACCCGGTGTGATGGTTTGGGGTGCCATTGGTTACACGTTTCGGTCACCTCTTGATCGCACTGACGGCACTTTGAACAGTGGACGTTACATTTCAGATGTATTATGACCCGTGGCTCTACCCTTCATTCGATCCCTGTGAAACCCTACATTTCAGCGGGATAATGCACGACCGCATGTTGCAGGTCCTGTACGATCCTTTCTGGGTACAGAAAATGTTCGACTGCTGCCAGCACATTCTCCAGATCTCTCACCAATTGAAAACGTCTGGTCGATGGTGACCGAGCAACTGGTTCGTCACAATACGCCAGAAACCACTCTTGGTGATGTGTGGTATCGTGTTGAAGCTGCATGCGCTGATGTACCTGTACACGACATCCAAGCTCTGTTTGAGTCAATGCCCAGGCGTATTAAGGCTGTTATTACGGCCAGATTTGGTTGTTCTGGGTACCGATTTCTCAGGATCTTTGCACTCACATTGCGTGAAAATGTAATCACATGTTATTTCTAGTGTAATATATTTGTCCAATGAATACCAGTTTATCATCTGCATTTCTTCTTGGTGTAGCTATTTTAATGGCCAGTAGTGTAAAAATAGAGGCGAACAGAATGAGAAAGGCTCAATTCCTGAAAAGAAGATCACAAAGGGCGTGTGTCTACCTCAGGCCTTAGTGAAAATAGCATCGGAAGAATGTCTAACAAGTGCGCTGAACACTACATATGAGAGTGTGTCAACAGAATCTTTTTATTGCCTCGAAACGCCCTTATAGGAGGATGATATCCGGCTACATCCCTCTCTGCGCATTGATGTACAATAGTGTTTTAACACATATTTTCCAGCAACAATCATCAACCCCTATTTTGAAAAAAAATTTGAAGCAGCCTCTGTAACATTTACGATACTTGAATAAACAACATATAACTACTATTATCATGTCATGGAACTCCAGAAAGAGAAATGACTAAACGCGAAGTTGCAGAAGGTACTTCTCTCTGATACTCAATATCGATTTTTGATTGATCCAACTTATGTCCCACAGCTTTTAGGTAATTTAGCTACCTAACTGCAGGCTGTATTGGCAATTCCAGCTGAAGTTCATTTGTAATCTTCCTGTCATTATTTTCTGTGTAGAAGTCTATTATTTTGCTCAAGTCACTACGTTGTATGTTCGGATTCAAATGGTTCAAATGGCTCTGAGCACTATGGGACTCAACTGCTGCTACGGTCGCACGTTCGAATCCCGCCTCGGGCATGTATGTGTGTGATATCCTTAGGTTAGTTAGGTTTAACTAGTTCTAAGTTCTAGGGGACTGATGACCTCAGAAGTTAAGTCCCATAGTGCTCAGAGCCATTTGAACTATTTTGAACGCAAGTTCCGCACTTTTACATTCTGCTGCACTCCTATTCAGTAATGCTGATCTCTCTTTATAGTATCGGGTTGCCTGCCTCACATGAACCTCAGTGTGCGCAAATTTCTTTTTCAGTTTTTTCAAACTGAAATAACTCACACTTTTCCAAGTCACAATATTGTCCCACATTATCGTAATACAGTCCAGGTGACGTCTGTAACTTCGGTACTTGCTTGTATGGTTCTTGTTTTGTGTGCTCAATCAAAATGAGCAGTAAAAAATGTAAATGTCGTGTGACTAGGGCCTCCCGTTGGGTAGACCGTTCGCCGAGTGCACGTCTTTCGAATTGGCGCTACATCGGTGACTTCGCTTGTCGATGAGAATGAAATGATGATGATTAGGACAACACCCAGTCCCTGAGCGGAGAAAACTCTCCGACTCAGCCGGGAATCGAACCGGGGCCCTTAGGAATGACATTCTGTCGCGCTGACGACTCAGCTACGGGGCGGACAAATTGTGCTGTAGGAAAACACAGGCAGTGCAGTGCGACATCCACATCACATCATTTCTTACTGCTGCCGTTGCTACCGTGCGTCGTCCGCTAAAAGCGTTGCCCTCGCGCCGCCTCTGTCGCTGCTGCTGACGTGTGCCTTCTACTGTGCTGCGCTGCTGACTGCAGAATCGGGCATCTGTCTGCGATGCCGCCGCTCCTGTGCCCTGAGGCCCGCGCCGCTGTCTGCAGTGGCTGGTGCCGCTGCACCGCCCCTGCGTCGTCTGCAACCCCGCACTGCACATCGCGGCTGTCGCTGCTACTGGCTGCCCTCGCTCTATGGTCAGCGACCTCGCGCCAGTGTTGACAACTGCTGGTGCCACTGCACTGGCTGCTCTGCGCGCCGTCTGCGACCTCGTGCCGCTGTCCGAAGCCCACCTATCGAGATGTCCACCTCGACCCTGGACACCATCCGTCCGCTTCTGCTGAGACTGCACCGCCTGTGACCGCCTCCCGGCAGACTTTAGTACATTATAAACTGCTCTTCATGTCGGGACAGCCTTCGTCCCCACCCATGAGATTTCATGTTGACTTTTCGTCAGGGCGCTGATGACCATGATGTCGAGAACCCCCTCAACCCAAATCATCATCATCATCATCTTCTGGCTGCCTCCCGGGATGACCACTCTCTCCCAAAGTGCCGTCTTTCTGCTGGGCTGGTGCTGGCCTCTTTCTCTGTCTTTTGCAGGCGCCATCCGTCCCTTAGCGCACGAGAGAGCCCATCTTCTTCTTCTCTGGATCGCTTTTACTTCGAGGCTCCCGGCTTTGCAGCTGGCCTGTTTTGGGGTTGTTACAGTAATGCAAAATGGGTTCTCAAAACCGATCCATCGTTCTACGTGACGTCCGGCAGAGCAGATTCGATATTCCAAAGAGAGGTGACCAGTGCCTATGCCCATAACTGATGGTGTAACAGCTGCACACTAACCCACGACTAATCCCACACCTTGGACCACTGCTCAGCGAACGGCCTTGCCGCAGTGGTAACACCAGTTCCCGTCAGATCACCGAAGTTAAGTGCGAAATTAGATTTATAATAATACCTTCAGCTGCTAACAGGCGTTGATAAATATCAACGGGGCAGTTGAAAATGTATGCACCGACCGGGACTCGAACCCGGGATCTCCTGCTTACATGGCAGACATCTTCGAAAGAACAGACACGATATCCATACAAGTATACAGTTGTGGCAATACTGGCCATGACCTTCTTCTTCTGTGCGGATGCACACATATTCCCCGAAGTCTTACGGGACTTGGTAAGATTGTCTTCCACGAGTAATGAGTATGTTGGGGTGGGACACTACGAATGTAGTGTGTGGACATACAAGGTGAGAATGTGGGTCTCGCTGGAGGCGTAAGCGAGATAGTCCCTGCAGTCGCGCTATCTTCTGTTGCCTCGGTGACTCAGATGGATTGCCATGTAGGCAGGAGATCCCGGATTCGAGTCCCCGTCGGGGCACAGATTTTCAATTGTCTCCATTGATATATATCAACACCCGTTAGCAGCTGAAGGTATTAATACAATTCTACTCGTAATTTTGTTCTAGACAGTTGTAGGTCATCAATGGTTTCTGTTCTTTCCGACATGTCCGAAAGAACAGACACCATATCCATGGAAGTGCTGTCGGTCTGAGCTGGCATTTGGACGGCTGACCGTCCGGTCTGCCGAGCGCTGTTGCCATCAGCCCTTGTGGGGCAAACTGAGGAGCTACTTGATTGAGAAGTAGTGTCTCCGGTCTCGGAAACTGACATACGGCTGCGAGTGTGGTGTACTGGCCACATACCCATCCATATCTGTATCCAGTGACGCCTGTGTGCTGAAGATGACATGGGCTGAGGATGACACGGCGGCTAGTCGGTACTGTTCATCCTTCATGGACTGCTCGGACGGAGTTTAACAGCTGCACGGCCGCTGGCTGCCTCCTGGGACGACGACTGTGTCCCCAGGTGCCGTCTTTCATCTGGGCGGGTCCCAGTCTCTTCTCCTGTTTCTTCCAGGCACCATCCGTTCCTTGGCGCTGGAGAGGGACCGTCTTCTTATCGGGAGCTCTTTCACTTCCAGGTTCGTGATTCTGCCGCTGACCTGCGTAGCGATTATTCCAGTAATGCAAGATGGATTCTCAAAGACATTCCCCTCCTTTTGGTGACGTCAGGTAGAGCAGGTGATCTTTTCCTATAACTTGTGGCGTGCCAGCTGCACGCAAATCCATTACTAACCTGACACCTGGCATCACAAAATGGAGTCCAAATGTCGCTTCCAGTGAGTAGTCAGGCACTTGATGAAGTATGAATCGGTGCATGGTCCATCCAGGCTAGCTGAATACTTTGAACGAGTCGTGTGGAACTCGATCGAGAAATATATGAACAAATAGCAAGACTTAAATAACTATAATCTTTAATGCTTGTCTGAGCAAGACTGAATAAATGACCTGAATCATAGTACACTATTCCTGATTACCCAAAAAATTCTCTGGAGGGAGGTACGCGGCTAAGTTTGAACACGAGCAGAGCCAGAGAAAATATTAATGTCCAGGTCCCTGGCCGTATCTGCATAGATGTCCCTCCTGAAGAGCTATCTGAATTCTGCCTTTCAGACACCGCCACCTCCGCCATTATATTGTGCGATATGCCACATTCCCCTCCCATGTTGGCGTGCGGCCTTGTATGTGACCATATATCGTCACCGCCAAGGCGCTGCTGTTCCTCGCAGGTTCTCCACACATGTTGACGTGATACCTCATGAGTCCACACAACATCTTCTGCCAAGGCTCAAAGCAACACGCTTCCTATGGCATCCCCTTTGTACTGTGAGTACGTTCTAGAAAACTTATTCATTCTGACTGCTGTTCTCTTGCCCGTCAGGTGTTCCACTTTTACATATGTAACAGGCTATCCACAGGACATACAACATGTAATTGAAAACTGTCGTGATGATCCGTCTATTAACAAAGGATTCCAGATTAGTCTCCCAAACAGATCTTCGGAGGATGAAGGTAGCAATGAATAAAATATTGAGTAACTAACGAAAGGATGACATTCTACCAGTCAGGACGCAAATGACAGATGTTCGAGCAAGGTAATAATGCTGGAAATTCTGAAAAGGGGAGTGTTGAAGCTTAATTTATATATCGTTGGCGTCATTGAGCGAAACAGTAAGAAGACAATGAGCTCTGGTCAGACAAATATCGGGTAATACTAACGCCAACAGAAAATGGTGTAACAGCATTAGAATTTGTTATAAACTCTTCACCGAGCGGGGTGGCGCAGTGGTTAGACACTGGACTCGCATTCGGGAGGACGACGGTTCAATCCCGCGTCCGGCCATCCTGATTTAGGTTTTGCGGATTTCCCTAAATCACTCCAGGCAAATGCCGGGATGGTTCCTCTGAAAGGGCACGGCCGACTTCCTTCCCAATCCTTCCCTAATCCGATGAGACCGATGACCACGCTGTCTGGTCTCCTTCCCCAAACCAACCAACCAACCTATAAACTCTTCGGAGATTGAAAACTTCTGCTGGCCACCAATCTCCCTAGATATGAACATTATTGAGCATATCTGGGATGCTTTGCAACGTACTATTCAGAAGATATCTCCAGCTCCTTGTACTCTAATGGATTTATGGACATCCCTGAAGGATTCATGTTGTCAGTTTCCTCCAGCAGTACTTCAGACATTAGTTGAGTCCATGCCACATCGTGTTGCGGCACTTCTGCATGCTCTTGGGACCATACACGATATTAGGCAGGTGTACCAGTTTCTTTGGCTCTTAAGTGTAGTAACATTTTCTAGATGCATTGGACGTGTATTATAGAAGACTGCAAATACTTTAACTACCATACATGCATTTGTAAAGCTGAGAGTCCTGAAGAGATACATTGCTGAGTGAAATAGCGTGCGGCAGGAAGAACAGCAGTAGCGGGGGAGAGTCAGTCGTAGTCGAGTCTTGGGGGAGAAGTGACGGTGATCGGTTGGCTTAGATGAAGAGTTCCGGACCATAGTAAACGGTTTCCTTTCGAAGAAATTTTGAGTAGTGGGGAATAGCTAAGGATTGAATATTACTGGAGGGAAGCATCTGGGATTTGATTTTGACGCTGAAGCGACTCATAAACGAAAAGGTGTTGCCGCATTGCTTTGCGTATATTTAGCGATTACTAAACTTTTTAATTTTCATTGTTCGATGATTTCGAGTAATACGTAAAGAAGACGACTTATCAGTCTTATGTCTAAGGTTTTAGCAAGTTCCATCCACTTCCGCTAGTTAAAAGGAGATTTTCATTTAATAATTAAGAAGTAGTGTGACAGCAAATTCACAGTTCAGTAACGCTTGGTGTCTGTGATAGAAGTAAAAAGAGTTAAAATGTATTTAAATGTTACATTTGATATTTTGAGAAATTCAAATAAGTGCTGATTTCATTTTATTTTTCAGTTGTAATCATTCTCTCCATTTTCTTAAATGACATACGTTTTCAACACATTTTTAATGCAATGCCTGCTGAGAGTAATATTAGCAAATGAACAGAACTATGAGTGGATAGGATGTTGCTTTCCTTGACAAGTAGTAAATTATAACATGCAGCGCGGTGATTTTCTCTTTCAGCATATTATGTCGTAACAGTACTGTCGTTGGCAGTTGCTACTGAAGAGGACCAAGTGCCTGTTGCAGTGCCTAGTTACAAAACTCATCTGGAAGGTGGTTACCTTGTGGCATGCAGTGAAAACAATCAGACGTGGATACATACTCGACTCGTAATAGCTACCGCGAAGACGTTAGTTTCATTTAAAACTGTCGCTGTTCAAAGATATTTTGTTTCGAAATTTCCAAATTAATCTTAATTTGATTACATACTTTCCACAGTTTACCATCATTAAAGATTTTTCATTATGTACTTTCAAATGAGATGCAGATTACTAATTATATTGCCACAAGTTAAAAGATGACATGACTGTATATACTTCTGTACCATTTACACAAATAAATAAATAAATTACAGACCTCAGTTACGATTTGACTCAATGTGGACACGAGTCAGTTACTAAGGGAAGTAACGGCGGGCGACGGATCATCTCACCATTCTTCGTGGTCACATGTCGTACGGTGATGTTGGCGGCAGCCGGTTGGTCTGTTCGGCGAGTCGCGTCTGATCCGTGCGTCACGAATCGTCCGCCTTACCCGGTGTTGAAGCAGCGTCATCACGGTGTCGGAAGGTGCGGAAGGTGGATATATAGCAAGGAAATTCTGTGCTCAGTTAAGTGCTCAATTCCCAAGCACTGGACGATAACGATTTTTCCGTTTAATACTCAAATTGACGATGAATATTGGGATGGGAGTATGGATCAGATTGAAAGTCAGAAGAGGAAGTAGGCGACTGGACGGAAGAGTCGTCATGCACTCTTATTTCCAAGCTTTTTCAGGAACTTCTATTCACTCCTCTTCACTCTGCTAAGTTCACGACTTTTCGTTATATATATATTTTTTTTTCTGTCGATCTCGTCATTGGCGGACTAAATCTGCAATGCCACCCAATAACTGACCGCTGTCTCAGGACCACGCCTCCGGGTGCAGGGTGCAAATATTTTGTCCTACGTGGGCTGGTGTGTGAATCGAAAACTGGCGTCTTTCTCACCTATCCACTGTCGATGCTGTTTCCGGCGTTGCTCACACACTGTTTCGTTGTTCTTTTGCACAAAGGGACTCTGATTGCGGCTATTTCCTATTTCTGCGAGATGCCTGGACGGTCTCAAGTTTGTGCTTCGTCTAAGAATCTGCTGGCATTCGTGATTTATAATCAATGCCTTTTCTGACCAAGAAACCATTCATTTTATTTTATTTCTAATCAGGCTGACTTCTTCCACAGTTCGTAAGTTTCTCACGCCCCCCTGTGCGGATTTCTGGAGCATGATGTCTACTCTCCATTCCATTGCACGTGGGGGTGCATGAATTCTCCATATGGTTTCACTTTTTAACGGGACCTGAACGTGAACGAGGTGCATTTTTATACCTCGCTCTTGGTGCACACTACTCTTGATCAACAATGCGGAGGAAGTTGTGATTTTTTACCAACAATGAATGACATAAATTCAAGCTGTACAAGGAAATTTATTGGAATATCTGTTATAGTTTAAGAATTACAGTATTTTCCCTAATAGATGTTTTTATAATACACGTTCCCATTCTGGAACCATTTTGTGGTCCTTCATCAGTCTAATAGCATTCAAACTGTGGCAGACTGATGTCAACATTCATAGGACTTCGAGTTCGAGTCTCGGTCCGACACACAGTTTTAATCTGCCAGGCAGTTTCACAACAACGCACACTCCGCTGCAAAGTGAAAATCTCATTCAGGATTTATAGGAACACATTATGCCTCTCGTTTTGTAATTTGGAGTATATCTGAGGAAATAGAAAAACCCTTACTATACCACATTACTATTTTGTCTAAAAAACACTGCTAAAATTATATACAGAATGACAAACATAGATCATTACTCCGGTATATTAGGCATAATACAAGGATATTATCCCATTCTTGACTTGAGAGAAATTTGGTGAACATGGATAAAACCATTCTGAAGTTACATGAACCTAATGTCCTGAAAATATAGTTTCGAGAAAATGAGTAAAGAATGTCTAGAGTGTTTTTGACTCACCGTATGCCTCTTTCAGAACATTCCGGCAGCATAATTTTGCTGGCCAGCTGCTTCTTTATCCTCTGTAGACTTCTTCAGGAGCCTTTTCCTTACTCTGGACTCTTTAGCTGTGGCTTCCACAGCCCTTTCAGCTTCATCTAGTCACTGACGATCTATGGCAGTCAAGCAACTACCATATTGTTTCCTGGCTGGATGTCTAATTTGTCCATTACTTTTGTCCTGCTGATTACACCATCATTAAAACAGATGACAGCATCCATCACATCCATTTTGAGTACTGTTCATCCAACAAACACTGTTTTAGGTACTCTTTGCCACAAGTAGCTATTGAAACTCTTATTAGGGTTTAGAGTATGGCCATGTAGACATCTGCTAAGTAATTTTGTATTTGCAACGTCCCTGTATATTGGCTTTATTGTTTCCTTGACTGTGGCAGGTAAGAAATGTTTATGGTGATAATCCTTGCCTGTCGCATGAGCGTGGCTGGTTTGCAGACATTTGTACACAGAGCGTTCAAGACGAAATCAACAACTGAAAAGTAGATAAAAAATACATTTTTTGAAACGTTATAAAATTATTTTTTAGATGGTGACAAGAAATGTTTTCCAAAATTTCAGTCGTTTCACGTCCAAGTCCCCTTAATACAGGTTAAAAAATGTTCTGCCAGCCAGAAAGTTCACACGTTTCGACTGTGCGTTCTTGATACTTTTGTGCCTGTGCTTTATCTTAGTGCCCGCAGGGGTCCACAATTACCTGCGCCTTTCACAGTTATCAGCCAGGCTCTCCGCAAGGTGTCCATTCTTAAGCGAGGCGAGGTTAACCGCCAGGCTACCCACTGCATGTGTGCAGAATGCGTCTCTGGCGCTCGTTGTATGAAGTGGCTTTCACCTCGTTCTGGATTGCCTGCGCTGTGACTCAGCTAAATTAGCCCCCGTGGAGGCATCACAGTTGTCAAAAGCTTTCCCTAATTCCACAAAATCTATAAACGTAGGTTTTCACTTCTTTAACCTATCTTCTAAGGAAAGTTGCCAACATATCTCCGGAACCCAAGCACATCTTCCCCGAGGTCGAACCCTACCATTCACTCCATTCTCCTGCAAAAAAAAAAAAAAAAAAAAAAAAAAAAAACATGTCAGTACTTGGCAACCATGACCTACCGAACTGTCCACACATGCTTTTGTTGGAATCACGTTTACACCTGCTTCTTCTTGAAATTTGAAAATTGGAAATTTGTGGTAAATTCCTATGGGACCAAATTGTTGAGAACAACGGTCCCTAGGCTTACACACTATTTAATCTAACTTAAACTAACTTACGCTAAGGGCAACACACATACCCGTGCCCGACGGAGGATTCAAACCTATGACGTGGGGAGCCACGCGAACCGTGCAAAGGCGCCTCAGACCGCGCGGCTACCACGCCTGGCTTGAGGTCTGAAGTTCCTAGTTTCATATATCTTGCACACCAGGTGGAATACGTTTGTCGTGGCTGGCTCTCCCAAGGATATCAGCAGTTCTGAGGGAGTCTCGTCTACTCCAGGGGCTTGTTTCGGCTTAAGTCCTTCAGTGCTCTGTCTAATTCTTCTCGCAGTATCATGTTACCCATTTAATCTTCATATGCTTCCTCTTCTCTTTCTACACTATTGCCTTAGAGTTCATTTGCCTTGTAGATCCTCTCTGGACATTCCTCCCACCATTGAGCTTACCACTCTGCTTAGGACTACTGGCTTTCCATTTGAGTTCTTGAGATTCACACAGCTGCTTCTCATTTGTCTGCAGGTCTTTTTCATATTCTGTAGTCGATATCTTGGGTCTTGTGATAACACCTTTGACTAGACTTTTTGACAGAATAAACCGCCATTTGACGGTGTATGACTGTATTTGTCTTTTGTGCGATCTATATTTCAGCATTGTACTCGACAATGGCCTAAATCTAGATAATACAGAAGACAAATAAAGTAATACACAGCAAAATGGCCGTTTATTGTTTCAAAAATACTGCTTGACTATGGCCCAGCACCATCGAAAATTTATTTTCTTTGATGAGTAATCAATATGTCCTCGGTCCCAGCTTCAAACCCCGCCAACGCCTGAATTTTAAACAAGAAGTATCAGCAATGACGGCTAATGTCTTCCGGCATAAGAAGTCACTCTCATTCAGCCAACCGCCTTTTCAGTGAGGACGGAGGAGCGGACAGAGGTTCAGGGCACTCGCTTGCCCTTGGGGTGGGAAAATGCAACTAAAGACGGACGAATCAGTAAAGATTAACGGCATGAGGATGCGGAAGGCAATGACAACCACTGCATTCAAGACACAGAATGTACACCCACAGGATATGGGGCGTATAATTGTAGAATACTGCCATGATGATCTCTCCACTGGCTAGACATTCTGGATTAGTCCCCCATTCGGATCTCTGGTAGAGCGCTGCCGAGGGGGAGGCGACCATGAGAAAAAAAAAATTGAATAGCCAACGAAAGACTAACGTTCTACGCCACGGTGCATGGAATGCCAAAAATTTGAAAAGCGAAGTGCAGCAGCAGAAAAAAATATAACTGCAGTAGGATA
Source organism: Schistocerca piceifrons (assembly GCF_021461385.2). Classification (NCBI taxonomy): domain Eukaryota; kingdom Metazoa; phylum Arthropoda; class Insecta; order Orthoptera; family Acrididae; genus Schistocerca; species Schistocerca piceifrons. The sequence goes on from NC_060139.1 coordinate 49,044,465, forward strand.
TGTTATGAATAGGAAGGTGGGACAGAGTGAGTTAATGTGAACAGTTCAGTGACAGGGTTGTTCTCATCAAAATAGGCAGCAGAAACATCCATAAAGACAGACCAGGTTTTACATGCAAGCGTTGAAAGCAGAAGGTGAAGAGATAAAGTATATGATGGTATTGAACGGATAATTAATTTAGTTAACTGAAATGACAATCTAATAGTTATGGGGGTCTGGCACGACATTTTAGAGGAAGGAGAAGAAGGAAGAGTTACAGGAGAATATGGGGAAGGAGAAAGTTCTGCAATAAGTTTCATCTAGTAACAGAGAATACTCCGATAATCGATGTTACGGCGAAATAGCTGCATGAAAAATGTGATCGAATCGAAAAAGAAATTGTTGTCCCAAGGACTGACGCTGCATGTAGGAGAGTCAAAGCAGCCTTTGGAGATATTAATGGCAAGCGTTTATACTTCAACAGAGGACTGAGGACAGAGCGGATATGTGGGAAGAATAAATTGAAGTCATCTATGAAGGGGAAGACTTATCTGATCATATGATAGAAGATAAATGAGAGTCGATGCAGAAGTGATACAGGATACAGTATTACAATTTGGATTGAAAATAACTTGTGAAGACTTAAGTTCGAGTAACTCAGAAGGGGTTGTCAAAATTCCATCTAAAATTGTTGAGAGGAAGTAGTAACAAAATTATTATTAACGTTGGTGAGCAGAATGTATGAGACTGGCGATGGAAAAAGATAATCTTTCCAATTCCGGAGATTGAAAGAGCCGACAAGTGTGAGAATTATTGGACAATCAGCTTATTAGCTCATGCATCCACTTTCAATACAAGAATAATATACAGAAAATGGAAAAGAAAATTGAAGGTGTCTTAAATGATGAAGAGGCTAAAGACTTAAGAAAATTCAAGACACTTTCATAGGCTCTGACGACCTGGAAAAATCGACCGACGATATAAAATCGAGGAGTATCTTCGAAACTCTGAGGAAAATAAGGGTTAGCCACAGGAATAGACGGGTAATATACAACATGTATAAGAGCGAAGATGAACAATAAGAGTGAAAGACGAAGAGCGAAGTGCTCGCATTAGGAAGAGTTTATGACAGGGATGTTGTTTTTCGGCACTACTGTTCAATCCATACATCGAAGGACCAATGATGTAAATAAAAGAAAGGTTCAAGATTGGAATTAAAACTAGAGGTGAAAGGATATCAATGATAAGATTTTCTGTTGACATTGATGTCCTCAGTGAAAGTGAAGAAGAATTACAGAATTTGCTGAATGGAATAAACAGTCTAATGAGTACAGAAGATGGACTGAGAGTAAATCGAAGAAACACAAGAGTGATGAGAAGAAACTCAACATCTGGATTGCTGATCACGAGGTAGATGAAGATAAGTAATTCTGTTATCAAAGCAGCAAAGTAACCCATGACGGACGGAGCAATGAGGACTTCGAAAGCAGGTTAGCACTGGCAAACTGCGCGGAGTATCTCGGCACTGCAGTTACAATGAATGCCATGCCCGGGTGGTATAGTGATTAACGCAACTGCCCCCTAAGCAGAAGATACCATGTTCGAATCCCGGTCCAGCATACATACCGCTGATGCCGCACGAAGTCGTGATACAGCCGAAATCAATAGCCCCTTCCCTTTTCTTCCCTTTCTCCCCCATCTTTCTTTTACATAATTTGTTTCACAACTATGGATTCATACACCGCGTGATGTTTTTCGTCAGCATGTTTTGTCGTTATTTACCATTACCCACTCCGAACGTTTTATTCCTCGTCACATGTCTGCGTAGTGTTTAGAGGACAAAGTGCTAATAAGCCGTTGAATGCTTTTCATGCCATGGCACCCGTAGCGGTATTCAGACAGCTTTCAAATCTCGAATTCTAGTAATATTTTACTGATAAACGTATCTCTATTCTACGATGCGTTGTTTTTTCTAATCAGAATCACTATTACACGGATTTGCAAGTAGGTCACCATTTTCACTTACACGTTGAAACCTTCCCGTCCCCTCTATATCTCTTTTGTTACGCAACCTTCCCGTCTACAATAACCTATTAAACCTTCCCTTAGAATTTATATCTAATGCTAAATAATAACAAATGAAATCATCCCTTTGAAATTAATTCTCTTTCTCAATAATAATAAGTGCAATCTTCGCATACGAATTTAAATGCTGCTAATTAAAACTGATTTTCTGATTATTTCGACGAAACATAGAATGTGTCGTCGCCGTGGCACTCAGTCGTTATCTGCAATAACCCAAAACTGTTCCTTACCTTTTTTACTGTTACTGGATTGTCATCTGACTGCTACATCGAACTGCGACATGCATATACTTACTCTGTTTTACTGTACTCTATTAGCTAATGGTGGGCTGTCATAATAAGTGGCTATACTTATTACCAAAGCTGACGTTATTCTTTAATTAATTTGACTGAAGATACGTAATTCATAGTTAAATTTTTTTTGGACAAGAATAAAATTTTGCAAAGTTTTATGTTGATGGTTTTTTGGATGGATTACAATCAGCAATGCAATATTGCTGGCAAAATTTAATTATATTCTGAAAACGATTCTTCAATTATTTACTGTTGGTAATTAAATGATTTTACAAACGTTCAAATGGGACTTACTTTGTACAATAATCTTATAACTAGCATTGCGCAAACATACCTTCAGTAGTCTTGAGATTCTCAAAAAAAAAAAAAAAAAAAAGCAATTCAACAATATTAGTTACTCTTATGATAATAGTTATCTGATGTTTCTGTACATCCGTTTATAAGCTCTTGTAAATCATAGCTGGTGGCTGGCAGGCACAACACTCCTCTCAACCTTTCGCTTCAGACCTGCTACCGACTCGCTTCACATCTCGCTTACTACTGACTTCCTACGAACGGTAAAGTGCGGTCTCTCCCGCCAACAATGCTTTCTGGTATAGACAATCCCTGCTACCATTACAAAATATATCAATGAGCGGTCTTTCCCGCTCTTTTCTTAAAATGTATCCATACGCGGTCTCTCCCGGCCTTTTTAAAATTATATCAATGTGCGGTCTCTCTCGTCAACAATACTTTGGTGCAGACATTCCCTGCTACCAAAATAAATTTCCAAAATGACAAATATTAATTATTCCTACTTAATCCTATCAATAAAGTATAAACATCTTTCATAAATTGTGGTTTGACAACAGACAATAGAAATATACACGTCTTACAACATTGAACACAATTATTTTTGGCAGCTGTTTTTGAGAAGTATTTTAGAGTATAATCACGCAAACTGAACAATATCATATACTGATGAAAAAATAATAATTTCAGTAAATATGTCTCACTTTAATAATGAGCGATACTTCATACTTTTCAATACGATTTTCAGGAAAAATCTGAGGCTCAAATAACATGCATATCTCTGCCAAAAGCTCGCCGTTCTCACTAGGCACATATCCCTCGTGCGTGGCCTGCACAGTATCAGCACATGTGGACATGCAGCTCTTCCAGTACGACCACGGATCTCTCTCAAATTCCCGTCCATCGTTCCGCGAAACGATAAGGCCCCAGACTCGTACCAGTCGTGTGGCAGCTCAGAGAATATTAAAGGCAGCAAAAAATGAGAAACACACCGCCGTTGCCAAAGGTGCGCACACCAGTTTGTGAGTGGAGCAGCTCACGAACGGCTAGCGTGGAAACCGGCTGCTGTCGGTTTTTCCGGAGAGAACAAAGGGATGCGCTGGCGCAGCGAGGACGGCCCTGGGAAAACGCACGCAGTACTCAGGTGAGGCTCACCGCGTCGGTACGGAGTAGGTGTTGGTCTTAAAATGAACACATCATTATAAACCTTAATATTGTTCATTTAACAAGTTATAAATTTATTTTTCAAGAAGAAAATATTACCTTTTGCGGCGGGCGGCCGTGGCAGGGCCTCACACCCGACACTATCAGGTTTCAGATGTCCCATCTTCAGATTCACACTAAAATGTCAGTCCCCAAAGGATGCAGAACTAAAGTTAAAACAGTGCATCCCTGGCATGTAGCATGCAAAAGATATCCTCTTCAACTCCACGTCAGCCAGAAAGCAGAGGATATTCTCTTGAAGCCACTTACCAGGGATGTACTGTTTTAGCATAACTTTAAACTATTTGAACCTTACTCATCTTCCTAGAACTTACATTTTAATATGAATCTGAAAATGGGATGTACGTCCTGAAACCGGGTCGTACTTTCCGTTTTAGTAATGCACAATTTTTATAACTGGAGAGGATTTTATCATTGACGACGAATAACGGTGTGGATGTCCCGTCACGAGAAACGTGTGTTTTAAAATTATCCTGTTGAAAAGACTCAGACATCCAGATATTCATCTAAGTTTAAAAATTTACTTTGCTCTATGTCAGATATTTTTATGTATTTGCACAAATGATCAAATATTTTGTGGTTTCATATTTCAATTCATTCTGAGCCAATGACAACTTTATTAACGATTAATACAGGTCAGCTTTTCTACCAGTACTGTAGCGTTAGAGTTCTCCGTTTTTATCAAACTGTGATGGATTTACAGAAATTTTGTTTGCGGATTCATATATTGTGTAAAAGTGGTGAAAAGGTCAAAACCCATAACTCCTTGTAGATGCATTTCCATTTCGATTGTAGCGGACACAGGTCACTCCATACGCTTACTATTGTCAAGCAATAATAATTTTTAATTTTTAACAACAAAGGACCGAACTTAGGCGATCCTAACAGCTCTTTTTTTTCAATTATGAGATCCATCTCTGAAATGTCACAGCTTACTATACAAGATCTAATACGTGTGGCAGTACTCTTATTCTATATTTATTCCATAGAGCCCTGACGTCAATTACATTCATGGCAGATCAACAACAGGTCTGTAAATAATGATTCATTCCGTTTAATCTACTACTTTACCAAATGATTGAGGTCGATCGTAGTAACATATCCAACTTTACTTCGCCTTGAATTATTTTCAAAATTTCATTGTTAATAAACAATGATCGTCTGTTCAGCCAGTGTTAGTAGTTACACTGTGATTAAAAAAAGAGTGAAGCAAGAAGATATATACAGCACCGTCATCATCATCATCATCACTGACGAAGTCATCATCATCAACTGCCACTTACCATCGACTGCTCGATGAGGGATAACTTCATACCTTTCCTTGCGTTAAGTACAGTAAAGCTTATTTATTATTGTTCTGTGTGTTTTTGTATTTTACATCGTCTATATACAACCTGCCAGACTGAAACAGAATGTGAGACGAACAGAGAGATGTCAGTGAGTCTTCCTCGCAGAGGCATTTAGTAACGTCTAATATGTAGTCCTATAACGCACTGCTTCAGCTTTTTTTCACAGTTAACGTAACAGAAAAATGAAGTAGACTTTAACTTATTATACACCTGGGCGTCAAAATAGAGTACTTGCTCAGTTGGAAGTTACGGACGTATTTCGGCATTCAGATTAGATGATCAACGGTAACCGCTAAAACACCTTTCAGAATTCTCGTTAGATGTTTAACGGACACGAAAACACAAGGATAACAGTACAGGGGCTTAAGAAACTGATCCGTTGAATACCAATTAACCGTAATACCGAATGGTCTACCTCGCATCGATGTCAAAGAAACGTAGACACTTAAACACTCTCATGTGCTTTGTGAGGACACCCTTTTCATCTGAGACTATGTAATGAATAGAACTAGCGAAATACTGCTTATCGACTGTTACAGTGCAACACAGACGACGCAACAAAAAATTTACAAAATAAAAATAGTAATCTATACCCTGCATTATGAGATACGTCTCAGTACAATCAACGGGGCTTTAATACAGTATATGGCATGTTATTGTAACAACAGCGGCATTAGAACAAACTATATTCGGGTGACTGTCACAGAATTATAACTTGAAGCATGGCACTCCGGCCGGTTAATTGGTGGGATGTCTTGAAGCATTCTCATGAACGATATAGAGTAAGTACATTACATTTAGGAAAAACGTTCATTTAACTTGATGCAAGTCAGGGTTTTGCAATTGTGTCTCTCACACCAGGAGGAAAAGTACGCTTGTTACAGATATTTAAGTGAACTACGCAGCAGCAGACTGGCGTTGTTCACTTTTTACAATACTTGGCAATTGTTTTACCAAAGAGCCTTAATCAATCGGCAGTGGTAAACTAGTCCAAGTCATCATTTTCCCCTTAACACCTTTGCTTACGTGTAGTAGAAAGACTAGTGCTGATTAATTACCGTATATGGAGCTTTTTAGAAGGGTGTCTACATACCTGCAAAGCCAGAAAGAAAGGCTTGCAGGGTAATAATAAAACAATTATAAAATTTTCTGTACAGTACCTAAGAGTATCCCTGCATACCCCAAATATAAAGGATCTCATGTGTGTGGATGCGGCTCCATTTCGTACGACTCACTTAGAGAGCATGCAAGTATTGGAAAGAGTGCATTAGTAAAATTAATGTGAGTAAGCTTCTGCTTTCAGTCCAGGAGCGGCAAGTGCAGAAAACTTTGGGTTGGAAGAGCACAAGGCGGCAGTGAAGGATGTGGCCATGCAGCGGTGAAATTCAGTTTCCTCCGCCGAGCTTAACTTTGCTCCCTTCGGATGCCCAGCGGGCGGTCTCGGTATTGAAAAGTTACTGCGGCTAACTACTTCCTTCGTCCAGCTGGTGGAGAGAGCTGCAGGCAATTAAAACGTGTAACCTGTGGCTGTAAGAGGGAGATGTTTTTTAAGTGGCCATAATTTCGTTACTTTCAGTGGCCTACAGCCCGTTATAGAGAACTAGATAAATGTCCGAGCTATCAGTCCACGTACTATTCGCCATTGCACTGCCGTTTGTATCCTTTACGCAGATCTGTGTGGGTAACCAGATAATAAGTATAATGGCTGAGAGATTATTAGAATTGCACTGAAGGATAACGTTTCCTTTTTCATAATGGATTTGATCTTGCACAATACAAATGTATTCCAATCAGAAGTGGACAAGAAGAAGAAATATTATTGATGTTCAGTGAGGGAGAAATATATTCGTCTGAATCTCAACACTAGTTAATAGATGGGTAGCATCTTTCCGCAGAGCTTCCACAGTTAAATTCACAAGTTGTCAGCAGAAATTTTTGTTTCAAAATACATTTCAGCTTCCCAGGTAAAATGCATAATGATAATAGAGGTTTTTTAAAGAAATGATCGTATGAGCATGATGAATACAACAAGAGAAATATTTTAAGTACTTCTTCTAAATGTAGTATAGATTTCAGCGACAGGAAGTCTTTCCTCTAAGTATTTGTATGGACTGTAGTCATTTATGGAAGTGAAACATGGACGATAAACAGTTAAGAGAAGAAGAGAATGAAAGATCATCAAATGAGGTGCTACAGAAAAATGCTGAAGATTAGATGGGTAGATCACTCAACTAATGAAGAGGTACTAAATGGAATTGGGGATAAGAGAAATTTTATGAACAACTTGACTAAAAAAAGAGCTCTGCTGATGGTAAACATTCTAAGACATCAAGGGATCATCAGTTTAGTACAGGAGGGAAGCGTGGAGGGTAAAAATCGTAGAGGTAGACCATAATGTAGAACAGAAGAAGAAACAGGAGTCAATTTAGAAGAGATAGGGGATCCAGGATTAGAATCAGTATTTAAGAGAGCTTTGGATGACTTAACATTAAATAACGGATCGATATCATTCCATCAGAAATTCTAAAATCATTTGGGGAAGTGGGAACATAACGACTACTCACGTTGGTGTGTAGACTGTATAAGCCTGGCAGTATACCGTCTGACTTCCGGAGAAATAACATCCACACAATTCCGAGGACTGCAAGAGATTACAAGTGAGAATTATCGCAAAATCACCTCAACAGCTCATGCATCCAAGATGCTGACAAGTATAATATACAAAAAATGGAAAAGAGAACTGAGGAGGTGTTGGATGACTGTCGGTTTGGCTTTATGAAAGGTAAGGGCACCAGTGTGGCAATTCTGACGTTGCGGTTGGTAATGGAAGCAAGACTAAAGACAAATCAAGACACGTTCATAGAAGTTGTCGACCTAGAAAAAGCGTTCAACAATGTATAATGGTGCAAGTTGTTCCAAGTTCTGAGAAAAATAGGGGTAACCTATAGGGAGACACGGGTAATATACTATATGTACAAGAACCATAAGGGGATAATAAGAGTGGATGACTAAGAACGAAGTGCTCGGATTAAAAAGGGTGTAAGACAGGGATGTAGTCTTTCGCCCCTTCGCCCTTACTATTCAGTACGTATCTCGAAGAACCAATACTGGAAATAAAAGAAAGGTTCAGGAGTTGAATCAAAATTCAAGGTCAGATGGTATCAATGATAGGATTCGATTACGATATTGCTATCCTGAATGAAAGCGAAGAGGAACTACATGAGAGTAGAACTACATGAGAGCAGAATATCGATTGAGAGTAAATCGAAGAAAGACGAAAGTAATGGGAAGTAGCAGAAATGATAACGGCGAAAAACTTAACATCAGGACTGATGGTCAGGAAATAGGTGAAGTTCAGGAATTCTGCTACCTAGGCAGCAAAATAACAAATGACGGACGGAGCAAGGAGGCTATCAAAAACAGACTAGCAACGGCAAAAAGAACATTCATACCCAAGAGAAGTCTGCTAGTATCAAATATAGGCCTTAATTTGAGGAAGAAATTTCTGAGAATATAATTTTGGAGCACATCACTGTATGGTAGTGAAACATGGACTGGGGGAAAACCGGAACAGACGAGAATCCAAGCATTTTAATACCGGTGTAATATACGAATGTTGAAAATTTGGTGGACTGATATGGTTTGGAGTCAGGAGGCTCTGCACAGAATCGGAGAGGAAAGGAATATATGGTAAACACTGGCAATGAGAAGAGACAGAATGATAGGACATTAAGGAATGACTTCCATGGTACTAGAGGGAACTGTAGAGGGTAAAAACTGTACTGGAAGACAGAGATTGGAATACATCCAGCAAACAATCGAGGACGTAGGTTGCAAGTGCTACGCTGAGATGAAGAGGTTGATCAAACCAATGTCTGGACTGATTATCACAACAAGAACGTGTGTTTGATGAAACTAACTACAGTATGTAAGTAGACAAAGAAAATAATGGTATTACTGTGCCAAAGAGAACTGTTGAGCAAGCTTAAGTACCCTTTTAAGCAGCAAAATGCACGTGTTAGGCCAACATGCCGAATGTGAATAAAAAAAATTAAAATATTTCACGCTATGGGAAAAAAGATAGCTTTTATACTGCAATGCAAGACACTAAAAATGCGGTCTTTGTTCGATGGGAAGCTGCTCAGCAGTGATGGTTTCATCATACCGGTAACATCTGAAGAGCAGGTTTGCTGCCATTTGCACGTATGTTACAAATTAAGGGAATGAATGTTTATTCTGTATCGGAAAACCATCGATCGTTTGTACCTTTAGTAAGGGAATTCCTTTCTCTCATTATAATGGTTAATGGATTTCATAATGAAACATGAAATGCAAATGACAAGTAATACGGATTTCATGAAATCAACCATCCCTTTGCTTTATCAAAATAAATACCTTTCTTACAGGTGTATTAAAATATCAGTTTGGTGAATTTCAACGGATGGTGTAAAGCTAACATAGGCTCCATAATAAATAACGCATTAAATAATGGCTAATCAGTCCTTTAAAACACGCACATTTAGGCAGAACTAAACACCAGTCTAATTAAAACCAATGCATAAAATTAGGTTTGAAAAACTCTGAAAGCATAACACAATATGCTAACAAAATAATGCCAACTGATAAAGCAATAAGTGCCAAACAGTATTTCAATGAAATGTCGATACCATGAAGCGGCTGATTTTAAATGTTGTCTACTCGTCACTTTACATAGCAGCGTGGCTGACTTGCCGTGTGCAGGATAGGTTCTTGTGCATTTATCTGCCCCGTTCCTTTTGCGTCATGTTTACCACTTTTCTTTAACGTGTTTAGTATTTTATTAAAGCAGTGTTGAAGGCACCTACCGTTAAGCTTAACTATAACCTAACTACTTGACTTGTTATCTAGTGTTTTTAACACACTTTCGCTACAAATCTCGAATGAGTGCCCAGCATCAAAACTCAAGCGAGCGCCTTTAGCTCACAGCACCAGACTGGTGTAGTGACACAAGTATCAAGTACGCGAGAAACGAACCAGGATCCAATGTTCACGCGTAAGTTAAGAACAGAGTTTATACCCGCCCCCTGAAGGTCTCACCGTAGTCCACAAATTGGGTAGGCAACGGTTCCGCCAGCAGGAGGCCAAGACGCCTCTTAACATCTATATTTGGTAAAACAGAGCGTTCACACATCCTCGCTAAACTCTGTTCTCCAAATTCCCGTTGCTGATAGCAAATCGCTTTACCATTACTAGTCGAACATGGACCTACAACCATGTCCGCTGTTGCTAACACGAGCCCCAATTGTATTCTCATCTCACAGCAAGAGGCCAGAGGCAAACGCAGGGTGGATAGACTCGATACTAAACCACCAAAGAAGCCCCGCATGCATGGCACAATGTTATTCAGTGAAAGTATGTTATATACACTCCTGGAAATTGAAATAAGAACACCGTGAATTCATTGTCCCAGGAAGGGGAAACTTTATTGACACATTCCTGGGGTCAGATACATCACATGATCACACTGACAGAACCACAGGCACATAGACACAGGCAACAGAGCATGCACAGTGTCGGCACTAGTACAGTGTATATCCACCTTTCGCAGCAATGCAGGCTGCTATTCTCCCATGGAGACGATCGTAGAGATGCTGGATGTAATCCTGTGGAACGGCTTGCCATGCCATTTCCACCTGGCGCCTCAGTTGGACCAGCGTTCGTGCTGGACGTGCAGACCGCGTGAGACGACGCTTCATCCAGTCCCAAACATGCTCAATGGGGGACAGATCCGGAGATCTTGCTGGCCAGGGTAGTTGACTTACACCTTCTAGAGCACGTTGGGTGGCACGGGATACATGCGGACGTGCATTGTCCTGTTGGAACAGCAAGTTCCCTTGCCGGTCTAGGAATGGTAGAACGATGGGTTCGATGACGGTTTGGATGTACTGTGCACTATTCAGTGTCCCCTCGACGATCACCAGTGGTGTACGGCCAGTGTAGGAGATCGCTCCCCACACCATGATGCCGGGTGTTGGCCCTGTGTGCCTTGGTCGTATGCAGTCCTGATTGTGGCGCTCACCTGCACGGCGCCAAACACGCATACGACCATCATTGGCACCAAGGCAGAAGCGACTCTCATCGCTGAAGACGACACGTCTCCATTCGTCCCTCCATTCACGCCTGTCGCGACACCACTGGAGGCGGGCTGCACGATGTTGGGGCGTGAGCGGAAGACGGCCTAACGGTGTGCGGGACCGTAGCCCAGCTTCATAGAGACGGTTGCGAATGGTCCTCGCCGATACCCCAGGAGCCACAGTGTCCCTAATTTGCTGGGAAGTGGCGGTGCGGTCCCCTACGGCACTGCGTAGGATCCTACGGTCTTGGCGTGCATCCGTGCGTCGCTGCGGTCCGGTCCCAGGTCGACGGGCACGTGCACCTTCCGCCGACCACTGGCGACAACATCGATGTACTGTGGAGACCTCACACCCCACGTGTTGAGCAATTCGGCGGTACGTCCACTCGGCCTCCCGCATGCCCACTGTACGCCCTCGCTCAAAGTCCGTCAACTGCACATACGGTTCACATCCACGCTGTCGCGGCATGCTACCAGTGTTAAAGACTGCGATGGAGCTCCGTATGCCAAGGCAAACTGGCTGACACTGACGGCGGCGGTGCACAAATGCTGCGCAGCTAGCGCCATTCGACGGCCAACACCGCGGTTCCTGGTGTGTCCGCTGTGCCGTGCGTGTGATCATTGCTTGTACAGCCCTCTCGCAGTGTCCGGAGCAAGTATGGTGGGTCTGACACACCGGTGTCAATGTGTTCTTTTTTCCATTTCCAGGAGTGTATGTCATGAGAATGACTGATCTGTTTCAGAGAATAGCAGTTGTTTGAAGAGCAGAAGTAACGGAACTTTAATCTTTGAGAAGCTCAGTAATATGCTTCTTCCGGTTCAGAGTTTCATCATCATGTATGCCCTAAAATTTGGTACATTGTGCACTATTTATTGATGCCTTCTCATGTGCTACATCAGTTGTTGGTTAGATTATTTGTTATACGGAATTGTATTTAGTGTTTAAAGAGTGTACAACCTGAAGGAAAGTGCCAATGCCAGGACTTGAACCTGGGCTCTCTACTCACTAGGCAAGTGTACTATCCACTGAACACCCCTGGTACTATAGCTAACAAAACTGCCCATAATACCATACCCCAGCGCCCTACTTAACACAGACTTCAATTCACACCTGAGGTGAATGTAAGGAGAGTCTATTTTTCAGAGAACCACTTAAAAATTATGTAAAAAACATGACAAACCATCTCCTCTGCAACCTTCGCTCTAATGGAATTTATTATAAAAAATTCCGATGCTGCTTGCTGAATGTTAAGCTGACAGTCATTCACATTTGTGAAGAATATGAGTGGATCCAAAATTGAACCCTGTGGGACACCTTCTGCAATTTCTGCTCTCTCACTAAAATTTTCTATCTTTCACGTGGTCTGAACTGTTGAGCGTAATTTCTGACATTCAGTTATGTTAAGTATGATACAAACCACCAGTGTGTTAACGCTATCAGTTCCACAGAACTTAAGATTTTATGAAAATGTAACATGATCTACAAAGTCGAACGCCTTGGAGAGATCACAAAAACACAAAATGACGATATTTTATTATTTAAGCCATCCATCATTTCGTAGGTGAACGTATAAATAGCATTCTCAGTCGAGTAACACTTCCGGAATCCCAACTGTGATATGCTAAGTAAACTGTTATTACATAAACGCAAGATTACTTGGGAGTATAGCTCTCATTCTAACACTTTGACGAAATTTGTCTGAAAGGAAATTGGACAATAATGAATTAAACCAGTCTTGTCACCTTTTTCATGAAGACGTTTAACAACTGAATGCCTTAGTCCCTCTGCAAAGACCTCCTTTACCAGTGGTTCATTACATATACATCATTAAGGGCATTGAGTATTAAGTTGTAATTTGTTTTCAGAACTGTATTTTAAATCCCATAAAAACTATATGAGCTTTTTTTAGAATTTTCGGAATTATATTATTGACAGTAAAGAATGCTGGTACTACTTCCAGTTACTTAAAGTTTCGTGGAATCACATTTTCAATTGTAATAACTGAATCATGAAAGACTGCCAGAAAAACATAGAAAAATCATCTAACTCTGAATATTAGCTTATAAGCCTTGTACCGTAGAGGCGTACAGTGCAAGCTGCTTTCTTCAGTCCATTAAGAGGTCTTACTCAATGAAAAACAGCTGAATTAACGCTCTCTGATTGCGAATTGGTGAGAGAATGCGACACAGTCACGTTCCATCTGTAAGCGTACAGCCCATACAGCCCCAAATGCCGTGTATAGCGGTCCTCAAACATGAAGCGACGCAGAGATCCAGGGAGTTGCAGTGCTCCAGTCCGAGAAGGGCACCAGATCCCGCAGCCTCAGGGGACCAATAGCCTACAGTAAATCCTACTGTAGTGACCATTATTTTCCGTTATCCTTGTACACCGAGAAGACCATGCAAAGCTTCCAAATTTAGCCATTAACTTCACCAAAAGAATTGATACCCAACTAAAAAATCGCATGTTTCTTATGTATTGCTATAAAAGTCAACGAAATGAAGCAGACTCACACACATTGACAACATCAAAAGAAATGGCTTAATACACACAAAAAACGCACTTGAAAATGAGAATTATTTCTCGAAACGCGTCGTGCTAAAAGTAAAATAAAGAAAAATCGTGAGTAGTAGTGGAAGATTTATTTATTTATAGACAAACCTTTTATTTCTACAGTCGCAGGCTTTCAAAAACTATTTTTAAACAGATACCGAACAAGTCTGAGATAGATAGAATAGGCCATCGTGGTTCAATAGCCGCGATTGAAAGATACTTCAAAAGGGCCTCTATGAGGAGTAAGGCTTGTGTGATGACGTGATAGAGGACGAAATGGAGGCGAATATATAAGAGATAGGGGATCTAGTATTACAAGCAGAATTTAAAAGACCTCTGGAAGACTTTAAATCAAATAGGGTACAAGGGATAGATAACATTCCATCCATTTTGTGTATATATTCTTATATGTAATCAGAATGTAACAACAACCACGGGAGCTGCAGCCTTAACGCATAAAGAATTCAACACATCTCTTATAAGTATGCACTTAACAGTGTATGTAATGTGGCTGATAATGATAATCGCCAAATTTGTGATTCCCTGAGCAATATGCAACACCTGTTTTAGCAATGTTGCTGTGGGAGTTGCTTTACAAGATCAGAGGAATGTAAGTCCATACTACCCCTAGTAGGAGTATAATATAGTAAATCAGTGTTCTGTTCAAGACTGCTATCAGAGATCTAACCTTCTCCAGTAAAAATCATCAAAAAGAATAAAATTGAAGAAGCTATTTCCCAAAGACTGCTATCAGAGCTCTAGCCTTCTCCCGTACGAAGTTACGAAATTATTAAAAAAAAACAATAAAACTGAAAAAGCTACTTCTCAAATAGAGGTGCTCCCCACATTAAAATAGGTGTTGCGCTTTGGTGCAGTCTCACATGCTGTTAACCGTATACAATTTTTAAGACACTGTTTTTGATACTGCGGTTAAGAAGAATGTGCATATTTATACGTCAAAATCTCTACCGCACCATTATCTCTTGGTTTTCAGATCAACATTCTAATCGAACTCTCCGCCTATACACCCAAAGCCTCAGTTAATTCTCTTTCCCGTACTTTCAGAGACAGTGAAATTTACCGAACACTGTAATCTATATATACACTACACTTCGAAAACTACCGTAATGTGCATGGCAAAATGTTCTTTATTGTATCATGTATTTGGTTTTTCTAACAGAGCTTATGCGGTGTGCGAAGATCCATTGCTAAAATATGCCTTAGTTTTATTTGCCCTACCTTGTCCCCTTCTGATGGTGGCAGGGGTAAAATACAGGGAGCGAAAGGCTATTTACAATTTGTACAGAAAGCAGATGGCAGTTATAGGAGTCAAGGGGTATGAAAGGGAAGCAGTGGTTGGGTAGGGAGTGAGACAGGGTTGTAGCACATCCCAGATGTTATTTAATCTGTATATTGAGCAAGCAGTAAAGGAAACAAAAGAAAAGTTCGGAGTAGGTATTAAAATCCATAGAGAAGAAATAAAAACTTTGAGGTTCGCCGATGACATTGTAATTCTGTCAGAGACAGCAAAGGACTTGGAAGAACAGTTGAACGGAATGGACAGTATCTTGAAAAGAGGGTATAAGATGAACATGAACAGAAGCAAAACGAGGATAATGGAATGTAGTCGAATTAAATCGGATGATGCTGAGGGAATTAGATTAGGAAATGAGAGGCTTAAAGCAGTAAATAAGGTTTGCTCTTTGGGGAGCAAAATAACTGATGACGGTCGAAGTAGAGAGGATATAAAATGTAGACTGCCAATGGCAAGGAAAGCGTTTATGAAGAAGAGAAATTTGTTAACATCGAGTATAGATTTAAGTGTCAGGAAGTCGTTTCTGAAAGTATTTGTACGGAGTGCAGCCATGTATGGGAGTGAAACGTGGACGATAAATAGTTTAGACAAGAAGAGGATGGAAGCTTTCGAAATGTGGTACTACAGAAGAATGCTGAAGATTAGATGGGTAGATCACATAACTAATGAGGTGGTATTGAATAGAATTGGGGAGAAGAGGAGCTTGTGGCACAACTTGACTAGAAGAAGGGATCGGTTGGTAGGACATGTTCTGAGACATCGAGGAATCACCAATTTAGTATTGGAGGGCAGCGTGGAGGGTAAAAATCGTAGAGGGAGACCGAGAGATGAATACACTAAGCAGATTGAGAAGGATGTATGCTGCAGTAGGTACTGTGAGATGAAGAAGCTTGCACAGGATAGAGTAGCATGGAGAGCTGCGTCAAACCAGTCTCAGGACAGAAGACCACACAACACCAACAACCTTGTCTTTGCACTCCTAGCGGGAGCGAGACGTAACGGATTGTGGTACATCCTCACATTCCCCGTATACAGCTGCTTCTTGAAACTTTATAAGTAGGCTTTCACGCAATATTGGAGAAAGTAGGATTAATACAGAAGGTTACCGACAATTATTTTTCACACGCGCAGTTGGCGAATGGAATCGAGTAGGCGAGAAAAGGTAGTGTACCAGAAAAATCCTTCCCCAAACACTGTAAGATGGTTGGCAGTGTATAGATGCAGATGGAAATAGTTTACCTTTGTCTTCAAGCGTCTACCAGTTCAGGTATTTCCGCATCTTCGTGATGCCTTTCATTGTAAACGTTTAGTATTCTCTGATAGTCCTGATTCATGTGAATCCTGCACGAACTTCTTCTGTATACGTAAGCGGCATTGTCCTGACTACTGACGCATAATCACCCAGACCATATGGCTAACGACAGAAACTTGGAATCTGGGTAGGGCATTTATATTATAGTGTAGGCCTCGTTTAAGAAGGCAGTTCTCGAATTTCCACCACTAAGAGGGTGAAACAGGCGCTGTTAAGGAATTTCGAAGCTAGACATGTGAAATTTGATATTCGATTTATCTGACAGACATAAAAAAAATATGTGTTTCAGCAAATTTACCCGGACTGGGTGAAATAGTAGGGGATAATTTTTTCAAAATAAATTGCTATTATTTTTTAAATAACTCATTATTAAAATACTGCTAAGGAATTTTAAAGCAACATCTACGATGATGGTACTTGCCGCTTAGGGAAAAAACGTGATTCTATGTTTTTGTGGAAATTCAGCTCCTAAGGGGGTGAAACAGAGGATGAATTTTTTTATGAATAGACTTTGGAACATTAAAAAAATTACAGATATTAACCTATAAATATTGATATTTGTCTTCTAAAGAAATATGTGTAATGGGATGGAACTTTCTACGGAAAAATCATCACAAGAACTTAAAAGGCACGGTGAACAAGGAGCTCCGATTCCTGATAGCAGAACTGCCTTTTTCTCAGAAGTGCGTTCGGAGAAGACCATGATTCTATGGCCTTAATTAGTGTGGAGAGTCCAGAACATGTTACAGTTAGTGGTCAACAGTTAGTTTCTGGCATGACGTATACGCAACTTTCGCAAACATTTTATCCTGTGACTCCTGTTCCAATTTTATGTTGATCCTCTACCTGTGGGCATTTACTAGTGAGCATTCATTCTGAAGTACGATATGTGTAATCAGGCTCCTATCTAAAGCCATGGCTAGGGATAATTTTTCTTTTGTGAATTTTATATATCACAAGATCCACTCGGCTTCATCTCATCCAATGTACCATCATGCAATGTAACAAGATCCATTCTGTATGAAGAAGATATTTTTAAAAATATCCAAACCTAGGTAAAGGGCTAGTAAATTTTTGTTTTGCACCTGGATGGCTAAATTTTCAACCTCTTCAGATTTACACAGCCGCTGTTTGGAACCACATTCAAGCACGTGGGATACTTTTTTTGTGCAGTTCACAATCCAATTTTAATGAACATTTAAAACTGACTCTCAAACTTTGCATCTCTTATCGCTTTGATATCTTAATAACATCTTACTTTGCATATTTAAAGGTTTTTTCGCAGTGCTTCGTTGTAGATAACTTCTTCATCTACAACAATTAGCCGTTACTAATAATATTGTCTGTCAGATCGTCAATGTAAAATATGAATAGCAAGGGACCTTCCACAGCTCTCTGTGGCACGCTTCAGTTTACTTCTGTATATGTTACCCGTAAGCTTATTCGACGCGTCAGTCACAATTTTTGAAAATAAACTTTGACATTCATGACTTTTACAGACGTATAGTCGGAGGCACCTTTCCTTTTCTTGTATCGTTCGGTGTCTCTGACTCACCGTAAGCAAGTCGTTAGGCAGGTCGTTACTCGCCGATTTTCTCAGCAGCTTTCGACGTCAAATTCCCCATCCTACCGCATCCCACCACGTCGCATCCATTCCCTACGTCACGGGCGGGCACCCCCTACGGCGCGCCTGCAAGTTGTTGTGGTTCGCTGACCGCCTTCGATGTAGTAAACAAATCTATAGCGGGTGCCCCTGGCCGTTAGCCGTGTTGAGGTGGCAAACCTTCCACTTCTCTGTGCCTATGTAGCTTGCACCCCATACTTGTTTATTTACATAAGAAAGGTAAATTTGTTTCGCATTTCGTGAGCGTTTCTATATAGCAGAACCTCTTGACAAACAGAAATAGTTTTTAGGGGGTTGAGAATTTTATAGCCTTCTTAACGGACGTAAACTTTCTATTTATAGATCTACTAAACAAACCGCTTTTTATCAAATAGAATGGTGGGCTTCCTGCAAAGGCATTTGGCAATTGTTATAAAGAGGCAAGCCGATATATTTGCAAAGTAAAGTTTCACCAAATTAGTCATTATGCTTAACACCATATGACTGTTTGCATAATTTACCAGTGTATGAAATTTCACTAATGGTTTCGCCAGCCGGTGTGGCCGTGCGTTTCTAGGAGCTTCAGTCTGGAACCGCGTGACCGCTACGGTCGCAGGTTCGAATCCTGCCTCGGGCATGGATGTGTGTGATGTCCTTAGGTTAGTTAGGTTTAAGTAGTTCTAAGTTCTAGGGGACTGATGACCTCAGATCTTAAGTCCCATAGTGCTCAGAGCCATTTGAACCATTTTTGAACTAATGGTTTCACCTTAGCTGCTTGATTTGTCAAGGAGCACGAAAATCTGGTGCCATTAACTAAATTCAGTGGCCATGCCTTAACGTCACACCTGGCGATTAGTTGATCATAAAGTGGCAGTCAAGTAATAACCTCACAGCAGTACCGGAGTGAGACAGCGTTCCAATGTGTTGGACGTCTTTATTACACTGAGGTGACACAAGCCGTATGATACCTATATGCACATGTAAAGATGGCGCAAGTATCGCATCCACCAGGCATAAAAAGGCAGTGGGTTGATGCGGCTGTCACTCATAGTCAGGGGATTCATGTGGCGATATATCCGACGTGATTATGGCCGCGCGACAGGAATTAACAGACTCTGACCGCGGAATGGTAGTTGGATCTACACTACTGGCCATCAAAACTGCTACACCAGGAAGAAATGCAGATAATAAGCGGCTATTCATTGGACAGATATCTTATACTAGAACTGACATGTGATTACATTTTCAGGCAATTTGGGTGCATAAATCCTGAGAGATCATTACGCAGAACAACAACCTCTGGCCGTAATAACGGCCTTGATACGCCTGGGCATTGAGTCAAACAGAACTTGGATGGCGTTTACAGGTACAGCTGCCCATGCAGCTTCGACACGATACCACAGTTCATCGAGAGAAGTGAATGGCGTATTGTGATGAGCTAGTTGCTCGGCCACCATTAACCAGATATTTCCAATTGGTGAGAGATCTGGAGAATGTGCTAGTCAGGGCAGCAGGCGAACATTTTCTGTATCCAGAAAGGCCCGTACAGGACCTGCAACATGCGGTCGTGCATTAATTTGCTGAAATGTAGGCTTTCGCAGGGATAAAAAAAAAGTGTGTGAAATCTATGGGACTTAGCTGCTAAGGTCATCAGTCCCTAAGCTTACACACTACTTAACCTAAATTATCCTACGGAGAAACACACACACCCATGCCCGAGGCAGGACTCGAACCTCCGCCGGGACCAGCCGCAAAGGCCATGACTGCAGCGCCTTATCGCAGGGATCGAATGCAGGGTAGAGCCACGGTCGTAACACATCAGAAATGTAACGTCCACTGTTCAAAGTGCCGTCAATACGAACAAGAGGTGGCCGAGACGTGTAACCAATGGCACCCCATACCATCACGCCGGCTGATACGCCAGTATGGCGATGACGAATACACGCTTCCAATGTGCGTTCTCCGCGATGTCGCCAAACACGGATGCGACCATCATGATACTGTAAACAGAACCTGGATTCATCTGAAAAAATGACGTTTTACCATTGTGCACCCAGTTTCGTCGTTGAGTACACCATCGCAGGCGCTCCTGTCTGTGATGCAGCGTCAAGGGTAACCGCAGCCATGGTCTCCGAGATGATAGTCCATGCTGCTGCAAACGTCGTCGAACTGTTCGTGCAAGTGGTTGTTGTCTTGGAAACGTCCCCATCTGTTGACTCAGGGATCGAGACGTGGCTGCACGATCCGTTACAGCCATGCGGATAAGATACCTGTCATCTCGACTGCTAGTGATACGAGGCCGTTGGGATACAGCGCGGCGTTCCGTATTACCCTCCTGAACCCACCGATTCCATATTCTGCTAACAGTCATTGGATCTCGACCAACGCGAGCAGCAATGTCGCGAAACGATAAACCACAATTGAGATAAGCTACAATCCGACCTTTATCAAAGTCGGAAACGTGATGGTACGTATTTCTCCTCCTTACACGTGGCATCGCAACAACGTTTCACCAGGCAACGCCGGTCAAATGCTGTTTGTGTATGAGAAAACGCTTGGAAACTTTGCTCATGTCAGCACGTTGTAGGTGTCGCCACTGGCGCCAACCTTGTGTGAATGCTCTGAAAAGCTAATCATTTGCATATCACAGCATCTTCTCCCTGTCGGTTAACTTTCGCGTTTGTAGCACATCACCTTCGTGGCGTTGCAATTTTAATGGCCAGTAGTGTAGAAGAATGAGACATCCAATTTCGGAAATCGTTATGGAATTCAATATTTCAAGATCCACAGTGTCAACAGTGCGCAAAGAATGCCAGATTTATGGAATTGCCTGTCACCACCGACGGCCTTCACTTAACTAAAGACCGAGAGCAGCGGCGTTTACGTACAGCTGTCAGAGCTAATGGACAAGCAGCACTTGGCGAAATACCTGCAGAAACCAATGCGAGGTGTACGAGAAACGTACCCGTTATGACAGTGGGGCGAAATTTAGCGTTAATGGGCTATGGCTGCAGACGACCGACCCAAGTGCCGTGGCTAATGGCACGAAATCGCCTTCAGCGCACCTCCTGGGGTCGTGCCCCTATCGGTTGGACCCCAGGCGACTGGAAAACCATGGCATGGCAAGGTGACTCCCGATTTCAGTTGGTAAGAGCCGATGGGATCAGACTCCATGAAGCCATCGACCCAAGTTGTTAACAAGGACTGTGCGGCAGGTCCGGGAGGAGGTTCGAGTCCTCCCTCGGGCATGGGTGTGTGTGTTTGTCCTTAGGATAATTTAGGTTAAGTAGTGGTAAGCTTAGGGACTGATGACCTTAGCAGTTAAGCATTACTTTTTTTTATGTTAACGAGGCGCTGTGCAAGCTTGTGGTGGCTCAGAAATGGAGTGGGCCGTATTTCCATGGAATAAACGAAGTCATCTGGATGTTCTACTGCTTGGAGACAATTTAGAATCAGTCATTTGCTGACGTCGTGTTCCCAAGTACTAAGGGAATTTTTATGTATAAAAATGCTCCGTGTGACAGGGCCACAACTGTTCGCAGTTGGTTTGAAGAACAATCTGGACAATTCAAGCGAATGTTGTAGCCACCTAGATCGCCCGATATGAATCCATCGGACATTGATGGGACATAATCGAGAGGTTAGTTCGTGCTTAAAATGCAGCACCGGCAACATCTGTGCAAATATGAACGGCTATAGAGGCAACGTGCCTCAATATTTCTGTAGGTGATTTCCAACGAATTGTTGAGTGCATGCTACGTCGAGCTGCTGCATTACCATGGGAGAAACGAGATCCGACGCGTTCTTATGAGTTATCCCATGACTTTTCCCCATCTCAGTGTGTTATTCAACAGGTATTTACACCCTTAACGCTGACATCAACTAAAAATCCATGAAATGCGCAGACAACATTACAAGTATTAGACCGCACCAAGAGAAAGGCATTATTTTTAGATCCAAACCGGAAGACTCGGTCGAAGAGGAAACTTGGTCATATTCCATATTCAGCGACCAGTGAGACCGTGGAACCTCATGATGGCCGAAAAGGTCCCTTACGAATCTGGACAACAGTTTCACACACAACTCGAAATGATGTCTCACGCGCACAGACATTTCAATGTTCTTTACCAAAAAACAACCACCAGTGCACGACTTCGCTTCAAAATACTTCGAAAGATGGGAAACAACCTCACGGCGGAATACAGAATCTTTCTTTAAAATCCCTTTATGGACGAGGAAATCAAAATAGCAGGTTTCAAGGCACAGAGAGGAGAAACAACAGGTCTTGATGGACTTCCCTCGAAACATTACAACATTTTTGTAGACTGTCTGGAGGTCATTACTGGAACTGACAAACGGCATACAGCACACTGGCAGAATACCCGAGGAACTGAAAGAGGCAAAAATAGTTGTATTACCCAATTACACTTGTAATACCCAAAGGGGGAACGCCACGAGGATGGAACAAGTGACGGCTATCCTACTCCTACATGCTGATTTCAAATTAATAACGCAGTAGGTCAAGCGGAAGATGTAATCAGTTTTGAGTAAAAGCTACGGGATGTGTCAGCACTGCGTCATACCTGGGAGAAGCGTTAAAACTGCAGTATGTCGTCTACACAGCTGCAGAAAGTAAACCCAAATAGGGGTTACTATACATCTACTTTGGAAACGCTTCCGATCGCGTCAGCCACTAGTAGCTGCTAGAGACGCTCCAGGAAATGTGTTATAGAGATCGTTGGTCAATTTCATAAGAAAACTACTCTCGAGCCCTAGGTCCAAGATTTTACTCAATGGACACTTGAGCAAACACGTATCTAGTGGTCAATTAGTGAGGCAAGTGTGTCCGCTGGGTGATGTAGGCTATCGCCGTCGAACGGTTACTGGTTAACATAGCTTTACAAAATGGTTCAAATGGCTCTGAGCACTATGGGACTAAACATCTGTGGTCATCAGTCCCATAGAACTTAGAATTAATTAAACCTAATTAACCTAAGGACATCACACACATCCATGCCCGAGGCAGGATTCGAACCTGCGACCGTAGCAGTCGCCCGGTTCCGGACTGAGCGCCTAGAACCGCTAGATCACCGCGGCCGGCATAGCTTTACAGATACAAGATCTAACGTCCCATAACATCAAAATGTCTTGAATAATATACACATACGAAATATGTGTAATTGTCTCATAATCTGAAGACCTCATATTCTCAGAGACTACACATCAGCGACAGGTGCCAAGCTCAGTACAAAGATATCGACTGTGTTAAACATCGGACAAAACATTCACGTTACTGACTGAATGGACTGGTGAAAAACTGGTACATCGCGTAACTCACTTCGTGTCTACCGAAATGCATTTCCAGCTCGAGACGTTTTGAAAGTTCACTTTCACAGATAAGTAAACTTACTTCAAAAAGTGGAGACTATAGACATATCAATAGCAAACAAAGTATAGTACATGGGATACATATGCCTGTCTCAGATCCATTCACTAGCCTTTTGTTGACCCTTAACAGAAAACGTTTGAAGTACGATTTCACACGCTGACTCTACCATTTGGAAGGGAGGACCTTAACCTTGAGGCGGAAGTACGAACCACTTTGAATTGGTCGTATAAAGAAAGACGTAAGAAATCAAATCGTATGCCTAATTCTAAATGTCGTACTGAAACACAAGGAGGAAAGTACCAAGGCACATTGGGCAATATTATGTGACTTTAGTTGTATAAATAGAAAAGCTACAGTTTTTGCCCTCTACAGCTCCCCTTAGTATCATGGGAGTCACTGCCTGATGTTTTAACATGTCCTATCATCCCGTCCCTTCTCTTTGTCAGTTTCTTCCACATATTCCTTTCCTCTGCGATTCTGCGCAGAACCTCTTCATTCGTTACCTTATCAGTCCACCAAATTTTCGACGTTAGTCTGTAGCACCATATCTCAAGTGCTTCGATTCTCTTCTGTTCAGGTCCTGCCACAGTCCATGACTCACTACCATACAATGCTGTACTCCAAACGTACATTCTGAAAAATGTATTCTTCAAATTGACGCCTATGTTTGATAACAGTAAACTTCTCTTTGCCAGGAATGCCTTTTTTGCCAATGCTAGTCTGCTTTTGATGTCCTCCTTACTCTGTCCGTCATTGGTTACTTCACTGCCTAGGTCGCAGAATTCCTTAACATCGTCTACTTTGTGAGCATCAGTCCTGATGTTAAGTCTCTCGCTGTTCTCATTTCTGATACTACTTTAGTCTTTCTTCGACTTACTCTCAATCCATGTTCTGTAACCATTAGCCTGTTTATTCCATTCAGCAGATCTCGTAATTCTTCTTCACTTTCACTGGGGATAGCAATGTCATCTACGAATCGAGTCATTGAAGTCCTTCCATCTTGAATTTTAATTCTAGTCTTGAAGCTTTGTTTTATTTGTATCATTGCTTCTTCGATGTAGAGACTGAACAGTAGGGGTGAAAGATTAATTACTGTCTTACACCCTTTTTAATCCGAGCACTTCGTTCTCGGTCTTCCACTCTTATTATTCCCTCTTGGATCTTGTACATGTTGCATATTACCTGTCTACAATGATCTTTATCCGATGTGAGGAATGAAAAAATTCGTTTTGACTTAATCCATTTAATCTACCTTCGTGCATACGAGTTCGAACTACAGAAGTGGCGAACTTCAAAAACCTCCCAAAAAACGTGTCTTTTTGCATGTTTTTGCACGTCAAACGCAAACGGTGCACTTACAGATGTTGCCATTAGCAGCTCAAAAGGAATTAACCAATTCGTGCATTTCACCTTGGCACAAGTTCCGGTTCGTATTTCAAACCTTGCATAATATACTGTAACCTCGCCGCAACAAGACTGACGTTCGAATGCCTACACAAATGGCCGCTGGTTAGGGCTACATCAAAGTCTCTTCACCCTACCTTTCTGGTTCAGATAGGAAACGAGCACCAATGCTGAGCAGTACGGTCTACGTCACTACTTGCAACGTGTGGCAAGAACTTTTGTGGCTACTTGCCAGTTCCCATGCGCTCTCGGCATAGTTTTGTCCAAAAGTTCGTTTGAAGTTATAATTCCTACGCAAGTGTGGTAGTTAAATGGCGAGCTGTCGTCTTGTCGATCCGGTTTTAACATGATATGTGCTGGAGTAAAGGAATTTTTCCTTTTAATTCTTGTTCGTTTCTAACAGTTGCCCGTGTTTAAAAGGGCTGCTTCTACTGTTAAGCAGGTATTGTGGATTATTGTGTACGCAAACGGAAAATATACCTCATCTCTGACATGTATTGAAGAATATGGTTAAACCAACTTAAAGTTCGACTGTGTGTCTGTAACCATGCCACCTGGCCCATACATTCACTCAACGAACTTGCCAGAAACAAGTGCAGTATGCGAAGACGTCCGAAACTACCATAGTAACGGTGAAAGGTGAAATTCTCTGGAGTTACGACCAGTTACTTGCGAGAAGGGAAGTAAGAGACGACTTGGGAAAAAAACAATTCAGGTTTAACAATATCACAATACTCCCACCACCGGCCTGTGATCATGTTACGGTGCGCGTTTCGACCAGTCATTCATTTGGATGAAGGCTTTTCTAAACGATCATTGTTCTGGTGTAACAAGAAACACTGAAGTCGTAACTGATGATGGCGCTGGGTATATATGCGAACGCATGTAGGACATCTGCTACGGAGCTCAATGTTCAACAGTGTACACTGAAATTTGTGCTTCAAAACATTTGTGCGTGTACCTAGCAAATATACTCCGTCATCAGATCTGCCACACTATTGCCGCCTCCCTTGTTTTCAAACCTTGGACCTCCACGTCCTGTCAGGAGCTGTTGACGTCCAATACCTTGCGCCTGCTTGTGATTTCAAGGTCGTTCAACAACTTTCCATCTGTTTCTTCGTTTCTGAGATCTTCGGTCTTACGTCAGAATCGGTTACGCCAACGGATATTCCTGTTTGCGACTCATACCGTCATTGGAACGATTCCCTATTCGTCTCTTCTCTGCTTGTATACTTTCCTTAACGTGTTACATGTCCACAGCACCGCGAATTTTGCTGTTGGAACTACATACGCTGGCAGTTGACGTTCACCGGGCATTCGTCATACCCACACCCTGTCATCGGATCGCGACATTGTATATCGTGATTCATCGCTCCACACAACGTTTTTTCCACTGTTCAATCGTCCAATGTTCACGCTCCTTACACGAAGCGAGGCGACGTGTGGCATTTACTGGCGCGATGTGTGGCTCATGAGCAGCCGCTCGACCATGAAACACAAGTTTTCTCACCTCCCGCCTTGCGGTCATAGTACATGCAGTGGATCCTGATGGAGTTTGGAATTCCTGTGTGATGGTCTGGATAGATGTCTGGCTATTACACATTACGACTCTCTTCAAATGTCGGCGGTCTCTGTCAGTCATCGGACGAGGTCAGCCTGAATACTTTTGTGCTGTACGTGTCCTTTCGCGTTTCCACTTCACTATAACATCGGAAACAGTGGAGATAGGGATGTTAAGGAGTGTGGAAATCTCGCTCACAGGCGTATGACCCTAGTGACACCCAAACACCTGAAGAAGTTCGAAAATCGTGAGTTCCGCGGAGGGCCCCATTCTGCTCTCTCACGATGTCTAATTATTACTGAGGTCACTGATATGGAGTACCAGATAGTAGGTGGCAGCACAGTGCACCTAATATGGAAAATGTATGTTCTTGTGGGTGTCCGGATGCTTTATATCACCTAGTGTAATGTGTGGGGTTACCACTATAGATCAACGTGAGGTGTCAAGGTGGTTTCTGTCCAACCACTCACGGCAATGTGCTTTTGTAATTGTAAGGAATATCGCCCTGGAAATCTTTCTTCCCGCTCCTTCAATATGAAGATTGTCACTTTCTGTTTTAATACTTTTATCTATTTATTTTGCGAAACCATGTAATGGATAACGACAGCATCTTATCCCCTTCTAAGTTCAAACTCTTACTCGTTATCGAGTTATGTTCACTTATTTCTTGAAATGGATAAAATAATGGAAACAAAATGCCATCTTCACGGGTTTAATGGTAGTTGATAGCGTGTGAATAGTGTGTGTAGCGTGCGCAACGACTGGTGTTGGTAAATGAATGACCAGTGAACCAATAGCTTTCTACACCATGAATTAACTTAGCTGCAAGAATATAAACATAATAGTATATTATTCTAGGCATCAACCGAATGCAGTTACGCTGTTCTAAGTTGACAGGCTTTGTATTCGGGAGGGAGGGGCCCCAGTCTCGTTGTAGGCATACCCATTTAGGTTCCGTTGTGATCCTACATTACGTCAGTAAAAGCTGCAGTGGTTCGTAAGACAAGGTCATGTCTATTACCCTTCGCTTTCTCGTCGCACTAACCATGTAAGTAAATGAATCTTATATGAATTACGTGTTTATGAAAACCATACTGTGGCCCATATCATTGTAAAAGTGACTCGCAGACGATTAAAACAATACTGCAACTACTACATATGCGGTAGATATTTACTTTGCCGAGTTGGACACGAAATAGAGTGAGCCGCAACGGCAGAAATAATCGTACCAACAGCAGCAACATCTGCGATATGTCAGCACTAGACTGAATCTATCCACACTAGACTTCTCCAGTGTGATAGCTGGAATCCCGCCTGAAGTGAAGGGGACGCTACTCGACGGGACATTCCTCCTGCAGGGGACGGGCGGGACAGCGGCAATTTGCGAAGCATCTGGGGAACTGCGATGGCGCACCGGAATGCGACAAGCTGAGTTACGCCTGCAGCAGTCCACAGCAGCGCTACGAGTCCCCATCTCCTGTCGACCGTACAGGGAGTTTCAAAAAGATTCATTCTTTTTCTAAAGACTGTATCTTCCGCGTAAATAAAAGACGAGGTGCATTTTAATTTACGTGTCGAAACTAAAACTCTCCTGCGGCGCCAGTTATATGTAGCTGGTTACAATGGTTGTCGGTAGGGGTCTCCTTAATGCAGCTACTCAGCACGCTTGCGCGTTAATTACCCGGTATGCGTCGATGAGGATAATGGTGGTGACGATAATGTGTTGGTTTGCGCGCAGGGCAGCTAGATACTTAACTCCCGAATGTAGATAAAGGTGGCAGAAGAATTATAATTTAACAACAATTAAGGTATAAAATACACAAAACACATACATAAGGTGAGAGCAAAAGAGAGAGAGAGAGAGAGAGAGAGAGAGAAATACGTAAATCCCACATTTAGTCCGTTCTAAAATTTACAAAACGGTATGAAAGTAGACAGCTATTAGGTTTAGCTGTGGCCCTCTTGTCGCTGGATGAGCTGGTACGATTCAACCAATCTGCAACAGTGATATCTCCAGCATAAGCTGGAGTCCAGACAGTGCTCAAAAAGCATTTACTGCGCTCGTCTCTTCGTCAGTAGCCATAAACGGCCGTTCCCAATTAAAATTTCTCCTGCTCAAATTGCATAGAGTGGAGATCATAACGCATTAACAGAAGGAATTTTGCGTTCTCCGTTGCAACTGACGCAGATCAGTTACGACTGTTTGGTGTGATTTTCATCGAGATTATGGCACTTCATATCCTGTAGCACTAAGCATTTCACGATGGCTCGAGCAGTTTCACAACAACAGCTATTTACACAGGGAAAAATCCGCAGGTCGCCCTCATATTTTCGTTCAAGACATGCGGCGCATTTTAACAATGTTTTGCACATAGCCCACAGAAGTCTACTTCTCGTGTTTTCATAAATCTTGCTTATTTTGTGTCGACGTTTGTATTTCAAACCATAGAGGATCTGTTGTTAGGCGCCCTTCACGATCGTGGTAAACAACACTGTAAATTTTTGAGGTTTTTTTTCTTTTTTTTTAAGAAATCACGTACATATGTGTCCTCAAGGGGTAGGGGGCGGAACTACAAGAGAGGGCACTTATCCCCTCCTGGAATTTGGGTATAAGCGTTTTGTTCACTACAGTATTCCCTGAATTTAAGCAGAGATTGTCTGCGACTCCGTTAAACAGCAGATTTAAGATTGTCGGGCGCGACGAGAAATTCATACCTTTAATTATAACGATTAATCTTGTCTTTTTTAGTTGTAACTCTGTTCCCGGAAATTACGCCGATTCCTTGGTGCGGCTGTGGTTTCGGCGCAGATCTGCAGCCATATCGATACGAACCTTTACAGAACAGCCCCGAAATAGAGTCTTAAATCTCTTTCTGCCACATTATTATTAAGCTGTTAATGCACTGTAGAAAGGTGCCGGTCTAAGATACTGGCGCAAGAGTTCCGTCGCCAGTTCCCGACGTACAGTACAAACATAGCAGCAGTGTAAGTGCCAGTTGTGTGCTCCAAATTCCCATTCGCTCTTCCTCTCCCTCACCGAGAGCCACCAAGTAAACACAGCAGTATCATTTGTCTATGGTGAAAGAAAGCCCATGATAGCTTGCTTATTCTGCATTCAGGTTGTACTAATAATAAAACTATGAGTGAATTCCTAAGGGCCCAAAGTGCTGAGGTCATCGGTCCCTAGACTGATATACTACCTAAAATGTCTTAAACTAACTTACGCTAGGGACAAAACACACACACATGCCCGAGGGAGGACTCGAACCTCCGGCGGGAGGGGCCGCGCGATTCGTGTCTTAGCTCCTCTTACCGCGCGGCAACTCCGCCCGGCAGAGTCGCATTTGAGCACTCTAAAGGGAAGAGTCATGTTTTATTGTAAGCATGTACATCTACTGGTAAGCTCAAACAAAACAGTCGAATAAAGAAAATACCGTTTTCTACGTTATAAGGGAGGCGGAAAAATTGGGAAAATTAGGATCGAGAAACATGTGCTCTCAGGATTTTGACCTTCTCAGACTCTACGGGTGCAACATGGCGTCACATGCACTCACAGAGTTACGAATGATGCGTTTCAGCTGGCATATTGCACAACAACGTGACAAACGTGACAACGTGACAAACGTGTAGAGGATTAGCTTGGTGCCTACCCAAGCTGTTAAAAGTTGATTCTACCGACCACTTTGAGGATAGTTTTGGGAGGATTCTCACATTTCTCTAGGCTCACATTTATCTGGGCTACCATTTATTAAACCAATCGACTAACGTGTAGCTTTCAAAAGAAGATTTTGATCAGCTTCAGTTATGCCATTTAACACTAAAAAAATCAATGAAGTCAATCCATTAACATGAACAGATGTGAAAAGTTGCGAGCAAATAAGGAGTTATAAATGGCATCAAAGCTAAATAAGCCTTATTTAGTCCGATACTATTAGGTAGGTTTCTTGTCTGTTTGTGCGGTGTATATTTTGAAAGTTCAAAAAATGGTTCAAATGGGTCTGAGCACTATGGGACTTAACTTCTGAGGTCATCAGCCCCCAAGAACATAGAACATGATTCGAACCTGCGACCGTAGTGGTCGGGCGGTTCCAGACTGAAGCGCCTAGAACCGCTCGGCCACTCCGGCCGGCTCTATTGCAAGTGATTTTAAACCAACTTCCTGAGTAGATGAAGACTGGGAGCTTTCAACATAGCTCAGAACTGAATGACAATGCAATATTAACCCTCTTTCGCGCCTGGTGTGTGGCGAAGGATATTTTGTGAACACTGCTATTTCCCCCTATTGCTGATCCACTAATGAAAGTTTGATAAGAACGTTTGCTGGTAAGTCCCCGTATGAGCTCCATTCTTTCTATTTTTACCTTCATGAGATAATCATAGGAAGAAGCAACGTATTAGTATACGCAGGTGAAGAGAAACTGAAACATTCCTGAAATTAACCATATGCCTCTGCTTTAATCTCATAAAAATGTTTGAAATCAAATGAAAAACTTGGCACACGCTCGAATAAAAAGCAGAACATAATAATTTAAATGCTTTTTTAATAGAATTTTTTTTTAAATGGACTGAAAGTGCAAAATTACTTGACCTGACCCCACAGAGATTCCTAACGCCGTACAGACAGTCCTGAAAAATTGCGCTTGTGAATGTTTAATAGCTACGAAAATACCTGTAGAATTTAAAACGAAAATCGTAGGGCGCAGGCAGTTCGTAATTTATGCATGAGTAGTTCACATCCTTATTATTATCTACTGCAAGCGCTCCACATACTTTGTTTTTTCCTATTTCACATTTTTAATTTTCATTTCTAACCTATTATTATGAGCGTGTGAATAACTTATTCTTGTGAGTGTTTTTTAGCATTATTTAATAACTCTTTACCCCTATGATATGATATAATTTCAGATCGCTGAATCAAAATGAGGCATCCACATTCACAATAACAGCACAAAAAGATTTACTTTGCTTTTACCATGGAAGTATGCTTACTCTTTGGGAACCAAAGTAAGCTGCCTTGAAAACATTAAGTCGATAACAGTCAATCTTTTAAGTTCGTGTACTTCTTGCCACGTTAGTTCTTTTGGCGTGACATATTGAAACTCACAGAATCAACTGTCTAAGACTGGAAAATTGTGAAGCGTCACCTTTTCAAAAAAATCCTGTAGACCCCCATGATGCAGTATGCGGATGCTTTTGAGATCTGACATTTTCCACAAATGCTACTTCATGCCGAAAAGTTTAAGATTTCAACAAGAAGGAGCACCATCGCACTGGCAGTTACAAGTGACAGTGTCTGCCGTCAGTGTGCTGCCTCTACAATGGACGACAAGTAAGGGGCATACGGACCTCGTAGTGCAACGTTAGTCACCACAGTCGCAAAAGCTCACGGAATGCGTTGTTTCAGTGAGATCTGAAATTGCACCGCCAATTTGCCATTCATTCGTACAACTTAGCATGAAACGCGACACCACATGACAACAGCAGTGATGTGCTCGAAAAAGCTGGGACGATTTTGAATATCGGCTGGATGTTTACAGCACATCCGTAGCAGTGTACATTGCAGATTTGAGGAAGGTAAACGAAAGCTCTGGTTGTATGTGCTTGGTTGTATGTTCATTCATATAAAACGTGTATCCTTGCAAAATTCGATGCCTCTTTTGAAAATTATAGCTTTGTTATCTTCTGTGCGAGTATAAATTTATTCTTTCTACTTTGACTTAAATAGAAGATAATGTCTCATGAAATAGGATGAGTCTTCGAAACACTTTGTACTCTGTAACGTGTGATGCTATTCACTGCATTTTGTTTTATCTGTATGCACCATTTTTAATACATGCACAGCTGTCCGATGTTTCATAGGATGCAATTTAATCTATTACTTTATCGAAATGAGTGAATATAATGAACGTGTACAATAATGAATTAAGCGCCAAGAGGCACTATTTTATTAGGTTCCTGCCTTCCTTAATGCCATGATTACTTACCCTGCGTCATCTTCAAAGCGTTACATTTAAATGTCGTAAAGAGGGTGGTACAGTATATAGATTAGCAATATCTCGTCTGCTATTTCACTGAGCGACAAATGATTTGTTTTGGTTTGAGTAGTCACAGACTACTTTTGAATATGCTTAATATGTTCCTCTGTCTTTGTAGCCTAAATGTTTCTCTTCTAAGATACTGAAGAGTTTGTTCCTCCTAACACTGTCAAAGGCCTATGTAAGTAGCGCTATTTAACTTTGAACCTCTCTCTGCCTGCGTCCTAACTGCTTGCTAGAGACAAGAACAGAATAATGTAGGAATATGTATATTGATTATACTGATATGGGAAAGCATTTGACACTATTAACCGAAAAAAACTTAACAAGAATATCCCAAGCTGCGACATAGTCGTAAACATAAACAGTGATCCAGGTACTGTCAAAAAATTTTTTTTCCAGTCTTTGATCACAATATAAAGTGCTTCGACGACGACCGGTTTCAGTCAGTAATGACCATCTTCAGATCTGTTCTTCACCATGTCCTAATGTGATACAGCTGTAATGGCATCGTCAAAACATATAAACGATGCTTTGCTGAATGTATTTAAATGTTTTGACGATACCATTACGGCTTCATCACATTAGGACATGGTGTAGAACAGATCTCAAAATGGTCAATACTGACTGAAACCAGTCATCGTCAAAGGACTTTATATTTTGATCAAAGAACGGAATGAAAAAACATTTTCAAGAATTAGAAAATATACATTAGAAGACCAATATTAAACATATATACAAAGCAAAGTATAAAGACATATATTAACAGAGGACGATGAATATCCAAAATTACGAAAGACAGAAGAAAATTATAATCACTATCCCTTTATTTGTTTAACTTTCCGACGAAGACGCTATGAAGATCTTCAAAAGAAAAACATGTGAAAATGTGAACTGAGGCAGACAAACAGGACGGGTTCAAGAACAGTGAGTGTCACATATGACGTCATCGACGATTCATGGGATTCCCCCATCCCTTCTCCTCCCTGTGACAAAAGCCAGTTGCCCTATGCCTACAGAAATTCAAAATTTTGGTTAAGAATTTAAATTTTTAGGGTTAATTAAAAAACGGATCAAATATGCTAGCCTGTTTCCTATGGAAGCAGGGCTGTTGTCTTAAGTGCAAATTGGTGGAAAATTCAGAATAGTGCATTGTCATGGTGACTTACCTGGAATCTGTCCTTGGCACTATGATGTCACAATGTCAGACTTGGGATACAAGCACCACCCTGTCTATGATTGTGCCTCTACTTGGGACACGAGGTCCAGCCGAACCATGACTTCAGAATACAAGATGCCGATATGGAATACAAGACGGCTATCCGGCATGGCGACTGGACATACCGGGACAGGCTGTATGGCTTCACAAGCTCAGACTTGTTAGGTTATTTATAAGAGTGTGGACTTCTGTCGTACAGGTCCAGTCCTGAGACACTGGTGTGGCTCTACTATGATGTCAAACTCCGGAGGTGGGTGGCCTGGTGGACAAGATGACAGTCAAACATGGCGACCAGGGCATACTGGGATTGGCTCTATGTCGCGTAAATCTGGGTTCTGGATTACTGGCACTATGTCAGAGAGAAAGGATGTTTGATCAAGTCCAGGCCAGGCTGCTGACCTACTTGATACATTTTCTCCAGAAACTTTTCACTGATAGCTTTATGGTCACTGCTTCTCCTGTGTCTCTCCCCATGTATCTTTATTTAAATAAAGATCATGAGGGCAGAACTTCCAGACATGTCCCCCCTCGACTTATTCCCCTAGTTACAGTCCGAACTGTACACTGTTTAGTAGGAGCATTTGAGCCTTTATGTGAGTAAATAACTTTTCAGGGAAGGCAGACTTTCAGTGGTCGAGAAGTCCGCCACTGTGCACCACTGCCATTCCTCACCATGTTGGGCAGGGCTGAAAACCGGCAAGGTCACGTAAGACTTTGAGTCCGAAAGTTGACAGTCAGCCCACTGTCCAGCAGGGACGCAATACTTATACTTCGCTGAAGCGGACACTTGTGAAGTGGCACTCAAAGATAAAAATTATATCTTAAGATGATACACTCATAATATTCACAACAAAAGTACGGTGTGTGTGAAATGCATGGTAGCTGGTTACCCACAATAACATAGCCAAGACCATAGGGCTGTCTAAGACACGAACTTAAATATACTAGGCGTGCAGCAGCAACGTTTGAGAATGAAACACGCTTCTACTTGCTAAAAGCTCGTGTTGTACTATTTCACAACAGAGTCCAGCGCCAACTAACGGCAGTTAACTGTAGCGTCTCCCAGCGACACAGGAGAGATTGCTACACCCGTCTTTTGGAAGTAACATGGACGCTTTGCCTCAAGAGTGCGATCAGAGCCTAATGGAAATAACTTGTAAAAGCTCTAATCAGTGCAGAGCATTGTGTATGGTTCACGCGGGTTATGTTTTCTGAAGAGGTTATATGGTGGACGCATATGTAAAATTCTAAGGATCGTACAACGAGCAGACGAGATCTTAATTTCGTCTCACGGTTCGGACCAGTTTCTGTCTCAGCTTTTCCAGCAAAATTCCTACAGCTGTCAAAATTTTACTTATTAGCTAAGAAAGTTGTGTTAATGCAAATTACCCCAAATTAGCAACAAGCTTAGCTTCTGACGAAGCCATTAGGTAAAATAAAATCTGAATAATTTAGAGCCTTGCTTAGACTTACTTATAGCTTGTAATTTAGTTTCTGTACCACCAATAACTAACATTGAGGGAGGCTATTAGTGGAACAAATGTTAATGTTATTTTAAGCAGAAACATAGTTTTATTGTTTCTGTTAACTTCCATTTTTCAGATGCTTTAAAAAAATCCTCTTTGTGCGTTATTGTCATCCGCCATTTAGAGAACATACCTTCACCGAGGAGTCAAGCAGTATGTCGCTCCCTCCTACGTATATCTCACGAAGATACCATGAGGATAGAATCAGAGAGATTAGAGCCCACACAGAAGCATATCGACAATCTTTCTTTCCACGAACAATACGAGACAGGAATAGAAGGGAGAACTGATAGAGGTACTCAAAGTACCCTCCGCCACACACCGTCAGGTGGCGTGCGGAGTACGGATGTAGATGTAGATGTAGATGGACAAGACTATGAGAGATAGCAGCATTTCGATACCGCTGGTTACAAAACAATTCTGAGGGGTGTGAACGTGTACTTCTTGAAACATTAATGCTAAGATTAACAGAATCTACAGTAGAAACGGAGTAGAGCGATTAACATCTCATGGACCTCACTAACATATCGTTATTCCATGATTCGGTATGTTTTACGCAAATTATAGTGGCATCAGACAATTCAACTATATCCTTGACGACAGAATCGAAGATGATGCAGGATGTGTGACCTGGAAAACTGGCTCATTGACGTTGGAATCCAAGACTTGGAATACTGGGATAGGCTTTATGAGATCAGAATACAGGATGGCGAACGAACATGTCTACCGGGGCACATTAGCCCAGCTTTGTTAGGTCAGAATACTCAACTTGGAAACTGCCGCTGGCTCTTAAACATCACTGTCCAGTTTAGGCCTGACACACTATTTATAATAGTATAGAATAAAGGCATACTGACCCCTTAGTTATGTATGGTCACTGCATGTAGCTTCCTCTAACTCTGAGTTTGGGTATCTCCAATTTATATATTAAACAAAAACTGGAGAAGGAATGACCCGTCCAAACCCTGTCATCTAGCTTCTTCCATCCCAAGTTCACTTGTGATATGCTCCAACAGCCCTCCACACCAGCTCTGATATTACAGTTTAAAGAACTTTCCCCTCGACACTAGCTATCATAAGTTCAGATTGCGAGAAAATCCACTGTGCAGTGATTGGAGGTGAGCTGGTTATGAAGCTGTAGAACACGAGTCCTAACTTTAAATCCGAATAGCCCAGTCTTGCAGTCTGCATGGTTGTTTAACACTCGTCACTGATGTATGCAGCTGGAGGGAAGAAATATCTTAAACATACATTCAGCTACGAAGTTCCACAGTGTATGATCTAGAACTTTTAGCGGTGAAATTACCACCTTGGACGTCAAATACAACAATGACTGTGTCTGACACGAACCATTCATAGGTTTCTGGAGGTCTATAATTTGAACTTCTTAGGAAACGCGCGTCTGATTACGTTTCAGAAATTATGTTATGTGCACACCATTAGCGACGGTAAATGTAGGTGACGGGACAGCGACATCTTATGAAAATAAATAGTCCATTACCTACATGTCCATAACATTTCAACCCGAAAAACAGCTATCAATATCAGACATCAGACCAGAGTGTGCCCTGTATTTAACATGAGCCATAAATAAGGAAGCTACTGTTCTACCATGTACTTGAGAACATGAACAAAGAGTTGGTAAAAGGAAACACTGGAAAATCCAGGATGGAAAGTAACACTATAATGAAAACGATAGTTGCTACGCACTGTATAGCGGAGACGCTGAGTTGCGGGTAGGCACAACAAAAGGACTGTCACAGAATAAGCTTTCCGGCAACAAGTAATTGGTCAAATACATACAACAGACGCACGCACACACACACACACACACACACACACACACACACACACACACACACTCGCACGCACGCACAAACGCTGCTCACACACACACACACACACACACACACACACACACATGACGAATCTATGGCAAGTGAAGCCAGACTCTGTGTGTGTGTGTGTGTGTGTGTGTGTGTGTGTGTGTTTCTGTTGTCTAATTTTGACAAACGCTTTGCTGGCCGAAAGTTTATTTTGTGACAGTCTTTTTGTTGTGCCTATCCGCAACTCAGCATCTCCGTTGTATGGTGAGTAGCAACTGTCGTTTTTACAGTGTTCATACAAAGAGCAGGTAAGGTATGTCCACCATTGCTAGAGTCTCCATGTTGTTGTTGATGTGGTCGTCAATGCTGAGACTGGATTGATGCAGCTCTCCTTGATACTCTATCTTGTGCAAGCTTCTTCATCTCCCAGTACCTATTGCAACCTACATCCTTCTCAATCAGCTTAGTGTATTCATCTCTTGGTCTCCCTCTACGATTTTTACCCTCCACGGTGACCTCCAACACTAAACTGGTGATCCCTTGACGCCTCAGAACATGTCCTACCAACCGATCCCTTCTTCTAGTCAAGTTGTGCCACAAACTCCACTTCTCCCCAACCCTATTCAGTACCTCCTCATTAGTTATGTGATCTATCCATCTAATCTCCAGCATTCTTCTGTAGCACCACATTTCGAAAGCTTCTATTCCCTTCTTGTCTAAACTATTTATCGTCCACGTTTCACTTCCACACATGGCTACACTCCACACAAATACTTTTAGAAACGACTTCCTGACACTTAAATCTATACTCGATGTTAACAAATTTCTCTTCTTCAGAAACGCTTTCCTTGCCATTGCCATTCTACATTTTATATCCCCAAATAGCAAAACTCCTTTACTTCTTTAAGTGTCTAATTTCCTAATCTAACTCCCTCAACATCACCCAACTTAATTCGACTACATTCCGTTATCCTCATTTTGCTTTTGTTGATGTTCATCTTATATCCTCCTTTCATGACACTGTCCATTCCGTTCAACTGCTCTTCCAATTCCTTTGCTGTATCTGATAGAATTACAATGTCATCGGCGAAACTCAAAGTTTTTATTTCTTCTCCATGGATTTTAATACCTACTCCGAATTTACCTTTTGTTTCTTTCATTGCTTGTTCAGTATACAGATTGAATAACATTGGTTCGAGTCCTGCCTCTGGCAGGATGTGTGTGATGTCCTTAGGTTAGTTAGGTTTACGTATTTCTAAGTTCTAGGGGACTGATGACCTCAGAAGTTAAGTCCAATAGTGCTCAGAGCCATTTGAACCATTAGAATAACATTGGGGAGAGGCTACAACCCTGTCTCACTCCCTTCCCATCCACTGCTTCCATTTCATGTCCCTCGACTCTTATAAATGCCATCTGGTTTCTGTACAAATTGTACATAGCCTTTATCTCCCTGTATTTTACCCTTGACACCTTCAGAATTTGAAAGAGAGTTTTCCAGTCAACATTGTCAAAAGCTTTCTCTAAGTCTAGAAACGCTATAAACGTAGGTTTGCCTTTCCTTAATCTATCTTCTAAGATAAGTCCTAGGGTCCGTGTGACCCCGCGTGTTCCAATATTTCTACGGAATCCAAACTGATCTTCCCCGAGGTCTGCTTCTACCAGTTTTTCTATTCGTCTGTAAAGAATTCGCGTTAGTATTTTGCGACCCGTATTGGTCAGTGCAAGTGAAAGAGGTTTACCACAACTGGAAGCTGAAAATTACTTGACAGAGGCACATATTCTTTCTCCCACTTTTCCTTACATATGTGGAATAGTAAAAGGGACTAAGACCTATATAAGATATGTCCCACATTGTGACTTGTCTAGTATAATTAGTCATCTTTCTAGACTTGAGCCGACCTTTGTGACCGAGCCGTTCTAGGCGCTTCAGTCCAGGACCGCGCTGCTGCTACGGTCGCAGATTCGAGTCTTGCCTCGGTCATGGATGTGTGTGATGTCCTTACGTTAGTTAAGTTTAAGTAGTTGTAAGTCTCATGAGCTCAAATGCTAAGTTCCATAGTGCTTAGAGCCATTTGAACCAGCTGAAACCAGGTTTGAGGATTAGCAAAAGAAGCGTAAAAGGTTTTACCAACACACACACAACATACTTCTCTTATTTATTATGATTTGTATGGGAGCTTGTGCGGGAAAATATACTATAATAATTCATACAGATGTGTGGATCACTAAGGAACAGCTGGCTGAGAATTCTACAGTTAGTGGGGAACCTACGGCAAGATGATTGCCCAAAGGGGCCAACTGTTTGAATCAACTGAATCTGCTGCTGTTACTGCTACTACTACTATTACAAACTCCAGTAAGATATTATACCAACTGAGTGAAACTCATATTTTTTCTGCCGGCCGGAGTGGCCGTGCGGTTCTATGCGCTACAGTCTGGATCCGAGCGACAGCTACGGTCGCAGGTTCGCATCCTGCCTCGGGCATGGATGTGTTTGATGTCCTTAGGTTAGTTAGGTTTAATTAGTTCTAAGTTCTAGGCGACTGATGACCTCAGAAGTTAAGTTACATAGTGCTCAGAGCCATTTGAACCAACCATATTTTTTCTGACTGCTTTAAAACGATACCGCCTTGCATACAGTATTTCAAAATT
Source organism: Schistocerca piceifrons (assembly GCF_021461385.2). Classification (NCBI taxonomy): domain Eukaryota; kingdom Metazoa; phylum Arthropoda; class Insecta; order Orthoptera; family Acrididae; genus Schistocerca; species Schistocerca piceifrons. The sequence continues at coordinate 49,084,194 of NC_060139.1, forward strand.
CGACTGTCAGTGGGAACGTCTTCTGGAAGACTTAGAGAAACTACTATGTGTACTGTGCAAATCATTACGCAGCTGCGGCTGGTCACGGAAGTCGACGCATTCGCACCCACCAGCAGCGACGGATCTCCGCGCGGTGAGGTGTAGTGCAGCCTGCAGCTCTTGCGTGCATGAATCATACAATGCTATGCACTGGCTAGAGCTTTCACACGTCATTCCCATTAGCCTCTGGTCGCACTCTTGGGGCATAGCGTCCACATTCCTTCCATCAGATGGATGTAGTAATCCCTCCCGTGTCTCTGGGAGATGCTAGAGTCACATCTGCAGTCAGTTGGCGATAGACTCTGTTGTCAAGCTAGTTCAGTTTTTCGGCTTGATATGTCGAATACAATTAAGGTATTAACCAATATTCTCACAGGAAAGAACATACGTTCCTGTCACGTGTGTTTGTCACGTTTTGATCTGTATCATTGAAGTTGGTAATGCAGCGGATAAAACGAGGTGACAAAAGTAAAAGGATGACTCATAATTTGGTGTCGGACCTCCTTTTGCCCTGAATAGTGCTGCGACTCGACTTGAAATGGACTAAACAAGTCGTTGGAATGCTGTCTATGCTGCCGTCCGTCATTGCGAAAATGTTGCTGGTGTTGGATTTTGTGAAAGAACTGACCTGTTGATTAAGTCCCATTAATGTTCGATGGGATTTGTGTCGGGCTAAACCATTCGCACAAATGTCAGACCTTTCTCCAAACCAATAGCAAACACCTGCTGCCCGGCGGCCACAGTCCACTCTCATGTAAACACAGCCCACATCATTGTGAGGGAACCACCAGCTTGTACAGTGCTTTGTTAAGGGGCTCCGGAACGCCCTATACTTGCAATGTTAAAATAACGCTTATAAATTACATCTTTCCTCACAAAGTATTTGAGGTAGGAAGTTGAACTTTTTACAGATTATTTATTGGAATATGGGCTTCAACTTAACACAGGGATTTTACAAAATTTTAGTTCAGTTATTAAAGATGATTTTTTTTTCAATTGTAATGAAAATTCACAACATTTTTTTGCAATTTTTTATTTATATATTCAAAAATATACAGTTTTTTGGAAAAAGGCTGTGTTAAATTATGCAGAAGGTACTGTGTAACATTTACTGAAAGTTTGAAACAAATATGTTTGGAAGATCCTTAGAAAACATGTAATTAGTATGAGAAAATAAAAGTTTTGGGAATCGAGCGACAAAGATTGGATTAACTTTTTAGTGCATTCCAGGTCCATAGGATGGATTATCTTCATCCTCTGCAAACTCCTCCTCCAGCTTCCTCTTGTTCCTCCTCCTGTTTACTCTTGCTTGTATTTCTAGACTCTTTACAGCCCTGTCTGCAGCCCGAAGGCGTTCCTTGTCTAAAGCAAGCATCGCTCGTTGTTGTGTTCGTAGATTTTGCTACCATTTTCTTCAGTTGCAGTTACTGCAACACTGTTCCAAAAGGTGGTCATGTATGAACACTTATCACTTTTCAGTTGTATTTCACTAGCAAGTCCTACGTGCTTTATTATGGAGAGTTCCAGACCAACTTCACTACAATGAATACATCTTACACAGTTTGAAAAAATTCCTTTGAGAACCGACATATCAAATATTTCATTCACATCCGATTCGCCCATAAAACATTCATAGTTTTCACTCATTGAACCAAGCTTCTTCTGTGAAGTATTTTCTTTCCCACTTTGACTGCTGTGGGCAGGTGTACTTGAGAGGTTAGGTTCACTCACTTGGTTATCGTCTTTATTGTTTACAGTAATAACACATACCTTTGGCTTTCCAACATTTCTCCTTTTCTTAAAAGCCTTCAGAGGATTTCTAATAACTTTACTTTTCCTCATTATTATACTTCAACAAAACAGAGACTCAAGAAACAGAATTAATTACGAATATTTTCGAGATAACGACAGAGTAAATAAACATGAAACAATCGACAATCACACCAGCGATATATATTGAACCATCACAGGTTAGCCACAACACATACTTTATCTCACATCACTAAAATGTACCTGATGAACACGGACGTTAATAATAACACCATTTGACAGCAGTTTAACAGCGCCACAGTGGGTCGCGCCCATGTAAAACACATTTCAAAAAAAATTTAAAATTGAATAAATTATATATCTATTAAAAGGTAATAGTCTGCAGATTCAGAAAACGCAAAAAAGTAAAAATTGAACTTTTCATGATTTTGAGCCTTTCCGGAGCCCCTTAACAAGTACAACGAAAAAATCTGATCAGACTTCCAAAGTTCACTTTTCATTTTGATTCGTTGACTGGTTTCGCACCGGGACCTACATTCAAATCATCGTAACATAGTCAAAAATGTTATTTCTAAAAGTGCAAAAACCATCTGAAAAATGTGCAAACGAACAGATACAGCGCATGCAGATAACTGTTGACAAGTATGGTCCATTGCTTCGTGAGGTCTGCACCACACTCGAACTCTACCATCAGGTCTTACCTAATGAAATTTGAACTCATCTGATCAGGCCACGATTTTCCCGTAGTCTAGGCTACAATCGATATTAACACCAAATTTCGCTGCATTGTCCGAACGGATACGTTCGACGTAAGTCCCACATTGATTTGTGTGGTTATCACACGCAGTATTGATTGTCCGTTAGCACTTACAATTCGCGCCGATGCTCTCGTTCGCTAAGTGAAAGTCCGTAAGCCACTGCGTCATCCATGTTGAGAGGCAATGGTTCAGTGTTGGTATTCTCTTCATAGCCCTGACGCGCTATTGGTCTCAGAATATTGAATTCCCTAACAATTTCCGAAATGGAACGTCCCATGCGACTAGCTCCAAGTACCATTCCTCGTTCAAGGTCTGTTAATTCCCGTGATGCGGCCTTAATAACTTCGGAAACCTTTTTACTTGAATGATCTGAGTATAAATCATAGCTCCGCAAATGCACTCCCCTTTTATACCTTGTGTTCGCGATACTACTGCCATCTATACATGTACACATCGCTAACCCATGACTTTTGTCACCTCAGTGCATAGCTCTCACTCGATTACGAATGTAAAAAATTCTGCTTTGTATGGCATCCCGCTCCAACAATAGTACTCACAAATTTGTTGTACTATGGTGCCCATATTTCTGTCCACCACATTGGCTCGAATAAAGGGAGGAAGGAGGATTGGGGTTTAACGTGCCATCGACATCAAGGTCATTAGACGCAGAGCACTAGCCCTGAACGTTTCAAGGATGGGGAAGAAATTCGGCAGCGCCCTTTCAGGGGAATCATCCCGGTATTTGCAGCGCGATTTGTTGAAATCACGGAAGGGGATTTGAACCGTCGCTCTGCGTTTTAACCACTGCTACACCACACTCGGTGTGTTCGATCGACACTGGAGCACTACGAACACGTTCCTTCTTGCGTAGAGTGTCTTCTGCCGACTGGACAACTGGAACTAACTGTTTTGGCGTCGTCTTCAGTTTGTGCAGCATCTACCATCACCTAACTGAACAATGAGCAAGGTGACGCAGTCGTTGTGATGCTGAGTGATAAAATTAAACATTTTGGGTGAACAATTTTAGATTAACGTCCATGGGAATACAGCAGCTGATCATGAAGTGGCCCAGTTTGCTTTTTATTTATGCTTGGTAGTCGGTATCAGTTAAGGCATCATCCATACTGAGGTGGCAGCGTTGTACCACCTTACAACTATACAGAGAGTTCTCAGACATTCGCCTCCAGCCAGTCCTCTAACAGCAGTTTAACACATTTCGATTTCTATTTTGAAGTGATATCATTAACTTTATGTGTGCAACAGTCTTTCTCTGAAACTACAAAAATGATTTCAGAAAATTAAGACTTTCCAATTTTGAAAAACTACTTCAAGATTCAACATGTCACGTACCTGGGAGCAACTATTCTATTCAAATTTATAAGTGCTGCAGTCGAGAAAACCTTGTCAATACTGTATTGAATTGTCTATGTATTACACTATTTCCTACACACCCATAACCAGTAAGAGAAATGAAATTAAGGGCTCTTATCAAAAATCAGTTACACGTTAAAATCATTTTGAGACAGAAACTGTTGGCAACTAAGGCAAACTTCCATTTTCAAGACAGGCGAAATTGTTATGAATTTAAAGAAACTTAGTTCATTTGCAAATATAACATTTTCCATGGTAGAAGACCTTCCGTTTCAAGTGCAAGGTGGTGCATCAATGACGAAATATTATTTAAACACGCAATCATTGTGCAACTACTTTTAAAAGTAGACAGAATTTTACTCAATTCAAAACTTTGTAACTGAAGAATTAACAAAATCCTCCAAATAAACTGAGTCTACTGTACAGCTATTAAATATGAAACAGCCGTAATTTTACAAACGCTACACAAAGCAAAACCTCATGTCCCAAAACAAAAGCAGTAGCAAATGCCGGAAACTGATTATACTATTTTTAGTACACATTCCTTCACGTAATTCTAAAATTATTCACTTTTATGAAAAAACAAACCAGGAAACGTCATGTGTTCTTACGTTCACTAGCCTTCAGATACAACGTTATCCTCTACAAAATTAAAGAAGAAACTGTCCATACAGTTCGCTTGAGCCTTGTACACTTCCATGGTGACCGTAGATTGCCAGACTATTTTCTTGCATTGATAACTGACTCATCATTACTATGCAACGTAAGTGCTTCACTTCTTCCCTCCACTGCAGTGCAAGGTCATCTGATACATCGTCTATGAAACATTACTGGGATGTGACTTGTGAGCAAGCTTTTTGCACGGTCGTCCACGCCACCTCCCACCCCCCCCCCCCCCCCATATTTCCCCACTCCCTTCCGATAACGATTTGTCGTAGAGGGTCCGTATGCAAACAGTAGGGAGTTTCCACAGTAACTTAGCCAGTTCCTGTTTGATAACATTATCCGAATTTTCGAGACTCAATTTCGTCATAATGAGATCTCAGAAAAGTGACAAAAAATTCTATCATTGCATGGGGGCTTAATTAAGAGGATTAATGAATAAATGTAATAATTTTAGTAGATGTGTGACCGGTTACGAAGTCTCGTAACCGGTTGGCCCTGACTAGTATTAGCACGCAATCTGACTGCATAAAATAAAAATAAAGAATGACAAGGAATTTCCATTAACACAACTGATTAATTAAGTCCCCTGCAACTATAAAAGCTACGAAACAACAAAGCACAAGTGTAACAGTTATGTGTGTGGTAGTGTGACTCAACGTACATGTATCTGGCTCGGTTCTTTCTCAATACGACAAAATATTTTAAATACCATTTACAATGAACTAACTGAAAAATCAGAAATACTATAATTGCACATAGAAACCAGAATTACAAGTCTAATAAATGAACACGAGCCAGATGCTTTGTTGACTGTACCTGTGAGCAAGAGGCATTGTCATTAAAGAAAACTGTAATACCTTTTTACCTCATTATATATTGACGAAAATTTTCCATTACATCAGCATCAAAATCAAAAGCCCATCTACTTTCTCAAATACATTGTGACAATTGCAAATTCTTCCATCTATACATTACACCAACTGAACAGTATCTACTCTGTCGCCCAACAGAACAACGATTGCCCTCGACATTCTCTCAGCTACTACTGCACCAGTGGAGGTAGCGGAATAATAATCTTTGGCGCAGACTCTGGCGCTGTGACTCAGTGTAGCCACCTTTCACCATTTCCTTCTTTGTGGTAATAAAGCTGTCAGTGCTCTTCGTAAAAGATGCCAAAATCTGTAAAACTTAAAAATCGTAAAAATAGACTCAACCAATGACACACTGAATCTCTCCCATCATCTTTACCCCAGCACATTTATTCTGATAGCCCACAGAAAAAAAGAAAAGACAAAAATAATAAATCCGTAATATTTGGCTAATTTTTTTGTTTCAAATTAAGTAGTCTTGATGAGCTGGTCACTCTAGAAGGAGAAACCGCGTCCCTTGTTCTTTAGAACAGTGGCTGGCAACCATTTACTACGCATTGGCTGTGTCGTCAAGACCTGAACATCTCGTGGGCCCACTTATTTCCAAACAAATGTTTTGAAGCTGATGAATAAAGAACAAGTCAAAATTTTGGTTTTGGTAGCAACAATGTTGAAAGCTATAGCGTATGAAACGTGTGTCGAAGTTAAGTTAAACATGTGAAACGTTTTCAAAAAAAGCAGTTTTATTAACGAATCATATCAAGACTGTTCTTACATACGCAGAAGAGATAAATTTATACGTGCAAGAGAGTACATCTACGTGATTACTCTGTAATTCACACTTAAGTGCCTGGCAGAGGGTTCATCGAACCATTTTCATAGTACTTCTCTACCATTCCACTCTCGAATGGCGCGTGGGAAAAACGAACCCTTAAATCTTTCCGTTCCAGCCCTGATTTCTCTTATTTTATTATTATGATTATTTCTCCCTACGTAGGTGGGTTTCAACAAAATATTTACGCATTCGGAAGAGAAAGTTGGTCATTGAAATTTCGTAAATAGATCTCGCCGCAAAGAAAACCGCCTCTGCTTCAGTGACTGCCACCCCAACTCGCGCATCATATCAGTGACACTCTCACCCCTATTGCGCGATACACAAAACGATCTGCCCTTCTTTGCACACTCTCGATGTCCTCCGTCAATCCCACCGGTTAAGGATCCCATAGCACGTAGCAGTATTCCAGCAGAGGACGGACAAGTGTAATGTAGGCTGTCTCTTTAGTGGGTTTGCCGCATCTTCTAAGTGTTCTTCCAACAAAGCGCAGTCTTTGTTTCGCCTTCCCCACAATATTATCTATGTGGTCTTTCCAATTTAAGCTGCTCGTCATTGTAATTCCTAGGTATTTAGTAGAAGTGACAGCTCTTATATTTGTGCGATTTATTGTATACCCAAAATTTATCAGATTTCTTTTAGTACCCATGAGGATGACATCGCACTTTTCTTTGGTTAGTGCTAATTACCACTTTTCGCACCATACAGAAATTCTCTCTAGATCATTTTGTAATTGGAATTGATCGTCTGATGATTCTACTAGACCTTAATGATTGCTTTACAACCCGCTCGAATCTTAATCGTCTCGTGTTCTCCACAAATATCGTAACAGTATTACTACACCTGTTGGCTAAACTATTACTACACTTGTTTGCTAAACTACAGGACACATCTACATAAAGTATCTCCTGCCCTCTCATAATAATATTAAAAATACCAACAAATGGGTCAATGAAATATGAGCGACTCTGTACCACAAATTTGTATTACTGTTGGAGCAGGATGCCATATGAAACAGAATTATTCTGCATTGCCAATCAAGCGCGGGCGTCATCCAGCCTAAATGACAGTTGAAACGCAGTAAGACTAAGTAGTGCAGTTGACCAACCATAGCTTACTGTTCATCGCCAGTGACAGGTGCATGACTACACCACCGCAGATAAGTTACAGCGCATATGGACTGCTCCACTGGGTCTTTGAATTTAAGCTTGATGCATCCATTTTTGCCACATTTAGTAACTTGTTTTCCCGAAATCTCATCTGCTGTGGAAACTAGAAGAATAGACTCCTTGAGAAAAGAGAGATATGAAAAATACTGAGAAAAAGTGGTGACAGGATGATAGGACACGTGTTAAGACATGAGGGAATGACTTCCGTGGTACTAGAGGGAGCTGTAGAGGGGAAAAACTGTAGAGGAAGACAGAGAATAGAATACACCGAGCAAATAATTGACGACGTAGGTTGCAAGCGCCACGCTGAGATGAAAATGTTGGCAAAATAGAGGAATTCGTGGCGGTTTGCTTCAAAACAGTCAGAATATTCATGACTTGGGAAAAAAAAGGGGTCCCCTTCCTCATACATTGATGGATTCAAGGAATTTGAGTAAATGTCTCAGTAAACGCACGTTTTCTCCATTGTTCTGAAGACTTTTTCAACCTTTTTTCACAGTAACTTTATTGAGTAAGGGAATTTTGACACACTCATTAAAGCGCACAGTGAACTGAGGTAGCTCAAGGGCCATTTACAAACGACAGAAATGTAGGATCCAAGCAGCAGCTAACTGCTGTGAGAGGCCTTACCAGACTACACTTATGAACAAACACTAACATAAGGAGATAACGCAAGAAACAAAATTGGAGACAACAGAAGACAATGGAATTAACGTATCGACAGAATGAACAGTGGTAAAGCACTTTACAAAGTCAGAAATTTTAAATCGGTAGACTCAAGATGTCCTGAAAGGCCAAGGAACAGCTACACACCGTAACAGCCAAAGGCCTAATATCTGAAGCGCAGAAGAAGAAGGAGCAGCGAATATCCCAGCATAGATTAAACTGTGGATATAGCCTTTCAGTTGTCGTACCCAATTTATATTTAATAATATGTGCAATTCAAAATTGCTGGAGGTGGGCAGTCGGTTATGTGCTTCATTAAATTTAGAACAACTCTGCCCGCCTTCAACAGCAAGGATTATACTGACCCCTAGTACTGTGTTTTGATTGTAAGGCGCCCCAAACCAAGTACCACCAGATGCTGCTTTCGCGTGACCGCAACGGTCGCAGGTTCGAATCCTGTCTAGGACATGGATGTGTGTGATGTCCTTAGGTTAGTTAGGTTTAGGTAGTTCTAAGTTCTAGGTGACTGATGACCACAGACGTTAAGTCCCATAGTGCTCAGAGCCAAAAGCGAATGTGTTGCATAGCATTCGCATATGACTCTACCATATTTTCTGAAAGCCTGGCAAATGTAGCAATATAGCTCAATTTTTAGGAAAAGGAAGGATTCATATTCTGGAGAACGGTGGCTGAAAACTCGTTTCGGCCTTCGAGATTTATCCTAATTAGCATAAGAATAATGCTGGGGTGGTCCCTTTGCGAGGGCACGGCCGACGTACGTCCCTATTCGTCCCTAGTCTAAACTTGTTTCTCTAATAACCACATTGTCGATGGGACGTTGAACCCCAGTCTTCCTTTTGGAAGAGACACACAACATCTCGCCAAAGAAAACAAAATGAAAAATGTAATACGAATTGTTAAGGTTTTCCTAAATGTTTCGGTACAGCTGTTGCTCCAATTGAAAAGGTAAATAAATTTAAATATTTGATGTAAACAATGCAAGACATCAGTTTAGAGAAACTTTCTTTACAGGAAAGGATTCGCAAGATGCAGGTAGTTAATGATATTGCTAAACCCAAAAATTCCTATATAAAAAAGTAGAACATTATAAAACCATAGTAATGTTAGAAAGTCTACATGCCAAGATATGTTTAGTAACTAACTATTTGCCTGGAAAATTACAGTATTAGAAAGGAAAACTATAACAATAATAAGTCCTTAAATTTTTTTAACTTTGGAAATCACTAAATAACAATTAGTTTTAGCAGAACATCTAAAATTAAAAATGGAAAGAGAAGAATTCTTTTCTCGTGGAAAATTACGAAATAAATGATGTTAACCAAAAGGATCTTCAAATGTTTTCGGAAAATAAGTTCAACAACAGCCTGCGTTCAAGGGGTCAAGACACAAAAGAAGGAGCAGTTTTAGAAGGATGAATAATTAGGAGATAACTTTAAAAAATGGAAAGTTTCGATGGGAAGTTCTAAAACAAAATAAGCCGAAAGTGGTCCGAAGAACTGAAATAGAAACGAAATAAAAAATGAATGAATATATTGTGAAAAGAGAGGAACAACGAAAGATGAAATGAAGTTTGATAGTTGTCTTTACAAAGCCCTAACGCAGAAAGAAGGAGACAGTAAAGAGAAAGTTTTAAACAAACGGCAGTAAGAACGGCAAATAACAAATTTACCTAAGCAAAATTGTGTGAAATGTGTGTGGAAAGGTGTGAGACGACACTGAAAACATAGTAAAACAATTGTAATTAATTTACAGAGAAGCGCTTCAGTTGTACTAATTATTTGTTTAAACAACGACCAGTTTCGGCACTTTAAAATCTCATCTTGAGAAGTATAAAAAATTGTGTCATGTTGTCGGGCTAGTTAGTGTAACAGACCAAAATCACTGCTCCAAAGCACTGCATGTTGGCGGAAACTCAGCTGCCCGACAGCCGCATGGTAGGGACGCGAACCATGAGTCGTACGTATTCCGGCATGTGTTCATTTACACTTTCTTTTTATTGTGACCATCACTAAGAGCAAACACATGGAGTTTCAATGGGAAGCCCATTGTCGCCTGTTGTTGCCAATTTGTTTGTGGAAGATTTCGAGGTACGTCCCTTTGACCCGGCGACTTTGAAACCTTCGTCTTTTTTCGGATATGTAGACGATACTTTTGTTGTCTGGCCTGATGGCAGCGGCAATTTCAACTACATTTTAGAACGCCTGAATTGAATCCACCCGAACTACGAACATTCGGTTCACGATGGAAGTGAAAGAGGATGGTTGTCTTCCATTCCTTGATGTGTTGGTCAGAGGAAAGGCGAATGGGACGTTGGCACATGTGGTTTATAGGAATCCTGCTAAAACTGACTTGTACCTGCAGTCTGATTATTGTCGTCATCTAGCCTAACGTGAAAGAATATTTCGTGCCTTGGTCCAAAGGATCCATGTGATCTCGCACCCTGGGAGTCTGTCAGATGAGTTTGCCCGTCCCCAAGTCAGCTTTCCTCAAAACGGTGACAGTAAATGACAGATCCTGCGTCCGGTGCGCTATCGACCATCTGTGCAACGGGTGAGTGCTGATAATACCGAGTTGGCACCAAAGTCTATGGCCGTTTTCCCTTTCGCAGAGGGCATTTCGAACAGGATTCGTATTATTTTACCTATACATGCTGTATGTTTCTCGACCACCGTCTTTATATTCAGCAGATGATGGTACTGCTTTGTTTACGCTGGGTGTCTACAGTATTCCTTGCAGTTGTGGCATGTCATATGTCGGTCAGAATATCAGGACTGTGGCAGCCGAGCAAAGCCGCCGTTGCAGAACAGTGTCTTGGCACTTGGCACCCTATGATGATTCTGGTATGCACTTCCATCTGTTAAGGAAGATGTTGAAATTAAATTATCAAGTAATTATAAAATACTGATGGTGTCTTTTGTCCAAATTCTGCTTAGAATCCTTCTCTCTCACTCGTCAAAAATCGGTGGGTCAGAGTTTATGCTACCCCACCTGCTGATTACCAATTTCACTGTCTACAACTTCTGAGGTCTTTGGTTCTCGTGATACTAGAGCTAACAGTGTGTGTGTGTGTGCGGTGGGAGGGGGGGGGGATGGGGGGTGTTTTATCTTTCCGGAGTTTCTCTGAATACCGATGTTTTAAATTCGCTTGCACAGCGCTCACTTGCTACAGATTGGCCTAGAAAGTGGCAGGGTGTGCCCCTGTCAAAATATCAGGGGTTTCGACAACGTCACCTGCTCGCATTCCCGTAAGTTATATGAACATCGTATATTGAATTATTCTATTTCACTGGAATTGAAACGAATATGACAAAGTAAAGGGAATTTGGCAATCTGCTTTTGTTACCAATTTGGTTTCTGGTACGTTTAATGTGGAAACCGTTCAAGCAAGCACACAGTATTATATAGAAAACATCTGAGTGTTAATGCTGAAAATCACTAGAAGAGATGTGGAGCGAAAGATATAAATAAGGCTACAGGTAACGTTTAATGGACGTAGGTTACCCATGTACCCAGATAAATGGATGGTAAATGGCCAAGGATGTTCTTTCCTTGATTACAAGAAACAAGAAACAAATAGGACGTTGCGTTCATTTAAGATTGGTAGAGGACATGTGGCGATGACCTCTTCGTTGGCGAAAGATTTCTCTCCGGGAGGGGACTACAATGGGGAAGTAACCACGAGAAAAAGATTGAATAAACAACGATAGGGTAGCATGCGACGACTTGGAGCGTGGAATGTCAGATGTTTGAACGTGGTGGGAGAGCTAGAAAACTTTCAAAGAGTGCTGCTAAAGGCTCAGTCTAGATAGAGCTGGAGTCTGTGCAGTGCAGTGTAGTAAATGGAAATAAGATAAGGATTTCAGGTTAGACGACTATAGGGTAATATGAACATCGGCAAGAAATTTTATAACGGGAGTAGTTTTCTCTGTGAAGAGGAAGGTAGGACAGAGAGTGAATTACTGTGACCAGTTCAGTGATAACGTTGTCCTCATAATAATCGACAGCAAACCAATACCGACGACTTTAGTTTAGGTGTACACAATGGCATCGTAGCCTAAGGATGAAGAGGTAGAGTAAGTACGTGGGGACATTGGAGTGGGTAATTCAGTACATAAAAGGAGATGCATCTAATAGTCACAAGGATTCGAATGGCACTGTAGGAGAGGGAAGAAGAAAATATTACGGTAGAATTTGAGATCGGTGATAGGAATTAGAGAGGGAAAACACTAATTGAGTTCTGCAATAAATTTCACCTAGGACTAGCGAATAACCTCTTCATGAATGCAAGAGGAGGAGGTACACTTGGAAACGGCAGAGATATACAGTAAGTATGCAGACATAAGATTATAGCATGTTCAAGCAGATATTCCGAAATCAAATATTAGTTTGTAATCTTTGCCCAGGGGCAAATACATTGATACCCATATAGTAAAGATGAAGGGAGACGAAAATTTAATAGTCATGAGTGACTGGAATTCGTTACTAGGAAAACGGAGAGAAGGAAACTTAGTAGGTGAATATGGATTGGGGATAAGACATGGAAGAGGAAGGCGCCTGGTAGAATTTTGCACAGAGTATAACTTAAACATATCTAACACTTGGCTCAAGAATCATTAAAAAAGGTTGTATGCATGGAAGAAGCCTGGAGATACTAAAAACTAGAGGGTACCAGATAGATTATATAATGGTAAGACAGAGATTTAGGAAGCAGGTTTTAAATTGTAAGACATTTCCAGGGGCAGATGTGGACTCTGACCAAAATCTATTGGTTATAAACTGTAGATTAAAACTGAAGAAACTGCAAAAAGGTGGGAATTTAAGAAGATGGGACCTGGATAAATTGACTAAACCAAAACTTGTACAGAGTTTCAGGGAGAGCATAAGGGAACAATTGATAGGAATGGGGAAAAGAAGTACAGTAGAAGAAGAGTGGATAGCTTTGAGGGATGACGTAGTAAAGGCAGCAGAGGATCAAGTAGGTAAAAAGACGAGGGCTAGTAGAAATCCTTGGCTAACAGAAGAAATTTTGAATTTAATTGATGAGAAAATATAAAAATGTAGTAAATTAAGCAGGCAAAAAGGAATAGAAAGTCTGAGAAATGAGATCGACAGGAAGGGCAAAATGGCTAAGCAGGGATGGCTAGAGGACAAATGTAAGCATGTAGAGGCTTACCTCACTAGGGGTAAGATAGATACAGGAAAATTAAAGAGACCTTTGGAGAAAAGAGAACCATTTGTATGAATATCAAGAGCTCAGATGGAAACCCAGTTCTAAGCAAAGAAGGGAAAGCAGAGGATCTATACAAGGGCGATGTATTTGAGGACAATATTATGGAAATGGAAGAGGACGTAGATGAAGATGAAATGGGAGATATGATATTGCGTGAAGAGTTTAACAGAGCTCTGAAAGACCTGAGTCGAAACAAGGCCCCGGGAGTAGACAACTTTGCATTCGCACTACTGACAGCCTTGGGAGAGCCAGTCCTGACAAACCTCTACCATCTGGTGAGCAAGATGTATGAGTCAGGCGAAGTAACCTCAGACTTCAAGAAGACTATAATAATTCCAATCCCAAAGAAAGCAGCTGTTGACAGATGGGAACATTACCGAACTATTCGTTTAATAAGTTACGGCTGCAAAATCTAACGCGAATTCTTTACAGACGAATGGAAAAACTGGTAAAAGCCTGCCTCAGGGAAGATTAGTTTAGATTCTGTAGAAATGTTGGAACACGTGAGGCAATACTGAGCCTACGACTTATCTTACAAACCAGATTAAGGAAATTCAAACCTACATTATAGTTTTTGAGTTTCGCCGATGACATTGTAATTCTGTCAGAGACAGCGAAGGGTTTGGAAGAGCAGTTGAACGGAATGGGCAGTGTCTTGAAAGGACGATATAAGATGAACATCAACAAAAGCAAAACGAGGATAATGGATTGTAGTAGAATTAACTCGGGTGATGCTGAGGGAATTAGATTAGGAAATGAGACACTTAAAGTAGTAAAAGTGTTTTGCTATTTGGGGGGCAAAATAACTGATGTTGGTCGAAGTAGAGAGAATATAAAATGTAGACTGGCAATGGCAAGGAAAGCGTTTCTGAAGAAGAGAAACTTGTTAACATCGAGTATAGATTTAAGTGTCAGGAAGTCGTTTCTGAAAGTATTTGTATGGTGTGTAGCCATGTATGGAAGTAAAACGTGGACGATAAATAGTTGAGACAAGGAGAGAATAGAAGATTTCGAAACGTGGTGCTACACAAGAATGCTGAAGATTAGATGGGTAGATCACAAAACTAATGAGGAGGTATTGAATAGAATTGGAGAGAAGAGAAATTTCGTGGCACAACTTGATCAGAAGAAGGGATCGGTTGTTAGGGCATATTCTGAGGCATCAAGGGATCACCAATTTAGAATTGGAGGGCAGCGTAGAGGGTAAAAATCGTTGAGGGAGACCAAGAGATGAATACGGTAAGCAGATTCAGAAGGATGCAGTAGGTATTGGGAGATGAAGAAGCTTGCACAGGATAGAGTAGCATGGAGAACTGTATCAAACCAGTCTCAGGACTGAAGACCACAACAACAACAATGATGAAGAGTAGATAGGAGTTCAAGAGACTAATCGTTAAGAATCAATCTGCAAAGAAGTGTGCTGCGGAAGTATTGAAAAACGAGAATACAGTTAAAGTTCTCTGAGACCACAGATACTGCGATAATGAATGGCTCATTATAGTATTCAGTGAAGGGGAAGAGATATTTCTGAAAAGGCCAATAACAGAAGTTAAAAAAAAAACATAGGTACAAGAAAAATACTCGATAGCAAAAGAAGTACTTCAGCTGCCGACGAAAGAAAGAAATGTTCAGGAAAATTCAGAAATACAAAATAGCAAGTCACAAATAGGATGTGAAGGTTAGCTAAGGTGGAATGACTCCATGGAAAATGTGAAGAAATCGGGAACTAAGTTATTGTCTCACGGAGTAACTCATCATATACAAAAGTGTAAACAACCGTCGTTGGAATTAATAGCAAGTCCCGTAACATTAAGAGTGCAATATGAATTATAGTGCTGAACGCACAGCAGAGAGCGGACAGATGGGTTCTCTATGGCCGGAGCCTATGGGAAAGAGATATGGTACCCAGTTTCAGAATTAGAATGAGGCAGAAGGGACAGATAACGTAGCATCAGAATTTCTAAAATCGTTGGAGAAAGCGGCAACGAAACGACTATTAATGCTGGTGTGCAGAATGTATACCACTGGTAATATACCATCAGACTTTCTGAAAAACATGATCCATTTATTGTTGTTGTGGTCTTTAGTGCAGAGACTGATTTGATGGAGCTGTCCTTGTTACTCCATCCCGTGCAAACCGCTTCATCTCCGAGTAACTACTGCAACCTACGTCCTTTTGAATCTGCTTTGTGCATTCATCTCTTGGTCTCCCTTTACGTTTTTCTAGCTCCACACTTCCCTACAATACTAAACTGGTAAACCCTTGTTGCCCTACCAACCGATCTCTCCTTCTAGTCAAGTTGTGCCACAAATTCCTCTTCTCCCCAGTTCTATTCGGTACATCCTCATTCGTTACGTCATCTATCCGTCTAATCTTCAGCATTCTTCTGTAGGACCACATTTCGAAAGCATGTATTCTCTTCTTGTCTAAACTATTTATTGTCCATGTTTCACTTAGATGCATAGCTACACTCCATACAAATACTTTCAGAAAGGACTTCCTGACACTTAAGTCTGAACTCACTGTTAACAAATTTCTGTTCTTCAGAAGCGCTTTCTTTGCCACAGCCAGTCTACACTTTATATCGTCTACACTTCGAGCATAATCAGTTATTTTGCTTCCAAAATAGCAAAATTTATCGACTACTTTAAGTGTCTCATTACCTAACCTAATTCCCTCAGCGTCATCTGATTTAACTCGGCTAAATTCCATTATACTTATTTTCCTTTGCTGATCTCCTCCTTTCAAGACACCGTCCATACCGTTCAACTACTCTTCCAGGTCCTTTGCTGTCTCTGACAGAATTGGAATGTCGTCTCAAAGTTCTTATGTCTTCTCCATGAATTTTTATTCTTACTCTAAATTTTTCTTTTTTTCCCTTACTGCTTGTTCAGTAAGCAGGTTGAAGAACATCGGGGAGAGGCTACAACCCTGTGTCACCCCCTTCTCAATCACTGCTTGCCTTTCGTGGTCCTCGACTCTTATAAATGTCTCTGGGTATTGTACAAATAGTGAACAGCCTTTCATTCCCGGTGTTTTACCCCTGCTACCTTCAGACTTTGAAAGAGAGTATTCCAGCCAGCATTGTGAAAAGCTTTCTCTAAGTCTACAAATGTAATAAACGTAGATTTGCCTTTCCTAATCTAGATAGTCATAGGGTCAGTATAGCCTCTCGTGTCCCAACATTTCCAAAGAATCCAAACTTTCCCCGACGTCGGCTTCTACCGGTTTTTCCATTCGCCTTTAAAGAATTCGTGTTAGTATTTTGTAACCATTACTTATAAAACTGATAGTTCGGTAATTTTCACACCGGTGAACACCTGCTTTCTTTTGGATTGGAATTATTCTACTCTCCTTGAAGTATGAGGATGTTTCGCCTGTCTCGTATGTCTTTCTCACCAAATTTAAGAGTTTTTTTCATAGCTGGCTCACCCAAGGCTACCAGTAGTTCTAATGGAATGTTGTCTACTCCCCGGGCCTTCATTCGACTTAGGTCTTTTAGTGCTCTGCCAGATTCTTCACGCAGTATCTTATCTCCCATTTCATCTTCATCTACCTCCTCTTCCATTGCCGTAATATTGCCCTCAAGTACATCACTCTCATATAGACCCTGTGTATACTCCTTCCAGGTTTCTGCTTTCTCTTCTTTGCTTAGGATTGGTTTTCCATCTGAGCTCTTGGTATTCATATAGTGTCCTCTTTTCTTCAAAGATCTCTTTAATTTTCCTGTAGGCAGAATCTATCTTAATCCCAGTGATACATGCTCCTACATCCTTACATTTGTTCTATAGCTATCCACTCCTAGCCATTCTGAACTTGCTGTCGATCTCATTCTTGAGACATTTGTATTCCTTTTCGCCTGCTTGATTGACTTCATCCATACGACTTCCAAAACTGTAAGTGCCGACAACTGTGAGAATTATTCCGCAGACAACTTAACAGCTCATGCATTCAAATTGTTGACAAGAATAATATGCAGAAGAATCCAAAAGGAGATGGGGGATCTGTTAGATGACTAACATGAGGAAGGGACAGGATGACACGACCTTTTCTATGGCATCAGGGACTAGCTTCCATGGTACTGGAGGGAGGACAGACATCGTAATACATCCAGCAGATAATAACGGCTGATAACATTCGTTGCAAGTGATACTGTGAGATGAAAGGTTAGGCAAAGGCGAGGAATACGCGAGAAGCTGCTTCAAATAAGTCAGAAGACAGATGACTCAAAGAAATACGAAATTGCAAATACCGAATCTAAACACACAAAACGGCCAAAGAGGTCGATGACGAAGATCCCTAACAGATCGCAATCGAAAATTCTCTCCTCACATCAAACTAGAGTCGTATGTATCTTATATCAAAACACAAAACAGATTTAGACTAAAAAACGAATTTGGTATTGTTGTCATATCCCAATTTATCCTTCAAGTTTCGGAAAAATACACATTCTACGCTTAGTAGCGCAACTAATCTGACTTATACAACCTTACTTCGGTCATTGCACCATACCTTAAGGAATCTGTGATAGCCTTTACAATTTATTAAAATACGTAAGTATAAGGTTTATGGCATTAAAAACATACATTGAATTATTGCTGATGTAACTTAGAGCTTCAAATGCTATCACTAACATTAGTTTGATCATGTTACGAAAGTAAATGTAGTTAATCACACACCTAAATTCTCTGTGGTCTTTCTCAGCTATCAGCTAAAGCTGATATTCATAAAGACTGGCAGCAAAATACTATGCTATGATTGCCTGTTTCATTTTCATGGACAATATTGCGAATTTTAAACATTTTTGAAAGGTGACTGTCAACAGCCGTTAACTGATGGCTATTGGAACCATCGGCTGTTTCTATTTTAAACCCAAATATCTGCCAATATCGGTCTTGGAGTGTCTTCGCGGATGAGGATGAAAATGGTTTAAGCCACCATATTGCAGCATTCATTACTTAAAATGTGCAGTGCGTGCCATGAATGTAAATATATGGCACAGGACTTTAAATGCAAACATACGAGTACTAAAGTTTATACAGAGCAATACTCTGAATACGTTTTGTATTCACATGTTTGCTTTTAAAGTCCTGTGTCATATATTTACATTCATGGCACGCACTGCACATTTTAAGTAATGAATGCTGCAATATGGTGGCTTAAACCGTTATAACACTCACCAATGAAGGTGGTCCAAGACCGAAACCGATTGATATTTGGGTTTAAAATAAAAACAGCTGATGGTTCAAATATGTATTTTGTATGTTACGAATTTCCTGCCAACTTGAAAGCACATCAGGAGATTTGGTGTTTGATATCTTGATTAGGACGTCATAGAATCCGGCGAGGTCATGATTATCACGTAATAAATAAGGACTTCCTAGTGTCGACGTTGGCAGAGCGCCAGCAACGTCGCAAATGAAAACAAAGTGGGCTACAGCTGACTCGATAATGCGTAAAAAAAACAATACTTTACGACTTTGGTAAATGGTTCCAGGAAAAGTCTCTCTGAATGTGGCTTAAAGCTTAAATCCAGGACCCTGAATGTTCGTTTTGTGTGCACAATGCTATTACGCTCTGTTTGTTTAACGCTAAAGACAGCACATCACCTTTGGAAAGAATGGAATATACAAAGTCACTTGTAATTTTGTCAAATTCTGAATAGGCCAGTTGGCCAGAGGAATATCCATCCACTTCAAGGAATACCATAGATGTTGGAGACTTACCAAATGTCACTCTACGTTTGTACATCAGCTGCTTAAGAAAGGCCACCGTTACAAGGTGCAACATGAAATCTTGCATAACATCCACAAAGGGAGGAAGTGAACTACCTTGAAATAATGGAAATTAGTAAACTTCCGAAGCTTACAACTGAGTGATCAGACACAGTTCCCTTTTTTTTCCGCCATCTGTTACGACAGCTAGCTGAAAAGTAAAACCTGGGAAATCTTTACTTAAAAACTCTTAACGCTTGTTAACTGAAAAAACGTTATTATGATTCCACTTCTTCAGCTAAATTAACAGATTTGCGCCCCTCAGCCGCTGCAGGGCTCTAGTTTTATGGTTAACATGGTAGTGTGTAATGTAACCACGTCGGTGGGTGAGAAACAGACAATTTAGTATTCGAAGAGTTCGTACACACATGGAGCTTCCCTTCCTTCAGCATGGCAATACCAGACCACACACGAGCGCTATGACATCTGCAACAATCCGACTCCTTGGGTTTATTGTCATCGATCATATTCTGTACAGTCCCAACATGGCATATTCGATTTTCATCTGTTTGCAAAACGTAAAGAACACCTTCGAGGACATCACTTTGATCATGATGAAACTGTGCAAGCAGGGATGATATTATGGCTCCGTCAAGAAACTCAAACATTCTACACTGAAGGTAACATCAAACTGCTCTCCTATTGAGAGAAGTGTGTGTTCCGCTGGGATGACTGCGTTGAGAAATAAATGTATAGACATTAAGAGCAAAGATGTAGAATATAAATATCGTTTGTTTCATTTCAAAATCAAAAAGAGTTTTGCTTAAAAAATTTGGAGGCATTGCTTTTCAGCTACCCATACCATTTTGTAACTTCTCTCCTCCACTCATATGCTACACATTTCTTTCAGCTGGTACAGTCTCACTTGCCATTTTAAAATTTGTTTCATTTACCGTGTGGGGTTGCTAGTCCCCCATCGGGCGCCTCCCCGGGTGGCGGATTGGGGAATGCTCTCCAGATATGGGGGGTACCGGGGAAATAAAATACCCGGGGTGGACCAAAACTAGCACGGGTAGGGAAGACTCGTTAAGCCATGGTGAAGGCAAATCCCTAGGGGTAGAGTACCCCAAAATCAAGACTCCTGATCCTCCAGGTTGGGGGTTGTGCAGAGGGCTACCAACCCACTCATGTAAAACAATGGCCGGTCAGGACACTCAAGGTATGCCTCGGAAACAGGACAGAATTTACTGGAACAGAAATTGGCAAAGTTACAAGGATTTTTCTTTTGGCTCGTGGAATGTCAGAAGTCTATACCGCCCAGGAAGCGCACAAATACTAATAAACGAACTAGGAAAATACAAGGTACAACTGGTAGCGCTCCAAGAAATAAGATGGCAGGGAACGGGATCAATGAAAATAGGAGACGGGACAATAATGTATGGAGACTGCGGTCAGCGCCATGAATTTGGAACGGGCTTTTACATTCAGAAAACAGCAATTGACACAATAAAGGAATTCAAATCAATTAATAACCGAATATCACACATTACAGTTCAGGCTCAGTGGTTTGATATTACATTTATAAATGTTCATGCACCCACAGAAGATAAGGAAGATGACGTGAAAGAAGAATTTTATAGTCAACTGGAACAGACATATAATTCAATAAGTAGACATAACGTAACAATAGTGTTAGGAGACTTTAATGCCAAACTAGGAAAAGAAGAAATCTACAAAGCAACCATTGGGAATTACAGCTTACATGATGAAAGTTCAGAGAATGGTGTGCGACTCATAAACTTTGCAATGGCAAATGGTCTCACATTAAGCAGCACAAAATTCCAACACAAACGCATTCATTTAGGGACATGGATATCACCAGATGGAAAAGTAGTGAACCAGATTGACCATGTCGCCATCCAGAGACGATTTCAAAACAGTATTAAAGACGTTAGAACTTTTAGGGGAGCAGATTGTGAGACAGATCATATGTTAATCATAGCTCAAATGAAAATAAAGCTAAAAAAGAAACAAAGTACAAATAGGGTTGAAATTAAAAGGTACGATGTAGAAAATCT
The DNA here is from genome assembly GCF_021461385.2 of Schistocerca piceifrons. Lineage (NCBI taxonomy): Eukaryota > Metazoa > Arthropoda > Insecta > Orthoptera > Acrididae > Schistocerca > Schistocerca piceifrons. Next base: position 49,105,378 of record NC_060139.1, read on the forward strand.
GGCAGAAGAAAAAATAAATGAAAACTTTAGGAAAGAAATGGAAATTAACCTATCGGAATCTAGACTGACACATAGTGACCAGCAAGACGTGGAAAGTAGATGGAGACACCTCAGAAACAGTAATCAAGATGTAGCTTCCAAAACTATAGGTAAAAGAAAACGAACTAACAAAATCTGGTTTAATATAAAGTGCCAAGAAAGAGTACTGGAGAGGCAAAATGCGATGAAGGCATGGTTACAAGACATGGACAATATTACACTAAAGGTGAGATACTATAAAATCCGCAAGGAAACACAACGAACTCTAAGACAAGAGAAGAGAAAACACTACAACAACATGGTAAGAGAAGCGGAGGATGATTTCAAGCATCACAGAGCAAGGCAGATGTACCAGAATATAAAAAAGTCCTTGGGAAAATTCACTAAAAGGGAACAGTTTATAAAGGACCATAATGGGAAAATACTTACAAACAAGAATGACATACAAGAAACATGGAAGACATACTTTACACAGCTGCTCAACTGCAATGATCCACAATATTACTTTACATTTGAAGAACCAGATACAGTTGATATACAAGTCACCACACCATCAGTAAATGAAATAAGACAAAGAATAAAGAAATTAAAGAACAACAAGGCTTGTGGGGAAGACCAGGTACATGCTGAGCTTTTAAAAAATGGAGGACCACAATTGGAAATAGAACTACATTCCTTAATTGAAGCAATTTGGGAGACAGAAAACATACCGGCCGATTGGAAAACTGCAATTATATGCCCCATCTTTAAGAAGAATGATCCCCTTGTCTGTGATAACTACAGAGGAATTGCCCTACTCAATGTCACGTATAAAATTTTGTCGATGTGTATACTACACAGACTGATTCCCATAACCGAAGAACTGATTGGGGACTACCAATGTGGTTTCCGCACTAACAGATCCACTTTGGATCACTTATTCACATTGAGACAAATAAATGAGAAGGCATGGGAATTTAATGTAGATATCCATATTCTATTTATAGACTTCAAGAAGGCCTATGATAGCATACACCGACAGACACTCTTTAACACCATGAAAGAATTTGAAATACCATTAAAATTAATCAAATTAGTTAAAATGTGTTTGGAAGAAACCATACGCAAAGTTAAGACACCTGCAGGAGAGACTGAAAATTTTAAGGTGTACACTGGACTGAGACAAGGGGATGCCATCTCACCTATTCTATTTAATATTATCTTAGAGAAGATTGATACAGAATTCACCAAAACTAATCCACAAGGGATCCAACTGCAGGGACAGAACATTACTAGACTTGCTTATGCAGATGATGTAGCCTTAATAAGCACTTCAAAAGCTGAATTAATCAGGATGATGCAAAATTATTACAAAATAGCTGAGAAAGCTGGACTTCATGTGAATGAAGAAAAGACAGAATATCTAGTCATAAGTAAAAAACTCCAAAAGAATACACCACTGACCGTAAATGGTCTCACTTTCAAGGCAGTTGACCACTTCAAGTACTTAGGGAGTCTTTTTAGCAGAGACAATAGAGCAGAAATAGAAATAGACGCCCGTCTAGCAGCAGCTAATAGAACTTTTTACAGCTGTATCAAAATTTTAAGGATGAGATCACTTAGTACTGAATTCAAAATCCGTTTTTATCAGTCAACTGTTGTACCAGTAGCATTATATGGATGTGAAGCTATTACATTCAGGAAAAAAGATGAAGAAAACCTGTTGATATTTGAAAGAAAAATACTAAGAAAAATATTTGGACCAATCTTCGATGAAAATGTCATGGAGTGGAGGATAAGGAAAAATGAAGAACTACGGGAGCTGTACAAACATAGTACCATTGTGGAAATGTTAAAGAAGAGAAGACTGAACTGGGCTGGTCATGTAGCAAGGATGCCGGAGAACAGACTACCCAAAATAGCAGCCACTAAGAAATTAGAAGGAAAGAGAAGAAGAGGAAGACCTTGAATTAGGTGGATGGAGAATATCCGGGAAGATGCAGATAGGATGGGCATCAACTCCGATTGGACAACAATTTCCCTGGATAGAAATAATTGAAAGAGGCTCGTAGAGCAGGTGTATGGTCGATAAGGCCTTAGCCACGTGTAAAGTAAAGTAAGTTACCTGCTTAGTCCTGCTTGTAATACTTAACTATTTCTAATATTGGACTAGTTAAATACAGGATTCTCTTGTACAGTCACTGCCTTCGAACCAGTCACGACAGTTTATATATTGTTCAAATTATATTTCTTCTCAAACCTACTGTTGTAATTTGTCATATACTTCGTTATTTAATATGGCACATATTTCACATCAGTTTTACACCTCATTTTACAGAAATAATTGCTCTCCTTCCAGTCCCAAATCAAACATTAATAACTGTCGTCGTTGGAAACCAACTTATGTACATCGTAGATGGATCTGTTTTAAAATATTTGGTCACACTGAAATTTTGCAGTGATACGTATTTGTCTTTGCACTTGTAGATACCGTTTGTAAAATAATAAATATTGTGCAACGTTACACCAGTGCCGTGGATTTTTCGTTCACAATGCATAAAATATCCGAAGAACAACCAATGGATCAGTCTGATGCAAAATACTCCAGTAGCTACAGGGCTTTGTAAGAGTGTGAATCCTACTAGAGCGCTTGTAGTTACGTTAACAGCATTGCTTCAAATGCAATATGTTTGCAACGCGAGACTGAAACGTAGTGTAAGGCGAGTATTACAATGAAGCTAACAACTTCATGGTCATTACTCCGTAATGCGCGCCGCATCTGTCGTATGTAGAGGAAGGCACTGAAACACGACGCGTGGAGTCAGAAATCCTGCCACGGGCCAGCAGCAGAGAAGAACACGACACCGTGCAACAAGAGCGATTAGCGTACCGCTGCCTCGACCAAAACCATGTATGTGTGCAGCGCCGGTCGCGGTGGCCGAGGGGTTCTAGGCACTTCAGTCCGGAACCGCGCGACTGCTACGGTCGCAGGTTAGAATCCTGCCTCGGGCATGGATGTGTGTGATGTCCTTATGTTAGTTAGGTTTAAGTAGTTCTAAGTTCTAGGGGACTGATGACCTCAGATGTTAAGTCCCATAGTGCTCAGAGCCATTTGAACCATTTTGTGTGCAGCGTACAGTGAATGCAGGAGACCTTGTCAGGCGTTTGTCCGATCCAGGTACTATCGCATGCAGACCAATGTAACTGCACTGTCGCCCCACACTCCATTTAAATAACGAAAAACGATCGTTGAGTAATTCATAATGCCAGCTGTTCGCAGTTATTCGAGTGTCCCTTTTTTTTCTTGCTTCAGTAAAGTTCCCTTACTTAGAAGCTGTTTACGAAACAAACAAAATTAATAGTTTCTAGCCAAACGTCACCCATCGCTACATATAGGGGTCGGGCTGAGGGGCGTGACTGCCGTGGCAGATCTGTGTGGGTTTTTCATCTGGGAAAACCTCGGCTCGTAGTTATTGGCTAACGAAGTTTTTTTTTGACAAGTATTGCCTGAATTCGCGTTCTGTGAGCACAGACACCATTTAAGCGAATTCACTATGCTATGGTAATGACTAAATCTTGCTAACTTATCATACCTGATTCTAAGAAGTGATATCATATCCTCATGCAACACTTGGATCACATGGATATGTCGACTGTTGCGCATAAGAAATCTGGAAACTAAAACCCTGATACTAACAGGTGGCCTCGTCCACTAGCTTATAGTTCCAGAAATCGGGCAATGAATATCTAGGGTACTCTAATTACATGAGTGAAAAAGGTAGGCAACATTTTTATTTTTATTCGAGACGAAACTACGTAAATTAGAAATATTTAATGAATAGATTGGAAACGCAAGAGCTATTAAAACTTGGCTTTCTTAAGTGAGACATATCTTGATTAATTAATTATAATAGGTTGCCACAACATTACACTGGAGAAGTCTGTTGAAGTGGTGGCCACAAAGCAATTTACAGACACAGAAATAATAACATCGACAACGATAGAAAAAAAGAATCAAATTAGCCTCACCTCAACGGAGTACAGAACTGGAATGGAATTTGGAATCTAAGAGTTACAAAATCATTCGAATAATCGCGAGACCTATAGCTGATAACAGCATTAATTAACTGATGCATGAGTGATTAGCAACTGAAAATTCTCAAGAAAAGAAAAGTTGCCTTGTAGAGGGAGAAAAAAAGCATGACTTCAAGTAAATCAAGCAGTGCCTCAGAAGCACTAACAGATCTGTGAATCGAGGTTAAGAGTCTTTGTCTCCACTCTGCCACGCAACCTGAAGGCACACGTCACCATTTCCAGTCTTACGGTGCTCGCGTAGCTGCAGTCAAAGCTGGTGGCACCGACTGCTAAGGTGTGAGAGCTGCCAATTCGGAACGCCGCTGGCTGTAGCGAGTCGACTACGTGAAGCCTCAAACGACGTGGTTGAATAATCTCAAAATCGTGAACAGTTATAATTCCGGAATGACTTGGATGAATGCCGAAATCCATCCATCTCCTTCACTTAACTAGCCGCCAGATTGACTCTCCTCACTCTGGCGTGCAAGACCTTCCGCCTCACCTTGGAGCAACACCTGCAAAAACCCCACACTGACCAATCACACCAAGGACCTAAGTGAACCCCCAATCCCACACCTGTAAATTGGTTCCCTGTCTCCCTCCACATAATTTAAAATGGATCAGGCAATGGAAAATGTAATTTCACTAGCAGGCAGGGGCCGGGCGTATATTCCCTCGGCCTGTTTTCCACGATGGAAAATTCTACAGTTTCAGGAAGGCTACTAGCCTTGTTACCACAGAAGGGGCGCTGGGGAGGTTTCCGAAATGTACATGTGGAAATATTTCTGGCTTAGCGAGACAATTCCATGTGAGCAAACACAGCAGGCAGTTTCACTGTGGACGGCTAAAACGGCTCGTCAATGGCTACTAACGAGGGCCATGTCTCAGGTTGACCACTCATGAGGTACCGGATGCTATTATCCTTAAAGCTAGCCTGATAGCCTTCGGATCCATCTCCCGTTGATAAGACTGGGCTATTGTATAATCTCTGGGACGCCGTTCCCCACACAGCTGTCCTGTCGACAATTTGGGTACTAGGAAGAACAAGACTTGACCGACAAGTCGCCAAGCAGAGAATGAGAAGGTTGCTGTTCCACAGTTAGAGAAAATCCCGTATGCCGATCCAAGATGTGAACAGAGAAATCTGCATTTTGCCGGGAGTGACCTTCATGCCAAAATCCAATACGGTCACCTACCTACTAGCACCTACATGATTTACGACCTTACAATAGCGAGTAAGGCACAACGAAGAACAATCTGGAAAGCAAAATGAAGAAATAAATGTTTGAGGAGTTGGAGGAGGAGGAGGAGATAAGTGTTTAACGTCCCGTCGACAACGAGGTCATTAGAGACGGGGCAGAAGCTCGGATTAAGCAAGGAAGGGGAAGGAAATCGGCCGTGTCCTTACAAGGGAAACATCCCGGCATTTGCCTGATTTAGGGAAGTCACAGAGAACCTAAATCAGGATTGCCCGACGCGGGTTTGAACAGTCATCCTCCCAAGCGCGAGTCCAAGGTACTGACCACTGCGCCAACTCGTTCGGTATGAATGTTTAATATATCAATCACGTATGCAAAGCAGGACTCCAAATGCAAGTCTTGCTGTACAGGCCCGGATTATGTGACAAGACAAACTTGTCCCCCTTCGAGACACTGTTGGGAGGACTATCAAAATCCATCTCTGCAGATCAATCTGGAGAAACTGCACAGAAACGTTCAAGCTTCTGGTCAGAGCACAGGAAACCATTGTAGTACCCTACTGTGCCGGACGAATGCAGCGATATCTTGTTCTTCATATCTTTTACCTCTTTCAACCCTTATCACTACCTACAATGTTTATTCATGTCTTTCTGTTATCTAAATTCAAATATTAGAGTTTAAATGTTCATTAATTGCTGCTTCAATGAAGAAATTTGTGAAAGACCTAATGCAGGAAAAAATTTATTCACATGGTTAAGCAGGAAACAACAGAAAGAGCAAACTTTTAACAAAATATTAAGTATGTCATATTCTAACACTAAGGTACGTCGTATTTGTAGGAGATATATTACTAAAACTACAGACCACTTCTTCAGTTTAGAAGAGTAACGAGAAAACGATCTTCAGTGTCTTCGGAGACATTCAAACGGCAGCTGCACAGTCTATAGGATGTTGTGGAACATATGAGAAAAGTTACTAGAAGAAAATAGAAAGTAAAAACGAATGGTATCATGATGACATGACAGCATCAAATAATTTGGCACCAGACACTTTGAATTACAAAATTTTGTTTCAGTAATTACATTTGAGTTGCATTATACGCTAACGATGAAGATATAAGCGGAAGACAATTAGGTTTCCATACGAATCTTTGATCGTTCTCCTAGAGTTACAGTCTGTCATTAACTAAATAAAACTACTAATTTTTAAATTTATATTCATTGGGGAACACTAAACTGTTAAGAGCAATATGAGAAATAGAGGACAGAGAAGAGTTCAGACGTAAAATGAAAAACCATCTGCTGCCGCTAAAAACCCTGTAAAAGAAGATCATGCAACGTGAAGTGGTACTTGCGGCCTTTCTTCGGCGTCGGATGCTGAGGAGGGTGGAGCAGGTGTATCAGTGTCCGATGGCTGCGGCCGTGAAGCAATTCCGCCGGCGCTGGTCCATCTCGTGGGTGCGAATGATAGGAGGCGAGAAAAAGTTGCAGTGCTTTATCCCTGTTGTGTGGGGAGTGAAGTTTGGCAATCTGCTACTTGAAGGTTCTGACAAAATGTTCCGCTTCACTGTTTGGATGGAACAATGCATTGTTTAGATGCTGTATGCCATTGCGTTCACAGAAGGTTAAAAATTCATTTGACGTCAACTGTGGGCCGTTATCTGACACTGTTACTTCAGGTAAACCTTCGAGGTAAAAAAATCGATGACTGCACCTGGATTGTGCTATGTGACATTGTGGAGTTCATTGGCACAGCAAAAGGAAACTTGCTATGCGAGTCAAACACAACCAACAAACGAGTGTTCCAAAAATGTCCCGCAAAGTCGATGTGCACACGTTGCCATGGCGATAGCGGTTTAGGAGAAGCAGAGAATTTTTGTCGCGGAGCGGACTGATTTTCCGCACATGCGTGGCACTGTGACGTCATCTGTTCTATTTGGGTGTTCACACCCTGCCAGGCATAGAGTCGACGCACTGTTTCGTACGAACAGTCCCCCAGTGTCTCTGGTGAAGTAACTGCAACACTTCTTTTTGCAAAGCTTTAGGGACCAACACATGTGACAGTCGACAGTCATTTTGAACAAGAATTACTCCTTTCGGCACAGCGAGGCTATGCTGACAGGCAAAGTATCGGCGTACTACAGAGTTCATTATGCTATGGAAGGAACGAGGCCACGATGTGCGAACGTATGTTAGCAAAACGTTCAAATCTGGATCAGTTTCAGTGGCCTGTGCGATTTTCCTGTAGTTCAGAAGAAAAGCGTGAAGCAATTCAGAATTGTGCGCATCGATGTGACAACAAGATGCAGCAGAAGCGTCAAAGTCTGTATCAGGGCCAATCGCAAGACGGAAAGGTGCGTCCGCATTACCATGTCAAGCCGTCTGACCGTACATAATGTCACACTGGTATTGAGACAATAACAAAATCCATCTTTGCAATGTTTGGGCAGTTCATACAGAAACTGGTTTCGTAGGATGAAACAAGGACTGCAAAGGATTGTGATCCGTTATTGAGTAGAATTTTTCGCCATACAAATAATGGTGGGACTTGATGACACCATACGCAATAGCCAAAGACGTTTTCTCAGTTTGTTAGTAGTTACACTGAGCTTTGGACAACACTTTTGATAGCAAAGCAATAGGTCTGTCTTTATCACCAATTCAGTGCGAAATCACTGCGCCGATTTCGAAAGACGAAGAGTCAGCTTGCAATACAACAGGTTTGTCAGGATCAAAGTGAACTAAGCATCTATCACTGAGCAATGCATCTTTAAGTTCCTGAAAAGCTTCCAGAATGAGAATTTTACTCTGCAGCGGAGTGTGCACTGATATGAAAATTCCTGGCAGATTAAAACTGTGTGCCGGACCGAGACTCGAACTCGGGACCTTTGCCTTCCGCGACGCAAGTGATGCAATGGAGCCGCTGTTTGTGCAGCATTGGTTATGAACGGAATACAATAGTTCATTTTCCCTAAGACTACATGTGACACTGCGAAGAATTGGCAAGTCTCATATGGCTAACAAATGCGACTGAAGAGGATGTACACCTTGACTGGTTATGACATAATCAAGATACTGCAACTCAGGCTGAATGGTTCAAATGGCTCTAAGCACTATGAGACTTAACATCTGAGCTCATCAGTCCCCTAGACTTAGAACTTCTTATACCTAACTAACCTAAGGACATCACACACATCCATGCCCGAGGCAGGATTCGAACCTGCGACCCTAGCAGCCGCTGGTTCCGGACTGAAGCGCCTAGAACCGCTCGGCCACAACGGACAGCTGTCAGGTTGAAAAAATCACACTTATCCAGTCTACACTTTAGTCCTTCATCAGATAACACATGAAACAAAGCACGTACGTTTTCAATGTGTTCTTCAGGTGTAAGACCTACTACGACAATATCGTCCAAATAAATAGAACAGTTTGGCGGGTGTGGAAGGACTGTCAAAGGCAAACGCAAATATTTAAACAAACCCAAATGAGTATTTACCACAAACATGTTTTGAAATTCGTCATCCAGCGGTATTTGAAGATACGCGTCGCGAAAATCAATTTTTGAAACGTAGCGTCTAGCGCCTAATCTGTCCATGAGATCCTCTGGGAGAGGCAGTGGATAAGTATGAATCACAGTTAGTGGGTTGAATGGAGCCTTAAAGTCAACACAGAGGCGAATGCGAGCTGAAGGTTTGGGGAGCAAAACTAGTGGACTTGCCTATTGACTAGCTGATATGGGCGCAATAACTCCGCTGTCTTGCAGATTCAGGTAGTTGTAAGCACTATGGGACTCAACATCTGAGGTCATCAGTCACCTAGAACTTAGAACTGCTTAAACCCAACTAACCTAAGGACATCACACACATCTATGCCCGAGGCAGGATTCGAACCTGCAACCGTAGCGGTCGCGTGGTTCCAGACTGTAGCGCCTAGAACCGATCGGCCACTCCTGTTGGCCGCTGTCTTGCAGTTCTATAAATCCAATAGTGACTTTGTCCCGCAATGCAGTGGGGCCCTGCCAAATTTCAGTTGAGCATTGTCTTTCAGAGTAATTTCTGCAACAAAATTGTTAGCCGTGCCTAAGGCTTCAGAAAACAATTCTGGGAATTTTATTGGAAGGCAGACACTGACAACAAATTGCCCTGAGTATTAAAGCCAAGCAAATCAGAAGAATCAAGACCAAACATGTTCTTACCATAGCGCAGCACTGCAGAAGTCACTGTTCAAGTATGCAAGTGATACATGCCAGGCACAGTACATGTTCCAAGAACGGGAATGTGTTGTCCATCATAAGTTGCCAGTTGCATGCTAGTTTTAGATGTGGAGTCTATCAGTTCATATGTGTGACGATTTAGCAACATGACAGAGGCACCCGTGCCCAACTGAAATTTCACACATTTCCCTCGAAGAAGCAAATGAACAAAACGTTTGTTTGACTGGTGTATCACTGAAGAAACTGCACGCTTGATAGGTTGCTAATGCCTGTTGCAAAGATACTGAAGATACTGCCTTAATGACATGGGCCTCGTGACAAGATTTTTGTGAGTAGGCGGAATTCTTAAGTTTGTTCCATTGCAAACATACGGATTGCACATATCCTTTCCTACGACTGGCGTAACACTGAGCTTGTCGGGAGGGGCAGTCTTGGCGTTTGTGTCACGAATAACACCGAGGGCAAGCTTAATTCTGTTCGCCTGTGTAGCCACCTGTTTAGCGAACTGCTTACGCGGCGTGGAGAAGTGCTTTGTGTGGCTAGCGCAAACCACAGGTGTAGAATGAGGCGATCGCAAGCAGGGGACTCAACCAGACAAATAGCCGGCTTCTCTTGTTTAATGGCTGACAGGCCACTCCAATTGTACTGACCTAGTATTTTCTCTACCTGCTGAAAAAATGAATCAGACTGTTGCAAAATCTGTTCTCTGAGTTTGAAATCAGGCACATTCTACACGATCGCATCACGCAACATGGCATCTGAATATAAAACACTACAAGCACATTTGAATGTGCATATCCTTGTCATACCCTGAAAATCTGTTAATCACTCGTGAGAAGTTTGTTCTGACGGTTTTTTGCAATTAAATAATTGATATCTAGCTGCTACCACATTCAATTGTAGGTCATAATAGTTACTTAGCGACTGTAACATCTGGTCATAGCAAGGTCACCCAGAGTGGCGGTGGGAAATAACTTCTGAATTTAGCCGGCCGCTATGGAAGAGCAGTTCTAGGCGCTTCAGTCCGGAAACGCGCAGCTGCTACGGTCGCAGGTTCGAATCCTGCCTCGAGCATGGATGTGGGTGATGTCCTTAGATTAGTTAGGTTTAAGTAGTTCGTCTAGGGAACTATTGACCTCAGATTTTAAGTCCCATAATTTTTCTGAATTTAGCGGAACACTGCTCTCCCTACCGTGGATAAAAGACCGGGAAGTTTCAGAGTACCTGGCACATTATGAGCTAGGAGGTACGCTTCAGAATGTAACAACCACTCGAGCAGTTCCCTGTGTTGTTCACAAAACTGTCGAAAAGGTGGTATACCAGCCGTACTAGGTGATGCCTGTTGCATCGGGCTTGCAGCATTGGCCAGTAGCCGGTGCACCATGTTGAATAAGGCAGATATCTGCTGCATCTGAAACTGAAACATCTGCGTTAGCTGTGCGGTATCTAACGCTTGCGGCTGTGGCGCCTGAGCAGGGAGCGGGCATGTTGGAAGTGACAAATGCAACAAACAGACAAGGCAAGCATGCAAAATAAGGATAAAAGATAAGGAAATTTCTGCAACGTCCACCTGAAACAATGATTAGCAAAAGAGACTGTTAAAGAAAACAAATTCCTCTGCAAAGAAAAGACAAGAGGGAATTAAGGCGATAGCAAAAAAATAAAAATAAAAATAAAAAAATAAACATTCCGTGGCCACCAGGCACTTGGTTCGTCGTATAATTCATCGCCAATGTGGGTCCTGCCCATTGCAATATTAGTCTCTGCTTCGATATATTAAATAAACTTACATTCGATAATCTAACCATGCAGGCTCACAAAAGCCATACAATTTGTGTCAAATTTTCTTAGATCGTCGCTGAGCAGCGACCAGCTGATATTTCAAAGAATGCCTTACGCGCCACGGCGCGGAATACGAATTGTTCATAAATTGTATCGATAGAGATATTTTGTGTTTCTTATTTTTTTACAGCTGAAGAATTGTAATTCTCTTCTGTTACCACAGTCGTGATATTTTTTAAAGACGGCGGACGCCTATATGCCGTGGTCCGCAACCACTAATTAGTTACTATAAGATAGTACTATTGCGCAGTGCTATGTAAGAATTTATGTGTGCAGCTAAGATGAAATGTCGAAAATGTTAAAGGACTTTGTTTAAAGAAACAGCCAGCAAGATATAAAATTGAAATGTAAGGAGCCTATTGTTAGAAATACTGACTTAATAAAGCACTCCGTCTTCAGGCCACGGGTTGCCTACCGGGACCATCCGACCGCCGTGTCATCCTCAGCGGAGGATGCGGATAGGAGGGGCATGGGGTCAGCACACCGCTCTCCCGGTCGTTATGATGGTGTTCTTGACCGTAGCCGCTGCTATTCGGTCGAGTAGCTCCTCAATTGGCATCACTAGGCTGAGTGCACCCCGAAAAATGGCAACAGCGCATGGCGGCCTCGATGGTAACCCATCCAAGTGTCAACGACGCCCGACAGCGCTTAACTTCGTTGATCTCACGGGAACCGGTGCATCCACTGCGGCAAGGCCGTTGCCAGAAATACTGACTAAGGTAATGAAATTGGTTATTGTGCCCTCAAATGCTGAAGTGCCTGCTTATTACTTATAGTACTTCTATGCTCTCCATCTCCTATTAATAGCAACAGAATTAACTTTGTTTTTATAGTTCTCATACAGCTACCAGGGACCGAGTGCATGCCGGCAAACGTCGTAGTTAAGACAAAAGGCGCATTGATATTTTACCTTGTTTGTGATTTAAATCCAGCTTCTTTTAATGTGTGGTGAAGTATAGCAAAGAAAATTTCCAGCTCTGTCTGGTACCATAGGTTTCTCTGTTCGTAGTTGCTATGTCTCACATCTGGTCGTGATAGAATATGATCACGACACAAATAAATTAAGTGGCAATGCGAACTCTGTTCTTGATCTTGGGAACGCTACGCCTTCTGCAAACGAGTTCAGGAAACTATCACATACAGTACTTAAGTTTTTTGAAAAGTCTTTGCTCTTCCCGCCAAGAAGTGGTGCAAAACTCACAAGAGATTTCTGAATATTCACAAGAGAATAATAATTTGATCAAAACATAAAAATCTTTTTCTTTTAAAAAAAAATACACCACACTTGGCGCCCGAACAGGGACTTGACTAAAATCACGTAAATCAGTCCTCTTGTGTTTGCTGCTTATATAGATGTATTTAACAATAGATTTATTTTTCATGTGCACGCTACGCGCTTAAAAAATTGTGGACGAAAATTTCAAAGAGGAAAGACCAGCCGACGGCAGGGAGAAATTTTTTATCCAGTAGCCGACTTTCAAGACATCAAACGTAAGTTAAGAAAAAATTTCATATGCAGTTGTGACGCTTCAGTAGTACCGTTGTCTTTCGAGCTACATTACCATTCTTCCTTTTATTTCCACCTGCACATTTAAAAAATCAGCTTAAAATTATTTTTTTTTTAGTCAAAAGTTAGTAGGATTTTAACGTAGTGTCTGTTGTGTCTAGACAAGACAAATGGCTCTGAGCACTATGGGACTCAACTGCTGATGTCATTAGTCCCCTAGAACTTAGAACTAGTTAAACCTAACTAACCTAAGGACATCACAAACATCCATGCCCGAGGCAGGACTCGAACCTGCGACCGTAGCGGTCTTGCGGTTCCAGACTGCAGCGCCTTTAACCGCACGGCCACTTCGGCCGGCTCTAGACAAGACAGCCTAGACACAATGAGAGGAAGCCGAAAGGCATGCGCTAAGCTAAAGCAGGATGGCGTGAGGTCTGAAACAGGGTACGTAATGAATGCTATAAAGAAAAGTACGTAGCTGCTGGAATACTTAACTTTAATCCATCCTTGTGGTACATCTGGAGATTGTGGCGATACAAGTGAGACTCTTTAGATACATGCAATGTTACTAACGGCGCCTTGCTAGGTCGTAGGCATTGACTTAGCTGAATGCTATTCTAACTATCTGCTCGGCAAAGGAGCGAGGCTTCGTCAGTGTGCATCGCTAGCTACGTCGTCCGTACAACTGGGGCGAGTGCTAGTCAGTCTCCCGAGACCTGCCTTGTGGTGGCGCTCGGTCTGCGATCCCTGACAGTGGCGACACGCGGGTCCGACATGTACTAATGGACCGCGGCCGATTTAAAGCTACCACCTAGCAAGTGTGGTGTCTGATGGTGACACCACAGTGTCTACATCCAATTGTTGAGTCTTGATTTCAATGTGTAAATATGGCGTCGTGTTAAATGTAAAATGCTAGCGCTGTGTGCTAATTCAGTTGTTTATCTTCTATCTTGTCTTCTCCGCTTCAGTTCACAGTCGTTTGTTGGGCGAGTGCAACTCTCATACTTAGCAGACAGCACGTGAACTGACGTCACAAGCAAAGGACAGACGAACCGCGTAGCAGACCGCGTGTAGCTGACGTAATACTGTTGACAAACAGACACCGCGAGATGGCGCAGGGTAAGCAGAAATTAATCCCGACAGCAGGTGACAGTGACGATATGAACAGCACTCAATATCCGTTGCGCTCACGTGCAATTAGCATGCGAGTGGAGGCGGAGGCTAGCGCCGGTGATATGATTGCCGCAGACCAAAAAATTCAAACGATTCCCGCGGGTAGCAACCCAACTGTAGATACGAATGAAATGCTCCTTCAAATCCAAAATTGGATGGCAAATAATGATAGGGAAAAGGAACAACTGCGGTTAGGAAAGGATCGAAAAGCAAGAGAGAGAGCTGAACGAGAGGAGGAAAACAAAAAAGGACTAATGCGAGCTTTTACCGATTTAAATAAACAATTTGAAGTGGTGAAAACGGAAATAAATACCGACTTGAAAACTGATCTGAATACCCAATTGGGCGAGGTCAAGTCGGAAATATGTGGACAAATCGAAGTAGTAAAAACTGAGATCCGTAAACAGATTGAGGCTGAGATCAAGCAGGTATCTAGTAAATTTGACGCAGCACTGAGAGCTGCCAAGGGTGAAATTAATGCCACGGTAGAAGCATACCATAACGAAACTGTAGCATTAAAGGTAATTGTGATACCAAGTCAAACGAGGTCAGCGCTGTGAAACTAGTTGTCACTAATATGGGAAAGGAGATAGATGATTGGACGAAACAAGTAGAATGACTTGACATAGAGGAGCAGGTAAAAATTACGGTAAAGGCTCACGCCGAAGCGTTATCCGACCACTACACAGAGTGGATAAAAACCAAAGACCATCTGACAGAAAAGAAAGTAAAGACAGACCTGAAGGATGTAGTAAGGGAAGTTACTTATGATCTTTTGGCGGACCCAGGCAAATCGGGAGACACCGTGTTATCTGAACTAGGACAGATAAGGCAAACTTTGGCACAAGACCTTATAACACTCCTGTCTGTTACTACTGTACCATAACCTTAAAACTGGAAACAGGTTGTGAAATAAAACTATTTTGTTAAAGCAATTATGGTATATAGCAACAGAGCAGTGTTACCCTCTGAGAGTAATTTTGTTATGTTGACCGTGTTGTACCTAACGGAGGTGGCTTATCGGAAATGAAAGTCAGAATTACGTAAATGTTTGAACAGTAACAAACAAAATTTTGCCTACCTACACTGTTTAATGGATAAAGAAAACGGTCGCCAGCCTAACTAGGCACGAGAATGATTAACATTCTCGTTTAAGAAAGTAGGTATAAGTAACTATAACGGACAAACACAACCTAGACTTGGCCTCACGCGAGTGCAATGAACTCTGACACATACATATGTTTTAAGATTGAAGCTAACAACTGGAGCAGCACAAACTATTTGCAAAATTATAAGAGGTGCAGAAAAACACTATCACTTTCAGGGCTTGTACAAACTGAATGGTCTTTATAACGTTATTATTACTATTCACTGCAGAATCATTAATTGGATATGGGTTAAGCCTCTCTCAATTAAATACTTTACTATTTAAAATGAAAGTTAATTGGAACCCACTAACAGGTTGCTTCTCACTATCATTTGAATAAAGAAATTATGTTTTTTTTTATAATTAGTGGTCTTCCCATTACTTGTTACCCAGCATTAATACAATAGACAAACTGTGGATCCTGTTATATTATTAATATGCACTTCCTATACACAAGAGAAACATACACTTAGCAAACATGAGTGTATAACGTTTTACAACTGCAGTTTTCCACTTTTACTACAGTGAGACACAATGTTGACAAAATTTCAAGAAACTGACTCACCTTTCTGAATTTACTACAGATATCAAGGTGATCATTTGCTAAGCAAAACTTTATAAGCCTCAGTCTTAAGAACTTTTAATTTTGCAGCAGGCAACAACACATTAATAAGCAGTTTTACTAGGAAAATTATTTTCAGCAAGCATCATTAACTTTAACCCACTCTCTTGCCACATTAATTTAAAGTTTCTTTTTACTGTGTTCAAGAGGCATCAATTAGCAAATTCTAGGCTCTAATTTCTTTCAGTATGGACACTCGGAAATCACTTTAGTTCAAACGGAGAGGAACCTGAGAGGTGTTACGATGAGGAGAAAAATCAAGGTTGGTATATAAATTCGGATACAAATTACCTTATATTTGAACACATTAGCACATCCATTAAGCTGATCCTTCACTGTACATCATTATAGTATTACGTTACAGTGATTGCGCAACGTGGTGGCAACTGCATGTTGGTAGCTGGATTCGCAGACAGAATTGCTGGACTCTGTCATTTCTTGGTGGCGACGACAGATACAAATGCCAGAATAGTTCCAGCTATTTATCCATCCATCCGAGGCATTGGAAAGCGGCAGGAACAGCCTCTCTCGAAACCAGCACGATATGCAACATTTACATGGCAGTGCACAGTTTGGTAGCTCGTCCCCGGCTCGTAGCTCGTCCCCGACACATGCTCGTCCCCGACTGACATTCAGTTCCACCTTTTCTACATAGGTCAGCCACAATTTGCGCACGCTACACAGTTCCGTTCCCCCACTTGATCACACATCATACAACAGTCCGACAGACACAATGCATAACCACATTGAAGTGAACAGTCCACCAACTCAGCATTCATAATCCAAATGCAGGAAGAAAGTGTGTTGAAACACTAAACATTTCCAACCTTTCACCCGCAAAAACGAGACATACACCAGATCGTATTTTTGTGAAACTTCTCTGGAGTATTTCCGAACAGTTGGACAGACAAGCAAAGAATACAGTTTGTAATGGGGTATATAACAGGAGATGCCGCCTTATGGGTAATAGAAATGACAGGCAAGTGCAGGATCTATAATGAATTTGAGCGGATGTTCCTGAACAAATTTGTAGTGATGGTGTTCAGCAGCGCTTTAAGAACAGAAGTGTTCAATGCCGAAATGTTCAATTCGAAACATGGCAGTCTCAGAAGATATTTCGAAAAATTAAGTTCTGGGACTCGCCATATACAAATAAAGACGTTATCATGATTTTGAAAACTAAATTGCCCATCTCTATAAGGGAGAAATTAGTTAATGTTTCCGAGGACGATACCGAAGCATTTCTTTCCATATTGGACTCATTGGATTTGATTCGCGAAGACACGGTAGCAAATGTTGGTAGCGCTCCGAATGAAGTGAGCAGGCGAAACAGTGGAGCTTACGCGGTCAACAATGGCGATGAGGCACGAGCGTGCGGTAGCGACGCTTAGTACCATCCGTCCGGCGGCTACAAAAATCAACAGGTGTCGTACAGAAATGGACAGTTTCGACCGAAGAATAATAATAAACAAAGGTACAATCCAATTGATAGTACATAACGGCCACAGTACGGAAACTCAACACACAATTGCCCACAAAATCAGTAGGGAAAGAAACAACTACAGCAAGGAAATTATCAGAGCGGACCAGCCTTTTAACAGGACGCGTGAGTGGAAATCACATAAATGGCATGGGACAAGTGGAGGACAACAACATTTTGCTAATAATCACAACACAATGCACTATATGGCCCAGAATACATTCCGACCTCCGACAAATATAAATTTTTACGGTCACTCAAATGATTATGCAGAAAATCCGAAGCCGAAACGGCAAAGTACTACACAAATCTATTACGCGCGAAGTGAATCGTACACGAGACAAGAATATTGTCCACCATCCTTCGTGCCACAGTCACAAGACCAACACGAAACGGAAGAGACGTTAAGGGCGATAGCCGATAGAGAGAACCACCGCAATCAGGAAAACTAGAAAGAGCATTTTTTGGCCTCCACAAGAATGCTGCAGAACGAGATGGGGGCACAGAATCTATCAACTGATTTCAAGTAGATGCAATAAGGTATGACAAAGGCACCGACTTACTTGATGACTTATTGCAAGACACTGACAATAATGACAGTGACGACATATGGGACGAACAAGTTCAGGCTTCTACCAAGGTTTCACTCGTCAACATGCCCATAATCGCTATTATTGATACGGGAGCCAATGTTAATGCCTTACCTTCATGTTTATTCAAGCAGATCTCTTCAGTGAGTAAAGTTTTATCGCTCCCTATATAAGGCTGTACAGTGTCTGGAGTAATAGGGCCTATGACACAGCGTGTAATCTTAAAAGCGCAACTTCAAGAAAATATTGACTCTATTTCTGTTATGTGCCATTTTCTTATAGTAAAGAACCTATCGGTACCATGCCTCCTTGGAATGTAGTTCCTCAGACTGACAAATGCGGAAATTGACATTGACAATAGGACTTGCAGATTAATAGTGAATCAGCAGGAGGTTACAACAACATTGTTATGCAGCAAGGTAAAACCATTTCTTAACAGATGTCAATTTAAGGTACTGTACTTCACTGACAAAGTGACGGACGGGCAGATGATGAAACCAATCCTGTAGATATTCGTGAGGACGAATATGTTGACTTACTAACTAACAAGATTGAGTTAGATAACAAAGCTTTTGAAGTGACTGGTTTGACTAAGTATCAAAGGAGTAAACTTTTTGACTTGCTAGTTAGTCATGTGGAGATATTCTCCAACAAACCTGGAGTAATAAAGGGATATGGGTGTCGTATGGACGTGCTTCCCCATAAGACCTCCTGCAAAACGAGCTACGCAGCTCCCCAATCACGACGTGAAGCTGTCAAACGTGAGATTAGGAAAATGTCACTCTGGAATGTGATTGAGCCGTCACTTTCTCCATATTCGATCCCCTTGTTATCAGTTTTAAAATCTGATGGAAGTGTGAGATTAGTTTTAGACGCAAGGCTGATAAACAAAATAATAGCGCCGATTCGAACGAGACCCGAAGCCCTGGAAGAACACTTGCAGAAGTTTAATGGAGTTAAATTCCTCAGGACAATTGACTTAAAAAACTTTTATTGGCTGGTGAGATTAGCGCCTGACTCAGGAAAATACACGGCATTCATGTTTCCAGGCCGATCTTATCACTTTACAGTCATGCCCTTTGGAGTGAATGTGAGTTCGGCAGTTTTTATTTCAGCGTTAGACTATGTTCTAGGACCGAAGTTACTGGATGAGGTAACTGTGTATGTGGATTACGTCCTAATAGCTTCGAAAACGGGAAGACCATGTGATGACACTGGAGAAAATATTTAAATGATGTATAAATTATGGAGTGACGGCCAATTTTGAAAAGTCAAAATTCGGTAAGAGTGAGATCAAGTTCTTAGCACGTATCATCACATCAGAAGGGATTAGGCCCGATCCTGAAAAGTTGGCAGCGATTAAGAATTTTCCCACACCCACAACAAAAAGACAGCTGAAAGGCTTTTTAGGCATTGCGTCATTTTTCAAACGTTTCGTATCGAGTAAGGCATGGAATAATGAAGCTCATCAAAATCTGTTAAGAAAGAATGTGTATTGGAATTGGGATTCTGAGTGTCAGAAAGGGTTTGAACAAATTAAAAATAGTCTTGTTAACAGCAGTATTATTCATCATCCTAAGATGGATAAAGAATTTTGTATTATGTCCGATGCTTCGTCTGTGGACATTTTATCGTGTTTGCTCCAAATCGACATCGTTGATGGTCGTGATGCAAGTTCAAGTAATCAACTTCGCTAGTCGAGTCTTATCAGAATGTGAGAAGTCGTATTCTGTTACGGAGCTCGAAGCCCTTGCCATCATCTGGGCATTTAAAAGATTTAACTACTACATCTACGGTAAGAAGATGAAAGCCTTTTCTGATCATCAGGCACTCTCTTTTCTTCAAACGTGCAAGCTTCAACATCGTCGCTTAACCAGGTGGTGCATGTTTCTACAGGAATATGATTTTCAAATAGTATATATTAGAGGAAAAGACAATATCCTTGCCGACGCTTTAACCCAATCACCAGAAGGATTGCCTGAAACCAGCGAGTTAGTGGAACAAATGTCTAATTACCGGACACTCTTAAAGAAAGGCCCAATTCACAGGAAATATTTTCTTCAGTTGTGTAAAGATATCAGAGCTCTCCAAGATACTGATCCAAAATGGAGAAAAGTTAAGCAGATCCTCACAGAAAAGCCTAATGATAAAGTGTTGAGATTTTATAAATTGCATAATAAGGTTCTATTTCACAAAACTTCCGGACCGATCGAAAGATGGTGCGTATGTATTCCAAAAGGTTTTGTTGAACATCTTTTGTGGCACACACACATTTCCTAGGGTCACTATGGCCCGGAGAAATGTAAAAGAATTTTTTTTCTTATTGTTATGTTCCAAATCTGCATCACGAAATACGTAAGTTCCTAAGAGATTGTATCATCTACCAGAAGGCAAAAGCATTAAATATTTCTACGTTGATTCCACTCAATCCTATTCTTCCGAAAACACCAAACCAACTCCTGAGTACTGATTTGACTGGACCGTTCCCGACTGGACGGGGAGGTGCATAGTATCTAATAGCCATTCTCGGCAATTTCACAAAACACATTAGACTGTATGCAGCAAAATCTTCTTGCGCCAGGCCAATTGTACGGCGTTTAGAAAGTGATTATTTCCCACGATTAGGCGTACCCGTGTCGATGCTGTCCGACAATGGTTCGACCTTCACTTGTCGTACTTGGCGTGAATTCCTCGCTCGCCACGGCATTCAGAAAGTTTTAATATCCTATTACCGATCTCAGTCGAATCCGACTGAGAGAATATTCAAGGAATTCAATCGATTCATTAGGACCTATATTCCTAACAGGCAGACCAAGTGGGTCGAATTTGTTACTCCGTTTGAAGAGATTATTAATAATCTCCCAAATTTGTCAACAGGCTTCGCACCGCATGAACTCATGTCAGCCAACAAAGAGCGAAATGAATGGATCAATCCTCTTCCTACGGTGGAAGACCGAGAAACTGACACCAAAATCAGGCAGGCGTTGATTTCACTGACAACGTATGCAAACCTCCGTGAGAAAGCATTTGACAAAAAGGTAAATAAGGTTATTGAATATAGGGAAGGTGAGAGGATCTTCTACATCTACATCTACATCTACATTGATACTCCGCAAGCCACCCAACGGTGTGTGGCGGAGGGCACTTTACGTGCCACTGTCATTACCTCCCTTTCCTGTTCCAGTCACGTATGGTTCGCGGGAAGAACGCCTGTCTGAAAGCCTCTGTGCGCGCTCTAATCTCTCTAATTTTACATCCGTGATCTCCTCGGGAGGTATAAGTAGGGGGAAGCAATATATTCGATACCTCATCCAGAAACGCACCCTCTCGAAACCTTGCGAGCAAGCTACACCGCCATGCAGAGCGCCTCTCTTGCACAGTCTGCCACTTGAGTTTATTTAACATCTCAGTAACGCTATCACGGTTACCACATAACCCTGTGACGAAACGCGCCGCTCTTCTTTGGATCTTCTCTATCTCCTCCGTCAGACCGATCTGGTACGGATCCCACACTGATGAGCAATACTCAAGTATAGGTCGAACGAGTGTTTTGTAAGCCACCTCTTTTGTTGATGGACTACATTTTCTAAGCACTCTCCCAATGAATCTCAACCTGGTACCCGCCTTACCAACAATTAATTTTATATGATCATTCCACTTCAAATCGTTCCGCACGCATACTCCCAGATATTTTACAGAAGTAACTGCTACCAGTGTTTGTTTCGCTATCATATAATCATACAATAAAGGATCCTTCTTTCTATGTATTCGCAATACATTACATTTGTCTATGTTAAGGGTCAGTTGCCACTCCCTGCACCAAGTGCCTATCCGCTGCAGATCTTCCAGCATTTCGCTACAATTTTCTAATGCTGCAACTTCTCTGTATACTACAGCATCATCCGCGAAAAGCCGCATGGAACTTCCGACACTATCTACTAGGTCATATATATATATATATATATATATATATATATATATATATATATATATTGTGAAAAGCAATGGTCCCATAACACTCCCCTGTGGCACGCCAGAGGTTACTTTAACGTCTGTAGACGTCTCTCCATTGATAACAACATGCTGTGTTCTGTTTGCTAAAAACTCTTCAATCCAGCCACACAGCTGGTCTGATATTCCGTAGGCTCTTACTTTGTTTATCAGGCGACAGTGCGGAACTGTATCGAACGCCTTCCGGAAGTCAAGAAAAATAGCATCTACCTGGGAGCCTGTATCTAATATTTTCTGGGTCTCATGAACAAATAAAGCGAGTTGGGTCTCACACGATCGCTGTTTCCGGAATCCATGTTGATTCCTACATAGTAGATTCTGGGTTTCCAGAAATGACATGATACGCGAGCAAAAAACATGTTCTAAAATTCTACAACAGATCGACGTCAGAGATATAGGTCTATAGTTTTGCGCATCTGCTCGACGACCCTTCTTGAAGACTGGGACTATCTGTGCTCTTTTCCAATCATTTGGAACCCTCCGTTCCTCTAGAGACTTGCGGTACACGGCTGTTAGAAGGGGGCCAAGTTCTTTCGCGTACTCTGTGTAGAATCGAATTGGTATCCCGTCAGGTCCAGTGGACTTTCCTCTATTGAGTGATTCCAGTTGCTTTTCTATTTCTTGGACACTTATTTCGATGTCAGCCATTTTTTCGTTTGTGCGAGGATTTAGAGAAGGAACTACAGTGCGGTCTTCCTCTGTGAAACAGCTTTGGAAAAAGGTGTTTAGTATTTCAGCTTTACGCGTGTCATCCTCTGTTTCAATGCCATCATCATCCCGTAGTGTCTGGATATGCTGTTTCGAGCCACTTACTGATTTAACGTAAGACCAGAACTTCCTAGGATTTTCTGTCAAGTCGGTACATAGAATTTTGCTTTCGAATTCAATGAACGCTTCGCGCATAGCCCTCCTTACGCTAACTTTGACATCGTTTAGCTTCTGTTTGTCTGAGAGGTTTTGGCTGCGTTTAAACTTGGAGTGGAGCTCTCTTTGCTTTCGCAGCAGTTTCCTAACTTTGTTGTTGTACCACGGTGGGTTTTTCCCGTCCCTCACAGTTTTACTCGGCACGTACCTGTCTATAACGCATTTTACGATTGCCTTGAACTTTTTCCATAAACACTCAACATTATCAGTGTCGGAACAGAAATTTTCGTTTTGATCTGTTAGGTAGTCTGAAATCTGCCTTCTATTACTCTTGCTAAACAGATAAACCTTCCTCCCTATTTTTATATTCCTATTAACTTCCATATTGAGGGATGGTGCAACGGCCTTATGATCACTGATTCCCTGTTCTGTACATACAGAGTCGAAAAGTTCGGGTCTGTTTGTTATCAGTAGGTCCAAGATGTTATCTCCACGAGTCGGTTCTCTGTTTAATTGCTCGAGGTA
The DNA here is from genome assembly GCF_021461385.2 of Schistocerca piceifrons. NCBI lineage: Eukaryota > Metazoa > Arthropoda > Insecta > Orthoptera > Acrididae > Schistocerca > Schistocerca piceifrons. The sequence continues at coordinate 49,128,642 of NC_060139.1, forward strand.
ATTTTCGGATAGTGCACTCAGTATAATGTCACTCGATGCTCTGTCCCTACCACCCGTCCTAAACATCTGAGTGTCCCAGTCTATATCTGGTAAATTGAAATCTCCACCTAAGACTATAACATGCTGAGAAAATTTATGTGAAATGTATTCCAAATTTTCTCTCAGTTGTTCTGCCACTAATGCTGCTGAGTTGGGAGGTCGGTAAAAGGAGCCAATTATTAACCTAGTTCGGTTGTTTAGTGTAACCTACACCCATAATAATTCACAGGAACTATCCACTTCTACTTCACTACAGGATAAACTACTACTAACAGCGACGAACACTCCACCACCGTTTGCATGCAATCTATCCTTTCTAAACACCGTCTGTACCTTTGTAAAAATTTCGGCAGAATTTATCTCTGGCTTAAGCCAGCTTTCTGTACTTATAACGATTTCAGCTTCGGTGCTTTCTATCAGCGCTTGAAGTTCCGGTACTTTACCAACGCAGCTTCGACAATTGTCAATTACAGTACCGATTGCTGCTTGGTCCCCGCGTGTCCTGACTTTGCCCCGCACCCGTTGAGGCTGTTGCCCTTTCTGTACTTGCCCAAGGCCATCTAACCTAAAAAAACCGCCCAGCCCACGCCACACAACCCCTGCTACCCGTGTAGCCGCTTGTTGCGTGTAGTGGACTCCTGACCTATCCAACGGAACCCGAAACCCCACCACCCTATGGCGCAAGTCGAGGAATCTGCAGCCCACACGGTCGCAGAACCGTCTCAGCCTCTGATTCAGACCCTCCACTCGGCTCTGTACCAAAGGTCCGCAGTCAGTCCTGTCGACGATGCTGCAGATGGTGAGCTCTGCTTTCATCCCGCTAGCGAGACTGGCAGTCTTCACCAAATCAGATAGCCGCCGGAAGCCAGAGAGGATTTCCTCCGATCCATAGCGACACACATCATTGGTGCCGACATGAGCGACCACCTGCAGATGGGTGCACCCTGTACCCTTCATGGCATCCGGAAGGACCCTTTCCACATCTGGAATGACTCCCCCCGGTATGCACACGGAGTGCGCATTGGTTTTCTTCCCCTCTCTTGCTGCCATTTCCCTAAGGGGCCCCATTACGCGCCTGACGTTGGAGCTCCCAACTACCAGTAAGCCCACCCTCTGCAACTGCCCGGATCTTGCAGACTGAGGGGCAACCTCTGGAACAGGACAAGCAGCCATGTCAGGCCGAAGATCAGTATCAGCCTGAGACAGAGCCTGAAACCGGTTCGTCAGACAAACTGGAGAGGCCTTCCGTTCAGCCCTCCGGAATGTCTTTCGCCCCCTGCCACACCTTGAAACGACCTCCCACTCTACCACAGGTGAGGGATCAGCCTCAATGCGGGCAGTATCCCGGGCAACCACAGTCGTAGTCCGATCAGGGGATGCGTGGGACGAGCTGGCCGTCCCCGACAAGCCCCCATCCGGACCCCCACAGTGATGCCCATTGGCAACAGCCTCAAGCTGTGTGACCGAAGCCAACACTGCCTGAAGCTGGGAGCGAAGGGATGCCAACTCAGCCTGCATCCGAACACAGCAGTTGCAGTCCCTATCCATGCTAAAAACTGTTTTGCAAAGAACGTCTGAACTAATCTACAGAGAGCGCAAACAAATCGACAAAATTTAAACGGTTACTAAAATACAAGATTGCCTAGTAAATGCAGTAATGCTGCTACTTGCGCACTGCTGACACTACTCGGCGGCGGAAGGAGACTAAGCGAAATTACACTATTCAGGTACTAAAACGCGATGCTACAACTCTCAAATACTATAATACGCCCGAAATTTATGAATTAAACAATGCAAGTACCAAAAACACGCAAAGAAATTAAGAATTAAACTATGTAACAAACGAGTGAGCTAGGAGTATACGACTTGCTGCTCAGCTGCTTATCCAACGGCGGCAGGGAGCACACTGACTGTGACCAACCGACACTGGCCGTTCAAAACAAAAACAGTAGACAAACGACTACGCGAATTTACACTATTCAGGCACTAAAACGCGATGCTACAACTCTCAAATACTATAATACGCCCGAAATTTATGAATTAAACAATGCAAGTACCAAAAACACCCAAAGAAATTAAGAATTAAACTATGTAACAAACGAGTGAGCTAGGAGTATACGACTTGCTGCTCAGCTGCTTATCCAACAACGGCAGGGACTCATTATAAACCATCGAAGCTACGAAAGAAAAATCTTAAGTGACAGTGCGTTTATGAAGGCCCATATGTTATCGTCAGGAAACCGCACACAGGAAGTTACTTGCTAGCCGACCCCGTGACTGGAAGGATTAAAGGTCTGTTCCACCATAGTGACTTAAGAAAATTCCACAATGCTGACACAAGAAATTTACAGGTAGTAGTACGAGGCAAATACAAAACATCATCAGAGAACAAGGTAAGTTGTCGACGTCGAATGATAACTCAAGAAAAATGACAAGCCAGTAGTTAATACGTCTGGAGGTCATCACACAGTGCTGACTGTAGCAGGAAAGTTTGTACTGACCTTTTAATCGAATACAGGTAAAGGAAAATGTCAAAGAGAGAACTTAGTACTAGTTGTAAGTTAGTATATAAGTATATGATGCATGCTCGTGTGGTAATTCAGCCCCTGAGATGTATAAATCAAAGGGGAAGGAGTGATCAGTGCCCTTCTCTCAGGTCTTATAACGAAGGACTTCCTTCTTTTTTGAGAAACTGAAATCTCTCGGAGGACAAGTAGTAGTTCTGTGCAGAATAAAGGGTCACAGCTTTTCGTGACAAGAATCGAAGATTAACAGAGGATATCGTAATGAGAGCGACACATTACCATAAAAAGAGGAGTAAATTATAATATACTAAAGAACATGTGTAACATCCGATGCTTAGAAGAAGTAATGAACGTGGAAAACTTAATTAGGAACAGAGTTTTAAAGTCTATGGCAGATACGTTCTAACATTCCGCATGGTGTCTGTTGTTCTATATCGTGTCTCCCCACCACTTTCGCGCAACGACGCTCTGAGCGTGTTTTTAGGGAATTGACTAGTTTGAACCTGGGACCTGTTGCTGGTAAGGAGACGCCAGACCACACATGACATGTAGAGTTCAGAAGAGTTCAGTGAGACTAGCGATGATATAACCAAATACTTAATTATTTCAGCTCCACTGCACTCCCTGTAAAAGAATCTTAATACTAACTAAATTTAGTGGATTGAAGGCTTTCCTATTTTTAGGTAGCTGGTAAAATAACGTCGAAAAAGCAGTTAAGTTTACCATTGGAAATTTTATTTTACTCTCAAAACATTGTTTATAAATTGCACTATTGATAAAAGGAAATGTTTTAATACAGGATGGTAAAAACCAACTGCATTCAACAAAAATGTGAACGAATATTCCCTGAATGGGATTGCAAGTTCTACAATGGATCGAAGGATGACCTATGCCATATGACATCTATAATCTAGGTTTAAATTAAGTTTCACAAAAGAGAAAACTATCAAAATGGTCTACAGTGACCCTCAACTATCTTTCATTACTTATCTAACATGTCGTAAATTACAGTGGCTAATGTGGCTTCTCAAAAACTATATAACAGAAAAATCATCGTGTTTGAGATTTTTATTTCAAGTGGCAAATGTGAACACCATGAGCTTTAATTGACGATCGACATTAGTATTACGCAAAAAGGGGGTGTAACAGATGAGACTTCTGCAGTTCTGAGTGAAGCTTTATGTACTGTTATGCAGCATGGCATGCGTTCATTACCTTGTCAGTGTTCGTCAGGGGGCGGCGGGCAGCACAGCTCCGCTCACCTCGCCGTCTCGGAAGCAACTCTCTCTTAATTTCTCTTTACTACAATTTACCGAAGTTAGTTTAAAAAAACTATCAGGCTGTGTTTTCATCTGACCAATCAGGGTATCATTGTTAACCTTAAGCTCCGCCTACAAAAATTCTGTCTATCCAATGAGAAACGTTATACTTTTTGTGGTGGGGCAATGTTTTTAAAGTTTCAACGTAACAGAGACGAGAAAAAGTCTCACGCTAAGACTTGCAGCTGGAATGGTCCTTTTAGTGTTATCGTAAGATCTATACTGTTCTTCTGGAGGGCTCTATCTTTTAACATGTGCTGGGGTATGGTCCTGACATAACAGAGACGCGAAAAAGTCTCACGCTAAAACTTGCGGCTGGGTTGGCCCTTTTAGTGTTATCGTAAGATCTATACTGTTCTTCTGGAGGGCTCTAGCTTTTAACATGGGTTGAGGGGTGGTCCTAGCGGTTAGCTGGAAGTCCATCCCTTATCGTAGGGACTTGTAGCTTAACACAGTATTGCTCTCGGCTTCTGTTCTCGTTTCTCCCCTCGGAACTGCGTCTGTCTCACGGTGGGAAGGTATGACATGCATTTAGGCATTCTTGTTTTAGTCTGTGGTATTCCATTTGCTCACTTGTTACTCGTATTACTTTGGTTAATTTAATGTCACGATTTAGTTGGAGCAATTTGTCAGGGTTTTCATGGAAGGTGTTGGATTTGCCTGGCACCTTACATATCACCACCCTTCGAACTTAATTTTTGCACTGAAGTTAGGCAATGATTGAATCGTTGTCTAAGTCAGTCAAAAATTATTCCGTTATCTAAATTTTGTTGCCTACTGTTCAGCCATGTTATTCTGTTCTATGCTAGTTTGTATTACTAATTTATATTTTTATATTCTTACACATTATTATCAAAAATATGTTTATATTGACAAGGGAAGAATATTTTTAGTCTATTATAATTATTATTTTTTAATTATTTTCTTTCTTTATTTAATTGTGGAGTTTATTTTTTAAGAAGTTTGTAATCGTAAGTGAGGAGTCTTTCACATCGATTTTCTTAGAAATATTGTTTTTATAAATGTAGTAATTAAGTAAAATCTATTCCTAACACATTTTCTAAATATCATGTACAAGTAAAACGTTTTTTTTTCTAGACACTCATTTCAACATTGTTACACTAACAAATAAGAATTATTTCAAGAATTGCTTTGACAAAGAAGTATACATACACAAGTATTGAGATGTTATCCTAACAAATGTTACAAATGTTAAAAAAAAGGGAAAACCTCCAACAAGACAATTTTGTATTCTTTGTTTTTATAAGGAGAAAATAAGTAAAATATAGTTATTCTTTTATTTTTATGAGGAGAAAATAAGTGGCAAATAGTTTTAGTGTTTATTATGCCTTACTTTTGTTCTTTATATACTGTCCATTTCAGAACTAATGACTGATTTTTATCGCTAGTCTATTTTTACTTAAGTCCATAGTCAATGACTGTTATTTTGTAGTTTATTAGCTGTCTGGAGTACTTAACTTATTTGGTTTTTCACACGTTTCTCTTGCACAATTCCTACATCACACAATTTGATTTCACACATTCACACAATCCTATGAATGTTTAAGCATGTGGTTGGCGAATGTTTTTTGCATGAAGGTGATGGACTGGAGCGAGATGGATGTGGGCAAGTATATGATGTACAGCTTCGTTTGTCGTTCCTTGTTGGCTTTGAAAGTGTGTGTTGCTGTTGTGGAGATCCCATAATTGAATGGAGCTGTGAGTGCAGAATCTCGTGGTTTACTAGCTTTGTATGCGTGAAAGTCATCGTTATGTGTCGCTGAAAGCGGTCGTTTTTCGTTGTAATACTGCGCAGACGACTAGTTTACAATAGGACAGGGATTTGGGAAGGTATGTCGTCTATTCTTCACCCATCTTCTTTCTTGGTGTCAATCTTGCGAATCCTTAACTTCTGTACTTCCTGCTTTTTCTCTGCTTCTTACTTGCTTCTTGGTTCTTCTCTGGGCAGGATATGGAAATATTTATTGATAACTAGTCGCTTTGAAGTTCTCCTCTTAGTAACAGTTTTATAAATTGTTTGTGCATGTCATTTTTACTTTGTGGAAGTTTTCTTCAGTTTCGTGCATCAGCGTGCTGTTTAATAGCAGTAGTGTGAGTTTTACACATTTTTTTTTTGCCAGTGGTGGCTTGCCCAAGCGGTCTTCTCATCGGGCCGTTTTTTGTTTGCTCCGCTGAGTCGGGGCATTCGGAGACCCTTCTGGTGTTCGGTGTCCTGTCGTGTCTCTGCAGGGGTCCACCACTGTGTGGTTCCATGTTCTGTCCCAGCAGGGTTACGCCACCCTGTGGTTCAGCTTGGCAGCAGATTTATTTACTGCCCACTTCAGCTACAAGGGCCTTCTGTTGGTCTCACTGTCCTTTCCCTTCTCTCCATGCTTCTGCCTTGTAGGATTCATGTCTTGCTAATTACGTCCTGTCCTTTCTTGATACTTCTCACGTTGTAACTTGTGGGTCGTTGCATCTCGTCCTTGCTGGAGATTTTACAATGGTTCTTACAAAAAGTCTTACTTATAATCATCTAACATATGTCTAGTACTTACATTGTTTCACACCTTCTTAAAAGCTTTACAAATTTTGGCGCCCTTTCCATGTTACAATTCTAAGATATTTTGAGTCTCAACGTCTACAAAAATCGTCAAATGCGTCTTTTATTTTTGTGTAGTGTCGTGGTGTATAGCATTTTAGTATTTCATGCTGTTAGACTATTTACGCTTTATGCCTTCACCTTAATCTATGGTACTATTGGTGTAATTTTTGTTTTTGTTTTTATTGAAACTACTTTCTTTTCCTCACCTTCCTCTCTCTTCATTCTTCTTTCTCCTGATGATCTTATCTGCAACATAATCTTGAAATATTGTGTTGATTATTTACCAGTAATAAAATTAGTCTTCAAACTGTGTGTAATAGCTCACATGGTGAAGTCCTAAGGTTTTACCTGTTTTTGGGTTGATTAGTTCCACAGCATTGTCATGAGCAATTCGGCTAATTATGACAGGTCCTTTGTATGCAGTGTAAAACTTATGTATTTTGTGTTTCTGTTTGCTGGAGAGATGGTGTGTTTTTACAAATACATTCTGGCCTACTGAGAATGTTCTTTTAATTGCTGCTCTATCTCCTCTATCTTTTCTTTTAATGGCTGCCTTTCTGATGTTGGAGAGTGCTGTTGCTATGACTTGTTTGTGCTGTCTACATGGTACAATAGGAAATCTAACATTTTTTCTGGTTGTGTTTGGGGGTTCAATATTTTTAAGTACAGTAACTGGAGGTAGTAGTGTAGTGCTATTTGGCATTTCATTTATTACTTCTTGAAAATCTTTAAGGTATATATCCCAAGTGTTGTGTCATTTGCCTGCATATATTCCGCATAAAGTGCCTATGTCCTTCATAGATCGTTCTGCTGGATTTACACTAGGTTTGTACTTAGATATGTAGATGGGTTTTATTTTGTGTTGTTTTAACGTGTTCTGCCATTGCACTGATTTGTATTGTGGGCCATTATCCGAAATTATTCGTTCCACTCGACCTACTTGTCTGAGAAAATCTTGTCTAAATGCTTTACTTATAGTAAGACCTATTGCCCGTTTTAATGGTGTCAAGGTAACATATTTAGAAGTAAGTTCCAAAACGACAAACATGAAAATATATCGATTTTTTGTGCGTGGGAGGGGCCCCATCAAATCTGTTGCAGCTATTTGTTTTAATCTTTTAGGGATTATTGGAAATATAGGTGGTTTGGTTTGGAGAGTGACGTGTTTAGCCCTCATATGTTTTTTATATTTCACTAATACTGTTCTAATTCGTCTTTCCATATTAGGAAAATGGCTTGTTTGTTTTATTTTTAAAAAGCATTTCTTTGGTCCAAAGTGGCAATTACTTAAATGTGTATACCATATGTACTTAATAATTAGTTCATCTGCGATATAAATTAACCATTCATTCGTTGGAACATTTCGTGTAAATAATAAAACATTGTTTTTTACGAGATAGTGCTGTGAAATGTCTGGAAAATCCTTACTTCTCCACTTGTGTTTGATTCCTAGTATTTCGGGATCCTTGTCCTGTTCTTTGCCTATGTCTTTCAATGCTGTCGTAATGTAGTTTTCGAAAGGTATTTGTTTCATATAGTACATTGTAAACTGGCTTCTGCTGCTTCCAAACCTATGTAGTTGGATGCACCCTGCGGACATCGTGATAAAGCATCTGCTAATACATTCGCTGGTCCTGGTATGTGTGTAATAGTGAAGTCAAATTATTGCAGTATTAACATCCATCTGGCTAACTTCCCATGAGTTAGTTTGGTGGATAACAGCAATTCTAATGCTTTGTGGTCAGTGTTTACTTTTGTTTTTCTTCCGAATAGGAAGTATCGAAAACGTTCGAAGCCCTATACAATGGCCAATGCTTCCAGCTCCGTGACTGAATAGTTTTTCGCGGTTTTTGTGAGTACCCGACTGGCAAATGCAATTGTTCTATATGATCGTAGCCCTGCCTGTTCGTATTCTTGGAATAAAACAACTCCTAAACCTTTTTTCGCGCCATCAGTGGTCATACAAAAGTTTTGTGGTAGATCAGGATGTGCTAAAATCGGTGCTGTTGTTAATGCGTTTTTCACTTTTAAAAATTGTTCATTGGCTTGTTGATCCCATACCCATGGCATGTTTTTTCCAGTCAATGCACATAGGCGTTTTGTTGCGAGAGAGTCGATCCAAATAAATTTTTTATAGAATCCGGTGAGACCTAGAAATCCTCTGAGAGTTTTCTTATTCCGAGGGCTATCCACAAAGTACATTACGTTTTGGAATTAAAAATAAATAAAATATTGGAAATTTTTTTATTATATACAGATAAAAGCCACACTTAAATACAACTTTTCTACATAGTTGCCATTTAAATTAAGGCACTTATCGTAGCGATGGACGAGCTTGGAAATTCCTTCGTCGTAAAATTCGGCCGCCTGCGCCTTCAACCACGTGGTTACCTATTCTTGAAGCTGTGCGTCGTCATCAAAACGCTGCATAGCCAACCACTTCTTCATTGCTGGGAATAAGTGGAAGTCGCTCGGTGCCAGGTTGGAACTGTACGGCGGATGAGGAAACAACTCCCACTTAAAAGATTCGAGAACCTCACGTGTGGCATTTGCCGTGTGGGCCCGGGCGTTGTCGTGAATCAGCAAGATCTTTGAGCCCAACTTTCCCCTGCGCTTGTTTTGTATTGCTCTTCTGAGGTTGTGCAGAGTTTGGCAATACCTTTGAGAGTTTATTGTAGTACCTCTTTCTAGGAAATCCACAAAAATCACACCTTTTCTGTCCCAAAAGACAGTCGCCACGTGGTTGAAGGCGCAGGCGGCCGAATTTTACGGCGAAGGAATTTCCAAGCTCGTCCATCGCTACGATAAGTGCCTTAATTTAAATGGCAACTATGTAGAAAAGTAGTACTTAAGTGTGGCTTTCATCTGTATATAATAAAAAAAAATTTCCAATACTTTATTTATTTTTAATTCCAAAACGTAATGTACTTTGTGGATAGCCCTCGTATATGGAGTATAGAATTTTTTGATTGCCGTTAGTTTTTCTGGGTCGGGCATTACCCCCGTCTCGGAAATTATGTGTCCTAGAAATTTGGCCTCTCGCCTTCCAAATTTGGATTTTGTTATACTTACTGTGACCCCATGCTCTTTCATGATCTGTAAAAACTGATTTAATGTGTCGTTGCGATGTTCCCAAGAGGGTTCTGCTATAATCACATCATCAACATAACAAGTAATTTTTTCTAAAATTTCAGGACTGAGTATAGTATTAAAACCCCTAATAAACGCTGCTGATGATATGTTTAAACCAAATGGCAATCGTTTAAACTGGTAACATCTACCGAATACGATAAATGCTGTAAATTTTCTACATTCTGGGGCCAATGCTATTTGCCAGAAACTACTCCGTAAATCAATTGATGAAAATATCTTAGCACCGTGGAAGTTTTGTATCAATTCCTCTAATTTTTCTGGGCGATCTGTCTCAGTGATAATGATTGTGTTGATCTGTCAGGAATCAAGCACTAACCTGATGCTCCCATCTTGTTTTTGTACAATATGGAGCGGGCTGTTATATGTGGAGGTAGCTGGTTCAATAATATTGTCATCTAACATTATAGATATCTCCTGGAATACTTTATTCCTGTAGCTCAATAGGATTGTATAGGGTGGCACTCTAAATGGTTTGTGCTGTTTTACTTCAAACTTGTACTGAAATTGTTTAATACTGCCAGTCTTAGGTAAAAAAACCTCTGCTTTATCTCGTAAAATATCCTCTAATTCTCTTTTACTGTGTTCCGAAATACCTTGAACTTCTTGCAATTTTTCGTCGATTTCTTTATGGACTTCTAACATGAGTTGAGTCGATTCCCCCTTTTGTGCCTACCATTCTAATTCTTCATCCTCTTTATCTCGCGTCATCCTTAATTGTTTGTTTATAACTGGTATTTCTTCTAATTTTAGCTTTTGCTCAAAGAGAAGTATGACATTCTCGAATGTTACGCTACCTTTCTCCATATCTATTATCACTCGTCTCACATTTAAAAAATCTGCAGCTATAATCAAATCTACAGTTAGTTTAGGAATAATCACGAAGTTGGCTTCGATCTTTTGACCTTGACACGAAAGAGTTAACCTTGTTTGTCTCGTAACTTCCACAGCATTGTTTCTAATAGGACCCCTTACTTTAATCTTACGTGTTTTCAGAACTGGCAATTCCTCATTGGCATTACACTGCATGAACAAATTTTCTGAGATCGCAGTCAGTTCACTTCCGCTATCAATTACAGTATTGACTGGGATATGCTTTACCATGGCCTTCACAATTGGTTGAATTTGAAAGGGTTGGTTCTGTTCTTCTTCTTCTTGCATCAACGAATCCTCCACTGAATCATACATGAGTCTTTTTAGGAATTTCCGTTGTGGATTCAAATTTTCTGTAGGATAAGCTTCGACTGCTACTTCTCTCTCTTTTATTTCCTCTTCTCTATTTCTTCCTTCATTTACGCTTTCTTCAACATCCTCTACTTTTTCCTCATCCTCATCTATCTTCTCCTTCTTCGTCGCTACTTCCACATAATCGCATCTAAATGCTGTAATTATCGCTTCATAACTTCCTTCATTGTATACGTTGGGTTGTGTGCCCACTCGTAATTTATTTTCAACTTCTGTCGACTGCGCATTATCCTCATTGAATTCGCTTTCCCTGGTTTCCATCTCAAATAGCTCTGCAACACACATTACTTCGTCCTTTCCTCCTACATTCGTTGTGCATGCCTCTGGTAATTCATCTTCCTCGTCAGTATTCTCCCAATTAATTTCGTCCCAACACGATATTGTTATTTTCTTGTCTTCGTTTTCATCTGGTCCCTGCGGATTTGTTTCTTCCTTCTTCTCTTCTCGTGATAAGATTTTTACTTCTCTGTTCGAGGTGCTGCAATTGTCCTGGGTCGTTGCGTCATTCTTTTTGGCATGGGCGCTTACCTGTCAATTCGAACGTTTATTGGGGTTTGGTGGTCTTACCTCCACCTCTTCTATCTGTATTCTCTTTTCTTGTTCAGCTTGTTGATAGTGGTTTCATTGTTGATAATTTGTCGGTCTATTGGCTCTCCAGTACCCGTTCCGGTTGTCGTTATTCCCTCTGTAATAGTTGTTGCCGTTCCTGGGTGAATTATAGTTATTGCCATATTCTCTTCTAAATCCATAACCGGTTCTTTGTTGAAATCTATTGTCGTTTCTTGGTGCGAAGTTATCACGTGGTTCGTAATTATTGTTTCTTCATACTGTGTCTTGTGGATTGCACTGCTTTTTGCTTTCGTTTTCACGTGCGCTTCGTCTTTTTCTTGCGTCATCTTCCAAAAATATGAACTCTGGTTCCCTTAGAATACCATTAAATGCTTCGACGTCATTGCCTCCGCGACCTACTAATGATTACTGGTATTTCAATGGTAGCCTCATTGCGCATAATTTAATCAACTCTCCGTCACTGTATGGTACATCTAAGCATTGATTCTTCTCCCCTGAATTTTCAAAATATGGGTTCTGTAATAATTCGTACTCCACTCTGTTCTGTGCTTCGCTGGACCAATATCGTGAGAGAGACTTCTCTCTAAAATCTTCGTACGATCTGCATGTCGCTGCAACATTCTGCATGGTTACTGCGACTGTTCCTGACATGTGTGCACATATGAAGTCTAATTTGTGTGCTAGCGTCCAGTGTTCTGGCAATCCTACTCGGAATTGATCAATAAAAGTTTGTGGATGTAATGAGTTTCCTTCCCGAAAGTGTTGAAATTTTCTGACTGTGAGGAAATAATCGTTGCCCTACTTCGTCATAGTTCCATACGAAATTCGCGATTCTTCGCCACTTTTGTTTCTGATCATTTCTCCCGTCGTTCTTTCCGGTTGTGGTGGATCCATTGCATATTGTCCACTGTAACTTTCGCCTACCCTTGCGTAGTATCGTTGGAGTGGTACGCAATAATTTTCTTCCATCGGTTGTGAACGTGTAGCTGAATGCATTGCACTACACTCTTCGCGACCTGGCTTTCCATTGTCAGGTATTGGTTCGGTATCTTGTCTGGTTAACCTTGCTGCTTCATTGCACGATCCAAACTGTCTTGAAACATACATTTGCGGTTGCGCATGTGTTTGTGATGACATTTGTTCATCAAGAATTTCGAAACGTGTTTGTTGCTGTGCAGGCTGTCTGATTTCACGTATGTTACTGTCCGCCTGTGATTGGAATCGCAAATGCGTAATACCTTCGTTAATTGCTTGTTTTTCCGGTGCTCTTACAGATACGGATGTGGTTGCAGACTCTGTGCTTGTTCGATATTGTTCAGTACGCTCTTCAATGGTTTGCAACAACTCTGTTCGCAATTTCTGAAATTGTCGCTTCGTTTGCGCTTCTATTTTGACTATGCGGTTATCATATCTTTTCAGCGCTGCTTTTGTGATATGTTTGTGTAACACACTGTTTTCAACAACTTCACGCGCTGTACCTGCTGCTTGTCTAGTAATTTCGCTTGTCTGTTTCTCTAGTTTCTTGACTTCTCCCTGGGTGTTGTTACGTAATGTTTTGATCTCGCCCTGAATGTCATTACGCAATGTTTGTACGTCCACTTGTACCTTGTCAATGTCTGTTGATTGTGACCTGTTATTAAGTTTCCTATCACTTTTAGAGATTCTTGTGCCTCGTCTTCAATACGACGTAGGTGTAACTGATTTTTGTTTTGTTTTGTTCTTTAATCTCACGCATTTGTCTTGTGGTTTCTGCAATCTGAATTTGAATTTGGTTCGCTATGTCGTTATTTTGCCTTGTCATGGTTTCCGTAATTTGTTGTAATAATTCTGCCAGATTGGTGGGTCCTATTGCGTTTCCTTCCGACGTCCTTCGCTCTGTGTTTTCGCCTAAGTGTTGGTTCGCAACCGATTGCATTGAACTGTGCTGTGACACCTTTCTGCTCGCATTCCTTGTTCTCTGTGGTGAGGGAGCTCTGATTACTTGTACCATGGGTTCTACGTATTTAAGACGCAAGTTAGAATCCTCATCGACAGTCTCTCTACTTTTCTGCTCCTCTGTCGTATGCTGACTTACGTTTTCTACGCCTTGACGTACATTATCCTCGTTATGGTGCGTTATACGTCCTATTTCTCGCAATACTGCATCGTCTGTTGTACTGTCCTCTATTCTCTGTCTATTTTCATGCTGGGTCTCTACCTCAATTCTGTCAAGGTCTCGATTTGCAACTGCTAATCTTTCCGAATCCCTTATTTTCTGTTTTAAAAGCAATTAAAGCAATTCACGCACCCTACTTCCAGTCAACATGCGCTCATACGTTTCATAAACTTTTTATTCACACGACTTGACACTTATTATACCCAAGACTGACAATCCATTCACTTACTTGTTGGGTCAGAACCAACTTGTCAACGATGTATCCGCCACCTGTGCGCTTGCATTGAGGAAAAAACTTAATTCTAACAATTTTTAAAATTCATAACTTAATTATCTATTGTCTCCGCTAGAATGTCTCACCATCTATCGCTGCAGCTACTGTTTTCAACTATTTATGCCTTTCAAAAAAAATTTTTTTTATTACGAAAATTTTTAACAGGATATTTTTCTGACCTAGTTAGGCATGTGGTCGACCTTCACTCATGGTATTTTACCATCCTGGCAGGGTCGCCATTTTCTAACATTCTGCATGGTGTCTGTTGTTCTATATCGTGTCTCCCTACCACTTTCGCGCATCGATGCTCTGAGCGCGTTTTTTAGGGAATTGACTAGTTTGAACCTGGGACCTGTTGCTGGTAAGGAGACATCAGACCACACATAACATGTAAAGTTCAGAAGAGTTCAGTGAGACTAGCGATGATATAACCAAATACTTAATTATTTCAGCGTCAGCTCCACTGCACTCCCTGTAAGAGAATCTTAATACTAACTAAATTTAGTGGGTTCAAGGTTTTCCTATTTTTAGTTAGCTGGTAAAATAACGTCGAAAAAGCAGTTAAGTTTACCATTGGAAATTTTATTCTGCTCACAAAACATTGTTTATGAATTGCACTATTGATAAAAGGAAATGTTTTAATACAGGATGGTAAAAACCAACTGCATTCAACAAAAATGTGAACGAATATTCCCTGAATACAATGGATCGAAGGATGACCTGTGCCATATGACATCTGTAATCTAGGTTTAAATTAAGTTTCATAAAAGAGAAAACTACAAAAATGGTCTACAGTGACCCTCAACTATCTTTCATTACTTATCTAACATGTCGTAAATTACAGTGGCTGATGTGGCTTCTCAAAAACTATATAACAGAAAAATCATCGCATTTTAGATTTTTACTTCAAGTGGCAAATGTGAACACCATGAGCTTTAATAGACGATCGACACTAGTATTACGCAAAAAGGGGGTGTAACAGATGAGACTTCTGCAGTTCTGAGTGAAGCTTTATGTACTGTTATGCAGCATGGCATGCGTTCATTACCTTGTCAGTGTTCGTCAGGGGGCGGCGGGCAGCACAGCTCCGCTCACCTCGCTGTCTCGGAAGCAACTCTCTCTTAATTTCTCTTTACTACAATTTACCGAAGCTGGTTTAAAAAAACTATCTGGCTGTGTTTTCATCTGACCTATCAGGGTCTCAATGTTAACCTTAAGCTCCGCCTACAAAAATTCTGTCTATCCAATGAGAAACATTATACTTTTCGTGGTGGGGCAGTGTTTTTAAAGCTTGCAACGTAACAGAGACGAGAAAAAGTCGCACGCTAAGACTTACTGCTGGTATGGTCCTTTTAGTGTTATCGTAAGATCTATACTGTTCTTCTGGAGGGCTCTATCTTTTAACATGGGCTGGAGGGTGGTCCTGACGTAACAGAGACGCGAAAAAGTGTCACACTAAAACTTGTGGCTGGGGTGGCCCTTTTAGTGTTATCGTAAGATCTATACTGTTCTTCTCGAGGGCTCTATCTTTTAACATGGGCTGGGGGGTGGTCCTAGCGGTTAGCTGGCGGTCCGTCCCTTATCGTAGGGCCTTGTAGCATAACACGGTTCTGCTCTTGGCTTCGGTTCTCGTATCTCCCCTCGGAACTGCGTCTGTCTCACGGTGGGAAGGTATGACATTCATTTAGGCATTCTTGTGTTAGTCTGTGGTATTCCATTTGCTCACTCGTTACTCGTATTACTTTGGTTAATTTGTCAGGGTTTTCATGGAAGGTGTTGGATTTACCTGACACCTTACAAAGTTATGCTGATGCAAATTCTAAGGTGTAGCAAGTAACAGAAGGGGTAGAGATAACACTCTATTATAAGTTCCATGGAAATGTTATACTTAAGAAATGCCAGCCGCAAGACTAAATGTAGCGATTAAGAACAGGAGTCCACAATGCTTTACAGAATGATGCTGTAGAAAAGAAAAGAATGGATGACAGCTTCTTGTAGAAGGATACAGAGTCAAGTAACCAAGTAAATAATTGGTCAAACAAGCACATGCATAGAGGCATGTAAGTAAATCAATTATATTTTCTAAGTGAATGACATGCAAAAAGCAATTGCAGCAGCATCAGCACTTGCATATAAAGGTTTCTTATTTAATATGATAATTTTGATAATGTCCAGATTATTTAAATGCTGATTTATGTTTTCCTTTATAAAATCTTATCCAAGATACCGACCTCTGATAATCCGTCAAACATCCTATTCCAAGGATCAGCTCGTAGAGATTTACTTGTGCTGTCTGGGCGAAGCAATTTATATGAAAAGCGTGTAGGTTCGCGACGAGATCAGTTAAATTTTGCCTGTTAATCTCAATTAGAGTCAAGCCACTTGGTTGGCGTGCAGTTAAGTTTGTTGTCTTTGTAACGCGCGATTAGTCTGTCATCGCCCGTATATTTTTAAGCGAATAGAATCCCCCCCATGAACCTAGGACCTTGCCGTTGGTGGGGGGGCTTGCTTGCCTCCGCGATACAGATAGCCGTACCGTAGGTGCAACCACAATGGAGGGGTATCTAGTATCTGTTGAAAGGCCAGACAAACGTGTGGTTCCTGAAGAGGGGCAGCAGCCTTTTCAGTAGTTGCAGGGGAAACTGATCTGGCCTTGTAACACTAACGAAAACAGCCTTGCTGTGCTGGTACTGCCAACGGCTGAAAGTAAGGGGAAACTACAGCCGTAATTTTTCCCGAGGGCATGCAGCTTTCCTGTATGGTTAAATGATGATGGCGTCCTCTTGGGTAAAATATTCCGGAGGTAAAATAGTCCCCCATTCGGATCACCAGGCGGAGACTACTCAGGTGGACGTTGTTATCAGGAGAAAGATAACTGGCGTGCTACGGATCTGAGCGTGGAATGTCAGATCCCTTAATCGGGCAGGTAGTTTAGAAAATTTAAAAAGGGAAATGGATAGGTTAAAGTTAGATATAGTGGGAATTAGTGAAGTTCGGTGGCAGGAGGAACAAGACTTCTGGTCAGGTGAATTCAGGGTTATAAAAACAAAATCAAATAGGGATAATGCAGGAGTAGGTTTAATAATGAATAGTAAAATAGGTGTGCGGGTAAGTTCCTACAAACAGCATAGTGAACGCATTATTGTGGCCAAGATAGATACGAAGCCCACACCTACCACAGTAGTACAAGTTTAAATGTCAACTAGCTCAGTAGATGACGAAGAGATTGATGAAATGTATGATGAGATAAAAGAAATTATTCAGATAGTGAAGGGAGATGAAAATTTAATAGTCATGGGTGACTGGAATTCGATAGTAGGAAACGGGAGAGAAGGATACGTAGTAGGTGAATATGCATTGGGGGGAAGGAATGAAAGAGGAAGTCTGAGCAGTAAAAGAAAATGCACACGGAAGTAGTGGATTTCCATGCAGTCTTGAAGAAGTAGTGTTGTCCTTCCAGCGGAAAGATAATGCTGACTCTTGACATGCGGACAGGTAATGGGCCACAACAGAGCAAACCCACAGCAGAGTCAGTCGTAGTTCCACTACTTCCGTGTGCATTTTCCTTCACTGCTCAGATTTTGAGAAAAACACTTCAATTTTACTGTGATGAACGATCAGGACTTTCTATATGGACTGTGAGAAAAATTTAGCTTTTGTCCAACATTGTATCAATATGTGTGTGCATTTGATTTCTTTGTTATTGTAATTATTATTATGAAAAATTTATTCAAATCTGTATTGGCCACTGCCCAAAACAATTTGTAAAATTTTTTGTGGGGAGCAGGGGGGCTATGTAAGTAGGCTGTTTAGGTTTTTATATTGGTAACGCCACGTAGCGCTCTGTATGAAAATCACTGGCTGTGCTGTGTGCAGTCTGTGGCTGGTTTGCATTGTTGTCTGCCATTGTAGTGTTGGGCAGCTGGATGTGAATAGTGCGTAGCGTTGTGCAGTTGGAGGTGAGCCGCCAGCGGTGGTGGATGTGGGGAAGTGAGATGGCAGATTTTTGAGAGCGGATGATCTGGACGTGTATCTATCAGAAACAGTACATTTGTAAGAATGGATGTCATGAACTGCTATATACATTATGACTTTTAAACACTATTAAGATAAATATATTGTTTGTTCTCTATCAAAATCTTTCGTTTGCTAACTATGCCTATCAGTAGTTAGTGCCTTCAGTAGTTTGAATCTTTTATTTAGCTGGCAGTAGTTGCGCTCGCTGTATTGCAGTAGTTAGAGTAACGAAAATTTTTGTGAGGTAAGTGATTTGTGAAAGTTATAGGTTATTGTTAGTCAGGGCCATTGTAGCGATTTTTAAAAGTCCGACTGCGTTGCGCTAAAAATATTGTGTGTCAGGTTAAGCACAGTCATGTATAATTGTTCTAAGGAGACGTTTCACCCTGGAGATACTAGAAGGTATCAGATAGATTATATAATGGTAAGACAGAGATTCAGGAACCAGGTTTTAAATCGTAAGACATTTCCAGGGGTAGATGCTGGCTCTGACCACAATCTAGTGGTTATGAACTGTAGATTAAAACTGAAGCAACTGTAAAAAAGTGGGAATTTGAGGAGATGGGACCTGGATAAACTGAAAGAAACAGAGGTTATAGAGAGCTTTTGGGAGAGCATTAAGAAAGGATTGACAAGAATGGGGGAAAGAAATATAGTAGAAGAAGAATGGGTAGCATTAAGAGATGAAATAATGAAGGTAGCACAGGATCAAGCAGGTAAAAAGATGAGGGCTAATAGAAATGCTTGGGTAATAGAAGAGATATTGAATTTCATTGATGAAAGGAGAAAATATAAAAATGCATTAACTGAAGCAGGCAAAAAGAAATACAAACGTCTCGAAAATGAGATCGACTGGAAGTGCAAAATGGCTAAGCAGGGATGGCTAGAGGACAAATGTAAGGATGTAGAGGCTTATCTCACTAGGGGTAGGATCGATAATGCTTACAGGAAAATTAAAGAGACCATTGGAGAAAAGAGATCCACTTGTATGAATATCAAGAGCTCAGATGGACACCCAGTTCTAAGCAAAGAAGGGAAAGCAGAAAGGTTGAAGGAGTATATAGAGGGTCTATACAAGTGCGATGTTCTTGAGGACGCTATTACAGAAATGGAAGAGAATGTAGATGAAGATGAAATAGGAGTTATGACACTGCGTGAAGAGTTTGACAGAGCACTTAAAGACCTAAGTCGAAACAAGACCAAAGTCATTGCTCATCCCACGAGGAAGTGGTGAAAAACTCACAACAGATTTCTGAATCTTCACAAGAGAATAATAATTTGATCAAAATAAAAATATCTTTTTTTTAAAAAAGAAATACTCCACACCACTCGTCTTCTCAGATAGCTATACAACAATTGAGGCAACTCACATTAGTGGTTTTCATTACAATAAAGCAGAATGGAAAAAGTTAACATTGTATTTAGAATGAGTTGTCGCAAGCGATGGGCGACATGCAAATAAGTCAGTGTCCTTCACTATATACAGTGTCGATGTAAGCAATGGATATGAATCACTAATAACTGCTACCGTAGTGGTCTCTTTTAAGGCGTGGTTTCTAGTAGTGTACTGTCCGCCGAGGCTGTCAGGAGCGGCGCTTATATTCTCTTCTTTCTGAGGCCGCCCCTGTCGTGGTGCGGTCCTAGTCAACGGGATGACGTCATCTCACAGCCTTCTTTTCTCTTGCGTTTTTCGACTTCGTGCCGTCGCTTGTCGATACACGAGAAAAATCTCATTGACCTGAGCAGATTTGTCTTCAGTGATGAGTCCCGCTTCAAACTGGGTCACCGATCACCAGCGAAGAACTGTTGGTTGTCATCTGTGGCAACCTTATAGCACAACGGTACGTCGACGATATTGCAAGTGCCATTTTGTTTCCCTTCACCGCAGGGTATCCTGAGCTTACATTTCAGCAAGGTAATGATCTTCTTCATGCGGTGAGAGTCTCTACTACTTGTTTTATTGCCTGCCAAACCGTACCTTGACCAGCAAGGTCGCCGGATCTTTCCCCAACTGAGAAGGTTTGCAGCATTATTTGCATGACTGTCCAACCAGATCGCACTTTTGAAGGCCTAACGGTCCAGTTGCGCACAATTTTTTACGATACCCCTCAGGAGAACATCCAGCGACTCTGTCAATCAACACCAAGTTGAATACATGTTTGCATACGAGTCAGAGATGGACAAACGCGTTATTCAGTTGCTCAGTTTGTGAATCTCTTGAGTAAATAAGTCGTCCTGTTTTCTGTGAAACTGTAGTCATTTGTTTGCCTGTACATCTACATCCACAGATATAGCGTTTCTCTGTGTGTGTCTCTAAATCAGGATAATCTGAGTTGATTAGTGAACTTGTGATCAGCTGAGTACATGCAGACACCTGAAAACAATATACGAATCTAATATGGGAGAAACGGTATTTTTGCGACTGTGCGAACTCTTACATGGGACGAATGAGTTTAGCTTCATTTAAAGCATCGTCAGTGGTTACTAGTGGTCACATCGTGTGGATATATAAAAATAATACGCAAACGAGACAATATTTATTGTCCCAGAATGAGATTTTCACTCTGCAGCGGAGTGTGCGCTGATATGAAACTTCCTGGCAGATTAAAACTGTGTGCCCGACCGAGACTCGAACTCGGGACCAGGCAAAGGTCCCGAGTTCGAGTCTCGGTCGGGCACACAGTTTTAATCTGCCAGGAAGTTTCAATATTTATTGTGCTTGACTGTGAGACAACGCATTAATAGCCGATTGCTATTGTAGAGAAGAACGCATATAAATAGTATCACTGCCAGAAAACGTTACACAAATGAAATTTCAAAGAAGAGAATAGTTTCAATGAAGATGCATTAAATAAAGTGGAACAAGTTTGATCAAAATAAGTGTTACTATAGTCTCAAAATTCCGCAAAAATACCATATTACCTGTAAAATTGCGATTTCGGAAGAGAGGCCTCAAAGAAGAAAAAGACATCGAAGTAATTTAGAGGCTTATAATTCAGAGGCTCGCTACACTACTGGTTCCCAGTAGGTACGATGAACACGCGATTGTAACAGAAATGCTCCAAGCACTGTTGACAAAGTTTGGAGAATTTGCGTTTTCGACAGACTGCGGGACACCCCTACTGCCACCAATATACAGGGTGGTCCATTGATAGTGACCGGGCCAAATATCTCACGAAATAAGCATCAAACGAAAAAACTACAAAGAACGAAACTCGCCTAGCTTGAAGGGGGAAACCAGATGGCGCTATGGTTGGCCCGCTAGATGGCGCTGCCATAGGTCAATTAGATATCAACTGCTTTTTTTAAAAATAGGAACCCCCATTTTTATTACATATTCATGTAGTACGTAAAGAAATATGAATGTTTTAGTGGGACCACTTTTTTCGCTTTGTGACAGATGGCGCTGTAATAGTCACAAATGTGTAAGTACGTGGTATCACGTAACATTCCGCCAGTTCGGATGGTACTTGCTTCGTGATACATTGCCCGTGTTAAAATGGACCGTTTACCAATTGCGGAAAAGGTCGATATCGTGTTGATGTATGGCTGTTGTGATCAAAATGCCCAACGAGCCTGTGCTATGTATGCTCCTCGGTATCCTGGACGACATCATCCAAGTGTCCGGACCGTTCGCCGGATAGTTACGTTATTTAAGGAAACAGGAAGTGTTCAGCCAAATGTGAATCGTCAACTATGACCTGCAACAAATGATGATTCCCAAGCAGGTGTTTCAGCTGCTGCCGCGGCTAATCCGCACATCAGTAGCAGAAAAATTGCGCGAGAATCGGGAATCTCAAAAACGTCGGTGTTGAGAATGCTACATCAACATCGATTGCACCCGTACCATATTTCTTTGCACCAGGAATTGAACGGCGACGACTCTGAACGTCCTGTACAGTCTGCCACTGGGCACAAGAGAAATTACAGGACGATGACAGATTTTTGCAGGCGTTCCATTTAGCGACGAACGTCATTCGCCAAGAGCGGTAACGTAAACCGGCATAATATGCACTATTGGGCAACAGAAAATCCACGATGGCTTCGACAAGTGGAACATCAGCGACCTTGGCGGGTTAATGTATGGTGCGGCATTATGGGAGGAAGGATAATTGACCCCCATTTTATCGATGGCAATCTAAATGGTGCAATGTATGCCGATTTCCTACGTAATGTTTACCGCTGTTACTACAAGATGTTTCACTGCATGACAGAATGGCGATGTCGTTCCAACATGATGGATGTCCGGCACATAGTTCGCATGTGGTTGAAGTGGCATTGAATGGCAAATTTCATGACAGGTGGATTGGTCGTCGAAGCACCATACCATGGCCCGCACGTTCACCGGATCTGACGTCCCCGGATTTCCTTCTGTGGGGAAAGTTGAAGGATATTTGCTATCGTGATCCACCGACAACGCCTGACTACATGACTCAGCGCATTGTCAATGCATGTGCGAACATTATGGAAGCCGAAATATTCTCTGTTGAGATGAATGTCGTTATACGTATTGCCAAATGCATTCTAGATTGACGGACATCATTTTGAGCATTTATTGCAATAATGTGGTATTTACAGGTAATCACGCTGTAACAGCATGCGTTCTCAGAAATGATAAGTTCACAAAGGTACATGTATCAGATTGGAACAACCGAAATAAAATGATCAAAGGTACGTAAGTTCTGTCTTTTAATTTAAAAAACGTACCTGTACCAACTGTTCGTCCAAATTGTGAGCCATGTGTTTGTGACTATTACAGCGCCATCTATCACAAAGCGAAAAAAGTGGTCCAACTAAGACATTCATATTTGTTTACATACTACACGAATATGTAATAAAAATGGGGGTTCCTATTTAGAAAAACGCAGCTAATGTCCGTTTGCCCTATGGCAGCCCTCGCTCCATTATCGAGTGGAACAGGAAAGGGAACGAAGGAAGGAAGACTGGTATTTAACGTCCCACCGACAACGCGGTCTTTAGAGACGTAGTAGCAGCATCTCGGCTTAATGAAGTACTGAAAGCGATATCGGCCGTGCTCTTTCAGAGGCTGTACGGAGATTCGAATCGCCGTCTTCCCGAATGCGAGTTCAGTGCGTTAACCATTGCGTAAGCTCGCACGGTATGAAAAGGAATCAATAGTAGCCGTATGATGTACCCAATGCATTGTACTGAATGGTTACTTGCTGGGTATGTAGGTGTTAATGTAGAAGAAAGGAGAAAAACAGCTAATAAACAATTGCATGCCTCGGTAAAATAAAAAAATAAAAATAAAATAAAATAAAAATGAAAATGACGGAAAATTACGAGAGACATGACTACTTTATCCTAACTCTTCTCTTTACTGTCTGTCTTCCTGTCAACGTAAACTTGCATTTCCATTGCGACTACTGCTTGCAGTACGTTGTTATGAAAACTGACGCTATGACAGCCTGTTGGGGACGAAGATGTACCACGAGTTTCTTGAGCTATCATATAGTACAGAGGTTCCCAAACCTTTTTACCTCTGGGCCCCCATCACGAGCAAAAAAAGATAGTACTTTTATTTTCTTTGCCTTATTCTCTGTTTTCCAAAATTCGATTTAGAAGGATTTTACGCAACAGAGACCAAAACTACAGGAACTGTTATAACGAAAAAACAGATCAAATCATTTGCTTCTATCATATTTTCATTTATTAAACAGCTGTCAAACGAAAAATAATTATAATTCAGTCAAGAAGCATTACAGGAGCATTAAAAATTTAATTTACAATGGTCAGTGCGATGGATAAGCTTGCTTTTGAGAAGAAAGTTTCTAACATGAGTATAATAGCAGAAAATTTTGTGTTTACACTGAGCTCTGAACGGTAGTTCGACTTCATAACTTCCAAAACTGAAAAGCCAGTCTCGCTCAAGTATATTGTTGCAAAAGAAACGAGTATTTTCATTACATTTTGACCCAGCGTTAGATCATTAAATTTACTCTTCAGTAAAGTATCGCTATTGATATGAATAAATTGTTCTTGCTCTTTTATAATTAGACGTGACGGACCAGGCTCATTTATAAATGGATTTTCTAATCCATCGCTCAGATATTTTTCGAAGTGAATTGCTCTTGTTGCAAGACAATGAAGAAGGCAGACTTCCAGTGGAAGAATATGATTATCTGTGTCCTCTGTCAGTGACACTAGAGTGTTGAATACATCTAGCATGTCACTTTCCATTCGGTTTCACCAAAGCTCTCATTTCCTTATGAACGCCTTCATTTTTTTCATTCCAAGATAGTACAGCTGCCTCATTGCCTTGAATTGAAGTGTTAAGAACTGTTTCTCAGAACAGTCAGTGAGGCAAACCATTCTCGTTCATGTAATAGGCTGCCAGAGAGTGACTTTTCTCTTTAAGGAAACAGAATATCTCTTTCTGCAGTTAAGATATCCTTTTTAGTCATTTACCCCTTGAAAGACATCTAGCATAACAAAAAAGAGCAGCTGAGTCTGTTCGGCTCCCATCTCATCACGTAGCATTAAGAAAAACTTGCTGTAATAGTATTAATTGCTCCTATATCTCTTGGCTTCACTTCATGAAGGACTGGTCTAAATTCTTTAGCGGCCAGAGCCTCGTATCATACGGGGAGTCCATACTGCATCAGGAGCGACAGCTTTAAATATCGCTTTCATTCCACCTTGAATTCCAGACATTGAGCGATCTCCGTTTACTGCAATGCACCTATTCCATGATAACCGTTTTGACTGAAAAAAGTACTGATGACGTCAACATGGCTTTTAGGTGGAGCTGTCTACAGTATCGGCAATTCGTCTCGAATTTTAAACTAACGCACTAATAGAACGTAAATTGTGAGATCTGCAACTTTATAAACATCATGCGCTTCGTCGACTTGAAGTGCAAAACAGTTGTTCCACAATTTAATGATAAGCTGCTCGAGAAAATAGCCAAAAAATCCAAAATGTTGTGCGTCATTGGAGATATGTACAGTTTTCAACCGTTGAGCGAGTAAGTCACGGAGGATCCTTCATACTTTATCAACAGCTGCTGGTAGAACCAGAGTTTCTGCGACCTTGTGCGGTGTGCGGCATTCAGCAGTCATATGTGAAATCCGGTAAGGGGCTGAAAGGGCCATAGAAGTCACATTCGTCGACATAGCAAATTTATTCCGGTTGGAGAATAAGATAGGTTCGTGACAAAAAAATTCGTACGGTTTTCCCATTAATTCAGGATGTTTTGTTTCAAGAAGTCAGTTTAACTTGTTAGGCTCCGTGCTATCACAGCTGAAATTATTAATGAAATTACGCATTGCGGATGTTTTCGCCATTAATTGTAATTTTGGTGAAGGCTAAAAAACAACAGTTCTCATCGTGCTTTCTCCTCTCCGCTTTTGGAGCATCACCCTCCCATCCACCAGCTGAGGAACCACTGGTAACTTCCTGTCTGTTAGTAAGCAGAAAGCGTTTCATGCTGCAGTGAAGTCTTCCTCGCGAAGTCTGAAAAACTGTGAGGTCCCATCGAGATGCACGAGCCAAAGCTTGCACTCTGCGCGATAGTCAAAGATAATCGCCCAGCCATTTCAAATAATGCTAAAAATATGATGGCGGTTTCAAAATGCCTCTGAGCACTATGGGACTTAACTTCTGAGGTCATCAGTCCTCTAGGACTTAGAACTACTTAGCCGGCCGGAGTGTCCTTGCGGTTCTAGGCGCTTCAGTCTGGAACCGCGCGACCGCTACGGTCGCAGGTTCGAATACTGCCTCGGGCACGGATGTGTGTGATGTCCTTAGGTTAGTTAGGTTTAATTAGTTCTAGGCGACTGATGACCTCAGACGTTGAGTCACATAGTGCTCAGAGCCATTTTAGAACTACTTAAACCTAACTAACCTTAGGACATCACACACATCCATGCCCGGGACAGGATTCGAACCTGCGACCGTAGCGGTCGCGCGGTTCCAGACTGTAGCGCCTAGAACCGCTCGGTCACTACGGCCGGCATGGCGGTTTCACTGTCTTCGTCTGCGTCTGGCGAAACATCGATGAAGCGAAACTTAATCCAGATCAATGGGACCTTCTTTGATCGAAAGAAAAGATAAACTGTATTGAGTGTTAGTAAGAATATTTTTCTTTTATTCACCGGGCCCCCCTTCCACGCCATTATCACCCCTCTGCCCCACACGTACACACTCTCTGCGAGACGTACGCCACACTTTGAGAGCCACAGGTCTAGTAGACGGCGAGAGCTAGCCGGCTATGCACGTCACGAGGCCTGCTTTAACCGTCGAGGCTCCATTTGCTGGCGTCAGCATTCCCGGCAGATCTCTCCAGAAGCACGCTCTGCATTCATATCTGGAAACTTCTCCCGGGGTGCGGGGTGCCCGCACAGGGAGCGTCTGACGCCTCAGGGCATACAGCGCAGCCCTCACATCCGGAATGTTGCTGACTCCGCAAACGGATATGGGAGGGGTAGCATTCTTACGACAGATTCGTGTTTCCAATCTTAAGGGCAATCGAGCGGTATTGAGAGGTACAGCGCAGGCCTGTTGTGCAGAGGAAGGAGGGAAAACAGACAATCGATTAAGCGCTCATTAACATTGGCTTAGATACACATTTGAAAGCTGAGAAAAAAATTCCCGTAGGGGGAACGAAGGAAACTATTGCGCAGTATTCCTTGCACTTACAAATGGAAAGAGAAACAAAAAAAAATATTTTATCGCAGTAGGGTCCACAGCCACTACAATTTTTTTAAAATATTACATCTTGCCTTCAGCTGTTACAATTTAATTTTGTGGTTTCAACTTCGCCATTAACCAATTTTCGCCTCCGAACATTACAAATTAGATAAGATACGTGTTTGTTACCGTCATCAAAGAAACATACTACAACAATCTAAACAAAGAACTAGTTAATTACTTAAGCAAAATAGGGTGTAACATACATGTCACGATAAGGCATTATAAATTTTTAAAAATATTTCATCTTGCTTTCAGCTGTTACAATTTAATTTTGTGGTTTCAACTTCGCCATTAACCAATTT
Source organism: Schistocerca piceifrons (assembly GCF_021461385.2). Lineage (NCBI taxonomy): Eukaryota > Metazoa > Arthropoda > Insecta > Orthoptera > Acrididae > Schistocerca > Schistocerca piceifrons. Next base: position 49,155,558 of record NC_060139.1, read on the forward strand.
TCGCCTCCGAACATTACAAATTAGATAAGATACGTATTTGTTACCGTCATCAAAGAACATACTACAACAATCGAAACGAAGAAGTAATTAATTACTTAAGCAAAAGAGGGTGTAACATACATGTCACAGTAAGGCATTACAAACATTGTCAGTAAAGTTCATGATTAAATAAAATAATGCATTGTATGTCACTTATACTGTGTTTAGGAAACAGCACTCATTTTCTGTGAAAGCACTATAGGTAAACCAACATCACATTTGCAGCACATTGTTCTTTTAGTTCCTTTGCAGTTTTCTGTGGTAGATCGTCCTTTTCTTTCTGTGGGACCCTAGCTACCAGATGAGTCTTCTTGCCGTATTTGATGTCATGAAGCACTCTACTTTGATATGAATAGCCTGCAATGTGACCAGGACCTCTAGGGATTGTTGCATTGGAACTCAGGTAACATTTCACATTCAGCACCGAAACTGTAGTTGTGGCACATTCATACTTACTTTTCTGTAGAGACGACACGTATTATGTACACACACTGCAATATAAAAGTAAAAATTGGTCACTATCATTTCTTTTTCCTGGTACTCTATATAACGCTATATTTTCGTCCATATGGTCAGCTATGCCCCCCCCCCCAACCTATATTCTTGTTACATCTACATCTACATCTACATGTATACTCCGCGAGCCACCTTACGGTGTGTGGCGGAGGGTACTTATTGTACCACTATCTGATCCCCCCTTCCCTGTTCCATTCACGAATTGTGCGTGGGAAGAACGACTGCTTGTAAGTCTCCGTATTTGCTCTAATTTCTCGGATCTTTTCGTTGTGATCATTACGCGAGATATATGTGGGCGGTAGTAATATGTTGCCCATCTCTTCCCGGAATGTGCTCTCTCGTAATTTCGATAATAAACCTCTCCGTATTGCGTAACGCCTTTCTTGAAGTGTCCGCCACTGGAGCTTGTTCAGCATCTCCGTAACGCTCTCGCGCTGACTAAATGTCCCCATGACGAATCGCGCTGCTTTTCGCTGGATCATGTCTATCTCTTCTATTAATCCAACCTGGTAAGGGTCCCATACTGATGAGCAATACTCAAGAATCGGACGAACAAGCGTTTTGTAAGCTACTTCTTTCGTCGATGAGTCACATTTTCTTAGAATTCTTCCTATGAATCTCAACCTGGCGCCTGCTTTTCCCACTATTTGTTTTATGTGATCATTCCACTTCAGATCGCTCCGGATAGTAACTCCTAAGTATTTTACGGTCGTTACCGCTTCCAATGATTTACCACCTATGGCATAATCGTACTGGAATGGATTTCTGCCCCTATGTATGCGCATTATATTACATTTATCTACGTTTAGGGAAAGCTGCCAGCGGTCGCACCATGCATTAATCCTCTGCAGGTCCTCCTGGAGTACGTACGAGTCTTCTGATGTTGCTACTTTCTTGTAGACAACCGTGTCATCTGAAAATTGCCTCACGGAGCTACCGATGTTGTCAACTAAGTCATTTATGTATATTGTAAACAATAAAGGTCCTATCACGCTTCCCTGCGGTACTCCCGAAATTACCTCTACATCTGCAGATTTTGAACCGTTAAGAATGACATGTTGTGTTCTTCTTCTAGGAAATCCTGAATCCAATCACAAACCTGGTCCGATATTCCGTAAGCTCGTATTTTTTTCACTAAACGTAAGTGCGGAACCGTATCAAATGCCTTCCTGAAGTCCAGGAATACGGCATCAATCTGCTCGCCAGTGTCTACGGCACTGTGAATTTCTTGGGCAAATAGGGCGAGCTGAGTTTCACATGATCTCTGTTTGCGGAATCCATGTTGGTTATGATGAAGGAGATTTGTATTATCTAAGAACGTCATAATACGAGAACACAAAACATGTTCCATTATTCTGCAACAGATTGACGTAAGCGAAATAGGCCTATAATTATTCTCATCTAATTTATGACCCTTCTTGAAAATGGGAACGACCTGCGCTTTCTTCCAGTCGCTAGGTACTTTACGTTCTTCCAGCGATCTACGATAAATTGCTGCTAGAAAGGGGGCAAGTTCTTTAGCATAATCACTGTAGAATCTTAAGGGTATCTCGTCTGGTCCGGATGCTTTTCCGCTACTAAGTGATAGCAGTTGTTTTTCAATTCCGATATCGTTTATTTCAATATTTTCCATTTTGGCGTCCGTGCGACGGCTGAAGTCAGGGACCGTGTTACGATTTTCCGCAGTGAAACAGTTTCGGAACACTGAATTCAGTATTTCTGCCTTTCTTCGGTCGTCCTCTGTTTCGGTGCCATCGTGGTCAACGAGTGACTGAATAGGGGATTTAGATCCGCTTACCGATTTTACATGTGACCAAAACTTTTTAGGGTTCTTGTTTAGATTGTTTGCCAATGTTTTATGTTCGAATTCGTTGAATGCTTCTCTCATTTCTCTCTTTACGCTCTTTTTCGCTTCGTTCAGCTTTTCCTTATCAGCTATGATTCGACTACTCTTAAACCTATGATGAAGCTTTCTTTGTTTCCGTAGTACCTTTCGTACATGATTGTTATACCACGGTGGATCTTTCCCCTCGCTTTGGACCTTAGTCGGTACGAACTTATCTAAGGCGTACTGGACGATGTTTCTGAATTTTTTTCCATTTTTGTTCCACATCCTCTTCCTCAGAAATGAACGTTTGATGGTGGTCACTCAGATATTCTGCGATTTGTGCCCTATCACTCTTGTTAAGCAAATATATTTTCCTTCCTTTCTTGGCATTTCTTATTACACTTGTAGTCATTGATGCAACCACTGACTTATGATCACTGATACCCTCTTCTACATTCACGGAGTCGAAAAGTTCCGGTCTATTTGTTGCTATGAGGTCTAAAACGTTAGCTTCACGAGTTGGTTCTCTAACTATCTGCTCGAAGTAATTCTCGGACAAGGCAGTCAGGATAATGTCACAAGAGTCTCTGTCCCTGGCTCCAGTTCTGATTGTGTGACTATCCCATTCTATACCTGGTAGATTGAAGTCTCCCCCCTATTACAATAGTATGATCACGAAACTTCTTCACGACGTTCTGCAGGTTCTCTCTGAGGCGCTCAACTACTACGGTTGCTGATGCAGGTGGTCTATAGAAGCATCCGACTATCATATCTGACCCACCTTTGATACTTAACTTAACCCAGATTATTTCACATTGGCATTCGCTATTAACTTCACTGGATATTATTGAATTCTTTACTGCTATAAATACTCCTCCACCATTGGCGTTTATCCTATCCTTGCGGTATATATTCCATTCTGTGTCTAGGATTTCGTTACTGTTCACTTCCGGTTTTAACCAACTTTCCGTTCCTAATACTATATGCGCACTATTTCCTTCAATAAGAGATACTAATTCAGGAACCTTGCCCTGGATACTCCTGCAGTTTACCAATATTACGTTAACTTTTCCTGTTTTTGGTCTCTGAGGACGGACGTTCTTTATCAACGATGATAATGTCCTCTCTGGTAAGCCGTCAGGTATTTTATCGTTTCGCCCAAGGGGGGGTCCCTCTATCCTAAAAAACCCCCGTGTGCCGTGTGCACGCCACACGTACTCTGCTACCCTAGTAGCTGCTTCCGGTGTGTAGTGCACACCTGACCTGTCTAGGGGGGCCCTACAGTTCTCCACCCAATAACGGAGGTCGATGAATTTGCAACCATTATAGTCGCAGAGTCGTCTGAGCCTCTGGTTTAGACCCTCCACGCGGCTCCAAACCAGAGGACCGCGATCGACTCTGGGCACTATGCTGCAGATATTAAGCTCAGCTTGCACTCCGCGTGCGATGCTGGTTGTCTTCACCAAATCAGCCAGCCGCCGGAAGGAACCAAGGATGGCCTCAGAACCCAAGCGGCAGGCGTCATTCGTTCCGACACGTGCTATTATCTGCAGCCGGTCACACCCAGTGCGTTCAATAGCTGCCGGAAGGGCCTCCTCCACATTACGGACGAGACCCCCCGGCAAGCACACCGAGTGCACACTGGCATTCTTCCCCGACCTACCCGCTATTTTCCTGAGGGGCTCCATAACCCGCCTAACGTTGGAGCTCCCTATAACTAATAGGCCCGCCCTCTGTGACTGTCGGGACCTTGCCGGAGAATCGGCCACTGGCCCAACAGGCGAGGCATCCTGTGGTGGCTCGGAAACGATGTCATCACCACTAGGAAGCACCCCGTACCTGTTGGAAAGGGGTAAGGCAGCTGCCACGCGGCCAGATCCCACCTTCGCCTTTCGGCCAGGCACGCGCGAGCCCACCACTGTCCGCCATTCACCCTGGAGTGATGGCTGACCGGTAAGATGCTCACTGCCGGAAGACGCAGCGACATCAGGGGTTCCATGTGATTCCAAGGCCACCGAAGTAGGCATAGGTCTCACCACAGTTTCCCCAACGCCACTAAGAGCCGACGCCTGCGCCTCGAGATCGATGAGCCTAACAGACAAAGCCTCCACCTGCCCCCGAAGAGTGGCCAATTCTCCTTGCGTCCGCTCACAACAACCACAGTCCCTACACATGACTATGTTTACCTTACTCTATACGGTGACAAATTCCCAAGATAATCTTCTCATGAGCTACTCTGATAATCAAGAAACACTCACTGAAATACGATACGCGAAAACTACGCTAGGTTTTCCCAGAAAAACTATTTAAAAGCTAAGCGCAGCAAATAAGTACAAAAACGCTTTATACAAACAGTACTCGCTGCTGCTGGTGCTCTCGCTCTGGCTGTCATAAGACAATTATCCAATAACTTGTGGTTGGGGCACATACATTATTTTCTTCTCGTGATTGGAGTATCGTCTCACAGATCTAACCGGATTAATGCCATGTCTGGTTGATCATGGTGACAGTGATCAGTCTCAGGTTCACCACCTAACCTGGTTTTATAGGTCAAAACCACTTCGGCACCGGCACGAAGTTGCCTTAGTCGAAAATTTACTACGATCTTCTTCATGACAATCTTCATCCTACTCCATATGAGCTTCAGGAGGCTCTATATATATATATATATATATATATATATATATATATATATATATGTGTGTGTGTGTGTGTGTGTGTGTGTGTGTGTGTGTGTGGCATCATCATCTTCTTCTTCCTCTTCCTCTTCCTCTTCCTCCTCCTCCTCCTCCTCAAGAATACCAGGATGTCATTCACAGACAGGCCTCTGACACACAAGAAATTTATTATAATGACTTCTGTCTGGTGTAACATATGTGCAACACAGAATTAAAAGCTCGACTAGGAACTGTAACACTGAATTTCATCTTGTAGCTAACCTATATCTGAAATTTTAGGAATTTTTAACATTAAGATCAAGAAGTAACACCTACTTATTATTCCAAGACGTTATCGTATTCAGAAAAAACCTTCATGAATTGAAACATTGGACACGTGCTCTTCCTCCTTTCTGGTGGTAGAAACACTCCTACGTATCAACAATAGAAAGTTCTTATCTGAGAGACATACAGGAATAGGTACTCCAAACAATATTTGTTACCAAAAAGAGATAAGCATGGCAGAATGTTATGTGACATATATGTTACGATAGGCAGAAATGGGTTAAGCCATTTTCAGGCATCTGCGAAACATAATACAACGTAATGAGAACAGCTTATAGTAATATTAACAGTAGGTATAACCACTTATGCAGTTTTTGACATTCGTATACCGTACTTACAAGATTTTGACATGTAGGCAGAGATAATAACTTAATATGCACAACTGCACGTCAAAGAACTAGCCAGTGGTACTAGTCAATATTCGATTTTATGTGCTGCGAGTTTGAGTGGATTGCATATACCACACAGCTACAAGTGTACACTTACAATACGTTGTAGTAAATGCCTAAAACCATAGAGAAAATTTTTATTTTGGTTGTCTGTTTCACCACTCAGTACATATTGTGGTTGTCCTTTGAAGGCGCAATAAATTTCAATGACTTCCAGAACTGTACATCTTGATTTAGTGCACATCTATCAAACTATAATTATGACACCAACAGCATCGACCAGTCTTTGAGGGAACTGCATGGCGTAGAGAAAGTCAGAGTACTGGACGGTCTAGCAGAAATTGACATCTATATTTCCTTCAAGAACATCCACAGTATATAATTAGTGAACAAACGGACCTCAGAAATAAACATTTTCTCCACTGTCTTAAACATTTTCTCTAGTGTATTGTAAGTGCCTCTTGTAGTTGTATGATATATGCAATACACTCGAAATCGCAGCACATAAAAGGAATGTTGACTAGTATCGGCGACTAGATGTTCTCAGATGTGTCGTTGTGCATATTACCTTATTATCTCTGACTATATGTCAAAATATCGTAAGTACTGTATATGAAAATCAAAAAACTATAAGCGTGATTGTACTTAGTGTTAATTCCAATGTAAATTGTTCTCAGTACATTGTCCTTTCTTTGTAGATGCATAAAAATGCCTCATTGTCGAATCTGTAATCGTAAAATAAAGTTCTTTAAAAAAATCGGAAGCAGTCTTGATCGCTTAACTTTTTTTAACGGTGACCGGTTTCGACTTTTTATTTTCTATTAGATCATCTTATGGTCCAAAGATGATCTGATAAAAAGATTGAAACCGGTCCCCATTAAAAAAAAGTTAAGCTATCAAGACTGCTTCCAGATTATTTATAATAATTACAGATCGCTTTTTCCCTATATTAGAACTATGTTCTGTAAAAATTTAAAAAAAATCGTTTAAAAAAATAAAATATTGGTACCAAATTGTGTCTTGAGAAAACATTCGGTGGTGCAAGTTAGAGTACGATTTTCATTTTCTTCCTTTAAGATGCCTACAGGTCGTTATGTGGTTCTTCATGTAATACGGTAAATCCTAAGTATAATGGGAATAAAGCTGAGCAACCTACAATAACTCCAAAAATCAAGAGATTTTAATTGAAGCGAAATGCAAAGGAGAATCAGTTTATGCAAGATTTCCTGTGCGTGGTTAGTCTTACATAGCTCGCAGACGTGTTGATGAGGTGGAAACTTCGAAAGACCAACGAAACTACGCATCGACTTACCAGTAATCACCGTCCGCAGCTCGTGGTCGTGCGGTAGCGTTCTCGCTTCCCACGCCCGGGTTCCCGGGTTCGATTCCCGGCGGGGTTAGGGATTTTCTCTGACTCGTGATGACTGGGTGTTGTGTGATGTCCTTAGGTTAGTTAGGTTTAAGGAGTTCTATGTTCTAGGGGACTGATGACCATAGATGTTAAGTCCCATAGTGCTCAGAGCCATTTGAACCATTTTGAACCAGTAATCATCCAACATATAATTAATGCTAAAAAGGTGATAAGTTAGTAGGCACAGAGCTAGCATGTACTATAAGCAAAACAACGGTAAATGGGACAGACAGACCGGTCAGAATGGAGTTTCGTTATGGTGCATACACCAACATAGGATATTACTGAAAAGAATACTGACTTCAACGGAAACTGGGGAGGTGCACCAAGCACATCAGCAGTGTATAAACTGTCATGTAAAATAAGTCAACATTTTATTTAACGTTATGCCTAGCCTTCATCATGCTATTTCATATTCCATGAATCCAGACGTGTTAAACGTCAAACCGGAAAGAAGATAAAGAAAATAACGGTATAAGTTAATGTGTAGTGAAATAACAGGAGTAATGCAAAATAACGCCAGACGGAGATAGTTGCCAAATCATGAGTACGAACGATGACTTAAAAAAACACTGATTAAGTTATCTATCAAAAGTATGTCCAGCATACATAGTGTATCACAGATAAAATTAAAAAATGACACTGAAGAAAGTATACGATGATAGAAGCAAAAACGTTCCATGTTACGGCCACATTGCCTGACAATCATAATGATCACATTCCCTGCTTCCGCAGTTTATTGCCATTTTAAGATCTACATCGACATCTACATATATAATTTGATAACCACTATGAAGTTCATGGCAGAGAACATGTCCTATCGTACAAGTTATTAGAGCGTGATTAATCCCCTAACATCATCGTCAGGACATACGAAAATCCCAGTCATACACTTTGAAGACGTGTTATAAAGTATGTCATCATGTTGTCACGTAGTAAAGAAGACTCCCAATTGTTACATATTCAGATCATCTTACGTTGTGTTGGTAATAGGTCGATATATATAATGACACCATTTGTGTGACTTCAGGCTAAAATATATAATTTAAAAAATTAAGAAGAGGATCACTATGTTTCACTAAGGTAGTACGTCTAGTCTGCTAAAATCTAAACCCACGAGTGGAGCATTACATCTAATAGCGGCGGTGCACCATTGAATTTTTTCTTTAACAGGTTTGAATAAAGGGTGTTTGTAAACACGTAACGCCCTAAAGCAGAAATGTGTATCTCATTGAGGTAGACCTTAGTTGACGGCTTAGGCAGTTAGACCGGGACCTAACTGAACAGTTTCAAATAAGTTTGTATCAGCTAGGTTGCTCATAGCCACACATATGCTGTTATCCCGTAAAGGGCTATTTCGTGGACCCTTGTTCAAGGGAATGCTTTTGTTTATTTTGTACATTATACTGTATGAGTACTGTAAAAAAGGCTTCTGTGTTGTGTAGGACATGTTGTGGCATGTTCTTAATATGTTTTTCGTTCCAAAACATCTAACATCATTACAAAATCCTCTCTATAAGAGTCATATTACATCCTTGAAGGTCGATTATTACTACTCGGGGTTTTTCCATGTGATGAACGCAGGCAGGATTGTATACTGTCGCCTTAGCTATACTATGGGGAGGTGTCACAGGGGCTCCCGGGATGGTTGGGATGGGGGAATTTACATTGGCAGCAGGAAAATAAAAAAATCTAGGATTAAGTTTTGTCGATGATGCTGCCCTCATCGCAGACGTGAGGAACAACTTAATGTTGTGTCCTGCAGAGTGAAGATTATTAGCTTAATTTTCGGTATAAAGATAAACATGATAAAAGTCCAAATTAATGGTTATTAATAGACAAGGTTTACATTAAATCTAACTTACAGAAATGATTCCGTTGTGTGTCGCTTAGCTGGGTGGTAACTTTCTTGCCTCCCATGCACTGGCCCCGTGTTCGATTCCCAGTTGGGTTGGGGATTTTCTCCGATTAGGGACTGGGTGTTTTGTTGTCCTCATCATCATTCCATCCTCATCATCGGCGGAAAGCCACCCAATGTGGCGCCACCTGAAATAAGACTTACACCTGGCTGTTGAATCCGAATGGGACTTCCCAGCCAACAATTCCATACGATCATTTCATCTTTTCATTGCGTGCGGTATATCTAGGATCTCTCATCAATGACACAGGAAAGCGTGATAAAGAAATGTAATGATGACTCGTTCTTGGCAGAGCTGCAATGGACAAACTCAAAGAGATCTGGTAAAACCTGGTAATACGAAGATGAATTTGATGGAATCACAGAAACTCTCTGTGTTTTTGTACGGCTGCGAGACCTGGGCTGTAAGAGCGGGTGGCCGATTTGATGCGTAAAGATATGTGGTGCTGGTGGAAGATGTCACGTGTACCATGGACAGAAAGAAGAACCACTGCTTCCATTTTACAATGAGATGGCCAAAAGCCTTGAGATACCGATATGCACATGTAAAGACGGAGGTAGTACCGAGTGTACAAGGTATACATGGTGGAAGGCGCTGTCATTTGTATTCAGCTGATTCATGTGAGATTGAGTTAATAATGAAATCACTAAAGACCAAGAACTCTCATGGATATGACGGGATATCTAGCAGAATACTGAGGTATTGTTCCATGTATGTTAGCTTAGTACTTAGCCATATCTGTAACTTTTCCTTTAGGAGTGGTCGGTTTCCTGACTGATTAAAGTACTCGGTAGTGAAGCCACTTTATAAAAAGGGAGACAGGGATAATGTTGACAATTATAGACCTATTTCTATGCCATCGGTGTTTGCTAAAGTTATCGAGAGGGTTGTATATACAAGGTTACTGCAGCATTTAAATTCACATAATTTGCTGTCAAATGTTCAGTTTGGTTTTAGAAATGGCTTAACAACTGAAAATGCTATAGTCTCTTTTCTCTGTGAGGTTTTGGACGGATTAAATAAAAGGTTGCGAACGTTAGGTGTTTTCTTTGATTTAACGAAGGCTTTTGACTGTGTTGACCACAAAATATTACTGCAGAAGTTGGAACATTATGGAGTAAGGGGAGTAGCTTACAATTGGTTCGCCTCCTACTTTAAGAACAGAAAGCAGAAGGTAATCCTCCGCAATATTGAGTGTGGTAATGATGTTCAGTCCCAATGGGGCACTGTTAAATGGGGCGTTCCCCAAGGGTCGGTGCTGGGGCCACTGCTGTTCCTTATTTATGTAAATAATATGCCTTCTAGTATTACAGGTGATTCAAAAATATTTCTGTTTGCTGATGACACCACCTTGGTAGTGAAGGATCTTGTGTGTAATATTGAAACATTATCAAATAATGTAGTTCATGATATAAGTTCGTGGCTTGTGGAAAATAATTTGATGCTAAATCACAGTAAGACTCAGTTTTTACAGTTTCTAACCCACAATTCAACAAGAACTGACATTTTAATCAGACAGAATGGGCATGTTATAAGCGAGACGGAACAGTTCAAGTTCCTAGGCGTACGGATAGATAGTAAACTGTTGTGGAAAGCCCATGTTCAGGATCTTGTTCAGAAACTAAATGCCGCTTTATTTACCATTAGAACAGTATCTGAAATAAGTGACATTTCAACACGAAAAGTAGTATACTTCGCATATTTTCATACGCTTATGTCATATGGTATTATTTTTTGGGGTAATTCTTCTGATTCAAAAATGGTATTTTTGGCTCAAAAACGGGCTGTTCGAGCTATGTATGGTGTAAGTTCGAAAACCTCTTGTCGACCCCTATTCAATAGTCTGGGAATTTTGACATTGCCCTCACAGTATGTATTTTCTTCAATGTCGTTTGTTGTTAGCAATATTAGCTTATTCCCAAGAGTTAGCAGCTTTCACTCAGTTAATACTAGGCAGAAATCAAATCTGCATGTGGAATACACTTTCTTGACTCTTGTGCAGAAAGGAGTGCAGTTATCTGCTGCAACCATTTTCAATAAGCTACCACAAGAACTCAAAAATCTTAGGAGTAGCCAAAACACTTTTAAGTCTAAACTGAAGAGTTTCCTCATGGCTCACTCCTTCTACTCTGTCGAGGAGCTCCTGGAAGAGATAAAAAATTAAGCAAATTCCAGTGTTACATTCTTGATTTTCTTTATTTAAACTAACGACTTGTCGCCTGAATATGTTTCTTATATTTCATTTTATCTGTTTCTACAATCGTGTTATAATTTCATGTATTGACTCGTTCCATGACCATGGAGACTTCTCCTAAATGTGGTCCCACGGAACAATAAATAAATAAATAAATAAAAAATAAATAAAAAGTGTCCGATGTGATTATGGCCTCACAACGGGAATTATTGTACTTTAAAGGCGGGCCGGCCGCGGTGGCCGTGCGGTTCTGGGCGCTTCAGAACCGTGGGACTGCTACGGTCGCAGGTTCGAATCCTGCCTCGGGCATGGATTTGTGTGATGTCCTTAGGTTAGGTTAGTTAGGTTTAAGTAGTTCTAAGTTCTAGGGGACTGATGACCTAAGATGTTAAGTCCCATAGTGCTCGCAGCCATTTGAACAATTTTTTTAAAGGCGGAAAAATAGTTGCCATTGGACACATGGGACATTTCATTTCGCATATCATTCGGAAATTCCGTATTCCGAGATCCACAGTGTCAAGAGTGTGCCGAGAATACAAAGTTCCTGGCATTTCTTCTTTCCAAGGCGAACACACAGTGACCGGGAGCAAAGCCCTTTCCGTAAAGTTGCCAGTGCAAACAGACAAGCAACACTACGTGAAATAACCGCAGAAATCAATGTGGGCCGTACAACGACCGTATCCGTTAGGAGAGTGTGGCGATATTTGGCTATGACAGCAGACAACCTACTCCGAGTGCCTTTGGTAACAGCACGACATCACTTGCAGCGCCTCTCGTGGGTTTCTGACCGTATCGGTTGGACCCTAGACGACTGTAAATCCATGACCTGATCCGATGGATCCAGACTTCAGCTTGTGAGAGCAGAAGGTACAGTATGTGACAAGGGCGCAAGCTGTTAACAAGTCACGGTGCGAGCTAGAGATGGTTCCATAATGGTATGGGTTCTGTTTACATGGAATGTACTGGGTCCTCTGGTACAACTGAATCGATCAATGACTGTAAATGGTTGTGTTCTACCACTTGGATACCGTATGCAACCATTCATGTAGTTATTGTTCCCAAACAGCGATGGGATTTTTGTGGATGACAATGTGCGACGTCACTGGGCCACAATTGTTCGTGGTTGGGTTGAAGAACATTGTTGGTTTGAAGAACATTCTGCACAATTCGAGTGAAAGAATTGGCCACCCACATCGTCCGACATGAATCCCATCCAACATGTGTGGGACATAATCGAGAGGTCCGTTCATGTTCAAAAGACTGCACCGGCAACACTTTAGCAACTATGGACGGCTATATAGGCAGCATGACTCAGTACTGTTGCAGCGGACTTCCGACGGCTGGCTGAGTCCATGTCACGTCGAGTTGCTGCACTCCGCCGGGAAATGGAGGTCCAACACGATATTAGTAAGTATGTCATGATTTGCCTTCCCAGTGTAGAAGAACTTAACAACTTCATTAGTTTGTCCAAGATATTTCGAGCTCCATGGAGATACTTCAGAAGATATGAGAAACCCAGTTCTAGGCAAAGAAGGGAAAGCAGAAAGGTGGAAGGAGTATATAGAGGGTCTATACAAGGGCGATGTTTTTTAGGACAATATTATAGAAATGGAAGAGAATGTAGATGCAGATGAAATAGGAGATATGATACTGCGTGAAGAGTTTGACAGAGCACTGAAAGACCTAAGTCGAAACAAGGCCCAGGGAGTAGACAACATTCCATTAGAACTACCGACAGCCTTGCGAGAGCCAGGCTTAACAAAACTCTACCATCTAGTGAGCAAGATGTATGAGACAGGCGAAATACCTACAGACTTCAAGAAGAAGGTAATATTTCCAATCCCAAAGAAAGCGAGTGTTCACAGATGTGAATATTAGTGAACTATCAGTTTAATAAGTCACAGCTGCAAAATACTAACGCGAATTCTCTACAGACGAATGGAAAAACTGGTAGAAGCCGACCTCGGGGAAGATCAGTTTGGATTCCGCAGAAATGTTGGAACACGTGAGGCAATACTGACCCTACGACTTATCTTAGAAGAAAGATTACGGTAAGGCAAACCTACGTTTCTAGCATTTGTAGACTTCAAGAAAGCTTTTGACAATGTAGATTGGAATACTCTCTTTCAAATTCTGAAGGTGCAGGGGTAAAATACAGGGAGCGAAAGGCTATTTACAAATTGGAGAGAAACCAGATGGCAGTCATACGAGTCGAGGGGTATGAAATGGAAGCAGTGGTTGGGAAGGGAGTTAGACAGGGTTTTAGCCTATCCCCGATGTTATTCTATCTGTATATTGAGCAAGTAGTAAGGAAAATAAAAGATAAATTAGGAGTAGGAATTAAAATCCATAGAGAAGAAATAAAAACTTTGAGGTTCGCCGATTACATTGCAATGCTGTCAGAGACAGCAAAGGACCTGGAAGAGCAGCTGAACGGAAAGGACAGTGTCTTGAAAGGAGGATATGAGATGAACATCAACAAAAGCAAAACGAGGATAATGGAATGTAGTCGAACTAAATCGGGTGATACTGAGGGAATTAGATTAGGAAATGAGACACTTAAAGTAGTAAATCAGTTTTGATATTTGGGGAACAAAATAACTGATGATGGTCGAAGTAGAGAGGATAAAAATGTAGACTGGCAATGGCAAGGAAAGCGTTTCTGAAGAAGAGAAATTTGTTAACATCGAGTATAGATTTAAGTGTCAGGAAGTCGTTTCTAAAAGTATTTGTATGGAATGTAGCCACGTATGGAAGTGTAAAGTGGACGATATATAGTGTAGACAAGAAGAGAATAGAAGCTTTCGGAATGTGGTGATACAGAAGAATGCTGGAGATTAGACGGGTAGATCACATAACTAATGAGGAGGTATTGAACAGAATCGGAGAGAAGAGAAAATTGTGGCACAACTTGACTAGAAGAAGGGATCCGTTGGTATGGCATATTCTGAGGCATCAAGGGATCACCAATTTAGTATTGGAAGGCAGCGTGAATGGTAAAAGTCGTAGAGTGAGACCAAGAGATGAATACACTAAGCAGATTCAGAAGGATGTAGGTTGCAGCAGGTACTCAGAGATGAAAAAGCTTGCACAGCATAGAGTAGCATGGAGAGCTGCAGCAAACCAGTCTCCGGACAAAAGACCACAACAACAACAATGGGAATGATTTAGCGGAGATCCCTTCCAAGGTAAAATCGAAGGCGGAATACCGTGACGAAGAGCAGCAGATATATGGTTGGATCAAGAGGAGAAGATTTTCGGCTTACCTCTTCACTTTACATAGAAAAATGCAGAAGATCACTTGGATGGAGACGTCTAGCCGAAGATTCAGTTACGTGAGAAATAAATGAATGAAGGAGATAAAGACACTCAGTATTGAGTAAATATGCGTACATTATATTTTCGCCTGTGTGTGACGTCACTATCAGTTATGGTGCATTCTGTAATACTAAATATCAGTTGTTGTTAGTGTAAGTGATCCGTTGAGGAACGTCGTACTACAGTAGCTTATTCCAGTCATGCACGACCTATGAGTTTTATATCGATATAAGTGATCACGCAACAGAAAATCAACTAAAATCATTCAGTTGGGGAAAGGCTAACTCCTTTTATAGGCTACATGCAGAATGAGTTACGGCGTGGAAGAAATTACACTTCATTTACCAGCAGTTTATCATCGATCACAGCAACAACATACCATCGATATCCCTCATCAACTCCTGTTGGAGACCATTTCTTAACATTACCGTTACGCTTGGGTCAATCAGGCAGTCAGACACCCATATTCTGGTGATCTATGTGCTAAGAGATGTTGGGAGATCATCTCTGAAAGATGTATAGAAATAAAAGCCAATGATCATCATATAGATCATCTTCTCCTTGCTCTAAAAACTCTCAGAATGTATGTCCTCTGTTACTGTGCAGCTTTTATCATCCGAGATTCTTCACTTCGTCTAATGAGCGACCATTCCCTTCAACTAACTGTTGGTTTCCTTTCTCGTGAGCGACCAGCGTGAATTCATTTCATAAATCCTATGACACTCTCTTTATTAACAACTATAGAAACTTATTAGCGTAATTTAGAATCACCTTTTTTGTGGTGAATCATGTATTTGTTTTCAACGAGTTCTGCAATTCGACTTAAAAGAATTGGCAGTATTTGTGTTAATGACTTCCATCACTTCGATTTTTAAAGTAGTATAAAGTAGTACAGTAAAATTAATGTATGAAATATCGATACTTATAAAAATACACTTCTCTCTTCCCTCTCTTCTATTTACTCTGTTTCATATTAAATTGTGTGACATTATTTCACTTGACAGCCGAAATACCAGCGCCAGGTGATTTCCTGCGTTTAGAGGCGCACTCTTTTGTTCACAGGTAGCTGTTTAATTTATCTCACTAATTTCAGACCTTTTAACACGAAAAATTATTAGTCGTTTGTTTTATTAGGCTAAGAGCTACGATGTAAGGGAGCGATTTTTGCGATTGTGATCAATTATTTCGAAAGCACATTCACGTCCTGCTCATTGTTTGATAAATAGACAGCTGAGGGTGCAACCATGTTTCATAAGGCGGGAATATCTGTGTGTGATGGTTGTGAAAAATACGTGACATAAAGTGCTACATGTATCACTGGGTAGTGTAGCAGCAAACAACATCGTTGGGAGAATGTGGCAGGCATCACGGAGCGTATAATCGCAACGGCTGAAGATCAAACTTGTATGAAACGTGAAACAATATAAAAAACAAAGCTCCGATACACCGCACTTGGTCCAACAGTCATCCCTACAGCGCCGAGCTAGGATTGTGGACTGATTCTCATCAGCTGTTTTAATCGAGAATTAATTAGGGATTTTAAGTGAGGCTCTAATGTATTCGTTACAAGCAAATGTAACGATGTGGAATCTGAAATTTGTTGGAAGTGTTTAGTAATTTGGACGTGAAATAACACTTTTTTTGAAAGATTTCGAATAATCTGTGGCGATTTAAACCTGAACTTAATTATAACCGATCTAGAAATAAGCCTGGGGGCAGTTTACGTCCGTGGCAATTTATTTACTCAGTGGCGGTGAGATTACTTTTGGACCTTGGTTAAGTCTTCGCGAACTGTTATAGTTACGAATGGTTCCCCTCGACTTCTTGTGACTAGTCAGATTGCAGTGAGACGATTCAGGGCTCACTAAAGATTTTGAGGATCGTAATAATTACGTGGATTACAGTTAAAGCTCTGTTTTTGCTTGGTTTCTCCCTGTGTAGGTGACTACATCTTGAAGGATTCAGGTTTCCTCAGACCAGCAGCCTGACCGGACGGCTGCTCCAGAAGAACAGAGGAGAAAGGCCACAATTAATTTAGACTCATAACTAATGAGATTAAAACGGAAGATTTAAAAAGAACCCTTCGATAAATCTTTTTAAGGGGGAGCTAGATCATTATTCACAGTGGCTAATAACATGTATTCAATATCTGAAGCTGGTGTTAAACATGACGACTGTCAACTATTGTCATCCTCTTCTCATTTCTGCAAGTATCAACCAAGAAAAACATGATGGGCGAGATTTTTAGCCGTGGAATTCCTGAGTGTAAGGCAAATAAAACAGGCTACTTCCTGATTATTTTCAACAAAAAGAAAACAAGAAGGCAAGCTTACAATTATTACTGGTTTACTTTTATATGAATATGTTATTGAAACCTGTAATTCATGGTAACGTTGCATTTATTTACCTTCTAAATATGACAGTTTAACATAAAGAATTTGATCGCGTTGGTATGCAATGCCAGACTGGAATAATGAAGGGCCCCGATGAAATAGTGGTAGAAGGTGAGTGAACACGAAAGTAGAAGATGAATGGTCAAAGACCAAGAACGGGAAATCTGTACGTGAGTGCTTCACTGTCTTTCCAGAAAAAAGGAAAGGAAAAACAGAAGTAAGAAGGAAATGCCAGAGCCGTCATATGTTCCGGGTATTTTCACTATCTGTGATGAAGACAATGACGATGATTACGGTGAATAGTTCATTGCCACTTCAAAATCGCTACCTACACATAGTAAACAAATTAATGAGGTATGTTGCACCTGTGAAGGAGAAAGTATAAACAATGAGTTGTGGTATAGGTATTGGAATGTATATGCTGGGGGAGACACCTCAAGATTATGCTTATGATGACTGATTATGCAAGAAATGAGCGCTCCTCAAATCGTTGAAATTTGAGAATGAAAGTGATTACATACTCACTGTTACAGTTTCAATACGCTTCGATTATTTTTCTAGCACAAATTTGACAAACTATGTGACGATTTTTAAACTAGTGTCTGTCTAGTCCTCCCTTCCCACACGCGTAATTCCCCAACCAATGCGGATAATTACCCCATGAGATGCGTACAAGAGTACAATCCCACCAATCCCATCTTTGTGATATTTGCAGCTGAATCTCATTATACTGGTGTCCTGACTGGTTTGATGCGGTCCAACACGAATTCCTCTCCTGCGCAAAACTCTTCATCTCATAATATCACTTGCACCTTACCTCTAGATATATTCCAATCTCTGTTTTCTTCTAAAGCCTTTAGACTCTACAACTCCCTCTAGTACCATAAAAGTTATTCGTTGATGTCTTAACACAAGTTGTATCACTGTGTCCTTCTTCTTATCAGTGTTTTCCTGGTGCCCCTTTCCTGCCAACTCCTCTTTGCTTATTTCACTAGTTCACTTAATTTTCAAAATTCTCCTGTAGCACCACATCTCAAACGCTTCTATTCTCTTAAGTTCCGATCTTCCCAATGTCCACGATTAATATCATACAATGCTGTGCTCTAAACATACATTCTCAGAAATTTTTTCCTCAAATTAAGACCTGTGACTGGTACTACTAGAGTTCTTTTGGCCAGGAACGCCGTTTTTGCCAGCACTAGTGTGCTTTTGTTGTCCTCCTTGCTCCATCAGTCATTGGTTATTTTGATTACAAGGCATCAGAGCTCCTTAACTCCGTTTACTTTGTGATGAACAATTTTGATGTTAAGAAACTCGTTATTCTCATTTCTGTTACTTCTCATTAGTGTTGTTTTCCCTCGGTTTACTCTAACTGCATGACGTCCACCCATTAGATTGTTCAGTCCATTCGGCCAATCTTGTAATTCTTCTTCATCTCCACTGAGGATAGCTGCGTCATCAGCGAATCTTGCCATTAATATCTTTCCACTATGAATTTTAATCCCAGTTTTGAACCGTTCTTTTATGTCCGTCTTAGCTTCTTCGAGATATAGATGCAACATTATGGTTCGTCCCTACTGCAGCTCTATCTTACCTCCGTATTTAATCGGAGCACTTCGTTATTGGTTTTCCAGTCCTATTATTCCCTCTTGGATCTTTTCCATATTGTATATTACCCACTTTTCCCTATAGATTACTAGTATTTTCCTCAGAATTTAGAACATTTTGCACCATTTCACATTGTCCAACGGTTATTTTCAGGTCGACAAAACCTACGAAAGTGTATTGATTTTTCTTCAGTCTTGCTTCCATCATCAACAGGAAGGTCAAACCAGTTCTTACTATCTTTCGAAACGAATGCATGATATTTTCCCCGAAAGTATGATAATACATCACCAGTATAGTAGATTTTGCGCACCAACTTGAATAGTCGTTCCGTTGCCACTTCGCAGAATGGTTTTAGAAAAAACCAGTGGATTGTTATCTGTCCCTTCTCCCTTAATCAATCTCGTGTCTTCCAGTGCTGTTTTAATGCCTGTCTCTAATAATGGGTCGCCTATCTGTTCCATATCGATTCCAGTTTCTTCTTCTATCACATCAACAGGCAAGTCCTCCCTGACGTAGAACCCTTCAATGTACTCTTCTTCCCACTTTCTCCTCTGCTTTTAACAGTGGAATTCCCGTTCCAGTCTTAATGTTTCGGCCCTTGCTTTTAACTTTACCGTTTTTCCTGCAGGCACTTCGCTTACGCTCGCCTACACTTCTTATTTATCCCCAGAACATAATTTTACTACGTCCTTTTGTCGAAAAGTTGAAATATTTCATCTGTTATCCCAGGTTTCTTCGCGTTTACCATATTAGCACATATGTTGCTCTAACATCTGTGATCTTTCTGTCTCTCTCTCTCTCTCTTTTCTTCTTTTTCTCTGAGTTGTCCACTTCTCTTTAGTTGAGATATCAACCGTGGTATTCCTTAACACAATATCCATAATTTTAGTGAACTTGAAACGCGTCTCGTCATTCCCCATTGCCTCAATATCCCACTTCCGTCCACAATGATTCTTCCACAAGATTCTCTTAAACTTCAGTCTACTCCTAAGCGTTACTAAGTTGTGATTTGAATCTACATCGGTTCCTGGGTGCCCTTAATATCCAGTATCTGACTGCGGACTCTGTCTGATATCATATAACCCACCGAGAATCCTTCCACATCTTTAGGCCTTCCCCAAGTGTTTCTCTTCCTCTAGTGGTATCTGAACAGCATATTTGCTATTACTATCATATTTACTGCAGAACGTATCTACTTTATCCCCTCTCTTCGTACCATCAAGCCCAATTTATTACGTAATTCTTTCTTCTATTCATTCTCTTACAGTCACATAACATTCACCAATGATTATTAGATATTCGTCTTTCTTTGCTTGGTGAAGCACTCGTTAAGTATCGGCATGTATTCCAGAACTGCTGTTGTTGGCCTTAGTTTCCCATGGAATCCTTCGAGAGCCACCGTATCAATGACCTGTTCAAAATACCTCACTCTCTGACCCACCTTCCGATTCATAACTAATCATACGACAGTTATACCATTTTTTTCTACTGTTGATATTACCTCGTATTCGTCTGATCAGCAATCATCTTAATTCTATTTCGCTTCATTGATCCCCACTACACCAAAAATCCTATAACCTAATGTTGGCAGAACTGTCATCTGTGGTATTCCTTATCAAAGCTAGTTAGCACTTGATCCTGCAGTAGCAGAGTCTTGTAACTGTCAGCAGCATAACGTTTTTAAATTGGCAGGAAACTGGTATTGGTTACACAATTAGCATATCGGCCGAACACCAAATCTGGAAATTAGTCTGCCAGAGACTGTGGTTACTTGTGTGAGAGTTGCCTGTGCCTGAGTGCGCGTGTTTCTTGTCTTTTCTCGACAATGGCCTTGTTGGTCGAAAGCTCATTTTGTGAGAGTCTTTTTGTTGTGCCTATCTGTGACTCACAATTTTTTCGCTATATGGTGAGTAGCAACTAATCTTTTCATAATATTGTTACATTCCATTCTGAACTTTCCGTTAAGTGTGTGTGTGTGTGTGTGTGTGTGTGTGTGTGTGTGTATGGGCGTTTAGTGTGTGTGTGTGTGTGTGTGTGTGTGTGTGTGTGTGTATGTGTGTGTCTGTCTGTGTCTGTGTGCAGACAAATATGCCCTAATTTTTTTTTTCGACACTATCAACAAATATCAGCGCACACACTTGCAGATTATAAAGCGCTAGCAGTAGAACCTGCAGCAGCATAGTCTTGTAACTGTCATCTGTTTGGTACTATTGGATATAAAACTGACAGTTTGGTGTGTTGCCAAATTGGAAATTATTAAAACTGTTAGGATAAACCAAAATGTTGATGTACAAGCAAAAAAATAAATGATGAATGTGTAAGTATAGCTATTCTTGCAAATGTGCATCTGTAAATAAAAAAAATTGAATGCTCTGTATTAATGATCGCTCAACCAGTGTCATCCATACACACTGCAGTGAGAGGCAGAGTTAAAAAGCGGCGAGGTGACATACTTTGAGACTTCAGTGTGTGCGGTATCATAGCAATTTCCACAAAGTGGTGACAAGTATTAAGGAATTATACTTCGACGTTTAGGTGTGTTAACGAGTTCTACAAAAATGTTAAGTATTCTAGGCGAACAGTGTGTGACTGAACCTAAAAAAATTGTAGCCAATACTAGCAGAATTACTGTCCTTCGTATGAGAAGGCAAACAATTGGAAGTTTTCTGTAAGTACTCCACATATATCGAGACACTTTAACGCTTTCATATGAACTATTTGGGTGCTGTAAACACGCGTTAGCGACCGCATTTGTTAAACTATTTGTTGGATGTAATATCTCTACTTGGAAAGTCGGATTTTTTTTCTGTCCCTACACAAATGAATTGCTGGAGAGTCTATGACTACTAAAAAGCATTGATAAGTACAACTGGAAGCCACAGTTTGTCAGGACAACAGCGCCAGAGTCACTGTGCAAGTTCTGTTTTAATGTAGCAAGAGAAATATTTTTTTCCAGCACAATACCAGCAAGCAATGGTATTTCGTAGATCTTATGAAAAAAGAACCCTTGTATCGGTATTTCTGCCGCAAGTTTGCGGAAAGGGGGAAGGGAATGTGGGATGAAAAGAAGTTCACTTTGTACATTCTGGAAGAGAAAGAAAGCGGGAGGGGGTGGTATTTGAAGGGGTATGTGTGTAAGCAAGGCTGGTCGATTGTAATAGAGCGGTTAACGTAAGGGGGGTGTTAATTAACCTACGTTCGTATCGTTCAAAATATTTGATGAGGAACTTTATTCAGAATAAGTCGAAAAATCGTTTGAACCGAAAATCAACTCATTCATTCAGGATTTTGTCAGGATCTTTTATTCTGCCCTTAAGTATCTCAAGATCCTCCAAAACATCCAACTGCATGCAGTTTGGTGCTTAGTGCAGGACCTTCACAGTGCTACCAATACTGCCAACTAGCAACCTTCATTCTTCAAGTACTGTCCAAATGCTGACCAATTACAGAGGCTCACGTTTTCTTCGAGATACATTACAAAGTTTTTTGCCATCTGTCGAATATAAAAAGATTCATAAGATCCATGATGTAACCTGTATACATAAGCCACTTACCGATTCTATACCCCGTGCTTCAGTTAATAGCATATGTAACTCCAGTCATGCGATACCCTATTATAATCTTTTTTTTAAAATGAATGGACCAACTTATCCGAGATTGATACTCTGTATTGCAATGGTAGTTGAGTCGTATTTTTATTATATTAATTTGTTTATCTTTGATGATTGCAAGCTGTAATACAGAGTTTGTTACATGTACGTGTATAACCTTTGTAAGGCGGTCATCTCATTTCGATTTTTGCATATTATCGATGTACACGTCAGGGAGACTGTTAAGTTACGTTACTGTTAAACAGTCTTTGGTCTTGTTCTGGCACAGCCTTTGCCTCTGGGCAGTCTGATACATTCTTAATGGAAGTGTGGTAGGTGAATGGCGTGTTCTGCAGCGCTGTGTTTAAGTGTGATTGTATCCGTTAGATGAAGATAGATTAATTGTAAAGGACTGCTAGGATTAATTAGATGCATATGTTAGAAAGCGAAGAGAATTTAAATGCCGAATAATAATATTTTTTGAAGAAAAGAAATCTGAGTTAAGATTACACCTCCGCTCACCTAATTTGTGGAAATGATTATTGGAAGTTAGTTAACTCTGTTCACTTCCTCAGAGCTGAGAGAAAGATCAAACCCTTTCCCCGAGTCATGCATTAACATATCAACTGATGAAGCTGTTTGATTTTTATAGTAAATTCTCTGTTAACATTGCGCCCTCTTTCGATCATTATCCTCTTTGTTAAGCAGAGCACCGATCACACACATGTTATTCGTCAAGATCGGGCGAAGTTTTACTCAGTCCTTTTGAATATATGCTTCACTGTAAAAATATTGTCTTGGAATATCATTTCATAGGTACACTTACTCTCCCCGTTCCACGGTTTATCATTACCTGTGGTATGTAAAATTTGGAAATTTTGTTTAGTAATAGAAAATAGCTTAGCCGCGGCCTGCAAGCGTTTCTTGTTATGCTTTCGAGAAATCCCTAACAATGTTGTCAAGATGCGAGGTTACTGGATATTTTGATATCGACCAGGTAATTGCTTAGCTTTAGTTGCGCATTTACTATAACGACAGGTTCCACTCAGATTATTTGCAGTTCAGTTCAAACTAAGTTATCTTTGCTCACAGGCTAGCATACGAGTTTAAGCTGGATAACAATTTGTGGGTGCACAGCTATGGTAATATGTAGGGTTTTATAGAACGGGAGATATTGTTGGGCTAAATTTCAGAAGAAAACAAATACACTATGTGATCAAAAGTGTCCGGACACCCCCAAAGAGATACGTTTTTCGTATTAGGTGCATTGTGCTGCCACCTAGTGACAGACATTCCACATCAGCGACCTCAGTAATCATCAGACATCGTGAGAGAGCAGAATGGGGCGCTCTGCGGAACTCACTGACTTCGAACGTGGTCAGGTGATTGGGTGCCACTTGTGTCATACATCTCTACGCGAGATTTGCACACTCCTAAACATTCTTAAGTCCATTGTTTCCGATGTGACAGTGAAGTGGAAACGTGCAGGGACATGTACAGCACAAAAGCATACTGGTCGACCATGTCTGTTGACTGACAGAGACCGCCGACAGTTGAAGAGGGTCGTAATGTTTAATTGGCAGACATCTATACAGACCATGACGCAGGAATTCAAAACTGCATCAAGACCCACTGCAAGTATGACAGTTAGACGGGAGGTGAGAAAAGGTGGATTTCATGGTCGAGCGGCTGCTTATAAGCCACTCATCACGCCGGTAAATGACAAACGACACCTCGCTTGGTGTAAAGAGAGTATGCATTGGACGATTGACAATGGATAAACGTTGTGTGGAGTGACGAATCACGATACACAATGTGGCGATCCGATGGCAGGGAGTGGGTAGGGCGAATGCCCGGTGAACGTCATCTGCCAGCGTGTGTACTGCCAACAGTAAAATTCGGAATCGCTGATGTTATGGTGTGGTCGTGTTTTTATGGAGCGGACTTGCACCCCTTGTTGTTCTGCTTGGCACTATCACAGCACAGGCCTACATTGCACCTTCTTGCTTCCCAGTGTTGAAGAGCAATTCGTGGATGGCGATTACATCTTTCAACACGGTCGAACACGTGTTCATAATGCACGGCGTATGGCGGAGTGGTTACACGGCAATAACATCCATGTAATGGACTGGCCTCCACAGAGTCCTGACCCGAGCCCTATACAACACCATTGGGATGTTTCGGAAGGCCGATTTCGTGCCAGGCCTCACCGAGCGACATCAATACCTCTCCTCAGTGCAACACTCCTTGAAGAATGGGCTGTCATTCACCAGGAAACCTTCCAGCACCTGACTGAACGTATGCCTGCGAGAATGGAAGCTGTCATCAAGGCTAAGGGTGGACCAACACCATACTGAATTCCACCATTACCGATGGAGGGCGACACGAACTTGTAAATCATTTTCAGCCAGCTGTCCGGACACTTTCGATCACATAGTGTATAGTGGAGAGGTTACAACTTGACATGATTTACATGCTATTTCTGTAAATATTGTTTTGTCTGTCTGGTACTTATATCCCGATATAATACGTTGTGCCTCTACATCTACATCTACATGGATAATCTGCAAATCATATTTAAGTGCGAGGCAGAGGGTTCATCGAACCACCTTCACAATTCTTTATTATTCCAATCTAGCATAGCGCGTGTAAAGAATGAACACCTATATCTTTCCGTACGAGCTCTGATTTCCGTTATTTTATCTTTGTGATCGTTTCTTCCTATGTAAGTCGGTGTCAACAAAATATTTTCGCACTCGGAGGAGAAATGTGGTGATTGGAATTTCGTGAAAAGATTCCGTCGGAACGAAAAACGCCTTTCTTTTAATGATGTCCATCCCAAATCCTGTATCATATGTGTGACACTCTCTCCCATATTTCGCGATAACACAAAACGTGCTGCCTTTCTTTGAACTTTTTCGATGTACTCAGTCAGTCCTGTCTGGTAAGTATCCCACACCGCGCAACAGTATTCTAAAAGATGACGGACAATCGTAGTGTGGGCAGTCTCCTTAGTATATCTGTTACATTTTGTAAGTGTCCTGCCAGTGAAACGCAGTCTTTGGCTAGCCTTCCCTACAACATTTTATATGTGTTCCTTCCAATTTAAATTGTTCTTAATTGTAATACCTACGTATTTAGTTGAATTTATATATATATATATATATATATATATATATATATATATATATATATATATATATATATATAACCGAAGTTTAACGAGTTCCTTTTAGCACTGACGTGGATGACCTCACGCTTTTCGTTATTTAGTGTCAACTGACACTTTTCGAAACCATTCAGACATACACTCCTGGAAATGGAAAAAAGAACACATTGACACCGGTGTGTCAGACCCACCATACTTGCTCCGGACACTGCGAGAGGGCTGTACAAGCAATGATCACACGCACGGCACAGCGGACACACCAGGAACCGCAGTGTTGGCCGTCGAATGGCGCTAGCTGCGCAGCATTTGTGCACCGCCGCCGTCAGTGTCAGCCAGTTTGCCGTGGCATACGGAGCTCCATCGCAGTCTTTAACACTGGTAGCATGCCGCGACAGCGTGGACGTGAACCGTATGTGCAGTTGACGGACTTTGAGTGAGGGCGTATAGTGGGCATGCGGGAGGCCGGGTGGACGTACCGCCGAATTGCTCAACACGTGGGGCGTAAGGTCTCCACAGTACATCGATGTTGTCGCCAGTGGTCGGCGGAAGGTGCACGTGCCCGTCGACCTGGGACCGGACCGCAGCGACGCACGGATGCACGCCAAGACCGTAGGATCCTACGCAGTGCCGTAGGGGACCGCACCGCCACTTCCCAGCAAATTAGGGACACTGTTGCTCCTGGGGTATCGGCGAGGACCATTCGCAACCGTCTCCATGAAGCTGGGCTACGGTCCCGCACACCGTTAGGCCGTCTTCCGCTCACGCCCCAACATCGTGCAGCCCGCCTCCAGTGGTGTCGCGACAGGCGTGAATGGAGGGACGAATGGAGACGTGTCGGCTTCAGCGATGAGAGTCGCTTCTGCCTTGGTGCCAATGATGGTCGTATGCGTGTTTGGCGCCGTGCAGGTGAGCGCCACAATCAGGACTGCATACGACCGAGGCACACAGGGCCAACACCCGGCATCATGGTGTGGGGAGCGATCTCCTACACTGGCCGTACACCACTGGTGATCGTCGAGGGGACACTGAATAGTGCACGGTACATCCAAACCGTCATCGAACCCATCGTTCTACCATTCCTAGACCGGCAAGGGAACTTGCTGTTCCAACAGGACTATGCACGTCCGCATGTATCCCGTGCCACCCAACGTGCTCTAGAAGGTGTAAGTCAACTACCCTGGCCAGCAAGATCTCCGGATCTGTCCCCCACTGAGCATGTTTGGGACTGGATGAAGCGTCGTCTCACACGGTCTGCACGTCCATCACGAACGCTGGTCCAACTGAGGCGCCAGGTGGAAATGGCATGGCAAGCCGTTCCACAGGACTACATACAGCATCTCTACGATCGTCTCCATGGGAGAATAGGAGCCTGCATTGCTGCGAAAGGTGGATATACACTGTACTAGTGCCGACATTGTGCATGCTCTGTTGCCTGTGTCTATGTGCCTGTGGTTCTGTCAGTGTGATCATGTGATGTATCTGACCCCAGGAATGTGTCAATAAAGTTTCCCCTTCCTGGGACAATGAATTCACTGTGTTCTCATTTCAATTTCCAGGAGTGTATTTTCTAAATCGTTTTGCAGTTTGTTTTGATCATCTGCTGACTTTATTAGTCGATAAACGACAGCGTCATCTGCAAATAACCGAAGACGGCTGCTCAGATTGTCTCCCAAATAGTTTATATAGATAAGGAACAGCAAAAGGCCTATAACACTACCTCGGGAAACGCCAGAAATCACTTCTGTTTTACTCGATGACTTCCGTCACTTACTCCGAACTGTGTGACCTCTCTGGCAGGAAATCACTAATTCAGTCACATAACAGAGACGATATTCCACAAGCATGTAATTTCAGTACGAGCCGCTTGTGTGGTACAGTGTCAAAAGCCTTCCGGAAATCCAGACGCACTCCATAATTTTTGTAACAGTTGAAAAATGTTAAAACGTATGCGCCGCTTTTCATATTTTTATCCATTTAAAAGTACCTTCTTAAGTGCCTTACAGAGCATTACACTTAATCAAATTTGTTGTGTAACTAGTATGAGTAGTCAATAAGTGTGAATACATTTTCTCCTTCTTATTCTCTTTATTCTTAATTACTGTAGCATTCTTTCTACTTCTTATGATAACTGTAGTTCAGCTGCTAGAGCAGACTTTATTAGGGCTGAGCGAGAAGTCAGATCTCACGCGGGGAGGTCACCAGTGGGGAACCCCCGGCCTTTAGATAAATGTTCTTACAACAGCAGCGAGGCGAGGGCACAACACCGGCGGCACCACCCACTGGGATCGACACTACTGTTTCGCAGAGGGCCACAGCCCGCGCGCGGATGAACGTAAAGTGTCGTTTTGGCCTCTCAATTTCACAACAATTTTTCAGGCCCGGTGAAAATTCGGAACAACCATTCTCATCGCTTTTTCACCGAACTTCAGGATGGACGAGCATTCCCCATTAGGTGCTGGAGAGGCTGTCTAGGAAGTTAAATTTTAGAATTCCATCTGAGGGCCAATGGGATTTTTCCTCTAACCACTTGTTCGGTTTTGATTTTTTTTTAGAGAAATTTCAAATCGAATGTAAGAACACTGACTTTACAAATGTACAGAAAGATAAATTATGTCAGAGGGGTGGTAGGAGACACTTCCCTGGCAAACATAAAAGTGTAACAACATATATGGGATGGAAGAGTAAATTTTCACGTTTATAATGCAGGCTCTCTGGTCTGTCCTGTGGTTGGTAGAGGCATCCCTTATACACTAATTCCTTATACACTACTGCCATTAAAATTGGTACACCACGAAGACGACGTGCTACAGACGCGAAATTTAACCGATAGGAAGAAGATGCTGTGATATGCAAATGATTAGCTTTTCAGAGCATTCACGCAAGGTTGTCCCCGGCGGCGACACCTACAACGTGCTGATATGAGGAAAGTTTCCAACCGATTTCTCATACACAAACAGCAGTTGACCGGCGTTGCCTGATCAAACGTTTTTGTGATGCCTCGTGTAAGGAGGAGAAATGAGTACCATCACGTTTCCGACTTTGATAAAGGTCGGATTCTAGCCTATCGCGATTGCGGTTTATTGTGTCGCAACATTGCTGTTCGCGGTGGTCGAGATCCAATGACTATTAACAGAATATGGAATCAGTGGGTTCAGGAGGGTAATACAGAACGCCGTGCTGGATCTCAACGGCCTCGTGTCATTGTTCTTTCTACCATGACTTAGAGACCCCATGTCAGTAGCTGCTAAGTCGACATTAACACGTTTCGATCTCTGACTCTCAGAAAACTGAACGTCCCATGGCATAAATTATACAGTTACCATACCAGAGACAGGTAGAAATAAAACAAAGACGCAATGTTTCTCCTTGACAAAAATGTGGAAGACTTCACTACATGCGGAAACAGCAAGAGTTTGCGGTATTGTAGAGCACTTCCATCAACTATTCGAAGGTGATTACCTTGGTGCTCCGTTTCGAAAAGCGCTATTCCTTCATTTTGCAGTCATGTACATGATTACTGTTCGAGTGTTGTCCATCGCCAGAAGATGCTGTTCACAACCCACACAAGGTAACACAAATAAAAGGAGGTACTGTTGTCTTATTGGTGAAAAAAGTAAAAAAGACATGAGCAGGGTACCACAGCATATGGAAATAGGATGAGTCTGTAGCAATGAGGAATGCTTCCAAACAACTGTTGTAAGTAGGCTGTTTAGGTTCTTATATTGCTGACGCCACGTAGCACGCTGTATGAAAATCACTGGCTGTGCTGTGTGCAGTCTGTGGCTAGTTTGCATTGTTGTCTGCCATTGTACTGTTGGGCAGTTGCATGTTAACAGCGCGTAGCGCTGTGCAGTTGGAGGTGAGCCGCCAGCAGTGGTGGATGTGGGGCGAGAGATGGCGGAGTTTTGAAATTTGTAATACTGGATATCATGAGCTGCTATACACATTATGACTTTGAACACTATTGAGGTAAATACATTGTTTGTTCTCTATCAAAATTTTTCATTTGCTAACTATACCTATCAGTAGTTAGTGCTTCCGTAGTTTGAATCTTTTATTTAGCTGGCAGTAGTGGCGCTAGCTGTATTGCAGTAGTTCGAGTAACGAAGATTTTCGTGACGTAAGTGATTTGTGAAATGTATAGGTTTATGTTAGTCAGGGCCATTCTTTTGTAGGGATTTTTTAAAGTCAGATGGCGTTGCGCTAAAAATATAGTGTGTTAGTTTAAGCACAGTCTTATATAATTTTTCTAAGGGGACGTTTCATATGTCGACCCTTAGCCGAGGATACCTCACTGGAATCTTCTGATTTTTCTTGTAGTTTGTGTAATTAGTGTAGCTTTTGTTTATTGCTACCGCATAACGGTAGAGAAAATCTCCTTTGTAGTTGCAGTCATTCATTGTTGTACAGTAAAACAGTTGTGGCATGCATGTAGATTTGCACCAAGTATTTCGCAGCTGCAATTAACTAGATATTATTTTCAGTGCTATGTTAATGTGTTTCCTTATTTTTGCTCTTCAAATTGTGCTTTTCTGTGTTATCATGTGAAATATTGTGACAATAATGGCGTGTGAAAAACGTAACACTAGGTTCCAAAGTAAACTGAGAAATAATGGTGACGACGAACGTAGCTTATTAGTACCACTGTGTAATGAAGTAACAGACATTCAAAGTAGTAAGTTGGTAATAGTGCATAGGGAAATGGAGCGGACGGCAAATAATGGTGTAGACAGTGAAACAAGTAGTGAACAAGGCAAGCATTATCGATCGATCGGTCGGCAACAGCTCGCCTCAGGAATCCGAAATGACAGAACACAATACTGCAAATACTGTAGACTAAGGTTTTGGGTCCTCACCGTTTTCTCAAATAAGTCAAGACACATTTTCTGCTCGTCAAAATGTAAATGTTGCCGGTGCAAATGCACTGTCGAAAAGCATAGAGGAACAGATTCCAGACACTAGTACATTATTATTGCAATTAATGCCGCAAATGAAACAAAATCAGAGACAAACACAGCGATAGTTAGACACAATGGAACAAAATATTCAAAAGTTAGACACAATGGAACAAAATCTTCAAAAGTTAGACACAATGGAACAACTCCAGAGACAAACACCGCAACAGCTTCAAAAGTTAGACTCATTGGAACAAACTCTTGAACAAACACGTGAAGATTTAACTACTGAGTTACATAACATTGAATCGAAATGTCAAAAAGCCTGTAATGACGTAAAAACACAAATTTGTGAGCATTTTCAACCTATTTTTTCGCGGCATGAAAATGCATTAAAGAATCACGAAGCAGCCATAAAAGAGCTGCAAATTATTGTTCATGAAAATCATGAGACCTTGCAAGCTAAAATTGACTCAGTTGCATCTACCAATACGGTTACGCAACTTGCAAAAACTGAGGAAAACTTAAAGGACACAGTAGATACGATTTCAACACAAATGGACACTCTGAAACTTGGTTCAGAAAAACACACAGAGGAAATAATTCCGCTATCGGATAAAGTAGCCGAACTTTCAGATCAGTTCACTAACTTATCTACGAAGGTAGATAATAATCTGAATGACACAAAACAGATAGTCTTTAATGACACAGAAGAGTGCGAACAAATTAGGAAATTCAAACAAAATCAGAATCAAATTAATACGCAACACCAAAGAGAAATCCGGGAAGCACAAGATCAGCTGACACAGGTAATACAAGAATTACGTATTTCAGAGGACATCCGCGCTCCAATATGGGAAGAGGGACTTAGAAATACGGAACAGCCACAAAGTAATAACACGGGGTACTTCGGAAATTATGCAAGAAATTGGCAAGGTGCACCGAATTTTGAGATGGAACCGCCGACACGACGTAACAATGACCGATATGCTACTCGCCGACACGATGATTTTGACTATAAGCTGTTCATTACTACACGTAAATTCAAAACATTTAAGAATTCTGACAACGACATTCATCCACAAGCATGGCTTCATCAATTCTCTCATTGTTTTCCTCCCAACTTGTCGTTAGAACACAGATTAGAATTTATGTGTGGCTACTTAGAGAATGAACCAGCTGTAAGAATGCGATCGGTCATTCACGATTGTCACAGTGAAGTAGAATTTTATCATGCCTTCTTCTCAGCATATTGGTCTCAAGCTACACAAGACCGAGTAAAACATAGCATCATAATGATGAAACGTTTCGAACAATCTGAATTTTCCATTCTGGTGAAGTATTTTGAAGACATGTTGCACAAGAATCAGAACCTGTCAAACTCATACAGCCCCTCAGAACTCATCCACATTTGCTTAAACAAATTACCTGAACATTTACGACATATTATTTTGGCAGGACGTTGCAAAGATAACATTGAAGCTTTTCAGGGTCTCTTACAAGAATAGGAAATTGACACTGACAATCGCGGGACGCGAAAACAGGAATACAACAATTACAGGTCACATCCGTCACAATTCCGCGATGACAGAAATAATAACTGGACACGACAAGGCTATTCTTACAACGCAAATCGTGAACAAAACAGACGCCACCCATATGACAGCCACTGGCAGAGTAATAGTTACAGAGAGAGATCGCATTTCCGTAGTAATGAATATAACAGAGACATTCATAGAAACAGCCAATATGGCAACCAGGACTATTATTATCACGGGAGACAGTATAACTTCAGATGCAACAGTCCACTGTGCTGTCATAATTCAGGGAGAAATTCTCCACCACTTAACCGACAAGAAAGAAACCACAGAAACTACCGACATGACAACAGACGATATAATCGTAACGACAGACCTGAATTGCATCAGAATTGGCGGGATTGAAACACGGCAGGGCTCTCTCGACAAGGTGAATTTGTAGAAATTAGGTCTCCTAATTCTAATAACGATGCGCGCCAACAAAGAAACAGACAATGACTCGCACCGGCAGGCAGCCACGTGCGCCGGCTTGGCTTGAGGAAAATAACAAGACGCTAACCTTGAGAATAATTCCAGTATTCCTTACCGACGTATACCACACGATAATTGAGTTCAAGTTGAAAGGGTAAAAGATTGCACCACATTTCATATGTAAAACCGTTTATTGAGAGACAATCTGCTTTTTAACCTTGTCTTTGCCATAAAACTTTTCACTTCACATTACTAGTACTCTTTGTCACACTTAGAAACTGTTAACATGTAACTATGTTTTAAAATAAACTATTTTTAAAATAAATTATTGGAGGATGTTACGACGATTTTGAGAGTTGACTGAGGTGTTATGATGTTATTATTGCGATGACTATGTGTATTATGCTGTTGCGGAATGTTTATGATCAATAAGCTGAAGCTGTATGAGTTATTTGATTATGCTATGTATTTGTTATGATGAAATATTGAAGAAGTGTTGACGAATAAGATAAGGAATAATGAGGAGTGGTTAGGGACTCTGGTTTGTGAAAAAGGTTGTTGGAAACCAAGAATCGTACATTAAGAGTTATGATACGTATGTAAATGCGTGAATGAATTACAATGCCGATGAAAATTTTTTGGACACTGTTATAACAATAGGATTTTGTTTCTACAGATTTTTAACGCTAATTCTTGACCTGTGAAATTTTTTATATGAGACTGCCACTGTAGCACAAACTGCTGTCGTAATTATTTCAGTAAGAACGGTAAGTGACCTTGACGTAATGGTTTTGGGTGCCCAGCTGAGAGGTAGTCGTCTGACAAAAGAAAGCCATTAGGTGGAGAGAAAAAAAGGCCATTATCCTCACTATTGACATTCCTTTGTAGAAAGCATCGCAAATACGACACGCTCATTAGTTGGAAAGATACTTACATCTGCACACCTGATTATGACAAGCGTCTTTCTACGAGAGTTGAGAGAATTTCTACTAACTTATGAAATGTCACATGGCTCTTGAATGATATTTTTATGCTTTGGGTTGCATAATTGCTTATTTCATTTGATATCTGGTTTCCAGCTGTGTTGCAGCATTGGTTTTATAAAATAAAATTAAATGCATTTGCTAGTGTGAACACTTTCTGTCAACAGATCTATTAAAAAATTATTTTATGATCCTCATTCTTCGAAAAAGGAGCTCTTGGAATGGAAAGAACAATAAGAAGGGACTAATAACAGTAACTGCATATATAATTTTCTTTCCAAGTGCTTGGTAATTTCTTTTCTAGAAATAGTTGTGGTGCACCACTTTAATTACATAGACATTAAGATGTGATTATACATTTTCCTTATCTGCATTGTTATCTTTAGTGTGATATTTTTTCTGCTTGAGCTATGTCATGTTTAGACATAAATTATTGCATTTGCTGCTGCTGTTTGCCAGGCATAGTGCTACTAAATTTCACTTTGTATTACTCTGTTAAGCTAGTTTTACTACAGATTTATTTTTCTTGTTGCTGCACATTGGCTCATATTAGTTATGATGTTGCATTGCTTGGTAATTTAGATTTACTGTAGCTTGCTTTGACAATTTCCATTTTTTTCATTGCTGTTTGTATTAATTGTTTTATGCTGCTGCATTGCCTCGTTCCTTAGTTTAGCATCTGAGCTCAGTAGATTTATGTTAGCTTAAGAGGGGGGATACTAGGGGGATACTATATAAGAAACTAACTATGAAGAATAGGGAAAGAATGCATTGAGAAGTTATATGAAACAGATTTGGCAAAAATGAGTATTGTGCACTGAGAAATAATTATTTTGAAAGAAATATATTTAGAATACAGAAAAGGGGTACAGATAGGACTTTTTGGGAATAATGATGAATGAAGGGAGATCTCCAAGAAAAAAAAAGGTTTTGGTTGCAAAATACTGCAGTACCAAATGTTACACTGAAAGCAAACCCTGTCCTTTCCCCCTGTGTTATTCTGCTATGTGTTTGTGTACTCTTGTATATTTGTGTTTTTCCTGTCTTTATGTGTTTAGCTAATAAGAGTTATGTTGTAGAATTTTTCAAATACGATGTTATTTTCTTTGTAAAGATGTTTAGACATTATTTATTCTGTTCTGTTTTAACGCTCATGTGTGAAATTAATGTTTCGAAAACTATTCTCATTATTTTATATATTCACTTATGTCATAATTCCTGTAACACTGATGTATATGTTATTTCTATTCTTTTGTAAAGCCTGTACTACAAATGTTATCTGTATTGTTATGTTCTTTAATGGTGTATTTTGGACCGTTGTAATTGTATTCTTATGTTATAAAACTGTAATTGACACCAGTTCATCATATTATTGACTTGTAAGTTCCATTTCACTGCACACGTTTCTGTTGGTCATAGTATATGGACAATATGTGAGAAGTAGGGATTGTTAGTGTTTGCACGTGTGTTAATAATTCAGCAAGGGACTGGATAACAGCATTACTGGTTCTAAAGACAATTCCAGAAACTTTGTGAGTGCACAAGTGGTGGTTTATGGACTTGCTATAGTCTCTGCAAGACTCTTCGATGGTGATTGTGCACCTGCACAGTCACAACAGATGGTTGCTAGCTATCTCTACAAGGACTACAGTGGGTCTACACCTTTGATGACTCACCACTCCATTATTTCTACAAGGACTGCAGTGGTTCTGCATCTCTGGTGGCCCACCAATATCGTAATCTCTACCAGGACTACAGTGGGTCTACTCTGTGATGACCTACCTACCAGTATTCTTCAAAACGTCGAATGACTCTGCGGTGGGTTTGCTCTGTTGTGGCCCGTTACCTTTCTGCATGTCGAGAGTCAGCACTGTCTTTCCGTTGGAAGGACAACACTACTTCTTCAAGACTACATGGAAATCCACTACTTCCATGTGCATTTTCTTTTCCTGCTCAGACTTTGAAAAAATCTGCAATTTTACTGTGATGAATGATCAGGACAGACTTTATGGACTGTGAGAAAATTTTAGCTTTTGACCAACATTGTATCAATAAGTGTGTGCATTTGATATCTTTGTTATTGTAATTATGAAAAATTTCTTCAAATCACTTTTGGCCACTGCCCAAAACAATTTGTAAAATTTTTTGTGAGGAGGATGGGGGCTATGTATGTAGGCTGTTTAGGTTCTTATATTGGTAACGCCACGTAGCGCTCTGTATGAAAATCACTAGCTGTGCTGTGTGCAGTCTGTGGCTAGTTTGCATTGTTGTCTGCCATTGTAGTGTCAGGCAGCGGCAGCTGGATGTTAATAGCGCATAGCGTTGCGCAGTTGGAGGTGAGCCGCCAGCAGTGGTGGATGTGGGGGGAGAAGACTGGATGTCATGAACTGCTATATATATTATGACTTTTGATGACTATTAAGGTAAATACATTGTTTGTTCTCTATTAAAATCTTTCATTTGCTAACTATGCCTATCAGTAGTTAGTGCCTTCCGTAGTTTGAATCTTTTATTTAGCTGGCAGTAGTGGCGCTCGTTATATTGCAGTAGTTCGAGTAACGAAGATTTTTGGTGAGGTAAGTGATTTTTGAAAGGTATAGGTTAATGTTAGTCAGGGCCATTCTTTTGTAGGGATTTTTGAAAGTCAGATTGCGTTGCGCTACAAATATAGTGTGTTAGTTTAAGCACAGTCTTACATAATTTTTCTAAGGGGACGTTTCACTGTATTAAAATGATGACTACTGCATTTAATCCCATGTTCCACAGCAACAAGTAGCCGATACCCAGTGTTCCATCGAGGTTCCCTCCAGCTCAATGGAGTGGTGTCAGTCAGTCTTTATCCGGTAATCAGCAGCATACCCAGTGGACTGTCCGGATTGGAAAGGCACCACTGATATGGAGCAATTTATTGTAGTACACACTGCAGTTGATAGCGAGATCAATATCAGCAAATTTACCCAGAAATCGGAGAGAGCAATATCCGCCATATTCTGCAAGCGGTGTTAATGCTACAGGAGCGCGTTTTGACCGCTCAGTGGAAGTGGGAGTATATTGTAGTAGCTCTGTCACCTATTACTATATGTAATGTCAACGTCAAATTAAGCCTGCTCTTGCAACATGGCGACAGTATGAACAGTTACGGTGGTGTTTCTTGCTGGGAAAATTAAGAAGACTCAACATCAAAACAGATCCGCATCCCTAAAGATCCATTCACGTCTATCACCCAAACATTCTATCATTGTCATTGTGAACCATCCAGCTGCCAAAAATTACGAACAATAAAAGCTCCGTTAATCTCATCTGATAGATTTTTACCGCATTTATGTCTCTCCGATATATCGAAAACAAATAACATATATGTGCCGGCATTAAGCATATGCGGCAGTCCTATCAGATATACAGATATTTATCCACTGGAGCAGATGGCCAGTGATCGACGTCGCTTGCACAGACCGGTGAAAGTTTCATCGCCTGTACTGTAAGAGAACCTTCTCCCAGATGTTATCAGTTGCATGAGAGAGACCCTGTTCCGTTGTTTGATACACCACTTCTCTGCTGTAACACGCTTTGTACACTGCCATACATATTTTTTTCGCCTCGACTTCGACATCTGTGTCAGATTCTAAACCTACATTAACATGTTTGATCCACTGACTCCCTCCAGGGAACTAGACATCACACTGTGTGAATCACGTTATGTGGTAATCAACAGCGTACCTGGACTATTGTGATGGAAAAGACACTGTCGATGTACTGTAATAATGAGCATCATAGCTGATAGTGAACTCAATTTTAGCAACTGAATCGTAATTTCAACGCCAACAAACGACATGGAAGCATGCTTACCAATTTCTGTATCATCGCTAAACGGTCCATCCACTACTCTGTGAGTACCATCGCGAATTTAAGTAGATGACTCTGCAGTATGTTCATTCATTCTTAATTCTCCAACATATACGCCAAGGTATACCAGACAGCGACCTACATATCTCCTGCACTTCTATCGTAGTGCGTAACTTACGATCTTTCTGTATTTGGATGGGAG
This sequence comes from Schistocerca piceifrons, assembly GCF_021461385.2. NCBI lineage: Eukaryota > Metazoa > Arthropoda > Insecta > Orthoptera > Acrididae > Schistocerca > Schistocerca piceifrons. The sequence goes on from NC_060139.1 coordinate 49,192,866, forward strand.
TCACAGGGCATTCTCGCATTCTTAGATTGAAGTTTGAGACCGAAAGATCTCCTCCCATTGTCTTTGACCAATGCTCCCGGCAGTTGACCAGAAGTAGATTGCTACATTCCACGTTTCGTGTAGGGACAGTGCGAACCGAGGCTGTAACTGCTGTCCCGCATCCATCGAAGAGCACAAGATTTCTCCAGACGCGCGAATGTGGAGGAGGTTAGCACCCCTTATCGATGTACAGTAGATATGAAACTGTTATGATGATATAGCAGACTGTTAAGAATACGAAATGGGTTGTTTTTATGCGTGATGGAGCTTCAGACGGACAGAGTTTGCTGCGTTTACATAAATCAACTGCACAATCAATTCTAAGGCATTATTCTAGTGGCTGGGGTAATTACCAAGAAGGTACTGGTAAGAGAGAACATAAACACTTGCACTCCGAAGGCTATAATGTTCTGCACTTATAATACGCTAAAATCTTAGATCGTTGTGGTTTCCGACCTACTAGTCGGATGGAATGCAACACTGTTACTATCCCAATGTAAGAAATATATTTCCAGTGCGCGACATACATTCCCCTTCCAGGTTTCTCTATGATAAACTATGACGATAAACTGTAAAATGAAAAACTACTTCCTTAAAACATTGACTCCTTGTGATACACGTACAATATAGCTTTCCAGAGTTGTATAGCCCCACTATTCACATCCGATCACGGTTCATAAATTATATTATGCTCGCATTAATCCTTTATATAATGATCGTTAGTAACGGGGAATGCCTCTTACAAAGAAAGGGAAACACATAGCAGCGGTGTTTGACCTGTGAAACTACACGTCATGTCTCCACTAACTCCGTAAACAGGACATCTGTCATGTAGATATATACGTGGGGATAGTAGTACCTCAAAAACACATGTCGCTAACTTAGAATCATCGTTGTTATGAAACTGAAGACTCGATTTTATGGTCCAAATACGGCAGAGTGATGGAGTGCCTTGCATAAGTCTTCGTTCGTGTAGAGGAATGTGACGAAACAGGATGGAAGTCCTCTGATGAGCGAGAGGTTTGCTGTTAACGATCGCAAGAGGACAGTGCTCTAAGTAATACACAGAACACGCAGTTGTATGCCGGTCGAATGCAGGTTATGTCACACAACTGATGCATCCTGACAAACCATCGGAAAAAGTGGTCAAACGACCTATAACGACATGTCCCTCTCTCTCTAGAATACATCATAGCTCTACCATTAAATTCTTCCTTGTGACAACTCCATCTTACCCTCTCTCTCCATCCACTCTCTGTCATCCTTCAACGCATATGTAAGTAAGTTTACAGGCAGATGGTTCTCTTTCTTTCAGGAAAGCACCGAAGACAGCAGTCAAACCGCGCACATTACTTTTACCTCAGTAGACATACAGTAGAATGCTGCCCCACCGAAAAATTCAAAATATTGTATCCCTGTTTCCCGTGCTTCCATCTCGCCGTTTTCCAGCATTCCTCTTATCGGCGTATACTCGATAACATGTACAAGAACTGCGATGCACCAGTCACAAGAGATGCTAGTGCTCCCTCAGTTTCTCCATATTTCGGCGTATATGAAGGAACAATACTTTTCGAAACGGAGCACCGAGACACCCACTACCCTTTGGGTGATAATATGAGATTAACTGTACAGGTAATCACCTTCGAATAGTTGTTGGAAGCGTTCTACAATACGGCAAACTTTTCCAGTTTCCATATGTTACGATGTCTACCACATTTTTGTCAATGAGAAACACCGCATCTGTTCAAATGGTTCAAATGGCTCTGAGCACTTTTGGACTTAACTTGTGAGGTCATCAGTCCCCTAGAACTTTGAACTAGTTAAACCTAACTAACATAAAGACATCACACACATCCATGCCCGAGGCAGGATTCGAACCTGCGACCGTAGCGGTCGTGCGGTAACAGACTGTAGCGCCTAGAACCGCTTGGCCACTCCGGCCGGCACACCGCATCTGTGTTTTATTTCTACCAGCCTGTGGTGTGGTAGCTGTATTGTTTACGCAATGGGGCGTTCAGTTTTCTGTGAGAGCTAGAGGATCAAAACGACACGGTTCTCTAAGTCACGATAGAAAAAAAAGTATATGGCAGTGTACACTCATTGGGTGTGTTACAACCGAAATGAACAATGTATTAAACTGCTTATGAAGAGCACTACAGGAGCCCTCTCGTGTGAATGATAGTCTCTTGGATATGGTCTACCTGTATGTAGTTTGGAGATGTGTCTCAAAATTTTTTTCCTTCCTCATTGTCATGTATGATGTGTTGTCTTCCTAATTTTTCCAACAAGAAACACCACCCAACTGCTCATACTATCTCTTCTGCTACCTCATGTTGCAGGGGAAGGCTTCGTTCGGCGCTAGCCTTACACACTGTATATGGTTGGTTGAGCTATGACACCATGTTCCCATTTGCACTAAGTGGTCAAAACGCTCTCCTGTAGCATTAACTCTGCTCGTTATGTTTCCTCACAGGACGCAGAAGGTCTTACATAAAACACTCTCTGACTTTCGTAAAGGTCGTCTTAAATCGGGACGATCACATGGACTAAGCTGTAGGGGCGGCAGTACAGAAACTTAGGAGCAGTTACAAGGTGCAGAGTGACTGTCTAAAACCATTCCTGTGGTTCTTCGTGTATGGGATCATTAGCAGATAAGTTCGAAATAAAGGTGGTGACTCATTTCGAGATACGAGAGTGGCACAAATATGATTCACCAGTGGCTGTAAGCACTTAAAGACATTTCTACAAGAAACAATTTGCGTGCATGGTAGAATGAGTAGACTTGATTCCAATTCGCAGGCAGCATTTCTGCGTGAAAACGTAACACTGCCAGTGACTCGTGCGTGTGACTGTAGACTCACGACTGCTTTTTATGCAGAGTGACAGTAACGTAGGCACTACGATCGTGTTTTAATAGCACAGTTCTTATGCGAAATGTATGTTGTGTGCTGCAGAATTCCTCTGTGGTCAGCTTCAATTGTCATTTCTCAATAGTGTCCCTCGAAAGGAACATCTTGTTCCCTCCATAGATTCACAGTTGTCCTAGCTGGTGAGTGTAGTCGGATTGCTGAAAAAAACTGATTAATTGATCATTTTAATTAATTTCCATGTCAATTTGATATCAAAATTGCACCGTGGCCCCAACTACACTACTGTTTGCAAGTCCTATGACAGTTAGGCGGGAAGTGAGAAAACTTGTATTTCATGGTCGAGCGGCTGCTCATAACCCACACACCACGCTGGTAAATGCTAAACGACGCCTTGTTTGGTGTAAGGAGCGGAAACATTGGACGACTGACAGTGGAAAACGTTGTATGGAGTGACGAATCACTATGTGGCTATCAGATGGCAGGGTCTGGGTATGGTGATTGCCTGGTGAACGTCATCTGCCAGCGTGTGTAGTGTAAACAGTAAAATTAGGAGACGTTGATGTTATGGTCGTGTGTCTCATGGAGGAGGCTTGCACCCCATGTTGTTTTGCGTGGCACTATCGCAGCACAGGCCTACATTGATGTTTTAAGCACCTTCTTGCTTCTCACTGTTGAAGAGCAATTCGGAGATGGCGATTGCTTCTTTCAACATGATCGAGCACCTGTTCATAATGCATGTCGGAGTTGTTATACGACGATAACATTCCTGTAATGGAGTGGCCTGCATTGAGTCCTGACCTGAATCCTACAGAACACCTTTGGGATATTTTGGGACGCCGACTTCGTGCCAGGCCTCACCGGCCGACATCGATACCTGCCCTTATTGCAGCACTCAGTGAAGATTGGGCTGCCATTCCCCAAGAAACCTTCCAATACCTGACTGAACGTATGCCTGCGAGAATGGAAGCTGTCATCAAGGCTAATGTTGGGCCAAACACAATATTGAATTCCAGCATTACCGATGGAGGGTGCCACGAACTTGTAAGTCATTTTCAGCCAGGTGTCCGGGTAATTTTGATCACGTAGTGTATCTTTTGGTTTTGTTTCGCTTTATATCTGCTCGTCATCCACACTGTTACGAAAGATTCTAGCGTTGTGATAGTTTTCAGAACTCAAGTAAAGTGCTCCAATGCATTATTAATAAGGTTCTCGTAGGATAAACTGCAGTAGTCTTATATTAGCCTTTTTCCGAAATGCGGTGACAAATGACTTAGTAACTCTGCCGGTAGTCTCAAATCCTGACATTTGAGAACGGTGTTATGATTAGCGCATCAATTAGTGTCCAAAAAATCCCAAAGAATAGGTACACACGCAGTACATACAGAAAATACAAAGGCATTTTGTGACAAGTGTGGAAGTGGAAACGTACCCAGAAAATGTTATTCGAGTGTTATTTTGAATAACTTTATTGAAGTCGAAGAGTAGGCGTGAAATTAATACTGATACTTTTCCAGATTTTGCCTATGGTCATCTCTTTTTGATAGCATCAGTAAATTCTGAGGATCAAACGATATCAAAATCAAATACTTCTCACAGACTCATACATATTTGTCTTTACGTAAAAGTTCATTTCTCGTAGTTGCTTCCACTCTAGAGCGCCAAGAGTTTCTTTGGTCATATGTCTGGGAGCATTTTTGGGCACCATATCAAGTGGCGAGTGTTTTTGCAATCCCCAACAAATTTTTAATCTATGAAGCACTTTTATTAATCCTTCACCTGCACTTTTTACCGCAGGACCTTACCAAAGAGATTATCACGTAAGTATTAATTCACTATGGTGTATTAGTTGTTGGAAGTGTGCTGGAAGCATTTCAGACTATCTGTTTCCTTCCGTAAAATTGTCCCTATTCTAGAGCGAAATGAGTTCCGCAACTTTCCAAACAATTATCTTCTTTGTATGTACCATTCTATCAATAAAGCTTTGGTCTGCCTCTGACTCTTATGCAAGCCGTTATTCTAGTTGGTATCAGCTGCCAGAATTGTTGAATATCCTCCTGAGTGATATGGTGAAATATTCTATCGTCAAACTCCCACGCTGGTTTGAGGGCACTTCCCGTAATGATCCAAACGTTCTCCCATGTCTGGCCAAGGCAGGGTCTGGCAATTAGAAGACCAGTAGTAGAAACTCTCTAGAAGATCACTAGTAGAAACTCTCTCAGTGTGCTATCGGGCATTATCCCGCCGAAATGTAAGCACAGGATGGCTTTCCACGAACGCAACCAAACGGGGCGTACAATATCGTCAACGCACTGCTATACTGTAAGGATACAAAGGATGACAACCAAAGTTGCCTGCTATGAAATGAAATGGCATCCCAGACTGTCACTCCTGGTTGTCCGACAGTATGGCGAGTGGCAACAAGGTTGGTATCCCCCCACTGTCCGGGGTATCTCCAGATACGTCTTCGGCTTGAAATCTCATTCACTGGAGTAAAAATGTCTTCAGTGATGAGTCCCGCTTTGAATGGAGACTCGAAGACCGGTGAAGCTGTGCCTGGAGACACTCTTGATATTTACTATTACAGCAAAGATAAATATGTTTGCATTTTGCCACTTTAAGATTCTTGCCAGACAACTGGATCTTCAAATTATTTATAAGATCAAACTGCGCAACAGTACAATCAGAACGTCACTGAAAAAGTGAGCTGCTTAATTTTGTTTTGGCTCCTCTAGTGGCGTGCTACAGTGCTACGGTGCTTCACAATAAGTTAAATCGGTGTACTATAGCCTGGGAAACGAGGATGCCCCAAGCTCAAACCAAGACTGGCTAACAGTATAAAGAAGCATTACAGGAAATAAGAACGAAAACAAACGCTATATCTTGCTTTAAGGGCTAATTTTTTGGCATGGTTTACCCTCTGCTTAAGATTACTCACGTGACCTTTGTCATAGGTCGATAACTGACACTTAAGCTTCACCCAGAGATACTCATTCTTATATAATAATCCGTGAAGACCTGTACGGCAGTTTTGACCTTCCTTGGTTTTTGTGAAAAGTAGCCCGTAGCACGCAGACGATTCTACCCGGCAGCCCGCTATCCTCCGCTCAGAGCGGACTTGCCAGAAGCTAGCAGCGTCGCCTGTAACTGTCCCCAACTGCTGCTGGCAGCTGTCGCCTCCATTACTGTCCGACGCTGGGGCTGCCTACTCGCCGGATATCGGGCCCTAACAAGGTGCCGCCCGAGCAGGTGTCTTCTAGGAACGGCGGTGTAAGTAATTTCCTCTAGCAAATAGTAAGTAAAAAATGAAGAACGGCTAGAGTAAAGCAGGTAGCAGACCGTATGAATATACATTGTCCTCCCAAGGAAATCCGAGACTGATTTTATTCCTGTCATATAAGTGAGTCAGAGCAGGAACTATGCTGGCAACTTCAACTGACAACTGTAAATAATAGATGTGCATTCGACCATCGACTTGTCAACAGGCCGCGTTACGTAGTGGACGTGCGGACGCAGTGTGTCAACTTCGCTGCGTTGCATTTCGCAATGGAGCGACAAATTCTATATCAAGTGTTCAAGGCGTTCTGTAGAATTTTTTGAAGAAGAGAAAAGTGTGTGTAAATTTTGTCTCTCATACTTGCCTGCAGACAAAAAAAGAAAAGAAGGAAAGAAAGAAAACCCCAAGTGGATGCCTGCGAGCACTTGATTGAAATACAAAATGCGGACAATTCTTTTTCTGGACGAAACCGACGTAGGTGACGAGACTTGGTGTTATCATTTCGAACATGTCACAAAACAACGAAGTTCGGAAATTTACATGAAGGTTTAAGGCTTTGGTGGCATAATCAACATTCAAGTCAAAGTGGTGCACGAGCTGAACTACATCCCAAAGAAGGAATTTTTTGACAGTTTCACATATTTTTATGTACGTTTAGCCCGTAGTAATCGTGTGTGGTGGAAGACTCTGTAGGACAGCTGAAGCATTGACACCATTTCTCTAAAAGTTTTGTTAATTCGTCTCGATATCTTTTGTACCGATAGATTAAGTGTTTGATACAAAACTTTAAACATACTTTAATGAATACATTACTTGGTAAAAGACTCTCGTAATGAAGGATAAGAAACGCGTAAATATCTGGTATTCTATCAAAATTTAAATATTGCGAACTTTATTTTTATGTGTACAGCCTTTGTTACATAATATCTATAGCTCCCAGAGAGACATTAATATACATGTAAATGAAAAATTTTCCAGAACTATGTTACTGAGTATATAATATCTACAGTCCGTACAAAAAGCACAAAAAGTTCTAGTAAGAGCTCATAGTTGGGCTTTACAAAAAGCAAGAATCGTATAATTAATAGCTCCAACTGAAAATAGAAAGGTAAAAGTCAGTTGTAATGTAGTTGAACACCTGGACCTAGGTTAAAGCTGAATGTTTGACATTCGTGTCATCTGGTCACGACGTAAGTGTTAGAACACGTAGTGGTCGAATTGTAAGAGCATTACAGTATACCTGAAATCACACATGAGTGCGGCTTTACCATTTTACATCGAAATAATCCCACTGCACTGAGGTGACCAAAGACATTGCATAACGATATGCACATATACAGCTGGTGGTAGTAGCGCGTACACAAAGTATAAAACGGCAATGCATTGGCAGAGCCGTTATTTGTAGTTAGGTGCTTCGTCTGGAAAGGTATCCGACGTGACTATCGCCATGCTGCGAGAATTAAAAGACTCTGAACGCGGAAGTGGTTGAATCTACACGCATGGGACAATCCATTTCGGAAATCGTTAGGGAATTCAGTATTGCAAGATCTACAGTGTCGGCATTATCTCTCACCACGGACAAGGCAGTGGTAGGGTAGGAGTCAGAAGTTGAATTACTTGCAAGGGGTAGAGGGACCGGGGGAGGTACGTAGGAAAACAGGCAGAGGTTGTGGAGGGGTAGAGACCAAGGAACTGGACGGGTGGGAACGGCGGGGAACAAAGGAGGGAGAGGATGGAGGAAATGTTGCTCCAATGGTACATTCTCGCTAACTTTATATAACAAACATAATAACATTAAAATTACATTACAACAGAAATTAATGTGTTTTTTGTCATTACAATATTAGCTTTTATAATGAAATATTGTACACCATTTTGCTGAAACCTCTTCAATATGTTTACAAGTATAACAAAATCATTAAAGCATATTACTAAGTGGGGAATGGGGTGGGGGAAGGAAGGGGGAGGGACAAGAGGAGGAAAGGGGATCGAAACTGCAATATGCAGAACATAACATTACTCAAATACAATATGACTCTATGTAACAGTATTCAACTACATATTATTTCAACAGGAAGTATTGTCTGCATAACCCAAATACAATAGTAAGAAATGAACAGTTCTTTTAGTTTGAATTAAAATGAAATATGAATTTCAAAGCTGAAACCCATTGGTACCAAAGATGGTCATGTCTAAGTGACAGGACATCAGAAAGAAAGTTCTTAGCCATCAAGACGTTTCCATGGAACTACAACACCCGAAGTCTGGACGATCACATACATTAAAAATGAAAGACTTCATCAGTCGATTGGGAGAAATTGTCCTTAGTCGGGCTGTTGATAAACGTGAATCTTTGGTTTTTAACAAGAAAGGACGCTATGCACGCTTTAATGACAGATAGTTTTAACAGGTGGTGAATTTCATACAATACGATTCCCAGTTGTGGTAGGATAAAGTGTAAGAACTATTCCGAGTATTTTTTCAGAATAACGCGAGGTTCTGAGATGGCTGTAGTGAAAAGTGGAAAGCGAATTCAATCCTTAATGGGTAGAAAAGCTCAATGATGCAGTCTGAGATCGAGTAACTACTACCATGTACGTTTTTTGAACATTAATTTCGTCATCTGTAAAGATAATGACGGTTAGATTAACAACATTGGATGCAAAATAAAAATTTTTCGCTTCAGCGCAGCCTGCAAAGTTAGCAGGGCTCTTTAATTTCAAAAGTTTCCGTTCTTGCCTCTCGAATATATCGTACTTATCATTTCCAATAGCAGCAGAAAGCATTATTGATCAACAGACGAGTATAAGCTCTTGCTATGTACCTAGTCACCTAGTCTACATCTGACTTTAAGGAACTTCTCCCTTTATTATTAGTGTGTTAAAAACAATTATGTCACTATCAAGTGGCCTAAGGGGAGTCTAACACTCCACGATTAAACTGGACTTGTAGATAACAATGGGAATATTTCTACAGAAAGGCGTACTCGTCTCTAATTTATACTTTTATCCTTTACTTGTGTCACTAGCACTGGGATAGGACGGGGGAAATTACATCTTCATTATAAAACCTATAAAATGCTGCATGTCTCCCCACTCTCTGTGCAAATTCTCCTGTACTCTACTGTGGTAGCCCTGTTTCTGCGCAGCATGCTTCACCAGTCACAGCCACTGGCACTTCCATCATGCGCTTCTACTGGTGTTTTTTTTTTTTTTTTTTTTTTTTTTTTTTTGCAGCCAGTACCTCTGCGGGAATTTCCATAGTGAGGCGTAGGTGGGGGACTGCTCCCACTAGACACACACACAAGTGTGTGAACAAGTCGCGGTGGCAGTGGGCGTATCGATAGGGGGTCTGTTCTATGACCTCTCGATACTTGCGTAGGCGCTGGTGATGCACCGAATGCTGCAGGGACCAGGAGATTGAAAATAAATGCTAACAGTTGGAGAGAAGTGCAATATTTAAAAAGAAAATCCGGGCTGATAAGTTTCAGAAGCATTCGTAGGATTTGTGATGCACTGTGAGTGTTTATTCTTGATGTACCGTAGTGTAATATTCTCCAAAAATCCAGTCACCTCTCAGCGGTAGCATTTCGACATTGCTTAGTGTATTTCGACTTCTAGACCTTAGAAGACATCCCTACACACTCTTCTCCACATGCTATCACCCTCACATGTTATCCTTTGTATTACGAACAGTACAGTAGAAACTTTTTCTGACAGGAGATCACGTACGGCAGAGTACATTTGGGAAAACATATTGGCACCCACCCCTCAACCCTGTCCGATATGCATCTGTCTTTGCGGACCATCCCACACCACACCTCACCACGCTGGAGAGATCAAGAAGTTCATGCAGGCCTAAGCCACTTACATTCTACTTCTGTAAAATTAATTCTTAATCGTCAGTAATGATATATTATTGCTAAAATTTCAGCCTCCTGACATACTTTTGCTACCTCTCTAGACCTATGCACATGCTTTGGTCCCAAACTTTAAACACCACGAAAGTCCTACCCAATGCCGATACAGAAACTCCAGCGTCCACTAACAAGACATGGGTCGCCGACAAACATGTTTGATGGACTTTCCTTCTCTCATAAAACATATCTTTTATCCTTCCCAACCCCTCCTCTGGGAATCGAAAAAAACTTAATTTTACTTAAATTTCTTCACGAAAACTGAACTTCCGCTACTTTTTTAAGGAACTGATGCACGATACTGTCTTAATTAAAACTACCGTGTTCGATATATAGAATTTGCCGTTCCAACGTACATCCCCCTGATTTTGAAATGATATTTGTGTATTATCGTTAGCACATCTTTCTTTCCGTAACTATTACATTACAATTTCGCAGATCGATCAAGTGTGTACTTGACGATCGTTATTTTTTATTGTAGACTCAAACTATTGCCAGAACTACGAAATCGGTAGGCTCCCATATGATCGCAATGTAAAATGTAGTTTTTTCACTGCGACGTTGAATGGAAAGGCAAATTAGTATTTCTCCAGAGGAAAAATCAAAGACGCCTTGCTGCTTCACCTTTAAACCGCATTATATCTGATTTCAAGTACGGTAGAGTATATATCGCCCTCACTTCGACACAGCACCAACTCATCCCCCGTTAGTTGACTAACAGAGCGCTGTGAAATGTACTTTGTGCATATTGTATTTGGCGAAAGGTTTGTAGACATGTACATATGTTTTGTAGGAACTCGAACGGATTTCAGTTAAAGAAATACAACAGATTTCCAAAACGATCCTAGTGTCCATCCAGGGACGGTACCGAAAAACAAATTCGCAACACACACATGGCACTTTATGGTCTGTGACAGAGAACATAATAACACCGACCCTGCTCCATTCACCTTAAGCATCCGAAATTTCACAAGACGTGTGTACGAGGAACTAACACATCATCTGCAACATTCTATCCTGGAATTTTTTCTCGTCAGTCAATACCTCACCGTGATCCACAACACCTTCCTTCATCAACTTCTACACCTTCATGACTAGTCTGAAATTCAAAATTAAGTGCCTAGCAGAGGTTTATCGAACCACCTTCATGCTACTTCTCTACTAAATGGTTCAAATGGCTCTGAGCACTATGGGACTTAACATCTGAGGTCATCAGTCCTCTAGAAGTCAGAGCTACTTAAACCTAACTAACCTAAGGACATCACATACATCCAAGCCCGAGATAGGATTCGAACCTGCGTCTGTAGCGATCCCGTGGTTCCAGAATGAAGCGCCTAGAACCGCTCGGCCACATTTCTCTACCATTCTGCTGGCTACCAACACGCAAAAACGGGCACTTAAATCTTTTAGTGTGAGGTCTGATTTCTACTGCTTTCTTATAATGTACTTTTTCCCATACAGTAGATGGGCGCCAACGAAGAGATTTTGCACACTGAAAGATGGTGACTGAAATTTCAATGGAAGATTCTGTTGCAACGAAAACGCCTTTGTTTTCGTGATTACCATCCCAATTCGTGTATCATATCCGTTTCACTGTCCCCTATATTTCGTGACAATACAAAACGAGGTGCCAATCTTTGAACTTCCTCCGTCAGTCCTGTCTGATGCTAATTCCACAACGTACAGCAGTACTCCAGAAGTGAGCGGACACTGTAGTGCAAGTAGTCACTTTAGTAGACCTGATGCATTTTCTAAGTGTTCTGCCAATAAATCGCAGTCTTTGGTTTGGTTTCCCCACAAGATATTATGTATAATCGTTCCAGTATAGGTTATTCGTAACTGTAATCCCAAAGTATTTAGTTGAGCTGACAGCTTTTGTATTTGTATGATGTGATGTGTAACCGACATTTAGCGGATTCCATTTAGTACTCTTGTGTATGACATCACCCTTTTTATTGTTTAAAGCAAATTGTCAGTTTTAGATCCTTAGAGATATCTACTCTAAATCATTTTGACACCTGTTTTGATTATCTGAAGACTTTAAAAGTCGGTAAAAGACAGTATCACATGCAAACAATCTATGAGGGTTTGTATCCTAAATCGTTTATATAGATCAGGAACAGCATAGGGAACGCCAAATATTACTTCTATTTTACTCGATGACTTTCCGATAATTGCTGAGACCTTTCTGCAGAAATCACGAATATAGTCGCACAAATGAGACGATATTCCACGGGCACGCTATTTGATCTGAAGTCGCATGTGAGTCGCTTTTGAATCTCTTCTGGAAATGTAAAACTAAGGATTCAGTTTGACATCCCCTACCGATAGCACTGATTACTTTAGTTGTGTTTCACAAGACCGATATTTTCTGAATCCGTGTTGGCTATTTGTCAGTAAAATGCTTCCATCGAGGTAATTCATAATGTTCAAACACCATATACGTTCCAAAATCCTACGGAAAATCGATATTAGTGATATGCATCTATAGTTCTGTGGCTTACTGCTCTTTCTATTATATAGTATTAATGTGCCTTGAGAAACATACCAAACTTTAGGTATGGATCTTTCGTGGAGCGACTGCTTGTTTGTGATAGCTAAGAATGGAGCTACTGCACCAGCATACTCTGAAAGGAACTTGAGTAGCATACAACATGCAGCGGAGGCTTGGCTGTATTACATGATTTAAGCTACGTTACTCATGTTGGTTGATATTATTAATTGGAATTGTGGAATATTTACTTCGTCATCTTTGATGAAGGAATTTCTGAAAACCGTGGTTAGTAAGTCAGCTTTAGTGACACTATCATCACCATTGTAATGGCGCAGTGAAGGTATTAACTCCGTCTTGCCACTGGTGTGCTCTACATACAACCAAAATCTCTTTCGGTTTTCTGCCCAATTTAAAAAAAATGGCTCTGAGCACTATAAGACTTTGCTTCTGAGGTCATCAGTCCCCTATAACTTAGAAATACTTAAACCTAACTAACCTCAGGACATCATACACATCCATGCCCGAGGCAGGATTCGAACTTGCGACCGTAGCGGTCGCGCTTTTCCAGACTGTAGCGCCTAGTGCCCGATTTCGAGAGAAAGTTTTGCTGTAGGAACTATTAAAAATACCTCGCACTGAATTTCGCGCTAAATTTCGAACTTCTCTGACACTTCCACCATCTCGAGAGTTTCGCGTTCTTTTAAAGTTAGCAAGCGTCTTTCGCTGCTTCTGCAACGATGCTCCTGTCCTTTTTTTTCCATGGGGGATCCGCACCATCTCTATTAATTTATTCGGTATAAATGACTCACTTGATTCCGTTTCTTTGCGTTTAAAGTAAATCTGGTCTAGGCTTACAAAGACTGGAACGAGTGTAGACTATCTCATGCAGGCGTTAAGCGAATTTTTATACTTTTTTTTTAAGATGTAGTTAACGTACATGTTGGTTGTGCTTCGATGTTATGGTATTCAGTTTCGCTACAACATTCTCGTGTTCATTAATCCCTATATCCGTCATATGCTCCCAATACGCTCAGGATTAATTGTTGACCACTTCTACGGGCTCTTGAACAAGTTGTTCAAAATATTTTCCGAGGAAGCATTTAGTACGATTTCAGAAGACATTTATGTCTCCCACCGACTTTTAACAAATACTCTCCCCAACATATCGAGGGTAGACTGAAGTCACCACCTACTATAATGATAAGATTGGGGTACCCGTTTAAAATGAGGTTCAAGTTCTTTATGAAATATTCAGCAGCTGTATCATCTGAGTAGATAGTTCGGATAAAGGAATGAAATATTAAATTATTCCTGTTGTCAAGTACCACCTCTATCCATTGTAACTTGCAGAAGCTACAAATTCCGACAGCACTAATCATTCTTTCTGAACAGGGTTAGCACCTTTGTAAAAATCACGGCTGAACTTATTAGCCAACTTCCCGTACCTATAACAACTGAGCTTCAGTGTTTTCTAATAGTGCTCGGAGCTTTGGTTCTTCCCAACATAGCTACCACTATATACAACTACCATACCGATTGTTCCAAGGCCTATTACCTTCCGTGTTTCCTCTGCTCCCACTTAGACTAACGCCCTTTCCGTACTTTCCCGAGACCCTCTAATGTACTAAGTAACCGCCTGGTTCGCTCCACACAGCCGCAGCTAATCACGTATCATGTACCTCAGATGCTCGTTGTTGATCATCCTCATAAAATTCTCGCACTGAGTAAACTGTCGTATGAAAAAACGCTCAGCTGTTTTGTTAATCCATTGTCCACTACGCTTAGAAGAAGCGACAAAGAAAATCCCTATACTTTCAATAGCAGCCCCTTTATTACAGTATTGCCATGTGATATTGCTTTTCACCATATTCCTGCCATAAACAAACCTCCTACGAAAACTGCAATCGTCGGTGTATGCCATTTGCATCTCCAAAACACATTTCCCGGACTTTGGAACGCAATTTACATATCGTCGTCAGCGCTTCTCTATTTCTGTAATCGTTACATTATAGTTTGGCAATCGTGGGAGATCGTACTCGTCTATCGACGTCTTTTTGTTTTTTTACCGCACTCAAAACTCTTGCCACGTCTACGAGAATGTAGCACAAGGCAAATCTATAGCTCTTCTCAGCAAGGATCAAAGAAGCTTTGCTGATGCACCTCTAAATCGCATGACGTCTCACTTCAACTATAGTACAATATATCTCCCCCACATGGACCCAGCACCAACGTAACCGCCTTTAGTTAACTAATAGAGCTCTATGTGATCTATATTGTGCACATGCTCTTGATGAAATGTATGTAGACAACTTCGTGTGTTGTACAGGATTTAAAGTGATTTCGATGGAAGAAACACAACTACTTTTCAGAAAGATCTTACGCTACTGGCCATTAAAATTGCTACACCAAGAAAAAAATGCAGATGATAAATGGGTATTCATTGGACAAATATACTATACTAGAACTGACATGTGATTACATTTTCAACAATTTGGGTGCATAGATCCTGAGAAATCAGTACCCACAACTACCATGTCTGGCCGTAATAACGGCCTTGATAGGCCTGGGTATTGAGTCAAACTGAACTTGGATGGCATGTTACGGGTGCAGCTACAGGGTGTTTCAAAAATGACCGGTATATTTGAAACGGCAATAAAAACTAAACGAGCAGCGATAGAAATACACCGTTTGTTGCAATATGCTTGGGACAATAGTACATTTTCAGGCAGACAAACTTTCGAAATTGCAGTAGTTACAATTTTCAACAACAGATGGCGCTGCGGTCTGGGAAACTCTATAGTACGATATTTTCCACATATCCACCATGCGTAGCAATAATATGGCGTAGTCTCTGAATGAAATTACCCGAAACCTTTGACAACGTGTCTGGCGGAATGGCTTCACATGCAGATGAGATGTACTGCTTCAGCTGTTCAATTGTTTCTGGATTCTGGCGGTACACCTGGTCTTTCAAGTGTCCCCACAGAAAGAAGTCACAGGGGTTCATGTCTGGCGAATAGGGACGCCAATCCACGCCGCCTCCTGTATGTTTCGGATAGCCCAAAGCAATCACATGATCATCGAAATATTCATTCAGGAAATTAAAGACGTCGGCCGTGCGATGTGGCCGGGCACCATCTTGCATAAACCACGAGGTGTTCGCAGTGTCGTCTAAGGCAGGTTGTACCGCCACAAATTCACGAAGAATGTCCAGATAGCGTGATGCAGTAATCGTTTCGGATCTGAAAAATGGGCCAATGATTCCTTTGGAAGAAATGGCGGCCCAGACCAGTACTTTTTGAGGATGCAGGGACGTTGGGACTGCAACATGGGGCTTTTCGGTTCCCCACATGCGCCAGTTCTGTTTATTGACGAAGCCGTCCAGGTAAAAATAAGCTTCGTCAGTTAACCAAATGATGCCCACATGCATATCGCCGTCATCAATCCTGTGCACTATGTCGTTAGCGAATGTCTCTCGTGCAGCAATGGTAGCGGCGCTGAGGGGTTGCCGCGTTTGAATTTTGTATGGATAGAGGTGTAAACTCTGGCGCATGAGACGATACGTGGACGTTGGCGTCATTTGGACCGCAGCTGCAACACGGCGAACGGAAACCCGAGGCCGCTGTTGGATCACCTGCTGCACTGGCTGCGCATTGCCCTCTGTGGTTGCCGTACGCGGTCGCCCTACCTTTCCAGCACGTTCATCCGTCACGTTCCCAGTCCGTTGAAATTTTTCAAACAGATCCTTTATTGTATCGCTTTTCGGTCCTTTGGTTACATTAAACCTCCGTTGAAAACCGTCTTGTTGCAACAACACTGTGTTCTAGGCGGTGGAATTACAACACCAGAAAAATCCTCTGTTCTAAGGAATAGACCATGTTGTCTACAGCACACTTGCACGTTGTGAACAGCACACGCTTACAGCAGAAAGACGACGTACAGAATGGCGCACCCACAGACTGCGTTATCTTCTATATCTTTCACATCACTTGCAGCGCCATCTGTTGTTGAAAATAGTAACTACTGTAATTTCGAAAGTTTGTCCGCCTGAAAATGTACTGTTGTCCCAAGCATATTGCAACAAACGGTATATTTCTATCGCTGCTCGTTTAGTTTTTATTGCCGTTTCAAATATACCGGTCATTTTTGAAACACCTTGTATCTGCCCATGCAGCTTGAACACGATACCACAGTTCATCAAGAGTAGTGACTGGCGTATTGTGACGAGCCAGTTGCTCGGCCACCATTGACCAGACGTTTTCAATTCGTGACAGATCTGGAGAGTATGCTGGCCAGGGCAGCAGTCGAACATTTTCTGTATCCAGAAAGGCTCGTACAGGACCTGCAACATGCGGTCGTGCATTATCCTGCTGAAATGTAGGGTTTCGCAGTGATCGAATGAAGGGTAGAGGTACGGGTCGTAACACATCTGAAATGTAACGTCCACTATTCAAAGTGCCGTCAATGCAAACAAGAGGTGACCGAGACGTGTAACGAATGGCACCCCATACCATCACACCGGGTGATACGCCAGTATGGCGATGACGAATACACGTTTCCAATGTGAGTTCACCGCGATGTCGCCAAACACGGATGCGACCATCATGATGCTGTGAACAGAACCTGGATTCATCCGAAAAAAGGACGTTTTGCCATTCGTGCACCCAGGTTCGTCGTTGAGTACACCACCGCAGGCGCTCCTGTCTGTGATGCAGCCTCAAGGGTAACCGCAGCCATGGTCTCCGAGGTGATAGTCAGTGCTGCTACAAACGTCGTCGAACTGTTCAAAAAATTGTTCAAATGGCTCTGAGCATTATGGGACTTAACTGCTGTGGTAATCAGTCCCCTAGAACTTAGGACTACTTAAACCTAACTAACCTAAGGACAACACACACATCCATGCCCGAGGCAGGATTCGATCCTGCGACCGTAGCAGTCACGCAGTTCCAGACTGTAGTGCCTAGAAACGCACGGCCACTCCGGCCGGCATCGAACTGTTCGTGCAGATGATTGTTGTCTTGCAGACGTCCACATCTGCTGTCTCAGGGATCGAGGCGTGCTTTCACGAACCGTTACAGCCATGAGGACAAGATGCCTGTCATCTCGACTGCTAGTGATAGGAAGCCGTTGGGACCCAGCACGGTATAACATCCACGATATATATATATATATATATATATATATATATATATATATATATATATATATATATTACGAGTGGAATATGAACGTGTGGATAATATTCATTCAATTATGTAATTATTTCTTAAAAGACGATAATTATGTAAAACAGAGACAATATTTGTGTCACCTTCTTTGTTAATCTATGTCATTTTTTCTTTTGTTTTGTACCCTTTTGTCGTCTTCTTCTGATGTACATCGCCGATGCAAGACGCGAATCGCTTTGAGGTCTGTTAAATGAAAAACATTTAATGTAAAATTATTGTACTTTTACGTTCATTTGCTGGTAAAACAAATCGAGCCAAATACGTTAAAACGACTTATAATTAATTATTGAAAATTCACTTCCTCTTTTAATTATAATTTTGTATTTGTTGTTTTATCATAGCTGCAAGAAGCGCAGCCATTGTTAGTTGCGATTATATAGCAACTTCGTCCTTCTAGTTGAAAATAGTATGGGTTTGTGTTAAACTAATTTGCAAAAAATTTAATAATTTTTTTTATTGGTGTCATCAATTTAAATGATTTAAATGATTTATTGGGAAAAGGAAAATCCTAATTAGAAAAGAAATCCTCTATCTTTAGTTGGCCGCCATCTTAACTTTTATTACATCGGCAATTTTAAATTACTTGAAACTGCAAACTTCCAATATTCCGATGTGTAATTAATAAATGTGCACCGGTGGTACTGAACTCTATTTATAAAAGAAAAAATTAATCGAATCAGACTGCATTTTCTAAGAACAGTACTGATGGTATTTATCGTTGAACAAGATTTCATTGCTGATGTATGTGGCCAAAATTAAACTTCGCACGAATCACGGAGGGAAATATTTCTGGTAGCATACGTCAGTGTTGTGTGCGGGGGTTATTCTGTGGTTCCTTCTCATGATCAGTTTGCTAAGAATAATTAAATCCATCGAAGACAAAAAATTATAAAAGCTCTGATATACGATCTGTAATTTTAGCGATATGAACACAGCTTACAGTCAACATTATTACACCACGTCAGGTGGAATTCTTGTGCAATTTGAACAAAATAATTATCCGGGAGAAGTTGTAATATGAATAATGCATTATACATGTGTATAATATTGTCAGTGTCATTTACAAATCAAATCAATGCAGCTGCTAAAAAAATACCATAGAGTATCGCATCATTCATATTCATAGCACTTGCCAGTGATAATGATACACGAAAACCGCCACAACGGCCCTCCGTATTACCCTCCTGAACCCACTGATTCCATATTCTGCTAACAGTCATTGGATCTCGACCAACGGGAGCAGCAATGTCGGGATACGATAAACCGCAATCGTGATAGGCTACAATCCGACCTTTATCAAAGTCGGAAACGTGATGGTACCCATTTCTTCTCCTTACACGAGGCATCACAACAACGTTTCACCAGGCACCTCCGGTCAACAGCTGTTTGTGTTTGAGAAATCGTTTGGAGACTTTCCTCATGTCAGCACGCTGTAGGTGTCGCCACCGGCGCCAACCTTGTGTGAATGCTCTGAAAAGCTAATCATTTGCATATCACAGCATCTTCTTCCTGTCTGTTAAATTTCGCATCTGTACCACGTCATCTTCGTGGTGTAGCAATTTTAATGGGCAGTAGTGTATTATCTACACAGGGATTAAACTGAAAAATCAAACCAGTATTGCGCGCTTGGCGCTTTATGGTGTGTATCGGAGAGAACAGTATCACCCTTCCTACTCCATTGACTCTGGACATCCGTCATTCCTCAGCGTAGTCATTTCACGAGACATGAGGGCGGTGAAGAAACATATCGGCCAAACCTTGCTCTCCCGGCCACCAATATGCGTAACGCCTCTCTTGTGGTATGGCCTATACCTCACAAGTTCGTTGTCGACCATCCTTGTAATATTGTCGCACTGACTAAATTATCCAACGGCGAAACGCTTAGCTCTTTCCTTAATCTATGGCCAACTACACTTAGTAGTGACAAAGAAATCGCCTCTACTTTCGCTCGCGGCTCATTTTTGTCTAGTGATTCGTGGTGCCGCTTTTTCCCGTATTGTTGCCATTAACAACTCTTACAGCCATACTAACATATAAATGTGAAAGTAACTACGTTACGTCTTCACTCATAAACCGTTGAACCGGTATCCATGACATTTGGCGTGCTACAGCATTAACAATGAGGAAGAAGATATGCTACTTTACAAACTGTATAGTGCAAGATATTAATTGATTTGAAGAATATTACGCAAGGTAAACTAAAATACTTACTCTTTGAATAATCTATTTATTTTTTCGCTTTGAACTTCATCATATTTATGAGAATACTCTTATTGGTTCATGTCTTTCACGTAATATGATCCAGCGTAATCAGTACAATCCTTATTCAATTCTCAACGTGTTTAATTCGTACTTCCATACTAAAACCTGTGTTATTAATTGCGAAATTAACTCACGCTGTTACATTCTTATGACTCTAGCGCTGGACCGATTCCGATAGTATTTAGTATGGAGACAGCTTCAACTCTGAGAAGATCACACGCTCCTTTAGAGAGCTGTACCTTTTTGAGCATTATTTACATTACGTAACGAAATAATAAGCAACTAGTGGCATACAAGAAGTTTAATTTCCTTGCTGGTTTCGCGCACTTCGTGCCCTTCTTCAGAAGATAAAGAAAGAAAATTTTCTTTATGCAAACGGCTGCTTATTACTTCTTTGTATACAACTGCAATTGCTGAGAATGGATACAATACTTACATTACTAACATTTTTAAATATGGTATGCCTGAGTGGCATACAGACGACAGTGGCGAAATGGTCGCGACTCTTTGCGACTATAGATAATTCTGTAATGGTGTAAATCCATTGTTACTGTGCGTGTGGCTGGCATAGCTGGAGAATTTTCGTGGAGATACAATAAAATCTTACAGAAGGCCCGATAATTTTAATTAAACATTTTACTATAAGCGTCGCAAACGTTAAGTCTAATTTAGAGCATAGTTCTAAGCCTAGACTGCAAGAGTTGCTCGAATCCAAATAACCTCCGAGCTATCTCGTGTCCGCCGGAACATGAATTTAGAACGTCAGGCGCCCTTAATAGCTACGGAGGCATTAGAACAGCCACAAGTCCGTCGCGTTTAGGACCCTGAGTGTCACGCATCTGTTACAGCTTCCAAGACACTTGAAGACTCACAACGAGTTCGTTATTTTAAGGCTGTAGGGCAAACAGAGAATAGTATTTTTACATGTGAGGTGATGAGGGTGAATTTGATTGTGATCTATTAACTGACTGTGTTAATGATAAATTAGTAATTATAGTGGAAGTATCAAAAATGTAGGCACGATAACGTACCAAAATTGAAGGAGAAGCGGTTGGTTGGTGTTGCTGTGGAAGCAAAATCTCACGTCCAGTACCAGGTGAGCTAGAGAAATTCCTAGAAACTCTACTTCTGCACGGATGAAATGAATCGAGGCATCTTTCTAAATATAATTAGAAAATATAATGCACACTTTCAGATTAGACATACAGAAAAATAACAGAAACACCTTTATTAACAACCAACATACCAGCACCGCATACATTTTTGAACATCGTCTCTACACCACTGTACACACATATACAGACATCTCGTAAAATTACTAGCTTACTTACTTATCATCACACATCATAACAAAATTACTGATATGTGAACGAAGCACCGGGTAACACCTAGCATATTATAAAAGCGTAAAGACGTGTGTGTGTGTGTGTGTGTGTGTGTGTGTGTGTGTGTGTGTGAGAGAGAGAGAGTGTGTGCGTGCGTATGTGTGTGTGTGTGTGTGTGTGTGTGTGTGTGTGTGTGTGTGTGTGTGTACTAGTACGTGTTTTACTCCTTCACGCTGAATCAGGTGGATGGATTTGGATGGAATTTGGAATGAAGATAGCTTATACTCAGAAGTAACACACAGGCTACCTCGTATACACCTAAAATCAAAGGGGAAGGAGTTGGGGGAGAAGAAATGTAGTCCATAACGCCTGAATTGCCGCTGCTTATTCATCCAGTATTTCGGATTGAGAGCACTCAGTCAACTGCAACGAACTTTACACGTAATATCAATAATTCGCTGACGAATTGCACAAAATGAAGTAATCAAAGAAAAAAGTTCATTGCTGACTACATTATCGCAGTTGGTGCAGTGAAACGGTCGCATTCAGCATACTTTTTAATTTACTACTCATTTACTAGTAACTGTTTTTGCGACTTACTTCACAGACAGCAGCCACATATACCACTGGATGTATCTGCAAAATTATATCATCATACAACGCATAGTTATAAACGACGTCAAAAAAAAAAAAAATTCAGGAGGGAGAAATATCTGCAAAGATACCTTTGAAATATTTTAAATATTGGTAAAATAGATGTAACATGTGCGTATTCAGGCAACACCATGGGTAAAATACTCACCCTAAACCCCTGGAACAATTTCAGCGAAATTTGATAGGCGTGTTAGTTATTATCTGGAACGAAAAACCTTGAGGGTACGAACAACCAGCCATCTATTGGGTGGGGTGGTGATGTGGTGACAGAAAGGGGTGGAGGAGATGGATACAGATAGGCGGGAGAAGGATATGGTCAGAGAGAGGGAGAGGAGGAAATGGAAAGAAAAAGTGATGAAGAGGAGATAGGGGCAGGAGGAGGTGTACATTCTCTGAGGGAGGTGCGGGAAGAGGAGATGGACGGAGAGGGAGGAGGGTAAAATGGACACTGGAGGAGGAGTAGATGGACAGAAAGACGGACAGAATGATTAAGAGAAGATGGACAGAGAGAGGGAAAAGGCGACAGACTAATAGGAGATTGCAATGAATTCATCCCAGGCAACGGCAGGTACTCATGCAAGCAGAGAACAATACGTCTCGGCACATGCTTCACAAATACGTATTGCTACAGATTTCTGGCTCTCCATGCACACTGAAATAATTATGATCTTTTCCCTGTAAATATCAACTTACGACGGTGGTCATACGTTGGTGTGCTTGCAGAGGTAGCGTCCCAGAAGTGTATTTCTTGATAAATAACACATAGCAGAAATTGTTTAACATTGGATATTGGTTTAATTTGTTAAAATATCGCATTGTGATAAATTTTAAACATTAAGAGTCTCGTAGCTACGTGTGCCTTAACATGGAAACTTTTGTATTTGAAAAACGGGGAGGAAGTCAGTAAACCTGCAAAAATGTCCCTCAAAATAGAAAATAACAATAAGGGGAGGTAGTAATACATTGGAATGATTGCAAAAAATGCCACTGACCACAATACTCTGCTGCAAATAGTGTAAATGAAATTGCCAATAAGATCTGAATTTGCTGCTGCTCTTGCTATTCACCGACTTGTGTACACGACACCAGTACTAACTTCACCTGATGACTGCGCTGATGCAGAGGAGAGTGCTGGTGGTACAGCACCTGTAGAGACGTACTAAAGGATTGTGGGAGAGGAGTCCGGGTGTCCGTCATTTTAGGTGATAAATAAAGGTTGTTAAGATTAGAATAAATCATTTTGTTACGAATAAATCTTGCATAAACATTAGAGAAGCTACTGGCGGAATTGAAGCTGTGAGGACTGGTCTTGAGTTGTATTTGGGTAGCTCTTATGATAGAGCACTTGCCCACGAAAGGGAAAGGCCCAAGTTGAAGTCTCGGTCCGGTACGCAGTTTTAATCTGTCAGGAAGTTTCAAAACTTAGGGTTGTGGCCCTGTTGGATGAGAAGTAATGGCAAATAAGTTGATGTTTATGAGCAGTAAGTTAGATTATGTGAAAAGCATTTGCTCATTGTTTGACGTTTGCATAAGCAAAAGTAAGAGTGCAGGTGAGCAGCTTCTTTACAGTGGGATCAAAAATAATTAGATTTCTTTAAACAATGGCACTAGGCCAAGTGGTAGGTTTGTTTATTTAAGGAGAGAAATCCTCCCCATTATTTCAGGAGCAGCATTGATCTACTTCTTATTTGTGCCCCATTATGTCTTTTATAAAACTAGCTCAAAGCTTACTAATTAGCCAGATATCAATAACATAATATTTAAGTTTTTACCAATATTCATATAGACAAGAGTCACAGATATTACAGACTCATCTGAGGAACATGTATGATGCAATGTATAACATCCAATTCCTATCATGTTAACAGTCTATAAGGTAGCAGAATAAATGGTCAGATTCGCACCTTACATCGGAGCTTTATACATTGCAATGAGAAGGTGAACATGACACCTAACGTAATTCGGCATTTATGAGAACATTTGCCTATCAGTATATAATGTAAAAAGGGATGACAGTCAATCAACAGTAATTAACACTCTGTTCTTATACAATGCATGTCTTTGAGCGGAAGGTGGAACAGATTACTCGAGTCGTTTTTAGTTTGAAAAACCAGGTGGTCAATGGTGTAGGGGAGGCGCACTACAGGGGTTACGATGGAAACCACTTAAAGGGGTGGCAGGAGGAAGGTCAGCAACCCCAGCCAGGTGATTCAGGAAGGAGGACCGCGTGTAGTGGCACATCTGCACAAGGGACAGAGAGAAAGCTTTAGAAAGTTGGGTTTCGGAAATCCAACGGGACACAAACAAAAAATAGTAACACATTTCGATCATGTGTCCAGCGAGTGCAACACACAGAAAGGTCAATGTACTTTAGACGTCTAGAACGAGCACAAAACGTCCGACTGGAAGGAGAAAAGTACTGAAGTTCCAACGCAGTTTGATAGAAGGGACATTGCGATTGGTGGAGAAAGTTTCCACAAAATAATAGGAACCCTCCTATTAGTCGAAAAAGGCCTTGACATGCAGAACCCTAGTGGGGGAGGAAGTTCTGTCATGACTAGGACAAGAGAGAAATTTTCGTGGACTCTTCTCAGAACTGGCGTCAAGTGCAGAATGGAGTGCTAAACTCTGTATGACATAGAGAAGAAATTCGTATTGACACTGCGTTCACAGCGGCTAGAATCCAGCTAGAGATTATCTGTATCAACGTTTAGCTCCAACGGTGGAGACACGAACCAGCCAAATTAGTTAATTGTTCTGGCGAGAACTGAGAGGGCACTATAATATCCACACTGCTCCAACCATGCACGTGTGTATCGCCACGTACTAAGGCTAGTACTGAGTACATGTTTTCTCGCATAACGAGAAACATTGGGAAAGTTTCTGCTGGAAAGTTCAGCAAAGGCCTGATCAGCTTTGTAGGAATTTCGGTTGGAGAGAGCAGTCTTGCAGGCGGGAGCTCGTCGCAGCTTAAGGTAAATACCGCGTGCAGAGATGTAAACTTTGTTGGCTCACCGGCTTGAATCCACTGTAAATTAGAGCGGCCTTGGGTAATCTTGCGCTCAAATTTGTCACATAACTGACCATACACTCTAGATTTGATTGTCATCCTAAATAGTATTGAACTTTGAACCGGAATCGGACGATTTTGTAATACTGACCTGTATCATAACGTATGTGTAGGAACAATTTTGTAAAGAAACTTCTAATTAAAATTTAATATTGTTGTGTTTAGGATAAATATTCTATCTGAGAGTTAATAGTTAATATTATAGTGTTTAGGATTATTTCACTTTTGGATGTTGGCGAGATGCCTTATCCATTGCGCTGTTTTCATTTTGTTGAGTCGAAAACTGTGTAAAAGCTGTAATTTTTGTGCTAAAAATTGCGACATTAGTCATTTAAACTTACACAGTTATCCCCAATCCTAGAATAAGCACCTACGTTACAAGTACAATGTGCTAACATTTACATACATAACATGGAACTGAAATATCAGAATTGTCTCAAGATATCTGAATTTCATTGCTATTAGTTTCTAACTCAGCTGACTTGGGGTGTCCAGAAAGATTCCATTTTGAAATAATGTATGAAAAGAGATTTATTAAATGTGCGTTGCTATGAAGGGCAGTCAAATAAAAATGAGACACATGGAAAAAGTAAGTAAGCTATTGATTTCAAAAGTAATCGGCTTAACTTTTAACACATCTACCCCACTGTGGGGCAAGATGTTCAGTTCCCTCATGAAAATATATTTGCCCTTGCCCATGGTACCATGCCCAGCTATTCACGTCTTTGTCCAAAGCTTGGCTACAAAAATAGGGAACTAGCATGGGAAGAGATCGACACTTGATTGGCGCCACGTAAGGGGTTTCCAGAAAAACGTCTGCAGCATACTTGCAACAACCTTGGCAAGATGTGAGCGTGTTCAAGCAACCACAAACACTTTTTTCATGGGTGCACTGACTGTTATTTCTCACTGTAGGACTTGTGTATTAACAGTTATGGCAATTAATTTTAAAATAATAAACAGCTGAAGTACTTTTTGTGGTATCACCGCCAGACACCACACTTGCTAGGTGGTAGCCTTTAAATCGGCCGCGGTCCGTTAGTATACGTCGGACCCGCGTGTCGCCACTATCAGTGATTGCAGACTGAGCGCCGCCACACGGCAGGTCTAGAGGGACTTCCTAGCACTCGCCCCAGTTGTACAGCCGCTTTTGCTAGCGATGGTTCACTGACAAATTACGCTCTCATTTGCCCAGACGATAGTTAGCATAGTCTTCAGCTACGTCATTTGCTACGACCTAGCAAGGCGCCATTATCATTTGCTATTTATCTTGTGATGCATGTACCGTCAGACCGATGTTCACCAATTATGGATTAAAGTTAAGTATTCCAGAAGCTACGTACCTTTTTTGCTAGTCTCTATTCATTTAACTGTTCCAGACCTCACGCCAACCTGCGTGAGCTTAAACGCGTGCCTTTCTGCTTCCTCTCATAGTGGCTTGGCTGTCTTGCCAAGTCACAACACTTTTTTCCATCTGGCTCGATCTGATTTGACTGCCCCTTATATGCGAAGTTATAAGAAGGTATTTATATTTGTAATTATAATAAAATTTAGAACAAGCTGCCTTCAGACTAAGTTAAGACTCTCAATATTTAGTTGGAGTACCCATATTGTATTCCTGTGACTGATGTAAGGTAAATTATCTCCCACAATTATGCCGTTGTCTATCAGCATGCTTCATGTTTTTTGTCTGCATCTATTGCAACTGAGGTTACTTGTTTTCATACTCATGGGAGATTAAAGTGATATCCTTCACTTGAACCGTATGAAGAGCACAGAATACAGCGGAGCCGACGGAGCAAATATGTTTTTAACGTCGGTATCACCAAAACCTATTCTGCAGCTAATCGGATCTTGTTGCCCTGTGAAAAATACTACGCATACTCAGCTCGGGAAAATGATGTTTTTCAAGCCTCTGCACAGCCCAAAAGGAATTTTTTCCCCATATCCTTCCACTCACAGGCAGGGAATGAATTACAATCCACTGTTGCAAAATAGCACTTCCACATAAGACGTGACCTGCTAAAACACGTTTCTCGCAAAGATAATACGTAAAAGTTATCATACGAATCTACTACGGGGCTATAGGTATTGGTGGATTGAGCATACAGAAAGCTGACAATGCTACGGAGATTATTATTTCACTTATTACTTATATTATAGGCATTAGAAAATAGAAGGAATGCAGTGTGTGTATTTATTTGTTGGTTTTGTTTTATTAGCAAGCACACGGTATAATAAGATGTAAATTATGAGCTGGGCTAGTTGAACGTGAAACCACGTCTAAAGAAATTCATTTCGACCGGTGCCTGCGGTATCAAAGAATCTTAATATCGGTAGGTTATAAGAACATGAGTGTCCAGTAGTAAATTAGAACTTAAGTTGGAATTCTCGCCTGTCTCTATAATTTCATTTCACTTGCTGCTATCATTATACCAAGAAGAGAATAATGCTGAGGAATAATAACGTTTATTAGAGCCTACTAACAGACGAGCAAGTGCTATCATCTGATTTGGAACGTATACGTCTAAGTATTCAGCACATCTTAATAATATACAATAAACATATAATAGCTAATTAACTAATGACAGAATACGATATGCGATTTGATTAATCTGGAGTGCACTGTATCTGTAAACAAAATGCACAACATCATTCCAGAATCTTCTTTGTTTTAAGGTAATGAGACATGTACATGAGGACATAAAATGTGATCGAGAGAAGAAAATATTGTCAGTGAAATGAGATTGGGAATAGAAAGCAATAATGTGCTGGGAGAATACAGATATACCAAATGCCATAGCTATCACACCTACGAAGTATGAACGTCAATCGACACCCATGATAAGCTCACCAAAGTCTAAAGAAGAGGACACTCATCACCAGCCAACTCAGAGTCATCAGTTTCTTTAACTTCGGTGCGAGTATCCGCTCGATCGTATGCATAATACGAAAACGAACATGAAGAGACAAAACAGTTAGAGGATTTTCATTAAACTGCTGATTGTCTAGTAATTCAATGAATAGAAACCTTACGATACCATGGTACACAACAGTTATCCCAGACGTGTGTCAGTGTAATACACTAAACGGAGTGACAGCGAGTGACTAATGTTAAGAACACTGTTACCAGAAAGGTGCACAGGTTTCCCAACTCAGAAGGTGGAACTGGAGTTTCGTTAATTGTGAAGAATTTGTGCGGCTTTTTGCTGCTAATACAAGAATGTAATTTTGAAACTGAAATAAGCGTCAAAACTTTGACTTGTTATCTACATCTAAATCTACATGGATACTCTGCAAATCACATTTAAGTGCCTGGCAGAGGGTTCATCGAACCACCTTCACAATTCTCTATTATTCCAACTTCGTTTAGCGTGTGGAAAGAATGAGCACCTATATCTTTCCGTACGAGCTCTGATTTCCCTTATTTTATCGTGGTGGTCGTTCTTCCCTATGTTGATCGGTATCAACAAAATATGTTCGCATTCGGAGGAGAAAGTTGGTGATTGCAATTTCGTGAGTAAATTCCGTCGCAACGAAAAACACCTTTCTTTTAACGATATCCAGCCCAAATCCTGCGTCATTTCTGTGACACTCTCTCCTATATTTCGCGATTATACAAAACGCGCTGCCTTTCTTTGAACTTTTTCGATGTACTCCGTCCATCCTATCTGGTAAGGATCCCATACCCCGCAGCAGTATTCTAAAAGAGAACGGACAAGTATAGTGTCCTTAGTTGGTCTGTTACATTTTCTACGTGTCCCGCCAATAAAACGCAGTCTTAGGTTAGCCTTCCCCACAACATTTTCTATGTGTTCCTTCCAATTTAAGTTGTTCTTAATTGTAATACTTAGGTATTTAGTTGAATTTACGGTTTTTAGATTAGATGGATTTGTCGTGTAAACGAAGTTTAACGAGTTCCTTTTAGCACTCATATGGATAACCTCACACTTTTCGTTATTTGGGGCCAACTGCCACTTTTCACACCATTCAGATATCTTTTCTAAATCGTTTTGCAGTTTGTTTCGATCTTCTGATGACTTTATTAGTCGATAAACGGCAGCGTCATCTGCAAACAACCGAAGACCGCTGCTCAAATTGTCTCCCAAATTGTTTATATAGATAAGGAACAGCAAGCGGCCTATAACACTACTTTGGGGAACGCCAGAAATCACTTCTGATTTACTCGATCACTTTACATCAATTACTACGAACTGTGACGTCTCTGACAGGAAATCACGAATCCAGTCACATAACTGAGGCGATACTCCATAAGCAAGCAATTTCACTACAAGCTGCTTGTCTGGTACAGTGTCAAAAGCCTTCCGGAAATCCATAAATACGGAATCAACCTGAAATCCTTTGTCAATAGCACTCAACATTTCATGCGAACGTAGCGTTAGTTTTGTTTCACAAGTTCGTATGATAAGATATAATGAGGGAAAGTTAATAGAAGAGGAGCTGCATGCTGACACAACCAAATGTACAGAAGAATACTTATCAGAATCCATATCTCCAATTAAAGATATAATATTGAGTATTCCAGTGACTAGTTGTGGATACGGACCCATCGGTAAATGCAGTATCTATGAACCTATTTAACCAAATGAAGAATACCCAGTTACCGACTTTTCCTGCACAACATTGCAAGATACCAGGAGCGTTTGGCACGCGATCTCAACCCGTGAGGATGCAGTCGATGCTAAAATTAAATCTAGGAAATGCAGCCATAACATGCGCGTTCCTATTAGTTGATAAATTGATAGTCGACTGTGTTCTTTGATTAGAGACTATCCGGCAGAAGGACGCAAATTTAGACTTCTCTACCGGAGAGGTAAAATTTTTGAATCGACAGAGCCCTAGCCCAGGCAGGCTTGATAAGGAGAGAGGGCTGCCAATTCAATGCAAGTCAGGTTAGAGTAGTGCAAGTCGGAGAAGTATCCGAGTGGATATAACAGAAATTAAGTGAGTCAGAGCGCCTTAAGGAAGAGCAAAGGACAAAATTGTCTGCTCTATTACACAAGTATATGAGAGTATTCGAAGAGCTACCAGGTATAATCAAGGGCTATACATGTAATCTGAACGTCAAGCCTCACAGAACGTACTGCCACGATTTTTATCCCGTTCCTTAGAAACAAGGCAATGTTGTGGACCAAGAAATACAGAGGATGCTAGGCTGGAATCTGATTGAAACATCAAACAGTCCCTACTGCAGTCTGCTTATCTTTGTGCAAAACCAGGTGGAAAATTACGTCCAGTACTCTTTGCTCGTGTCACAATTATTGTACCAGTATGTACGCACCCAGAAAATACAGATGAACTGATCCAAAAGTTCAATGGTGCGAAGTATTTTACAAAAACTGATTTGCGTGCTTCATACTGCCAGGTCAAGTTAGATGAGTATTCAAGAAAGTAGACTGCATTTGTATACACAGGCAGGAGTCATCATTTCAAGGTTCTACCATTTGGTTTCAATATCAGTGGAGGAATATTCATATCAGCATTGAATGCAGCATTAGGACCTGAACTAAGGCGTCATCTAACAGTATTTGTCGATGACTTCCTGATAGCTACAAACACCAGGGAACAACATTTGAATATACTGACACAAGTATTAGAGAGATTTTCTAGTGTGCGAATAACAGCGAATCTACAAAAGTCACGTTTCTGCCTGGAGAAAATAAAATTCTTTGGCCATTTGATAAATTCAAAACGTATTTTACCCGACGAAAAGAAGATCAGTGCAACAAACAATTTTCCCGTTCCTAGAACGAAAAGACAGTTAAAAGCATTTTAGGACTTGCATCGTTTTTTCGTCTATTCATTGAGGATCAGTCGATGAATTTGAGCCATTGTTAAGGTAGAATGTGCATTGGTAGTGGATTGAGGAACGACAACGAGCATTCGAAGCAATCAAGCAAACTTTGTCCAATGCGAAGATTCTGTATGATCCCGATATGTCAGTTGAATTTTTGTTAATGGCTGATGCTTCATCTGTTGGTTTGGGTGTGTATCTGTTCCAAGTTCGAATAATAAATGGCAAGCCCACCTTTTGCTCAATAGCTTTCGCTAGTAGGACACTGTGAAGTTGCAACAGTTCTTATACACGACAGAACAGGAGGCTCTTGCAGTAGTGTGGACCTTCAAAAAGCTTCACGATTATTTATATGGAGCAAGAACCACAGTATGCTATGACCATCAACCTCTTAGCTATTTACAAACCTGTAAGCTATTACATGGGAGATTATGAAGGTGGACGGTCGCTCTTCAGGAATACCAGTTACTTATGGTATATATCCAAGGAAAGGAGAATATCACAGCAGATGCGTTATCCAGTCTTCCAGAAGGATTGGAAGAAGGCATCACTTGGATGAAAATGGAGAGTTTCCAATATTATAGATAAGAGATCTGGTAAACAGAAGATAGTATTTAGAGTTATGTGCAGATATAACGAGTCTCCAACAAAGTGATCCAAGGTGGATAAAAATGGTTCGCAGAAGAGCTTCTATAAAGTTTGGAAGGTAGGAGACGAGATACTGCCAGAAGTAAAGCTGTGGGTACCGGACGTGAGTCGTGCTTCGGTAGCTCAGTTGGTAGAGCACTTGCCCGCGAAAGGCAAAGGTCCCGAGTTCGAGTCTCGGTCGGGCACACAGTTTTAATCTGCCAGGAAGTTTCATAACAGCGCACACTCCGCTGCAGAGTGAAAATCTCATTCTTAGAATGTACTGTTACTTCACAGACGTACGTAGGAAAGTATGGAGGGTACTGAGAGAATGTGTGTTGATATGGTACTCTGATATTCATAAGTGACTATATAAAGACAAAAATTTGTAAATGTGACGAAAAATTAACCGAATTCTGTGTAATAAGGTTGGGTACTACTTCTTCAGAGTCTGTGAATTCAGACCAGTAGCGTGAGAATGAAAAGTATATGTACCAACCCGTTCTCTCACAGAGCTTTTCCAACATTAATGACTACCATTGAGACTGTTTTCCGGGTATGTTACATATTCACGCATCACCGCCCTGTGTGTCTGATGCAGCCTTTCTTTTACCTGAGGCTCAATCCTGTTCCTCCCCCTCCCACACACAGTAGAAAGAGGGTCATTTCCGTCTCTGTCCGCACCTGCCCTGCACCTTCCACGAGATGTCGTGCTGACCTTGCTATCAAGATATCTTAACATTTGTTGATACCTGACGCCACCAATGCAAGAACACATTATATGCCGGCCAGTGTGGCCGTGCGGTTCTGGGCGCTTCAGTCTGGAACCGCGTCACCGCTGCGGTCGCAGGTTCGAATTCTGCCTCGGGCATGGATGTGTGTGATGTCCTTAGGTTAGTTAGGTTTAATTAGTTCTAAGTTCTAGGCGACTGATGACCTCAGAAATTACGTCGCATAGCTCCGGGCATGGATGTGTGTGATGTCCTTAGGTTAGTTAGGTTTAATTAGTTCTAAGTTCTAGGCGACTGATGACCTCAGAAGTTAAGTCGCATAGTGCTCAGAGCCGTTTGACCAATTTGACACATTATATAAATATACTTTCAGATCTGTCAGTTAATATTTTAAATACTTCTTATACATTACTTGGTGGAACATAAACATTAGTCATTATTTATTGTGCGTTAGGCCCCAAAACGTCTAAGGAAAGGAAATTCGTGCTCGAGAGAGAAAATTTGGTGTATTTAACCATGTAACTATATAGTTTGGGAGCGACGAATTGATACTGTGGTAAACCTCATATACGACTGCGAGAATAGGATGTTCTGTGCTACGAACGCATCTCTGTGTCTTACCGAACCAAAGATTTTGTTTTATCGACTCTTTGTGAAGAAAATGGAGAGATCGGACGTGAGAGGAGGAGAGACATTGTATTGTTGTGAGACGCCATTACGGTGTATAGTAAATAATTCGTCGAGAGATTATCTCTGAATTAAAAGACTTTAACTTGATCTATTCTTGGACCTATCATCCAGACTCATCAAACAACATAGCAAATAGTTGCGCCAAACGATTTGCGTAGCGAATAAAGGTTTTAGAGACTTCAGGTGGAGCTGATAGCGACAAGGAATTTCTGCGAGACCGTCGCTGCGGAGTACAACTCTTGCTCTTTTGATGTATTTAAAACGAATTATCCATTTTTCCAGTTTTTCAGAGAAGTAAAGAGAAAAGGAAATAAGGAACTAAGCTAAACCAACTAAAACCAATAACTAAATCAATAATTAAAATAAAAGTACACATAAAGAATATTTATTTATAATGACAAATAAAGAATAATTTTAATTACTAATCAATGATAATATATGAAAATGCAATGGCCACAATCTTCTCTTCTTCTCGAAACTGTTATACGAAACATGTTAATAGCCACACAATCGAGTTATGGTTTATTCAGTTGTTAGTTGATTGGTAGAGAAATAAGGAAATCATCTTCTCGTGACGTCGCATGATCAGACGCTCTTCCGCAAAAAGTCTTTGAGAAAACCAGTAAATAACTTTGTTGCGTATTGGGTTCCCTTTGAAATTTCTTCATGCGATTGAAACTGCACACCGCATGACACTGGGGACCGTAGAGTGAGTGTGCTCGATCCCAGGAACACGTTGCCAAGGAAACAGACTTCCTACTCAGACACACTTTACCGGAGACCGTGTCTATATGCAAATCGCCAGTTGTAAACTAGGCGACCCAATAGCACGGTCGTCCAGGCAGAACGGTGTTGTAACTAAGATCACGGAAAGGAGGAGCTACTGGTGTTGTGTGTGTGTGTGTGTGAGAGAGAGAGAGAGAGAGAGAGAGAGAGAGAGAAAGGGTGGAGGAGGAGAGGATAACAAGGGACGAGGAGAGGAGGAGAGAGGAATTGGGGGTAATCACCGAGAAATTTTGAAATTTTCACATTTACTGTACAGAGATACTTCGATGTGTGAGGGAAATTTATAAATCTGGTTTAAGCCTCGTCATCTCCTGCAAATTTTTCACTTTGCACAGTATGGTAATTTGACAGTGGAAAAGCACTGATGGGTTTGATAACGTCCAGTACTTAAAACAATCTAAAAATTGTTAAAGAGTTTAGCTCCTTTTAGAAAGGAAATTCTGCTGTAATATTTTAAACTGACGAATGGAGGTATATATTGCAGCTGTTAACGGTTGTGTACGACATGAGTTAAATCAGATTACGTTGCCCACATGATGCATGAGCGGGCATTAAGTGACTAACAGTAAGTTCTGGTTTTCCGTTTAAAGTTGAGAAAGCTATAAGACTTAATTTGTGTGATGGTAAAGCACAGTGGAATCATCGTTAACAAATAGTACTAAGAAGGTAACACGTTTATGTTTTTACGAAATATATTATTTATTTGATCACGTACCTTCTTCCCGCTTCTTAGGCCATTGATAGGCGATAAATGATTGTTGCAACCAGAGATGAAACGGTGTACGACCTACACAGATGTTATTGCAGGAGATGATTCATAAAATGATGGTATACAGAATGTTTACAAGGAACGAGGTACTAATTTAATATTACGCAGTGACAAAAAGTGAATTCTGTAAGTTTTTAATGTTATATGGAAGATGTTATGTTTAACAAAAAATAGGAAGTGAAAGTTCACTTCACTACTTTAACGTAGCATTTGCATAAATGCGTTTTATTATTAATGTTAGTTTTTTGTTCTGTCAAGCACCGAAGGAAGATACTGTTCAACATGAACTTCATAACGAATTACCATAGAGGAAAATAAACGGAAGATATAAACAGGAAACCTTACGCCAGTCTTTCACAACGTACACACATTTATGAGCAGGCAGAAATTTATATTTGGACACGATTCCCGACAAAGTGGTAATTAATACTAAATTCCCCCCTGTGTCGTTTAATTCGTGCCTTGCAATAAGTCCACTATGCTTGTTCATTTAGCTGATTAAAATGTATTTTGTTATGCGGTTGGTGATAATTTTAATGATAGCTAGTCCATTACCGAGAATGATCCGACATGTTTACATTTTTTTTTGTCTTACCTCTCTCATCTCACACGATGCACAGTAACCTCTCTATTGTTCCAGGTTTGGAGAACTCTATCCCCCCCGCAAATTTTCTCTTATGAACTATATAAGTACCATTTGCGCTACAGGTCCTTCAGTCTTAACTATTTCTATTAGAACAATTCACTTACTACGGCAGTTTTAATCCCAGGGTGAGACGTTTCAGGTGTAGGTTTCTTGGTTGGAAAATAAATATATAAATTAATTAATTAACAATAAATAGAAAACTGCTTACACTGCCAAAACATCACTTGAATGACATACTGTGCGAAACATAACAGTTACAAATTTTTTAGAAAAGGGAGTATGATATTATTTGCTCCATATTATGAAATTCGTGTCAGAAAAATTCCACTGTACAACATTTCTGGAGATATGACAAGATGTTATGGAATAAAATCTGAATATCTCGCCGCCAACAAGGATACAACACCGTCCATTATCTATCAAGGTTGGCCTAAACGTCACGTATCACTTACAGTGGTGACGCTAGTTTCCGTATAAAATATCTTTCACGCAGTGCGAATTCCGACAATAGCACAAGGAATTCCACATCTAATGTATTTTTTCTCCGCTAATCGCTTGCTGGATCAACAGAAGAGGAATATCACTTAGTTTACTGCAGAGTGTTTTGTAATATTCTAACTAACTAGATTCAGATACTATGTTTATTTGCAGATCATTTAAAGCTTTCATTTATTTGTATTCTTCCCCTTACACCATATTCAATATTGGAAACATATTTTTCCCAACTAAGATTATTAACTTGTCTGTCTTTCATTTTGTCTTGAACTGATTCCCTTTAATAATCTAGTCTTACATCTTGACCTTCTGAGTACTACAGAATTTGTAAGTAGTCACGTTTCTTACATGCAGTTTGACTACGTCTTTCATCACCCCAGTAGTGCAGGTCCCATTTGAGAAAACTGTTCTTTCTTGCGCCAGGTTCTTCCGTTGCTGCTAAATTAGTTCTTTCTTTTTATTATTCCATGCCTGGTTGATTTTATCCAGTTTTATATTTAAACTTATGTATTCTTCAAGTCCTCTCTTATATAATATCTGGATAACCAGATACAATCTTCTGTCAGTATGTGCGCTTTAAATGTTGCGTCTGCATTACGTTGTTTGTTTTTGGATGATATTATCCATCGTTTAAGTAGTTTTATTTTTAACTATAAATAAAAAATACTGGTTTATGGTTTTGAGACTAGCAAAAATGATCTGAAGAAACATCTGGGTCTCTGAAGACCTTTGTGTCTTGCACTGAGGACCTAATCTACTTATTTGCAATTACATGCTTCGTAACGGTGGCAGAACCTGTAGCTTATCAGACATATTTGTGGATCTCTTTATACCTGAAGAATGTGTTTGTTATTCTTAGCTCATTATTTAAAGAGAACACTTGATATCTGTGTCCGTTATTATATGTTACATATTCCCCTTCAGAACTAATAAAATTTTCCACGGAGGTGTTCCCACTATTGCATTTAAACCTCCTGTTATTGTCAGATAACAATTTCTATGTTACATACAGTTCTTGTTGCAAGATATCATAGAAATCTTAAGCGTCATTATCTACTCCCTCTTCTGGAACATATACTGCAGTTGGCGATAGATTACCTCTTGTTATCTTTATTCTGACCACAATTATCCGTTCATTGATGAAGGCGTACGAAGGCTGTTCAATAGAGAATGATCATAATTTTTTATGGTCACAATTTATCGCTCTAAAATTTAAACATGATATTCTGTTAGCTTAATGTGAAAAAACACTCGTAGTAGTTTCATTGTTGGGTCTCCTGGTCCCCGCCTGTGAGAGGCAGGTAAGGTCAGAGATGTTCAGCATTGCCTACCACTGCAGTGGAGGTAACACGCGAGGAACGGTATGCGGGTTTGAAATTCTGATTTCGTCTCACCAAATCTTCAGCTGAGGCCTATACAATTTTGCAGTTGGCCTATGGGGGGGAGGGGGTCTGTTCTTTCCTACAGAACATCTCGAAGGCGGTTTAAAATGTTTAAAGAGGGGAGACAATCAATTTCACAGGAAGGTGGACACGGTGCTATAGTTAGTGCTCTTACGGAAGAAAACAGCAACACTGCTGCTGTCGTTGTGAGAGAAGATCGACGAATTACCTTATGATCACTTTCTGAAATACTGAATATTTCATTGAGAGCCACCCATACGTTGGTGAGAGAAAAATTACACATGACACGTGTTTGTGAGCGATGGTTTCCAAGACTGTTGATTCACGAACAAAAGGATATTCGCGTTCAGGTCAGCATGCAGTTAAAGTTGATGTTAGAGGAAGATCCGAAATTTCTTTCAAATGTAATCACTTCTGATGAAACTTGGCTACATCATTTTGATCCTGAAAGCAAACAGCAAAGCTCGGTGTGGAAATCTCCTTAACCACCAACCCTCAAAAAAGCAAAAGTGGTTGCTTCTGCTTGGAAAGTTGTGGTCATCTCATTCTTTTATATTCATGGAACTGTTTGGTTGTACCTGCACACACATCAGTAACTAGACAATACTACACGGATGTCCTGAAAACATTCCAAGTCCATACCATGGGCAAAATACCACATTTCCGTGAAGAAGGCTGTATGATGCACCACGACAACGCGCGGCCGCATACTGCCAATGTTGTTGCTGAATATCTTGCAAAAATCAAAGTGAAGTTGCATGGGGGCTTAATTATTATTTTAATGCAAATATTTTTTTTATTTTTTTGGTCGCTGTATGTCCGATTACGAAGTGTCGTAAACGGTTGGCCCTGACTAGTATTTGTACGCAATCTGACTGCATAGAACAACAACAAAGAATGAAATGAAATTTCCGTTAACAAAATTAATTAATTAAGTCCACAGCAACTATAAAACCTACGAAACCAAAGCACAAGTATAACTGTTCTGTGTGTGGAAGTTTGACTCAACGTACACATCTGGCACGGTTCCTCTTCAATAAGACAAGAAACTTCAAATACCATTTATACTGAAGTGATAAAAAATTAGAAATTCTATAATTGCGCAAGAAAACCAGAATTACACTCTAACACAAGAACACAAGCCAGATGCTTTGTTGACTGAACCTGTAATGACGCATTATTTACGACATTAAAATAATGAAAAATAAAGCCAGTTTTGTTACCTTCACATATACTGATGAAAAGCACTCTAATCGTTACAATATCTCCATTAGAACAACATCTGCTGTCTATCCCATCAAACAATTGCATAAAACGTAGAACAAGCACTCTCCACTACGACTTCTCGACAAGAACTTTTCACTACGACATCTCAGCAAGCACTGCCTACTACGAGTTCTCGACAAGCACTGCCCTCCGCTACTTCTCAATAAACACTGCCAGTGGAGGCGGCGGAACAATACTCTCTAGCGCGATCTCTGGCGCTGTGGCTCAGTGTAGCCACCTTTCAAAGTGCGTCCCTTAACTTCCCTATAGTCCGGATTTAGCCCCATGTGACTTTTTTCTATTCCCTAACATGAAGTAACGCCTTCGTGGGAGGCGTTATGAATCATCAGAAGCAGTGGTGAAGGCTGCGGAGGCGAGAGTTTGAAGGACCTCTCGAAAAATGGTTTCCAGCATGTATTAAGACTGGCAGAAATGCAGGGACAAGTGCATCACATCCATGGGAGACTTCTTTGAGAAGGACCATCAGAGTTATGATAATGCGTAAAGGTATGTTGTCAAAAAAAGATTATGATCATTATTTACTGAATAGTCGTCGTAATTTGTTAAAGTCTCCTTTAACAGAAAAGCAACTCCTTCGGCTGTTTCCTTTTGAGGAACTCCGCTGTGGATTATGCCATACTTGTTTATTGTTGTGGGGCCTGTAGGTTTCGTTTTGGTTTCCGTTATGATGGGCATGTCAATATTTTGTGAATTTAGCTCATTTTATGGTTGTGTTTCCTTATCTTTAAGCCTGTGAACTTTCCACGTAGCCAGATTGAATACAATGTCTATTCAAATTTGTCGGCTGTTGTTGTAAGCCAAGGTTGTCTTACATTTATCCGTCTGGCTTGTTCTTTCTGGAGATTCTGAGTAATATGATGATTCCCCCTTTACAGGATACCGGCGTGTAGCCAGGGTAGCTATGTGGTGGGGCTGTCGCCTTCAGGTATTCTAGAAGACTTGTTTTCCAGAGGGGTTGTCTCCCTTGATGGTTGCCTTCACTACTGCTGGGCATCCATCTCCTCAGGTTTTGTAGGATGTCCTTCCCTGTATCTGATCAAGGTTAAGGTTGCTCTTCTAAGAGGGTCGGCTTCCCTACGCCTATGAACCAGCCCTCCTCCCCCCCTCCCCTCCTTGTCGCCAGACGTTGCGTACTGCCCTTCGGTTGGCTCCTGCCCAAGAGGCCTGTCTGGCTTGGATGGCCCTGCCAGGAGCTTAAGCTCCCCCAAGCATAGTTCTCTGGGTCATGTCAGAGGCACAAACCTCCTCGCCAACAGTAAGGTATCGGTCCCCATGGTCTGTTTCTACGTCCTTCTACTTAAGTTCTTAGTAAATCCAGAATATGCCACAAAAAGAGAAGGTGGTCACCACTCGCCTTATGACAACTGAAGAACATTTAGTAGACGGAGGATATCGTGTTGAAATAGGATGAGGACGATAATTGCGTCTGCAGACAGATCAGTCCTCCGGAAGATATTCTTCTGTGAATTGCAAGACTGGATTCTACCAGGGATCAATGCAAAGTGCGCTGTTGAATATTATAAAACTGTACTCCTGAAATATGATATATAAAAGGACTCATCAAGTACTTATTCCACACTAACAAACATTAATTACATAGTCGCACGTTAACAGGTGACCGGACTGCAAAATGTTGATAGTTAAATGAATTATTAATCAGAACGTATTACTGAAAAATTGTGACCAGTAGGGGCACACTATATTCTAGCATATGTGGCCAACACTGGTTACAATAAGATTCAAAGTAACATACAACGATATAAGTTGATTGACGGGAAGCATCTCTTTGAAAGGAAACGCTTATGAGAAACACCTATGAAAATAAAAAAATAAAAAAATGAACAGATGCCTACACAAACTACTTACCACTAATTGCAACACGGAGATTAACATTTATATTTATATATAATTAGGTAATATATAATTAGGTAATATGATTACCAAACAAAATATTAGGCACTCCATTGTTCAGTTGGATTTGTTTGGAGAAGGGTACGGTGCTGGTAACTGCGCAGAGGCCGGGATCTGTTAGATGACAATCAGTTTTTATTTCGGAAAACTTAAGGCTCCAGTGCTGATACTATCACAGGAAACATGAAAAATCCATAAGCCTTCATTCGGCTTGTCAGCCAAGATACTCGTATAGTGTTCGTCCATGTACAATTGTGCAACATGTAGTGAAAAAGAAGCAGTATACGGTATGTACGAAATCCATGAGAAAGCAATATGAATGGAAGACCAAGTGTGAAGTGCTCGGATTAAAAACGGCGGACTGAAGATAATACCTTTCGAACCTACTGTTCAATACAAATATTCCGAAAATCGAGGTCTATGGTTTAGGGTCGCTGCCTCTATATCGCGGGGTCGGAAATTTTCTTCGCTCAGGGAATGAATATTTGTATTGCCCTAATCATTCCATTTCACCTTCAAAAAATGTTCAAACGGCTCTGAGCACTATGGGACTTAACTTCTGAGGTCATCAGTCCCCTAGAACTTAGAACTATTTAAACATAACTAACCTAAGGACAGCACACACATCCATGCCTGAGGCATTATTCGAACCTGCGACCGTAGTGGTCGCGCGGTTCCAGACTGTAATGCCTAGAACCGCTCGGTCACACCGGCCGGCATTTCACCTTCATCGACACACAAATTACCGAAGTGGCATCATAGAGAAAGA
This sequence comes from Schistocerca piceifrons, assembly GCF_021461385.2. NCBI lineage: Eukaryota > Metazoa > Arthropoda > Insecta > Orthoptera > Acrididae > Schistocerca > Schistocerca piceifrons. The sequence goes on from NC_060139.1 coordinate 49,233,927, forward strand.
CTTGTATCAGGCGGGTGAACAACTCTGAGCGGGGTCAACTAACACTTTTGTCCCAGCTGGAGACTAATTTGTTGACACCGTCACTGTTGAATATTTGATACTGTTGACGGAGCCACAACGTCACCTCCTGCTAGCAACGCTTCATCACTGTCAAACTGATGCCCTCGAAGGTGTTCTTTGAATTTTACAAACACTCCAAGCTCTGTAACACTCGTTGACGTTAGCACTACCGTTTTCTTCATTACGAGCACGAACAGCCAACGTCCCACATTACTGATGTCGAGACAGTCATCACCGTAGACAGCTTTTATTATTCTACGCATTTCAATTGGAGGCATTTTCCTGCAACTAGAAACACGATTACAGCACGCTCTTTCTGACGCGTTGACATTGTTATGCTACATACCGCCATTTTAAATGCTACAAATCGGAGCACTCTAGTGACAGAGGGTTGCAACTTGCGGCAGCGAAGCGGAAAAGTCAAGTAAATGATATGCATGACACGTACACAACTGGCCAGTAAAGTTGCTACACCAAGAAGAAATGCAGATGATAAACGTATTCATTGGACAAGTATATTATACTAGAACTGACATGTGATAACATTTTCACGCAATTTGGATGCACAGATCCTGAGAAATCAGTACCCAGAACAACCACCTCTGGCCGTAACAATGGCCTTGATACGCCTGGGCATTGAGTCAAACAGAACTTGGATGGCGTATACAGGTACAGCTGCCCATGCAGCTTGAACACGATACCACAGTTCATCAAGAGTAGTGACTGGTGTATTGTGAAGAGCCAGTTGCTCAGCCACCGTTGACCAGACGTTTTCAATTGCTTAGAGATCTGGAGAATGTGCTGGCCAGGGCAGCAGTCGAACATTTTCTGTATCGAGAAAGGCCGGTACAGGACCTGCAACATGCGGTCGTGCATCATCCTGCTGAAATTTAGGGCTTAACAGGGATCGAATGAAGGGTAGACCCACGGTTCGGAACACATCTGAAATATAACGTCCACTGTTCAAAGTTCCGTCAATGCGAAGAAGAGGTGATCGAGACGTGTAGCCAGTGGCACCCATACCATCACGCCGGGTGATACGCCAGTATGGCAATGACGATTACACCCTTCCAATGTGCGTTCACCGCGATGTCGCCAAACACGGATGCGACCATCATGATGCTGTAAACAGAACCTGGATTCATCCGAATAAATGACATTTTGGCATTCGTGCACCCAGCTTAATCGTTGAGTACACCATCGCAGGCGCTCCTGTCTGTGATGCAGCGTCAAGGGTAACCGCAGCCATGGTCTCCGAGCTCTTAGTCCATGCTCCTGCAAACGTCTTCGAACTGTTCGTGCATATGGTTGTTGTGTTGCAAACGTCCCCATCTGTAGACTCCGGGGTCGAGACGTGGCTGCACTATCCGTCACAGCCATGCGGATAACATGCCTGTCATCACGACTGCTAGTGAGACGAGGCCGTTGGGATCCAGCACGGCGTTCCGTATTACCGTCCTGAATCCATCGATTCCATATTCTGGATCTCGACCAATGCGAGCAGTCATGTCGCGATACGATAAACCCACAATCGCGATAGGCTACAATCCGACCTTTACCAAAGTCGGAAATGTGATGGTACACATTTCTCCTCCTTACACGAGGCATCACAACAACGTTTCACCAGGCAACGCCGGTTCTAAAAATGGGTCAAATGGCTCTGAGCACTATGGACTCAGCTGCTGTGGTCATAAGTCCCCTAGAGCTTAGATCTACTTAAACCTAGCTAACCTAAGGACATCACACACAGCCATGCCCGAGGCAGGATTCGAACCTGCGACCGTAGCGGTTCCAGACTGTAGCGCCTTTAACCGCTCGGCCACTCCGGAGACCGGTCAACTGTTGTTTGTGTATGAGTAATCGGTTGGAGACTTTCCTCATTTCGGGACGTTGTAGGTGTCGCCACTGGCGCCAATCTTGTGTGAATGCTCTGAAAAGCTAATCATTTGCATATGCCAGGATCTTCTTATTGTCGGTTAAATTTCGCTTCTCTAGCACGTCATCTTCGTGGTGTAGCAATTTTAATGGCCAGTAGTGTATTATGAAACTGGCTCGAAATGTGCATAGAGATAATCTTCCAGATGTAGAAATACGCTGCCAACTTTCGTTTATGTCACACAACTCCCTCTTTCTCTTGGGATCTTTTTTCAGACAAACTATAATTTGTTTAGTATTTTATCAGTGTAATTTATATGGGAACACAGAGGAGCTTGCGACTGTTAATTACATGTGTACTTCTCTTTCCATTATAAAGAGGATTTGTGGTAAATAGTCAAACGACAATGAACTTGCACGTGAGAGAACAGGAATACCGTCATATACTAAGCGTCTTCCAGTGCATTAAAGGTGACACAGCACTACCGTCATTAACGAAAATCGAGAGCCTCACACGGTTGCTATTTGCATTGCCGTAATCCGGCCTCTGGGCAGAATACTGAAGAGCAAGGTGATTACGTCTTAACGCGCGAGCGTGGCCCTATAATTGCGTCCGGGAGGCTAGCAGACGGTAGACCCGCCGCTAAGACCGCGCTGTGCATTGTGTTCCTATCTCACTACACACCCTGCGGAGCCCCAATGGCGACATTAGCACACAAATGTCCGCAGAGGAGACATAACCCGACCTGGTCATCGACGCTTCCGGCGGCCCACGCGTCCCTTCTACTGTTCCGCTTTACGAGGTTTGCAGAAAATCTCCTCACTGTAGTACGCAACAAAAAACCTGAATACATCAGCATGAGACATCGTACTATAAACTGAACTCGATTGTAAGAGATTAGCTAATGTCGCTATGGCTAAAATGATTATGTCAGGAAATACCTTCTTGTAGCTCTCCCTCTTTTTTTCACTTTGTGCGTTACGCTAAAGGGTTGTTACGTATGGCGTGTGTTCCATATAATTAGACACTAGGATACGTGCATTATAATGAGCGATAATTCCACCCTTTAGGAAAGTCCTCGACAGCGTACATTGATTATGATAGCTTTCTGAAGACTGCAGTACTTAGAGTGGTGTGAAAGTGAGAAGGCGGGCGTCTGTTGCGTTTCTGCACACAGAGAGATGGAGAGGAGTTTGCGGTATCTCCATTGTGTTGACTCTCACCGTTCCACACCTTACGCTTCAGAAGTTGCGCCGGCCGGAGTGGCCGAGCAGTTCTAGGCGCTACAGTGTGGAATTGCGCGACCGCTACTGTCGCAGGTTAGAATCCTGCTTCGGCCATGGATGTGTGTGGTGTCCTTAGGTTAGTTAGGTTTAAGTAGTTCTAAGTTCTAGGGGACTGATGACCTCAGAAGTTAGGTCCCATAGTGCTCAGAGCCATTTGAACCATTTGGACCAGAAGTTGCCTATTTTGTTCACTGGCATAGCTTGAGCGAGCGCTACATCGAGCCACAGTTTTTGCTACTAACTATCTCGCGTAGAATTTGTACAATCGGGAAATTGCCACTGTCGCTAGTTAACACAAGTCTTGTAGCCTTTGACAGACGTCATTCAAGACGAATACTACTACACTCCTGGAAATGGAAAAAAGAACACATTGACACCGGTGTGTCAGACCCACCATACTTGCTCCGGACACTGCGAGAGGACTGTACAAGCAATGATCACACGCACGGCACAGCGGACACACCAGGAACCGCGGTGTTGGCCGTCGAATGGCGCTAGCTGCGCAGCATTTGTGCATCGCCGCCGTCAGTGTCAGCCAGTTTGCCGTGGCATACGGAGCTACTTCACAGTCTTTAACACTGGTAGCATGCCGCGACAGCGTGGACGTGAACCGTATGTGCAGTTGACGGACTTTGAGCGAGGGCGTATAGTGGGCATGCGGGAGGCCGGGTGGACGTACCGCCGAATTGCTCAACACGTGGGGCGTGAGGTCTCCACAGTGCATCGATGTTGTCGCCAGTGGTCGGCGGAAGGTGCACGTGCCCGTCGACCTGGGACCGGACCGCAGCGACGCACGGATGCACGCCAAGACCGTAGGATCCTACGCAGTGCCGTAGGGGACCGCACCGCCACTTCCCAGCAAATTAGGGACACTGTTGCTCCTGGGGTATCGGCGAGGACCATTCGCAACCGTCTCCATGAAGCTGGGCTACGGTCCCGCACACCGTTAGGCCGTCTTCCGCTCACGCCCCAACATCGTGCAGCCCGCCTCCAGTGGTGTCGCGACAGGCGTGAATGGAGGGACGAATGGAGACGTGTCGTCTTCAGCGATGAGAGTCGCTTCTGCCTTGGTGCCAATGATGGTCGTATGCGTGTTTGGCGCCGTGCAGCTGAGCGCCACAATCAGGACTGCATACGACCGAGGCACACAGTGCCAACACCCGGCATCATGGTGTGGGGAGCGATCTCCTACACTGGCCGTACACCACTGGTGATCGTCGAGGGGACACTGAATAGTGCACGGTACATCCAAACCGTCATCGAACCCATCGTTCTACCATTCCTAGACCGGCAAGGGAACTTGCTGTTGCAACAGGACAATGCACGTCCGCATGTATCCCGTGCCACCCAACGTGCTCTAGAAGGTGAAAGTCAACTACCCTGGCCAGCAAGATCTCCGGATCTGTCCCCCATTGAGCATGTTTGGGACTGGATGAAACGTCGTCTCACGCGGTCTGCACGTCCAGCACGAACGCTGGTCCAACTGAGGCGCCAGGTGGAAATGGCATGGCAAGCCGTTCCACAGGACTACATCCAGCATCTCTACGATCGTCTCCATGGGAGAATAGCAGCCTGCATTGCTGCGAAAGGTGGATATACACTGTACTAGTGCCGACATTGTGCATGCTCTGTTGCCTGTGTCTATGTGCCTGTGGTTCTGTCAGTGTGATCATGTGATGTATCTGACCCCAGGAATGTGTCAATAAAGTTTCCCCTTCCTGGGACAATGAATTCACGGTGTTCTTATTTCAATTTCCAGGAGTGTATTTCTAAATCTATTCACAAAGCCCGAGTTAACGCGCACATCAGTACAAAATGTAGAACTCTTATCACAACCCGCACTCAGCACTGAAGTGCAGCGGAATAACGCTGTTCACTGGAGCAGCACGTCACACTCTGCTCCCTGCCATTGTGCGCCTCCCCACCGTTCGGCTTCTCGAACACACATCATATTGCGTGAATACTGACCACGCGCAATGCATAATGCCCATACATCTGTAGGATTGCGATGCAATCTATGTGACTTCAACAACTGACGAGTTTTTAATGCTTTTGATTTTATACGCATACCAGGGCTAAGGCCTTCGCCACCCCCCCCCCTCCCCTCCCCCTCTTAGTCTTAGTTCTCAGGGGAAGAAAAACATAATGATGTCAGGTAGTTTTCTTTCAAAGAAAATGATTTACAAATCGATATTACGCAGCTCTTAATAGGGTCGGAAGAGGTACTTTCTTACGGCCGCTTTCATTTCAGACCATCTGGCTACAATTGTGCACGTTAACGTTTACTGTGTCTTAGCTGCAAGAAAAGTATTTTTTCCGAATGGAAACCTGATGTACACATTTTTGAATGTTTAACTTTTCCATCAAGCACAAGTGCTGCCAACTATCGAGCATCACAATCAAAATATCAGGAAGTTAAATGTGGCTGTGTGTGGCGTCTTCTGATCATCAGAATGCACAGATGTGGTTGGTTCAATATATTCCACTTCTAACAACCCTAACACAAGAAAGGTCAAAAATTAATTATGATTGTAGTGTTGCTCACGCTGCTAAATATTGCATTTTCGGGCAACAACAAAGTTATATTATGTGGCAGGTGTCATTGGAGCACAGTTAATAAAGTCATTTCTTGAAATAATGGATAAACTAGGCACTCATATTTTCGTGTTTCCCACGCTGGTCTCGTTGAGAACTCATGGCTCAATCGTCGAAAATCTAGGTAGTGATGATACCAAGCTCGTATGCGAAGAGGCCTAGGTGTTATTCTGCGATATTCAAAAGTTTTATAGATGTGTTTCATAAACCATTCTTGAAGATTAAACTTTTGCAAGTTAGGACAATGGTGATGTAAAAAAGTAATCAGCACTCCAAATTTAAATTAGACTACTTTTTTATTACTTTTGTTGCAATATCACGTAACTCGTTCCAAAACATCACTTTACAATATAAAACATACTTGAAAATATCTTCCTTACTGTTAAAGTTCACATTTCATAAACTGACTACAATTTGCGTCTTTTTAACATGACGACCAAAGCTTGACTCTCTAATAACCGCTTACGCGCCCAAAAATCAGAGTTACAAGTACGCCAGTGACCATAGTGACAAAAGAAAGAATACACATAAGAATAATATCATTGCAATATATACATATCGATGTATCGAAGTACCTCAACATTAATGAAATCAAATCTGAATGTTGTTACAGAAATATGTGAACTATTTTACAGAAACACAGTAGAATATTGCTGGTATCAAGAGGTTGAGGAGAGGAGCCGTAATGGTTACGTAATTCAAGTACCATTACACACTGTAGAACTGAATAATTATTTTGCATAGTAATTACTAAATCCTGTTGTAGTTACTTTGCATGGTAATTACTGAATGATCATTTTACCATTTATTACAACAGAAAATAATTCTTAATTAGATATTTTGGTTTGTAAAATGAATCCATGCGTGCAAAGCATATTGTCAAAATGATTGCATATTTCTGTATAAATCTTGCACCTAAAATCATTAAAAAAATTTTCTTTCCTCCAGAAAAGCTGAGATCTGGAAGGGTTAAAAGTCGCCAGTCGTCTTGAAAAGTAGTAAAAATACTCCACAACCCTAGGTCTAAGCGTCCCCCCCTCGCCCTCCCCCCCCCAACTATCATATGAGCATTTGAGCACCTGTAGGGAAGCAGCCTAATCACGCCTTATAAAATTCACATCAGTCTTTCCATTGTGTGCCAGCCAGTCCGCTGTAACTAGCTCTGACATCATAAATGTTGCGCAATACTTTAATAATCAAGTAAATAACCTGACACGTTTCTAGCATGTCAGGAGTAATACTAAATCAATATGTGTTGAACATCACAATAACATTAACCATTTTCGAAATTCGGACGTTTTTTTGTAAAAATCATTGGCGCAACAGAAAAGAGCTACAAACTTAAAAATTTATGTTTAGATTCCTTTTGCATAATAATTTAGTAGAAACAGTATTCTGGATCTCACAAATTAAAATTTTAGTTGTAATTCATGATTTTCTGGTTTTGGTCTTAGAAATTAAGGAAGCAAGATGGATTAAGTAGGCGAATAAATAAAGGTAGGAAGTTTAAATTTAAGTAGAAGGGAGATACGCTATAATCATAAAGATGTGAGAAGTTTCAACTGAATAACTATAAAACTATAGCGATAGCGTACCTCCAAAGGGCAAGTTCAGAGCTCGTCTACTGCATGTAGTGTAATTAAATTAATTATCTCGGCCAAAATATTTGACTCAGCCACATAAGACTTTTATTATGAATACTTATCTGTGTGCTGATTGCACATTTAAATTGAGAGCTTCATCGGTCATCAGCAAAGGAAGCAATGATTTATTCGATAACTTAAAGTGGTGCATTACTAGCCCAGCGGCTAGTCGGGAGAGCAGATTTGATCAGGCGTTCCCTTAGCCGTCCGCACCGCGGCTTTATTTGTAAGAACGCTGCGCAAGAAGAGGAAGGCCCCAGTTCTCTCCAGACGCTGGTTAGCGCACCACCTGTGCTGGGAGTCGCGTCGCGTCGGTATCGTTGATATTAACAGCCTCCGATGCAGTAATAAGTTACTCGGGATACGCGTAACCATGAAATCGTTTTCGAGTGAAGTGTTAATTTTACGATGACGTTAATGACCTATCTGTAGTTTGCGTATGTCGTATTTTCATGTGCCACCGCAGAACAGACATTCTACCATTATTAACGTGGCGTTTGATGAACATTATCATCAAATTATGGCGAGCAGTCACTTAAACATTTAATTTGAACAGTTATAGTTGCATCAGTGCATTAGACTCTGAACTGCTCTGGTAGTTGGATTGTGTGGATTCTTTTTGGTCTGTGACTTTCAGAATATAGTGAACATTTTAGAGAGGATAGTTTTCGATTATGAATCCCAGACAATCTCCTAATTCCTCAGAGCTATAAACTGTAGCTATAAATGTATTTCTCAGATGAAGTGGGCACTAGGAATTCTAATTACAGGCTTCACATTTTGCTAATCACTTTCTGGTTGCCAATATTGTAGTTAGAGAGCCAGTGGTGAGAACGGCAAACAACAGCATTAAATAAGTAATAGGAACATTTACAATTATTTCACCTGCCGCCCCACACACCCAAGTCAATTTCCATTTTCCATTTTGCTTACTGATGGTGGATTCTCAACTTGCTAAAAGTGAACAGCCTGGAAAATCGTTTGACCTGTAACGGCCGTCTGTTAATAAACGAGTCCTCATCATAAGCTGGCGCTCCAACTTCGTCATCGTACATGAAATCAGTACAAAATCTTTTCGACAGCAGGAAGGATTTCTCATTCCAAAAACGCGAATAGTAAAGGAGCTGTGGTCTATGGATTGCTGGCACGGTAGCTCAGCGTATTTTGTCAGATGGCTGCCTCCCCTCTGAAATAGGAAACCTGAGTGAAGTATTCAACGAAGAACTTCAAGGGGTATCATCTGACGGCCGTCGAAATCCAGTGATGAGAACAATGATGAACATAATTAATGAAGCAAAAGCGGTTAGCCCCGGGTTCTAAATTATCAGAAATGGTGGCTGAAGACTTCTGGCATAAAATGTCATCCTCGATCTGCCAACAGCCTTGGCATAGAGGGCGGAGGAGCAGACATATGTTCAGGATACTTTCTTGCCCTTGAGGGTGGGAACTGCCCCTCAAAGGCGGAAGGATGAACAATTATGAGCTCCATGAGGATGCAGAAGGCAACGGCAACCACAGCATTAAAGGCACATAATACCTATCCATAGGACATGTGGCCTGTACTAATGATGATCTCTCCAGTGGTAGTAGATTCTGAATTAATCACCTACTCGAATGTCAGGGAGGGGCCTGCCAAGGGGCAGGCGATCAGGAGAAAAATATCTATCTATTTATTTATTTATTTATTTATTTAACCTGGCAAGGTTAGGGCCATCAGGCCCTCTCTTACATCTAACCAGGCATTCTACTTATTTTACATTCATACGTTTTAGTAGGCATGTTAAACTACATCTAGTACAAAAAGTGAAATAAACAATTAGAAAGGTACACCTGGAAAAATACATACATATAGAGTTTATATTCGTAGATCATAAGTACTGTTATAATTATACATTATTGAAGAGACAAATTTTAGATAGGAGTTCTGGCAGCAGGGAGTATGAGGGAGACTCATGGTGAAGGGAGGAGAATAGACATGATGAAACATAATTAAGGAAATATAAAGGAAAAGAAGATTGCCTGGCTAATAGAGATAGATGAAGGGGAAGGCATCTCAGGAGCAAGATATAAGACGCTAGCTTTGCTATTTGACAGATGAGAGGATTGGCCTGGTACATTAATTTTGTGGAGAACTTTATGAGGATGATAGTAGGAAAAAAAATAATAATGTTCTAAGTATTGGGGCGAGGAATATAAAAAGTTTGAACATGGTAGCAAAGCTAGGATATCTATAAAGGAAAATGCTAAACCTCAGTCTATATATAGTGGGCGTCAGTGCAGTGAAATTGGAAGAAGGAAAGTATTTCCGGTTAGACAAGTATAGGGTAATGTCAACAGCAGCAGAAAAAATGGTATAGCGGGAATGGAATTCGCTATGAACAGAAAAGTAGGACAGAGAGTTAGTTACTATGAATAGTTCAGGGAGAGGTTTGTCCTCATCAGAATCGACAGAAAACCAGTAGCGACAACAATACTTCAGGTATATGTGCCAACGTGGCAAGCAGAAGATGAATAGATAGAGAAAGTATATAAGTACATTGACCGGTTAATTCAGTAGTAAAGGGAGATGAAAATCTAGTAGTCCTGAGGGATTTGAATGCTGTTGTAGGTGAGTGATTGGACGAGAAGGTTACGGGAGATTATGGCCTTGTTAGTACAAACTACAGAGGAGAATGTCTCACTGAGTTCTGCAATAAATATCAGTAATAACAAATGCTGTGTTCAAGTATCACAAGAGAAGGAGTTACATTTGGAAAACGCCAGGAGATATGGGAAGATATCAATTATAATACATCATAGTCAGGCAGACATTCCGAAGTCAGATGCTGGTGATGAAAAACCGGCTGAAATTTGGGAGCGTATACAGATAGAATCAATGCGAAAAGAAGTGAGGTACTGAAGTGCTTAGGAAGGAAGTGATATGTTGCGATCCTCTGAAGCCAAGGGTACTGCAGTAATGAATAGCCCAGTAGACCAGTTGAAGGGGCAACCACGGATGAGGAAACAAGAACGTAGGTACAAGGAATGTACTGTAACTGTAACACCGACCACCTTAAAGGGCAATCGATGCTAACGTTAAGCATCTGCGAGGAATTTTTTAGAAAGTTCTGACCGTGAGATAACCTAATGGGAACAGAACTATCTAACTGGGATACATTCCCGAAACACCACAACAAAGCATAACCAGCAGTAAACATGTGGGTCAGGAACAGACGTTTTCCCACCATAAAAGCAAGTTGTAAAATTATATACTAATATCGACCACCAGCCTAAATAGGCATTCCTGTGTCAAGATATATAATAAAGCAGAAGGCAGTGCAAAGGCTAACCTAGCCTTCCTTGACACACACACACTAAACACTTTCTTTACATCTATTCACACTACTATACAGTGACCTAACCTTGTAGATAAATGTACTACTAACTTGTAAGTCAGAGAAGCAAATGGATAATGAGATAACAAACAGTAACATATGCCTCTCAGCAAAGGCTACCTTAAATGAACTAGCAGCAGCAGTTTATAGAACCAATTACCAACACACATGAAACTAATAGCAACAGAGAAGAGTATGAATGATTCTGAGGGGGCCTGTTAATCATCGTGCTCTAAAATATCATTGCTTAGTACAGGGTCTCTATGCCTGTACATGAAGCAACTTGCTTTAGACCAGCTAACACAGTAAATATTTCTTTCTGAAGCTGGATTTGAAGCAATTAAACAGAATGCAAATCTAATCACACTGGCTCTGAAACAGCCTTTGCTTTGCTTTGCTTCATTAACTAGCTAGCCTAGTACATGAGGACCCTCCAACTTTCATAGTTTGAAGAACCACATTCATTAACAAAACTACACAACTATTTATGAGAAATGGTAAGTATTATCATCAATAACTGTTAATTTAGTAAAGCACAACAAACTATAACTTTTTAAATAACAAATGAACTTTGGTAAGCAGTATTTTAACCTACTCAAAAAATAATTGGCTGTACAAATGCCAAAAAAACTAAGTTCAAACACTATCTCATGAAATGAACACTGATAAAACTTCGTAATTGTGATCGAAGTGCATAAATACGGCAATTAATAATATTTTTCACTTCAGGTCAAATTTGCTATTTTCAGCAGCTTTTCAAGTAAGGCAAATTATTTAACGTAATGACTGTAGATTGATTTTAAAAAAATGCACTGTAAGTGGAGTATTTCTCAAATTATAAACCTGACCTTTAAACACTATAACTCCACACATTACAAAGCAGTTACATCTACTTTATAGCCACCGAATAAGTCTTAATAAATTAGGACACTTGGAATTAAATTCACTGGATTCTTGTCCAGGTTTGTGGTTTGGGGTAATCACGGGTGTAAGACAGAGTTTTCAGCAAACACCACAATTATTACCAAAATCAAGCAAATTTCACAGATACCTGGTCCAGTTACAGGGTGCCAAATATAAGCAATTTAGTGGAATGCTGGTGGTAATGGTAGCGTAATTTTCAGCGGCGGTGATGCAGTCATGGCAGTAGTGTTGGCCTTGCACTGTTACAGATCTTCTTAGAGTCGGAATTACATTTTTGTGGGGCTGAAAGAAATGCCTCGATAATAGTCTCACGAAATGCAGCACCCGAGGCCCATAAATACTGCCCTTAAGCTCCTAGGCCTCGAAACTCCAAGAATATGAGCCACAGTGATCCTCTACTGGCAGCGAGATGTTAACCACAGCACTGCTCTGCCCAGACTCCTTACCAATCACAAAGGACGAGTCGCCACTTGCACACCAACCACACCTTTTCCACTCCGCCAGCCTACTTGCGTAGCTGCGGGGCTACTCCACATCTTTGACATTCAACTCTACGTTCCCTAACGATGGACCAAGTCACTGTACATAATATAACAATCAATCCAGCTGTTATTTAAATCCACAAACAGAGTTTAAACAACTTCCTTAAAAAAGTTCGCATAACTGAAATATGTATACATAGTTAAGGAATTTCCATGACAGATACAACACTCTACATAAGCAACACTACAAACTGACACAGAAATGTCGATACAGATATAAAATAGGTCGAGAATAGGTACAGAATGTGGTGTCACCGCCATACACCACACTTGCTAGGTGGTAGCAATTGACTTAGCTGAAGGCTATGCTAACTATCGTCTCGGCAAATGAGAGCGTAATTCTCAGTGAACCTTTCCTAGCAACGTCGGCTGTACAACTGGGGCGAGTGCTGGTAAGTCTCTCTAGACCTGTCGTGTAGCGGCGATCGGTCTGCAATTACTGACAGTGGCGACACGCGGGTCCGTCGTATACTAATGGACCGCGGCCGATTTAAAAGCTACCACCTAGCAAGTGTGGTGTCTGGCGGTGACACCACACAGTACCTGCGAAAAAACCGTGGGTAACAGAAGAAATACTTAAGTTGAAAGACATAATAAATGTGCTATTAACTAAGGAATGCAAAAATATAAGTCACTTAGGAACGAAATAAAACGGAAGTGGAGGTAAGCTAAGATTACGTGTCTGTGTAAAAAAGCGAAAAAATGAAATAGGAAATGGTTTACTCTACGACTGATTCTGCATACAGAGAAGTCAAAACAACTTTCGCTGAAATTAAAAGCAAGGGCTGTAACATTAAGAGTACAACAGGAATTCCACAGTTAAATGCTGAGGGCAGAGCGGATAGGTAGAAAGAGTACACTAAGACCTTTAATAGGGGGAAGACTTGTCTGACGAAGTGACACGAGAAAAAAACTGGAGTCGACCGAGAAGAGATAGGGGTTCCAGTATTTGAACGAGCTATGGTCTACTGAATACCGAATAAGCTAGAAAGGATAGATAATGTTCCATTTGAATTTCTAAAATCACTGGGGCAAGTGGCAACAAAACTATTATTCGCGTTGGAGTATAGAATACGTGAGATTGGCTATGTACAGTCAAACTTTCGGAAGAACATCACCCACACAATTCCGAATGTAGCAACAGCCGACAAGTACGAGAATCATCGCACAATCAGTTTAACCTCTCATACAGCCAAGTTGCTGAAAGTATAACATACAAAAGAATACAATATAAAGCTGACAATCTGTTAGATGATTGTCAGTACGGCCTTAGGAAAGTTAAAGGCATCACAGAGGTAGTCCTGACGTTGCGACCGATAATAGAAGCAAGACGCAAGAAACATCAAGACACAGTTAAGCTATTTGTCGACCTGGAGGAAGCATTCTAAATGTATAATGGTTCAGGGCGTTGGTAATTCAGAAAGATGTAAGCAATAGGGAAAAACATGTAATATACAACATGTACAAGAACCAAGAGGGAACAATAAGACTGGAAGACCAAGATTTAAGTGTTCGGAATGAAAATGGTGTAAGAAATGGATGTAGGCTTTCCACCTACATATACATACACAGAAGAAGTAATGATGGAAATAAAAGAAAGCCTAAAGATAATGTAGGACCAACACTATGCGAGCAACCCCCAAAAACATGCGTTTTTCATATTAGGTGCATTGTGCTGCCACATACTACCAGATACTCCATATCAGCGACCTCAGTAGTCGTTAGACACCGTGAGAGAGCAGAAAGGGGCGCTCCGCCTAACTCACGGACTTCGAATGTGGTCAGATGATTTGGTGTCACTTGCGTCACACGTATGTATGCGAGATTTAAACACTTCTAAACATCCCTAGGTCCACTGTTTCCGATGTGATGGTAATGTAGAAACGTGAAGGAACACGTATAGCACAAAAGTGTACAAGCCGACCTCGTCTGTTGATTGACAGAGACTGCCGACAGTTGAAGAGGGTCGTAACGTGTAATACGCAGACGTCTATGCAGACCATCACACAGGAGTTCAAAACTGCATCAGGATCCACTGCAAGTACTAAGACAGTTAGGTTGGAGGTGAGAAAACTTGGGTTTCATGGTTTAGCTGCTGCTCATAAGCCACACATCACGGCGGTAAATGCGAAACGACGCCTCGCTAGGATCGTAAACATTGGACGATTGAACAGTTGTGTGGAGTGACGTTTCACGGTTGCATAATGTGGCGATCCGATGGCAGGGCGTGGTGAATGCCCGGTGAACGTCATCTGCCAGCGCGTGTAGTGCCAACAACAACATTCGGAGGCGTTGGTGTTATAGTGTGATCGTGTTTTCCATGGAGGGGGCTTGCACCCCTTGTTTTTTTGCGTGGCACTATCACAGCACAGTCCTACTTTGATGTCTTAATCACCTCCTCGCTTTCCACTGCTGAAGAGCAATTCGTGGCTGGCGATTTCATCTTTCAACACGGTCGAGCACATGTTCATAATGCACGTCCTGTGGCAGAATGGTTACACGACAATATAATGCCTGTAAAGGACTAACCTGCACAGAGTCCTGACCTGAATCCTACAGAAGACCTTTGGGATGTTTTGGAACGCCGACTTCGTGCCAGGCCTCACCGACCGACGTCGATACCTCTCCTCAGTGCAGCACTCCATGAAGAATGGGTTGCCATTCTTCCATTTCCCAAGAAATCTTCCATTCCAGCACATGATTGAACGTAGGCCTGCGAGAGTGAAAGCTGTCATCAAGGCTAAGGGCCTCCAACACCATGTTGAATTCCAGCATTATCGATGGAGGGCGCCTCGAACGTCTACGTTATTTTCAGCCAGGTGTCCGGATACTTTTGATTACACAGTGTAATTTTGACCTATTTTGTATCTTTATCGATATTTCTGTGTCAGTTTGTAGTGTTGCCTATGTAGAATGTTGTATCTTGTCATGAGAATTCTTTGACTATGTGTATATATTTATGCGAACTTTGGAACGATGGTTAAATAGTGCTTGTGAACTTAAATAACTACTGGAATGATTGTTATATAATGTACTGTAAATGACTTGGTCCATATTTAGGAAATGTAGATTGAATGTAAAAGATGCGTGAAAGCCCCGCAGCTACGGAAGTAGTCTGGCGGAATGGAAAAGCTTTCGCGCGCAAGTGGCAACTCGACCTTTGTGACAGGTAAGGAGTTTCAGCTGAGCAGTGATGTGGTAAACACCTCGCTAGCAGTAACGGATCATTATGGCTCATATTCCTGGAGTTTTAAGGCCAGAGCTTATGGGAAGTGTTTATGGGCCTCGAATGCTTCATTTGGTGATACCATTATCATTGCATGGTTTTTGGCCCTATAAATACACACATCAGAAAAAGGTTTAGCATCACCTCGGTTCCGAGAGTTTCAGAACCTGTACAGAAAACAGCGAAACCTTCAGAGGTGTGGTCCAAATTTCTGTACATACCGGTACCTCTAATATCCAGTAGCACGTCCTCTTGCATTGATGCATGCCTGTATTCAAAATGGTTCAAATGGCTCTGAGCACTATGGGACTTAACTGCTACGGTCATCAGTCCCCTAGAACTTAGAACTACTTAAACCTAACTAACCTAAGGACAGCGCACAACACCCACCCATCACGAGGCAGAGAAAATCCCTGACCCCGCCGGGAATCGAACCCGGGAACCCGGGCGTGGGAAGCGAGAACGCTACCGCACGACCACGAGATGCGGGCGTCTGTATTCATCTTGGCATATTATCCACAAGTTCATCAGGGCACAGTTGGTCCATATTGTCCCACTCCTCAACGGCAGTTCGACGTACATCCCTCAGAGTGGTTGGTGGGTCACGTCGCCCATAAACAGCCCTTTTAAAACCATCCCAGGCATGTTCGATAGGGTTCATGTCTGGAGAACATGCTGGCCACTCTAGTCGAGCGATGTCATTATCCTGAAGGAAGTCGTTCACAAGATCTGCACGATGGGGGCACGAATTGTCATCCATGAAGACGAATGCCTCGCCAATATGCTGCCGATATGGTTGCACTGTCGGTCGGAGGATGATGTTCAAGCATTCTACAGCCGTTACAGCGCCTTCTATGACCAAAATTGGCGTACGTCGGCCCCCCATAATGCCACCGGAAAACAGCAATGAACCTCCACCTTTCTGTAGTCGCTGGACGGCGTGTCTTAGGCGTTTAGCCCGACAGGGTTGCCTCCAAACAGGTCTCCGACGATTGTCTGGTTGAAGGCATACGCGACCCTAATCGCGGAAGAGAACGTAATGCCAATCCTGACCGGTCCATTCAGCACGGTGTTGGGTCCCTCTGTATCGCACTGCTTGGTTTCGTGGTTGCAAAGATGGACCTCGTCGTAGATGTCGGGAGTGAAGTTGCGCACAATGCAGCCTATTGCGCACAGTTTGAGTCGTAACACGACGTCCTGTGGCTGCACGAAAAACATTGTTGAACATGGTGGCTTTGCTGTCAGGTATCCTCGGAACCACAATCCGTAGGTAGTGGTGATCCACTACGGTAGTGGCCTTTGGGCGGCCTGAGCGAGGCATGTCATCGACCATTCCTGTCTCTCTGTATCACCTCTGTGTCCGAACAACATTGCTTTGGTTCACACCGAGGCGCCTGGACACTTTACTTGTTAAGATCCGTTTCTGGCACAAAGCAACAATGCGGACGCGATCGGGTGGTATTGACCATGTAGGCATGGTTGAACTACAGACATTACGAGCCATGTACCTCCTTCCTGGTGGAATGACTGGAAGTGATCGGCTGTCGTACTTCCTCCGACGAATACGCGCTGCTCATGCATGGTTATTTACATCTTTGGGTGGGTTTAGTGACACCTCTGAACAGTCAAAGGGACTGTGCCTGTGATACAACAACCACAGTCAACATCTGTCTTCAGGATTTCCAGGAACCAGGGGAATGCAAAACGTTTTTGATGTTTGTATAATTCCGACACCAGGAAGATGTGTAACAGGGCGAAGCCAACAGTATTGCTATGATAGCAACGCCGCCAGATTGATAGCCACTGAAAATTTCGTCACCAGTTCCACCAGCCTTCCATTAAATTATTTGTATTTGGCACTCTGTAAATGGACGGGGTATTTGCGAAATTTGGTTGATTTTATAATAATAATCAGGGTGTTGCTAAAATCTCTATCTTTCATCCGTGACTATCCGAAATCGCAAATCTGGACAGGACTCCTATCCTAGTGAATTTAATTCCGAGTGTCCTGATTCACCGTAAGATATTGGTTGAACCTGAATTTAATGTTGTGTTGGCAATTTACGCAGGCGGTTATACTTATGTGTAGGTCAAAAAATTGTTTATGAAAGTACGTTTGTTATTTAAAGAGTTTTATGTAATTGTGCTTTACTTAATTAATAATTAACGACAAGAATACTTACAATTTCTCATACACGCTGGTGTAGTTTTGTTAATGAGCATGGTTCTTCAAACGATGAAAGTTTAATGGCCGTCATGTACTAGGCCAGTTATGGTTCAAATGGCTCTGAGCACTATGGGACTTAACATCTAAGGTCATCAGTCCCCTAGAACTTAGATCTACTTAAACCTAACTTACCTAAGGGCATCACACACATCCATGCCCGAGGCAGGATTCGAACCTGCAACCGTAGCGATCGCGCGGTTCAAGACTGAAGCGCCTGGAACCGTTCGTCCACTGCGGCCGGCTAGGCCAGCTACTTAATGAAGCAATGCAAAGGCTCCTTCAGTGCCAGGGAAGTTAGATTTGCATTCTGTTTGGTTGCATCGCGAGCTGGTTAATGCACATGCATTGGCACCATGTACAAAGCATAGAAGTTATAGATTATGGTTATTAGCAGACCCTCTGATTAAAATTCAGAATCACTTCAAGCTTTTCCCCATTTAGTAGTGCTACTAGTTTCATGTGTGTCGGTAATCGGTTTCATAAACTGTTCATTTAAGGTACGTGTTATTGAGAGGCATATGTTACTGTCTACAATCTCAATGGCCATTTGTTTGTTAGCAGCACATTTATCTGCGAGGTTAGGTTAATGTGTTGAAGCATGAAAATATATAAGGAAAGAGTTTAGTGTGCGTGTGTGTGTGTGTCAAGAAAGTTTAGGTTAGCCTTAGCACTGCCTTCTGCTTTATCATTTTGCTTGACACAAGAATGCCTACTTAGGCTGGCGACCGGTTTTAATATGTGATGTTACAACTTGCTCTCGTGCTGGGAGAACGACTGTTCCCGACCCACCGTTTACTTTGCTGGAGTGTTTCTGAAGCGAATCCCAGTTTGATTATTCTGTTTCCATTACGTTATCTCACGGTCAAAACTACTTAAAAATTCCTCGCAGAGGTAATAACGCTAGCATCGATTGCCGTTTGAGGTGGTCGGTGGTAGCGTTACATGAGGAATAGAATTATCTGTGAAAGGATGACGCTGCTATCATCAGTGAAAGTAAAGAAGAATTATGGGATGTTTTGAATGGAATGAAAAGTCTAGTGACTGCACAATCTGGATTGTGAGAAAATCGATGATAACGAAAGTAATGAGAAGTAGCAAAAATGAGAAACGCGAGGTACTTAACGTCATAATTGAGGATCACGAAGCAGACGAAGTGAAGGAATTCTGCTATCTAGGCAGCAAAATAACCCATGGAGGCTATATAAAGGAGATAAGCACTGGCATAAACGGCATTACTTAACGAAATAAATCTACTGGTATGACACTTAGGCCTTAAAATGCGGAATAGATTTCTGAGAAAGTACGTTTGTTGCACAACATTATATGGTAGTGAAACTTAGACTTTGCGAAAACCGGAGCCGAAGAGAATCAAAGATTTTCAGATGTGGTGCTACAGAAGAATGTTGAATATTGGATGGACTGGTAAGTTAAGATGAGGAGGTTCTCCATAGTATCAGGCAATGAATAGAATGTATCGAAGACACTCAAAAGATGATGGGACAGGATGGTAGGACATGTATTAAGAAAGCAAATATTAATTTCCGTGGTACTAGACTGGGCTGTAGACCGCAAAATGTGTAAAGGAACACAGAGATTGGAATACATGCCGCAAATAATTGTGTACATAGGTTGCTAGTGCTACTCTGAGGTTGGTACGGGAGAGGAATTCATGGCGGGCTGTATGAAACCAGTCAGAAGAACGAAAAAAAAAGGCTGGAGTAGGACAAGTTGTAGAAGAAGAGGTGAAGATATCTCCACAATTTATCAGGTTATTGGCCTGACGTGGTTCAGGTAGACCTCGGAAGATACACACTAGTATGACCAAATACAGATTATAACATTCCTCGTTACGAGTGCGAGTACAGTAACATAGCTGTTGGAGCAACTCGTCCGGAAGACCCACATCGCGAGAATGTGTCATCTAAATTTCAGCTGACGGGAATTTGCCTATAACAAACAATCCTCACACATTCTGACGCAGCCTAGTGCGGCATTTGCAAGTAAAACACCGCAGTTTCGAATGTTATAATGTGTTCTGTGTCGTGGCTAAACCCTATTTAGAATATCAGTTTGATATCTTAAGACATGTGAGGTCTTAGAATATTTAAAAGCACCATGTTGACTGTGTGTACTGCTCGTATGTAAACGACGTTGTCTGGCGAAACTTGCTTGGCGATTTCGTGTACAACCTTGAGAGTGTCATGACAGTACACCAGTTCGAAGACAATGAGGGACGCAATCAGTCATGGTGTGTTGCACTTACACGACTGGCCACTAAAATTGCTACACCACGAAGATGACGTGCTACAGACGCGAAATGTAACCGACAGCAAGAAGATGATGTGATATGCAAATTATTAGCTTTTCAGGGCATTCACACAAGGTTGACGCCGGTGGCGACACCTACAACGTGCTGACATGAGGAAAGTTTCCAACCGATTTCTCATACACAAATAGCAGTTGACCGGCGTTGCCTGGTGAAACGTTTTTGTGATGCATTGTGTAAGGAGGAGAAATGCGTGCCATCACGTGTCCAACTTTGATAAAGGTCGGATTGTAGCATATCACGGTTGCGGTTTATCGTATCGCAACATTGCTGCTCGCGTTGGTCGAGATCCAATGACTGTTAGCAGAATATGGAATCGGTGGGATCAGGAGGTTAATACGGAACGCCGTGCTGGATCCCAACGCCCTCGTATCACTAGCAGTCGAGATGACAGACTTCTTATCCGCATGGCTGTAACGGATCGTGCAGCCACGTCTCGATCCCTGAGTCAACAGATGGGGACGTTTGCAAGACAACAACCATCTGCACGAACAGTTCGGCGACGTTTGCATCAGCATGTACTATCAACGCGGAGACCATGGCTGCGGTTACCCTTGACGCTGCATCACAAACAGGAGCGTATGCGATGGTGTACTCAACGACGAACCTGGGTGCACAAATGGCAAAACGTCATATTTTCGGATGAATCCTGGTTCTGTTTACAGCATCATGATGGTGGCATCCGTGTTTGGCGACATCGCGGTGAACGCACATTGGAAGCGTGTATTCGTCATCGCCATACTGGATTATCACCCAGTGTGATGGTAGTTACACGTCTCGGTCACCTCTTGTTCGCACTGACGGCACTTTGGGCAGTGGACGTTCCATTTCAGATGTGTTACGACCCGTGGCTCTACCCTCCATTCGATCCCTGCGAAAACCTACATTTCAGCCTGATAATGGACGACCGCATGTTGCAGGTCCTGTACGGGCCTTTCTGGATACAGAAAATGTTCGACTGCTGCCCTGGCCAGCACATTCTCCAGATCTCTCACCAATTGAAAACGTCTGGTCAATGGTGGCCGAGCAACTGGCTCGTCACAATACGCCAGTCACCACTCTTCATGAACTGTGGTATCGTGTTGATGCTGCACGGGCAGCTGTATCTGTACGCGCCATCCAAGCTCTGTTCGACTCAATGCCCAGGCGTATCAAGGCTGTTATTACGGCCAGAGGTGGTTGTTCTGGGTACTGATTTCTCAGGATCTATGCACCCAAATTACCTGAAAATGTAATCACATGTCAGTTCTAGTATAATATATTGTGTAATGAATACCCCTTTATCATCTGCATTTCTTCTTGGTATAGCAAATTTAAGCCCTGTAGTGTATTACAACACACACCTAATATTATTTGCTAAAACCGTTAAATAATAATACGGTTAAATACCTAAATAAGATTAAGCAGTTGGCGATTTAAATCACGGTCTTTCCGACGTGAGTACAGTATCTTATGATAATGCAAATTCTGATTATGAACTCCCGTATTCCTGAGTGTTGTGAAAGAGTAGTTACCTTACAAAGGTCCAAACATACTAAAAACGTTTGTAGAGAAAAGTTGCTCAAATGTTATTAGTTCACGAAAGTATTTAGTACCGTACACAGGATAATTGATAGTTGATGAGTGATTAAATACGTTTCATTAATACTTATACCACAAGTTTATAAGGTCACACTATATATCTCATATAATTTGTGAGATAGACCTGAGGGTTATTATAAAATAAGGAAAGAAGATTAGGGTTTAACACCCCATCGAAGTCGAGGTCATTAGAAACGGAGAACAAGTTCGGATTTTGCAAGGAAGAGAAGAAAATCGTATGTGACTTTTCAAAGGAGCCATCCGCGAATTTGCTTGGAAGGATTTAGAGAAATCAAGGAAAAACTAAATCTGGATGACGGATGAGAATTTGAATTGTCGTCCTCCCTAATGCGAGTGAAATATGCTAATCTCTGCGCCTCCCCGCTTGCTAGGATTATTTTAACTTTTAAGGTTACTAATTTTTAATTTCACCAAATCACTGTCTTCAGAGTCAAAACAAAAATGTTTTGGCAGTAACAACTCTGTTTCAGGTTTTTCTGCCAATTTTGGGATTTAATCGTCTATTCACACAATATCTTATACCGTTAAATCGTGATGAAACCAAAATTAAAGTATAAATACGAAGAAGAGTTTATTTTGGAATACCGTCTCTAGAGAATCATAACTAAACAGTCAATACTGATTTTCAGTGTGAGATGAACGATGTCACAGGGACAGAAACGTTTCGCTGAGGATAGTGCCAGTCATAGAAAATCCAGAAAAACACTTCAATGCATGAAGTAACCGAAACACGTAACCAAAAAAAGTAATCGAAACATGCTTTTCATTGATTGTGGTGCTTATGCTAACTGTAACCTCATTTTACGCTTTCCAGTTGATGAGTGCTGATTTTGCGTATGTGTTGATCTGCAGAGACCGAATTGGCTAACAGAGAATTCACTACGGCAACAGATTATATAACTTTAGCACCTAATAGGTCAGCTTGCCATCAAGAGGTAGTGTGATATCCTCAGTCAAGAATATAACGGTATTCAATATAAAGTGCTGAACGTTGGCAAATGAGTCGTAGTTACTATTACGAAACGTAATTGCAGAGAATGATACTGTAGTGTTTGCAGAAGAGCCAACAATGTGTTTCTAGAGGAGGCCGAAATGCACGCGTTTAATTACACGCTGACTGGCGTGAGGTCTGGAACAGGACAATATCTTGAGAATTGCAAATAAAGTACGTAGATGATGTAATACTTAACTTTAATCCACAATTGTAGAACATCTCTCGTTACGGTACATGCTTCATAATATTAATTATCGATTGAATACGGCGCCTTGCTAGGTCGTAGCAAATGTAGCTGAAGGCTATGCTAACTATCGTCTCGGCAAATGAGAGCGTATTTGTCAGTGAACCATTGCTATGAACGTCGGCTGTACAACTGGGGCGAGTGCTAGTAAGTCTCTCTAGACCTGCCGTGTGGTGGCGCTCGGTCTGCTATCACTGACAGTGGCGACACGCGGGTCCGCCGTATACTAATGGACCGCGGCCGATTTAAAGGCTACCACCTAGCAAGTGTGGTGTCTGGCGGTGACACCACAGATACCACAACACATATTCCGTGCGCTCATCTTGTTAATAAATGTCGATAAACGGAAAACTGGTAAAATTCATTGGTTGATAAAATAAGCCCCGCTAATCCAATACTGTTATTGTTTTTTCCGTTTTATATTTATTGACAGTAATCCTTTTGAAGTTTGCAAATTTGTCAAAACAAATATCGTGATATATGCTTCGGACTGTTATGTATTTTACATGCTGCTACGACTGCCAAATCAGATTTCCGCTAGCTAAATCCTTTTAATTATATTGTTGCTTTTCACGCAATAAATAGTCGGTCCACCACGAATAACACACAACGTATCGTGAACGAATCACTCGTACATTTGAAGCTAATTGCGTCATGAAGTACACAGCGATGATAAGCTCACTAAACAAAACAAAAAAGAAATAGTCGTCCAAGTGCGCAAGCACACATGATTCGTTTTGCCTTTACATATGACGCAGTGACAGATTCTCGAAATAAACCAATAGCGCACTGCCCCTACATCAGAATACGGCACTAGCGATCACCGACCAATTTTTTTTTCTAGTGGACATTGTATGTATATATTCGTGAATGTAACGAAGAGACAGATTGGCAAAATGGGGCAATACCATTTGGCTGTTACCACGGCCATGCAGTGTTCGAAGTTGCTAGATTGGATGGTACTTCACGGCGGATTGTTCAACGTGACTACAAGCAGTGGTGTAACACTCATGACCGTGACACAGGACGCCAGAATTTTCGTCAGAAAAAGACCCTGACTAAGAGAAACCGATCATGCGTTTCCAGGCTTTTGAATCAAACTCGCTTCCACACACGACAGGAATTGCTGCAGGCAGTGAATGAAGATGCTGCGACAGGAACATTATTATCTATCACGTAATGCGATTGCCATGCATTAATGCGACAGAACGACAGACAGAGTCAGATACATTCGTTGTTACTCCGTGGCCAAGTTCGCTTAAATAATGACTGTACCTCATTGCGTAGCGCTTATTGATATACGCATCTTTATATATGATAGAGAATCTCTAATTGATTTGCGAGAAGAATTTCATTGACACTAAGGTCATTAAATTTCGTTCGTTTCAGAAAGGTACGTGTTATTTCCACAAACGACGTATACTCAAATGTGATCTATTAATGAATACCAGCTCGAGAACAATTCCTACGGAAGCGTTCAGTTCTAATCAAATAATTTGATGCTTTCTACGGAAAACAAGTGATACCACGGATCATTTTTTCCCCCAATGTTTCTAAGAACTGAAGGCAAATCTGATTGCTTTGCAACAGAGCCCCGATGAATATTTCCCCGCATCTTTGATTAACACTGTCTGCTTCAATACAGAATCAGCAGCAGCTGGAGCAGATCGCCATAACAACAGAAGGGTATAGTGTGAAAGCAGTTTCACCCATCGCCCTGTATCCCATTTACGGTGTATGTATTCATTACAACACAACACACAATCACTCATACATACACTCCTGGAAATTGAAATAAGAACACCGTGAATTCATTGTCCCAGGAAGGGGAAACTTTATTGACACATTCCTGGGGTCAGATACATCACATGATCACACTGACAGAACCACAGGCACATAGACACAGGCAACAGAGCATGCACAATGTCGGCACTAGTACAGTGTATATCCACCTTTCGCAGCAATGCAGGCTGCTATTCTCCCATGGAGACGATCGTAGAGATGCTGGATGTAGTCCTGTGGAACGGCTTGCCATGCCATTTCCACCTGGCGCCTCAGTTGGACCAGCGTTCGTGCTGGACGTGCAGACCGCGTGAGACGACGCTTCATCCAGTCCCAAACATGCTCAATGGGGGACAGATCCGGAGATCTTGCTGGCCAGGGTAGTTGACTTACACCTTCTAGAGCACGTTGGGTGGCACGGGATACATGCGGACGTGCATTGTCCTGTTGGAACAGCAAGTTCCCTTGCCGGTCTAGGAATGGTAGAACGATGGGTTCGATGACGGTTTTGATGTACCGTGCACTATTCAGTGTCCCCCCGACGATCACCAGTGGTGTACGGCCAGTGTAGGAGTTCGCTCCCCACACCATGATGCCGGGTGTTGGCCCTGTGTGCCTCGGTCGTATGCAGTCCTGATTGTGGCGCTCACCTGCACGGCGCCAAACACGCATACGACCATCATTGGCACCAAGGCAGAAGCGACTCTCATCGCTGAAGACGACACGTCTCCATTCGTCCCTCCATTCACGCCTGTCGCGACACCACTGGAGGCGGGCTGCACGATGTTGGGGCGTGAGCGGAAGACGGCCTAACGGTGTGCGGGACCATAGCCCAGCTTCATGGAGACGGTTGCGAATGGTCCTCGCCGATACCCCAGGAGCAACAGTGTCCCTAATTTGCTGGGAAGTGGCGGTGCGGTCCCCTACGGCACTGCGTAGGATCCTACGGTCTTGGCGTGCATCCGTGCGTCGCTGCGGTCCGGTCCCAGGTCGACGGGCACGTGCACCTTCCGCCGACCACTGGCGACAACATCGATGTACTGTGGAGACCTCACGCCCCACGTGTTGAGCAATTCGGCGGTACGTTCACCCGGCCTCCCGCATGCCCACTATACGCCCTCGCTCAAAGTCCGTCAACTGCACATACGGTTCACGTCCACGCTGTCGCGGCATGCTACCAATGTTGAAGACTGCGTTGGAGCTCCGTATGCCACAGCAAACTGGCTGACACTGACGGCGGCGGTGCACAAATGCTGCGCAGCTAGCGCCATTCGACGGCCAACACCGCGGTTCCTGGTGTGTCCGCTGTGCCGTGCGTGTGATCATTGCTTGTACAGCCCTCTCGCAGTGTCCGGAGCAAGTATGGTGGGTCTGACACACCGGTGTCAATGTGTTCTTTTTTCCATTTCCAGGAGTGTATAAAGCCACAACACAAGGTGGTGTGGGAAACATCTCGGTATAAAGGTCTCAGTATAGGCAAAATACAAATAATAGTAATTGAAGATAGCTGAGTGTTTTTATAACATGCAATGAACATTTGGAGACAGTCACGTCTTTAGGAGGCCATTACTCACACAGGCACTGCTGTGGGTCTTCAGTGTGCTAGAAATTATCGAACGTGGACAATAGCTGACTGGCGTAACGTAATTTAGTCTGACGAACCACGTTGTTGCCTATATTCAAATGATGCGCGTCATCGAGAGTATCAAAGCGCAAAAGAAGCATTCCGGTCAGATGCAAGACGGAAGTGGATCTGTGATATTTTTGGGTCGTTTTTTATTTATCATAAATTGGGCCTGCTCGGTTACGTGATCATTAACAGGAACCAAAGCGTTTATTTAAACATGCTGAATGATCAGGTGTTGCCTTTTAATCAACACCTGCATTATATGTTTGTTATTCATAGTCCTATTATTCAAGACTACAAGAGCAGAGTTCATGAGACTGGAAGAATATTTGACTGATCTTCTGAACACTCCAGCACCCTAGTGCATCTCGATTGGCACGCAAAATCACCTGACTTGAAATCCATGGACGCTGTGGGCGAGTGGTTCTAGGCGCTTCAGTCCGGAACCGTGCTGTTGCTACGGTCACAGGTTCGAATCCTGCCTCGGTCATGGTAGGTTTAAGTAGTTCTAAGTCTAGGGGACTGATCACCTCAGATGTTAAATCCCATAGTGCTTATCGCCGTTCGAACCATTTTTTGAAATCCATAAGTAATCTGTGGGACATGTTGGAGCAGCGGGAGAAACGCCAACGGCAGCATCCCCGCAATATGGTGGAGCTGTGCGATCAGTATCTTAATCTGGATGCGACGTCCTGAACAACCTTGTGGATTTAATTGACGTCAGGTGGTTATCAGGGCCAGTAACATAATTACACAATATAAAATTATACTTTTAACGATTTCTCAAGGGGTAACTAACTTTTTATCCGGTGAGATGTTTTGAGCAGTTGGCCACCTCCAACCTTTCTCACGTGTTAACATGGTGGTGAAGTCTCATAAAGGGATTTCTTAAACATTCCTACCGATGTTGATACCAATCCTTCAATATCATATTTTACGAAATGTTACCGTACTGCCGTGCGAGAACGCTCTGCGAGAAAATGAAGGCTGTAGTATATTTTATCTTCAAAATGAATCAGAGGAACATCACGCAAATATTAAAACAGCAGTTTTGCTAGTCGTACTGCACACAGAGATGTGAAACAAACGCTCGGTTAAACACGTACAATCAGAAATCGCAAACGATGGAATACTAACCAGTTAGAGCTGATTGGAGTAGAACCAACTACAATCAAAAGTAAGCCCTGCCATTAGACACTGCAGAACGCAGACGAATGGCAGCGGCAAAATATCTTTATATTCCTAATTGCTGAATATTTTCCGCGAAGTACAGAGCTGCTTAATTGATCACAGCATTTCAACAAGTACATGGGGAGGACTAGGTCGTGCTGAGTTTTTGGTCACTGGATCCTGCGGCACACACCGTGCATAAACAGCGGTGTGCACTTTAACAACAGTTATTTTTGTGTTTATGCTTGTCGCCTTCATCTCGAGTAGGTCGAGTCTCTTCTGGACATTGCTCGTACTACACAATTATATGAGACAGTATTAGATTGCGCAACACGTAAGTATTTTATTGAGTCGTGGTCTTCTGACTGGGTTGAAGCGGCCCTTTCCGACTTTCTGCCGTGTGGTAATCTTTACATCTCTGATTAGGTCACACAGCCACAGTTCTCAATTATTACTTGGATGTATTTCAATGTCTGCCTTCCCGCCGTAATTGTCTCATACCGTTCACTCTTGTACCATGGATGATATCAAATCTTAACCCTAGCTATATTATCCCATCTCTTCATTTCATCAGTGTTAACTCATATTCCATTCTTCGTCGATTCTATGGAGGAATTCCTCGTTTTCACTAAATTATCAGCATCCTTCCAGTAACCCACATTACAGACGATCCAAGATTTTTTTCCCCACAGTCAGCATTCCCACAATGCTTTTCCTAAAAGTGAGGAATATCACTGATACTACTACACTTTTTTAGCGAGGAACCTTCTCTTTGCCTTAGCAAAGCTGTTCGAATATTCCACCCTGCTTTTCTCCCAAGGAAGGAATATTCCATCACTACTACAAGGGCCCCATATTCGATATTAAATTTGTCGCTAACCCAATTTCTGCTTCTTCTTAAACATATATTCCTATTTCATTTACTCTCACATGTTGTGTACTAATTACACACATCCTTCCGTTGAAATGATGCTATAATTCTGTTTCATATTCGTCACTGGTAACCTAACATCAATCTCAAGTCTGAACCTTTATTATAATGCCATCATTGGTCTCTTGATCTCAAATAGTTATTCTGCTTCGTTCACATACGTATTGTAAAGTACTCGACTTTACTTATAGAATATCAAACATATCGCACCACTATACTGGAAGACGTACGTCATTCCTTCGTGTCTCATTCATAATTTTTATTTTTGTCAACTGCCGAAATTTATATCCTTTTCCTTTGTTTTTCCACTCGCCTCAGATGATGATGCCGGGAGGGATAGTTCTATGGCACCTCTGCTTTTTGCCGCTTTTCGTGCAGCCATTTCTGAACATGAGCTCCGTAAGTTCTCGTGTAGTATAGTCTGCATGAAATGAGAATGTGGCGACTTAAATACAAGTTGAAGGCCGTTCTCCCGTGTTTCATTCAGCATCGAAAAACTACGTCATTGACGTTAGCGCTTTTCTAATAGTGGCTGTAGTAAACTGATTGAAATGTTTCAGTAAAATGTAAGCTTTGAAGATTGAATGATGTGGCTTGAGCATATGTAAGTGATAACACTGCCTTCGCTGAAGTTAGCCTCACCACTGTGCATCCGTTCATTATTATTTAATGTGAACAGTTACCAGTGATAGTCGGAGTAGTCACATTATAAACTGCATGATGTTCAGCTTTTACAACAAGCTGGTTTAGTACATATTTAATCAAAATCAGCTGCTTGACTCTTACTATATTAATTTACCTTCTAGCAGCATTAACGTATAGAACTGTGTAACATGAATCAACTTTAGAGAATTGAGCAGCCAGAAGTATGGGACTCTTCCACTGTTTACGAAACGAATACACGGAAGAACAGAATCACTTTTCACATAAGTGGTTATTATGCACATTAACACACATGGCTTCACAAATCGAAAGTACTTATCTTCGTTAGGTAACATAACGTGAACACTTTTTTCACTGTTTAACAGAATACTTTCACAAAAATACTTCAGTAGATTTGTCTCAGTAACTTGCTGTCCGATACCTCCACAGCCATTAGTACTAAGAAACCACTCCGATTGCAGCAAGTTCAATATTTGAATCGTAGATAAGATTCCATATAAGATTCTGCTTCCTTTGTCTAGCTAACCAGTGTCCAGACGAAGCAAGTTTCTGATATCCATTTCACGAGCCCCTCTTCAAGCACCACATCAATGACCGCTAATTTCGCACTCCCACAAGGAACTCCCAGGAAAAAAGGCGAGCTAGCAAGTGGGTTCTGGTCTTTTCGAACTTTCCTTAACTGCCGTACATCTTTGGTATGTCTAAGAGCACTGCTCTCTCCAAATGTATTTAACCATTTTGACAATATTATCTGACTGTGTATTCTACACACGCTACTATTTAACTACTAAATACTTCCACATTTAACAACATATTCTGCCAGATGAATGTAGAGAATCGAGACCGACAGTTAGTCAGTTACAATAATTACAGCTAGAAATCATCAGCTTCTAACAACTCATGCTTCAGTCACTGCCTACACAATTATGTACTATGTCTAGTGCTAGCTGCTGCAAGCTTACTCAAATCTGATATCTACTACGGCATCTGGGGTAAAGAAAGTAATTCTCTGTTTATGGAAATAAAGAAAGGAAAATTGACTTTGATATGATAATACGGTGGCAGTAGATGAATCGTTACAAGATGTTCTGTTTTATATATTATGGTTAACAAATTTAAGCAATAATATTTATTTTTGTAACGGAACGGAAATTCTTTATTTCTGGTATTAACAGTTTATCTGAGAGTATTATTTTTGTTACAAGTGCAGAACGTTTGTTTATATTATGCATTCCATGCTAGGTTTTATTGTTAGGTTAATAAACAATCAATAAAAGCCCACATTTAATAAGAGGATACTTAACAGAAGCCCATGTTTGAACGAACTCCAGCCAAATCACAGTAACACAAATTTGGTGCTACAACTGGTAGCAGAACGTGTTTATACAATATGCTGGCGCTGTGCCTGTAGCCTTAGCATTATTTTGTTTGGAAACTGTGTATGCATTCATCCATTGTGTTGCAAATATGGCCGTTAAGGAAGTGCAGGCTGCCGCAAGATTGTATAAGATGTGCAAGAGATGTCCATTCTAGAGCCAATACCTGTGTGCACAATGGCCAAGTTAAGACAAGAAGTTCGCCAGGTGATAATGGAGCAATTTACGCTTGCAGCAGGTGGACACGAGTAAGGAGATTAAAAATGTTTAGTTGGCTCTCATAGCGTTCGAATAGATACTTCAGTTTTATGAAGACAAGAAACCTTCGTTTGTGAACTTATGTGGTTTAAGACTAGAATTAGGCATTACTTAAGTACGAAATATTATTTATTACTTGTAGCTAAAGAGAGGGAAAGCAGAAAGGAACTGAGTGCATTAAAAGGCAGGGCAGCACAGGTAGATGTTCTCAGTGATTTGTTGTCAGCGTTATCCTTTGCGGGGTGTCAGGAGGGACTTGAATGCAGTACAAACGGTGAGATAAATCAAGCAGGGGAAGTGAGGCACCAGAACTGGAAGGCCGAAAGTGGAAAACATAGTCTGTTCGCTAGGTTGTGTCCTCTGTTAGCAAGCTTGCCAAATGGTCGTAAGTTTTCTATAGACTCAGTACCATAAATCATGTAGTACAAGGTACCACTCAGTACCATAAATCATGTAGTACATGAAGTCCTTAACCAAGCAGTTACAGGTGTTTGGGAGAAGTGATGTTAAAACCTATCAGTATTACTACATACAAATGCATAGAGGACAGCGTGTGTTATCATTTGATGGGAAACTGTGGCAGGCCTAGACCATTAAGTAGGGCTGTAAGTCTATATAGCGTAGCACGGACATTTGTAGATTCGCATTATGGGCGGGGATAGGGAATAAGAGAGCAGTTTGCCGAATAAACACATAACTCGGGTTTTAATAGCTGCTTGGGCATTTTGCCTTCAAGACATGGAGGCGGAAGGTGTAAACGTTTTGATGGAAGTCTTCAGACATGCTGATAGGTCAAATGTGATGTTCCCTGCCCACTTAAACGTTTAAGTGGACAGAGGAATTAGCAGACAAAGGGTTCTGGTATGTTAAGCAAGGGGGAAAGTAAAAAGAAACTCATGGAACATGGAGGGAGAGGTCGACAGAAACAATGCGTACGTTCTAGGTGGTTTCGTGTGTTGCCTACCGTCCATTTCAGGCGCGACTGCCCAAATTGGTTCAAATGTCTCTAAGCAGTATGGGACTTAACATCTGAGGTCCTCTGTCCCCTAGACTTACAACTACTTAAACGTAACTAACCTAAGGACACCACACACAGCCATGCCTGAGGCAGGATTCGAACCTGCAACGGTAGCAGCAGCGCGGTTCCGGACTAAAGTGCCTATAACCGCTCGGCCACAGCAGTCGGCACGCGAGTGCCCACATCAAAAGCAAATAATATTCGAATAGGAGCAGATCGTGGTTTCATAAGGGGTGGAGTGACCTGTGACCCAATTCATGTGCTGCGAAATTAAATGTGAACCAGTGTGTGACGTTCATAATCAGATAGTTCAGCGACGATACTGAAAGTCGGTTCTGTACCCAGTAAGTGCCGGCCGCGGTGGCCGAGCGTTTTTAGGCGCTTTCGTCCGGAATCACGCGACCGCTACGGTCGTAGGTTCGAATCCTGCCTCGGACATGGATGACTGTGATGTCCTTAGCTTAGTTAGGTTTAAGTAGTTCTAAGTTCTAGGGGGCTGATGACCTCAGATGTTAAGTCCCATAATGCTCAGAGTCATTTGAACCATTTTTTAAATGGGATGCTACAGTTTGGTACTTATTTTCTAATAGCGGCTATCGGGATGAAACCAATGATGTGTAATAGTAAGGTCTTTGAAGGTCAACAAAGGGCAAAAAGTTGGCATGAACGTCCATTCACAGAAGGCGTTCGAAGTGATGATCATTGGTATCAGTGCAGTGCTGCAGTCTTCTTATCATGGACTGAGTGGTATTTCTTATCATTTCGGCACTTATCGAAGCACATCCTCTGAAAATTCTCGTATATCGTGCAAATAGTAAATACTCACCGAATACGGCGTATCCATCTAACGTGCCATTGACATGTAAAAACTATTCTATGGTTTTGCAATACAACACTGATAGGAATGGTAAGAACAGTATCGTCGAATCAAGCTAATGTGAATGATATATTCCTTCGAAGAACAAGTCGATATGCTTATCATTTACGGAGAATGTCAATGAAATTAAGTATCAGATAGAGACTTATACGCTGAAACATATCCTCAACTGAAAGATATTCTCAACGTTCTCACTCTACACGTCGTGCATTTAAATATGTGAATGATAAACTGAGAACAACGGGATCTTTAACGCATCGGAAACACATCCGGCAAAGGAATGTTGCTAACGAGGAAAGGATAATTGGTACTCTTGCCTCTGTGATTACAGATCCTTGTATTAGTTCGCGTCATATCATAAGGGAGTGTGGCGTGATCCAGAGTAGTGTTCTGTATCAACATAAACATCATCCTTACCATATCAGTCTCCACCAAGAATTAACTGGTACGGATTGTATGCGTCGCATTGAATTCTCCCGATGGGCTCAACTTCAGATTTAGAGGGATGACACATTTATCAATTTGATTTTATTTACTGACGACGCTACAGTCACGAATCGTGGAAATGTTAATTTGCATAATATGCATTATTGGGCAACTGAAAATCCATGTTGGCTGCGTCAAGTTGCGCACCAAAAACCGTGGTCGGTGAATGTATGGTGCGGGATTCTGGAGGACAGAATCATAGGCCCTTATTTCATCGAAGGAAGTCTTAATGGCAGGGAGTACATCACATTCCTGCAAGAAACATTAGGTCTGTTATTGGAAGAAATACCTTTAGAAACAAGAATGTGTTGTCAACACGATGGGTGTCCGGCACATTTTTCGCAGATGGCTAGAAATGAATTGCAGAGACAGCTCCGAAATGGTTGGATAGGACGCGGAGGAGATGTGTTGTGGCCGGCTCGTTTGCCAGACTTGGCGCCTCTAGATTTTTCCTTGTGGGGATTCTTAAAGTCATTGTACATAAAGACATCCCCACTACACCTGAAGATAAGCAACAGAGAGTTTTCAGAGCATGTGCTTCGCTAAGTGCCGATGTGATAAGGAATACCACTCAGTCCATGATAATAAGACTGCAGCACTGCATTGATACCAATGATCATCACTTCGAACACCTTCTGTAAATGGACGTTCATGTCACCTTGTTGACCTTCGTTGACCTTCAAAGACTTTACTGTTACACATCATTGGATTCGTCTCGATAGCCGATATCAGAAAAGAAGTACCAAACTATTGCATCCCATTTAAAAAAAAAACAAAGTTGACGTTCATATCTCTGAAGCGACCCCACCTAGCATCAAAAAACCACGTCATATTAGGGCACCGTTGTCCCATGCAACTTTTGTTCCATAAACTTTTCAGCTCCTTCTTTCAGAGTTATTCTTGGTGGCAATAGTTAGTGACTCACCCTGTATAAAGAAGTATTCTCTTGTGAGCCACACCTTGAGTTGATGACATCAATTGGCCGAGTAATCGCAGTGGTACGGTATGTGCCGAGGTAGTTAATGTTGGTTTCAGTCTGTTCTGGTGGTACTGGAGCTTGGCGATACGGTGAGGAGCTTTGTCAATGCAATTACAAGATTACATGGCAGGGCCATGGCTTACAAGGATGTTATATCTTATTGGGAAAATTTCGTACACAGACAGACGTGATTCTGTCACTGTACACTAAATGTAAGTTGTTGTGTACTGTACATCACTTTCTCTGTCCGTGTTGCAGTTAGCTCTTTGTAGATGTGTTTCCCTTTCTAATTAGTTTATTAGAGGATGAAGGGAGTTCTTATTAGAATATAGATTTTTCTAGAGGTAGTTACTAGTCTTAGTTATTCAGGGTGATTCAGTATTCCCGTTTGTGAAGTATATTACACGTTCGTACTATTTTTGATCATCGATCAGGCTGTTCAGAAACTACCCGACGGACAGGAGCGTTCACGAGCGCTCACGGCCTGATCTAGAAGCTCAGCTGGCCGCGGTGGCCGAGCGGTTCTAGGCGCTTCAGTCTGGAACCGCGCGACTGTTACGGTCGCAGATTCGAATCCTG
This sequence comes from Schistocerca piceifrons, assembly GCF_021461385.2. Classification (NCBI taxonomy): domain Eukaryota; kingdom Metazoa; phylum Arthropoda; class Insecta; order Orthoptera; family Acrididae; genus Schistocerca; species Schistocerca piceifrons. Next base: position 49,268,592 of record NC_060139.1, read on the forward strand.
CCTCGGGCATGGATGTGTGTGATGTCCTTAGGTTAGTTAGGTTTAAGTAGTTCTAAGGTCTAGGGGACTGACGACCTCAAATGTTAAGACCCATAGTGCCCAGACCCATTTGAACCATTTTGAAGCTCAGATGCCGAGGGCAGCTGGCATCACTCTGGGGACACAACTGAACCCATGTGCATTCGAAATATTAGTTCTCGTGGATATATAATTGTGATAGCAACAAAACTGTCTAGTCTCCTAAGCCATTGCCTGCTTCACTAAGAGAAACTTATCTCTTCAGTAACAGAGACGTACGTTTGTAGTACCTGGTGTGTCACAAAAAGATACAATTTATATTACAATCGCCTTTACCCAGTAGATTATGACAGAATGGATAGGGATGCTCGCTACGAACTGGTTTATAATTTAAAGGGAATGGTACAGTGAGACGTAAGTTAAAAAAATGGTGACTAAGCGTGTTTAGTACTGTAAAACACAAGTTGTACTAATGTAATTTCAGCTGAATCATGCTGAAGGAAACCTAAATGTAGCTGTAATTCGTGCAGATTACAAAGAGTCTCACATCGTAGCACTGACTGGCACTCTCTCTGAGACTCTTTATATCATTTGTGGCAGCAGTAACAGAATGCATACTTCGAAGAGACTTACCAATTTTAGAAGGCATTTGTCTCTCAAAGCAAACAGTCTCGCCCAACACTTGACACGGGATATGATTTGCAGACACAACTTTGGAAAGGACATCTACGGTACACGCTGCTTCATTCAGCAGGAAGCATCGTGTGCCAAAAATCTGGACTGTAGTCATCTAATTTATACTACGGTCAAATGTATGAACTTTGTATGAAGGTGCAGTGTCAACCATGGTCAGATCAAAGGGTATCTTTCAAATATTAAGTAAGGAAATCCGAGAGGAAACTGCATTCCATCTATGAAAGGCGAAGACACTCGTTGCCTTATAAACGAAAGTACGTGTCAGACATTGCTTTTCTAGCTAATACAACGATGCATCTAAATACACCGAATGTAAAACTACAGGAGAAAGATTTGTTGACAGTACACAAGCATGCAAAACTCACAGCGTTCCGAGCTACACGTTTATTTCAGAGCCAAACAGGAAACGGGAAGCTAACGTTCTCCACCCGCCTTTATTCTCCAGATTTACCTTCAGACATATCCTATGTAAAATAACAACGAAAAATTAAACACAACTTTTAAATACGATAGACAGCAGAAATCGTAAAATAATTTTCAAAAAATAAGCGATAAGCCAAGCAGCTGCATTAGTTTATTGTAAAAACCTAGACCAGCTTTCAGTACCAATAAGTGTATCAGAAGAAAAGTCACCTACAATGTTTTAAAAATATTATTAAATAAACGTCTAAAATAATTAATGCTGATAATGACATAAATTACATGATGTTAATATTGCGAACATATTTGGTGAGCTAAGAAGCTCAAGTCAGATATTGAATGAAATGCTTCATGGAAACAGTAAGAATTGTTACATAGGTACAGCCTGTTAAAAGAGAAAACAGTAGACTGAAGGTGTGGCAACCAGCTACGATGGCAGGTAAATGTGGTGTAGGGTGCACCACTTACTTACTTACTGAGTGCTGGTAGCGTGATAAACGCTCAGCCGTATGAAATACGCAACTGTTATCGTAATATGTCAGAATGATACATGTTTAGAAGTTTAGTATAACGTATAAAATAAAGAATTCTTAGTGATAGGACGGCAGACGGCTATGTATACCACTTTCTATTTCGCAGATATTATGTAAAATATATTCCCCGCTTTTTGCACGTTGTAACATCTTGATAAAATCCTGCTGTACTATGTACTTTATTCTCAGCACTTATTTGTAATCAATCACTTCATTTACTTTTTGTTTAATGTTGCTGCAGCCATCATTATAAAAATTAATTCTGTTGTGTGTTTTATACATCCTTACTTTTATATTAGGCACAAATTACTCTATTAAAATATCCAAATACGTATCACACTGAAGCACTACTGTAACAGTTGTATATCTCATACTGTCTAGAGAGTATTGAGCTTCTTGCACCCTGTAAGTGGATCGCTCTGCACCACGTTTACCTGGCATAGCAACTAGTGGCCACACCTCCCTCTCAGTGTTTGCTTCTTTAACAAACTCTACCTCTATAACGATTTTTACTCTTTCCGTGGACAACTATTCCATATCTTCTGCTACATCTCTTGAGATTCTTCGCTCAGCATGTATGTTTACAATTTTAAGGTCATATAACTGATACATGTACCAATTTTATTCCATGAATTCCAATCCAGTATAGTGATGTGTGAGGTATTTTAGACATTTTTCCCTAAAAATGTTTATGTCCCAGTTTTTTCCGGTTTTCTATGTCTAGTTTCCTCTTTTTCTTTTCACTGTAAGGTCACTTGGCTGAAGAGCCCATACGGGGCAGGGGAATGAAATCACAAAAATTATAAAAAAGTGTTTAAAACGTTATATATGACTTTTCTTCTGAAAAAGATACCTTTAGTGCTATTGATTCTCGATCATAGATTTATAGTAAACATATGCAATTTGGTGACTGTATACTTCATTTATTGAGAGAATCTAATTATTCTATTAATTAATTAGTTTCGAGTCGTCGTTACTAGAAAAAAACTTTTTTGAGAAGGAATAGCAATTGTTCAGTACCCCTTTTCCAGTTACATCTAATGATGTGCTGCTAACAACACAAATACAACTGAAGTATAAAATTCAACGTTTTTACAGGACGTGTTCTACAGTTTGTTGACTTTGTCTCAACTTCATCAAAATGTGAAGGTAGAAACATTTCCCAGCTTGCATATGAATGTAGCTGGAGTTATGTGCGTGTTAGGGTCAACATATCATTTCGAGCAGCCATTCCCTGCAATGACGAAGATAAGAACCGAAGAAAGGTCATTGCTTAAGGCTCCTAAAAAAGAAGAGTATTCAGTGCATCACAGCACAAACAAGAAACACCTAATACAAACTCTCTTGTATCGCAAAAAAATCTTTAAAAATAACAGAAAACAATCAATAATTCTTTCGTTACTTATGCTAAATTTACTCGTTAATTTGTTCTGCTCGCCACTTCCGCAGCAGGCTCTTCCTTTGCCATCTGTTACATTTTTATGGCCTTCAATTTGTAATTCAGATTAATTTCATGTAGATTAAATTAGAATTAGAGCGATTTCACAAACAGTCGTTCCCTATGGTGGCTCTAGAGTGCAGCTGCAGTACCGCGTGACGTCAGTCGGCGGCGGCTCCTTGACTTTACATGTAGCTATGGTAGCAGCAGAGCCGTGTGCACATACCACCCTGTGGGCATGTGAGCGCTCCACAGCTCACGATCTGGAACAGTCGCGGTGGTATATATTACCATATATTAGTGGCAATACGTGACCCTCTTTGCCTGCTACAGCTTAGAGATAGATATACAGGGTGTTACAAAAAGGTACGGCCAAACTTTTAGGAAACATTCCTCACACACAAATAAAGAAAAGATGTTATGTGGACATGTGTCCGGAAACGATTAATTTCCATGTTAGAGCTCATTTTACTTTCGTCAGTATGTACTGTACTTCCTCGATTCACCGCCAGTTGGCCCAATTGAAGGAACGTAATGTTGACTTCGGTGCTTGTGTTGACATGCGACTCATTGCTCTACAGTACTAGCATCAAGCACAACAGTACCTAGCATCAACAGGCTAGTGTTCATCACGAACGTGGTTTTACAATCAGTGCAATGTTTACAAATGCGGAGTTGGCAGATGCCCATTTGACTTATGGATTAGCACGGGGCGCGGTACTTTTGTATCGTGACAGATTTCCAGAATGTAGGTGTCCCGACAGGAAGACGTTCGAAGCAATTGATCGGAGTCTTAGGGAGCACGGAACATTCCAGCCTATGACTCGCGACTGGGGAAGACCTAGAACGACGAGGGCACCTGCAATAGACGAGGAAATTCTTCGTGCAGTTGATAACTCTAATGTCAGCGTCAGAGAAGTTGTACAAGGTAACGTCGACCACGTCACTGTATGGAGAGTGCTACGGGAGAACCAGTTGTTTCCGTACCATGTACAGCGTGTGCAGGCACTATTAGCAGCTGATTGGCCTCCATGGGTACACTTCTGCGAATGGTTCATCCAACAATGTGTCAATCCTCATTTCAGTGCAAATGTTCACTTTACGGATGAGGCTTCACTCCAACGTGATCAAATTGTAAATTTTCACAATCAACATGTGTGGGCTGACGAGAATCCGCACGCAGTTGTGCAATCACGTCATCAACACAGATTTTCTGTGAACGTTTGGGCAGGCATTGTTGGTGATGTCTTAATTGGGCTCCATGTCCTTCCACGCACAATGGAGCACGTTATCATGATTTCATACGGGATACTCTACCTGCACTGCTAGAACATTCGCCTTTACAAGTACGGCACAACATGTGGTTCATGCACGATGGAGCTCCTGCACATTTCAGTCGAAGTGTTCGTACGCTTCTCAACAACAGATTCGGTGACCGATGGATTGGTAGAGGCGGACCAATTCCATGGCCCCGACGCTCTACTGACCTCAACCGTCTTGACATTCCTTTATGGGGGCATTTTAAAGCTCTTGTCTACGCAACCACGGTACCAAATGTAGAGACTCTTCGTGCTCGTATTGTGGACGGCTGTGATACAATACGCCGTTCTCCAGGGTGTGTGGACGCGGGTGGAATTATTGTTAATATAGATGAAGAATGTAATGTAGAAAAAATGTATTTCCCTGCCGATTAGCAACATATGTGGGGCGGCAGGTGGAATTATTGTTATAAATGTTTTGTATTTATGCTGTTGTTTGCCGTTGTCAACACTGGCTCTCTAACTACAATATTGGCAACCAGAAAGTGATTAGCAAAACGTGAAGCCTGTAATTAGAATTCCTAGTGCCCACTTCATCTGCGAAATACATTTATAGCTACAGTTTATAGCTCTGAGGAATTAGGAGATTTTCTGGGATTCATAATCAAAAACCATCCTCTCTAAAATGTTCACTATATTCTGAAAGTCACAGACCAAATAGGATCCACACAATCCAACTACCAGAGCAGTTCAGAGTCTAATGTGCTGATGCAACTATAACAGTTCAAATTAAATGTTTAAGTGAATGCTCGCCGTAATTTAATGATAATGTTCATCAAACGCCACGCTAAATAATGGTAGAATGTCTGTCCTGCGGCGGCACGTGAAAATACGACATACGCAAACTGAAGATAGATCATTAAAGTCATCCCAGAATTAACACTTCACTCGGAAACGATTTCATGGTTACGCGTATCCCGAGTAACTTATACTTATTACGGCATCGGAGGCTGTATATAGCAATGATACCGACTCGACGCGACTCCCGGCACAGGTGGTGCGCTAATCAGCGTCTGGAGAGAACTGGGGCCTTTTTTTCTCACGCAGCGTTCTTACATATAAAGTCGCGGTGCGGACAGCTAAGGGAACGCCTAATCAAATCTGCTCTCCCGACTAGCCGCTGGGCTAGTAATGCACCACTTTAAGTTATCGAATAAATCATTGCTTCTTTTGCTGATGGCCGATGAAGCTCTCAATTTAAATGTGCAATCAGCACACAGGTAAGTAATCATAACAAAAGTCTGACGTGGCTCAGTCAAATATTGTAGGCGAGAGAATTAATTTAATTACATTACACGCAGTAGACAAGCTCTGAACTTGCTCTTTGGAGATAGGCTATAGCTATAGTTTTATAGTTATTCTGTTGAAACATCTCACATCTTTATGATTACAGCGGATCTCCCTTCTACTTAAATTTAAACATCCTAGGTTTATTTATTCGCCTACGTAATCTATCTTGCTTCCTTAATTTTTGAGACAAAACCCAGAAAATCATGAATTTAAACTAAAATTTTAATTTGTGAGTCCAGAATACTGTTTCTACTAAATTATTATGCAAAAGGAATCTAAATATAAATTTTTAAGTTTCTAGCACTTTTCTGTTGCGCCATTGATTTTTTACAGAAAAACGTCCAAATTTCGAAAATGGTTAAAGTTATTGAACTGATATTCAACACATATTTATTTAGTATTACTACTGACATGCTAGAAACGTTTCAGGTTATTTACTTGATTCTTAAAGCATTGCGCAACATTTATGACTTCAGAGATAGTTACAGTGGACTTGGCTGTCACACAATGTAAAGACTGATGTGAATTTTTACAAGGCGTGAGTATACTGCTTCCCTACATCACCCTCTACTTAATTTTTTTCATGTAAATGGAAAAACAAAACAAAATAATTACAAAAAGAGAAGCAAGAATACAGCTTAACTCCCTATGAAAAATTAAAATTGAAATGTAAACATATAGAAATATTAAAAGAAAACTTACTACCTACTTCAATTATTTAAATTGCTGGCAAGTTCACTGTCTCTTAAGCAACATTATCACTGAAAATTTAAGCAAAATCAGTGAAACACTCTGGCATACATATTGCCTTAGACAGACAAACACATAAAATATGTAAAATTATGAAAATCTTAAATCCATTATATACATTTTTACTTACACAAATTCAAAGAAAATAACACAGTTATTCATGATACATAAACAGATAATTATATCTTAGCAGTCTTTTCTAAACCTGAAAGAAAATTTCACAAATCATGACAATTTCATTTTTACACACGTGGTTGTAGCCGCTTTGTCTGGCGTTCTACACTTCCATTCACATGGGTAGAGGAGGAGAAGTTGCTATAGTGTGCGTCCGTGAAGTTCACTCTAAATTTCATGGGGAAAGGGGAGGGGTCACTGTGAGTTGTGTCCAAGTCACTCCACGCTTTCACGCAGCTACCAGGCTGCCACTATCTGGTTTGTACTGTACAACAAACAAAAAGAGAGCCTCAGACTCTGTTCACTTAATATCTAAGGGGGGGTCACAATGAAATATATTCATTTTATCTTTCAATATGTTGCTGGAACAAGTTAACAGAACTTTTTTCAATTTTACTCTCATGGTTGCTTAATTGTCATAAAATCGGTAAACAAATGCCTCAAAACGCCGTTAGTCACGTACTAGAGAAAATTTATGCTCAAGGCATACAATCATGAATCCTATTTAATCTCAATTTATTATTTCTGGGCTGGAACACTGAACCAATGCTCGGTACACTCCTGACAAATCTGTATTTTATTTACTTAGCTGACTCATCTTCGATTACCTTATTCTTAGAGATAGTATGAGTATATTTGATTAGTAGTTGTCTTCTCAGCTTATTTGTACACGTGAGTAACTTGTGGTAATAGTACATTTCTGAGTGTTCAAAACACACTACGTTTTGTTGACTACTAAATCCACTTATTGGTCCTCTGCTGCTGTGTCAGTTCCACATCTGCAATTATGTATTTACTTCATCGAAGTGTATTTATGCTGAGCTATAAATAATGTTTCACGTCTTCCATTATGTTACTCAATTATGTTGCTAGTGTATGTACTTATTTAACACTCACTCTATTAACATTTAACACATAGGATAGCACATTTATTTCATATCTATAGTGTATTGCAGCTGATCAGTTTGCTCACGTTGCAATCCATTTCCACTTGATTGGATGCTGAAACCACAGGTAGTCTCTCTCGACCTACCACTAAAGTGCATTAAGTAATTATGGACGAGCGTAATGCTTAATTCCTTAAACCTATAGGACACCGTGAGCTGCTCTGTCTCATCTAACATAAGGGTACCTATGGTCGCATTCACGCCTCCAACTCATAACCTCAATACATGTAGGTGTGTCCTGTCACACACTACACCAAATAACGGCCAGCTCCAACCTTATAAATATTTCAAGGACGTGTTCTTCACGTCTCAACCACAAACACCGTTCAATTCTATTACACTGCCATTCCTTGCTACACAAGGTGAGTTCATTTTTACAACTTATCTGCATATTTTTCGTAACACTAAGCAATCTCTTTTACTATTAATTAGTTAGCTCTAATGCATACACTAGGTCTCATTGCCACTTCTGATCCTGCTTGTACACGAATTTGTGTATCTTTTTTAAATTACTGTTGGTGGACCATTTGCAATAAAACAACAACTTTGTACTTATAATATTACCAGGGTTCTATACATACTTGTTACTCAAATACCTTTGTATCGTAATTACATCATACTTCCCTATTGTTCATGTCACTGTTAGGTTTGTCACGTTAGGTATTTTCTTCACTAATCGGTGGATAGAATGGTTACAGAACTCATGGCTTGATAGACATGACGGAAAATTTAATGTGTTGGAAAGAAGAAGTCGAAATTTTAGGTGGATAGAAAAGATGAAGAATGAGTGACATCTGAAATGTGAAAGAAGTTCTCACACAGCTGGGGCTGCACAGCTGCCACACTGTGTAGAGGTTACAGAACAACCTCTTCCCTACAGAATTCATTAGTTTATTATTGGCTTGATAACCATAACGGATAATTTAATGTGTTTGAAAGAAGAGGTCGAAATTTTAGGTGGATAGAGAAGATGAAGAGTGAGTGAGACCTGAAAAGGAAACAAGATCCCACACAGCTGGGACTGCACAGCTGCCACATTGTGTAGAGGTTACAGAACAACCTCCTCCCTACAGAATTAATTAGCTTAATGCTGGCTTGATAGTCATACCGGAAGATTTTAGTATTTGAGAGTAAGAGCCGAAATTTCGGTGGATAGGAAAGATGAAGAATGAATGAGACCTGAAAAGGAAAGAAGATCTCACACAGCTGGGACTGCACAGCTGCCACACTGTGTAGAGGTTACAGAACAACCTCCTCCCTACAGAATTCATTCACTACCTATAAACTTCTTTAGGTCGATCACGTTCCTGAGACCTAATAGCTTTTTACTCTTAGGGTACTCTAGCCTATATTCATTGGCATGTGGTTTTCCTATGATCCTGAAAGGTCTTTGGTATACGAACATGAATTTCTTTGTTTCTGCATTTATTTTCTTTGATTTTTCCTTGGTTTTGACAAGGACTAACTGACCTATTTCAAAACTGGTGGGTACAGTTTCTGCGTCATGACGCTTCTTCCTTTCCAATGCTATTTTTCATGTATTTGCCCTAGCCTTTAACTTCTTCTCGTCTGTGGATATTTGCGTTAGAATATGGAATTCTACCATATCTGCAATCACATTGTGCGGTTCTTGGCCAAACATCAATTCGCAAGGCGGAAAACCAGTTGCACCATGCCTTAAGTTGTTGATTACGTTCTCAAAATACTTCATGTGTTCTGCCTAACTTGAGTGTTTCCGAGCACAATAAGTCCTGCAAAGCCTATTCAATTCTCTCATAATACGTTCACTCATATTTCCTTGGGGGAAATACGCAGATATTTTCAGATTTTTCACTCCGGCCTTATCCAGACATTCTTTAAATCTATCAGAAGCAAATTGAGGCCCATTGTCTGACAGCAAACTCTTCGGAACGCCAACGTTCACGAAGAAATCTTTTTCCAACTTTTCTACCAGAGTTTTTGCACTTACTCTTTTAATTGGGTATAGCTTAACATATTTACTAATCCATCCACAACCACAAAAACATGGGGACACCCACCTCTCGAAGCAGGAAGAGGGCCAAACAAATCACAAGCCAGAAATTCTAGGGTTTCAGTTGGCTCTACTGAACGCATATCCCCTTGTATTCTGGTGTTAGCAACACGGACTTTTTGGCACACTACACAAGATGCGAGACCCTTGGCAACACGGCGGTACATGTTGTCAAACACAACTTTCTCTTTTAATTTTGCAAGGCACTTCTTTGCACCATAGTGCCCATACCTCAGGTGTACATAGTCGATTAGTAAATCTACATGTTGTGAGGGAAAGCACAGCTTCCACTCAGAAACACCTACCTTTTTCCTCCTAAACAGAATACCTTTATGCAGACAGTAGTATTGCGAAACCTTATGATAGTTCGCATCTCCCAAATAGCTCTTTACTAATTTCAGCTGGCTATCTGCATTCTGCTCACGTCTCAAGTTCGTAATCACCCTCTTTAATGCACTTTCTTCCTTTACTTCGTGCACCGCAAACATTCGTACTTCACTTAGGTCTTTTGCTGTAATTCCCGTGTCATCACAGAGCTCCGCACTTCTAGATAACCCATCAGCTACCAGATTGTCTTTCCCTTGAATATATCTAACCTCAAGGTCAAACTGCTGGAGATACAATGACCATCTTACCAAACGAGCATTCCTCAACTTACAGGTCTTTAAAAAGGTCAACGCCTTATGGTCACTGTAAACAATTATCTTGTGACCTAATAGATACTGCTCAAATTTCTGTACACGAAATACAATTGCCAATGCTTCCAGTTCTGAGACGCCATAATTTCTCTCTGCTGCCTGTAAAGATCGACTTGCGAAGGCTATAGTCTTGTGCACTTCTTGTTCGTTCTCGATTTCTACTTGGAATACCTCCACAGCTATACCATATCCACTAGCATCAAGAGACATACAGATTGGTTTTTCAAAATCAGGATGATGTAAAATAGGACTATTAATTAAAGACTGTTTAAGCACCTCGAACGCCTGTTGGCATTCTGCTGTCCAAACCCAAGGGGTATTCTTTTTCAGCAGGAGGTGAAGACAGGGCGCATTAAAAGCCTGATCACTAACAAAACACCTATAGAAGCCGAAAAGACCGAACATCGATCTCAGCTGCTTCTTGTTTCTGGGAGCCTCAAATTTTTCAATGACTGCTAGCTTGCCTGGGTCAGGCAGAATACCTTTTCCACTTATCATATGTCCCAAGAAACCTGTTTCCTCTTTAACGCACTCTGTCTTTTCAATCTTTAGTTTCATGCCACCTCTCTCAATAGCCTCTAGCACTTCCTCTAATAAAACTATGTGTTCTTCCCAGGTAGGAGTTGCTATTAACAGATCATCTACGTAGACTGTTATTTTATTACTTAAGGCTGGTCCTAAAACATGGCACATCACACGTGCGAAGGCACAAACAGAGATATTAAGTCCGAAAGATACCACACGGTATTGGTAACAAACTCCTTCGTACAAGCAAGCTGTGTACTTCCTTGAACTTTCCGCCAGTGGCAAATTCCAGTATCCACACGTGATGTCCATAGAGGTTAACAATTTTACTCCCCAGAACTTTTGCAATAACTCGTCCATGTTCTGCGGTCTATCACTTTCCCTAACCACTATTTTATTCAACCAACGAGCGGCCAAGACCAATCTGACACTCCCGTCTCTTTTTGGTACAACAACAAGAGGATTATTGTACTCACTGACCGCTTTTTCAATCACACCCCACTCTAGCATTCTCTGTATCTCCTTTCGAACCGCCTCCTTCCTAGCTACATGTATTTGGTATGGCTTCCTGAAAAACTCTTGACCAGGTTTCACCTTTAATTGACATTCATAACCTTTGACCACGCCAGGTCGATTTGAAAATACCTTATGATGCCTTTTTAAAACATGTCTCAGTTCCTCCTTCTGATTAGCTGAAATTTTATCTATTTCCTGCAATGTAGCTTCTATTTTGTCCAAAATAAATGCTTCTTCTTCTTCGGTGTTTAGTTTGCTTTTACTAAGATTGACACCTTCGTCCCAATATCTCCTATTTTTCAGAACTCGTATAGGTAGCTCCCAAGTTTCATCATTAGTTACTACATGTTTATCAATAAAAGGTACCGTAATAACTCTGGTTATCGGCAAGACCAATTTTAACTGGCTTCTTTCAAAGTCAACAACACTCTGATATTTCGACAAGAAATATACAAGAAATATATGCCAATTAAAACCTCAATATTGAGATTATTTACAATTAAGCATGGATGATCAATTAAATTACCATTAAAGTTAAAGGGCAGAAAAGCTTCTTGTTTTACCGTTTTTGACACCTTGCCAGTAGCACCAATTATTCTTAGTCCTGATACCCTAATTACTGTAAGCTTCTCTTTACCAGGTAATGCATCAAAGAAGGACTGAAATATCGCACTCACCTCACTTCCACTGTCTAAGAGACAACGTACATTGATACCCAACATATTCACTATTATTATAGAGTGGATTATTCTAGGTTGTACATGTGGTTCCTCAAACTCATCCAATAGTTCCTTTTGGATTTGTCTCCAACTAAAGTGATCGACATCTGTCTTCATTACATTTGGGTCAAAGTGTGTAGGGTTTCCTGAATTACATTTTCAGCTGCCTTTTTCAGTCGGTCTATTAATTTCAAATCGGAACACCGCACGACTTCATTACATTTAGTTTGCTGAACATGACTCAAATTACTGTAGTCCGAGCGATTCTGTGCCTCCAGACCGGGCATAACACTAGTTACAGCTAAACCACTTTCACTATTATCGTCGGGTTCCTTCTCAAGTGACAACTGGTCACAGCTACTGGGTTCATGGACCCCCAAAAGGCTATCCTCTACGTTCCCACTTACCTCCTGTCCTAAATCTATTAGTACAGTATCAACATCCCGCACAGGCACTTTAGATAAGAGCACATCATCCTCATCGTAAATATAAGCATGAATTTATTCTGCTTCTTCACCTGTCAATTCAGTATTTTGTAGCTCTTCCCTACCGTTACACTGCTGCGCCTTCTCTTTCTCTTCCCACTTGGAAAGCGTCTCTAACACGGTATCTGTCATATACTGTGAGTGATCTAATATTTCTGCTGTATCCTTAGATGCTACCGACCCCTCATCCACATGTTCAGTCTGAGTATTCTGATCTGTCTTACCAATTACTGTAATTACTGGCTTAGGAAAAGTAACCGCCTGGTGAGCGCCAGTGTCCTCATAGACGGGAACTAGTTTTCCTGCCTCGGCCTACTACTGTTTCCTTTATTTCCATTATAGTTAACTGGCACAGCATTGCTTTCCGCACTGTTGTTTACCCGCAAAATTTTGTTTGGAGCAAAATTACTATCATTTGGATGCCACTGTTGGTTCTGATAATTATTTCTCCAATTCCTACCTCTCTTAGAATGGCGAACACCAACTGTTCTGATGTTTACATTGCCAATCTGATCGTTCTTAAAATTACTACTAGTATTATTCGCATCTCTGTTATTACGTGCTTGCTCCTCATTGGCAGCCACACGCTCTACATGTTCCTAATATTCAATGAAATGATCCAGATTGTCTCTAGGGGCAGAAATAATTCTAGTTTGCCAATACCATAGGAGTTTGGCTTTAAGACCCTAGTATTATCATTTCAGGTTTTAGCTTTTCGGCCAAATGTGACAAACGTGAGATCCATGACATAGCAAACTCTTTAATAGATTCCTCGCCTGCATTGAAGCGTTTTCCACTCCAAAATTCTCTCAACACTTCATTTTTCTTATTACTAGACCAATACTCATTAATGAAAGCTGTTTTAAATTCCGCTAATGTTTTACACTTTAACATAACATCAGCTGACCAACGCATGGCTCTTCTAATAAATGAGATTTTCTCTCGTTCAGCCCAAGTTGGTGGAATCACATCTTCAAAATCGTTCCAGAAATCTAGCGGGTTGATATTTTTATCTGGATCGTAACGCAAGAACTGCCGACACCCGATAAAAGCGACGTTTGCAGCTACAACTTGTTGCATACTACCATTACCAGAAGTTACTGAAGCTACTTTACTCTCAATGTTAGCAATGTTAGTACTAATATTTTCTACTCTCATTTCAACATTAGCTACTCTTTGCACAATATGAGTAGTATCAGTTTTGACTGCATCTAATTCTGCTTGACATATGTTTACTTTTATATTAACATCTTTAAACCTATCTGAGCACAGTACAGATTCCGCCTCGATCTTTTCTGTTAACGTGTGCTCCAGCTTCGCATCTTCCATTTGGAAGTCTCTGCGAACCTCAGAAACTTCGGATTTTACTTTTTTATTCATTTCAGAATACTGTTGAGCAACCTTTTTCTTAATATCCTCATGATTGTATTCAATTTTATAGTTTAAACTGTCCAGATCCTCTTTCACGTTATTGCAACCAGCCTTGAAGGTATTGTCCATTACCTCCAATCGTATATTAAAATTAGTTTGGCTGGCCACAATCCCGTTATTTACCTCAATTATATCAGATTTTAATTCAGCTGTCATTTTAGCATTACTGGCTGACATTGTTGCATTACTGCTTTTGACCTCAGTTATTTCAGACTTTAATTCAGCTGTCATTTTAGCATTACTGGTAGCTATTGCTTGTAATATAACATTTAAATCAATGTCCCCAGTTTCTTTGTGTTGCTCACTGGCTGGCTTTTTATCACACTCAGGTGACGAAAACTCGCTCCAACACCAGAATCATCAAAACTAAATGAAACTTCTGTTTGATCAGTCATATCTAACTTCTCCTGTTTAAACTTTACCACCTCTGATGACTGTTCCGTTTTTAACTCATCAGATAAAGTATCATCCAATAAATTAACAATTTCTGATATCTGCTTTACTACAGGGGTCTCTATTATTCAATCATTGCCCCTTTTCACACTACTGCCAGGAGACAATACTTCATATTTCACTTTAACATTACTATTTTCATCCATATTTACACTTGAACCGTTGACTGGATTTACAGTTCCCTCAACAGACATACGTTTTGATTTAAGTTTCACCTCAGTTTCTTCTGGCGGTTCCATCGCCGACAGACTTTTAGTGCAGGTTAGTAAAATTTTTAACAGCTTTTCACTTAACTTAGTTCCTTCTGCACGACGCATGGCGTTGCCGGCGCGGCGTACCAGGATCACTGATGTGACGCAGTGCGTTGAACTGCAGACGGCACTTCGACGGCTGTTGTGTGTTTGCGTGGCCCACAAATGCAGGCGCGGCTCTGGTTGCTCTAGCGGACGACTGCGGTGAGGCGAAACTGGCTTCCTCGCGATGCCGGCAGCGGCGCTAGACTCAGTGCCAGCTCCGTCAATCCAGACGCGTTGTTAATCCAATTGCGTCGTCCACATGCACACATAACACTACCACTGTTCTATTACTCACTTGCGTGTCGCATTTCACTCCCGAATCCGAATATTTAAAATCACTTTCACTTTTACTCAGTTTCGTTTCCCAGCCGATGCACCATTTGTGGGGCGGCGGGTGGAATTATTGTTAATATAAATGTAGATTGTAATGCAGAAAATATGCATTTCCCGGCCGATTAGCAACATATGTGGGGTGGCGGGTGGAATAATTGTTGTTAAAATGTTCCTATTATTTATTTATTGCTGTTGTTTGCCGTTCTCAACACTGGCTCTCTAACTACAATATTGGCAACCAGAAAGTGATTACCAAAACTTGATGCCTGTAATTAGAATTCCTAGTGGTCACTTCATCTGAGAAATACCTCTCTAAAATGTTCACTATATTCTGAAAGTCACAGACCAAAAAGAATCCACACAATTCAGCTACCAGAGCAGTTCAGAGTCTAATGTGCTGATGCAACTATAACTGCTCAAATTAAATGTTTAAGTGAATGCTCGCCATAATTTGATGATAATGTTCATCAAACGCCACACTAAATAATGGTAGAATGTCTGTCCCGCGGCGGCACGTGAAAATACGACATACGCAAACTGAAGATAGATCATTAAAGTCATCCCAGAATTAACACTTCACTCGAAAACGATTTCATGGTTACGCATATCCCGAGTAACTTATTACGGCATCGGAGGCTGTTTATAGCAATGATACTGACAGGACGCGACTCCCGGCACAGGTGGTGCTCTAATCAGCGTCTGGAGAGAACTGGGGCCTTTTTTTCTCGCGCAGCGTTGTTACATATAAAGCTGCAGTGCGGACGGCTAAGGGAACGCCTGATCAAATTCGCTCTCCCGACTAGCCGCTGGGCTAGTAAAGCACCACTTTAAGTTATCGAATAAATCATTGCTTCTTTTGCTTATGGCCGATGAAGCTCTCAATTTAAATGTGCAATCAGCACTCAGGTAAGTAATCATAATAAAAGTCTGATGTGTCTCAGTCAAATATTTTAGGCGAGAGAATTAATTTAATTACACTACACGCAGTAGACGAGCTCTGAACTTGCTCTTGGGAGATACGCTATAGCTATAGTTATATAGTTGTTCTCTTGAAACTTCTCACATCTTTATGATTATAGCGGATCTCCCTTCTACTTAAATGTAAACATCCTAGCTTTATTTATTCGCCTACTTAATCTATCTTGCTTCCTTAACTTTTAAGACAAAACCCAGAAAATCATGAATTTCAACTAAAATTTTAATTTGTGAGATCCAGAATACTGTTTCTACTAAATTATTATGCAAAAGGAATCTGAATACAAATTTTTAAGTTTCTAGCTCTTTTCTGTTGTGCCAATAACTTTTTACAGAAAAATGTCCAAATTTCGAAAATGGTTAAAGTTATTGAACTGGTATTCAACACATACTGATTTAGTATTACTACTGACATGCCAGAAACGTTTCCGGTTATTTACTTGATTTTTAAAGTATTGCGCAACATTTATGACGTTAGTGCTAGTTACAGCGGACTAGGCTGGCACACAATGGAAAGACGGATGTGAATTTTTCTAAGGCATGAGTATGCTGCTTCCCTACAAGGGCTGCATCAACGCATCAGGGATTCGATGCGACGGAGGGTGGATGCATGTATTCTCGCTAACGGAGGACATTTTGAACATATCCCGTAACAAAGTGTTCGAAGTCACGCTGGTGCGTTCTGTGAGGAATGTTTCCTGAAAGTTTGGCCATACCTTTTTGTAACACCCTGTAGAAAAATGTTTTACATAAAAGTTACACGTGTCGAAGAGCATCACGCGTTGATACCACTGGCCTTGGTCTTGTGCGTGATTTTCTAGGTGATTTGCATGTTAAAGTGACTTTTTTAGATGGGAACGCTAGTATTTGATTCATAGATTTGAAAAGAATGGCGAATTATATGTATAAATAACACATTATTCAAGGTCATGGCAAGGCTGAATGAACGTTAAATAGGCAAATATGATTTTAGTTGTATGGAGGAGTCCCTCGGAATAGGGATACAGGAAAATACGATGTTTTATGCAAATTCGAAGGGCCGTAAGGTAACGTATCATTATCTACAACTATTATATTAAAGGTATTTATCGAAAGTCATTCGAAGTTTGAGTTTTGTTTCTTGGCATCCCCTAATTATAACATCGCATTTGGAAAGAGCGGAGAGAGATTTAAACATAAAGTTTTAATTGACGCATTTATTGGTAAAATAAATACTTTTATTAACGTCTTTATTGGCGAAATAAATACATTATAACGTACAAAAGTTGTTTTGACATTTGCAGAACAGAACCAACACAAATAAAACGTAGATCATTGATTTACATGTCGCTGACTGAGACCGCTCATCTCTCAGTCCTCGGGATGCTCCATCCAATGGTGTCTACTTCACGTCTATTACGAGTTAATTCCTACTGGAGCTAAAAACATGCTTGCTTATTTGACCTTCACTTAACCTTGCCATGACTTTGAATAATGTATCATTTTATACCAAAAATTGACTTGTTTTCAAACCTTAAATTAAATATTGGATTTCCCATCCAAAGTAAACCACTTTCAACTACAAATCACCTTGAAAATCGCATTCAAGGTAACGGTCATCATTAGCAATGCACAACTCTTCTACAGCTATAATCTGAAACTCTTTGCTGCAACCCCTCTTTATCACGAGTTATTAACCATTATGGATTAAAATGGTCCACCCTCTACGTATGGTTACTTCCGAGGGTCCTCCCTCTCAGTAACATGACATTTTTTATGCTCAGTCAAAAAAAAAAATCACGAAGGAATTATGTAAAATGGTCACAGATTGATACTCATACAGTTATCGGAAGAAAATGTGGAACTGTAATGTTTTGCAGCCGATGGATGAATGTGTGACACTACACGGAGTTTCACCACGCAGCTGGGAAGGACACAAACAAGGGACGTGTCGTTACAAGCAAGTCTTTGAGAATTTCATTACGTGTACTCAGTTAGGCAGTAACTGCGCTTCGTACACACGGTTTTGAACAAAGTACATAGATGTCAATATTTTATAGCGGGTGTGAGGTTAGTCTCAAAGAAGTCGGTTGGAGTAATTGGCCAATCACTCGACATTTGTATGGGGCGATGTCATTGTTCGACGACGTTGGCAGGAATGGGTGAACCACGGCTGAACATAGCTTCAAGAAGGTAGCAGTTGACCTAGAGCGGCGACAGAAGGTGACGACCGAGCAATTGTCAAAGCGGTCCTTAGAGACCCGGATTCTTATCATCGATCATATCATTAAGATCGATATTCAGCAGGATTTTGGAACGTATGTTGTGTTCGAACAGGCACGGCTCCCCCCTCGGGCATGGGTGTGTGTGGTGTCCATAGCGTAACTACTCGCTATTAAAATTGCTACACCAAGAGGAAATGCAGATGATAAACGGGTATTCATTGGACAAATATATTATACTAGAACTCACATTTGATTACGTTTTCGCGCAATTTGGGTGCAAACATCCTGAGATATCAGTACCCAGAACAACCACCTCTGGCCGTAATAATGGCCTTGATACGCCTGGGCATTAAGTCAAAAAGAGCTTGGATGGCGTGTACAGGTACAGCTGCCCATGCAGTTTCAACACGATACCACAGTTCATCAAGAGTAGTGACTGGCGTATTGTGACGAACCAGTTGCTCGGCGACCATTGACCAAACGTTTTCAATTGGTGAGAGATCTGGAGAACGTGCTGGCCAGGGCAGCAGTTGAACAGCACCTGCAACATGCGGTCTTGCAATATCCTGCTGAAATGTAGGGTTTCGCTGGGATCGAATGACGGGTAGCGCCACGGGTCGTGACACATCTGAAATGTAACGTCCACTGTTCAAAGTGCCGTCAGTGCGAACAAGAGGTGACCGAGACGTGTAACCAATGGCACCCCATACCATGACTCCGGGTGATACGCCGGTATCGCGATGACCAATACACGCTTCCAATGTGCTTTCACCACGATGTCGCCAAACCCGGATGCGACCGTCATGATGCTGTAAACAGAACCTAGATTGAAACTTCCTGGCAGATTAAAACTGTGTGCCCGACCGAGACTCGAACTCTGGACCTTTGCCTTTCGCGGGCAAGTGCTCTACCAACTGAGCTACCGAAGGACGACTCACGCACGGTACCCACAGCTTTACTTCTGCCAGTACCTCGTCTCCTACCTTCCAAACTTTACAGAAGCTCTCCTGCGAACCTGGAGAACTAGCACTTCTGAAAGAAAGGATATTGCGGAGCTGTGGGTACCGGGCGTGAGTCGTGCTTCGGTAGCTCAGTTGGTAGAGCACTTGCCCGCGATAGGCAAAGGTCCCGAGTTCGAGTCTCGGTCGGGCACACAGTTTTAATCTTCCAGGAAGTTTCATATCAGCTCACACTCCGCTGCAGAGTGAAAATCTCATTCTGAGAACCTAGATTCATCCGAAAAAATGACGTTTTGCCATTCGTGCACTCAGGTTCGTAGCTGAGTACACCATCGCAGGCGCTCCTGTCTGTGATGCGGCGTCAAGGGTAACCGCAGCCATGGTATCCGAGCTGATGGTCCATGCTGCTGCAAACGTCGTCGAACTTTTCGTGCAGATGGTTGTTATCTTGCAAACGTCCCCATCTGTTGACTACACGATCCGTTACAGCCATGCGGATAAGATGCCTGTCATCTCGACTGCTAGTGATACGAGGCCGTTGGGATCCAGCACGGCGTTCCTTATTACCCTCCTGAACCCACCGATTCCATATTTTGCTAACAGTCTTGGATCTCGACGAACACGACCAGCAATGTCGCGATTCGATAAACCGCAATCGCGGTAGGCTACAATCCGACCTTTATGGAAGTCGGAAACGTGATGGTGCGCATTTCTCCTCCTTACATGATGCATCACAACAACGTTTCACCAGGCAACGCCCGTCAACTGCTTTTTGTGTATGAGAAATCGGTTGAAAACTTACCTCATGTCAGCACGTTGTAGGTGTCGCCACAGGCGCCAACGTTGTGTGAATGCTCTGAAAAGCTAATTATTTGCATATCACAACAACTTCTTCCCGTTGGTTAAATTTCGCGTCTGTAGCACGTCATCTTCGTGGTGTAGTAATTTTAATGGCTAGAAGTGTAGTTAAAGTGAGATGAAGTAGTGTGTAAGCTTATGGACTGATGACCTCATCAGTTTGGTCCCATAAGTCCTTACCATAGATTTCCAAAATATTACTCGATCATTATGAATTACCTCGAAGAGAACGGTATATTGGAACACAGTCAAGACGGATCTAGACAACGTCGTTCTTGTGAAACACAACTAGCTCTTTATTCACATGGAGTGTTGAGTGCTAGTGACAAGGGATACAGATCGATTCCGTATTTCTGGATTTCCAGAAGGCTTTTGACACGGTACCACACAGGCAGCTCGTTGTGAAACTGCGTGCTTATGAAATATCATCTCAGTTATGTGACTGGATTCGTGGTTGCCTGTTGGACAGGTCACAGTTCGTAGTAATTGGCGGAAAGTCATCGAGTAAAACAGAAGTGATATCTGGTGTTCCCCAAGAGAGTTTCATAAACCCTTTGCTATGTAAACGACTTAGGAGACAATCTGATTAGCCGTCTCAAGTTGTTTACAGAGGATACTGTCGCTATTCACCAGTAAAGTCATCAGAAAATCAGAACAAACTGCAAAACGATTTAGCAAAGATATGTGTATGGTGCAAATTTGGCAGTTGACGCTAAATAACGAGAAGTGTGAGGTCATCCACATGAGCGCTAAAAGGAATCCGTTAAACTTGGTTTACACGATAAATCAGTCAAATGTAAAGACCGTAAAGTCCACTAAATACCTAGGAATTACCGGACAACTTCAATTGAAAGGAACACATAGGAAATGTTGTGAGGAAGGCTACCCAAAGACTGCGTTTTATTGGCAGGACACTTAGAATACGCAACAAATCTGCTAAAGAGACTGCGTACACTACGCTTGTCTGCGCTCTTTTAGAATATTGCTGCTCGGTGTGAGATTCTTACCAGATAGGATTGACGGATTACATTGAGAAAGTTCAAAGAGGGGAAGCATGTTTTGTATTACCGCGAAGTAGGGGAGACAATGTCAATGAAATTATACAGGATTTGGGGTGACAATCATTGAACCAAAGTCGTTTCTCGTTGAGGCAGCATCTTCTCGCGAAATTTCAATCACCAGTTTTCTTCTCCGAATGCGAAAATATTTTGTTGACGCGGACCTACATAGGGAGAAACGATCATCATAATAAAATAACAGAAATCAAAACTCGCACGGAAAGATATAGGTGTTCGTTTCTTCCGCCCGCTGTATGAGACTGGAGTAGTAGAGATGTGATTTGCCGACTAACCACGTTGATGTCATTGTACGTGTAAGTCGATCCGACATTGAATCCGACATTGAGCTACTGCTTCAGAGACGACAGGCACCATTAACAGTTGGTTCACAGGAAGGGGGCTGACTTCACGTCACACCTTGCGTTGGGTGCAACTGACTAACCTGTGTACATCAACAAGCGCGTCTGCCGTAGTGTCGAGCACTTTCGCCCTGGAATCTCATTGAGTGGAGTAGCATTAATACAACGGAACAACAGCCAGTGTTGCAAATTTCACTTTGCAAAATTGCAACTTTGGCCGCTTTTCCGTTATACCGGTCAACATAAATTGCTAACCTGCCGTTACTTCAGCATGCTGGAAGGATTGTCTTGTGACAAGACCGGCTTAGAATTCTGCCCCGATGACAGATACTCCGGAGACAGTGATGGGATGCCAGAGTGATGTCGGCCGCCCTGCGCCCCAGCAATTAATTGCGATGCTCTGGAGTGCCATTTCATTTCATAGCACGACCTCTCTGGTTGTTATCCGACCTAGCTACCCTTACAGCGCAGCGGTACGTCGACGATTTTCTACTTCCCGTTTAGCTGAATTTCACGGCAATCCATCCTGGGCTTTTATTTCAGTAAGAAAATGCCCGCTTGCACTCGGTCAGAGCTTATGCTGCTTGTCTTCGGGCTTGCCAAATTTTACCTTGGCCAGCGAGATCGCCAAACCCCTCCAATTGCCAACGCTTGGAGCATTATGGGCTTGTCAACCAGCTGGATATTTCGAAGATGTAACGTGCCAGCTGGAAGGAGTTAGGGGCGATGTCCCACCAGAAGGAATCCAACAACTCTGTATATCAACCGCAGGCCGAGTCGCTGCTTGTATGAGGGCCAGAAATGGACCAACTGTACTGCTTAGTTTGTGAGCCTCTTTCTCTTGAAGAAATCGTCAACTTAAAAAAAAATTGATTTTATTGAATAAATCTTCGAATTTTGAAGTTACAATCACTTATTATTCGGAACATTTCTTCGTGGTGCGTTCTTTTGCCTTAGAAATATATTTCGTTATATACTCCTGGAAATTGAAATAAGAACACCGTGAATCCATTGTCCCAGGAAGGGGAAACTTTATTGACACATTCCTGGGGTCAGATACATCACATGATCACATTGACAGAACCACAGGCACATAGACACAGGCAACAGAGCATGCACAATGTCGGCACTAGTACCGTGTATATCCACCTTTCGCAGCAATGCAGGCTGCTATTCTCCCATGGAGACGATCGTAGAGATGCTGGATGTAGTCCTGTGGAACGACTTGCCATGCCATTTCCACCTGGCTCCTCAGTTGGACCAGCGTTCGTGCTGGACGTGCAGACCGCGTGAGACGACGCTTCATCCAGTCCCAAACATGCTCAATGGGGGACAGATCCGGAGATCTTGCTAGCCAGGGTAGTTGACTTACACCTTCTAGAGCACGTTGAGTGGCACAGGATACATGCGGACGTGCATTGTCCTGTTGGAACAGAAAGTTCCCTTACCGGTCTAGGAATGGTAGAACGATGGGTTCGATGACGGTTTGGATGTACCGTGCACTATTCAGTGTCCCCTCGACAATCACCAGTGGTGTACGGCCAGTGTAGGAGATCGCTCCCCACACCATGATGCCGGGTGTTGGCCCTGTGTGCCTCAGTCGTATGCAGTCCTGATTGTGGCGCTCACCTGCACGGCGCCAAACACGCATACGACCATCATTGGCACCAAGGCAGAAGCGACTCTCATCGCTGAAGACGACACGTCTCCATTCGTCCCTCCATTCACGCCTGTCGCGACACCACTGGAGGCGGGCTGCACGATGTTGGGGCGTGAGCGGAAGACGGCCTAACGGTGTGCGGGACCGTAGCCCAGCTTCATGGAGACGGTTGCGAATGGTCCTCGCCGATACCCCAGGAGCAACAGTG
Organism: Schistocerca piceifrons; assembly: GCF_021461385.2. Taxonomy (NCBI): domain Eukaryota; kingdom Metazoa; phylum Arthropoda; class Insecta; order Orthoptera; family Acrididae; genus Schistocerca; species Schistocerca piceifrons. The sequence continues at coordinate 49,291,946 of NC_060139.1, forward strand.
TCCCTAATTTGCTGGGAAGTGGCGGTGCGGTCCCCTACGGCACTGCGTAGGATCCTACGGTCTTGGCGTGCATCCGTGCGTCGCTGCGGTCCGGTCGCAGGTCGACGGGCACGTGCACCTTCCGCCGACCACTGGCGACAACATCGATGTACTGTGGAGACCTCACGCCCCACGTGTTGAGCAATTCGGCGGTACGTCCACCCGGCCTCCCGCATGCCCACTATACGCCCTCGCTCAAAGTCCGTCAACTGCACATACGGTTCACGTCCACGCTGTCGCGGCATGCTACCAGTGTTAAAGACTGCGATGGAGCTCCGTATGCCACGGCAAACTGGCTGACACTGACGGCGGCGGTGCACAAATGCTGCGCAGCTAGCGCCATTCGACGGCCAACACCGCGGTTCCTGGTGTGTCCGCTGTGCCGTGTGTGTGATCATTGCTTGTACAGCCCTCTCGCAGTGTCCGGAGCAAGTATGGTGGGTCTGACACACCGGTGTCAATGTGTTCTTTTTTCCATTTCCAGGAGTGTATATGGTATGAACGTCCGATACCACACTTGTTAGGGTCTGCAGTTATCGACCGCGGTCCATACTAGTATCGCTGGACCCGCGAGTCGAGACCAGCGCCGCTCCGTGGCTTGCAACTAGTCTCTAGCGTGCGCTCGGCCACTCTTGCTCGGGACGTCAAGTAGGAAAGTAGTATAGCCTTCAGCTGATAGGAAGAAACCTCTAACAAGGCGCTTAGTTAAAGTATGGCGTATGTGATGCCTCTATAGCTCTCTGTTTGTAATTATATTCCTCCTGACTATAAAGACTCCTGTACCACCAGTTAAGTACCATATTTTATTTTTTACCAACGACTTCTAATAATTTTAGTCGATGTAGACCCAGACCGTGCAGTCAGCTCCTTATCGACTTCACTGACGAATCTGCAGTATATGCAAAGTAGAGATTTGTATGTTTCCATTTAGCATTGGCCACCAGTCGTTCACATTGGCGACGACTCGTTCGTCGTCATCACGGATGAGTGTTCTTTTATATCGTTCCGCATGTTAAGGAAGAATAACTACTTCTCTGTTCTTGCCGGACGGTCTTTATTTCTGATATTAACAGTTTTTTAGATGTGTTAGTCTGCCACCAAACGCAAAGCTTTTATTTTTGTTACGCACTCCATTTTACGTTATATTGCTAATTATACGAGAGTTTCCCATGCGCAAGCCCAAGCCAAACCCTACCCCAAATTATGCGCTACAGCAGCCAAGCATTTATAAAATTAAATGTGGTGTATGTGAGATATACTAAAACTTAAAAACTTAACTGAACTCCGCCCGAACAGTACATAAAGGCCAACTGTACCGACCGGCCGCCGTGTCATGGTTCAAATGGCTCTGATCACCATGGGACTTAACATCCTAGGTCGTCAGTCCCCTAGACTTAGAACTACTTAAACCTAACTAACCTAAGGACATCACCCACATCCATGCCCGAGGCAGGATTCGAACCTGCGACCGTAGCGGTCGCGCGGTTCCGGACTGAGCGCCTAGAACCGATCGGCCACGCCGTGTCATCCTCAGCCCACAGGCGTCACTGGATGCGGGTATGGAGGGGCATGTGCTCAGCACCCCGCTCTCCCGGCCGTATGACAGTTTACGAGACCGGAGCCGCCACTTCTCAATCAAGTAGCCCCATAGTTTGCCTCACAAGAGCTGAGTGCACCCCGCTTGCCGACAGCGCTCAGCAGACCGTATGGTCACCCATCCTAGTGCTAGCCCATGCCGACAGCGATGTGAAATGTTCTGCGCCAGCCAAATAGTGAGATATTCCTCCAGCAGATGCAGAGCGCACACAACCATAAGAGGAAGTTGTTAATCCTCCTTTACATCTCACCGGTGCAATTACAATCATAACACCAGTAGCATTGAAGAATCTTTCAAGGCACTATGTTCGGTGAAGGCTGGCTGATTAATGGACGCTTTAGAAGAAATTGACATTCATAACACATTCAAACCAGTGAAGAGACGGGCCGAAATATTAAAAATTTTCGAGACTGTTTGAGGCGTTTACTATAATGTACTGTAAATACACACTTTCAAACATGTAAACAACCATCGTCATGAATGTAGTTGACTCAAGAACACATCACATAAAATGGAGTATCATGATCGATAATGTACTGCTACCTAGTTATTTTTAATATATATCTTACGTTCTTGCTCATCTTCAACTTGCATGTCTTCAACAAACCTATCAATGTAAATAATAACACTGCCATACACTGCTGATGTGTTCAACCTGTTTTATGACGCCATATATTGTAAATATAGTAACGTTAAAGAGTGGCAAAACCGACATACAAGCTGTTAATCACATATTATATTTTTTCTGTGCTTTATATTCAGGCTTGTGGACTCTTGATAATGGCACACGTTCCAGAACTGTATTGCAGCTAAAAATGAGTTGAATAGAACATTGTTCACTTCGCAAACGTGTAGCTGTCAGGGAGAAATTCTGTGATTAATATACTTACCTTGTAATGAGAAAGTAACAATGTTACGTGACGTACGAAGCAGTTATTACGGCGATAGCTGGTGCTGGGTGACGAACCAGCTGAGTGGACTAAACACTAGTGTGATTGGCAGAACTTAGCGTAACTCAAGGTGGTTACCTGAGACAGGGTTTGACATTTGCATGTCAGGTGGCTCTTTCTGCAAGGAGGAAGAGAAGATCTGTATAAATAATCTATGGAATAACTTTGCGCTGTTACCGACTGTGGGTGGCTGCATATTGTAGATTTGTGGTCAATGTATCCAATGATAATCACTTTATTCATAATCCATTAAAATTATGAAAAATCTGAGTGCAAAGTTTTATTCGTATCGCGAAGATGAGCTCATTGACGTTGGAGAACAGTATGTTTGACGGAAACTGGCAAAGTCGTGGCGTACAAAACATCATTACACTAATCAACGACCGATAACCTCAGCAATTTGGTTGCATGGGAACTTACCACCTCTAACACTAACCAACGAAGCTAAATTAACTTAACACCTGTAGAGCTACAGAGACATACACTACGTTAACGATTACCCCTGGCACCAGCTGACCAAGGGATCTCGCAGAGTCATTAAGCGTTTCAGACACTATAACAAGAATTAAAAGTGAGCAATAAGTACATTTATTAGAACGTTGTAATTCGGACATGTTCTCGTAGTAAAACGACTGCACAATGTAAATATACAAGTTATCTACCTACCTATGAGGAAATGTTGTTGCTTTAAGATTCCTTTTATGCAAGACTAACATTTCAACATAACGGCAATTAATAAAACTGACAGTTTTATAAAAGTGGTTTGAACTATGTAACTTTTAACAGCATGTAAGAAGACAGCAGCAATAGTTGCTTCATAGCGGTGCCGCAATAATCAGTTGAACAAAATGTAGATGCGTTTGCTTTGTAGTGTGTATTTTAGTGATCCAACCATACCTACGTCCTATTTACGGTCGTCAGGAGTATCATATTGCTCTCAAGTCTCAAAATTGCGAATGTCGGGAGACGAAAAATGGGCTTAATGCGATGATAACTTGAACTTAAATCACTGTGTAGTTCCACTTAGAAGTTGTTATTATCGTTATTGGATTTGACTATAGTGTCACGTGAGACTGTTCGACTCTGAAATTCTTATGGGAGACTGATTTTATGTGGTAAACAGCCTTTAGTGTTTTTTTAGTCAAAAGGAACGAAAGGGACTCAGTGACATTCGTGGCCGAGGGACATAATGTGAACTGTACTTTCTTGTGATAATGTAACATCTCACGGGCCAGGATGAGATGTGATTAACATTAACATCACCAACTCGGCTAACTGCAGTATTTGAACACTGGTACGTGCGTACTTGTACAGTACATTAAGTTATGTGCTGTTTCACAAACTTTATGTGGTGGTAGCGAATGAACGCTTAGTGGGTAGTGGGTAGTGAATTTGGGTTAACGGAAATTGATATGAAACAACAAAGCCACTATCTGAAGACTTCTAATTTTGTGTAATTAATTACATTTATTTTGCGACCTTGTTTGCAACAACGCAAGTTATGTATATGTTACTGTAAAAGTAAAGTGATTGGTAAATCCTAGAATTAACTGGTGAAACCTAAGACTTGCCATCACGGCATGATAAAAGTCCGAAATTTCATATTACGTGCATAGATTTCGAACTCTTACCAATAACCCTCCTTGTTCCATCAGTCATGAGTTATTTTGCTGCGTAGGTAGCCGAATTTTTTAATTTCACTTACTTCGTGATCATCAATTATGATGTTTAGTTTATCGCTGCTCTCATTTCTGCTACTTCCCACTACTTTTGTCTTTCTTAGATTTACTCTTAATCCATATTCCGTACTCATTAGCCTGATCATTCCATTCAGCATATCATGGTCGTCTTTACTTCCATTCAGGAAAGCAATGTGACAAGTGAATGCTTTACCTTGATTTTAATTCCACTCTTAAACGTTTCTCTTACTTCAGTCATCGCTTCTTCATTGTGCAGCTTGAGCAGTAGCGGCAAAAGACTACATCCCTGTCTTATACTCCTTTTAATCCGAATACTACGATCTTGGTCTTACACTTTTTTGTTCCCTCTTGGTTCTTGTTCATATTGTGTATCCCCCTTCTTTCGCTATAGCTTATCCCTATACATCTCAGAATTTCGGACACCTTGGACCATTTGATATTGTTGCACGCTTTCTACAGGTCCTCTAATCATATGAATATGTCTTGATTTTTTTTTAGCCTTCCTTCCATTAGCTACCGCAACGTCAGAACTGCCTCTCTCTTGCCTTTACCTTTCCTTAAGACAAACAGATCGTTATCTAACTGATCTTCGATTTCCTTTTCCACCCTGCTGTATATCATTCTTGTCAGCAACTGCGATGCATGAGCTGTTATGCTGACTGTACGACGACTCTCGCACTTGTTGGCATTTGTAATCTTGGGATTTGTGTGGATGATATTTTTCCGAAAGTCTCGCACATTCAATACACCAACGTGATACGCGCCTTGTTGCCACTTCCCCCAGTGATCTCAGAAACCCTGATGCTATGTTATCTATCCCACCTGCCTTTATCTTAAGTCCTCCAAAGGTCTGATTCTAATTCCGTATCCCATATCACCTCCCTACTGGCTCCTGATTCTTCTTTTATCACGTCCTCAGACAAGGCCTCACACTCTAAGAGGTCTTCAGTGTACTATTACCACCTATCTGTTTTCTCTACTCTATTTTACAGTGGAATCCCCATTGCACACTTGTTAACATCCTTGCTTTTAATTTCACCGAAGGGTGTTTTGAATTTTCTGTACGGTAATTCAGTCCTACCGATAATCATATGTTTTTCGATTCTTCCACATTTTTCATGGAGCCATTTCGTCTTAGCCCCCATGGGTTTACTATCTACTTCATTCCTCAGCGACTTGTATTTCTGTATTCCTATATTTGCCCGTTGTTCTTCCGTCTTTCATTAGTCAACTGAAGTATTTCTTATGTTACCCTAAGTTTCGTAGTCGCTATCTTATTTGTACCTATATTTGTTTCAGTTTCTCTGATTGTCCTTTTTGGAGACGTTCATTCCTCTGCAACTGAGCTGCTTACTGGCCTATTAAGTATCGCAGTATGTACAGTTTGGTGTAGGAAATCAGCCTGTGACACAAATATCGAACTCGAGTCGTATGCGGGGACCACACCATGGCTGTAGAAGCAACATGGTGTATTCCAACGGAGCCGGGCATTTTAGACCATATCAACCGCAAAACGGAGGATGGGGTAACAAGATCGATCGATGGAGCAACGACTCTCCAATGGCCATTCGAATAACGGGCATATGGACTACAGACGGGATGGAAATTAGCGTGCACAACCACTACAACTAACCGATGCTAGCCACGAATGAACCAATCTGCAGGGCCGTCATCATTTCACTGACGCGCAAATCAATGGGTAAAAGGAAGGAGTTGACTGTGAATGAACTCAGAATAGAACAGAAGATAAAACGCAGTGCACATGAAGCCTTTGAGAAGTATTTGTAGAGGAAACCACGGTTACACAGACACAGAAGACATATCCGTAAGTCACACAAAATTCGCGCTGATAACAGGCAGCATCAGACAACACTACGGAGATAATAGGTTTGCCTCAGAGACAACAGCTACATCATAGAGAAGTGGTGGTGGTTTTTGGGGGAAGGAGACCAGACAGCGAGGTCATCGGTCTCATCGGATTAGGGAAGGACGGGGAAGGAAGTCGACCGTGCCCTTTCAGAGGAACCATCCCGGCATTCGCCTGGAGCGATTTAGGGAAATCACGGAAAACCTAAATCAGGATGGCCGGGCGCGGGATTGAACCGTCGTCCTCCCGAATGTGTGTCCAGTGTCTAACCACTGCGCCACCTCGCTCGGTCCATAGAGAAGTGACAGAAGCAGCTATTAAGCACATACAAACGACGATGGTCAAGCAAAAGTAAAGGATAAGACTGGGAATACAGTATGAAGTGGGTCAGAAGATTTTAATACGATCGCATAGTTTATCAAACAGAAGAAGATGGTGTCCCATGAATTCTTTCTGCTGTATGTCATGGCACAGTGGCGAAACCACAAGGGAACAGGACCATTCCATTTAGGAGGACGCCCACTTGGCCAGGCTGCAACATTAGTAGCACTGTACCAGGAATTCTGTAATGTATGTAGACTTTTTGCTGGTGAGAATTACATACGCGCATCCAACCGTACAATGCGACTTCAAACAGCGACCTGCCTACCACTCTGCTTGATGTTAAGCAAATTTTCCCTGCGTGGAGCCCTATGGTATTTTCCTATATTCGAGTAACTGAGGATGCCCACAGGAACGACAGTTTTGTGTAGAGGTACTAAACGTCCAAGCTCCTTACGCAGGTGAAAATGCAAGTACTGAGACACTGCCACCATGTGGCACTCCAGCACACATAAATACCTTGAGTAATACCAATCCCTATAGTACGCTGGCTGGGACGTATTTGCCGATGTATGGTCCGCAGGAGATCCAATGTCTAGACAGGCCATTGCTATGAAGAAAGGATGAATGTTACTATGTCCACAAATTCACAGAGCAGCAGACAACGGACGGCGTGAATTCGCCCTACTCTCCCTCCGTATGAACCCTCTGCTCACATATACTCACATACCAGTGCCATATAGCCTTTCTGGAGAGTGACAGTGCATATCCGAACTACTCTGTGAGAAAGTGTTATTTCTGTCAGGTAGAGGCAGAATAGTCTCCCTATATATTCAATAAACTGTGTTTTTCTTTTTCAGTGGTCTGACGGCTTAATTCCTATGGGGTACTTGGGCTGTTTCTTATTTATGCATGAAACATCGAAGCACGTGGAGACTGATTATACCAGATAAAGAGAGTAAGGTTTGAATAAGACAGTCTTACGTATGAGATCGGCTACTTACTTAACTTTTATTTAATGACATACAGGCGATTCTGTATACCCCAACCAGAGCGTTATTACATCGTGTGTGTCATTACAAACTTAGAAAGGCATGTCGATGGTAAACTGAACATGAAAATAATAACAGGTAATATGGAATCGTGGTTTTAACATTCACTCGTAATATTTCGTATAAACATGTTAGACGTTGGTACAGTAAAACTTTGTTGGGCATTGTCATGTGTTGTTGCAATTAATTATATGTGTACTATATAAAATGGATTCAGCAATGAGAACTGTCTTGTACTATGTGTTTGGATAAAAGATGCAGAGCTGTTGCTCAATGGAAATTCCAAATACACTACTGGCCATTAAAACTGCTACACCACGAAGATGACGTGCTACAGACTCGAAATTTAACCGACAGGAAGAAGATGCTGTCATATGCAAATGATTAGCTTTTCAGAGCATTCACACAAGGTTGGCGCCGGTGGCGACACCTACAACGTGCTGACATCACGGAAGTTTCCTACCGATTTCTCATACACAAAAAGCAGTTGACCGGCGTTGCCTGGTGAAACGTTGTTGTGATGCCTCGTGTAAGGAGGAGAAATGCGTACCATCACGTTTCCGACATTGATAAAGGTCATATTGTAGCGATTGCGGTTTATCGTATCGCGACATTGCTGCTCGAGTTTGTCGAGATCCAATGACTGTTAGCAGAATATGGAATCGGTGGGTTCAGGAGGGTAATACAGAACGCCGTGCTGGATCCCAACGGCCTCGTATCACTAGCAGTCGAGATGACAGACATCTTATCCGCATGGCTGTAACGGATCGTGGAGCCACGTCTCGATCTCTGAGTCAACAAATGGGGACGTTTGCAAGACAACAACCATCTGCACGAACAGTTCGACGACGTTTGCAGCAGCATGGACTATCAGCTCGGAGAGCATGGCCGTGGTTAGCCTTGACGCTGCATCACAGACAGGAGCGCCTGCGATGGTGTACTCAACGACGAACCTGGGTGCACGAATGGCAAAACGTCATTTTTTCGGATGAATCTTGGTTCTGTTTACAGCATCATGATGGTCGCATCCGTGTTTGGCGACATCGCGGTGAACACACGTTGGAAGCGTGTATTCGTCATCGCCACACTGGCGTATCACCCGGCGTGATGGTATGGGGTGCCATTGGTTACACATCTCGGTTACCTCTTGTTCGCATTGACGGCACTTTGAACAGTGGACGTTACATTTCAGTTGTGTTACGACCCGTGACTCTACCCTTCACTCGATCCCTGCGTAACCCTACATTTCAGCAGGATAATGAACGACCGCACGTTGTAGGTCGTTTACGGGCCTTTCTGGATACAGAACATGTTCAACTGTTGCCCTGGCCAGCACATTCTCCAGATCTCTCACCAACTGAAAATTTCTGGTAAATGGTGGCCGAGCACCTGGCTCGTAACAATACGCCAGTCACTACTCTTGGTGAACTGTGGTCTCGTGTAGAAGATGCATGGGCAGGTGTACCTGTACACGTCATCCAAGCTCTGTTTGACTCAATGCCCCAGCGTATCGAGGCCGTTATTACGGCCAGAGGTGGTTGTTCTGGGTACTGATTTCTCAGGATCTATGCACCCAAAATTTCGTGAAAATATAATCACATGTCAGTTGTAGTATAATATATCTGTCCAATGAATACCCATTTATCATCTGCATTTCTTCTTGGTGTTGCAATTTTAATGGCCAGTAGTGTAGTTAATTATGGGTTTGTCTGTCACATGTTCACTCAAATAAATTTATTGATGCTTGATATAATATATATGTATGTTAATGAGCATAACATCTTTGGAAATCAGACTGTGCCTTATGTTATCACCCTCCTACATGCTGTATCAAGTGACTGGTTTATTAAATATGGTCCATTATTAATTACGCAGAATGAGTTGAAATTACTAAACTGATCCTCTTCTTCGTTTTTCCCTTTGTGACAACTGTGTAGCAAATTGGCTCGACCGCGACGATAACGTAACTTAGATTTTTTCTGTGAAACTTTGTTATGTTATATTTGTAAGAAAATGTCTGCCATGGCAACACTGCAATTACCGTCCACAACAGGCCCAGTGCTAAGAGTAGATAAATAATGTGGTTTTTGATGAGTAAACTGAGCGACGCGGCGCATTGGTTACCACACCGGACTCGCATTCGGGAGGACGACGGTTCTAAACTTACATCGCTTCAGGCGAATTCCTATGGCTCCCCTGGAAGGGAACGGCCGATTTCCTTTCACTTCCCTAATCCTTTGGGACCGATTACTTCCCTGTTTAGACCCCCCCCCCCCCCCCACAAACCAACCAAGCTTGATATGTATACCTAAAGAAGCATAATAATCTGACGAGGTGTATTTAGATTTATGTTGGCAAGGATGAAATATGTGTCCTATCCTTCTTATCCCTTACAGGTAAGGTAAATTAATGATATGATGAGGAGGCATTAACCTAAAAACATTATGCTGCCGAAGGCCAACACTACTTATTTTTTCAGTGTGTCACCTCCTTTGCGAAATTTGTATTCCAAGGAAGGAGTTATGAAAGGTGGATAGTATGTACAGTACCCTGCCTGTCACCGGTGAGGAAAGAAATGACAGGAAGTAGCAATTGAACATAGAACCGTAAGGTCAGATATAGCTGTAACAACCAGCTATGATTGTGCTTTCCTTATTGGGATTCTATAACTGGAGATGTAAAAGACGGGCATTTGGCCTTTCAGAGCAGGCGATAGCGAGGCAGCGAAGGGTCGATGCAACGGTCACTCCCTCGGGACGCCCGCAGCGGGGTCCTTTCAGGTCTGGGCTGTGAACGCACAATGGGGGTAAAGCGGCAGGTCAGGCTTTTGTACTGGCAGAAGGCCTGGCGCCGATCACCGGCACATCCCGACATAAGAGAAACCGGTCAGAGGAGGCTACGGCGATAAAAGTACGAACCCCTTCCCCCCCTTCCCGCTCACCCCCTCTCCAGCCCTTGTTTCTACCTGCCCAGGCCACAGACAACATAGACCGTTTGCAAGTGGACGAGGAAAAACAGTCGATGGCATGGGGGAGTTCGGAGAAACGTTATTCCGGCGTGCAGGAGTATATACCCTCCGGAGTGAGATAACACTTTGGAAACTTGACAACAAAAAAAAAAAAAAAATCAACACCACGATATGTGCCTTTATAAAGTTGCGGCTGTATCTCTCAGGCGATGCTAAAAGAACAGAACCTATTTCTTTCCTTTTGTACCTCCACTGTAGGCAGAAATAACACACCTTGTGTTGCGACTTGGCAAGACAGCCAAGTCACTATGAGAGGAAGCCGAAAGGCACGCGTTTAAGCTCACACAGGCTGGCGTGAGGTCTGGAACAGTTAAAGGATTTGAGTCTAGCAAATAAAGTACGTAGCTGTTGGAATACTTAACTTTAATCCATAATTGGTGAACATCGGTCTGACGGTACATGCACCACAAGATAAATAGCAATTGATAATGGCGCCTTACTAGGTCGTAGCAAATGACGTAGCTGAAGGCTATGCTAACTATCGTCTCGGCAAAGTCGGCTGTACAACTGGGCGAGTGCTAGGACGTCTCTCTAGACCTGCCGTGTGGCGGCGCTCGGTCTGCAATCACTGATAGTGGCGACACGCGGGTCCGACGTATACTAACGGACCGCGGCCGATTTAAAGGCTACCACCTAGCAAGTTTGGTGCCTGGCGGTGACACCACACCTTGTCATTGGCGGACGAGCTGTGATATCCGTCTTACGTCTCACTTTTTGAGCAGCGAAAGGCGATAAATTCTGGATATTGTAACTGGCGACTTGAATTTCATAGCCATTAAATGTCACGTCTTAGTAAAGAGTTAGAGAAGATTTAATGAGACTCCATCAGGATTCATTGCTTGGGACCCTTTACACCAGATCGCGTTATCCTAAATCCGTAGCGTAACTTCAACAGTCAGCCTTCTGTTCTGAGTGAGACCTAGTACTGGTACCAGACCAGTTACTCAGAACTACCATTAATTTCTAGATTCTAATATGGCAGATTAGTGCAGTAGATTTAAGCTCTACAAATAAAGGTTTGACCTTTTATTAGAAAAATTCATTAATGGCAACATGATCAAATCTATCCCTTCAAGATGGAGCTTCACCATTAATGGGACTGTAGATGCACAACTACGGTCGACGTTTACGGCGGAGGTCTCTCACAGTGTACATTAATTTACAGACTACAGCAAGTACTGATGGTAACACTGATGGATAAATATAAGGGTGTGTGATTTGACACTAGGACTGCAGTAAAAAGCCGTCACAATAGGCTTCTTATATGTCGATTTGATTAAAAGTAATGCCTCCGTATTTTTTAGGTGAGTACTCTAAAAGGTTTTTAAATAAAACGAACTTTAATAAAATTCTACATCTCTATTCTTTATGTCTACATTTGGTTAAAAACAGTCTTGGTTGCAATTTTAGTTTTTTATTTTTCAACGACGCGTTTCGCCTTATTTGCACACGACGCTGTGGCGTGTTATGCTTACTACCTGAGCCCCCATCTTACTCTGTTACTCGCTCCTGTGAACGGGAACGCGTTATGCAGATCTTGGTGCCTCTCGCGTCCATCTAGAAAAAATAACCTGAAGATGCCTAAATAAGGCGAAATGCGCCGTTGAAAAATAAAAAAAAAAACAACTAAAATTGCAACCAAGACTGTTTTTAACGAATACTGTTAACTACTGGTTTGCTGTATGCCACATATGGATTGGAAGAATTTCTACATATTTATTTCCCAATATAATCACCCTCGCGGCGAACACATTTCTATCGATGAAAGACTAGTTTGTTGATACCGTTATGAATGACTTTGTTGATGGGCCATAACCTCACTTCTACCTTCGGCACTATCAAAAAAGAAGTCCTTTAAATTTCAGAAGCCGAATAAAAATCAGATGTGGTCAGTTCGGAACATTATGGAGGATGACTGATGGCAGTGAACCCAAGGAGTCGGATTGTTGCTGATTCTAAGGCGTGCGTGTGTGACCTGGCATTGTCTTCTTCAAGGAGAGGTTGCCCCATGTATGGACGACCTCTAAGGGTCTCTCACTCACCTGCATAGTTACGTTATACAGTACCACATTACACGCTGTATTTTGGAGACCTCTAGCGTCATAGAGATTGCAACTTGCGTCAGCGAATCTGGAATGTCGTCCAGTTAATTTGCATCACGTGGTACTGAGATACTGAGAAGACAATAAAGAATTCGGATGCGCCGCCCTCGTAGAGTGAACTTACAACGCGATGTTGTACTGTTATATATCTCGGATATCTTGACTGCACAAGGTGCGGCAGTCATTATTTGTTTTCCTGTTGGATGCTGAAACTCAAATTTCACAAGATGTGAGGGTACCGGTCTGTAGCATCTGTAAGTGGTTGTTCTTTGCAGGGCGACAATGCCCAGTGGAGCAGAGAGTCGCAAGCAGAGGCAGTTGTTGAGAGGCTGTGGAAGGTGTGGGCTGCGTGAGCTGAAGGCGGTTGCATAGCGAAGGATTTATCTCTATGTTTAATAGTAGTGGCACACAGTTTGAATAATAGTATGTTTATGTTTGTGCAGTGTGATAAAGGAAATAAATAAAATTTTGCCAGTTCTTAATGCGTCTCCATCAGTCCGTACCGCACCATTGCATTTAACAATGAGTGAAGTCTCGATATACACGGTCAACTACAACAAGAGGATTGTAACATAATAATCATGAATTAACCCATATAATCTCCGAGGACACGGGAGCTTATAAGGAATATCAGTGAATGCAATGGAATATCACAAATAAGCACATAGACAACTTAACTGAAGCTACTTTGGACTGGCGAGAGCATCAAGTCAACTCGGTGAAAAACTCTGGCGTTTCGGGCGACTATTTGGTCCTCTTACTTTGCACTAGCCGTCGGCATAGCCGTGATATCAGCGCATTTGGTGGAAATGAGACCCTTGGGATATACCGATGTGGTGGAGGCACAGAGCTTTCTCACAAGCCAAGTATCAAGACTTTACTCTTACACAGCATACCACCGCCGCGCCGCAGGAACCAAACTTCGGGTGAAAAACATGCTCATCTGTTAGTTCCTGTCTGTCATCGACCTGATAAGTGGATCGCAGCTATAACATTTAGAACATCCTCCCCGTTATCGGGCAGAAAACCTTTCTGATGACTACTGGACAACTGGGGCGAGAGTAAAGTACATGTCGACACACACAGATGGTTAGATATAATACGTACGAAAATCGCATGAAGCCATATGTCTTTGTAGCAAAAACCTCTGCGTTCATAGAGGTGATGGGCGATTTTTTAAGTGGAATGAAATGCGTCAGCTGTACGTTTTGATACTGTTCCCCATCAGCGAATGTTGCCTTACCTTATGTATCAGTTTGTAGATCACGAGAAACCGCCGCCGATCTGTTTCTTTAGTAGCATATCGGTAATCATTCCTGAAGCTGGCTGTAGGTACATTTCTAGACTCAAGGACCTAATGTCATACAGTTATATGCTTTTACATATGAGGGCTACTTGGCTCCTAGTCTGATGAATTACTTTATAACTACTATAGACTGAATGTCGACTGTTTCTAAAGCTGAAACTGTTCATAACTGAAAAATCTTTCAAATTGTGGACTCCCAGATAAAGACTTGTTCTTTACTCGATTATTTTGGTTTTGATATTTTTCTTTCCTTCTATTCGGTAGAACGTAACCGATGGAGATGTCGTTTTTTGGAGAGGATGAAATGAAAATAGCGTTAGAGTCACTGCACTGTCAGTTTAAGGAGTCGCGTTCAGAAGGTACTAATCTTGGAAGGAGAAAAACTAATGCAGATGCATTGTAAATTAAAGAAATAATGTTAACGATTTTCGATTTTCTTTGGATAAACATTGTATTTATATAGCGTGATTGTAAATGCAATGTACTATTTGTGACATCCATTTTCTCAAATCTTTTGATACAGTGTCAGTTCACACTCTTACCCAACAATATACAGATATATGCTGATCTTTATTAATGTAAGTGAACGTGGTACGGAAGCTTGTAGCTGTATTGATAACTGCTGGTACATCAGACCGTAAACCGGAATTCTTAATACCGAATCACTGTTGACATGAAACTTAACAGAAGCATTTTCATGCAAAGCCCTTTCTTAGAATTAACATAGGGTGCAGATTTCCTACAAAAGCTGACAAGGTAATCGTTTCTAATAGGGAAAAACAGACTAGAAAACGGAGGCCAGTGTACCTCAAAGAAGTCTGACAAAATCGTTACTGTTCACGAAATGAGGATATGCAGTCCTAATGATATAAGAGAACGTAGAAATGTATGCTTTAAAACTTCCTTCACGACAATGAAGCACACAATTTTTATAATTTATTTTCATTATTGACGTCCACCCCGATAGCTGAGTAGTCAGCGCTGCGGTCTGTCACCTCAAGGGGCCCGGGTTCGATTCCCGGATGGGTCGGAGATTTTTTCAGCTCAGGGGGCTGGTTGCTGTGTCGTCCTCATTATCATTTGAGCATCATCAGTGAGAGGCACCGCTGGAATCACTTCCCTAGACGCTCATGCGGTGGACCTCTCAGACGAGGCTTCCCCCATGACAAGACCTGCCGTAAGGCAGAACACAATTATTTTTTATTATTGACACTACATTAGACGTGATACTGCAAAGGATGCTGTTATGGTTTTATGTTACTTGATGATCAGTTCGATTGACATTGATAAAGGATAAGGATTTTTTACATCTGCAATTCTTGGCGCTAGTCTTTTAATAATCATAAACGAACTGTTGCACTTATTGCCCGCCGATTCACAGTATACACTCTTTTTTCCGAAGTGGAGTCATTCCACTCCCGCATTAGCATAGTGACCAGTGCATTAAATTCTACTGTCACCTCTGGGAAAATATTTAGTATGTAAATCGAGGAGCCACAGGTTGCGGGAGTGTGATGTTGTCCATACGTCTGTATGTAATCACCCACTAGTACGGTCTCATCGAGGAGATAATAGATTGAAGGGAATTGAATGACAGCGGTTTCATAGGCACGGGGTGGGGGAGGGGAGGAGGGGGGGGGAGGCACCACGGCGAGCACCGTGGCTGAAAAACAACTCTGTGATAGCATGGGCGGGTAGTTGTGCTACTGGCGGATTTGTACTAGTTACTGTTGTAGGTAGCTCCGACGATATCTCCAGGGCTACAGCGTCAGCGTACCTGTAACATACCAAAGTCGTCATCAGAGAAGTTGTATAGACTCGTAGGTGTTTGGTGTTTCGTGTGGTCGTATTCCCTGTTACTGTTAGTTAATAGGCTGTATGAGCTTAGATGGCCCTGCCAGTCAGCCGGCCAGTGTGGCCGAGCGGTTCTGGGCGCTACAGTCTGGAACCGCGCGACCGCTACGGTCGCAGGTTCGAATCCTGTCTCGGGCATGGATGTGTGTGATGTCCTTAGGTTAGTTAGGTTTAAGTAGTTCTAGGTTCTAGGGGACTGATGACCTCAGCAGTTAAGTCCCATAGTGCTCAGAGCAATTTGAACTATCTTTGAACCCTGCCAGTCAGGTTTACTGTGATACAGGGGTCCGCCGATACTGCGCTGTCTGTGTGCCGCGCTTAAGCCTAACATAGGAGGTTAATTTTCCCTAAGGAGCAATGTTTTTGGGCGGTTATGCTACTGCCTGTGCAGTGAACTTAGTTCCACGGTCTTAATCTGAAGGGGATGTTCGAGAGTCTCGAGTTCTGAATCTGTCGTCTGTTGAGTTCTTGTATACCTCCAGGAGAGTAAGGAGGAAGAACTCATTAGGTACGATAAGTCTGTGGTACGTGCTTAGTAGTAAACTCGTGAACTTCTGGAACCAAAATGATTCTGAAAAACTTCCATTAAATCAATCTTTTACGAGTACATCCAAAACAACGTACGGTGTCCGTAGCATAAAAGAAATTCTTACTTTTCTAATACTAGGAGCAGCATCGTTTTACAAATATTTTGTATGAACAGCAAATCATTTCGAAAAAATTCAGTGCCTGTACGTGGTAACTAGTTTAGTTGTTATTCATCGGAAGAAATATTACAAAATGCTGTTCATTATGCCATCCACATTGTTGTTGTGGTCTTCAGTCCTGAGACTGGTTTGATGCAGCTCTCCATGCTACTCTATCCTGTGCAAGCTTCTTCATCTCCCAGTACCTACTGCAACCTACATCCTTCCGAATCTGTTTAGTATATTCATCTCTTGGCCTCCCTCTACGAGTTTTACCCTTCACGCTTCCCTCCAATACTAAATTGGTGATCCCTTTATGCCTCAGAACATGTCCTACCAACCGATCCCTCCTTCTAGTCAAGTTGTGCCACAAACGTCTCTTCTCCCCAATCCTATTCAATACCTCCTCATTAGTTACGTGATCTACCCACCTTATCTTCAGCATTCTTCTGTAGCACCACATTTCGAAAGCTTCTATTCTCTTCTTGTCCGAACTAGTTATCGTCCATGTTTCACTTCCATACATGGGTACGCTCCATACAAATACTTTCAGAAACGACTTCCTGACACTTAAATCTATACTCGATGTTAACAAATTTCTCTTCTTCAGAAACGTTTTCCTTGCCATTGCCAGTCTACATTTTATATCCTCTCTACTTCGACCATCATCAGTTATTTTGCTCCCCAAATAGCAAGACTCCTTTACTACTTTAAGTGTCTCATTTCCTACTCTAATTCTCTCAGCATCCCCCAACTTAATTCGACTACATTCCATTATTCTTGTTTTGCTTTTGTTGATGTTCATTTTATACCCACCTTTCAAGACACTATCCATTCCGTTCAACTGCTCTTCCTAGTCCTTTGCTTTCTCTGACAGAATTACAATGTCATCGGCGAACCTCAATGTTTTTATTTCTTCCCCATGGATTTTAATACCTAATCCGAATTTTTCTTTTGTTTCCTTCACTGCTTGTTCAATATACAGATTGAATAACATAGAGGAGAGGCTACAACACTGTCTCACTCCCTTCCCAACCACTGCTTCCCTTTCACGCCCCTCGACTCTTATAACTGCCATCTGGTTTCTGTACAAATTGTAAATAGCCTTTAGCTCCCTGTATTTTACCCCTACCACCTTCAGGATTTGAAAGAGAGTATTCCAGTCAACATTGTCACAATCTTTGTCTAAGTCTACAAATTCTATAAACGTAGGTTTGCCTTTCCTTAATCTAGCTTCTAAGACAAGTCGTAGGGCCAGTATTGCCTCACGTGTTCCAATATTTCTACGGAATCCATACTGATCTTCCCCGAGGTCAGCCTCTACCAGTTTTTCTATTCCTCTGTAAAGAATTTGCGTTAGTATTTTGCATCCGTGACTTATTAAACTGATTGTTCGGTAATTTTCACATCTGTCACCACCTGCTTTCTTTGGGATTGGAATTATTATATTCTTCTTGAAGTCTGAGGCTTTTTTCGCTTGTCTCATACATCTTGCTCACCAGATGGTAGAGTTTTGTCAGGATTGGCTCTTCCAAGGCCGTCAGTAGTTCCAATTGAATGTTGTCTACTTCCGGGGCCTTGTTTCGACTCGGGTCTTTCAGTGCTGTGTCAAACTCTTCACTCAGTATCGTATCTCCCATTTCATCTTCATCTCCATTCTCTTCCGTTTCCATAATATTGTCCTCAAGTACATTAGCCTTGTATACATCCTCTATATACTCCTTCCACCTTTCTGCTTTCCCTTCTTTGCTTAGAACTGGGTTTCCATCTGAGCTCTTGATATTCATACAAGTCGTTCTCTTATCTCCAAAGGTCTCTTTAATTTTCCTGTATAAAGTATCTATCTAGCCCCAAGTGAGATAAGCCTCTACATCCTTACATTTGTCCTCTAGCCATCACTGCTTAGCCATTTTGCACTTCCTGTCGATCTCATTTTTGAGACGTTTGTATTCCTTTTTGCCTGTTTCACTTACTGCATTTTTATATTTTCTCCTTTCATCAATTAAATTCAATATTTCTTCTGTTACCCAAGGGTTTCTACGAGCGCTCGCATTTTACCTACTTGATCTTCTACTGTCTTCACTACTTGATCTCTCAAAGCTACCCATTCTTGTTCTACTGTATTTCTTTCCCACATTCCTGTCAATTGTTACCTTATGCTCTCCCTGAAACTCTGTACAACCACTCTGTAATCTCTGTACATCCACATTGTTTTTTCGAAATATCGAAACATTTCTGAGAATTCACTTGGCACCTTGGAAGAATACATTGTAGAATTTCGAGACACTATATGCATTTAACACCGGTTTTCTCTTAACAAAACAAAGTAAAGTTAAAATATGGAACCAGTTGCTGCGGACACCAAATGCATACAAAGTGGTAGTAAAGGCATCTTAGGGCTGTCAAACGCTACCGACGCCCAACAATCCATTCTTTGATGATGATTGGTGGTTCATATGGAACATTGTGAGAGTGAACCACTCGTTATCGGACTACTTGTCCTAGACATTGTCTACTTTGCAAGCACACGTTGAAGTAACAGGAGTGAATCGACCGAGGATGAGTTAGATACTGTTTGCCAGTTACATTCCATCGGGTCTGGGAGTCTAGCGGTAAACTGCTCGCCTGGAAACTGCGACGTCACGTAATCGAATCCCAGCGAGACCGCAAATATTTTGATTCTGCGTTTTACATAGTTTTCACCTCTCAGCGAAGTGGGGAGTGTCCAGCACCGCCACGTGGTTCAAATGCCACGCCAGACTGCAGGTCAGCTTTCCCTGGTTGAATAAATGGGGTAGATAAAGGAGACATTTGCTATCGAAGGGGTGGGATTGCGACAGGTGCCGGCACCTACAAGTTCGGCGCTGTGTAGCGTCGATGGATGTCGTACCCGGAAACCATTTACAACCACTCGTAGCATTTCCGAATACACTGTTCGTATACTGATTTATCTAAGTCTCCAATTTAGTCTGTTATGTGGAAGGAGATTCAGATACCTCTCAACACCTATGTGTTAATATCCGAGGCTTGTTAGTAAATTTGTATTTCACTGTTAAATTACGAAATATGATTCTGGCATTTTCACTCAACAACCATTTCGCTGTCGTACCTTCTACGTTCTCCCTCCAAGTATCCATATACTTTAAAACAGCTCGCACGGACATATAATTAAAAAACTTTCATTTCACCGAAAATTGATCCATCTTTTTGATGTCTTATATGAACAGCGTAGGATTTATTGTCTACGTATTTTTGTCTTTCAAGTATTTGATCTCTTTGTGGAAGAAGAGTTGTTGAAGAAATATGAAAGAGGTCATGCGACCTTTGCGGTGTGTTACGAATTCAAAGCAAACAATAAAAAGAGAGATGAAGAAGATTTAAAAGCACAAACTCCACTTCTACAATCAGCGTGAGCGTGGCGAGAATAGGTTCACTTCCACTGTTAGCGTACGACGTCATTTACTCCCCCGACTGTGGCTCCCCATCATCTCTCCAAAGTTATCGTCAAAATTTTCTTCCCGATTATCCTTTGACGTTAACATCCCGGCATGTCCGGGTCCACTCCTTACCGTTAACGGACTATGTTAATGTCACCATCTGAAATGTTCTCTAGAACATTTTTACAGTCCATTGCGTTCCGTTATGTTCACTGCGTGTCGAATTTTGTTCTTACTTTCCCTGGATAGGATATTAATTATATCATACAATGCACAATGAGATTAAGTTGTGAGACAAAAGTGGGACAGAGATCAGCATATGCTGTCCCGAAAATTAGGTGAAAATTATCCAAATATAGAAGAATCACCACGCCTTCGGATGGCGAGGGGCTCAGTCTACAGTTGAGAATCTCGCTCTCGGATGATGGGTGGTGGTAGATCGGTGGTAGCTGTACGGAAGGAAGAGGGTGGGGGGCAGGGCGGGGGGGGGGGGGGGAGAAGTTGAAAGTGTTTCTAAGGCAGTGGCACCTGGAGGGCATCTGCGTTGGTGATATGCAGGAACAAGCTCTTTCCTATCTTCCTATCTTATTAGTAAAAAGATGGATGGTTATAAGTATTTCCGTTCCTACATTGGTTTCAGATTCCAAGCATATAAATCAGTCGTACTTTCAAGTATACGTCGTTTTACAATGTTTGCGGCCGCTACCGCTGCAAATTTCTTGAAGGAAGTCATTTTACTGTGTATGCTGCTGCTTCATTAAGAAAAAATGATTGTATTTCATTATTTAAGAATAAGATAATTTCACTCGTTTCGACATTATTAAGCTGTAAATGTTGTTATGCTTACAAGTCGTGTTTTCATAGCTTTTAATGGTACGTGCATTTCACTTTAAAGAAGTCTTAGTCCCGCATAGTATCGTCTATTTTGAAGTAATCCATTTCAGTGTTTATCAAGTTAGCAAACTTTCAGCTTTGGGTACTACCTAGCTACTCACAATAGAAACTGTTATGTCCGCAGAATTTTATATTCCACTCACTAGCATGAAGAAAAAGCCGTGTTTGGTGACCTCCCATACAACAGTTTCACCGACGGTAGAAAATGGTGGCACTTCTATTATGAAATGTGAAGTCCACGTGTAAAATGGAAAAAATGTAACTGTAACGCCTCCGCTAGCAGGACACAGCGTATTAGGTTGTGAAAAGGGGCAAAAATAAGTTGCTGTCAGTTTGATTCAACATAAAAACTTTATCAACACACAATATTAGAACAAGGATGGCAAACACTCAAAACTTTAATTGACCTCCCTTGAATAACTTTAGATCGGCTGTAGGCCACAATCAAAACCCAAACCACAAGGCCTAACCAAGAAATTGAAATACTAGGTTCTTCTGGAGGTTTCAGCCAAAAATATATTCCAAATCTTTAATGCAAACAGACTGAAGGCCTTAGCAATTTAATTTTAATGGAACTTGGCTAGAGGCCGCACATTAAGCAATAAGAAGAGTTTCAATCAAAAGACAGAGGGCGTTATCTTAAAAAATTTTATGTAAATTCGGCTGAAGGCCCATACAAAAGCATCACAATCTTATGCCCTAAGGACAAGACAAGAACATAAAGAGATATTAAAACTCAGCTGAAGGCCACACATCAACCAAATAACTAAAACTCAAACAGGGAAGTTACTGTGTAACAGACACGGAATGGCGCTCAGAAGTTTCCAAGGGTTGGCCTGGAATTGTAACACTAACGCCCGATTAGGAGAGCCAGGCAGCCTGACCAATAATCTCTAACTCAGAATGCAACCCAACCGACAGACAGCCGACGAACCAACCAACTACCTGATTTCGGTCACCAGACCAAAAACACTACAACCAAAATGCCAGCGACGCGAAGAGACCGGTAACACTCATCTCCAAATACTGGTGTGTTAATAAGCCAAGGCACAAAACTACTGACATACACGAACATAGCAAGGGCTGTGGAACTACACGACGTGGTGGATAGCATCAACACGGTAAGAAAACACTCACTCGCTGCTCTGTCGCAACCGACCACCTGGCTACTGCAGTACGCAGACAGCATTACAGCATTTAAAGCATTGGTCAGTCGAACTGACCCAGGGTACACAGCGTTGCAGCACGAAACACTGCCACAAGAAACTCGAACACTCGTAGAACGAATCACTGATGAACAAGTAGAACAAATCACATGCGGACACACACACAATCCCAAAAGACGGCCGGTGAGAAACACACGTAGTCTGACCACAAGACGGACCAACAACCAACCAAGGTCGTTGGCACTCAAACCATGTTGTAAGAGGTCCATGATTAAGGAATTTGTTGCTAGCGCACTCGAGCAGATGTAATTTCGATGGATTGCTCACGCGCTGCCTTGCAATACGTAAGCTATAAGAGAATCTCAGACCAGATAGCAGTGTTGTCAGCAGTAGGAACTGTGTGTCAGTAGTAAGAGTAAGTAGTAGTGAGCAGTCGTGTGTATGAAGTTGGCTGGGCCGGTCCTGGGGAGCGATGGCGGTGCCTCAGAGTTGTAGTATAAGGTAAAAGCAGCCTCGCGCATATGTACTATTGTTATATCAAGTCCCATGTAAATATTCATCATCATCATCATCATCATCATTTAGGACTGGTTATGCCTTTCAGCGTTCAGTCTGGAGCATAGCCCCCCTTATACAGTTCCTCCATGATCCCCTATTCAGTGCTAACATTGGTGCCTCTTCTGATGTTAAGTAAATGTTTTTTAAAAAAAATCTCTTAGTAATAATCTTTCTTCTAAAAATTAAGTTTTGACAATCATTGATCTCAATTTAAAGAATTTACTAATTTCTCCAATCCATGGCCATCCAAAAAGAGAAAAAATATAATTATATCATTCACATTCAGCGTAACCTACCAACAGTTTACTTCCGTAACCTCGTAATAATAACGTGACTAATCTCTCAATAAAATTGTTGCTCACTTATAACCTTTCAATAATTAACTGACTGTGAATCTACACTGGTAAATTTGGACGTCAGCAGTGCTGCGTCATGGCCCTGAAGGATTGTTCTGAATAAATTGAAAATTCTTACCTCAATAAAGTCGCCCGGATAACGCGTATATATCTGCTCCTATAAGAGATTTTTGTGGCACAGCTCAGTGCAATGCTGGCCGATAGATTTGTCATGTATAAAACGAAACAACTGATGTTTCTTTACAATAATCGGGATGACCACCGATTGGAGAAATTAGTAAATTCTTTAAATTGAGATGAATGAATGTCATAACTTAATTTTTATAAGGAAGATTATTATTAAGAGATTCTTTTTCAAAAACATTTACATGGGACTTGATATAACAATAGTACATATGCGCGAGGCTGCTTTTACCTTATACTACAACGCTGAGGCACCGCCATCGCTCCACACGACCGGCCCAGCCAACTCTATACACCACACGACTAGCTACAACTTACTCCTACTGACATCCAGTTGCTACTGCTGACAACACTGCTCTTTGGTCTCAGATTCTCTTATAGCTTACATATCGCAGGCAGCGCGTGAGCAATCCATCGAAATTACATCTGGTCGAGTGCGCTAGCAACAAATTCCTTAATCAAGGGCCTCTTACAGTGTGTGTCAGCAACGGTCTGGCGAGTCTTGCCTATCCGGAGCTCACTGCAGCTCCAACCCGACTCAACCCGATGTCTGTCGGGAACTGGGAGACACGGCGATCCGGGCACACTGGCTCGGACTCAACAATGCAGAGGTAACTCTTGCCCATTGGCCACGACGTCTCCGCACAAGAAGGAATGGAGCCACGTCCAGCAAGATGAACCAGTGACGAGGCCGAGAAACGGTCGAAAGACACACGTCGCCCAAAGAGGCGACCAACTGAACGACCGACCAAGGGTCGATCCCGCTGCCATCTCCATCCGTCGGACAGTTCATCCTGTGTCGCGAGCGGTCGGCGAGTACTGGCTGTCTGCGCCTCCCTAGTGCTCCGTCCCCGACTGCTGCTACGTCCTGACTGCAGTTCTGCCGCGTTCCACCTCCAACCGCCCCAGGTACGATCTCCCAAACTGACTTCCGACACACGACGACCCGGAAGTACTGTCGGTCGCTCCAGAGATGATATGAGAGCTGTCCATCACGGAAAAGTAAGGCAGGATGTTAGTGACACCAGTAAATGGAATAAGAAAACGAGGCGGCAGTACCGTAATGGAAGATGACAAACAATAAATGGCACGAACAGGAACCGTGCACGCCTCAGTAACACACAGTCTTTGCCACTGCGCCAGTATAGTAATGGATTTCAATGTGTTATACAGCCAAAAAGCGTTTAACGATTGTATTCCTTCAGTTTTACTCATTGAACTCCCATTGGTTACAGAAGAGTCCGCGGTTACTACAGGTGTATAAACACTTATTGCGGACGACATCCCAACCTGCTTTTACCTCACACTGATGTGTGGAGTATAACACGCTGTAAAGACAGTAGTTTTCTTGTGTTAGTTCGACCAGGTCTGGATTATGCTGCCGATAGTGCAACTGTTGTTCAGGTAACGAAAAGCCGCTCCAACCGCTGCTTTTATAACTTTCTTAAGGTCACATTATCCTTTATATTAGGCCATTATGAAGTTAATATGAAACAGCCAAACGTTTATAGATAATATGATGGGCATATAGACATTTTTGTTTTTTGTAATTGGAGATGAAAGGCAATGCTTATACTCGTTCTGTACAAATGTAGAAATGATACTCAACTTACCTGATGGTGTAGAAAAGCAACAGGAATGAAAAAACAGTAGAAGTTAAGTGGATTTAAAAACTTTTTCGTGCCCACTGACGTCATGGCTACCTCTTTTAAACATTTTCCGCACGTTTGCAACCGTAACTATTTGTTTGTCACCATACTTCTGTAAGCAGACTACGAGGAATCCAACTGATGCGAGAGCCTTCGACATTCCCAATGGTCAGAAATTTACCCGTTAAAGGTCGTAACTTTACGCTAGACTTGAATATCCCGTTCATTGAAAATATTTGACACTTTTATTAATTCAAAATAATTACTTCCAGAATTTATTTTGAAAAATGTGAATTTTAATTCTGAAACAAGTCATAATATTTTTTCAGCTAAGGATTATTAACAGTTTTTCGGACTGTACGTTTTTATAATTAAGACACGCCCATCTTCTCATGACGTCACTGGGCGGAAAACCTTTTTCAAATCTATTTCACGTGGCTGTTTTACCTGAAAAATAGATGAATGTAGTGCGTAACTGATGAGGAGCTACTTGATACAGCAGGGGAGAAAATTAATTTGTGACAGCCAATCTGTTTTTGGTACAAGAGTTATTCGTAGATGAAGAGACTTGCACAAGGCACAGTAGAATGGAGAGCTCCATCAAACCAAACTTCGGACTGAAGACCACCACCACAACAACAACAACAACAACAACAAAAATGGCTCTGAGCACTATGGGACTTACCTTCCAAGGTCATCAGTCCCCTAGAACTTAGAACTAATTAAACCTAACTAATCTAAGGACAACACACACATCCATGCCCGAGGCAGGATTCGAACCTGCGACCGTAGAGGTCGCGCGGTTCCAGACTGTAGCGCCTAGAACCGCTTGACCACCCCGGCCGGCCAATAACAACAGCTATAAAGCATGTAATGCAGTTTTGAAACATATCTGATAACTCTTTTTAGACTAAACCATGTCAAAGGTGTTAAAGTATCGGCTAGTAAGGTTTTTGTACTTACGACACGCCCATTTTCCTCAAGCCGTGATTGGGCGCGAAAGTTTTTATATCCAGTTGACTTCTACTGTTTGTTTTTGTTTGTTGTTTTTTTTACGCTGCTTCGCTACAGAATACCGTACGTTATATATTGTTTCCGTATTTGTGCAGCACATATGTAAGCATTGTCTCTCACCTCCTATTATTTAAAAACCAAAATATCTGCAAGCCCATCATATTGTTCGTTAACTTTGACAGTTTCAGACAGTTAATAACTCCTTAGTATGAAAGTGCTAAGAAAAGCAAATGGAGCGGTACTTCATTATTTTTTATTTTGCTGGTTAACTTGATAATCTCCATAATACCCCATGAGGCGAAATTATCTAATTTCTTAAATACAGAAATAAAGAATTTACTTCAAAGTAAAAGATCCTGAAACAAATGAAGTACACGTACCATTAAAATTTATGAAATTACGACTTTTCTTAAGCATTACATGATAGCAAAAACAACAAACACAATAAAACAGATTGACTTTTCATAGTCGGCCTTCACAGTGATGTATGATGTTTTGAAACATATGTTCGATTTTCTTCAAAGACATCATTTTCACCTATGACTACAGAATATTATTTATTTGACTTTTCTATTGCAATTTCGCATTTTGGTACATTATCAAATGGTACTGCAAAAGGCTTAGCTTTGACGATGACATGTATAAATGTCGGAGTGAGGTGAAACATATAGTTTTCAACAGTCGATGGCGAAATACCGTTTTTCAAAAACAGAGTGAAATAGGTAATGTAGTTTCCTGCTCCTGTTGAATGTAAGCCCACACGTTCGCGGATATTCAGGTGGTCCGGAACTTTGCGGAACTTTGTTGAAGCAGAATATTTACTTTTCCCTCGATACACACTCGGCCTGCGGAACCTCCGGAGTCTGTACTCCGAGGGCCGAGCCCTTGTGCTCCCTGTGGAACGCCGATCGCCCCTGCTGGCGGTCCTGAGGGATGGAGGGTGCGCGCGCATCTCTGCCCCCACCCCGCGGCCTCGGCGGCGCGCGGGTTGCCGCTCTGGCAGGCGTCGTGGCGGGCGACTCACCTGCGGTCCGACAGCGGGTGCGCTTCGCGACTGCCAGCTTCCGCCGCCGCCGTCGCCTTCCGCCAGATCGCTCTCGAGACTCGCGACCCGCCCCCAAGCCGCGCCGCCTGCCAACCTCGGGGATGGCCGTCTCCCGAGTCCCTCGCTGTCGGCTTCCCACGCTCTGGTTGATGCTGCTGCCCGTGCTGTGCCGTGAGTACCTTTCCACTCCTTCCAAAGGGGCGTCTCTCAAAGACGCCAGAAGAACGACACGCCGTGACAGTAGCCGTGTCTGGGAAGCAGTCGGTCATAGTGCTCATCATCCTTGCTTATCAAGACCGCTATTGTTGCTGATACACAATGATACACAGAAAAAATCAGTTTTGCATAGCTTTATTAGGCCAAGACGCGTTTCGAACTTCCACTTATCTTCAGTTTCAACAACTTTTTCGTGTAAAGTTACATGTGAAGCATCTATAGTTTAATAAATACAATGACATTATAGGCTGTATCTTGAACGCTTATGTAACTCAGATCCTGTAATTTGTAGCTTATTTTCCCGCGTTTACGTGTGTCAGCTTCATGAATGCACTAAGACTGCGTGACATTCACCTTAAGACATAGTTCAGTTTTAAATCGACTACATGGCTGCGGTTCATCACTTAATCTGTGAATCCAAAAATATATGTATTTGCCATATAAAGGTGGAAAAAAGAGCGATAAGTTATAGAATAAAATTCAGCATCGACATTCAAGATGCAGTCTACAAAAACGTTATATTCAAGAAATTGTTAAAGTATAACACCAACTAAATATGGATGAAAGGCCCAAATAAAATTATATAAAATGTTGCTGGTTGCTGAACTGCCTCAAGCAATGTGAACCAGAGTCACGAAGCGCATCCACTATTAGATGGATAAATTGACGCTGACAGTAGGAATATTTGCCGTACACTGCGCAGTCTATTTGAAAAATGTCACATTGGAACCTCCAATAGTCAGTATAATTACAATTTAGTCAAAGATAAGCCATTTAAGTCAAGGGGCCACCCTCGCGCGGAAGTTTTGCTCTACATTAAGTTTAGGGACGGCTCCTTGGCTACCCTACATCCGCATCCGTGAACACGGCGGACCACATCGCCGTGCGACCGTCCACATCCTCAAGCCAAATGCCGAGATAATTCTTTCGAGTTCGTCGTCCTTCCTTGGTTCCTTGGCGTCAAATACATTATAGCTTTTTTAAAAGTAAACGTGGTCCATGGAAGGCTGCAATGGAGAACTTCATTTAGACAGAGCGATTAATTTCGACAACGCGTTATTTTCAAGCACGTGTGTAACATTTGTTGTATTCCATCCGTACGTTGTGAATCGATTCACATTAACGTATGCATCAACATTAACATGACAAATTGTAATGTTGCAATGTAACAATGGAATACAACCTCTGCTTCTTACGTTTAGTGATAAAATTGACAATTACAAGATGTAATACGTAATATTACACAGGTGCCTGAAAATGACAAGTCGCCGAAGTTAGCTAATCGCACTATATAAATAAAAATGGTCTTCATTATACTCTACTACGGACCATGTTTCCCTTTATTAATCATTTAGAGGCTGTGGTGCACAGCAAAAACTAAATTATTGCTTTTATACGTAGGATGCAGGCACTGTTAATCCTAGACATGAAGGAATTCGCCTAACTGAAAATATTTATCCGTGTATAAATACTTATTGCCACCACTTATGGTGTTTACTTGATGCCTTTTTCCATTTCAATAGAAATTTTTAACAGCAGTGCCAATTCTGCTACTGAAAGCACAGGTTATGCGACATTTAAAGATATAAATAATCGAATGTAGAACGATTGTATTTAAATTGTTCCAAGATTCAGCGGATTCATAATCTGAATAAGTAACCTCATAGCCGATACTTAATGTAACGACGTAAATGAAATTAATTTTCGAAGTGCATTACTTAAATTACAGGTGATTTACAAATAAAGAAATTAGCTTTTTCAACTAATTGCAGTTCCGTTATATTTCAAGGAAATTAGACTGACAGAAAATACAATTCATGAATATAAAATCGTGTTCTAAGGATCCAAACTAGTGCTACATGTACCAGCTTTAGTACTCTGTGCAGAGACTTCTTCTAAATATCATTGCTGTTTTCACAACAGTCTTAACCACTGGGGACCATTTAGTTTTGAGTGCTAAAAAAGTAACGTATTCGTGGAAAAAATACCAAAACATCACTTTGAGTTACTGTTGCAATTAGTTTACAGATGATGTATGTCTGCCACTGATAAATGTCATTGAATATCCAAAGATACCTGCAAGCTGACGTTCTGATCCCTATCAATAATTGTTTCTACAAGCGTTGAAGAGACATCGGCGAATTTTATCATTCATTTAATTTTATAAACATATGTGTGCCGAGCAATGTGTCACGAATATGTTATACTCCTTTTCCAGGCAAAAGATACCTGTCCATTTTATACGAAGTAAAAATCGTCTTACTTAGCAAACTGTTTCTGGGCTACAAATTCGTGTGGAATTGTAATCATAGAGCTACTCGACATATTTCATCATAAATGCTTTAAAATTCACCATAGCAGAGTGGAACGGTAATTGAATACTTCATTGGAACTATCTCTTTCAGCATGAAACATACTATTGACACGATAACAAACATCAAAAATCATTTACCTGCGTCTGAAGATGAAATATGATTTCTTTGTTTTGTGCTCATATTTATATCCACAAATGTTCATGCAAAAGAAATGAACTTGAGTACTTGAACCAGGAGAAAGGCAACCCCGCGTTTCCCATTAACGAAATATCCATTCGAAATTCGTCATGAAGAGGTTAGGAATAGTACGCCCATCTGCTTCCATAATGAATTTTAAACAAACTGTGCCGGTTCAACTGAACGCAGCTGAGCCTGCAGATTACATTTCAAATGTGTATATATAATCAGACGCATATTCCACTAAAAATGTTTTTGTAACCCAGTGATGTTATGCTCTGTTTCCCTGTTTCGGTTGAAATTATGTCAAGTTTATATTGTGATTCCATTACGAACATAGAGTAACGGGAGATACAACTTATATTTTGTGGGAAAACAGAT
Source organism: Schistocerca piceifrons (assembly GCF_021461385.2). NCBI lineage: Eukaryota > Metazoa > Arthropoda > Insecta > Orthoptera > Acrididae > Schistocerca > Schistocerca piceifrons. The sequence continues at coordinate 49,321,839 of NC_060139.1, forward strand.
GCTTTTTAGCAGCGCACCACAATATTAGCGAATTGGAGCTCAACATAGAATAATTTCAGGAACAAGGAAATACTGTCTTTGAACAAACTTTCTGGTTTGATAGATGTGTCCTGTGCACCGAGGCTGCAGCGCTTGTTGTTTTTTCTGATATCTGTTTCACCCACTCAAGGCGCTACATCAGCTTACTTTGTGGCGGAATCCGAGTAAGAAGAAAATTATTTCTCATAAACTTGAAATTCTGAGTTTTATCAATTCTATCCACATTGAACTGCTTGTGACACAAAACAAAAACAAATCACTCGAGTCAAATACTTTTTGTAATGCTGGTGCCCGTTTCAATAGAGATGAATACGGAGCAGTTGACGTTGATGATAAGGACTTGTGTTATTTCCCGATTAAAAGTTGCATTTATTTATCAAATAATTATTGTGCGTCACATTTTGTTCGAATTGTAAACTGTAATGAATTACCAATCAATAGCTCCAGCAGGCTCACACTGTAGGCATTTGTTAAGCACACAATGATTTGTCAGTAAACAGATCACAAAGAGTGTAAGATGGTTTAACCAAAGATTAATCAGTGCCATACAAACCGGACACCGTTACTAATGCAATATCTACATTACTTTTGCTTTTGTATATTGTTCAGAATTACAAAAATCTTAATTACATTATGAGAATTTTTATCAAATTTGTAATGTACGTCTTCCGCGCTTTATTATGAGTAACATTTGTCACGCCAAAGCCATTTAATAGCAAAATTAAACTCAAAGCATGCAGCTGGCTGCATCAGGCAGATTTCTCACCACAACTTTTCGAAGAATGTCCGAAGCTAAATGATCACAGCTTTGCAATAGTATTTCATATCTCTTTCATGTTCCTCGTATAAATTAATACCCTTTCCGTTCCGTGTCAAGAAGCCAAGTATGGTGTAAACTTATACAATTAATAATTACACGTTAATTCAGCAAATAAATATTCGTCGCTCTTGTAGGTAAATAGAGAAATGTAAACTGTGACTAAAAACTAAGTTTCTTTTCCAAGCTGTTCCTAATTTCACACTTCTCTGTTGTACTAAAACACCTTAGGAAAAGTATAAGAACCAGCTCATACTGCTACATAGTCTACATATTGTTTTATAAAAAACAACTGTACCTACAAAGTCGTAAACTAAAAAGGTGTTGTTAGCAAACTGTGTTTCATTTAATTAATTTGAGAACTAAAACTTCTGCATACCGAAGGATAATTCCCTTCGCAATTAATGCTAAGATCAAACAAAATAAATTGTACAAACAGAATTACTTTTGTCTCTTTAGTCACATGACAGTAATGTTACATCTGTACATACCACAATCCACCAATTGTGTTGCCATTTTTAATAGTTCTTTTTATTCGTATTTGTAAGCGATTGTCTCAAGCTTCAATACGACATAACTTACAATGAATGTTACTTCCAAATACAGATTACGTCAGCGCCCAGTGCCCAAGAGAGCTATTTAGTATTAACAGGAATGCGTGCGTCCGCACGTAGCTATTTGCGATATGTGTGTGTGTGTGTGTGTGCGCGAGCTTTATATGTGTGGGAGGGTTTACGTTATGGCCACTGGCGCACCACGCACGTGCCCCTGCATTTATGAGACACCAAAGCACGAACCGTACGAGTGTGAGGCGTCACAAGAGGCGTTTAACACGATTCTTTCGCTGTCTCACTTATCTCACAAAGTCGGTAAACAACGTTATTTCTGTCGTGTGAACGATAGAAACACTGCAATATGTAAAGCCAGAAGCCTCACAATTAAGAGAATGTCTGCCCACTCTCATTGATTAGGGCGCATAACTCTTACGATGTGACAACAAGAAAAATGTCATAAATTTCCTGATTATTACTAGCTAGAGAAGGGATGAACATGTTTAAACAGCTGTTGCTCCGAAGACCTACATATAAGTTAAAAAATAATACAAACCGTGTAGTATTTCCCAAACAATTAATGTTGTTACCCAAATAAATACAACAGTTTGAAATCCCCTGTGGTTGCTGGGTTTGCTATGCTGAAAAATAATGCGGAATTTTACATTGTTTTGCCTACGATGACTTTCGACAAGTAGGTTTGTACTATTCACCAGTAACTGCTTTCTGATCCCCTAGCCAAAGAACCAAGCGGTCGTCTTTCAGAAGTGCTCCGCTAACTCATTCGTTGGTTTCATTACATCTTGGAACGCACGAACATTCACTCCTGCTGAATTTCCGATTCGTATGAAATATACCCAAGTGCCATCTCGTGCTTCGAGGTTATATGCGAGTTTTGCATTTCCTTATTCATCTAAACTGCTTCATCTCTTGGTCAAACTGAGCGCCATCCATTGGGAACAGGTCTCTTCACAATTAAATGCTCATACAAGAGGTAATGTACTTCAGTTTACGATAGGCCTAAGAGTGCCCCCATCTCACGGTAACAAACATGCCAGTCTCTTCAGTCACGTTGCGTCCTGTATTGCTGTTTACTTTAAAAAAATTAATTAATTAAATGAATGAAGAATTAATTACAGATTTTAGTCTATCTTCATGAAGTTCATTGTTGTCGGAGACTAGACAACTGCAACAACCATAAATAGTAATTTTGTATAAGTGATTGAGTTTCCAAAGCTAAACGAAGCGTCATGATTCACTGTATACAAACTGCAAAAAGTCATCCCTCTGAAATCTGCGCCTAAAATTTTCAGCATTTTCTCCAACCGTTTCGTCAAATTCTAAATGCGGATATAATTTCGATCAACATCTGAGGGGGTCTAGTAGTAAAAAGAAAAAATCGTTTTTTAACCAGTTAATGACAATTTTTTATCCTGCATGCCAATGAAATGTCACTATCTACTTGTCTCCGAACACTAATCAATTTAACTGTGCAATTCGTTATGTATTTCAAAATCAAGTTACCTTCCATTAGGAATGTGGATGCAGTCAAATAATGTGATATGACTTTCAAAATGATGGATCGCATCAATCAGTTGTCCTTCTCTTTCCGGTTTTACTAAGCACCTAGATTTTTGCTAGTGACTGGACATTATCAATGCACTATATCATAGTATCAGTGCATGTCCTAGTACTTTGGTCCCCTGTTGCTGGGGCCTCTGCCACAGTTTGTTCAAGACTACTGTATTTCTAAGTCCACACCAAAGGATCAGGAGCACAAAATATGTGCTGAACAAGTTTGAAAAAATTTTCAGGAAATTGGCAAAGTCAACTTCTATTAATAAACGTATGCTCTCAAGAGGGAGACATTTTCCAGTTCACTAGTGTTCACAGTCAACTGTAAATCTTAGGCCGGCCGCTGTGGCCGAGCGGTTCTAGGCGCTTCAGTCTGGAACCAGGCGACCGCTACGGTCGCAGGTTCGAATCCTGCCCCGGGCAAGGATGTGTGTGATGTCCTTAGGTTATTTAGGTTTAAGTAGTTCTAAGTTCTAGGGGACTGATGACCTCAGATGTTACGTCCCATAGTGCTCAGAGCCGTTTGAACCATTTTTTTTAAAATCTGACATATAAATCCACATATGCAGCCATTTCCGTAGCAGAGTCAGTTACACGACTATAATGAAATGGTTCTTCAAGCACAGGCAAACAGCCTACCCTATCTGCTATATTTGTACTGGACGTTTCAGCAACACGTTCACTTGACACTGTGCTACTACCGTCAGTTACTGTGTTAGTGCCTCAAACTGTACAAATAGTAGCTACATCATCTGTATCAGAGTGTCCTCCAAATTCTGAACCTTCTGTATGCTTACGTGTAATCTGTTACCAGCAGTTCGTAACACGACCAGCCAGAAATTCGTGTGTATGGAACTACACAACTTCTAAGATATCACTATTATACATCTAAAAGAAATATTCACGAATATCAATACGATCCCTGTAAGTAAAATACACACACACACACACACACACACACACACACACACACACACCACACACACACACACACACACACACACTGGTCATACCGGACTCGAGAGTCCATTACCGTAGCAACATACACTCCTGGAAATGGAAAAAAGAACACATTGACACCGGTGTGTCAGACCCACCATACTTGCTCCGGACACTGCGAGAGGGCTGTACAAGCAATGATCACACGCACGGCACAGCGGACACACCAGGAACCACGGTGTTGGCCGTCGAATGGCGCTAGCTGCGCAGCATTTGTGCACCGCCGCCGTCAGTGTCAGCCAGTTTGCCGTGGCATACGGAGCTCCATCGCAGTCTTTAACACTGGTAGCATGCCGCGACAGCGTGGACGTAAACCGTATGTGCAGTTGACGGACTTTGAGCGAGGGCGTATAGTGGGCATGCGGGAGGCCGGGTGGACGTACCGCCGAATTGCTCAACACGTGGGGCGTGAGGTCTCCACAGTACATCGATGTTGTCGCCAGTGGTCCGCGGAAGGTGCACGTGCCCGTCGACCTGGGACCGGACCGCAGCGACGCACGGATGCACGCCAAGACCGTAGGATCCTACGCAGTGCCGTAGGGGACCGCACCGCCACTTCCCAGCAAATTAGGGACACTGTTGCTCCTGGGGTATCGGCGAGGACCATTCGCAACCGTCTCCATGAAGCTGGGCTACGGTCCCGCACACCGTTAGGCCGTCTTCCGCTCACGCCCCAACATCGTGCAGCCCGCCTCCAGTGGTGTCGCGAGAGGCGTGAATGGAGGGACGAATGGAGACGTGTCGTCTTCAGCGATGAGAGTCGCTTCTGCCTTGGTGCCAATGATGGTCGTATGCGTGTTTGGCGCCGTGCAGGTGAGCGCCACAATCAGGACTGCATACGACCGAGGCACACAGGGCCAACACCCGGCATCATGGTGTGGGGAGCGATCTCCTACACTGGCCGTACACCACTGGTGATCGTCGAGGGGACACTGAATAGTGCACGGTACATCCAAACCGTCATCGAACCCATCGTTCTACCATTCGTAGACCGGCAAGGGAACTTGCTGTTCCAACAGGACAATGCACGTCCGCATGTATCCCGTGCCACCCAACGTGCTCTAGAAGGTGTAAGTTAACTACCCTGGCCAGCAAGATCTCCGGATCTGTCCCCCATTGAGCATGTTTGGGACTGGATGAAGCGTCGTCTCACGCGGTCTGCACGTCCAGCACGAACGCTGGTCCAACTGAGGCGCCAGGTGGAAATGGCATGGCAAGCCGTTCCACAGGACTACATCCAGCATCTCTACGATCGTCTCCATGGGAGAATAGCAGCCTGCATTGCTGCGAAAGGTGGATATACACTGTACTAGTGCCGACATTGTGCATGCTCTGTTGCCTGTGTCTATGTGCCTGTGGTTCTGTCAGTGTGATCATGTGATGTATCTGACCCCAGGAATGTGTCAATAAAGTTTCCCCTTCCTGGGACAATGAATTCACGGTGTTCTTATTTCAATTTCCAGGAGTGTATTTTCGCCATCTGTCCCTGTCTTGGGCTATTTCCTTCCATTCACCTTCAGGTTCCTCAAATCAGCCTTCACATTGTCCTCCCATCTACGCCTCGGTCTCCACACAGAACTTTTTCCCCCTAGGTGCCCTACCAGTTCTCTGCGCGCTGCCCTGCCCTCATCCATTCGAGCTACGTGACCCGCCCATCGCAGCCTACGTGATTTAATAATACTGTTTACGTCAGTGCTTGAATAGAGCTCGTGAACCTCTTCGTTATGCAGTTTTCACCGCTCTCCACTAATGTCATCCCTTTTTGCTCCGAAAATTTTCCTCAAAATTTTGTTTTCAATTACTCGAGACGGCTTTTGATTTTGCTCAGTGAGAGACCATGTCTCACACCTATACAGCATAACTGGTAGAATAATATTTTTGTATATTCTAATCTTTAAATTCCTAGACAATATCCGTGATGAAAGTAATCTATTCAGTGAGAAGTAGCACGCATTTCCCGCCTGTAATATCTGCTTCAGTTCGGATTCAATGTAATTTCTCAAAGTGATGTCCACTCCTAGATACTTAAATGTGTTCACTTTTTCAAACTGCCTGTCTCCAACTCTTAACATTTCCTGATCTACTGCTGATGGCATTCTACTAGTAACCAGGCATTTAGTGTTGTCTTCAATTTTCCTTACACCTATATCTCCACTAGCCTTGATTAACGAATTCGCATTTGCTGTTACAGATTCTTTCCTATCGCTAATGATGTTTAGATCATCTGCATACCCTAATATCTTCATATTTCCCTTTTAAATCCACACCCTCTGAATTATCTGCTGCCATTCGTACAATATATTTTAGGACTAAATTAAAAAGTAGCGGAGACAGGGCATCTCCCTGCTTGCGTCCGTTTTTTATTACAAATTCTAATGGCTTCAATTTCCCCACGAGTACTCTACCTTTTGTGTTTTTCAAATTTGCTTCTTCAAGTCTAACTTACTTCTTTGGTATTCCAAGTTCCAAAAGAATTCTGTACAATCTTGATTGCAATACTGAAGCATATGCTTTTGCAAAATCCGAAAAGATTATGAACTGGTTTATTGTATTCTAATTTCTTTTCCAAAACTTGACGCAGGGTGAATATTTGGTCTACAGTTGATGTGTTCCTCCGAAAGCCAGCTTGGTAATCCCCCACAATTTCATCTGCATATGGTGTAAGCCTGCTTAGCAGAATATTCGAGAAAATTTTGGAACATACTGGTAATAGCGATATCCCTCTATAATTACTACAATCCATTTTGTCTCCCTTCTTAAAAACTGGGATCAGAATCGACTCCTGCCACTCTTCAGGTATCATGTCTGAGTTCCATACTTCAGTTATCACTTTGTGAACTACTTCCACCAATTTCTGTCCCCCATTTTTAACTAATTCTGCAGTCATGCAATCTGATTCTGGTGATTTATGGTTTTTCCATTTGTTGATTGCATCTCTTACTTCCTTTAACGTTGGCTCAGGTATCTTGGGTTCTGCTGTATGTATTTCGTACGCCTGCTCATTTCCTGCTTCCTGGTGTACATTTAATATATGCTCAAAATACGCCCTCCATTTACTTAATATAGCACTCGGGTCTGTCAGTATTCCCCCGAGATCCCCTCGAAGTGCATCTGTCCTAGCTTTGAACCCCTTCCTATACCCATTTATGTCTAGGTAAAGTTCTCTAATGTTTTTTTTTGCTGTTTGTTTCCATTTTTTAATTTGATTGTTCAAATAACTTAAATAAGCAACTAAAAATTTGTGAATAACATACCTACTAATTCAATTGTCTGCTCAATGTGTTTTCCTCATGTTCCATATTTTAACTGATCGTCCAGCACTTTTATTGTCAGCAGAAATACTTCTTAGCGGCTAATATTTTCAAGACCATTTGTGAAACAATGTTATCTGAAATGGTCATTCTTCTTTAGAAGAAGCATTTCATAGTGTATAATCAGTAAAGCTGGATCCAACTTGGAATTAATTCATAAAAATTTATTTGCTGATTTGTACGGCACTGAAGATAACTAGCTGTAAATATGCTTAGAAACGACTATTGGTTTGATTTTGTAGGTTATTGTGTAGGAAATGTTACTGTGAATTAAACATAGCAACGTTTACATCAGAAGGCATCTAGAGATTTAATCCACAGGTGATAAATGCTACCCAGAAACAAAACCGGCTCCAGAGACGAATGACTCAAAGACACCGGTAACCATCAAAACTGTTACTCACTTTTTCACTAATACTTCAAGTATATTGACTTAGAAACATAAAAACGGTATTGATATTTGTCGCAGATACTACTGTGGATGCAGGGTGTCCATGAAATACTGTGACATACTTGGAGAGGTTGTAGAAGGCGTCGTGAGGAATAATTCGATTATAGGAACCCACATCCAGAAACGTCAGCCAACGATACTACAGAACATCAAAGTTATTGGCATATGCGCCTGTCACTAGGCAACTCCTTCGGCAGAAAAAGTGACTTTGCTTTCTGACAGACCATAGGTGGAATGTCTCGCAATATTAAAAAACTTCCTGGCAGATTAAAACTGTGTGCCCGACCGAGACTCGAACTCGGGACCTTTGCCTTTCGCGGGCAAGTGCTCTACCATCTGAGCTACCGAAGCACGACTCACGCCCGGTACTCACAGCTTTACTTCTGCCAGTATCTCGTCTCCTAATATTGTTTGTTGTTCATTGATCGCCGCTGATTGCCAGGATCGGCAGTGGGAAAGATGGAGCTAGATGCTGCATAGCAGGCCTTACCTCCTACGCATGCGATGCTCTGTTGCCTTTGTGGATGATGGTTTCAGATATTTTTTTTCGATCTACAGTTTATTTTTCTCCTGGAACTAACTAAAATGTCCAGTGTTTTGTCAGTATACAGGAAAAAAATAAACTGCTGATTGGCACCTGTGTCCAAAACGAACATCCATGAAGGAAACAGAGTATCATTCTCTTAGGGGACAAGGCCAGTCTACACAGTAGTTACACCCATGTTCTCCAGTGGCAATTGTGGCTGTGAGTGGCGTACATTTAATTAGAAATAACATTGGGACACGTTCTCCATATGGTCCTTCAGCATACAAAGTCACGTTTAATGCCGCAGGTGTTGCCTAGTAGCAGGTGCTGGCGCCGGTACCTTCTAAGCTGTGTAGCGTAACTGGATGATGTTTCCGGACTCGCTTTCTTATCCTCAATTTGTTCCTTGTAACACCCACTACAACCCCTCGATATCTATCGGTACAGTTTTGGGAGCCCTGTACATTAATACCAATAAAAACAATGATTTGTAGTAAATAAAATAATCAACAGGATTTCGTACCTGAGCTATGTGCGGGTTGTGTTGATGCCGTTCATAGCTTGGCATCTTTTAATAGCGATAGTGGCGTCTCGTTTTCTTAGTGTGTTCACTGGCGCCAACACGTTTGCTCGCCTTGTCTGTCCGAGAGTAGCAGCACCAGCGTTTATCGATAGCGCGTACTGAGGTACCATCTTTGGAGCAGCCTCTAGTATTTCCGGATCATCGTGTATCGAGAGAGTTGAATTGTGACGGAGCAGCAGTGAGGTCCGGACAGCCAGTACTCGCCCGACTGCTGGCAACACACAGGCACTGTCCGACGGAAGGATGTAATCCCGAGAGTGAACGACCACGTCAAGGACCGAAATCAGCGAGTTTTTGGAAGAAAGGGCCGTGATATTCGAGTAGTGCAACTTTCAGCTGTGTGTGTGTCCGCCCGCCGAAGTGCCCTGATGGTAATAAGTTGTCAGTCGACGATTTACTCTGGAATCTTTCCCACGCTTGATTTGAGTGGGGACAACCGCCGTTGGTTGGTCGTTCGGTCCGTCGTCGCAGCGGACGACGTCCATTTGGTTTTCCGACCGCTTCTGGCTTCTCTGTGTTTGTACCAACTTATAATTCGTCCATGTTGTTTCACAGCGACTGGTTTTAGTGTTGTTTGAGACTTTGTGGAACCACCTTCACTGATCGGCGTGTCTCCTATGGTTTTTAATGTCGAGTTATTTAAATGCTGCCTGCGTTATGGTGTCGGTGGTCCGGCTTTGGACGGAGCAGCGAGGAGGTCGGCAGCACGTGGGCTGGCCGAGACTGCTGGCGGCGTGCAGGTACTGTTAGACTGAGAGGCTGTAGCCGACGACCGAACCCAGGGCGTTTGAAGTTGAGTGAACCGTGTTCAGAACTGAAACCTCCATTGTTTGAGACCTCGCTGTTGTTTGCGTGTTGCTGCCCCCAGCGTCGGTGAGACCAACGGCAACAAGTGGAGTCTGTCAGGTTGGCGGAAGCTATTAGCTGTCTTCTACTCCTTGATGTTAGTTTGGTTTTAGCATTATTCTTATTACGGAAGTGCAACCAGCGGTATTTTCTGCCTTGTGGCCTCTTATGCCCCAGTTACCTGCCCCGGAGCTTAGCGTACTTTTCCAGCAGTGTACCTTTCCTCGTTGTGTTTATGCTGTCCGACACAGTGTGTAGTTCGACAGCCTATTGTGTTGTAATTTGCCTATTTTTTTCGGAGGTCTTCTTGGTTCTAGTGTTTTCTTCAGCCTTGGGCGTGCTTCTGAAGACGTGGTGCTGTCCGTCTCTTCGCCCTTGCCTAAAAATATTCCATCTTTGTACCTGTGATCGGACGTTAGGCGGACTGGGTGGTGGGTCAGTCGGCGCTTAAGTTACCCCTAGTTTCAGTTGCCATCCTCTTACGTGAGTACAACTCTTGGCTGCCTGTCTCACCTCTTACACAGCTGTAGTCACCTTCCTCAGGTTTATCCCAGGAGAACTGTCTGTGGATCACTCGATCTTATTTGGAAAAGTTGTCACAATTGTTTCAAATTTACCCTAATGTTTTAACATGTTATTGCCTTCCTCACTTGTAATTCCGGCCTTCAACCGTTAATTGTTTGTAAAACTGCTTGTGGCCTTCAGCCAACAAATTATTTTCAATTTTCTCTTAATAAGGCCTGCAGCTGTCACTATACCCTTTTACAGTTCGTTAAGATTTTTTTAGTATTTTGACGTGCAACTGCCTTCCTTACTTGTAATTCAGGCCTTCAGCCGTTGAGTATTCTGAAAATTGATTGTGGCCTTCAGGCCCCAACAAATTTGAATTCTTTTTACTCAGGCCTTTAGCTGTTAATTGTTTGTATCATTGCTTGTGGCCTTCAACCGACTACTAATTTTCAGTTCTGTTTTAGGGAGGCCTTCAGTCGTCACTGTAGCTTGTTACAAGTTATTAAGATTATTAGAAAAGGTTTTAGTATTTTTAATGTGTAATTGTCCACCTTATTTGTAATTCAGGCCTTCAGCCCACGTGTATTCTGAAATTGCTTGTGGCCTTCAGCCCACGAATAATTTTCAGCCTTCTTAATCAGGCCTTCAGCCGTTGACTGTGTGTAACATTGTTTGTGGCCTTCAACCGACAGTAAATTGCTAGTTTCGTAATAAGGCTTTCAGCTGTCAGTGTAGTAAAATCTTTTAAAAATGATTGTGGAGAGTTTTGTTTTTTAAAAACGAAGTGGATGTGTTTTCTGTGCAACGAACGGTAACTGATTAGGCCCCGTCCACTCCTTTCCTGCTTTCTCTAAGTCCCACGTCTCAGTAACAATTGTATATATATGTTCCAGTGACACTTGCATGAGTAAATAATGCCACCTACCAATAGCGCCATCTACTATTAATTTGTAAAAATTTGCAAATAATCGATAAATCTTGAAGTGGGTGTTAAACCACCCCTGTGAAATTAAATCTCTGTAGTTGGTGTTCGGTGATAGCAGATTAGAACTGAAGAAACTGTGTAATTCTGTACTGAATAATAAAAAGTCTCTTGATGACATTCACCTCATGACACAAATTTGAAGTTTTGTCACTTTTTTCTTCTTGAAATACTCAATTATAAACACTGCTCGTCTGGCGGGTAACATAACCCAGTAAAAATCCACAAAAAGTTCATACCTGTCCGCTCAACCTAAACGCGAAAAGTTGTGAAAAATGATTGCACGGTAACAGCTTAATTTGTAGCTAATAATATTTTCAGATAATAACTGCTGTTTCATCCAGACGAAACTAATGTAGAGGAGTTTACCGTGTAAAACCTGCGATCGGCAGTGACAAAAAAAGCAGCAATCTCTCTAACTATACGTATGAAAACTATGTCCAGGAAAGCGCGCTGACACACGCTTGAGAGTGTTAAATATCAATTGTGCATGTAGCAGTCAGGCAAAATATGGAAGTTTCTGTAGTTTACTGCCATGTATTTGCTGAATTCGGGAGGCCTTGTTGGAAAACGAAGTGTTTCTTTAGGTTTTTCACCCTGGTTACCAATATTCTGGGTGGTCGGTGTGGAAGCTGGAACATTTCAAACAGGGCACTCTTTTGTAAAGCGAAATTTCCAAGGTTTACTGCTGCGCTTGCTATCTTGAAATGTTTTCTGCTACTTTATGTCCTGTGTCAACATTGTCTCTTTTCTTTACTGCTCATATGTACAGAAATTCCTTTCGTTTACGTTGGTGTACTCGTAGGCAGCACACATCGGTGTATTCCGGAATGCTTACGTCAGCGCTGTGTTTCCGCTTTGTCGGTAAATACCGCTGGACATTGGAACAATTGGCTGAACCCTCGCCAGTAACGTTGATGGACACAAAATTACCTCTTAACCTCCACAGCAGTGCATGAACGTCCCGTAAAATCTTATTTTCGTCCAGTACTTGCTTACATCTCATTTCCTAATGAAAGAAAGAATAGCGGCATCACAAACTATAGTTTCGTGCAAACTCCTTGAAAAATATCGTTTGCCAGATGACTACTGTACCTTTAAGCGACCTTGACTTTCTAACTATACGTATGCAAACCATATCTGCAGCCCCTTCCTGCTGCAGCACATAGCACTCGCCTGACCGTGAGTTATGTTTCAACTGCTTAATAAACCTATCCGAATAACTTTCAAGTCTAAGTAAAGATCATCCATAATTCCTTTCCTACGAAGAGTCGCAGCATATATCAACTGACGATAATCAGGGAGTTTATTGTAGTAACTCGTACTTTTTTTAGTAGAGTAGTTTGATGTGGCCCTCACCGAATTACTGTCCTGAGCCAAACTTTTCATCAGCAGTAGCAGCCTACGTGCTCAATTATTGATGAATTATTTGCTGAATGTTTCCCAATCTCTGTCTTCCTCTACAGCTCTTACCCTCTACAGCTCCCTCTATTACCATGGCAGTTACTGCCTGATGTCTCAACAGATATCATTTGATTCTGCCCCTTCTTCCTGTAAGTGTTTACCTTATATTCCTCTCATCTCCGTTTCTGCACAGTACCTCCTCATTGATTACCTCATCAGTCCACATAACTTTCTACATCCTTCTGTAGCACCACATCGTAAATATTTCTGTTTCTTTCTTTTCCGGTTTCCTGCAGTCCATGTCTCACTACCACACAATGCTGTGCTCAAAACACAGATTCTCAGGAAGTTCTTCCTCAAAAAAATGGCTCTGAGCACTATGGGACTCAACATCTTAGGTCATAAGTCCCCTAGAACTTAGAACTACTTAAACCTAACTAACCTAAGGACATCACACACACCCATGCCCGAGGCAGGATTCGAACCTGCCACCGTAGCAGTCCCGCGGTTCCGGACTGCAGCGCCAGAACCGCTAGACCACCGCGGCCGGCGTTCTTCCTCAAATTATGACCTATTTATGTTACTCTTAGACCTGTCATGGGCATAAATGCCCTTTCTGTCAATGCTAGTCGGCTATTTATGTCCTCCCTGCTCCATCCGTCATGGGTTATTTTGTTACCTAGATAGCGGATTTCCCTAACTTCATCTACTTCATGCTCACCAATTACGATGTTAAGTGTTAGTCAGCACGTTAGTGTCACATAATGTCTATTTGCTGATATACAGGTCATCCGGCCAGTCTATTATCTCTGATTCTCCGTTCAAAATATTTTCTTAGTATTGAATTACCGTTGTGGCCTACAAGCCAAATAAGACCACATCAGCTGAGGTTGCTGATTGCTCGGAAATGCAGACGACGAATCTGTCCTCAATGCACTCAGTGAGGATCATTGATGGAGAACATGGGGAACTAACGGCTACTAAAACTCCTGTTGCAACGTAAAGACAAATATATCACCTCCCTTTAATACTACAAGGGCAAGACGTTGATAATTTACTTCTATGAAAGGAATATAAAGCGCTCATGCTCGGTGGAGGAGGTATCGGGCTATTTTTCATTACCCGAATGATTATCCATTTTTTAAGATGTCTGTTTCATTCATGTACTGTTTATATTGAATCAAGCTTACGGAAAGAAGGAAATTTGGGCATAGTTCTTTTCTTTGCATATGCTTGTTGCAATGTCAAGGTAAGTGGCTCGGTGGTGATTCAGGGTTCTCAACACCAAGTTCGATTAAAAACTATTATTATTTACAAATAAAGCATGTAACTGATCCATACAAGTAAATAAAGTACTGAGCTTAAGAGACGGTAATGATGGTCTTCTGTAGCTAAAATAAAGGCGGCTAAATTACTCATATCTCTTGAAGTATGAAATCTTTAAAAATCATCTTCATGGTGCCGGATTTTTGTAATTCAGATTCAACTAATACAAGCAATGAATAATTATCCAGTTACTTTCCACATCCGAGGTGTTATTAATCAATCTTGCTGCTTTCCTGGGATCATACAGCAGACAATATGTGAATCGTTTCGTGCAAGTCACCGACTGACGACGCCACAAAGAATCCCTGCAAGATCTACCGCAAAATCCACCTTTTCTATTTCCGCCGTGCGGGTTTCGTAACGGAGGGACTTCCCTGAAGATCTTACATAAGTAAAAACCTACGTTCTCTGAGTATGAACGAGTTCTACAAACTTTATTTTAACATAACGGCAGTTTAACAGAACATAGTCTGGAAACTTACATGCACAGGTTAATTACAGTGAAGTAAATTGACAAGAAATATGAAAAAAAAACTTTATTTAAATGCATAACCGTAGAGCATGGTGACACAGTTGCCACTTCGAGAAAAAGAAAAAGAAATTACGTGTTATAGGTAAGTCTATATTGCACAGATGTGTTACAGACCTTTAGCCGCCACAGAAGAGAATCGGTGATAAAAGCTAGTTCCATCTTGCACCTCATAACTGGATGTGTTTCGTTTCTAATTTCCTTGTGGACCTAGATTCCAAAAGGCAAAGGTACATGTCTAAAGTGATGACCTCTCAACCAAACCTAGACTGGCTCGTGATCATGCAAACCATGCAGGACGTGCCCAACTTCAGCGCATACAAGAAATAGACATCCCTAAAATCCAAATTAATCTTCTCCATGATTGCCTATATTACTTTCCAATGATATATTGACTGCTGTTTCAGTAGCTGATTAAGTCTTTGTTTGGCATATAGACGTTTCACAGCTATCCTGCTTGCTTTTCTAAATTATTTTTCCTTCTTTCCTATTACTTTCTGGCGTAGTGACCTCATTTTCAAACAATCATTCCTCAAGCTTCTAACTGACAGCATCCTATAGACAATACAACTTGTCAATCTGACGGCGAACGCTCTGAAAGCAATGCGATCACTATACGAGTCGATTCTGATCCACGTTGATGCTCTGTGTACAAACTAGTACCATGAAAGGGGCAATCGTTAGTGCCCTCTGCAGCCGCGATCGCTTTCGTATGTTAAAGAGATGGCCTGCGGCAAAGTAGAGTTGATCGTGGTTTCATCAGTATCACGAATTTTTTATATAGGATTTTGTTTACGTAATAAGCCGTATAGGAATATTTTACTTGACGTTTGTCCAGAGCTGACAGTGGGAAGGATTTTTTCCTTACCGACTTCTACACCTATACCATTTCCCCGTTATGCGACGTACCGTATGAAGTGGGGAGTACACAGTATCAGTAGGCAATAGTGCTATCATTTTCCCCTCGCTGTTCCGTTCACAAGTTGTAATACCAAAAAATGACAGAGCCGGCCGCGGTGGTCTAGCGGTTCTAGGCGCTCAGTCCGGAACCGCGCGACTGCTACGGTCGCAGGTTCGAATCCTGCCTCGGGCATGGATGTGTGTGATGTCCTTAGGTTGGTTAGGTTTAAGTAGTTCTAAGTTCTAGGGGACTGATGACCACAGATGTTAAGTCCCATAGTGCTCAGAGCCATTTGAACCATTTTTTGAAAAAATGACAGAAGCTAAGACATTTGGATGTGTCCACGCTACTTTAACACCGTGCAGTTCAAAAATATTCGCGATGTTTTGCAAGACAGTTCCATAGTACTTCATGGCGACCATTTTCATTGTATCTCCGTTCGGGTAGGTCTTTCTGTGATTCTTACTTTGATGCAGCCATTTATTAACAATATTTGCTTTGTAACTGTTGTTAACCACTATATTTCTGATCAACTTTAGTTTCTTCTCCTTGTCCTTCTTGCACACTGAAATGCTCATAAATATTGTGAACGTACAAATGAAAGGCGGTAAAACGAATTTTCTTAGCGGCTTTGTGGAATTCTTTTAGTGTCGATTCATGATTGTAGATTTGTAATACCTCTTTGACTGAATAGCTAGAGATTGAGGAAATGTGGAAAAGTGGGCGATCAATAGAAAAGCATTGTGGCTGTAGTTACAGAATAATACAGCGAGCATATAATTTCTTGCGAGCCCCCGGACCTCTGCTGAAGCGTCAACTTGACACTCTAGTAGCCCACTGCAGTGTATTAGGACGCCGGCACGTGTAGTGTGCCGTGTGAAATGGGATAGTCACTGACAGATGTCAACGGCGTTAATGAAAGACGAGGACCCACAATACAATGTGCTTTTATTCTATTTCATCTTATGAACACCACAATTATTATTGTTGGTAACCTTTTTAGTGTTTTAATTTAATTATCTAAGTTTTACAACCTGACGATGAGAGCATTTTCTCTCGAAAAGAGCTGTTGAGCTGTGACAAAAAAAAAAAAAAAATGGAAATGAGCGTTTGGCGTCATTGGCCGGGAGGCCCCTGACGGGGCAGGTCCGGCCGCCTTGGTGCAGGTCTTATTACAGTCGACACCACATTGGGTGACCTGCGCGCCGGATGAAGGTGAAATAATGATGAAGACAGCGCAACACTCAGTCCCTGAGCGGAGAAAATCCCCAACCAAGCAGGGAATGGAACCCGGGCTTGTAGGACGGCAATCCGTCACGCTGACCACTCAGCTATCGGGGGGGACACACTGTTAATATAGATTCATGACTGAAACAGATACGGCTGCTTTTGTAGCAGCAGAGGATGAGGTTTGGAAATGTCCAAGGGTTGCAGGGTGCAAGGGAGCAGATACGGGTCCTGTACTTGATGGTTCCAATCTACCCTTAAGCTTCTTTACTGCAGCCTTGTGATACCGTTGATGGGGATACCCAGAAAGGATTGGTTGGCTTCTGCAGATAGTTTGGCGCGAAGGAGTGAGTCACTAGTGTCAGAGTCATCACGCCAGTAAGATGAGTATGGCATGAGGGAATCGATTTAAGTCAAAATAATAACTCTGAAGCTCAGGACTAATTTCGTGGCAGGAAAGATGTTATATATTTAAAAGTCAGACATACGGTAAGAAATTGTCGCTGGTTAACTTGTATAAGCTCGTGATAGAAGAATGTAATTGTAGCTTGAGTGCGATCAGAGCAAGTAGGGAGGTAATACTTGAATTTAGAGTGAAATAAATTAACTTTGAAGTGTAAAACTGTTCATATATTGCAACCACTTCGTTATTATTAGAAATTTGATAAGGGAATAAGTTATAGAATAGTGTGGGAGAATATAAGTAGATAGTGCTGGTGTCGTAGGCTCATGGTCAGAATTTCAGTTACTAGCGCATGAACCTTGGGAGTACGTTCGCACTCAAAGAATGGCTATTTATGAATGTCTGATGCCTAATATTCCCACCAGCCCGAATGTAGTAACTGATAATCAACGGTTAACAAATAAATAGTACGGAATGAGGAATTACAAGGCACACAAACTCATTTTAGTAGTTGTACACATTTATTACCAAATGCCTCTTCTGATGAATCAGAATTACCAAAGGTTTAAGTAAAAAACTTCCGTAAACGTTTATATTGGAATAAGCCCAGTAATCATAAATTCGTAACCGACTCCTTTTTAATAAATTATCAAATCTACAATGGAAAGGGAAATTCCCCATGGCAGCCTCGTCCCCTTCCCCCCCCCCCCCCCCTCTCTCTCTCAGAATTAGTGGTAAGTTGGCCCAATGAGTAGCCCGTCAGAAACTTAACGCAGATCAAGCATGAAAACAGGAAGAAGGTGTACTCAACTGTGAAAAAAGAAACAAAATAGAAACCGTGAACGGCCCAACCTAAAGAGATGCAACACTAAGCGGGTAACAAGCGCAACGGCGTTGTGGTTAAATGGTGACTGTGCTAATATGTGAAGGACGAGATCTGTGATCAAGTCTCTATCACGGCCACCATTCTTTTTCACAAAGTTATGAACTGACTGTCCGGTCACTGATGTGCATGTTTGCTTTATTCAAATTTATGGCAACAGCGAAGTGTAAGGAAAGGACCTCCAGACATACGTATCCCTATTTCTTCCACACAGGAACTACGTGACTCTTTCGTTCCCCTTTGGGAGTTTTGACTTTTGAATTACTTTCTTGTAACATAGTTTTCACCCGTTGATGTGTTGTTTTCATTTCTGTGAGAGGTCTAAGTGACACCTCGCTTGCTCTCACAACTCATCACACTTACTTCCTACGGTTATGTATTCTTACTGCATGACCCATATTC
This sequence comes from Schistocerca piceifrons, assembly GCF_021461385.2. NCBI lineage: Eukaryota > Metazoa > Arthropoda > Insecta > Orthoptera > Acrididae > Schistocerca > Schistocerca piceifrons. Next base: position 49,340,104 of record NC_060139.1, read on the forward strand.
TATAAACAATGTACAGTGTGAAAATTGCAAAATATACGGGAGGAGAGCAGACACGTCAATGACCGGACGGGCAGTTAAAACTTTCTGGAAGAAAAGTGGTACGAGAGGAATTTGAACATGCATTTCCCGCTTTGTGTCCCATATCATGACCGCACGACCGTGACGCCGTAGTTCCTGCAATTCGCCTAGTGTTGCACATCTTAAGCTTGGATCGTGCACTGTTTATATTTGCTTCTTTTTCATAGTTCAGTACGCCTTCTTTCTGTTCTGATACTTGATCTGGCCCCATATTTATGTTCAGTGTGTGGCAGGCTATCCACTGCGCTATTTTACTGCTAAATGTGAGGTGAGTGCTATGGGGAGTTTCCCTATTCAGTGATATGCCTATAACTCAGATAACAGTATACGTGCATCAGACTGGAAAACACATTACAAAAAATCCATTGCAGAATTTGATTGCAATTGGAATTTCTCGTAAATCTCAAAAAATTAAATAAAAGTTGAAGAGTGAAAGCACTGTAATCATGACTTAACTTCCACAATAGTACCATTTCAATTACGATATAAATAACACAGACCAAATTAAGTCCAACGTGTAAGTATATATAAAGAAACAAGCACAGAATTTGCTAGCCACTATGGGCAAACTCCTACAAGAACTGAAATTCATTTTCATTGCACATCATGGAATAATGTCAGACCGTAGGCTTAAACGACAAACGGAATCAGTGAAACACAAAACCAGAAGAAAAGGTAATGTGAAGCTTCGTCCTTGAACCTTGGCATATTTTGTTAGCAATGTTTTTCCAGTGGAAAAATTTATCTTCCACCGAATTTACCAAAAACGTAAGTTGTAATAAGAATGGCCAATGTAATCAACATATCTATGTGTTGGCACTATTTTGCGCGGTTTAGCGCGCAGATTTAAAAAAGAAATTTGCGCAGGCTTAAGCTAATTGGTTGTGTGGTGACAAGAGGATGCTTAAGTAGTATTAAAGGGTTGTTATGTTTATAACAGCTCTTTTAATTGAGATCAATATTTTCAGGCATATTCTCATATAGGGGAGGGGTGATCGATAATATCGGAAATAATTTATAGCATTGAAAAAGTTTAAATTATCGATATATAATCTCACATCAGAATATTTGTTGTTTCTAAATTCTACTATATAAACCATGCGCGGGTATTGTTAGTTCTTTTCTGCGCTCTGAATAATAGTCCCTCATTCGGATCTCCGGGCGGGGATTACTCAGGAGAAATACACTAAGCAGATTCAGAAGGATGTAGGTTTCAGTAGCTACTCAGAGATGAAGAAGCTGGCACAGGATAGAGTAGCATGGATAGCTTCATCTAACCACTCTCAGGACTTAAGACCATAACAACAACAACAACTGCGGTGTGAGATACAGCTGGCATTTCCGCGTGATATGCTACGGAAGTGATCAGGGCACTTCTGTTAAACTGCAAGAAAAGTGACTATAGTTAATATATAAGGGACCGAGACTTACGTTGAAACTTATACTGAGGTCTAGGTAGATCTTTGCCGCTAGGTCACGGACTAAGATTATCTGAGAAACTGTGTCCACGAGAGGAAGTAGCCCTCAGTATTGAACTCTATTAAACGCCTAATAACCGATAATAAGATCCGTGGACTATACGAAGTGACGTTAAACTGAATATAAAAACGGAATTGGATACTTAGCTTTGTGAATGTAAAATCGCACGAAGTTTTAATGACTGTACCGAAGTATAGTGATGGATCATAATCCTTGGTATAATATCTTTGCGTGACGAACTGTAAAAGTCACGGGCGGTTTGGTTGCCGTAATTGCTAACAGTAATCGTGGGATCAACCCTCCTTTTTTCTATATACAGGGTGAGTCACCTGACGTTACCGCTGGATATATTTCGTAAACCACATCAAATACTGACGAATCTATTGCACAGACCGAACGTGAGGAGAGGGGCTAGTGTAACTGGTTAATACAAACCATTAAAAATGCACAGAAGTATGTTTTTTAACACAACCTACGTTTTCTCAAATGGAACCTGTGGTGTCACCGCCAGACACCACACTTGCTAGGTGTTAGCTTAAATCGGCCACGGTCCATTTAGTACATGTCGGAACCGCGTGTCGCCACTGTGTGATCGCAGACCGAGCGCCACCACAAGGCAGGTCTCGAGATACGATATAGCACTCGCCCCAGTTCTACGGACGACATTGCTAGCGACTACACGGACGAAGCATCGCTCATTAGCCTTACATAGTTTGATAGCTATCGTATGAAATGTCTCATCAAGAATGCTGTATTCACATCAAAGAATAAAAGATAAGTATTCGAGGAGCTGCATACTTTTCTTATTAGAATTCACTACTTATCCTGTTCCAGAATTCACGCCCGTCTGCGTTAGATTTCGGCCTCCTCTATCTACAAGGTGTTGGCACATTTGCCAACACATCATTGGCGACGTCAAAGGTTTGTGGTCTGTGATGATGGTAAAATGACGACCAGACAAGAAATCATGGAACTTAGTAACACCAAATACGAGAGCCAAAGCTTCTTTCTCTATCTGGGAATAATTTCTTTGCACAGACGAGAGCAATTTTGACGCAAAGGCAATAGGGCGATCATGCGACCCAACTTTGTGCGCAAGCACAGCACCGATCCCGAAATCCGATGCATCTACCAGTAACAAAAGGGGTTTCTGGGGATCGAATGGCGTAAGGCAAGTATTTGAAAGCAACGCCGATTTCAACTGGCGAACAGCGCGTTCGCATTCCGTCGTCCAGAGAAACGGAACACCTGTACGGCGTAAGCGATGAAGCGGAGCTGAAATGGAAGAGGCATTGCGCACATTCACTCACACCTTGTGATGCTAAATCGTTTAATGGTCTTGCGACCTCATCACGCAATGCGTTGGGAACATTGCGCGCTCGAAAAAATTTCGGTTGCGCGTTTACTTTCAGTTCCAAATGTGCTTCATAGTTCTTAGCGCAACCAAGGCCCGGTGCAAAAATGTCGGCAAAATCTTCACACAGACGAGAAACACTGTCTGAAGGCACAGTATGATTCACTGATAGGACCTGATTTACTATAGACATGTTAAACAACTGAAATAAATCTAAGCCAAACAAGTTCACTGCAGTAGAAGGACGAAGAACGTAAAATGACACAAGTTTTGTTTGTCCCTTCCTTGTATGTTGCAAGAAGAGTGCACTGTCCTAACACAGGGATCTGCTGTCCTGAATAACTTTTTAACTGAACATTTGCGGCACGCAACGGAGGTTTGCCCAGTTGTTGGTACGTGTCGTGATTGAGCAGTGAAACGGCAGCTCCGGTATCGAGCTGGAATGGTATGACCTCGCCATTAAAGTCCAAATCTACAAAAAGTTTATTGTCCTTCTGACGACAAGAGCGACTGTCTCGTGCAATTTGAACTGATACAGGTACAGCATCACTTGCTAATTGACGTGATTTCCGGCGACGTCGACGCACAGTATTTGTGGGACGAACACAGTCACTGTTAGAGAAAGCGGCACTGGACGAAGTGGAATTAACTACATGAATGTCCATGGGCGAAGGTTCACGAGCCTGAGTGACCTTGGTTCGATTCCGGCGCGAAGCAAAGTGCCTGCTTCTTCTGGCAAACACTTCTTATGACAGAAAAAGCAAATAGCTTGGCGTGACGGGCAATTGTCACGCGAATGTCGAGTTGCACACCACGGGCATGATTTCACTGCAGTTGTACGCTGGCGCGGCACACCTGGTTTAGAGCGTGGCGGCAGCTGCGCAGACGTGCGCGAGGGCAGTTTACCGGGCCGGATGGCCGGTTAATGTTACACACTGCTGGCGAAGTTGCAAATGGGTATACGTTCTTTCGTACAAAACGTACGGCCGGTCAAACTAACAAGGAGTGGGTTGCAACTTTGCAAGGCCTTACTAGGGATTGTGCGTTTGAATGTGACTGTGGCCTTCCTTATTCAGATACTATGGTGCATGATGCAATTGCACAGAACGTTTCTGATGTTCGCATACGGGAACAGATTTTGAAACTAGTTAATCCCTCCCTTCAACAAGACACGCTTGACTTTGCTCAGGAATCTTTTGAAACTTCGCTGCAGCCGCCAAGCGCCTCCCTGGGTCACGCGCCGCCGATCGCTTCCCGTGACCAGCTGTCCTCCGCCATGGAACTCTTGCCCGCTCCGGACCACATGACGTCATCACGCGTCGGCTACCCCGACGCAATGGAGGTCGACCCTTCGGCCCCTCCTGTCTCTTTACAGGCGCATACACCGCATGTTGACGTGCACCCTGGACTAGGTTTTCAGGCATTTCCTAGCTCCCCTCGGACCGAATGGCCGGGTGCGGGGGAACAGCCTCGCCTGTTGCTAGGCTCCCCATCTCATCGCATACGTCAACATGGGGTCCTCCCCACGGCGGGCGGAAGCCTTATAACACGACTGTTCGCCGATTTGCGGGGGAGGAATGTGGTGTCACCGCCAGACACCACACTTGCTAGGTGGTAGCTTAAATCGGCCGCGGTCCATTTAGTACATGTCGGACCCACGTGTCGCCACTGTGTGATCGCAGACCGAGCGCCACCACAAGGCAGGTCTCGAGATACGATATAGCACTCGCCCCAGTTGTACCGACGACATTGCTAGCGACTACACGGACGAAGCATCGTTCATTAGCCGAGCAGATAGTTAGAATAGCCTTCAGCTAAGTCCATGGCTACGACCTAGCAAGGCGCCATTTGTAACATTGCATGTACCTCAAGATAGAGTCTCACTTGTATCACCAAGAACGTTGTAAACCAAGGACTATATAAAAAGTTAAGTGTTCTAGTAGCTACATACTTTTCTTTATAACATTAATAAGTATCCTGTTTCAGACCTCTATCTAGCCTCCTTGAAATAACGTGTGCCTTTCGGCTACTTCAGTGTGGCGTAGCTGTCTTGTTACGCCACAACAGAACCCTGTTAGTTTTGTTACCACATCTGAACGTATAAACAAATACGTAATCAGTGCCGTTTGTTGCATTGTAAAATGCTAATTACATCCGGAGATATTGTAACCTAAAGTTGACGCTTAAGTACCACTCCTCCGCTGTTCGATCGTGTGTATCGGAGAGCATCGAATTGCGTAGGGATCCAAAGGGAACGGTGATGGACCTTAGGTACAGAAGAGACTGGAATAGCACATTACGTCCACATGTTAACACCTTTTTATTGGTCTTTTTCACTGACGCACATGTACATTACCATGAGGGGTGAGGTAAACGTACACACGTGGTTTCCGTTTTCAATTACGAAGTGGAATAGAGTGTGTCCCACTGGAAACGCGTCGACGTAGCTGGTATCAGCATGATGGTGCACCTGCACATTCCGCAATAAACACTAGGCTGACCCTTGACAGGATGTTCGACGGGCGTTTCATAGGACGTGGAGGACGCATAAATTGGCCAGCCCGTTCTCCTGATCTTACACCTCTGGACTCCTTTCTGTGGGGTACATTAAATGAGAATGTGTACCGTGATGTGCCTACAACCCCAGAGGATATGAAACAACGTATTGTGGCAGCCTGCGGCGACATTACACCAGATGTACTGCGGCGTGTACGACATTCATTACCCCACACATTGCAATTGTGTGCAGCAAATGATGGCCACCACATTGAACATCTATTGGCCTGACATGTCGGGACACACTCTATTCCACTCCGTAATTGAAAACGGAAACCACGTGTGTACGTTTACCTCACCCCTCATGATAAGGTACATGTGCGTCAGTGAAAAAGACCAATAAAAAGGTGTTAGCATGTGGACGTAATGTGCTGTTCCAGTCTCTTCTGTACCTAAGGTCCATCACCGTTCCCTTTGGATCCCTACGTAATTCGATGCTCTCCGATACACACGATCGAACAGCGGAGGAGTGGTACTCAAGCGTCAACTTTAGGTTACAATATCTCCGGATGTAATTAACATTTTACAATGCAACAAACGGCACTGATTACGTATTTGTTTATACGTTCAGATGTGCTAACAAAACTAACGGGGTTCCATTAAAAAAACGTAGGTTTGTGTTAAAAATCATACTTCGTGCATTTTTTTGTGGTTTGTATTAACTAATTACACTAGCCGCTCTCCTCACGTTCGGTCTGTGGAATAGATTCGTCAGTATTTGATGTGGTTTACGAAATATATCCAGCGGTAATGTTAGGTGACTCACCCTGTATAAAACTCAATCATTCATGATATATTACTAAATGTTCTTAATAAAAAAAACTTAAGTGATTTCCACAATAGCGTGCGACTTAGTCAGCGATAATCGTAGGCAGGCTGCAAACTGACTCACTGGATGACGGAAGGTTCGATTATGAAATATTACGAAGCTGTTTAACATTTCATTTCCAATCGGACAGAAATAATACAAAATCAGATACAGTGAGGATAAGTATTAACGTCGGAAGTAGGAAGTTGAAGTAATAACTAACATCCAATGACGTTATTAACTATCTTGTGTTCGGTAACACAGCGACAAATGAAGGCTGATGGACTGTGCAAAATGTGAACATTACTTATTATTACGAAAACCCGAAATGTAGTCGCCGTTACAATGAAGATGTTGGTGGCTGATCCATCTGGTGGGTAGATATAACGACAAGTCTGGTATATACAGTAGATAAGAACATCAATATCTTACGTCAGAGAAGTCGACGACAGCAGATCGACGCCGGGCGGCAACACGGTACACTGTAAAACGGTTTGTGATTTTCCTTTCACAGTCCTGCGTACGGAGCACACAGCACCAGACGCAGATACCGTACGAGCGCTGCAGGCAGAGGCTTCCCAGACGCAACGAAAACATAGAGCGGTCTGTCCTGCACGCACTCGGCGCCGCTATCTGCGTGTTGCCAGCCGCCCGTCGCCAATCGACATCCAAGTCCCGCCTGCTGCTGCTGCGACGCTCTACCCTCCTCCCCCCCCCCACACACACACACACACATTGCACGCCGCCGTTCGCTAGCAGACACCGCCAGCCTTGGCCGGACGCTACTCCGTTGGTCCCTGTGTCCTGTCGCTACAGAGTAAAATTACTCCAGCCTTAGCGTCAGCAGCTGAATCACGGTAGAAAGCTGAGAAGTAAGTTCACGAAGTGACGGTAAAGGAAACATAAAGAGTCTCAAACTACCTTACATAGGCGTAACTATCTGCAAATTGTTGATTATTACGGGCCGGGCGGGGTGGCCGAGCGTTTCTAGGCGCTACAGTCTGGAACCGCACGACTGCTACGGTCGCAGGTTCGCATCCTGCCTCGGGCATGGATGTGTGTGATATCCTTAGGTTAGTTAGGTTTAAGTAGTTCTAAGTGTAGGGGACTCATGACCTCAGATGTTAAGTCCCATAGTGCTCAGAGCCATTTTAACCATTTTTTATTATTACGGGGTGATATTACATTTCTGGACTGAGCGTCATTTTCAAAATTTTTTTGTGTAGACTCCCCTGTGTACCATGCTGCCATACAGTTGTGCTTAGAGTCTATCACAGTGTCCTCGTATTTCATCATTTGAGATGATGGAAAACACAATTTCCATTTGATGTTGCATCTGAAATACGAAATAGCCCAGACACCATCCTGTTACGAACTACAGCGAGTCCACAAAGCATTCGTCTAGTTGTAATTTTCTCAAAAAAAACTAGGTATATGTCACATGAAAGGAAGGGAACATAAAATGTGGACGTCCAGTCATATGTAACGAACGTTGGTAAGTCATTTTGATTGATGGACAAGAAAATAAATACGTACATATGTAAGTAGGCTGTTTATGTTTTCTCTATGTAAGTAGGCTGTTTATGTTTTCTCTATGTAAGTAGGCTGTTTAGGTTTTTTATTGGTAACGCCACCTCTGTATGAAAATCACTGGCTGTGTTGTGTGCAGTCTGTGGCTAGTTTGCATTGTTGTCTGCCATTGTAGTGTTGGGCAGCGGCAGCTGGGCTGTTAACAGCGCGTAGCGTTGCACAGTTGGAGGTGAGCCGCCACCAGTGGTGGATGTGGGGAGAGAGATGGCGGAGGTTTCTAATTTGTCATGAACTGATATATATATTATGACTTGTGATGATATTAAGGTAAATACATTGTTTGCTCTCTATTAATATCTTTCATTTGCTAACTATCCCTATCAGTAGTTAGTGCCTTCAGTAGTTTGAATCTTCTATTTAGCTGGCAGTAGTGGCGCTCGCTGTACTGCAGTAGCTTGAGCAGCGAAGATTTTTGTGAGGTAAGTGATTTGTGAAAGGTATAGTTTAATGTTTGTCAGGGCCATTCTTTAGTAGGGAATTTTGAAAGTCAGATTGCGTTGCGCTAAAAATATTGTGTGTCAGGTTAAGCACAGTCGTGTAGAATTGTTCAAAGGGGACGTTTCATATGTCGACCCTTAGCCTAGGATACCTCACTGGAATCTTCTGATTTTTCTTGTAGTTTGTGTATTTAGTGTAGCTTTTGTTTATTGCTAGCGCGTAATTGTAGAGAGAATCTCCTTTGTAGTTGTAGCCTTTCATTGTTGTACAGTAAAACAGTTGTGGCATGCATATAGATTTGCACCAAGTATTTCGCAGCTGTAATTAACTAGATATTATTTTCAGTGTTATGTTAATGTGTTCTCTTATTTTTGCTCTTCAAAATGTGTCTTTCTGTGTTGTCGTGTGAAATACTGTGACAATAATGGCGTGTGAAAAACGTAATACTAGGCTCCAAAGTAAACTGAGAAATGACAGTGAAAATGAAAGCAGTGTGTTAGCGCCACCGAGTAATGAATTAACTGATGTTCAAAGTAGTAATTTGATAATTGTGCATAGGGAAATGGAGCGGGCGGCAAACAATGGCGTGGACAGTGAAACAATTAGTGAAGAGGGAAGCATTATCGATCGATCGGTCGGCAACAGCTCGCCTCAGGAATCCGAAATGATAGGACACAATTTTGCAAACACTGTAGATTCAGGTTTTGCGTCCTCACCGTTTTCTCAAATGAGTCAAGACACGTTTTCCGCTTGTCAAAATGTGAATGTTGCCGGTGCAAATTCACTGCCGAAAAGCACTGAGGAACATGTTTCAGACACCAGTGCATTGTTATTACAGTTAATGCAACAAATGAGACAAAGGCTACAAAAGTTAGACACAACGCTTGAACAAAATCAGAAACAAACACAGCAACAGTTACACACAATGGAACAAAATCAGAGACAAACACAGCAGAATCTTAAAAAGTTAGACACAATGGAACAACACCAGAGACAAACACAGCAACAGTTAGACACAATGGAACAAAATCTTCAAAAGTTAGACACCACACTTGAACAAACACGTGAAGATTTAACTACTGAGTTGCATAAAATCGAATCGAAATGTCAAAAAGTCTGTAACGACGTAAAAACACAAATTTGTGAGCATTTTCAACCTATTTTTTCGCGGCATGAAAATGCATTACAGAATCACGAAGCAGCCATAAAAGAACTGCAAATTATTGTTCATGAAAATCATGAGACCTTGCAAGCTAAAATTGACTCAGTTGCATCTACCGATTCGGTTACGCAACTTGCAAAAACTCAGGAAAACTTAAAGGACACAGTAGAAAGACACATGGAGGAAATTAGTTCATTATCAGAGAAAGTAGTTGAACTTTCGGATCAGCTAAATAATTTATCTACGAAGGTAGATGATAATCTGAATGACACAAAACCGGTAGTCTTTAATAACACAGAAGAGAGCGAACAAATTAGGAAACTGAAACAAAATCTGAATCAAATTGATACGCAACACCAAAGAGAAATCCGGGAAGTACAAGATCAGCTAACACAGGTAATACAAGAATTACGTATTTCAGAGGACACTCGCGCTCCAACACGGGAAGAGGGACTTAGAAACACGGAAAAGCTGCAAAATAATAACACAGGGCATTTCGGAAGTAATGAAAGAAATTGGGAATGTGCACCGAATTTTGACATGGAACCGCCGAAGCGACGTAACAATGACCGACATGCGACTCGCCGACATGATGATTTTGACTATAAGCTGTTCATTACTACACGTAAATTCAAAACGTTTAAGAATTCTGCCAACGACATTCATCCACAAGCATGGCTCCATCAATTCTCTCATTGTTTTCCTCCCAACTGGTCGTTGGAACACAGATTAGAATTTATGTGTGGCTACTTAGAGAATGAACCAGCTGTAAGAATGCGATCGGTAATTCACGATTGCCACAGTGAAGGAGAGTTTTACCATGCCTTCCTCTCAGCATATTGGTCTCCAGCCACACAAGACCGAGTAAAACATGGCATCATAATGATGAAATGTTTCGAACAATCTGAATTTTCCAGTCTTATGAAATATTTTGAAGACATGTTGCATAAGAATCAGTATCTTTCAAACCCATACAGCCCCTCAGAACTCATCCGCATTTGCTTAATCAAACTGCCTGAACATTTACGACATATTATTTTGGCAGGACGTTGCAAAGACGACATTGAAGCATTTCAGGGACTCTTACAAGAATTAGAAATTGACACTGACAATCGCGGAACGCGAAACCAGGAACACAGCAATTACAGGTCACATCCGTCGCAATTCCGCGATGAAAGAAGTAATAACTTTACACGACAAGGTTATTCTCACAACACAAATCGTGACCAAAACAGACACCACCCGTATGACAACCGTTGGCAGAGTAGTAATAACTACAGGGAAAGATCACCTCTCCGTGGTAATGACTATCACAGAGACAATAAGATAAACAGACAATACGGGAACCAAAATAAATATTATCAAGGGAGGCAGAATAACTTCAGACGCAACAGTTCGGCGCAGAGTTACGATTCAGGGAGAAATTCTCCACCACATGACCGACAAACAAGAAACTATGTAAACTACCGACAAAACGACAGACGTGAATATCATCAGAACTGGCGGGATTCTAACAGAGCTGGGCCCTTTCGGCAAGGCGAATTTGTAGAAGTTAGGTCTCCTAATCCCAATAACAACGCGCGCCAACAAAGAGACAGACAATGACTCGCACAGCAGGCAGCCGCGTGCGCCAGGTGGCTCAGAGAAAAATAACATAGACGCTAACCTTGAGAAAAACTCCAGTATTCTTTACCGACGTATACCACATGATAATTGCGTTGAAGTTGAATCTCCGCGTACTAGGAAGAGTAAAGGTTTACACCACATTTCACATGTAAAACCGTTTATTGAAAGATAATCTGCTTTTTAACTTAGTATTTGTCATAAAATTTTTCGCTTCACATTACTAATATGCTTTGTCAGACTTAGAATCTGTTAACATTCAGCAATGTTTGAAGTTAAATATCCAATCCAGAACCAAGAGAACTTATTTAAACAGAAATGACGAATGCATTGTTATAGTGAACAGACGCCACAGTGTTATTGTGTGTGTACATTCTTGCTTGTTAGTTGTACAATTACGTAACGACTATAAGGCTCACATACTTAGAACATTTACCAGTACTGCTAATGAGATTTTAATGCAACATTTTGGTTACCTGAAAATACATTCTGTATTTAAAGTGCTTTCTGAGAGATACCAGATGACACAGAGGTTAGTTTATGTGACAGCTACACGATTTTTATCACGACGCTACTAATGAGTGACAATTTACAATGTTACTTTTGCGGTGTATCTGTTTTATATCTGCACAGTTTTCTGAATTCTTCTGGAAAGAAAAACATGTTTTAGTAGTAACTTTTGTGGTATAGCAACAATGAGACAGCCTTTTTCGTGACACAACATTACGTTACTGTACAGTACTTTCTTCATCACGCCAATAAGCATAATAACTACGACATCTATACGCAAAGCATTTCACTTTTGTTTATCATGTGGTAAGTACATTGACTTCTGCAGAACTTAGCTTTCGGAGGACGATAACTACGACACTTCCACAGAGATTATCTTACAGCAAGACGCATGTTTAGCGCTACAGGACACGTATTTGAGTGATCAATTTTGTACTAAAAACATTTATTTTCAAAGATATTTGAACCACAATGATACAAAGTTTTTCCATGATACATTTAATTCCATTGCAATAATCTGTAGCACCTGAGGGTATAATTACATTAATCCTCAGGGGGGTACACGCCTACTTTGTGTACCATGTGTGTGGCAACCACAAGGAACCCTAGCTAATATGGTATTTGCTTATGCAACTTTACACATCGGTACCATATTTCTCTAACACACAAATTACACAGCTATCTGATCATTTAACTGAGAGAGACGAACATTTTTTTTACTACGTCAGTGACAGATGTTTACGTAATTACACAGTTGGATAACTTCACACTTACGAAATTGTATTTTGTCTGTACTGTGTGAACTCTTCATAGTTTTTTGGAACCATTGTGATACTATGAGAGCTTTGAATGATATATTTGGTATGGATTCATGATTTTTAAAGTACGTTTGAGGCAGATGACACTTCTGACATGAGCAGAGAATTTTTTAATTATTGGAGGAAGCTACGACGATTTTGAGATTTGACTGAGGTGTTATGATGTTATTTTTACGACGACGATGTGTATTATGCTGCTGAGGTATGTTTATGATTAATAGGCTGAGGCTATACGAGTTATTTGAATATGCTTCATATTTATAATGACGAAATCTTGACGAGTGTCGATGGATACGTATATGTGTGATAAGGTAAGGAGTAATGAATAGTGTTTAGGGACTCTGATTTATGAAAAGGATGTTGGAAACCAAGAATCGTACTTTAAGAGTTATTAAATGTGTGTAAATGTGTGACTGTATCGCAATGCTGACGAATTTTTTTGGACACTGTTATATTCATAGGATTTTGTTTCTACACATTTGCAAAGTAAATTCTCGACCTGTGAAATTTTGTATATATGACTCTCACTGTAGCGGTAAATATTTCCGTAAGAAAGTTAAGTGACCACCTGCACGTAATGCGTCGCGGGCACCCAGCTGTGTCAGACGCCTGGAGAAAAAGCCATTATTGCGAGCCCTTTTCAGCGGCACAGGTAGAACAAAAAAAAGGGGAGGCCATTATCCTCGGAAATATTCTTACATCTGCAAACCTGATAATGACAAGTGTCTTTCTGCGAGAGTTGAGAGAATTTCTACTAACTTATGAAATGTCACATGACTATTGAATGATATTTTTATGCTTTGGTTTGCGTAATTGCTTATTTCATTTGATATCTGGTTTCCAGCTGTGTTGCAGCATTGCTTTTATAAAATGAAATGCATTTGCTAATGTGAACACTTTCTGTCAACAGATCTATTAAATAATTATTTTATGATCCACATTCTTTAAAGAAGGAGCACTTGGAAAGGAAAGAACAATAAGAAGGAACTAGTAACTGCATTCATAATTTTCTTTTCAAGTAATTGGTAACTTTTTGGTAGAATAACTTCTTGTGGTGCACCACTTTAGTTACATAGACATTAAGATGTGAATATACATTTCCCTTATCTGCATTGTTATCTTTAGTGTACTATTTTTTCTGCTTGCGCTATGTCATGTTTAGGTACAAGTTGCTGCTGTTTGCCAGGCATAGTGTTATTGAATTTGACTTTTGCTCATTTATGCTGCTAGCTTTGCCAATTTGCATTTTTTGCATTGCTGTTGGTGTTGATTTGTTATGTGATGCTGCATTGCCTCGTCCCTTAGTTTAGCATCTGAGCTCAGTAGATTTAAGTTAGCTTAAGAGGGGGTAGCCTCTAAGAGAATGAGTTGCGATGAATTGGAAGAAATGCATTGAGAAAACAGGTTTAGGTAGGATTTTTTTGGAAATAAATGATGAGGTAAGATAATGGAAAATAAAAATGAGGTAAGAAATGTGTGAACATATAAACACAGAAAGCATGCTTAGTTAGAATTTTTTTTGGTGGAAACAAAGGATGAAATAAGAGGAAAGATATATGAAGTTTTGGGTTGGACTGCAGTACCAAATGTTACACTGAAAACGAACCCTGTCCTTTCCTATTGGTGTTATCCCACTATGTGTGTGTGTACCCTTGTGTATTTGTTTTCTTCCTGTCTCTGTGTAGTTTCATAGAATTTTTTCTTCTTTTAATATTAAGCTACATTCACTATGATGAGGAATACTGTTATCCTCGAATATAATTGGCATTAATAATATGTTATTTACTTTGTAAAGATGTTAGACATTAATTCCGTTCTGTATAATGCTCATGTGTGAAGTTGATGTTTCGAAAGTTATTCTGATCTTTTATGTATTTACTAATGTCATAATTCCTGGAACACTGATGTATATGTTATATCGATTCTTTTGTAAAGCCTGTAATACAATTGTTATCAATATTGTTATGTTCTTTAATGATGTATTTTGTACCTTTGTTATTGTATTCTTCTGTTATAAAATTGTAATTGTCACCAGTTCATGATATTAGTAACTTGTAAGTTCCATTTCACTGCACACATTTCTGTTGGTCATAGTATATGGACAATATGTGAGAAGTAGGGACTGTTAGTGTTCGCACGTGTGTTAATAATTCAGCAAGGGACTGGATAACAGCATTGCTGGTTCTAAGGACAATTCCAAAAACTTTGTGAGTGCACAAGTGGTGGTTTATGGACTTGCTATATTCTCCGCAAGACTCTTCGATGGTGAATGTGCACCTGCACAATCGCAACAGATGGCTGCTGGTCATCTCTACAAGGACTACAGTGGGTCTGCACCTCTGGTGGCCCACCAATACCGTAATCTCTACCAGGACTCCAGTGGGTCTGCTCTGTGATGACCTACCTACCAATATTCTTCAAAACTTCGAATGACTCTGCTGTGGGGTTGCTCCATTGTGGCCCATTACCTGTCTGCATGTCGAGTCAGCACTGTCTTTCCGTTGGAAGGACAACACTACTTCTTCAAGACTGCATGGAAATCCACTACTTCTGTGTGCATTGTCTTTTACTGCTTGGACTTTGAGAAAAGCTCTGCATTTTTACTGTGATGAACAATGTGGACTGTCTTTATGGACTGTGAGAAATTTTGATCTTTTGACCAACATAATATTAATAAGTGTGTGCATTTTATATCTTTGTTACTGTAATTGTGAAAAATTTTTGTCAAATCTGTATTGGCCAGTGCCCAACACCATTTGTAAAAATTTTTGTGGGGAGCATGGGGGCTATGTAAGTAGGCTGTTTATGTTTTCTCTATGTAAGTAGGCTGTTTATGTTTTCTCTATGTAAGTAGGCTGTTTAGGTTTTTTATTGGTAACGCCACCTCTGTATGAAAATCACTGGCTGTGTTGTGTGCAGTCTGTGGCTAGTTTGCATTGTTGTCTGCCATTGTAGTGTTGGGCAGCGGCAGCTGGGCTGTTAACAGCGCGTAGCGTTGCACAGTTGGAGGTGAGCCGCCAGCAGTGGTGGATGTGGGGAGAGAGATGGCGGAGGTTTCTAATTTGTCATGAACTGATATATATATTATGACTTGTGATGATATTAAGGTAAATACATTGTTTGCTCTCTATTAATATCTTTCATTTGCTAACTATCCCTATCAGTAGTTAGTGCCTTCAGTAGTTTGAATCTTCTATTTAGCTGGCAGTAGTGGCGCTCGCTGTACTGCAGTAGCTTGAGCAGCGAAGATTTTTGTGAGGTAAGTGATTTGTGAAAGGTATAGTTTAATGTTTGTCAGGGCCATTCTTTAGTAGGGAATTTTGAAAGTCAGATTGCGTTGCGCTAAAAATATTGTGTGTCAGGTTAAGCACAGTCGTGTCGAATTGTTCAAAGGGGACGTTTCACATAGTGATAACAAATTTGACAAAACGGAGAATTTATACAAGGGCTACTTCAAAAAGTATTCGTCCACTCATGTTATTGTTGTTGTGGTCTTCAGTCCTGAGACTGGTTTGATGGAGCTCTCCATCCTACTCTATCCTGTGCAAGCGTCTTCATCTCCCAGTACCTACTGCAACTTACATCCTTCTGAATCTGCTTAGTGTATTCGTCTCTTGGTCTCCCTCTACGATTTTTACCCTCCACGCTGCCCTCCAATACTAAATTGGTGATCCCTCGATGTCTCAGTACATGTCCTACCAACTGATCCCTTCTTTTACTCAAGTTGTGCCACAAGCCTCTTCTCCCAAATTCTGTTCAATACCTCATCATTAGTTACGTGATCTACCCATCTAATCTTCAGCATTCTTCTGTAGCACCACATTTCGAAAGCTTCTATTCCCTTCTTCTCTAAACTAGTTATCGTCCACGTTTCACTTCCATACATGGTTACACTCCATACAAATACTTTCAGAAACGACTTCCTGATATTTTTCTTCTTCAGAAACGCTTTCCTTGCCATTGCCAGTCTACATTTTATATCCTCTCCGACCATCATCAGTTATTTTGCTCCCCAAATAGCAAAACTGTTTACTACTTTAAGTGTCTCATTTCGTAATCTAATTCCCTCATCATCACCCGACTTAATTCGACTACATTCCATTATCCTCGCTTTGCTTTGGTTGATGTTCATCTTATACCCTCCTTTCAAGACACTGTCCATGCCGTTCAACTGCTCTTCCAAGTCCTTTGCTGTCTCTGACAGAATTACAATGTCATCGGCGAACCTTAAAGTTTTTATTTCTTCTCCATGGATTTTAATACCTACTCCGAATTTTTCTTTTGTTTCCTTTACTGCTTGCTCAATATACAGATTGAATAACATCGGGAAGAGGCTACAACCCTGCCTCACTGCCTTCCCAAACTATGGTTCCCTTTCTTGCCCCTCGACTCTTATAACTGCCATCAGGTTTCAGTACAAATTAAAAATAGCCGTTCGCTCCCTGTATTTTACCCCTGCCACCTTCAGAATTTGAAAGAGAGTATTCCAGTGAACATTGCCAAAAGCTTTCTCTAAGTCTACAAATGCTAGAAACGTAGGTTTGGCTTCCCTTAATCTTTCTTCTAAGATAAGTCGTAGGGTCAGTATTGCCTCACGTGTTCCAACATTTCTACGGAATCCAAACTGATGGTCCCCGAGGTCGGCTTCTATCAGTTTTTCCATTCGTCCGTAAAGAATTCGCGCTAGTATTTTGCAGTCCACTCATATTTTCTTTACATTTACCGTCTGAAAATATGATTTCAGTTACAAAAGTTAATATGTAGTGGGGTTTCCCTTTACAGCTATTACTGCTTGTAGTCGCAGATAGCCGTCATATAGACTAGAATTTTGTCCCGTTCGTCTTGAAGTGCTTCTTTTAGGTCTCTCTGATTAAAAACGTGTCTTCTCCTGATGGTATCTTCCAGTACTTTTTAAAGCTGTTCAGCAGGATAAATGTTTGTGCTCTGAATAGGGGTGCCAAGTTGTTTTGGGCTATTGTACAGGAGCCACAGCCATGTATCGAGAGATGTATGCTGTGGGTCGTTATCTTGTTGAAAAATGTAATTTTCTTACTCACAGAATTTTCCGGAACTAGCATTCAGATTGTCGTTTAAAATGTTGCTATACATATGGTGATCTATTGTACCTTCTATGAAATTTAATTTTCCAACACCTGCAGCACTCATACAGCCTCACACCATCAGGGCGCCACCATTGTGTTTCACCGTTGGAACAAGATTGCGTGGCAACATCTCCGCTTTCTTCTTACGCTGCACCTTTCACGTGCCATCCGACCCTAATACGTTATATTTACTCTCATCAGAAAATATTACTCTATTCCAGAGGTCTTCCCTTTTGAATCTATGTTCCATCGCAAAATGAAGATGTTTCTTTCGATTCTGCTCACTGAACCAAAATTTCTTGCGCGCTACCCGGCCGTGGTACCCATACGTTTTGAAGGTATCTCTCACTGTGTTGGCACATACCTTCTTTCCCCTAGACCTTAAGTCCCCAGCCAACTTAGGAGCACTGATTTTGGGTTTCTTCTTCATTTCCGTCATGACAAATCTCACGTCTGCAGCAGGGAGTCCGGTACTTGGTTGGTTTCTTAATGATTTTGTTGCGCAAAATCGATCTTTTATCAACTGAACCGTCGATCTAGGTCTACCGACTTCTTTAGCTATCTCGAGAGACGATTTGCACTCATTATGTAAGTGCAGAATAAGTTCCCTTTCGATCAGCGTCGTCTCACTACCCTTACAGCCCATGGCGCTAATTGCACTGTATAGGCGCCGTTCAGAACCAAAATAGGCGATGGAGTGGGGCCGCGCGCGGTTGGCTCTACAGGGTGAAAAGTATTTAAACCGACAAACTCTGGGAGGTAGTAGGGGACATCAAAACAAATAATTTTCCCTAATGTCATTTCTTCCTATGAGGAGTATTTAAACCGGTAAAGGAAGATTTCTCTGGCGGCAAATTAATTAAACCAACAAACACTTTTCCATTTTTTTATGACCAAGAGACAACACATTAGCACAACCCAATTTTAATTACAGTAGATTTTCGAAAATGCCTCCATTGACACGTAAACAAAGGTCACACCGTCAGATCACGTTCTGTCTGACACAGGCAAAAGCCCCAAAAGTATCCTGAATTGATCCTGGTTCAAATGGCTCTGAGCACTATGGGACGTAACTGCTTGGGTCATCAGTCCCGTACAACTTAGAACTACTTAAACCTTACTAAACCTAAGGACATCACACACATCCATGCCCGAGGAACGATTCGAACCTGCGACCGTAGCGGTCGCGTGGTTCCAGATGAATTGTTCCTGCTGCTGCTACTAGCCGGGCAACCACATCCTCTTCTGATATAAAAGGAGTTGCGTAACCAGGGTTGCGCATCTCTCTCCACACAAAACAGTCCAGGGGGGACATATTTGGGGATCGAGCACGCCATGGTACAGGACCACCTCTGCCAATCCACGTTTCTGGGAACCGTCGGTCCTGGACTCGACTCACACGACGACTGAAATCAGCCAGGTCCCCGTCTTGTTGGAACCACATGCGTTGTCTTGTAGTTAGCGACACGTCTTCCAGCAATTCTGGCAATGCTCTTGTGAAAAAATTGTAATAGTGCCAGCCATTTAATGGCCTAGGTAGCAGATACGGGCCAATTAAACAGTCTCCAACAACACAGAGGACGGGAATGCAGGATGCATTTCACACTGTTCCAGGTACCACTGCGAGAACTATGCTCTGGGTGGATAATCAACTGGTTCCAGGTTGTGAACACGTTATAAGTGAAATGGACGTAACAATTACTCTCGAAGGACTGTTCTTACATTCGTCTGTTTCGTCCCCATGTTACGTGCAATTGCACGAGTGCTGATTCAAGGATCCCGCTCCACATGCTGCAAGACAGCTTCCTCAAATTGCAGCGTTCTTACCGTGCGACGGCGTCCCTGTCCAGGTAATCTGCTAAATGACCCAGTGTCACGCAGACGTTGGTACACAGCAGCAAAGGTCGTTTGATGCGGGATACAGCGATTAGATATTGTTGTTGATAAACCCGTTGTGCAGCTCGTCCGTTGTGGTGCGCTACGTAGTACGCACCAACCATATCAGTGTACCCACTCCAGGTGTATCGCTCCATTAGTAAACAGAGACAATGCACCAATACACTGGTGGACAGCAGTTTCCTACAACTGAAGAGCGTAATACACCCTCTAACAGCGGAAGATCGTAATACTGCCTCTAACAATTGAAGAGCATAATACAGCCTCATAGGAAAAAATGACTCTAGGGAAAAATATTTGTTTTGATGTCCCCTACAAGCTCCCAGAGTTTGTCGGTTTAAATACTTCTCACCCTGTAGTGTATGCAGTAGGTCAGCGTTACAGTCTAATCACTGCGCCCAGAATTCAGGCATGTTCAGATGGTGGACGAAAACTTTATGAACTAGCTCTTGTATTACATTTTCTATTTTGTTAAACTTGCTGTCGATTTGGATGTACACTCCTGGAAATGGAAAAAAGAACACATTGACACCGGTGTGTCAGACCCACCATACTTGCTCCGGACACTGCTAGAGGGCTGTACAAGCAATGATCACACGCACGGCACAGCGGACACACCAGGAACCGCGGTGTTGGCCGTCGAATGGCGCTAGCTGCGCAGCATTTGTGCACCGCCGCCGTCAGTGTCAGCCAGTTTGCCGTGGCATACGGAGCTCCATCGCAGTCTTTAACACTGGTAGCATGCCGCGACAGCGTGGACGTGAACCGTATGTGCAGTTGGCGGACTTTGAGCGAGGGCGTATAGTGAACATGCGGGAGGCCGGGTGGACGTACCGCCGAATTGCTCAACACGTGGGGCGTGAGGTCTACACAGTACATAGATGTTGTCGCCAGTGGTCGGCGGAAGGTGCACGTGCCCGTCGACCTGGGACCGGACCGCAGCGACGCACGGATGCACGCCAAGACCGTAGGATCCTACGCAGTGCCGTAGGGGACCGCACCGCCAGTTCCCAGCAAATTAGGGACACTGTTGCTCCTGGGGTATCGGCGTGGACCATTCGCAACCGTCTCCATGAAGCTGGGCTACGGTCCCGCACACCGTTAGGCCGTCTTCCGCTCACGCCCCAACATCGTGCAGCCTGCCTCCAGTGGTGTCGCGACAGGCGTGAATGGAGGGACGAATGGAGACGTGTCGTCTTCAGCGATGAGAGTCGCTTCTGCCTTGGTGCCAATGATGGTCGTATGCGTGTTTGGCGCCGTGCAGGTGAGCGCCACAATCAGGACTGCTTACGACCGAGGCACACAGGGCCAACACCCGGCATCATGGTGTGGGGAGCGATCTCCTACACTGGCCGTACGCCACTGGTGATCGTCGAGGGGACACTGAATAGTGCACGGTACATCCAAACCGTCATCGAACCCATCGTTCTACCATTCCTAGACTGGAAAGGGAACTTTCTGTTCCAACAGGACAATGCACGTCCGCATGTATCCCGTGCCACCCAACGTGCTCTAGAAGGTGTAAGTCAACTACCCTGGCCAGCAAGATCTCCGGATCTGTCCCCCATTGAGCATGTTTGTGACTGGATGAAGCGTCGTCTCACGCGGTCTGCACGTCCAGCACGAACGCTGGTCCAACTGAGGCGCCAGGTGGAAATGGCATGGCAAGCCGTTCCACAGGACTACATCCAGCATCTCTACGATCGTCTCCATGGGAGAATAGCAGCCGGCATTGCTGCGAAAGGTGGATATACACTGTACTAGTGCCGACATTGTGCATGCTCTGTTGCCTGCGTCTATGTGCCTGTGGTTCTGTCAGTGTGATCATGTGATGTATCTGACCCCAGGAATGTGTCAATAAAGTTTCCCCTTCTTGGGACAATGAATTCACGGTGTTCTTATTTCAATTTACTGGAGTGTATTTCTTTCCTTGCTTTTCAACAAAAATGACTTACCGGCGTGCTACTTACATGACTGGCTGTTTAGATGTTGTATACATTTCTTTTCTTGTTGCACAGACTTTGTTTTCTAAAAGATATGCAGCTAGACAAATACTTTTTCGACTCGCTGTGTGTATGCTTGTGCGAGATCAGTATGCTGAAAAACATCCTGACGCATTAAGACTGGAGCAGGACTCGAACTCGTAACCTTACGTTTCGCAGGCGCTCGTCGCACCTACTCAGCTACACAAGATCGACTCACGTCCTGCCTATACAGACCCGCCATTACCTCTCCCCTCGACGGAAGATCTCATGGGATGTCGTCCTTAGACAAGGAAGAGTGGAATAAAGCAAATTGCGGAGAAATGAATTATCGACAGCCTAGAGTTTGTTTCCAGAATTAATTTTCCACTCTGTAGCGGATAATGTGCCTGGATTTTAATCTAAAAGGGATTTCAAACATGAGAACTGTCTACACCGACGCTGTTCTGCTGGAACATCGTATCAATTTGGCGATGTTGCAAAGGCAGCGGAAATGACGGAACATAGCACCCTGGTTAACAGCAACGGCGTGCGGTAGCTAATGGCCCTGATTTTCCACAATATGATGCCCAGTACCGGTCACGTGGTTTAATACACTTGGCTGTCCGCTTTTATTCTACCTCGATGCCGTACTCGCATATGACGTAGATAATCCAATAACTAAAACAGTTGCTTAGCATTCACATCTCCAGTAGCATGTACGAAGACAGACCTACTAGTCCAGTAGATTGTGGAAGTAACCTAGCGAGAGACAGATACTGGTTTCCAAGCTTCCCAGAAAGGGTTTCTGGTAATTAAAAAATTAACTGTGGGTTATTTTGTGAACAAAGTACAATCAGCTATGGATGCTCATTTAATGCAAAAAGTGTGAAATTACGCAGACATCTCATTAAGCTGCATATAAGACCAATACTGGCAAATGCAGTATAACTTAAAAATCTACAGCTCGATTCCGTAGTGATGTTACAAACTTTCAAGGAAGCAGGGGAAGGGTAAATGTCTAATTTTTAGTTTGGGGATACTGGTCCCGAAACGGCTGAGTCGAAAGTTACAAACGAATATTTTCCTGAGACATTTTACAGTGAACTTCTACTGCCAGCATTTTGCTTTCCATGTTTTGAGAGGAGATTGTATGTACCAAATTGCGAAATTAAAGTCCAATAAACATGGGATGTAAAGTGCACACCTTAAGAGATATGAGCACTTGTTCTTCTTTGCTACATTGAAACACACCTCTTCTACTGAACAAGTGCTCGTAGGTCTTAAGGCATTTTAGGGCCCATAATTAGCACAAATTTTTTTCCATACTATCTCAAACTGATACATTTACTCTTCTTCATCACACCTGAAAGTTTCTAACATCATCAGGGCATCACCCTGTATAACAGAATGTCGTACTCATGTGATTTTGCAGGAACACGTATTGTTGCCTATGGAAAGCATATCCTATATTTATACTCACATCCACTGCCATTTGAAAATTATTACAAAGGCTCTCGGTGTTTTTCCCTGTAATGATCTGTGAATGCTGTTGTTCTTTAGTTTTACCGAACTTTGTATTGCGCCATGGCTTAGAGCGTCACGAACAAAGGAAGATTAAGAGTAGGATTGTAGGATATGGTTCGATACAAAATGTAATTATAAAAGGTGGAAAAGACGTGCTGCGTGTAACAACAGGAAAGCGACCACCAGAAGATAGGAGGCATGAGGAGGTTCATAAAGCGATAAAAGTGAAGAAAGAGGCAAAAAAAAAACAATGGGACTTAACTGGAGGACGAGAGAATAGGGAACCCTACAAGACTGCAAAAATGATGACAATAAGAGCAGTGGCAAAAGCAAAGGTTGAGGCAATGGAAGAAGCTCATGAAGAGCTGGAGAGAAGACAGGACAGCAGGCAACACCTACGGATTCCTAAAACAAGAGATAAGGTGACCGAGGACATAACATCAATGAGGCAGATAAAGGATGAATCAGGTGTAGTATTACACGACCTTGAGAAAATCCTGAATAGGTGGTGGGAGTACTTTGAAAGGCTATTGAAAGAGGAAAATGTACAATAGAAGCATGGGGATGAAGGAATGACCCAAAGTATAAGTAGCGAAGAAGTCGAACACGCAATGAATAAAATGAAAAACGGGAAGGCATTAGGGACAGACCAAATCCCAGTAGAATCTTGGAAAAGTCTGGGAGAACAGGCAACTGATGTTCTCTGGGATCTAATGCAGAAGATGTCGAAAGGAGAAAAATGCCACATGCGTGGAGGAGCAGGGGAAAGGGGATATCCAAAACTGTGGCAGTTACAGAGGGATAAAACTGGTGTCACATACAGTGAAGATCTGGGAAAGGATAATTGAGAAGATGTTGCGTCTAGAAGGTGACGGTTCCCGTAAGAGTTCGGGCAACCTATGCGCATTCGCACAGACGAAGATCAATGGCTAGGTAGCCTTTAACTTTATATATAGTCACCTTAGTGTGCGCGATTAATGAGCGGATGGGCAAACATCTATTAGGTACATTACGTATGTAGATTGTGGACAGTTGGGAATGTGGGTCTCACGGGAAGCGTGCAATGTATAAGTCCCTGCAGTCGCGCTATTCATCTGTGTCCTCGGTGGCTCAGATGGATAGAGCGTCTGCCATGTAAGCAGGAGATCCCAGGTTCGAGTCCTAGTCAGGGCAAACATTTTCAGCTGTCCCCATCAAGGTATATAAACAACACCTGTCGGCAGCTGAGGGTTTCAATTAATTACCAAGAGAAAAAGATGAAAGAGGGAAAAATGAGAATGTTAAGGTGGATGAGTGGCGTGACACGAAAGGACAGACTAAGGAATGAGTACATCAGGGGAACAGTGAAAGGGGGGCCCATAGGGAGAAGATCCAAGAAAGTAGGATAAGATGGTATGGGCATGTGCAGAGAAGAGGGGAGTACTACGTGGGGAGAAGAGTTGAAAACCTATAAATCGAAGGACCAAGGAGAAGAGGAAGACCGAAACTGAGATGGAAGGACAGGGTAGCAGAGAACCTACGGGAGAAAGTATGGGTCAGAGAAGAAGTACTGGATAGACATTTGTGGAAGAGAAGGATCCAGCAAAGCAACGCCGACCCCGCATGACGTGGGAAAAGGCTGAGATGATGATGATGACTGCCTGATCCGTTTGAGTTTAGAACCAAGATATCGAATACCGCAGTTATCGTCGTTACACGTAAAATTTCCATATCGCGAGCGCTGACTCTACGAAGTTATGGATATTACCTTTCCCATTCATAATCCACCTATGCGTCTTCCGACCTTCATCGAAGTGAGCCAATAGGCTGACGACACAGTGCTACCTGAATGCACATGTTGTTCCAAGGCATAGACTCTGGACGGCAGCTAAAGCTATATCAGGAAGATGGGCTCACACAACAGTACTGGTGAATTTTTATAAACGGATTGACAGAGTCGCAAAGTGAACTCATGTGTCCCCCGTCGAGGCTGAGTATTTGTTGAAAACTTCAATGAGAAGGCACTAAATCTGGTAAGTTTGAAAAGCAACAGTTTTCTGGTAGTACTTGTACGGTACATTTGTAGTATAGCCTCACGAGAAGTGGAGTGCAGCAATTGCTGGAACATCTCAATTCTGTCGCCGCAATTATTAAATTCACTATGTAAATATACAAGTTTTTTGTAGTACCCGTTTCGTGAAAACGTTTATAGCCCAGTAGGATATGTAGTAATCCAAGAACGAGAATTTATATTCTCAGCTGTTGCCAACGCCTTTCATAAACCGCCAGTCTCCTTAACACTTTGGTGAGATTTGTGGCTATTCATATATCGCTCACAAAACGCTTGCAGTTAGTGAGGTAAGCACTAAACACTTCCAGTAACTTCGTTTGCTACTATTAGACAAAGAGCAGTGGTGGAACATTGATTAGATATGAGTTACTCGTTGCCGTAAGCGGTGTGAAGATTTTAGTTTCCACCTCAATGTTCTGGGCATAAATGTTTACAGAAGCTGTGGAGGTTCGATTAGGGTAATAATGAATGAATAACCATAGCTATTTTAATCTGGACCTTTTACAATAATTAAAGTACAGACAAGCCGCCATCGCGTCTCTGTCACCAAAGACACTTCGAGAAAATATTCGGTCATGTGACCTCTTTCTCCAGCCGGCCCTCGCTCTGAGGCTGGCCGGGAGATAAATGGCGGAAATGATGGTGGAAGAGTGGGAATTTGCACTTCTGATCGTCCAAAATTTAACGCCGTGAAAACCTGGAAATACAGACAAATAATATACCTAGACCTATTTGTTGTTGTTATTGTTGTTGTGGTCTTCAGTCCAGAGACTGGTTTCGTGCAGCTCTCCATGCTACCCTGTCGTATGCAAGCTTCTTCATCTCCCAGTACCTACTGTAACCTAAATCCTTCTTAAACTGCTTAATGTACTCATCTCTTGGTCTCCCTCTACGATTTTTACCCTCCACGCTGCCCTCCAATACTAAACTGGTGATCCCTTGACGCCTCACAACATGTGCTACCAACCGATCCCTAGTCACGTTGTGCCACAAATTTCTCTTCTCCCCAATTATATTCAGTAGTTCCTTATTAATTGTGTGACCTACCCATCTAATCCTCAGCATTATTCTGTAGCACCATATTTCGAAATCTTCTGTTCAAATAAGCAACTACAAGAATGTTCAAATTAAATCACCATTCATACGTGCTTTTATATCTGTAAAGTCATTTGACACGATCGTACAATACATCAGATATTGAGAAAATAATGGTAATTACAAGCAGTCATAGTGATCACGTCGACATGGTCAATGAGTCGGGTACACAGCTCCTATAAACTGCAAAGAGATGCGCAGTACCTTGCATGTATATCTTGGAAACTTTATATTTGATTGATATTATACATTAAATATCTATGTTGAAAACTTTAAATTTGATAGTTATTGCACTTACAAATTATTATAAAAGGTACACAATTCTGTTTATTGTTACAGTTTCACATAAACTGCGCAGAGAGCAAGAGGACTTGATGACGAGTTTGGAAAATAACAAAAATGGAACACGAAACACAGATACCCTTTGTGATCAAAAGTATCCGGACAGCTCCAAAAACATACGGTTTTCGTATTAGGTGCATTATGCTGCCACCTATTGTCAGGTACTCCACATCAGGAATATCAGTAGTCATTAGACATCGTGAGAGAGCAGAATGGGGCGACCCGCAGAACTCACGGATTTCGGACGTGGTCAGGTGATTCGGCGTCACTTGTGCCATACGACTGTATGTGAGATTTGCACACTCCTGAACTTACATAGGTCCATTGTTTCCGATGTGATAGTGAAGTGTAAACGTGAAGGGTCACGTATAGCACGTCTGTTGACTGACAGAGACAGCCGACAGTCAAAGAGGGTCGTAATGTGTAGTTGGCAGACATCTATCTAGATGTGAATGTATGCTTTCCCGGCGTATACAGCTGGCGAAGAGTTCTCGGGCTTCCAGCTGGAAGCCCGAGAACTCTTCGCCATCTATCTAGATCATCACACAGGAATTCCAAACTGAATAAGGATCCACTGCGAGCACTATTACAGTTAAGCGGGAGGTGAGAAAACTTGGATTTCCTGGTCAAGCGGCTGCTCATAAGCCATACATCACGCTGGTAAGTGCCAAACGACGCTTCGCTTGGTGTAAGGAGCGTAAAGGTTGAACGACTGAACAGTGGAAAAACGTTGTGTGAAGTGACGAATAACGGTACACAATGTGGCGATCCGATGGCAGGATGTGAGTATGGCGAATGCCCGGTGAAAGTCATCTGCCAGTTTGTGTAATGCCACCAGTAAAATTCGGAGGCGGTGGTGTTATGGTGTGGTCGTGTATTTCATGGAGGGCGCTTGCACCCCGTGCTCTTTTGCATGGCACTATAGCAGCACAGGCCTACATTGATGTTTATAAGACCTTCTTGCTTCCCAATGTCGAAGAGCAGTTCGGGGATGGCGTTTGTATCTTTCAATACGATCGTGCACCTGTTTACAATTCACGGTCTGTTGCGGAGTGGTTACACGACAGTAAGATCCCTGTAATGGACTGGCCTGCACAGAGTCCTGACCTGAAATCTGTAGATCTCCTTTGGGATTTTTTGGAACGCCGACTTCTTGCCAGGCCTCACCTATCTTCATCGATACCACTCCTCAGTGCAGTACTCCGTGAAGATTGAGCTGCCATTCCCCAAGAAGCCTCCCAGCACCTGACTGAACGTATGCGTACGTTAATGGAAGCTATCATCAAGACTAAGGGTGGGCCAAAACCATGATGAATTCCAGAATTACCGATGGAGGATGCCACGAACTTGTAAGTCATTTTCAGCTAGGTGTCCGGATACTTTTGATCACATAGTGTACATCTCTGAGCTGACAGAATTTTTTGGACAATAAAACGAATGAATATCAAGTCGTGCTTACAGGTGTGGTAGCAACAATATGGTGTTATCGCCTTTAATTTCATTGATGTCTGTGTTACAGTCGGCAAATATAAGAAAACCCATCTCATTTGGGTTTTATTGACTCTGTCGATGTATTTACTTTAGAATGGCAGACATAAGGTAAAGAACTACCCACAGAACGGCTAGTGGCACATTCAACCACAGTCCAAATATTCTCGTGTATATTATGTTGTACAATGAACGATACCGACATTTAGCTGTGTCAGTTTTAAAATAACTATGTCTTTCTAAAAAATACGTATTCCTAAAGACTCTTTGTTCTTAAGCTGACAGATATTGTCTTCAGAAAAGATATATTATTGATTCTAGAAGTAGTCAGACCAAGAAATGCGCAGAAAACTCAAATTGTAATTAACTATTAGTTTCCAAGACAGTATTGTAGATCATTAACAATAACGGTAGTTGGCAATTACGTATAACGATACGTAATATTCAGGCGTTACATGGCACTGCGATTTCTAGACATTTCTTAAGTACAAGAAAAAAACTGCACGTGTACTTCTTTTTCGTGGAATTGGGTTCTAACTGTTAAACACCTTGTACGATGACTGTGAACTTATTATTGACTTATCCTCGGATTCACGTGCATTTTCTTCATAGCAGTACGGTATTAATGTACAAGATGACACACAATGTCAAATTCTATCCGTTTATAATAGTAAAATTCGATTGTTAATGAAGCCTCAGTCACTCAATAATCTCTTCTCCAGACATAGCAAGATCGCGTTATGAGTGGATATATACTACACAGTGGTTGGCCTAGGATGAGCAATATTTTGCTGTCACTAAATGAGGTAACTGCAATGATGTGGTAGGACTGCAAAAACGATGAAATGTTTGGAGTTATTTTAATCATCTCTTTGATTAATTTTGAGTTGTTTCTACACACTAGAATTGCGGGTCATCTATCCTCCTCTTCAGTCAATGTCGTTGGCGACATTTGAAAGAAAGTAGCACGGTGTAATCATGTTAGCTGAAAAAGACCTCTTCTCAGATAATAACCAATCAGCTGCAATCGTACACGAAACTCTGAATGCCAACCACATTTCGTGAAACTTCCATACGTGAGACAAGGAACTAGATAAGAGTAGTTTACACAGTGCAACCTAGTCCGGTGCTGTAGTAGAACTGAACTGAATATCGGAATATTTAAACAGTGAATTAACAATTTATCGGTTCCCGTTTAAATCACGTCACAACTTAGGGCTCACTGTCAATTAGAACACACTCAGTCACGAAAAATCTGTAATCACACTTTGACTAGTAACGGCCGTAGAAAAATTTACAGTCCTGATCCGAATCTTAAATTATATCCGTTGTTTCTTACTGTGAGAAGGCACCAAAAACTCAGTCGAAATTATTATTACACCCGCATTACTGGGTTTAGAACTTAAATAGGAGCAAATATAATTGCAGTAGATATTGGTGAAGAATGGCTTGAAACTGCAGCAATAAACATACAAATCATCCAATTCCTACGATGGTGAGGAATAGCCTTCGAGGCTATAAAAGAAGACTGTAAGACCAGAACTCGTTGATGCACACCAGATTGTTAGAAAATGATTAAATAATGTTGTCACTCTCTGCTTACGAGTCAGAAACTTGTTAATGCCCACCAAAATGAAATAATATAACTGTCTGTTAGGCTATATCTTGACACACTATAATTGTTCCTTCTCTGTGGGGCTACATTAAAAAAAACACATATGTATCCCATGATGCTAAAACGAAAAATCAGGAAAAGAGAGACGTGAATACACGGAGCACATCGCAACAGTAAAACACTGTCAGTCGATGCTATAACGGCGTAGCAGCTGATGAGCTCTGAAAACTCGCTAAACCTCGTGTGTGCAGCTTGGAAGAGGCTGTTTGAGAGTTTGTGCTGGTAATTTAATTTCAAGATTCGTTAACGCCCACTTTTGAGAGCCCGAGTGGGCTACTCTGAAACGTTAACCAAATCATCAATCTGCTGTTCGACTACAAAGACGTGACTGCTTAGTGCACCGCCTCTGACGTCATACAGGTGGTAAGCAGACTGCTGTATCGAGCAGTCACTATGCCACTTTATTACAGGCTTTTGTATTCAAATGGAATTGAAAAGTCATATTTGTTGTAAATCTCATAGCAGACACACACACACACACACACACACACACACACACACACAGACAAGAACCCACGCATGCACGCATACAATTGTAGTTTTTCTCTGGGACAATGAACTGCATTGTCTCCGAAAGAAAGTAACACCAGTCCCCCATCCGACCAAGGCTTACAACAGATTTTCATGCGGTCATAAGGAGAATACCAGAACTGGAAGTCACCTCCCAAACACTCCCAGCTGGGATTCTCTCTGCCGCTGCGATATTTAGGTCAGAAAGACAAAGTTCTGCGCCAGCCTTTTAATAACCTTGCGCCCACCCGTTGCTAATGAAAGATGAAAATCATGGAACTCTGAACTTTCATAAGCCATAAAAAACGCAATTCCACTCCAAATATACGAATGTATTGTGTGAGCTCCCGGCTGTCGTGTCGTTCATAGAATCACGCGTGAGTAACTTTCAAAAGAATTGAAAACTCTTTCTCTTAGGATGTTATTGCACTTTTAATGGGGAACATCTTTATTTGTTTTGCTATGTGAAAACACGTTGATTGGCAGGTAACAAAAGGAGGAGGACTTGTCGGTATCAAACTAAAAATATTTTTTTGAAGAAAATCACATCTTGCCTATACAAATAAACGACGGATTTCTCACACATTCTTGTAAGACAATGCCTATCGTGGACGCTTTATTCGCTATATACGGCCTATGAAGTACTGACTCTGAAGACGTCCATTGTACGCCACAAAGTCATAGTGATTTCTGTCGAGTGTAACTAGAAGAAACAAAAGAAGATTATAAGGTCAAAACACATTGATGTACACCAAATTATTAGCAAATGACCGCATGATGTTGTCATTCATTATACTTGTCT